>NC_092812.1:68853353-71638353 GCF_040954645.1 Diabrotica undecimpunctata
CATCTAAGAGGGATTCTTTAAGTTTCTTCTAAGCCATAGTTCTGGTTTAAGTGCTTTTGTAGATTATTATTCACATAGCTTTTGTATTTCTGTGCTATTTTCTTATCTGCTAACTTGTATGACCTAATAACTGCGTTGGTGCGATTTCTTTGGGGTTGTGTCTCTTTTTCTTGGTACCTTCTGCGTGCGTTTTGTGTTCCACACCGATATTCGTTCGGATACTACCAGATAATGGTCGCTATATATTTCTGCTCCCTTCTGACTCTGACATCTTTAATACATTGTCTTAAAGGTCTGTTTACCAATACATAGTCAATAATGGACTTTTCTCCTCTACTCTTGACTTCTCTGGTATATTTGTGCACATCTTTGTGTTGAAAAAACGAATTCATAATTATCAGGTCATTCTCTCTACAAAAGTCTATAATTCGTTGACCATTATTATTTCTTACTTGTTTTCCGTGTTGTCCTAGTACATCCGAGGATTCTTGGTCTTTTACGCCTACTCTACCATTGAGATCGCCAATTATTATTATGTTACTTTCCGCACTATCTATGATCTCCGTCGCCTTTTCCCAAAAAATGTCCTTGGTGTTCGCTCTTTCGGTATCGTTTGGTTCATATATAACAAAGATGTTGACTGGTTTCTTCTCTTCGGTTGTCATTCTAATTTTTAGGATCCTTTCGGTAATACATTCCCAATCTTTAATGCTACTAGTTACGTTTCTATTGATGAGACAACCAACTCCTTCACGTGCTCTTTCTGACGGGGGTACTCCACTGAGTATTAAAAAATGGCCATTTTCCAGAAACTGTGTGCTGTTACCTTTTCTTTTGGTCTCTGTGATTCCTAGTATGTCTATTTTAGCCTTATTAAATTCTTCTACAAGTTCAGCCTCCTTGCCGTTGAGACCTCGTCTGTTCTCATAACATGTCCAAAATATTTTAATTGTTGGAGACGGATCTTTGGCTGAATAGTCGTTTGCTGACATTTGGCTCATTTCAAATTGAAATACTTGTCCTGTGGTCGGTCCACGGAATTCGTAACATTCTTTTACAACAGAACATTTCAATGGCGTCTATCTATCTTCTTTCTGCTTGTCGGTAGGGTCCTAGATTCACATCCGTATGTTTACAATATGTAAAGCATATTCCTTTTCTATTTGGTCTTTCTCTGCTTTAGTGTAGATTACAAGTGAGACACTGATTTTTTTAGGTGAAAAAAGCCGATATTAAACTCAGTATTGAATATGTGTCTGTACTGACTTCTGGTGGCTGGCTTGTCGCAATGGGTGATTCTCTAACATACATTCATTATACAGTTAATACAATTGGGAAACTTTAAAGACTCATCAAAATACATCTTAGTTGTTCTTTTCTTGCGTAGTGGAATTCTTTTGCTGGAATAGAGTTTAAATGCGTAAGAATGTTTAATATTTTATCTACAGCATTTGCTCTATTCTAATGGCGATCAAGCATATCTACAGGTATAAAGCCTCCACCTTCCTGACTATCAATTTTTTTGAACAGCGTAGTTAAACCACATATCTGTTATGTTAAAAATGTCCAAAAAGTTTTTGTACGAACTTAGAGTAGTTATTCTGCTAACTGCAAATTATATTCGTATGTCCAGTTGCTTCTGGACTCTTTTAACTTTGCAACCTTTCTCTTTTGTCTGAGAAACATATCTACATAAATATTCGCTCTGTTTGTCATGATCAGCCATTTCCCAAAAATTATTAAATAAATTGAGTCTTTCATCTTCAGATAATTTCGATTTACATTTTCTGTTACCTTTATCCTTACATCCAGGTCCTAATTCTCTCATATCGTTAATTTTTCAGTTTTACTGGTGTATTCTTGGCCAGAGTTCCACACTTTCTTTAAGACATTGAGTTTCCAAACACTTGGATCCCTTTGCCTTTCCCTTACGAGATTTTTCTTCTTTGAGTATTGTTTTTTCTTAACAAACCTATTTAATGATGAACTTGTTCCTTTGGTGCATGTAGAAGTTTCCGCTGTAGATGTATCTTGAGTGTAATGCACTGTGAACATTTGGTAAACCGGGGTGAAAATGGTACAAATTTTGACATTTTAGTTATCAACGTTTTTGCTATTTCACCTAGAAAACTGAACTTTTCACACAATATTGCTCATCATCTGAGTTTTTCTGAGCTCATCTGAGCTTTTCAAGATCCAAATCAGTTTTCCAAATCGTGCCCATGCTAACCTTATTCTTCTGGTAATTTCGCAGTTTGATTTTCTTTGTTAATTTTCATTATCTGTCCCAGGTAGATGTATTCGCTTACTGTTTCTAAATTTATTCGTTCAATGTTATTTCTGGAATGTTCGGTGTATTTGTCATTTTTTTTTTCTAAGTTAATCTTAAGACCTACTTTTTCCGAAGCTTGAAATAGTTGCGTCATCATGGTCTGTAGTTCTTCGAAACTTGTAGCGAATATTACAATGTCATCAGCGTATCTTAAATGAACTTTTAAAAGTTTTCTTCATTAACATTTACTCCCCTATCTGCCCAGTAAATGTCTTTGACCACGTCTTCAAGTCCAAGTGTGAATAGCTTTGGTGAGAGAACATCTCCCTGGCGAACTCCTCTGTTGATTGGTATAGCTTTGGTTTTCGCATCAATTTGTATTTCCATTGTAGCTTTCTTGTAAATATTGTGTATGAGCATTCTGTATCGGGAGTCTATCCTGCAGTTGTTCATAGCTCTCTCTATTGCCCAAAGTTCTATGGAGTCGAATGCCTTTTCATAATCAACGAAGCCAATATATAAGTTCAAGTGATATTCATTGGCTTTCTCTATTAGAGTTCTTGACTATAAGAAGATGATCCGCTGTACTGTAACCTTTTCGAGTCCTGCCTGCCTCTACCGGTTGATAGCTATCGAGCTTCGGACGTTAACTTGTTAGTTATTACTCTCATAAACAATTTGGGACAGCAGGGAGATTGGCCTATAGTTCTTGAGATCTCCCCTGTCTTCCTTTTTGAAGAGAAGTATTGTCAAACTTTTATTCCAATCATCTGGGACTTCTCCTCTGTGAAGACATTCGTTGAAAAGTTTTTTCAATTCTTCGAGAATAATTTCATTCCCCTCTTCAACATTTCTACAAGTATTCCATCTGGACCCGGAGCCTTATTGTTCTTTAGTTGTGCTATAGCTTGTTTTATTTCGAAGGGATTCTTGTTAGGGAGTATTTCTGAGTTGACATTCGTTATCTTTCTTTTAAGGTCCTTCCTTTGCAGTGATATCTGGGTTCTTGTTTGAGGAATATAAATCACGGTAAAATGTCTGAGTAACTTTTAGGATTTCGTTCTTTTCTCTTATTTCTTTTCTTTTATCGGAATATAAATATATTATATCCTTTATATAATATATTTATATTTATTTCTTTTTCCTGCAGTGAGATTACTGAGTTACTTTTTCGTAACACATTTCCGCACATTTTTGTGCGGAATTTTTCAATGGGATTCAATTCACAATGGTAAGGGGCAGTCGTTGAATGTAGAGTCCTTGATATGCTCCGCCCATCTTTAAGTTTCCATCCTAGTCTCTACCTAGATTTAGTCTCGGTTTGAATTCTTTTATTGTGTAGTTTATGTTTTTCTAAAACTTTCTCGTATCATTGTGGTTCCTAAAGAGTTCCAACTCGTCCATCATTTTAGTCCCATATTCTCTTTAGTTTATCACATGTATAAGTTTTTCCTTTCTTAAGCTGGTTGTAAAATTTAACCGTTTCTTCTAAGCCATAGTTCTGGTTTAAGTGCTTTTGTAGATTATTATTCACATAGCTTTTGTATTTCTGTGCTATTTTCTTATCTGCTAACTTGTATGACCTAATAACTGCGTTGGTGCGATTTCTTGGGTGTTGTGTCTCTTTTTCTTGGTACCTTCTGCGTGCGTTTTGTGTTCCACACCGATATTCGTTCGGGATACTACCAGATAATGGTCGCTATATATTTCTGCTCCCCTTCTGACTCTGACATCTTTAATACATTGTCTTAAAGTCTGTTTACCATACATAGTCAATAATGGACTTTTCTCCTCTACTCTTGACTTCTCTGGTATATTTGTGCACATCTTTGTGTTGAAAAAACGAATTCATAATTATCAGGTCATTCTCTCTACAAAAGTCTATAATTCGTTGACCATTATTATTTCTTACTTGTTTTCCGTGTTGTCCTAGTACATCCGAGGATTCTTGGTCTTTTACGCCTACTCTACCATTGAGATCGCCAATTATTATTATGTTACTTTCCGCACTATCTATGATCTCCGTCGCCTTTTCCCAAAAATGTCCTTGGTGTTCGCTCTTTCGGTATCGTTTGGTTCATATATAACAAAGATGTTGACTGGTTTCTTCTCTTCGGTTGTCATTCTAATTTTTAGGATCCTTTCGGTAATACATTCCCAATCTTTAATGCTACTAGTTACGTTTCTATTGATGAGACAACCAACTCCTTCACGTGCTCTTTCTGACGGGGGTACTCCACTGAGTATTAAAAAATGGCCATTTTCCAGAAACTGTGTGCTGTTACCTTTTCTTTTGGTCTCTGTGATTCCTAGTATGTCTATTTTAGCCTTATTAAATTCTTCTACAAGTTCAGCCTCCTTGCCGTTGAGACCTCGTCTGTTCTCATAACATGTCCAAAATATTTTAATTGTTGGAGACGGATCTTTGCTGAATAGTCGTTTGCTGACATTTGGCTCATTTCAAATTGAAATACTTGTCCTGTGGTCGGTCCACGGAATTCGTAACATTCTTTTACAACAGAACATTTCAATGGCGTCTATCTATCTTCTTTCTGCTTGTCGTAGGGTCCTAGATTCACATCCGTATGTTTACAATATGTAAAGCATATTCCTTTTCTATTTGGTCTTTCTCTGCTTTAGTGTAGATTACAAGTGAGACACTGATTTTTTTAGGTGAAAAAAGCCGATATTAAACTCAGTATTGAATATGTGTCTGTACTGACTTCTGGTGGCTGGCTTGTCGCAATGGGTGATTCTCTAACATACATTCATTATACAGTTAATACAATTTGGGAAACTTTAAAGACTCATCAAAATACATCTTAGTTGTTCTTTTCTTGCGTAGTGGAATTCTTTTGCTGGAATAGAGTTTAAATGCGTAAGAATGTTTAATATTTTATCTACAGCATTTGCTCTATTCTAATGGCGATCAAGCATATCTCCAGGTATAAAGCCTCCACCTTCCTGACTATCAATTTTTTTGAACAGCGTAGTTAACCACATATCTGTTATGTTAAAAATGTCCAAAAATGTTTTTGTACGAACTTAGAGTAGTTATTCTGCTAACTGCAAATTATATTCGTATGTCCAGTTGCTTCTGGACTCTTTTAACTTTGCAACCTTTCTCTTTTGTCTGAGAACATATCTACATAAATATTCGCTCTGTTTGTCATGATCAGCCATTTCCCAAAAATTATTAAATAAATTGAGTCTTTCATCTTCAGATAATTTCGATTTACATTTTCTGTTACCTTTATCCTTACATCCAGGTCCTAATTCTCTCATATTCGTTAATTTTTCAGTTTTACTGGTGTATTCTTGGCCAGAGTTCCACACTTTCTTTAAGACATTGAGTTTCCAAACACTTGGATCCCTTTGCCTTTCCCTTACGAGATTTTTCTTCTTTGAGTATTGTTTTTTCTTAACAAACCTATTTAATGATGAACTTGTTCCTTTGGTGCATGTAGAAGTTTCCGCTGTAGATGTATCTTGAGTGTAATGCACTGTGAACATTTGGTAAACCGGGGTGAAAATGGTACAAATTTTGACATTTTAGTTATCAACGTTTTTGCTATTTCACCTAGAAAACTGAACTTTTCACACAATATTGCTCATCATCTGAGTTTTTAATTCCACTTAAGAAAAAACATTTAAGTCGTTGGGGAGGGGTGCTATAAATTATTTTAGTGTGTACCATTCTCACCCCACGAAGGTGGTGAGAATGGTACATCACCTTTCTTCCGTATGTAATAGATAGGAAATATTATAAATAGATCTTCTGTACTATTCTCACCTCTCAAGATGTTACTGCCTATAAAAAAAAATTGGAAAAACCACCAGGAGGTGGGAGGGGGAGGTGGGAGGGGGTAAAACAGAAAAACAAAAGATAAATTAAATAGGTAAATTTTTTTACAAAAACATTGTTTAATTGAGAAAATTGTTGCCAGGATAAAAACTTTAATTAAACTTACTAAAGAAATCATTTGAAACAGTTAACATATTGTATAAGAGTAGATACCTAGGTATAATTATTTTAAAAACAAAAATTTTACTTCTTACAGTCAATGAGGAATTTATTGGGAGAGACCTCCTTCGGACATTCAAAAATTCTCACAACTTGTTCAAGTTTATACCAAATTTCATCTGGTGGGTTGGGCCAGATCCAATGCTTCCCACTCTTCTTCATAGCTATCACTAAAACCTCTCCCGTCTCATCAAAATTGGATACTATTTTGCCTGGGTAGAGTTGGCCAACGTATTGCACGACGACAAAATCACCTTTTTTTTGTGGAGCAGGTTGATTGGTCGGAGTGCATTCATTGTTTGAAGAAGAATTTCTGAATTTTCCTCCTTCTTTAATGGACCCATCAACTGCAGAAACAGTGCTTAAGGTTGTAGTCTGTTCTGTAACAACCGGTGTGGCTGCTGGCATTAGTGCAATATTTGGTGAAAGTGCTTTCTCTCCTAGAATTTCTTCTTCACTCTCCTCGCCCATATCTTCAGGACACCAAGTGAAACTATCCTCACTTTCCGCATATGGAATATCATCCAAATCGATACTATCTTCTGAACTGGCTTCACCATTGGGCTCTTTTCTTCGTGACTGTTTGGTTTTTTCGTTTTCTTGATATATCCAGAATTTTCTTTTTGGTTGTAGATCTAGAAGTGCTGGCTGCAACTTAATCGTCGAATGTAATCCCTTTACCTGCCTCAACTATTGGAATATTGTAAAAACCGTGAAATACAGGTGTACCATTCTCGCCATCTTCAGTGGTGACTTTTACAATATTTGTTAATTACATCCATAAAAACAGTTGTACGAAAATGTAACTTTACACACACTGTGTTAGATTATAAGTAAACAGAATATGATACTTACCGATTGCTTCAGTTCAGTCGAAATTAATGTCCCAATGAAGGTTTTGTCAGGCAGTTGAAAAATCACAAAAATCAGCTGTTCACTTCAATAAAACTTCTGTTGGAGTGGAATCTTCCACAATAATAAGATTAATCTAATTTCGTCCACTATTAGTGGACATCTATTAGCTACCCGAAAAAATCCACTAGCTACAACAGAGATCGACAGTTGGCACTGGAATCAAGAAATAATGCCAATGTAATATTTTCACCACCCTGTACTATTCTCACCCCAGTTTACGGTACCTTATTTTTATCAGTAAAAGTTAGTTCGGTCGTAAATGATATAGGTGTTATTATTTTCGTTTGTTCTAACCTAGTATTCTCACGCGAGATTTTAAGATTTAAGACATGCTCACTATGCTCAGCTGTTAATAATTCAGAGATTATTTCTTGTCTATCATCTTCCTAATTAGAAGAGCCTGGTAAATTGACTTGAACATTATTCATAGTAATATTCCACTACCTTGCTTTCTTGTATCACAACTTACAATGAAGTTGTAAGAACTTACTCAATAATGTTTTCGAGAAAAACATTGTATACAATGTTATAATGTTTTTATAAAAAATATTCATCAATAATAAAATTTTTCAATGTTGTAACATTGGTAACAACGTTTTTTCCACCAAATATTCAAAATTTGCACTTACAATGAGTTCATTTTGTTAAATAACTTTAAAAATTACAAATTCTACTGTTTCTAAATTATAGTGGTAAGTATTTACTGATAACATAATAACAATAACAGCCAAAATTTTTCTTAATGAGAAAATGAAAACATATTACCTTACAGTGTTATCAAGAACTAGATCCATACTCATAATCACTATCGTCGGTATCTTTAGTTGGATTGTAAATGATAATTGAGTTCTTTTTTCTTCTTTAGCCTTAAGTAATCCAACTTTGGACATAGGCCTCCCCCAAATCAATCCAGTGTCTTCTAGTTATTTTGCGCCACTTGCTTCCAGTTGTGTCCTCCGATCTTCTTAATGTCATCAGCCTATCTCATTTGTGGTCTTCCTCTGCTTTTCTTTCCTAACCATGGCCTCCACTTTTGTATTTCGTGGTTCCATCTCTTATCCTTCAGTCGGGCACTGTGTCCTGCGAAGCTCCATTTTAATTTGGCAGCATGTGCTCCTGCGTCTTTTACTTTGGTTTTGCTTCTAATCCATTTGTTTGTTTTTTTGTCTATAAGTCTCACCCCGAGCATTGATGTTTCCATCGCTCTTTGTGCTTTTATTATTTTATCCATATTGGACTTGGTGAGTGTCCACGTCTGTGAACCATACGTGAGTATAGGGACGATACACTGATCGTAAATTCTGGTTATCAAATATTGTTCTATTTTAGTGCTTTTCAAGATCCAAATCAGTTTTCCAAATCGTGCCCATGCTAACCTTATTCTTCTGGTAATTTCGGCAGTTTGATTTTCTTTGTTAATTTTCATTATCTGTCCCAGGTAGATGTATTCGCTTACTGTTTCTAAATTTATTCGTTCAATGTTATTTCTGGAATGTTCGGTGTATTTGTCATTTTTTTTTTCTAAGTTAATCTTAAGACCTACTTTTTCCGAAGCTTGAAATAGTTGCGTCATCATGGTCTGTAGTTCTTCGAAACTTGTAGCGAATATTACAATGTCATCAGCGTATCTTAAATGACTTTTTAAAAGTTTTCTTCCATTAACATTTACTCCCCTATCTGCCCAGTAAATGTCTTTGACCACGTCTTCAAGTCCAAGTGTGAATAGCTTTGGTGAGAGAACATCTCCCTGGCGAACTCCTCTGTTGATTGGTATAGCTTTGGTTTTCGCATCAATTTGTATTTCCATTGTAGCTTTCTTGTAAATATTGTGTATGAGCATTCTGTATCGGGAGTCTATCCTGCAGTTGTTCATAGCTCTCTCTATTGCCCAAAGTTCTATGGAGTCGAATGCCTTTTCATAATCAACGAAGCCAATATATAAGTTCAAGTGATATTCATTGGCTTTCTCTATTAGAGTTCTGACTATAAGAAGATGATCCGCTGTACTGTAACCTTTTCGGAGTCCTGCCTGCTCTACCGGTTGATAGCTATCGAGCTTCGACGTATAACTTGTTAGTTATTACTCTCATAAACAATTTGGGACAGCAGGGAGATTGGCCTATAGTTCTTGAGATCTCCCCTGTCTTACTTTTTGAAGAGAAGTATTGTCAAACTTTTATTCCAATCATCTGGGACTTCTCCTCTGTGAAGACATTCGTTGAAAAGTTTTTTCAATTCTTCGAGAATAATTTCATTCCCCTCCTTCAACATTTCTACAAGTATTCCATCTGGACCCGGAGCCTTATTGTTCTTTAGTTGTGCTATAGCTTGTTTTATTTCGAAGGATTCTATGTTAGGGAGTATTTCTGAGTTGACATTCGTTATCTTTCTTTTAAGGTCTTCCTTTGCAGTGATATCTGGGTTCTTGTTTGAGGAATATAAATCACGGTAAAATGTCTGAGTAACTTTTAGGATTTCGTTCTTTTCTCTTATTTCTTTTCTTTTATCGGAATATAAATATATTATATCCTTTATATAATATATTTATATTTATTTCTTTATCCTGCAGTGAGATTACTGAGTTACTTTTTCGTAACACATTTCCGCACATTTTTGTGCGGAATTTTTCAATGGGATTCAATTCACAATGGTAAGGGGGCAGTCGTTGAATGTAGAGTCCTTGATATGCTCCGCCCATCTTTAAGTTTCCATCCTAGTCTCTACCTAGATTTAGTCTCGGTTTGAATTCTTTTATTTGTGTAGTTTATGTTTTTCTAAAACTTTCTCGTATCATTGTGGTTCCTAAAGAGTTCCAACTCGTCCATCATTTTAGTCCCATATTCTCTTTTATTTATCACATGTATAAGTTTTTCCTTTCTTAAGCTGGTTGTAAAATTTAACCGTTGCTCGCGTTTTTCTTTGTTGGATTACCCTATATGCACGTTTTTTTCTTCTAATAGCTTCCTTGCACTCACCATTGAATCAATCCCTCTTCTTTAACTTTTGTTTTCCTATATTTTCTTCCGCTATTTGTATTATTAAAGCTTCTTATTTTAGTTACGTTTCGACGCTATTCCTTGTCTTTATCAAACTATATCTAAAATTTATCGATTATTTTTCGTCATAGTGTACCAAACAAATTAATAAAAACCTATCATAAAACGTAAATAAGTTAACATTAATACCATTATTTAAAGTGTATACGATATAATTCAAATAAAAACATAAGATTTTGTTTTTAAAACAAAAATAACGACTGTGAGAGAGTTTCACATCTTGAAAATGTAAATTATATATTACTGAGGACTCGTGTTACAACCATGTGACAATTAAAGTTAGGTTACAGCTTAACTATTTTTACAATTACGTAAAGTTTCTTCATGTTAGTATAAATGCCACTTTTATTATTTTCTTACAAAAAGAGCTTATCTAAAGATAGATGTGAAGAACTCACAAAAGAACTAGTAGAATAAATTCGTATTTCTGAAATAGACGGGAATTAAGCTACAATTGGAACTGACTTTTATTACTAATTGAGCGGAAAATGCGGAAAACAATTAGACTAGTCGGTTTCAGGATTTTTATTCCAATTCAAATAGATATTTCGGTGACTAGAAAGCATTACCGTTTCAATTTACCTAATATAAATTTAAAATAACCAATCTTATAATAATCTCGTCTTGAATCCGTTCAAGAAGTTCTTTCGTACTATGTATTTCAACGTTATAAAGTCTGGATTTTAAATATCCCTAAATATAATTGATGGGATTTAAATTATGAGGACCGCCTCTACCAATTCATCTATTGGGAAAATTGTGGGATAAAAAATCTCAAACTATGCGCCTGTAATATGGTGAAGCACATGTTGAAAGTAGATTGTACCTGTATTGACACTTTCATCATCTAGCAGTACTGGTAAAATATTTTCTAAAAATCTAAATATAATATATAGTCCTATTAATTTGTTATGAAATATGTCACACTATACATTAACAACTACCGAGAATAAGAACCGAGAAAATATTTGGAAAACGAGGTCCAGGAAGAAGAAGAACATCTTAGTTAAAGAACCTCAGAATCTGGTTCAATACAACAGCTGTGCAGCTTTTCCGCGCTGCTGCAGATAAGATAAAGATTGCCATGATCATCGCCAGCATTCATAACGGATAGGCACATCAAGAAGAAGATACATTAACAGAAAATTTATACTGCGAGTGATTTTGGTTTGTGGCAAATGAATTTTGATCTGCCAAAACGTGTAAGTTTCTAAGATTGTATACCCCATCTCTCGTAAATTTTGCTTAATAAACATCTGTTTACAGTTCTTGGACTTCGGATGATCTTCTTTTTCTTCTTCCTTCTTGTATGTAGGCTTTAAAGCCTGTTTTTTCTTCAATATTAGCCTTCTAAATTGTTTAAATTATCGCATCATCTTTTTCTTGGTCTTCCTCCAATACTTCTTCGTCCATTTGGTGACTTACCTCGTGCTATTCGTATTATCCTATCCTCTGCCATTCTACTAATGTGTTCGTTCCACTCCCTGTTTCCGTTTTGTCACTCATTCATTTATGTCTCCTATATCGAATGCTCTTCTTACGATTTCGCTTCTCTCCCTATCCAACAGACTTTTCCCTGATAGTCGTCGGAGTATTTTCATCTCTGTTGTTTCTAGTAGTCGTCTTGTTTTAGATGTGTCAGGTCATAGTCTATGACTATGACCTTTAAGTACCGTTTGTATTATTTCGTCCAATATTAAATTAAAGAGAAGTGGGCTTAACGAGTCACCCAGTCTGACTCCGCTTGGTACTGGTTATACACTGTGTTTTTTTTGCATTTATCTTTTCCTGTATTCGATTACGGAAGTAAATGTTTTCGATGGTTTGCATAATGTTGATTGGTATGTTTCTTTCATACAGAAGGTGTAAGACTTTTTCGACTTGGAGGCGATGGAAAGCCTGTCAGGTCTATAAAATATAGATATGCTGGTTTATTGTACTCGATGGCCTTTTCTGTGATTTGTCTTAGTACAAATACGGCGTCTACGCAGGATCTTCCGAATCTGAATCCTTGTTGTTCATCTGATAAAGTTGCGAGTTTATTGATTTTGTTGGTTAGGACTTTTGTGGTAAGCTTAAGTGCGGTGTTCAGTAGATTTATACCTCTATAATTGTTGGGGTATTCTTTACCTCGTTTCATGAACATTGGTATCATTATGCTGTTTCTCCATGCGTCTGGTATCTTGCAGTACAATATTAGTTTTTGTATAAGTTTTGTCATCTCTAGCATTATACTTTCTCCTCCGTGTTTCAGAAGCTCGTTGGTTATTCCGTCTGGTCCTGGTGACTTTATACTTTTGAGTGAATTTATGGCAATATCTACTTTCTAAAAATTGATTTCTATTTCGTGTCTTAATTCAGGTACGTTATTGTGTTGATTGTTATTTTCCTTTTCTTTAAACAGTTCCGTCAGGCATCTTTCCTATTCGTTTGCTGGTATGTTATTGTATTCCTTCAATTTTGCCATTTATTTTCGTTAGTTTCTTATGAATCTCCATATTTGTTTTTGTGTACCGTAGAAGTCGCTTTCCATCCTTTTTGTAAACTGTTCCCAGTGTTAATTTTTTGTTCCTCTTACCAACTGCTTTGTTTCATTTCGTATTCTTATATAGGTGTCTCGGGATATTGGAGTATTTGGTGTTTTGTACTTCGTGTAAGCCTCTCGTTTCTCTTAACATAAATAAATAACAATACCATATATAAAAGGATTATCGGAAAAGCTTAAAAGGATAGGAAATAAATTCAACATTTCAACAACATTCAAAACAACAAACACATTGAGATCTATTTTGTCCAAAACCAAACCTAACAATGAACAAGAAAGGACAAAGAATTGCATTTATAAAATACCTTGTGAATGCGATCAGTTTTATTTAGGTGAAACATCAAGGCCATTAAATGTTAGAATAAGTGAACATCAATCCTATATTAAAAATAGAGAATTTGATAGATCTCAAATATGTAAACATGCATGGGATAATGAACATAGGGTTCAATGGAATGATTCAAATATAGTCCTAAAAGAAACGGATGGTAAAAAGAGAAAAATCAAAGAAGCGGCTCTAATTATGCTAAATGAGACCAATTGTGTCGCGAATTCCTCGGCAAAATGTAGTAGGATCTGGTTACCCATATTGAAAGAGGAAGTTATTAAAAAGAAAATACCAGTATTGGTAAGTCAGTAACATATAGAGAATACATCATTTATATTTTTTAAATAACAAACATATAAAATCGGAATTTGGTATTTATTGAAGGTAAAATAAATGCAAGATCAAATACTTACCATGTCGGGATAGTATTATGAGGTTTTTTTCCTGGTTTTTCCCTCATAATTTACTATGGAATCACTAACAGGAGAATTTTACTGTCATCATGGCATGTATTTGTCTTTTTAAAGACGAATTACATGTTATGATCTTTTTTGACGGATATTCTCAAGTTAAAGTTGATTTCATGTAATCGAATGAACTATCTTATAAGTAAAGTCGTCCCAGGAACGCAACTCAACAATATTGGCAATATCATTTTAAAGTCGTCTACTTTAAAATGTATAATGTATGTCTGAATTGTCAATATAGATGAGTCAGATAAAATTAAATTAATAGAAGAATTTTTCACTAAGTAACAAAAACAAAATTTGTTTAATTTACTAATGTTTGTATTTTGAGAACGATATCCGAAGTGGAAATTGAAACGTCAATAAACGTATTTTAACCTTTAATTGTGGCTTATTCCCAGTTAAATAGTAATTAAGATATACAATTAGTTTTAAGAAAAAAACTAACAAAATAGGAAAAAACCTTTATTTGACGTAACGAAAGCTTCGCTGGCGTGATTTCCTGGAATGAACTTTTAAACAGTCTCTCTTCAAACTTCAACAAAAATCTGCCATCATTTGGGTGTCCCATCTTCCTTGGTAACGGTCCTCCATGGTTTTTATGTCACAGCCACCTGGACTATCTAACAGTCCAGGTGGCTGTGAAGATAGTAGACTTTGACGCTCATATTACATCCAAGTGATTGGAAGTTATTCAGCAAACGGTTTACCAGCTCAGCATAGTTTTCACTTTTGTGATTTCTCAAAAAATTTTGTCCACATAATGTCCACAAATGAAAGCCAAGCTTTTTTCTCTACCTCATTCATTGACCCCACAAAAGCCGGATCCTTTGTAAGAATTCTGATCTGTGGTCCATCAAAGATTCGAGCTTTAAGTTTTTATGTGGTATTAGAATCAAGTGCCTTAACGAATTGCTTCATTAGGCCTAGCTTAATATGGAGGGGTGGTAAGATTATTTTCTCTGGTTCGACTAAAAACTGGGCAATAAGGTTCTTTTATCAATATACTTACTCAAGGAAATGACGCCCTGTGAGTCTAACAGGTGTAAGACTTGTTGATAGACGTCTTTTTCGACATGCGAAATCATCGCGACGGTATTTTTCCATTATAAGTTGGATATAAGTTGGATACGTTGTATGATTGGATGATTTATTCCCTCCAGTTTTACGAAAGAATACAAAGAATTTCACAAAGCCAGATCTAATAGGTGAAAGAAAATGTTCTCTTTTTGCTCTAATGCTTTTTTTCTCTTTTTCGTGTAAGATTGTAATCTGCTAGATGCTGATTGAGACGGTCAAAACCGCTCATCGTATCGGTACAGTCGATAGCAACTGTAGACTTAACTTTTGTATTAATTATTTTTATTACCTCCCGGGTAGCGTTGAAATTGACAGTTGAAATCAATGATATATTCTTTTTATTCTTCCATTTGAAAGCACACACACCTTGCCTCTTTGAAATGCTATAATGTCACCTTTTCGCAAACTTTTTATTTTTTAATTATTTTGGAACTTTTTCTAAATACCTTCAATGTCACATACAGATCGGTTTTAGTGGAAATAAGTATATGAAAACGTTGTAAATTATAAAAATTGTCCATAGGCAAACAGTATCCTTGACTGAGTAATGGCTTAAAAATGGAGTGGCAACCTTTCCATAGAGGTATTAATCCGCCAATGATCAAGCAGAATTGCTTATAAAGAGGAAGAAGAAGAAGAAGAAGCAGAAGAAGAAGCAGAAGAAGAAGAAGAAGAAGAAGAAGAAGAAGAAGAAGAAGAAGAAGAAGAAGAAGAAGAAGAAGAAAAATAAGAGTAATGGCTTCGACAGAGTCATGATTACCTGAGCTAAAACTGGAAGATGTGCCTAAGATGGATCAAGATTGGTTTGTCTTTCTGTTTAGATGAGAAAATTCCACACGTAACCACTTTTTTATTTACACAACACATAGGTTTTTATTCCAAATGTGGCTCTTTTCAATGGAATATACTGGATCCATCCAAGCCGACGTTTGTATATTATGCAGGCTTCCATCGATGGTTGCGTGTTTTTCAGGTGTCACTGCGTTACGAAACTTGGCACAGGATTTGTTCTCAAAAAGGCTGGCCTTTTATTCAGCTTAGGATTAGGATGTGTTGCGACGTCGAAATTATCATTATTACTGAAAATAATGTCTTGGTTTAGTGCTTCAAACCGTTTATTACTTATATACTTTGAAAAAAGGTGTCGTCATTAGTGGATTCTTAGACCAATATTGTCTTTTTTCAGACAATGCTTTGAAAATAATGAGACCCAAAAAACTCTTAGTTTCGCAGAAGTTACTGGGTACTAACTACTGCCTCTATTGTTTTGATCCGCATATAGATTAGTTTCTTTTATAATGTGATTTATGAGGCCATCGTCTATGAAATTGTAAAAAAATTGCAATATACTTTAATCGCTAGCAGTAAAAGTTATACCCGAAACAGCACTAAAAGGACAATATGGGGGTGCAGGAGTATTTGGCTGTAATTCGCACCATGTTCGTCATACTTGTCATCATAGTCATACTCCCAGTATCACCTAAGTTAAAGAATTTTCTGAAGAAAGGTCGATACTTGTATCTGAATCACTTTTGTCCACATTAGCTTTGGCATCCAAGGATTAAAGCAAGGAGACGGGCTGGCACCGATACTATTCAACCTGACCTTGGAATGTGTGATACGACAGCTGAATATAGGTAGAGGTAACCTCCTAACAAATAAATCGCCTATGCTGAGTACAAAAAAGTAAAGTAAAAAAAGACAAAAAAGTTAACACAGGTAATAGCTAGGGGAAACAGACGCACAGTTGAATTAGAGGACGATATTGAAACGGTAGAAAGTTTCACATATTTAGGAGTTGCATTAAACACGGATGGAACAGAAGAACCAGAAATCCAAAAAAGAATAGTAAAGGGAAACAAAGCTTATTTTTCATTCGCTCATGTGTTCCGCTCCAAAAACACACACTGAAGATCGAAAATCAGGGTTTACAAAACTATTATCAGACCAATAGTATGTTATGCATGCGAGACATGGGTGATGACAGAAGAGACAAAAAGAAAACTGGAAGTCTTCGAAAGAAAAGTCCTACGAAAGATATTTGGACCTATTAACGAAAACGGAATATGGAGATCCAGGTAGAACCATGAACTCTAGCAACTGTTCAAAGGGACACCGATCTCGGAATTCGTTAAACTTCAGAGACTTCGCTGGGCTGGTCATGTAGTAAGAATGGAGACAGAAAGATTGCCGAAAAGGGCATTATAGGGCATTAAAGGGCATTAAAGGGCTAGATAGTAAAATGCAGGGCGCAAGACCAAAAGGAAGGCCACGGAAAAGATGGGAGGATGAAGTGGCAGCGGACGCGCAAAATTTGCTAGACGTGAGAACCTGGAGAAGATCGGCGCGGGACCAACAAGGTTGGAGGCATGGTTTGGAGGAGGCCAAAGCCCGATTTGGGCTGTAGCGCCATTGGAGAGAGAGAGAGCTGTGGCATCAGATACATCTGAACCTAATAAATCCTCGTCACTACTCATTTTGCAGTCGATAAAACAATACAAAAACTATAAAAATAACTAACGAACTTCAAGAGACGAATAAATATTCCACTTATATCTGCCTTCCTAACGCACTAAACTTGACTAAACATTCCAGCCGTCGGTCGATAGCCCGAAGTTTAAAATTTGAAACGAGAAAGCGCACTTTAAGACATGAATAAATATGCTACTTTTATCTACCTTCCTAATGCACTAAACTGGACTGAACATTCCAGCCATCAAAGAAATGCCAGAAGTTTAAAATTAGAAACGAGAAAGCGAGAAAGCAAGCGGGTGAACCGTTATTAAGTGCTAGACGAGTTAAAACGTTAAAAACGTCGAGTTAACTCGAGTATGCGAAAATAGAAACGTAGGTTAAGCCCGAGTTAACTCGGATGAGTACGTTAAGCGGTTAACAATGTATATTCCTTTAAATAGCATATTCTTCTTTATCTCAAATATTAACTACTAATTTCGGAATGTGTCATATGCATAAAACTAGAGCTGATACAAAAAACGGAATTCATATTTTGATTTATCGCCCCTAATATAGTAAAAAAAGATTCACGCCACCAAAACAATTTTTTTTATAGGCCTGTGTAATTGATAACTGTTCTATGATTATTGCAAAAAAAAACGAAATAATTAGATTTTTCGCTTTGATGTGTGATTGTTTTCGATCTATTTTTATATTATACCACGATAATCGAATTCCTTATTTTCACTTCATTGTTTAAATCGTTCTTTTTAAAATTCATAATAATGTGATCTACGTAAAGAAATTTTTTCAAGTTAAGAGCATATTGGACAGGATTGTGCACAAATTTCCAATATCTGATAATAAAAAGTGGTGTTTTCTGATAATAAAAAAGTGGTGTTTTTACGGCCAAAGTATTGTTAAAGCGATGTCCAGACAGCTCGATTGGATTAAGATCTAGGTGAGCAGGTGGCACATATTGTGACCATATTCTAAGAAGTTTATTAACTTGATATGTTTTAAACTTTGGTTTATATATTTTTATACTGTTATTAGACTAGAAGCCCATGGGATATTTTTAGGGGACCATTTGACCCAACGAATCACATATAAATCAATACTATAATATGTAATAACAACTTAAGAAACTGTACCGCCAATTCTTATCGGTACACAAAGCATGGGGGTTCAAATTAAGGGTTGCGCCTTAGATTTCCCACTCTTGTTCCAGTCGAAATGTACGGCGTTGCAAAAAAATTATTTATATACCGATCCGAAACTGTGTGTATGAATGCCGTAGTGTGTGAAATTGCCAAAAATGGGGAAAAAGTATTCCGAAAATAAAAAAATTTCCCTGCTCCTGGCACCGATATTTTTAAATGGCATTAGGTGGAAGGTAGACAACCATACCTACAAATATGCCTCCACTTTTCCTTACCTAGGCTCAATAATAAATGACAACAACAACATCAGTAAAGAAATACAAGCACGGATTCTTAGCGGTAATAAGTGCTTTTATGCATACTAAGACCTAATGAAAAGTAAGTTACTGAATCGTGAGTCTAAGCTGAGAATCTACAAAACAGTAATTAGACCAGTGGTCACATATGGATGTGAAACGTGGACCCTCTCAACCACTGATGAAAATCAATTGAGAATATGTGAGAGCAAAATACTAAGGAAGATATTTGGACCAACCCAATGCAGCGATAGTTCGTGGAGAATTAAAATGAACCACGAGCTGGATGAACTAATGCAGACCGCAGATATTGTCAGATTTGTAAAATCACAAAGACTAAACTGGCTTGGTCACCTAGAAAGAATGCCAGATAATCGAGCTGTAAAAGTAGTCCAGAGATGGAAGCCCCAAGGAAACAGAACAAGAGGAAGGCCCCGTAAAAGATGGATAGACGACGTAGAGAGGGATCTTAAAACCATGAATATCAGGCAGTGGCGAAGGAAAGTATCCGACAGGGCAGAATGGAAGAACATTGTTAAGCAGGCCAAGACTCACAAAGGGTTGTAGCGCCATTAGAAGAAGAAGAAGAGGTCGCAGGTCATTATTAGTTAGCAAATAATAAATAAATAGGTTTAGCCAAAATAATTAATTAGCCAAATTAATAATAAATAGGTTTAGCCAAAAAGTCCCCCCACCTTGAATGGTAAGTTTATCTTACCTGTGACTCACCTGTGCCGATAAGAATTGACGGCATAGTTTCTAAAGTCGTTATTACATATTGTATTATAGTTTTATATGTGATTCATGCTGGGTCAAATGACCCATTAAAAATCCCCTATCGGCTTGTAGTCTAAATACAAATCAAATTTTTAAATATTATCTGACAATAGTGTTGTTGCTTCATAACCAATGTTTGGTTTCATCTTTTCGAAATGCGGACGTAGGATATTTCTCAGACTGTACTCGTATATTATGGTACGTGTATTAAAAATAAAAACAACACTACGTGGTAATAAATTAGGTATAAGTTTAGTCTGAAGCCGTTTCTTGTAGTTGACAAAGTTCATGTCATCATGAAAATCGCCTGACTTTGTTTTAAGTGAACCATTTTTATTGAAACCATTTTTCCATCCAGCATAAACTATGACTAACCGTTGACCACTGGTTTTCATAACTCTTAGTTACTACCATCATACCAATTTTATTGTTATTTTTTATTTATTTATTTAAAATATAATTATATTCATTTTTTATTTAAATGAATCCTTTATTTAAATGAATGTGTCTCGGCTGCAATGACCATTGACACAAACAATATTGTGTACAATAATTACAAAAAGCACATGTTACTAATTAGATAGATAGATCTTTATTTAACCCTGCTGTCCTGTTCGGGTCTATTTGACCCAAAAAAAAATTATTTCTTATTTTACAAATTATTACGCGGCGTAACGGTTTGGTATCCCGTGACTTTATTACCTAATCTGAGGTCTTTCAATTGCATATGAGATAAAACTTCAACTTCCTGATTTTTTTGATAAAAATTAAATTGTTACCTATGATACGTTCGGGTCAATATGACCCACGTATTTAAACCGTTAAAAATTTCCTACAGTGTTTGTCAGTCATGTAAGTTTATAAATAAAAACAAGTTTCTGCAAGCTAGAACTTGTAAAAAATTTGAAGTGTAGCTGGACGATGTCAGGTAGAAGGGCACGTCATGTAGAAGGAAGTAGGGGTGATAGACAAGTGGTAGGACACTGATGATATGTCAAGCACATTCATGCCATTCATATACATTTCAGTCTATTTTTGCATGTTGATAATGTCGCATTGAAGAACGCTAACCGAAAATGAGCTGCGCGAGCTCGCGAACGTGTCAGACAGTGATGAATACATATCAGAAACAGAAAACCATACAAGTAGTGAGAGTGAAGAAGAAAGTAGTGATGATTCTGTTATTCCATTCTACGTACCACATCCTGTAGAACCTTCTGTAACAGTTCCTTCGAAAGATGGTAATATTCAGTGGTCGCTTGATCCTCCTTATCAACGCGGTCGTTTTTCTACGGCCAATGTTATAAATAATGCTCCAGGAGTTACAAGGTACGCATGTACATGAATTTTCGATTTCATTCAAATTTCAAATTCATTTGACGTGCTCTTTTCTGACATAGTTGCAAACCAAATTATTAATATGACAAACATGGAAGGCCAACATGTTTTTGGAACCAACTGGAAAGACTTAGATAAAATTGGTTTTCAAGCATACATTGGTCTTTTATTGTTAACTGGAGTTTTTAAGTCCCATGGTGAATCAACTAAAAGTTTGTGGAATGAAGAAACTGATCGTAGTATATTTCGAGCAACAATGTCCCTTGAAGGAGACGATTAGATAAACTTGCTGCAATACGTGAAATTTGGGGAAAATGTCGCTGTCCCTTCAAACAGTACATTCCAAGCAAGCCAGCGAAATATGGCATAAAAATTTGGGCTTTATATGACACCAAAAGTTCTTATGCTCTAAAATTGCAGATCTATACAGGAAAAGAAGCAGGTGCCGCGCCAGAACGAAATCAGGGAATGCGTGTGGTGTGCGACTTGACTAATGATTTGAAAGGCCACAATATTACTTGCGATAACTTTTTTACATCGTACAATTTAGGCCAACTTCTTCTAAAAAGAAAAAATACAATGCTGGGGACTATAAGAAAAAATAAACCAGAGCTTCCAGCACAAATTGCGAATAAAGAAGTGCATAGTTCGTATTTTTACTTCACGCAAGATACCACTGTTGTTAACTATATTCCTAAAAAGAATAAAAATGTTGTTCTTATGAGTACTTTGCATCATGAAAAGGCTATTAGTGACAGAAATGATAAAAAGCCCCAAATTATTTTAGATTATAATTCCAGTAAGGGAGCAGTGGATACTCTAGATCAGCTTGTTGGTGCATATACATGTAAGAGAAAGACAAATCGCTGGCCCATGATTGTTTTTTATAATATGCTGGACATTTCTGCCTACAACGCGTTCGGTTTATGGACATCAATAAATCCCCAATGGAACACCAATAAACTTACAAAACGGCGAATTTTTCTTGAGAAATTGGGAAAAACACTGTTGAAACCACTTATCCTTTCCAGGAAAAATTTACCAAGAACCAAAGACTCACAAGAACTGGTAAAAAGGACACGAGCAGAAGTGAGTAGAGAAGATGGAAATTCTAGTTCGTGTGAACCGTCTATGAACAATCCAACTCCACCTGCTAAACGATCACGCTGTAAATTTTGTTCTAAAAACGATAATAAGACTAATATTTTATGTTGTATATGTCATAAACATATTTGTAAAACCCATTCTTTTTATTACTGTCCCAGTTGTAAACTGAATTAAATTTTGTAGATATTTGTTATTAGGCTTTTCTGGTTAATGAAAGAAAAAAATACCTTTTGTTTTTGTTAATAAGGTTTAATTTACATTAACAACATCATTTTTGTTTAATTAACCATAATTTTTTGTTAGTAAAGTTTTGTTTAGCACTATTAGCTTATTTTATTTCGATTAAGGAGCGTAAGCCATAGTTGGGTCATATTGACCCGAACAGTACATTTGTGTAGTTGAATCGAACGGGACAGCAGGGTTAAATAGAAAAAACCTAATATACATACAATATAAAGAAAGTACACTATAAATTTTTGATATATTGTTTAAGTAACATTTTGAAATTATTCAGATAAGTACATTGTTTTACAGATGTTGGTAACTGATTAAATTTAAGAAAGCTTTTAAAAAAGAGCGAATTCATCGTACTTTTATACATAGTTCTAGGTACATATATGTCATCTAAACCTCGGGTATTATAAGAATGAATACTTTTGTTGAAAGAAATGAATTCCTGAAAATATTCAGGTGATAAGCCATTTACTATTTTGAAGACCAAAATCATGGTGAAATAAAATAGTCTATTTTCAACAGAGAACCAATTTAAAGTATTTAACATTGTCCCAATTGGGGTACGGCGATTTGTTTTAAGAATTATTCTCATTCTACGGTTCTGTAATTTTTGTAGCATGTTAAGTTTGTTAAGGTTAAATAAATATAAGATTGATGAGCAATAGTCAAAATGAGGTTGAATAATTGTGTTATATACTGTTATTTTTGACTCCATTGATAAATTTTGAGATATTCTACTCAGAAAGTAAAGTTATTTTGTTATTTTTTTTATGAACATACTCGAAGTGACTCTCAAAATTTAGAATATTGTCTAGCTGGAATCCCAAATATTTAACTGTTGTGACAATTTCAATTTTTTCATTTTTAATATTTAAATTTATGATTTCAGAATCAAGCAACCTATATTTATGTTTGGTAGTGAAAACCATTGCCTTTGTTTATTTTCACATTCAATTTCAGTTTATTCATTTTTAAATATTTAATAACCATATCTAAATTAGTGTTCATTTTTTGAATAGCTACAGTAAAATTTTCATCACTACAACATATTAGAGTATCATCGGCAAAAAGAATAATAAATTCACAAATTACAAAAATATCGATACCGTTAATGTACAGAATAAATAAAAGGGGGCCTAATACACTACCTTGAGGAATCCCTGTATTACTATCCATTTCAGATTTATTTATTATTTATTTATTTATTTAATTGCTACAGTTAATCTGTGCGTCTGTGCGTCTTATGCTACTAGTTATAAGTTAAAGGTAAAGTACATGAAAAACAAGGAGTCATATTCTGTTGAACAACTGAATGTCTTTCAAGAAACCAATTAGGTTAAAGACTTGATCGGGTGAGTTTAAAACGTCTTTGATATTTGACTTAAGTTTATGTTGCATTCTGTGTTTTGCATACCTAGGACACTTGATCAGGATGTGTTTCACAGTTAATACACTTGAGCAGATTTGGCAATTGGGCTTCGGCTCGGACTTCATTAAGTATTCATGTGTGAGTCGGGTATGTCCTATTCTTAATCTTCGGATGACAGCTTTTTCTTTTCTAGAGATTGTTGGAAGTTCAAATTTTCCAACAGTCTGCAGGATCTTATGTAATGTCTTGATTGTATTCCAGTGGGTTTGCCAGGTATGATACTGTTGTTGCTTGAATATTTGCTTTAGGTCATTACAGATTTGAATATGTTGGGCTTTTGAGGATTGACTGTTTACACAAGAAGCTTGCTTGGCTGCTTGGTCTGCTTTTTCATTACCAGGGATGCCAATATGGGATGGTAGCCAGATGATAGTGACATTTACACCTTGAAAAGCGAGTGCACTGTAAATCCTATGGATTTCTTGAACTAAAGGATGCTGAGAGTATAGACTTTTTATCGAGTGTAGTGACGAGAGGGAGTCTGTGCATATTGCTTGGTTTTTATCATCTGTTTTTAGTTTTTTAAAAGCTTCTAGTATCGCATAAAGTTCTCCAGTGTATACGCTGCATAAATTCGGTAAAAAATATGATTTTATTATTTAATCATATGTGGTAACGGCACATCCAACGCCTGCTTCGCTTTTGGAGCCATCTGTATTGTTAGTCATAAGTGTTGCCCTATAAGAAGGTTTAAGGTTTCATGTTTACTGTATTCTAATAGAGAAGTGATTGAATGTGGGATTGGTCTATTCCAAGGCGGAGTATCCGGGATTGGGAAGGGATGTGTTTTAGTAAGGTCGATGGTTTTCCTTAGAGTTAATTTCTGGATTTCTATTATTGATTGGATCCTTTGCGGGGTTCCCACAGGCGATGTTGAAGTAATTAAATTGTAGACTGGAGTGGATGGATTTGCGGATACGAAAGCAAAGTAAGATTGAAGAAGATACTCTTGTCGAATCCAGAGAGCTGGTTCATTAGTCTCGCAGTAAAGGCGATTATTTATAAACATTATTAAATTGTTATTTATATAAGTTTTAAGTTACGACCAAAATAATGACGTTTTGATTGTTTATTTAAGAATAGTTTCACTAAAAAACTGATGAATCCGTAAATGAGAGTCTTTTTGTAATATCTCCTATTACACATTTTAACTGTTAAACCCGTCTATTCAGTTGTATCGAGTAAAAATTTAACTTAATTGGCCTATTAAAGACAATGGGCAGTGTGAATAAAATTGTAGTATACACTTAAAGTACCTTTTTCGTAGCAAAAGCTAACATTTTTGTGAATAATATTAAGTCGTAGCTTAAACTTATAAGTTTATTCTGTTTGTTTTAAGTAAAAAATGGCTCAATTTATGAACATCATACGTCGAAAATATTATTTTCAACGAAGTGAGTGTCGGGATGAGGAATATCATAATTTATATCGTTTTTCGAGAATTAATATGGAGTGTTTAGCAGAAAGTTTCCTTGGAGACACTGGAGAAACAAGGGGAGGAGCATTAAATCCCAGACAAAAAATGCAGATATTTCATCGATTTTTAAGTGATCCTGGATTTCAAATTGGAGTTGGCAATAATGAAGGTGTTCATCTAACAACAGTGAGTAAAACTGTGAAATTTGTTTTGACTAAAATAATTCAAAAATCACATATTTGGTTACGTTTTCCTTTAAATAACATTGCTGAAGCACAACAAGAGTGGAGTGCGAACTATCAGTTTCCTTGTGCATTTGGTGCTGTTGATTGTACACATATAAGAATTCCGAAACCATCTGAGCATGGAGACGAATACTATAACAGAAAAGGTTACTGCAATTTATGTCGAAATGAATAATATGCGGCATAATAATATGGTGTTTTTAGGTGATTCTGTTTACGGAATCAGACGATGGCTGATGACGCCATACAGAAATCCCGAAACTTGTGAAGAAATTGCGTTTAGCACACTTTTCATGAAAGAAAGAGTCATAATCGAAAGGTCCTTTTGCCAACTGAAGAGAAGGTTTCCAATTTTGCAATATATGGTTAGAGTAAAACTAAACAGAGTTTCTGTTGTGCAGATGTAGTTGTGCTGTATTTCATAATATATCAAAGTATTTAAATGATCCACTTCCTGTCGATGTCGAAGAAAATGTCATGAATGACGAAGAAGAAGAGCAATACAAATTAGAAAATGATGCTGAAAATGTTATGAGAAGGGGACTCCAACATTTAATTATATAAATTGTTATAGTTATCAATTCAAAATTATATTTAAAAACTGTTGAAACAAATAAAAATATACAGGGTGTGTACCTTAAAAAATATATCATATTTCATAATTTATAACATTGTATATATTTTATCTAAAGAAGTTCTTAGAGAAATCTTTCTTTAAGAAATTCTTTAAGAAATCTTAAAGAAGTTAAAATTTCGGGACCTTCGCTTTCGGAACCTTGGGTTTCGGGTAGACTTTGACGTAGCTTGTTCAATAAAAGTTGTTCTCGCTCCAAAGAACCAGTCTTTGTAGATCTGCTGTGAATAATTTTGCAGTCTCATCTGTTTCTTGTCCTTCCAGCTTATTTCTTTTTGCTTGTGATGGTGTAATATAAGAGGAAGGAGGAGGAGGTCTGACTAAAACGTGCCTTGTCTTCGCTGGTTTTTGCATTTCTACATTTTCCAATGGCTTCAATCCCGTTGTCGCCGCTCCAGGAATTATATGCAATGTTGGGTTTTTCTCATCTTTATCTATAATGTCCAGCAAATTTTTTCCCAATCTTTCAAAATAATTTTTTCATTTTCCTTTGCTTTCATATCTGTTTTCTTTTTTAACTCGTTTTTCATATTTTGAATCTTTTGTTTCAATTGTTTTACATTAATACTTTTGCCATAAATCGTTTTGTATGATTCCTGCATTTTAATTGAGGAAATTTCCTTATTTTTTCTTATTAATGGCAACTGCGATTTATCAAATAAAACTTTGTGATTAGATAAAGCCTCTATGAAGCGCAAATTGCCACTTTGTTCTTCAACTACTTCGGAGTCAAGAGATACACTGTCGTACTCGGAACTAATTTTTAACACTTTTACAAACGTGTGTCTGCTAATGTTTGTAAATAAACTGAAAAATCTGTTGACAAATATAGAATACGGCCGGTTATTATAAGTTTTTTCTAGATTTTTGTTTCCTGTTGTTAGTTTAAACTTAAATTGTTTAGTATACACTTATAAGTATAAGCAAAATATTATTCACAAATTTTTCAGAATGTACTCAAACTTATAGCTGAATCGAATAAGATTGTACTTATACTATGACTGAATTCTTAAAGTAAACACTTATTTATTATTCACCCTGCTAACACTATAATATTTGCGGGACAGTATCTAAAAAATATTCACTTGGTATACAGAGTGAGTCATGAGGAACTTTACATACTTCTACCATATGTAGAGTCCCTCAGGGAGCATATCATGTGGCCACTAAAAAATGTCAACTCCTCTTCTTTATTAATTAACAGGGTGATTTGTGTAATTGACCATTTATTTCATTTTACTGTAGTGTTTATACGGCTCATTTGATTTTTTTAATTTTTGCATGATACAGTACACTACTATCAAGCATTCGACTGGTATTAGCTAAACTAAAAAATTCCAGGACTGGCTTTGGAAAAATTAATTTAGGGATTCGTATTAAATATTACATCCTGTATAAATTTTTTTTAAAATGCAATAAGTGATTTTCAAACTACATAAATAGCCAATGAAAACGACATATGCGACAATGTTGTACCACTTTTATTAAATTTTTAGTGAACGATCAAATCTTACCAAAAATAGAACAACCATAATGAAGTATCAAATTATAAAGTAATAATTTAAACAAATGTTATAAATTTCAAACATTTTAATTAAAATGAGTTCCTACAACATAATCTAATACGTAGAAAATGAACATCTTTACTGTCACTTTGTATTATCTCTACGATAGAATCAATTGTTTTTCAATTTTAAATTTTTACTCATAGATCGTATTGGGGCATTATTTTCGATAAATAATAAATTAAATTGATTAAAAAGTCAAACCTCTTGTATGTGTTAGTTTTTGTTGATTGTAAATGATTAAAATTTTATGTCAAATAATAATACATTGCATCAACTGTACTAAATAAAAATAAATCTAAAAAAGTTTAAAATGAAGGTTGGCGTTGACCGTTTGACGTTTCTTGATATTTTATACCCATTGTCATTATTGTCATTATCAATTGTTATTTATGTGTACAAGAATACATATTTCTTCTGTCATATCTACGTTAAGTACATTGTGTTAGTTTTGGTAGAGCTTTTGTTACTTTCGTTCAAAATGCCACATCAGTTTTCGACCACAGAATATGCAGACATAATATTTGTTTATGGATTCTGTAATGGGAATGGTAGGGCTGCTAGTAGAGAATATCGTAGGAGATTTCCTAATCGTCGAACTCCCAGTCATCCAACATTTGGGTCAGTTTTTAATTATTTGCGAGAAAATGGCACTTTTCCTAGTGGAACAACAGAGCGACATGTAGATGAAGCGCAGGAAGATGACATTATGGACGCCGTTACTATGAACCCTACAATAAACACTAGACAAGTAAGTCGAGAACTCAATGTTACTCAATCAAAAGTAAGTAGAGTCTTACAAAAAAATAATCTATACCCATATCACATTCAAATGGTTCAGCGACTACATGCTGGAGATGAGATCGATAGGTTGGAATTTTGTAGATGGATTAACAATAATCGACCAACGCTATACAGGACACTATTTACAGATGAAGCCCAATTTACCAGAGACGGGATAAATAATTCACGAAATTCACATGTGTGGGCAGAAGAAAATCCCCATGCTATTCGAGAACCTCGTTCTCAGTTAAGGTTTTCGGTTAACGTGTGGATTGGTGTCATAAATAACCAATTAGTAGGTCCTCACTTTTTTGATGGTCCTTTAACAGGGCAGGTCTATTTGAACTTTCTACAAAATATTTTGCCGAATTTGCTTGCCAACGCGAACGTTGCTATCCGAGGGATGTATTTTCAGCATGATGGGGCACCCCCACACTTTTTACTGGCAGTGAGACAACATCTCAATAATGTTTATGGCAACAGGTGGATAGGATGTGCAGGTCCTATTTCGTGGCCTTCAAGATCCCCTGATTTCAATCCCGTTGATTACCATATTTGGGGACGATTAAAGCAACTAGTTTACGCAGTGAATAATAATAACCGACAACAATTAATTGATAGAATTATACATTGTTGTAATATTATTAGAAACGATCCCCGGAGTATCCGTAATTCAATACGTCAATTAACAATTCGGCAACAAAAATGTGTACAGGCTGCAGGGTTCCATTTCGAAAATCTATTTTGAATTATTTTTATTTTGTTACCATTATTGTATCTTTTCCAGTTCTAATTTATGGGTTTATCATAACTATGTACATATTTTTAGTTTTTTTTTTAAATTGTTCTTCGGTATTGTTAGTAGTTACTGTTTTTTGTTGTGCAGTGACTCAGTTTATCATTTCAATTAAAATGTTTGAAATTTATAACATTTGTTTAAATTAATTACCTTATAATTTGATACTTCATTATGGTTGTTCTATTTTTGGTAAGATTTGATCGTTCACTAAAAATTTAATAAAAGTGCGACAACATTGTCACATATGTCGTTTTCATTGGCTATTTATGTAGTTTGAAAATCACTTATTGCATTTTAAAAAAAATTTATACAGGGTGTAATATTTAATACGAATACCTAAATTAATTTTTCCAAAGCCAGTCCTGGAATTTTTTAGTTTAGCTAATACCAGTCGAATGCTTGATAGTAGTGTACTGTATCATGCAAAAATTAAAAAAATCAAATAAGCCGTATAAACACTACAGTAAAATGAAATAAATGGTCAATTACACAAATCACCCTGTTAATTTATAAAGAAGAGGAGTTGACATTTTTTAGTGGCCACATGATATGCTACCTGAGGGACTCTACATATGGTAGAAGTATGTAAAGTTCCTCATGACTCACCCTGTATATTAAAAGTGATGTAAAACTGATTGAAATAATTTATTACTATTAAATTTGAGCATATTTTTATATACTTTATCTTTTTACAGGTTTACAAGTTGTGTTAAACTCAATTCTTCGTGCCATGGTGCCTTTACTGCATATAGCTCTGTTAGTACTATTTGTTATTATTATTTATGCAATCATTGGGTTGGAATTATTCTCAGGAAAAATGCATATGACTTGTTATGATAACACAACAGGTAAGAGCTGTTTCTATCTAAAACACTGGTTCACATAGAACATATTTAAATCGAGTTTCGTCAGAAATTCCAAAAGGTATCTTACTAATGTTTGTCAATGTGCTATTCGATGTTTAGATTAGATGTCGATGTAAAAGTTTTTTATTTGCAATTTAAAATATACTTTTAGTATTGTATTTTTGTTTTGATTATTGACAATACGTTAAAAGAAAATATTGGCAATTTTTAAATTAATTGTAGCATAACAATACAATTATTGATACAAGATATGCCACAAAAAAAGAACGTTTAGAGTAATTTAAAAATTTAATCATGTCTCCCTGGACCAATCTCTTATGTGTATATGAATCTTTTAATTAGCCATGTCTTTGTACTTTATAGGTAAAGAGATGGACGAGCCTCACCCTTGTGGTGTGGGTTTCGATTGTTCTCAGATAGATGCGAACATGGTTTGTAAAGATGGCTGGACAGGTCCAAACGACGGCATTACCAATTTTGATAATTTTGGCCTCTCCATGTTGACTGTTTTCCAATGCATCACCCTCGAGGGCTGGACTGATGTACTTTATAATGTAAGTATTTAATTGTAATTATTTGCTATAGAGCGTTTCACGTTAAGAACAGAACGTTGCGTAGATAGGGCTACGAGCACAAGAACGATTCAGGGTTGTATTTGTATTTCTTTTGCGCAGAATTGAATTAAAATGAATGTTTTTTAACGTAACTGACAAAAAGTGTCCATCGGACACAAGATATGAAAAGCAGGAAAAATGATTTTAATTAAATAAATATTATTTACAAAATTTTATTTTATATTATTTTAATTACATTAATGCCAGGCTAATTGTTTTTCTGTAAGAATACAACATGCCATTGAGGCCCGTTTTCACACTACGTTTTATTGTACGTTTTGTGGGTCATATAAAACGTACGACAAAATGTACGTTTTGTCCAGTGTATACACTACGTTTTTCCTTCCGTTTTCTACCTCATTTCTAACAGAGTCTTGAGTTGTGTGAAGTTTGTTTAGTGATTTTTTTATTATGGATGAAACACGGCTGCTTTCTTTTATTTTTTCAACCATAACGATACTATGACTGAGGAAAAAGGGGATGAGGAGGGAAAAGACAAGATGGTCAGGAGAGTGGGCTTCTAAAAAGAAGCCAGTATTTCCACGTCTCGTTACTAAAACAACTGAGAGGCGAACCAGATGACTGGCGCAATTATTTGCGAATGGACACCTCAGCCTATTGTCAATTGCTAGAGTTGGTAATACCATACATATTGAAATAAGACACCTCATAAGAAAAGCCATTACACCCCATGAAAGACTCACAGCAACTCTCAGATATCTTACAACAGGACGCAGCGTCAAGGACTTAGAGTTCACAACCATAATATCCAAACCAGCGTTAAGCCAATTAATTCCTGAAACCTGTAATGCAATCTACTTGGTTTTAAAACAGAACTACTTAAAAACTTTTATACAATTCAATAAATTCCCCGAGAAAATAGTGGATGCATTGCCGCAAATCTGACATTATTAGGTTTTTTTAAGAAAAATGAAGCGAACTGCAGTGGAAATAGTCGTCAAATAAGTCAAGATCGGACGACTTGTCTGAACATGTATTTTCACGTAAAGGCCCGTTTTCACACTACGTCTTATTGTACGTTTTGTGGATCATATAAAACGTACGACAAAATGTACGTTTTGTCCAGTGTATACACACTACGTTTTTCCTTCCGTTTTCTACCTCATTTCTAATTCCGAGTCTTGAGTTGTGTGAAGTTTGTTTAGTGTTTTTTTTTAATTATGGAGGAAACACGGCTGCTTTCTTTTATTTTTTCAACTATAAAGATACTACGACTGAGGAAAAAAGGGATGAAGAGGGAAAAGACAAGATGTTCAAGAGAGTGGGCTTCTAAAAAGAAGCCAGTATTCCCACGTCTCGTTACTAAAAGAGGCGAACCAGATGACTGGCGCAATTATTTGCGAATGGACACCTCAGCCTATTGTCAATTGCTAGAGTTGGTAACACCATACATATTGAAATAAGACACCTCATGAGAAAAGCCATTACACCCCATGAAAGACTCACAGCAACTCTCAGATATCTTACAACAGGCTGCAGCGTCAAGGACTTGGAGTTCACCATCATAATATCCAAACCAGCGTTAAGCCAAATAATTCCTGAAACCTGTAATGCAATCTACTTGGTTTTAAAACATAACTACTTAAAAACTCTTATACAATTCAATAAATTCCCCGAGAAAATCGTGGATGCATTGCCGCAAATCTGACATTATTAGGCTTTTTTTGGGGAAAATGAAAAGAACTGCAGTGGAACTAGTCATCAAATAAGTTAAGATCGGACGACTTGTTTGAATATGTATTTTCACGTAACGTTTTATCCTATCAGTTCTCGCAAAACTATGCTTCTCCCATCATTTCTACGATCTGACCTCGGATTTCATTTCGATTCGACAAGACGTACGTTTTGCTGTTTACATGCCACGTTTTATTGTATAGGATTTGTCCTATCCAACAAAACGTACAATAAGACGTAGAGTGAAAACGGGCCTTTAGAATCATGGTCATTACAAACTAATTATCTTCGTACCTCGTACCTATAATCATAACAATGATTTTTGGTTGTTTAGTAGTTATTCTGACTTCATAGTTTAATATTCATTGAAAATAGAAATTTAAAAATTAAGCCAAGCGAATATCTTGGACATCCGTGCAAAACAAATTATTTTAAATGTATTTAATTATTATCTAAATTTAAAGAGTGGTAAAGCTCTTAATTAATCGATAGAATAAGTGCTATGACGGAAGTAGGTTCTAGTACTATTTCTAAAATACACAAAGAAGTTGCGGTAGGAGGACTAAGGCCCGTAAAAACACAAGAAAACGTACAAAAAGTAGAGTCAACAGCAGAAAGTTCACTTACGACGCAGTAGTTAATATGCGGCTCCGCGCCATCATGCAGTGTTTTTTCTTTAAAAATTTACAGCCGAAATTAAACAAAGTTTTTGCGCTGAAAAAAAAAGAAAGATTTAGCAAACATTTAGCGTATTAGCGTACAACAATGTGGAGAATATTCCTTAAAATGAACTTTTTGATTTTTGCAAACGTGGAGAAAAGTCGACAATGATGGAACGGCCCGATATTCTGAAATGGAGGCATCAGTATTTGCGTGAGACAAAAAATTTCGTTTTCAAGGATACACCGTCATTTATTTGTATGAAACTTGGGTGAATGTCGAACATAGTGTTTCCAAAGTGACTTTAGCCAGTGATGCGTTTGATAAAGGGTTGTAAACAGGCCTAAAACAGCCGACAAAAACGAGGCCCCTAATTTGTTATAGTGCATGCGGGTAGTGAATTGTGCTTTATGGAATGTGCTGCTTTTTGATTTGACGAGTTGATGGAAGATATTGATCCTGTGGTAATAAATGTGACGGTTGACAGTGATAGTCATGACAGTGATAGCGATGACAGTGATAGCGATTACAGTGATAGCGATGGCAGTAATAGCTATGACAGTAATAGCGATGATAGAGAAGATGAGGAGGATGATGTTAATTTGCAGTGAATAAATTATGTGATAGTGTGAAAATTGGCAAGCACAAAATGCCAAATCTGAAAAGTATGTAACTGAATAAATCTCCAAGTACAGAGGGACCTATCTAAAACTTATCAAAACAGCAAAAAAAATGTACTATAAAAATCGTCTGGGAAGCTCTAAAAATGCTGCAGGAGAGACTTGGTTCATAATAAACGATCTTCGAAATAAAACTAACACAGCTCAAACATTTTCTCTCTCAAACCCTGAAAATCTAAATGAATACTTTGTTAATGTGAGTAAAAATATAACATCACCTATTTAGCCATATCAAGATTCTATTTCCTATCTCCCCAATTCAAAAAACGTCTCGAATTCATTCTTTATAAAACCCGTTGATAAATCTGAACTGATACAAATAATCAGTAGTATCTCAAAAGCAAATCTTCCTGTAGTACTGATGGACTATCTATAAAAATTTTCTTAAATGTCCCAAAAAATGTGTTGGAAGTCCTGTTCTCACTAATTAATGATATAATTCTATAAAAAAGGTATATGATGTAAAGGTGCCTAAAGACAGCCATTATTATTCCTCTTTATAAGGGTGGTAAAAAATCGAATATCTGCAACTATAGACCTATTGCCTTACTACTGGGTTTATCAAAAATTAAACAATAATCTTTACACTGCCACTGGTTCTTGTGATTATGGCAAAACTTTTGGTTATGTAAATCACGACATTTTGATAAAAAAAACTAAATTTCTCCGGAATTCGAGGTATTTCTTTGAATTGGTTTCCAATATAACTTTAGGAATAGGAAGCAACTAGTTAGAGCAAATTATACTGACTCTAGTCACAAAAGCATTGCATGTGGAGTACCACAAGGTTCAGTATTTTGTCCTCTACTGTTCCTTAGCTTCGGAATTTCGGACTTTCGAAAAAGTTTTTAATTTACTCTCTTTTTAACGTGGATAAGTCAGTAGCATTATCCTATAAAGGAGCTCTTCAACCCTTGCTTCTTAATGACAGCCAGATCAGTATCGTTGATTCTGTAAAATTTCTTGGTATTTTTATAGACAGCAACCTTAAATGGTCCATTCATATCGATTTGTAAGTAAGAAACTAGCTTGCATTAAGATTTGTTTCGAAGAAAATCAATTTAGCGTGTTCTAAAATAACATATTTTTTTGTGTGAGTCTCATCTTCGAAATGGTCTTCCCTTTTTGGGGTTCTAGTCTTCTTCTTTTGGTGCATATCCTCTGTGAATGTTGGCAATCACGTTGGTCCATACAACTTTGTTGACAGCTGCTCTAAATAGATGTATGGTAGTCATTCCTGCCCACTGTCTGATGTTCTTCAACCACGATATTCTTCTGCTCCCTTGAGATCTTTTGCCTTCTATCTTGCCTTGTAAAATTAGTTGAATTAGTTGATACTTCTGATTGCGCATCACATGCCCTAAGTGTGTCATCTTTTTGATTTTCACGATACGCATAATTTCCAGATCTTTATTCATACGTTGGATCGCGGTGTTGTTTGTAACATGATGGATATAGGAAATTCTGAGCATGCGAAGCTAGCACCACATTTCGACGGCTTCTAATCGTTTGTATGTGGCGTCCGTTAAGGTCCAGGCTTCGACTCCATATAAAAGGGTAGAAAATACATAACATCTCAAGACTCGTGTTCTTATATCAATGTTCAGGTGCATTTTACATAAAATCTTCAAAAGACAGCCCTCCCCTTTTCTATACGACATCTTATTTCCTGTGAGTGGTCCCATTCCGCAATCAGAACCGTATCGTCTACATATCTTAAATTGTTTATGATTTCACCTTTGATTTTTATATCTTCTCTTAAACCATCAATAGCTTCTCTGAACAGCATTTCCAAGTAAGTATTGAACAACGTCGGTGATAAAATATAGCCCTGACGTACTCCCCGTTTTATCGTGAATTCTTGTGAGGTTTCGTTGTCTACTCGTACAGTTGCCCTTTGCTGTAAGTATAAATTACGTTACGTTACGTTTTTGATTTTTTATGTAGGTTAAAAGTGCCATGCTCCTGTTCTAGAGATTCTATTTCTATACATTGATCTTATAGCCATGATTCTTTTGATTCTTTAATCTTTTTCTTAATGATTTTGTTTATTTCTTTGGTCCTTTCCTCATTCTTATTTCTGTGTTTTCTTCGTTCTTCCATTAGCTCATTTCTCAGCTTATTTCTTGTCCCACCCATAGTTGTTTCTTTATATCGTTTTCTGGTTTAAGTTTATTATCTACCACTGAATTGCAAATATTTTTGATTTTATTCCACATATCATCGACACTTATGTTTTCTTGATTAATATCTGAGATTACCATGCTGTTTATTTTGTTGTTGATCTCCTCTTTGACTTCTTCTCTTGTAGTTTTATCTTTCAACTTCTGGATGTCCGGCCGTTTTTGTGCTTTTATTTTATAGACTTTTTTCATGTGAAGTTTGAAACGTCCTAGTAAAAGATTATGGCCTCACGGAACATCTGCTCCCGGATATGTTTTTGCGGATTTTACGGAATTCTGAAATCGTTTGTTGATGATGATGTAGTCAATCTGGTTTCTAATCATATTTTTTTTTGAAAAGTTAGCTGAAGATTTCTAGGTGTAGAGTCTTCGAGGTGGTAATCTGAAAAAGGTGTTCATTATTGCACTATCCATTTCCTGGCAGAACTGAACAAGGCGGTCTCCTCTATAATTTCGCGTTCCTAGTCTAAGGTGTCCCACAGTATTACCAGCACCTCCTTTGTCTACTTTGGCGTTGAAATCTCCTAGCAGGATATTCACCTCTTGTTTTTTGGTATGTTTTAGGGTTCTAGTACAGCTGCCCAATCTGATGTTATTTTTAAATTATAAAAAGAGCAATACGGTATCTTTTTGGTCTCAGCAGAATAACACATTGCAGAAGCTACTTTAAAAATCACGGGATTGTAACGCATTGGTCTTTATACATTTTAGAAACTGTTTTCTTGATTCCTAAACACCTACATGTTTTCCAGCAAGACCTAATCATGACAACTCTACCAGAAATTCAACCTTTGATGTGTATTTAAGGATCCCGTCCACTGAGTTAGTAAAGAAATCTATATTATATTTGACAAAAAAATTATACAACCATCTCCCTTTGCAACTTAAATCTACATCTTCTTTTCTTAAGTTCCGTAAAATGGCAAAAGTCCATCTATCTAAAGACCATACTATTCAGTGGAAGAGCTTCTTAACGAAATTACAGTACGCTTATGTAAAAGTGACTAAAGTAGTTAGTGACAATAAAGGGAATGCATGTTATATGCAAGGAAAATTTTTTATGTAAGTAATAAAATTGTTGTTAATATGTACATGCAAATGAAATAAACGTTGCACTTGTTTTTTTATCTTTTAGTTAAATCTGATCTAAAACGTTAATAAACATATTGTTAAACTATTAAAGAAACACCTATTTATAATACATTATTCTGCTATTCTATATTATTAGTGAAATTAAGTTAACTACATCTACACAGTGCTGAATAGGGCTCTGATTAGAATGACTCGTATATTGGCAGTCTAGTAGCAACACGTTTTGGCAACACTGTTGTGCATAACCGAAACGTTCCGTTCTTAACGTGAAATAAAGCTTGGGATCAATTTTAAATAAAAAAAAATGTATCTTGGATAGTCAACAACATGAAATTGTTTCGAGGAACAATAATTGAGTTCATTATGAAATTAAAATTCGATTCTGTGACAGTGCACATACTCGTAAAGTAAATATTTTATTTTCAGATACAAGATGCATTGGGCAGAACATGGCAGTGGATTTATTTTGTTTCGATGGTCATACTAGGGGCATTTTTTGTGATGAATCTAATTCTTGGTGTGTTAAGTGGGTAAGTAGTCTTAGATATACAGACATATGATCAATTAATAATAATAAAATATTAGTGAGTTTTCCAAAGAAAGAGAAAAAGCAAAAGCTAGAGGAGATTTCCACAAGTTAAGAGAAAAACAGCAGCTCGAAGAGGACCTTAGAGGTTATCTGGATTGGATTACGCAAGCTGAAGATATCGAACCAGAAGGCGAAGATCATCAAAACCAAGACAATAGAAATATAACTCAGAATGAAATGGAATCCACCGACCACATCGGGGAGGAGGAAGTTCAACAGGAATCTTGGTTCAAACGCAAGAAAAAGAGCTTCGAGAGGGTTAATCGACGAATGCGAAGAGCATGCCGTAAGGCCGTCAAATCTCAGACATTTTATTGGCTTATTATTGTTTTGGTATTTTTGAATACTGGGGTTTTAGCCACGGAACATTACAAGCAGCCACAATGGTTGGATGATTTCCAAGGTAAGTCAAACATTTTATTTATTAATATTTATAAAAGTATATCTTTTTTAAACAGCTCTTGGGAAAAATTGTGCCTGTATTGAAGAACAAACTTTATAATAACTTTCAGACTTAGAAATTGTTAAAGAGTTACAGCCTTTTTCGCAATATAACTAGAAAAAACTGCTTTTCAAATCTAATCTCTTATTTCCTCGATTAAATAGTGACCTCATTATTTAATAAATTAACTTTGAATATCTTTTTTGTTCTCCAATTAACTTCTCTGACTATCTGAATATCTTCTCAGATTTAGTAGTTCATCTAATTGTAACGTAAAAGGTTTCTTAACTCATTTACTGCTGATCACGTAGTTAAGTTACTGTTGATCACTTTTTTATGCGTGATATGTCCTTTTTAACTGTAATTAGAGATGGGCTGGTAAGTGATTTTTAATTCCAGTTGACGGTTAATTAATTTTACTCACTCCTGCTCACGCACGTGACTGCTTAAATTAAATTACTCTCACGAACACGTGAATGACGTGTGAGCCACGGGCCACACTATAAAATATGCATAAATTAATTTTAATCCAAATTAAATGCAAGTGTTAACATATAAATCGACATATATCGTAGCGTTTTTCGTTAAATCTAATGACTGATTATATTTAGCATAAAATTTAAAAAATAATCGATAAAAAGTGAAATCTTTTTAAAAATCTTTTTTTAGTAAAACTACAAACTATAAATCCAAATGGTAATTGTTACTTTTACTTTTCATGACTGAAGAATATTACAAATTTATTTTAACCCTTAACTACCATGGCCAAAAATAGTAACATTTGTACCATGGCAGGGTCAAATTTGACCCCCCATTGTTTTTTGTATCAAAAAATATTCTTTTTTTAACTTGTTTTATTTTAAATTATTTTGTTTACAGCTACTTTTACATTTATATAAAAATAAACAAATTTGGTTAATTAGATATAACTTTATTTAAAAAAAAACTTTTGTATTCAGTCAAATTAACATAGCTATGCACTTTCTCGAATTATAAGAAAAATAATAACAATGTGCAGTTTTTTTATATCCAATGGTGAAATCTCGGTATCATAGCTCCTACCTAAAAGAAAAAAAATCGATTTAGATTTCGTATCTTAAAAATGACAAGCATGATTTTACCTTAATTTTCAACACAGCTTATGCATAACGTCTGTGTGCGGGAATGATTTTTGCAAATAAAATCTCGACATTTATCGCACGATGAGCTTTCTTTCTTTTGGTTTTTGGAATATGGACATATTTTACACCTTTCCCTCTTTTTTCGTCGTTGTGGCTCTGGATTTGCGGCAGGCATTGGTTCCTGAAGTCCGGAAACTTTAAAAATGGCACTACGAATTTCTCTCGGTAAACAAGTTTGCTGAGCTCTACGAGTTAAATGGGCCTTAATAAGTTCTTGACCTAAAGTGGTTAGAAACAATCTTCTTTCCATTATTTGATTTTGCTGAACTCCATTAAAAATTACGTTAGCATTTAATCCTGCAATGTCCAAAATGCGAAACCATATTACTTGAGGCCATCTACGAGTTCTTCTGCCAGTTTTGTCTCCAATCCACCCCACCTTTTGTCTCGTTGTAAAAATTTATAATCTCTGGCTTTCCATTAACCATTGTATTGGAATGATGCATAGTTGACACTAACAACACTGCACGATTTTTTTAGGAACAAAAGATGTGAAGCTGTAAAACCAAATAAGGCAGAATTAGGTGGCCTGTTTTTTTGGGGTTGAAATTCAGCAGGAACCTCTCTTTTATTTCTTTTTAGAGTTCCAACATATGAAATTTTATGGCTTCTCAGTTCTTTTATGAGCTCAATGGACGAAAACCAATTATCTGCTGTTATGTTTCTATTTGTACCAGAAATTGGTGGAATAAGTGTCAAAACATCTAGAGTGGGGATGGATAACCTTTCTGGATTTGCTCTGCCTGTATCTTCTCTAGTATATATAAAACCATTTAGCAAATAATGTGTCTTAGAGTCTACTAAACACTGCATTTTCAGACCGTATTTGTCTGGCTTATTTTTGAGATACATCCTGAATTGGCACCTTCCTCTAAATGCAATAAGCATTTCATCTATTGTGAGATATTCACCACAGCTATAATTGGACTGGCAATTAATTATAAACATATTAAAAATATTGGATATAGCTGCCAGTTTATCTCCGTGCGCAATACGTTCTTGTCTAGTAGCTGGATCGTCAAAACAAAGGCTTCCAAGCAAAAAATAAAATCAGTTTAGTGACATGGTTGCTCGAAATATATCACGGCCAGTACCATTCGTAGCAAATAAAGACCTTAAATCTTCATTATTGGATTTAAATACCACAGCTAAATATAATAAGCCTAAGAAGGCATTTAATTCAATTATGTCAAGATGATTAGTATATTGACACGATAAATTGTGTAAATTATATTTAAAAGCCATATTAGTTATTCGTTCATTGGTTTTCTCAAGAATTTCTTGCAATATATCGTGGCTAATAATACATTCCCAAGCATCAACTGGTTTCTCTGGCATACTAGCTCGAGCTTTTCCAATAACACCAGGTAAATGACTAATTAAATTATGCTTACGTGTACGAGAAAAGGTGGGAGAAGTTTTAGACCACTTGTACCTATTTTTGCCATAAAACACATCCCTTGAATCAGCTATATCACTTTCTTCATTTGAATAATCACTACCAGTTTCGGAATTATTAATTTGCCAATTTTTTTCGTCATCATCGTCCCATTCCTCTTCACTGTCTGTTTCGTGATCACTGTGTTCACTAGCCTGGTCTAAAAACTCACTGTCACTATCTAGTCCATTGTCCATAATTTTTTGTCCCTCCTCTTCAAGTTCTTTCTGTGTCAGAGGACGTTTATTGCGACTACACCCCGCCATTTCAAATTACTCGTTAATTGCACTAGCAACACTTATACCATAAGCGGGTCAAAATTGACCCTATGCGTGCCTAACTCTGCAGTAGTAACAGATAAACTAACGGAATTTTCGATAAATCACCTACCGGTCGAAGATTAGCAGAAAGCGCGCAATGCTCAATCTATGTTTCGGTAGCGAAACTTGGCATTAAAAACGCGGGGGGTTAATTTTAGTGATCCCGCCATGGTACTTAAGGGTTAAACAAATTAATTGTTGTAAGCTTTGTATAATTATAAATAAAAATATATAACAAGTATATAAATTGTGATATGTTAATTATATATACTTAATAATTTTTATTTAAAATTATACAAAGTTTATAACAATTAATTTGCTTAAAATGAATGAATTTTGTTCACAAATATTTCTAATACTTACCCGAATCGAATGCAAAAAGTTTCACAGCCATTCATCTAGCTACGGAAAACGGAAAATTGGTAGGGTTAGTGCTTCGTTTCCTTGCCTACATATGATTATTTTACATCTATTTAATAAACAAAATTTAATCTGTTCCGCTATAGTATCTATATGTAAAATAATCCCCATTATTTATAACTAGAGACTGGATTATATGATCTAAAAAATGGTTAAAATATACATGCAACATGCACTTAAAAAGTAACCGAATATGCCGTTATTATATACAATATGCATTTATATGTGCACTTTAAAAAAAATATTTTTTAATTTTTAGGGCTTGAGATTTGGTGAGAAATAAAATTATAGTATAACTTAGAGAGTGTTTATTTATTACTACATTTAATAAAAAAATATAAATGAAAATTCACAAGAAAATGTCCTCGTTCTTGCTGTTACAGTATATAATCATAAAATGTTCAATATTTTCAAGAGTAATGTTATGCCTTAATATGTGTTTATATGAGGAAAACGATCTTTCAACATCACAGGATGTAATTGGCGCAAATCTAAAATTTGACACTAGCGAGGGATCCATATTAATAACTTCGTTAAAGCTTCCATTGATTATGTTATTTATTGATCGCAATAAAGAAAAGCTTTCATTCCGGTTTAAAACTTCACTAAATTTATCTTTATTTTTTTTTCCAATTGTCCGTGAAAGGTTTACTATTCTTTCTTTGACAGAATTAACAATGCAAATACTATCATTTAAAGATATTTTTGACTCTCTAGTTTTTTAATAGAGTTTACAATTATGTCAAAATTTGCTTTTATATAGGACAATTCATTCTGAACAGAATTCTCACTAAAAATATTTTGACATTTCTGAACAGCAATACAACAACAAGGATCAAAATTTGATATAACATTTTTAATATCAATATAATTATTTGCAAGAAATATGGCAGTATTCAACCAGGTCCCCCATCTAGTCAACACTGGTTCCGGTGGCAAAGGGATATCGGGAAGCATCTCCCTATATACTTCTACTCGCAATGGTGCTTTTAAAAATACTTTCTTTATATTGTTGATTAAAGTGTTTACATTTGGAAACTCGTGTCTAACTCTCTCTGCCACCCTGTTTAAACCATGCGCTAAGCATGTACAATGAATCAAATTCGTAAAAAAAATCTTAAGACTAGTAACAGCTTCAACCATGTAGGAAGCGGCATCGCTAACTAGTAGCAAAATTTTTTCAGAAGGTACTTGATTCGGTAAAAAGAAATGTGTCAAAGATTCATTAACAAATCAAGCTCTTGTTGCATAGTTGGTTTATTCTAAACATTTTACGCTGATTAAATACGACTTGTTGGAGTCATCAGCTGAACTGTTTAAAACTGTTTAAAACGTCAGTAGTCTCGTCAACAGATATCCACAGATATTCATCTCTTACCCGGCTTTTAATACCTTCAATAACGTCTTTGTAAGATGCCCTCACATATTTCTTGCGAAGAGTTGAGGAACTTGGTACCTGTACTGACTTATTTTCAACTTGACAATATGTTTTCAAAAATTTTGACACACCTTGCTATCTACTTTATACAGTGGGATATTGCAACTTACAAAAAAATTGCATGCATCTTTTGCAAAAATTTCTTTCCCCATCGATGTGTGACGATTTTAAATAATCTTGTTCTGCAGAAGCTGCTGGCGTGGTTTTTGAAGTCCTTAGATAGTTTATATTGGTGGAGAGCCGTTTTCAGGTGTTGGGAAATTTGGAATTTTTTTTCACATGGAATCTGTAATAAAACGGTTTAATAAATAGGAGTCTAATGCAATAATATGGACTTCAAGTTTATAAGATTACTTATATTTTTTTTCTCGAAACTAAAACTACCGCCTAAAAAACTGTACTAAAAAAATAAATATGAAGAAGAAATAAATAAAATTCTACAACAATGTGACCAAAATTTACAGACAGATCAAGCCTGGGAACAAATTAAATCTGCTGTAGGAGAAGCTAGCGAGAAAATAGTCGACTCCAAGAGAAGTACAAACAAAGATTGGTTTGACGAAGAGTGCCAGACGATAGCAAAGGAAAAAAAAGAAGATCAGACAACAAATCTTAACAGATAATAGAGAGTGTAAAAAACAAGAATATAGAAAAATTCGAGGAAGATTGAAAGCTCTGTGTAGAAGGAAAAAGAGATACCACAACGAGTTGAAATTAAAAGAGATAGAAGAGAAGTTTAAAAACAAAGAGGTGAGGTCGTTCTATCAAGAAGTTAAAAAGATGGGAAAGGGTTACCAAAGCTACTGTAGTTATATGAAAGGTAAAGACGGAAATGTAATTAGCGATCCGGCAGAAATAATGACGGAATGGAAAAAACATTTTGAAGAATTATTAAATGGTGAGGTGGAGCACGAAGCAGTAGACAACTGGACGGTTGAAGAAGATGCGATAGTTGAAAGGCAGCCTACAGAGGAGGAGGTGGTGACAGCAATACAAGAAATGAAAAATAACAGAAGTCCTGGTAAAAATGACATATGCATAGAAATAATCAAGTTTGGTGGAGAACAACTACAAAGAAAAATATATCAGCTACTAGTGCAAGTATGGGAAAAGGAAATAATGCCATCGGAGTGGTATGAGGCCCGCATATGCCCTCTGCATAAAAAAGGAGACAAAGTGAAGTGTGACAACTATAGAGGTATAGCCTTACTAGACACGGTATACAAAATCTTGGCAAGAATATTGAGAAATAAACTAAATTGCTATACGGAAAGAATCCTACATAAGTATCAGGCTTTAGAAAGGACAGATCTACTGTAGACCAAATCTTCTCATTAAAGGAGATACAAACGACTTGTTATAAAGGTAAAGTTACCCTGCATGTTTTGTTTGTGGTTTTTGGACAAACATATGATAGAGTCGATAGAGTCAAAATGTATCGAGCAATGGAACATTTGGGTATACCAAGGAAACTGATCCGGCTAGTTAAAATGACACTAAATAACTCCACGTGTAAAATTCCTTGGCAGGGTCACATATCAGATCAATTTACAGTTGCAAAAGGCTTGAGACAGGGAGATCCTTTATCCACTACATTATTCAACTTAGTGTTAGAAACTGTAATCAGAAAATGCAGCATCAAGGCGAAAGAAACGATCATGAAAAATGAGCACCAGTGCTTGGCATTTGCTGAACCGAGAAAGAATTAAGAAGAGTTGTGAAGAAAATCATTGAAGAAGCACAGAAATTCGAATTGGAACTAAATGAAGACAAAACCAAATATATGGCCATGAGAGGGACAGAAGGGAAAAAATAAGACTTTAGTGTGAGGTCTGTAAGTGGTAAAAGCTATAGTTTTAAAAGGGTGGACAAATTTGAATACCTGGGTGTAGTTTTCGATGAAAATGGAAAAGAGAAATGGGAGTTCAAAGCCAGAATAGCAAAAGGAAATAAAAAATTAGGTCGTTTAAGAGCCCTACTGAACTCAAAATACGTTTCTAGACAAGTTAAACTCAGAATATATAAAACAGTAATTCAACCCACAGTAACATATGCCGGTGAGACATGGACATTAAACAAGAAGGAAGAGGATACTCTGGAAAGATGGGAAAGGAAAATATTGAGACGCATATTCGGAGGACGGAAGACAGAAGATGATTGGGAGAGACGAACCAACAATGAATTAATGGCTTTATACAAAGAACCTACCATTACCAAGTTTGTCAAGTCACAAAGAATCAGATGGTTGGGACATGTGGAAAGAATGGCAGTAAACAGAATGGCTAAACTAGTAATAACCAGAAAACTAATAGGCCCCAAAAGAAGAGGTAAGCCCAGAACGAGGTGGATTAGTAAAGTGGAGGAAGACCTTAAACACGTGAAGGTGAGGGACTGGAAAAGAAAAGCACAAAATAGAAGCGAATGGAGAAATATTGTCCACCAGGTCCTTCAGAGTAGTTAAGAATGTTGTATATACATATTTAAGTTAAAGTTTTGTTTAAAATAATTGTAATTAGTTAATATTAGGATTATGTGTTACAAAAATGCCCTAGGCCTTAACGGCCTGTTGTGCGTAAAATAAATAAAACTACCCCCAATAGTCAAACTGTTACATGTTTAGTATAGGTATACCGATTTTCTTGCAAAAATGAGATTTTAAATTAAATTTTTGAATCGTTAAAATATAAGTGGACTCGCCTTTTTATCACAAATAGTACAGAAAACACTTTCATTGTCTATAATCTTCATTTCACTGTTGCCACCAACCCAACTCCGCAATAGACTTGATTTTTGTTTCGCTACTTTCGGCATATTTTCAAAAAAGAAATTATTTTTATTTTATAAGAAGTACAATATTCACAATCACAAGTTGCTTTGCCAGCTGGTAAAGAGAATTTAAAAACGAATTTACTGTATAATACCTACCTGCATGTTGACCCTATTCTTCTGATAAATAATTCCCAGATGGGTTTTCCCAAACAATAAAACTTGTAGATTTAGTAGATATTCCAAAAAAACTATTATCTAAATATGTATAGAAAACCATTTTATTTATGTGATATTTTCAAATATGTGGCAATATGTAAATATGAACAACATATGCATTTATAAAGAAACCCACAAATATGCTGCATATATATGCACATGCATTTTGCATATAATCCAGTCTCTATATAACTCACCTCGTATACCACCTACAAATATTAGATCCAAATTGGTTATCACGGATCGATATGTCTCTGATTTATGGAAAGTAGCCGAGAGGCTTACTAGCAGCAAGTCATCTAAAGCGCAGTCGGATGTAATGCTTGAATCCTTTGCCTCTGGGCGAAACAATTACATTACCAAGATGGCATTTTTATTCAGAAATTCAGAGTATGGATATTTGTCACCTATATGTAGGCTTTCCATCGTTCACTTTTTGTGATTGTACGGAAACTCAAACTGGCAATGCTACAAAAGGATAAAAGCTTAAATTTATTCCTAAATACAGTATGTGAACAAACAAGATATTGAAAATTAAAGGTTATAAAACATGAAGAATTAAATGACAAAAATTTAAGTAATTTTTTTTTAGATGTGATCCGGCTATTTTTTGTGTTTCCATATTTGCCTTTCGGCTACTGAATGGTTTCTTTAGTGCATGCCAGATTTTGTGTGCCATCGTTGTTTTTAACTCTGTTAGTATTATCTCTTCTACTTCTTGACACATTTCTAATAGTTATCTGCCAAGAAGTCAATTCAGAGTCCACGTTTCGACTTCAAGCAATAAGATAATCTAAAAATAAGTTTTAATGAATCACTATCGAAGATCCAGTACGAAGATTAGCTTGTGAGAAGGTTTTTGTTTGCTGAAAGTCTGATCTAGCATTTAATCTTTATTTTATCGAGTTCGTATTTTAACCACATGGTTATTCAGCAGAGAAGGTACTGAAACTTAGGTACGAACATAATCTGCTAGTTGCTGTGTCTGCGTACCTCCGGCTGTTTAGATAGATTTCGTTTAATTGCTTGTTCGATATTTTGTTTGGATATTTGAAATATTTGTTTTGAATATACAGGGTGTTTCAAAAAAAATAACCCCGTCTCTAGGGTAGGTAAAAAACTGAAAAATAATTGGGGTTTGTTTAGTAAAAAATTTTTGTAACGCCATCCGTTTTCAAGATACAGGGCGTTAAAGAAAAAAAAATTTTACGCATTTTTTACGATTTTACCGAAACTACTGGCAACATTGTAATGAAATTTTATACGAATATGTTTTGGAAGCTGATACATCCCATGAATTTGTTTATATATCTGATTCTCATAGAGGGCGCTAGTTACACTGATCGTACTAAGTATTAGTCAATATATCTTTTTTAAGAGTATAATTATTAATCAAAATTTCAAGTAAACTTAAACATCATTCAATTTTACACGAAAAAGGTAGTCTTGGTAAAACTCGATACTGTGTACCGTTTTTGGAATATTTTGATTTGAAAATTATGAGGTAATAATTGATGCTGGTAGTAATGATAAAGTTCTAATAGGTATACCTCTATTTTCTCCAAGTGTGCCATGGAAATTTGACATTTATTGATTGTTATGACGATAAATCAACAATAATTAGAGTTTTGAAACCTTGTTATTTGTAAAACCAAAGCAAAATGTACTCAAATGTTGAATACACTGACATGTTATTAACCTTAGGCGAATGTTTAGGATGTTCTAGTGCAGCTGTGACACGTTATGCAGAAAAGTTTCCTAGAAGAAACTTACCAAGTAAAAAAACATTTAGAGCCGTTGAACGACGTTGTCGAGAAACTGGGAATGTGAGACCAAATAAAATAAATTCTGGTAGACCAAGAACAACAAGAACAATTAATAAAGAAAATAATATTTTAAATTTACTTGATCAAGATCCAACAGTTAGCGTAAAGGTGGGTACACATATGCGAGCCGAACGGTATACGTACAGTACGCGTACAGATCCTTGAAAAATATTCTACATCGTACTAATCGCATACTTATCTCGATCCATGGAAAGCGACAAACCAACAACGAACACACATGTGCGGAATGATTCATTTTATTTATAATTTGGGTACTGATTTATGTTCCTGTTTTTGCTTGTTTAACAAAAATAAAATTATGTACAGTAATCATCGACGTATAAATAAAGATTTTATCTTTATTTATACGTCCATGACAATAATCAGTTTACTGTTTTCTCACGTCTCTCTAGGAAGGAACACGTCATTCACACAATGTCGATTTGATGACACAATAAAAATGTTCGCTGCGTCTAGTAAGCGCCGTCCAAACTGAAAGCCGAGCTTCCTTTGAAGTCGTGAAATAAACCGCAACAATTTGGTTCGCGACGAGTCACGATGAAACAGTACGCAAGCGGTTTTTTCTGCCGTACACATTAACGAATATAGCGTTCACAAACGGTTCGCGAACAGTTCTGCTCGCAAATGTGTACCCGCCTTAAGGAATATAGCAAGACAAATAAATACTTCTTCTTCAAGTACTTGGCGGATACTGAAAGAACAGCAATTACATCCACATCGTTACAGACAAGTCTAAGAGCTCTTGCCAGATGATCTACCAGTTAGAGTGGATTTTTGTGAAACATTGCAACAAAGGACAGCCCACAATCCAAATTTTTTAAACTGCATTCTTTTTACGGACGAAGCCACCTTTACGCGACAAGGTATGTTTAACTCCCATAATGCACACTACTGGTGTGATGAGAATCCATGAGTCATAAGGGTATCACATTACCAACACTTATTTAAAGTTAATGTTTGGGCAGCAACTTTAGGTAACAAATTAATAGGTTATCATATTCTACCTGGAAATTTAAATGGTGATATGTATCTTGATTTTTTAAACAATTACTTATTCGAGATATTACAAGATTTAACGCTAAACGAGCGAAGATCTTTATTTTTTATGCACGATGGAGCTCCACCACACTTTGATAGAAGGTGTCGTAATTGGTTGAGTAATCATTTTCCGAATCGATGGATTGGTAGAGGTGCAGAAGCTCCGATTCATTGGCCTCCTCGGTCATGCGATTTTAACCCTTGGGACTACGCAGTTTGGTCGTATATTAAGAAAAAAGTCTATGCTACAGAGGTAAATTCACGCGAAGAATTGGAAGAAAGAATTCAACGTCAATTTAATGACATCATAGCTGATCCCCTATCGTTTAGAAGGTTAATGGAATCTTTAGAAAAAAGAATAGACTTGTGTATTCGCGAAAACCGCGGGCATTTTGAACACTTGAATTGAATTTTATTTTATGTTCTTAGTCATTAATTTAATTTTCTTCGTGTGAGTTTTGTTTAATTACTAACTATTTTATACCAGCATCAATTATTACTTCATAATTTTCAAATCAAAATATTCCGAAAACGGTACACAGTATTGAGTTTTACCAAGAGTACCTTTTTCGTATAAAATTGAATGATGTTTAAGTTTACTTGAAATTTTGATTAATAATTATACTCTTAAAAAAGTTATATTGACTAATACTTAGTACGATCCGTGTTACTAGCGCCCTCTATGAGAATCAGATATAAAAACAAATTCATGGGATGTATCAGCTTCCAAACCATATTCGTATAAAATTTCATTACAATGTTGCCAGTAGTTTCTGCAAAATCGTAAAAAATGCATAAAATTTTTTTTTCTTCAACGCCCTGTATCTTGAAAACAGATGGCGTTACAAAAATTTTTTACTAAGCAAACCCCAATTATTTTTAGTTTTTTACCTACACTAGAGACGGGGTTACCTTTTTTTGAAACACCCTGTATACTGGGCAAAACATAAGAGAATACAACTTAATTGTGTTACAACCCTGCTGTACTGATCTGTTTATCAATATGTTCCCTGTTACTTATCGATCCAATAACAATAGAAACTAATATTCGAAATAATGAGTTAAGATTTAAAATTCAGCTTTTTACAATAGACCAAAATTAGATTTCGTCTATGTTATGATACACAAACTTACCCTGCCGCTGATATAAACATATCAAAATTTACTTTGCTCCAAAATACAAATTAAATAAAGAAATTAACAAAACCAACTAAGCCTACAGTAAAGTACCACAATTGTAGCGAGTGACTCATGTTTTATTGGTGTTTTATAGGCCAGTAAAATTAGACGTTTACCCTTAAGAAAAAAATATTTTTGTTCCGACATAAGGAGAAAATTTAATTATTATTTAGTAAACAAACTAGTGGATTAATGCGCAATCTGTTTAATCTCTGAAAAATTGACAAAAGCCTTCTTCTTCTGATGGTTCAAAGAATATAGATATGAATATAGAATATAGTTCAGATAGAAGAGATTCATTTTACATGAAATACATTTCAATAATTTGACTGGTCTATTTTTAAACTGTTCAAATATTTTGGCAAAGATTTGATGATTCCACTTGAAGTTATCTGCAATGTTCTAGATTATATATTTTTGTAACGGTAGATAATGTCTGAGATCCACAATTTCGTCCAAGATTAAGGCGATGTAACTGGCAACAACGCCATTGTTCGGGCAGTTCTTTTATTGTGTGCTATCTGTAAATTGGTTTTATAAGCGCACTAACAGTGGTTTCGTAAAGCAGAGAACAGAATTGTTTGTAGTGTTATTAGTGGTAGGCGCTTTTACGTTTACTTTTTGTAAATTGTAAGTAATTTAGTATAATACAAGTTGGTGACAAATAATAAATATAACTAATAGTAGTAATAGTGAACCGTGTATCAAAAGAAATGTTAAATTTAACACGCGAAAAAAAACTATGATCGTGTTTATGTATGATTAAAACAGACGATGAAAAAAAGGTTGAACTATTTGAACTACTTTGAAGATTGGGACAAAAGGAAGGAAATAAATAAATATATAATATAACCAAACAGGCCATGTGCAGTACATGAATTTTATTTTAAAAAGGAATTACCAACTATAAAAAAAATTGCTTCTTCTCTTCAATCTAATGAAAATGTTCCAAAAATATTAAGACGTGTTTTGTTACGTATCCTAAATGAAATGAACTCTAGGTATTTAAAGATAAAGAGGAATAGTACTCTTATTGAAAAAGACGAAAATATTTTATGGCTCAGAAAGTATTTGAGATAAATAGCAGAATTTCCAAGAGATAAAAAAACATATTATACAGATGAAACATGGTAAATGAAGGACATACTGTAACAAAAATTTGGCACGATTTAAATGTGAAAAACAAACAACAAGCTTGCTTTCCTAGATGGTTTGTCGACAGGTTTAAAAACCCCATCTGGAAAGGGAAAACGCCTTATAACTAGCCATATTGGTAGCGACTCAGGATTTGTTAAAGGAGGTTTAAATACATTTGTTTCTAAAAAGACAAATTACCATGATGAAATGGGTGCAGATCATTATGAAAAATGGTTGTCAGATATTCTGTTAAAAATCGAAACAGGATCTTTATTGTTATGGACAGTTACCAACCACTAAATGGAGAAAAGCTGAGATTGCGGTTTGGCTTACTAAAAAAATATTAAATTTAATGAACCAATTTTGTTGAAGCAAAATCGAGTTACTAAACTAGGCACGGTGTCATAAAGATAAATGTGTGAATTATTATTATTATTATTATTATTATTATATATATATATATATATATATATATATATATATATATATATATATATATATATATATAGTAGATGAAATGGCACGAGAGCGAGGCGTAACTATAGTTCGATTGCCGCCATACCATTGTGGGTTAAAACCGGTAGAATTCATATGGGCTCAAATAAAAAACGAAGTAGCAAGAAACAATATCACTTTCAAATTAAATTATTTAAAAAATCTGCTTAATAATGCTGTTAGAAATGTGACCTGATAGTCGTGGATAAAATGAATCGAGCATGTAGTGAAAGAAGAGCAGAATATGTGGAACCTTAATAACTTCATTGAAATTACCATGGAACCAGTTGTTCTGGATCTAGGCGAAGATACTACTGAGCAATCTGAAGATGACATAGATAACTTTGATTAGATTATATATAATATAAGTTTTTATTTGAACATATCTTTTATATTTTATGGAAATAAATATTCAGTTAAGGTAAACCATTTATTACTACTGTAGTACTGTTTCATACCAAGAATTGTTTAAATAATTTAGTTTTACCTGTGCTAGTTACTAGACTACTACTTTTTCTAAGCCGATGTAATTAAACCTCATTTGACAATAAGAATTAAATTTATTTCTTGAATCAGTCATAAGTTTGTTCATTTAAAAGAATAATAGTCCAGGAAATGAAGCATTTCACCTCGCAATTTTTTCGTCTTGCGTGGATTGACTTGAAATTTTAACAGAAGGTAGGTAATAGCCTAAGGATCAAAATCTATATTGAACAAAAGTGCGTCAAAGCCTTGGGGGTGGTTGCCACGCCATCTCGGCGGTGAAAAATTTTTTTTACGTTTTAACCACAGGTTTCGATTAAAAAAGTGATTCTAAATAAAAAATGTTCTATACATTTTTTTTCTAAAACTGATATTTTTCAAGTTATTCGCGATTGAAAGTAACAACTTTTAGACGAAAAATCGACGTTTTTAATCGATTTTTCGCGAATAACTCGAAAATGGTGCATTTTATCAAAAAAATTGTAGAGAACAAATTTGTAGCTTTTAAAAAGACAAATACAATTCATTTTTTAAAATGTTTTTGCGATGTAATAGGAACCGAAATACGGCCTATCAATGTTCAGCGGTTTTCTTCAAATGCCAAATTTGAAAGATTCAAAGTCAAATATCGGGAAAATGATGCATTTATGGAAGAAAACTGATAGAACCTTTTTTAAATAGCATAAATAGACCTATCATAAAAAAAGACTTTAGCTCAAAAATTGAGTTAGTTATAATAAAAATAAGGTCAATACCTTATTTTTTTTACGAAAAAATCGATGAAAACAACCCCCTAACCACCCCCATAATTAAAATCAATCTTCACCCTTCTGCAATTCTCTTTGTACATGTATTGTTAATACGTCCAAGAAGTTTGACCCATTTAAAATGCTTAGTTTTAAAAAAAGTACAGCTTAAAGCGAGAAACAATTTACAATTTCATATTTTTTACCCTTCTTTTTTTAAATATCCCCGAAAATACTGAATATATGAAAAAAACAAAAAAGTACCAAATTGTAGCTTTTTTAATGACTAAAATTTTCCTTTATTTAGATTTGTTGTACAATGAATATTTGGCGAGATATAGCCGTTTAAACCATCGATTTACGATCAAGCACCATCTTTTTCGAGCCCTTTAAACTCACCCCATTTAAAAACCAAGGGTTCCAAAAAGATTTAATTCACAGATCCTTGTAGCTCTTAAAAGCCTCTACAAAATCGTTTTTAAAGAAACACTCTATCGTTAAAAATGAAGGAAATACGTTAAAAAAACCAATTAATTTTTTTTTCGAAAAATTCCATTAGTATAGTACAATACATTTCGGAGCATAATAATCTACAAAACCGGTATATTAGGTAGTGGGGCGTTATACATTCGAAATTTTAAGCGTTCTTATTTTGAAATCCCATACAACAGAATAAAACATCTGCTCATATGTCTACGTGTGTGAGTGTATATTTCGTTGGTTCCTCGTCAGTGTTTTCTCAAGTTTAAAAGAAGTGGCACTGCGATGCAATGTTCTAAAGGGTGATTTTCAAAAGTTGAAAAGTTGCAAAATTTTGGCAAAACATTGTTTTCACCTATAGCACTCACAACAATTGATTTTTAAAGGTTGAAAATTTATGAAATTGTATTTTAAAGTATAAAAAAATCACTATTTAACTAATCCAAACCAAATTTCACTCATCTTAAGATTTGTAATCTTATTTTACAATTTTTGAAAATTAGGGGTAGTTTTCACCCCTAAGAACATTCAGGGTTCATCGGCATGACATAAACTATAAAGCAGAGGGTGAGTTGAGCTTAATTCCAAATTTTTATGCAAATCGTTCCAAGGCGAAATCATTTTCTTAGCATTACTAATTTTTTTTACATTAATCTTTAACAAGGGTCGGTTTTTAGGGGTTGAAATATGATGGAACTTTATTCAAAAGCACGAAACTATCATTATTTAATTAATTCAAACAAATCTTACCCATATTCAGGTTTAATATGTTATTTTATAATTTTTGACAATTAGGGGTAGTTTTCACCCCTAAGAACAATCAGGGTTCGTCGACATGACATAAACTATAAAGCAGCGGGTGAATTGAGCTTAAATCCAAATTTTTATCCAAATCGATCCAAGGCGAAATCATTTTTTTAGAATTAGTAATTTTTTTACATTAATCTCTAACAAGGGTTGCTTTTTAAGGGTTGAAATATAATGGAACTCTATTCAAAAGTATAAAATAATTATTATTTAACTAATTCAAACCAAATCTTACCCATATTCAGGTTTAATATGTTATATAGTAGTTTTCACCCCTAAAACCCTTCAGCGCACTTCGGTTCGATATAGATTTTAATCCTTGGGCTATCACCTACCTTCTGTTAAAATTTCAACTCAATCCATGCAGGACGAAAAAATTGCGAGGTTTTAACTTTTTTCGAGCTTCATTTCCTGAACTATAAAGGATAATTCCCAAAATAATATATTTTCTTTATCTAAGGCATTTATAAAATAAGAAAATAATTTTTATGACAATGAATTCGTTCTAAAATCCTGATTATTTTTTAAATAATAAGTACACGCCTATGACTCTGTTGATTTCTGTTCTTCTCATATCCGCAAAGGTCTACATTGAAAATATGTGGGAAAATGCACTCGATACAATTGTGGTACTATTTTCGAAACCCCCAAACACGAGAACACATATTACAGCATATAAATAGAAAAATATTTTCAATAATCATCAGCGAATGTTGATACGGCATGCAAAAACTTGATTTTAGAAGAAGTAAAAGAGACTCTGTAAATACCTACAATATTGGCTAAAAATGAGTGGATGACACAGAAAATCCTAGACGTGATAGAAGTTTAAAGGAGACACAAAAATAGACATATTAACAAATATCGCGAGATCAAAAAACCCATAAAAAGAAAAATTAAACACGCCAAAGAATTTTGGCTTGAGAACCCATGTAATGAATACCTCCAAAAAAACAAGACAGTTTTTAACCTCCACAAGAAACTGAAACATACCTTCGGAATTAGAAAACTGAAAAATGCTCTTCAAGGAATGGAAGAGAGACATCAGTGATATTTGTGACGATGCTTCTCGAGAAAATTCTACACATACACATATTACCTATGACAACCAGTTAGACAGAGATTCCAGTATACTGAAATCAGAAGTTAGAAAAGCAATACAGCAAGCCAAAAGTAAAAAAGCACCTGGACCTGATCAAATCTCTGCTCAGCTAGTTAAACTTTTAAACGAGGAAAACATTACCTTCTTGATCACTTCCTTTAACAAAATTTACAATGAAGAAAAAATATCATATGATTTGTTGCAGCCAGTATTTATAAAATTACCAAAGAAAAGCAGGCCCACCAAATGCAGCTACTTTAGACTAATCAGTTTGATAAGCCGCACACTTAAGAAACTTTAAGGAATTATACAATACCGGGTATTCCTTCTGTGCGAAAGTAGAATGTTTAGGTTTGTTTCGTCGACTTCGAAAAGGTACCGAGTACAACACGATACACCTTTCGATTTTCTACGGTCAGGAGAACTTAGCCACTATGATATAAGACTACTAAAATATTATATTCTTCTTCTTGACTGGCTTTACAACTCGAGGTGAGTTCGCCGCATCCACTATAGCCCTCTATCTTCTACGATCTTGCGCTTTCATTTTCCGTTGTTGTACTATTGTATTGTATTATTGTACATTGTTGAAGTCGGCTTCAACATCATCCTTCCATCTTTTTCTGGGACGGCCTACTGATCTTCTACCATCTGGTCTCTCAGAAATCACTGTCTTTAGCACTCTGATCTTACCACATGATCTGCCCATCTTATCTGGTTAGCTTTTAAATGTCTGACGATGTTTTCAGTCCCATATAGAGTCACCAATTCAGCATTGCGACGCCTTCCCCACTCTGCTGTTAATTCATCTCTTTGAGGTCAAATAGCAGCTTATTTATTTCATGCTGATGTAGAGTCCATGTTTCACTTCCATATGCAACAACTGGGCGAAAAATTGGCTTGTATAGTCTTAATTTAGATTTTCTTTTTAGCAGCTTAAACCTTTATAATGATGATAAGGAGTATAATCCTGTATTCCCCGCAGTTATCCTTGCTGCGACCCCTTTTTCTATATAGTTTTTATCTGTGATTACTGTCCATAGATATATATTTAAACTCTGTGATTACTTCGAAGTTGTGGTCATTAATAGTTAAGTTCTGCTTAAATCTTGGTCTTGGATTTTGGCTACTAGTATGTGTTTCGTCTTTTTTTCATTTATTCGAAGACCAAGACTACCTGTTTCCTTCTCGAGTTGTGAAAACATCTCTACCACGTCTCTTGTAGAATGAGCGACTGCATCTAGATCATCGGCAAAGGCCAACAATAGTTTTGATCCTTTATTCGCAAATCCCCCTGTCAGCTGATAATGGGTCTCCTTGTATAAGTCCTGATGTTATACTAAATATCATCGATGTTCGGTTTCCTATCTTTACCTGTGCATATAAGTCTGTCACGCATATTTGAGTTAACTCCATTAATTTTCTTGGTATTCCCATTTCTAGCATTGCTAGTCATAGTCTACTTCCTTTTACCGAATCATATGCTTGCTGAAAATCTACAAAAATTAGGTGTACTCGGAATTTCCAGTTTTTTTTTAATATCGGATAGTAAATATTTGATCTATTGTTGACCTTCTAGCACGAAAGCCGCATTGGTAGTCGCCTAAAATATCTTCCAAATATGGAGTGAGCCTCTTTAGTAAGATAATTGATAGAAGTTTATATACTGTATTAATAAGCGATAAGCTTTTATAGTTTCTAAATTTTTCTTTATCTCCCTTCTTATGTATGGGTATTATAACGCTTCCATTCCCTTCCATTCCCATGCATTTTTTGTTTCTAGTGTAATATTACAATATAAATCAAGTACAAATAACCTTAAAGTGAAGTGTGACAGAGTTGTGTTTTGCACCCAATATTTCTAATCTATGCTCTGAAGAAACCTTTAGGGAGGCTTTGGATAACAGATAAGAGGGAGTAAGACTAGACAGAGAAGTAATCAACAATATCAGATACACTGACGATACAGCCGTTCTTACAGAAAATTTACAAGATCTTCATAAATTAGTAAATCTAGTTAATGAAGCAAGTTATCAGAGAGGCCTTAAAATTAACATTTCAAAGATAAAGTGGATGGCAGTTGGAAAGATTAATCGAGGAGATCTGTATCTGTATCTGTATTGTATCTGTATCTTAATAGAGAGGAGATAGAACGTGTAAAACTGTAAACCATTTTAAATACCTTGGTAGCTGATTAAATGTCAATTGTGACTGTAATGAAGAGATAATAACCTGGGGCGAAATATCACGTAAGGCTTTTATGACCCAGAAACCAGTCAAACTATATTCCCAAGAAGGTACTGAAATGTTATGTGTGGTCTATCATATTATATGGTTGTGAGACATGGACATTAAAAAAACAATGCTAAGCAAATTAGAAACATTCGAATTGTGATACTATCGACAGATCCTAAAAATACCGTAGGTTTCGGAAACTTCTAATGAAGATGTTCTTAAAATTATGAATTTAGAACGTCTGCTCATAAACATCATAAAAAAGAAAAAACGGAATCCTTCGGTCATATAATTAAAGGACCTACGTACCGTTTACTTTGCCTTATCATACAAGGAGGGAAATAAATGAATATTGGTCGTTGATGTTTAGTATTAGGTAATGGTGTAGTTTCACACAATAGAAGAATTACTTCGCGCAGCAGAGATTGAGAAAGTTTTCAGGAAACTGTAACCAACGTCTGAATATGGACATGGCACTTAAAGAAAAAGATGACAGTAAATACCATAAATATAAAAATAAATATATAAATAAAATAAATATAAATTTGAGATACGTGTTACAAACTTTAACAAACAATTATTACGGTTATAGTTCAGTGATAATAAATTATCGATTACAAAAAAAGCCAATATAAATGAAAAAGTAAATTTGGTTGTTAATACTAAAATACATTGTTTATAAAAAACATCAATAATTTAATAATTCTACACATTTTAATATTTTTTTGTCTCGAATTCCTGGAGCTGCATACCTACCTATATATATTTAATAGATAAATTTTGAACAACAAATAAATATTTATTATAAACAAAATGTGTATAAATAGAGATTGTTTTAAAAAAGGTAATGAAAAAGAGATTTTCCATTATAAATTTAATATTTATTTAATTATTTCGTAACTAATATGAGTGAATTTATTGAAAAGTGCAATGTATTAAAAATATAAAAAATAATACAAGAATAGAATTACATATTATATTCATTTCTCGTATTTATTAAATTTTAAAGTAGCCTAAAGAAATACATTAAAAAATATTTATAGTATGTTTAATAAAAAAGCATAAAATAAATAACATGTTACAAAATATTGATTATATTTTGTATGAAAAAAAAATATTTTGTTGACTACAATGTAAAACACTTTTATTTGAAAATGCAATTACTATTTTTATTGGAAATAAGTCACAATTTAAATTTAAAATAAGTTTGTTTTTGACATTTCGATTTCCACTTCGAAGATCGTTCTCATAATACAAAACATTAATAAATTAAACAAATTTTGTTTTTTCGCATTTTCACAAATCCGCATTACATGCCCTTTGCACCTCAGACGTCCTATCTTAATATGTTTTACGATATCTGGGTCCTGGTATATTCTATAAAGTTCGAAGTTGTATCGTCTTCTCTACACTCTATTGTCATTCACTGCTCCATAGATTCGCCTTAGTACTTTTCTTTCGAAACATACTTACTTACTTAGTTACTAGCCAACGCCCACCCTTGGCATGTTAGCTATTTGGTGGCGCGCTGACCAGTATAGACTAACCGTTTCTCGTAGGCAATCTTCATCCTCCTCGGGTGGGTCTGTTTTCAGGGCTGGGCACTCTGGAAGGTGAGCAGCATCCATCTGGGGCTGATCACATAGTGGACAGTTGTCATTTTCGCGGACGCCGATGCGATGTAGATGGAAGGCCAGGTAGTCATGCCCCGTAGTTGTTCTGAACACGGCTACACTAATGGGTCTCGGCAAGTTGCTCAATTAGGTGGGCCCAAGATTTTCCAGCACCAGCTTGTATTTGCTGCTCTTTTATCTTCGCTTTGATTCCTCTTCTAATGGTGGACTTTGCTGATGTGTACGATTGGAAGCTAGGGGGCTGTGGAAGAGTAGTGCCTTCTTTTGCAAGTTCATCCGCCGCTTCATTTTCTTCAACACCGACATGACTAGGGATCCATTGTAGAGTAATCAGCCACCCTTTTTCCATCAAGTTCGATAGTTGGACGCGACAAGATATTGTTTTGGCACAGTCGGTGTATCGATTTGTCGACAGGGCGAGGATTGCGGCTTGGCAGTCGATGAAAAAGGCAACTTTTTGGGGGTGTTGGAAATTCTCAAGATTTTTTGCAGCTTCGTGTATAGCAGCAATTTCGCCGTCGTAGTTGGTGAGAGGGGCACCCACAGCTATAGAGCCTTTGAAGAACGTTGAGACATATCCTGCTCCTGTTCTTCCCGAGTCCGGTATTGAGGATCCATCGCAGTAGATGTGGAGCCACTCATGTGCTAGGTACTTGGTGTGTATCGTCTCTAGGGCGGCTTTCCTTAGGGCAATGTCTGACGATAAGTGCTTCGGGTCGTTATGGTTTTCAAGCAGTAATTCTGTGTTTGGTAGACAGAGGGCCAGTGTGGTTTGCGCTGGGAAGGGGACGGCTTCCGACAGGACAATGTGGTATTTTTCCATGATTTGGTTTGCTACTGTAAGCGGAGTGGTTTGTGTTTTAAGACGTAAGGCTGCTTCGTCCCGTTTTTGCTATTCGTCCCATTTTTGTGGAAGTATTCGTCTTTGCCTTTCCCAGAAGGTTAACGCGTGTTGCTCTCTGCGGCATTGTATTGGTTCAATACCGGTCTGGGCTTCCATTGATGTAATCGGTGTTGATTTTGGAGCACCGGTGATGACGCGAAGGGCAGTGTTCTGTGCGACTTCAAGCTTGGAGGTGGTGTTTGTACTCGCAGTTATTGTAGCTTCACTCCCATATTCTAATATCGGCCGGACATAGGTTTTGTATGTTGCTACGAGGAGATCTTGCATGGCGCCCCACTTTGTTGCTGCGAGACGTTTGATCAGTCGACATCTCTTTGTGGCTTTCTGTGCAATGTCGTCGATTTGAGGTTTCCACGTCATTTTCTTATCTATGTACACCCCCAAGTATTTTGTTACGTCATGTCTTTCCAGATCAACTCCTTTATACGTCAGCTTGACAGCAGTCTGTTTTGTTGAAAGGCTAAGTACTTGATATACGGTTTTGGTTGTACTGACTGTTAGGCAGTTTTTATCCGCCCATTTTTCTAGATTTTTCAGAGCCTGGTTCATTACTCCCTCGAGCGCTCTCAGACTGCTACTTGATGCCCATTCTTTCGAAACATCCTAACATGTTTTCATTATTTTTTGTTAGAGCCCAGGTCTGTGAACCATATGTTAGGACTGGGCGTATTATTGTTTTTTAGAGTTTTATTTTTGTATTTCTCGATATAATTGTGGATTTAAGGAGGAGATTGAGCCCAATATAGCATCTGTTGGCCGTGCAGATTCTGAGGTTTATCTCTGCGGTAGTATTATTTTGAGTGTTGAGGAGCGCTCCCAGGTAAACAAATTCATTCACTGCTTCGATGACGTCGTTTTCTATACCAAGTAGTCGTAGGATTTGTGATTTCGTGCTTATTTTCTTATACTTGGTTTTGTTGGTATTTATTATTAAACCCATTTTCGTAGCTGATTCTTTTAATACTACATACACCTCTCGTAAAGCGTTTTCCGTTCTCCCAACAATATTGATATCATCAGCATAGGTCAGGATTTGCACTGATTTATTATATATCGAACCAGTGGTTGTGATTTGTGACATAGGTACTTTTTCTAGAGCCAAAAAGTCCGCTTTACATTTACGAGTACTCGAATCCGAGTTACTCTACTCGGAGTGCAACTCGGAAGTATAAACGTCTACTCGGAGCCTCTTGTCACTCGGATCCGAGCTCGGATTGAAGTTGAACGCAAACCGAGTAGCAGTACGAGTTCCTGTCAGTTCCTGTACGAGTGAGCCTCAAAGTGGTGGAAATTTCAAATTAAAAATGGCGGAACTAATATTTTCTGCAGATCAAATGGATCAATTTATCGATCTTTACCGTTATTTTGAATGTCTATGGAATGTGAAACTGAAGGAGTATCGGACATTATCAAAAGAAATACGGCGTACGAGACTATTGCGGGTATCATGACCAATACCACAGACCAAGTCAAGAAAAAGATCAACAACATAAGATCCACGTACTTACAAGAAAAGAAAAAAGTGGTATTTTTACAATATTATGGTATTGTTTATCCACACAAGTGTCACTGCCAACAAAAAAATCTTTACAAAGTGAATAAGGTGCATAATTCAGACGAATTATTGTTTATATTTTGAAAACTGATACTTTGTCATGTTAATTTACTATTTTAGTTGGGAATGAGCCACAAAATTGACTTATTTTGCACATTGTAATAGATAGACAGGTAGACTGCATACTATAGAAGCACCAGGAAAGGTGTCAATTTTTTTCCCTTTTAAAAAATGATATATTTCCAGAGTACTGTTAGTGCCTTACAAGTATTCTGTTAAATGCAGACATTCCATACCGAACTTCTCGTGTACGTCTTCATAATAGATTTCAGCAACTTCTTTGCAACTGTGTCTCAACTATTCGAAATTTAGAGTTTTCAAGCCACAGCGTTGACTAATGTTCCTATATGAACTCAATCGCAATAATTGCTGTTTTAGATTAACACCCAGGCTATCAGTTCAGAAAACACTTTGAAAATACTTCTATCTTTCTGACATCTTGATAATATCCAGTCAGTTATTTCGCTTATTATATTTAGAATTATTTCTTCTCAATATGTGATCATATATTATTGTCTGTACTTTTCACTCTATGCTCCTATTTCTTATATTCTCTGGCCAATTTAGGACGGCTATAATAGGCTAATATTAATAAAATATTAATAAACGAAAAGACACGATTTTTAAATGTTCGTATTAACGAAACAGCTTTATTTATTAATATTAGGTTCATATGCATTTGTAAATGGAGGATGTTTTTATACGTCCAAAAAAAAGTAAATCAAATTCATACTCATAACATTCCGTAATACCTGAGGCCATTGACACAACGTTGTTAGTTCAATAACACAATCAGATTCATACTACGTTTCAATATTCATTTACGTATGCCAGAGATTATTCAATGTTTTGAAAACATTGTACAGATTTGCACTGGCCGGTAATACAGAAAGTTCATAATGCAGCAAAAAGCAAAGGGAGTCAAGAGAATCTGTGAGTGTTGAAAAAAAGCGTTAGATAAAAAGGCAGAAAAGTTCGACTTCATCGAAATATGGACTTTAAAGTGATAATATAATGAAATAATAGTTGTGTGTGTGGAGAGGTTTAGCTTCAAACTCGAACTATAGCCCAGTCTGGTTAAAAAAAGGTGGAAAAATGTTTCGCAGATATCTGAAGCTTTTAAGACATAGGTGGGGGATACTAGATGATGAATAGATAAAAAGATACTCCTAGTTTTACCTTGTGTTTTTTTTAAGCAATAATTTATGGTCACAATTTGATTTTTTTTCTATAAATTTTTTCCCTTATATTTTAAATAAACAATTTTATTTTAAACAACATATAAAAACATCATTTTTTTATGTCAAGAATATCTTTATTTTCCCGTTTTTTTAATAAAAGTGATAAATCATTTACAGAGATATTTGCAAAATAGCAGTTTTTTTGCACTAATTTATAAACTTTATTAATTTTTTTATTAACAAAATAAAATGGTATTAATACATTTAAACATCAAGGAATTACCATCTTTTAGATTTGTGCGAAATTTCCCTCCGATCAGTCAAATATTTTATAAGTTATTTAATTTGTTTATCCCTGAGGCTAATTATTTAAACTATTGAGCTTGCCCTATGCATAATGCTAGACACATTCAGCAAATTTCATAGGATTCTTTAAGACTTAGACTATCTCAGAAGTTAAATGCATATTGAGTTTTCATCGAAATTATTTACAAAATAAACGTTTGAAAAAGGGGTATGTTTTTTACTTATAAACAATTGTAATAACTTCTATATTTTTCAAGCTACAGACTTGTACGTACAACCATTGGATAGCTGGTAAAAAAGCTCACATTAAAAAATAAAAAACCTTCTATGACCAATAGGAACGAAGTTAGTGACTATTTTTAAAAAAATCATATCTCCATTGTTTATAAACATTAAGAAGTAAAATTTGCACAAATTTTGAATAAAAATCTAAACTTTATATTGAAACTTATAGCTATAAAATTTATCTAATTTTTCGAAACGACGCGACGGTACTTTCGAAAGATCGACATAGTAGTAGAGTAAATAGACTGGCAAAAGGCTTCTAGAATAGATTTTCGTGGGCACTTTGTTGCTAAAATGTAAAACCCATTTTTTTTGGTTTCTAATATTTTTGTAATGCAAAATCACTTGGTCGTCCAAAAATCGTAATGGGAGGGGAATGGTGGGGAGCCTTACAAAAAAAATTCAATTTTTTTTTCATCATTTTTCGGATGAACAATATCCGAAAATTCATTCCTCAAATTTGCATACCTATCCGGACATTAGAAATATTGTTTTTTTATTTATAAAAATACGTTAAACCATTGTTGTATACGGAGCGCCTTCATACAAAATCACTTGCCCTGAAAACCCATATTTTTAAAATCGTTTACCTCGCTCTACCTCGAAAAATATTGGGTTTAGCAAAAAATGGCTTCCTATAAACGTTATAGACCAAACATCAGAGAACATGTGGGTTTTTTTAAAATGTTGATTGGATAATTAGTTTTAAAAAAAATTAAATAAATCGAATGTCATGTCACGACGGACAGTGGCGAACGCAGAGATGCGAGGGAGGGCGAGATTCCTATGCCATAGTCAACCGCAAATCGACTCTACTGATGGCGATGTTGTTATGGTCGTTTTTACCTCGAGACGCTGTTGTGTTATATGGTTGTATATATTCTAGTGCAACAAGTGTATTGTTTTGCATATGTGCATTCTTTTTCATAAGCTTTGTTTTTAGCGCGAAATCCACTACGATTATTATAAGTGAGACATAATAAAGTTCTTATGTGTTAATTATATTATTAACAGTGATTAATTAAACTTATTGGTAAGTTAACAATATTTAGTACTTACTTATTATTACAGTTAGTATTTTTTTTGTTTCCATCTAGAAATGGATTTAACGACCAGCAGCAGCTCTGACAGCGAACTTGAGTCAAAAATCAGATTAAGGCATGTTTCTTTCCATAAATCTGATGCCGTTTTTATTCAAAATGTGTGTCTTATTTGTTTGGAAGGAGGAAGGCTGGTTAACTGTCAAGAAAGATCAAAAAAACTTTTTATTGAATGCACGAGCGAACGTATGAAAAATTGTCATGAGAATAAATACATGCGGCATATATTCTCAAAGTTTGATGATCTAAAAAATCAAGATTTTTTAAAATTGCACAAAAACTGTTATAAATCTTATACGAGCTTAAAGAACATTGCCTTGTACAAGTCAAAAAATACTAAACTGCCATTTGATTTTCGTAGAGACGATATTTTTCAAAAACGGCCCTTGAACAGCCCTTTAATTTACAAAAGTGCATCTTTTGTCAAAAGCACTCACCGAATCAAAAACTATGCCAAGTTATGACTAATAATATGCAAGAAAAAATAACCACGACGAATCTGACACTTTTAGTTTCGGGGCATCGGAGCAACACATTCTAGTCAAAATGTGCCAAACTATCCGAAGCGAGATAAACAAGATGTCAACTGAGTCCGATTTAAAAAAGAATGATTGTTAGAGACTACAAAAAGTCTATTCCTGAAAGCTTGTATTCTCTTGTTAATCTTATTGTCCGCAATGAAAGCGATAATGAAAAGAAAATTGAAACTGTAAGCATTATCCAAGACATTATTTTTGCCTGTTCGAATGGAAAAATAAAAACTCCAAAGCATATTGGGCTAGGACTTTTAGTTCACCAGGAAACAAGGTCGAAAAAACTCATTGAAGCAATACACGCTTGCGGTCATTCAATTTCATACATCGGTACTCTTAGAGTGCGTAACAGCATCGCCCAAGAAGAAATTCAACTTTACTTGGAGAATAATCATGTGACCATACCGAGACAATTGGTACAAAATCGATTCGTTCAATTTGCTGCTGACAACATTGACATTTTGGAAGAGACTTTGGACAAAACACCTACTTTTCACGGAACCCAAATTGCTGCCTTCCAGAGAGAACCATTTAATGAAAATATACCTGGACAATTTAAATTTTTGCCGTATAATCAGAAGCTGGTAATACCGAATGATTTTCATTCCCTTCACAAAATTTATTTTGACAAATCAAAAAGAAAAGTACAATCTGAGGAAAATAAACTGAGCTTCATAGAAAAGGGTCAGAATCACATGTAACGACCTATGGCTACTTACCTGTGCTACTCCATGTCTCGTCAGAATATGATACCGTTTGGACTGTTATCATAAAGTGCAATGAAATTGCTAAGAAGCTAAATAACAGATACACCGTACTGACGTTTGATCAAGCGTTCTATTATGAAGCTAAAGAGCTCCAATGGTCCCAGTCAGAAGACACAAAAAACGTAGTCATTTCTAGGTGGATTTCACATGGTTATGAATTATGAACTTCCTCAAAATAATTGGTCAGTTCATGATAGATTCTGGACTTTTAATGGTGGTTCATGACAGATTCTGGACTTGCTGATGTATGGTTGGACAGTGGTCTCTATGCTCAGTCCACAATTGATGGTATTTTATCTGGCAAAAATACAATAAAGCTATACGAACCCATAAGTTGACGTACGAAGCTCTGTCAAGATTATTAATAAATCTTTATAAGAAGTGGCTTTTAGAGTGTGGCACTTATTCTGTACATTATATTAACTTAATTCATCTTTGTACATCGGAAATCATCGATACTTTCAGGAGAAAAGAAGACGTTATGCAACTCTCCGATAAAATCTCAACTTTAACTCGTGAACTTTTGACAGAGTTTCCAGAATTCATTGCAGCTCAAACTGCCACAGGCAAATACTGGAATGCATACTTGGAAATGGTAGATATTTTATTAGAATTTGCCATTTTAGATATGTATATCCCAAGCTTTTGAAATTTAACCACTTTACTACGTCCTTAGTAAGCTTTATAATAATAACAATAATCTGTAAGAACATTTTTGGGGATACGGGATACTCCTACATACCAAGTCACCTAGGGCTCGATAACACGGAAAGAGTCCCACCAGAGCTCAATCCTTTTAATATCGTAAGTATCTGAGATGAGTGAATTTTCCCCTTTGAGGGAGTGCGAGCCGTATGGCTAAATCTGGATAATATTAATAATTTAATAATAATAAGTATATAACCTTAAAGATATACAACAATACATATTATGATAATATAAATACTACTATCACTTAACAAATACAGTATTTTAAAACTATTAATAATCTGACAACAAAACGAGCCAAAGAAGTTACTATTTACGCTAGAAGAGTATTCATCCCCCTTAAAATCAGCATCACAATGAAAAAACGACCATAACAACATCGCCATCAGTAGAGTCGATTTGCGGTTGACAATGGCATAGGAATCTCGCCCTTCCTCGCATCTCTGCGTTTAGCACTGTCCGTCGTGACATGCCGTTCGATTTATTTAATTTTTTTTTTAAACTTATTATCCAATCAAAATTCTAAAAAAACCAGTATGTTCTCTGATTTTTGGCCTATAACGTTTATAAAAAGCAATTTTTTGCTAAACCCAATATTTTTCGAGGTAGAGCGAGGTAAACGATTTTAAAAATATGGGTTTTCAGGGCAAGTGATTTTGTATGAAGGCTCTCCGTATACAATAATGGTATGACGTATTTTTAAAAATAAAAAAAAAATATTTCTAAGGTCCTGATGGGTATGCAAATTTGACGAATGAATTTTCGGATATTGTACATTCGAAAAACAATGAAAAAAATTGCATTTTTTTTTGTAAGGCTCCCCACCGCTCCCCTCCCACTACGATTTTTGGACGACCAAGTGATTTTGTCTTACAAAAATATTAGAAACAAAAAAAAAATGGGTTTTACATTTTAGCAACAAAGTTCCCACGGGATAGCACAATAGGATCCTATTTAAACTATACTATAGGAAAGTCGAGAGGATATCTGTTTCAGCTCCGTTTTTTTTTCGGCATCGGAACTTCAAATTGAAACACGTAGGAAAAATTTACATTATCTTGGCTTCCTTTGCAGCTACAAGCCTCTTTTTTTATTCTGGGGTAGCTCGTAGAAATATGAATAACTACATAGCTTTCACTGGCCGGAAAATATTGGAGAACTCGGAAAAATTGAGTTCATTTGAAATTCACCCTAAATACTTACTTTTTTTTAATTTGCTCGAATAGTCTGTCGCAGTATTAATAATGATGATAATTTTCACCCACCATAAATGTTGGAAAATCCCGGAAAATCAACATATGTTTTTTCATTTTATATCAATGATGTAATAATACTTATATATTTTATAAATTAAATGTCAGGTAATCTTTTACACATTCTATTATTATATTCCTTATATTAATTATAATTGTATTTTTATAATTAACAATATTGATTTTTATTCTATTTTTCTTACAAATATTATATACAATATTAACCTAATCTGCCTTACTGCTTTGATAAAATAAGTCGATTTTTTCATCACTTGCCTTATTAAATTTTGCAATGTTTATTGAACTTTACTTTTTTTATTTTCTTTACATACATTGGTTTAAAAGTTAAAATTTGGTTCATTTATTCGACTTCACTGTCAGGTCTGAACCTTTTTGTTGCAGGTTGTTTGTCTTCACTTATTAAGTCAGTCTTTCCATACATTAACATATTAATGGGCGATCTTAATGCCTAGGTGGGTCAAGGTAAGGTAGGAGAACAAGTAGGAAAATATGGGCTTGGAAACAGAAATGACAGAGGAGATCGATTGATTCAATTTTGGCAAAGTGAAGACTTCGTAATAACAAATACCTTTTTCAAATTACCTCCTCGACGGTTATATACATTGACATCTTCACAACATACCAAAGAAAAAATAGTGAGAAATCAAATAGACTACATTATGATAGCAAGGAGGTATCATAATGCTGTTAAATGTACTAAGACGTACCCAGGAGCTGATATAGCCTCAGATCATAACCCGGTAGTGACTGTGATAGAGGCGAGACCAAAAAAGATTAGAAGACCACACAGAAAGGCACTAGATTTAAATAAACTTAGAAACAAAAATATACGACAAGAAACAGGGGAAGAAATAAATGAAAACCTCCGTTCAGCGCAGCAACAAATTAACGATACAAACAACGTTAACCAAAAATTAAAGTACATAAATACAGCTAAACAAACAGCAGGAAAGAAACATCTTACAAAAACAACAACAAAGAATAAGGGGTGGATGACACAAGATATACTAGACTTTATGGAACAAAGAAGAAAGATGAAGAATTACCCAGACAAATACAAAGAAATTAATAAACACATAAAAGAGAGAATAAAAGAAGCCAAAGAGGAGTGGATTAAAGAACAATGTGAAGAAATGGAAACCTATGAGAAAAAGTACGATGCGTTCATTATGCACAGAAAAGTAAAAGAGATAACAGGAAGCATAAATAAATGCCAAATAGGTAAACTTAAAGAAAAAGATGGAAATCTTATTGTAGATCTAGAGAATAAAATAAAAAGATGGACAGAATACCTGAATGAATTATTTGAAGACGATAGAAACAACTTAACTCAGATAATCAATGCAACTGGTCCAGACATATTGAAAGAAGAAGTAGAATACGCAATAAGAAACGCTAAAAATAGAAAAGCAAATGGACCTGATGAAATTCCTACAGAACTGTTGAAGCTTTTGAATGATAAATCCGTAACCATAATATTAAATTTTGCAGCGAGGAGCTAAAACAGTTTCCCCTCCACTTTCCTATGTCGATCTTTCGAAAGTAACTTCGTTTCGAAAGGTTTAAGTTTCGAAAAATTGGATGAATTTTATAGCTATAAAATTCAATATAAAGTTTAGATTTTCATTCAAAATTCATGCAAATTTTACTTCTTAATGTTTATAAACAATGGAGATATAATTAACAAAAAAATTGTCGCTAACTTCGTTCCTATTGTTCATAGAAGGTTTATTTTTTTTTGTTAAATGTGAGTTTTTTTACCAGCTATCTAATGATTGTACGTACAAGTCTGTAGCTTAAAAAATATGGAAGTTATTGCAATTGTTTATAAGTAAAAAACATACCTCTTTTTCAAACGTTTATTTTGTAAATAATTTCGATGAAAACCTAATATTCATTTAACTTCTGAGATAGTATAGGTCTTAAAGAATCCCATGAAATTTGTTAATTGTATCTAGCATCATTCATAGGGCAAGTTCAATGGTTTAACTAATTAGTCCCAGGGATAAACAAATTGAATAACTTTTAAACTATTTGACCGATCGGGGGGAAATTTCGCACAAATTTAAAGGACGATAATTCCTCAATGTTGAAATATATTAATAACATTTTGTTTTGTTAATAAAAAAAATTAATTAAATTTATAAATTAGTGCAAAAAAACTGCTTTTTTGCAAATATCTCCGTAAATTATTTATCAATTTTAATTGAAAAAACGGGAAAGTAAAGATATTCTTGATATAAAACAATGGTATAAATATTGTTTATTTAAATAATAAGGGAAAAAACTTATAGATAAAAAATCAAATTCTGACCATAAATTATTGTTTAAAAAAAACGCAAGGTAAAAATAGGAGTATCTTTTTATTTATTCGTCATCTAGTAACCCCCACCTATGTCTTAAAAGCTTCAGATATCTGCGAAACATTTTGCCGTGAAATCGATGATTTTTGTATAACCAGACTGGGCTACTATGTTCATTAACCACAGATCATATTATTGAGTTAAAATTAAAAGTATTTTAATTTACCTACTTTTATGGAATACCCAAGCAAGGAGTTAGAATTAGAGGACAAAGAAGAGCATATAATCAATTTTTAGAATATGCGAAGAAAAATTCGACGAAAGTGCAGGATGTCATAAAAACACAGTGATGCGACAAGCATTATTTACAAAATTACAGCTGAAAATTACTTTAAGATATTTAGCTACACGAGATTTATTTGCAAGGTTGGTTTTCGTCTACCGAGTACCTAAAAATAACATTTCAAATTTTATGGAAGAAGTATGTACAACGATATACGATACGTTACAAGATTTTGTACAAACAATGCAAGTACATTAGACCTTTTAGATCTGCAGTAACTATATCAGATGGCTACTGCGAATTCTCCCTGCATTGTTGTCTTTAGTGTGATTGAATTGAAATGAAAGATGATTAATATTCTGCATTCATGTTGTTTGAAAGTGCTGGTGATAAAGATTGATAGTCAGAAGTTGAAAACGCTGGTGGACTGATGATCGAGTTGTACGATACTCGGCTGTCTCTTTCGTACTATACTCTGAATCTATTTTTGGTACTTGAATGCATTGTATAGAGGCTGAAGAACGATTGGCAAATATCATCATCATAAGTGGCTCGACAAGTCGTTGTGGATCTTGATCTGCTGAAGTCACCACTGCTGTCGATTCCTGGCAACTTCTTTCCATGTTCTGACCCTTAGAATCTGTAGGTCTTCTTCCACATCATCAATCCATCTCCGTCGTTGTCGTCCTCTACTTCTTGTGCCCTCTGGTTTTGAACATGTTAATCTCTTCGTGTATTTGTGATCTGACATCCTAGCAATATGTCCAGCCCATCTAAGTCTCTGCACTTTAACGAATTTCACAATATCTGAATCGGTGTATAACTGATATAGTTCAAAGTTGATCTTCGATGCCATATTCCATTTTCATTTACCGTCTCAAAAATCTTTTTAAGAATTATTTTCTCAAAAACTCTTGTATATATTGAGCTTTACTGCACGTTTCATATTTTTATTTTTAAATGTTTCTGGAGACCGTGAACAGTTCTGTTTGCTATTGCTATGCGTCTTCTTATTTCGTCGTTTAGCGATCGATCCAAGATATGTGAATTCTTTGACATGCTCAAAGGTATGGTTGTTAATTTGAATTCTCTGTTGGATATTTCAGAGGTATTTAGAAACCAACATATATTTGGTTTTTTCCTCGTTTCCCGCAAGTCTTAATTCACTTGCCACGTCCGTAACCCTTGTAAAACACTGCACCACTGTCGCTCATACTTCTGCTCACTATAACTATATCGTCAGCGAATGCAAGAATTTGCGTCGATTTATTAAAAATAGTTTCATTTATTCTAATATCTAATTGTCTGATTGCCTTTTCCAAGGCAATATTAAAGAGGAGATACGCCAGCGCGTCCCCCTGTCTTAGACCATTATTAATGTCAAAGAACTTAGATTTTTCTCCTTTAATTCTAACGCATGAGCTTACGTTTTGCATTGTTAGTTGAGTCAACTCAACTAACTTAGGTGGGATCATAAAGTCTCTCATTGCATTATAAATGCAGTTCTTTTCACACTGTCAGAGGCTGCTTTGAAGTCGACGAAGAGATGGTGTGTATCTATGTTACATTCTAGTGACTTTTTTAGAATCTGGCACTAGGCACATCCTTGTTTTCTTCCGTTGGAGCATGAATAGTATTAATGCTAATATTAGCGAACTTCCCTTTAAGTCTTATTCGACATATCCTACGATTAATAGCTTTGAAATCAATTACACTATGTTTGACCTTGCTGCTTACAATAAATCCGGTACCACATTCGTGTCGGGTAGGATGTCCACTGTAGTAAATATAGCATTTATTTTTTTTCCATTGGCAAATATATTAAATTCATTATCCACATTACTTGTATTTTCATTACTTTTGTGTACAAATTAAGCACAAATTGCTGCGGTTATATTTCAAATATTATCATTTTCTGCCCTTTTTTGTTTGCGATTCTGAGGAACACGAAAGATATCTTTTGTTTTGCATGACTTTGTAGAGGGTATTTCAAATGCTGTGGCGGAAATTTCTCGCAACAGTAAAACTTGAGCTAACAAAACAGTGGCGGTTCAAAAAATACGTCCCGACGTTAAATAGAAGAATATACGAAATGATGGTAATCAAGTAAAACAATAATACATATGTACATATAGGACAGTTTTGAAAACTTATATTCATATGTCATATACATCATAATATTAAATTATGTTATTCACTTTCATAATCAGATGCACTGTCGTCGTTGCTAAAATTATTTAAATCAATTCTTAATTCTTCACTAATTACATCTATGCGACTTTCATTTTCCAAATACTTATCTTCGACCTAGACAACATGTTCGCAAATTTCTGTTCCGCCAACACTTTTTGTTACGTCTTTTAACATAAAATAAACATTTTGTTTTGCAACTCTATTTTTTATTTGCGCCCAAACCATTTCTATAGGATTCAAGTCTGGATGGTATGGCGGAAGTTTTGTCCACATTCGTGCAGTACTTTGTTAAATTTATATTGAATATGTTCTTGTTTGTGTCGTTTGATGATTTTATTCAATTGCGGTTTTAACATTAACTTTACAAATGGTATTTTTTTTGTCAACCAAGATATCATATCCGTCTTTTTAGAATTACTGGAGGCTGCTTTATTAATTTGTACATAATGATATGATGCATTATCAGTAACAACAACAGTTCCTAAAGGCAAATTGGGGATCTTTCATCCATTTTTCGTAATTTTCTAAATTCATATCATCATGATAATCTCCTCCCAAAAGGGCACTCTGTATGAAACCCATCTCCCCACCACTATGTACGATAACCAACCTACTTCCTTTTGAAATGGTTTTAAACAATCTTTTGCCACTGTCATCTGTCCAGCTATTTGGCGTAGTGTATCCTGCATGTGCATAGGTTTCATCAAAATATATTGGTATTAGATATTTTATGTATACATACATTTTGTATAGAATTAATTTGTTTTTTGTTCATTCTCATATTTAACTCAGTTAAAATAATGAGTAAATATTTTCGAAACGAATCCAGTAGGGTCCCGATTTCTCAGTCTATCGTTAAACTACCACACACCTACCACTGTGCCGACATGAGTGGTATCGCTGCGCGCCGTAAGACCAACACTGCATTCTAACTGTGGCTTCTACTATAGTCGGATTTGCAGTTTCTGTGTTTTATAAATGTATCGATTATTTCTGTTTTATCTGTTCCGGTCCTAACAGGCACGGATAAATAGCTGTTGTAGGAAATACATTTTATGTTTCTGTTTCTTCTGGATTTTCGATGCTTTCGCTATCACCTTCATCATGTTGTGAATCCTATAGAACTTTACTAACATTCTTTATATTAAATATTCTGTTTACATGGGATTACTTCTTCTTCTTCTTCACGTGCCATCTCCGCGACGGAGGTTGGCAATCATCATGGCTATTCTGATCTTAAATGCTGCTGCTCTGAATAGTTCAATTGATGTGCATCCGTACCATTCCCTCAAGTTACGCAACCATGAGATTCTTCTTCTTCCTACACTTCTCCTGCCCTGGATTTTCCCTTGTATAATCAATTGAAGTAGGTTGTATCTCTCATTACGCATACCATGCCCCAGGTATTGCAGCTTTCTTGTCTTGATGGTTTCCAATACTTCCATTCTTTTGTTGATTCTTCTCATGACTTCGTTGTTTGTTACATGCTCGGTCCATGATATCTTCAGGATTCTTCTATACACCCACATTTCAAATGCTTCCAACTTTTTAGCAGTCGACGAGTTAAGTGTCCATGCTTCTATCCCATAAAGCAGAGTCGAGAAAATATAACACCTTGCCAGCCTAACTCTCAAGTCCAATTTTAGTTCTCTTGCACAAAGTACCTTTCTCATTTTATTGAAGTTTGTACGTGCTTTCTTTATTCGAACTTTGATTTCTTTGGAGTAATCGTTTGTGTGATTAATTATTGTGCCAAGATAGTGGTAGTTTTCAACTTGTTCTAAAGCACTACCGTTAATTGTCAGGCTTTCGCCATTATTTTGGGTTTTTGATATCCTCATAAATTTGGTTTTCTTGGTGTTTATTGATAATCCATATTCTTCTCCATACTCAACTATCTTGTTCATTAGCTTTTGGAGGTCTTGGAGGTTGTCTGTTATTATGATAGTATCGTCCGCATATCTAATGTTGTTAATTGGTGTTCCATTGACCTTAATTCCTGCTGTTTCTCCCTCAAGAGCTCTTTTCATAATTTCTTCAGAGTATGCATTGAATAGTAGTGGTGACAATACACACCCCTGTCGCACTCCTCTTTTAACTTCGAACTCTTCTGATGTGTGTTCATTAATGCGTACGTGTGCCTGCTGTTTATAATATAGATTTGTTATAATTCGAAGGTCATTGTGTTGTAGCTGTTTTGCTTTGGGGATGTCCATTAGCTTTTTGTGGCGGACTTTGTCGAAAGCTTTGTTGTGGTCTATGAAACAGACGTACATATCTTGGTTCACATCTAAGCATCTCTGGATTAGTACGTTGAATGCAAATAGAGCTTCACGGGTACCTACGCCATTACGGAATCCAAATTGAGTTTCTTCAATATCCATATCAATTGTTTTGTAAATGCGTTTATGAATGATCTTTAAAAACAATTTACGTGTGTGAGACATCAGGCTTATGGTACGGTGGTCGGTGCATTCTCTAGCATTTTTCTTTTTTGGGAGACAAATGAATGTTGAGGTCAACCATTCGTTGGGTATGTCCCCCGATTGATAAATTTTATTAAAAAGCTTTAAGAGGACATGAATGTACTCATTTTCTATTATTTTAAGGATATCAATTGGCAGTTGATCTGGCCCCGGGCTTTTTCCGTTTCTGGTGTTCTTTAGTGCATACAGTATTTCTTCCTTTGTAATTTCTACACTTTTTTCTCTGTCCTCACAAGACAAGTCTCGTGGGTTTCCTCTTTCGTCGTCGAAGAGCTCTTCCATATACTCTTCCCATCGTTTTAGTTTTTCGTCAGTCGTTATCATAGTATTTCCATTTTTATCTAAAAGAGTTGTGTTGTGGTTTCTTTTTTGCAGTCCTGCCATTTCTTTAACCTTTTTATGTATGTTGAATAGGTCGAATTTGTTCTGAAGATCCTCTATCTCTTAACATTTTTCCTCATAGTAAGTTTGTTTTGTCTCTCTTATCTTTTTTCTGATTTCGTTGTTAATGATTTTGTAATTGTGACTGTCTTTGTTCTTGGCTTGTCTTCGTTGTTCCATCATGCCGAGTATCTCGTCGGTCATCCAATTGTCTTTCTTTCGTGTCGGTTCTTTTAATAACTCTTTGCATGGAGCGAGGAGGCAATTTTTTAGTGTTTCCCATTGTTCCCAATGGGATTACTTAAGTTAATACAAATTGCATAAACTGCGATTCAATATTCATGTGATTGTTTATCCACCCTGTATAGTGGTAAACATCTATTTGTAAGCGTTTAAGTTGTACTCATAACAGTATACATTTTATCTGCCTTGCTATGAAACCTATTTTTAGAGTAGCTATTATTCTAGAATTTGTAAGTGTTTTCAATGAGTGTGCATTGTCATCCCTGTGGGGAAATCTATTTTTTGGATTTGACATTAGCCTTGGCGACGCGACGGGCTCTTTTGTATAGGCTGGTGAGTTAGGTACCGACATTTAACTTAAGAGAAATATAAAAATTTGATACATAGTTTAGTCAGTAAAATAAAGAATCTATTCGAGAAGTGTTTTACATACAAAGAAGTGTTTTACAAACAGATTATTTACGAATTTCCGGAAATAAAATGGATTTCACAAGATCAACAACTGATCAAATTTTTGGGCTAAACCAAATCCTGATCAATTGCTATGAATACAATATTTCAGCACAAGCACTCTGCCTACTATACAATAGATAGAAACAAATTAATAGAAACGCTAAAAGAATTCCACGTACCAGAAAAAATAGTAAGATTGGTAAAAATGACGATTAGAAAAACCATTTGTGCTGTAAAATACAATGGTACAGTCTCAGAAGAATTCGAAGTGAAAAAAGGTGTTCGTCAAACAAAAATCATTGTCTACCTTGCTATTCAACATAGTTCTAGAAAAAATTGTTAAGGGTTAGTGGTATAAATATCCGTTTCTCTTTTCTACAAAGAGCACCAATGCTTAGCGTACGCTGATGATGTGGTTCTCGTTCCAAGAAGTGGGGAATAACTTGCAAGTAAAGCAAAAAGACTGATTCGGAACAGCTCTAAAATGGGAGTGAAAGGTAATATTATCCAAGTGCGTGGAAATCTCAAGCAAAAAAGGAGTAAACACCAGGGGCTCGTTTAAATTAGAGGTAGAGGATGGATCAGTTGTAGAATTCGAGAATGTGGATGAATATATGTACTTAGGTATCCTTATTGATCAGACATGTAAGGAAGAAACTGAATCAACCTGATACTTGTCTGCAGAATGTCTGGTGAAAAAGTACTATAGGGAGAATGGAGAAGACGTACTAATGTAGAAGTGTAACAATTGCATGCTAATCCTACAATAACAAAAGTAGTGAAAAAATGTATACTATAATGGCTAGGACATCTATAAAGAATGCAAAGTAATAGACAAGTCAAGAATATTGATTAGAGAATACCTGAGGGCAAAAAAGAGAGGAAGAACAAGAAAGAAATGAAGAGATCTAGTGATGGAAGATATTAGAGAAATGGGAATCACATGTTGGAAGCTGACAGCTAAGAAAAGAACGCGATAGATATTATCCATCCAGCAATGGGCCTAAAAGGCCTGTTAAAGCTATACATACATATAAGGCTATGGTTGCTACCTCCATCTGCTGAGTTGAGGTATCTTATGTCGATTATTTTTTATGGATATACATTTCTGTTGGTTATAACATAATCTATCATAGATCTTTGTCCACGGTTGTTATTGAATTGCGTTGGTCTTTGCAGTCAAAAAAATATGTTTTTATTCCAAGTTTATTGTTCGTGCAGAAGTGAAGGTGCAGGTGCAGATGATTCGTGAAGTTTATCATTAGTTCTACATTTTCGTTTTAATATTCTCGTTGTGATCTTGCTTAATTCTTCCTTTGCTGTTATAAGCCTTTCTGATATGTATGGACACTCTTTAATATGATTTTGGTACCTTTAGTGTATTAATAATGCTACACCTTCTTTGGCCCTGTTTTTTTGATACTTCACTGTAGATTGCTACTCCCCGAAAAGCCTGTTTGTGAAATTTTCATTTTTGGATAGGTTTTTATGAAAAATACCACTCTGTGCAACGTAGCATTAGCTTATGTTAACCATTGGTTAAACGAAATATGAATGTTTGATTGTTTTAACTAATTTGTATATGGACGTATTTTAATGAGAACATTTTACTGTGCTGTATGTTATTTTAAGTTTCTTAATTAAACTTTAAGATTTGTGAACAATGCATAGTAGTTCGTACACGGAGTAAGTAAATAAAAATTCAACCAGATCATAATGACATTGCCAAACTTTACTGAAACCAAATAGCCATTATTACAGACAACAGAGAATCGAAGAGTATATTCTCTCTCACCCTCAATACGCCGACGATACTGTAATCAATATATTTGACATATAACGCGGAAATTGGAGGCTGTGGACAAACATTCATAAAACTAAATACACGGTGACCAGTAAAATATGTATTGGCTCGACCCAACTGAATTTAGACCAATAAACGCTGGAAAGATTCAAATATCTATGATAGAAAGAAAGATATTAGGGATAGAAGAAACAATTCAAATATCTAGGATATTAGATTATCCAAAATTTAGATCCGTTATTCTAAATCAGATGTAGAATTGAACAGACAAGAAACACATTGTCTTGTCGAATATTAATACTGTTTCTCATTTATACTGAGAATAAGCCAGAATTTTACTTTAAAATAAGTTTATTTTAAAGTTTCGATTTCCACTTCGGAAATAGTTATTGAAATACAAATTTAACAATATTTTATGACTTGGTAATAAAATTGTTCTAATAATGGAATTTTGTCTGACTCATTCATATTGACAATTCACACATATATTATACATTTTAAAGTAGATGTCTTTAAAACGATATTGTCAATATTTTTGAGTTTATTTCCTGGAACGACTTTATTGGAAGATTATTGGAAGATTCAATTACATGAAATTAACTTTGACTTAAGAATGCCCGTCAGAAAAATCACATGTGATTTGTTTAAAAAAAAACAATCACATGCTATGATATCAGTAAAATTCTCCAGTTAGTGATCCCATAAGTAAATCATGAGGAAAAATCAGGGAAAAAACTCATAATATTATCTCGACATGGTAAGGATTTGGCCTTACATTTAGATTATCTTCAAACCTAACGACGGACTAGAAAAACAAAGAATTGTATTTATAAAATACCTTGTGAATGTGACATATTATTTAGATGAAACTTATTTAGACTTCCAGACCATTGAATGTTATAATAAGTGAACATCAAACTTATATCAAAAATAAAGAATTTTATGTCAAATATGTAAACACGCATGGGAAAATGAACATAGAATACAGTGAAAAGATTTATGTATAGTAACAATCAAAGAAGCTGTCCTTATTATCAGTGGCGTAGCTAGCTCCACAGATGCCCCGTATCAAAGTTTAAAGCGGGACCCTTTTCCGCGACTGATATGGGATGGTGTTAAAAAAATGTGCAACAAAAGAAGCAAAAACGCTTGTCTGAACTAAATATTTATTAAATATAGTTATGAAGTATACATATAAATATTACAAATACAAAATGCTCCTACGAGCCAATAATATGTTACCCAAACAATTTAAAAATGAACTTTTCTCGCCTTTTGATCCGCAAACTTATTTATTAAAGCGTCAATAGCTGAAAAAGATTCAAATTTCTGTAGATTTTCGCTTTCTATAGACAATACGACAAGTCTGATACTCGTTCTTGCCCCATTGAAGTCCTGAGGTAGTTTTTAATCAATTTTAATTATCAAAAACTTCTTTCAACTACGACAGTTCTTACCGGAAGGGTTAAAAACAGAAAACATGCTGTTATTGCCTCCGGAAAACTGGATACAAGGTCATTATATTTTATCATTAATAAAATTCTGTAACTTCTTTAACGGATGAATTTTCTGAATTTCAGTTTGCAAGCAGATTTTTAAGCAAGTAACTGTTCATTAAGATCAAATGAACTGTCTATCTTATTTATTAGTCAGTCTTTCGACTTGCTTTTTTATAATTTCCTTTGGAAATGATAAGTTTCTTGGGTTGTAATACTTCAATGTATTACTCAAGTCACGTAGACTTTGAAACCTTTGTTTGTTTTGAAATAAGCGAGGCCATTGAACAATTCTACACTAAATTATACTCGGCAAATACACAACCACAACAACGACGTACTGAACGAACAATAATTAACACGGGCTCAGAAGAAATACCGGACATAACCGACTATGAAATAAGAATGGCCCTAAATCAACTAAACACGAATAAATGTCCGGGAGAGGATAAAATTACAGTAGAAATGTTGAAAATCGGTGGAAGAAAAATAGAACAGGTATTAAATATTTTATTTAATAAAGTAATTGATGAAGGAAAGATTCCTCAAGAATGGTACAACTCCGAAGTCATTTTACTATTCAAGAAAGGAGACAAAGCAAACATCGAGAATTACCGACCAATATTCTTGCATCTGTATAAATTACTAACTAAAATCATAACCAACCGCCTAACACATAAGCTCGATTTCTATCAACCTATCGAGCAGGCTGGATTCAGAAAACATTTTAGTACCATAGACCACTTGCACACCGTAAGAACACTGATAGAAAAATGCACCGAGTATAATTGTTCCAATTCATATGGCGTTTGTCGATTTCCATAAAGCATTCGATTTCATCGAATTATGGGCATTGCTTGAATCTCTAGAAAATGCACGTATAGATTCAAGATACACTAACATAATTAAAAACATATATGAAAATGCCACCATGCAGATAAAGCTGGACGAAAGCACAAAAACTAATCCCATAAGACTACAACGGGGAGTAAGACAAGGAGACACTATCTCTCCCAAACTATTTACCCTTGCTCTAGAAGACATTTTTAAGAAACTAGAATGGAACAATAAGGGTATCAACGTCGACGGATCATACTTAAACCACTTGCGATTCGCAGATGACATAGTTTTAATAGCCGATAATATCCAAGAACTAAATGATACGTTACAACAATTAAATGCAGTTTCAGGAGCGGTAGGCTTAAAAATGAACTACAGCAAAACAAAAATACTGAGCCGAGACCAGACAAATATAACAATACAAAATCATACCATAGAAAATGTTGAACATTATGTATATCTAGGTCATGTTATCAAACTAGGAAAACCAAATCAAGATGCTGAAATTAAAAGAAGAACACAACTGGCATGGGACGCTTTCGGCAAATTAGCATATATCTTGAAAAACACCTCCATTCCTGTAAACTTAAAGAAAAAGGTGTATAACACATGCATACTACCAGTTTGTACTTACGGCTTGGAGACAGTAGCCCTTACCAAAAAATCTGCTAAAAAATTAGAAACAACGCAAAGAGCAATGGAACGAATCATGCTTGGAATATCACTAAGAGAAAAGATTAGAAACACCGAGATAAGACGTAGAACGAAGATTAGAGATATTCTGGAAGACATTGCAAAAATGAAATGGCGCTGGGCAGGTCACATAGACCGATATAATGACGGGTATCACTGAAACAGGTGGACACGGAGAATTCTAGAATGGAGACCAAGGACGACAACAAGAAGCATGGGAAGACCTCAAAAAAGATGGGTAGATGACATAAGAACAGTGGCAGGCAAAGAGTGGATTAGATTGGCGCAAGATAGAGAAAGATGGAAGCAATTAGGAGAGACCTACATTCAGGAGTGGATGGAAAATGGTTGACAAAGAATAGAAGAAGTTTGTTTTGAGAAATCAATATATCTAAACAGAAATAATTATATTGACCCTGAAATATTTCGTGTCTGCAATTATCTCATCTTCTTATAACTCATCGCGCAAAAAATCGCTTTGTTACTATTCATTTTTTATTTTTAAAAATAGTTGTTGACTGAAGGATGAATTATGAATTTTACTGTCATCATTTCTGACAAATATTCTTAAGTTAAAGTTGATTTCATATAATCGAATGAACTATCTTATAAAAAAGTCGCCCCAGAAACGCACCTCAATCAATATAACAATGTTGTTAGCATGGCAGTAACCGAAGTTCCATAGAAAGATAAAACTGAGACAGATGTGAACGGTTTGAAAAATGTTTTAAAATGAGTTTTCGCAGTCAATTATTCGTACTGGTATATACTTAATTATAGACATAATTTAATCAAATGTGCATACAGAGCCGATTCTGGCTAAAATGCGATAAACAAATGTTTGTTTAGCTCCAATCAAATGTTCACTTAGTAAAATTAATAGCAAACTTATTAGATCAATAATAACCAAAAGTATTGGCGGAGAAAAAGTAAGGATACAAAAACTTTTTATTTTTACATCTTTGTTTTTTGTATTTTAATTAATCAAAATAATTGGATAATGATTACTTAGTTTGTATATTTAAAAATAGTTTCTAAATTTGACAAATGAGTAGAAGGTGGGAACATCTTATAGTCGATTGATAACTTTCTATAACTACGAACTTTTTCCACCTGTATGGATAACACAGAAATTCCTCAAAGTTCAGTATTGAATAAAACATTTTTTTAATATCTATTAATGATATTTTAGAAGGAAAAATCGAAGTAAATGAAGTAAATGCAGACCCTAAAATGGCACTAAATGCAAAAACACTTGAAAAATACCAGAAATAAATTAGAAAACTGGTCAAAATCAATAAACAAACACAATCACACAGTCCCTCGTTTAACTCTACTCAATATTGCACGCCAACACTAATTCATTTTAACTCAGGAGCAGATGGTAATTCATCAGATTTTGTCATTTAAAATTAAAATAACAATTAAAACTTTTTCACATACATAAGTAGTATAATATATTATTTTATATTTGTGCTTGAAATAAGAAGATAGTGCTGCTAATCTTTAATTATTTCTTTTTACCCACCAGTTTTCCGCAGCAATATGAATCGCTGTGAAACTTTTTGCATTCGATTTGGGAAAGTATCAGTAAAGTTTGTAAACAAAATTCAAGGTAATAAATTGAATGTTGCATTTTGTGCATAAGGAAAATGCAGTTCCAAAGTGCATAGAAAATGAAAAATTGGCAACTCTATAGGAATGAGTTCAATTTTTTTATTCTGGGGTTTTCGAGGTCGTTGAACACGAATATAATAATGACGAGGGTACTCGAGACATAATACTACATCAAGATAAAGCCACTTAGAAAACAACTTAAAATTGTATAGAGAATTATAGAAAGAGTTTTATACATTGTAGTGTTATTAAATGGTTTAAACCAGTATCAGACCGCATATGTAGTATCAGGTTCAAGGGAAAATACCAAAAAATCACCCTCATAAATATTCACGCGCCTTCAGAAGAAAAAGATAATGCTGTCAAAGAATGTTTCTACAATGAATTAAACAGAACAATCGAAAATATACCCAGATATGATATGAAAATTATTCTAGGCGACGCAAATGCCAAAATAGGGAAGGAAGAAGTATTTAGACCGACAATAGGAAAATATAGTAAACACAATGAAACTAATGAGAATGGACAATTCCTGATAGATTTCGCAAGAGAAAAAAATATAATCATAATGAGCACATATTTCGAAAGAAAAGAAATACACAAGGAAACATGGATATCGCCAGATAGAAAGACTAAAAACCAAATAGACCACGTGCTCATCGAAAAAGAAGAACAGCAATGTATAAAGAAGATAAGAACATACAGAGGACCAGACGCCGACTCAGATCATTACATGGTGGGCATCAAAATTAAGCAACTGATACCAGAAAACAAAAACAAAATAAAAAAAAAGAAATGTATACATAACCCAATTCGATTAGCAACAAAGAAAGAGCAAGAAATATACGAGGAAACAATGGAAAGAGAACTAAAAAAGATACAAATAGAAGAGCAAACTGAGAACAAATGGGAAAACATAAAGCAAATAATGAACAAAGCAGCAAAAGAATGTAATAAACAAGAGAATAAAAAGAGGAAAGACTGGTTCGACATAGAGTGCCAAAAAGAAATAGAACTAAGAAAATCATTAAGGATGGAAATTATCAAGAAAGAAACAACAGAGATAAAGAATAGATATAGGGAGCAAAGACAAAAAGTAAAGAGGGTGCTGAGAGAAAAGAAGAGAAAACACATAGAAAATAAGCTAAAAGAAATAGAAGAGAACTACACAAACAAAAAAATAAAAAACCTATATCAAGGTGCTAGAAATGAAAAAAAAAGTTTCCAACAAAAACCCATATTCGTTAAAAACAAAGCAGGTAATAATATAAGCGGGGAAGCAGAAATAGCCGAAAGATGGAAAGAGTATTTTGATGAATTACTAAATGGCAATAATAAGTCAAACCAAAGAGAATGTATGGAAGCAGAAGCAAGAATCGAACACTTAGAAGACATAGAAGATAATTCACCCAGCAAAGAACAAATCGAGGAAATCATAAAAAATCTGAAAAACAACAAATCCCTTGGAAGCGATAACATAACAGCAGAGATGATGAAATATGGTGGAAAATTGCTAAATAATTGGATATACAAGATCATAAAGGAGATATGGATAAAAGAACGAATACCAGAAGATTGGAAGGAAGCCATTATTTGCCCATTACACAAAAAAGGAGACAAAAGAGAATGCAGTAATTACAGAGCAGTAGCGTTACTAAATACCGTATATAAAATCCTATCAAAATCCATAAAAGATAAGCTAGAAAAAGAAGTTGAAAATATAATAGGCGAATATCAGTGCGGATTTAGACGAGGGAGAAGTACAACGGACCAAGTATTCATAATCAGAGAATTACAAGCAGAAAGCTATGAACACAACTTACCAACGATAGCGCTATTCATCGACTTCCAGCAAGCATACGATAGAATAAAAAGGAAGGAATTAAAAGAGACCCTTGAGGAACTGGGAGTTAGCAGAAAGTTGCGTAACATGATACATCTTACTTTAGAGAATACAGAAAACAGAGTCAAAGTAAACAATCATGTATCGGACAAATTTATAGTAAACGAAGGATTAAGGCAGGGCGGCGATCCTTTGTCATCATTACTCTTCAATTTATGCCTAGAAAAAATAATGCGAGAAGCGAAAATCAATAGAGAAGGACTCCTATATCATAAAAGACACCAAGTTTTGGCATTTGCGGATGATATAGTATTGCTGGCAAGAGGAAAAAAAGAGCTACAGGAGATAGTACAGAGAATAGTAAAAGCAGCAAAGAAAATGGGACTTTACATAAATGAAACTAAAACAAAATGTATGCAGTGGACAGATGATCAGTTCAGGGATGGACAAAAGTTTAAAGTAGAAGTAGAAGAAAGATTATCATACGAATTCGAAATGGTAGAAAGATTTACATACCTAGGTACAATAATATCACGTAAACCTAACATTAAAGAAGAAATACAAGCTAGAATAATGGCAGGGAATAGAAGTGTACATGCTCTTAGTGGAATGTTGAAAAGCAAGTTTTTATTAAGAAAGGTAAAAATACAGTTATACAAAACAACTATACAACCAATAGTAACGTACTGCAGTGAGACATGGACAATGACAAAAAATGAACAAAATTTACTGGAGAGATGGGAAAGGAAAATCCTGAGGAAGATATATGGAGGAATAATAAGGGACGGTTTATGGATAAGAAGATCAAATGATGAGTTAAAGAAATTATATAATCAACCTAACATAATAGGAGTCATAAAGGCACAGAGACTAAGATGGCGAGGTCACCTAGAGAGGATGCCGAACACGAGGACTCCAAAAAGGGTACTAAACTACACTATAACTTTAAAAAAGAGAAAAGGAAGGCCAAAAAATAGATGGAATCAGGAGGTAGAAAAAGATATGGAAGAAATTGGACTAGAAGGCCAGAAAAGAAAAATGAATAACAAGAAGGAATGGAGAAAAATCACATATCGAGCCAGAGAAGATCTCAGTACATAAAGGAAAGCGAAAATGAAGAAAGAACAAACTTTTTAAGCCATGGGCCTCTAAGGCCTTTAGTGCTATTGTATATATAAGTGTTATTAAATAACTGAAATTGTCGTTCGTCTGTTACTGTATTTAGTTTATACTTTGGTGATTTATAATCATACCAGTAAAATAATAGAATATATGTATTGTACTAAAAAGTCATAGTTTTTCACTGCAAAAATGTAATAGGTATCTAGACATGCAGAAGAATACGGCATTTTAAATAAACCTGTCAAATAAAAAAGTGGTTTAAGGAATAATAGAAAACTTAAATTTCATTTATTTTACTTAAAATTTTTTGCAATTTTTATTTTTTGTATTTTAGACTTTTGTTTCAACTTTTGATTCAAAACTCGCATTCGAAAATACATCCGACATTTAAATAATACTTTTTTCACATCATCAGATGTCTTAACTGACTTTTCCAATGAAGATTTTTGATACTAAATTTAATAGTGTTCCCATTGAATTGACAAAAATTGTTTTCTAGTTCATGACAGTTTGTAAGTAATGTTTCTGAAGAATTCACCAAACCGCCTTCAAAGAGTTTGTTTACCCATGAAATAGAAAGTAATACTATTCTTCATGTCGTAGCTTGAAAGCTATAAAACCAGCTAATTTTTCTAGTCCATCCAACCACAACTCTTCCATTTCAAAATCTGTTTGATGGTTGTCATTTTCTGAAGTTACTGGAAGATTCAATTGACTAAAAAGTGATTCGGTTATCATCACCGAATCTTCTATCTCAGTGTTATAACAATCGCAATTCAAAAAGCTTCCTGCTTTCATGCTTTTTGTTTCTGGTAGGTTACTTACATTGGCTGATAGTCAAATAACTTCATCATTTCGGCCCATAATAAAATTCAAAGTCCAACAATCATATAAACCTCCAATCGCACTTATTACTGAGAAGAATCCTAAACAATCTTGATTTAAATTGTATGTTGTTATATATTTGATGTTGAAATCTTTTTTTAAAATCATAAAGAGTAGTCGCAAAGATTTAATAATAACCATGCTGAAAGAGCAGTAGAGACTTTGATGGATGTACGAATATTTTTCACAAGATTTCCCATTTTATCTAGAATATTTTGCTTATTTTAATATGATCTGTGTATCTAATTGTATCCTTTTGTTGAATTTTTTAATTGAATATATCAAACCAGTTATTAATTATTTTTATTATTTCAGCACATTCTAACCTATTGACATTATTTTCGAATTTTCCCACGACCACAATCTAGTTAGTGCCCTAGAAACAGTGTGTGAAAACAGTTTTGTTATTAACTTAACTTTTTGGCGTTGAGGTCCTTTCTAAGTTACAAATTCTTTACTGTTTTCTAAACATTATTCAAATCAACGCGTCTTGTATACTTGAGCAAATCGACTATCAGTCTGATATTGATCAATTTTCCATTTAAAACATAACCAGAGTCCCAAAAATGATTTTTAAACAATTTTATCATATGTGGTGCATCTGCGAATACATAAATTTTATTTCCAGTTGTTGAATTTTCAAACCAGGACTTACTTTCCTAAATACCTACTCCTTTCCACAAAACTCAAATACTGCCACCCAAATGTGAGTTTATAGTATAAACCGGATAGTCAATGTTCTCCAAACTCTCGATTATTTTAAACAATAGTTCTTTTGTCATTAAATCTACAATTATATCGAGAAATACAATAATTAAACTCTACAAAACAACAATACGCCCAGTCCCAACATATGACTCAGAGACTTAGATTCTAACAAAAAATAATAAAATCATGTTAGGATGTTTCGAAAGAAAAGTACTAAGGCGAATCTCTGGAGCAGTGAATGACAATGGAGTGTGGGGAAGACGATATAACTTCGAACTTCATAGAATATACCAGGAACCTGATATCGTAAAACATTAAGATAGGACGTTTGAGGTGGATAGGGCATGTAATGTGGATGGAACAAAATGACCCACCTAGAAAAATGCTCCTTGATAGACCCATTGGTAAGAGAAGAAAAGGAAGACCCAGAACAAGGTTCCTTGATAACATCCATGAAGACATGAGAAATATGGGAATACGTGCTTGGCGGAGAAAGACGACGGATAGAGACGACTGGTGAGAAATTCTTGAGGAGACTAGGACCCATGCAGGGTTATAAAGCCAGAATGATGATGATGATTCTTTTGCCATTGGCCGATCAAAAACATAGAAAATAGGCTGCATCCATTTGTAGCAAATACCCCGGGCCGTAAAAACTTGTACTTATTTATGAGGTCCTGCTTTTTGATGTTTTGTTAATCCGTAATTTTTCATTAGCCTCAAAATTATTTTCAGTGTTCCTAGAAAAAATGTGCTTGTTAGGTATGTACCTAGTTTAAATAAATTTTGAAAATGTTAAGCTAAACGAATTTCTATATTGGACGTCCATCTTGTTAAGGTACGATTTCCAGGTAGAGGGTACCCTAGTTAACATAATAAACAATAAGATCGTGCGTCGATACATACAGAGAAAGTGGTGAAGCCACGTCTTCAATGGTTCATTGAATTAACATCTAGTTTACCTTTCTCTGACCTTGTTTTTTCCAGCATGATTCGCAGTTATTTATTTTCTTTTTCAAGGTGTCCAATTTTTTCTGCATCTTTAATTAAACCAGTTTGAGTGCTATCTGTATCTGTATCTGTAGAGTAGGGAGGGCGAGTTAAGTTTCACAGCACTTAGGCCACAATTGACCCATTGTGCATCCTCCCAGGGAGCTGTCACCCTTAGCTCATTGTCCATCCTGCCATTTCTAGGAAGGTGGACAAGTCAACAGGAGACATCTCTCTTATGTGGGCAGGTGTGGGTCAGGACTCGCCGAACGCGTACTCTCGTATTAACGATAACTCTGGGCATTCACATAGGACATGCTCTACAGTTTCGTCTTCTCGTTCACACTTCCTACATAGAGGTGTGTCTGCTAGCCCCAGTGTGTGGAGGTGTTTGCTTAGTTGACAATGACCAGTTAAAAAACCAACTGCCAAACGTAGATTTTTCCTGGTCATTCCCAAGTACTTCTTTGATGTTGACTCTTCAAGGTTACTTAGTGTTACCCTGGGAAGTTTACATCTTTTCCCTTCTTCCCATCTTTTTACGGTTTGCGTATGGGAGTGACATTTGACAATTTCCGCGATTGTTGTAGTTGACCAACCAAAAAGATCCCCAGGTCCTAAGAGTCTTAGGCCTGCCGCCTTCCTAGATAATTGGTCAGCAATGCGGTTGCCTTTATTCCTATTGTGTCCTTTAGCCCACCTCAGGATGATGGTATTACCATCCGAAGCTTGAGTTAGTGACTCGTGACACTCCATTACTAAACCTGATGTGACACGTGGTCTATTCAAGGTTAGTAGCGCTTGTCTGCTATCTGTGCAGATCATTATAGTTTTCCCTGCTATACCTTTTTGGGGTATCTCTTTTGCGGCTATGGAGATACCAGTCAGTTCTGACTGAACTACGCTGGCATTTTTGCCCATACCCCACTTTATCCTTAGGTTCAGTGATCTGGAGTATATCCCGCATCCTGAGCCTTCTTTCATTTTGGAGCCATCGGTGTATATGCAATAGGCATTTGTTTGTCTCGTTTGTCTCCATACACTGTCTTGTTTCAATTTTGTAGGGTTTGTTAAAGACAAACTTTGGTTCAATTAAGTCGCAGCCTGCCTGTAGTACTGGTAACGCATCCAGCTCTCCCCGCCAGAAACGAGTTCTGCGGCGTGAGGCCCCAGGTGCGTCCGACCGTTCGTCGACACTGCTCATAGGCAATATATGCTCTTTTAGCTCTACCATCTTAGTGTGAGTTCCATGTTAACTTCCTGTCAAGGGTAATACCAAGGTACTTCACCTCGTCAGAAAAATTTAGACTGTAGTTTAGAACCCTTGGGGGTATTAAGTCCGTGATTCTTCTTTTCCTGGTAAAGAGGACCATCTCTGTTTTCTTAGGATTTATAGATAATGAGTGTTCCTTGCAATATGTTTCTATTAGTCGAAGAGCAACTTGTGATCTCTCACATAGTGTGTTCTCAAACTTACCGCTTTGCAGGACAGCAATATCGTCTGCATAGGCTATTGTGTAGAAACCGTTGCTGTTGAGTTGGTCAACCAGGGTATTTAGAACTATGTTCCAGAGTAGTGGTGATGGCACCCCTGCCTGTGGACACCCCCTCGTAACCATGCCTCTAACAGAAACGTCTTCTACATTTATGCTTATTGCTCTACTAGAGAGCATACTGAATATCCATTCGCTTATGGCCAGGGGAACATTCCTGACGTTGAGCTGTTGGGTGATAGTTGGGAATGTGGTTTTATCAAACGCTCCCTCAATGTCTATGAATATACCTAGGGTGGATTCTTTATTATCCAGCGATCTTTCAATTCTTCCCACTACATGATGCAGTGCAGAATCGGTAGATCTTCCCGAAGTATATGCATATTGATTTTGGTGAAGTGGGTTATGGACCAGAACTTCATCCCTTATGTACCTCTCGCATAGCCTTTCCATCGTTTTCAACAGAAAGGATGTTAGGCTAATTGGTCGGAAAGCCTTTTGTAGGGTGTAGTCCATCCTACCTGGTTTTGGTATGGGTATAGTTTGAGTGCTAATTGAACATAGAAAATAACAGTAATTATTTTAAAATCCACAAGGAAACTAAGTTCCTGTATTTGGCTGTATACCATATATTATAAAAAAATTTTGAATAAAATCCTTTATAAAAAGGTATATAAAAACCCAGTTGGGCTATGTTAAATTGACAAAACGTTTTCGGAATAAGTATCCCATCATCAGTGTCAAGTTAATACATGGATGTAGCCACTAAATATGGGGGTAAAAACCCTTTAAAAATTACTAAATGGAATTTAGTTTACATTATGTCTAATTTAAAATTAAGATGGTAAAGTTACATACCGTCTCAGGACTTGCAACTTAATGTAGAGTCATATGTCGCCATGTTACCAATCCAACGGTAACTTTACCATCTTAATTTTAAATTAGACATAATGTAAACTAAATTCCATTTAGTAATTTTTAAAGGGTTTTTACCCCCATATTTAGTGGCTACATCCATGTATTAACTTGACACTGATGATGGAATACTTATTCCGAAAACGTTTTGTCAATTTAACATAGCCCAACTGGGTTTTTTATATACCTTTTTATAAAGGATTTTATTCAAAAATTTTTTTTAGTAATTATTTTCTTGGTTGTTACCTTCAATTTCCATGTTGGGCTGTCTTTGGATACTACCACTAGCGATATACTAGAATGTAATGAATTAAATCAATAAACCTGAAGGCTATCCAGTTGGTAAATAAGCAATAGGTACAGCTTCTGGATTTAGTTTCCATTTTGTTTCTGAATAACCCAGCAATTTTTCTGTCAGCTGGTCATCAGATTCAGTTAAATGCTTTGAGAATACACTTGCTCTAAAAACGTTTATTTTTTCTTTTTGCATGCAAATCTCAACCCAAATTTTGGCAAGGATTTTTTCATTTTTTAGTTTTTTGTTATTGCAACCAACTATTGACCAGTTTACCATTTTTAAAATATTGAAAGGACAATCTACTAATTATATGTAAGAATTTTATTCCGAAAAGTTCATTTAGCACTATATTCACTTACGCGAACTGTGTAACAAAGAACTTAAAATAAAACATTTGACATTTAATCGTTCGATGACGTAGGCATATTATAAGAGAGACAGAGTTATTCATGTACATACGTGGCTTTATCTTGTTGTCATGTCGTAGTATAATGTACTCGAGCTACTTGTTGTCTAGTCTCCTCTAGTTTTATGTTATTTTCATTCCAAATGAGTTGAAAGTCAATACTTAAGGGTTTTTCGGGTCGCTGAATACGAATATTATAACGGCAATAATCTACAGCTACCTGGTACCCAGGGTGGACCTCATCTTCTCAAGTTTTATGTTATTTTCATTAGAAATCAGTCAAAAGTCGTTACTCGGGATTTTTAGGGTTTGCTGAATATGAATATTATGACGACGATGGTCCTCGAGCTACCTGGAGGCCAAAGTGGAGTTCATCTACTGGAATTTCGGTTTCGAAATAACTCAAAAATGATTTCTCCGTGTCCAGAGTGAATCTCGTCTCCTGAAGTTTTATGCTAATTTGTTATTTAAAATGTTTATGAAAGTGTGATGATTGGATTTACCAGATAATTGATTTTATTCATAATTCTTCATATTCGTGCATTTGTACCCAGCATAATTTTTACGTGCCAAATTGCAAACCATTCTTACTACATCCCTATCTTTATGTAAAAAACAGTGACTTTTGTAATAATTTGAAATAGAGCAAGGACAAAAAAAGCACGTTAACTATGTAACTTAGAGTTACGAAATACGAAATTAGAAAAAATTCGCTCGAAATATAGTTTTTTGTATTTTCGAATACTGCGAGTACGAATTTTTTCGTAAACTGCGACTTGAATAGCTCTGAACCATTCGAATTTCGATTCTAGTATACGATCAAAGTAATTGTTGTCATTTCAGTTGTCACTGGACCTGTGTACGTCAGATAAGATTTCAGCTGATAGTTTTTAATCGTTATTGTAATATTTTACATTGAACTTTGTTATTAATAGCTGGTTTAAAAAAATTTTTAGTAAAAACAAACATAGATAATGCCCTTGCAGAGGCGGAAATATATGCGGAACGGAGATGCAGAGCTCACCATCCCTTTCTTAACCCTCTAGAGGGACTAATCGGATTTACAATTTCAAAAATTGTACAACTTAACGAAGATCCCCAAAATGGAGTTGATAGGCTTGAATTGCTCTTTTTTTTTGTTCGATCGACACTGAACCATCATATTTCATGCCCTTTTTTACTCCTTTCAGCTAATTTACAAGCAACGTTCTTTTAGATGACAAAATAACCATAAAATAGGTTAAGTAGAACTGTCCAATATTCTTCTTTTTTTATTTGGGTTTTGGTTGTTCGAATTTGCAGTGTTGCCGACGCAAATTCTTCTCGTGTACGCTTCGAAGGACGTTCGAAAGTACACATTCGGATTCTTATACGAAATTTTTGATTCGAGTTAACTCGTTTACGATAAAATACGACCCCTGTGTACTAGTACGTGTGAGAGGATAAGTATAAGAGCACATGTGCAAATTTTTCATTTTCTATGTACTTTGCCAATGTATTTCCCTTATGCACAAAATGCAATTTTCATTTTACCACCATAAATTTTGCTTACAAACTTTCCTGACATTTTCCCTAATCGAATGCAAAAAGTTGCATAGCGATTCATCTTGCTGAGGAAAATTGGTAGGTTTAGTGCTGTTTATTGCGTTATTGCCTCGCCTTTCGGGACACATCGCTACTCAAGCATCTGAATATTCTGAATCAAAGGTAGGCTTATGTTTGCTTATAACAATAAATAGAGACTCATTTCTGAGATATTCCGATCTTTTACAAGGCTATGGAGACAAATAAATATAGCTTGGGTCGAATTGTACTGTAAATATTTATAGAAACTTATTAAAATATTATGTCAACTTTGTAAGCGTATTGCATACAAAGTCGATTTTATCGTTATAGGCGGATGGCTTTTGTTAAAAAAGATCGATTTCATACCCACAAGCTGAAACTTGTTTTAAACGATAAATTATGATGCCAATATACTAAGTGTTCCGAAAAATTTTCATGGAAACTTTATAAAATTGTTTTTTTCGGTTGGATACCACTTTTTTTTTAATAATTTGGAGATTTTAATATTAAATTCATTGTCATTTTTTCGTAAAATGCTTACTTTAGGCGTAAAATGCAAATGAACAATTAAAATTGCAGAAAAAAGGCAATTTTAGCAATTTTTCGATATATTGCAAAAGTCAGTTTAAAAAAACAATAAACAGCGTTGCATTTCGAGGTATACAGGATAGGTTGCATATACAGGGCAGAACAGCAAATGAAATAAAATTCGATAATTAATAAATGAGGGCGTGTTCAAAAATACGCTCGGACACGTCGATTAGTATTTTTAGTTGCGCATATTGTGCAATAAAAACTTTTTATACAGTGTGTGTCATGTAGCAGTGGTCAATACCAACTTTCTTATTTCATATACCATACCCTGTATATTATTCAATTTTTAGATTCCCCAAAATATTCTAGAAATATTTTGGATATATTAGGTGTTTTTAGATTTATGCTATAAATTAGCTTCAACATACTGAAAAACTAAGTAATGATACCGTTTGTTTTTCTTGAAACAGGTCGATTTTTATTCTTAAATTGACAATTTACAGTATGAAAATAATATCCCCTTCCAGCGCCCTCTTTGAATTATAAGCACCCCCTCGAAAATTTTAAATAACAAAGTTGGTCGTGTGGCACTTTGTTAGAAAGGGATTTTAGTCCTCTGTTCAGCAATATAAATTTTTTTAAGTTTGTGCAATCATAACTGAGAAAATTGATTTTTACAATTAAATTAAATGTTTAACTTGACCACCATTATTCGCTTCTTGACAATAACCCAGGCAATTTTGGAATTCTCGTACAACATTTTGTATGACCTTGGGGGTTATTTTGTTAGTTTTTTCCGTTATCCTAACTTTTAAATCAGCAATATTGCTTAGTCTATTAAAATATACTTTAGAAATAATCGGGTATTTTCGTATCTGTTCTGCTAAACATTATAGAAAAAACTTTGAAGATCATAAAATATTAGTCAAAAAGCCAAATAAACAATTGATATGATCTAGTAGGCTGCTGTCATTTAGGTATTTAAAGTTACTATAAGACGTCAGTATAATATTTGTGCACGTATTAAATTTAATTATGGCTCATTTGTCCGAGACTCAACGAATAGACATTTTAATTATGATTGGTTTTTCTAATAAAACAAGAACTCAAAAGGAGGTTTGTGAAATGTTTAATAATAAATACCCTGGTCAAAACAAGTTTCGCAGTCTATAGTTAGAAAAATTGAAAAGAAGTTTCGTTATACTGGACATGTAAAAATATTGAAAAACGCCGTCAATGATGTAAGTAAATAATCTATTTTGAGAGTTTTCATAAAGAAAAATACCACCCTTACAAAGTTCAGTTGGTTCAGGAGTTAAATGAAGATGATCCCGATAGAAGGCAAGAATTCTGTGAAATGATGATGGGCAGAATGAACGCAGATTTGCAGTTCATAAACAAAATAGTTTTTTCTGATGAAGCGACGTTTCATTTAAACGGAACGGTTAACAAACTCGGAGAAAATCCTCACTGAGTGTAGGAGACTCACGCAGTATCCTAAAAAAATTAACATTTGGGCTGGTATCATTAACAATAAAATTATTGGTCCTTATTTTTTTGAGGGCACAGTTGATGGTGAGGTTTATCTAGATTTTTTGATTAACTTTTTAGTGCCTACGTTACGAAGATTTTTTCCTGATGTAAATCATCCAAATGAGATAGATCGACCTATTTAATATCAACAAAACAGAGCTCTTCCGCATTTTGCACTTATAGTTAACAATTATTTGAACGAGGTTTTTCCCAATAGATGGATTGGAAGACGTGGAACGATCGAATGGCCGGCTAGATCCCCGATTTGACTCCTCTCGATTACTTCTTATAAGGTTATTTAAAATCTAAAGTATATTTAAATAGACCAAACAGTATTACTGATTTAAAAGTTAGGATAACAAAAAAAAATAGAAATTAACAAAATAATCCCCGAGGTAGTACAAAAAGTTGTGCGAGAATTTCAAAATCGCCTCGGCGATTGTCAAGAAGTGAATAGTGGTTATTTTGAACATTTAATTTAATTGAAAATTACATTGAAAAATACATTCTAAATATTATGTGACATTATTATCTTCATTCAACCCAAAGTTTTGTGATAGAGACATTATCAAAATTTTACATCTTAAAAACCAATTTTCTCAGTTATGATTGTACCAAACTTAAAAAACTTTATATTTCTTAACAGAGGACTAAATTCCCTTTCTAATAAGGTGTCACAAGACCCCCTTTGTTATTTAAAATTTTCGAGGGGGTGCTTATAATTCAAAGGGGGTGCTGGAATGGGATAATATTTTTATACTGTAAATTGTCAATTTAAGAATGAAAATCGACCTGTTTCAGGTTTTTTTTAGATAGTAGGTACATAATAACGCCAAAAATGAATTTATTTCATACATATGGACCGCATGGTATATCTATGAAAAATAACAAAGCTCCCGGTTTGGACAATCTTCCTGCCGAACTCTTTAAGAATGGTGGTGACACCCTTTTTAAACACATGTATAAATTAGTAACCAAAATCTGGCAACGGAAGGAAACGCCCGCGGACTGGAAATTAGGTGTAATGCACCCTCTTCACAAAAAAGGAGATATGATGGTGTGTGATAATTATAGGGGCATCACCCTACTTAACGTGGCATATAAAGTATTGTCCAACGTATGGATGTGGATTTCAAAGCCGCATACGACTCAGTCAACAGACAAAAACTTCTACAGGCTATGGTGGAATTTCAAATGCCGCTTCATCTTGTTAAACTAACGGAGCACACTCACAGGCGTAGAGAGTGTAGTCAGAATCCAAAACGACTTTTCCAGACCCTTCCATTGTAAAAATGGACTGAGACAGGGAGATGGACTGTCGTGTCTCTTATTTAACCTTGCACTAGAAAAAGTAATTCGAGAGTGCCATATTAATACGAATGGCACCATCTTTAATAAATCTGTACAAGTGGTCGGATATGCAGATGACATAGACATTATTGCTAGGTCCACAGAATCTCTGATCGAAGCATTTCATTCACTACAGCTTGCTTAAACGTTTCTAGAGAAAAATTCTAAGGAAAATATATGGAGGAATCCAAGAACAGGGTTTGTGGCGTAGGCGCTACAACTTTGAGTTATATAGAAGTTTTGGGGAACCTGACGTTGTAAAATATATTAAATTAGCACGCCTTCGATGGGTAGGACATGTAATTAGGCGAGATGAAGTTGCAACGATCAGAAAAATTTTCGACCGAAGAGGACCAGTGGGAAGACAAGCCAGAGGAAGACCAAAACTTAGGTATCAAGATAACATAGAGGATGATCTAAAATCCATCGGAGTTAAAGCATGGAGAAGAGTTGCCAGAGACAGGGGCGAATGGAAGATTGTTCTGAAGAAGGCTTTGGCTCATAACGAGCTGTAATGCCACTGATGATGATGATGATTGTATAATATGTCAAATATTGGAATCAAACCAAATATGAAAATTATAACCTTTTGGGAACTTCTAGCTATAAGTCTTCTACATTCAAAGCATCCGGCTCCACAAGCTCCAATGTGTGCCGAAATCAATATACAGCAATCCTAACATCGAATGTTGTCGGTCACGGGACTTTCAATAGTTCGACGAAGGTGTACAGGTTGCTCTAAACCACTCCCTCAAACAGAAACACGATAAGATGCAGCAAAACGAGTAAAACGAGTGACTACCAAATGTTGTGTGTGTGTGACATATTTTTATGTCAACTGTTTTAGAGCATCAGTCTTAACCAAAATTGCCCAGTCTATCAAATTGAACTTATAAAAACTAAAATGATAATTCCAATATTGGTGTTCATTATTTTAGGACGATAAAAAATGTGATACACATGTGGTACACACGGCGTCTGTAGAAATTTTAGTAAAAATGTAGTCCGTTCGCTACGTGAGCCACGAGTGTTTCACGGAATAAAACATAAAAAAAATGTTGGTTGCGTTTACCGAAAGTACAAGCTGATTATAGCCGCAAATGTCAAACATGGAACAAAAAATTTCGGTATAGCAGTGTTGGCATGTCTTTATAATGTAGATGCTGTATGCTTCAAATATAAGAAGATAAAGCTTTAGAAAAGTACATTTTGTTTATATTATGTTATGAATTCTGCAATTTTTGAATTATATAAAACAACAATGAGTAAATATTTGTTTCTTTGTAGATTAATTGCAGTGAATTAGGTAATAGAAATTTTATTAGCAATTACCCTTTGATAGATTAGGGGATAGATTTGGCAATTGTCAAATAAGCAGTTGCCAGATTACAACAGATGTTTACAATTAATCTCGAAAGTGACAAATATTTACTTGTTATTGCTTCATATAAATTGAAAATTGCAGAATTCATAAAATAGTATAATCAACATGTACTTTTTAAAAGCTGTATCTCTTTATATCTGAAGCATACAACATATGCATTATAAAAACATGCCAACACTGCCAAACCGAAATATTTTTGACATTTGCGGCTATATTCAGCTTGTACTTTCGGTAAACTCAACAAAAATATTACTACAGATTTATGTACACATATTATAGTGTTTTAATACTCTTAAAAAACTCAAAGATTGAAAGACTGAAACAAACATGTGTGAAATCTTGGCCTGATGAAAAATTAATTATTTCAAGCTCGGCAGTCAATGGGTTAAAGTAAGCATTTTACAAAAAAATCACCAGAATAACTTTCGTCTTAAAATAACTCAAATTATTACAATTTTTTTATAATTTGTTTAAAAATTGTTCTAAATAAATAGGTTCCCGTTAAAAACTTTCGGTAAACTTTTAAAAATAGCATATTGGCATCATAAGCTATTAACTAAAACAAGTTTCAGCTTGTTTGTATGAAATCGACCTTTTTAGACATAAGCCAGCCGCCTTTAAAATTTAATTACCAAATAAAGTGTAAAGGATTTTTTTTATTTTTTATTTCGATCCAAGTAAAATTTGTAAAATATACAGGTTGAAAACTATCACAAAATACGAAGTTTATAAAATCTCTTTTGGTGCTTCTGTAAACTCCTCTAGACTTTCCCAACTAAGTTTCGGTTCTTTGCTTTTCCAGTGAAAAACAGAATCATTATTCGCACTAATTGCGTACTAAATTTAACGAGGTTACGCCAGAGAATATGAACACATAAAACTAAGTAGTAAATAATAAATACCCTAATATACTATACCGTTATATACTATGTATCGGCAACTCCCGCGTCATCTATTTTTAAACATCTAAAAACACCGTCCCATGGGTGGAGTCTGTGGCTACACACATTATAGGTTATTGGACTAGTTTTCGGTACGTTAATTTTTGTTCCAAGAAACTAAATAAAAAGCTACTCGAGATATAATTCCAAAGATATTATAAAATATGAGTTATCAACGATCTTTCTTTAAATAATAGTTATTTTTTTAAACTGTTCATATACTATTATACATATATATATATATATATATATATATATATATATATATATATATATATATATATATATATATATATATATATTGTTGTGATCTGCTTTATGATGTTTTATTATTAATTAACACTAATTTAATTAATCCAATTATTTAATTAATTAATTCACTAATTTATGCAGAGTCATACAAATCAATTACTATTAAAATTTCTCAGGGTGCCTTTTTAATTTTACTTTAATCAGTTTACTTTATATATCTCTTCGTCTAGTTGCTCATAATCGGAATAGAACAGGAAACGGAACTATCATTAAAACAACATAAATATGCACACAAATTATTATTTATTTTCAATAAGCAATACGATGAATATTAATAAATAACTTTTGTGGGCAATTATCTTTCCCAACAAACTCCTATACTCTAAATTTAATTTTAATTACAAACTATCTATTGATCTGTTTTATAATAATATCTACTAAAAAAAATGACCATATAAAAATATAATTTATTCACAAAAAAAAATAACTCTTTGAAACTTGGAATCTTAGTTCGTATGCTTATATTTGATTTTATCTTTAGAATATCTTAAATTTTTCTTTCATTCAAATTATTTGACTGACCTTTATTTTTTTACACCAATGATGTCTTCTCTCGATCAAGCCACAGTTCTTTCCTTGATTGATTATGTCCGGCTACCATCAAAACTTTCCCGTTCTCAGCATCGATCCAAACCGCATACCAGCAAACTACTCCTCCGAAAAACACAAGCCCAAGCCTCTTTTGACCGGTACTCTTTACTCACAAATTCTCCTTTCTTTCTCAATTATATCTCGTGGACTATGCAGACTCAAAAGAGGTATTAATCTTCTCGATTTTGATCTGCTCTCAGCTTCCACCTTTTTCACTAACAAACGAAAACACTGGCACTCAGATTGACTACATGAAAACACGTCTTCTCTTCTGGTCTGCCGGTAACATAATAATTCTTTAAATCTCCCCAGACAACCTTCTCAACTCTTTCATTCCCACCATTCCTTTTTAACCAATCATAAGCATTCATCTTTCCCACTAATTTTCGATTCAGAAAATTTCCAACATAATATTTAAAACAAATAAACTAATTTCACTCAAATTACTTTTCAGAAACCATTAACAATTTTGCCTTTTTCAACCGAAATAAGCTTCCAAATTCTTGTTATCTCATATCTAAATCTAATTCTTATTTACTTTCGAAAAATGTCCACCGCAAAATACAATTACAAAGTTTATTCCTTAAATATATAATTACACGAATTCCATTGTTCTTTCACTATTCACTTAGTCCTTCAAGGAAAAACTAGTCCGTCACGCAAACAATGACTTTTCTTATTCTAAAGATTATAAATAAGTACAGGGTTGTATTTTAACTTATATGCCCGCGGTATATTAAAATAATAAATAAAAAATCTCTATTCTATTTCCGATCGATAAACTGATCCATAACAATATATATATATATATATATATATATATATATATATATATATATATATATATATATATATATATATATATATATATATATATATATATATATATATATATATATATATATATATATATCTTTTAACGATATATGTGGATATCTGTGATTTGTTAACATCCTGCCTTCCAGTACCACAAACCTTTAATTTTATATAGGGAATGTACCATGTGTGGCACATCATTAAATAGATACTTCTGCTGGAGAATTCGTGCATCTTATTAACCTTTTAGGGATAACGTGACATGATGGTACACAAAATGCAATGCTAGCAGTCCGCAAATCTAGAAAAGGTCCAAAAAACAAATATTTTCGGAAAAACGGTCTGAGAACTTGTCGATTCTTTAAATATATTATTAAAATAAACAAAAAAAAAACATTTGCACACAAATTTATTATAACTTGTACTTAAACTCTTGTTTTGAAAATAAAAGTTAACAGATAATAAATATCTTTTTCACATTTGTAGTACTATACAACACAAATCCCAAATTAAACAAATCAAAAACAACTATTTCTAAGAAATTAAAGACTAAATAAAAAACAAATGTTTGAGATGCGCAAAGTAGATACATGAATGAACGGAAATAGCAAATGCATTTGGCGTGTTCTAAGCATACAAATTTTTGGCATTTTTGACAGGTATATCTGGTTGGCCTATTTTTTTGTCTACTACAGTAAAAACAACGACCTCGATGATTAGGTTGTGGATTTGGGGCTGGAACAATTTCTTCTTTAATACGGCAAATTTATTCTTGACGTAATTGATCTAGGAATACGTTTATTCAAAAATCGACGTTGCAGATGATAGTTTACTAGTTCCATACCAAGAGCTTCTAGAAAATGTCTCCTAGGCATTTTATTTATCTCATTAGATTTATATTTGTTTATTACAAATGAATTAATATCGGCTACATTCATTGCAGAATAAAAAATGACCATAGGCCATCGGCGAGTGGCTCGAGCGCAATTGTAGTCGGCACACATTTTATCAACTAGATCTACTCCTCCTTTGGATTTATTATAGTCTAATAGTCAGTGATGATGTCTCACTTGCCCGTTAAAATAACGTTTTTGTTTTTTCTGGATATATATGACACAATCGTACATTTTTCTCTAAAAGCAAACATATTTGTTTTTTCTGGTCTCTTAGGATCAGTAAATTGAAGTGGAAGCTCTCTTTTGTTTTTTCTCGTAGGCCAAGCTGAAGGTAGTAAAAAAAATTTCTATTGTTACATTTTTGTGACAACTAGATATAGGACTGCAGAGGCGAAGAACGAAGGAAAAATTGCTCGAATCAACTTTATATGGGCCAGGTGGCTGTTGTCCAACGTACACCTCTAGATTTGCGGTATAAGGAAACTTAGCGTCTACTAATGCGTAGATTTTTATGCTGTATTTATTAGATTTATTGGGCATATATACCCTAAAGTCACACTTGCCACGAAAAGCTTCCAGTTTTTTATCTACCGTTGTATATACTGATAATGAAAAATTTTTAGGTAAATTTGAATTAAACGAATCGAAGAATTCTCTCACAGCTGCCAATTTGTCATATTTTTGCCCTCTAATGATGTTCGTTTATCACCAAAACGGATGTGTCTGAGCAAAAACTTGAACCGTGCAAGGGACATTGTCAATCTAAAAATCTCTGGCGATGAGCCCTTTATCTTCAATAGATCTACATTTCTGTGGTTATTTTTAGTTACCTCAGCTGTATATAAAAGAACCAATAGTGCCCTTAGCTCTAAAATATCTGTCTTTTGCAGATTTATTACTGAGATTGTAAAAACACAGTTCAATAAAGATATTCGTATTGTCTACAATGGTAGGCAAAATCTCTTCAGTAAAAAAAAACTCCAAATCTTTGATGCGCTTTTCGTATGTCGTACTTCCCTAGTTACTCCAGAAATTTTTCCTTCATTAAATTGTCACTGCGAATTCGTATCCGGCGGTTTCCTACTTGTTTCTTCCATTTAGTTGTTTCATCCTTACCAATGAAATGCTTCACTCTTTGTGGAACATTGAAGACTTCTGAGATTGGCTCCTCAATTTCTTCTTCCATGTCGGTGTCGTAGTCCTGTATCTCTTCGAAATATTCTTCCAAACTAGCATCGTATCATAGAAAGCATTGCTACATATGGTTCAGAGCTTTGGGTAATAAATAAAAATGACGCATCCAAAATAAAAGCAATGGAAATGAATTATTGGAGAAGATGTTGCCAACTCACTAGAAGAGATAGAGTAAGAAATACTGAAATCAGAGAGCGTGTGGGCATAGACATTGACGTCCTGGAAACTATAGAATGCAAAAGACTGAAATGGTATGGCCATGTAGAAAGGATGAATGATCAACGATGGCCAAAGAGAATATTACAGTGGATCCCCACCAACCGCAGGAAAAAGGGAAGACTAAGAAGATCGTGGAGACAAGAAGTAAAAGGTGCAATGGAAGATAGGGGTCTACAAGTAGATGACTGGAACGATCGCAAGCGTTGGAAGCTGGGTTGCGAGAAACGGCGGCAGCTGTAATAAACTCGTTATATATATACTAGCATCGTCATCGTCGGGTTCAACTTCTGGCTCAGAATCAGAGAGAAATTCCGCATGAAGCGTTTGAAGATATGCTTGTTGCTTTTCAAAACTCATATTCAAAAAATCTGTAAAAACATTCATATATCAATCAAATATACAGAAAACATAATCACTAGATCACTCCCAATTATAAATTACATAAATATTTTTTATTTACTCCAGAAATAAAATATTTTCAAATTGAATCTTGAAGCTAGCGAGCACGCCACGACCGAAATCATAATTAATCGTGAGAAATCGACAAATAATTCGACAAGCGGACTCATGGTCCGCACGTTAACTCTGACAGGTTAAGTCTATTCTTGGGAAAAAGTATCAGTTTATTGAAAGTGTTACACCTCTTAAAAACTAAACGTATTGCCTATGTTTTGCTAGTATTAATTTAAAAAATTTTCCATCACGTCAAAAACATTAAAATGAAATTTGCAACCTTAATATAAAACTTTATTAAATATTACATAAATAAAATGGTGTAAATTTTAAATTTATAATTCAAAATAGTTTACTCATTAGCTATAATTATTTAATTAAATGTTAAAAACGATATCCATCATTGTGCATACAATTATAAAGTCGCTATTCGAAATTACGGTTTTCTTGCTGGCAATTCCATAAAACCTCTTCGTCCAATCCATTGCCTAGAAAACCGTTCATTAAAGCATCGCCTTACGTTTATTCTATAATGCGGAGGTGCGCTGTCTTTTTCGAAAAACAAATAATCTTTTAAGTAGAGGAAATGGATTTTCTAAAGAGCTATGACGTTGTAAATAGTTCTGTAGATCTAACTCGCAATGACGCCCTGGAAGGATAAAGTGAGAACTGAAAAAATCCGCCTCATTTATAGTTCCGTATGATAGCCCAGACGAAGTGGGTTAAAAATAACAAGAATTTAATTGCAAAATATAATTTAAAGAAGATAAAAATTGTGATCATACATCAAATATAAAATTATAAATTTAATATACCTTTTTTTGTTGCTTTTGCCGGATGAAAAACATTTCTTTCATCAAGTTACTTTAACAGTTCAGTTTTCTTTCAGGAAAAATTTTGAATGGGTTTTAGGAGTATATTATGATAAGAGGCATTGTCTATTACCATTTTTTTTTCGGAGCGTTAAAAATGGTGAGAGCCCCAGGCACGAATCCTGCTTTACTCCCAGCATGAACAATAATAAGCCTTTGACCTTTAGCTACAGGTGATTTGACCATCATCCCATGCTTTTGGTACGGTATGTGAACCATGAATACATGTTTCATCGCAATATAAAATTTACCCGTCCCTCGTCTTTGTAGTTTTTAAGTTTTCTTAAATATCCAATTCTTTTTAGGTTTATATCATATTTCTCCATTAAAACTTTTCTGTTATCTACAGTTTTTCTCCATCTAAATCCTATTTTTTAAATTACTTTTCTAAATGAGTGTATTTTGTCACTAAAGTTTAACCCTTCTTCATTCGTCTAAGAATTCTTTGCCGTGTAAGAATAATTAATTCTTCGAATTATTTCCTCTTCAACCTCGTTAACGGACCCTTTAAAAGTTGAAGGTTTGTTTATCGTTTTTCGAGGAAATTTAAAGCGTTCAACAGGAGATTTTTTACGAGTACTGAATAATACGTTTCACCGTGTTGACAAAAACATCACAAGCAAGTTTCCTACAAGTTTCCATGGGATTCTTGTTCCTTTTATTTTTTCATAAACTATATATACTGTATATAATTTGTCGACCTTGGCTATGAATAACTTTTCTGGAACTACTCATGTTTCAGATGCTACAACAACAGAAATTAAAAATTAGTTCACAAAAAGACTTATTCAGTAAATCTATAATTTTTTGATCAGATTTTATATACTATTTAAAAACAACATTGTTTTTATTAAAGTTAACACAATACCATAAATCAAATTTCAATTTATTAAAAATGTAATAAAATAAATATATACCTTAATGTCCAATAAATTATTTTACTGCACAAAATATTTTCAAAAATTATTGTCTGTAAAAGTCACTTAACTAACAATTACAACTAAAAACTATAATCATTAATTAAAAAAGAATCAAATTTTACTGCACTATTAAAAGATTTGAAGTAGAAACAATCTGAAAGAAGAACTAACAAAGAATGTAATTTAACAGCTGAAACTTATAGTACAACTTATTTTAGACCTAAATTTGTGTTCTGCATCGATATGGTTCATAGCTCTTTAGAAAATCCATTGCCTCTACTTGTTATCATTTTCGATTATATCTGTCAAAATTGAATCAACTGTGTGTTCCAATAATTATGCTTCTCCTTTCAAATTTTGTTGCAAAAAGAATGACCCAACAATACGATCCCCATAATTCCTGCCCACGCACATAATTTAAATGGTTGTTGGGTATGTGTTTCGTGGAAAACTTTTTCATCGGAAGGATTTTCATCGGTCCAATATCGTCTGGATCATCTTCATTTATTTCCTGTATATAGTGTATTTTGTAGAAATGAAAATTTAAATGTTTTAGTACTCTGTGGACAATAGTGCTTAAAGAAGCAGATTATTGAGCTGTTTTTAGTACTTTAAGAGGTTCCAAATTAACATGACTAAAATTGCTACTTCCGCCACGCCGCTTCCGTCCTAACACGTTTTTACACTCCCTTTTTGTATCAGCTACTGATGCCGTTTCATGAAATTTTTTAACTAGTTCTGATACGTATGAGTGATGAACTTGCTTATCTTGATGAAGTTATCCTTGCACACTTTCATTTAAAATAAGAAAAAAAATGTCAATGTACTCATTTAATATCGCTGTTTAGCACTACTAACAACAGATCAAGAAACTAAACTTCTTGCAAATTACTTTCTATGTAGTTTTTTTCATGTGACGGGAAAAATTTGAAACTAACGCTAGCAGAATACAGGCGATACGTTTAGTTTTTAAAAGGTGTAACTTATAACACTTTTAATAAATTGATACTTGTTCACAAGAATAGAGTTAATATGAAAAGAAGAATTCTCTAGCGAAAAACCTATCTGATGATGTGGCACATGGTCTATTTCCTATTTAAAATTTAGAGCTTGTGGTACTGGAAGGAAGGATGTTGACAAATGACAGATGCCTATCATCAGACCATTAAAAGATAATCCCTTTGAAATAAAAATCAGTTTCAGAAGTTTCACAAAATCCAATGAATATTTCTAAATATCACGGTTATGGTGGAATAGTGGGTTGACTATATCTGGGGTAGCCATTCTTCCCTATTCGCCATTTTCCTGCTATCTTAGGATGTCATCTTTGGGAGAGTCAGAATACACATATAATGTGTTCTTACGTCTTTATTGTTGATACACTATTTACAATTTATAATTAATGATCCAAGTAGGTTTATACAAAAATTTATGTCTCTACAATGTTAACTTAATGTATAATAAAATGTTATATGAGATAAGACACGCATTGTATTCGATACATGTGTTCCAGTGTGGATGATTACAGGGTGGACTCTTTTGAGTGATCAACCCTGTTTATAGATATATATTTGTCAGAAACAGGCGAATTCCATAAGTACATATGGTTTATAATATATCTTGTAAGTTATTGTATTACTACATGTAAAACAGTCACAATTAACAATTGGCACTGAGTTGTTTCACTGTTTCACAGTTGTTTCAATAATTTCACTTTATTTCCATTTATCAAAAGAAAATTATACAGTCGCTGTTATCTAAATGTTTAAAATAACTGTTTTTTTTTAATTATTAGTTTGGTTTTTAAAAATTGCCTCGAACGCGTGCAAAAATTTATTTTATCTTTTATAGAGAGTAATTTGAAAAACAATAAATCAATCTTTTTATTCATGAACACGTTACGGTGTACTTGATTTTCATCATGTGGATTTAAAGCCAGTAATTGGATCTAAAATTGAACGATCAAAATACGATAATCACCAAAACTAGATTTCATTGTTCTTGTAAATTTTTTTATTCATTTATAATTTTTATTTACTGCACTACACATGTTTTATTTCACTCTTTGTAGCATCATTAAATAAAATATCGATTTCCACAATCTGCCAGCATGCGGGAGATTATAGTGAAAAGTAATGGTTTTTTATATTGCGAAAAAGTAATTTGACATGGAATCACGTCTGACCTTATGAGATTTTATGAGTTTCATTGAGCATAGTCTGAACTGGATATACAAACTAAAAAAACATCCATTTACGTATTTTTTGAAATTTTAAAACGAATATAACCCGGGTGTCCTTAATTGATAGTCAAGGGAAATAAGTTTTTATCAGAAAATAGCTATGGTGGTACCACTGTATAAGAAAGAGCAACTTAGAAATTATCTTCCATTATATCTTTTGTTATTTTTTTTGTGGATATACGTCGTATTCGTTATAATAAGGTTGTGCATTAGGCAATATTTTAATGGCCTTCTTCCATTATCGTTTTGTATGATTTCTCCACCATACTGTTTTATCCTTTTTTCGTACTCTCACTTTGAAATCTCCAAATACATATACCTATTTATTAGACTCCTCCGTTCTGCCAATATTTCATTCTTCTTATTGCGCCATCTCCTTGGTTGTCGATTCAAATGGCAATTGTAGCTTTGGAAACTGCTGTACGAAAGATTTCTGTGGACGAGCGTTCAACCCATCTCCTCAGGTCTTTCAGCCACGAGTTTTTGCGTCTTCCACTGATCTTTTGCCCTGCACTTTACCTTCCAATATGATTTGGAGTAATTCCTATCTTTCACCTTAAAGCTGCTCTTACTTCTGACACAGTAGTGAGTAAAAGTATTTCTGATCCCTGATTTATGAAAGTCTTTACTCGTGTCGGGGAATTGTCTTGTGCTCTTTGGCTGGTATAGATTTCTTTATAAGACTCTCTGGTTATTTTCAGAATGTTTTGTTTATCTGTTGTTGCCTTTACGTCTTTATCTCTCAGAGTTTATATTTCTTTTTTACTTTGTGTGAGTTTTCTTTTCATTATATTTAAACCTTTGTTCTCTTCTACTGTTTGAGTAATTACAATAGTATTATATCTTTTTACATCTTTTCTAATTTCCACTGAAATTCTTTTATTTAGTTTTCTTTTATTTATAATTCCGCGAAAAAATGTGGTTTATTACATTGCAGAAATCACACATATTTTGCCGATAAATGCAGAACCGGAAGGTTATCCCTCTGATCGTCTTTATTGTGTAAATGGGCACAGCAAATCGATATTTCATTCTTCAGGAATTTGTTCTTATTTTTATAGTCTTGCAGCAACTTTGTGGATATGCTACAACGTCGTCATAAAATGTTTTTCTCACTTTTCATGTAGCTAATGTTGTGTTTTTTATTTTTGAGTTATGTTCCAAATTTTGATCTTGGTTTATATCTCTTTCTGATTGTGCTTTTGAGGATTATCCACTGATATTTCAGGTCTTCCGGTCAGTTCACCTTCTTCTTGATACGAGTTCAGATTTTTTAATTAACATGTAGCCTTCATGTATCCTATTTTCTCGTTTTCACTGTTTTTTTTTTCTTCCTTTGCTATTTTTCTAATCTTAGTGGATTTCTCTTTCCAATTTGATCATATTAAACTATATATATATATATATATATATATATATATATATATATATATATATATATATATATATGTCCAATTTTATTTTTGAGATTACATTTGCTCTTCAATAAATTTACTTTATCCGTTGTATTTAATGCCCTTGCTATCATTTTTCTCATTAAAATATTATATTATTTTTTTCTTGCCTTTCTTAAGCTGTTCTATGAGTATTCTATGATTTGCATTAGTTTTATCTTACTCAATGTCGTACTTAATAATTTGCTCTTTTCCAAGAACTTCTCATCTTCACTTTCTTTTCTGTTGGTTTTTGGTTTTGATTATAGAAGAGCTGGAACTTTTTCTAGCTCAAATATTATATTTATATGGGATGAAGCCACGTTTATTAACTAATGTTTGACGTTTCGATTTCCACTTCGGAAATCATTTTCAAAAAAATTATTTTGAAAATTTGGCGAAAATTGAATAGACATATTTTGAACAGATCCTAGTTAACCACCAGATAGATCACATACATACATACACAGGTCCAAACATTGATACTGACCATTTTTTTGTAATAACAAAAATCAGAGGAAAAATATCAAACCTAAAGAAGGATAAACATTTGAAACAAGACATAATGATGATAATCTGCGCATTAAACTATTGCGAGAGTATAGAAGACAAATGAATGAAGAAACGGAGAGCCTGGAGGCGAGGAAAATGTGAAGGAATTGTAGATAAAATGTAGCAAATATAATAACTTAGAAGGCAACGGAAATATAGGGGAAAACCAAATCAGTTAAATAAAATGAATGGTTTGACAGGTATGCTAAATCCAACCTATAAAAAAAATTAGAGCATACCTAAGACAAATCAAAAGCTGGATGCTCAAGAAGAGCAACGGATGTATACCGGATCCTAAGAAGAAAAAGAACAAGATTACATAGATGAAAAAAGGTAATTTGAGGAAAAGCAGTTAAAAAGCATAAAATGGCTAAAAAAAACAAACCGAAATTTGAATGTTCTACAGAAATCTAAACAAAATAAGCTAAGAGTTTAAGCCAAGAATAGAGGGCTGTAAAGATGGAGAAGAAAATTTCCTAATAGATATTCTTGAATAGATGGGTTGAATCTTTCGACGCAAAATTTAATGGCCATCCTATCGAAGAAACGTATAATACACGAGCAGGTCAAAATGATTGAAATCTATTAGTGATGAGAAGATCACGAACCATCCGTTCACAAAGATCGAATCCTTTCGAAGACCCGTGATTGATACAATCACGTTTCTGTGACCCTATCGTTTGAATGACCCCATGAATGACCCTAGATAGTGTTTACGAATAAACGTTTCTAATGAACGAATCTCTATAAAGGGGTCCTGCATTATCGTTCATTCATATACTCTCAGAAAGATTCATAAATAATACTAAACCCTAAACACTTGACCTTTACACAACAAATTTAATTAGTCGTTAATATGAACGGATATTTATGAAAGGGCCATTTTAATGATTGACCTGGAAGACCCAGGTCACCGAATCGAACCAGGTCTTCCCATCACTAGAATCTATTCAACTCAAACGAAAGACCACCTACCATTGAAGAGGTTACCCAAACCAGTGAAAAGCTTAAATATAACAAATCACCAGGAACTTATCACATTTGCAGTGAGCTCTAGAAGAATGGTGGCAACGCTCTGCTACAGACAAACATAAACTTTTACTTCTTGTTTGGCAAAATGAGACCATGCACTGTGAATGGTCGTAAGATGTGATATGTTCGCTTCATAAAAAAGGTGATCAACTCCAGTGTGATAACTATAGAGGTATAACTCTTTTAACAACTGCTTAGAAAATACTAGCAAATATTTTCTAGAAAGACTACAGGTTGACACAGTGGCCATAGTTGGAAAATACCAGGCTGGATTCACTACAGAAAAATCAACAATTGACCAGATTTATCCAATAAGACAAATCTTCGAGAAAAAATTAAAATTGATCATTGGAACCATCACCTATTTGTCGACTTCAAGGCCGCATACGACAGTGTCAAGAGGACAGTACTATACTAATCAATGCGTGAGTTTGGTATACCAAAAATACCTATCCAATTAACGAGAATGACATCTAACTTAAAAGCCAATGTTAGGATCTAGGGAGAGATCTCGATCCTTTGAGATAAAGGATAGCCTCAGACAAGGAGATGCCCTGGATTGCCTCCTATTTAACATTACTTTGGAAAAGGCAGTCCGAGATACACGAATTAAAGACGTTGATACTACACTCATGGACAAAAATATCGAATATTTTGGAATTTTCCAATTTTTTTTGTAGTCACATTATTTCAAAATAATTTTAGTATACTGATAATACTCATATAGTAGGCTGATGTACTCAACTGGTTTCAAATATTTTGATGTTTATTTTGACGTGTATTCAGTTGTTAGTGTCATTCGTACATTTTATCATAAAAATCCTTCTTCACGTAAAGAAAAAATCATACTAATTCGGTTATTTTTAGTTTATTTAAATACTGTTTTGATTTAACTAAGTTTAAAACAAGTATACCACCAATTCGGCACTGCGATAAAGTCCAAGTAGCACATATTGTAATTTTGTACGAGGAAGGATAAGCACAAAAAGGGAATCGCACGACGTCTCAGCTGAACTGAATCTATAGTTTCAAATACTCTAAAAAGGTACCGCGAAACAGGAAATTTTGTACGAAGGCCTGGTCAACGACGCCCTAGTTGCACAACCGCAATTGATGACCGTTTTTGGTTCTTAATTCTACACGAAATCGTTCATTGACATCGATGCACCTCAGAAATGAGCTATTAAATGTTAGACAAGTTAATGTGAATTCACAAACAGTTAGACGAAGATTAAAAGAAGCAAACTTAAAGCTCAGACGCCCCGCCAAAGTTCCAAGTCTTCTCCAAAATCATAAAGCTCGTCGTTTGGAATTTGCAAGAACACATATTTAGTGGAATATCGACAACTGGAAAAACGTTCTTTTCATTGATGAGACCAGAATCCTATTATGGAAGCCAGGTAGTCAAAAATACGTCTACAGAAGAGTTGGAGTACGATTCGCTAGCTGCAGTCTCGCCCAGACCGTTGGTTTTGGAGTTGATGGCATAATTCTTTGGGAAGGTATTAGTTAGGAGGTACGTACCGCACTTGTGGAAGTGATTGGACAGATGACTGGTGATTCTTACGTTTAAAGCATCCTGCAAGATCATGTTTTGTCATATGTTGGTTACATTGGATATGAAAGATTCACGTTAATGCATCATAATGCTCGACCACATGCCGCTGCCATGGTGAGTAATTACCTTGATGAGGTCCAAATTCAAAGATTGGATTGGCCACCGTCTAGCCCGGATTTAAATCCAATAGAGCACATGTGGGATTACCTAAAATGCAGCATACGACAAATAAATCCCGTTCCAAATACGATAGAGAAGCTTCGGCTTGCTACACAGGATAAATGAAATGCAATTTCCCAAGGATATGTCCAAAATTTACTTACAAGCATGCTGAGAAAGATGCAAGCAGTAATAAGAGCTAAAGGGGAGAATACTCGTTACTGATCATGCACTTCTTTCAGTTTAAACCAGTTGTTTAAGCAATTTAAATTATCATTTAAGTTTAGAGTAAAATAACCTTATTTACCTAATATTAAACATTTTTTTTTCACAATTTTCTCCGCATAAAAACTTAAAATTGTTCATTAAACATTGTTAAAATAAACTCTATTTTACAATAAGCGACTTGCTTGACCAGAATTTATTTTGAAAAAACAAAAATTTGAAAATTCCAAAATATTCGATATTTTTGTCCATGAGTGTATTTACAATAGCTTGATAGAAATCAGCCTACGCTAATCTAGGTGATCTAGGTAATCTACGTATCTGGGTTATTTGAGCGTTTTGTAAAAAATTGCCAAGACTGTTTTTCTGTGGGAAAATTGTGTTGTATTGAAATGCTGATAGGATTTCGCGGTAGATGTAGGTTCCGCATATACAAACCTAATAAACCTCGGAAATATGGACTGAAAATTATGGCCACAACAGACGCAAGTACCCACTATTTCTATATTGGCTATATTTACTGTAGTAAGGATAGTGATGGTGTTTCTCTAACAAATAAGGAGAGATGTTTCATGAAACCAACACAAGCGGTGTTGAGACTGTGTCATCCAATTGCTAATTCACACCGAAATGTCACAGCAGAGAATTGGTTTTCATCCATACAAGTCATGGATGCATTAAAAAACGAGGACTGACCTATATTGGCACGCTTAAGCGAAACAAAAAGGAAATACCTATGCAGTTCCATCCAAGTCAGAGCAGAGCTGAAGGTTCTTCCATTTATGGTTTTACAAATGACTACACTATAATTTCCTACATTCAAAAAGAAAGGAAGGCAGTTCATCAATCCACCATACCGAATGTGAAGACATAGAATCTGGTAAACCCGAAATTATTTGCTTCTATAATCAAACAAAAGGCGATGTACCACATATTCTACTAACCGGCGAACTAGGCGATGGCCAATGAATATTTTTTTTACAATATTGAATATGGCAGGTGTTAATGCACACATTTTACATGGATATTATAAAAACAACCAAGCCATAGAGAGAAAAGCCTTTTACAAAATTCTTGCATGACAACTTGCAGAACCATATTATGTCAATATAAGACTACAATTTTCGATTATCTAGGGAGCTTCACATGGGTATCAGTAGAATACTAAAAAAAGCTTCTTCTTTACCTCAAGCAGAGAGGGGAAAATTAAATGATCAGAACCAGAATCGAAAGAGATATGGTATCTGTGATCGAAAGTATGACAAAAAAACAAAAATGTCGTGTAGCAAATGTTCCCGACTCATATGCGGCGACTGCAGGGGATATGTTCGCAAGAATTGCATTTACAAAAATGTTTCTTGTAAATAGTTCACAGTTTTGTTGATAATAATATATTTTAATTGTAATATTTTAATAGATAATAATATATAATAATAGTGATTTTATTTTTTATATTTCTTTTGTAAGAAATTATGTTCTGCTGTCAGAAAACCTTGTAAAATAATGTTACATTTTTAATTGTTTTATTCCAGCTTAAATGATTACAAATTATAACGAAAGAATGAATTATGTCTTTATTAATTTCACAAAAAACTCAAAAAAATGGTGTCCAGTAGACCCCATAACGCAGTTAACGGCAGAATATACCAAGACGCCAGTTGAGGGTTAAACATGTCGCGCTAGTATAATTCCAAAGATCGACCTGATGTAGCACATAAAGAGGAATATAAGTTTGATGTTGATCCTAAAAATTGACAAATATTGAGTCATTTTATACATTGTATATTTACTATAACATTTTCAACCCTAATAGCGCGATAAAGTTCCTCGATACCTGTGTTTGTCATAAGCTTTGAAACAACATAAACTCTCATAAGTTTATATGAATAGTTACACACATTTATTCACTTTTTATGGAATTACTAACAATGATTTGTTTCCTTTCAGAATATACAAATATGTTTTTTATCGCTCTGTTTACGATAGAAATGTTGTTAAAGATGTATAGTCTAGGTTTTCAAGTGAGTATTTATCGATAATAAATTTTGGCACGAAAAGTATGACTTTTTTATTTTTAGGGATACTTTGTATCATTATTTAATAGATTTGATTGTTTTGTTGTAATTGGCAGTATCATGGAAATGATTTTAACCAATACTCATGTGATGCCTCCGTTGGGAATATCTGTGTTACGTTGTGTTAGATTATTGAGAGTATTTAAAGTTACCAAGTAAGTATGCAAAAAACGATTTAAAAACCCTTGGCTATATATTTATTTGTTTAAAACTAATATTTTTTCGAGTATAATCCGGTTTTTTCGAACCTGATGAAAGTAGAGTATTAACCTATAACGTATTTTTTAATAACTGATAGCATGGTTGCCTTATTATATATTTAAAAGCAAAATTATCTTACAAAGTGGTGTTAATAATTTTACAAGTACAGTTGATTAGCGAGAGTTCTTGCAAAACGAATAGGAAATAAGACCGCCGCAATCCTACAATATAATATACACTCGCGATCATAAAATCCGGGTCACCTTGAAAATTTCAAGTTTCTTGAATATTTTTGCCTCTGGTGCAGTAATAACCTTTTTTTGAGCTGATTTGTCATCAATGTTTGTTTTGAAAGAAAAAAAAATCGATTTTTATTGTTTTTATTAAAAAAGCAGAAAAAAAACCAAATTGTTGATAAAACAGACATACGAAAAAAAAATGGAAAATACAGAACGTGGTAAAATATCAGTGAAACTTCAATGACTAATATCGTGTATTGCCTCCACTTGCTCTAATAACCTCTTGCAGACGACTGGGATACTCTCAATTTTTCTCCGGATTACATGTTGTGGTATGTTATTCCACTCTCTCACTAACATATCCTTAAGCTCCTGTGCGTTGTTAGGAGGAGATGTTAGGGGTTGAATACGTTTTTTAAAAATCATCCTAGAGATGTTCGATGGGATTCAGGTCCGGAGACCTAGCTGGCCAGGGTAGCCTCGTAATTCCAACCTAGTCCAAGTATTGCATACTGATCGTGGCAACGTGCGTTTGCGAGTTGTTCTGCATAAAAACAACGTCTTCTTCAAGCCCTGCCATGGTATGCATAACATGTTCTTCCAGAATCTCCGTAATGTCCCTTCGTTCAGTTAAGGACCCATTTTCGATGAAGGGTAATTCTGTGCGGAAGTCGGAAGATACACCTACCCAAGCCATGACCGAGCCCCTACCAAATGGCATTCTTGGAGAAATGGTTCTCTTCCAAACTCTTACACGTCCATCGGATCCAGTTAGGCAGAAACGGGATTCATCTGAGAATAACTCTTTGCTCCAATCGTTAATTCCCCAATGTGCGCATTGTTGAGCAAAAGCTAGTCGTGCAACTCGATGCGCCAAGCGAAGTGGCGGTTCTGTAGGCATTACCCGAGAAGATAGTCCAAAAGAACAAGGTCTTCTCCTGGCTGTTGCAACGTTAACATTGCGATTTCGTACTTCCTGTAGACGATTTCGATGCACAATCGCAGTTGAGGTCCGGTTTCGTAAAGCCTGAAACACAAGAAAACGGTCATCTCGTGCCGTGGTCGTTCTTCTTCATCCAGAGCCAGGTCGTCTGGATAGCAAACCTGTCTCCTGACAGCGTTGGAGCACTCGTTGAACCGTAGAAAGGCTTACGCCAACAGTTCTTGCGACTTGCCTTTGAGTGTGACCGTCTTTCACAAACACAACAATTTGTGCCGTTTCAACAACAGTCAAGGGTATTTTTGGCAAAAAATAAACAATAATAAACACTAATAAACACTAATGGTGGCAATAATAAACGTTTGTTCGTTGCGTTTGAACAGAAAGTCGAAGCACAATTGAGACATTTAAAACAAGCGGCAGTTACAGGTACCGTTCATTTTGGGAAGTGTGCACTTTTCCGCGAAATCGGCACTATTGGAATTCTTTGTTGCAAAGAAAACCACTAAGCCGACAACAATTCTCAGAAACATGCATTAGTTTGTATTTGTTTTATTATTATTTACGATAAAGCCCGTTAAAAATGAAATATCGGTGATTTTCAAGGTGACCCGGATTTTATGATCGCGAGTGTATATATATATATATATATATATATATATATATATATATATATATATATATATATATATATATATATATATTACTACAAAGCAGCCTACAACTCTGTGAATAGAAGAGAAATGTTCAAAGCAATGAAAGAGCTAGGAAAACCAAATCAGTAGATAAATTTAAGAAAACTAACTCTTGAAAAAGTTAAATGTAGAGTACGAATTCAGTGAAACTGTCTGAACCTTTTAAACCAAATAACGGGCTGCGCCAGGGAGACCCTCTCTCCTGTATACTGTTCAATCTGGCTCTGGAAAAAAAAACCTATGTCACAAATCACAACCACTGGCTCAATAGGTTCAATATGTAATTCCTTTCGTCTTCTTGATGTGCCTATCCGTTATAAATGTTGGCGATCATCATGGCAATCTTTATCTTATCTGCAGCAGCGCGGAGCAAAGCTGCACAGATGTTGTATTGAACCAGATTCTGAGATTCTTTAACCAAGATGTTCTTCGTCTTCCGGGACCTCATTTCTTCGACGACTTCCGAAAACTGCACTATGACCAAGGTTGCAACCCGCCACAAATTTTTAAATAGAGCGAGGGGACTAATGATCCATAATTTGAAAAAGGTTTTTATTACTTACTCAACGGATAAAGATATTGATGTTGGAACCATTTATTAACTTTGGCATGAATCATTCATCAAACCGCTTTTTGAAAAGGATTTCTATCATCCACGCACTTTTTTTTCCATAAACAAAAAGTGTTGAATTACACGTTTTTGCTCTCCTTATGTCTAGTAATATGAAATAAACGTTTTGCTATATGTAGACAGCTTAAGCTCGTCGTGGAACACCCTGTATATAAGTGTATGTATATATATATATATATATATATATATATATATATATATATATATATACAGGGTGGCGCACCGAAAACGAAACAGATGCATTTACTGGCAGATGATTCCTTTTAAAAAAAAACGCTTGGACCCGTCGATTTTGTTATCGAGGGGGAAACAAAATTGGCATAAAATCACATTAACATTTGCAGCCCCCTAAGCGGGGGTGGCACCATCCCTAAAATCTTAAATGGAAAGGGGGGTCGAATGATCCATTATTTAAAAGGTCTTTCAACTCCCTTTACAATGATGTAAAATTCATGTACTTCAATTCAGTAGTTTTGGAGATTTATTGATTTAAAGTTTAAATACATCATCGTAAGAGGAGATCAATACATAGCAGCAAAGTTGTTAAAAAATAAGGAATGAACTGACCTGTCAGCCGAGTAAATGTTGAAAATGACCACCATTACTTTCCATGCAATAATAAAGATTTTGCTGAAAACGTTGCCGGACATTTTGCAATATTTGAGGAGTAATTTGATGGCACTCATTCACAATTCTTTGTCGTAAATCTTCTAAGGATGTTGGCTGAGTAGCATAGATTTTGCTTTTTAAGTAACCTCACAAAAAGAAATCCAAAGGTGATAAATCTGGCGATCTTGGGGGCCATTCAACGGCACCTCTTCTACCAATCCATTGACCTGGAAAGGTCTGATCTAAATAATGCCGAACTCTTAATGCGTAATGTGGTGGGGCATCATCCTGTTGGAACATCAACATATTCTCAACGTATCGACCATCATTCTGATTTTCAATTATATCTGTTAGCGCAGGATCTATGGCATTTTGCAGTAATTCCAAATACATTTCACCAGTCAAATTTCCAGGTAAGAAAAAAGGACCAACCAAATGATGAGCCAAAAATGCCAGCCCAAACATTTAATTTTTGTGGCTGCTGTGTGTGTACCTCATGGTAAATTCTGGGATTAGAGTCCGACCAATATCGACAATTATGACGATTTACTTCGCCATTTAAAAAAAAGGAACAATCGTCGGAAAAGCAAATGTTAAATAAAAATTGTTCATCGTTTGTAATTCGTTCACTCATAACTTCACGAAATTCTAATCGCTTATCAAAATCGTCTTCATTAAGTTCTTGTACAAGGTGAATTTTATACGGATGAAAATTATGGGCCTTTAGAATCCTTTGGATAGTACGTCGACTAACACCACACGAAGTTTGCAATTTGCGGGTACTTAATGTAGGATCTACAATAACTTGCCCTAAAACCCCCACTTCTGTTGCTTTGTTCCTTATAGGATTTTCAATATTACATTTTTTATTGGCGACTGATCCAGTTTCCCGAAATTTAGCTACAAGTTCTAGAACATATTTTCGGTGCACATTATTGTTCTCATGTCGCTCATTAAAAATTTGTGCTGTTCTATTAGCGCACTGATTATTTCCGAAAAATATTTCAATAATTTCAACCCTTTCTGCAGTGGAATATACCATGGTTAATTTATGTATAAAGCAATAAATGATATTTTAACAACAAAGATTGGTCAAATCAATCGCAAACTAATGTACTATTTCCTATTTAAAATAAGTACGTGGCATTCTCTACTTATCTTTCTTCAAGAAACAACTTTTTTGTCACAAAGGACACTTCAGTTGCTATTTTTATTATTAATAAACCATGGGCGTAGTAAATAAAAGCATTTACTTATCAAGAAAATGCTTTTACTCAAATTTCTTCTGAAAGAAGTACAAACTAATTTGATGTACCTATTAAAGTCTACTTTAAACTTTAAATCAATAAATCTCCAAAACTACTGAATTGAATACATAAATTTTACATCATTATAAAGGGAGTTGAAAGACCTTTCAAATAATGGTTCATTCGACCCCCCTTTTCATTTAAGATTTTAGGGATGATGCCACCCCCGCTTAAGGTGCTGCAAATGTTAAAGTGATTTTATGCCAATTTTGTGTCCCCCTCGAAAACAAAATCGACGGGTCCGAGCATTTTTTCAAAAAAGGAGATGGAGAAGGAGATTTTTTCATCTGCCAGTAAATGCCTCTGTTTCGTTTTCGGTGCGCCACACTGTATAACATGCCAACAAGCCTTAACTAGTTTGCATTGTATACCTGTAAAGGGCAAAGCAACTCTTTCTCTCTATAGATAGTTTTTCTCCTCTTATAGTTATCAAACCTATTTTATGCAACTTTTTAAACGTTGCAATAATCATTTTTTAGCTACAAAATCATTTTTTTTTAACTTAATGTAAAAAGTTTTACCTTTTTGACCAATATGGGCCTTTGTTCGTTAATTAATTATGTTCTGTGCCTCCGATTTTGAATCTGTGAAACCATTGCGAACACCCGTCACGTAAACGTCCGCGATGACATTCACAATCAAAGCGAACCAATAAGCTTTGGGCAAAAGTCATAGTGCTGTTAATCGGATAGAGCCTGTAAAATCATGATTTGCCATAGTTAATGGGCATTTCTATATAATTAGATATGTAATTAATTATTATAGGCTTTTTGGCTTACGGATGTTTATACGGGCGATCCATTGTTCTAATTCAAAAGAAAATCAATGGCTATATTTTTTGACATAACTTTTCTTTGATTTTAAAATCCAATAGTTTAATAAAGTTAAAATATTATGTAAAATATGTTTGAGGATAATTGCGAAGATTGGGGTACTAAGATAATTTATTAATGTTTATTATGTAAACTTACATATTTGTAAAAGAAAGAAATTACATGAATAATTAGAAGAATCTAGTTAGAGAAATGGTCGTTGGGTCCTCTATAAGGTTATCCAAAGAAAGTAATAGAAATGACAGGCAGGTATAAAAAGAAACAATAAACAATCTTTGTGAATACTTTCATTCATGTGTTTACTTATTCTCTGTACGTTACATGTACCAATTCTCAATATCTATTTTTTTCTGCATATTTTGTCTCAAATTTCTGAGATTTCTGTTTTACAAAGAATGTTACAGTTTTTACAGATTAATCTATGTGCAAAAATGCCTTCTCTCGTAAAAACTTGTACAACAATTATAATTTAATCTTGAATAGTAACGAGTACTAAGAAATTTTATACAAGCATTATTTTTCATCTACTTTCAACCTCATTTCTAGAGCTTTTGTTTCGTTCAGGATAGTTAATTCACGTTTCAATCTAATGAACTAACATTTTGCAATATTGTTTAATGGTATTTATCGATCCCTGATGTTGCAGAAAACGTGTTTCATCATCAGGGGATAATGACATTGATTATATTTAACAATGACATCCACAGGTATTGTGTACTTTTATTATTCTTGTTAAAATAATCACGAACGATTTTAACGGAATGAGTTATGTAAATAAAAATGTTTCATATTTTTTCTTTTAGATTAATATTATTGAGTAATATTTATCAAATTTAGACTCTTGTTAATAAATATACATATAAAAAAGACACGTAGAGATAATCTGCATATTCAGTGGGATTTATCGGTTATACTAGGTTATAAAAAAGTAGGTCTCATTTTATACGGTAGATACGTGAAAAAGTAGGGATACGATCCCGATAAAATTACATAAAACCAACACAAAAACAAAAAAGTTTGCAGAAATTGAAAGAAATAGGCTGCATGATAAATTACTTCCAATATCTGAAAGAAATATACAAAAGCTTAAAAAAACTATGGGAAAGTAATAGGTACATATAATTTTATATTTACATTTTTAATCATTATCGCTATCTGATAATGGCTTGCACCGTTTGCGAAGTGGCTCAAAATCATCTTCATCGTCAGAAGAAACTGTCTCTGCAATAGATATTTGCGCTAAAGGTGATGGATTTTCATAAACTTCATTCTCGTTCATTCTGACATGCAGTTCTGTAGCTCACGTTGTAATTTAAAGGCTCGTTCAAAATTGGGCTTATTAATAAGAAAATCATTTTCTAATTTACTGCAAAGTTAAAGACCTTGAATTAATTTGGCAGTGAGGGGGTTGGTTTTTCTTCTTCATCATTATCATCTTCTAGACTCACGGCGCCATCTAAAATTAGATCTAAAGTTTAATCAATTATATCTTACTTTACTTTTTCGTGTCTGGATCCGACTACAGTTTTTCTGCCCAATATCGGGCTACGTCTATACCCTTTGTATTTGCGAGCTATAAATCATCGAGGGTGCACTGTGATGGGCAAAGTCTGCATACTCTCAGGTGCTCTACGATCTGTATTTCCCCACATTCACAAATTGCGTCGCTGTCTGTCTGGATGCCCCATTTAATGAGATTCTGTTTTACAGGGGCAACACCTGTGCGTATGCTCATTGAGTGTCCGCCAGGTTCTCCAGTCCAGGTTTATTCCATTAGGTCGTTCTGGATGTAGGGGGAACAGTTTGGGTGGTTCGACGCTGACATTTTTCATAAAACTTTTCCTTGATTTAAATCGGCTGATTCCTGGCGGTTCGTCAAACCCGTATAATTGGTGCCTTTGATCGAAAGTTTGCCTGAACTTCTCCACATATTGTGAGGCGCATCTACGGTCGTCTGGTGATGCGAATCCAGCTACCCGGTACAGTAGGGGTAGAGGGGTAGGCTTCATACAACCGGTAATTTTCATTTAACACCGTGGTGACTTGTTGGGCGTGTCTAGATCTACCCCAGACTGGACAAGCATATTGCCCTGTTGAGAAACATAAGGCCTCAGCTGTTGTCTTCCCCACTTGCTCCCTACAAGTTTCCGGAGAAGGTCGTTTCTCGTAGAAACCTTTTGTCTTGTGCTCTGACAGTGGAATTTATACGTTAGTGACCGGTCTAGTATTACTCCAAGATATTTGGGCCTATTAGTATGTTTCAAGCGTTGTCCCTCCCAAGAAACATTCAGTTTTACATGCGCCAGTTGGTTGTTGAGATGGAATGCACATACTTGGGTTTTAGTAGGGTTTGGCTTTAATGAGTTTTGTTTGTAGTAAGTTGACATCATGTTTAAAGCCTCTTCCATTGTCGACTCTACTTGTGTGAGTGTTTTCCCCTTTACGGCTATACTAAGGTCGTCAGCGTAGCCAAATGCATTGTGTATCCCATATTTATAATTTAGCTCCTTCTAATTTTTTCTTCTTTTCAGTTATTCTTTTGTTTCTGTGCTAGTAAGAACGATCGAAAGAACTACTCCCACATCTATTCAGATTCTGAGCAACGCGGCCTTGTTCATTGTGTGTGCCTCAAACATACTTACATTTTGATGTGCTACAAAAATATTTACCCAACCAAACTAAAGTTTACAATAAATTATATGTGTTTTAAGCATCCGCAGTTTATTCGAGACTGATTTCATAGCGCCCGATAAAGGCATGAGGTTACCATGTAAACGACAGGCATTAACTATAATCGTAGCCTCAAGATAAAACTCGACATTCGTTTGGTTAAGTATTACGCGTAGATACTGCATAATTGGTTTGTGCCTACAAAGCTAAGTTGAAGTCAATATAAAAAATGACAATGAGGGTGTGTGAATTAATAAAACTAAAGGCCTTACTTAGTAAATTCTAAGGAATACAATGTCGGAAGGAAGACTGACGGCGCTTGACATGTTGTCAATCAAAATAACTTTAATTGGAGAAATTTCTGAATTCAACGGAAAGCTAATGAAAAGGTCTCCGATAAAAACAGAAGCATTAAGTTTTATTTTAAGAAGTAGTCTTTTGGTATGCACCTATTTATTTTTTGTATTGCATTTCTATGGTACATTACTTTTATAATAATTATTAATTTTATATCAGAATGGTTCAATAAAAAGTATATCAATATTCCACAGCCATACCACTAAAATGTCAAAATTTCCTGTAGAAAATAACAATTTTTACTTATAAGTATTTATTATTCATGATTATTACTCTCTTATGCATGAAGATAAGTCGTAAGACTTTACAATCCTCAGAATAATCTGGTAAAAAGTTTTATAGCCGAGGGTTAATATTTTATATCTTTATAGACATCAGACTTTATGTTTTAATTCAATCTATTTTAGATATTGGAGATCGTTATCAAATTTAGTCGCCTCTCTGTTAAATTCAATTCAATCTATTGCGTCACTGTTGCTACTACTGTTTCTGTTTATTGTTATTTTTGCACTTCTTGGAATGCAAGTATTTGGTGGAAGATTTAACAAGGATACGGAAGAAAAAACTAGGTATAATTTCGATAGCTTTTGGCAGAGTTTGTTGACAGTGTTCCAGGTAAGATTATTTATTACCCAAAGTTATAAAATATAATGGACTACAAGCTCATGGGACATTTTTAGGGGTCTTTTCATCCAATATGAATCACATGTAAATTAATACTATAATATGTAATAACAACTTTAGAAACTATGCCGCCAATTCTTATCGGCATTCAAAACATGGGGTTCAAATTAACCCTTAACTTGGCAAAACAAGAAACACGCAAAATAAAAATAATTTCTGACTTTATTTGTTAAAGTGAGTTATTTACATTTTCACCAGTTTGCGTACATTTTCACTAATAAGCTTTTTTTTTAACAAATTTTGACTTTTATTTGTACGTGAGGACCTGCATGTACAACGCCAAGAAACCATAAAAGAATATATGTGTATTAGAAGACACATTACCAATTCGAGTACCTACTTGTTACTTAAATCAAATTTCGGTGGAAAAATGAAATAACACCCAGGGTTGTACTGATTTATTTTATTAACAACAATAATTTACAATGATTACCTGCTCATATGAAAATCGTAAAAACAATTTCGTTTTCACACAAAACAAAGACATATGTCACATTTCGTATACATATATTACATGTGTTTGGGTATTTACACAACTACAGCATCGGCCCTTTGTGGAAAATTGTGTTGTGTTGAAAATTTTAATTTTACGGAAAAAGCTGTCGTTTATGGATAAATAGAATGGTTTTAAAGTTTTTATAATTTTATCTGGGTTCAGCAATATCAATATGTCTTTTATATAGAATCCAAGCATTTTTTACACAAATATCCAAAATTTGTGAAAATATTGATACATACAATCTGTGGGTTTTCGGTGACCTTTCTGCCACCCTCTGATCACTATCGTCCATATGAAAATAGGAACCTCTACATATATATAAATTAACCATTCCAATAATCGCCAAAAAATCTGTCAATTCATTTTTGTTCATATTTACTGAGATATCAAAACGTTTAACAGAACCCATCCCTCCTTCATCATCCACCCCACCCCGCCCAACGAGAAGGATAGAATGACAAAAAGAGTGACTACAAATTGGATTCAGATGGCGCAAAATCGGACTAAATGGAAAAGCATGCGAGAGCAGTGGACGTTAGAGGCTAGTTGATGATGATGATGATCAGAACGTTTGTACAAAAAAGGTGTACATATGTGAAATTATTAATATAATTTCAGTGTATGAGGATTGTGTTAAATAGGCTGGTTCAAAATAATTAGGATAGGTAGTAAAGGGTTATACAGATAATAGCTAATTAAGTTTATAAAATTAAGTATTTATAGGCTTTCACTTGCGGTTTCAAACTGTCATTACAGAACTAACCTATACAAAATTGACAAATTTTGTACCCCCAAATTTAAAAATTGGAACAGTGTAACTATCAGTACAAAGAACAGGAGTGTATTAAAATATACATTGCTATACCTACGCAGATTTGGAGATCACATTGTCAAGTTAGGGGTTAAGGGTTGCGCCTTAGATTTACCACCCCTGTTCCAGCCGAAATGTATGACGTTGCAAAAAATTATTCATTATACAGATCCGAAACTTTGTGTATGTATGCCGTACTATGTCAAATTACCGAAAATGGTCAAAAGGTTTTAAGAAAATAAAAAATTTCCCGTACTGTTGGTACCAATATTTTTTTACGGCATTAGGTCGCAGGTTATTAGTGTTGTATTACCTACCTAAGTTATAAATGTCGTACAAATGTTTGGCCAAAAAGTCCCACACCTCTTGATTGGTAAGTTTATCTTACCTGTGACTCACCTGTGCCGACAAGATTGAACGGCATTGATTCTAAAGTTGTTATTACATATTGTAGTATTGTTTTCTATGTGATTTATGCTAGGTCAAATGACCCATTAAAAATCTTCCATGGGCTTATAGTCTATAATTAGGAAATGAAATTATTTGATAGTATTAGTGTTCTATTTTAAAATAATTATATTTTTTGTTTGAAGATTCTTACTGGTGAAGATTGGAACGTAGTTATGTATGAAGGTATACAGGCATATGGAGGAGTTGAGTCTCCTGGTGTCTTATCCTGCATATACTTTATTATTCTGTTTATTTGTGGTAATTGTATCCTTTTAACCAAAACATATTTGTATTTTCAAAACTAAAATATACATTATCCTTTTTCATTTAATTAGGTATCTGTTGACATGATATGACTACATTAACAATATTATAATATCACTTAGAGTTTAGGGTGGACTTTTACTTTTAAATTGGAAAAAAGACATTTTTTAAATATAAAAAAAACTATTATATTTACGGTTATAATTTTTTTATACATTGAAGAAGGTTTTGAGCTATACAATTTTTTTGAGGTATTTTTCTGGTAGGTACTCCTAGTTGTTTTTCAAAAGTTCGAAAAACACCTGTTTTGGGGGTGAATTTAACCCTGTAAGAAAAAGGTGAGTAATTTTCTTTAACTTTTTCTAGGTTTATTTAGTAGACCTATACATATAAAAAGTACTAAAAAATTTTTTACTAAGATTGGTGTAGTAAATTTTGAGAAAAACGTCTACCATTTTTGAAAAATGTGATTTTGAGAAAAGTCTTTAAAGTATTTTTACTAATACTATCGAATAAAATGGTCATATTTATGTTTTCCTAATCACTGCTTCATGTTGCATATTGGGGTGCCCTCATTGTACAGAAAAAGCAGTAAATTGTCGGGGAGAGCTTTTTTTCATAATTCTGCCTTTTTCATCTCTCGCTGCTCCTTCTATTGGCTTCAGCAATACGAGCTTCGTCGATATTTTCCGATCAACTCCTTTCTATTTCTCAAATTTTTAATCCCATAAGGTTCATTACTGTGAAGTTTATTTTAGCTCCTTCATTAAAGGCACAGGCTGCTATCCAGAAGGCTATCTCTACAACATTTTTGCCACCAAATTAATTTTTTGGAGCAATTTGTGAAATTAAATTGTAACTTTCATTACAATTTTGGAGGAGTCTCGTTAATAAATCGCCTCACTAAGGGGACACATAAAGAAATTCGTGTTCCCCGACAATAAATGCCGGCGGGACCCAGGTCTACCTGGCCTTTAGGAATTTGACCTTTAGCTAGCCACTAACTTTACGAGTCCAACATCATTTGAGGGTGGCGCGTTACAAGGAGCATCCCGGGGCTTCACCCTCCCCGTATTACCTGTGTTACGGTACGAACACCCGTCCGTTATCCCCCCGGGGCAGAAAGGTGAACGCTGGTTGAGGCTTGACTAGACAAGTAGCCGCCGAGGAGCTCTCCTCTCCCACTCTTAGGTCTCCCAAGGTGGGTCCGTGCCGCAACCCCACGCCCTTAATGGGGAAAGGGTGTATGAGGGACGCAGCTCGTTCAACCTTACTTTGATTCTGTGGAATGAGAGTAGAGTAGTTCCACGAGAGAAGAGTCTCGGATACTAGGAGTGTAGACCGGTGACCGTACCGTCAAAGCGCCCTGCGTGCGTTTCTACAAACCCGACACCTTAACCACGGCTCTCCACCTCTCATTCCTTTCCAGTAGTCGCCTCTTACAGGCAGGAATAACTTGGCCCGGCTGTATTCTCATCTTCGCGAGCCGGACGGAGGCTAATTGGACACAGTAAAAACATAACTTTATACACTAGGATTAAGTGCTGGTTTATGCTTGTATGCCTCGTTGTTTGTCCTCGCTTCGTAATAACCATATTTTTTCATGTCTTTGATACAATTTGAATACCTCTGAATCTCTATTGTCTTTTCACCATTACTGAGGATTGTGATTTCTTCCAATATTCCTAACAATTTTTCCCCATTGGTCTCTATCTTCAGCTACTCTGAGAGCTTTGCAGAATGAGTTTCCAGCTCAAATTTTTTGAATTTTACTATTTTTGACTATTTTGAATATTAACTATTCTATAACAAGGGCAACAAAGTTAAGATTATATCGAACTGTGATTCAACCAACAGTAACATTTGGCAGTGAGTGTTGGGTGATAAAAAGAAGAAGAAAATGCTTTACATATGTGAGAACGAGTTGTACTAAGAAAAATTTCCGGAGGAGTTGAGTTAAATTGAGAGAAAATTAATGAAGAAGACCAAAGAAGGCCAAAGTTAAGGAGTTATATAAGAAATAAAAAGAAGTGGAGAAAACTAGTGAAAGTATGCATAAGAGACGAAAACAATAAGATCATTTTTGATTTGGAAGTATGTGCATCAATCATTAAAGTTTATGACTTGAGAATAATATTAAAAGGAACATTTTGTGTTGCACAAATAAGGAATGTCAAAAGGCGATAGAAAAAACACGTGCAATGTGTAAGGAGACATAGCAAAGAATTGGCTGCAGGATAAATTTTTTGATGTCACATCTCTATAATTCTAAGAGGTGTTAATGTCGGTACGAAATCATAAAAAAAACGTAATTATCTGTTAAACTATCTTATACAACATAAAAACCCTTGTATTGCAAAAAACGAGAACATCGAGAAGAGTCGTCAAATTTAAAAATATACAGGGTGTTCCATTAAAAAAGATAAGTTGGTTTTACACCGTCAATATAGTTGGCCCTGTACATTTAAAAATATTTTCAAAGTAGGGTCCTATTTATGCTCTAACATTTATCTAAATAATATTTTTTATTATTTAGGTATGTCGTAAAAGATTATTTAATAATGAGTAATTGGACCCTGTATATTTTTTTGAATTTTACATTTAGTCGTATTCTCCATAAATCAAGTTTCTTTAGTCTCTCAACTTTAGTATAGAAAGTGATAAACTCTCCCATATCTTACCAAAAATAATTATTAAAAATATAAATTCTTCCATAGTTTACCTAAAGGAAATGTAATTTTTGTTTAAAAATGTTTTATTTTCCTAACAAATTCTCAGATATCCTACTAAATGTGTTCTTGGCTATTGCCGTGGATAATTTAGCTGATGCCGAATCTCTTACTGCGATCGAAAAAGAAGAAGAAGAAGGTGAACGAAAATCGACAAGTCCGACGCCGCACGAGGAAGTAGAAGAAGAACATAGTGTAGAAGAGGAGGAAACCGATGACGGACAATATTCGGGAAGGTACAATAAAGAATAATCTATATATTTATATTCTTTTTTTTTATATAGTAATGACATTAGCAATTAACTCTTATTTTTAATAATGGTTCAACAACGATTCAGTTGCCAAACGGTTAAGCTTTTATTCCTTACATGATTACTCTTTTCTTCTTGGTAGTTAAATGGATATAAGTGTCGTAATATTAGGTTAAACAGTTTCAAAGATTGGGTAAAACATAAGGGTAGATTGTACATCTAAAATGAACGATTGGACCTCATACCCTATATCTATATTTAATGTAGGCTTCCAAGAAACTCTATTATTCGTATGGAGAGATATTCTTTACCTGTTCCAGGTATGTATGGCGTTAGGGAACAATTGCTCCTCCCCGGACAGAGGGAGATTGGTTTTTTGCGGTTTTCCGCTCTCACTACTCAATCATACCTGTCTGTCCCTGAGAAAATAGCCGCAACTATTTTCTTACCTGATCCGGCAATTGCAGGAACCGTCTATCAAACTCCGACGAGGCCGGGCCGTTAGCGAAAGCGACCAATAACAAGAATTATAATGCAATACACTAGTTCTGAAGTTGGCCGCAAACGCACAAACAGCTTGCAGGAACAATGGTCACTAGAAAACACAGTTTTTTGCCTTTGCCGACTCAGACCCGCACACATTCACACTCAAACATATTCACACAAATCACACTCGGACGGGGATAATCTAGGTGACTGACGGACTAGCGTCCATCACTGTTGGGCTAACACACATTCACACTGGGCAAACTGCGACAAGTCGCCTCTCGAAAGCTGAGGGCCTGGCCGTTGGCGAACTCACCCGACGACAAAATTACAGTGCAATACCCTGGTTTTGGGTGCATACGTATCCTTTCTGGAAAGAACACCTCATCCAGACAAACCTTTCGCCTCTGATTCGAATAGTGACTCCATCTCGACAGCCTCCAAGATGCTCCACCAGAAGAACACCACTGCCCAAGCGGGTTTTTCAGCCTGTTTTGCTTTTCGTACCAACACAACACATTCAACTCTAGCCTGAAGAGGATCCAATGATTCTAAACGGGTACATTAAGTTCATTCCTCTTCGAAATAAAGCATTACCTAACACTATCCCACAAATGAACATTGAAAAAGAAGAATTGCTCCTCAGAGTCTGCGTTTTCAAAAAGTCTGCTTGTTGCGTTCATGCAACACTTTGTGTATTTTACAGAGATAATATCTGATTGAGCAGTGTATAATGAAAAAATCTATGAGTTTGGACTTCTGGACCTCAAAAAGTATTTTTCTGTGGAGGAAAAGTTGTAACAACATTTTTTTGTCTAGAGTATATTCTTAGTAGTCTTCATTAAGCTCTTTTATCCATTTTCGGATATATTCCACTATGCTGGTTTTTGGTAAACCGCAGAAAGGCTATGGTCTAATAAAAGAAGTCCGATAAAATGAGTATCAGCTCCTTCTTTAGCAAGACAACAATCTCATTACCAACAATTACTTTATGCCTGGCACCCACAGCAAAGTTACTTTTTTGTGTCCTGTTCTACAACTTATAAGTTGTAGAATTTATAGCTTTTAGCTAGGGTAGTCTGAATTGAAGCGTTTTTTTACACTCTTGAGCACAAAAATCCATTGCTAAAGCCAAGATCCCACGAAACGTTAAGCGGCACTCTTCGCCGGTTCACGTCAGCAATCAGAAATATAAAATAGATAAAGTGAAAAGAAAAGATAGCACGGTTGTCTCGCATGTGACTGTGAAATTAATAGACATTTACTTGTTGATAAAGTTACTCGACCTACTTCAAAATGTTATTGCACTATTCAGATGGAGCGTGTACCCTCGAGTATCGAGGGTTTTATTTTAGTTTAGTCTGTTATACCCCACCAGTGTTGGCGGTAAAAATTTTAGTAAGTTGGGTAAACAATGATAAAAATTTCAACACAACTTCCTTAGACCACTCCATAGTAAAATTACCACGACACTGACCGTACCAGCCCTTAGTCGCGTCGAAAGTTTTGGAGGGGTAAGTACCTGCTGTGCATTAGCTTCCGACCTTCCTTTGAACCATTTTGATTTACTGACAAATGACTAGACTACTCGCGCCGACCATAAATCGATAGGTTTGCCCTATTTCACCGATCGTAAACCACAAATATTGAGAGGAAGAACGATATTTCCCGTCTATATATTTTGTCTTTTTCTATTATTTATTTTCTTTTTCTTTTCGCCATCTATGAACCAATAAAGAACGCTGCTCCATGTTCCGTTGGATGCTGACTTAAGTGCTTGAAATATTGTACAAGTAGATATGTTCGTGGGCTATTTAGAGACTGGTGCTAGAACAAGTAATCCCTATTAATACTTCCTCTGCGTTATTTACATATCAATAGAATACGGAAGGGCACTGCATGTAGTTTGTTTTGTTTTAATTCACACTGGTTTATTTAGTGTGTAGTCTTAATGGATTACGTTGTTCTAACCTTTTTTGCTTCTCCGGGCGCCGAGTCCCCTCTCCGAACTGGGTCCAGTTTGATGACTCGGCGCTCGAGAGTTTGGGCCCCTCCGTCCCGTTTTTTTTTGAGTTTTATATAATGCGCCAATGATTTCAGTGGTGTTAATCGATAATATGTTTGGTTTTCAGGTCAGAGCATGACGATGACCAAGGATCACAAACAAAGATTGCTGAAGAAGGAGAATTCGAAGAAGAACCAAACGAAGGTTAGTTTAAAATCTTATATTAATCTATAATATATTTTTTTTAAATATATTTATTATTATAGTAAATACACGTATATTTTTATATTATAGATACAATTTACCAATTAATTGCTGTTATAATACCTAATAACATATTAAATATTATAATTGTGTCGATATTTCTTACTTGTAATAAGGGTGCTACTCTTTACTGTTGATAACATTTGTAGACTTAAAAACATCCGCAATTTTAACATTTTAGTGGTCTATGTGCTCAGAACGCTTTAAGTTAGAATTCATTTCTATTGATTCTCTGATCTCACGTTTTCTTTTCAAATCAATGTTAGCTAGCATCGTTGTTTGATTTAGGTTTATTGTATGTACTCTATTTTAGACATGTTGGGCAAAGGACGACGTTTTATTTCTTCTTTTGATCGCATTTGGATGTTCTTTTAGTCTAACATGGATTCTTCGATTGGTCTGTCCGATGTACGATTTGTCACAGTCGCCACATGAAATCTCGTATGCTCCTTGGTTTTCTAACGATATTTTTATTTTTGTGGGTGCTATAATAGTTGAGGTTATTGCTATCCATGTTAAATATCGTTTTTATTTTGTGTTTTCTTACCACCCTTCTTATTTTCTTTGTTTCCCCTTTACATATGGTAGTCAATATAGTCAATTCGATAGTAATCGCAGTGTGAGTGTTTCGGCATTACTGATACTCATCAGGCAGTGCCAGATGGAGGGCAGAGGGTAGAGAAGCACGAGTTTTAAACAAACTTCACACTTAACAGTGAATCACACTTTCGGTACGAAGTTTACAAGTTATTCGTTTGCCTCCACAAATGTCAATAGTTCCTCTAACTTCTTCCATTAAATCCCTTTCCATTATTATCCTCTGTCACTATTTTGCCGTATAGTAAACTTTCCTCACCTTAATAAATGAATTATTGTTTGGTCATAACTTTAAAAGTGTGGTATGTTTTATGTGTGTATTAACAAGCTACAGATTTATAAACAAGTGTGTGCCCAATTTAATTGAACAGTGTAGAAGTTGAATGACAAACGATCTGAGCACATTTACCAATAAAACATCAATTTTGACGTATCTATGCTGTGTTGGTAAATCTAAAATTTAATTGGCACCCTTTGTAATGTCTGTATTTGAAAATACGAATTCCCTATATACGTTTCGATTAAATGTTACAAAAGAATTTTAAATTAATTAAATTCTAATGAAAGTCAGATTTGCTTCATTTTTAAGAGGGTTCTTCAAAAGCCTTTTGAAATGATTATATAATGCTACAAGGATAATTAAGTCAATTGCAAATCGTCTTTAAACCGATTGAAGTCATTTATTGCGTAAAAGCTCAGTAATTACAAATATAAATGTCACAAAAACGTTTCCGCACGGGAAAAGAGAAATATAAATCCCTATCCTACAAAGTTTCAACTTTGACATTACTTGATAATAAAAAGTGGTAATTGACGTTAATATAAATTGATGTGAGTTTTATTTTTAAGGTTTTCTTTATATTTCTATTTTATATTTTCGTTTAATTGTGTTATTTTTAAGTAGAAATCCTTCTCGGTGTTTGCACATCGTTGAATGTCTCTAATCAGTAGTTATTGGATCAGTGGTGGAAACGAAAGAAATAATCTCATTTCGTAACTTGGTAACTTGCCGATTTTTGTTCGTTATGTCATCTAAATGGGAGTAATGATGTCATCAATTATTTTCCATAAACATATGTGGTGCCTTTGCACCACATTTGCCTATAAAACATTCAACAGCTAGCAAAGATTTATTCCTCCGATATATTTCTCAGTTTACGATTCGGTTTTTATTGTTGTACCTCAATTAGCTTGTCTTTTCTCGTTCGCTAGTTTGTTATCTTTTTCTTCTCCACTTTTAGAGTTTAGATGAGTGTCTATTTCATCTATAAAGTGCTTTTTAGATAAAATTATCCACCTTAAATAACTTTTAATAATTCTTCTAATTCTTCTAATTCTTAGGAAAAGCGCAAAAACACGTCAGTAAATATTTGAAGGGGGAAACATTATGTTACATTTTAGCTTGGTGGGAAAGGCACCGACTCACCCTTCGTATCATCCCTTAATTATTTTTAAATTACTTCCACCTTTTCTTACTTGATATTTGGATTCTCATTCTCCTCTTTGTACTGATTTTAAAATGTATAATACATGATCCTTAAAGTAATTAGTTTTTGAGAAAAATAAATAAAAAAGCAAGAAAAGTGAATTGAAAAAAAAAATTATTTTTTTAACAATTTTATTACAAACATTTAGAATGAACCTTTCGCTCAAAATGTATACAATTGTTCAAAATGACCGACTTTATTTCCATACAATAGTACAATCTATTTTGAAATTCTTCTCTGACATTCCTTAATATGTCCGCATTTAATTGTCGACATTCATCCTCTATTCTTTGTCGTAAATCATCTAGAGATTCTGGTTAAGTAACATAAGTTTTCCTTTTTAAATACCCCTATACGAAGAAGTCTAGGGGTGTTAAATTCGGTGACCTAGGTGGCCAATCCATGATCTGTTATCTTCTACCAATCCAACGAGTGGGAAAAGTTTCGTTTAAAAATTATCGCACAGGTAGAGCAAAGTGTGGAGGAGCTCCATTATGTTGAAATACAACCAGATCTTCGAAAAGGTTATCATCATTTTCTACTATTATTCTAATACAATCAACCACTTGCCTAAGTAACTGAAGATACGATGCACCAGTTAAGTTTCCAGTGATAAAGAAGGGTCCGATAATGTAATCACCTAGGATACCACACCATACGTTTAACGTTTGAGAATACTGTGTGAAATTCCCGCACAATGTGTGGATCACTCTCAGCCAAGTATCGGCAATTATGTCTGTTCACCAAACCATTTAATGAAAATGAGCATTCATCCGAAAAGCAAATATTGTTTAACAATTGTGGATTGTTAATGATGCATTGTGTCATTAATTCGCAAAATTCGAGACGACGATCAAAATCTTCCTCATTTAACTCTTGTACCAATTTAATTTTGTGTGGATGAAACTTAAATTTATGGAGGACACGAAAGGCTGTGGAAGATGAAACACCGATTGCTCTGCTTATTGTTAACAGTGACAGTGATTGCTCAGCCTCTAAGCTAACTTGTCCTAAAACGGTTACTTGGATTGCTTCGTTATTTACAAGTTCCACTCGGTTATGTTTTTATTGCAAACTTACCCTGTTGTTCTAAATTTCTGCATCAGTTCAATCACATACTTATGAGTTTCATGTCTATTGTGGTGTGTTTCATTAAAAATTCTAGCAGCAGCTCCTGCACAATTATTATTTTTGTAGTATATACCTATAATTTCGATTCTTTCTTACAAAGTGTAAACCATTTCAGCGATCAAATTGAACACGTATCAAAATAGTATGGTACAAGTTATAATAAATTGTCATAGGCTATGCATCATCATCATCATCATTTGGCTCTACTACTCTATGTGAGTGTTGGCCGCGTTTACTATTTGCTTCCATTGTTGTCGATCCTGAGCAGCAATTTCCCCTTGCTGTATTCCCATTTGGCGTAGATCACTGGCTACTGAGTCCTTCCATCTCTTTCTTGGGCGACCAACTGACCTTTGCCATCGGGCCATTCCCAGAATGTGGCGTTCAGGTGTCTTTCGTCACTTGATCTTATTACGTGCCTCACCCATCTTATTCGGTTTGCTTTATTTGGTTATTCATAGGCCATTAACCGATTAACATGAATATCCAAATATTATCGAAAACCTTTGATGAAACTTTAATAAAAAGGGAAGTTTTTTGTTTCTTGGGTGTTGAAAGTACTACAAATAGTACAGTGAATATTTAAAAAGTTTAAATTATGCTACAACCTATTTTGTTACAGCCAATTAAGGTGAGAGATACTATTTTGGTAAAGAGATGGTCTATCTCATAAACTAATCACCTCAGGCCAAAAGTATTATACATTTTGTAAATCAGTGCAAAAAGGAGAATCCAAATATAAAATAAAAAAAGGAGAAGTAATTTAAAAAAAAAGAAAGGGATGATACAGGGGTGAGAGGGTGCATTTCCCAGCAACCTTAAATATGACATAATGTCTTCCCCTTCAAATATTAACTGACGTGTTTCTGCGCTTTTCCTAAAACTTAAGGTGGATAATTTTATATGACAAGTACTGATATAAATTTTAGTCTTCCCCATCTTTTTCTAGATCTTTCTATATTTCCTGGACCGTTTTGGTTTATAGTATAAAACTGCAACATTTTTTCTAATTGTTGTTTCTATTTTTCTCTATATTTTCTTGCATACTTTTAGCATTATGTTCATTTCTTATTTCTGCGTTGCGTAATCTGTCGAGTTTTGTACAACCTTTAATCATTTTAAAATTGGCAATTCTGCCATTGTATTTTGTTGCAGTGTCAAATATTCACTTAAGCTAAAGAACGTAGGTAAAAATTATTATTTTTGAAGTTAGGGAAAGCTTAAATTTAAGTAGGTGCTAATATTACTTTACAACGTTTCTAAGGAATTTGAGCTTATTTAATTTTAAAACACTGTTTTTAATTGTTAATTAGGCGCTTATAACATAGCGCGATAGACCAATATACTCGCAAAATAAATGTTATGTTCTGAAAAGACAGACTGCACATTATTCTGTAGTTTTGAAGCTAAGAACCACGCACTATAGTCTGGCAAATAATAAGTGAAATTAGTCATCCAAAATCATGCGCTGTAAGTGGTAAAATGTAGCCGAAATCACGTGCCGTTATAAATTCTCGGAAATTTTGAACTCGATCATTGGCGGCGCGTAAGAAAATATGTTTCTATATTTACATTGTAAAGTGACCAAGATCCTGATCAAATTCCAGTTGAACTGTTAAAAGCCTTAGATGACGGTAATATAAAGAGACTCACCCGAATTCTCAACCACATATATGTAGAGGGCAACATCCCGGAAGAATGGCTTAAATCGATATTTTTACCTCTACCAAAAAACAACAATCCCAAATCATGTAATGACTATAGATTGATAAGCCTAATGTGCCACCCTTTAAAGATTCTCTTGAAAATTGTTCAAAACCGAATTTATAAGAAATGTGAGGAGCAGATAGATGAAACTCAGTTTGGCTTCAGAGGAGGCATGGGTACAAGAGAAGCATTATTTGCGTTGACGGTACTCTTGCAGAAATGTCGGGAATATAACAAGAGTGCATATGTATGCTTCATAGACTTTAGGAAGGCCTTTGACCGAGTGCAGCATATGAAGTTAATAGATGAATTAAAAAACATCAATTTAGACAAAAAAGACATTGAGTTTATTAAGGCTATATACTGGAACCAGAAAGCAGTAGTAAAGGTGAACGATATAGAAACAAATAATTATATATATATAATATATATTTTAAAAATGTGGTTGCCAACCTCCGTTAATGGGGACGGCATAGGAAGAAGAAAAAAGTGACCAGCAAGTGACCAAATTCTGCTTATAATAATCAAAATAATACATTAGATCTAGTTTATAAATACAATACAATAAACCAGCATATCTATGTTTTATAAACCTGAAAAGGCTTCCGATCGCATCCAAGTCGAAGACGTCTTACACCTACTGTATAAAAGAAACATACCAATCAATATTAGATATACAAACCATCGAAAACATCTACTTCCATAATCGAATAAGGCAAAGATAAATGGAAAACTAACACAGTGTATACTAGTACAAAGCGAAGTCAGACAGGGTGACTCGTTAAGCCCATTTCTCTTTGGGATGGGGAACAATGGGGAACAAAGAAATCAAAATAATATGTTATGCAGACGACGCCGCATTAATCGTCGAGACAGAAGACGAGCTCCAAAGATCACACATCTTCAATACAACAGCGAAGAAATACAATATGATAATATCAGCAGAAAAAACCAAATGTATGACAACATCGATGTAAAATCGAAATTGATGGAAAAATATTAAAGCAGGAAGCAAGGTTTAGATATCTGGGAGTAGATATAATTAGCTACGGAGATATTGAAGAAGAAGTACGAGAACAAAGCTTAAAAGCAAGTAAAGCGGCGGGATCTCTTAATGACACAATCTGGGAGAACAAATTCCTAAGACAAGACACAAAAACAAGAATCTATAAAGCAGTAATTAGATCTATATTAAAATACACGGCGGAGACACGATCTGATACATCTAAAACGAGACGACTACTTGAAACAACAGAGATGAAAATACTTCGACGAATATCAGGGAAGTCTGTTGGATAAGGAGAGAAGCGAAAACATAAGAAGAGCATGTAATATAGAAGACATAAATGGATGGGTGACAAAACGGAAACAGGAGTGGAACGAAGACGATAGAAGAGTAGAATGGCAGACGATAGGATAATACGAATAGCACGAGATAAGTCACGAAATGGACGAAGAAGTATTGGTAGACCAAGAAAAATATGGTGCGATAATTAAAGCAGTTAGGACCCTAAAATTGAAGAAGAAACAGGCTTTAAAGCCTTTATACAAAAAGGAAGAAGAAGAAAAAGAAGAATATCTAGTTTATATAGATACGTTTCGAACTTAGCAGAGCAATACACGCATTATACTCAACATTGTCTGTTACCATAAGGTGCGCGGCAAGGGGACTTTGGTGGTGGGTGAACGCAATGGTCGAAGAGGCAACAGAGGGAAACATTTAAAATCCAGTCCTATGGTACGTAATTTTTTAAGTTACTTAAAACCATGTAGCGGGCCTGATTGAATAGCCCAAATTGCCGTGCTTGGTCCGCGGGCCGTACTTTGTCCATGTCTGGTCTAGCCTGTGTATCATGAAACTCTAGCTTTGTCGGTGGTTTTCATTCTTATATATATTTTAGTAGCAATTTATTATTGTTTTTAGTTTTTATAAATTAATTTGATTTTTTGAGGGTTATTACACATTTTAAACGTAAATTAAGAGAAAAATATTCGCAATTTTACAAATCTGCACCAGAAATTACTTGTGCATGTTTTCACATTATTATATTATTATCTACAATATATTTATGATTTTATGATCAACATTAAACCTTTTAATAATTTATAATTGATGTAATAGTATGAAAATTCCAAATAACATTAAAATTTTTATGGCCAAGGCCAACAATAAACTTCAATAGGTATATATATTTCATTAAATAATAATGAGTTTATAATATAAGTTCAGTGACATTTGATAATATTGAAATATGCTATAAAATTCGTCATGTGCGCCATGTCAAATATGCGTTAAATACATCAAACTACCAATTAGCTTCTGATAAGGAAATTTATCTCTATAATAATTGTTACTTTCGTCAATTGTTAAGATAACTTTGATTCAATTGGAGTTTTTGGCATCACTCATGCTAAATGTCCTTAACAACTGAATAATATAGTTTTTCTGATTCAAAGCCATATAACCTTCAAATGTTTAATAGCAAATTTAGTTTTCAGCTCAATTTTTAGTCTACTTGTCTCACTTTCATCATTTGAAACACACAAAAAAATCATCCACATATACTGCTATAACCGCAATTTTATTATTTTTTTCTTTTTTATAGGTAAAAGGTTCATACTTGGATTTCTTATAATTAAATAATTAAAAAATTATTTACTTCATAATTTCAGGCCCTATTAGACTGTTTAAGCCCATGAATAGCTTTATTTAATTTTAATTTCCTACCTGCTAACTCAAAACCCTTTGGTGATTGTATGTATATTTCCTCTTTCAAATGGCCATTTAGAAATGCTGTTTTAACATCTAAATGAGTAATATATATATATATATATATATATATATATATATATATATATATATATATATATATATATATATATATATATATAGATATATATATATATAGATATATATATATATATATATATATATATATATATAGATATATATATATATAGATATATATATATATATATATATATATATATATATATATATATATATATATATATATATATATATATATATAATAACGGATTTATTACGGCTGTCCCCGCTTCTCCGCCCCCAATTTCCATCTTTTTCTGTCATATGCAGTTGCTTCTTCTAAGTCTCTTGCCGCCATTGCTTCATCAATATCGTTGCGCCAACATCTCCGTGGTCGTCCTCTCTTTCTTCTTTCAGGAGGGATCCATTCCAGTACTCTTCTAGGTTTCTTTACTCTTGTTTTCTTTCTATGTCATCATTGATATTTCTCTCCATTTTCATTTCGTGTCTTATTTGTTCGTTTCTAACTCTCTCCAGTTTCGATCTACCGCAGCTTCGTCTCAGATAATCCATTTCTGTCGTCATAAGTTTGTTTCTATTAGCTTTGGTGACGTCCCATACTTCCTAACCGTAAAGTGTAATACTTTGGACTATACTACCGTAAATGTGTTGTTTGGTTTCTCGTCGAATTGTTTTTTGCCAGAGAAGAGAGTTTAAGGCACGGGTCGCTGCTCTGCCCTTGTTTATTCTTTCCCTGATTTCATCTGCTCTATTTCCCTTCTTGTTGAAAATGACCCTCAAATATTTGTAGGATTGCACGCCTTTGATTTTGTCGCCTTCCAAGACTAGATCACATATTTCATCTGTTCCCACTGAGAGATATTCACATTTTGTCATATCCATGTTTAGACCTGCCACCTCATATTCTTCTTGCAGTTTTCTTACCATATAGTTAAGATCATAGCTGTCTTCGGCAATTACTACCTGGTCATCCGCAAAGAAAAGTGTATATAGCTTGTTTTCTTCCACCTTTATTCCCATGTTTCTACATTTTTTTACCCATTTCACTAAGGATCTGTCCAAATAGATTTTAAATGAGTAATATCCAAACCTAATTTTATAGAAAGTAAAAAAAGCAACCTTAAAGAAAGATGTCTTATTACTGGCGCAAAAGTTTCTGTATAGTCTTTATATTCTCTTTTATTGAAATCTCTAGCCACTAGTCTTGCACGATATGTAACTTTATTTTCACTATTACACTTTAACTTAAACACCAACTTATTACCAATTACACTGCCATTTTCTACATCTACCACGTTTCATGCATTGTTATCACTGATAGCAATGCATTGGATTTTATGCATCATGGCTTCTCTTCACTCTGCTCCATCAGGACGTTGTAATGCCTCTGAGACTGGTAATGGAACATCATCAATCTGTCACTTGTCTCCGCACACATATATTTTACATATTCACCTAAGTCTTTTCTTTTTCTTAATGTTTCTGACTTTCTGTGTACTTCGTGTAATGTTTTAGGTAAATTTGGCACTTCAAAGTCTTTATCACTTAAGTTATCTTCCTCATAGTAGCTAGATTCTCGTCATCACTAAAAATATTATCATTATCTTTAGTCTTAGTTTTAACATTATCTTTGTTTTACTTCCCCACTGAATCTAGAGTTTCGTTTGCATGATGTTTTTTTTTAAATCAAAATGAATCACTTCAAACTTTTTTGTGTCTTCCATAATTTATACATCTCTACTTACTATAATTTCTATGGTGGTTGGATTATACATGGCATTTTTTTGTATTTTCAGCCTACTCTACTAAAATGTACAGAATTACCTTTTTCTCCACTTTGACCTTTTTTCTTTTGGAACGCGTACCATCATATTGCTGCCAAATATTCGAAGGCCACTAACATCAGGTTTACTATCTGTCCAAATTTCAAACGGTGTTTTATTTAAACCAGAAGCGAAAGATTTAGTTTTTAAGTAAACAGCTGTGTTTACAGCTTTAGCCCAAAAATTTTTCTTAAAATTGGCATCAAACAAAACACACTTTGCCTTTTCTACAACTGTCCGATTCAAACATTCGGATACTCCATTTTGATCACGAGTATAGGGATTGGTTTTTTGATGCATAATACTATTTACATTTAAATATGTTTTAAATTCTTTTGAACAAAACTTTCCACCATTGTCATTTTGCATAGTTTTTATATGAACACCATTCTGGTTGTTAACCATACTTGTAAAATTCTTAAAAAAACTTCACTTTTTGTTTTATTAAAATAAATAAATACCATTTTACTAAAATCGTCTTGAAAAGTAAAGTATTTAAAGCCATCTAATGATCTGTTTTCCATAGGTCCACATACATCACTGTGTACAATCTCCAATAAATTATTGGCTATGTGACCATGCTGTCGAAATGGTAATCGTGTTTGTTTGCTCACAACAAACTTTACCGTTTTGTTTTTTAATGTCGATTTCCCTAGTCATATTCAGTCCATATACTAATCATTTTATTAAAATATACACTGTTTATATGACCAAACCTTCTATGCCATGTTTCGCATTGACAAATAAACAATTTTCAAAATCTGTATTAACCTTAATACTCAATTTGTACACACCATTTATCAACATCATTACTTTGCGATTAGTTCTCCGGTCTGGACCACCATAACCTGTTAAAACTTATAAATGAACCGAGCCAGTTGAGTATACAGTTATGACTAACTTTATTTTGTTCCAAAAGTGAATACAATTGACAGTTTACATTGTATCAATCTTAACTTTCTGCAAATGACTTATGGCGCTAATATTTTGAATTTTGTTTAGTTGATATCAATATTTTAAGACAAAGATTATTCCGTGTACATCTGATGCTTTAAAATTCCATGCATTGAGGCTTCCATTGCAAATATTATAAGCGTATTATAGGTTATAACCCCATTATAAGCGTACAATTAACAATTAAAAACAATGTTTTAAAACTAAATAAGTCCTAATTACTCCTCGGGACCTTAGAAGAATATTTCTGCTTAAATTTAGGTAGTTTCTAACGTCAAAAATAATAATTTTGATGTGCGTTTTTTAGACTTACTTACTTACTTACGAAACTTAAAATAATGTCTAACTTAAAAAAAATTAGTCAGGACCTTTTTTATTCAGAATAGGCTAAAAAGTATTGAACAAATGACCGAAGTTGATTTTTGTTATATTATTATTATTGTATATATTGTTATATTGATATATTTTCGTTCTATTTTAAATATTAAAACAACTATTCGTTCATTAATGAATGTGTAGCTTGTTATATTTTTGCTTCATAGTTAGTATATCACAACAGCAACACCACAACGTATCCCTTGGTTGCTTCTTCGTATCAGTTAGAAAACCTATGTTACGCTTTCTGCTTTTTAACTCTCTGCGTATTTTTAATTATGTTTCATAACTTACATTAATTATGTAAGTTGATATTTATACTTAATCGTTTGTCATTGTTTCGCTTGGATCGTGTTTCTTACCATCCATCTATTTTGTTCCATGAAGACCACAAGTAATTCCTTACTATAAATTATCAGTCTAGAGCTAAGGTGGACTTATGAGTAGGGCCGTAACAGGGAAGTAGACCAGGGAAGTAACAATTTTCCCAAGTCACTCATTGATATAGGTATCTAACAACTGCTTTAGATAAATTTGGTAATACCAATATGTAATAAACAAAATGTGCAAAAGATTAAACGCCCAAAATTCGGGCCGAGTTAAACATTTCTTATTTTGAAGTAAACAACATCTTCCGTAGAGGAGCCAACTGTTGACAATAGTCATATCCAAGAGATGATAAAATAACCTGAGATACCATTTTTTTGTCGGCATCTTTATCTTATAACGACCAATATAACTGTCCATAGCATCAACTCCATCCATATATTCAGAAACCAAACTTGGACAGTCAATGGTGACGTATTTATGTTGCTTCCTGTCCCAACGTTTGGCCTTACTTACTGACATTTTATCTTCATATGTTGATAGGAATGTAACAGGTTTATTATCCAGCTAAATTACTGAAGATACCTCAACACCATCAATATTACATACCAATTCATGAGAAGATCCTCTGGGTTCTTTTTTAAATTGCTGGTCAGAAGGTAGCTTACAATTAGGTAATTTTGATCGTCTTACCGTTCTCAATGAGTAAATACCACGTTGCAATAGGTAGACCATCAAAGGTCATCATCATCATGCAACCTCTTCTGTCCACTGCTGGACATAGGTCTCTCCCATTTTTCGCCACTCTTCACGGTTCTGTGCTTCTTGTTGCCATTTCTTGGATATTCGTCCAATGTCGTCCATCCAGCGTGTTGGTGGTCGTCCTCTACTGCGTTTGTCTTCTCTTGGGCGCCAGTCAATTAGTTTTCTGGTCCATCTTGTGTCTTTCAGTCTCGCTATGTGACCTGCCCAATTCCATTTCAGCTTGGCTATACGTTCGACGACATCACTGATACCTGTTCTTTTCCTGAAGTATTCGAGGACCGTTATAAATAAGTTAGGTGAGAGAGTGTCGCCCTGTCTCACACCTCGCTTGATATGAATTTCTCTGGTGGTATCATGTAGTTTTACACGCATTGTGGCGTTTTGGTATAATGTTTGTACTAGCTTTGTGAGCCGGTAATCTATTCTACTGTTGTTCAGAGCAGTTATAATGCTGTCTGATTCCACAGTATCGAAGGCTTTGTGAAAGTCTACGAAGATAAGTCCCAGTGGTCTGTTATATTTTAGCGACTTTTCTATTAAGGTTTTTACTGTTTGCAGGTGATCGTTTGTTCCGAATTTTGAGCGGAAGCCAGCTTGTTCTCGGGGCTAGTAGAAATCTAACTTTTTCTCTAGTCTTGTCGTAATTATTCGGGTAAATATTTTATAGATGTGGTTCAATAGGCTGATTGGTCTATAGTTTTCTAGGTGCGCCTTGTCTCCTTTCTTGTGTAGTAAAATTGTTACTGCATTGTTCCATGTTTTTGGTATGCAACAATCTGTTAGACAAAGGTTAAACAACATTTTTATTTGGTTGAGAAGGGCACGTCCGCCCATCTTTATAGCTTCTATTACGACTCCATCTTCTCCTGGTGCTTTGTTGTTTTTCATCTTTTTCATTGCGTCCTGGATTTCGCTTAGAGATTTCGTGATCTCTGGCATGAGCTCTGAACCCTGGTTGATAATTTTGCGTGATGCGGCGGCTTCCAAGTTCTTTTGGTCTTCTGTTTGGCTTGTGTATAGTTCTTGATAGAAGTCTTCAACTATGTGTAGTAGTTCTTCTCTATTTGATGTGAGGACTCCTTCTTTGTTCTTTAGTTTGTGTATTTCGCATTTTCCATTGTTTAGTCGTCTTCTCAGGAATTTCAGACTTTTATTCTCTTCTATAGTTCGCTGGACTTTTTCATTCTTAAATTTCCTTAAATCTTTCCTTATAGCTTTTGATACTTCTTTGTTTATTTTTCGCAGTTCTTCTTCGTCAATGCTTTCTTTTCTTTTGATTTTTCTTTTAGTTTCCATTAGTTGCTTTGTTTCAATGGTTATTTTTTCGTCTTGGCGTCTTTTAGAGCAGCATTTTACTCGAGCCTCTCGAATAGCTTCTACGATATTTTTGTTTAGGGCATTTGAATTATTCATGCATTCATTTTATTGTAGGATTTTATTGATATTGCCTTGATATTCATTTAAATTCGTTGGGTCGTTCCATATTGGGTTGGCTTTCTTCTTCATCATTTAAAATCTTTTTGTTATTAAGGCTAATTTTAGTTTGGCTCTTACCATTCTATGATCGCTGCCTGTGGTAAAGCTATTAAGGACTTACCATCAAAGGTATGGAAGTACAAAAATTATCGAAATATACTCTGTAATTTTCATTACAATGTATTATTCGACAAAGTTTGACCACAACGTTGGCACTTGATCCCAAGTTGAGTTCATTTATGTCACGAAATTTTGGATCGTTTTTTAAACCTGTATAAATTTAAAAACTAGATGAAAAACCATCCGTGCCACAGAGAACATACAATTTGTATCTCCATTTATGGGGTTTCGCTCGAAGATATTGCTTCATATGGTCTCGAGTTTTTGGGGCACACAGCTGTTTGTCAACAGATAAATATTTTGAAGAGGAACTGACTGAAACTTTCTATTAAGTGCATTAACAATGAGCCGAAGTTGATGTAAACGCTCATGATTAGGATGATCTCTGGATACCATCAAATTATTGTCATTACAATGTAAATATTGGCGAATTTTGTCGAATCTTTTTTGAGGTATAACTTCTTTTATCTAGAGAAGTCCTAAACATGTATATATATATAGATGCCAACATATTATTTTATATCATTAGTAGTAAGCATCGCAGGTTTACTAGGATTAGTTTGTCTCGAATACAAATTAGATTTCGTGGTGATTTTTTCAAAAAGACTCTCATCAAAGAAATACTTAAAGAAGCTATAAGGTGTTGATAGGTTAAGAATATTTTCAGGAAGCTCGGATTTTCTCCTGAAAACTAAAAAGTCTTTTTTCGGAATTAAATTTTTCTTACATCATATTATTTTTGAATATTTTTCTTTTAATTCCTGTGCTTCCTTTTTGGTACCTCGCAATGACACAGAGATAGATGGAGGATCGTCAGTATTATTCACGGAATTAATTTCACTATCTAAATACTCACTTCTGGTTGATTCTTCTGGTTGAATTAAAACTCCATCTTCTAGTTCTACTAGCTTATGTGATACATCTAGGTCATCATTATCATCCTTTAGTTCATCCAGTTCACCATCGAACTCCTCCTCACAATTCGTCGAATTGTGGATTGCTTCCTCAAGGTTTTTTTGAGTAAGAGTAGCTTTAAATGTATTTAAATTAAAAATAACTGCTTTGAAATCGAGACTTGTCATATCTGTTACACTGCGCAGTGTAGGGTTCAAGCTAATTTTGCAACATTTAAGTAACAAATTAACAAAAATAACTTTTCAAATTCTCATTTTAAAGGATTTTCTATGATTTTTTAGTTAAATTGTGTCATTTTTCCATATAATTTACCGGTCTTTACTTACAGTATTTAAAATCAATTAGCGATCTAACATTGTTAATATAATGTTTGTGAGCAAAAAATGACATTTAATCTTTTGCATATTTTATTTATTACATATTCTTATCACCAAATTTATCAAAATCTCAGATATCTATATCAGAGAGAGTTACGAAAAATGCTTTTTATTTGCCAATTTCTCTTGTCTATTAGCCGATACTGATGACCCACATCAGTTGTACTCCATGTATTCGGAGGTCACGATAATAACATAACGTTGGTGTACCAACTATTCCGTCTTCTTTCCTTGTCTGAGAATGTGAGGGGAGCTTTTAGCAAATCTATGCCTTCATACAACTTCCAATAAATTTGCATTTCTTCGACCTGCGTCATACAAAAAACGTCAGCTGTCGTTGATCTTCATCTCCTAAATACACCATATTATTTGCTTTAAATCTCCATTCTTGTTTTGATTAATTCTCAGTGTGTTTCTTTAATTTGAGCATTCAATTTTTTTATACTTGTTTTGTGTCTAATTTTTTGGTGCTTTCATATCTATTTTTTATTTTACATTTTTGGTACTTTTAGTTACATTTTTGTATCTTTTTAATGATTTTTTAGTTCTGTATGTGATAAACAATTTATTTTTTATATATTTGGTCGTTTTTGTAACTAGCTGGAAAGTAGAGAAAATAATTTTATGCACTTTTAAAATTTTCTAAGGTATTCTAAGGTATATTCAAATTTAAATGAATATTAGAGCGAGAAAATAACAATTATTTTTAGAGGATGATGTAGAAGAAGTGGACGATGATGAGGCAGAAGTTGTAACAAAAGAGACGGCAAGACCTAGGCGATTGTCCGAGGTCACCATTGTTAAGAAAATACGCCCTATTCCGAAAGGCAGTGCCTTCTTTATATTTTCACATAAGAACAGGTAGGCCCCTTGGAACAGAACATAGCTGCTGAAGTCGACTTTTATAATGCTTCTTATTTTATAGATAAGAAACTCAAATTTTATGGTATAAACGTAATTCAGGATTAAAGGCCCCGCTACTTGTAATTTTTGATAAATAATAAAATAAAATACACATTCTATCCCAGAGGAGACCTGTATAGAGTTGTTTGTAGTGAAACATACCTTAGATTGTTGTAAAAATATCTCAGAAAGGTTGTTAAGAACTATAATTTGATTATCCTACTAAAAAGTGGTCCAGTTCTAAACAGTTCAGGAAAAATTTTGGATAAAAGGAACAGCATTGCAAACACCTACTTTTTAACATTTTATCCTGATTATATCAGAAGGTATCATATCTGCGACAAAACTAGATATAAGTAAAATTGTTCGCAATTAAATTTCCTATCAAAAGCTGCTTGCATAATTTAATAAAAAAGTTCTAGTATGTAGAAATGAAAAAAATAATCGTACAATCAACGATAAATAAATAAAAAAATATTAACTTTTTAGCCCCTTAAAAAAAATTCCCAAGCTCACCTAATCAACTGACTTTAATTTTTCAAAGGGAGTTTAAAAGTATATTTATGTGTAAAAAATATGCGACTAATATAACAAATAATTTTCTACGCAGCAAAGTTTTGAAGATTCTCAAATTTTGTGGATTGCAAAATTATTATACAAAAACAAATTTTAAAATGTGTTCTTATTTCTCAAACAAAAATTTCCAAAAAGTTTGTTTACGACATTTTTTTGTGAATCTTCATGTCTACACACTGGAAAAAAACTTTTTACTATTTGCAAAGTCCATTTTAAAAAAGAAATTTATTTAGGAACAACTTGACCTTCATTCATTTTTATCCTACATATGATACCTTACTTTAAGAGATATTCAAGGCAGAAGTTAAAAAATAAAGGTGTGGAACGTCCATTTTTCGTTCTAAATTTCTTTCTAAAACTTTTAAGCTGTAAAATATTTAAATTTTAGTAATAAACAATCTTCCGTAGACATTTTTGCAACATTCTAAGGTTTGACTTAGTCTCACTGCATCCAACTTACGCTATTTGTGTACAGAGCTCGACTGGACTATTGTGATAATGGATCTTGTAAATGCAGAATTGCCCACTGTACCTATTTAAAAGAAAACATATCTGGCTTTGTGGTTTCAGTAGTTCAGTTGGTGGATTTATTTCAGTGTATAAATTTATCTTGTTAATAACATTTATTTATAGTTAAATTACTAAAATAGTTAATAATTCCTTTATATTGGTATTATTTAATTTTACCGTTGTTTTAATACTGTCATACCACCCATTCACTAGTAAAATTTGACGATATATCAAAGTTGATCCTGTAATTGAGAGCTTTTATTTGAGACATACCTTGAGAATGACGTTTAGGTTTATTTTAAACTATGCAAAGTTGGTCAGGCGACCCCTCTCGATTTAGCTTAAATTTTACATGCTTATTTTATACTATAAATATGATAATTTACCAAATTTCAACTTTCTAGGTCCCAAATGGCGGTCTATATGGGTAATTCAAATTTTTTCAAGAAATTTTTTTTTCCTGTTTTAACACTTTTTTTGTAGCGAGCTCTAGATGCTCAAAAAAATATCCAAATATACACTTTCAGTGTAAAACTTTTCGCTAAATGATCTTAGTGTTACAATTAGCCTAAGTGTGAAGAAACATTTGGAAAACCCTCTTTTTCTCAAAAAAAAATCATATCAAACAAACAAAATTTTTTTCTTTCAAAATTTAGAAAAGTTGTTAAAAGGTATATACTTTAAAGTAAAAATAAGCACAGCTCATATAGTAGATGATGAAATGGTATTACATTCACGTGAATGGCCAAATTCCCAATTTTTCAGAAATTGTACTTCTTTTTTGATAGTTTTCTGCAAATTCTCATTATTTTCTTCATACTTAATTAGTGTATTTTATTATTTCGGCTAATGTCTTGCGGCGCTGAAAAAAATCATTGTATTTCAATAGTCACAATTGTAATTTATTAGTTGTACATTATTACACCTGCAAAATAATAATTTTTTCCACATAATTCTTGAGTATAAATTAAAATTTCAGAGAAAAGATTAAATAAATATAGAGTTTTAGTAATTTATTTAGAATTCATATTATTTAGAAATTTCTAATACTTAATAATAAATTCAGATTTAGTAAATTGTAAGAAAATATTAAGATAAATAAAATTAATTAATTAATTTTATTTTAGAATTTTTGACTTTTTTCCAGGACGCATAATTCTTGCGTAAAAATTACAATTTAAGAGAAAATGTTAAATAAATATAGAGTTTTAGTAATTTATTTTGTAATATTTTATATTATATAAGTGTACCTAATAAGTTACAAATAATAAATAATTACAATTGTGAAAATTGCAAGACATTGATTTTTTTACATAAAATACACTATTTTATGTAAAATTTTATAGGGAATCCAAATATATATTCAGGATGGAATTTGGGTTAAGAAAATAATGAGAAATTGCAGAAAACTGTCAAAAAAAAACGTAAAAAAAATAAAAAACGGGCCATTCAAGTGAATGTAAGACCATTTCATCCTCCAATGAAATAGTCGGAAAAATGCTCGGAAAATTTGGGAATTTGGTCATTCATGTAAATGTAATACCATTTCATCATCTGATATATGAGCTGTGCTTATTTTGACTTAAAAGTATATACCTTTTAACAACTTTTCTTAAATTTTTAAAGAAAAAAGATATATTTTTAAGATATGATTTTTTTAAGAAACGGAGGTTTTTCAAATTTTACGAATTTTCACTTCATAGTTAGGCTAATTTTAACATCGGGCTAATTTTTTGAAAAAAATTAACTTTTGGAGATTTTGAATACCACCATTTTGGGCCTAGGAGGTTAAAATTTAGCAAATCATCATATATCATAGTGTAGAATACGCCTGTGCGAGTGAAATTTAAGCCAAATTGAGAGGAGTTGCCTGACCAATTTTGCATAGTTGACGTGGAATAACGCGGCAAAATCGTCCTTGTAATTTTCCAGGAAAGTCGTAATAATTTTAACCTGGAAAATTTTATTTATAAATGTGTTTTGTAAAACAATTCAAATATACCAAAATATTCTGAAAAAGAACAGTAATTGATGTTAAAGTTGTTGAAATATTTTGATAGATACCGAAAAAAGCTTTACTCATACTCATGTAGTGAGTTTTGTTGACTTTTTCTGCTTTCATCCTTCTCTTCCCTTCTTCTACTACGGCACTACAGCCCAAAATGAGCCTTGGCCTCCTTTATTTTTTGCCTCCACCCTTGTCTGTCTGTGGCTGCTCTTCTCCATACACGGACTCCTAAAAGTGCTTGTGCGTCGCTGCTTACTGTGTCTTTCCAGCGCTTTCTTGGCTTTCCAACTGGTCTCTTTCCCTGCATTCTGGCGTTCAGTGCTCGTTTTGGTAGCCTATCCTCTCCCATTCGTATCACATGTCCCTTATCCTTTTCATTTTTCTATTTTTTTATTACAACTCTTTTGTCTTTCAACACATTATTATTTCGACTAAGCATTTAAGAGATTTCGATTTTTTTATAAAAAATTTATGCTCCTGTCTGAATTCTCTTGTAGAAATTTAACTCGTAAGATTCATCTATCAATGCATACCTTTCATTTTAATTTTTAATTTTGAAAGATGGCTTGGGATAATAAACAAAATAACAATTGTATTAATGTCAAATGATTGGTAACTTAAAAGGTATTGTTGGGACGAAAATATTGGGAAAACTAAACCAATTTAAAAAAATGAATGGTTTGACAAGGAGGGCCAAGAAGGAACACATAAAAAAATACAGTATATGTAAAGATAAATCAACCAGAATGCACAAAAAGAGCAAAGCAGGAATACTGGACCCTAAGAACAAGAAAAAGGATTACACAGAAGAAAAAAAGACAATTTGGGGAAAAGCAGTTAGAAAGCATATAAGAGCTAAGAAATCAAAACGAAATATAGAAAGTTCTAGAGAAATCTAAACAAAATAAGCAAAGAGTTTAATCCAAGAATAGGGAGCTGTAAGGACTGAGAGGGAAATATCCCAAATGATACGGCCTCATTTTTGAATAGATAGGTTGACTTTTCCGATGCAAAATGGACATCGTGTAATATCCTAGCAGACCAAAAAACCACTTAGAAATCACAAAAATTCAATTGCAAAACGAAAGACCACTTAACAATGAAGAGGTTTTTCAAAGCATTAAAAAACTTAAAAATAATGAATGACCAGGAACTGATCAAATTTGAAGTGAGCTAGCCCTACAAGAATAGTGACGACAACCTGCTTCGGACACTGTATAAACTTTTACTTCTTTTCTGACAAAATGACCTGTGAATGGTCTCAAGGCGTGATATGTCCGTTACATAAAAACATATGCTCCAGTGTGATGACTACAGAGGTATAACCCTGTTAACAACTGCTTACAAAATACTAGCACATATTCTCTACGAAAGACTACTAGTTTACACAGTGGGCATAATTGGAAAATACCAGGCCTGATTCACTGAAAACATGAAAATTTAACATTAAAACTTATCTATTCGTTGACTTCGAGGCCGCATACGACATTGTCAAGAGAATAGTACTATACTAATCAATGTGTGAGTTTAGTATACCAGAAAAACTAGAATGACAATGTCTAACTCAAAAGCCAGTGTTAGGATACAAAGAGAGAATTCTAGAACTAAGATAAAGGATGGACTCAGACAGAGAGACGCTCTGACTTGCCTCGTATTTATTATTGCCTTGGAAAAGTCATTACACGACTCATTCAAATGGCACGGCACACAGAGGAACCGCACTTTTATTATTATTTATTATTATGTCGACAAAAAAGCATCATGAACTAAACCAATATTGAGGATGGTTGGCTTCGTTCACTGACAGTTTCTGAAATGTATAGTCCACCAAGACACCCAATAACTAGCGAGTAATATGAGCAGTTTTTTACTACACTTTGCAACATTTATTGCGGTTGGTGATTGTAAGGCTAGGTATACAGAATTAGGCTCTAAATTTATAATAGATAGAAAACTAATAAAAACAACAGAAAACAGAAGTCTACATTTCATTTTAACAGGTTAATCCACCTATTGGCGTACCAACAGAACTAAAATTCCCGATGTTGACTTTGTAATTTACAAGGGAATTTTTAAAAATTGCGTGTTGGTAAACTCTTGTCTTGAATTGTCTACTGACCATTATTCAATTCTAATTACAATCAGCGCTGACATAATACATATAGAACCGAACCAGCGCCAAGCTTAGTCAACAAATACTCTAATTGGAATGATTTTAGTTAATATCTGGATACCTTGTTGGATCTCTATATTCCTCTAAAAACCAATGTTGATATAGAGAACATGCTGGAACATTGTATAAGATCGATACAGAAAGCGATAGGGCACACAACTAAGCCAAGTATCAACTAGCACACCTCAAGAATTGCCTCCGATAATTAAACAAAAAATATCCGAAAAACGAAAAATAAAGAAAATCTGGCAAAGAACTCGTATTCCTGCAAAAAAAACTAAATTAAATTAAGTTCCCCTACAACTCAACACTTTACTAAATGCTAATCTTAGGAACTTAATAGCTTTAGAAACTACTGACTATGATTTATGGAGAGCTGTTAAAAAATTAAAACGGCCTTGATTTAGAAACGCTTCTATGCATACTCCAGATAGTCGCTGGGTAAAAAGTAATAAGGACAAAGCCAATGTTTTTGCAGAGACGAAAAGTCTTCCAACCATATCGCGCTGAAAATAACTTGACATTGAAGATAAAGTAAAAAACTTTCTGCATACCCCATATCAATAGAACGTCCTATTCAAAATTTTACTGTTAACCAGGCCATAAATTCCATACATCTGTTGAATTCAAAAAAAATCTGCAGAATACGACTTAATTAGTGCTAAAATTCTGAAAGAATTTTCTTATAAGGGACTGAAGTATTTGACACAAATATACAATGCCGTTTTAAGGACGGGGTGCTTTCCGATTTTGTGGAAGGTAGCACAAATTATACTAATTCCTAAGCCAGGAAAATCTACTGGCAAACAACATTCTACAGACCCATTAGCCTACCCCTGCTATGGCAAAGTTACTAGAAAAATTACTTGTATTGAAAATAGAACCAATTCTGAAAGCAAATCAAATTATTTCTAACCATCAATTTGGATTTAGGGCGAAACATGAGTCCATCGAACCGGTAAACCGAGTTATAAACAATATATAAATCCATTGAAGATAAAGAATACTGCCTTTCTGCAATGGATTATTATACAAAACAGAAAAAGCTTTTCCTTATCTTCAAATCCTACCTTCAATATAGACACTTTCAAGAAAGGTATCAAGACAAAACTACAACTACACCCAATAAGGTCTGGCATACCTCAGGGTAGTGTACTTGGTGTGACACTCTAGCTAATCTTCCCACTAGCAAAAATATAACCATTGCAACATATGGAATTATGGAATCTTAATCCTGTCATTGCTTCTCAAATCTTACATACTGACTTGGATGTTATTTCTACTTGGCTAAAAATCTAGAGAATTAATGCAAATGAAATTAAATCTATCCATGTCATCTACACCCTAGAAAGAGGTGTCTGTCCAACTGGCAATAAATGATCAGTTCTTGCAACAAAAAGAAGATGCAAAATATTTGAGAATCCATCTAGACCGACGATTAACTTAAAGGACATATGTTTGTTAAGAGAAAGCAACTGTGCTTAAAATTCAGCAAATTGTAGCAAATGTTAGGTCGTAAATCACAGTTAACAATTACCAACAAATTTCTAATTTAGAAAGCCGCCCTAACACCGATATAGATCTACGGAATTTAATCGTGGGGACAGATTCCCACTCAAATATCGAAATACTACAAAGATTCCAGTCCAAAGTATTTAGGGTTATCGAAAAGCCTCCATGATACGTAACGAACAGTGTTATTGCTCGAGATTTTAAAATGAAATCTGTCAATCAAGAAATATCCTACTTCTTCCAGGAGTATGACGAACGCCTAGAAGATCACCCCAACGCACTGGCTCAACACCTAATGAGACGTATCGTCCAGCGAAGGTTAAGAAGGCAACTTTCATGTGATTTGCCTGTCAGATTTTCGAACCTTAGTACTTTTCTATAGTGTAGTGTTGTGTAGTACCTAAGTTTCCCAAGTCCAATATTAGATAGACAGTTTTCCTAAATGTTTTGTTACTATCATTTAAAGAAGCCTATTGTAAAATTTACAGTGACACAATGTTGTTACAATAACATTTACAGTTGTTATCCTTCACAATCAGAAATGAATTTGTTCTGCATTGATGCATGAAAAGTACAAAGCGATTTTTCTCGAAAATTGTGAATCATAGGGATTTCAGATAAGAGCATGATTTTTTTATAAAAAAATCTGTTAAATGTTATGTCAAGACGATAAAATTTTGAAAGACAAAAAAGTTAGGAATGAAAATTTCCAATGCTCCTCTTCAACGAGCCGCTTGTGACTGCAATTAAAAAACGTATTTACGCAAAATGATTAGACACAGCCCACTTATTAAAAATACAAAATACTGTCACTCAAAAGACAATCGTTTAGAAGATATTTCAATAAAATACCAGTTTAATTTCATAAAAAGTGCACATTTGGCTAATAAAATATTGGCACCTGTCAGATATGTCTCAAATTGCACGCAATAATTATCGACATGTCTAAAACACAACTTTACGACTAAAATAAGGCTCTAAGAAGAACCATTATCTACTTTTAGGTAGTATCTTTTATAAAGGCTGTATTTTGGTAACGAAAATACAGTTAAACTGTATTTAAAAAAATTGTCGAGATATTTTTAGAAATATTTATTGAGTACCTACCTAAATTTATTAGTTATAGAGTTATAATGTCAGTTTTTTTTATTTCCATAAAATAAAGTAGGAACAGTGGACATTTTCTTGCGAATTAATATAGTTTATGGCTTATTTTCACATAAACTAATTTGTGCAAAACCCTATTTACGATAATTTATACCTATAAAAATAGATATTTTGTAAAATAAGAGCTAAAATTTAAATAAAGTCTTTTGTGCACATTTATGTATTGATAGAAGTTTTTAAACTACACCAATGATGCAAGATGGACTTAAGTAGTTCATTATGTGATGATACGCGGAAACTTCGGGCAGCTATGTTGATGATACTATAAATAGTAATAAGTCCGTATGTGTGTGTGCGTTACAGATGGAGATGATGTTGAGGCAGGCGACGAGGTTGAAGAAAGACCGCGCCGAATGTCTGAAATAAAACAAAACACGACGGTGCCAATACCGCCAGCGTCATCTTTCTTCATTTTTTCTCCTACGAACAGGTGAAATGTGGTAGACAGTAGTGCCCGAGTATATTTTAAGCAGGGTTCCCACCTGGCTGGTTCTCATATTTAACTACCTTATAAGAAATATCTTTAATTTACCATTTGCAGTAGATCACAAAATCTAAGATCGAGACATATTATCTAATAGGCCAATCAATTTAGTAAAAATAAACCTTTTTTCGTCACAACTGTTTAGACGGGTTGGACAGTTGAAACCTATAGTATGAGATATTACAAAAAGACTCTCATCTAGCGTTTCATCAATTTTTTAGTGGAACTATTTTTAAGTAAACAAAACATCTAACGCTTATTTTGCTCATAATTTATAAATTTACCTATTTAGAGATTTAATGTTAACAGACAACTTTTTCAGAAAAAAAAAGGTACACAAAATAAGATACGCTAAATTCAAATCGGTTAATAAACAAAAAAGTTATTGCAAAATAAATAACAAAATCGCTGTTTTTGAATATTGTTAACAACTTTTTTAAAATTTATTAAAATTTTTTTAAATGTACTTGAACTTGAGGTTCATATTGCGTTTGAATTTTGTGCAAAATATGAGCCAGATCGGTTGAATAGTTTTTGCGAAATTTAATTTTTTTATTATAAGTTTTTGTGAAAAATGACCTAATTTCTAAGGCTGGTCCAGATAATTTGACTGAATGGATCTGAATAATCCGGGGATTATTTTCTTCTTTAAGACGTGTACTAATAACCTATGGAAAAAAGGTTAAAAAATGATCTAATAATAAATACTAGAAAAGGGTACTTTCCATTCCAACTAGAGTAAAAGGAGTGAAGGTAACCGACCGAAGTGCTAGCCGCGCTCTTCAAAAAATCCAACACGGTTTCAAAATAGAGCGCTCGGACAAAAAGACATATTTAGGTTTATACTGGACCAAATTTGCTAATTATTTTTTTAAACTGGGGTACAATGTTAAAATAATAACATTTATCGTATTAAAGTAGTCTTTTAATATTAAAAAAATTATTTTTAGAACAAGAAATCGTATAGTGTGTTCTTCGTAAAGTTGAGTTTCCTGTTGAGGTGGACTAGGTATTTGACTGAGTCTTCTGATTGGTTCCTGTTTCCTCCCATTGTGAGTTCGACTACTGGTGGATTTTCCCCTGAGTAAACATGATGGATTGTGTCTTTTGGGTGTTGATCTTGATTTTTCATTTTTCCGTGAATTAGGTGATTTTTTATGTTTTGGACTATTCTTCTGTCGTCTATTTCTATTGCTTAGATTGCCGTATCATCTGCGTAGAAGGCTGTACTTGTTTTTGCATCTGTTGGTAAATCTGAAACAAAAATATTTGTTTGTGGTCGGAGCTGCATTTGTAGTGAGTTCTTACATTTTCTATGATAACATCTTTGGTGATGAATAAGTCCAACGTTGAGTTGTTGTGTCTTGGATTAGTGTTGATCCTTGTTGGTTCGTCTGGTGCGAATAACATCTTGTCTCTGTCTTCACATTATCTCAGTAGATTTATTCCATCTCTTGTGATTTCGTATCTGCTGAGTTCACCATGGCATCTATTTCTTCTAGAGCTAGATCGTTTCCTTCTCTCCTGTAAATAGAAAAAGTGTTAGTTATACGTATTTTAATACTCACAGTTTCAGAATGTTGTTAATACCACCTGGTTCCATTCGATGTTATTTTTGACGTATACGGCTACTCCTCTTTGATTTGGATTATCTCTTCTGCCATATCTGTCGTAGTTTGTGATCCTTGGTAGTTAAGTGTTCGTCATGTAGAGTGCTTCCGAGATGCAGATGATGTCCAGATTTTGCCTTATTACCATCTTCCTAAGTTCGTGTATTCTTAGTCTTATCGAGGCTATGTTGAGTTGAAGTATCTTCAGATGTCTAAATGGCATTGTAGAGTTCTTCGTATTTTAGGAAAATCATTGCATGTTCTGGAAATGACTTAGCTCTGAGTAGATCTTCTTTCATGTCTTGAAGAAGTGACATCATCTTGTCCACATTTACTATCTTGTTGATTTTTGCCCATGCTCCCTGGATGTTCTCGCACTTCAGTCGGTTACTCTCACTCCTTTTACTCTAGTCGGAACGCAAAGTACTCTTTATTTACAATATTCCTGTTAAAACAATTTTTAATAATCTTTTTTGCTAAAAATTTTGTTAAAAACTTTGACTTTTCTTATAAAAGATTGGTTAATTTCAGCCTTTACTGTTGTTAATTAACGTAACAGCGATTATTTGCTCTTAAGGATAATAGAACTTTTTTTTTTGTTTTAAAAGTTTTGTTTTTTAATCAGATTTCCAAGAATTTTTTAACCATTTAATTTGAAATAAATTCTACGAAGTTATTGTAAATATTTATAAGCTTAAAACGTACTGTTTATTCTTAAATCATTTTGTGTACATAATCATATTTTTTTAACCTTTTTTTCATGTTATTAATATACGTCTTACAGAAGAAAGTGATCCCCGGATTATTGAGATGCATTCAGTCAAATTATCTGGACCAGCCTTAGAAATTAGCTCATTTTTAAAAAAATCTTATAATCAAATTAAATTTCACCAAAGCTATTCAATCGATCTAGCCCATCTTTTGCACACAAATCAAACACGATAAGACCCTCAAGTTTAGGTATATTTAATCAAATTTTAATTAATAATAAAAAAAGTTATTAACTAAAATAATAACTTAAAATATTTAAAAACAGCGATTTTGTTGTTTATTTTGCAATAACTTTTTTTGTTTATTATCCGATATTAATTTAGCATATCTCATTTTGTGTATCTTTTTTTCTGAAAAGTTCAAATCAAATCTCTAAATAGACAATTTTTTAAGCTATGAGCAAAATAATGAATTAGACATTTTGATTGTGTATATAAAAATAGTTCCACTAAAAAATTGATGAATCCCTAGATCAGAGTGTTTTTATAATATCTCATACTACACATTTCAATTGTCAAACCCGTCTATACGCTTGTGTCGAGTAAAACACTAACTTTCGCCTATAATGCTTAGACACTATTATTAACATTTATATCCTTGTGATACAGAAGTTTTTTTGCTTCTTATTCGAAACAAAAACGCGTCGACAAACAAAGAACAAAGATATATTTTCGTATTACAAAATAAAACTAAATTAAATGGAAACTAAAAAAAAAGAAAATGTCAGCAAAATGTCTATACAAGTAAAAACATAATGACACTCAGTAAAAACAAAATTAAAGTCGCCAAAATTAAAAAGAAAACTACACGAGGCCAGTAATAAAATGACGTAAATGAATCTTCAAAATATCAACGACCTCAGAGAAGAAAAAGCTCGGAAATTAATTATACCATCAGAAAACATACTACAGTTCCTATACTCAAAAAGAGAGGCCCAGTGGAATGCGACAACTACTTAGTCATCTATTTCCTATTGTATATTCTCAATATATGTAAGGTGCATTCCTGAGACGACTTTATTGGATTATAGTTCATTTAATTACATGAAATCTTCATTCCCTTGTATTAGTCCAGGTAGTACAGCCGGCCACGCTAAAAAAAATATTCTCTTTTTTTCGAATCTTGCTTTAAATAGTCCCCTCAGAACAAGTTTACATGTTGCCATGAGCAAATCATGGTCATAAATTGACCTTGAAATTTTTTGAAATTTCAATTTCAATTATTTTAAACAATTTCGAAAAATCTAAAAATGTTTTTTGTTTCAACCAAAGTTTTTTAAGTATTTTGGACCATTCTAAACAAAAAAGTACTCAAACTCAACAGTTTTCTCTAAAATCGATAGTTTTCAGGTCATAGGCGATTTTAGGTCCGAAACGATGTAAAAATGGCTGTTTTCTATGTTTACAAGCAGTAGTAAAACTCGTTTTTTTTTAGTTTGTTAAACTTTTAAAATGAATTTTAAACGTTTCTTTACAAAATCCTGAAGAGTTCTTGTCGATATCTTTATTGTAACGCATTATTTTTTAATTGTTAATTTGCCGCGCGCGTCGGGTTTCGTGACCTCTACACTAAGTATGTACTGCTAGTCTAGGCGGGATCTGTTTTCGATCGGACATTTTCCATAGGAAGCTATTTTTTTGCTGGAATCCCTTCAGGATGTGCCCAATATCGATAATCACGATATGCGCCAGTCGCAAACCCTGTGCTAAATTTTTTATTTAACAAAATCTGAAAACAATTGAAAATTTCTCATTTTTTTGCTCCTATTTTCGTTTATAATTCGGAAAATATTGATCCTAGAGAAAAAATTATAACAAGTTAAAAGTTTTGTTATTCAATTCTACACCATATTTCGTTAGCTAGAAATTGAAAATTTAATGTTTATTGTTGAAAAATAGCAATAATTGAAAAAAAAAGTACAAAAAAATGAAGTTAATCCTTTAAATGTTTTCGACTTTCTAAACTTGACCTACACGCTCCATATTCCGCCTATAAAAACCTTTTAATATGTTTACAACGTGTGCTAAATTTTGTTAAGATCGGTCGGATAGGTTTTGCATAATAATTTTGCAACCCAGCCTACTGGAAAAAAATCGCAAATTTTCTAATTTATAGTAGGCCCTAAATAAAGCCCTCAGTTAGTTGCAAATTTTTTTACACATAAAAGAAGGCTCAAACTTTCAAACGCTTTTTGTAAAATTCAAATTGGTTCACTAGGAGAGCTTAGAAAATTTTTTAAAGTTTTAAACATTTTTTAAATATATTAGGCTTATAAACAAATTGAATAACTTTACGAGCTTTAAACATATCAATTTCAAAATTTATACACTTAAAGAACATTAAAAGACGCTTCTTTAACCTTTTTACAAAAAAAAAGATACATTCGGCTTACTGGTTGCCGAGATATTGAAGGTCATAGTTGGCATACATTTGTAACCATTAGTGATAGAGGGCTCGTTTTTAAACAAATACCCTCGTCTTGTGAAGTACTTTTTATATGAAAATTTTTACGTAGTGCTTTTTATGGCAACATCAATAAAAAAGACAAATAAAAAACCGTTTTCGCGTAAAATGTCGCTCGGGATGCATGAGAGGTGGTGGTGGGGGACATTCACTCAAAATGTGAATCGGCTAGTTCAAAACCATAGCGCGCGCTAAAAATTGCATTATCTCGGCTTCTTGTTAACCAATTTTGCTCTTTTTTTTTGAATCGATGTCTCGGACGACAAGGTTTTCAAATATCATATTTTTAAATACCATTTTTAATTGCAAAATTGGGAAATTTGCAATAAACAATTGTATGTTAAACAAGTAATTGCATTTTTTCTTCATGCTTTTTTTTGGGCTTGCAATTTATACATTGAAGTAAATTGTTACTTTTAGTAAACAAGTATGTATTTTTAAATTGTTAATAAATAATTTAAATTGTTAAAACAAAGGCGAACGAAAAAAATTTTTTTTTCATAAATAAACTTTATTTTGACTCAATCTTCAATAATCTTTTTAAAGTCTTTTTCTTTTTTTGGAAGGACAAGGATCTTCAGGTCTGACCTTGACCTTCAATATCTCGGCAACCAGTAAGCCGAATGTATCGTTTTTAAAGAAGCGTCTTTTAATGTTCTTTAAGTGTATAAATTTTGAAATCGATATGTTTAAAGCTCGTAAAGTTATTCAATTTGTTTATAAGCCTAAAAAATGTTTAAAACTTTAAAAAAATTTCTAGGCTCTCCTAGTAAACCGATTTGAATTTTACAAAAAGCGTTTGAAAGTTTGAGCCTTCCTTTATATGTAAAAAAATTTCCAACTATCTGAGAGCCTTATTTAGGGCCTACTATAAATTTGAAAAGTTTCGATTTTTTTCCAGCAGGCTAGATTGAAAAATTATTATGCAAAACCTATCCGACCGATCTTAACAAAATTTAGCACACGTTTTAAACAAGTTAAATAGTTTTTCTAGGCGGAATATGGAGCTTGTAAGTCAAGTTTAAAAAGTCGAAAACATTTAAAGGATTAACTTCATTTTTTTGTACTTTTTTTCCAATTATTGCTATTTTTTCAACAATAAACATTAAATTTTTAATTTCTAGCTAACGAAATATTGTGTAAAATTGAATACCGAAACTTTTAACTTCTTATAATTTTTTCTCTAGGATCAATATTTTCCGAATTATAAACGAAAATAGGAGCAAAAAAATGAGAAATGTTCAATTTTTTTCAAATTTTGTTAAATAAAAAATTTAGCACAGGGTTTGCGACTGGCGCATATCGTGATTATCGATATTGGGTACATCCTGAAGGGATTTCAGCAAAAAATAGCTTCCTATGGAAAATGTCCATTATGGTCTGAATTTCTACAGATCCCGCCTAGTCTATGCAGCACTTCGCATGCACTCGGCATCCAAAAATATATTTTTTAGTCTCTAAAGACCATAGAAAAATAACTTCATTAGTCACATTTTTGGTTTTGTTCAGGAGAACATTTTTAAAGTTTAAAACTCTGTGATTATGTTAAAATACATCTTACAATTAATCAGTAATAAAAAGATAAAAATTTGCTATATTTGTTAAATTTATATCGCATATTAATGGTATTAATTGTCACAAGTTTTCTCACTGTAAAGAAGAACTTATAACGTTATTTCCTTAAAAAACATTAGCTGCCTATTTTTTGAAAAAAATAAAACAGAAATATAGCAAATATATTTTTAATCCAAAACGTATCAAACGACACATTGTCATAAAAATACATTTTAGAATATATTCCAGTTTTCCATGTCGCATGCCATTTTGCCAACTACTAAAATTACCTGGATTTATCAACGTTTTCTTCTGTTTGGAATGGACATGTCAAGTTCTCTTCCTCTACAGGATTTTTTCAAACATTTATATCTTTTGACTTATTAAGTTATTACTCTGTATTGTGTTACTCTAGAATCTATGGAATTAAAGATACAATATGGTATTAAAACCGAAAAATGTCAAAAATTGGACTTATCAAGTTGATATATTATCTTTTCTTTTTGGTTTTAAACGTTCTAAACCTTTGGCATTCCTTTTCTCAGGTATCTGTAGCTTCATCCGTGGATGTGTTATTTGATGCTATGAAAACTCAGTGTTCTAACATTATTGCCACAAATTGGTCGCATTTCTTCTGCAGTAGTCCTTTCCCAACTTAATGTTCTCATATTGTAACTTGGCTGCACCTTACTGATGATGACTCAATAGTCACAAATACGTTTTTAAAGTCTCCTTACGCCATTTTCACTATTTTGTTCTTTTAATTGTTGCAAGATAATTATGCCGATACATTTCACCTTAGTTTTATTATTTTCTCCCATTAATTTTCTTTTATATATATATATATATATATATATATATATATATATATATATATATATATATATATATATATATATAATTAATATTACGTGTAATAAAATTAGCTAGTAATTGCGGAATATTAAATTTAGGTAAACCTAAATTCAATAATTATCGTTTTTAATTTTATATTTTAATTGTCAAAAAACTGTCAAAGTGTTTAGACGCATTTCAAAGTTTCTCTTAAAAATTTAAATATTTAAACTATTATTTCTTTAGTTCTGAACGTGTAAATAGTGAATAATATTAAAATCAAAATCCTGTTCAAAGTTAAATGTGACAGTGTACTGAAAATCGTAGAATTCTGTGAGTACAAAACTGCATTATTAATAACCTTAAAATCAGAAGTTTAAAAGGCAAAATATTTTATCGATTTCAATTCAACTTATCGATTATTGACAACAACTTTTTGCTGGTTCTTGCTACTAACAAGTAATTAGGCTAGGCTGCTGTTTAATTTTATTAAGTGGCCAAGTCCGGCTTTAGATCCTCTGTGCCAATGTACGTAAATTCTCAGCGGGAAGATGGATGAACCGGAATCAGCTGCTACCTCACGAAATATACCCACTACGTCACATATATCTTACTCCAATGCATTAAATAGTTTCAAATATCCTTCAAAAGACCAAGGTATTATACTTTCAACCATACAAGGAATAAAAGTTTTCGAATATATAAAAGCTGTTGGATCAATAGTACAGCCCAAAAATGTTGTTTGGGCATCCAAAATATCAAACAACCGCATCTGCATCTACCTCTCCTCTAAATATGTAGTTGATCAATTTCTTAGCTCCCACAAATATATAAATATTGATGGTAACCAGATTGAAGTAAGAAGACTTATAACCCCCGCCCAGAGACTCATCATATCTAATGTATGTCCTACTATACCTAATAGCTTAATTGAAGAGCACTTAAAAACTATGGGTATAAAATCCGCCTCCAATATGACGTTTCTACGAGTAGGCATGCAAGACTCAGAATACAGCCACGTACTCAGCTTTAGGAGGCAAATGTTCATAAGTCCTTTAGAAAATGCATCAATTCCTGACTCATTTCTAATCTCATTCGACAATACATCATATCGACTATACATTTCCATAGATGGTTTAAACTGCTCCAGATGCAAGATTGTCGGACATCAAGATTCTGACTGTCCTTCTTTATCATCATCAAGCAACTCAATTAATCAAATGGAAACTGACCACCACGTGAATATACATAACTCTACCAATGAAAAATATAATCAGCTACAAGATCAACCACGAAACCAATACCAAGAAGATACCGAAACATTAATGGAACCAGAACCCAATACCATACAAAATCACGCATCAGCTACAAAAGACCAAACCACTTCCTCACAAACAAACAATGAATTACAAATCTTGAATCAACCAAAAATATTCCAAGATAATTCCTTAGTAATTGAAAGCGATAGAAAAAGCACTAAAATTACTCCTGCAACTAAAAGACAAATATCCTCTCCTGAAATTCTTGAAAATGACCTACCTCCTCCCGATACTCAAAAACCTAAGAAAAAGCCTAAAACCCAAGAAGATATTTCAATTATTCTAAATCAAATTAAAGAAAAAATTGAAAATAGAAACCCTTCCTTTACACTTACTTTTCATGAAATATGTGATTTTCTGGCAAATTCCCTTCACTCAAAACATCCTGAAGTCATTGTTAAAAATTATTCAAATGAAAGCCAAGAAATAAAAGAAATTTTAAACTTTATATATTCCCAAATACAAAATAAAACTTTAAAAAACAATATCACCAGATTGAAGAAGAAACTGCTTTTCAACAGTCCTTCTTCTACTGACGAAACTGACCAAGAATCAAGTTCTCAACAATAAATAGTTAACACATAAAGAGTTAATGGCCAGCACATTCATATTACAGTGGAACCCCAACGGTTATTTTACACATATAGAATCCATTAAGCTTCTTATACACGAATATCTTCCTTTAGTCATATGCCTAGAAGAGACCCATTTCAAGCACCAAAGTGTGACATTAAAAAATTATGTTCCTTTTCTAAGAAACCGAGTTGCAGATCACTCAAGCGGCGGAACAGCAATTTTTGTAAGGGATGACATAGAGTCAACTGAAATACAACTACAAACAAATCTCGAAATAGTTGCAGTGTCAGTCACCCACAAAATGAAAATCAATATTTGCAATGTATACTTACCTCATCCTACTGATTTAGACATAACTGAACTAAGCAATGTTTTAAACCAAATTCCACACCCAAAAATAATATTAGGCGATTTTAACTGTCACAACAGTACTTGGGGAAGTAATAAAACCGACAAATGTGGCAATCTCCTAAATAATCTCATTGATAATTTAAATTTAGTCTTACTAAACACTGGCAAATCTACTAGGTTCAATTCATACAATGGTACATTTTCTGCCATAGATCTCTCTTTATGCAGTCCGTCGCTAGCTCCTTTATTATATTGGGACACATTGGGGTATTTATATGATAGTGATCACTTCCCTATCACGATAATCATAAACACTAATGATAAATCAACTTTTCCAATTCACCAGACATGGAAAATAAAGTCAGCTGACTGGAATTTATATCGAACACTGATAGAAGAACAAACAAACAAATATAATTTAACCAATAACGCAAACCAAAACCTGGAAATATTTAATAACATTATTATTTCTGCAGCAACAATCGCAGTGGGAAAAACAAAATCGAGTCAAAGGCAGCCAGTTCCTTGGTGGAATAACGAAATTGCACAAGCACTCACTTTGTCTAAACACGCTTTTAACGTTTACAAGAAACATAAAACTATCGAAAACCTTTTAAGGTTTAAAAATCTCAGAGCTCAAAGCAGACAATTAATCAAAAAAGCAAAACGAGAAAGTTGGAAAAAGTACGTTTCTTCAATAAATCCTTCCACTCCCTTAGGCAACATATGGAACAAAGTCCGTAGAATAAAAGGTACAAAATACTTTCGAGGTATAGATACTCTATCATATAATAACCAAATGCATTCAAACAAAGAAGATATTCCAGAAATACTAGCAGATATATACGAACGTAATTCTAGTGATTCTAATTACAGCCTATCCTTTCTAGAGCACAAAAAACTAACGGAGTCTTCAAATATACAAATCACAGAGAGTGGCAATCCAATAAACAAACCAGTAAGTCTTCAAGAATTAGAATTTTGTTTAAGTGCTAAAAATTCGAGTCCAGGACCTGATGATATCCACCCTCTTTTCTTACGAAATCTTCCTCTGAATGCAAAGCTAATATTAGTTGATATTTTTAATAATATTTTTATTCATCATGACTTTCCTGATCTATGGTCGCAAGCAACTATAATTCCAATCCTTAAATATAATAAACCAAAAGACGATCCAAATTCCTATCGTCCAATATCACTTACGTGTTGTACCTGCAAACTTTTAGAAAAAATCCTTAATTATCGTCTTAAATGGTACCTCGAAAACAATAACCTAATAAGTATCAGACAAAGTGGATTTCGTACGGGTAGATCCACAACAGACAATCTAATAACACTTGAATCAAGTATACATGAATCCTTTCTGCACAACCAAAAACTTATTGCCGTGTTTTTTGACATAAGAAAAGCGTTTGACACAACATGGAGACATCTTATACTAAAAACACTTCAAGAATGGGATGTTCAAGGGCACATGTTGTCCTTTATTAAGAATTTTCTAGAAACACTAACTTTTCGAGTCAGAACCAATGGATTTACATCCTCCAGACGAGTACTTCAAAACGGCACTCCACAAGGATCTACTCTAAGTCCTACTCTTTTTCTAGTTGCAACAAATAGTATTATACATCAAATAAAACTACCTGTATTTACTAGCCTATATGCAGATGACTTAGTCATTTATCTAAGAACAAACAATGTAACTCTGGGAACACATATACTGCAAACTACCTTACACACAATTGAAAGCTGGTCGCAAAACACGGGTTTTATATTCTCTAGTGAAAAGACACGTTATTTAATTTTTAGCAAAAGAAAAAATTATCCTAATGTTCAATTAACACTAAATGGAGTTGTTTTGAAACAAGCAGAAGAAATAAATTTCTTAGGACTTTCTTTTGAACGTAACTTAAACTGGGAAACCCACATCACCAATCTGCAACGTTCTTGCCAATCCAGAATTAATCTACTAAAGATGCTGTCAAATACCTCTTGGGGGGCAGATACAACAACCTTACTTACTCTATATAGATCACTAATACGAAGTAAACTAGACTACGGCTGTTTATGCTACGATACTGCTAACAAAACATCTTTAAAAAAATTTGACTACATTCAAAATATGTGCTTGAGATTAGTTTTAGGTGCCACAAGAACTAGTCCAGTAAGTAGCTTACAAGTTTTGGCTAATGAACTGTCCTTAAGCCAACGAAGGCAACTCCTATCACTAAATTACGTTGCCAGAATTTCAGCAAACAACAGCAACGTAACCTACTCAACAATACTTTGCAGAACAAATATAACGTCCGATCTTTACAGAAACATTGCAATAAAAAAACTACCATTTCCCGAACGAATAAAACGTATTGGTCTTAATTTAGAACAGTTCAGTCTTACTATGCCTATTCATGTAAATGTTCCTCCTTGGATGATTAAACATCCAAAAATAGACACGTCTTTAAAAGAACTCCCGAAACATTCCACACATCCTTTCCTTATACAGCAAGCTTATAAAAATGTAATATCCAAATACCCAACAACCCATCAAATCTTCACTGATGCTTCCAAATGTCATGAAGGACATGCTGCAGCCTACATCTACGAAAACGTCAAGTCTACCATACGAATCCCAACAAATTGTTGTATATATACCGGAGAACTTACGGCAATTCATCAGGCCGTGAAAAAATGTTGTTCTATCAATGAAAGCAAATTTGTTATCATCACCGATTCAATGAGCGCATTACTTGGAATAAAACAGCTATATACAACTCACGCCATACTTCTCAAGATCAAAGAAGAGTTATCTTATCTACAGACTCAACAAAAAGATATTTCCTTTATCTGGGTACCTTCCCATATGGGAATAAGTGGTAATGAGGAAGTGGACTCTCTGGCAAGCAATGCAACCACCGACCAAAGTATTGCTATCATAAATCAAATGCCTTGGACTGATCACAAAGTAAATATCAAAGCCCATGTATACAGAGCGTGGCAAACTACTTGGGATCACACTGCTAATAAACTCAAAGAATGTCTAAGTCAAGTAGGAACCAAACTCATCTTACCAAATAATAGAAAAGACCAAGTCATCATTAACCGACTCCGAATAGGACATATTTTCCTTACACACAAGCATATCTTCAACCAGGAGGCTGCTCCGTTGTGTACCAAGTGCAATACTCAGTTGTCAGTGAAACATATAATTGTTGAGTGTCCAGTGTACCAGAACGAAAGAATCGCGTGTGCCCTTAGTGATAATTTAAAAAGTATACTAACGTCAAATTTACAGTCTTTATTAAGTTATCTTAAAATGACTAAACTATATACCAGATTGTAAAAAATATTTTTTTTTATGCAACAATATGTATCTTACTGTTTGTGTATGTCCCCCCGCTAATAACCCTTAGTGGTTGATGCGGGTATATTTGTTTAAATAAAAAAAAAAAAAAAAAAATTTTATATTTTATATTATAACGAAAATAAATGAAATTAAATTATGCTAATTTTATAAACATAGTAAATACGAAATTCCAATCAACGAATATAATTTATTTCCAATATAATATAAAAACAGTAATTATAGAATTTAGAATTACCTAAATTTAATATTCTGCGATATTTCGCTAATTTCTTTTTATTACATGTAAAAACACATAATATTAAATCTATATATATATTTAGTGATGGCAAAAAAATGCAACACCTAGAGGGACAAATATTTTTTTAAATATTAATGTATGGAAGTATACATTATAATATTTTTATTATTTGATAGCATTATAAACAAATTGGCAACGTCATTTTCGTCAACAAATTAATAACGAATGGCTTCTTCGTGATTTTCTGTATACTCAGTTACTTTATGTATACTAATACACATCTAAATTCTTCTTATGGCATGCCACAGGTCTATTAAGTTTGTTGGAGGACGTGGTAATCGATTTAGGTTTCGACCTACTATATCCCACACATGGATGGGTGACAAATCAGCTAATCTTAGTGGCCACTCCAAAGTCTCTATAATAGATTCTCATGATTTCACGATCTTGCGTTATCCTGTTGAAAGATCGCATTTTTCAATGGTTTGAAGATAGGAAAAAAAAACTGGTTGCAGTACTTCACCAATATATCTCCGAGCTGTCAGACTGCCGTTAATAAGAACTAGCGGTGATAGTACAAAACTATCAAACATCTCATTTATCGTTACATGCTCTCCAACGCTATAATTTTAAGAGCATGCCTTTACAAATTAATCGGATATTTTGCGAATGGGAGCTAAATTATCATTTTTGGCTCTTCCCTTTCTGCTAGTTACGTCATCGAGTCGTAACACCCGAAAAATACCCTGCCCTGACATTACAGCTGTAAAGTATTCTGGTGCCGTACCAACTCTAATCCACAATTCCGAAGTGTTCACGTGTTATCCATTTTTTCACTCCCGTCATGTATAAACCAAGAATGCGTAGATTTCATCAAAATCAACTGGCGAACAATCTTCAGGTCTCGAATAAGATTCCCTTAATTGTTCTAATTTCTGGTTTGTAAAATTAACAATTTTTTACACGACTAAGTCGGGAAAAAATCATTTCCAGGAGTCTAAAATGGTTGCAGCTGTTTTGGCAACGGCTTAAACACCAAGGCAGGTGAGTAATACGGTTATGGAGACGTGTTTTTTGTTTAGGCAAGTTAGGTTTGTGCTTCAGCCACTCAGCAGATTTTTTTCCTATGAAAATAGGTTCCCTTTTTGTCGCCGTTGAGCCACAGGTTGGGTAAAAATCACGTCAATGTTATTTTGGTCAGATTGTTCTGTATCAGTAATATGCAAGCTATAGTCGAAAGGAATATCACTAAGATTCTTATCAAAATCATCACGTTATTCTTTTTCTATATATTCTATATCATTTTTTTTTATCTATTTTCAAATGATTTATAATTCTAAAAATTAAATATGTGCTGAGTACAGTAACACGCAAAAATATGTGGCTGAATTTACCAATACCAACTTAAATTAGAACACAGAAAGATATCGTCATATACTCTTCAGGAATTTATAAAGAAATGTTAAAAGTACATTTTAAAACTTTGGCAAATTCGAAAATTCGAATATTTACTACTGTTTTTAAGCTACTAAGATAGCCATTCTTACCTTCTTCAGTTTTAAAATTTGCGGTTGTAAAAAAGACATTTTAAAGAAAAAATGTCAAGAGTGATTTTGTGTTTCGAATAATCCAAAATACCTAAAAACGAAAACAACTTTGTCCTAAACAAAAAAAATTTTCAAAATTGTTTAAAATCATTTCTCTAAACAACTAATGACTATTATTTGCTCACAGCAACATGCAAATTTGTTTTAAAGGGACTATTTAAAGTAAGATTAGGGAAAAACCAAATCGGAATATTTTTACAGCATGGTTGATCATACTGACTGGGTCATGAATATGAATATTTGAAAACGCTCGGAACTGGACACTGAAAGCGAGAAATAGAAGTGAAGAAACAGAACAAATTAAGCAGGCCAAAGTCCAATTTTATTGTGGAGCCAATCTTATTAAAAATTAAAACAAAGTTAGGGTATCAGGAATTCCAGCAATAAAAGAAAGCTGCAAAAATTGACAGGCAGAAAATGGAAGTCACAAAGCAAATAATAAAGAAAGCTTGGCAAGAGTAAGTGGAATTAGATGAAACTATAGAAAGAAAATCAATAGGTGATTACTATGTACATTCAAATAAAAACTTTCACAAATATTTCGTTCTTTTAAGAAAAGAAGTAAAAAAACAACTTCAAAAATCATAAAATTTCTAGGATCAAAAAATCAGTAATGAATATTATTGAAGCAGCAAGGAAAAACTCCAAAATTCCAAAACATAAAATACTATTAAATTTAAAGGCCCAAATAGGGAGTAAAATAGATTATAATATTTCACCCGAACAGACAGACAAAAGTCAATTAATGAGAATAAAACGTGTTGAAATGAAGACTTTTGAAAAACCAGATGGATACGTTTTTGGATATATTGTGTAGCGCACGATACAAGGAAGTTCACTAACTTCATTCGAGCAACAAAAAACGAAACAGACTAGAATAGTGTAGAGAATTTAAACAAATCACTTAGTAGTTATTGGTCTAAGGGCCAGCTAAGGGCCACCGTGACCTTTTCAATTCTGATGGGTCCACCCTAGTTTTTTTTATATATTTTTGGCTGCTGATTACAAATTTCGAGGATGGATTTCGATTCGAGTGGTCTAAAAATTGTTATATACAATTTACTTGTTTATAAGGCTCTAGCTTGTAAACTAAAAGAGCTAGAAAAAATTTTTAATCAAATTTGTTCTTTGAAAAAAAAATTAATTTAATAATAAGAAATCGAGATATTGCAAAATTAGTGCAAAGTGGTTGCAAAGTAAGTATTTTTCGAAGCTTTTTCTATCTTAACTTGGCTTCTACGCATGCAAATAAGCTTTACAGTCTTATTTGCAAGCTTAATTTAAGTCAAATTACTTTATTTTTTTTTAAGTTGTAACTGTTTGAAGCTGTAATTTTCTTTAAAAAATTGTAAATTAATTAAGGGTTTTGAGCAAATTTGAGCAATAAATATTTATACTTAAATTAACAGTAATGATAGAAGAGCTCAATAGTAACATTTTGAGCTTGGTAAAATGTTCGTAGGTTTATTCGTGGCCAAGATGTCAATATTTCGATAGCATGCTCCGAGGCGCAAGATCGGTTCGCAGCGAAAAGGTACGCGCGCGAACCGCTCGATGCAAATTATAGTTAATATATATGTTATCTTCATTTTTGAAGATCCTTATACAATTTTATCATATAATTCTTATAATTAAATCATCATAAATTAGATCCCTTTCATTCTATTTACATTATGATAATCATAATAGTTGTAATTTCTGATATATCTTATAATTATGTATAAAATTTTGTGTTCTAAAAGTAATTTTTTAATACTAAAAAAGTGATTTAATAGGAGTATATAGAAAAATTGTTTATAAATAAGATTAAACAAATAAATAAAAAAATATTAATAAAAAGGCAACTTAAAAATTATTTGTATATTCGGTAGTCATTAGCTGCTTTGTTTTGAAGAATTTTGCAATGAAAATACGCTAAATGTTATTATTTTATACGTTGTATTCCAGTTTAAAATAAGAAATAGCAAATTTGGTCCACTAGAACCCGAGATATGTCATTTTTTCCGGGCGCTCTATTTTGAAACTGTGTTGGATTTTTTGAAAAACGCAGCTGGCACTTAAGTTGGTTACCCTCACTCCTTTTACTCTAATCGAAACGCAAAGTACTCTTTGTTTACAATACTCCTGTTTAAACAATTTTCAATAATTTTGTTTGCTAAAAATTTTGTTAAAAACTTTTCTTATAAAAATTGGTTAATGTTACCCCTTAATATTAATAATTAACCTAATAGTGGTTTTAAAAGAGGCTATTTTAGCTCCTAAGGGTCGTAGAACCTTTTTTCTTTTTTAAAAAGTTGTGTTTTTTTAAACATCTTTTCGAATATTTTTTTTTTTTTGGCATTTAATTACAACTAAATTCTACGGAGTTATAGTAATTGTTTATAAGCTTAAAAAGTGATATTTATAATTAAATAATTTTGTGTACATAAATGTAGCTTTTCACTTTTTCCATGCGTCTTAATAAAGAAAATAAGCCCTGGATTATTGAGATCTATTCAGTCAAATTATCTGGACCAACCTTGGAAATTAGATCTTTTTTAAAAAAATCTTATAAACAAAATAAATTTCGCAAAAGCTCTAAAACCAATCTGGCCCATCTTTTGTACAAAATTCAATCACAGTAAGACCATCTAGTGCATGTACATTTAAACAAATTTTAATAAATAATAAAAAAGCTAAAAAAGTGATTTTTTTGTATTTTGCAAAAACTTTTTTGTTTATTAACCGATTTTAATTTGGCATATCTTATTTTATGTATCTTTTTTTCTGAAAAAGTTGTCAAATCTCTAAATAGACAAGGTTTTAAGTTATGAGCAAAGTAATAAGTTTGACGTTTTGATTTTTATCTAAAAAATGAGAGTTTTTTTGTAATATCTAATACTACACTCGTCAGTGTAATTCAACTCGTCAAACCGGTCAGATATGTCGAATAAAAACCTAACTAGGATCTTGAAAAATGAAGATATATAATATATTAACATAGTTAATATATTAAAATATAGTACGTAGATAATATTAACATAGTTTGCATAGAGCGGTTTGCGTGCATACCTTTTCGTTGCAAGCCGATCTTGCGCCTCATACCGCGCTATCAAAATATCGATATCTTGGCCAAAAAATATTTTCCTAAGCTTAAAATGAGTTCTTTTATCATTACTATTAATTCAAGTAGAAATTTTTATTGCTTATATTTGTTTAAAACTCTTACCCCATTTTAGTTAACGAGCTAGAGCTTTAGAAACAATTAAATTGTTTATAAAAAAATGTTGACCACTCAGATCGAAATCCACCCTTAAAATTCGTAATTAGCAACCAAAAATACATAAAAAAAAACTTGGGTGTATCCATCACAATTAAAAAGGCCACGGTGACCTAACTGGCTCGTAGACTATATGTATTGATTATTGTTTAGGCATAGAAAATATTGTCTGATTTATACTTATGAATATAATACCATAATGTGATTCATATATCTTATAAGGTACAGTTAAAGGCAATATGTAGGTTTGGTTGGCTTGGTGGATTTTTGGTTTTCTAGGTAGTAAAAAACAGTTTTAATCAAAATTCTAACTGACAAAGAATTTACCATAGGATTTTTTTGATCTGTGTGAGAAAATGGCATAAACTATTACAGCCACCGTTTTAACTACTTTGGTCGTGTTTTTCATCACATCAACCAGATAATATTGTACAAAAACTCCTTACTAATAACCTTTTTGTCGCTTCATATAACTTGCCGTCCGCTACACCACTCGCTAGTACCGATATCCACTTGACCACTTTTCCACTATTCTTCTCATTTAAATATTAGAAGAAATGAGGAAAAAGTCATGTCATTTTGAAAGTTTAGACAATAAGAATACACCAAGGTAAGGCATTTAACTCGTATAAACGCACATTTTACGTCAAAGTAACTTTAATTACCAGTGGCGGACCGGGAACAGGTTGATTAAAATTAAAAAATCAAAATAAAATAAATCTATTTTACAAAATGTAACACAATTGAAAATATGGGAAGAAGGGTTTTTTGAATAAAATGGATTATGTTGTTAATAACGAAAATAAGGAAGCCTGGGTTAAAAATATCCATTTTCAACGATAACACAATTAATATTTGGTGGAAGCCCCATTATTGCCAATACAACTTTGCAGTCTTCTGTTCATAGATAGGAAAGGCAAGCCTTATCGGAACCTATGCCCGTGGCTCAAGAAGTTGTATCAGAAAAGTAAGCATTTAAAAGGCATCTTATGCTTACCTTTTGGGTTTCCGTAACCTTACCCATTGGATTTTCAATGAGTACAATGCTATTATAGTGGTCTCTCGAGATAAGTTTTTAAAGGCCTAACGCGTGGGATAAATTTTTTATGCCTTCGCAAAATTGCTGCGTTTTTGTAATCCTCAAAAATAAGCTAAGATGTCATAAATAAATAAAAATAGAAACACAATGAAAACGGATGAAATACTGTATATATTAACAAGAAAGTGGCCCCTTGAAAAATGCAAAGAATAGCAGCCAAAAATGATATGAGATAAAAAAAATGAAGAAAATAATAATAGCAACACAACAAGAAATATTCTGTATATATGAAAAACATTTAATTTTTGAAGTAATAAATATTAAGTATAAAAAAGTTATTTGAGTTAGGTCAGAAGATCCAAGTCCTGTTACTGCAGTGTCTGTAGTGCTACTGAAACTGTTGGCAAGTATTCTTATTGTAATCTAATTCACCTTGTGGGTAATCGGCGATCGGTGGTCGGTAGTGTTTTAGAGGGAACCCTGTATGGAAAGTGTGTTGCGCTTTTGCAACCCCTATGGCACTATTACCTATAATGTGTGGTCCCGCACTTGTTTGTTTAGTAGTGGCGGCCTTAAACCCTGTAGTATCCGCATTCAACCTGTAGAAAGTATTCATGAACACATAAATTCATACCTATCGTGTTGACTAACATTTTTTGGAAAAGAACTAAACCAGTTATTTGAGTGTATGCTTGTTTAGGTTAAAAGGGACATAAAATATTTAAAATTTGTGGCTGTCGCTTCGCTAAAAACGTTTTGGGGTAAATATGAGGTAAAATGGATGAAACCGATTTGATTAATACCGATTTTTATCTAAGTTTTAAACATCTATTTCAAACGATAATTGAAATGTTTTTAATTTAAGTCAAAAATGTATGGTAGTGTTTTAAGAGGAAAACAAAAAATTTGCTGCAGAATACTATAAAATATCAAACAATTCCCATATTATTATGAAAGTATAGGTATTCATTCTGCTTCTATAGAACACCAGTCAATGCTTTGATATAAAAAATTAGAAAGCATTTAAGGTGCGGGTTAGCAACCTTCTTCGGACGGAGGGCCATTTTTAAAATAAAATTTTTTATGTGGACCGCATATTCAAATGTAACTTAAATCAGTGGCGGATATTACAGCAAGCCCCCCTTGCTGGCTCACAATCATTACTGCCGGCGTCAGTCAGACAGCACTCTATTCATTTAATTTTTTTCTTTAATGCTTCAGTCGACTCTAGTGAGTCCGTGAGTCGAGTTCTTGTACTGTCCTATGCAACAAGCGCATCTTTGTCATAGAATTTTATATATTTCTATCTGGCACATAGATAGCTAACACAAACCTACGAGAAAAGTCGCGGCCATTCTAGTGATCTCGATACGTTATTATGTCTGGCATTGGTTCGAGCAAAATCACGATTCTAGTTTTTTTTTTGTACAGAGAACCTTCGATACGTAGCATTATAAAGACGGCCTATTTGCCGAATCGGAGGTTAGTTTACATTTAGATGCAGAAATATGCAGTGCGAATAAAGTATTCGAGAATAACTGGCATCTAATTTACCTACGTCGTAACAATATAATAAAATGGACCGTTATGTAATAAGAAAAAGAAAAAAATCCATGACTGAAAGAAACTTGTGACTGAAACACTAATAAAGTTTGTCAAATTTTTTTAGCAACACGAGACAACCGCGAACTTGTGGTTATAAATCAATTGTCAAGACAAAGAATGGGAAGCATTAGAGAAAACAAAGACCGTCTTGTACCTATAATCAAAACAATCATATTTCCTTTTCGGGGGCATAGAGATGATGGGAGACTTGCAACTAAAACATCACCGTAAGACCACTAAAGCGACGCCACTTACATAAAACAACGTGTAACAAACTTATTTCATGCTGTAAAACAGTAATATTATTGACAATACTGGAGGAAATCAAAGATTCTCGGTATTACAGCATTACCTTCGATGAAATTGCGGACTTTTTTGGCAAATTTCGTTAACAGCAGCCAAAATACAATTTTAATGAACTCTCCATCCGTAAAAGGTTTGTTATGTTTAGCAATTAATATCAAAATATGTAAAGAGGCTTTGATCAATGCTGAACTTTGTTCCTTACATTTTTTAAAAACGTTTTGTTGTGCTTCTAATGATTTTTGTAAATAATTAATTATTTTCTCTGAATTGACATTAAAATTTGTCATATTCACTTTTGTGTTTCATGTCGTAGTGACGACGCAAATTAAATTTTTTTAATACGTCTATAGATTAATTGCAAATTAAGCATAGTGTTTTATTGCAATTATTAATATTAATAAACAAATAATCAAAAATTCACTTTTCATTAAATTCGCGGTTTTCCTCGAAAACCGCCTAGCAAACCGCGTAGGTTTCCAGTAGCAAATTAGCGAAATGAAAGAATGTTAGGTACACTGTACCGGGTGGTCCAATATGCCGATCTTTCGGCTATATATCAGAAACTATTTATGTTATAACTTTAGGAAAAAAAATTCCTTAGTAAAAGTGGCCAAGAGAAATCGCTGGAAATAACTTTCAAGTTTCTGGGTTAACCGCTAGGGGGCGTAACCTGTGAAGAAAAATTTGAAAACCAGTTTTTTGTGATATATGCCCAATTATACCAAGTGTTAAATAAGTAAACTAGAAAGAGGCCTAAATTCCGCACAAAGTTGTTCAAGTACTTTTTTTTATTTTTTCAAATAAAGGGTGGGGGAGAGTGGGAAAGTTTTTGTGGATAAATACCTATAACTTTGGTTTGGATCAACCGATTTTAACGAAATTAGTGTCATTAGAAAGAGTCTGCATGATTTAATTTATATCTACTATAAAACAATTGCATTTAGTTTAAATTGTCATGGGTAAAGGGTACTTTTGAATAGAAAAAATTAAAATTTGTTTTTCTTCAAAATATTTAATGGAAACACCTATTTATTGTAAATTATAATGGATTTGGATTAAATTCGTAATAAAATAGCGCAAACCGCATGTTGATAGCTTTTGTCGAACTCGAGATATGAATAAAAACGCATAAACATAAGTAAGTATAGTATTGACTCACCCTTTATTATAACTTAAAATTAAATATGTGAAAGATCATACAAATATCTCGATCATTAAAACTTAATATCCAATTAAATGTTCAAATTGTTTTCCATCGTTATCCACACAAAGATGTAATCTTTCGTGCGTAGACATAACAGCTGCTTCAATCTCAGCTGTTGATATACTATTTATTGCGTTTATAATGCGCTGTTTTAAGTCTTCTCGCGTGGTTGGTTGAGTTTGGTACACTAGGTCCTTTAATCTTCCCCACAGATAAAAGTCCTGACATCTAGCTGACCATGAAAATATACTTCCCCTTCCAATCCATTTATTTGGATAACTTGCATACAAATAATCTCGAATTCGTCTGGAAAAGTGCGCAGGACACCCGTCATGTTATAATATCATATCTCTTCTTGTTTGTAAGGAAATATCTTCCAATAAAACAGGCAACTGATTTTCCAGAAAATCCAAATATGTTTCGCCATTTAAAGTTCTATCAAAGAAATATGGACCTACGATCTTTCCATCAACTATACCTCACCAAACATTAAGACTCCATCTGCCTTGAACCTGCACCTCATGTATCCAGTGAGGATTTTCTTCAGCCCAATAATGCATATTATGCAGATTAACACCACCCGCACTATTAAACGTAGCCTCGTCTGTCCACAAAATCTTTGACATGATATGCGGTTGTTCTTCTAGCAGACCTAACATCCAATTGCAGTAATCCAGCCTTGCATCAAAATCTCTCTCATGTAAAGCTTGGTGGAGAACTACATGATAAGGATGCAGTCTAAAAAACAGAACAACAAATATTGGTGAAAAAGAAACCACTATATTTACTAAAACTCAAATAATCCACAATAATTGTTTCACAAGATAAATCGTGCATAAGTATTTTTAAGAAACGGATTAAAGTATAAAACTGCCGTTTTTGTCGGAATATTAAAATAACAGTTGAATCTAAAATTTAAAGGGAATTCCAAGTTTCTGACCTAAACGTTCACTTTCTAATATGAAAAACCAACCTGTGATGTTTTAAAATCCTTAGAACAGTAGTTTTGGGTATGTTTAATTCTATAGAGATTGATTGAATCTTCGGTCATACCTCTACTACGTCGTTTAAAACAAGGACATTGAAAACTACCAGTTTCTCTTAATCTTCTCGCTTTTCTTTCAAATACTTCTTTGCCATAATGTCTCCTGTCAGGATATCTTACAGAATATATACGTGAGGCAATAGCGGCATTTTGGTGACATTCGAAATAAACTCCAATCATATCATATAATTCTGCATTTGATATACTCATTACGAATTATTAGTACTGAATTAATTACTAATATTACCAATATTTTTATCTATTGAAAAAAGTGCAATCTTCAATTCGAATTATAATATAACACTTCTTAACAATGTTTTGACTGCTGTCAATAAATTAACAAAATATTAACTCCCCCTCAAATTCATTGTCGTAGCCTACTTAGTTTCGAAAAAACTATTTTTAATCATATGAAATAACAATGGTCAAAATAGGTATCAACATTAAGATTTTTCTGCTATAAAAAAAATTTAAAGTACCTACTGACTTATTTTTTAATTTAATTTATAATACAGGGTGAGTCAATACTATACTTACTTATGTTTATGCGTTTTTATTCATATCTCGAGTTTGACAAAAGCTATTAACATGCGGTTTATGCCATTTTGTTACGAATTTAATATAGTGCTATTATAATTTACAATAAATAGGTGTTTCTATTAAACATTTTGAAGAAAAACAAATTTTAATTTTTTCTATTCGAAAGTACCCTCTACCTATGACAATTAAAACTAAATACAATAATTTTATAGTAGATATAAATTAATTCATTCATACTCTTTCTAATGACACTAATTTCGTTTTAATCGGTTGATCCAAACCAAAGTTATAGGTATTTATCCACAAATAATTTCCCACTCTCCCCCACCCTTTATTTAAAAAAATAAAAAAAAGTACTTGAAGAACTTTGTGCAGAATTTAGGCCTTTTTCTAGTTTACCTATTTAAAACTTGGTATAATTGGGAATATTTCCCAAAAAACTGGTTTTCAAAGTTTTCTTCACAAGTTACGCCCCTAGCGGTTAATCTAGAAACTTGAAAGTTATTTCCAGCCATTTCTCTTGGCCACTTTTACTAAGGAATTTGCTCTGCTAAAGTTATAACATAAATAGTTTCTGATATATAGCCGAGAGATTGACTTATTGGACCACCCGGTACACTTGCTAAGCGAGCCGTCAGGTCGTATTCACTGAGGTGTGGGATTAAACTTGCTCAGTGAAATAGGTTACCCAATATTTTTCTGTTAGCGTGCATTTTTGTCACCGGTCACATTTCGGCATGCTCAAGCATTAAGTTTGTTAATTTTTCCTAAAATTATATTGGTGCTTTGGCGAGCCGTACAGAACATTGCAAATTGCCGTATGCGGCCCCTGGCCGCAGGTTCCCGACCGCTGATTAGCGACGAAGAGACCATTGATCGACATTATTAAAATCTAAATCTACAATGTAGCTCTTCCTGCAGCCGATAAGACCGATATAATCAAAGATGGTCGTAGCATAAGTTAGAATATATAACCAGCAAATTTTTTAGAGTAGAAATACATAAGGTGAAAATCATTATGTTCATTATCTATTTACTATGTATTTTTTAAGTTTCTGTCTTTAACATCTAACATTAAACAATTTACCCTTATCCATGTTCGTTTAAATACTTTATTTGGTATTGAGAGGGAGTTATAAACTCCAATTATGTATTCAAAACGCTTATAAAGGGAAGAAATATTTTCCGTTTTAAGATTGTAATTCGAACTAACTAAACTAAAAGCAATTGATTAACTTAAAATATAATTATTACAAATCTTTCGTTTACTAATACACGAATTTCTTATTCTTCTTCGTCTTTCTTCTTGTATGTAGGCTTTAAAGCCTGTTTCTTCTTTAATATTAGCCTCATAAATTGTTTAAATTATCGCACCATCTTTTTTTGGTCTGCCAATACTTCTTCGTCCATTTGGTGACTTATCTCGTGCTATTCGTACTATCGTATCCTCTGCCATTCTACTAATGTGTTCGTTCCACTCCTGTTTTCGTTTTGTAGCCCATCCATTTATGTCTTCTATATTGCATGCTCTTCTTATGTTTTCGCTTCTCTCCCTATCCAACAGGCTTTTCCCTGATATTCGTCGGAGTATTTTCATCTCTGTTTCTAGTAATCGTCTCGTTTTATATGTGTCAGATCTTGTCTCCGCCGTGTATGTTAGTATAGGTCTAATTGCTGCTTTATTTCTGCTTTTGTGTCTTGTCTTAGGTGTTTGTTCTTCCAGATTGTGTCATTAAGAGATCCCGCCGCTTTACTTGCTTTTAAGCTTTGTTGTCGTGCTTCTTTTTCCACATCTCCGTAACTAGTTATATCTATTCCCAGATATCTAAACCTTGCTTCCTGCTTTGTTATTTTCTCATCAATTTCGATTTTACATCGTAGTGAGTATTTGGATGTTGTCATACATTTGGTTTTTTCTGCTGATATTATCATATTGTATTTCTTGGCTGTGGTATTGAAGAGCTCGTCTTCTGTCTCGGCGATTATTGCGGCGTCGTCTGAATAACATAATATTTGGATTTCTTTGTTCCCCATTCTGTAGCCATGACCTTTAGATACTGTTTGTAATATTTCGTCCGTTTTTGTATTAAAGAAAAGTGGGCTTATCGAGTCACCCTGTCCGACTCCGCTTTGTACTGGTATACAATGTGTTAGTTTTCCATTTATCTTTGCCTGTATTCGATTAACGAAGTATTCCATTCCTCTTGTATCTTGCAATGCAATTTCTTATGTCAATATATATAAAATGTGTTTAACTTAAGTAAGAATTTCATTATTAAAACAAAAGGACTGTATTTTTGTCTCTACTTTTTACTCTTTCGAATGACTTTTCTTGGTATATATTCTTTGGTACGTTTCCAGGGTTATCCCGGGATAGTTTTCTACTCCTTCTTTCACGCATCAGCTTATATATGCTCGACTTTGCAATTACGGTCATATTTAAACATATTTCTATTTCACATAAAGAATGAATATGAATAACTAAATGAAGAATGGGATAGAAGTACGGAAATAAAATGGCGTATTGAGATAGCTAGAAGTGCTTTTAATAAGATGAAAGCAATATTATGCAATGGAAAACTCAACATCGAAATTAGAACTAGAGTATTGAGATGCTACGTGTTCTCTATCCTGTTGTATGGGGTTGAGGCCTGGACAATTACAGAGGCGACAGAGAAAAAACTCATTAACTTTGAAATGTGGTGTTATCGAAGAATGTGAAAAATATCTTGGACGCAATACATAACAAATGCAAAACGCTACGAAGAATAAAAAAATATAAAGAAACACTCAACACTATAAAGAAAAGAAAAATGAGCTACTTTGGTCACATACGAATTGATGCGGCTGGTCATACAAGGAAAGGTGGAAGGCAGAAGAGGACCGGGGAGAAGACGCACGTCCTGGCTGAATAATCTGAGACAATGGAGTGGGATGTCTCAGAACGGCTGCAGATATAGTAAAATGGGCCATGATGATCGCCAATGTCCTTAGGGATGGGGCACGTTAAGAAGAAAAATCGACAAGATTTGGAGTATTTTGCCATTTTAAAGTATTTTGCCAATACGTTAAGGAGATTTTTTTTATTTATAGATAATGCACGTAAAAAAACTTTATATCCATTTGATTTTCACTATGACAACAAACTTCTTGGAGCTTTTTTTTGGAAAAAAAACTAGACTGCTTTCGAAAATTGTTCCGGGTGGATTGATTGACAAAGTGGTAATTAGATAATAATGAAGTAGTACCTTTATCATATAGCAGCCTCATCTATTAAGAAGAGCAAATTTCTTATCCTCTATCTGCCTTAGGATTTGTGTAAATAAAGGTTTTATTTTCAAAATCATTTCAAATAGTAATGCCATTGTTCCATTTGATGCTTTTAACTTACCAATCCCACGATTTACATACCAAATGAGGATAGTAAATAGTTTATTATTTAATTCTTAAATATCCATACAATATTTCAAACATTAAGTTTGAATTTATGACTATAATGTAATTTCGCAAAATTTATTACTATTTTTATAAGAATAATTTTATTGCGACACTTTTATCCTTACACAATCAGTTTATTATTTAGTTTTGAAGATACGGTACATATTACTAGAAAAAAAAACAATGCAATTACCTGTACTGAATACTCAGACGGGGTTATTCAACCTCATCTATAAACAACTACAACAAGAACATTAAATATTAGAATTTGATATTAATCAAAGGGAAAAATATCTCTTACTCAAAATATGGTAATACCTATAAGATCGAGGGCAAGTAACTCAGCTATCACCTTAGTATTACCACCCACAAAATAGGTTAACAGCATTCATAATTTTTATTTCAAAGTTATATTCTGATATTAAATATTCTCTAAGATAAACATTTCACAAGAAAATATCGCAATACCAAATAAAGTTTTATTAAAAAGGTCTTTTAGCTATAACCATTCCTTAATGTTATCCTTTCGATTGATATAATGCTACTTATTTTAAATGACAATAAGTAATTTATCTATCGAACTACGAATTATTATATATACATAATATATATATATATATATATATATATATATACTAGAAACAATAGATATCAAATTGCTGTTTCCTCTAATACAATCATATTTTCCACCACCCACAAGATGTAGCTGATAACAAGGGTTCGTACCCACCATCGCTCTCGCTCTGCTCACGATATCGATATTAGTGGGGTGAAATGTTCAAATTTACATCAAATTTACAATTAAAATTTCAAACGTTATTTCACATAACACATATTATTATGTAGAAGTTTTAAAAAATATTAGTTATAGACTAATTTGTATAGCATTTAACATAAAAAATATAATTTTTTAACTTAGTTTATTTCTAATTTAATAAAACAAAATAAAAATTAAATTAAATATATTAAAACTAAATTAAAAATAATATTTTATTTTTATGTTAATATTTATATTTATAAGGTGCTAAATTTTCTCATAAAAGGAAAGATTGTGTGGAAAATGAAACCGGGAAGAAAAAACACTCGTCACTAAAAAGGAAAAAATTGAACAGGTATAGTTTAATATAATGAAGATAAACTTTCGATAATGGAGAGGGAATAACTGTAAAACTATGGCGAAGAACGATTTATGCTAATGGTCAGCACCAGATCACTGCAGCAGCTGCAGCATTTGAAACCACAGTACAATAAGTTCAAGGATATGCAATTCATTGTCAAGGGTTTAGGGGAACACGACACATAAAAAAGAAAAAGAATATTTTGGAGTGTGATTTTGAGTATCGTTTACAGAAGAATTGAAATGTTGAAACTGCTACACCTCTATTACGATACGTGCTGAGCTATGATGCGAACCCTAACCAAAAATGATTACTGTGGACTATAAAAGGCTGTGTTAACTGTGTCTTTTGAGCAGTATATAAGATACAGAAAAAATATACAGGGTCTTCCATAGTGCCCACTGTACCGCATCAAAGATATGTTTTTTTAACTGAAACACACTGTATTTTATTTTAAATTTAAATTCCGCTTCTGTTCCTTGTTTCAAGAACTCAAAGTTGATTTGTGATATAAAGGGTAGATATTAAAAAAATGATTACCAAATTTTAATGAAAATTGTAAAAAGTTCAGCGCCCTGTATAATTGAAAAGGAGTATAAAAGCAACGTTTTACGTTTTTTTTAAACGTTGCTTTAACGTTGCTTTCACGTTGCCAATAAAAATAAAACATGGGATAAGGCAAGGAGATACATTGTCACCGAAATTATTCACAACGGCTTTAAGATGGTCAATTGGGACCACAAAGGAGTTAGAATAGACGGCTTAAAGCTTAACCCTCTCCGTCTCGCAGATGACATTGTCCTTATCACAGATAATTTAGGAGAAGCCAGAGATATGTTACATGAATTGGACCTTGCATGTTCGAAGGTGGGCCTCAGAAAGAACTTGACTAAAACTAAGTTTATGACAAATATGGTCCCCAATAACCTTTTAACTATTCAAGACAAAGTGGTAGAACTAGTGGATTTTCATCTGACCAGTACGTTCAATTTTGTTTATTGACCGTAACATTTAAATGGAAAGTAACCTCATCAGAAAAAAGGATTTGGTTAAAACAATTAGGATTAGTGTTAAATTTATTTAACATTGTGTCACCGAACTGGATTCTGCGATCTGGATCGTCTTCTGTCAGTTCCAGTACCAATTGTGCTTTATAGGGATACCATTTTTCTTTTTTTAAATATTTACGAACAGTTGTTTGACTTTTACCATGTATTAAAGCAAGCACTAAATAACACAAAAAACACGAAATCTGTGTAATATGGGAGACTTCAACGCTAAAGTAGGAGAAGACATAACTCCCGGAATTACTGGAGGATTCGGTCTTGGGGAAAGAAACGAAAGAGGTGATAGGTTGGTGGAGTTCTGTCAAGAGGAAAACTTTGTTATCACCAACACATGTTTTAAACAACCAAAAAGACGTCTCTATACATGGATATCACCGAGAGATGGCCATGGTAGTGTAATGCGTAACCAAATAGATTATATCATGATTAACAATAGATTTCGAAACTCATGTAAATGTACTAAGGCATATCCAAGTGCCGACGCAGCCACCGATCACAATTTACTGGCATCTCGAATCAACCTAAAATTAAAGACAATCAAAAAGCCTTCCATTACAAAGAAATACGATAGACAAAAACTAAAAGAAGAAGAATTTAAACATCACTTTGAGCAGACAATGAACGAAAAAATTCGAGACAACATCACACAAGTATACAATGTACCAACAATCGAAGAAAGATGGGATAACATATTATAAACCTATTACACCTATGTCACCTATTATAAAAAGCAAGCGTGGATGAAAGATGAAATAATCGAAATGATGGACGAAAGAAGACAGCTTAAAAATAGAAATAACTCAGAGTATAAACGAAAGCATAATCTGATTCGAAGAAAAATCAGGGAAGCCAGAAAGTTATGGATGCGAGCAAAATGTGAGGAACTAGAAGAATTGCAACGAAAACATGACGCATTTAACACACAAAGGTAAATAAAAGAAGTTACAGTACACAAAAGAAATACACCCATAACATTAACGAATAATGAAGGTCATGCACTATCCCTAGAAGACGAAGTAATGGAGGAATGGGAAAACTACATTAAAGCATTATTTAAGGATGATCGAGGATCATTACCTAACTTAAGTGCAAATACAGGACCATCAATCTTAAAAGCTGAAGTGGAAAAAGCCATACACCAAGCCAAAAACAACAAAGCCAGTGGACCAGATCGATCTTTATCCTCTACCTAAGAAACCAAACGTTAAGAAATGTAGCGATTGTAGACTCATTAGTTTAATGAGACATGCCGTTAAAATACTGTTGCATATTCTTCTAAATCGAATTAACAACAAGTGCGAAGAAATAATTAGTCAAGAGCAGTTCGGGTTCCAGAGATGCCTTGGAACTATAGAAGCACTATTTTCTATGCAAACACTCCTTCAACGATGTTGGGAGGTAAGAAAACCCGTATATATGTGCTTCATTGATTTTGAAAAGGCATTTGATCGCGTTCAGCATACCAGACTTATTATCGCCTTCCAGAGCATCCAACTAGATGAGAAAGACATCAAACTTATTGCCTAAATTGATAAATATCGATAAAACTAAATACATGGTGACCAGTAAAGTGTATATCGGCGCAACCCAACTGATATTAAACCAACAACCGCTGCAGAGAGTTCAGAGATTCAAATACCTTAGATATTGGATTACCCAAAATCTGGATCCATCCTTCGAAATTCGATGTAGAATTAAACAGGCAAGAAACTCATTTCTTGCTTGGTCTGTACTTTTGTATGGATATGAAACTTGGACTTTAAACGCCGATATCATAAATAAAATCGAGGCGTTTGAGATGTGGTTGTATCGAAGGATACTAAAAATTCCATGGACTAGCAGAACCAGAAACGAAGAAGTTCTTCGAAGAATGGGACATCAACGAACTCTATTAAATATTATTAAGAGGCGTAAACTAGAATATCTTGGACATATAATCAGAGGACCACGATATGAGTTCCTTCGGCTAATTCTCAACGGTAAAATCGAAGGAAAGAAATGGATAGGACGGAAGAAACTCTCTTGGTTGAGGAATTTGCGGCAGTGGACAGGTTTGACAGCGGACCAATTGCTACACGTAGCGCAAGACCGAGATCAGTATAACAATATTATAAGCATGGTAGTCGCCGACGTTCCGTAGGGATATGGCACTCTAAGAAGAAGAAGTTTGACTTATTTGATTTTCGTTTGCAATTATTCTAGTAGCCTTATGAGGATCTTCAATCATCAATAAAAAATGTCAGCTTTTGTTTCCTGTGGAATATCAGGGCGACTACTTTTTGGGAGTTCTCGGATGTCCACTTTTCTTAAATTTGTGAATAATTTTAGATACAGCTTCATGTGCTAGAGGCATTCTGTCTTCATACTTAATGTCGTAAGTAAAACATAGTCAAATTTCATAATCTTTTTGATATTATTACCTGTCAACACACCTTTTTAATATTAAACTTTCAATCTTTTGACACTCTGTTAAGTCTACCATTGTAATTTAGTCCGATTTTTATCTCTGTTAAGACTATTTTAAAAAAACTACCACAACGTATCTACCGACAGTAAATCACGACGTACATACTAACAATAAAATCTACTTGATTTAACGAAGTGAAAGATATATTCTGCATCGGCAATACAAAACTATAACAGAAGATTGTAAGATATACGGCTGGTCCTATTTAAAAATATATCTATTCTCTGTATATCTCAGACACTTTACATTTGGCAACGTCAAAATAAAATCAAATCATAAAATTTTACAAAACAAAGTCGGAATTTAAAAAAAATTTAAATGCGATGTAAATTTGAAGAACCCCGACTAATACCGATATCAAGAGCAAAGCGAAATTGATGCTGTGTACAAATCCTAAAGTTATATTGCAGATTTATGCTAAAATAAAAAAGCTATATATTTTATATATTTAGTTGGTTAAGTCAATGTGATAAATGTTTGAAATATTTTGAAGAAATATGCTTAATGTCATCAATGTTGTTTTTTGCATGGCTCAAAACAAATAGAGCGTTACAATACTTTATTGGCAAAACATCTTAAGATTAATAAGCTCTTTTACGGGCACGTAAAAAATCAAGTATCAAACGCACCGCGTTTTTGATTTTGCTTTTCTATGAATCCCAGGTTATCTACAAAGATGTTTTTTCAATAGGAGTAAATAATACGCCTCGTAGATATACCAAGCTCCTTAATAACGTTACAATGTTACTAATTAAAACACATTTGAGTTTTTTGTGTTATTATTTTTCTTTGTGATTTACTAAACTTTTTCTAGTGTTTTATAGTGGTAGATTTATTAACAAAAAATAGTTTATGGCTATGAAATACATTTATCAAGTTTATAGACAAGTAAACTGTTTCTAAAATAGCAATGTTAATTAACTAAGCACTATCGCTCCTGAATAATATATTTTGTATGTGTACCTAAGTTGAGGAGAGGAGAACTGTTTGTCTCATGTCGGTATTTTTTAATTTGTTAGTCTCCATAGATTCTAATAAAAATAGCTTAAGGCCTTTATTTTATCATTAAAAGAAAAATTATGGTCTAGAAAGTGGAAGTGCTTACGTAGAATCTATTTTTCTCTTATTGACCTACTCTAAAAGAATTTTTGTGCTCTGCTGTCCGTTTGTTAAGAGTTCTACCAGTTTGACCGATGTAATATTATATTATTTAATACTATATCTATAAGTATAGAAAACGAGATATGATAGCTGTTTATCTTAAGGTATGTCATGCATAATTGAATTATAGATTGAATAATATAGAATTTGACATCCTAGATTCTAACTTGAGAATTAAAGTATATAATATAATGGATAAAAAATTCAATAGACAGTGTGAAAAACTTTTTCGTCTTTATAGAGTGGGGTCTGTAATCTTCAAAAGACATCTCAGTCCAGGACGCCGCCTGACTGACCTTAGTGCAGGATTCGTTCTTCCGGCGATAGTTCCCGAGGTACTTTAAAATGCTCTCTCGTCGCCGAGTCTACGCCGAACGCCTACCTGCTAAACCAGACCCTCCTCTGTCATTCAGCGATCCGGAAGCGGAATGGCCGCTGTAAGGCCGGCATCACTTCCGAAGCACTACATTCATTCATTCATTATCCATTCATACACATCCACACTCCATTCATCAGCAAGGAGGCTCCCTGTCTCGTTCCAGGTAGCGCGGAGGAAGACCCTCATCGCTCCTAGTACGGCACAGTCCGACTGACTCCCCACAGTCTGACTCACGCCTATCTAACTCATACAGTGTGACCCACTTCTCTAGCTTCAACTTCCAGCATCTTTCACCCCTAGTTTTGCCGTTGGTCCAGCTGTCTTTCTTCTTCTTCCTTTTTCTTTATTAATGCACGGATATAGCTGTGTATGTTGGCCCAACCTGATTTATTTTCAATCATTCTCTCAATCATTTCTCTTACTGTAACAAAATTCACACCTGTCTCTCTCTTCATTCTGTTCATTTCTACTATCCATCTGCTGCAATCTAACATCGTATCTGTGTCCGCTTTTCCGAACCTAGAGAGGTAGGCCCTAAAACACCCGTCTCCTGTAAGCACCTGCGTCAGGAAATAATCCAGTCGCCTGTGGCCACAGTCCACCCAATCTCTTATGTTCGGGATCAACATTTTTGTCCACTGTGCCACATCCTCCGTGTTGTTCCATGCTTCTTGCATTCTTTTAATTGACCTTTCCCTTTCCTGTCTTCTCTCGGTCACAGTAAGGTTTGGGCCTATTCTATCATGGACCTCTTTTCTTTCCACCGCCAAAACATGCAACGGAACACATCCAGTTATGGTCCACAAGGCTGCCGCAGACAGTTTTGTAGGCGCATGCCATTCGCAACAGACTTGTTCTGTCCACTTGTGTCATGAGCCTCCTATAGGCCGTTATCTCTACCGCCTCACTCCAGACTGGTGCCGCGTAGAGGATGATCGACTGTACAACACCGTGTAAGACCCTCCTCCTTTCGGATTTGGGTCCCCCAATGTTGGGCATCACCCTCCCCAACGCAGCCGCACTATTCGCAGTCTTCCGGACCACCTCCCGCACGTGCTCCCCCCATTTTCCGTTCTGGTGCAATGTCACTCCTAGGTACTTTACTTTTTTCTTGATGTCCCCTTCATATTGATGGCTTCGGTTTTCTCTGCCGCAAGTTTTAGTCCGTGCTGCGTCATCCATTTCTTTACGACGCGGCCTGCGTTCCGAATCCGGTATTTGAGATCTGGCTCATCTCGGGCCATTACCAGTACAGCGAGGTCATCCGCGAATGCGAAGGGGGTTGTACCCTCTCCATATTCACAGTGCATAACCCCATCATATGCCAGGTTCCATAGAGTCGGACCCAAGACAGATTACTGGGGTAACCCGGCCGTCACGTCCACGATCGTGCCCTTTTCCACCATAATCCTTCTCTCGGACAGATACTCCGCCACCATATTCATCAGCTAACCAGGACATTCTCTCTCCTCCATTGCCTTTATTATCTCGTTCCACTGCACCGTATTGAATGCATTCTTAACATCAAACAACAGCAGGGCCGCCCAGCGATGTTCATCCCCTCTGTTGCGCAATGCTTCGAGTACACTCATGATTGGATCAATCGTGCTTTTCCCTTTACAAAAACCAAATTGTCTCCGAGATAAACCACCTGACCTCTCAAATATACCGTCTATGCTTACTCGCATCATCCTTTCATACAGCTTACTGATGCATGGAAGAAGACAGATGGGGCGATACTTTTCCCTAGCCTTGGGGAGCAGTATTAACCTCGATGTCCTTCAAGGCTCAGGAAAGGTTTGTGTTTCCAGCAGTGCATTCATGTGTTCCAGAAGCCACGCAGACTCCGCCCGTCCTAGACCCTTCACCGCCTCAGGTGGTATCTGATCCAGTCCGGGGAACCTACATGTCTTGAATGAACCCAATGCCTTGACAAGTTCATCCATGGTAAAGGGTACAGCCCGCTCAACTCCTTCATCCCTCCATACACCACGTCATCTACCGTCCTGAAAGAGCTCTCGTGTTACCTCAAGCTTCTTGTCCATAGGCATTTCGTAAGGAGGATACGCATGGAACTTCTTCATGACGATCTTGTATCCCTGACCGCAGATGTCCTCATCCAGCTTTTCACACAGCTTTTTCCAGTGCCTCTTTTTTTTTGTACGGATTTTCCTGTACAGTTCCATCGTCCTTGCTCGGTACTCCTCCTCGATCTCCTCGATGACCTCAGGGCTGATTGATGCTCTGCCTCTTGCTCTCGTTAACCTTCTTCTCATTGCTATACATTCATTTCTTAGTGCCTCGATGTCCGCATTCCACCAGTATGGCATCCTGTTGACATCTTGGCGACCAATCTTGCTTCCTTCCATCGCTTCTTTAATGACTCTCCAGGCTTTCCACCGTCGGTAATTGACCCTGCATTAGTTTATTAGTTTATTTATAAATTAATTTTAAACTCACAGTGTGAAAAACTAAATCATCTAATTTTCAATAGTAAAAAACCCAATATTCAGTTTTTCAATAGATTTATAAATTTAGCAGATAGTAAATTCAGTAATAAAGAGATAAAACTTTTAGAAAAAGGATTTAGACACAACTTGCCTCAACATAATAGTCAAAAACTTAAGAATATTTAGGTGTAGAATGTGAAGTAGCGTTAAACAAAGCTGCCAACAATATCGAAAAAATTGTTATTGCAAACTCTATTACCGATGTGTGTAGTGAAACTTAAAAGTCCTATTACAAAGAGAATCAAACAACCATTTCAATTAAAAATAAATCAATAGAAAACAACATAGTGTTTACAAAAGCAGACAAAGGTAACACTACTATTGCTATACCTAGATAAAATAGAATATAATAGAAAAACAATAGAATTTTCAAATAATGAAAATATTAATACAATAAACAAATATTCGACGGAATGTATCAAAAACAAATTAAACTGGCGTTGGAAAATTCAAAATCAGAATTAAATTCAATAAAACAGAAATCCCTCAATATTATGAAAGCACAACCTCCTATATTATACTCTTTTATTAAACTACACTAACCTGATAAGGCCTGTAGTTTTTTTTATGTAGCTCCGTCATATAAACTTAAAAAACTGTCAGAAATTATTTTAGCACACTAAATTTTCACCTAAATTTACCGTAAAAAATCAATTTCTAGTTACCTAACAACTCCAAATTAATTTCATTTAACGTAAAATAATCTTTTTCGTAGTATTCTTCCTGAACAAACTTTTTTTCTGGTAAAAAACCTCTTAGACAATAGACTTAAATATTACAAATCCAATCGTTACATCTGAAATTTCACATTCTCTTGAAGTTTGCATAAATCAGCACTACATTGAATTTAATAATTAAATATATGTATATACAAAACATGTATTCTAACAGTTTTTATATTGGAGGGGATACGTAGACGATGTAGTGGTATGTTTTACAGGAACTATTCTTATCGTATATTAATTCACTCCATAGTCATATTAAATTTACCATAGAAAGAGAACAGAACCAATCCATAAATTTTGTAGATTTAAAAATTATCAGACTTAAAAACAAACATTCCTCCGTATTTTATAAGAGTTCTCCGTATTTCGTAGACCTACCCATACTGACACGACTATACATACACAATTTATCATCCCATCCTACACAACATAAATTGGCATCCCACCATAGCATGTTACATAGATTAATTGAAATTCCCATGTTAAAAAGAAACTACGAGATAGAATTGAATATTATTAAGCAAATATCAGTTAACAATGGGTACAACGAACGAACAATATATAAAATTTAAATCAAAAACTAAATAAGGAAGCCCTAAAATTAGTATTTCCACCACCAGAGAAAAACTCAGTACCTTCTGCTCGATTACATATACAGGCAAGATATCAATAAAAATAACCAAACACATAAAAAAGACAGAAATAACACCAGCTTTCAGAACAAACAACAAGTAAGGCAAATATATTAAGAACAACAAGTGCCAAAAGAAAAAGTACTTACACAGTAATGTATACAAACTTAAAATGGGTGAATGCCCAAAAACTTACATCGGTCAAACTGGTAGAATTTTTAACAAACGTATAGTAGAACATAAAAGGACTTTCGACAATGGAAAGACAGATTCTACGTGCGTACTTCACCTGCTAGACCACAATCATTCTTTTAAATGGCCAATTTCAAATTCTTTACATTCAAAATAATGGCCTTAAGCTATATTTATTAGAACCTATAGAAAGTAACAAATTAAAAACACAGACATAATTCTGAATGACCAAATTTAGATAAACAGTTCTCCCCTCCTCAAATTATTCAGTTAAACTGAAGACTGAACTTGAGAAAGGCACTCTGCCGAAACAGCTGTAGTGGTAATAAATCATAATAAATTTTGTGGAAATTTTGAAAACAACAGTTTTCAGTGTTTTGTTGCTTAATTAAATACTAAAGCCATACCATAGCCCAGTATCTATTCATGCTCTTTATACATCCATTCCATTTTTCCACGTTCCGTTAAGTTTTTTTTAGTTTCAGTTGTTCTTAGGACATCCATGTCTGGGCCCTGGATATTAGAACAAATACGATATTTGCATTGAATACTTTATACTTTCTGTTATAAGAAGGTGTTTCTAATGTCTCTCATCTCATTCTTATTCGTTTGTTTATGATAAACGCAGTGTTGTCTTAGCTCTATTTGTCCCATCGTAACCAGAAAAAGGTAAAGTGAAAACAGCTACAAGATTTAGATACAGTAGCGTACCGTTTATATCTTTTTGAATTCAGTTATCTTGTACATAACGTCTACTCTGTCTACAAATTAATATCGAATTGGTTAAAGCCTAGTAAATCAATTTCAACACTTATATAAGCATTTTTATAAACTATTGTGACGTTATTGGGATAAAAAGCTAGGATAGGTAAACCAGGTAAAGATGATTATTAGAGCTCGAAAGGCAAACTAAATATAATTGTTTTAAGTCAAAAAATAGGTATAATATCTTGATGAAAGTTTATTTAAAATGGTTGTTTAATTTTTCTATTTATTTACTTTTATTAACTTTTTTATTTTATAACCAGATCTTTACAGTATATACAAGAATTCCAAAAAATGTTCCAAACACGATAGTGATCGACCCACCTGCACACATCATTTCATCTAGGAATAACATTATCCAAGAAAACAAATAATTAAATATATATTTATCCTGTTTAAGGTTTCGTGTATTCTGCCACTGGCTATGTAATCACAGTTACTTTAGCAATATGATTTTGGTGTGTATTATGGTATCTTCAGCATTACTAGCAGTTGAGGACCCAATAGACACGGAGTCTGAAACCAATAAGGTGAGTTAATAACTGAATATCTATTAAACTACTAATAGTCTAAGTGGCAGAAGGAAGAGATGATTATGTACTTTTACGGCTCCTCAGTAAATTTACGTTCTTTTATTTTCTTCTACTTCTTTTGAAAATTTCTTTACAATTCAATTGTTTAAATGATTGTATCTTCTATTCTGTTAAACATATTTAATTTTATCAAAATGAAAATTGTTCTTTTTAAAAAAATGAACAAAATGGCGTTTGGGAAACTTTGATACGACTGTAAGAACTGGAGTTATTTCAGATTTCCTTTCTGAAAAACAATAATTACAAAACTTTTAAAAACCACCTTATTTTAAAGATAAGTGTTTCAGCTTTAAAAAAACTTGGCAAAATTTCTTTATCTTTATTATTAAAAAAATTATAACAGGGTACATATTTGAAATTATTTTACATGGATTATTTGCTAAAATTTCTAAAGTTTAGTAGAATGATTGATAAAGTTTTGGGAGACATTCGTTGGACTTTCCGAGTTTGAATTTGTATCAGCCCAAAGTGTCTGATGAGGCTGGGCTAGGCCGAAATGATCATAACACTTTATTGATACCGATTCGAGCACGGGAAGTTTAACGAATTTGTCCTCCTAGGCCATATATTTGGCCATTTAATATATATATATATATATATATATATATATATATATATATATATATATATATATCTGGGCAGCAGACGGAGCTCTTAGGAACGTTTTTAAGAGTGAGATCCCAACTAATATGAAGAAAAAAGTTTTCGACCAATGCGTACTACCGGTGATGACCTATGGTGCAAAAACATTATCGCTCACAGAAGAAAAATGCACAAAAACTAAGAGTAGCGCAGAGAAGAATGGAGCGATCAATGATAGGGGCCACTCTGCGAGACAGGATTAGAAACGAAGATCTACGAGCTAAGACCAAAGTCATAGACGTCACTGAAAGAAGCTGTAACTTAAAATGACAATGGGCTGGACACGTTGCCAGAATGAAGGATGGAAGATGGACTCGCAAACTAGTTGAATGGAGACCAAGAGCCGATAAACGTAGCAGAGGAAGATCACCAACACGATGGCAAGACGACTTACGAAAGACAACAAAAAACTGGATACAGCAAGCACAAGATAGAACACTTTGGAGACAAACAGGGGAGGCCTATGTCCAGCAGTGGATTGAGAGAGGCTGATGATGATGATCGTTAAGCATTAAGATATAACTGTAAAATTGCCAAATCTTGCAAATTAATTTAACAATATTTAACATAAACTGTTTGTTCAAGTGATTAAATTTGTAAATATAAGTCACCTACATCAGTCTAATGTGCCACATACTAAAAGAATTTCTAAAGATTATTCATCGTAGAATATATAAAAAGTTAAAACAAGACATTGGACAAACTCAGTTCGGATTTAGAAATGTTCAAGGAACCAGAGAAGCATTATATGCAGTAAATGTGCTAATACAGAGATGTTTAGATGTAAACCAGGACATCTATGTCTGCTTCCTAGCTTACTAGAATAAGGCATTCGATACAGTGAAACATAATCCGTTAATAAAACTACTGAGAACAAAGAATCGACACATGGGATATAAGAATAATAAATAATCTGTATTATGAACAAGAACTTGTCATAAGAATAAATAACTTAAAAACTAATTGAATAAAAATCAAAAGAGGTGTTAGACAGGGTGTGTCTTGTCGCCATCACTGTTTAATGCATACTCAGAGGAAATATTTAAAAAAGCATTAGAAGATGAAGTAGCAGGCATAAAAATAAATGGCCTACCCATACGTGAAATTAGATCTGCTGATGATACAATACTAATAGCAGAAAATATTACAGATCTACAACGAATTTTAGATAAGGTTGTTGCAGCTAGTGAAGAATTTGGTCTGTCACTATACATAAAGAAAACAAAAGTCATGGTTATATCAAAGAAAAATATTAGATACATCAATCTACACGTAAATAACAAGACGATAGAACGAGTTCAGAATTATAACTTAGATTATAAAAAGGTTAGAAGTGCATTGAATGATATGAAACAAATATTATGTTGTAGAGACCTCAGCCTAAATCTTATAAAACGAGTATTATGTATTTTCTGTTATGTATTATGTATTTTCTGTTATGTATTTTCTGTTCTTTTGTATGGTGTGGAGACATGGAATTAAATAAATAATGTCTCAATAAAATGGAAGCATTTGAAATGTGGACATATCGAAGAATGCTGAGAATCTCCTGGACAGACAGAATAACCAACGAAGAAGTACTAAGAAGAATAGAGAACAGCAGGGAGATACATCAAAATAAGAAAACTACAATATCTGATTCATATAACACGTGGTGACAGATATGAATTCCTAAAACTAATAATGCAGGGAAAGATTCAAAGAAAGCGCAGCATAGGTAGAAGAAGAATATCCTGGCTGAGAAACCTCAGAGAATGGATTGGATGCAGCTCAACTGAACTCTTTCGGGCTGTAGTGTCAAAAGTTAGAATAGCAGTGATGATTGCCAACCTTCGTCGCGGAGATGGCACGTAAAGAAGAAGACATCAATTTGCTCCTACAGCACTTGTAGAATCCTTCTAGACTCAATACTTTACGTATAATATTGCAAAAAAGCTGCTGGGAAAAACCAATTCAATTTTACAATAAACAAAAATTTGACTTTCTTATGCATTTCTAACAAAGTTATTAATAATTATTTAAAAAACCATTTGTTTTTAATTTTTTAAGCAATAAATTAACAAAAATGACTTTGATAATTCTTAAATTGAAGGTGTTTGTATGCTTTTTCAGTAAAAAAATTTAATAATGAATAAAATTCCCTGATTTAACCTATAGTCTATAGATCTAATCGAGGTCCTAAGTTGTTTATATATTGTTTATGAGTGAAAAATGACAATGTTTTGCATATTTTATATAATCAACCAATCAATGAATTAATCAATAATGCCTTTTTATTTCTCATTAAAAAAAATACAATTCAATATTCTCTTTTAGCGATATTTGTTCTCCTTGGCACATGCCATCAGGAGGGTTGGCAAACAAATATTATTCTCAAATATATAAAAAATTACACTAAACATATTTTATTTATCATATATTCTTCTAACTAAATTCACTAAGAATAACTACTAGATTACTAGATATATGTACCAATGAGTGTCTTGGAGACAAGGGTGTTTTTTTCACTAATTTCCCTAGTATATTAATTATATATTGAAATGGTCGTTCAGGGTAATATTTTTTATCTTCCTGTATATTTTTGATAACACTTTGTTTTAATTGCAGGTGCTGTCAAAATTTGACGTATTTTTTACAATAATTTTTTCAATTGAACTGATGCTCAAAACCACTGCATATGGGTGCATCCTTCACGACGGTGCCTTTTTACGTTCGGCCTTCAATATGTTGGACTTACTTGTGGTTTGTGTGTCGTTAGTTTCTATATACAACAGGTAAGTGATTTCTGTATTATAATAGATCTATAGACTTATATTATAGTAAAATCGCAAAAATAAGTAATTATACAAACAAGAAGTTCTGGAAAAATTGAAATTGGTCCAAAAAAACTACTTGGTGAACTAGTCAAAAGATAGCAACTGTTATAAAACAATCATTTTCAGAAAGCAAATGTCAAAAACAAAACATAGGCCAATTAAGTTAGTTTGTTACTCGACACAAGTGTATAGACGAGTTTGACAGTTGAAATGTGTAGTAAGATACCACAAAAAGACTATAACGGCTTTTAATAACGGTTTTAACAATAACTTTATAGTAACTCATTGTTTTTAATTAACCCTTTCATGATGCTATTTGCCCTTGCAATGCCACAAAGACGGCAGTTTTTTGCGTGCCTCGTGGACGGCACAAATATCGGTCAGAATAAAAAAAAATGAATACGTTATGTTTAACAACTGTTTATTAAGTAAAGACATACATATTTTTTAATGTAAGAAATATTTTATATATATATTTTTTTTATAACAACGTTAAAAAAACGTTTTTTTAATTTTTTGGTAGGAAAGTGCATTTTTTTTTTAAATTTCTTTAGTATGGTATGTCACGAACCATGGATCCACACACAAACCTACATCACATTCTTTTTACATATGTATCTCGATACCTTGCATTTTGTATGCGAACACACAACACATCTTCTGGAGGCAGTTTTTGTCCTTTCGGTTGCTGGAACAAATGAAGGGAAATGCTTTTCCCTTAATCTGGATATATCCGCAATCAATGCTACTTATCATGATGTCCGAGCGGTCGACTAAACCCATTTGTTTATTGTACTCAATAACACAATATGGTTTCCTTACTGGTTATTTAGTAGTAGGATCAATTTTGTCAAGAACAACCACTTTGAATTGTTGTTATCACCATAACATCTCTTCTGTCTTTCCATTTAAACACCAAGCAAATTTTAGAATTTCTCCAATCTACTTTACCTTTTTTCAATTTTTCGTGTACAGAAGGCATATGAAGCCTTTTAAATCTTATAGTCTCACACGAATTTGTTTTATGTTCATACAAATAATGTGACAAGATTAGACTGCAATAAAAATGGTCAGTAAAGAGTGAGTGGCCCTTGTTTAAATATAGTTTCATAAGTTAAGCCACAATACTTCCAGTGGTACTTAAGCCTTTGATAGTTTCTTCGGTAAAATATGTATTCTTTCCAACATAAACAAAAACATAAAATTCAGAACAAAAACATATATAATAGCATGTCTCGCAGTCATATATAACATAAAGTTTTATACTAAAACGGTGGCGTTTGGTTTTTATGTAGTGTTTAAAAAGGAGTGTTTCCTTAAACAATATTATATTCTCATCAAAAACGAGGTTTTCAAAAGGGATAGAATTGTGACAAATCTTTGTTATATTTGTGTCAAAACCTCCTTTATTTTATACAGCTTTAGCTTCTGCATGTTCATTGTTAGAGAAATGCAAATATTTCATAATTTATAAGTATCTGTCTCTTTACATTTTTTTGCTAAAAACTTAGGAGTACAAAAGAGGATCTTGTGACCAATTTTCCTTTACTTCAAGCGTTTTGTCTCTGCTCATAAGCATAGTCAATCCAAGAAATGTAAAGATGTTTCCATTTTTTTGTATAGCATACCGGTTAGTTTCATTAATTATATATTTGGCGGTATCTTCTGTAATCATTTTCAAAAAAATAATCTATTGCCTTTGGTACTTTCGTTAAGTTCATCATGTCGTGTACTCCGCTCTGACTATTATCAAATGTATGTAACTTGGGGACGAATTGATTTTTTTCCCACTGGATTTGTATGTCACTATAATCTTTTTCAATATTATTTTGATCGTTTGCATATAAGTTGTCACAATTCTCTAAACTTCATCAATTTCTTCTTCACTTTATTTTCTTATGAGATCGCACATACCAAGTATGTTTCACCCGTTCACCCTTGCGACCTACCATCGCGATTTACAGCGATCTCGATGCTAGAACAAAATAGTTTGCTTTACATCGCGATCGCGTACACTACTTTTCATTTGAAGACATGCATTCATTGTCGTAACTACTGTTGCTCATGTACATAACTTTATAATGTAAAAAAGATAACTTTCCCGGAACACATGTCAGTCATCTCAGAAACCGCAAAAAATACTTAAAGGAAGGTATCTTCGGTATGTTCGTAGCCTTTTTATTAACTTTAATTCTTTTGCGCGAAGGCGCGGCGTTCTCGTTGCACATTTTAATTGCTACAGAAATACGTGGCAACGTGGCGATCAGAAATTTTAAGTAATCTGTATGCTGCGTGCGCATTTTCTTCTCTAGCCGAGTTTCGCATATATCGGTCGCTGACTGATATAAAGGACACACGTTTGTATGGCAAATTAGCAACTCATGATATTATATCCACCAGTCGTCTACCTGCTAATTTCATTTTAAAATTTTGGCTGATTAATCATACATTAGTCTTTGGAGACAGGCAAACATGGCGGCACTTATATCTGTCAGTCGACCGTGTGGCAATTTTCTTTCTGTCCGATATATCGGTCAACCATCCTGAAAGAGTTAATTTCGCGCCGCGCCGAGTTTCTGCGACAACTTTATGTACACATTCGGTATCGAAACCACATATAATATCTTTGACCGTGGTGAGAAAGCAGATAAGTCATTTTGCCTAGTTTTGCAGTAGAAGCGATTTAATATTCACCGGTTACCTCTAAATCCGTTTTATAGCCCTAAATTACGTGTTACTTACTTTATTTGATTTTAATTGTTGTTTTTATAATTATCTATATAAATGTCTTATACTAATATAGACTATTCTCCAAATTTTCCACCACCCATGAAATAAAATATATGTCAAAAATGAAATTCGTGACTTATGTCATTTGATCCCAAGTGTGTCCATGTATTATTGCACTTACAGAAAATGGTTATGAAAATATTATTATTAAACAAAGAATTTTTTATTTGTTATAAAAAAGTAAGTTTGATAAAAAACTAAACCTAAAAAAAGAATGAACCACTTAAACATAATAACTATTTAATCAATATCTTCGTCGATACCTGAATAGTCCAGCAACGCTGTTTCGATCGATGAAAGATTTTCAGAGAACCCATGAAAAGTTGTAGGGATTAAGGGAAGCAAATCAAGAAGATCCTTCTTTTTTTCTTTATTTATTGGCACATCCGCCTTATATTTCAACGGGGGAACTAAATTTCCCAACCCATTTCGTCTAATAAAAGAAATTTCCTTAAATGGCTTCTCTGCATTTAAGGATTTTTTGAAAAATATTTTCTTATTATCCCATTTTATATAATTTAGTCATTGCACGTCATGCCAGCGAAAAGGTTCTCCTTGATCGTCTTTTTTCCTAGACACCAATGGCTCCTTTAACTTGTCGCATTTATGGCAAATATCCGTTTGAGGCTTTTTAAACGACAGATTCAATTTATGAAATTTAGATCTATAATATAGATACGACACAAAGTTTTGGTATGATTCCGTGTACAGGGAATACATTGCTTCTATTTGTAGGGTCAAATGTGATGGTAGAAACCTTTTATATGTTTGGACGCGTGAGTAGTGGCTTTCGTAACTCATGAAACTCAAAATATGCTTACCGAGTTCTTCTAATTTTTCTTCAGACCACTTGTTTGGTGGAATATTCTTTCATTGGACAGAATCAGTCTTTGGTTCCGCAGGTTATGCTCTTTTTATTAAAGCGATAACTTTTATGAAATTGTCTGTTTCATTGAAAGTCACTAGAAAGCATTTACGGCAAACAGAAATGGATTATTTATTCATAAAAAATATTTGTAGGTTTTGAGGCGAAATTTTTCTTTGTCTGGATCGTCTGTATAAGGCCTTTGTAATTTTTTGTCATATATGGTGAAAAGACTGGATATATAAGCTACTCTCTTGTCGTAACTGCCCAAACTCCAATATTCGGGAAAAATTTCTTTCAGCTGATTTTCAGTGATTTTTGTTTTGCACTTTGCTCGGCATAGTGGCAGAGGTTGAAATGGTCTTTCTGGAATTATTTTACCATTTTTTGTAATATATGACTTCCCGAATTACTTTTTTTTTTTCGTAATTCTCTAGCCTTTCTTGTGTCCGGTGTTTTGTTCAGCTGTTGACGTGATTTTTACGCTCTAAGTAAAATTGCTTGTAGTATTATTATTTTGTCATCAAAACAGAATTGCTTTTAGGAATGTATCTGCTATCAACTCATCATCAACAGACACTTTAAACAAAAAACTTCTGGACATGTGTTATTTGCAATATCAAACAAAACTGAACTGTTTTAGGCTAAATTATTTTCTGCATGTAATGTTTCATTAGCGCCTAGTAACATAAGTCTCCGACGGGACGACAATAGGCAGCAAGTTCCAACTGGCTCTCTTCACATAAGTCGACTTAAGTGTTTATTCACAAACACTTCAAGTCGGTATTTTCTCAGTATGGTTATTATGCACACTTTGCAATAACAGCTGTAAAAATGCATAGTAGACTAAAGTGCTTAGAGCCGATGATAGTATTACAAATCACCTACACATTTTTATCAAAAAAAAAAAATTCGGAAAATTTGACTTATGTGCTTACTCACCTCAGTCACAGATATATTTAAGAAGTTGTAATTTATAATATAATATTAGATATAAGATTTTTTTATTCAAAAATAATTGTGTTTAATATTAAAACACTGATTTGTTCAAATTTAATAAGAGTATATGAAAAATTTGTCTGTAAATAATAATTTAATAATTATTAATAATAACATTTATTTAATAAAATTATATTTTAAATAAATAAAAAATAACAATAAAAAGCTATATACAAAAAGTTTGTACGTTCCGGAGTCATGAGCTGCTCTGTTTTGATAATTTTGCTATTAAACTACGATAAATGTTATTATTTTAACGTTGTACGTCAATTTAAAAAAACGAAAATAGTAAATTTAGTACAGTATGTCCAGTAGTTCATAAAGAGCGCTCTATTTTAAAACTGAGTTGGATTTTTTGAAGAAACGTGGCTGGCACTTTGGTCAGTTCTCCTCACTCCTTAGTAAGTAATCTTTGATTTTAACACTCCTGGTTAAACAATTTTCAATCATTTTGTTTGCTAAAAGTTTTGTTGTGACTTTTAATTTTCTTATAAAAATTGGTTAATTTCATCCCTTTGGCTCCGAAAATCGTAGGACCTTTTTTTAAGTTATTTTTTGCAAACAAATTAAATTTTACAAAAAGTACTCAAATGATCTGGTACATCTTTTGCATACAATTTAAAAAGGATACGACCCTCGACTTTAAATACATTTAAACAAATTTTAATAAATAAAACAGGTATTAACAATATTCAAAAACAGCGATTTTGTTGTTCATTTTGCAATAACTTTTTTGTTTATTAACCGATTTTAGTTTAGCATACCTTATTTTGTGGATCTTTTTTCCAAAAAAGCTGTCTCGATGTCAAAAATTAAATTAGACAAGTTTTTAAGTTATGAGCAAAGTAATGAGTTTGACGCTTTGATTGTTTTTTTAAAAATAGTTCCACTTAAAAATTAATGAATCCCTAGATGAGATGAGTCCCTAATACAGGGTGTTTCAAAAAGGTATTTCATAAATTAAATCACGCATTCCGGGAACAAAAATGAATTGATTGAATCCAACTTACCTTAGTACAAAAGTGTACACAAAAAAAGTTACAGCCCTTTGAAGTTACAAAATAAAAATTGTTTTTTTGCATTATCTTCTAAACTACGTGACATTTTGTAATAAAAATGGACACGTTACTTTCTTGTTCGGCAAGCATTTTTCATAAAAAAGAAACAACAAAATCTAAGCGCACAGAAAAATTTTATGGGGGGTGTGCAGCTCTAAATCCCCCAAACTTTTGAGTACGTTCAAATCAAATGAATTTTGTAGCATCATTAGTTTAACTCATTATTTTTAAAAAAATTTTGCCTCCTATTACTTTTTTCAAAAAACAGTTTTTATTGAGTTACGGCCCTTTTCATTAACCTTTAAAAAATTACGTGCAACTAAATAAATGGCTTAAATGAATTAACAAGTACAAAAAATGTCTATAACCTCCATAAATATGATAATACAATAAATGTTTAAAATGACCCCCATTTTCTTCAATACACATTCAGTATCGTTTTAATAAGGAAAACCGAATGCGCTGAAAAATCATATTTTTCTGACGAAATTGATTTGCAGCTTCAATTATTCTAATCCTCAATTGTTGTTCGTCCTCTATTGTTACAGAATACGCTTTCTCTTTCATAAACCCCCAAAAGCAAAGGTCCATGGGGTTAAGACCTGGACTTCTGGGTGGCCAAGAAAAAGGTGCGTCACGACCCCTTCCAATCCACCGACAAGTATACTGCCAGCAAAGGACTTCCCGGACTTCATTACTGTAATGCGGTGGAGCGCCATCTTGTAAAAACCACATATTTTGTCTTATTGCAATATTCACTTCTTCCAAATACTCTTGTAAATCGTTTGCCAAGAACTGCAAATAATTATCACCATTTAAATTTTTGGGAAGAAATATTGGGCCTATTAGATTGTTATCCCCAATTACTGCCCAAACATTAACTTTGAAAGTACTTTGGTTATGAGTCGTTTTTTTGGCGTGAGGATTTTCGTCGGCCCAAATGTGCTCGTTATGATGGTTTGTTATTCCATCTCTACTGAAGGTAGCCTCATCGGTAAACAAAATATTTCTAATAAAATTAACATTTCCATAAGTGTTTTCCATTAACAACCAATCGCAAAATCCAATCCTTTTAGAATAATCTTCAACCAATTACTCTTGAACCGTTGTTAAGTGATAGGGTTTAAGTAGCTGATCCTTGAAACGCCTCCAAACCCTTACGTGAGGAACATTTAGTTGAGCAGCTATTACCCTTGTACTTGTTCCAGAGACTTTGATTCAATGATTTCTAAAATGTCTTCATCAGTTGCGTCCATTATTGGACGACCACTATTGCCAGCCACTTGCGGTTGGAATGTACCCGTTTCCCGTAAACGACGATCAATGGTCAGAAATAATCGTCTATCGGGTGTATTTCGATTGGGGTATTTTACTGCATAACGCCTTGCGGCTGCTGCACTATTTCCTTTACATTCACCTACGATATTCCCGCTAGTTTATTGAAATCATAATTTGATCTGATCCAACTTACCCAAAGTTATATGCATATCTGCCATTTCCTGAAATGTGTAGGCCATTGTAATATCAAACTTTTTAATATTAATCTTATTCACACAATAAATGATAGCTTCAAATTATTGACTATTATTGATGGAACTTTTTGTAATTATTGTATCCGTAGAAACTAATTGTAATTTTATGGCCAACTAGGAAAAAACTAGTTTTTCGAAAAAGTGTTAAGAGAAAAAAAAGTTTTAAAAATAATGTGTTAAACCAATGATGCCACAAAATTCATTTGATTTGAACGTACTTCTAGTACTACGTACGTACTACTAGTTTGGGGGATTTAGGGCTGCACACCCCCCTTAAATTTTTTCTGTGAGCTTAGATTTTGTTGTTTCTTTGGTATGAAAATGCTTTCAGAACAAGAAAGTAACGTGTCCATTTTTATTACAAAATGTCAAGTAGTTTAGGAGATAATGCAAAAAAACAATTTTTATTTTGTAACTTCAAAGGGCTGTAACTTTTTTTTGTACACTTTTGTACTAAGGTAAGTTAGATTCAATCAATTTCTGTCAAACCTGTCGATACACTTGTGACGAAAAAGGCTTATTTTTTACTAATGTAATTGGCCTTACAAGGAAACTGACAAAAATGAAGATAACTCAACGAAAATGAGCAAATAAAATGTATTACATAATCAAAGTTGAAAACTAAAACAAAACAAGTAATTAATGAGAGAAAATTGAAAAATATATTTTATAATTACATTTCTAAAGTGTAATTTTACATACGGCGGAAGGTGGGATATTTGCCTTATAAACTAATTATAGAAGTAAAATTCCACAAAAAAATAGCATCAGAGCAATAATCAATATTCACAACAGGTTCCAGCTAGCAAAACAAATTCAATGGATTGTGATATTTGTGAAATTTCTCACTTAGACGCCATACTGTTCCAGTGCACTGTCACTGTGAAACGAATATTTTCATTATTAATAAGCGAACTGTATGGAAAACAGGGACACCTTTTCGAAACAGCATGTATTGAATGTCCTTTAGAAATCTGCATTGTATGTTGAATAACAAAGAAAATTACAACAAAACATATATTTGAACAATTTATATAGATATACAGGGTGGCCGGAATAAAACGAAACAGAGCACAGCGACACATCGATTTTTAGTTAAAGATGGACACATTTTGTCGGTATTTTCGATTATTTTACTTGAACCCTCAGCCAAGGTAAGAATTGCCTCAACATTTTTTAATGACAATGGGGTCAAATAAGATATCGTTTAAAAGCACTTAAAATTCCCAATGCATTAATGTTAAAAAATTTTAATTCGATCGAATACTTTATTTTATTTATTTAAAAAGAAATACTTTTTAAACTTTTTGTATTTACCTGCTCAATTAGTTGATTAAGTACGTCAATGATTAAGATTTTGATTTCTTTCGCCGCATAAACTGAAGGGCTTGTTAATGAACCCAGTAAAGTTGCAGTATTAGAATATGTTCACCTAGATTCCATGTTAAGTACGAAGCAAGTAGCAGCTGTATCAGGAATCAATTGAAATAGCGTACAAGCCATTTTGAGGTAGAACAAATTCCGTCCATATAAAATACACTTAGTGCGTAAACGTAATGAAAAAGATTATGACCTTTCCCAGTTTTGTAAAATAATGAGTGAGCGAGCAGTAGCTAATTCACAATATCTGTTTAATATCTATTTCTGCGATGAATGCACTTTTTTCCTAAATGGAACTGTAAATCTTGTCAATTATTATTATTGGTCTGATTTAAACCCCAGGATTTTCCACGAGGTGTATAAAAAACAACCGCAGAAATTAAAATGTTTGGGATACACTTACCGAGAAATGTATCCCTTGCTTTGTCCCTGCTATACCGGCTCCTACACTCTCAAAAGCTTTTGAGCCATCAGTGTATCAGGTAGCTTCTGCTTGTATGGGTACACCTTATTTCCAATTTTTCCTACCTGTAGATAGAATAGGTTCTAGTATTCAGTCCTGTGAAACTTCTGCTTGAGAAGTGAAGAATGTCACAATTTTCCAGGCAGAAATAACGGCAACCCATCACTGCGTAAAATAAATAGAAAGAAATATAAAGAAAAGAAAGTACCGTTTAATTGCCATCTTCTGTGTCATTGTAAACGCAGTAACAAGAACAGCTTCAAGAAAGTGAGTAGCAGAAAAATCTCTGGAATAGTGGAGGAATTCGCCAGGATAAAGACAGGCAAAACAGTTCATTATTCACAAGAATTTCCGGCAGACCTAATAAACAAAGACAGGAAAAGAGTGAAAGCCGTAGTAGGTCTGTTAACACGGCACTATAAGCTGAATAGGCAATGTGATTGGCAGATGATGATCCATGCAGATTGTGTCACCTGGAGGAAAAAACAGCAGAGCACATTTTATATCAGTGCTGGCAAATGCGCAGTTCTTTCCATTAGGAGAAAAAGCCACCGGCAAAGAGCTACATTGAAGCTTCAGTGTTGAAGCTATTAGACCTTTTAAAAAGGGCAAGGCTAGAGAATGTGATCTAGGATTACAGGATCATAATGGATCTGAAAAAGTCGCAGTGTAATATGTCAAATGCTACCTCATTCAATTATCTATTTATCTATCTATAGTCTATAGCAGTGAGCACCCATTCCCCAAACCAACATCCGAAAGCATCCTCCTCTATGCTGATCCTCCGCAGGACATTCACAGGGCAACGGTAGGGAACACTCCGTGTTTGAAAAGGTTTAAGCACAACTTAAACAATCATGCTCAATGGAGAGAGACCCGATTTCAGACCAATTCATCGGGCCAATAATGGAATACAGAACCAGAATCTACCTAGCTCTCATCATCATGAGTTGGCGCTACAGCCCTTCGTGAGCCTTGGCCTGCTTCAAAACATTCTTCCATCCTTCCCTATCGAGTGTCTGTCTTCTCCAGCCCCTCACTCCAATCTCCCTCAGATCTTCCTGTACATCGTCCAGATATCTGAGTTTAGGTCGCCCCCTTCTTCTTCTTCCGACCGGCCTATTTAGCATAGTTATTTTAGTGGGATCACTCTCATCCATCCGCATAACGTGGCCCACCCACCTTAGGCGGTTTATTTTGATGGTCTTCACAATATCTGCATCACCAAAAAGTCTATAGAGTTCAAAGTTATATCGCCTTCTCCACAGACCCTGTTTGTTTACTCCGCCATATATGGTCCTCAATACTTTTCTTTCAAAGACTCGCAGTAACTCTTCATCTCGGGTCGTCATTGCCCATGTTTCCGATCCGTATGTGAGCACTGGACGTATTATTGTTTTGAGTTATATTTGTTGAGAGCACCTAGCTCTCAACAAAAGTCACAGAGTCATGGCCACAGAGATGAAAATCTTGAGAAGAATTATTGAAAAAATGTATTTAGAATACCTTCAGCATTAATCCACCAACTTGCCAATACCCCTATCGTCCCTAACCAGATTTAAATCTTAAAGAAAAGATACGTTCTACAAAATATTGAAAGCTCGAACAACAGAGCAAAGGAGATCTTAAAACAACATACCATCTTCGAGGACATTTACTCACCAGGCACCCGAAAACCAAAGTTTCCTTTCTGCCAACTAAACTTCTGAATTTAGCAGGCAATAAACTTCCTGATGAGTTTTTTTAACATCCTCGAATCAACACCCCCAATATATCGCAGGTAACAACCTGCAGTTGCCAAAAACGCTGTTATAGGAGCCGTTCCTAAATAAAAACCCTTAGAGCATATTAATAAAAGAACTTTAGTCTCTTCAGCAATAATGAGAGCTAACTACATTCCCATCCTAGTCTTAACAAAAACAATTCTCCACCTGATCACAACTAATGTTTACAAATCCCCCAATCCAGACTCCAATAAAAAAAAGGGAGCAGCCATTCCGGTGAAAGGCTAAACGAGGGCGTCATAACGATTTTCGTTCGAAATACATTAAAATCGTTTCCAAATGGATTCATTTGTTTTCAGGATGACTTATTTTCCTTATGCAGGCTGTGTCTCCTGGTAATAATATATTTTGTAGTACTACCTGTTGTTTATCTTGTACCATCGTTTTAAATTTACTAGTAATCATCGTTTCAATGTACAGTAAAGCTAAATAAATTATTTCGAATTAAAGTTCTGCTTTAAAGTGTATTTAAAAATCCTGAATAGTATAATCTAATCGATACTGATCTAATAATCCAATGTGTTGACACCTCGTAATTGTAATGGTTTATCGGACAGAGTAGTTCCATTTCCGTATATTGGCCAATAATGTCGATGTTGAAATCAGAATTCGTTAAAATAGTTAGTTACCTTTTAAAAATGTTATGAAATAACTAGACTAGGATTAAACAATTAAAACTTTATAGGTAATGATAATTTAAATATTCTAAAAGTATTTGGCGTAATCGGTTAAATTTCTCCTTCATATTGTATTCTAGTTTTATTCCACATTGCCTGTTTTCCTTCAATGCTGCCTCTTATTCTACTGGAATTTTATGCAATATAGGTCAAATTGTGCTTCTCCTTTTAATCTATGACTTTGTCATCCTAGAATCAGAATAGTCTCGGGCTATTTTAACTATTCTGTTCTCTGCCACTCTATAAATAAATATTATATTACATTATCTTTTCTATCAATATTTCTATCATATATATATATACAGTTTCTGGTGTGACTTCGCTGTTTCCACTACTTTTCTCCTCTCCAATCTTCTCTATCTTTGATTGTCCTTTCTATATTTCTAATTTCCATACTTTTTAAGTCTTCTTCCACTTGTTGTCTCCATCTCATTTTAAGTCTGCTTGAATTCTTCTGTCTATATCAGCACTTTCTTCTGTTGACTAGTACTCCCAAATATTTGAATGTTTGCATCTGTGTGCATTTATTGTCAGTTCTGTCATTTGTGTCTTCTTTTTCTTGCTTACGTTCATGTATTTTGTTTTATTTTCATTTATTTCCAGTCCTTTCAGTTATATTTCTTGAAAGGTGTTCTTTAATGCCCTTTTGTATGTTGTTACTATGGTTATATCCTCCGCATATCCTATTATTTGTACTGCATATAGTTCCTGCGTTTGACAGCTATCTTCTCTAGTAAAAGAATAAATAATACCGTTGAAAGCGCATCTCCTTGTCTTAATCCATTTTTGCTTGGGAATCTTGCATTGTCATTTCTATCATTCTTATAATTTGATTTGGGATATTACTCTCTCATAAGTCTTGGATCATTTTTCTCCTGTTTAGTTTGTCAAGCGCCTGTTTAAAACCTAGGAAAAGGATATGTGTTTCTCCGTCGTACTCGTATATTTTCTCTTTTACTTGTTTTAGCATATGTATCGCTTCTATCGTGGATCTTCCTTTTCTTAAACCGTACTAACCGTACTGGTAATCTCCTATTCGTTGTTCTGAATATATTGTTAGTCTGTCTCTAATTATACCAGTCATTACTTTATATGTTACATTCAGTAAATTAATTGCTCGGTAGTTTGTGCATATTCTATGGTCTCCTTGTTTTGGGATTGTCACTATAATTTCCTTCTTTCATTCTTCGGACATTATTTCTTTGCTCCATATATTCTGTATAAGTTCGTAAATCTTTCTGTATAGTGCTTCCCCACCGTGTCTCATATCAGGATTTATATATCTTTTCCCGGGATTTTCTCGACGTTTTCTTCTACTGTTTCATATAACTGCTGTTTTGTCATCACTGTTTTCTGTGAGGGCATAGACATTTCGCCTATCACCATAAAAGCCGTTCCTCCATATCCCTGTTTTTCTTCGACTGCATACCATATTGTATAATTTTCGTATTCGATTTTTCCATGCCCCCCCCCTCCCTATCTGATTTTTTGAATTTTTGCATTATCTATCTTGTATTGTGTTAACTGTGTCGCTAGTTCTTCCATTTTTCCTGTTTCCAGCAGCGTAATCACATTTCATGTTCCAATGCTTTTTGTCATTCTCTTAATTCTCTTTCTCTTTTTTGTATTTTTCTTTTTATTCTGAATATACCTTTTCATCCATCCATTCTTCTTTTTCTAGTTTTTTTGAGCATTTTCAATTTCTGTGAGTTTATTTTCTTTTGCATTTCATTTCAGCATCTTGTCATCTATTTTTAATTTCTGATATCTAATTTTTACTCTTGCTCCTGTTCTTCTTTCTTGTTTTACTTCTCTTTTTTGTCTCATGTGGACAAGAATTGCAAATTTCAATAAGCTCTCTACAGCGTATACTCACTAAATATCTGCATCTCTGCATCTCAGAACTGAAGCCTAATGAACATGAAAAGCGAAAAAACAGCTGTACTTTTATATGTGTTATTTACAGCTGACTTACCAATTAGCAGATTAACCAAAGCTGCCAAATTATAAGCCCACAAAGAGGATCACAAACCTTACAAATGAATCTGAACAAAATTCAAAAATGGCTTAAATAATGGAAAATCAAAGCAAATGAAGCAAAATCGTGCCATGTGACATTCACAATACCACCATCCATCCCATCCATCCAATGGCGCTACAGCCCAAATCGGGCCTTGGCCTCCTTCAACAGGCTTCTCCAACCATCTCTATTTACCGCTGTTCTTTTCCATGAACGCGTTCCCAGGCAGTTCCTGGCATCCTCATCGACTTCATCTTCCCATCTCTTTTTAGGTCTTCCAACAGGTCTTTTTCCCTGCATTCTTGCATTTAATAATTTTCTGGGGATTCTATTCTCATGCATGCGGACCACGTGCCCTGCCCATCGTAATCTCTGCAGTTTAGTATGTTGTGCTAGAGTTGGTTCGCTATATTGCTCGTATATTTCTCTATTGTACCTAATTCGCCAGTTGTTGTTTTCACTTATTGGGCCCAGGATCCTACGTAATATTTTTCTTTCAAACACATCTAATGCATTGGCAGATTTCTGTGTCACCACCCATGTTTCGCAACCATAACTTACTATGGGCCTGATTATTGTTTTATAGAGCCGGAGTTTTGTTTTCCGGTGTACGTCTCGCGATTTGAATATGTGGCCCATCGCGAAATAGGCTTTATTTGCCAGCACAAGCCTTCTATTTATTTCCGGTTCTTCTTCATTGCTTGCGACCAGATCCATTCCTAGGTATGTGAATCTATTTACATGTTCTATATCGTCAATAAAGTGTTGTTGCACCGGTCTATTTGATCTGGTTTGTATGAGTAGTTTTGATTTATTTGTATTTATTGCTAGCCCTACTGCTTCTGCACTCTGTTTCAACTCAACGTAGGTTTCTTCCGCTGCATTCATTGTTCTGCTCATTATGTTTATGTCATCTGCGTATGCTGCTAATTGGGTAGACTTGTTTGTAAGTATGTTATTTCCGCTCACCGTCAACCGTCTAATTACATATTCCAGAACAAGATTAAAGAGCGTTGGAGCTAGTCCGTCGCCTTGTTTCAGTCCTTGCGTTATCGTAAACGCATCAGTGATCTGTCCCTGAATACATACCTGTGCTTCTGTTTCTGTCATTGTCATTTGCACTAGTCGTATTAATTTTGATGGTATGCCAAATTCTTTCAGTATATTAGGTAGAATTGTTCTATCTATTGAATCATAGGCTTGTTTAAAATCTACAAAGAGATTGTAAACGTCCATGTCATATTCCCATGCTTTGGCTAGTATTTGTTTAACTGTAAATAGTTGGTCAATGGTAGATCTATTTTGCCTAAACCCTGCTTGATATTCCCCGATGATTTTTTCCGTGAGAGATTGTAGTCTTCGATTAATGATGTTTGTGAGTATTTTGTATCCCGAACAAAGTAAAGAGATGCTTCTATATTTCTGACACAACAGTTTGTCTCCTTTTTTATGAATAGGGCAGATTATACTTTTCTTCCATTGTTGGGGAATTTCTTCTTCTATCCATATCTCTCGTATTAGCTGGTACATCTGTTGTGTCAAATTCCTTCCTCCTTGCTTGAGTAGTTCTGCCGGTATTTTATCTATTCCCGGTGCTTTATGGCTTTTTTGTATGTGGATTGCCGTTTGGGCCTCCTCTAGCGTTGGGGGTCTAGTTAATTCATTTTCTTCTCCATCTTTCCCCAGTTCTTGTTGTTGTACCTCCTGTCGTGCCTGCTGCTGCCACTGTTGTTGTAATGGTAGTTGTGTCCCTTTGTTTAGTAATTCCTTAAAATATGTCATCCAGGTTCTCTTAATTTCGTCCATATCGCTAATGATTTCACCTTTCTTATTTTTGCAGAGGCTAGTCCTCGGTTTGTATCCTTGTCTTAGATGTTTGATAAATTGGTATGCGCTACGTGTTTCGTTTTCCTTAAACTCTCTCTCTATGTTTAGTATCCGTTGGTTTTCATACTTTCTCTTTTTCTGCCTGCACAGTTTATCTGCTCTTCGTCTTTTGTTCTCATGTTCTGTTTTTCTCTCTCTAGTACGTCTGAGTATGTAATTCTTATGCGCTTCATTTCTTTCCTGTATAGCTTGTTTGCATTCTTCATCGAACCATGTTTCTTTTCTCCGTTGTGTCTTTGTTCCTAAGACTTCTTTCGCTGTGTTGAGTATGATACTGCTTATTGTGTTCCATTGGTTTTCTATTGTGGAGTCTGCTCTGTTTTCTTTTGATATTTTCTGCAGATATTTAGTGAGTATACAGCGTATACTCACTAAATATCTGCATCTCTGCATCTCAGAACTGAAGCCTAATGAACATGAAAAGCGAAAAAACAGCTGTACTTTTATATGTGTTATTTACAGCTGACTTACCAACTAGCAGATTAACCAATGCTGCCAAATTATAAGCCCACAAAGAGGATCACAAACCTTGCAAATGAATCTGAACAAAATTCAAAAATGGCTTAAATAATGGAAAATCAAAGCAAATGAAGCAAAATCGTGCCATTCACAATACCACGGGAAACTTTATTTAAATGTCCTCCAGTTTATTTAAATGAAAATCCACTAACACAAGCGGATTTCACAAAATATGTAGGTGTACATTTGGATAGAAGAATAACTTTACTAAAAAGCGGAAAAAGATCTTTACTAAAAAGAAACAACTTGGACTCAACCTGCATAAACTCTACTTGATGATTGGTAGAGAATCATAACTAACAACAAAAAACAAAATATTTATCTACAAATCTATAATAAAACCCGTATGAACTTATCGGATGCAATTATGGGGCACAGCCAGTAATTCTAACTTGCAAATTCTTCAAAGATTTCAATATAAAATTCTACGAATCATAGTAAATGCTTCCTTGAACGTGTCCAATCAAGTGATAAGAAGAGTCCTAATTCAACCTCAGCAGAAAATACAAAGAGAGACTAAGTGTGCATCCCAACGCGCTCGCTCGACTTAGACGTTAGTGGTTAAGTGGGCGGACTAAAGCGGTATAAACAAACATACTTATTAACTAGATTTTAAGATAAGACTAAAATTAAAGTTAGGAAAATTTTAAAACATTAATTTAATTTATGTTCTGTCATTATTGAATGTTTAATTACATGACCATGTAATAGGTATACATTTAACTTATTGTTCCTAGGGAAGGAACAGATTGTTGAAATAAATTGAGTTGAATAAAAAAACTATTCTAAAAATAATTAATAAACAATTTAAGATTTATAGTACATTCAAAAGTTATTTTTTGTACAAATATTAATATTACAAATTGTGAGTACACTTGCGCAAAGTGCGAGTTAAGTGTATCAGCTGGGTCAATTTCAAATTATTGTAATTTAGCAAAAACTGCAGCAAAATGAGTTTATTAAAGCTCAAAATGTTCGTTTTCCATCGTAGTATACTCCTTAATAATATGATACTAAATTTTTTGACCTCATACCACCGAAAAATCCTCATAAACAAATTCGATTGATTTTTTACATCTAAATTATATACTTTAAACTTTACTTCGTCAAAAATTGATAAAATTTAATTTTTCAAACCTTATTTAAAAGCTTATAATGATATCTTTTAAATGAAGAGCTTTAAATATTTTTATATTGAGCAAGAGCAAAGTTATAAGCAATAATGTCTGACAAAGTCGATAATTTGTTATTTTTTAATAATAAATTTACAATATCTCGGCTTGTACTGAACCGATTTTATATTATTCAAAATTTTTCGGTTTTTTTTTAAGAAACAAAGCATGATTTGAAAAAGGGTATATTTCTTTTAGTTTTTTGCTGGTAAACATTTAAACAATTTAATTTTTAATATCAAATTCCTGCCCAAAAATTCGGATTATCATAAAAATCAGTTATAAAATCACATGGATCCAATGGGCTACGAAACCCCCCTTTCCCCTAGACCACTAAACTAAAAGCAATGTACCAATTTTAAAAATTTGTTTAAATAAATATGTGGGGCAGTAGTCGGTACTAATATTTATCTTTTACAGCCAAGGTGCAATGAATGTGGTAAAGATTTTAAGAGTATTAAGAGTTCTTCGTCCGTTAAGAGCAATTAACAGAGCTAAAGGATTAAAGGTATGTATGGAAGCAAATTAAACTATCGTAAAATATTATTTATTATGAGAGTAAGCTATAGAGAAGGGAGAGGGAGCACACGACACATGTGCACAACGTGCATTGGGGGTAGCGTCGGCTAAAGCTCAGCTACGGATTAAGTAAATTAAAAATGTAGTTGTTACCTACTTAAACCTATTTATCTTTAGCATGTAGTCCAGTGCGTGATAGTTGCGGTTAAGACCATCGGCAACATTGTACTGGTCACTTGCCTTCTACAGTTCATGTTCGCGGTAATAGGAGTGCAATTATTTAAGGTAGGAACCACAAACAGCAGACTGCTGTTCCGTTGTTGCGTTGTTGAAGCAAATGCACATATGGGTATGGGTTCCCTGTTACCAGCCCTTCGCCATCAGAGATTAACCCCGTTGTTGTGGTGGGTGGGGCCCAGTAACCCGCATGTTTTCGCTCAGCTGTCTTTGCGTGTTGTGTGCAGCTGTGCAGCTGTACGTCCAACGGCCAGATATAGCTCCAGTTTCCGCCCTCCAGTGTTGCTGCACTTGTAGTCATATCTAGGGCGGGCATAAGGCTGCCCTTCTCGCTCCTAATGTCAAAATAACAAGAAATTATGCCTTATAATTCCGATACTGTCTGCCCCATACCCTGATACAGTCTTCAAGACGACTTTTTTCTAGTTTCATCCAGCTTTATTAAAAATACTGTAAATATTGTTCAAGGTAGACCAAAAATTGGTAAAACATTAAAGCAAGCCAATGGTTACTATTACGTTAATACATCAAATTTTTACAGCAAATATGGCAATATCATATAAAAACCAAAATCTGTCAATTGCGATTATAAATAAAGATAGAAAAGCAAGGAAGAAGAAGCTAATGCCAAGAAAAACCAAATAGACATTTAAAATTGAAATAATAATTATTTTCTTCTTCGTAGAATGCCATATTCCTTGCAAAGATTGGACTCTATAGCAGCGGTTCAAATCTTAAATACAGCTATTATAATATAATGATCCAATGATCCAATATGCATTTCAGTTAGTATGAAAAAGCGGTCATTATACAGAATGGGTGGGCCTGGCTAAAATGCAGAAATATATTTGGACTTTTTAGAAGTATAAAAAAGTGATTAAATTGTAATTTTTATCATTGCGGCTCTTATTAAACTTGCCAAAAAAAGTTAACTCGAGGATGTTTTCTGTCATGTTGAAGATACATTGTGCATTTTTTCCAAATTTATTATTTGTTTTTTCTTGAAGGAACTTCGTATAAATATGAAAACACTAGAGAGAAGTTATCTGTAGTACTTATATTCGAGTCTATGAAGATATTTTCTTTCTGACTGCTCTATCAAATATAGTACCCGTTTAAAATTGAAAATACAGAAGAGTGAATGTATAGCGCCGAATAATATACATTATCAATCAGTAACTAAAGCAGAATTAATTGCTATACATTTCATTTTAGTAAGAAGGCTCACCTATTCTATATTAGTACCAAATAAGCTATGTCCTAATAGTACAAGATCCCACTGCAGGAGCACTACGTTCATAACGTAGTTAATCAAGCTCACATGTTTACGTATATTTAAAATTAGGAGAATACATTGATAATAGGTTGCCAGTCAAAAAGGGGCCGCAAATATTTTTAATTCAATTAATAGTTTTTAACAAATAATTTATTTTTTGCATTTATTTTCTAAATAAAATACGCTGCCCATTACGTATGTATTTTATATCAAATTAGAGCTATTTTTTCGTAATATGATGATATAAGGTTGACTGAGAAAAAATTGGGGTTGCCCACTGTTAAAAACGGTATCAAAGATAAAGTAAAATAGAGTTAGGGCGCAACGACACTGGTTTGACAAGTGATAATATGTATATTATTACATTCGCGAGGAACCGCAAAGTGGGCGACGCCTGGTGCATCCAGATTTCAAAAGCATCCACTTCGGAAAAACCTTGAAATTGTCATTAATTTGTATACATATTAGCGACCGGTTTATATTGTAATTAACAATGATTTCGACTTCAAAAAACTATTGCAGTGTTCCTCAATGTTCATCCTATTATAATTAACAAAAAAAATCCATACATAAGTTTCCGCTGGACGAGAATATGAGAAAAGTTTGGCAATTCATTTTGTCAATTGGCAAACCTATAACCAAGTACATGACTGTGCAGTTTACATTTTACTGAGAACGATTACTTTCCAAGTAAGTGTTGATTAAAATATTATTTATATTTTAATATATTTATATTTGATTTACTTTATAGTAACACCTGAAACTTAATTGAGGAGACTGAAGAAAAATACTGTTCCATCAGCTAAATTACTCCAAAGGTATCATGAAGTTATTAGTAGAAATCGTAAGGCGTAATTTACAAAATTATGTGGCCAGCTCCAAAAACTGCCTCACCCTCAACTAAAGAGATCTTTGCCGATCTTGCAACCACAAAAATAATTGAGATAATGTAAATTTTACTTTCCGTGTTTCAGACATACTGTCAGAAAACAAACATTTTATTTTATTTTTATTCGGGTATGAGAGTCAATTACCGTATGTATAAACTCGAATCACAAACAAATAAACTTTGAAAAACGTACTACAACTTTTACTTTGGCAAAACACACGTGTAAATGATTGATAATAAACAGTTTATAGCTTAGAGATCAAAAAACAAAATGATTTGTTTTCCCGAAGTGATCGTCCATCTTTGAAATCTTGAGCGCCCCCTGTCGGAATTGGCTATCGCGAATATCTATCGACGCATGCTTTAAAAACTCACAAAAACTGACACTTCAAACCAGTAGCCTTTGGTACCTCGCGTTTTTAACAGCTGACAACTTAATTTTCGACAATTTTTTCTCACGCAAACGTATATATCATATTAAGAAAAAAATAGCTTTATTTGATATAAAAAAAAAACATGCATATACGTCATGAGCAGCATATTTTATTTAAAAAATTTATGAACGAAATAAAATTTTTGTCAAAAATTAATTACTATTAATTGAATTAAAAATATTTGTGGCCAATTTTTGACTAGCGACCTATTGTCAATGCGTTCTTCTAATTTTAAATGTATGTAAAAAATTGTGAGTTAATTAACTATGTTATGAACTATGTGAGCTTGCAGTGGGATTTTAGGCTATAGTTTAAAATATATTTTTTATTTAATAACGCATCGACCAGGCAGGGTCATTACCGTATTTAGAATAATGTGACAGTTGATATAAATAATGTATATAAGTTTATAATACGTATATTACAACATGTGTTTTAGATCTTTTGAAGTAATAAACTATATAGCTTAGAGAAATAAGCCTTTTCCCAGTACACACGTATTTGACGAGGTTTTTAAGAAATATTGGCCCTCTAGGATAAAAAATTCTTTTCCTCTACTGAATTAGAATGTGATTTTTATTTATTAACGATTACAGGTCGAAAAGTGTACACTGTTGCTATCTTTGTGTGCCAGTAAAAAGTAAAGAATTTAAAACAAAATTCAAGGTAACTATCATGTGATTTATAGAAAAAGATTGAAGATTGTGTTTTTTAGATCTATATACTATAAATGAGAGTATTAATTTCTGTCTTCTTAAATCTAATGGTAATTCCCCGAGTTTGGCCTGAAGGCTTATGATAGGAGTTATTCTAAAAGCATATTATTATAATAGCGACATTTTGAATGGTGTCTAAAATTTTTAGAGTTGTTGAAGCAGACGAGTAAGCATGGCATCCATATTTTTGGATCTGTTCAGATTTTTATATAATGCTAGTAGAGTTCTACTTTCCGCCTCTAGTTCGTACCAGAACATTTCAAGAGATTTAGTCTTTTTTGACAAGTTGCTGAAATATATTTGATGTGGTCCTTCCAGATTAGAGCTTGATCAAATATTAAACCTAGGTATTTAATTGTTTTTACATATTTAAGTGACTGACCCCCCAAGTTTAAAAGTAGGTATTTCCTTTATCTGTTTTGGTCTCTTTGAAAATATGATGAATTTATCGAGTTAATCTTGTAGTAATTTGGCCATACTCTGTATATTGTTTCATTTAAGAATATTATAAGATCAATCTTGCTAAAATGGGCTTATTCATTGATTTAATTATATCAATAATAGCTATAATGTAAAGCGTCAGCCTTGAGGTGTGCCATTTTTTGTTTTATTTACTTTTACCTAAAAATTTCTATTTAGGAGAAAATTTTAAATAAAAGCAAGTATATTTCCTTGATAACCCCATAATTCCAGTGTTGATATTATCTTGGATGCCAAGCCATATCAAATGCTTTATGAAATCAAAATAAATTGCAATACATGTTTGGTTGTTCCAGAAGGCATTGTTAATATGTGTTTCTATATCTACTACATTTTCGGTATTTTTATAGTTTACAACTTTTTTTTAAAAGTCACCAAATTTTGTTTTTACTTCATCTACATCTACGTAGAGTATAGGTGTGTATAATCTTCTTATGGTGCCTATCCGTTACGGATCTTAGACACTAACATAGTTATTCTGACTTTGTTGACTGCTGCAGTGAAAAGTCTGGTAATGGTTAAGTTAAATCATTTTCGCAGGTTATGCAGCCAGTATATTCTTCTTCCTGGACCTCTTTTCCCATGCACTTTACCTTGAAGTATGGTCCAAAGTAGGTCATATCGTTGTTCATTGCGCATTATATGGCCCAGGTATTCTAGTTTGCGACGTTTTATGGTTACGACTAGTTCGCGCTCTTTACCCATTCTATGTAGTACTTCTTCGTTGGTAACTCTGTCTATCCATGAAATCCTCAACATGCGTCTATAGCACCACATCTCAAATGCTTTGAGTCTTCTCAGTGATGCTTCAATTAAGGTCCATGACTCCACGCCATATAAAATAACGGAGAATACGTAGCATTTTAGTAAACAAACTTTTATTTCCAATTTTATATCGTGGATGTTAAAGATTTTTTTCATTTTGACGAAAACTGATCTTGCTTTCTCGATCCTTATCTTAATTTCCGTCGATTGGTCCTACTGTTCATTTAAGTTTGCACCGAGGTAACAAAAGTTGTTGATTTGTGTTATAGGTTGTTGGTTAACTAGTAATTGACCAGGTGGTATCCTATTTTTGCTTATAACCAGTTTGCACCGAGGTAACAAAAGTTGTTGATTTGTGTTATAGGTTGTTGGTTAACTAGTAATTGACCAGGTGGTATCCTATTTTTGCTTATAACCATGTATTTGGTTTTTTTTATGTTAAAATCAAGCCCAAACCTGCTACTTACTTCTGCCACCCTGGAGACAAGTGTCTGCAGACCTTCAAGATTGTCTCCAAAAATGACAGTATCATCAGCGTATCTTATGTTGTTCAATCGTTCTCCGTTTATAAGTATTCCCTCGTCTATGCCTGTTAGTGCTAGGTTCATAATGTGTTCTGAGTATGTATTGAACAATAATGGGGACAATATACATCCCTGTCGCACACCTCTTTTTATCTTTATGTCGTCTGTTAACTGATCCTCAACTGTAACAGCTGCAGTTTGTTCGTAATAGATATTGTTTATTATACGGCGATCTCTGCTGTCTAGACCAATTGAATTTAATATTTTCATCAGTTCGTCATGTTTTATTCTATCGAACGCTTTCTGGTAATTAACAAAACACACACTTTGAAAGAGAACTTGTATTGCAAAAAGTGCCTCTCGAGTACCCAATGCATCCCTGAAGCCGAATTGTGTGTTTGTCATGTCTTCACACTTTTTATGTATTCTTTTATGTATAATTTTTAAAAAAGTTTTCAGGAGATGGCTCATAAGGCTTATTATTCGATAATCTTCACATTTTTTGGCATTGGGTTTTTTAGGGATTGTTATAAAAGTTTATCTTAGCCACTGTTGGGGTATTTTTCCACTTTGGTATATATTGTTGAAGATCAAGGTAAGTCTGTTTACTTCGTCTTTATTCATAATTTTCAAAAATTCTGAGTAGAACTCGTCTGCGGCTTTTCCCTTCTTAATGTTGTCTATAGCAGCTTCTACTTCCGCTTCGAGAAAAAGTGGTCCGGTATCGTCATTTTTATTTTGTGTGATGGTGACATTCCTATCGTCTTCAAATGTTGTCACATAGTTCATCCATGTTGTTTTTGTTTCTTCAATATCAACTATTGGATTTCCTTGAGCGTCTGTTAAGTTTGGAACAGCTTAGAACAGTTTAGAACAGCTTGACTTCGGCGAAGACCTACCCAGGAGCAGACGTCTCATCGGACCACAACCCATTAGTGGGCCAGATAGAACTCAAACTAAAGAAACTCATCAAAAATAAACCTAAACAGAACCTGGATTATGACACTCTAAAAGACCCCGTAGTTCGTCAAAACGTGAGAGATACAATGAGACAAAAACTAGAAACGGCTCAACAACAAGAACAGAGTGTAGAACAAAAATGGAGTTATATCAAAGACGTCATGCTGAATGCGGGAAAAGAACATCTGAGAAAGAAAAAAAGAGTAAAAAATAAAAAATGGATGACTGATGACATTCTACAGATGATGGAACAAAGAAGATTAATGAAAAACAGGGACGCCAAGAAATACCAAGAAACCAACCAGACAATTAAAAAAGAAATACGAAGAGCCAAGGAGACATGGATGCAAGAAAAATGTAAAATAATCGAGGAGCTCCAAGAGAAACACGATCATATAAATATCCACCGAAGGATTCGTGAAGCCACTGGTCAATACAAGAGGAGAAACACACACCTCCTCATAAATAAAGACGGTAATCTGGCGACGACAGTGAATGAGAAGTTGGTTACCTGGAAAATATATATCGAAGAAATTTTCTGGGACGACCACGGCAACCTTCCGGAAATAAATTGCATGACAGGGCCGTCAATTCTAGAAAGCGAGGTAAAGGCTGCTTTACAACAGTCTAAGAATGGTAAGGCTACAGGTCCGGACGAAATACCCGTTGAACTTATTAAGGTGATGAGTGAAGTGAACACGAAGGAGTTAACTGAACTGTTCAACGCCATATACGATTCAGGTAATATCCCAGAGGAATGGCTATTGTCAACATTTGTAACGCTACCAAAAAAACGATCTGCGAAAACGTGCGAAGATTTCCGAACTATCAGTCTTATGAGTCATGCACTTAAAATTTTTCTTAAAATCATACATGCCAGAATTTACAAGAAATGCGAAGAAAATGTCGGTGAAATGCAATTCGGATTCCGCAATTCTATGGGTACACGTGAAGCACTTTTCACCTTACAAGTCCTACTTCAGAGATGCCGCGATGTCAGTTGTGATGTCTATATTTGTTTTATTGACTACGCCAAGGCATTTGACCGTTGTCAGCACCAGAAGATGGTCACCGCACTACAAAGAGTTGGATTGAATGAGAAGGACATTCGGATCATCATGAATTTATACTGGAACCAGCGTGCTCAAGTCAAGGTCGAAGACCAGCTGACCGACCAAGTGAAGATCATGCGAGGAGTAAGACAAGGATGTGTGCTATCGCCGACTCTTTTCAATATATACTCTGAGGAGATTTTTAATGAAGCCCTCACAAACCTAGACATGGGAATCCGAGTGAACGGTGAATACATCAATAATATCCGCTACGCCGATGACACTGTGTTACTAGCAACCAGCCTAAACGATCTGCAGGCCTTACTAGACCGAGTGCGAACTGTGAGCGTAACATACGGACTGAACCTTAATATTAAGAAAACTAAATTCATGGTTGTCAGCCGTACAACTTTAGATCCCGGGGCACTAATGGCAGGTAGCGAAGAGATCCAGAGAGTCGACAGATTCACTTACCTCGGAACTACCCTCAACGTACAATGGGACTACGCTCAAGAGATTAGATCCAGAATTGAAATGGCACGGTCTACATTTATTAAGTTGAGATCCTTGCTGTGCTGCAGTGATCTCAGTTTGGGAACCAAGATGCGAATAGTGAGGTGCTACGTTCTTCCAGTGTTACTGTATGGAGTTGAAGCCTGGACACTGACGCAAGCCACTGAAAAACGAATCGAAGCCTTCGAGATGTGGATATACAGAAGGATACTAAAAATATCTTATGTGGACCATGTCACCAACGTTGAGGTCCTACAGCGCATGACAAAAGAAAAAGAAGTGCTTAATTTAATTAAACAACGCAAGCTTGAGTACCTCGGCCACGTGATGCGGAACGAAGAAAAATATCGAATTCTTCAACTTGTTATGCAGGGTAAAGTATTTGGCAGAAGAGGACCGGGACGCCGTCGTATCTCGTGGTTGAAAAATCTCCGACAATGGTTTGGGATGACCTCAGCGGAGCTGTTTCGCAGAGCAGTCAACAAAACCATGATAGCCTTGATGATCGCCAACATCCGGACCGGATAAGTCACTGAAGAAGAAGTCTGTTAAGTGTCCCGGTTTTTTTGAGTTATAGATGCCTGCTGATATTTTGTGGAGGTTGAAGGAATCGTGTTTACGTTCCAATATCTCGATTTCTTCACACTGTTCCTTCAAATTTCTATTTTTAGCATTTTTAGCTTCTCTGAGCATTTTTTATCTCTTTGTCTAGAGATTGATATGCAACGTAGTCTTTCCGCTTGGATTCTCTTCTTCTGTCCATCATCTGTAATATACCGTCGGTCATCCATGGTGTTTTCTTTTCTGTCTTTTTCGGTCGCAGGTATTGGTCTAATATTTCCTTCGCAATGTTTTCTAAGTGGTTTATTTCTGTGTCAACATCATTAACTACTTCTGACTTAGATATGTTGTTCTTCAGATATTCCCGTACTTCTTGCTTTATGTCATCATCTCTTAGTTGTTTGAGATCGTATCTTATAGGATTAGGTTTGTGGATTTTTTTAAATTTCAGACGAAACTTAGCGACAAGTGGGTTATGGTCTGACTTAATATCTGCACCAGGGTAGGTTTTCATTGATGTTATTGAGTTTTTGAATCTTTTATTTATTAAAATATAGTCAATCTGGTTTCTTATGAGATTTTCGGCGTGTCACCGGGTGAGCGCTATGTGTACAACCTTCTGTGTGGTAATTTGAAGAATGTATTGGTGATGTGTGTATAATAGGAGTTTGAAACTGCTGTTTCATTGCATTTTTATGACTGTGAAAATGTAGGTTTTTCAATTTAAAATTGTTTACCGCACAATAAATATTAATAAAAATTATTGAAAATAATTCCGACTTATTTTATAAAATAATTATCTTGTATTTTTTTAATGCATTAGTTATTACTGCTAGGCAAATATAGTTCAAATATGAATTTTTTGACTTATAATTACGATATTAATTAAAAATCACCACCAAATACACTGCTGAAATGAATTTAAGTTCTAGGGCGTACACCACGTAACAAATTTCTCAAACTGACTGAGTCAGAGTCATCAACAAGATAATTTTTTTTGCTTATTTTCCTGAGTTCTAAACTGCAGTTTCTTCACCTGATTAAACTTTGTCAGTTAAAACCTACCATCGGTTTTTTTGTTTATTTTTTATTTCAAAATTCTAAATATATGTTTGGTCTATCAGAACGATGATTGGCTTATTAAGATGAAATTGGAAATAGACAGCTTTCTTTGATTTGTTTTGATGGTTTTCTTTGCTATAGAACCTATACTTTCCAAAAGAGGCATTTTAGTTCAGTCAAATGGTAGTCCTTTATTTTGTTCTTGAATAAATATTGTCTTTTCATACGCTAAAGCTTATCAATTCAGTGTAATCAGTGTTAAAACTTAGACAACATAAAATTATACACTTGAAGATTAGAAAATTATAAAGGCTCTGTGAAGAGTCAGAGAGTTTTTGCGAGAAAGTAAGTGTTCAACATAAATTCGATAGTAGTAATTCGTAGTATTCGAAGTATTAATACGATTAAAAGAAAAAATATGATTAAATATGCTTGTGTGCCTAAAAACATTAGCTGAGTAAAAGATATCATTGACAGTAGTAATAAAATTCTTTTGAAGATTTCTCAAAACACCAAGCTATAATAATTAGAACAAAACACAAGCTTTTCAAACTAAATATCTTAGTAAAATATACTTACCAGGTATAAAATACCGCATATCAACATATAGACTATAAGCTTTATGCACTGACATTTTTATTAAACTACATATATGGCAGACATTTTTCATAATGTCTAGTTGAACAACAGATTCATTCCTAAGTCAAAAAATAAAGCAATAAAATGCTTACAATATGGATTAGTTAAACAGAATTATGAGAAGGATCAAGATACAAAAAGGTGTCAGAATTTGTTTAAAAAATATTTTTAAACAAATTGCAAGTCACCTTTTTTTGCCGTGAACAATTGCTTATACGTTTCGGCTTATTCTAAATAAAAAAATTATTCGTACCGTTTGTCCGAAGTTGAGAGTTTTCTAGTTATGAATAATTTAGAGTTTGAAAAATCGCTCAAAAAGGCTCAATAACACAAGTAAAAATTATAATTTTTGAAGTTAGAAAGTGCCCAAATTTAAGTTCGAATATGTATTTACGTGCCAATAAGTAATTTGTGCTTGACTTTTATATCTGTAAATATACAGGGTGGTTTTGTTATGGGATATTGATCGATAATTTCATTATGGTAGAGAATATCCAAGAAAGTTATGTAGAAACAATGTAGACAATGATATTCTCCAGGCTTAGAAAATATGCAGGCTTAGAAAATATGCCGAATTCTCCAGGGTAATTAATAACTAAGTGGTAAACCAAACATGCAATTTTTTAAATAGGAAATCCTGTATATTTTCTCATATTTAGATTCCTCTCATAATCCCTGTTCTTACAATAGGAACTTTGACACTACTTTACAGGGTATTTAACGAGTTTTGACCATTTTTATTTATATATTACTATAACATAACCATCCTGTATATAAAGTAGGAATACATAAATAATTATCCATTTATACATAATAAGGTAAATAATATGTTCAAGTTTTCAAATTAAGTTTAACAGAAATCAATAATGAATATTCATATACAGGGTGAACTACAAAAGAAAATTACGATTTTGTCATATTTTTTAAGTTTACAACACTATATTTTATTTTTTTAAAATATTTCAGCTATGTACATTTTCAGTTTTCTTTAAATTTCTGGAATACTTTAAATTTTTATCAGTAGAAACAACTTAGTCTTGTGTAATAATATAACAAAATTATTGTTATTCAATAAATAACTAATACAAAATATAAACTATAACAATATACAATGAATATAACAATTGATGTGATATTAAGGAAATTAGTCTAAAGTACATGTTCAAAATGTCCACCTACAACGTCGATGCAAGTTTTTAAGTCAAAAAATGACCGAGCCACATTTCTTAACATTTGAAAGTCAATATTATTACGAACTTCTCTTGTTCTATTTTTCATAGCATCTGGTATTGTTGAGAGTTTCTAGTATAAAAGGTTTTTTATATAGCCCTACATAAAAAAATCAATATTTGACAATTTCGGTGATCGCGGTGGCCACACAGTTGATCCTCCTGTACATATCCACCTCGCAATCAAGTTATTATTTAGATGATTGTGAATAAGAGCACTGTGATGAACTGGAGCACCGTCGTCTAGAAACCATATTTTTTGTCGAAGATTAAGTGGAAAATCCAGATATATCGCAATCATATAGTCCCCGCAATCCTGTCAATCATATAGTCCCCAAAAATACCGCCCCAAATATTTATAGACCAGCTAGTTTGGCGATGACTGTTAATAAAGTAGGGGTTGCTTGGTACATAGTGACGAAAATTATGCCGATTTCTGTTAAACTTAATTTAAAAACTACAACATATTTTTTACCTTATTATGTAAAATAAGTGCTAATTAATTAATTCGTTCTTTATATACAGTGTGTTTACTTCATAGCGATTTCGAAATGCTCATAACTCTTTAAATACCCTGTATAGTAGTATTAAGCTCCCTATTGTAAGAACAAGGATTATGAAAGGTATCTAAATGTCAGAAAATATACAGGGTGTCCTATTTAAAAAAATATGATTGCGTTACCACGTAGTTATTAATGACCCTGTAGAATTTGGCATATTATTCAAGCCTGGAGAATATTATTGCCTATATTGTTTCTAAATAACTTTTTTTAATATTTTGTAACATAATAGAATTATCAACCAATGTCGCATTAGAAACACCCTGTATATCTACAAATTAACTCCAAACAGATCAGAGATAGAGATATGAACTCAGGTCACTCAGTCATTGTATTAACAGTAAGTAAAAACGAAGTAGACCAACATTAACAGACAAATTTACTGATTGGATTAGTTTTAAGCTAAACCTTGAAGGAAAAATAAATTTCTCTGCTTCATCACATACTGAAGAACAGTTAGACGAAGAAATAGAAATATTTTCAGACAATAAAGAAATATAATATAACAAAACAAAGTATCGTAATTTTCCCAAGGACATTAGATATTTAACTAGCGGACCAACTCGGCATCGAGTGTTTTAAATGAAATTTTTATTTTGCGAGAAAAATATACAATATATACAATGACCGGAAGTAAAAATATTTTTATCAATAACTCAAAAACTATAAATGATAATTTCGTGAACTTACATTTTTGAACTCTACGTTGAATTCTCTATTAGTTTGACTAATAAAAACGAAACCGGAAGTCGACCTCAAAACCGGAATGCAATTTTTAGTTCATCAAATGTCGACATGGATATCATTTAGCAGTTAATTTTGCATGCTGATCACGAATCCGGTGTCAGATTTGCTCTATCTTGACGTTTTATGCGCGTTTCGGGTCACTTCCGGTGTCGGATCGCAACCGGAAGTACATATTTAGATTCGTCTCGACGAGACCTTTCGATCCATATATACATTATGGGGTCTAAAATTTAAAGTGAATTTTAACTTCCGGTCATCTCAAAACCGGAAGTGAATTTTTGTACCAAAAGTATATCTTGACAATCTCATACGTAATACTAATAATATTCAGAAAAAATATTTTAATTATCTAATATGGTTTTTGAGTAAAGTGGTGGACAAGACAAGGGCTTAGCGTTTTAGTATATAAGATTACAGAAAAAATTAAATTAAAAAAAATTTTAAAAAATCTTGATTTATTCGATCCTCTGTACGATAAAGAAGGCTTTATAATCATAAAAATATTGAGGTTCTTCAGCTACTGGACAACTTGGGCTTATTATGAGTCAAATATAAATGGAAATTCTTCATACTATTAACAAACTATATTGCCTAGCAAAAAATGTGTTTAACCATTTGACTGAAACATGTAATTTCTTGTTATTTAGACATCCAAAACAGTCAGCAGCAACCAGCGTATTCAATAGTCCGGCTACGCCTGGAAGCGCTATAAGCTTTTCCTTTTCCTTACCTACTTTACTGACTGTTCCATTTTTTTTTTATTCTTTCATGCCGATTCTTCCTATGGCTAGTATGTAGTGAAATGCGTGATAGTAGCCATTAAGACGATCGGTAATATCATGCTGGTCACCTACCTTCTGCAGTTCATGTTCGCTGTCATAGGAGTGCAACTGTTTAAGGTAATTTCCGTTCCGAACTGTTTTATAGTAATTAAATAATTATAAAAGTAGAATATACAATGTGATGGCGGCGAATGGAACGAGGAAATAGTTCGATCAATAACGTTCCGCTGAACTTTTGGTAATAATTTCTTTCTAATTAAATTTACCTTATTGCCGGTTTCAGTTTTAACAATTTTATATGATTTTTCCCAGAAAGTATAGAAGTTTCGTACAAATTAACGCACCAGATAAATAAGTGTAAGGACCTTAAATAGGACCACCTTGTAAAAATAAAAATAATTATTTATGACAAGAAGCATTAATACATACTAGTAACAACTAGTATTTAAAAGCTACTTGCCTGGACACCTCAAAATTCCAATAGCTAAAGCTGTAGAGAAAAAAACGACCATTAGTTAGTGAATTTTTGAAACCGGCACAGCGTTATGGAGGGCAATGCCTGGAGTAACCTCCACGTGCGTGCAAATCCAACTGTTGGTTATAATTTTTTTATGGTGCCTTTAAGGTGTAAAAAACGGTGTTTTTTGATTATTTTTATTTTTATTGCATTAAATATTGTATTTAGGGTAAAATGTGTATAATTAAAGTACATAAAAAAATCTTTAATTTGAGCTACATTGTATTAAATTTTACCAATAGTTTATGCAAAATTAACGATTGAAAGTCCAAAAATGTCAGTTTTTCGTCATGTTTTTATTTTTAAAATAACTTTGGTAAAATATTTTTTTAATGCAAAAAGCATTTTGTTGTAGATCTTTTAATTACAAATCAAATGAGACTTCGTAAGATCCGATCCGTCAATTCTTTTCGAGATATGTTTAATTGTTTATAAAAATTCTTAAATGTCTTTAAATTTTGCAAGGCAAAAACTTTTTTTTTGTTAAAGATAGAACTCTAGTTCTAAACAAATTTTCTTCTTAGTCGATTATATTTTTATGTAGAAATAAAATATTTGCTCCACAAATTTTTCCACCCCTTATTTATTGCTTTTAAATAGGGTCGACTTTTGCGTTATACTCTTTCCCAATGACATTATTTAAATCATGTATCTTGAACGCCCTATTACAGGACATATACAATACGGATAGTAGTTACCCCTGAAAAAATTTTAATGAAAAGGGGTAGCGTGTGATACAGCATTTAAAATGGTTTAAAATTCTCTATTCAGCAATGTAAATATTTTTCTTATTTGTACAGGGATAGGCAAGAAAAAAATTATTGTACTTATTTGATTCCATTAAAAATCCATTAAGTCAAATATATTTCAGGATTGACTTGTCTATGAGTTATTTTGTTGTCACAAAAGTAACATCAGATCTTTTTGTTTATTTTGTAAAATAATAGTGACATAACGTATGGTCCTGGCGAATATCAAAGTGGTTTTAGGCCTGGTCGATCAACAACAGACCAGATCTTTGTGCTAAGGCAAATACTGGAAAAAACCAATGAATTTAATAAAGACACATACCATCTTTTCGTAGATTTTAAATCGGCCTATGATAGTGTCCTAAGAAATAAATTGTGTGAAGCCATGGATGAATTCCACATCCCCGATAAACTGATAAGATTGGTTAATGCTACAATGCGTAAAGTTGTTTGCAAAGTCCAAATACAGGGCGAACAATCACAGGCATTTGAAACGCATGTTGGGTTGCGACAGGGAGATGCGCTGGCGTGTCTCCTTTTCAACATAGCTTTGGAAAAGGCGGTCAGGGATGCCCAAATAGACAGCAGAGGAAACATTTTTAATAAATCATTCCAAATTTTGGCATATGCAGATGATGTTGATCTAGTTGCCCGCACAACACGCAAGCTAGAAGAAATGTATACCACCTTGTCACACGCCTCAAAAAATATGGGCCTGCAAGTAAATGAAAATAAAACTAAGATAATGGCATCAACACCCAACAATAGAGCCAGAAACATCGGCCACCAACTCACGGTTGATAATTCTACCTTTGAAGTGGTGGACAAATTCACATACTTGGGCTCCCTAATCACCAAGGAGAACGTCATGACGGAAGAAATCAAGCGAAGAATAATCCTAGCAAACAAATGCTATTTTGGACTGAGTAGACATATGAGCAGAAACTTAAGCCAAAAAACAAAAATAACCATATGCAAAACCCTTATACAACCAGTGTTGACATATGGGTCTGAGGCATGGACCATTTCCAAGGCAGATGAAAATCTCCTGCTTATATTTGAACGAAGGATCCTGAGAAGAATATTTGGTGGCATCTGTGAAAATGGTGTTTGGAGAAGGAGGTACAACTACGAGATATATCACAGATATAAACATATATTTGGTGGTAAAGACGTAGTATCCTTTATAAAAATAGGAAGACTAAGATGGGCAGGACATCTGGCAAGATCACAGCAGAACAACCCTCCTAGAAGAATCCTTATGTCACAACCTGTGGGAAGTAGAAAAAGGGGTAGACCAAAACTCAGATGGAGGGATGGTGTAGATGAGGATGGTAGACAAATAGGCGCAGCAAACTGGCAACAGTTGGCAATGGATAGAACTGACTGGCGTAATAGACTTGGGAAGGTCGAGGCTCTTTTATAGGGCTGTAGCACCAATGATGATGATGAACGTATGGTTCTAAAGTTTTGGGAAAAATTTCAAAAGCATATAACTCTGACCACAATAATGTTATATTTTTATTAAATTATTCAACAATTTAACTTAACTATCCTTATTATAAATCAAAATTCAAATGACAGACAAGGGACCATTATTTTCGATTTGCCTAATAATTCCCCTGACACGTTGCATCATCTTTTGGACAACCTCGGCGTCAATTTCTCTAATTTTTGTATATATGCGGCATCTTAACTGTTCCTGATTTTGTGCTTCCCATCCGTTATTATAGACTTTCCGACTTAATATTGCCCAGAACTCTTCAATTGGACGAGCCTGAGGTATTTCTCTCTAATTGATCCTCTGTGTATTTTGGAGCTTTCCTTCTTTTCCGGTAGATAATATTGTTACTCGATAGAGTCCTGTATACTGTAGTCTTTCCAACATGAAATCTTTTGGCCAGTTTTCGCTGTGAGACCCCAATTTTGTTCTTAGCTGCTTCAATCAGTTTTGCCTCTCTTATATGGTTCAAAATCCGCGGTCGGCCACTTTTACGCAAGTTAACACATGGTATCCCTTCTTCACATTCTCTGATTGTGCGATAAATTGTCGATTTGCTTATGTTTTGATCTCGATAAATATTAACAATATCTCGTTTCGACATGCGCCTAACCATATTATAAACACCTCGACGAATATCAATTTTATAAGACATTTTGCAGAGCACAAACCAAAATATTCCGCTTTGTTTATTAAATGTCAATAACTGATGACATTTCAATTCCATGGCCTTCTTTGTTAAATGCATTTTGCTTCTCAATCAGACCAGGTGAAATTTTTCCCAAAACTTTAGGACCATACGTTAGAACGTTAAGTTTATTAACAATAATTACAACAATTTCGTCTAAATCATATGCCAAAATAATCATCGCTCATCTCTTTACAGAAAAATAGACGGTGTTGAAAATCTTTGATAACATTTTGCAACATCTCTGCGGTGATTTCATTAATTTCTTGCCTTATGCGGTGCTTTAAAACATCAATATTGGTTGGTTTTATCATTTTGGTTTTTGTTTTTAAATAGCCCCATAGGAAATAATCCAGTGGAGTCAGATTTTCAGGAACGGAGTCGCCATTCAATTTCGCCACGTCTACCGATCCATCGATGCGGAAAAGTTTGATCAAGAAATGTTCGTACTGCTGCTGCATAATGCTGTGGAGCTCCATCTTGTTGAAACCATATGTTTCTATTAATGACTGTGGGGTTAGCAGTATCTGGGAAACGTTGTCCTAAATCAGGTGCCAAAACATTTTGTAGAAAGTTAAAATAACTCAGCCCAGTTACTGTACCCTCAAAGAAGTATGGTCCAACTATTCTGTTGTCCAATTTTGTTTGTTGACCGTTCCATGTAGTCTCATTTGAGAAAAGAATATTCATGGGAAACATCGTATTCCGTTGGCATCTATTCGTAATTACTTCACAAAATTGTAATCTAGGATCTGGATTATCGTCATTTAATTTCTGCAGTAGTTGAATTTTATACAGATGGTATTTATTGTTTTTCGAAATTTTTTTATTACAGAAGTTTTACTTATAGCATTATCACCAGGCAATTATCTTGTTGGTTTATGTGGATTTTCCTCAACAGTTAACAATACACCTAATTTCTTTTGATTATTCAACTTTGATCTGTCAGGTTTGGGAACCGATCTGTCAGGTTTGACAGTTCCTTTTTCTCTATTCTACTCACCGTAGACTGGGAAATATGACGGTCAGGATACTTTTCATTAAATAATCTGCATACCTCAGAATGCGTTCTTGTTTTATCATTCATTCCAATCAATATTAATGTTTCAATTCTCTGGGATTCAGTTAAGCTCATTTTAAAATAATTTAAAATAATGTTTAAAACTTCCTAATGTATTTTTACTTCAAATTATTAAGGGAGTCTAGCGAACTAATATTAATTTTAAATTCGTCTAATCTTTTTGTGATATGTAAATGTGATAAAAAGGTCCGATGTTACTTTTTTGGCTACAAAACAACCAATAGACCAGTCAATCGTGAAAGATATTCGACTCAATGGCTTTTTTTATGGAATGACATAAAATAATTTTTTCCTTGACTATCCCTGTACAAAAAAGAAAAATATTTACATTGCTAAATAGAGCATTGAAAACCCCTTTAAATGCTGCATCACACGCTACCCCTTTTCTTTTAAAATTTTTTCGGGGGTAACTACTACCCCTAGGTAGTTCAAGATACATTTGAATGTTATTGGAAAATTGTATTTTCATATATAAAAATTGAACTATTTTGGGATTTTCCGTTTGTATTGAATTTACTTGTTACTTTAGTACCTCACTGTATATTTTACAAATTTTTAACTTATTTCTATAGCTGAAGTTAAGACAAATATAAAAAAAATAACTTTTTTACGACTAAAAGTAGTGGAGTTAGCTTAATTTGTTTACATTGTACTAATAGTTGCGGGCCACCCTCATTCGCTTCCATTCTGTCGTTCAGCTGGAGAGCGCTTGGTTGGATCGTGATGTATGAGAGATCGTTGAAAAGAGGGTACCTAAGGGTGTTGTCAGAGGGTGAATTGTCAAAAAGACCCTAAGCTTTGTAACGATCAGACTACCAAAGAGAATTGTAATACTATTATAAAAATAATACCTCAATCATCCATAGGAGCTTATCGTCTATGCTTCGCCTAGCTCAATCTCTCTAGTGTGAATTCGTTTTGTCTTAAACTATGAATAAAGCAATGAACCCTTAGCTGGTAGCAAATAAAACAATTATTTAACTAATCATGTTTAACACATAAAACATATTTAAATGGCAAAAACAACCCTGCCTAATGCTTTACAGTACACAAATTTAAATGATACTTATTATGGCATCGATGGGCTGCTTGCTTCTAAATAAATGTGTTGCCTGCAGATTACCTGGGCAGGTCCTGTTGTCGGCTCCAAAGCATGTGAGTAGGTCTTACTAACAGCTGCGGTTATTCCATAAAATATTTAGTAATATCCCATAAACATATTCCATAAAATCTCCAATAAAGCCAATAAATCTAAGAGAATTCTGCAGACCATAAAATGAAGCTTATAATAATTCCTACCTTCTTTTATAAATTTCAATTACTGACAAAAAATAATCCCACCATGAAAAGAAAGTAGGAAGGGACTGCAATGAAGTTAGCAATGATAGTCATAGGATGTATGCCTATGATGGAATTAGCTCTTCTGTCAACATAGAACAGAATATTTACTAGCGGACAGAAAGAGAGAGGGCTAATATTTATTCTACGGGACAGAAATAGAAAGAAGGCGCCAACTACTTTTTGAAGAAAAAATAGTAAAAAAGAAACTGAAGGTAAAGGAATTAATAAATTAATAAAAAATAATTGTAGGACTATATGGGCTTGGTGAACAAAACGACAGAGGAGATCGCCTAATAGAATTCCAGAAGCATAATGTTATAGCCGCAAATATATTTTATAAATTACCTAAGCAACGCCTTTATACATGGAAATCGCCAGCTGACAAAGAAAACAAAATCGTTAGAAATCAACTTGACTACATCCTAATAAAACACAGATATCGAAACTCCATTCAGGCAGTAAAGGCATATCCAGGAGCAGACGGATCCTCTGATTACAGTCTTCTTATTGCTAGGTTTCAACTTCAACTAAAAAAGACGCAAAAAAGCCGCAACAACAATAAACTTAACATACAGAAACTAAGTCAGAAGAAACAAAAGAAAATCTGAAACACGAAATCAACACAAATCTAGATAGAAACCCAAGAAATAATTGCAACGTAGAGCAACAGTGGCAATTCTTCAAAACCTCTATGTTGGAGCCAAGTAAGAAAGTACTTACAACAACCAAATGTAAGAAAAAAGAGCGGATGACCGAGGAAATTCTAGAGTTGATGAATGAAAGGAGAAACAACAAAACCATCAATACGATCCGCTATAAACAGCTTCAAAACCAAATAAGAAGAAAAATTAGGGAGGCTAAAAAAAACGTACTTCTCTGAAAAATGTAAAGAAATAGAAGAACTGCAAAACAGATATGAAAACTTTAATCTACATAAAAAAAGTCAAAGAACTAGCCGGAGTAGGAAGTAGAAGAACCTCGAATATATTACTTGACAAAAATAGAAATATTATGTTGGAGACAGAACAAAAACTATGACGATGGAAAGAGTACATCGAGGAATTATTTCATGACCAGAGAGAAGCTAGTACATCTTTAGATAGCCAAACGGGAGATGTAGGCCCCCTAGATGTAGATGTAGAGAGGAGTCAGGCAAGGCTACTACTATCACCTCTATTATTTAACGCTTATTCTGAAGAGGTAATTCGAGAAATTCTGGAAGATGAAACAGTCGGCATAAGAGTAAATAGAGTCTTAGTTAACAACATCAGATATTCAGATGATGCAGTAATAATAGCCGATAGTTTACAAGACCTGGAAAGACTCATAAGTAAAATAGTAATGTGTAGTAAGGAGTACGGACTCTCGCTCAATATCAAAAACGAACACACGAACAAACACGAAGTTTATGAAAATTTGTAAAAACAACCATAATACTAACAAAATCTTGATAGTAGAGGGCCAGCAGATTAAAAGAGTAAGAAAGTACACTTACTTAGGAACACTTATAACAGAAAATAATGACTACACTGCAGAAATCAAAGTCAGAATCGAAAAAGCACGTTCTAATTTTATGAAAATGAAAAAGGTCCTATGTGGCAAAGATCTAACATTAGCTCTTAAATTACGCCTAACAAAATGTTACGTATACAGTGGACTATACTATGGAGTGGAATTATGGACGTTAAATCTAGACACAATGAGACGACTTAACGCCTTTGAAATGTGGACCTATAGAAGAATTATGAGGGTTTCCTGGGTAGATAAAGTTACGAACAATGAAGTAGTGAGAAGAAAAGGTAAAGAGAAGGAAGTTGAACTTACAATTAAAGAAAGAAAGCTATAGTATCTGTGGGAGACATGTGATGCGGAGCGAGAAGTATGGCATCCTGCGACTCATAATGCAAGGAAAGATAGATGGCAGAAGAAGCATCGGAAGAAGACGAATTTCATGGCTTAAGAACCTGAGAAATGGTTTGGATGCAGCTCAAAACAACTATTTAGAGCTACTGCCTCAAAAATTGAAATAGCTATCATGATTGCCAACCTCCGAAGCGGAGATATCACCTGAAGAAGAAGAAGAAATTAATAAAGTTGTGACGTTTATAACGTTACAGCTTAAACTGCATAAACGACTTAATAAACATGACCGTGCGATATGTCATATGACAGGATTTAGCAAATAGAATAGGATGACAAAGAAAAATCGAACATAACGGCATGCCAAAGGGGGTCTAGATACGTATCTTTGCTACTATCGGGCCAATCGTAACGTGCAAAGTATTATATGACAAGATTTATCCAATAGAATACATTGATAAAGAAAAATTAAACAGCGACATGCCATAAAGACCTTAAAGTGCTTGTTTTAATTTAAATTGGGCTAAATGTGTTTTCAATTAACTTGTCATAAGAGAATAAATATTTTAAAAACATTATTAAACAGAAAATGGGGTTCCGACCAAAATACAATAGTATCAGTATACAAATCGTTAATCAGGTCTAAACTCGATTATGGATGCATCGCTTATTGTTCTGCCAGAGAGTCAATTTTAAAATCTCTAGATACAATTCATAATAACGGGCTAAGGATCGCACTACGAGCATTTAGAAGTACACCTTTTGAGAGCATAATATACGCTGAACTTGGTGAGCCATCCCTTTACCACAGGCGAATGCAACTGACATTAACACATTCATCCTCGGTATTCTGTAATCCAGAAAAACCTATTGATAGTAAAACCTTCACAGATAAATATAACGAACTTTTTAATTATAATGATAAACTAAGAAAACCATACTATGAAATAGTTAGAACAAATTGCAAAAAATTAAACTTTTGATTTTCCTGACATATTCGATTCAAACATCACCGATCCTCATATCCCTTGGTCAATCAATATTCCACAGTGTAATGTATATTTGAGCAAATATAATATAATATTTCTTACTAATAAGTAAGAAATACGTCCCTCAGAAATAAAAACTATTTTGTCAAATATACTCCAAACTTATGAAAATTTCTCCAAAATATTTACAGATGCTTCAAAATCTAGCAATAGAGTTAGTGCCGCTTTTGTGATCAATTCAAGTAAATATCTATTTCAACTATCTTCCCACTGTAGCATATACACAGCCGAATTATTCGCTCTTTATAGAGCAATTAAGTTTATTAATGATACATACCAATATCGTCAAAGCGGTGATTCCTTCTGATTCTCTGAGTTCGATTACTTCAATTCAACGAGTATATCCTAAACACCCAATTGAAAAATTGATCAAATCAGAGCTTCACACATGTCAAGAAAAAGGAAGAACAGTTGACTTCATATGGATTCCTTCTCATGTGGGTATCCCCGGAAATAAAGAAGCAGACTTAAGTGCGCGTAGTGCAGTGTCTAGTGCGGACTCGGAAATAATATTAAAGTGCGGTCCAGAAGACTTAAAGCTTTCTATTAAGGCAAAAATTAGAAGTCTGGCATAAAGAATGGCAAATATCAACGTCTAAACTATGACAAATTAAAGACACAGTTAAAGGAACTAAACCTTTGTACAAAAATTGCCATTAACAGAGTGTAGTTAACCGATTACGATTAGGCCATACTATAATAGACTCACACACTCTTATCTTTTTTCAAAATGTAACCCACCAATATGCGAGCGCTGCAATTCAACCTTAACAGTAAAACATATCTTTGAATGTGACAAATTCAAACATCAACAATCTCTTTATATTATAGATTCAAATTTATCAGATGTGTTATCAGGTCAAAATAGTTATTCAAAGAACTTAATAGATTATTTAAAAGCTATCGATGTGTGCCATCTTATTTAACTTAAAAAAAAAGGTTTAACTTTTTTTTTGTATAAAATTGCTGACTTTTTTTAGTACTGTTTTGTAGGAAAAAAAAATCTTGTTTGTAACCATGTAATATACCTATACACAATAACAAATTTCGGGATTAATTTGCAAAATTCAAAAATATACATATACATATACAAATTAAAATTAGAAGATTTTTGTACTGTTAATATTACACATGAAAATCAACTTGAACTCAAGAGGCAATGTCACAAGCTTTATTATTATTAAATTGTAATCGATCGATTAAATTCAAATTTAATCAGAGAACATGTAAACTTAATTACAGGATCGGAAAACGTTTGAATGGGATACAAATTTATACGTATACAAAAACAATGAGCAGAGAATTGATGTAAATATGAGTTTGAATTTGTTACTTTAAAAACAAAAAATAACACTTAGCTGATTGGATCAAGAGGTTCTCTTTCAATTTTGTATTTAATAAATTTCAAATATTTCAATAATATTTTAAATAATTTTTTAATATTTTGCAACAGAAATACAATAATGTATAATTTTACTTACATGATGAACGATGAATATTTTTGACTTTTATAGAATAATATATTGTTTAATTTAAACAATCTGCAATTTTGCACACAATCTTATTATAACTCACAACGGTTGTTAAATTAGCAAACTTTTGATTATAAAAAATAACATAAGTAGTACTCTACGTCGCTACACAACTAAACTGAAGCGTCTTTTTAATTTTTAACTGCTATTAATTCCTATTACTAAAATGCCTATACACACAGGGAGCATGTTTCATCTGGTTAAATCATTCTTCTAGCAATGCCCTCCACTTTTTCGTAAATAATACAGCTATTTCTGTTTTTCTCTCGAAAACGAATTGATCGATCGGTTCTTGCGAAATCTTATTCGATTTTTATTTAAAAGAGCTACAATATAGTCATTTTTGTATATAAAAAAAGAATTTTCACAAGTTATTTCAAAATCTAAAATTGACATTTTTGTACTTCAACTATTGGGTCAAATTTAATGTAGCATAGCTCTAATTAAAGCTTTTTTTTATTTACTTTTATAATATTGTATTCATTGTACCCTAAAATGTTCATTTGATACAACAAAAATATAAATAACCAAAAAATACCGTTTTTTTCACTTTAAAAGTGACATAAAATTATATCCAATAGCTTGAAGTTGCACGCTCTTGAAGGTTACTCTGGGTATTGCCTTTTATAGCGCTGGGCTGGTTTCAAAAATTCACTAATTAGTGTTCAAAATCATTCATTTTTGTCTCTACAGCTTGGAGTACAATCTCTGTCCAGACCAACAAAGAAACGACAAGTTTTCTCTATATTGCTTAATGATTATAACAATGGTATTACAAAAATAAAAACAAGTACAAAAGTATATATGTATAATAAATATTTCTTTTGCACGTCGGTAGTAAATAGTTTTATTATTTTCCAACGTATCTGTGTGAACGTTATAGATCATGAATAGATATGACAACAAGCTCATTATTTATATAAAATTGTATTTATGATAAAAGTTGTATACCTATCATACGACATACGACACTTCTAAAATATCCGTTAAGCGATATTGCTAGAGTGGGTTGAAATAACTCACCAGTTTTAATTTCTTTAAAATAATAAATAATTGAGCCTTAGTCTCCTCCGCTTTTTTATCCTTGAGTCTTGGCTTTGGTCCACCGGCGATTGTGATTGCTTTTTGGACCTAGACTAGATATTCTGTCCATTATAAACATCATCATCATCATCATGCAACCTCTTCTGTCCACTGCTGGACATAGGTCTCTCCCATTTTTCGCCACTCTTCACGGTTCTGTGCTTCTTGTTGCAATTTCTTGGATATTAGTCTAATGTCGTCCATCCAGCGTGTTGGTGGTCGTCCTCTGCTGCGTTTGTCTTCTCGTGGACGCCAGTCCATCTTGTGTCTTTCAGTCTCGCTATGTGACCTGTCCAATTTCATTTCAGCTTGGCTATACGTTCGACAACATCACTGATACCTGTTCTTTTCCTTAAGTCTTGATTCCTTATTTTGTCTTTTTTTGTCACGCCGAGAATCGATCTTTCCATGCGCCTTTGTGCCACTCGCATTTTTAGTGCTGTTGTTTTTGTGAGCGTGAGAGTTTCTGCTCCGTATGTCATAATAGGAAGAACGCATTGGTCAAATGTCTTCCGTTTCATAGCTATCGGGATGTTGCTCTTAAAGATGTCTCTTAGTGAACCATACGCCGCCCAAGCAAGTGCTATTCGTCGTTGAAATTCGCAGGTCTGGTTGTCCTTGCCTATTCTGATTTCATGAACAAGATATATGTACTTTTCTGTCAATTCTACCACTTGATTTTGGATGATTAGGTGTTCGCTGGGAACTAAATTTGTCATAAATTTGGTCTAACTGATGTCCATTATAAACGGTTTTGTTTAATTATGGTTATATATTTTTCACACATATTATGCTTGTATATGTTCTGCAGTTCACATTTGTATTTACGCCTCCATGTTCTGTTGTCACAGTTCAAAGTTTATGTCTAGTATATCCCGTTCAAACATACTTGTAGGTAAAGAGGATTCATCGGTTCCATGTCAGTACTCCACATGTAACAATTGAAACTAGCAGCGTTCTGGGCAGTCCTAATATTATTATAAAAATAACAATTGGAGAGTAACAATGGATTTGGAAAAAAGATACAATATCCTTAGAAAAAACAAAAAACTGACAAACAAATAGGTAGAGAAAAATACCATTACAAAAGAAATGGCAAGGAATTTAGGAAACCAGATTAAGTAACGGTATTGGAGTTAAAGTACAGATAGCCATATTGAACGTGAGGGGAATCTATAGAGACAAAGGGGGGTCATATGATCAAGAGATATTATTAGAAATTGAAAAGCACAATATCAAAGTGATGACTCTGCAAGAGACTAAAAAAGCGTGAAATGTGGTAAATGAAATGAATAATGTAATATTTTTCTAGAGTGGAGGAAATAGAAAAATGAAAACTACATGTTTCATTTAAAAAGAGATTAAACTTTACAAATACTACCTATTACAGCCATAAAAGTACTTCAGCAAATAATCAACGCAGCAATAAGATTAAAGTACTTCTGCTATCCCTGTAACATTGGTGAAATAATAATGATACTAAAACCTGGAAGAAAACAGAAGAATTAAACTATACCTGACCATCAATTTGGTTTCCGAAACAAACAGGGCACCGTGGAACAGATTCATCGTGTGGTAGAAAAAATCAGCAATGACCTAAAAGGCAAAAGATACTGTAGTGAAGCCTTTCTAGATATACTTTACAAAATAAAACAAAACTTACCATACCCCTTCTATTAAATGATCAAATCTTATCTGGCTGTGTGAAAAATCCAAGTCAAAATAAACACCACCCCATTCGATTTTTTTTCTCTTTAGAGGAGTACCACAAGGAAGTTTACTGGGGTTAACCCTGTACTTGCTATTTATTGCCGATCTATCAACAACCAAATCAGCGCTAGTTGCAACCTACGCTGATTTATTATAGCATCACATGGTCTGAAGCTGCCTCTAGAAGGTTACAAATCGCTCTCGACAAAATACAAAACTGGCTTCACGTATGAAAGCAAATGCCAGTAAATCTGTTAATGTTTTGTTTACTATGAAACGAGATAACTGTCAACCTGTATGTAAAGCACATCTTTGCTAAAAGTAAATAATTAAGTTTTAAACTGAAACAGTATTATTGGCTCCTAGGAAAATAATCACAACTCACCCTCTAAAACAAACAGCTCCTATACAAAACTTTTATAACACCGATTTGGACTTATGGTAATCAACTATGGGGCACCGCCAGCAACTTTAATATAGACATTATCCAAAGGTTCTAAAAAAGATACTACGCATACTAGTGAACGCGCCATGGTATGGACCCAACAGCATAATTCATAAGGATCTTAATGTTCTCAGTGTTAAAGAAGTGATCAAAAACTTTAGTGTATACTATCGCGAACGAATGAAATCACATCCAAACAAAGTAGCAAGTGATCTAATAAACTTATCAGAAGGAAGTAAAAGACTCAAGAAGTTTAAACCATCTGACTTATCTACTAGGTTTTTGTTATAATTAGGCTGTTAAAATATTTTTTAGGTTAAGACAAATAATTTTATTTTTAACTTTTGAAAGAAAAAGAAGATGTCAGAAGAATGGTATGATACACGTGTTTGCTCAATTCATAAAAAAGAAAATCCGATGCTTTGTGAGAACTATAGAGGCATCGCTCTCCTTAAACACTTTCTATAAAATATTATAGACTCAGGCGGTGCCTTCATCTTCTTGAATTGACGGATGGCCCACGGTGCTCTCTATGTAATATGCTCCTCAAATGTCCTCTGGGAGTATCCGGCACTGGCCTAGCAGAGGTGGTAGATCCTGGGTTCGGCTTTAATGCAACTGAGCCAAATAGGAGAGTTACCCTTAAAGAGACTTGTGGCTTTCTGTGAGGCCACCTTACTAAAGGATTACATGCTCGGAACGGCAGAAAGAGCTCAGATTTGAGGTTCCTGCTGATTATACAATGGAGCAGCCTGGGCTCCAGAAACACCGAAGACTAGGTCCTATGGGCCCAGTCCGTATGATAGGGGTGATACAGTGAATTTGTCTTAGGAAGTATAAGTGTGTCTGAAGGGCTCACAAATTGGATCTGCCCCGATCTACCATAACCAAAAATTCTTTAGTAATCTTTAATTTCTATTCAATTCTCAAACATTTTTTTCTCCATACAATTAGAGCTTTTTGTATCTAAATTTTAAACGGAGTGGGAAAGAGTTAACAGACCTACTTTAAATATTTTAATCCAAATTGCTAGGGACAACCAAACTGTTGTTGAAGGAAGACGTTAGACAAATGTGTGCTTCCAGTTATGACTTACGGAGCCGAAACACTTTTCTTAACCCAGGCTATAGCAACCAAACTCAGAGTAGGGAAAAGACGAATGGAACGCTCGCTACTTTAACTGACTCTCAGACAGAGTTACAAATGAAGAAATAAGAAGAAGGAAAGGCGTAACAGATGTCATAGAGCGTATAGTATGGCTGAAATGAACTGAGCGGGCCATGAATGAAGGCTCCAAAAAGTTATTCATGCATCAAACATCGTATTTATTACTACATCGCAACATTTGGTAACCTTTATCCATGTCTAAAAGCATTAGGTAAGGTTTTAAATTTATTTCTAATATCTTTTCTAACACTTGATACAATAAAAATATATTATTCCAACAGAATCGTCCATTCCGAAACCTGCTTTGTTCTGGAAATATCTGGATATATCTGGAAAATAATTTTTAGTACTTTACTTCAAAACTCTTCCTATGTGACTGGTTACACTAATGCCTCTATAATGTAATATAATTGTTTTGGTGTTTCCAGTAAAGTTCTAAGAGCCAAAGCTTTCCTTAGTAGTCGATTAATATCGTATTTATCCGTCATTTGTTGAATGAAATCAAAAGAAACAAAACAAATACATAGCACGTTAGCAAATGATCGCTGTTGCTTAAACTAGTATCTTCAAAGTCACAAAAAGCATACTTTAGGATGTAGAAATAAAATGTAATCAGATGCTTGAAAAATAGACAGATACAATTGAACAAACTAACAAAAAGGCAGGTTGCACAGTTGAATAATAGTAAAAAACTAGAACATCAAAGTAAAACACTTCTATTGTAATTGGTATCGTTAATGAAAAATTAAATTCAAAAATCGAAAAGGATCAAGTTCAAACGTTTTCGGACTACTCAGTCCATCTTCAGTAAAATTTGTAGTACTTGTAAAATAGCCCCAAAAACAAAAAGCGGTTGGGTTTATATGGATTAAACCATACTTAAAATTGTTAAATTATCTGGCTATATGCCGATGGACTTGGATTGCCTACAGGGAACATAAGTCCCTACTCGAAAGAGTTTTCTATATCCGAACTGTAGAAAATTAAATGCCAACTTAGTTCTAATGTAGAAAACTCTTTCGAGTAGGGGCTTATGTTCCCTGTAGGCAATCCAAGTTCATCGACGTATAGCCAGATAATTTAACAATTTTAATTGTGGTTTAATCCATTTAAACCCAATTTGGGTTTATTTTGCAAGTACTACAAAGTTCACTGAAGATGGACTGATTAGTCTGAAAACGTTCTGAACTTGATCCTTTTAGATTTTTAAATTTAATTTGTAAGTTAATATACGAATAACAACAGAAGTGTTTTACTTCGATAGTCGAGTTTTTTTAACTTTATGGTATACAGCCAACTACTGGGCATTATTCCTTTTTAATTAAATAATAGTGTGGTTAATATTTGGTAATGGTTAATATTTGGTAATAGGTTAAATATTGTGTATGAAATCTACGTAACTAATGGCTTAGAGTTGTAATTATTTATTTGTTGCCATATCTACCATTGTATTATTTTCAGAGTCCATTCTGCACATTCACATTGTAAGAATACATTAATTGAACGTGTGCATGTTCTGGCTGTAGCTGGATAGCGGATTAGTAACTAGCGGGTAATGGATATAGCGGCATGCGTAGAGAACATGTACGCCGCTCACAAATCACGCTCACTATCTTGTCTTGTTTCTGCTCTCTTCGTTGCGTTAGTGTGTATGTCTTATGTGTCTGGCTGCTATCATTATTTGTCTGTCAATGTCGACGCTGAGCTATCATCTTCTATCCTCTTCGTTTTATTTTTTTGTTTCGAGATGTGCTGCCATCACAGCTGACTTCATGGATATCATATCGATTTCTTGATGTTGGTAAGCTTTCAGAGCATTTTCAATAATTAGAAGCTTTACCTACACACAAAAATGGTGAACTTTGGTTTTTTAATTTAACTATTTATAAAAAGAAAACATATATATGTATTGTAATTAACATAAAACTTTTCATAACATTTAAACTATTTAAACAATATTTGATAAAAATTGTTTGTATGATGTGATTTCAAGCTACATAAATTTTGTAGTTATTAAAAATTTTCTTCAAAGTTATTCAAAATAAAAACTTACACATACATATAAGAGATTTTAACATAAAAATTTAAATATAACCAATAAATTCACAAATGCACAGCATACGAATATGTTTAAGTGCACATTTATTTTAAAAAAATTATTGCCAACTAACACTCTCTCAGAAAAATCGTGTTTCATTCGAGAGTTATTATCTCCAATTTCTAAAATAAAGGGAGACTAATCTCGCTATGCACTAACATATGAATTGCAAAACTGCTTGAATCTCAACCATCAGCATTTAAGTGTAAAATCCTACTATAATTACTTAAATTGAACGTACAAAGAACATATCATGATGTGTAATAATGTACTAGAAAAGTTGATAAAAATTTTAAAATATTCTCCACTCCACTGTTGTATACTTATAAACTACACCACGACGATATTGGGACCGCCTAAATAATAGAGGCAGGCTATCTAGGCCAGCCAGTTGCACTTATTTATAAATTATGTGAGTTAACCAGATTGTTTTTTACACCGTGGTATCACTGTGGATTACGGTAATAACACTGATGAACAATAAAACGTTACAATATTTCTCTACAGTTCCTGTTGTCATTTTCTCAACTTAAATGCAGTTTAGCATCTAGTAACTAATTTTCTTATAACTTTTTTCATAAATCAAGTCAAAGAGGCTGCCGAATATATTTTCGTCGTAAATTTTTAATTGGTGAAATTTCACACAATGCACCTAATTGCGAATCAATTTCCTTCTGTAGATCTTTGTATTGTTGTTTGTCTTTATTTTATACCTTGTTTTTTATTCATCAGACTGAATATTTCATCCATTATCTACTATTTTTTATATTCTTGCTTTTAACTAAGACTTTTTTACAGTTTAGTTAAGGCCATTTTAAAATTTGTTCATTTGCTGTTAATATAATCTATTGTAAATAATATATATTTGTCAGCTGTTTTATCAGTTTTGGATTTTGTAGTTTGTTGAAATCAAATACTATTTTTGTAAGTTGCAGGCATATCGTAAATATGCCTGCTATATTTTCCAGGTTGTTTGTGCCAGCATATTTAAGAAGTTCTACTGTTATGCCATCTATTCCGGTTGCTTTGCCGCTTTTCATTTTTGTAATTGTCGATTACGCTTCTTCCGCAAGGACTTCTGGTACATCTTCTTGGTTACTGATTGCTTTTTCAAGTGTTTTAGGGATTTTGTATATCTCACTGTAGAATTTAGTCACGAATTGTATTATTTCTTTTCTGTCTGTAATTCTCGTGCTTTCATTTGTTAGAGCAATGATTTGCTTTTTTCCAATGATTAATGCTTTTCTTGTTTTCTTATAGTTTTTCTGTTTTCGATTGCATTTGCTACCAGTCCTTCATAGTATTATCTTATGCCTTCCTTAATACTTTTCCTTATTGTTTTACAAAGTGCTGTGTATTGTATATGTTGCTCTATATGTTGCTACTTATTTTCATTTCCCTTCTTTGTTTTAGCAATATTTTGGTTTTATCAGACAGTTTTCTATATTCATTTTGTTATTGAGAGCCTTCGATTCTTTAGCTCTCTCGAGAGCTGTCGATTATAATCTTTTATTAATTGTCCTTTGGTAATGATCTGAGTTTTCTTTTAGATTGTTAATATTTATACCGGTTACTATTGATTTTGTGATTAATTCTATTCTCTATAATTTCAGATCTAGAACAATTTTTGTCTATGGTCGCTGCCTATTTGAAATTTATTTATTACACTGACATCTTTATTGTAGCAATCCTGTTGGTTAAAATAAAGTCAATTTCGTTCTTAGTGGTTCCATTTGATGCTACCCAAGTTCATTATCTGTTCGATTTTGTGTTAAAGAATTTCATTGTAATAGGCATGTTTTGGTAGTTTCTAAAACTCAAGAGTAGTGTCTCAAGATCTCCTGAATCTTTAATGGAATGCATATTCTTCCACTCGAAGCTGTCAACTGGCAAATGAGGTACTACTTAAGGCAAATGGCCAAAGCCTGATTAGGTTTTTAACAGGGACTACCTACCACGTAAAGGTGAGTTTGACATTTGAGTAGAAAAGGCTATTATAATCGCTTGCTACCCCATAGCTTCCCTTAAATTTTGTTTAAATAGTATAAACATTTATGGGGGTCCTACAGACTCTGCCGCATTCCGCATTTAGATCTACACCCCTTTCGGTAGGTCCATTCATCATGCATTTATGGCTCTATCTATCATTATTCCCCTGATTCCTTCTCTCCATTCTAATGTTTTTCTCTTCATAGTTTAAGGCCTATTTTGGCCATTGTTCGCTTTACATGCTTGTACTATAAAAGTTATTTGGATTATATTGTATCTACAGTATTGTAAATCCTTCCTATGCTTATTCTTCGTTCTTCATTTGGGATGTGATCAAGTCTGGATATCAGACAGGCTCTTCTTATATAGTCTATTTTTACCACTTCCAGTTTCTACTTCTCTTTCATGGTTAAATAATTCATACTCTAATTAATTTGATGGCGCTGATTAAAAATCTGCAAGATCCTTTGCCATCCGGCTTTTAGGTACCGAAATATCGACAAATAATGTTGATCGGTTACATTTATAACCAAATATAGGAGGAGAAGCTAGTGGACAAGAGACCATTAGACTTAGATGTGAAGATAGCATCTTAAAAGATCATGGAAAGATACACAGATAGAGTTGAAGAGCGCTCTCTAATACCTAGAAGCTAAATCAAAAAATGCTTGCAGATTCCTGATTAACACCATCAAAGTAACCAAAAAATGTACTTTTTAATAAGCAATTGTTTTAAAATTTTGAAATTAAAAAATTATCAATTTTTACTTATGTTGGATAAGGAGTAGAAAATGTTGATGCAGCATTGACAGCAAAACTTCATAGCAAAATAATTGACCATATTCAGCATAGCAAAACATTGACCATCCAACTCTTCTCTATTTACGGTGTTGTCGTTGTGTGTAAACTAGAAATTCAATGGCATTGTCGGATTATACCTCTATAATAAGAACCTGTATGTTTTCTGCAATTAATTTTTTTGACATTATTAATTATTAAAATCATTCAAAAAGGCATTTTTTAAATGTTTAAATGTTTCTATCCTTATTTCTTCCTTAGAAAATGGCAAAATAAGTCAAGTAGGATAATTTGGTTTTTTTTTCATAAAATCTATTATAAATAAATTATATTCGAAGTTTATTGAAGAGGTGTCTATTAATCATAAATATTTGTTTTGCAATAAAAATTATCTGAAATATTATTTAAAAAAAAATTAAAAAAGCAAATTTTTAAACAATAATTACAATTATAACATATAACATATAACAATTTATTTATTTAGATAAAGCATATTTGTAGTGAACGCAAAAAGTACATACAAATTAAAAAAGAAACGTCAAAATCCATAAACAAATACCAGAGAAACAGTTAACGGCTCCTTCCACTTCATCGCTCCCGCGAGTTTCAAAACCGGCCGATTTTGAGAACTACACTTTGAAGCTTTGTGGACAAATTCGTGAAAAGGTAATCTTTTTCGAATTTATCACATTAAAACTTTAAAGTATGTTGTTTCAAATGACGCTAATTAGATCTCTTAATTATTATAAACAAAGCTGCTGTGAATTTAAAAAAAAGGGACTAACTTTGACCCAAAATATTCTAGGACAATTTTTTTTAGTTGTAAAAAAATGCAAGCTTCCCAAATATGACAAAATAATTTTGCTGTAGGCGATGGTAAAAAAGTTAATCCAAAAGTTAATAAGCAAAAAATTTACATCTTTTTGCAAAATGATTTTACAATATTTACTACTAAACTATTTGACCAATCGATTTGAAATTTTGAGCATATTTTAAGCACTATAAGACCCAACATTTCATGTAATATAAAGCTTAAAAGTTTGTTTTTTTTTTAAAGTTATTAATATTTATAAAAAACCGAAATTGATAACTACTTATTTTGCCATTTTCTAAGCAGCGAATAAGTATAGAAACATTTAAAAAATGCCATTTTAAAGGTTTTTATATGAAATAACTTTCTGACTCTCAAATTTGTTTCAAATGCTTAACATTTTGCTGATTGAAAATTGACTGTTTTTTGACCTTAATTTGTTAATTACTAATAATGTCGACTGCAGAAAACATATAGGTTCTTGTCATAGAGGTCCATACTACTCAAAACAACTGTCATTTGCCAAGCCTACACTGTTAACAAGCCATTAAATGTGTCACAAACAGGGTACTTTTTTTTGCTTATTTCCCTAGGCTCTGGCAACTATCAGTTGCCGTAAGGATTTTAATATTATTGAAAAAGATATTCTCGCTATTTATTCCACTTCATTAAAGTTCGTCTTTGCACATTAGTATTTCGAGTTTAGTATTTTCATTCACTATTTAATAATCATAACAACAGATTGCTTCAAACAGAGATGATAACTATTTTATCCTACTTTTTATGGACAAGAAAAAATAATTATACTACAAAAATATGTGTACATTCTTTGGGTATTAATAACGTTATTGAAAACATCAACCTAATTCATTTGTAGAAAAAATATCAATAAAGTAAAATTTTTATACATACTTTAAAACTAAAAATATCGGTAAAATGGAATTTTTTATATTAAGAGATATTAGTATGGTTTATTGATTTTATGACAAAAAGTGTAGCGATTGATGAGAGGTAGGTGGTTGAATTTATGCCAATTCAAAAAAGTTTTAGAGAGCTTATCAAAATAATCGATTCATAGAATGGATAACTAACAAAATGATTAATTTCTGATGTTTCAATCAGACTAAATGGATTCTAATATAGCTGTACCCTATAGATATACGAGTGAGTGACGTAGGATTTGCTGTTTTTATGGGCATGCCCTACGTGACACGAGGTATTTATAGGTATAAGTGGGTAAATATTAGATTTAGGCTATTAAATAATACCGATAATCATGGTTCACTATACAAGCACAGTAACATTGTAAAAATCATCACATTTTGCCGCTGCACCATTTGGTTACATCAGGCTTTGATAGGCTTATTAAATGGATGCAGGAGGATGTTACGATGTTTTGTCTTGTCAAATTGACATCTGTTAACATACATTGTTTATTGTAGCACCCTGATTTGACTATATTACATATATTCGTCCTGAAATATAATATTGTTACTAGTTATGACTACAAGTGATCGCATTTTGTAATACCTGTTATTAATATGCACGATCTTTTGCATGATTGTAGTGTTTGTGTTTGCCAACCACGCAAAGTAACCGCTTTTCATTTTCAAAATTTGCGCACGTTAGTAAATAACCTCTGATTTCATTTGTAACCTTCCTACCCAAAATGTATACTTATACTAGACACTAATATCTACAATGTTATATCTAGGGAAAGTTATCGCACTGTACTGATAGATCCAAGATGACGGCGGATGATTGCAAGTAAGTTTTATACATTATTGATTGTATTAACAATATATGGTACACATTTATGTATCCTGAATATGCTTTTCTTTATGTGGGTGTGTATGTGTGTGTGTGTGTGTATGTGTCTGGTGTGTATGTGTTTTAAGTAGATATGCAAGGCGGGTTAGTATATATGCAAACGTCAGATTTTGAGTCAAAATGTCACGTTTTCACGTAAAAACGTCGCGCGTGTGAAAATTTGTCCGTGACGTTTTGACGTTACGCATGACGTTTTGACGTGACGCTTGACATTTTGACGGAACACAAAACGTCTTGACATGACGTAACACGTGACGTTTTGACAGGAAACTTGACATATTGACGTGAAAACTTAAAGTTTTCACGTGAAATATGACGTTTTACATTTACGACTGGGGGTTGCGATTTGGGGGATGCGTCAGAACATGCCTTGCATATCTGCTGTTATATTTACCTCATTTGTTCCTAATGAGTCAATTTGGGAAAACGATGTTTTGTACCTGTTCTGGTTTCATTGTTCTAGTTTCAATCTCTGACAAGCAATCACCTCTTCAATCTCAGATTTATATATTTATTAGTGAATGTGTTGTTAAATAGAGGTTTGTTTATATTTGGGTTATTTGTATTATCCGATAAATGACACTTCCTAAGCAATAGTTCAAAACGATTACGATTCATGGTATTGGAAGTAATATCATTTCGAAACAAGGCATCTCTAAACCAGTAATGTGAAGGTGAAGGCATTCTGACTGCGCCTATGTATCCTAGAAGACCAAAGAATTTGTATATTTCTCTGCTGTCAGTTGGATGCCACTCGTGTAATTTTGATTTCTGAGAACCATTATCTGTTAGTAATTGTTGAGTTGCATACAGATTTGTTTGATCTACTTTAAGGTCAACAATTTTGAAATAAAAAAAGCGTAGAAACAGGTAGCATCATCCAAGGACATAACTGCAGCGTAAGTAGGATTCATCATCATCAATCAGCCAATTCCGTCCACTGCTGGACATAGGCCTCCCTCAGTTCTTTCCAGTGTTCTCTACACTGGGCCGCTTGTAGCCAGTTTCCCGCTACTCTTTTTATGTCGTCGGTCCATCTAGTCGGTGGTCGTCCTCGGCTTCTTTTATAATTTCTGGGCCTCCATTCCATAATTCGTCTTGTCCATCGTCCATCTTGTGTTCTGGCTAAGTGTCCTGCCCAGTTCCACTTAAGTCTCGTGGTTCTTTCGATGACGTCTTGAACTCCTGATCTTTGCCTGATTTGTCGGTTTGTTATGTGGTCTCGGAGGCTCACATTCAGCATTGCACGTTCCATGGTTCGTTGTGTAACTCTTAGTTTATTCGCAGATTTCTGCGTAAGTGTTAAAGTCTCTGCTCCATAAGTTTGTACAGGCAAAACACATTGGTTATAAACTTTTCGCTTGAGACACATGGGAATTGAACTTTTTAGAATATGGCTTAGTTTGCCAAATGCTGCCCATGTCAGGCCTATTCGCCTCTGTATTTCATTTGTTTGATTGTCTCTGTTTATTTTGATCTCGTGTCCCAGATATTTGTAAGTGTCTGTTTGTTGTATGTTATTATTGTCGATAGTTATATTTCCACTCATTACGAGATTTGTCATAAGTTTAGTTTTCTCAAAGTTTATCTTTAATCCTGCTCTTTCAGACAGACTTTTAAGCGAATGTAGCATAGAAACCGTATCCTGTAAGTTATCTGCGATTAATACGACATCATCTGCAAACCTCAGATGATTTAATCTTTCTCCATCTATATTGATGCCCATATCTTGCCATTGGGTGTTCTTAAATATTGACTCTAGAGCTGCCGTGAACAATTTTGGTGAAATATTGTCTCCTTGTCTTACTCCTCGACCTAAGCTGAATTTTTCTGTGTCTTCGTGTAGTCGTATACTTGATGTAGCGTTCTCGTAGATGTTTTTGATTAGTGACGTGTACCTGTAATCTATTCGGCTTTGATTTAGGGCTTCCAGTACGGTTTCAAACTCTACAGTATCAAAAGCCTTCTCGTAATCGACAAATGCAAGAACCAGTGGTATGTTGTACTCGATGCATTTTTCAATTAAGATCTTTATGGTGTGCAAATGGTCATTTGTGCCATATCCTCTCCTAAAGCCTGCCTGTTCTTTGGGCTGATAGAAATCAAGTTTAGGTGTTAGTCTCTTTGTTAAGATTTTCATAAAGAGTTTATACATATGTGTCAAGAGGCTGATGGGTCTATAATTTTCTAATTTAGTAATATCACCTTTAGTACCCGCATGTAAGCATTTATTAAACAGTTCGCTTACTGATTTTAATAGAATTTCTCCTCCTGCTTTTATTGCCTCAATAACGAGTACATCGTCACCAGGCGATCGATGGTTCTTCATTTCCTTTAAAGCTGATCTTACTTCTGACACAGTAATGGGTAAAAGTATTTCCGATCCCTGATTTATGAGAGTCTTTACTCGTGTCGGTAAATTTTCTTGTGATCTTTGGCTGGTATAGAGGTCTTTATAAAACTCTCGAGTTATTTTCAGAATGTTTTGTTTATCTGTTGTTGCCTTTCCGTCTTTATCTTCTAGCTTGTATATTTCTTTTTTACTTTGTGTGAGTTCTCTTTTCATTATCTTAGAAAAAATAAATTGCTGATGACTACCAACCGGCATTTTTCACTGCACATCATTTGTTAAATTCTCATTTTCCACTGTTTGTTCATCAATGGAACAATTTTCGACCGACGCTTGATTTGTCATTCCAATATCATTATCCATATTATCAGTATTTACAGTTTAATGATCTTTTTCAGTGCTGTTTTGTCATTATTACCATTACTAAAAGATGGACATAATGGTTCTTTATAGCATATACTACTTTCAGATTTAGTTTGTCGTAATCTGATGAAAAATCAGTTTCATCTGAACTTGAGAGTATATATCCTCACGATATATATCATTACTATCGAACTCATTTGCAATAAAACATACAGTTTGTACCTCAAAAATATAAACACATACTTCATCTTTTTTGTGGCATTTCCCGTGCTAGTTTTACCATGTGTAAAAGTTATCTAAACAATTCACAAATAACTAATTATAAACTTAAAAACATGCGTTATGGCACATAAACAATAACAGTGAGTGATGTGAACGAGCTTAGTAATGATGGCCGCTATACTGACCGCCCGACGTGGTGGGAGAATAAGTATGGCCAGCGCAGGAGCGGGCATATTGGCCGATACTATTTTGAGGCCTATATATATATATTTTTTTAATTTAAATAAATTAAATGCCTCGGCAGTGAACCTGATAAAGATGTTATGAGGTTTTTGATTATGTCATTAATTGCGATACAGAAGAGTAGGGCTAATAAATGAGCCTTGAGTGGTCACATTTTCTTCATCCTGTTTTTCGGAATAGTAGTTGTTAACTCTTACAGAAAACGATCTATTTGCTAGAAAGTTGTTAATAAAATGAAGTCATTTTTTTCTTTATTAAGATGTTCTATCTCCAAAATGTATTGAATGCTTTTTTTAAGACAAAAAAGATTGCGATACAATATTGTTTTGTTGGCAGAGTCCTGAATATCATTTTTCATGACTAATTTATGTTGTCTATGCCAAATCGGTTTTATCAAAAACCATTTTCTACATGTATAAGTAAATTTTAATTTTCTAGATACCAAATCAGCTTTGATTGATAATTTTTTCTAGTAGCTTGAGGATTGCACAAATTAGGCTTATTGGTCTATAGGAATCAGAGTCTAGACGAGATTTTTGGCTTTTGGAAAATGGGAGAATGATAGATTTTGACCAAATATATGGGTACTGGTGTCGTTACCAGATGAAGTTAAATAATAATTGAAGAATGTAATTTTTAGCTGACGTGAGTAGGCGTTTTAAGAAAACAGTTGGGAAATCGTCAGGCCCAGGAATTGTTTATTTTAGATCGTTAAGTGCGTTGTTTAGTTATTATAACTTAAGAGAAGCATTTAAAGGAATTTTGTAGTTTTAAAGGGTGAGGTTAGACCTTTCGAACTCTAGTTGGTTTTCCAGAAATACAGGGTCAAAATTTTCGTTGGAAGACATTTCTTTGTAGTTTTTAGCTAATGCCTTAACAACTTCAAGTAAAAATGTTTATTATTAATATTAGTACAATTGAATTGCCTATTTTGTAACTAGATATTGAGAGTGACTCCTTTATGCCGGAAGGGTTCTGTATTTTCTTCCATACTTCTCTAACAGGAGTGAAACTGTTAATGCTACAGACATATTGGGCCTAACTGTATTTTTTTGTTTAATTTATTAAACGTTGAGCTCTAGTGTTTTTCTTTTTTCTAATTAATATTATTTTCAAGCATTTTATGACTTTTAAATCTATTAAAAACTATTCTGTTGGCACATACGGCTTTATTACAGTCCGAATTGATTTTTAACAAATGTCATAACTCCACCTAAAGTGTAATTATGGTCTTGTGTAGGAGTTTAAATTTGTTTCTTGGTTTCTTGGAGACATATTATTTCGATAGAGGATTCAGAAATACATTTTTGTAAGGTTGGTAGTCGATGGAAAAATCTCTCTATATCGGAAATATAAATTTACGGACTAACCTGAGATGACTCGCCCTCGGATTCAGAGATGTTGTTACGCAAGTGTCGGAGGATTTTCTTTCTTAAGGAGGTGATACAACGTTAAGTTGATCTATCTTTTAATTGTGGATGGACTTCAGTTAGAAGATAGACTAATCCCAGTAGGTCAGAAGTAAAATATTGAATTATGGTAAAAGGATCTTGCATGCCGATAACATTGCTTAGAAATAGATTCAGTTGGTTAAAAAGTGAGAATAAACGTGGATGAATGATTTTTGATTAAATTTTTTGTTAGGTTCAAGGTAATATGATTTTGATGATTTTACTGCTGCTCCTCGTTGCTTTTAACCTTCTTGACTCTAGGTTTAGACCTAGGTTCAGCAAATGGTTTTTGTGTATGATTTGTTTCTCTAAACGTAAGAACATCATTGATACTACGTTTCGGCTGAAGATCAATATTAATTACTTTGGAGCTATCCATGGTGTTATCTTCTCGTTGACCTTTATCTATATTAGGATTGTTCAGATTATTTGCTGATTGTTCTTCAATATAAATTTGTTGGTTTGATAATAATGTAGCTGCAAGTTGGGACATGATTTCAGGGAAGGAAAAAGAAATATGATAGTTATTCATATCAATTGTATTTGTTGTTGATTCCAGTTTATCAGGACAGTTGGTGACGATGTTTCCAGACTTTTTGCAGTTGTATTATCGAAGTCTAAAATGAATGAGTCTAAGGGGACTAACGTATTATGTGTTCTGAAGCTTAAAATATGATTGTATTCTTCATTGGATGGGAGGAGTGGAACTGATTATTAGAAAAGTGACTAGGAAGACAAGATTTTAAGAGACAAAAAGTCAGATTTTTTGTAAACTTTACCAGACTGTTTGGTATTATGGGATATACGTTTGATAAAACAATACGTTCTCCTGTTAAAATTAGTCTTCTAGCTTATACAATATGATTCTGATTTTTTATTTGTCCATGGTTTTGTACGAATTCATCCAAAATTGTTTGTTTGCAACGTATCCGACTATTAGATAGTCGAAAGGAAAGGTCTCTTGACATTTTTCTCTACAGTTGACAGTTTTCGAGCTATTTAAAATTTCAGTTTCAAAATTTTGAAGAACAATCGGAGCTTATTTCCGTTTAGATTGTTGTTTTTTAATTGTTTATTATGCGCGTTCACTCGATTTTTAAGTGGCTGCGGCGCAGGCGCGCCGCAATGTATGTCACACTTATACATATTATTCGTACTTACGCGGAAAATTCCCAATAAATATTGACCAAAATAAATACACCTCATTCAGGCTAATTCAGGGCCAAACTCATTGCTATTCCTTATTTTTCAAATATTATTTGCACATCAGAAATTACGAGCATTTTTTATAAGAACTATTTTATTTCTACACTTTTATCCTGAAATAGTCAGTTTAGTAGTTCTGCGGTTATACTGCTTAATAGTCGTAAAAAATTAGTATAATAAACTGTACGTCGAACGAATAACCACTTAACAGTCATCGTTAAGTTATCATATGTAGTTAAGTTTAGATCAATGAGATTGTCATCAGCTTATAAGCTTACCTTTTTTCTTTCAGAGTTATCTTCTAAATTAAATTCTTATGTTTAATAAATTTCTAGATAATACAATATCTTATTACGTTTCTAACTCCTGAATTGTGTACCATTAATTGTTAGTCACATTTCTTGCAACCTTTATTAAGAATGAAATTTACTTTATTTTGGTAAAATATTTCAGTGGAACGTATTTGGTATATGAAGATGGAGATATAGGAAGACCGTCGATGAAAGAAAGAAGTTGGGACCCGAACAGATTTCATTTCGACAACGTACTGAAAGCGATGTTGACGCTGTTTACAGTTTCAACGTTTGAAGGATGGCCAGCTTTACTTTACGTTTCCATAGACTCATATGAAGAAAATAAAGGACCAATTCACAATTACCGCCCTATAGTTGCAGCGTATTACATAGTATATATTATTATTATCGCTTTTTTTATGGTTAACATATTCGTCGGTTTCGTCATTGTTACATTCCAAAACGAAGGTGAACAAGAATACAAAAACTGTGAGCTCGACAAGAACCAGCGCAACTGTATAGAATTTGCTCTAAAGGCTAAACCTATTCGTCGGTACATTCCCAAGCATCGAATTCAGTACAAGGTTTGGTGGTTTGTTACGTCGAGACCTTTTGAGTATGCCATCTTTACACTTATTTTGACCAACACCATAACGCTGGGAATGAAATTTTATCATAAACCAGAAGAATATCTAATTTACGAAAAAGTTCTTGACTATCTCAATATGATCTTCACCGCTGTCTTTGCGATGGAGTTCGTCTTCAAACTGGCAGCATTCAGAGTGAAGGTAAAGTATGTTTTATTTTTTAATATCTCATTAAAATTACAACCTGTACAAGAAACAAGCAATACAATTAGTGAATAATTTGACAACTAAAATAAAACAGATATATACGAAGTTATCAACTTGTTTCTGTTCTAAGTTGTTTTATGAGCTATATTTGTTATTTTGAAATCGTTTTTAACTTTTACAGTTGAGCAGTAAGAGCAGTAGGAAAATGTGAACTTAAGTGATGATGGTGAAATTGAACTTGCATTATTAAACAAGAAAAATGCGTTTTCCAAAGTGCATTTCAAAGTAATGAAAAATGATAAATTTGTAATTCGGCAATGACTGACCGAAATGAGTTCAATATTACGGAGATATTTGGGGCCACTGAACATGAATATTATGACGGCGATTATCTCCGAGGCACCTGGTGCACAGGATAGGCCTCATCTACTAAAGTTTTATGGAAATTCTATACAAAATCTGTGCAAACTCGTTACTCGAAGGGTGTTTGGGACGCTGAACACGAATATCAGACGACGATGGTATCCGTAGTACCTGGTGCCGAAGGTTGATCTCGCGAGGAACTTCGTCTCCTAATTAAATACAAGATATTAATTATAATTTAAATACAAAATCAGTGCAAACTCGTTACTGCAAATGGTAGTTTAAAATAGGAGTTACATGACCAAAGTGTTGCCTATCAGTGGGTCAAAGATTTTATATTTCCGGAAGATCTTATAGAAAGAATGGACTAATTTACTAACTTCTCATTGGACAAAAATTACCAACATAAAGAATATACGGATAGTAGGTTAAAAACTTATCTTAAATGTTTAAATCTGATTGAAGAAGTTTTTCAACAATATGATCCATTTCCTGACTGAATAGATAATTTAATTAACCAAAATTGATGAATTAATTGAACATGGCGGCCAACTACAATGTACAATGCCTTACTTAAATTTAGAAAGCCCAACATACCAGAGAAGTATAAAGAGAGTACGACTCAGTTGGCAGAGACTTATAGATATCAAATGTATTTAATGGCAATTGTAAAAAACAAAAAAAATATTAAATTCTCTCAACAATCGATGCGTTTACCCAGCACTTGCAAAGAGTATATCTTTAGGTGCAAAACTGACTGTACGGAGAGTAGAATGGCTTAAACTCCACAAACTGTGAATGGCAACTTAAAGAACAAACCTTAGTTCCCGTAAAAATGACACAATTACATGGTGAGCTTGATATTTTGCAAGTGGAAAACCGATTGTGGAAATTCATATGGATGCAGGAAACACGGAATACATTGCAGTGTCGCGCGTAAAAATGATCCAGGCGTTAATTGTACAAATAACAAAAAATATTAAAATGAATCGAAAGACGAAGAGAATCAGACGACGGCTCAAGAAAACAAAGACATTGTATACTGTGTACATACTGAGTATTGTACATTGTACATACTGTGTAAGCTAAATGCATGATATTCGTATTCAGTGACCACAAAAAGAGAGTTTGTACTGATTTTGTATCGCATTTCCATAAAACTCCAAGAGATGAGACGTATCCTGGGCGCCAAGTGCCTTAGAGGCCATTGCCAACATGATATTTGTGTTCAGGGACCTCAAAACCCCTGAGTAACGATTTTGCACTGATTTTGTATTAAATTTCCATAAAATTGCAGAAAATGAAGTCCGTTCTCTAGACCCGGTGCCTTGGAAACCGAGGCTCCAAGAACTCCCGAGTAGTAATATTCAACTCATTTCCGTCAATTCAAATTATGATTTTTCATCGCTTCGAAATACATTTTACTTGTTTAATAATGCAATTGTCATTTCGACATCATCACTTTGGTTCACAAAATTTCTTAAAGCTCTTACGAATGGAATACAACAAGTTTTATTGACATCCATTCAACTGCAAAAAATTTGTATGGTTAATGGTTCATTGCCTTGCCTGCTAATGCCTGAGATATGTCTAATAATGTCTCCAAGCAGGCGATAGTTTGTACAGTTGTACAGATGTACAGTTTGTTTCGAAGGTCTTATAATAAATCTGTTTAACAGTTCTGTGTTGGAGTTAAGACTGAACTGCTGTTTTGATATTATTTGAATATATTCTAACATGGATGTTTCAGAATTCTGATTGTGTTATTATTGGGACTAGAAGGCATCTTGAGATTCAGATTTCTATTAATGGCCTCTTTCACTTGATTGATTTTACAATTTTTCAGCGTTAATTTAAGTTAATACGGGATTTCCAAGATGTTGAGACTTCCTGCTTAGATGTACGGATTTGGAAAAATCTGGCCAGGTGACTAGCGAAATTTTTAGTCTAACTTGCACCACTGCCCTGTTAAATATTGTTTTGTCTATTGGTAATCTTGTTCTTTGTCACATTTTTCTAAGTCTTTTTTGTGGTCGATTGAATCATTAATGTACGTGGATAAGTCATGAATTATTATACAAACTAATTTTGTGAACGTATAAATTATTATGAGGCTTGGTTTACAGAATGAGTAAAGTATTTCACAGTTTCGTCGATTTGTAAATTAGTTTTGATGGTTTCTTATCCAAGAGGGTTCTAAAATATTCCCAGGTAGTATGTTTACTGAATAGAAAGAGTGAATTATCTCTTTAAACTGCTTCAGTGTTTACAGCTGAAACTTTTACCGAAAGAAATGTCAGGAATTTTTTGTAATCCTTTTGGCAACACAAAAGTCAGAAATTTAGTTCATGTCTGTGAGCCAATACATGGTTTCTCCCAAACATAAATGTTGAAGGTGGTTGTTTTGAGTAACTCCGCAAAGCTGCCTTCCTTTATAATTTGTAGTTCTAAAACCCAGTAGGTGTGTTTAGAATTTAAGTCACCACCAGGCTTACCAAGACTTTCTCAAATTGTGTACTAGTAATGTTGCATCGTGGGCGTACACTGCTGAGATTGTCAAATATACATGCAACCCTTAAATCAAGATGTTAATAGTTTGTAGGTAGCCTTTTCTGTATTTATTGACTATATTTTTTATTGTGGCAGCTGTACCTCATTTCTGTACTTCAGCTCAGTTATTGCTTGCATATATCCATAGATAATGTATCCCTTTCACGAGAGCAGATAGCTGTACTCTCCGATTGTTGGTTTAGATTCGCCTTTTTACTTCGATGTTCAACACCAGCAACTTGTGGTATTGGCTTAGTCTCACCAAATATAACTTTGCAGTCCGTACATTTCCGTATATCTTCTTTTCCTGTCATGTAATAAGTTGACTACTACATTAACTAGAATTAACGATATTGCCGTTTTGTTGGACAATTACGCGCTGACTCTCGATCCGCATTGGCTTGTAATTTCATAAATTTCCACTCTAAAACTAAAGTAGATGATGGTTGTTGGAGCAACTACAGTGAATATAGGGGGTGCGAGAAAATAATAGTCCATTCAAAGGCAAATTGACAATCCAATCGCGTGTATGGGAAAGTTAATTCAAAAAATACTTTATTTATTTTACTATAAGACTACTCCCTAAATTAAGTTGAAAGGAAAATTCTTTCTTCCTAGTCACTCATTTGAATCAAGTAAGTTTGTTTCGTACTAATAAATAAAATCTCTTTTTCAGAACTATTTTGGAGATGCTTGGAACCTGTTCGATTTTATAATCGTTTTGGGCAGTTTTGTTGATATTGTATACCAAGATGTTAACGTAAGTGTTCTAATGTTTATTTTAATTTATTAATTTTTGCCTTTTAAAATGACTAAAAACACAAATAATTTATAACATTTATTTACTGAACAGTGCAAATTTATTTTATCGACTGAGCCTGTAGAATTTAATTGATCTTTATATATGTAGTATAGAGAGTTCAGAGGACATTTTGGCGCCACTTCCAGAAACCAGTTAAATTCTCTTAGACTAGGCGGGATCTGTAGAAATTCAGACCATAATGGACATTTTCCATAGAAAACTATTTTTTTGCTGGAATCCCTTCAGGATGTGCCCAATATCGATAATCACGATATGCACCAGTCGCAAACCCTGTGCTAAATTTTTTATTTAACAAAATCTGAAAACAATTGAACATTTCTCATTTTTTTGCTCCTATTTTCGTTTATAATTCGGAAAATATTGATCCTAGAGAAAAAATTATAACAAGTTAAAAGTTTCGTTATTTAATTTTACACAATATTTCGTTAGCTATAAATTGAAAATTTAATGTTTATTGTTGAAAAAATAGCAATAATTGGAAAAAAAAGTACAAAAAAGTTAATCCTTTAAATGTTTTCGACTTTCTAAACTTGACTTACAAGCTTTATATTCCGCCTAGAAAAACTTTTTAATATGTTTAAAACGTGTGCTAAATTTTGTTAAGATCGGTCGGATAGGTTTTGCATAATAATTTTGCAATCCAGCCTACTGGAAAAAATCACAAATTTTCTAATTTATGGTAGGTTTTAAATAAGGCTCTCAGATAGTTGCAAATTTTTTAACATATAAAGGAAGGCTCGAACTTTCAAACGCTTTTTGTAAAATTCAAATCGGTTCACTAGGAGAGCCTAGAAATTTTTTTAAAGTTTTAAACATTTTTTAGGCTTATAAACAAATTGAATAACTTTACTAGCTTTAAACATATCCTTCCAAAAAAAGAAAAAGACTTTAAAAAAATTATTGAAGATTGAGTCAAAATAAAGTTTATTTAAAATTTTTTTTGGTCGCCTTTGTTTTAACAATTTAAATTATTTATTAACAATTTATAAATACATATTTGTTTACTAAAAGTAACAATTTACTTCAATGTATAAATTGCAAGCTCAAAAAAAATGCATGAAGAAAAAATGCAATTACTTGTTTAACATACAATTGTTTATTACAAATTTTCCAATTTGCAATTAAAAATGGTATTTGAAAATATGATATTTGAAATCCTTGTCGCCCGAGACATCGATTCAAAAAAAAAGAGCACAATTGGTTAACACGAAGCCGAGATAATGCAATTTTTAGCCGCGCTATGATTTTGAACTCGTCGATTCACATTTCGAGTGAATGTCCCCCACCACCACCTCTCATGCATTCCGAGCGACATTTTACGCGAAAACGGTTTTTTATTTGTCTTTTTTATGGATGTTGCCATGAAGCGCATTACGTAAAACTTTTCATATAAAAAGTACTTGACAAGACGAGGGTATTTGTTTAACGAGCCCTCTATCAATTATGGTTACACGGCAAATGTATGCCAACTTTGACCTTCAATATCTCGGCAACCAGTAAGCCGAATGTATCTTTTTTTTTTAAAGAAGCGTCTTTTAATGTTCTTTAAGTGTATAAATTTTGAAATTGATATGTTTAAAGCTCGTAAACTTATTCAATTTGTTTATAAGCCTAATACATATATAAAAAATGTTTAAAACTTTAAAAAAATTTCTAGGCTCTTCTAGTGAACCGATTTGAATTTTACAAAAAGCGTTTCAAAGTTTGAGCCATTCTTTATATGTAAAAAAATTTGCAACTATTTGAGAGCCTTATTTAGGGCCTACTATGAATTTTAAAATTTGCGATTTTTTTCCAGTAGGCTGGGTTGCAAAATTATTATGCAAAACCTATCCAACCGATCTTAACAAAATTTAGCACACGTTTTAAACATATTAAGAGGTTTTTCTAGGCGGAATATGGAGCTTGTAAATCAAGTTTAGAAAGTCGAAAACATTTAAAGGATTAACTTCATTTTTTTGTACTTTTTTTCCAATTATTGCTATTTTTTCAACAATAAACATTCGATTTTCAATTTCTAGCTAACGAAATATTGTGTAAAATTGAATAACGAAACTTCTAACTTCCTATATTTTTTTTCTCTAGGATCAATATTTTCAGAATTATAAACGAAAATAGGAGCAAAAAAATGAGAAATTTTCAACTGTTTTCAGATATTGTTAAATAAAAAATTTAGCACAGGGTTTGCGACTGGCGCATATCGTGATTATCGATATTGGGCACATCCTGAAGGGATTCCAGCAAAAAAATATCTTCCTATGGAAAATGACCAATCCAAAACAGATCTCGCCTAGACTATCTAGACAGCTGCAGATCATTGAACGGCGACGTAATGTTTGAATATAAGTGTAGCAAGAGCTGGTGTAACAGTAAATGGTATTATATGTTGTATATTTATCCAAATTTCCTAATATGTCTTTTTTTATATTCAACCCAGAGAATGGATAGAATGTTACTAAAGTGCTTCTTTAATATTAAATCGACTTTTTATAAATTAGATCCTTAGAAATACATTTTAGAAAATTTGTAGTAAACATAATGTGTAACTTTATGTTGATGTTTACATACAATTCTCCAGACCGTTTCATAAGTAGTATGAATGTATTTGCCTAAAGAGGTATGTCTTTAGGCATGTGCCTTAAGTATCTTATTATAAAAAAAAAACAAAAAATATCATTTAAACTCGTTTTGAAAACAGAACAACAATAATAAGCAACTTTCTTTCAAATATTACAAGAAATGTATAGGTAAATAATACAGAGATTCAGCAAACACTAAATTAGAAACGTTAATGTTTTTACCAGAAATAGTTTTTATAATCTGAGAACTACACAAACATAGTTGGGCGGAAGACAATGCCCATGCGGAGAGACAAACCAACTCTCGGTGCAAATTTCTTGTCCAATCGCTTAATTGGACCACATATACTTCCGCGGTGACTAACCAGCGAATCGTACTTAGACTTTATCCAAAATCATCGGCCACTACTTCTTGAAGATGTGAATATTGAGCAAATGTATTTTCATCATTATGCAGCTTTTCCTTGTTTTAGAGTAATGGTAAGAATTTTTTTGAATGATAACTTCCCAAATATGTGGATAGGCTGAGGTGGACTACATGTCTGGCCCGCAAGGTTACCCGAAAGTTAAATAAAATATGCAAACAACTTGTTCAAATTACAGTATAATCTCACTAATTCGGAATTATTAAAAACCAGAGGGTGTAACTGTAACATGTCTCACATTTAATTAATTACATAGTTAACATAGTTTAAAGTTATTCTTAATTTAGGTTAATTTTTGTACGAATTGTAGTCCTTGTTTAAAAACCTTTCTTCAGCCCATCTTGTGCAGGTATTGAAGCAATTAAATGCTGTATCTGGTTTTCCTTTTACAGTTGTAATATTTGATGGCTGATATTTTCATTAGTCTTTCTTCCTCTAGTTGTACTGCGTCAGATATTTCTTCATCTGTCGTAGTTTGTTCTATTTCTTTGGTCACTTCAAACCAAGAATTTTAAATCATATCTGCTTTAAAACTATTTCTGATAAATTTTGAAACCAATCTGCAATAGGTAGATTATCTTCAGGATCACATCTTCATTGCAGACTATAGATTTTTCTATCATCATCAAATTAAGTCAGGTGCGATAAAGATGTGCAATTTGGTGGTAGGAAGATGATTTGTATATTTCGATTACTTAATCTAAGTTCTTGTTCATTTTGGTGTTCTGGAGCTTCGTAAAGTAAAAGTAAAGCTTTTATGGGCAAGTTGGATTGTTTCATAAATTTCTTCACTTATGATGCAAGCTGTGGGATTTTTAGCATTACCAATCACTAATGAATCCAATTTTTTTGTTCCAGTAGTATTGGAACACGGAATAAATGTTACGCTAGCTTTACCCATTTTACGACTTAATGCGCTCGCTTCTTTAGAGAATATGAATGTTTTGTTTGGCATCAGTCTCCAAAACAGACCACTCTCATCTGCATTATGGATTTGGCCAGGAAGATCCAGATCTTCTGGTCTGTCTTTAAAATTCTGGATAAATATCTGTACTGCAGATGTGTTGTTTGATAATTTTTTACCCGATATAGTTAACAGTCGAATACCAAGTCGCTTTTAAATTTATCCAGCCTCCCAACACTAGCAAGAAAATCATCTTTCTTTGTAATTTGTTTATAAAATTCGATTGCTTTTGCTTTCAGAATTTCTCCAGATACAGGAATACCGCTCTTGCATGAACTACATGTAGAGAGCGTTTTCCATCTTTGAACATTCACCAACTCTTCACTTTTTACGCTATCCTGGTCCAGATTCCGCCATTTTCACTTGGTCTACTATCTTTTGTTTTTTTTTCTTATATATATATATATATATATATATATATATATACATATATATACATATATATATATATACATATACATATATATAATCAAAACTCCTTCTACCATATAATAGTGTGAGGTTTAATTTACTCCTTAATAAATTTCTTCCATTCTTTGCAGCTTTGTGTCAACATATTTGCGTCTATCCATGTCACTGCTCGTCTCTCTAATATCATTCTGATTACTTTATCCCATGTCTGTCTTGGGTTTTCTCTTTTTTTATTTTTCAATATTTTGCTTCCCACACTCTTCTCACTGGTATGGTATCTTTAGTCAGGTGTAAATGACCCCACCAACTCAGCTGCCTCTGTTCTACAAACTCCAATGTGGATTGTATTTCCAGTTCGTTCCTTATATCTGTGTTCCTTATTCTATCCATTTTGGTAGTACCTTTAACTTTTAAGTACCTTTAAGTAAAAACTTCATCTCTGTAGCCTGTATCACTATTGCCTTCTGTTTCTTTTATTGTTCTAAATTTTTCGTTTACTTTTTTGTCAAATAGTTTTGCCATTTCTTTGTTTCCTATTTTATACGTTTTATCGTCTCTTTCTAATTGGTTTTTCCTTTTCTGTACTTCTTATTTTAGTGCCATGACCGGTATCGATCGTTAGATCATGTTGGCTACCATATTAACTATCGTGACTTTATTGACGACAGCTCAAAATAATAATGTAGTCGATTTTCCGTACCATTTTCTTAGATTTTCCAGCCATGATGTTCGTCTACTAGGACTACGTTTACTTTGGATCTTTCCCTGAATGATCAGATATAATAGTTTATATTTTTCATGGTGTCTCATAATGTGACCGAATTATTCCAGCTTGCGTCTCTTTATTATATTGACCGGCTGTGTTCAGGCGCCTAAGGATCTTCTCATTTCTAACTCTGTCCACCCAGCTTATTCGTAATAGTCGTCTATATAACCACATTTCAAAGGCTTCAAAGCGTTTAAGCATCGCCTCATTTAGGGTCCACGCTTCCACTCCATACTGTAGCACTGGAAAATATAGCAATATTTTATTCGAACGCGAAGTTAAATACTTAGATCGTGGCTACAAAGTACGTTCCTCGTTTTTATAAAAGTACTAGGCTAGTACTTTTTTCTATACTAGGCTTTTTTATTTGATGAAAATTAATGATGAAATGTTGATTCAACAACAACCCCTATTGGGAGTCTTATGTTGCCATGCAGGGTATCTGTTAAATACTTTTCTCATCTTTTGTCACATCTTTCCAACAATAACACAATATGTTTACCCAGATATTTAGTGGATCGACTTATGTATACCTGGTAATAATAGACTGATGATGGACTTTTTATTCCGAAAGCTTTCTATGATGTATCAGAAAGCTTCTTTATAATCTCTATTTTCTTTTCTTATAGCTCTTTGTATACTTCTCTTAGTAAGTATGCATCACCTACATCATCGACGCATCGATTTACTGAAGTGCTGAATTAGTGGGATTCTACTATATTTACTAGTTAATAACCTTTATAACTATGCTTCATTATCGTTTTGTTTTAGCCTGGGTCTTCTAAGTTCCAGTTATCTGGTAATTTTTTTCGTTTGTTTCGTGTTATGAGGCTCATAAAATTATTAAATAGAGGTGAGGGTATAAGAACGTTACTCTGGACGTTCTTAAAATCATTTCAAGCTCTACCTTATGTTGCCCTGTTGATTGTAATGTTGTTTTTTATCTACGCCGTAATAGGAATGCAGGTAAGTTATTTCATTTTTGTATCTAGGACTAGAGGTTACTACTTTTGAGTACAAGTTATTACATTTGTATGCAAACAAAAAAAAACTTTCAGGCTTTTAGGTTTTTTTATTTTAGTGAATTAACTTTAAAATGTGTCCATACTGTAAAACGATTCAATGCTTAAGTGTTAAACATTTTTAAATATTAAAAAATACTCAAAATGGTGTGTATCTGTGGATCAATCCAAAGGAGGAGATATGAAGCGATACTTATAGCATACAAAAGAGAAAAAAATTATTCATACATAGATTATTTTATAACAAGAAAAGAAGATAGACGGGACTGCAAGGACTGCATGAGAAAAGGTAGTGAGATGAGTAAAAGAAGAGTGGAATTTTACCACTTTGATCGGTCTTGAAGTGAGTAAGCGTATTCTTTTGGAAAGAAGCTATATGTATTCTACTACTACTACTACTTGTATTTTTACCAGTTGTGTTTAAGTTATTACGCATTCTCGTAAACTATTATCCTTTCCTGTAAAAGGTTTAAATTTAGAATCAATATATATCATTCGTAATACAATCTTCTGTTTAATTAATAAAACCTTGTGGTTGTGCTAGTCCAATTTTTTATTAACGAGATTGTCGTAAAGAAGGTTTGTCCGAATCAGCCAAAGATTCTGGGAGCTAATTTATATTCGTTGTTTAAAACTATCGTCCAGAATACGACGGTAAAAATAGTAGAAAAGCTCTGATTTTTTATATGAATGGATTTCCTTAAAATTTTGACAATGTTTTAAAAAGAGCTCAAAGATCAAAATGTACCCTACGCCAATATGTGCTTTTTCTCTGGGGGTGGTTATCACAACTCGTGGGTAAAAAAAAATAATCAAAAAAACCATCGTAGAGAATAGTGAATTTTAAGACAAATATGTTGTTTAGAGTTTTTTCGAAAACTCAATTTTTTTGAGTTATTCGTGACTGAAAGTTCACAAATTACAGGGCAAAAAACGCATATTTTCACATGATCTTTCGGGAATGACTCCAAAAATTCAGATTTTATCGGGAAAACTGTTTGGATATAAAATGAAACTTATAAAGTAAAGAGATTTGTTTTTTATTATTGACGTAAACCAAAAACAAAGTTATGACTAGACTATTTACACTATTTTACCCAAAAGTATGCATTAAATATGCATTTCTTTTACAAAATATGCACACTGTCAATGGAAACTTATAGAAACTTTTTTAAAGATGTTAAATTAAAATGACCACTGGTAAAAGTAATTTGTATGAAAATTAAGGTAAGTTATAACTAAAATTAAGTCCAGTTATATTTTTTGTGGCGCAGGAAGTAACAAACTTGCCCCCGCCAAAACCACCATGGTTGAAACTATTCGTTGTTCAATTACAATTTACTTAATTTCTATGTAAACATTACATTCTAGTTTAGAAGGTTTAGTTTTGAAAAAATCCTAGTTTAAAATGCGACTACTATATTCGGGATTTCTCAAAAAATCCCCTTTTTTTTTCATAATAATTCAACAACAAAAAATGATGCAAAAAAATGTTAAAACATGAAAAAAAACATTTTTTTTTACTGAAGATTTTGATTTGCTTTTATTTCTATGCGTTTAGCGCCATCTTTAAGTTCTTTCAACGCAACCATTTTTAAAACGAAGGGCTTGAAAAAAATAGCTTTTAAAATAAACTACAAAGTGTTGTATCTAAATTTTAGGAGTTATTCGCGAAAAACTGTTTAAAAACATGCTTTTTTGAAGTGTAATTTGTGAACTTCCAGTCACGAATAATTCCAAAAGTATTGACTTTTCAAAAAAAACTTTAAAGGACATTTTTGTCTTAAAATTTACTATTCTAGCGACTACCCTGATTTTTTTTTTAAACGTTTTCCTCCTCCGAGTTGGGCAACGTTGGTTATGGCAACAACCCTCAGAGGAAAATCACCTATTGGCATAGGGTAGATTTTGATTGACTAAAATGCTACATATTCTCCGTTTTTTTATATGGCGTGGAGTCATGGACCTTAACTGAAGCATCACTGAAGAGACTCGAAGTATTTGAGATGTGGTGCTATAGACTCATGTTGAGGATTTCTTGGATATACAGAGTTACCAACGAAGAAGTACTACATAGAATGGGTAAAGAGCGCGAACTAGTCATAACCATAAAACGTCGCAAACTAGAATACCTGGGCCATATAATGCGCAATGAACAACAATACAACCTACTTCGGACCATACTTTAAGGTAAAGTGCACTGGAAAAGAGGTCCCGGACGAAGAAGAATATCCAAAATGGTTTAACTTAACCACTACCGGACTTTTCAGAGCAGTAGTCGACAGAGTCAGAATAGCCATGTTAGTGTCCAACATCCGTAACGGATAGGCACCATAAGAAGAAGATTTTGATCTTTAAGCTAGTACCTACCCACTTTCAAAATTTTGATCAAATCCATGCGTATAAAAATATTTCTAAGCAGAAAACTGTCATATACGGACTACTAGCAGATCACAGATTTTATCAACCAGATCCTGTAGAGACTATTTTTGGATATGTTTAACAAAGGCACGTCCCTACAGCCATTTCAGATTGCCATTTTACGCCTCTAGATAGTTCTGTGGAAACTAAGTTTTTACTCAAATGTAAACCTCCTAATCCGTTGGCAATTATTGCGATGAATACGAGGAAATTTTGGAAATTAATAGCAAAAATTTTGTTTCCCAAAGACGTTTCCCGAAAAAAGATGTTTCCCGAGACAGACAAGTTTTTAGTACCCAGACAGTACCTATTAGACACGGAAGTACCCAGACAGTACCTATTATGCTATCTACTATCGGTATTATTCCGAAAAACCTCCTAGAAAACATAAAATAGCTGGGTCTAAGTGAACACCTGTATAAGACCATGCAGAAAGCTGTGCTACTCTCTACGTCCAGATGCGTACGAAAATTTTTGGAAGATACTCCAACATACCAACTCACCTAGGGCTCGATAACACGGAAAGAGTCCCACCAGAGCTCAACCCTTTTGATAATTAATTACTAACTATTTTATACCAGCGTCAATTATTACTTCATAATTTTCAAATCAAAATATTCCGAAAACGGTACACAGTATCAAGTTTTACCAAGAGTACCTTTTTCGTGTAAAATTGAATGATGTTTAAGTTTACTTGAAATTTTGATTAATAATTATACTCTTAAAAAAGTTATATTGACTAATACTTAGTACGATCCGTGTAACTAGCGCCCTCTATGAGAATCAGATACAAAAACAAATTCATGGGATGTATCAGCTTCCAAAACATATTCGTATAAAATTTTATTACAATGTTGCCAGTAGTTTCGGCAAAATCGTAAAAAATGCGTAAAATTTTTTTTCTTCAATGCCCTGTATCTTGAAAACGGATGGCGTTACAAAAATTTTTTACTAAACAAACCCCAATTATTTTTTAGTTTTTTACCTACCCTAGAGACGGGGTTACCTTTTTTTGAAACACCCTGTATAATTGATTATATACCTTTTATAAAGGATTTTAAATAAATTTTTTAAATCTAAGACATTTACTCAACAATAAATTTATAAGCAAAATTTTTTTGTTAAATTACAAATATTTTCGATATTAATTCGTTTTTGTTGTTGATCATACAAAAGTATAGTATTTTACTCACTAGTAGTGGCCATTTGTTATTTATAATAATATTAATAATGTTATTCATACTTCTTTGATATTAAAAATGTCATTCTAGATGTTTGGAAAAATTGAAAGTAATGATATGGTAACGCCGACTTCAATAAGCAGGAACAATAATTTTGGTTCGTTTTTCCAAGCAGTGTTGGTGTTGTTCAGATCTGCTACTGGCAAGTACATTTTTAATATATATTTAAATATTAAAATTATTATTTCCAGGAAATAATTATAAGTGTACAAATGTTTTTATCGTAGCTTGTACTTATTGTTTATAGTGTAGTTTCATAGTGTATTATTGCATGATCGTTGCAAATATCCGTCAATGGGCTCGAAAAACCGCTGTATCTGAGCTGATTTGTTTTGTGGATGATTGTCATATGTGTACGAAGACTTCCTTTTTTTGCATTTTCCCTCCCTCACAACACTAGTATGATTCGCAACTGCCAGTTTTATGGGTCATACAAGCTGGTCAACATTTTATTCTTGGGTTTAACTATTTCATCTTCACTGTGTTTTATACTACTTATTTTAGATTTACAGATTTCAGCAAGAGCTTGGTTGACGAATTGTTCTCCTTTCGCTGTTTATTTATATATTCTCTGTTTCAATTCATCAAAGCCCTACCAAACCTCTTGCTGAAATCTGTAAATCTTTTACAAATTTCGTGTAGCTCAAAAGACAGAAAGCGATAGTGGTAAATCGTTTTCGTTTGAGCATCAAAATAAGTAGCGCTTTCTACAGATTATCACTCGACAAGTAGGAAATAGAAGGACAATTCGCTGTTTTCCGTGTAGGAGTTCGTATCTACCCGACTGTCTGAAGACTTAGAAAATATAGAAATAATGTTATTACAGTTTCTTGATACCAAGGTTTGACTAATTCTTCTTTGGCCGTTTATTTATTTATATATTCGTCGTTTCAATTTATATATATATATATATATATATATATATGTGTGTGTATATATGTATATATATGAAAAGATCCGCGTTGAGAAATTAAAACTTGAAGTTTCGGCACCCATTTTAGAGCCATTATTAAGAGAGATATCGTTCCGTTCTAGTTCAAGGTCTCAATCTACCTACTCCCGTGACGTACCAGTATCTTGTTCTCCAGAAATACGAGAACCATCAAACGGCTCTGAGGTCTGAATGTGCCTACATCTCATGCTTTTATACTCTCAGTATGAGCGGAAACGGTCTAAGCGGGATCGGTTGGGGCGAGGGGTCGCTGAAGTAGCAGTCGCCATGTTGCCGGCAGTCTTTTAGCGTCATCACGCGTATTTAAGTTGTTAGGGCGTTTTTCAGTTTCGCTGGCTTCATGAACACCTCGATTTTAAGCAGCGGAGAGAAGCGATGGTTTTTGCTGTTTCGAAATCTATTTGTGACCTGTCAGAATATGATGTTGGGCTAGGGCTGAAGTAGTATCGAAATGTTTTACATATATAGAATGTATGTAAATACGGTTGTGGATTCGTCGGTTTGTCTACCCTATGTATGTACGTGGGCACCTGGAACAAGGTATCTCGTAGACACCATGGTCTTCATTGGGGATTTAGTCTTTTACAGATTGGACGACTTGAAGTGAGTAGTGAAGATGGTTTTGATGTTTAGAGGGTTAAGAGTTCTACTGATCTTGTTAGTGACACTATTGATAAAAGGTAGAAAGATTTTGGGTTGATCAGGCGGCAAGGTTTCTTTTTTGGATGAAATGGGGTTTCGATGTTTTTTAATTGCTCCTATCAATTTGGATTTTGTAGTAGCCGTTTTGTAAGAAGTAGTAAGTCTTATTGACTTAGTAAGACTTATTGAATTGATTTCGGATGATCTGGAATAGTCTTATGGAAGAAGTCTTATGGAACGGGAAACAAAATTGTTGATAACTGAATTGAGTTGGGTGGGGTGATGATGTGACTCGGCATTGAGATAACGGTTTGTATGGGTGGGTTCCCCGTATTCGGAATAGGAAAAACTGTGAGGTGGGTGGTTCTGAATAAGAACAACAAGGAATGGTAAAGACGCTTCAGACTCAGCTGCCATCGTGAATTGAATACTGGGATGTATTCCATTCAGATGAGAGAGGAAATGATCTAATGTGTCTTTACCATGAAAATATTTTATTATCTTTAAAATGTTGTTTTAGATAAATCAGATAATCATCTATATAGGATGGTCCTTAAGTAATTTTACAAAAAGAAGCAGTAGAGTTTACACCTAAAATATTACGATTTCAGTCAACTTGTATTAATAAAATGTTGATATTAAGAAAGGTACAGGGTGTTAAAGTTAAAATTTAAAATTTTATTTTTTGCTATAACTTTCATGTTTGTAGTTATTAATGTATAAAAATTTATAACTGGGGGTTTTTAAGTATGGGGAATTATAATTTGATGCCTACTTTGATGATAGAGGACGCCACATATGTGGCATAAATTTGCGCTTTTTTGGTCTTCAAGTTAGCGCTACTTGTGTCAAAAAATATTAAAAATACATTATTTCAACAATAAAAAGATGTTCATGGTAATATCTTCAAAACTCGACAGTTTTCGAGATAATCGCATTTTAGAAATCAGCTGCATAATAATTCTTAGTTGTGATATTTGTACGTTAAAGCAATGAGTACCTGTAGATAAACATAATTAATAGTTTATTCTTATAAAAATAGCTCAAGGATGGTTATGTAATACCACAAAGTAATGTGTTATGGCTGTTGAATGTTTTATTTAAAGCTTATTTAATGCATTACGGAAAATCTTAACATTGTAGGTTATCACGAATGCTTTTGGCAACTAAAAATAAGTCTCGTTTAATTATTCAGTGACTTTTGTAATAGTTTGTTTATTTTGGTGTACTAAACAAAAGCAGCAAATTCCAAAGCATTTTTCTAATATCTTTTATTTGTCTATATCGAATTTTCTAATATACCGACTGAAAATCAATACGCCTGTTCAAGAACATGAAGTAATGGTTCGCTTTGACGATGATCCTCAAATAAGCACATTTATCTTCAGCTTTAGAAATCAGCATAACTTGAGTTTTAAAAATCCTACACCATGAGCATTTTTACCTTTACCATTTTACACATGTGCAAAATCTATTGGCGGCAGATTTACCTTTAAGATGCAAATTTACAAATGATATCCGAAACGGGCAAAATCTTAACCACTCCTTCGTCGATAGAATATTATTTCTGGTACACTGACAATCCACATGTTAAGAAAAAAAGACATTTCCAAGATGAATTTAAAATAAACCTATGGTGTGGAATTATTTTTTAAAGCTATGCGAGTTACCCCGTAATTTGAATTGTGAAAGCTATTTACATTGTTTACAAAATGATTTTGATGTACACTAGCAGAAGAACAACAAGGTTTTAGGTCGGAAAGATCATGCACCGACGCTTTATTTATAATGAGGCAAGTGCAAGAGAAACCATTAGAATACAACAAACCGGCATATCTATGTTTCGTGGACCTTACAAAGGCATTTGACCGGGTCAAATTAAAAGACGTTATCCACTTACTGTACACAAGAGAGATTCCTCTAGGAATAATGAAAATGATCGAAAATATCTACCAAAACAACACAATAAAAGTAAAAGTAGAAGAAGAACTAACCGACCCTATTGAAGCTGGCAATGGGGTAAGAGAGGAAGATTCATTGATTCATTCAACCTGATTACGGATGAAATAATAAAAAAGTGAGAACTAAAAAAGGATACCAAATGGGAGAAAAACAACTTAAAATAATCTGCTATGCAGACGCAATACTACTCTCTCAAAGTGAAGATGATTTACAACTTATGCTGCACCAATTTAATATAACCGTCAGAAAATTTAACATGTTAATTTCCCCTAAAAAAGACAAAATGCATGGTTACAACAGCAAATTTACTAAGATGTAAATTGGAGCTGGAAGGTCAGATAAGAGAACAAGTGATGGAGTTTAAATATCTATGCATCACATTATCTAGCTACGGAAAGCTCGAAACCGAAGTGGAAGATCAAGTGAATAGAGCAAACAGAGCCGCAGGCTGCCTAAATGAAACAATATGGAGAAATAAAAATATCGGGAAAGAAACGAAAGGCAGAATTTACAAAACAGTCATCAGACCAATAATGACATACGCGGCAGAAACATGACTTAATACAGAGAGGATAAAAAGGATGCTAGAAACAGCAGAGATGAAAACACTTAGAAAAATTGATGGTAACACACTATGGGACAGAGCTAGAAGTACAGATATACGACGTAGATGCAAGGTGGAGAACATCAAGACCTGGGTAAGAAATAGAAGAGTAGAATAAAACGATCATATAAGCCGAATGATAACAAATAGAGTAGTAAAGACGGCAAGAGACGGTTCCCCAATAGGAAGACGATCAGTAGGAAGACCACGAAAACGATAGAACGACAACTTACTGGAGGCACATTGAAAAACAGACAAAGTCATGTCTATATAAAAAGAAGAAGAAGACAAAATGATTTTATTGATTTGTTGAAAGAATTGCTATTAAACATAAGGCAAAATATATGGCTCGTGTAAGATGGTGTATCCTCACATTATACGAGGGTAATGCGAGAATATACCTAAATACCAACTTTCCTGAATGCTGGATTGGTCGTAGTAATTTTCCTTGGCCACCACGTCGCCCAGAATTTAATCCACTCGATTTTGGTGTATGGGGCACAATGAAACAATGTGTCTTCAAGAATCTCATAAACACTTGCAACCAACTTTGGAAAGAAATAAACACTGCAACGGTTTTTTTTGTTAACCAATGATGCTATTTAATATGAAACGATCTTTTGTGAAACGTATTAATAAATGCATTGTAGATAATAGTGGATATATCAAACACTTACTTTGACAAAAAGTTTCATGTTATTTAGTTTAACTATTTCTTAATTTGGTTTGTAAATAAAATGTATTTTATTGTGACTTTAATTTAATATAAAACGTAAAATGTTTAATTTCAAATGCTTTTTTAATTATCCTACCGATGAATGTAAAAAATAATAGCGTATACTATTTTTTCTTTTATTTCGGAAACTATTAACTTTAGTTAGAGGTATTTCATATCAAAATTCAGAAGTATTGATGTTTTTGTCTATTTATTGCGTTAAATCAGAGTTATGTAGCTGATTTGTGAAATACGATTATCTCGAAAACTGTTGAGTTTTGAAGTTATTAACAGATATATCTTTTTTTATTGAAATAATGTACCTTTATTATTTTTAGACACAAATAGCACTAACAATGAGTAAAAAAGTTAAGGCCAAATTTATGTCACATGTGTGGCAAATGTGGGCGTCCTCTATCAGCTACATCAAAGTATTAAAATTATAACAAAAATTAAACATTAAAATTATAAAAAATTATAATTCCTTATACTCAAGAGTCCCCAATTATAATTTTTTATACATAAATGTCCTCAAACATTAAAGTTATGGAGAAAAATTAAATTTTAAATTTCAACTTTAACACCCTGTATCTTTCTTAATATCAACATTTTATTAAAACAACTTGGCTTAAATCGTGTTATTTTAAATTGAAGAATCTACTGTTTCTTCTGTAAATTTACTTAAGGACCAGCCTGTATACAAGTTAGGTTATGTTAATTACGCATTTTTAATTTCTTGTGTGGAAGTGCGTAACAATCCAAAAGAAGGAAGGCTTATTTCAAAATCTCTATATTTACATTTTTTTTTGGACGGTTATTTATAATCGAACAAAATAAGGTGTCACTTTCATTATAGACGTTTTTTATAGGTGAATCATGGCAGGAAATAATGATGGATTGTGCGGATACCCCTGCAGCCAAATGTCATAGCAACTTGAAGAAGGTTGTAACATCTTGCGGATCTGTTGTAGCTTATCCGTTCTTTATTTCATTTTATGTACTTTGTTCATTTCTGGTAAGTAGACAAGTACAACTATATCAATATTTATTCCGTATATTTGTTTATTGTGTAAATATGAAATTATATTTTTATAAACCTTTATGCTCTACAGTGTGTAAAAGCCAAATGGAATAAATTCATTATTTAGGTTACTGTACATATTTATAAAAAATCCCGAAACACGTCAAATTTAAATTATAACTTGACATTCTTTAACGTGAAAATGCAACCCCTACCTTCAACCCCCTTAGAATGACAGGTACAACCCTCAATTTTTAAAATAGGAAGTATACAATACAATCAAAAACTAAAATGTAATGCAAAACGTAATAAAATGTAGAACACGAAAAAGAACTATAAATATTAATAAAGTAGATGTTCAAAATGTTCACCGCGAACATCTTGGCAACATCCTAATCTCAAATAAAACTGTCTTCTAACATTATTTAACATAACAGGCGTGATCGACCTAATCGCAAGCGTTATTCGTTTATTTTTATTCATTTAAATCAGAAGGTTAAGTTTTGTACACATGGCTCTTCACATATCCCCATAAAAAGAAATCTAATAATGTAAGATCAGGTGATCGCGCTGGCCATTCAATCGATCCTCGCCTCCCTATCCACCGATTGGGAAATATTGTATCGAGGTACTGCCGGACATTAAGTTGGTAATGTGGTGGTGCTCCATCCTGCTGAAATCATATCGGACTCGCTGGAACTTGAGGGTTTCCTGGATCAGGATATAAATTTGCCAACGTTGGAATGACATAATTTTGAAGTAGTGCCAAATAATTGTTGCCATTCAAGTTGCCCTCAATGAAAAATGGACCAATGATATTGTTTCCTACAATCCCTGCCCAAACATTAACCTTTTGAGGGTATTGAGTGTGTTCTTCTCTCATCCAGTGAGGATTTTCCGTGGCCCAGTAGCGACAATTTTGCCGATTAGCATGACCGTTAAGTGAAAAAGTACACTCATCAGAAAACATAACGTCTTCTAATTGGATAATATTGTTATCAAACATGTCCATCATTTGCTCACAAAAAAAAGTTCTCCTATCAAAATCGTCTTCCATGAGCTCCTGAGTGGGTATCATCTTATAGGAATGTAATTTATTGTCTTTTAATATGTTTACTATCGATGTATGGCTAGCATTGAATGTAGTGGATGCCTGTCTACTTGATGTATGCGGATTTTCCTGAAACTCAAGCACACATCTAATTTGAATTCATCACTCAGTGCATTGGCAGCTGCTTTTTTTATCTGCCTTACATGACCAAACTCGCGAAACTGCTTTTCTATTTTACTTATTGTTCCTTGGGATATAGGCGGTAAATTAGGAAATTTCTCATGAAATAGGCGAGTTACTTCCTGTTGTGTTCGGGTGTTATCTCCGTAACCAATCATTTGTAAAACTGTTATTTTATGCATTTCCGTTAATCTAACCATTTTTCAGAGTTGAATTGAACGAACTTTTTACTTAAATTAAAATACTGACAACTTAAATAAAACAATTTACTAATGCGTGTTAAAATAACGTTGCCACGGAAATTCTTTAAAGTTTTTTAATGGTTACCATCTAAAAACCACATTGCTATGGCTTTTGTTCACTTTCTCATTATCAAGACCTAAACGGGAAATAAGTTTTGAGTATATTTTAGCAAACTTCGGTAACCACATGATTTTAATTTATTTTATCTTAATTAATCTTAATAAACTTGAAAGCGACAACATTTTTGAATGGAGAATGAAAAGACCTTTCAAACGATATATCACAAGCCTATACTTCCTATTTTAAAAATTGGGGGTTGTACCTGTCATTCTAAGGGGGTTGAAGGTAGGGGTTGCATTTTCACGTTAAAGAATGTCAAGTTATAATTTAAATTTGACGTGTTTCGGGATTTTTTATAAATATGTACAGTAACCTAAATAATGAATTTATTCCATTTGGCTTTTACACACCATATGTATTCTTGCGTGATTTAACCAGTTGATACCTCTATAGATTTTTTGATGTTTTTATCGTCTTTTTTGATTAGCAAGATTAGTTCGCTAGTTGTCCATTCTTCCAGTAAGTTATTGTGTTGTATACTTTTGAAAATTCTGCTGTTATTTGGTTTATCATTTGCAGCTTTTCTATTCTTCAGTTTTTCAAGTGTTTTTTTTTTCTAATTTTCGGGGTGTTTATATTAATTTCGTTTGTAATTATTTTTGGACTTTCTGGTTCTTCTTATAAAGCACATATTTCCTTTTGTAGGCCATAAATACATTACTCCATTTTATTTAAACGTTCCCAGTGATCATTTCTTATTGCTCTTACAAGTGCATGTGTTAAGTTTCTTTTTGTGCTGTAAGTATGCTAAGTTGATATAATATATTGAAGGTAAGCTTTTTTTTCTGTACACTTTTTCGTCACATTTGTGCAGAACCATGTAGTTTCTTTCTAGAAACAATTTATTTTTATGGATATTCCATTCGCCAAGATATTCCTAAGCTGAGCCTAAGATATTTACTTAAGAAAGGCACTCTACCGAAACCGCTGTAGTAATAATAAATTATAATAAATTATAATAAATTCTGTAAAATTTTTGAACAAAAAAGTTTTCAGTGTTTTACTGTTAGATTCTAATATCTACCTAATCATATCCAAAAATCCCGGTACAACTTTCTATAAATAGACAGTCTACCGTCCTACTTCACCCGATCGTCCCGCCTTCAGTATTTCGCCAGTCGTTCTGTGATTTGCTAATTGGTCACGCCAATCTTATTAGCATCCTCGTCTACATTGTACTTCCACCTCGGTATTAGCTCCCCTACTCCTACAGATTTCGATAAATTCAGAGTGTCTTCATTCACTCTTGACCTACCTATTTTTATAAGAAATATTATATCCTTGTCGTTTGGTATTTCTTTATATTTTTTATATATAAGTTATATCATCTTTTAAAGATGCCTTCTTTAAAAATTGCAATAAATATTTTTCTTAATATCATCCCATCCGTGATATAACCACCCGACATGTAAAAAATGTTATAAAATGATTGCATTTTATGAAATAATACTCGAAGTAAGAAATAGTTGTTAGTGACTTGATTCTTAGTTTTTAGAGAGTTGCAGTGTCTTAGAATGCAAGTTCTTTACTGAATCAGTGGACTCAAACTTATCCACCACACTGCGAACTGTCCTCTCGGTAGGACGATTATATTGTTGTTGTAAGCTATATTCATCAATGATACTTTGGAAAACAAACTGAATAAATGACAGATAATTTGATAGTGGTAACTTCAACAAGATGGCCTCTACCAACTGTCAAAGTTCGGAAGTCACCATTGGAAAACTCTGCATTAAAAACGCAACAGTATGAGTCTCAAGCATCATTTTGAATAAATGAATAGTTATCTATTTAACTTATCTCTCTCTTTCTCTCTCTTTCTGTCTCTTTCTCTCTCTGTCTCTCTCTTTCTCTCTCTTTCTCTCTCTTTCTCTCTCTTTCTCTCTCTTTCTCTCTCTTTCTCTCTCTTTCTCTCTCTTTCTCTCTCTTTCTCTCTTTTTCTCTCTTTTTCTCTCTCTTTCTCTTTCTTTCTCTCTCTTTCTCTCTCTTTCTCTCTCTCTATATCTCTCTTCAGTCTTGATCCCTTAGAGGGAATGTAATGGTCATCATGAAGTCGTGTATTGCCCGTCGCCAAAGATTTCTGTATCTGGTCATTTCTTTTAACTCTCATGCATAGATCTTTTGCATATTTCTGTAATTTGGTCAATCCATCTTGTTGGGATCTTTCTCGTGATGTTCAGCCTTACAGATATCTTTCCTTGGACAATAGGTCTTTCTTACTAAATTTAACTTCATAAATAATGTTGAAATTTCGAATTTATTATCACATCGCCCTAAATTACTAAACCCCAGTTTATCTGTGAAAAATCATGGATTTCACGTAAAAATCTTAATTAGGTTTTTAAAGATTCTAAAAGGTATATAAGGAATAGCTGATAACAAATCCTTAAATACGTACGGCTGATTTTGCTTTGTTTTTTTTTAACAATCATAAAAAGTGAAAAAATCATTTTTGACATATAAAACGTCTTATAAGTTTTACAGAAAAATAGTTCAAACAAAAGTTGTAGATCTTAAGAAGTTCTTTAATCTGCTAGTTTCAAAATTAAAATACATAAACAATTGACCGAGATAATTGCAAAATTTCCTTTTTTTGCAGTAATGTATAAATGTTGTCTTTGTTTTTTGAATAACGACGTGCAATATAACTACTTGAAATTATGGCAATTAATGAGTTATTTAATTGTGCTTAATCTTAGCTAGATCGACAAATAGTTTGTAAGTGATTCAATTTGTTTATCCCGGAGAGCGATTATTTAAACAACTGTACTTGACCAAACAGTGACTCTAGAGGTATTAAGCAATCGATTCTTTTAGGCTTAAGTTTAAGATATATTAAAAAAAACCGTTTGAAAAAGCCCTGACTTTTTAGCTTATAAACTTTTATAATAACTTTTCTATTTTTTATGTCACGCGCTTGTAGATAGCCTTACTGAAAATATAGTAAAAAAACACAACCTTAAAAAAGAACCTTCTATGGCCAATAGCAACCTAGATATCATTTCTTTCTCAAAACCATATTTCCATTGTTTATTAACGTTAACGGCTGAAAATTGAATCGATTATAAGTGAGGATCTAGATTTTATGATCCAATTTGTAGATTCAATATACAGAGAAGTTGTAGAAAGTTATAACCCGTTAAAATGATCGTACTCGTAAAATATCGCCTCGTTAAAATGGAGGGGGCTTTCCGAGCACCGTTGTTTAAGAATGGAATTTCAAATTGAAACGCTTTGAAAAAAATGCAATATTTCTTCTTCCATGGTACGTAGAACATTAATTTTATTAAACTGGGGTAGTTCAAGAAAGTAGCACCTTTGGGCAATACCCAAAAAGTCAGAATGGTTTACAGTCATGGTTTACAGAACGTAATACAACGCCTTAATGAATGCTGTCATGAATATGGACTAAGGATGAATTTGAAAAAAACTAAATGCATGATCATGACTAAATCAGCAGATACAAACATCGAATTGATTATTGAAGATACTGTAATTGAGAGTGTGGATACCTATAAATACTTGGGGGCATAGATAACATCAAATGTAGACCAAACAAAAGAAATTAAGACACGTATTGAAATAGCATGTGCATCATTCGTTAAGCTTAAAAAGTTTCTTTGTTGTCAGGTTATAAGGGTAGGACTACGCCTAAGGATGCTTCGGTGTTACGTATTCACTACTCTTCTTTATGGCTTGGAAGCATGGACATTCAAACAAATGGATCCGAATCCGAATCGATCAGAAGTTACTAGAAGAAAAAGAAATGAAGCTGAAATAATATTCACTATCAAACGAAGAAAACTTGAGTACTTCGGCCATGTAATGAGAGGGCAAAAATACTTATTATTGCAACTTATTATGCAAGTCAAAATTCGAGGAAAACGAAATGTGGGAAGACGAAGAATATGCTGGCTTAAGAACTTGAGGGTATGGTTTGAATGCAGTAATGCAGAACTATTTAGAGCGGCAGTCAATAGGATCCGCATAGCCATGATGATTTCCAACCTTCGATAGAAGATAAAAAAAAGCTCGAGAAACTAATAAAAACTGGTTTATTTTCACCTCCCAGAAAAATCGAAAAATGGAAGAAAAATAAAAAGAGGATTTTTTCCATAAAAAAGTTAGGGAATTTTACTGTTATTTCGTAAGAAATATGTAAATTTTAATAATTAATGTATAATGTTTATAAAAATATATAATATTAATTATAAATGAATATACCAAATGTGTTTATTTATATTAAAATATGAAACGACTTATTTTTTAAGAAGTTTTTACATTCTCTGAATAAATGGTTTTAAAATAAATTTTGAAACTAATCTTTTTGTACTTTACAAGAAGATATAATAATTATTATGTATTTATAAAAATAGTAAAATTTAAATATTTTTTATGAAATAATAATAAATTCAATTTTTTATGGAAAAATTTTAATAACTGATTTTTCCGGGATTTTCCGGGAGGTGAAAATGCCACAGTTCTTATTATTTTATCGAGCTACCGTAATTAAAAAAAATTAAACTTCTGTGTGCCATAGAAACCAAGATAGTCCAAATTACTTGAGCGCACTTCAATTTCAAGTTCCATTCTAAAAAAACGGAGCTCGGACATGCGATATTTTACGAGTACCATCACTTTAACGAGTTATACCTTTTTACTCCTTAACGATATATGCCATGTATAAAATGGATCATAAAACTCAGATCTTCATTTATAGTCTGTTCAATTTCCGTGATTTTCCGGGAGGTGAAAATGCCACAGTTCTTATTATTTTATCGAGCTACCGTAATTAAAAAAAATTAAACTTCTGTGTGCCATAGAAACCAAGATAGTCCAAATTACTTGAGCGCACTTCAATTTCAAGTTCCATTCTAAAAAAACGGAGCTCGGACATGCGATATTTTACGAGTACCATCACTTTAACGAGTTATACCTTTTTACTCCTTAACGATATATGCCATGTATAAAATGGATCATAAAACTCAGATCTTCATTTATAGTCTGTTCAATTTTCAACTCTTTATGTTAATAAACAATATAAATATGATTTTGAGAAAAAAAATACCATCTTGGTTCCTATCGGTTATTCCTTTCTTTCAAGGTTCTTTTTTTAAGATTGTATTTTTTCACCATCTTTTCAGTGAGTCTACTACAAGCATGTGACAAAAATGTCAAAGATATTATAAATATTTATACGCTAAAAAGTCAGCCCTTTTTCAAATGGTTTTTTAATAACAATTTTGATAAAATGTTTTTTGTTAATATATCTTAAAATTGAAGCCTTAATATGATCTGCTAAATATCTCTAAAGACGCTGTTTGGGTGGGCACTGTTGTGGGCACTCTGCGGGATAACTTGAATAACTTGCAAACTATTTGGTTGATTCAGCTGAGATGTAGCATCCTTCAACAACTCATTAGTTACCATAATTTTAAGTACTTAGTTATATTACATTTTGTTATTCAAAAATCAAAGTTACTAACATTTATAAATTACTACTAAAATAAGGTTTTTTTGCAATTATCTCGGTTAATTGTGTGTGCATTTTAATTTAGAAATTCGAAAATTATAGAACGTTTTAAGAGCTACAACTTCTATTCTAACCATTTTTCTCTAAAATATATAAGAAACGTTTTATAGATAAAAAATGATTTTTTACTTTTTATGATTGTTTAAAAAAAACAAAGCAAATCAGCTCACGTAAGAATTTGTCATCAGCTATCCTTCAAGATTTTTTCAACTGTTTCTTTTTTTTTACTCGCTTATTCTAAGTCGGACTATCACTGTTTATTTAATTATTATTTTTATCTAGAATAAGCACGCCGCATAAGAAGCATGTCTGGCTGGATTAACTCATCGAAGACCAGTCTCCTCTCAGTACGATGGTTAGCTTGTTTATTATTAACAATCGTTTGTTTACATCAACCGATTCGAACAAACCTAAATTATATCAAAATATAAAAAATAATAAAGGGAAAATTCCAGTGGTTGACTGTATACTACAGTTTGGAAATTGTAAGTGTAGTGTCATTGTAAGTTTTTGTAACCAATATCTATTATGGACTTTATCTCACCTCTCTTGTCGCTTCATAGAACGTTTCGTGGTATTTTTGGAAATTCAAATTCAGAGGGCAATCACAAACTTGTTTACTGTTCAAAAGTCTAACTAACACACTGCCTTTTCAGGTGAGGCAAAAAAGTTTATTCAAATCATTTGGTAAATGTTTGTGGATCCAACTATCCATGATGCGCTTTTTGTAATGTCACCCAACACGTTTCCGTTCATCTTTTGATCATATGTCTACCCATTGCTGCCAACCTGAACCCATCAAATCATATTTTTAACGATATTTCTGTATTTTCGATATTTCTTTCTACGGGTACCAAATTCTATTATGAGCTTAGCTGACGCATGGTGTAACGATCACCCGTCATAAATTACGATATTAACGCTGCATCCACTATGACTACCACTATAATTTACTGGATTATAATCTGCATATCTTTCTGTCCTCAAATTCCTTTTATATTGTCGTTACATGATTTCTATACTAAAAATGGGAACACTATCAATTGGTTATAAAAATAATTAATATCCTTTTATCAATCGAACCCCATATTTATGATCAATCTAATTCCATCAAATAAATTTAATTATAAAATCACAATCAGCAAATCATTCAGTACTAGCTCATAATTCAATGTACGATTGAAAGTTCTAGAAATTATGAATGTTGACGTAAGGAGCTTCAAATTTTAAACAAACTTTTTTACATAAAACAACGCACTAACGAGGTAATATAAGTTTCCATTGGTCAAAGCAATGCTGGAAGTCTTCTTTTGTTAGAGCTTTTAGGAGCTCCGCCGTTTTTCGCTTCACCTCTTCCATCGACTCGAACCGCATTCCTTTTAAGGCAGACTTGATCTTCTGAAACAGGAAAAAGTCACACGGTGCTAAATCAGGCGAGTACGGCGGGTGTTCAAGCACTGGAATGCCTCTAGCGGCTAAATAACGCTTCACAGACAGCGCGTTATGGGCAGGTGCGTTGTCCTGGTGCAAGATCCACGGCTTGTTTTTCCATAACTCCGGCCGTTTCTTACGAACTTGCTCTCGCAGCGTTGTCAAAACTTTTAAATATTAAGTTTGGTTTACAGTTTGACCGTCTGGAACTCATTGCCGTTAATGTCGAAAAAAAACGATCAGCATGGCTTTAAATTTTGATTTCGACGTCCTTGCTTTTTTCATTCTTGGCGATGCAGGAGTTTTCCAGTGCATGGATTGTCGCTTAGTTTTAACATCGTATTTGAATATCCAGGTTTCATCGCTAGTGATGATGTTTTCCATTAATTCAGGCTCTTCATGTAACCTCTCAAGAAAATCTGAGCAGATCTTTCTTCATGTTTGATTCGTCATGTAAAATTTTTCTGACAGTTTCTTTATCGGCGTTTACAGTCTCAGCCGAATGCTCACACGATGATCTCCGCGCACAATTTCATTTATTTTAATCACTGTTTGCGGAGTTGAAACAGACAGGTCGACCTGGACGTTGGTCATCTTCGGCGCTCTCTCGGCCTTCGGAAAACCGTTTATACCACTAGAAAACACACGCACGAGATAGAGAATTCTCGCCATAGGCTTCTTTCAACAAATTATAGCACTCAGTCGGAGTTTTTTTTAATTTAACGAGAAATTTCACATTAATCCGCTGCTTATGTTTTTCGTCACACATTGTTATCGACACGAGAAAAAAACACGTTCTTTTCTAACCTCTACAGAAAAAATACTACTACAGCGACAAAAACGTATTTTCGTACTGAAAGAATAGACACTTCCAGCTATCCAATGCTGTATTCGTTTCCCACTCTTCCCCTCTAGGACGCCTTCTGCGCGCGCAGTCTCGTTATTTAATAGCCAGACCTCATACTTTCTGGACATCAGTCTGGTCTACATGACCGATCGCTACGAAGAAATGAAATTTAATAAATATTAATCTACAGTTTCAAAATATTCTAGAGACATTCAATATCTTGTAACTCAATAGAGAAAATGTACCCATTTGGGTATATTCGAATCTCTTTCGAAAGTTTCGTTCATATTAAAAATAATTTTAGACCGCTCTCAACAATTTTGAATTTCAAGAGACAACTATTTCGTATTTTGAATGTAAAATAAACTTGTGGAAACAGTATAATGTAACTAATTATGTAATTTATATGTGTATTTTGCAGATTATCAATCTGTTTGTAGCTGTTATTATGGATAATTTTGATTACTTAACACGCGATTGGTCTATTCTTGGACCGCACCACTTAGATGAATTCATAAGGCTGTGGAGCGAATACGATCCAGACGCTAAGGGCAGGATAAAACATTTAGACGTCGTAACTCTTCTTAGGAAAATTTCTCCTCCCCTTGGATTTGGTAAATTGTGTCCGCATCGCGTAGCATGTAAACGTTTAGTTTCCATGAATATGCCTCTAAACAGTGATGGTACGGTGTTGTTTAACGCTACGCTATTTGCCGTTGTCCGAACGTCCCTGCGTATCAAAACCGATGGACCCAACATTGATGATTGCAATGCAGAACTTCGAGCTGTGATCAAAAAAATTTGGAAGAGGACGAGTCCAAAGTTATTGGATCAAGTTGTGCCTCCACCGGGAGTGGACGACGAAGTCACCGTGGGTAAATTCTACGCGACTTTCCTCATTCAAGATTACTTCAGGCGGTTCAAAAAGAGAAAAGAGCAGGAGATGAAAGACGGAGACAAAGATATTCAGAACACCGTAACACTACAAGCCGGATTGCGTACGTTACATGAGGCTGGTCCAGAACTGAAACGCGCCATCTCAGGCAATCTAGATGAATTAATTGATGACAATCCCGAACCAATGCATCGTGTAAGTATTTATTTAAATATGTCAGCTTGCTATTAGCTAATATTAACAATTTAAACTTCGAAATCGCATAAAAGCTAAAATCATTTCGAAATGTTTTTTATTGACAGAGATTTCAATTAATATTTTACATAAAAAGACGTTATTAAAAGAAAATTATTGTCAGGATATATTACTTAACAAATACATGCATTGTGATCCTAAATAGGTTCTTCCTGACTTCCAAACGCTAAGAGGAGTATTGTTACTTTTTTTATTTATTTAATACTGCAGCAAATATACTGAATATTATTGAAGTATTTATAGCTCGAGCTTTAGAGAAAAAACGTGCATTGATTAACTACTTAATGCATTATGCGTATCTGACACGGAGCGACCTAAAATTCGAGACTTGCCGTGTCTCACACGTTCGACCGTAGTACAGCGCTTTTCAAACGTTTTATGGCCGTTTCTAACCCATTCATGACGAATTTATTATTTATTTTATTATTTTTATTATTTATTAAATTTTTTCATTATTGTTATTTTTTTTTCAAGAATTAGAATTAGTTTTTGTCCTTTTCATAGTTTACGTTGAATTTTAGAGGTAGCTGTACTTTAGTTTATTTTCATTTCCATCAGGTAGTAGATATTTTTGTGTTACATTTGCAGTTTAGTTTATTTTCGTTATTCAAACGTTTTATATTTTTTGAAATTTTAAAATTTTTTTATTTATACCCTTACATCCCTGATTCTACGAATCTAATATGCTTTTGCTTTGCTTTAATTATACAGAAATATTAAATGTTCTAAAGTAAAAAAATATAAATTTAATAAATTAAAAATGTTAAAAAAAACTTTTAACATTTTTTGAATACACCCCTGTCACGAAAAATACAATTATTACGCCCCTTAAATTTTTTTTACAATATTTTACATGCTTAATTGAATTATGAAATATAAAATTGAATCATTTTTTCACATTAAACTCGAAATTAATGTATGTATTAAATGGTTAGTGAATTTTTAAAACCAGCACAGCGTTATAAAGGGTAATGTCTGGAGTAGTCTCCAAGTGTTCAACTTCAAACTATTTTTTTGATTATTTTTATTGAAAGTAAAAAAATTTCAATTTTTCGCAATTTTTTATTTTTGAAGTAAATTTTTTAACATTCATTTTTTATGCAAAAAGCATTATATTGTAGCTCTTTTAATTGCAAATCGAAGGAGACTTCATAAGATGCGATCCAAATTATTTTTCGAGAAGCTAAAACTTGTTTTTTTAATTATATTTTTATGTGGGGATAAAAAATGTTCTATCCCTAATTTATTGCTTTGAAATAGGGGCACCTTTGGCGTTATAAATTAATTAAGCTACAGCACTCCCTATACGTTACACACATTTTTAACTTATTGACTTATAGCTGAAGTCAAGACAAATATTAAAAAAAAAGTTTTCTTCTACGACCAGTAGAAGTGAAGTTAGCTTAATTTGTTTAAATTGTAGTAGAGGTTGGAGCGGTTGGGCTAATTCCCTTCATTTCTACTCTGACGTCGTTCAGCTCGAGAACGGCTGGTTGGATCGTGACGTATGAGGGGTCGTTGGAAAGAGAATAGCTCAAGAAGTAAATAATAAGATAAGGTCAGAAGGTGAATTGTTATAAAGACCTTAAGCTTATAGTGCCTAAACGACTTAACATACAGAACCGTGCGATATGTCGTATGTCATGGGGAACCTGAATGACACACATTAAACATACTGACAAAATAATTTAAAATTCCTCTTCTGTAAATTGTATATTATATTGTTGCATGGGGACGTCTGCATGACTCCTCGTCACTTACAAATAACCTCAAGCAAGCAATAGAATTTAACCAAGGCTGTGAAACTTGCACACCCCTAGGAATGCCATTTGGGTGATACAATTTATTGGGGTAAGAGGGATTAATTCATGTAAATCAGGACCCACTCCATCCAGCTCCAATGCTCCAGACCATCCTTTTACCCCCGATAGTACACTGATGCGCTATAGAGACTACATATCAGCGAAATGCTTCTGATGTAAAAGTCTTGGGTACAAGAGCATGATTACTTCCTCCGAACAATGCAAGAAAAAGTGAGGCATTATATTCAAGCTGATCTCTACTGACATTTCATCGAATTGTATTGCTTGTTCGGGTCTCGAGTCCCCGCACCGCGCCACGTCTAGTTCGATGACTCAGCGCTCGAGGATGTGGGCCCCTCTTGTCCATTTTTTGGGTTTTGTTATTATTTTTTTGTGGCTTGCGCCTTCTGTTATTGTTTTTTAATGTTTTTCAAACTGTTATAAAATAAAACCGTTTAAGGTCAAGAATAATCGTTTTAATTTTTTAATCTTTATATATGAAAAAAATATTTTTAATTTTAATTGTAGCCTATTCCGAAAATTATAGTAATTAAATATTTCATATATTGAATAATTTTTAATAATGAATTGATTATTCTTGTAATAATAAACACATTGTTTATAGAGAAATCATTCACTCTTCGGAAGTGTATGGTCTTCAATGAGACGAGGTCATACTTTCAATAGAGCCAAATCTCTGAAGTTAAATTCAACCCAAATCAAAATTACACCGGCTTCCAGCGTCGACTATCTTCCATACAATTCTATTAAGAATGCCGTCACAGAAGGGATGAATCACATTACTTCCATGACGAAAAATGTTCAAAACCGTGTTAGCGCCAGTTCGTTGAACAATCAAGATAACTTTAAGGATGAAGAAATTCCTCTAAGATCTCTTAACAATCTGCATAATGGAGATGAGAAGAATAACTACACGGTCATCGAGTAAGTGTTCTTTTTTTAAATTACAGTTATTCTTATATACTTTTAGTTTAACATTTTCTCCTCATTTATTATTATAAAGTATAATATACAGGACCGTGGTTTAAATTATGGCCTGTATACAAAAATATAATTTAATATTCTATTTCAAAACTCAGGAAGCAAGCCAAAAAGCATTTTTGTTAATATATTTTGGAAAAATACACAGAAAAATGTAGAATACTGGAATAGGACAATAGTAGAGAAAAAGTGCAAATAAAACCTTCTAAAAACCTTTTTTCTTGAGGAAAAACTTTAGAGAAATTGTGACTACTTGCAATTCTTTATTTAATTTTGCATTCGGTCTTACTATTAATCGTCGTAACTAATATAGTCCAGTCGTTAGAGATTTGATCTCTAAAAATCATACGAACAAGCTGAATTTTGCCGAGAATGTCAATTTTGCAACCCCAAAAAAGATTCAAAAAATTTACCACTCCTACCTACCGACTTCACCTCTTTTCTCCGTTTTTCCACCACTACGAGGGGGGTTTTTGAGGGGGAAGCCGGGGGTAGCAGTGGTAAACTTGCTTGCATATTTCTGGGGTCCCAAAATAGACATTCTCAGCAAAATTCATCTTGTTACTAGTATTTGTAGAGGTTTAGTGTCATTTTCTTCTCTAACGGCTGGACTAATAACAGCTATAAGAAAATCAAACTGATCATAAAAATATTCTGTATTACTTTTTTACAATGTTAAAACAATATACTAAACAAAACAACAGATCGCTGGTTGGCGGGAGATCACTTATCCTTCCTGCATTCCCTTTGATAATTCCTGTCGCAGTTGCAGACGAATCATCAGAAACAAACAACCTGTAAACTTCGATAACAATGTAGCTTTACAAAACAATAAATAGTGAACAAAACAAATGTATTAACAATAAATGTGTAGGCATTTCTCGAAATAGAGCATTAATTCCGTATTTTGTATACTAAGGCAAAGATATAATACCTTTGTTTTAATTAATTTATTTAGTAGTTTCCACTAATATCTCAAAAAGCCGTATTATTATCTCAGAATAGAATTAGAGTATACTCATTACAGGACAGCAGCCATATAGTAAAAGCAACGGGTAACTTTTTGTTGCATTCGATCTAAATGTACGTAATGAAAACAAAAATGTTAGGAAAATTTTTTTAAAGAAATATATTGCATTAGAATATTACACAGGGTGTACCAAAAGATCGAGACGGTCAAATATTTCGCGAAATGAACATCGTATTCAATATTTTTCAAAATTCTATCGAATGACACTAAACCCGCACGCCCTAGAGCGGAAAGTGGAAACTAAAAAAAAAAACCAAAACCAAAACCCAAAAAAAAAAACTTCCAAATAAAACACATACAGATCACAAGTCTGCAACTAATTTATATAGTGCTAAATACAGTGTTTTAAAAATGTTTTGTAGAATGAGGATCTGCAATAAAAAATGGGGGTTTCTATTTAAGATTTCAAAGTTACCTCTCACCCCACCACCAGGCTGTAGTGCGGTGTCATGTTTAGTGTCATTCGATAGATTTTTGAAAAATAATAACTTCGTGTTTTTCAGTTTTTTATTTGGAAGTTTATTTCTTAAATATTAGACCGTTTCCACAGCTTTCCTAGGGTATAAAGATAAATCGTTTTTTTTTTCGATTGTAGCACCATCTATCAACAATTCTAAAAAATATCTCGAATAACAGGTACTTATTTTTACATAGGGAATCCAAATCTGTAATAAAAATGTTATGATTTTAAAGTTGCCCCCTCCCTATCCCCTGGGGATGGGGTGGAGAGTTGTGTTTGGTGTCATTCGATCGATTTTTAACAAATATTGAACGAGTGTTTTCCATTTTTTTGATTAGAAGTAAATTTCGTGAAATATTCTACCGTGTATACGAACTATGTTATGAATATAAAATATGTATACGAAATCTGTGGTTATTTCCACTGAAAAATTATTTTTATGTAAGGAATCAGTCCATTCTGGTGTAATTTATTATAAGTTTCTGTATTTACGCAACTTTACACCGCTCTATACAATATTTAACTTTCTTTTTAGTTTTTGATCATCTTTCTTATTTATGTCTTCTTCTCTACCTTCCATGAAGATAGTTCTTTATTGGCTTTATCAATCAGCGCAACATGCGATAGAGGCCCAAAGCAATTATGCTTCTCCTTTTTTTCTGTCCTGCGCCAGCGTTTTCCAATATTTTAATGATCTAAGGCAAGCATATCAAAAATGCGACCTATAAGCCATATGTGGTGTATTTGAGCTGTGATCGCCCACATCCGTCTCCTACGCTCCGTCGCCTTGTGCCGCTGCCTAGTCGCTTTATTGTCCCTGTATATAACGTAAGCTCGTAAGTTTTCTTCTGGCTTGTTCTAGAAAGTTTTATAGTTTTATAGGACACAACTGTCGAGAAATCACATTTTCGTATATAAGCCAAAACTACTCAGTTGAATTTACTCAGTTGCTACAGAATTGCCAATTCAAATGCATACTTATTATTACAACATAGAACAAGTACTTATTGTTATTCATTAACATGTCTCTTTCAAAACTAAGTGGAAGAAAAAGGAAACTCATAGATGAGCATCGTATCTTTCAAGAAAAGTAGTAGTGTGAGTTTTTTGCTGTAAAGTAAAAGACAAAATTCTTTGCTTAATTTGTAACAGTACAGTCGGTGTCCCAAAATTATACAGTATGATGCAAATCTATTTATCTAGTTATTTCAGAAACAAGTGACTTCTCTTAAGAAAGATCAATTTTAATTTTTAAATGGTCTTCAATTCCTATATACGTATTGGATAATGCGTCATCAGTGTTGGAGTAATGGCGTAATCGTATCACGGGACACCTCATTTGGAATATCTCCTAATTGCCTTTGCAATGATGCAATTCTTTGAATATTTGTTTTTACAGGGATAACCAAAACTGTTGGTTTATTAATACAATTAACTTATAATAAATGTTTAGTAAAATACAACCAAATTATAACAAATGTTTAAATTAACGACCTGCAGCAATGATTGAAAGAGAAAACCGGGCAGTAAATTTCTTTTTAACGTTTTTTAAGGAGTTATTTGGGCAATTTCCGTTTTGATGCGATTCTTCAACTCTTTTAAATTATTCGGTGGACTTTGATAGACATTGCTCTTCAAATATCCCCATAAAAGATCTAACGTGGTCAAATCTGGAGATCTTGGTAGCTGACAGCGTCGCAATGATTTCAAACGTAATTCCGCTAATTAGATCATTTTATATTTATATTAGATAAGAAACTGATTGGGTTTATTTATACACTCCAACTGCAAATTATTTTTCACTACTATTCGCGATTTTCGGGATATTAGTAGGAGAAAAACAGCTTTAACTTTGTCAGCTTGCATATATATATATATATATATATATATATATATATATATATATATATATATATATATATATATACGCGTATGTATGTGTCTCTGTGGACTGGACGTTGCGGCGATAGTGGGTGTCGTTTAGGCATTATGCTGCTTTGTTCGCTGCTTCATGTATTGGCTGTATTCCATAAGTAAATAATTTAATTTCCAGATTTTCCACTTCATCACTTTTTTTAACTTTACATTTGATCATTTTTCATGTTATAATGACTTACTTACTGCTTCTTTCAATACTTTTTTTCGCTTTTATGAATTTGTCCTTGATCAAACTGAAGATTCTGAAACCATCAAAATGAACAAATTTTAGTACTAAGTTGCAATAATAATGCAATAAGAAGATTTAAATATATGTCTCTACAGGGTGTTACAAAAAAGGTATCACCGTGTCTAGGATAGATAAAAAACAGAAAAATAATTGAGTTATAGTTTACTTAATAAAAAAAAAATTGTAACGCATTTTCAACATAAAGGGCCTTTCTCAACATAAAGGGCGTTGAAGAAAAAAAAGTTTACACATTTTTTACGATTTTGCCGAAACTACTAGCTTCATTGTAATGAAATTTTATAGCAATTTGTTTTGGAAGCTAATATCTCATGAATTTATTTTTTTATCTAACTCTCACAGAGGGCTCTAGTTACAAGGTTCGTACCAAGTATTATTTAACGTAATTTTTTAAGGATAGAACTAATCAAAATACCAAGTGAATTTAAATATACAATTTTATACCAAAAAGGTACTCTACACGGAGGACATTTTGAACACTTACTTTGATTAAATTTTATTTTATGTTCTTAGTCTATATTTTAATTTTCTTCGTGTGATTGTCAGTGTTTTAATGTTACATAAAATGAATTTCCATCAAGTAACGGTCGAATAAATCAATTATAGCTTTTTGCTTGTGGCATTCTGTATTTTTAGAGTAATGTAGGGAATAAGCCACAAAATATATTCAAATGTTTAATTTACTGACTTTTCGATCTCTATAAAGAGACTGTTTTTAAATATATAAATGATAGATATATTTATTTTTTTATAGCTTTTTGCTTGTGGAATTTTGTATTTTTAGGGAGAATTTTGAAAATAAGCCACAATATATCTATTTATATGGTTAATTTACTGCCGTTTCGATCTCTATTCCAGAGACCGTTTTTAAAGTTAGAAAAGAAAAGAAATAATATAAGATTACATAAATAATATTACATAAATATATTATAATAAACAAATAAAATAAATGTAACTATTGTGTATATCTTTGAAAACGGTCTTTGGATATAGAGTTCGAAACGTCAGTAAAAACCTGTAAATAAATTTATATTGTGGCCTATTTCGAACAAATAATATTTAAAAAATATAATATAATTAACGTTGAAATAAAAGTGAGTGCACGCCACTGGATTTTCATACGTCTTTCCCCACTTCTCTGCCGTCAAACGATGAAATCACTCTTCCAAATATTGAAATTATAGTATAAAATTTAATTACAATGTTGCCAGTAGTTTCGGCAAAATCGTAAAAAAAATTGTGTAAATTTTTTTTCTTCAACGCCGTTTACCTTAAAAACGAATGGCGTTACAAATTTTTAGTAACCGTGGATAATAATGTAATATTTTATTTATTAAGAATATGTATTTATTCGAATAAAATTCGGTGGTTGTATTATGTAGTGGTGTAATCGAAATGGCTGATGTTTCTTAGTCACCAAGACGACAGTTTCTCTTGAGTTCAGTATCAACTACAGGGAATCCGCTAAATTTCTGAAGTAGACAACGGTTGTCTTTTTTTATTGATTTAAAGATGGACTTTGGGTCATGTTTTGCTAAAAATTTGCCAATTTGATTAGTAGGTAACCGTTTTAATATACTGCAAGTAAACTTTTTTACTTTTTGATTCTTTTTGTTGATCGATATGTCCGTTCACTCTTTTTGGACGTACAGACCGCTTGGTGACTGTTCTTATCACTTTTGCAGAGTCGTTTTATGCTCGTTCAGCACTTTATAGGCCTTTTTATTATATTCATTGTTCAGTCCTGTTGCTTTTAAGCACTTACCCTCCTGTATTTTAGACCACGTGAAGTCTGTTATCCATTGTTTCCTTCTTTCTTCTCTATCACTATTAATGTTTTTCGCGGCATTATGCAATATGGATTTTGTTTTTGTCCATACGTTGTTTGAGGTTTCTTCTGGATTTAATGATTGTTTGAGGTCACATAGCTTCTGCATTGCGGCTTTGTTGTATGGATCCTTGTATCTTAGCTGCCATTTAGACGAGGTATTTCCTGTTTTTGAACTATTTCTTAGCTTTATACGGAATTCAGATGATAAAAATTGATGGTCACTATTATAATCTTTTCCTGTGTAAGTCTGAACATCCGTAACAACACTTCTCCAACTGGTTTTTACCAGAATAAAGTCTATGTGATTTTTGTATCTATTTCCTGGTGATATCTAAGTGTATAGTCGTCTTGGGAGATGTTGAAAGCCTGTATTAATAACAAACTGGTTGTTGACTATACAGAAGTGTAGGAAGCGTTCTCTTCTTTGGCCGAATCCATATAATTCGAAGGTCTCTCGCAAGTAACGATCTTCTGTTTTTACACCAATTTTATTTGTCTACGACTGCTATGATTTCTCTAGTTGAAAGCTTCCTACTATTCCCTCTATCTGAAAGCTTCAACGTGCTGTAAAATGTTTTAATCTCTTCATTTCGTGAGCTTCGCTTGTTGGGGCATATGTTTGTACTACATTAAGACTAACTGAACTGGCATTTAGTCTGATAACAATTATCCGATCACTAATAGCTATGTATTCTTTTGCGGAGCTTTGAATGGCATTATTTAATATCACTGCCACAGCATTACTACTTTTTCACATAAAATATGCTTTGTCCTTTCAGTGGGATTTAGATAGATCTACAATGGCATAACTTTTTATCTTGTTTTCCACTACATCCAATTTTCCGGGTTCCAACAATCCTCGAAAATTCCACATATCAATTTTAATGATACTCCATATTTGTATTTTTATTGCATGGCGTGCCTGGTTTCCTATAGCATCATGCTCGGTAGCCCATTTCACACCATCAGCCGCGGATGCTGATTGATACCAATTGCTAGTTGGATCACTCGGCATACTGATATGTTGAGAGGTCATCTTTCTTGATAGTTCTTGGTTCAAAGTAACGCAGTAGAACCCACTTCCTTCCAGTCGGAGTCGGAAAAAACTAGAGCATATTTTGACAGAATGCATGTACGCTATTTTTCTCGTAGCTTACGGAGTTAAACTGTAAGACATTCTTTAAGTGCTCTTCTCTTAACTTTATTTTCTTGTTGAATACTTAAGAATTTATGAAGAAGGACTTAAATTAATAGTTCTCGATTCCATTTTCTCCATCTTTCTTCGTGTAATTAAACAATGTGGATTTTTATGTGTTAATGTTGCTTTCCTCTTGTTTCCAGGGTCGAACTACCTGTCGGTATTTTTCAAATAATAAGTTGTCATTGTTATTTCTAACATAAAAAGTAATTTTTAAAAAATATAAATTGCAAAGGATTGATCTGAAAACATATTGTGGAGACTCTGGATAACCATAGTTGCCCCTTGTAAGATAATTTGGGCAGTCTAGATTGTGCACAGTTGGTTTATAAAAATTAATAGTTGAAATTCTAATCTTGATTTCAGACACCTTAAATTTCCAAAAACAGTTTTCTCGCAATATCTCCATAGACACAATAAGAATAGACTAGGTAAGGTATGGGTCGCTCTGTGAATAAAGGTGTAACGCCGATGATCACTTTGAGTGGTCTGTCTATCTTTGTCTGTCTACCATACGCGCCTGATCTAGCAAACTAATATCGTAGACATAATAAGAATCGTCTTATTAGGTCTATGACTAATATCCGAGATGAGCTTTAACTCTACAGGTATAAAACGTGAAATAGCCGGTGAAGTACGAGAGGTAGCGTTGTGTTTTAGTAGGAATTTGATACGGAATAAATTTTATTTGTAGACGTTGAATAATGTTCGATAGTCAGCAAAATGGGCGCTGCACCAGCGGTGAGAGGATAGCATTTGACCATGCATGGAGGGCTACCTAAAATTGTATTATTCTAAACTTTAGGGGGCGTCAATAGTAGTATAAATTTATAATAGCGAGTGAATTCTGCCGTTGCGTTAGCCTCCATCTTATTTAAAGGAGAACTGTTTTCGCTCAATATCTCCGCCATTTTCAACTTTTCAACAAAAATGGTAATTACTGAAATTGTTGCAATTGTGATTTACTACAATTTCTTTTTTGTAAATTTTTCGTGCGGTCGATATTTTCCGAGGTAAGGGATATATTGGAAGGGGGGTGTGCATAATTAGGAAATTATCTCGTTTATTGATAACTTACAACATAATGGAACATAAGCAAAAATGGAGAGAATTAAATTTTATACAATTTTGATTTCGTTGATTTTTGGGCTACAATCAACATTTAAGGTCCTACGCCTATGACAAGCCTAACGAGGCACAAGTGATTAAAGGACCCTAGACCCTAAATATTGATTTTTTTTAGTAAAAAAATGAAAGAAATGTAAAGTTAATAATAAACGGGATAATTTAATAATGAGCACGCATAATGAGCACCTCCCGTCCATTATTTTTAACCTTAACTCGGAAAATATCGCTCGCACTAAAAAATTTTTAAAACAGAAATCGTAATAAATCGCATTTGCCACAATTTCAGTACCACTTTTGTTGATGTTGAATAGTTAAAAATAGCGAAGATATTGAGCAAAAACGGTTCTCGTTTAAACTCAAGATGACGCCTAAAGGCGGAATTCAGTCGTAATTTTAAATTTACACTACCATTAATCCTACCTAAAGGATAGAATAATATAATTTGGGGTAGCCTACCATAAAAGGTCAAATGCCATCACGACTGGACTATTAAGACAAAAATTTTTACACATTTTGCTGACTATCGAACACTGTTTAACGCTACAAATAAAATTTATTGGGTATAAAATTCCTACGAAAACACAACGCCTCTCCCATGGGCTCTTCCGTACTATTGTATATGTATGAACAGAGTACAGCGGCATATGCGTAAGGAACAAGCTTTGCTAAAGAGATCTACCGATTGAGTGCTCCGAGCTCCGCGTTACACTATTTTGCTCACTATGCCTTGTCTATTTGTATTATGTCTATAAATTTCTCTCGATTGACTCAAAGTATCACTGGTTGCCTAGTTGCAAGTATAATTTACCGGTTATATCGCTGTCCAAACTTCCCCGCTATCACCTATACTCCATGATTTAAATTAAAAACCTATTTTGAAACATAATTTAAAAAAAATGTTATTTCAAATAATTTAGAATTATTATATTGTATAAGTATTACCAAAATCTCTTATATAGACAGATACAGAATTGGAATTAACAATTACAGAATGTATATAACTAAAGACATCGAAAAAAAAAAGTAAAATTTGATCATCGAAACAGATTTACCTAGCAAGTTCTTCAAAACTATCTTTTAAATGAAAAACTGAAAACTGTAAATTGTTACATTGGTTTGGTTTGTTATATTTCGTAACGGATTTATAGTCTCATAAAACCGACTTGAAATTACGGTGGACCTTGTATGTTTCCACCTAACTCATTTTCCACTTTACATATAATTCAAAGTACATAATATCCAGATATAAAAATTCTCTACGTGATTTTCTAGCTTGGATATTCTTTACTTTCCTTTTACACAACCTTTATATTTTGAGCCTGCAATACTCAAGAGATTCCTGACATTATCCCACACATAATATCTGGAAAGAATATATCCCTCTGCATTGCATACATAGATACGTGTAAAAGGGAAAACACGTAAAATATGAATATTATCATCCAAAAATTATTGTTGAATTTTAGTCACGAGTAACAAGATAAATAAAATCCTGTTGTTTCTCACCTTTTTGATTACGATTCAGTATGCATTGGAAGAAACATTGTTGAGTTTTTTGGAGACAGTTTAAATTCACTACTTATCAAAATTAGGTCTAGAATGCGTATACGCATTAGATCTCTAACGTCGAGAATTTCTTATTGAGCAGTAATAGAAAAAATATTGCTTGTATTTTATCATAAAAATTCATGAAGAAACTAAAGGGATAGTCGTCTAATATAGGTATGAATACAGAATGAATCAGGAGAAACGCTGGATACTCTTAGCTCATAGGCTCCTATGGGGAATATCAAATGACCAATAAAAAGTATCTGCTGACATTGTTTAATAACATACAGGGCGAGTTATGAATTTTGACTGTAATTTCTATTCGTCATAATTTTTGAACTGTATGTTCGCTGTGTCTCATATTTTGTCCAAACGTTACATTGCTATCAGCTAATCAACTGATTTATTCAAACTAGAAAAAATCAGATCTGGTTTTAAAAAAGTAAGTAATTCGACCTGAACGATAAAGTGCACATTGTTTATCAAGTACATCAACGCCCCTTTCGAGGAATTGTATAAAGCCATTATATCAGGTTTTTTACTTTCCTGGTCAACAGATTTGTTGTGATTCATGCACAGCAACATATTTACACTTTTATTTTTTTAGGGACCTATGATACGATTGTATTGTCTCGTGTAAAACCAAATAAACACTTATCAACTTCGTAATTTTTATTTGGTTAAAATTGTGAAGGAATTTCTCTCTTATTTTTACGTATTGTGCCTACAATGGTACCAAAGGTGAACCAATTATCACCAGTGAAAAGCAGTACTGATCTTGTAGGTATGGATAGCTTTTGGGGATTAGGATCATTTGTTTTACCTGTATACATAAAAGCATTTACCAAATAATGTGTTTTTGCGTCACAAAACAGATTATCTTGATGCCGTACATGACTGGTTTGGCTTTTATGTACATTCTGAAAGGCCATCTACCTCTAAACCCAACCAGCATCTCGTCCCCTGTAACATATTCGGAACAGGTGTAGTTTGCTATACTGTTAGATACGAAATAGTTAAATAAATAGGACACTGTTGCAAATCTATCTCCATTGGCTTTCTTTTGCTCTTATTTCATGATTGTCAAATCTTATTGCTGTAAGAAGAAATAAGAAGCGTTCTTTTGACTTGCTAGCATGAAAAATTGGCCTACCCAAAACATTTGTCAAAAATATTGAATCGACATTCTCATGATTAGACTTTAATACACCTGAAAGGTATAAAAGACCCAAAAAACCTTAAATTTACCTTCGTTTAGATGATCGATAAATCTACAGGTATCCATATAATTCACACTGAGCTCGGTAATTCTTTCACTTGTGTACTCTAGAATAGAGGCCAACATGTCAGGAGCTATAAGAAGTGACCACAATTCAAGTGGACTGGATGGTTTTGTTTTTGCAATAATATTTTGTACGCGAGTTTTTGATGGTGCCGGAGCAGTTTTAGCCCACTTATATCTGTTCCGTCTATAGTAAAAATTTTGTATCATTATTAGATGCTGTTTCACATTCGTCACTTGATAAGTCCCTTACGTCAATTTTTGAATCCGTGTTGTGATCCGAGTGTTCACTTTCACTGTCAGTATCACTGTTATTAGAGTCACTATGTGTTATAAGTGTCAATATTCTCGGTTGGCTCCTCCAGGAATTCAAAAAAGTGAAAAACATTATCACTTGCCTTGCAACCGTACTTCCGCTAATTCTTAAAGCCATTTTAATGTATTATCTGAAATAACAATAACGTAACTACTATGGTGGGGTCAAATCCGACCGAAACTCAGCAGCACGTGTGTACTATCTGATCCTTTGCTACTAAGCAGCTGCGGCATGCTAAACTATGTACTTAATTGGGAGAATAAATGGAATAATGAGGTCGTTTGCCAAACTTTCTACCATTGGCGTAGAAAATTTTAAGTCCTGGGGTCAAATTTGACCCCACGATAGTAGTAACGATAGTTCAGGGTTAAATACAATGAAATATCCATGAAACTTATGAAGATAAGTTACAATTACACGAAGGTTTTAAGAGAAAGAATATGGTATACCAAGAGTTAACTTTAACTAACCGATATTTATTAATGAGTGTATTGGTAGACTTTTCCATTATATATGAAGTATTGAAAATTAGTATACATTTTGATATATATTCAGCGACAACTCTCTAGTTATTCTGAGATAATGAGGCTTTTTGTAAAGTAAGTTTTAAGTAAAATTAAGTCGCGGTTTTAATAGACAATAAATAAAACGATTATGTTTCAGTAAATCTGGCTTCCTGCACCCTAACTACAAGGGTAAGCACAAGCTGGTGTGATTTGTGCCTGTTTTTTTTTTTGAAATTTTGTTTTGATTTATTTTAACATTTGATTTGATGGCTAACTGGTTTGGTGATGTGTTTGCTAGTCTGCAGGGTGACAGGACAATGGCGGCGGAACTGACGCCACCAACCCCTCCACCGCGCCGCGTTCGCCTTGGACTGGGGGCCGTTTGCATGCCAGCCACAGCCACAGCTGCAGCTACACCTACATCCACACCCGCGCCCTCATCTGTGCCTGCGCCTACAGTGGCAGCGCCTGCGCAACAAACACCGAGCTTTAATCGCATTGCAAGCGGGCTCAAACTCGCGCAAGCGCAAGCTATGGCAGTCGCAGGCTTCTTGCCAGAGCCTACGCTTGGTGATTTGCCCCTTCCTCTCGGGAGACTACACCCGTCCACCTCTGACCACGAAGGAGATAGCAGGCATGTGCCTTGTACTTTTCTGAATCACAGGGCTTCCTTCCACGGCAGAGGTTAGCCCATTTTCCTTATAACCTCTAACATCATACACTACTCTTGAATATTATTGGACTTAATTTAGTAATCAATCTAGACAATAATTAAAATTGCTATTCTCTTAGCTTTGAGCCTGAGTATGGATTGCAGTATGGAATATATATTTACACTATACTTTTGAGATCAGTTAGGTCCACACATCGCACAGTATTTTCTTTTTTCCCGCTTTCTCCTGTTAGTTTTGGACATTTAATTTTTTTCTACGTTCTCCCACGCCTAAAAAGGTGTACATTCTATGGTACTACCCGTAATTTAGGTATCTTTAATCTATTCAATTTATAACAAACCTTCAATGGTTTCAGATTATTTTTTCCGATGTCATGAGTTAGTCATAGTATACTTCCTAATAATTTTTACTATTTTACTATACTTGTGTACATCTAATCTCCTCAAGTTTTTGGTGAGTATATATTCCCATTCCTCTAATATTTTTAAATAAAATTCTAATGTAGACATTAACCCGTACTGAGACTGTTTGGTTAGGTTAGGATCAGATGGTTTCCATATGTGATAATATAACTTACAGATTTTTTTTCAATCATATAATACAAATTTACTATCTTCACACTAAATGTACTATAAACGTGAAAGCAAAAATATTAAATATTTAATGGTAACAAGATCATTTTTTTTTCGGATCCCCACACAAGTATTTAATTAAAACTTGCTAAATATTGCTACTCTACTAGGCTTGAAATTAAGATAAGAGTATTTTAAATATTTTAAGTAATATATTTTCATAGCAATATCATATCAATACCATTTGGCACTGTCTGTAAATATATGTAGGTATATAAATATATATATATATATATATAAATATATATATATATATATATGTATATATATATATATATATATATATATATATATATATATATATGAGTTTGAGTGTATTATCCAACCACCCTTGTCTAAATAATATGATTATTAAATCATTATTAATCAGACACAAAAATGATAACCTAAATGTCAAGTTAAATTCCATCTGATTATATTACATTAAAATTGTCACACAAACATAACAATTCTTCAATTGTCAGAAAAAATAGTTAACTCTTTCACTTTCAACTTCAATAGTGATTCCCATTTTTCTAACATGGAATATGATTTACTACTTTTGCCCTCATCCCTCACTTCTAATGTTCTTACAACTTTTGAATATATTGACATTCATTTTTTAATAGTACATAATTCTATTAAATCAGAAAAGCTATTTTTTCGGCTTTTGCAAATAGTTTCAGTTTGAAAATAATTCCGGTGATGTCTGATCATCAAATGGAATATGAATCCGTGTAAAATGTTCATAAATATATTCTCAAAACCAATCGAAGAAATTTGAAAGGCGCTCTAGGAACTTGTGTCGCAACAAAAAATAAGGGAGGGCATGAGTCAGTAGGAAAGATAATCCATTAACAGTTAGCCAATAACTTGAGACTTCTCCAAACAGACCATCTCTGTTACTATAACTATGTCTCCGATACTTAAAAATAACTATTACAAGTCATATTGGGACCATACGATGCTTACAGAGACGCATAATAGACCAAATATTATACTATGTAGTTAATAACTAACTAAATCAACAACACTTATTGCGAGAATACCGCTAGATATAGATAGAATGAAAGACAATGAAGAATGGAACATGTCCAGACGATACCTCATTCCGAAGAGTCCGATAGGGAACATCTTGGTGAACATTTTTATTAAACCAAACAAAAGGTGGTACTGCTAGCTGCGTTTAAATACGTCAGAAGATTTGGGGCAGATGGTACAGCATACTTCACAATACTAGAACGTCTCAGCAAGACTACTGAGATTTTAAAAAGCATCAAGAAGAGAAAGCTGGAGTATTTCGGACATGTAATGAGAGGTCCCAAATATATATTGCTACAAAATATTATGTAAGGAAAAATAGCAGACAAATTCAGTCCAGGACGAAGGAAGACTTTATGGTTGAAGAACTTGCTAGATTGGTATGGTATTAATACAAGCATGCTATTTAGGGTGACAGTAAATAAAATTGAGATAGCTGTGATGGTAACCAGCGTTCTGAAAGAACATTGTACATGAAGAAGAAGAAGTACAGCATACCAGGTTCATAAGTCTTAATAACTCTGACAGGGCCCTCGCAGTGCTAAATCCTTATGATATCCTAGCTATCTAGGGTATCAAAAGGGTAGATGGGTATCTAGAATTAATTAATTAAATCTTAAATAGAAGGAGTGACAGTAGCATGAGTTTCCTTTTTCTTGAAAATCATCTGTTTTATACTGAAAGGAGTGCAGCTAATTAGCTTATTCTGCATCTTCTATTAATATCCTAGTCCTCGGAACTTCAGCAGGTTTGCTATATCAAGGCTAAACCTAACCTTCTCATAGCAACAGTAGGTTTGAAGCTGCCTTTCTGTACTGAATAACTGGGCCTATTTGAGGTAGAGACAGAGTCCGCGCTGGGGATCGTCTTACTGATCGTTCAATTTATATTTTTATTTGTATGTCACTCATTTATGAGTCCTCTTTTGAGCCATCTCTTCTTGTCTGTGCTAAAACTATAATTCTACATACAGAGTTCCCCCAGCTCTCTGGAGCAGCCGCGTGGCTTATCGGTACATAATAATTACGCATGTATATATAATCAGCTGGTACACAGGAGTTACATTTATTACGCATGGATTAGCCTTTAGCGCAAACCAGACAATAAAATGATTTTTTTTATTTTATTTGTTTTTATTCTTTTCTTCTATGATCAATCTTAAACTGATCAGATTCCACAGTTCTTATTTTCTCTTCTTGTGCTGCTTGCCTTCTAAACTATCGTAATGAAGTACTGATAAGAATGTGTTAAAATGTATTTCTTGAGGTAGTGACTTTTGGGTACACTCTCTGATTTTATGCAGTACGTAGCAACATACGTGGCACACAAGGTTGAAATAAAACGACCTATACCGGGACGAACTCGGGAGAAAGTAGAATATGTAAGTTTTTAAGACAGATCTATCATAAGCCGTTAAGGGTAAAGGCGTATTTTAAAATTCCCTATGTATTGTTCCTTTCATTAGTAATAAAAGATATCCAGAATTTCACTTCTCTTCATTTAAGGTTTAAATCGTCGGTAGTGACTTTTTCTTTTTAACATTCGAGGTTACTTCAATTTGATTGGTTCGTGCAAAATCACAATTACCGAAACTAAATTAATGTCTCTTTCGGCATCACTTCGTTTAGGTATCACTCGTTCGGAGTTTCGCCACTCTCCATTAACTAATACTTCACTATTACTCGTACTTGCTCTATTTGTTTCTTTTTAGCAGTTTTAGTAAGTATCTAAAATATTCTGGAGTGGAGAAAAGAACACTTACACTCAGGTAATAGAGGTTTTATAAATGGAGTCGACCAAAAGTCTGGAAACGCCTAATTATCTTTTAAATGGATGGTCCGAACTGTGCAAAAACAGAGATACGCCCATTCTGTAACATGGAGATTTTAAATTTGATGCTTGCAATGTTGCCAGATTTACCATTTTTCTGATATCATTCTGATTCTGATACCATCATATTTTATCTAGTCACGAAGTTCTTAAGACTTCTCAGTGCCAAATAGTTTTTAAAGTAATTCAGTAAATATAGAATGCTGTGATTTTGACATAATTCATAAAGCTAACAAGTCCTTGAAGTTTATTGAAAAGTTTTGTAAAATAAATTGTATTAATAACTAAAGCTGACAGTTGTTTTATGTGTTTTTAAAAGCGCACAAGATAGTTGTTAATGAAAAAGTGCGAATTACTGTTTTAATGATAAGGGGCTACGGCGATAGAAAAAGATCTTATAGTGAAGTAGCCAACTTATTCAACGAGACTTTCTCAAACCATTTTCCTATCCATAAGGCGACGGTACAAAAAATTGTAAAGTGCTTTGAGGAAACTGAATGAGTAATAGATGGCATTCGAACAGGTAGACCAAAAACTGTTATAAATTACAATAAAATTTTAGATTTAATGCCGAGTTTCGTTGAAAACCCACATACATCCTTACACAGAGTTGCACAAATACGTAATGTAGATCATTCTTCAGTCTTGCATACATTACTTAAGAATTCATTTAACCCCTTCAAAATCTAGTTGTTAAAAGAATTAAATGAAGATGACTACGACCGTAGATTATAGTTTAGTTTATGATTTTTCTGACGGGTATTCTCAAGTTAAAGGTGATTTCATGTAATCGAATGAACTATCTTACAATAAAGTCGTCCCAGGAACGCAACTCAACAATATTGGCAATATCATTTTAAATCTACTTTAAAATGTATAATATATGTCCGAATTGTCAATATGAATGAGTCACATAAAATTAAATTATTAGAAGAATGTTTAAACAAGTAACAAAAAACAAAATTTGTTTAATTTATTAATGTTTGTGTTTTGAGAATGATTTCCGAAGTGGAAATCGTAACATCAACAATAAACTAATTTTAAACGTATATTGTGGCTTATTCCCAACAAAAATAATAATTGCATTAAGATGTCACAAGAAAATAGCTTTAGAATAGGTTAGGTAGTACTGAATGGTCTCCTCGTTCGCCCGACTTAAATCCTAAAGATTAGTTTTATTGAGGATACTTGAAAAGTAGATTTTATAAAACTAAACCAGCAAGTGTTGCAGAGCTGAGGCAATTATCGATGAATCCATATTAATTTTTAGAGAAACATTTCAAACAAACGGAGGACATTTTGAATACTTGATTAGGTATACATTAATTTAGCATTGTAGCAAATTTAGTTGTACATAGTTTGATTCAAAAAATTTATTGAGACAATTAGGCGTTTCTTGTTTTATCTTTTTAAAATGTTCCTGACTACATAAAATCAAAAGTATTGTGTACGGTTGAACTGGTATTGAATAAAGATACAATATACAGGGTGTTATATTTAAAAAACTTAAGTGACTAATAATATCAGAGAAATAGTAAATCTGGCAACATCAAATTTCAAATCTTTGTATTACAAAATAGATGTTGTATCCTTATTTTTGTATAATTCGGACCATCCATTTAGGAGATATTTAGACGTGTCCAGACTTTTGGTCCATGCTGCATATCTGGAGATAGTGTCATTTGGTTTTGATATGTCTTGTATATTGAAGAAGCCTCTTCCATCCATTTATATTATTTTTCCATCATTTTGTATTAACTTAACTGTTAAAATGTCTGATTAGCAACCAATATTCACAGCAATCAATATTCATGTTCAATGACACTTCAATACTGACGACAAATTTTCTACCTCGACACTAATATCTAGGTAAATACTTTTTTAACCGCTTAACACACCGTTACTCCAAAACCTTTGCTTATAATTTTTTTAATTTTTAGTTGGTAACGTATGCTTCCACGGTCACAATCAAAGCAAAAATTCACCTTTCGGGTTTGAACAATGCCAATGAATCTCGTCCTATATTCATAATATAACCAGAAACACCCCTTAGTACAAAAAACAACTAAAGCATCATTGGATGCAATGACTGTTCTAAAAGTATCGGTTGTCTAGAATGTGAAGAATATAAGAATAAATGTTAATACCTTCCTTTTTTTGACATATAATATAACTACGTAAAATTATTACAATTAACGAATCATTAAAGTGTGCCAAATGTCAGGCAGATTAACCAAATAGTTTGTAAGTTTGAAAGTTACTCAATTTGTTTATCCCAGAGAGCAATTATTTAAACAACCTTACTTGCCCAAAAAGTGGCTCTAGAGGTTGCAATCGATTCTTTGAGGCTTCAATTTTAAGACGTAGTAAAAAAATTTCAACATTCTTTCAAAATGGTTATTAAAAACACCGTTTAAACAAGGTCTGACTTTTTAGCTTATAAACATTTATTATAACTTTGATATTTTTGGTCACGCGATTGTAAATACGGCTCATTGAAAAGACGGTGAAAACACAATCCTTAGAATAAGAACCTTATATGAGCAATAGAAACCAAGATAATTGTTTTCCTAAAGTCATATTTCCTTTGTTTATTAACATTAAGAGCTCAAAATTAAACAGATTATAAGTGAAGATCTACATTTTATGATCCAATTTATAAATGGCATATATACAGAAGGTGTAAAAAGTTTTAATCCGTTAAAGTGATCGTACTCGTAAAATATCGCCACGTTAAAGTGGAGGATAGAATTTTCAATACCCCGAAGAAAAATTGCAATACCCCGCCTTCTATGGCACGGAGAATATTCATTTTTTTTTTAACTGAAGTAGCTCGACAAAATAATAAGAAGTGGTCTACTTTCACTTCCCGAAAAAATCGGAAAATGCTGGAAAATAGGTCGTGCATATTTTAATTTAAATAAACATATTTGGAGTATTAATTTATAATTAATATTATATGTTTATATAAATAATATACATTAATTAATAAAATTTAAATATTTCTTTCGAAATAATAGTAAAATTCAATAAACTTTTTATGAAAAAAATTAATTTATTGATCTTTTCGGAAGTAAAGTTTAATACCAGGAATGTAAACGGATCTATTTTTTAAAATACTTTTTAAATTATTAGATGATTTTCATTTAATTGGGCGAATTCAATTTCCATCATATTTTCCCAGCCTATAAAGCTCGAACTCTGGGTACTTAATGCTATAATTTGATAATATTATTTTCACCGCTTCCTTATCATCTTTTATTCGTTCCGATTTCGTAATTTTATTAGGTTCATTGACAATAAAAATTACAATATTACAAGCTCTAGATCTACAATACCCTCATTACTGTAATGACCATTATTATTGACCTGGTTAATTAATTTATTGGGCACCGCGTCTCTACCAACCAAAATATCAACACTTTTTTTCAATTTTGTAATAACAGCAAGGAATTAGATCAGGAACCTTCTTAAGACCAATTTCATAGTATTCACAAAAGTCAAGTGAAGTTTGGTTTTTAATTTTAAAAATTTCACCTCTGATGCGGACAGGTTACCACATATATGCCACACAATGCGCAGTAATAAACTGCAGCTGTGGCACGAAAATACTTGACTTCTATCAAAACTTTTCCTACATTTACCACAATTTTCCATGGTTATTAATAACAAAAATGCACAGCTCAAAAAATTGTATTTCAAAAAGAGCAACTCAACTCCTGTTAATTTTTAAATTCTATTTACAATACAAAGTCTATTCTTCTTCTATTTATAGTGTCTAGCACCTATAAATGCGGTGGCGAATTATCTTAAGGCATTGATTAAAAACTACTATACTGTTTTGATTTTAATCAATGCTTAAGGCCAGACGCCAGACGTCTGTTTTTGCGACATGCAAAAGGTCGCCAGTGTTATTTATGCCTGTCTAGTTCTTTATAGTACGCCAGTGTTGTTTATGCCTGTCCAGTTCTTTATATTCCGTATACGATATTTCTTTGTCTATTATTAAACACTAATTATTACAAAACCTTAAATAAGCTTTTTCATGAACTGATAAAGTTTGATGGTTAATGTGAATAAAATTTAAATTTGTTCTTACTTTAATTAATTGCAAGTGCATTACTAAAAACCGCATACTAAGCCAATTAAGTTGGATTTTTACCCTACTCAACTATAGACGGGTTTGACAGTTGAAATGTGTAGTATAAAATAGTACAAAAAGACTCTTAAATAGGGATTCATAAATTTTTTTGTGGAAAAATGTTTAAATAAACAATCAAAACGCCAAACTTATTATTTTGCTCGTAGCTTAAAAACTTGTCTGTTTAGAGATTTGACGTCAACAGACAACTTTTTCAGAAAAAAAAAGATACTCAAAATGAAATATGCTAAATCCTGGGTTTATTTTCTTTGTTAAGCCGTATAACCTATGGAAAAAAAGGTTAAACAAATTACATTGTGTACACAAAATAATTTAATAATAAATAACACGTTTTAAACATTTACAATAACTCCTTAGAATTTAGTTCAAATTAAATCGCAAGAAATATTCGGAAAGCTAGTCAAAAAAAAACTCTAGGAAAAAAAAGAGGTCTCATAACTTTTAGGAGGCAAGATTTAGAGGCAATTTTTTTTATGTGTGAGTGGTTAGTATAAGCTTAAGTTTAAGTTTGTGGGGTCACTACCCTTGTCCCCCGCCGTCATCTTGGAAAAAGGGGGCAAAGAGTTTTCGCGCTGTATCTCATAAATTAGCAACCCTACAGAAAATTTTCTTAAACATAATTTGTAGGAAATTAAATTTTCTACATTTTTATTTGTATTATTTTTTATCGTTATATTAAATTTCATTACTGCCTGTGGATTTTACAGCACTCCCGAAGTTGACCGGGTTGTGGAATACTCATAAGAAATCTATAAAAACGAACCATTGGGCTTATTTCTTTATTACATATGTTTTTATTCATATATTTTTTTATTTTGTTAACATTCCTATGGTATTATTAGTTTATTATCGACCTTTTTCCCGACCATCTATGAGGTAAAGCCTTTTTTTTCATATTTTTTGAGGTGGGTGGGAAATCTTCGTAAGATACCAGGTCTTATGTCTGATATGTGGGATTCCCTCACCGCCGTTGAGATGGTGGTCGAGTCACCACATGTGACACGCTCAACCGCAATTTCAGCCGGGACGAGAACCTACTCACTAAAACCCTCCATCCTCTCAACCACGCTTGTGATCCGCGAGTGCAGTCCGGGATTCGCCCTGGTTGCGGCATACCTTCAGTACTACATCCGCCTCACGTCTCGTTAAATACCGCTTCACCTGGACTTAACACAACAAACTTTTTTTTGTGACTACAACAGTATTTCTTCAGTCTCCTTGGACTAGAGCGTCTGTCTAAGGAATGCATGGGTTCTTGGCCACGTGTCTTCATCCTCACACATCCTCGCAATCATATCACTCACGGAATCGAAACGAACACCATACCTTCTCTCCAATTCTAATCTATCTCTACTCCATCTTACACATTCCAACAGTATATGTGACACAGTGTCGACCAAACCGCAGTAAGGGCATCTGTTTGTAGCCGCTTTCTTGAACCTAAAGAGGTATAAGCGGAAACATCCATGGCTCGTGAGAACCTGCGATAGGAAATAATATAAACGCCGGTGTCCACTGTGCCACATCTACAGTTGCCTCCCATTCGGCTTGCCACATCTGTATAGATCTCTCTTCACGTTTTGCACTCTCAGTCACACCAGTATTACGAGCACGATGAAATAAACGGGTCCTCTCGCATGCCAAGATGCACAATGCTGCTGCAGAAACAGTTCTATAGGCGCTTGCTACGCGTAACAGGCTTGTTCTGTCTGTTAGTGTTCAAAGTCTCCGGTAGGATGATATATCTATCCCTCCGCTCCAGACTGGGGCCGCATAAAGAACCATAGATTGCACTACCCCGTGCAGAGCCCTTCTCAACATCCACAATCCCACCCTTCTCAACCAGGATTCTTCTCTCGGATAGACAGTCCGAGATCAGGTTCCTCAAGTAGCCAGGAAAGTTTCTATCCTCAACCGCTCTCATCACCTCTATATTTAACGCTCGGTAAACTTTCAACACTGCATCAGTCGTGCTAACATTTTTACGGAAACCATATTGTCTAGGGGATAAGCCTCCAGACCTCTCAATTGCTTCATTGATTCTCTCGCTCAGCATTCTCTCAAAAAGTTTACAAATACAAGATAGGAGGCAAATAGGTCGATATTTGTCCTCTCCTTTAGGCAGGAGAATCAGTTTCGATGTTTTCCAGTCTGAGTGAAAGCTCTATCCAACGAGGACAGCGTTCATGTGGCCCAGGAGCAATGCAGGCTCCAGTATACCCAGGCGTTTAATTGCCTCAGGCGGTATCCCATCTAGGCCCGGGACCTTGCGGTGCTTAAGGGCCCCCAACCCTTCAGCGAGTTCGTCTAGGGAGAAGGTTTCAGCTTGTTTAGCAGACGCATCACTTCGCACTCCATGCCATTCGCCAGATGGAAAGAGCTTACTTGTTACCGAGAGTTTCTTATCCAGCGGCATTTCGTATAGAGGGTACGCGTCAAAACGCTTCATTACAATTTTGTACCCTTGACCCCATACGTCCTCATCCAACTTGTCGCACAGACGTCTCCAGCATGAGGTAAAGCATGGAGGCGCGTTTTTTAAGTGGTATCCCCAGTATGTCTAATTCACTGACAATTTCCAGGCGAGATAATATTGAGCATAATTATATATTACAAAGTTGTTTTCCAGTTATTGTTTTTCCATTTCCTTTGATGGTCCAGGCTGCGGTTCAGGATCTAATTCAGTATCGAAGTTGAATGTTTGCGAAAGAACAGAAGTTAGAATTGGCGTCATTGTGGGTATTTCATCTTCGAATTTTCCGATGCAGGTTTCACCAGAACAATTGAGGCACACTGCAGAGCATTTGAGCCCTACTTGTCGGCAATCACACATACTTTCACATTTACACTTGCATCTGAAGAAAATTAATTTCACAAGCTCGGGGAGTTTTGAAAGTTTTGATTAATATCCAAATTTTTCCATGCTTTTTTAGTCCCAATCTTCAGGATCGTAGTGTTTTTTTGTGATAAACTCTAACATTGTGGAAATAAGTTGTATCTTATGTTGGCGGAAGCAATGATAAGTTAAATGTAATTTTGGTCACCGTCTTGGAGAATTGTTTGTATCTCATGCTGTTAAAGAATCTTCTTTATTTCCACCATATAAAGAGACAAAAAACGTTCGTCAACGACAGTGGGCAAAGATGGATCGGCTTTTTCATTGAGGAATAATTCTGTTCGGCTAGCTACTCAGGATGTTTCTGTAAAATTTTGATGAAGTTAAATTTGTTGATCTCGTAAGCTACTAATGTTGTATCGCATCCTGAAAATCCATGGAGAAACAGCAAATTCTTGGCAATGACGTCTCCATATATAAACTTTGAAGTATATTTGATGCGACTTACACCCTTTTGAAAGTTAAAAAAAATTGGACACTTTGGACACACAACTGTGGACCGTTCCCTTCCTAACTCCGTGAGCAAGACAAGAGTGTCAATGTCCTCTGCTACGACAGTCACAGAATCATAGGCTTTAAATGCAGCAAGAGCAGAACGTATGATTACTGTATCCGCATCAAATTCAGCCTGTTCACCAAAAAAAGTTCACCAACGACAGTGGGCAAAGATGGCTCAGCTTTCTCACTGAGAATTAAGGCTGTTTGGCTAGCTAACTCAGGATGTTCCTGTAAAATTTTGATGAATTTAAGTTTGCTGATCTCGTAAGCTACTAATGTTGTGTCGCATCCTGAAAATGCATGGAGAAACAGCAAATTCTCGGCAATGACGTATCCATATATAAAACTTGAAGGAGAGTATAATTTATGCGACTTACACCCTTTTAAAAAAATTGGACACTTTGGACACACAACATTGGACTGCTCCCTTCCTAATGCCCTGAGTAAGACAAGAATGTCAATGTCCTCTGCTAAGACAGTCACAGAATCAGAGGCTTGGAATGTAGCAAGAGCTGAACGGATGATGACTGTATCCGCATCAAATTCAGCCTGGTCCACACGAAAACCCACTTCTGATAGAGCAGTTTTGAGAAGGTCTATTATTTTGTTTTGCTCTTTTCATTACCAAGAAATTTATCTTGGAATAATATTGGTACGGGGCTCTTATTAAACTTTATCTCTGTCTATTGGTGCTTTTTCTTGCGCTGTAAAATCCAAAAAAAAATGAATAAAATTAAACAAATTTCTAGTGAAAATTATTTTATGAAAAAGCCTCTGATATTGCTCTGATCTCATTTTATTGTAAAATTACCACAAAATAGTTATAATCCCTAAAAAAAATTTTCCAAAGTTTTTTAGTTATTTTTGTTTATATCTTTTTTATTTTGTATTTTACGGTTACAAATTAATAAAAATAAAGTTGTAAACAATTTAATTTGGCACAAATAATGTCTGATAAAAATTTTTGTAGGATTGCTAGTTTACGAGATATAGCGCGAAAACCCTTTCCCCTTATTTTTCAAAGGCGGCGGAATATTATGACACAATAGAGCAGTAAAATGCATAAAAATGTAGTAATCGGTTACTCGGTCCACTAATAAAGTTATCAGAATTAAATGGCAAACCGGTCTTCATACACGGTTTTGACTTTAGTTACAAAATATTGAAACAAATAATAAAAATATCAAAATGGGGCGAAGATAAAAGGCTACCCGAAATACTTTTGGTTGAGGACAACGATTACTCTTATATTTTAAAATTTTTAATAAACTCGATGTCAGACATCTGTGACATTTGACTTCAAACCGTTCTGCATCGTAAAGATGAACAAAAAATGGTTTTCAATCTTTTGGTCAAAAGTTTTCAGACGTATTAGACTCCCATGTGTTTACTAGACACTTTCTTCTTTTACCTTTCATCAGAAATCATTGCTCATATTGCTTAAATTGCTTTTGCTTGTGATATTATTGATGTATATATTTATTTTTGGCTGTATACATGTTTGTACTTAAATGTGGAAATCCCCAGTTGCTTACAGGCATTTTATGTGGATTTCTGGTAAGTTACAGATTTTGAATTCGCCAATGCCGGTACAACAAAGACAGTCATGAGGTATTTTACTTTTGTTGTTTTTATTTTCTCTAATCTCTGAAATAATAACTGTCTTCCTTCAGAATAATACCATGCTGCATGTTAAGCTACGGTTTCGTTTAAATTAATTGGTTTGTATAAATAATTCATAGATCCAGATAAATCAAAATTAGTTCTAAGAAACAAAAATTTGATAATTATTATTAAGACTGCTACTATCTGTTTGCATTCCGCACCATCCTAGAAGCTGATATAATACTCTCTTCCTTACAATTTCCAAATTGTTGCCTCTAAGACCATTCTAATTCCAATGAGATGGTCCAATTCAAATGCAACTCTTACAGCATAAACTGGTCACGTCGTACTATTTAACTAAATTTAAATTCTTTTTAAAAACCTTTGGTCATACTCAAGACATGTTAGTAAAACCGTAGAGACTAGTAGACATCCAGAAAATATAAACATAAAGTTCTTTTCTACATTCTGAAACTCAACCCATCACTTCTTTACGCAATCTTCACGAAAAGCCACGAGAACCTAGATGTAAGATAAGTTTTGCTAATTCAAACAGCTTAAAACTCGAGCAGGTTACTCAAACTCGGTACGATCCAAACTTGTAAGAGATCTGACTATGGCTGTGGAAGCCTACGATTTCAACATCAGTGTTTCTTTAAGGATTGTCCACATTATATCATTACGATAATAACCTTAGTTTTAATTTAAAAGTAACGGTGTTTTTCTATTTCATTTGCACTTTCATTAAGTATGACACACTTTCACAACTAATGTTTTACTAACAGTTTTTAATCAGCACCAAACAATTTTTCTTCCAACACTTATCAAAGTTACCAATATCGTTTGCAAAGTACATACACTTTATAAATTAATAAAAGCATTGTTTATATATATATATATATATATATATATATATATATATATATATATATATATATATATATAGGATCCAGATATATGATCCATGACCAAACAATTATTTTTTATTGATTATATCAATATGAAAAATACTGATATAATCAAAAAACTATATAATTCCGTTGAAACAACTATATACTAGATATATCAGTTTTAGCAAATTTAGCAGTCAACGAGGATCCTGCCAAGAGACGGATTTGGTTGTATACATGTTTCCATCCAAGAAGGTTTTATTCATGGAAAGTACCTGGTGTGACCTCAGAAAAATTATAAAAAACAAAATTGATTTTATCAACATCAACAAAAGGTTTCGCAATTCTATCACCTCAGCAAAAGCATATCCAAGGGCAGATGCCTTCTCAGATCATACTCGGAACATATATGAGACTGGTCACTTACCAAAAGACTGGCTACTATCAATATTCATTCCACTATCCATAAAAACCAACGCTAGAAAATGTGAAGAACATAGATTAATTAGTTTGATGAGCCATGTATTTAAAGTACTCCTTACTATCAAAAAGTGAACCAAAGATACCAAAGTGAAGTTCAATTTAGATTCACAGCAGGACTTGGAACGAGGGAAAAACTTTTCAGTTTACAACTTCTAATACAGAGGGTCAAGGATGTCAACTGCAATGTTTATGCATTGATCTTGAGAAGATATTTGGCAAAGTACCACGTGGAAAACTAATCCAAAAAACATTAAGACTTGATGGTAAGGATATACGACTAATCTTACAAATCCACAAGGAAACTAAAATTCCTGTAGTTGGGTATATACCATGAATCAGAAAAGTTTTAATAAAAATCCATTATAATAGGTATATAATTAAAAAGATCTTTTCGGGCTACATCATAACAGAATGTTTAATGAGTAATGAGTAAAAAGTCTATTATCAGTGTATTTACCTGAAATAAGTATTACATCTTTTGTGAATGCAAACGTAAAGATTAAATTTTGGCTAAGGTTAAAAAAGCAATCTGGTTAAATATTCACCAGGTGCACATGAGTCAAGCCACTAAATATTTGGGTATAAACTCTTAAAATCATACAAAATTTGTTGTTTATTATTGTTAATAATTTGGTGCCCTGCATGGCAACGTAAGACACCCAATTTTGGGGTTGCTAATCCTGAGACGATGTCTCTGTATGGACTCTATAAGGCAACTGATTAAAATGACATTTTTCGGATGGATTTATGAACAAAACTGTCAATGGAACTTGTAGTATGTGTCTTAATGCGACATTAGCCAACAATGTGTTAAATTAATATGTTAAAATTCTATTTATTGTTACTTGTAACAGTAGGAAACATCAAATGTTGGGGTGGAAGTGTAATTTACCCTGAAAATTATGTTTAAACATTGTAAAACAATTTTATGTATGGAATGACTTTAAAAAGTATTTAAATCTGAAGTAGATAAGTATCAATAAATGTGCAGCTGCGGTCATTAAATAGTTTACCTCGTTTAAACGCATAGTTTACGTCAAAGTGACGTTAATATCCAGTGGCGGACCCAGAATAGGTTTATTTAAATTAAAGTGTCTAAACAAACTAAATCTATCAAAATGTAACATAATGGAAATTATAGAAAGACGAATACTTAAAATGAAATAAATATATTCTTAATACCGAAAATAGGGAAGTCTGGGTTAAAAATATCCATTTTATTTTAAATCTATTTTATATTAAATAATGATAAACCGTAACATGTTTAATATTTGGTGGAAGCTCCATTATTGTCAATACAACTTTGCAATATTTTGTTTATATATAGCACCAATCTCCTTATATTATATTCAGCAAGCTTCTCCCCGGCCTTTCTTTCATTCATTTAATTTCCTTGTCAAGTCTGCCTACACATTTTCGATGGGGTTAAGGTCTGGACTCCGCGAAGGCCATAGAATAATATCAATATGAGTTTCTTTCAGCCATTCTCGAACTATTCTACTTGTATACACGGAGCAATTGTCATGTTGGAAGATGAAGTTGTTTTTGGTGAATCTCTGGATTACTGATGGCAACATAATGTTCTCAAGAATATGTTTGTAAAATAATCCTGTTAATTTTTCTTTTATATAACGCCCGTGTCTTCAGCACTTATTTATTTTCATACGTTGACCGAGAATCTTCCACAATTTCTTAAATTATGAGTATACCGTTCATCAAACCTATGATTTGTCGACCTATAAACTCTTATTCGACTATTGCCATATAATTGAAACGTCTTCACGGTTTATGAATTCATTACAAAATGCAACTCGTCTCCTCTTGTGATCCTCAGTCAAAATAAGGTTTTTTCTTTGCAGCTGTACAATTTATCAATTCTCTTGCTTTAATCACTCTACGTGCAGTGCGATTGCTGTCCGTAGGCTTCGAACTGTGGTAAAAGGAACTTCTCTCAGATAATCGACTAACATCTCATTTTGTTGCTTGGTGGAGATCTTTTATCCTCTTTATCCAACCGTGCTATGGAGTGAGAATGATTCCATCTTTGTTTGATTTTCTATATGCACATATGGCTCACTTTCAAATCTGCATCAACTTGCCTTAGTGACCAACCTTCTTCGAGTTTAACAATTGCTCTTTTATTTTGTTTTTTGCGCGTCATTAAAATGCATTCCCGATATTTTGGGCGCGTTTAAGAGCTTTTTATTTTATTTTTCATACGCCCGAAATTTTTGACAAGCACTTTGACATTTAGCAAATCCATACGACACTGCGATTTTACAGTATTACAATGTAAAAATTAGGGTATAACCTATTCAGTGATCGCAACTGTACCTAAAGGAACAAAGGTAAAATAAAATATTGATAAGGCACTATATGTTTTAAATTAACATTTGGTACCTAAAAATTAAATGGAAATTAGACTTGGAAAGACCAAATATTTAGTGGCTTTCCTCAAGTACACCTGGTGAGTATTTAACAACATTGCTATTTTAACCCTAGTCAAAATTAAATCGTTACATTTGCGTTCACTAAAGTGGTAATACTTATTCCAGGCAAATGCACTGATGATTGACTTTTTAGTCCGAAAACGTTCTGTTGTAATGTAGCTCGAAAGGATCTTTTTAATTATCTGCCGTTTATAAAGGATTTTTAAATAAAACTTTTAGTAATCTTACACTTATACCTCAAACAAAAAGCATTAGTGCGATTCAAAAATGAACTGTCCGAGATCTTCATAGCCAGAAAAGCAATTCGACAGACAAAATGTCCAACTCCAAAGGATGATGGATAATGTTGTAGAAACATTTTACAAATTCGGCCTAAAAATAAATTGTAAGAAGACAAAAAAATGATCATTAGTAAGAACACCAACATAAACGCCCAAATTACAATTGACGTTACACTGTTAGAAAGTGGATTAAATATGCTATCTGGGCTGCAATATTAAGGATAGCTGGGATCATAGCTACGAAATAAAAACTCGTATTGAGAAAGCCAGAAGCTCTTTTAACGATCTTAGGAAGATTCTCTGCAACTTATCTTTTAGTATCAATATACGCATAATAATTGTTAGATCTGTTGTCTTAAGTGTCCTCCTCTACGAAGTAGAGCTACGAAGTACGAAAGCTGGAGTCTTACAGAAGATGCCCTATAACAGTTAAAAACACTTGAAAGATGGTGTTACCGACGTATGTTACGGGTGTCCTATACACCACACAACTAACATAAGTACTCGCCAGAGGCTAAAACAAGACAAAGAAATTATTAACACCGTAAAGAACAGTGCAGCTTTTCCGCGCTGCTGCAGATAAGATGAAGATTGCCATGATAATACAGTAGATTCTCCAAGGCAAGAATAAGGGCAAGAGATAGGCACCTTTATAAGAAGAAAAAGAGAAGAACATCTCACAGGGACCACGTAAAACAAGAATACATATTGCAAGTAGCTAATATAATGGAAAAATTAAACACCGTAGATCTGATAATGTATCAAGAAAACAATGTGTCAAATGGCAAAGCTCTTATCATGCTCTTCTAACATATGGGTCAGAAACGTGAATATATTTTAGGAAGACAATATATGGCACAGACGATATAATTTCCAACTTTACATAGTTTATAAGAAACCAAAAATCATTTATAAAAACTGAGCGATTATACTGGATGGTGCATGTAGAAAAAATGGTGGAGAAAGAAATATCCTAGAAAAATACACATATAAATTAGAACAAGACCTGAATATTCTGAATAGAACCAACTGAAAAAAAAAAACCAAACACATAAATGGTCGGAACTGAAGATCATCGAAGAGCAAGTCAAGGCAAAGTAAGTGTTGTCCAGCCAATTACGATGCTTATTCAATGATATTTTACTCACTCCAAATTTTTGTTCCAAATTTGTTACATTTTCTTCACCGAACTTTCTGAGAGTCAGGATTCATTGGTTAAAACTGCTATATATAATATTACAAGTGCTAATCATGTCTTATAAAAATATTGTACTTTGTAATAAATAATTGTCTAATATAGGTATCAAAAGTTTTAATGGTTAATTAAATTCCATAATTATTTGTATGTACTTTGCAAATACAGATTGTTGTAATTTCTACTTATAGGAACATAACTACAATTAATTGTTTAATTCTGTTGAATGTATCATTTCCATTCCTCTACAAATTACAATATCTTAAACTTAAATATATCATGGTGTTAATACGTTAATAGTAAATAACGTTCATATTATATTATATTATATATTTAACGTTTATATTATATATAACGTCATATTTTTTAATTGTAGCTAACAGTAAGAAACTATATGAATGTATTTATTTAACTTAGTGATGGATTCGACCGTTACTTATGGAAGTTCATTTTATTTAATAATAAAACACTGAAAACTTTTTGTTTTCAACACTTCCACAAAATTTATTATTATTTAATATCACTACAACTGTTTCGGCACAGTGACTTTCTTAAGTTATGTATTTTTACTGTGCTTCTACACTTTATAGTCTTAAACTGAATCATTTGAGGAGACGAGAGCTATTTGTCTCAATTTGATCATTCAGAATGTATCTCTATTTTTAATTTAATAATTTCCATAGATTCTAATAAAGATAGTTTAAGGCATTTATTTTGAATATGAATAATTTGAAATTGATCGTTAAAAGAATGATTATGATCCAGAGGGTAAACATATTAAGAACAACAAGAACCAAAATAAAAAGAACTTAAGCAGTGGTGCATACAAACATGCATGTGGTGACTGCCCCAAAACTTACATCGGACAAACTGGTAGAACCTTAAACAAACGTATACCAGAGCACAAAATGACTTTCAACAATAGAAAACAGATTCTACATACGCACTTCCCTTTCTATATCATAATCATTCTTTTAATGACCAATTTCAAATTCTCCATATTCAAAATAAAGGCCTTAAGTTATATTATGCTCTATAGAAATTAATAAATTAAAAAATACAGATATAATTTTGAATGAACAACTTCTCTCCCCTCCTCAATTTATTAAGTTAAATTGTGGAAGTGTTGAAAACAAAAGTTTTTAGTGTTTTACTGTTTAATTTATTTACTGCTAACAAATAAGTTTGTTAGCAATGTCCCAACCCTTGGATACATGTTGAATTCCACATAAAATTGTCCTTTTCTGATGCCAAAAACAGGCTTTTTCAAATTTGAAGGCATCCTTCTCAGACTATTTTTTTTTTTCGTTCATCATACCTTAAAGTGAAGAAAAAAATAATGCTGTCTGCTGGACAGAGGGTGCCCATCTACAAGCGATTTTTTTAAAATTACTCATCGACATTTTACCTGAGTTTCAGAAAAAGAATCGCGGTTCTACAGCATCATGGGACTTCTTAAAAATCAAAATGAATGTTTTTACTTTTATCTTATTTTACTTTTATCTTATTAAGGTATCCAAAAAATTTTAAATAAGATTAAGTATCTCTACTATATTTTCTTAAAATTGAAATGACTTGACTTTTTTCTAATGGAGTTTGAACTATTTCTCCATTTATAAGCTATATTACCTACACTATACCTATACTTAGGCTTACCATAATTATGAAACTCTTAACCGGGACAGTAAATGATGGATAGGGTAAAGTATAAAAAAAACGATTAAGCTGCTGCCAAAAATTTTTATTAATAAAATACTTATTTTTTGTATCATTCATACTTCTCGCTTATATGTACTTTTTTAATAAAATGTTATTTTTTTTATTTTTTCGTAAAAATCGTTACATCTCATATTAAAGTTCAATTTACAGTATAGTAATGCTTGTACGGTAGATTCCAACATACGGCTTCTATCGTCCGACCAAATATGTTTCATCATCGAGAAGACACGCTCTAAAGGAGCGGAGGTGCCTGGTAAGCACAAAATATATTGCACCATTTTTACCAGGTTGGGTGCATCGATGTGTTGTTCATGAAAATGTTTAAATAGTAGAACCCATTTGTCAACATAATCAATTTGTATCGTCGTGGAATTCCATTCATCATTCTTTGATGCTATAAAAACTTTCGTAAGTGACAGCTCGTCAAAAAGGTTGTCAGTATTAATATTTTGTCGATCGTCCGAACCGTGTATTTTGTTTATAATTTCAGCAGATCCTTCGATTTCGTCCCATTTCAATACGTGATTCAGTCCAATCCATTCGAAAATGTCGGCTCCTCCGAAACTGTCTTCCCACAATTCAATGTATGAAATGCATCGTCGGTAAAAATCAGTTACTTCTGTTTGAAATTTATCAATATCCTGACTACTACCAAGATTCTTTAATAATAATTGTTTCGCTCTTTGTGGTACAAAATTGCTGTCCATGCGTTCTTGAAGATTAGATTTCAATCTTCGTAATTCCAAAATAATGTCAGTCGCACTTGCTTCACTTTTTTCCATGAGTAGTACAGTCTTGTTAAAATTGTTTAATTTTCCATGCACAAACCAAAAATATAACTCACCCGTTTCACTTTCAAAAAAATCTCGCATTGCACGTGGACAGTTATCTTAGAAAAGGAAATATGCTTTTAGTCCTTCGAATATATTTAGAATTTTCTCAATTGCCGTCAAAAGAGAAAGAAATCTGGTACTTCCATGTTGGATTAGGTTTTTATATTCCAGATCTACACATTCACAGAATTCCTTCAACTGAGTTACTCGAACTGTATAGATATGAAAATGTTTATATATTTTGACAACTAGTGCTTCAATTTCGATTGTTAAACCATCCACAGCATTTTGAAGTGCATTGTGTACAATATGTGCGCCACATCCAATTCCTACAATATCTACACCGAGTTCTTGTTTAAGTCTTCTGTAAACATTATTTTTTCCTCTTCTATGTACACCTCCAAAATTTGTATTACAATTGTCGCCACAAAATGCAGCTACTTTTTTTGTAATGTCATGAAGATGTAATGTTGAAATTATATTTTGAGTCAATATTTCCGGTGTCTCACCCTGAACGGACTCAAAATTCAATAGTTTTACATGTACACCTTCTAATGGTAAAAAGTATCTAACAATAATCAATTTCGACGTACAATCAGATGTTTTAAAGCTTATATCATGCATTGCCGTGTGATAAGCGAATGTGGCCTCTTTAGCTGCAATAACTAAATCGTTTTGAATGGGATTATCATTTTTTTTTTTTAATTTTGATAGAAGAAGTACTTGCAATCGCCGTTACACTAGTCTTGTGTTTTGCACACTTTAAGTGATCTTTAATATCTGCTCGCCCACCGTGTGCAATTGAAAATTCTGAAAAACATTGCTGGCATTTCACCCTGTTATTGTCACTACAAAGCTTTTTTATAAAAGGATAATCTTTTTCAAGTTCGCTTGTGAATTTGCAATTTTTTTTCGGCATTTTAAATCAAACACAGCAATTAAATAAAACACAAAGTGTTTTCGTACAATTCTTGATTTTTTTAATGATTATATTCGTTCACGACTCACTGAAATAATTTGTTTAGAAATGTGATACGGTGAATTGCTGAATTGGTCATTTTGATGATTTCGAGAGCTAAGCACGTCTTCTGTGGGAACCCTATTAAAATATCTTATCAATCAGATGTGCAGTCATCATTATTAGAATTGTCTATATAATACGAACGTGAATAATCTTATTTATTATCAGTAAATATGAATCCAACAGGAAAAAAATCATTCGTGTGAAATCACTTAACAAAAATTCAAAATTACGACAGTTTTGTCAAACCGGGACAAAATGACAAACCGGCCGGGACTCCGGGACCGATGTCTAAAACCGGGACAATCCCGGTTAAACCGAGAGGTATGGTAAGCCTTATACTACAACTTATGCCTTTCTTGAAAGTAGAAGTAAATACCTTCATTTTGATGTTTTAAAGAGTCACAATATGTGCTATAAAACAGACACTATAGCGATTTATAAAATGTAGTAAAATTTCGATGAGTTAATTTTAAAGAAATTGTTTGAAATCCGATCTATACTCTCCGTCCGACGGACGGCAATATTTTTTCTTCACTTTTAAGGTATGAAGGAAGAAAAAAAAATGTTCTGAGAAGTGTGCCTGTAAATTTAAAAAAGAGCGTGTTTTAGGCATCAAAAAAAGGATGATTTTATATGGAATTCGACATATATGAAAACCATTATATCTTTCAATAATCAGTTTGATTTCATACAGGTAACATTGATATGTACAACAATGTTAAAACTTCTACATTGCTTATAATGTTTTAAAGATTGACATGAAGTTTTAACGTGTTATATGCAAGACTGATATGTCCTTTGCATCTCTAGACATCGAAATATTGTATGCTTCTTTTTTCTTAAATAGCTCATAATATTCTATTTTCGTTTTGTGACCGGGAAGTTGAATAACAGGCGTAAATTAAATATAATCAAATAAAACAATAATATGCGTCACAGAATCACGTTTTCTGGCACAAACTTTAATAGTAGGAAGGTCTTAAAACATACATAAGAGAATATCGGTTATCAAAGAAATGCTACAGAAATAATATTCTTTTGGAAGATAGAAGAGATCACAAGACAGTAATACAATAATCAAACGGCAAACCATACACTTACCTAGTATGCAACTGCATAGAATTGATCTTCAAACGGCTTAAATTTCTAAAAGGAGACAGGAAATAAAGAACATGTCCCCTAGAAACTTAATAACTTTGTCCAGAAGCATTGACAATCTAGAATTCAAATGAATTAAGTTTATCCACAAGGTATATTCTAAGATCGATGTGCAGAGAGGCTTAGTAACTTTCTACAATCTACAAATTTATTTTGTTTCTACAAGAAACAACTAGGATGTCGTAGGCACCGCTCCATATATTCTCCTGTGTAATTGTTTTTAAAAAATGTTTTCGTTACATTATATTATAGTCGAAAATGTCCTGATTAGTCGTTCGAGAATTGGTACAGCTTGAAATATAACCTGTTCTGCGCTGTGTTAAATGAAGGACCATCTGCGCTAGGATGATCGTCAATATCTATAATGGATAGGCACCATAAGAAGATAAAGAAAAGGCAACATATACAGAGAAACTGAAGACTAATTCAGAGTCAGTAGTAAAGGACCCCAACACATTATGCAAAAGTGATTTTAGTTAAATTGGCTGAAAATTTGCAGAGAGGTAGCTTTGAACATGCTGATCAAAAATTCTCATTGTTCCAAGACATCATTTAATAAATCAAGTGTCAGTTCGCTGTATAACTGTATGTCCGGAAATGCTTCGTTTTCCGAGATACGGGGTGCTGAATTTTTTCTTACAAACTGAAAACTTATGTATTGCTCTGAAACCGGTGGAGATATACAAATGAAATTTGGTGGGTTTTAAGAGTTGGTTATTGCATGTTTTTGACATGCAATAAGGAATCGTTAGCACTCATACGGGTAATGGTCTCAATTTTTTTAAGAAAAAAATGGTTTGCCACTTAGATATTTCAATTTAAAAATCATTTTTGAAATCCTTGTTTAATTTCTAATAAAAAGTCTCTCTTGTCTTTTTTCACATGAGGCGCCGTTTTGGTGCAAAAAAAATAATGATCAAGAAATCATCATTATCATTAGTGGTGCTAAAGCCTTAGTTGAGTCTCTACCTTCCCCAGTCTATATCACCAGTCGTTTCTTAGTCTTGGTCTTCCTCTACTCCTATTTCCTACTGGTGCCGCTAATAGGCTTCGTCTGGGTGGGTAATTTTCATTTGCTCTGGACACAGATGTCCAGCCCATCTAAGCCTACCTATTTTTATGAAAGATATTACATCTCTACCATTTACTATTTCTTTATATATATATATATATATATATATATATATATATATATATATATATATATATATATATATACATATAACGAGTTTATTACAGCTACCGCCGTTTCTCGCAACCTAGCTTCCAACGCTTGCGATCGTTCCAGTCATCTACTTGTAGACCCCTATCTTCCATTGCACCTTTTACTTCTTGTCTCCACGATCTTCTTGGTCTTCCCTTTTTCCTGCGGTTGGTGGGGATCCACTGTAACATTCTCTTTGGCAATCGTTGATCATTCATCCTTTCTACATGGCCATACCATTTCAGCCTTTTGCATTCTATAGTTTCCAGGACGTCAATGTCTATGCCCATACGCTCTCTGATTTCAGTATTCCTTATTCTATCTCTTCTAGTGAGTTGGCAACATCTCCAATAATTCATTTCCATTGCTTTTATTTTGGATGCGTCATTTTTATTTATTACCCAAAGCTCTGAACCATATGTAGCATTGCTTTCTATGATACTTTTGTATATCCTAATTTTTGTGTTTCGGGTGATGTGGTTGTTCCAAAGTATACTATTCAGTTGACGTATTGCTGAATTTCCTTGACCAATTCTAGTAGCTATTTCTTTTGTATTCCGACCATTGTTTGTAATGTTTACACCGAGATATTTATAGCTCTCAGTATTTTGAATTTGTTTGCTTCCTAGTTCTAAGTGCTTTCCTTCACCTCCCACTACTACGTACTCTGTTTTTGATGGATTAATTGATAAGCCCCACTTAGCATATTCTTCATCTATTTTTCGTAACATGTAGTGGATATCATCTTGATCTTCTGCAAGTATTACTTGGTCATCAGCAAAATGCAAGCTGTACAGTGTATGGTCTCCAATTTTAACACCCATAGGTTCACATTTTCTTTTCCAAATATCCAAAACCCCCTCCAAATAAATCTTGAAAGAGTGTAGGGGCAATGTAGCAGCCTTGGCGAAGTCTTTACTATTTCTTTATACTTCTTTATTATCAAGATATATCTAATGCAATAACATTAAACCAGTCTTTACTCATTAATATTTTCGACGGCACTGGAATAAACTAAGAACTTAAGAAAACCGCAAATGCAAAAATCTAGAGGATTTAAATCCGGCGATTGATCAGGCCAATGTTCCGTACCTCCCCTACCAATCCAACGATTTGGGTATACTGTATTTCAAAAAGAGTAAGTAACTCTTTCTGCAGTAAACGAAGGTAAGATTGCCTGTTGTTCGTTGTGGAAGGAAATATCTACAGATTTAGTAATCAACAACTACCCAAAGCAATTTACTCAAAATTGATGCTGAAAATAAGCTTCCATAAAAGAAAAACTAATTCTAACTACTAGCAATAATATTATTGCAAACTAAAAGCTTAATACTGAAGAAACGCTAATTTTACATTTCTAACCTACGAACCTACTAAACAATGTATTAAAGAAATCAAAAATACGCGTTAACATATGTATAAAATTTAAAAAAAAAGTGCGCAATAACTACCTCTTAACATCCACCAAATTTAATTTGCATATCTCAATCGGTTTCAAAGCAATAAATAAATCGTTAGTTAGTGAGAAAAATTTCAACATCACAAATCTTGGAAAACAAAGCATTTGTGGACATAGCAAACTGTCATTATTTGTTTATGCAAAATCACCCCCTAAAGTTTGTCGCCCTTATTTACTAACACCCTGTATATGATTCAAAAGAACTAAAATCTGACACTTTGAAGCCCTGTAACTCAGAAACAATTGATTTCTGAGTCTTGAGGCAATGATAAAGTTTGATCAATATGATCAAATCTAGCTCTCTGCACAGTTTCAGCCAGTTTAACTGAAACAACATTTAAATAAGAAAAGTGCCGAGGTCCTTTATGTGCCGGAAATGTATGAAACCGGAAGTTTTTACTAGAAACTAGAAAAACAAGGGACCCCGCAACTATCCTTGGAAACCGGCACCGGTCAAATTAAACGAAATTTCGATCAATTATAGTTCTCAGTACGTAGATTAAAAAAGTCAATGGGACCTAGGTCTGAAAACTATTATTCTGAAGCGACAGCCTTCCAAAATTATTGGATTCAGGTGCTCAGTGTACGTCAAGACCGCTTATTCACAGTCAAGTGAACGAAAATATTGACATGAAATAATAGAGACATATTTCGTTGATGCATATTTCCACGCTGAATATGAATCAGTGGTAAAAAATGGATGCATCGTATTTTAGTCTTCAAAAAACCGCCGAAAAGTATTCGAAAAACTGAAGAACAGCGATAGACAATGTACTGCTAGAGAGGCATAAGAATTATCATATTTTCACAAATGCTGCACACTTATTCAATAGCAGCATAGCTGCATTTCCGCATTATCTTTAGAAAGCTAATAATGCGCCTTCAGAAAATGTCCACGGGGGAACATCCACACCGACAAGTGCTGCTAAAATGGCACAAGATATCTCACGCTTTCACGCATGCAGAATACATACCTGACCTTGCAAATTCTAAAAACCACAACACGCTGGTTATATGAGCACAAGTACCCACAGTTCCTCAACCATGTAGAAAATGAATATTTAATTTTTTAGCTTCGAAACCTAGAAAATATTCGAAATCTTATGAATCCGGGTTCGTCTATATTCTCATCAATTTAAAACTCTTTGTTATTGTTTTTAATTATTTTATCTTGTATGTAAGACGGTCCAAGTTTAATCTGATATATCTCAATTGTAAGGTCTTTTGGGTATTCTAAATCGAAAATAAGAAAGTTGGCAAAATCATCATTATGAAGCCTTCTCGATTGAACTCAACTCTAGCTTGTACCACATTAGAATTTAATAATCTTGTTCATAATTGTTGAGCAGCTTCAGCTGTAGCACCTTTCATGTGGATCGGTGGGTACCTATTACTTATTTAATCATGATTCAGCGTTTTCTTGAAAATTTTAATGGTGCTGTTGCCTTGTTGAGGTCGGGTATGGATTCTAGCAGCACATTTTCTATCGCTGTTCTTCAATTTTTCGAAGATTTTTGGCGGTTTTCTGAAGACTAAAATACGATGCATCTATTTTTGACCACTGATTCATATTCAGCGTTTAAATATGCATCCAGAAAATATGTCTCTGTTCTTTCATAAATCAATATTTTCGTTCACTTGACTGTGAATAAGTGCGCTTACCGTAGACTGAGCACCTAAATTTAATAACTTCAGAAGGCTGTAGCTTCAGAAGAATAGTTTTTCGGATTTAGGTCCCATTGACTTCTTAATCTACGCACTGAGAGCTATCATTAATTGAACTTTCGTTTAATTTGACCGGGGTCGGTTTTCCGTAAGATAGTTGCGAGATCCTTTACTTTTAAATTATGATAGTGTATATTAGAGACCATCTTACGTAATGATGCTGTATCCGACTGGGATAGGAGATGGACGTGACCATATTTTTGTTTATTTTTATACAAAATTAAACTTAAAAAAAACTGTAATAGTACAATTTTGATAACGAATTCATCCTTCTTGTAAAAACGAGTCAAAATGATATGCAATATTTTACTTCAGCTGAAAATTATTTTCGAATAAGTAGTTAAATTTAATATTGTTGCACGTTTATCATTAATACTATAAATGATCTGCCATGTAAAAAAACAAACTGATTTTCATAGATTTCTCGTTCTTATATTAAACATATTATTGTAGAGAAAACTGAGATTATGTAATTATTTAATGTAAACAAAATATTGTAGAGGAATTGGAAAGGTAATGTATTTGTGTCCTACATTTTATTTGGTATTGAGAGAGAGTTATAAACTCCAATTATTAATGCAAAACGCTTACAAAGTGGACAATTTTTTTAAGGTTTCTATAAATATTTACAATAAAATCCGACCAAAGTTTTCTTTAACGCTATAAGGTTCAATAAAAAATCCAATAGAAAAACTGATTTTGTCAATCGTCCAAAATGGTCGTCATAGAGCTCTATCATTTAATCGAAACATTTCCGTGGTCACCGGTATGAACTAACTTAAACACCAATCAAAAAGACATCTGCATTACCGATATGATTGGTAATTTATCTTCTTCCTTTACAACTTTTACGGTTCCTTTGCCATGGTTTAAATTCTTATTTTGATGGCATAAATATATTATTTTTCGTCAATGATTTCCCACCCTATATGTAATTTTATCTTTTTCAGTTATTAATGCTTTTTTCTCCCCAAAAATTTAATTTCTGTACAATTTTCCAAAGACTATCTCTTCTTATTTCAGGAATATTTATCTCACTGCTTCCAAAATTTTGTTTACGGTCCAAATTTCGTTATTAAAGTAGAAGGAATGTACTTTTTTCCTCATGATCTTTTTGGTCTTCCTTAATAGATTTTTTAAATCATACTGGGGATGGTTGTGTTATTTTACACATCCACTCTTTCCTTCAGATAACCGACCAATATCTACTTATGTACCCAGTATTTTCTTTACTATAAGATGCATTATAATGTTTTCACGACAACAAAAAACCCCATCTACCTTGAGATTTGTTGTTGATTAACGACCTGTGTTCAGAAATAATTTTAAATAATGAATATTAGTATCCCGTTTGATCGTGTTAACTTTATAATCCTGTGATTTCCAGATCAAATAAAGAAAATAACCGGTTGTTTACAATTTGTCATTCTTCAAATATTTGCACAGTATTTTTAGGCCATTTCACAGAATTTCCACCATTTTTTATTAGAAATATTTTATATCTTATTGCATATTAGGTACGTAAAAAATTAATATAATGAACTATATGATTAGATACGCATATGGAATAGACACTTGAAAGTGATTTATTACTCTCTCTTAATAGCAAATTAAGTTGACAAATATTAATTATTTTATTGGTTTCAGTTGGCGCAGGTGAGGCAAATGGTCACGTGGGGCCAGAGCGTCTTAGCCATTCACTGCCTGGCAGTCCGGCTGACCGTAGACTTGCTTCCTTCGAAGTCGTAGGCTCTGCGGAAAGCCTGGTAGGCCGAATCCTAGCCGAACAAGGCTTAGGTAAGTACTGTGATCAGGATTTTGTGCGCTACACCTCGAAAGAGATGCAAGAGGCATTGGATATGACTCAGGAGGAAATGGATCGTGCAGCACACCAGATTCTTCAACAGGAGAAACTTATACATCATCCTTTGCAGCAGCCACATTCATAGCAAAACACCTGAGAGTGTTTTCAGTACCTCCCGCCACTCTACCAAGTGCCTAAATTTCTTCTGGTCCAAGGAAGACTTTATATTAATAAGGTGTAGTTTTTTAACCCGGATTTTACCGATGGAAGGGATTGTTTCTCCAGTTGTAATTCTTGTACAGGGTGTGAAAGTATGAGTATGAACTCTCATTATAATTTACCATTTTCTAATATCAAATGTGTCAAAATAATAATAACAATAAATATTACTTTTCATCTAACAATTATTTTATTTCATCCCTTAAGCAGCTATGTATAATGCCAAACTCTATAAAAACGAGGACAATAAGGGAAGATGACTGTGTACTAATCTATTTAGAAATGTAGGTTGGAGAAGTCGCCACTCACATGAAACAATGAGTTGATTAATTTGAGTAAAAAGTGATTTTACAAAACAAAAATCCTATAGAATATGCATCTAAATCTTTGTCACAGTCTCAGTCAAATTACGCACAAATAGAGAAAGAGTTATATGCAATCCAGGTCGGATTTACTAGATTTAAACAACACATATATGGTAGAAAAGTACAAGTTGAAACAGATCATAAACCATTAAGTAGTCAGTCTTTTTAAGAAACCATTATCTGAGGTTCTAGCACGATTGTAAAGGATGATACTAAATTTACGACTTTATGATTTAGAAGTTAGCTATAGCTACTCCAGGAAAATTTCTTTTCAACGCAGATACATTAAGTGTAGCTCACCAGGAGAAGGTCCAGATAATACTGAAGTGGAGATGAAGAGTTACGTATATATGGAATCTATTATTTATAGAAGTTAACCATTAAGCTGTGTTTTCAAAGCAATTAATGGAAATACAAGCAGCAACCAAAACTGATAGAGTTTTACAATCAAGTATAAGATATCATAATGAAGGTTGACCAAGTTTGAAATTGAAAATAGAAATTAAACCTAATTATAATTTTAATCATGAAATATATGTTGTGGATGGACTAGTCTTTAAAGGAAACCAAATAATAAATAAATTCCTGACTCATTGCGTGAAGTTATATTAGAAATCATTCATGAATGTCATTTAGGGTATGAAAATGTATTCGACAAGCAAGTACAGTGGTGTCTTGGCCACGCATGACAGTAGATATAGATAATAAAGAGTAACAGTGTCCAGCATGTATTAAATATTATAGATTAAATAGTCCAGACCCAATATAACCACATGAAATACCAACTTTGCATTGGCAGAAAGTTGGTATTAATCTTTTTTATTATAGTTAAGTGACATATACTTATATTATTAGTAAATTACTATTCTAAATACCTACTAAATTTAAATACCTTTAAATAATATGTCAGCAAAAGAGGTAATTAGTACAATGAAGTGGTAAAGTAAATACCATTGACCTTAATGTCTGATAATGGTCCTCCATTCTCATCAAAAGAACTTCAGTCGTAATTACTAGATTCACCTGGTCTGGTCTTTAAAAAATTTCCACCCTATTTTACCACAAAAAAACCTAACCAAACCTCACGTATTACCTCACTATTATATTTTGTAAAATATATTAAATAAATTGATTCTTTTGCAAAATAGTTAAAATACCAAGGTTTCTAATAACAAAACAGTAATTTTCTGTTAAAAGTATGCAACAAGGAAATCATTAAAAATTTTTGTTAATTTTTATTTTTAAAAATACAATTATGGCAACGTTGGCGCGAATTATGTCTGTTGGGATTGTCATCACTTGTCATCAATGTCATTGTGTCATTTCTTGTTGTTTCATGGTAGTGATTTTTAAAAACAAAACGTTTTAAATAGGAAAACATAAAAATTTACCTTGAACGCCAAATAAAAAGCATTGATCAATAATTGAAGCAAAATTTATTAATATACATTTCAGATTCGTAGAGATCCTACCCTCTAACTAGACTGGTTCACAATTTAAAAGGTATATCCAAATATAATATAAATTTTATCTGGTACAGTGGTAAACACAAGAGCAAATTGCTTAAGTTACTAACTGCAATGTTAGTTATTCAGTAATTAAGAAATTTAAATCACATTTAAATATCCTGCATTATTTTCATGACAGGCATACTCTTCCCCAGTCAATGGCAGTTTTGTCCTAAGGCATTGATAGAGATGTAGAAAACAATGAGGTTTTGATGATCTGTTATATAAAAAGAATACGGTAAGTCATGTTCTTTGATAAATCGGTTTTATTGACTTTAAAATTTGTTTGTTGTTTTCAAAAATCTGTTATAAGTTGTTTTTCTGCATGCAACTTGCAGTAAAAAATAATTAGAATAAAACAAGACACATTGACAAATATTTAATAAAAAGCTCTTGTGACAGTTATTTCGATAATTTATTTATATAATTTCTTCCTGGCATTTGGTAAGCCATGACTAATATTAACATGATTTTTTTGTTTGTTTCAATCCATGTCCATGTGCTTTTCACGTCCATAGCTCACTATCAGTTAGATTATGGTCTTCTAGATTTGTATCTTAGTCCTTTAATGTTTTTATGTTTTGACTTTTATGTTTATTGATCACCTACATAGTAATTGTTTGATATCCATAGAAAAAGGATCCGTATCAGCTCACTCTCTATAATTAGCTAATAATTAATAGTTAAAACTTGATTTAAAATTAATTAGTGACAGTAAAAAGATAGAAATAGTAAGGAAAAAATACAAATAGGTAGCCGAAAGCAGTGAAAACTTGATCTCAGAAGAAATCGAAATAGAGGACAACAAGGCCATGGAAAAAAGTAGGAAGAAAAAGAAAAAATGTCACAGAACATCACATTTAGCTTTTATAACAACAGATCAAGAATTATCAAGAGTACAATTTGCTAATTTTCGGAATGCAAAATATCCAAACTTGTCTGATGTGATAATAAAAACAAGAAGTGGTTTTATTTTAAAAAGCAATCAAGATAAGAATCACATTAAAACACAGATGAAATCGTTAGTCCAGTCAAAAATGGTTAAAGAATACAAAGAAACATTTCCTAACCCAAATCAATCAACACCAAATAAATCACACAATGCAACCTTCTCCCATTTCATATCATCAGTGGAATTGGCTATTAAAGATACACATAAAATACCACCTTACAAATAACGGAATAAATGACAGATACTGCAAAAGAATTACATCAAGAAAAACCGAGAAACTTTCACCTCTGATTAGAATAATTACAGGAGATTAATCATCATTTCAGAATTTATTAAGTGAAGGAGTGTTCTTTAAACTACCGCTATCTTTTTACCCTAGCCATCTGCCTGAACCTTCTACTATCCCATGTTCCAAATGTTCAATAAATACCCACTCTACAGATAACTGAATCATGTTAATAAGCTGTAGGAAATCTCCCACCTCTTCTCTTCTGGAAAAATGTTTGTCATGTAATGCTGAAGACCACCAACCATGGTCACCTAAATGTCCTATCAGTCTAACTAAAAATATCGAAGGAATTCCTAATGCACCCATTAAGTCAATGAACAAAAAATCCTATGAAATTCAATTAGAAATCACTGGTACATATACTAACAAATTAAATAATCTTAAAACTAGCGATCAACTAGAAATTATCATTAAACCAAAAAACAGATTTGTACATCTATATAATTTTGACACTCATTGTGTCAGTCATCATCTGGCTCTGCAATTTGATTTTAATCTACAGCTTGATCCTAATTATACAGGGTGAGTCATGAGGAACTTTACATACTTCTACCATATGTAGAGTCCCTCAGGGAGCATATCATGTGGCCACTAAAAAATGTCAACTCCTCTTCTTTATTAATTAACAGGGTGATTTGTGTAATTGACCATTTATTTCATTTTACTGTAGTGTTTATACGGCTCATTTGATTTTTTTAATTTTTGCACGATACAGTACACTACTATCAAGCATTCGACTGGTATTAGCTAAACTAAAAAATTCCAGGACTGGCTTTGGAAAAATTAATTTAGGGATTCGTATTAAATATTACACCCTGTATATATTTTTTTTAAAATGCAATAAGTGATTTTCAAACTACATAAATAGCCAATGAAAACGACATATGCGACAATGTTGTCGCACTTTTATTAAATTTTTAGTGAACGATCAAATCTTACCAAAAATAGAACAACCATAATGAAGTATCAAATTATAAGGTATTAATTTAAACAAATGTTATAAATTTCAAACATTTAAATTAAAATGAGTTCCTACAACATAATCTAATACGTAGAAAATTAACATCTTTACTGTCACTTTGTATTATCTCTACGATAGAATCAATTGTTTTTCAATTTTAAATTTTTACTCATAGATCGTATTGGGACATTATTTTCGATAAATAATAAATTAAATTGATTAAAAAGTCAAACCTCTTGTATGTGTTAGTTTTTGTTGATTGTAAATGATTAAAATTTTATGTCAAATAATAATACATTGCATCAACTGTACTAAATAAAAATAAATCTAAAAAAGTTTAAAATGAAGGTTGGCGTTGACCGTTTGACGTTTCTTGATATTTTATACCCATTGTCATTATTGTCATTATCAATTGTTATTTATGTGTACAAGAATACATATTTCTTCTGTCATATCTATGTTAAGTACATTTTGTTAGTTTTGGTAGAGCTTTTGTTACTTTCGTTCAAAATGCCACATCAGTTTTCGACCACAGAATATGCAGACATAATATTTGTTTATGGATTCTGTAATGGGAATGGTAGGGCTGCTAGTAGAGAATATCGCAGGAGATTTCCTAATCGTCGAACTCCCAGTCATCCAACATTTGGGTCAGTTTTTAATTATTTGCGAGAAAATGGCACTTTTCCTAGTGGAAAAACAGAGCGACATGTAGATGAAGCGCAGGAAGATGACATTATGGACGCCGTTACTATATACCCTACAATAAGCACTAGACAAGTAAGTCGAGAACTCAATGTTACTCAATCAAAAGTAAGTAGAGTCTTACAAAAAAATAATCTATACCCATATCACATTCAAATGGTTCAGCGACTACATGCTGGAGATGAGATCGATAGGTTGGAATTTTGTAGATGGATTAACAATAATCGACCAACGCTATACAGGACACTATTTACAGATGAAGCCCAATTTACCAGAGACGGGATAAATAATTCACGAAATTCACATGTGTGGGCAGAAGAAAATCCCCGTGCTATTCGAGAACTTCGTTCTCAGTTAAGGTTTTCGGTTAACGTGTGGATTGGTGTCATAAATAACCAATTAGTAGGTCCTCACTTTTTTGATGGTCCTTTAACAGGGCAGGTCTATTTGAACTTTCTACAAAATATTTTGCTAAATTTGCTTGCCAACGCGAACGTTGCTATCCGAGGGATGTATTTCCAGCATGATAGGGCACCCCCACACTTTTTACTGGCAGTGAGACAACATCTCAATAATGTTTATGACAACAGGTGGATAGGACGTGCAGGTCCTATTTCGTGGCCTTCAAAATCCCCTGATTTCAATCCCGTTGATTACCATATTTGGGGACGATTGAAGCAACTAGTTTACGCAGTGAATATTAATAACCGACAACAATTAATTGATAGAATTATACATTGTTGTAATACTATTAGAAACGATCCCCAGAGTATCCGTAATTCAATATGTCAATTAACAATTCGGCAACAAAAATGTGTACAGGCTTCAGGGTTCCATTTCGAAAATCTGTTTTGAATTATTTTTATTTTGTTAACATTATTGTATCTTTTCCAGTTCTAATTTATGGGTTTATCATAACTATGTACATATTTTTAGTTTTTTTTTTAATTGTTCTTCGTTATTGTTAGTAGTTACTGTTTTTTGTCGTGCAGTGACTCAGTTTATCATTTCAATTAAAATGTTTGAAATTTATAACATTTGTTTAAATTAATTACCTTATAATTTGATACTTCATTATGGTTGTTCTATTTTTGGTAAGATTTGATCGTTCACTAAAAATTTAATAAAAGTGCGACAACATTGTCGCATATGTCGTTTTCATTGGCTATTTATGTAGTTTGAAAATCACTTATTGCATTTTAATAAAAATATATACAGGGTGTAATATTTAATACGAATCCCTAAATTAATTTTTCCAAAGCCAGTCCTGGATTTTTTTAGTTTAGCTAATACCAGTCGAATGCTTGATAGTAGTGTACTGTATCGTGCAAAAATTAAAAAAATCAAATGAGCCGTATAAACACTACAGTAAAATGAAATAAATGGTCAATTACACAAATCACCCTGTTAATTAATAAAGAAGAGGAGTTGACATTTTTTAGTGGCCACATGATATGCTCCCTGAGGGACTCTACATATGGTAGAAGTATGTAAAGTTCCTCATGACTCACCCTGTATTAATGATTGCCTAACATAACAAAATGTAATGTAAAAGTAAATACAAAATTTAAGTAGTAGGATGAAGGAATTTTTAAATGTAAGACATTAGTTGTGTCCCAATTAAATTAAAAATTTTAACACTATGTTGTCTAAATTAATAATTAGAAAACTCACTCAAGCAATAAATATCACCATTTGATTACAATCTTCCACCCTTCATTTTACCTCTTATTAAGCTAAACAGACAGTTACTCAGGCAGATCCAAATCAATCATGCATCTGAATTAAAATCACAATATAATGAACTAAACAAAGATATCCACAAAAAAAATTGCATTTTCATAAAATCAAGAAATACCTATCTCTCAAAATCTAATTTAAAATTAGTACGAGAAGTGCTGTTTTGTGTAGTTTATGAAGTGCTTTTGTGTAATTTATGTCTAATTTGCGATTGATTTTATTTTGGTTTTTGCCGCAGATTTGAAGTTATCTTTGTGACTAGGTTAATGTCGGTATTAAAAACTGAAATAGACAAGAATATAAAATGTATTCACGTGCAAAGACTTTAGTTCAGATGTGTATTATAAGGAATGCTGATAATGGTGTGTTGGTATCAAGTACTGTTCCTTTAGCCCTTGTTCAAGTTGGCAGTCTGTTACTAAACTATAGACAAAATTGACAAGAGTTTTTACATGTCGTCAGACCATTATCCTAAATTTCAAGTAAAACAAACTCATTCCATCATTGAAAATATACACTGTATTTTATTTTCAATTTTCAAGAACACAATTTTTCATTAAAGTTACACAGTATATTGTTACATAAACAAATTATAAATTTATTAAATCATTTTTATTTTATTAGAAAATAAGATGATTTTTCTTAATAGGCCTTCTAATCACAATTTTTTGTGTACAGGCGTCAGTATAAGCCATTTTTTTCGTTTTGTTTTTAGTAAACAAGCATGTTAAAGTACCTATGAACAGATAATATATATAAGATAACTTATCTCTGCCGTAGTATCCAATAAATAAGTATGTTGTTATATTTTGCAGAAAACCAATACTTTAATTGATATTCTTTTTTTCCCAGCACTTCGCATCCTGTTCTGTTTTCATTCTAATCGTTTTTTCTTGCATAACCACTTCTCGTCATTGCTTTGTCTACATGTTTGTATTTAAAAATCTAATATATATTGTTAAACAAATTTTTTTTTTTTTTTTTTTAGAGAATATTATTGTTTCCGGATCGACCCCAGAATTGAAAGAAACAGATAAATTAATTTCAAATGCTGTTTACCATCTGTTATTCAAGGTATATAATTTGACATATGCTATAGAGTGGAAGTTAAATTGAGTTCAGCTTAGTTATAAGAGGTTTTAGTGCTGTGCCGTGTAAACGCCGAAAAATTGGTCCTCTAACAGTTAATGAAAAAACATTAATATTTAATTGTTTTAAATCATTTACAGACAAACGTTTATGTGAAAGTGTTGATGAGACCGTTGAGTTAGTTAGCAGTACACTTGGTGTTGGGAAATCTACGATTTACAGAGTTATTAAAGAAGAGAAATGTGGTAGTTTTCAAATGCCACGTAATGCTCCAGGGAAACCAAAATTTCAAATAGAATATCATTTTAAAGAAGGACTTCGACGGAAAGTGCATGAATTCTTCTTTAGACAAGAATTTCCAACATTGGATAAAGTTCTTGTCTCAGTTCGAGATGATAAGGATTACCCAGAAATGAGTCGAAGTATGTTATGGAAACTTTTAAAAGAAATAGGCTTCCGCTGGAAAAAGAATCCCAGAAAGTCTATTTTATTAGAAAGAAGCGATATTGTCATATGGAGAAGACATTTTCTAAGAACCATAAAGGAAATGAGAAACCAAAAAAGAAAAATATTTTATCTTGATGAAACATGGATCAACGAGGGTCATACACCAAATAAATTTTGGCAGGATGAAACTGTTACAAGTCAAAGGCACGCTTTTGTAAATAACTTATCTACTGGTTTAAACCCACCATCAGGAAAGGGACGCAGGCTGATAATAGTACACATTGGCAGTTCAGACGGTTTTGTTGAAGGTGGTTTATTAACAACAAATGATAGATCTCCTTCCTAAGAACTGTGTAATAGTAATGGATAATGCAAGTTATCACTCCAGACTTATAGAAGGACTGCCCAAAACCAAGTGGTTAAAAAAAGACTTGCAGAATTGGCTGAATTCAAAAAATATTACGTACCATCCCGGATCTATAAGAAAGGAACTTTATTCGTTGTGTGCCCTTCATAAAGAAAAATTTAAAAAATACGAAATTGATGAAATTGCCAAAAATCGTGGAATGACAGTACTTAGATCCCTACCATATCATTGTGAATTAAACCCGATTGAGCTGGTATGGGCACAGATAAAGAGTGAAGTTTCAAGAAAAAATACCACTTTTAAAATTCGTGATGTTAAACAGTTGTTTTTGGAGGCCGTAAATAATGTAAAACCTGAAAACTGGGAAAAGGCAGTAAATCACACTATTAAAGAAGAGGAAAAAATGTGGAAGCTGGACAATATTACTGATAAAATGATCGAGCCAGTTATTATAAATCTTGGTTCTGAAAGTTCATCTTCTGAATCTGATTTGGATTTGTAACAAGTAGCTGTAAGTTTTATATTAATATTTTTATTCATCTATTTAACATACCTTAGACGGTTTTAAAAACTATTTTTCTCTTTTGTAATTTTTAAAAATTAAAAAAAATGTGAATTTTTTAAAACCCTTTTTAATGTAGGCCAGTCAGTTCTAATATAGTGTGTGATAAAAGAGAAATGTAAACAAAAGAGGTCTTTTGTTTACATACACATAACACTTTATAACACTGAAATAATTCATTTATTTTTTACAATTATTCAAAGTAATTTTTCAATTAATCTTGAGCACTTCCATGGAGTGGTCGGAGCTACCAGTTAAAATTATGCTAATTACTCTCTCGTTCATAAAAATAAACTATAATACCAGACAATAATTTATTGATTAATCTAGATAGTTAAAATCATTACAATACTTTACAATTACTTTTTGGTAATAACCTCTCAACTGTAATAGATTCAATAATGCGTACATTTCACAAACGATAAAAAATAAACGGTAATTAAATCAATGTATGTTTTAGGCGGAAGTACGAGTACATATGGTGATATTAGTCATAAAGAGGATATAGTTTTTTCTAAGAAAGAAAAAAGGGATACACCAATCTGATTGTCACCTGCAGATGCCACACCGACTGGAGGTAATTTAAGTAATAGATCGTCGCGGAAACAGAAACTCAGATTAAAGATAAGACATTTACGAAGAAACATCAGGAAGCTGAAAAAAAATGCAAAATATTGCTCCTAGAGATTTTTTTAAAATGTGTTACAAATTTTTGGATCAACCTTTATCAGAAATTGTAAAATCACATATGTAGCTCAAAAGGGCAAAAAACAACATCCGGGATGTACAGTCAAGATATGAAGCAGTTTTCCTTGGCATTGTATTTTTTTAAGTCCAAGTGCCTATAAGTATATTAGCAGTTTATTAACCCCTCCAACAGAAAGAAGCCTACAGAGAATTACGCAAAACATCTCATGTAAGCCAGGTTTAGATAATGATGACTAATTTAAAGCCCTTCAACTGAAAATCAAAACAATGCTAGACCAGGATAAGCATTGCATACTCTGCATCCATGAGATGGCTATAAAGTCAAATCTTTATTTTGACCAGGGTCATGATAAAATAGTCGGATATGAAGACACTGGGGATGCAATAGGGTATTCTTTATGCAAAAATGTTTTAGTGATCATGATCAAAGGTCTTTATTCATCCTGAAAACAACCTGTTGCGTTTTTTTTGTTGGAATGCAGTTAGTAAATAGTATAGTACCTATTATTGAAAAATGTTTATTAATATTAACTGATGTAGATTTTGTATTTTGACGGCATTGTACGTGACGTGGGTTCAAATTTTGTACAATTAACAAACATATTAGGAGTTTTCCCTGGCAATTCAGAATTTGAATTGAGTAGAAAACCGCTTATTTACATTTTTGAACCATGTCACTTGATTAAAGCAACTAGAAATGATTGTCTTAAACATTCTTTTAATTTTAAAGCTAAAAAAACATCTTGGGTGTTCATTAGCAGTTTTTTAAGAATGTGTTTGATGGACCTCAATTTCAAATAGATTTTTTCGAGGAAGCGCTTACATTGTAAAAGAAATCAAAGTATAGATAATATCAAAGAAATAACAAATACATAGATTAAAATTTATTAAATGTTGGAGAATAACTATTAACAGTTTGTTAAAATTGAAAAGTGTTTGGCAGTGTTAGACAGCAAAGTGGAAATAACGTAAAGCCGACTGCCATTGAGTTTGAAACAACATTTCACAAGCTGTTCTGTCAAAATTATTTCCATTCAGAAACAATGAATTGTAAGGATGATTTAAGTGAATTGTTGCTAAATATAAAATCTACAGTCATGTCTTAATTCAGGCATCTCAATAAGACAAAAGATAAATAATGCTTTCAGTTATGTTTGTGGATATTTATTGAAGAAATGCCTTGAAATTCACAACTGCGATACTTGTAAAACATTTACAATATACTGTCAAGAACTGTATACCAATAACTTATTTATTCATTTCAAGGCGTTTCACGAGGGAGAAAATATTTTTACGTCATTTATACTCACCACCAAAGAATTTTATTAAATTTGTATATATTTTAGATTCTAGATTGTCAGTTTAATTCTAAATTATTTCAGGAGACCACGGTGTATCAAATAAAATATTTTCTTCAATGCAGGAAGTAAACTTTGTTCATCCTTGTGAAGAGTTCCCGAATTTGTACTTAAAAAAGTTATTTATAAGATTAAATGTTTTTATAATAAATACATTAACAATGAAGTCGAGTAAAAATAATAAAGAAAAAATAGAAAGAAAGAGAAAAATATTACAACATTTTTATAATTAATATTTTAAGTACATATTCATCAATACATGACTTTATTTATTATTATTGTAGTACTCTATTTTATATTTATTGAAAGTAAATGTTTTTTCTTAAATAGAATCTATATTTAAGAAAGGGGATAGAAAACGATGCGAAAACTACAGAGGAATAAGCGTAATATCATCAATAGGAAGATTATATGGGAAGATACTGCGAGAAAAGATAGAGCAAGCGATAAAAGGCAAAATTGGGGAGGATCAGGCAGGCTTCACGGCAGGAAGATCATGCATAGACCACATATACACAATGAAACAACTGTTGGAACAGACAAAAGCAAAAAATAAAGATATACATTTGGTATTTGTGGACCTGAGAAAGGCGTATGACTCTGTACAAAGGTCAGAACTATGGGAGGTAATGTACAAATTAGAAATACAAACAGAACTCATAGAAGCTACAAAAGCTCTGTATAAAGAAAATAAAGTGTCCATTAAAATGGGAACAAGAATCATAGGAGACTTCACCACAACAAAAGGGCTCCTGCAGGGATGTTGCACATCTTCAGCCCTATTCAAAATATACTTAGAGAAAGCCTTGACTACATGGAAAAGAAAATGCGAAGGCATGGGAGTACCGGTACGGAACGAATACCTATATACGTTAAGCTTTGCAGACAATCAAGTAGTGGTTGCACAAGACCAAGACGACCTCAGCTACAAGATGAAGAAACTACAAGAAGAATATACCAAGGGGCTGGCCTAGATATTAACCTCGCGAAAACAGAATACCTATCTACAAGTGAAGAAGACATAGAAGATCTACAGATCGATGACAACATAACAATCAAAGGAAAGGATAAATTCAAATACTTGGGGTTTATAATCACGAAAAAGGCAACAACAGAGGAAGAAATTACACAAAGATTAGGACAAACAAGAACAGTAATCCGACAACTTAACTCAGTATGGTGGGATAGACATCTAAATATGAAGACAAAAACACAGATTTATAAAACATTAGTGCGAAGTATTATGACACATGGGGCTGAAAATTGGATCATAAACAAGAAAAACAGCAGTAAGAAAGTAGCAACAGAGATGGAATGCCTGCGAATATGCTGCAGAGTAACAAGAATAGATAGGAGAAGTAATGGCGAAATAAAACAAAGAACATCAATAGAAACAGACATACTAACACATATAGAACAAAAATGACTGAAGTGGTATGGACATGTAAGAAGAACTAGTGACAGCAGATGGATAAACAGAATAACCGAATGGAGGACAACCCCGAAAATTCTGGAGGAACGAAGTAGACGACGCCATGAGTAAGAGAGGCATAAACGATGGAGAATGGGACAACAGAGAGAGATGGAAACGGTTGAGCGAGGGAAGGCAGTGAATACTGTAGAATCCCTGATATATATATATATATATATATATATATATATATATATATATATATATATATATATATATAATAAATGTTTATTCTAAAGCGAACCATACATGCTTAATTTTATTTAAGAGTTTATATTTTGTGATATGCCCACAAACTATTAGTGCGTTGTCTCGTAGTGTAGATATTTTAGTTTACTGTTTTCTCAGTTCTCCTGGTTGTTATAATGTCATTCACAGCTGGGCCACAAAATTTCAAAGGATTGTCGACTGAAAAATGCAAAGCAAATGATGTCTCTGAGTGAAAACTTCTTTAGCGACGTTTTGCACTTTTTGGATTGGGAAAAAATATTGAATACGCGACAGATATTTGCGACCGTTACCGCTATGTAAATTGATCGCAAATTCGCACAGCTCGAGAACGATTCGACGGATCGTGGCGTACGAGGCCTCCTTGGAAAGGGAAATAGTGCAAGGAAGGAAAAAATAAACATGGCGACATTGTCAAAAAGATACATCTTATCTTCGTTGTTATTGGTCTGACTTTAAATTGTGATGCGTTAAATGTAAGGAGAGGGGATAACGATTATATTAAGATAAAAAACAAAGAAGACACTACACAGCATGTTCGTTAATAATGAACGTATAGTTAGTTACATTCGAGATATCAGATGTCACTATAAATGAAAATTGATTTAGCGTGAGACAAATTTTGATTGATTGACTTCAAGAAGGCCTCTGGCTAAGTACAAAATAAACAATTGATCGAATCCTAACAAGCGACACCGCAAATGAAAGGGAGGATATATCGAGTATATTAAAATAGAAAAAACTATCAAGGCTACTACCTGTATTGATTATTAATGAACGTCAGTTACATACGAGATATAGGGCACTATGGATGAAAATAGCAAGGCTCTTCACATATCCTCATAAAAAGAAATCTAATAATGTAAGATCAGGTGATCGCGCTAGCCATTCAATCGATCCTCGCCTCCCTATACACCGATTGGGAAATATTGTATCGAGGTACTGCCGGACATTAAGTTGGTAATGTTGTGGTGCTCCATTCTGCTGAAACCATATCGTATTCCCTGGTACTTGAGGGTTTCCTGGATCAGGATATAAATTTGCCAACGTTGGAATGACATCATTTTGAAGTAGTGCCAAATAATTGTTGCCATTCAAGTTGTCCTCAATGAAAAATTTTACCAATGATATTGTTTCCTACAATCCCTGCCCAAACATGAACCCTTTGAGGGTATTGAGTCTATTCTTCTCTCATCCAGTGAGGATTTTCTGTGGCCCAGTAGCGGCAATTTTGCCGATTAGCATGACCGTTAAGTGAAAAAGTACACTCATCAGAAAACATAACGTCTTCTAATTGGATAATATTGTTATCCAACATGTCCATCATTTGCTCACAAAAAAAAGTTCTCCTATCAAAATCGTCTTCCATGAGCTCCTGAGTAGGTATCATCTTATAGGGATGCAATTTATTTTCTTTTAATATGTTTAAATTCTTTTTTAGTGGATGCCTGACTACTCGATGTATGTGGATTTTCCTGAACCTCAAGCAACACATCTAATTTGAGTTCATCACTCAGTGCATTGGCAGCTGCTTTTTTATCTGCCTTACATGACCAAACTCGCGAAACTGCTTCTCTATTTTACTTATTGTTCCTTGGGATATAGGCGGTAAATTAGGAAATTTCTCATGAAATAGGCGAGTTACTTCCTGTTGTGTTCGGGTGTTATCTCCGTAACCAATCATTTGTAAAACTGTTATTTTATGCACTTCCGTTAATCTAACAATTTTTCAGAATTGAATTGAACGAACTTTTTACTTAAATTAAAATACTGACAACTTAAATAAAACAATTTACTAATGCGTGTTAAAATAACGTTGCCACGGAAATTCTTTAAAGTTTTTTAATAGTTACCATCTAAAAACCACATTGCTATGGTTTTTGTTCACTTTCTCATTATCAAGACCTAAACAGGAAATAAGTTTTGAGTACATTTTAGCGAATTTCGGTAACCACATGATTTTAATTTATTTTATCTTAATTCTTATTAACCTTATTATTACTAACTTATTTAATCTTAATAAACTTGAAAGCGACAACATTTTTGAATGGAGAATGAAAAGACCTTTCAAACGATATATCACAAGCCTATACTTCCTATTTTAAAAATTGGGGGTTGTACCTGTCATTCTAAGGGGGTTGAAGGTAGGGGTTGCATTTTCACGTTAAAGAATATCAAGTTATAATTTAAATTTGAAGTGTTTCGGGATTTTTTATAAATATGTACAGTAACCCAAATAATGAATTTATTTCATTTGGCTTTTACACACTGTAGAATATGTTAACGATTATATTAAGATAGAAAAAAAAATGGTACAGTAGACTAGCGCGAAGCTTCACACTGTTTTCTGTATTTTTACAATTTAAATAATGTTTTTAAAATTGAAGAAAGTAATTTTAGTATTTTAAACAAATTATATATTAAAATAATTCAATAAATTATTATTATGTTTGTTCCTAACGCCACGTGCTAACGTATTAACAGTTGCTTACTGCTGGTAGACCTGTCAAATTCAAATGAAATATTAAATTAATAATAAAATATAATTTGATTGTAAATTTAATTATTATATAAACTAAATAAGATATTTAAAAATAATAATAGTATTTCTATGAAATTATTTTAAAACGAGTAGTGTCACAAAAATTTAAACAGATCATTCTTATTTATTATATATATTTTATAATATATATTATATATACTTCCAAAAAATCGAAGTATTAATGAAAGAAATTAAGAATGCAAATATTAGGGGGGCAGGTACCATAATTGATGCCAAAATGAGAGAGTATGCCAACTACTGAGTTGTAAGTATAGGATGACCAAAGGAGACGTGGTGGGAGACGCTTAAGCAGTATGTAAAGGAGATCGATATTTTACGACCCAGCAGAGAAACTGATGAAGAAATTTAATTAGTACAGCCGACTCCACTGAGTGATAAAGGTAAAGAGAATGATTAAATATGATGTTTATATATGTTCTGTGATGGAACTATTCGATTGGTTAAATAATATTAAACTTTTTTTCTTATTGTTTCTAAAAGAGAAGAATTATACGTGTATGGGAGACGGTGTGGTACACATTTTGAATATTTTTAAAAAATTATTTGCTCCTCGTGAAATAATAATCCTAGAATAGCATTAAGTTGTCCTACACAAATTTTGCAAAATGGCTGATATAAGTATTCTTTAAAATGAAATACAATGATGAGTATTAGGAGCTGCAAATGTCCCATATCATTGGGGGGAGTGGGAGACTACTAAGGAGGTCGGGGACAGGATGTAATAAATGTTAATTTTCAACATAATAGAAACTTTCCTTTATTTTACACTGTATTTTGATAAATTAACCGGCAATACAAACAATTATTTTCCTCTCTCTGTACCTCCAGAAGATATTGGTAATATAAGCAATATGTCGTTTTTCTCAATAATGCTATTGTTCCCCACATTCGGAAAATAAAATTTTCAAATTCCTCCTTTTTTACGCATAAGTAATTGAACTTCAACTTCATCAATTGCATCACACTTCAAACTGTCCCACCATAACAAACAAGAGACTTTTTAGTACAACATTTAACAAGAATAAAATCATCAGCCTTAAGATTCACATAACTATTATTCCAATATATTTCTTCCATTTCATCCTCCTCAGAACTTGAAGATATTTCTAGGTCATCATCTGTATCTTGATATGGAATTTGTACTTCGGACGGAAGACTCAGAATCTTGACAAAATTTCTTCTTAATAGATAGATTACGGATGGCTGCAGTTGATTTACCAGACTTCTTCCTTTTTCTCTCGAGAGCTAATCATTCTGCTTTCTCTGGTGTACTATTTAAAATACGAATTCTGCCTCTCTTCCTTCCTCTTTGAGCTTCTTTGCTTTGTGCAGCTTTAGGAAATGGTCGGATTTGTTCAGGTGTAATCAGGATTTTCATTGGCATTGTAGGTTCTTGAGTGACGTTAGATTCTTCAGAAGTTTTCAAAAGATGTAGGAGGAATGATGTGAAATGATTGTATGCTTAATTGCAGGATATTTTTGTTCTGTTGAGGAAGAAGTAGCAGTAGCTTGTGCAGATGGAGGAGGCCGATCAGTTGCTGAATATATTAGGAATTCTGCTTCGATTAAAGGCTCACTGTTGAAAGGGTAAATGCCAGTCTTTTAAAAACCAGAAATAATGTTCTGCGTTACAACCGAAGGGTAAGCTTGTCCCATAAGATCTTCTATGCAGCTGATTGATATGGTTTTGCCTGGGTGATTTATTATTCAATCATTACAAACTTTGTTATATTCACTTTTAAATGGGACAAAAACCGATACATCGAGGGGCTGAAGTTTGGAGCAAAATGTTAACATTATTCCTTTTTCTTTCCCTGTCATTATCACTTCTAATATTGGTTGATCCTTAGTATTCCTTAGTGCATTTTGTGTGAATAATTATGTGTTTAGCTTAGCTTAGCCACAACCCTGGGTAGAATATTGACTGTACTTATTCCTATTTCGTTACAATTAAATATACGATCTGGGTGAGATTATATTTCTCACAGATAGTTTTTAAGTTATTTATAAACATATCAACTTTTGTTTTGCTGAAACTTGTTGTCCTTTCAGGCTTGTAGTTTCTGGAGACCTTAGCGAAAGTTCTTTGCGATGTTCCATGAAGCCTTTGAACCAGTCATATCCTGCAATTTGATTAACTTTCCATGAATTGTCTAGTTTGCATTTAAGGGTACATGCATTCTTGCCACGCTAGAATTCTGACCTAAATTGGTCTTAAACCATGATGCATTCTACTTGCAGCAATGATATATTCTGCTATAGCCAATTCTTGCTTTTCAGAGAATATCATATTACATATCAAATTAGAACAAGAAGCATTGCATTCCTTGTTGGGAGCTTTATCAAATTTCTTAACATAGCGTTGAAGAGCAGATTTTAAGCGTAATACTATAAGTCTTTGTTAACTGTCTTAAGCTGTTCCCCGCTTTAATCTGTTGGATGGCGTCCACAATACGAGACTTTATTGGAGCAGTCGTCTCATGGTTTTTCTTTTTCCACTTATGAGGCATCTTACATATAAACAGAGCGAAAATATACTATTGAAATAAATAAAAGACTGAAAAAAGAAATTTGAAAGAAAAGCTATTAAAAATAAAAGTCAGTAACAGGTATATCCTGATAAGAGTATTAATGTTTTACCAAAAATTAATTTAAATATTAAATTTTTTTTATTGTACTTAAAAGAATTATAAAAATTTGCAAAAAGTTAACTGATATATTAAAATACAATAAGCCCATTGGCTGCAATACCACCGATTTATAACGGGCTGTTTCGGAAAAAAGGGATTTAATTATTACCTCATCATAAAGAATGGGTGTTTCAAATATTGTTTATTGACTGAGATATAAAAAATACACATTATAAAATAAATGCAATTTACAAATAAACGCCCACATTGAAACATTTTAAGTCATTTATATATTAAATACAATTCCTGGAGTTTTTATTGTAATCAAAGACGCCCCACTATTGTAATTTTATAAAAAATATGTCTTACTCTAATTTTTAAAACAAAATAATATAACCTGTCGCATTTATTCCTTTTATTTATTATTATTTATGTTTAAGAACAAATAGTAATAATATTCCGTATGATTAAAAAAAGTTAGGAATAATTCTATAGACATAAAAACAGAGAATGTAGGACACGTTTCACATCAGAAGAGTCGCACTTAATATACTTTAAAAATATTCGGTAGATGACGACTGTCCTGGACAAGTTTAAGAAGGTTGGATTCGGTTTTATTTCCTTTTACACAGAATGCTGGTGTCTTTTATTTCTTCTTTTTCGCGGCCCAGCACCACTACGCCTGTCATCCAACAAATTGTTCTATTTAAAGGCAATCTCTGACAGCAACCGTGTAAACTTTATTATATTATTTTTAGATTTCTACACATTTAAATTAAAAATTTGAATCACAATATGGACGTTTTTCACATTTGGTCTCAGTGAAGATAGCCTCAAATTAGCTGTCAATTAATTTTCACAGAACGAAAAATTGCGTGGGCAATGTTGCCAGGTCCGTATATGGTACATGTTATATGCTTCAAATACAAAGAGATAAAGCTTTTAAAATTTAAAATGTAGTTTTATTATATTATTATGTGGATTCTGCAATTTTATACCTTATAGAAAACATTAATGAATTAATATTTGTTTCTTTTGATATTAATTGAAATTAATTATTAGAAACATTTTTTGGGCAATTGTCCTTTGATAGGTTATTGGATATATTTGGCAACAGAGTCAGAACCCTCAACCACCAGTTGCCAGTTGACATTTTATTATTTATTTTTAAAAACTGTTGTAAAACTATTTATTTTTTCTTTTTTTTGATAATTGTTAAGTATTAGTATTTAAATATCTTATTGCTTTTGATTGCGTATGTTTCATTTGTAATGTAAATTTCAACACTGCCAAACACCAATATTTTATTTTGTCAAACACATTTGAGGCTATCTTCACTGGACCAAATGTGAAAAAGGTCCAAAAAATACGTTACATGACTAAGATTTGATCTCTAAAATGCAAAAATCTAAGGCTAAGCCACAATTTAATGTTTAAACGAATTCTTCAGCAATATACTATGGATAAGCATTGCCAGCCTCACTTTTTCATATTTCAGAATCAGTAGTAGGTTTTTTTGACGAGCGATGGTGCGGTGGTGAGGGGAATCACATGAGCGCTCCCTGGTGTTACGAGAACAAAAGCGTAAGTTCATATTAGTTGCCAGAGATGTCACTAATGTAAGCCATAAAAATCAAACTAATAGAACAGTCGAACTGTCGGTACGTACTGAGTAACATCTTAAGGAAGCATTGTGTACTGTAGTTATATAGTTAGTTCTTCTGTTTTTGATATATCGTTTACTTCTTTCTGGAGACTGGACAGAGAAGACAACAAGCGGCAATATTTTATAATAATAACGCTTTGTTTTTTAGTTTTAATGTGAAAATACTGTAGTGTTCAGTTTGGTACAGAATATAACAGTGCTTTTGGAAGTTATCTCTACAATTTGCTTGTTTTCAGAGATCACCAAAAGTAAGTATTGGCTAAATTTTACTGTCATGCAAGCAAATTTTTTAGATTAATTCTTATGGATGAAGAATACTGGAAATACGTTTTTACTTGGTAGCACATTAAGTGTAGTTCAGATTCAAGTGTAGCTCATAAAATTCATTATGTTCATGTAAAAATGACAATTTTTTGCTTTTTTGTACTTTCTTAAGAGGCTAACATTGTTGTTTATATTATTAATATATACTTAAGTGTAATTCAGATTCAAGTGTAGCTCATAAAATTCATTATGTTCATGTAAAAATGACAATTTTTTGCTTTATCGTACTTTCTTAAGAGGCTAACATTGTTGTTTATATTATTAATATATACTTAAGTGTAATTCAGATTCAAGTGTAGCTCATAAAATTCATTATGTTCATGTAAAAATGACAATTTTTTGCTTTATCGTACTTTCTTAAGAGGCTAACATTGTTGTTTATATTATTAATATATATATATTGTAAAAATTATTTGGTACTAAATTTATATATTTTCCATTTAAAAAAGAGATTATCAGATAACAATATATAGGCTATACGCCTTATAATGACTAATCCAACCAGTTGTCATACTTAGAAAATATAGGTTTTTTGAACAATAAAAATTTTTAAAGTAATGTTTTAAAAATATGTTTGGGCAATATTAAAAAAACTATTGCTTTTTTTATTCTTTTAATAGTATATATAATAGCTTTTCAATATTACTTTCTAATATTATAGTAAACGAAATATCACTGGGTGACAGGTATTTCATTTTTTTCATTCGCTGTTAAGAACCATTCATAAAAGACATACAAAAGTGGTGAATGACAACATATTTGCAGAAGCACTTTTTACAATTGAAATTAACTTGGTATATACAATACAAGAACATCATATCTTCTTATGATACATTCACAGAATATTTCCAAACTACTATGTAATGTCTACAATATATCTGTTCAGGTTAAGACATCGATATTGTTGAGGAACACCAAAAGAAATCTTGTGGATGGGCTAAAAGGGCATTCCAAGAATGATGATACAGGATATTTAATGATAAATAATAAGAAATTGCATCAGTCAATCTCCCAGAATCCAAAAGTTTTATCTGGATGTAATTTAACTGCACAATATGAACTTTTAGATTTGCCTGTAGTAGAGATTGAAATTAAAGTTAGTATCAAATGTTCTACAGTTAGTATCAAATATTGAGACCTTAGATAAAGGTTCTGAATAAAAAGTGTCTATTTTACACAAATTCTAAACAAGTTATTATCAAGTGCATGAAAAACAAACGACTAGTTTTGGTTCTAAAAAGTTTTCTTATTAAGAGCTTTATTTTTTTATGAAAATACAGTGGTTGTGATTGAAAAGTGTAATTAATACAAAAAGAATATGCAATAACACTAAAAACATAAATTAGTACACTACTTTTTCAATTGTTACTTTTTAAATGTTATCAAAACATTGAAGGCAGAAATACTGTATTTAAAAAACTCAATACAGAAAGTATTATTAGATCAATTAGCCTCATATGCCGTCTCCAAAAGTGGATCTATAGATCTTTTGAGTATACCCTTTATCTATGTTCGGTTCATAGCTGGATTGAGGTGTTTTCAGACCCCCTTGAGCATACAAATCAATTGCAAATCTGCTTGAAATATTGTTGGATAATTTCTGAGGGCTATTGATACTGTGGTGTTAGAACCAGTAACACCTATTCCTTTCTAGATATAGGACTATTTAGACTACAGTCCTATGAAAGTGTGGAAGTTCAAGACTATTAAATTATAACCTAGTTACCAACTTAACTGATTTGAAGGATTTACTATGTACATATTTGTCTGTGAAAGTTAAAACCTGAAAATAATTCAATATGCTTATAACATAGCCCAACGTTTAGATACTGGGCCTCCACTAACACCCTTTCACAGTATACTGTACTGAACACAAACTGGTGTATGATACCTAAACTGATGGTTTCCAGTGGAATGTCATTGTTGAGAGACATTATATTGTATCAAGAAATTATCCCTGCACTTTATTTGGAAATTATTAAAGAATTTTGATATTTTGTGATTGTACGTCATACATGTACTGGTTCCAGGAAGGCCTTTTTTCAATTTTGAATTTTAGCCTAGATTTACATTGCAAACACAAATATTCCCTGTTTTAGGAGATTTTTTAAACAAACCAAATGTTACTAGCTCCTACCTTCAAATGATTTAACAAAAGTTTAGTGTAATATTTTAAAAATATGAAATAATAATTAAACATTTAACATATTTTATTACATGTAACCAAAAATAACAATAAATTCCATAACCCTTGACATTTGACAATGACATGTACAACAAGATCAAGATCGCATCCAAAAAATAATAAAGGACACCTCTATGAGGATGTGCAGACCGTCATCGGTTTTAGACTAAATTACTGATGAAAGAAAATATATACGGTGAGGCTGGATAATTTTTTAAGTCCCGGTCTGATGAATACCACAGAAAAACTACCTCAAAAGTAGTTACTTTATGGATGAATACCAGTGAATATCTAAAAGTTTTTATAAAACGCTTAAACCTTGGGTAAATAAGAAACAATGTAAACGATTATAAAAGAAATTATTCTTAACTACCTTATAAAATATAATCTCCATAAAGTGTGTTTTTATAGAAAAAGAAGAATATATTGACATTATCCACAGATATATTTTTAAGTCCGTGGCACACGGTCAAAAGGGTCAAATAATTCAAATATTTGATCAAATTTGTTTGGCCAAACTGACGTAATGACGTCATAACTACATTTTGTTCAAATTTTAAAAATCTAGCTTTTACTTATCATTCAAATTTGACCAAATTTTTATGTCAATAAAATTAATTTCTGTCTTGCCTATATTTATCAGTTGTTTGTGCCTTATTGACGTTTCGAATTTTCCTCATACACAATGAAAAATACTGAACGGATTTTTATAATAATATGGCTTCACAATATATAAACAGCTTCTTTCTCGATATAAATCAATTAATGTAGAAACTTGTTTCTGGCTCCAAGATATTCTAAACTTTTATTTTATTTTAACAAAATAGGAAGACGAACACAAACCAAACAAACCATTGCACTGTCAACCAAAGAAAAAGGAAAAATGATTTTCATCACGTTGTGTCTAACTGCTGATTGTAATTTGTCTTTAAATATTTTTCAACCAATAAAAATTAATGTTTAATCAAATTAACATTGAAAAATAAATGCTCATCTATTTTTAGAAATTTGATCAAATTCAGATTATCACGTCATATGCTGTCAATTTTTTTGGTTTGCTCAAACTGATTTGATCAAATATTGAAAGGACACGCCCTAAAATGCCCAATTTTTAGTGGAAAAATTAGAAAAAAAAGCTATCTTTGGTGCAAGCTAGTAGTGTTAAAAATATTAATAAATGATGATAAATTTTAACTAAAAAGCCAACAAATATAAGTAATTGTCGTAATCAACAAAACAAATATTCGGAAGCAAAAAATAATAAATATCAATGATTTTTACCAATAAATTGTGTAAAAATTCAGAATGTTTTAAAATTAACAAAATGTATACATCTTTCAAAACGAATGACGTATAAAAAATAAATATATTATACGTCACTGTTCAAAACAATAGGCAGATAAGTGCAAAGTTTATGTATATACCACATTGTTACCACTTCAAAGAATTGAAAAACATACAAATGATTTAAATTAATAAACAGGTTAATAAAGATAATCGATGTTTTGTAACTAATCAAAACTCCGTATTATCTGACTTATCTTATAAACACTATTAATAAGTAGATTTAATAAAATAATATATTCTTATTTTCTATAAAATACTTAAAATATTAAGTTTTCTAGTAACAAAGCAGTAATTTGAAAGTAGCTAACAATGAAATGTTAAAATATGTCATTAAAAATCTGTTCATTTTTATATATTTCATAATACAATGTATTTGATACAACTATGGCAACGCTGCCGAAAATTATGTCTGTTACGATGAAAGAAGAAGAAGTGCTATTTCTGTCATTTCTTATTGTTTGATAGTCATGATTTTTAAAATAAAAACAACATATTTTAAATCGAAAATACAAAATACATAAAGTTAACGATGAGCATTCAATAAAATCCATTGATGATTAATCTCTAACTGAAGCAGAATCTATTGTATATATTCTTCATGTAGTTTGGAAGACTCTTAAAATCGATTCTTTTTAAGAATATCTTGGCATGTTTGAAATACCTACTAAGCGTCTATATTCTTTGTACCTACTTTAATTATTTAGTTCAAATTTATATTGCCATTGCGGTATACATTCTATACCGTATATATAGTATCTAATAATAAAATTTTAAAAATATCCTCAGTTGTATAGATTTTAGTTGAAAATAATCTGAAAGCAAAACTTTTGAAACTAGTAGTACTATTTCCTTGAAATCACATTTTTAATGGCTTCAGACTAGACTTTTATTATACTAAAAATAAACAAACATTCATTGCATCCACAGAAAATTTCATAAAAAATTTGTTTGACGTCTGAAACAAAAAAATATTGATTAAAGAAGGATTAAAGTCACTATGGTGAATGACTATTGAATTACTTATTTTCTGGCATATTAATTGTTCTTATAATACTTGTACTTGTAGACTCATAAACTGAAGTAAAGCTGAGATTGAAGAAATATTTTACTACACCAAACTTCTTCATTTTTCCATTTGTCACATTCTAAAATTATAAATTTATTTACTTTACAAATTATGTTTGGTAAAACAAACTGCTTAAAACAAATCAAAAAATGTTAAAATGTTGATAATAGTACTATATAGCAGCTTTCTGTGCATTTTGTGATATTTGTGATATCATGAGATCATTTAATGTTTTATTATTATGATTTCAGTCACAACTTTCTTTTTTGTAAACATAAAATACATACCATCATAAAATGTTAATATTAAAACATCCAGTACATATTAAGACCACAATTAGAAATAAGGATGTGATCATATATCATCAGAAATTAATTGTATCAAATATAATGAAGTAAGTTTTATACTTGTCACTCAAAATTCAAAACAAAAAGATAGGTATGTGATTATTTGACAATTACTACTCTAATATTTTTATTTCCAATTGTGTTGTGAGTATGTTGGCATTGATGCACTTGATATCAGTAATTTTGAGTTATTGTACTTTAAGGATGTTGGTTAGAAATTACTGAAAATAGATTTTTTAAATTTTTGCAGGGCTTAAAAAATACTGATACCATATTGTATCAGTGGGCATTTGGGAATATTTTGTAGCAAAAATTGAAATCCAATGTTGCATTTCTGACAGATTATTCAGTCAAAAGATTACATGTACCTGCACATTGTCTTTTTTGGTAAGAAATCATGAAATGTTTATACTGTTAAACCTGACATCTGGAGATATTTTCTTAGTAAAATGCTAAACACCAGCATTTTACTTTATTATTTAAATTATTTCATCAGATAGAATAGATTTAAACAAAAACAAAATTTAATATAAGAGAATATATTGAAATTATAGAAACAACAGGATCAATAGGAGTGATTTCTTTGAACCATTATGGTAAAGTAACTCCTTTCCCAGTCTTTATTCTTGCAAAAGATGGAAACAGACTTACTAAGAAAAGTGTACAAAGGCATAAGAGAAATTAGAAAAGAAAATAGAGAATATAAAGTAGAGATAATAGAATTAAGAAAATCGGAGCTGAAAATAAAATAGGAATTAGAAAATATAAAGCAATGTCTAAATGAGATGGAAATTATATAGTATATACTAGTTGAAAGCAAAGATAGAACAAAAGTAATGGACCTAAAAGTGCATAGAGGACCTGAAATAGACAGCAATCATTTAATGGTAGTATCTAAGATACAAGAAGAAATAAACAATAAAGAAAAGCCTAGTACAAAAGAGGAAAAACCAATTAAAAAGAGACAATAAAAATACATAAGCAACAAAGCATATAAGCAAACAAAGAAGTGGTAAACACATTTGAGAAGGAAGTAAATTAAAAGAACAATAAGGGAAGCAGAAGGCAATAATTAGATAAACAATTTATGGAACAGCTACAAAGATCTACTACTGGATGCAGCTAAGGAAGTATGTGGAAAAAGTAAAAAAGCATGGTGCTATGAAGAAACAAAAAAGCAAGCAAAAGTGAAGAAAAATGCATAGAAACAATATCTGAAAGATAAAACAAACGAGAATTATAATAATTATAAAACTATTAATTAAGCAAAGAGAGATAATTGGGAAAGATTTAGAGATAAAATGGAAGAAGATAGAAAAAGTAACTAAAAGCTATTCTACAGAACTCTGAACACAAAAAACATGAAATATACATGGATAAAATTAATAACAGAAACAAAAGAAATAGTTTAAAAATGGAAACAACACTTTAAAGAACTTCCAACGGATATAAACCAAGATGACGTTAATGAAGAACACCCCATTCTCTGCTTTAAATCTTTCGCTTATTTCCGCACGCCTTACATTTTCACCGTCCACTAACACCCAAACTATTTAAAGTAATTGATCCTTTGGAATTTGTTTTCACTTAATATTATTTTGTTGGTCTGTTTACATAGTCTTTTGTACTTATTGTTTTGTTTTATTTTAATTGATTATTAGTCTTCTGTTCTGACGTTAACATGGATCATGACAAAAAAAATAAACCATATTAATACTTTTGAAAGAAAGTTATTGAGAAGAATATTGTAACCCATCTACAATCATACATATCAATATTACAAAGAATCCTCTATAGCAAATTATGTAGAAATACAAAGATTGCACTGGACAGGCCACCTTATAAGAATGGATAATAGGCAGAATACAACAGAACACCTAGTACAACACTTAGTGGGACGTCGGCCAGTAGAAAAACCAAGGAAGCGATGGATAGACGAAGTAAAATCCGATGCTATAGAGATAATGAGGTGGATAACTGGAGGAGAGTAGCCAAGAAAAGGAATGCATGGAGGTGGATGCTGGGAGAGGCCAGAGCTGACGTGGACTGTAGCGCCATAGAAGAAATATTACTTTATATATCTCTCTATATTATTTAGAGAGTTATAGTATAGTAAACTGAATGATTACTATTATATTTAAAATAAATTTTATTGTATGTAATAAATTACATATCAATATTATATTCATATAATTTGCTTTTAACACAACAAAATCCAACATTCTTACTGAACATAACATCACACATCAAAATAATCTAGGGGACAAAAACAAAATGCGAGATTACAAAAGGATTTCAAATAATTTATTTCAAATATTTTTTAAAAATAGTTATAAATAAGTGTCCCGAATATAAAATAAACATTTTTTTAGAATTATCGCAATAGTTCTTACAAAAAATTAAAATAGAACTCCATAAGTTAAAAAACGGTAACAAAAAAAACTAATTTGTTGCCCCTCAACGCTGCAATATGTACTGTCCTACATCTGTAAGGTAAACTCATGATCAGATGGTCAATGTCTTTCTGCGGTATTCTGTTCCACTCCATTGAAAGACCCTCAAACAGTTGCTGTCTTATATTGAACGGAATATTTATTGTAAAATTCGTCTGCCCAATATGTCCCATACATGCTCAATTGCATTTAAATCTGGCGATTGTGCAGACCATGGTAAAACCTCAATTTCATTATCTTCGAGGAATATTCGCACGACCTGGCAGTATGCGGACGCGCATTGTCGTGCATTAATTGAAATTTGGGACCAGTTTGTTGTGCAAAGGCTATAAAAATCGGTTTAAGAATAATATCGCTGTTGCATTTAGAAACCGTTTTAGACAAACGAGATTGGTTCTTCCACGAAGAGTGATGCCACCCCATACCATCATACTGCTGCTTTGATGTCTATGAACCTCCTGCTCGGTGGCCAATCGTTCACCATTGCCAAATCGTCTCCAAATTCTTGTCCGTTTTATATCTGGTGCAAACACAAATCGGGACTCATCTGTGAACAAAGTAGAGGTCCACTCACGTCTAACCCAATTTGCATGTTCTTGTGACCACTGAAGTAGATGAGCGCGATTTCCTCTAGATAACACAGGCACTCTCGCAGGTCTTCGAGCATTTAACCCTATTTTATGTAGTCTATTTCTAATGGTTTGGGTACTTAAAAACACCTTATGGATCTCTTGCAGCCTCATTTGTAATTGTGAAGCAGTTATAGTGCGATCTAGCAAAGCCTGCTACCTAATAAAATGGTTTTCAATCTGGTTTGTTATCTTTGTACGGCCTGTATGACGTACAGCAACATCACCCGTTTCTTGATACCCTAACCACAAACGATTAATGACACTTCTGTTCGTGTGGAGAACATCAGCAACGTCTCATTGACTTCTGCCAACTTGACGCATCCCGATAGCACGCCAATGCGTTTCGCGATTTAAATGATGTCTCTCCATTATTGGCAATTGCAAAACTAAATAAAAATCTACATAGACATCGAGAATCAAGTACCAATAAAAAAAGATTACTTTTTATCTCGTAGACAAAAAACGCATATTGAAGTTTTGTTAAATTTTTTATAGCCACTATTATCAGCTTTACCGTCCAAGTTGGTATATTGATTTAAGAATATTAATATAGGTGTCCCCTAAATTATTTTGATGTGTGTATATGAAATTAAATAATTTACTTTTCTAAAATAATAATAGTAATAATAATAGTCATTGGAATTAAATTTTAAAACTTGTTTAAGGCCCACTGATCATCTCCTAATTACTAACCGATCTTCTTACATGGCTTTTATTTCATATTTATTGTAACTGAGTGGCTCAGGGGCAAAAGTGCCTAAATTTCCTTTACTGATTTCATACGAATGATTTTTATCCTCCTGGATTCATATTTATTGATAATAAATAAGATTATTCAAGTTCGAATTATATAAACAATTCTAATAATGATGACTGCACATCTGATTAATGAGATATTTTAATAGGGTTCCCACAGAAGACGTGCTTAATTCTCGAAATCATCAAAATGACCAATTCAGCAATTCACCTTATCACATTTCGTAAACACATTATTTCAGTGAGTCGTTAACTAATTTAAACGTTAAAAAAATCAAAGATCACTTAAAGTGTGCAAAACACAAGTCTGGTGTAACGGCGATTGCAAGTAGTTCTTCTATCAATTTTTTTTTAAATGATGATCCCATTCAAAACTATTTAATTATTGCAGCTAAAGAGGCCACATTCGCTTATCACACGGCAATTGATGATATAAGCTTCAAAACATCTGATTGTACGTCGAAATTGATTTCAAAAGTTTTTGAATCAAAATTTGGGGTTGCGAGAACCAAATGTGAAGCGATCATTTTAAATGTGATGGCACCTTTGTCTTTGTCAGAGTTACACACCGACTGACAGAAGGCTTTTTTCGTAAGTGTTACTAACGACACCTCAAATAAAAAGCACATCAAACTGACACCGATTATTGTTAGATACGTCTTACCATTAGAAGGTGTACATGTGAAACTATTGAATTTTGAGTCCGTTTAGGGTGAGACATCGGAAATATTGACTCAAAATATAATTTCAACATTACGTCGTCATGACATTACAAAAAAAGTAGCTTCATTTTGTGGTGTCAATTGTAATATAAATTTTGGAGGTGTGCATAGAAGAGGACAAAATAATGTTTACAGAAGACTTAAACAAGAACTAGGTGTAGATATTGTAGGAATTGGATGTGGCGCACATATTGTTCACAATGCACTTCAAAATGCTGTGGATGGTTTACCAATCGAAATTGAAGCACTAGTTGTCAAAATATATAAACATTTTCATATCTACACAGTTCGAGTAACTCAGTTCAAGGAATTCTGTGAATGTGTAGATGTGGAATATAAAAACCTAATCCAACATGGAAGTACCAGATTTTTTCTCTTTTGTCGGCAATTGAGAAAATTGTAAATATATTCGAAGGACTAAAAGCATATTTCCTTTCCCAAGATAACTCTCCTCGTGCAATGCGAGATTTTTTTGAAAGGGAAACGGGTGAGTTATATTTTTGGTTTGTGCATGGACAATTAAACAATTTTAACAAGACTGTACTAGTCATGAAAAAAAGTGAAGCAAGTGTGACTAACATTATTTTGGAATTAAGAAGATTGAAATCTAATTTTCAAGAACGCATGGACAGCAATTTTGTACCACAAAGAGCGAAACAATTATTATTAAAGAATCTTGGTAGTAGCCAGAATATTGATAAATTTCAAACAGAAATAACTGATTTTTACCGATGATGCATTTCATACATTGAATTGTGAGAAGACAGTTTCGGAGGAGCCGACATTTTCGAATGGATTGGACTAATCACGTATTGAAATGGACGAAATCGAAGGATCTGCTGAAATTAGATACAAAATAAACGGTTCGGGCGATCGACAAAATATTAATACTGACAACCTTCTTGACGAGCTGTCACGAAAATTTTTATCATCAAAGAATGATGAACGGAATTTCACGATGATACAAATTGATTATGTTGACAAATGAGTTCTATTATTTAAACATTTTTATGAACAACACATCGATACACCCAACCTGGTAAAAATGGTGCAATATATTTTGTGCTTACCAGGTACCTCCGCTCCTTTAGAGCGTGTCTTCTCGATGATGAAACATATTTGGTCGGACGATAGAAGCCGTATGTTGGAGTCTACCGTACAAGCATTACTATACTGTAAATTAAACTTTAATACATATGACGTAAGGATTTTTACGAAAAAATAAAAAAATATATTTTATTAAAAAAACTACATACAAGCGAGAAGTATGAATGGTACAAAAAATAGGTATTTTATTAATAAAAGTTTTTGGCAGCAGCTTAATCGTTTTTTTTATACTTTACCCTATTGACCATTTACTGCCCCGGTTAAGAGTTTCATAATTATGGTAAGCCTATTAATAAGTGCTTATAATTTCTGTAAAAATCGTGTGCAGAATCAGCCTAATCAACATATTTTTGTTGGTATGGTGTCCCCATCTATAAACTGGTCATAGGAAGCTTGCGGTAAAACTGCCTAATCAACAAAAACATGGCGGATGTAAACATGAACAGTGATGCATCGGAGCCTTTCGGATCCGCTTTCAGCGATTATAATCCCAGTTCTTCAAATATCGAGTCTTCAGGTAAGACAGTAACAATATGATTAATATTTAAATATAAAACAAGCAAGATAATCCTTAAATACCCACTTATAAACAAATGTGGCTTAGGCTTTTTTTTGCAGCAAACTTATTTGTAATATATTTTTTATTGTTCTAGACGAGAGTAATGATGATTCTAGTGAAAAAAACTCAATAAATGGGTTGTCGAAGACTAAAAATCAAGACAGTGATGAACCAGAAGGCAAATCGCACCAACATTCCAGAAAGAGAGTAAGAAATCTTGAGAATCGTGCAAGGTATAAAAGGAAGATAGCCACGGAGAAAGGAGAAGAGTATTTCACAGAAGAAGGATAACGTAAAAATGCTAAACAACTCGTAGTTGGACCATGTTCGTGCGAAATGAAGTGTCATATGAAAATTTCTAATGAACGAAAGCAAAACATCTTTAAAAATTACTATTCGCTTAACTGGTCAATAAAAAATGATTTTATTCAAGATCAAATAAAAGTAAAAGACAAAAAGAGAACTTATACCCAAAATCAAAATTCATGTAGGTTTAAAACTCGTGTATATACTTTACCGGATGAAAATGGTTGTGACCAAGTGGTATGTAAGAACTTTTTTAAAGACACAGTTTCCATTACAGATGGAAAAATTTCATTAGCTTTATTTCAACAGATATTTCAACAGATAGAAAAATTCAACAGATAAGGTATCTTAAAAACAAACCAAAAAAAATTTATGTAAAATGTACAGCACAGGACATGGGTTTGTTTCATGAGGTTGATTTAAGCAAGAAAACCAAAGGCCGCCCATCATCATCTACTGTAATGCATAACCTAGATGTTCTGTATACAAATGGGAGAGCAATAACAAAAGAAAAGAAGATTTAATAGCCTGAGTTCCGCAGCTTTTATTCTGGATTGAAAGATAGCTCCGATGCATTACATGTGGGCTTAGAAGAAGCAATTAGACATGAAAATTAAAAATACGCATTAAATATGTTTTTAGCACTAATAAGTTGGAGATTTGTTTTCTGTTTATCTTAATTTTTATTTTGGAAAAATTACTTGTTTTAGTTTTCTTTATGGTAAATATGCCTAAACATAGCTTAACACACAAGTTTCTGTAGGAATATATTTTTTTGTAACGGCAAATGTGCCTATACTTTTTGAACACAGAATTAGAATAATAAAACTTGGTGAGATTTTTCTTTAAATGTTGTTTTAAGACATTAGCTTTTTCTTAAAAAATAAAGTGTTACATTTTTTTTTATCATAAAAATTGTATTGTTCATTTAAAGTTAACTTTGACATGATTAATCACAAAAACTCCACTTTGTAGCTTAGTCACCTTTGCCTCTGAGCCACTCAACTATTGTATAAATATGTCCCTATTTAGTCCGAAACAGATATAACTAAAACAAATATAAACTGATTTACAATATTTGTAGTCGAATGACAAACACCAATGAAAGACATGAGTCATTATTACCGTTTGTTATGGAACCTAATTTGGATATACTAAAAGTAGAAAACAAACCAACTTTTGTAACTTCACAATGAAAGGTGGTATAGATATAACACTATCCAAGACTCATGTGGCGAGAACTGTTAAAAATGGACTGGTGTCAAATGAGGTGTTCATACCATCGACACATTTGTTTTGAAATAACAGGTAATGAGCCTGTCACGGAAACTTATCGTAACCCTTGTAAAAACAAAACTGGAAGGCATGACCGACATGGCCGCCTAACAGTTTCAAGAGGTTGCAATGTCAGCATTCGAAGACAACTGTCCGGAGATAGTGAGGAATTCTAACAGGAAATCACCCTGGTGGAATGACAACCTTGCAACTCATAGACCAGAAAATTTAATTTGAAATCAAAGCTCTGACTGAATATAATGACGAGCTGAGAAGGGCAAACAGAGAATCGTGGAGAAGGCTTTGCGAGGAGATCATCAGGGCCATCAGATAAGTATTCCCTCGCTCTAAAAGGAAAAAATCCAAAGAAAAACTAAAATTATTATCTACAAAATACTGATGGGGCCGGTCCTTACATATGGGGCGAAAACATGGACTCTAACACAAAAGGATGAAAGACTTTTGGAAATCTTCGAGCGCAAGATACTCCGCAAAATATTTGGAGCCATAAACGATCAAGTGCGATTTTAAAACCGCAAGTGAAACAAGGTGGGAAATCCGTTTCAATATTATTAGACAAGATATACAGAACATTATTACTGCATCAAATGCTGTAATTGGAGAACCCACCAGAAACACGTAAAAAAAAGAATAAAACAAAATCACCAATTACAATTTTAAAAACATTTAAATTTTTGTGTTCAGTTGTAAATTGACATGATATATTATCAAGAATTGATGTCTGAAATAAAATGCTTCAAAATTCTAAATTAAATATAGCGGAATGCATTCAAGGCTTAGATAATGTTATAAAAATATTTGGAATTCCAAAGATATGACGATAATATTATTTGTCGAATCAGCAACAATACTTTCTAGAGATTTAGGTCTGATCCTGAATTTCCTATCTCGAAGCTTAGAAAAAAGATCCGTTTATTTGATTTGATGAACTAGGTTCAAACCTCGTCCAACAGTTCAAGTTCAGCTTTCTATTTTGCAATTCTGGAACACGTTATTTCCTCAGTAAATAAAGGATCTACCTTATTACAGAGAATAACCGAACACAGAGAAGCGACAGTCCTTTGAAGTTACGTGGCCAAGCCGCCAATGACAGCTAACAACCAGAAAATTAATAGTCAGTGGGCATATCACACAATATAAATTCTTAAGAGCGTAGGCGCAAAATTTCGGGACAATGTTTTTTAAATGCATTCATTTTTTTCGAATCCTGAAAAAACTAATAAGTATTTTTGAAAAATTTAAACGCAGAATGAAAGACTACATTATTACTGAGGGCCGAAAGTCCCTGAAAACTTCTATAATGTTTATTTTAATAAGTTACAGGGGTGAAAAAAAAAAGAGAAAATTTAGTGTGATTTTTAATTTCAAATATCTCATTCAAAAAAACTTTTTGTTTACTCTAAGGGACTTTCGGCCCTCGGTAATAATGTAATCTTTCATTCTGTGTTTAAATTTTTCAAAAATATTTGTTAGTTTTCTCATGATTCGAAAAAAATGATTGTATTTAAAAAGCATTGGCCCGAAATTTTGCGCCTAGGCTCTTAAACGAAACAAAGAAATTACTAAAAATCTTAAAAATACAACAGAACAAGACTTCAAAATTGCAAAAACATGGTTGCAAATAAACAAACTTACATTAAATTATGAAAAAACTAAATTAAACTAAATTAAATTAAATAAAACAATTTTGAAGTATTATTCTGTTGTAATTTTAAGATTTTCCCAATTATCGGTCTAATTATGTTTCCAACAATTTTTAGTTTGAGCATTTTAGTAATTTCTTTGTTTCATTTAAGAGCGTAGGCGCAAAATTTCGGGCCAATGCTTTTTAACATTTTTTTGGAATCCTGAGAAAACTAACAAATATTTTTGAAAAATTTAAACACAGAATGAAAGATTACATTATTACCGAGGGCCGAAAGTCCCTTAAAATAAACAAAAAGTTTTTTTGAATGAGATATTTGAAATTAAAAATCACACTAAATTTTCTCTTTTTTTTTTCACCCCTGTAACTTATTAAAATAAATATTATAGAAGTTTTCGGGGACTTGTAGTCTTTCATTCTGCATTTATTTTTCAAAAATACTTATTAGTTTTTTCAGGATTCGAAAAAAAAATAATACATTTAAAAAACATTGGCCCGAAATTTTGCGCCTACGCTCTTAAATCAAATATTCTCGTGTATAAAACCCTCTATATATTTTGATTTCCTAAAAATACTATATTCGTATTGTTGTCTTCGAGCACGCTGACACCCGGCCACCATCTGTTGATTTTTTGACCTGAGCCTTCGGAGACTTGCGTCTTTCAATAAAAGAAATAGCACTGACACCAAATTTAATGTTTTCATTTTGAACAATCCCTTGGCAGACCAAAGTTTTTTTTTTATAGTTCGGACAGACACGTCGGCTTCGGCTTACTGTTCGAAAGTCAAACCAATACTATTATGTAATAACTAATAATAATTACAAAGCAATAGTAATTACCTGTTACTATTCTTAGGAAATCTAAATAAACTTATTCCTTTTCCTGTCACAGATGAACATCCGCGAATCGCACAAATATATCCAGACATTTTAAATATAAATTAAACTTTTAACTATAAACTATAACTATAAACTTATATATTTAACTATAACTATAAACTATAACTATAAACTTTTAACTATAAATAAATTATATAAATGGTCAAATGCACTTGTGTCGAGTATTTACCATAGACGCCTACGGTCTATCGAAAACAACCAGAAATAAAGAATAAGCACGTGTTTTTGACAGTTAAACAACCAGAATCAGGCATGCGTATACAAAAATGGTACACGCTTTTGGACCGTTCTGTCGCTTCTCTGTGTGTTCGGTTATTCTCTGCTTATTATCTGAGCGCTAGCTATTCAATATTCTGCTTTCGGTTTGAGAAAAACAGCCAACTAAAATATTAGAAATTATAATCAAAAATGATCTTATTCTCTGTTTTCCAGATTTTACTCTGGCATTAGGAATTTACAAGACCTGGAAAGACTCATAAGTAAAATAGTAATGTGTAGTAGGGAGTACGGACTCTCGCTCAATATCAAAAAGACGAAGTTTATGAAAATTTGTAAGAACAACCATAATTATAATAAGGCCAAATAAGGCCAGCAGATCGAAAGAGAAAAAAAGTACACTTACCTAGGAACACTTATAACAGAAAATACTGACTACACTGCAGAAATCAAAGTCAGAATCGAAAAAGCACGTTCTAATTTTATGAAAATGAAAAAAGGTCCTATGTGGCAAATATTTAACATTAGATCTTAAAGTACGCCTAACAAAATGTTACGTATACAGTGTATTATACTATGGAGTGGAATCATGGACGTTAAATCTAGACACAATGAGACGACTTAACGCCTTTAAAATGTGGACCTATAGAAGAATTATGAGGGTTTCCTGGGTAGATAGAGTTACAGAGAACAATGAAGTACTGAGAATATGTAAAGAGAAGGAAGTTGAACTTACAATTAAAGAAAGAAAGCTACAGTATCTCGGACATGTGATGCGGGGCGAGAAGTATGGCATCCTGCGACTCATAATGCAAGGAAAGATAGATGGCAGAAGAAGCATCGGAAGAAGACGAATTTCATGGCTCAAGAACCTGAGAGAATGGTTTGGAAGCAGCTCAAAACAACTATTTAGAGCTACTGCCTCAAAAATTAAAATAGCTATGATGATTACCAACCTCCGTAGCGGAGATGGCACCTGAAGAAGAAGATTAGGAATTTTTTAACCGTACCTGTTTCTATGGCTTCAGGTGAAACAATTTTTAAAAAATTTGGCCATGATCTCTATCGAATCCAAATTTTATGAAAAATTGATATCACCGAAATTATTGACTTGCTTCCTAGAAGGCCAGAAAAATTTATTAGAAAAAATACTCTTTGTTATTAGATTGTGAACACTGTTGTTTTTTATTTCTAATTATAAAATCTCTATATTTATTGACAGTTTTATTAGTGTTTTACTTTGTATTTTTAGACGAGTGGATAAGTTACGTCGTCAAGTATTAATAAAGTTCCTCGAGTATGATTTCAATCATAGGAGAAAATCCGTGAAATGAACAATAATCAATCATTGTTTACATCTAATAAAAAACAAAAACCTGTACTATTTTTATGTTATTGAAAAATTCCTTTTGTTTCGAGCGTTACTCTGTTTATTTGTATGAATAGTCGTAAGTAAACTATGTATTACAATACTAAAATAAATATTTCGTTGATCTAAAACTATATTTTTTGCTTTTACGGTTTAATGTCAGACGTTTTATGGGAAAGACATCTTTCAAACTCTTCCTCGCTTTTATTTTCTGGAAATATGTATATACATAGGCTTACCATAATTATGAAACTCTTAACCGGGACAGTAAATGGTCGATAGGGTAAAGTATAAAAAAACGATTACAGCAATTAAATAAAACACAGTGTTTTCGTATTTTACCACCGTTCACAAAAAAACGAAATGTAATCGCATTGCAAATGATTAGGGTAAACTAAGATCTGTTGTTTGTTTATCATTTCTTCATTTTTTTAATGTTTATTATTCGTTAACGACAAATAATGTGTTTAAGAAATGTGATACGGTGAATTGCTGAATTGGTCATTTTGATGATTTCGAGAATTAAGCACGTCTTCTATGCGAACCCTAATAAAATATCTTATCAATCAGATGTGCAGTCATTATTATTGGAATTGTTTATACGAACGTAAATAATCTTATTTATGTATGGTAAGCCTATATATACATCATCTTAAAGTACTTATAAAATCTTTACAAAATGAAAATGGTAACTTGACACTCTGTAATTTAAATAAAATAAATATTTTTATTTCGAATAAAACTTAAACTGACTCTCCTAATATGTATATAAATTTCAATATCCCCTAATGTAATTTGAATAAAAGTTTAAATTTCTTAGGAACGTATTAAACAAATACATCATTACCGTTTACAGTGTAAAGTTGCCTTTTTCATTCATACAGGGTGCTGTCAAAATTGGCATAAAACCATTATTCTACATTTTTGCCTACTACTTTTTTTTTTCAAATAGGACACTCTATCGATCTGTATCAGTATTCCCTATACCTATCTCTTGCAGTTTTCAAATAAATTAACTTTATATAAGTTTTTGTCACAAAAAATTTATTTATTAAATAGCCTATTTATCAATTATATCAATTATTGCTAATGTTTACTAGTAACCTTGTTATATGCCATTGGGTGACTTATATATATATATAGTTATAATAATAATTTGAATAATTTTCTTGACAAAATAATAATGGCTCATTTAGGATATACATTCAGGAGGGCTAGAGAAAGAGATGGACAATGAACAAGAAATAACAGAAACAATAGAAGAAGAATGCGGAAAATTTAAAAATGCGATGATAAAAACAGCTAAATCAATATGTGGAACTACAAGAAATAACAACAGAACAGAGGGAAACGAAGATCTTGGTGGAACGATGAAGTGAAAAGAGAAATAAAAGAAAAGAAGAAATTATAGAAAGAATACATCCAAGACAAAACACAACAAAAATATGAAAATTATAAGAGACAAAGAACAAAAATTAAAAGTTAAGAAAGAGAAAAAGAAAAGTTGAGAAAAATTCGGAGAAAAAATGGAAGAAAACAACACAGAAAACGTAAAATTATTTTATAGAACAATGAAAAACCTAAGAAGCAACAAAGAAGCGAAACTGAAACAAATAATGAACAAGGAAGGAACAGTGATAAACGACGATAAGTCAATAATGGAAAAATGGAGGGAACATTTCTAGCTGATACTGAATGGAAATCAAGCGAATATAATGGAGAAGGAAAGCCACATCATGAGAGTAGCCATGAGAAACACGAAAAATTCAGAAACTATAGAAAAAGAAGAACTGGAAGAAGCAATAAGAAAGATAAAGATTGGAAAAGCACCAGGAAGCGATGAAGTAGCACCAGAAATGATGAAATATATAGGAGTAAAAGCAAAAGAAAAATTGTTATAAATATATAACCTAATATGGAAGAGAAAAAGTAATACCCAGATAATGGACAAATGCAGTAATTATACCTATATACAAGAAAGGAAACACAAGAGACTGTAAGAACTGTAGAGGTATATCACTACTATGTGTAGCAGCAAAAGTATACGAAACCATAATAGAAAGGAAAATCAGAAAACAAATAGAACATAAATTAGAGGACGTGCAAAGTGGATTCAGGAAAGGACACAACGCACAAGACCATATATTTACCATGCAACAAGTAATAGAAGAAGCCCTAAAGAAAAATAGATAAATATACCTGAGCTTTATAGACATGGAAAAAGCATTCGACTCAGTCAAAAGAAAATATATATGGGAAACCCTAAGGAAGAAGCAAGTAAGTGAAGAACTGATAGAAGCAACAAAGAGTATATGCATGAAAACAACAAATACAGTAAGAATGTTAAATATACAGTCAGAACCATTTGAAACAACTAAAGGAGTTAGACAAGAGGGAAGTCTTAGCCCAGTGCTATTCATAAATGTAATAGATGAGATAGTGAAAGAATGTAAGAAAACATTCAAGAAATACTGCATTGGTTGGAACAGAATGCAAATGATAAACGCTGAGATGTGTATATTTGCAGACGACATAGTATTAATTGCGGAAACAGTAGAAAAACTGAAATACAACTTAGAGAAATGGAACCTAGAAGCAAGGAAATACAACTTAAAAGTAAACAAAGAGAAGACTCAGACAATGAAAATATCAAGGAAAAAAGGGACGGAAGATCAAATAGAAGTAAAGGTAGAACAACAAAAAATAATACAGACAAATTCATACAAATAGTTAGGAACAGTAATCAACAACAAAGGAGACATCGAGGACGATCCTAACAACGGAATGGAAAACACAGGAAAACTATTCTAAGCACTAAATAGACTCCTTAATAGCAAAGAAATATCAACAAAGACCAAGATGACAATATACAAAACAATATATAGACCTACAGTGAGATATATAGCAGAAAATTGGATATTAGACAAAAGACATCAGAGCAGAATTCAGGCAGCAGAGATGAAATACATCAGAAGAACGATCGGAGTAAAAAGAACTGATAGAATTAGAAATGAAGAAATAAGAGAAAGACTCAAAATCAAACCGATACTCGACTCAATCAAGAAGAAAAACTTGGCATGGTTCGGACATCTAACCCGGATGGACAATAATATACAAGTAAAAAGAGTGTGGGACGCCAAACCAATAGGGAAGAAAAAGAGGAAGACCCATTAAATAATGGAACAGTGACATCTCGCAGATACTGCAGAGTAAGGGTAAGACTTGGCAGGAAGCAACACAGATGGCATCCAATAGGAAGGAATGGAGAAAGTTCGTTAAGAGCTAGGACACCTCAGAAGAGTGTAAAGTATTGTAATTTAATGAATTTGTTACGATAAATATCCTGGCCTAAAAATAACTGTAAAATATATGATGACTGATTCTAATATGTTTTAGATTATACGAGACCTTTCGACCATAAACCCCAAGTAATAAAAAACTGGTTCCATTCGAATCTTCCGGAATTAGGCCTGTCCATTCGAGGCGAAACCAGGTCAATTGAGGTCAACATCCATTCAGTTCTAGAGCAGCTGTTTTCGTATAAATATGAGGGAACTTTTATTTTGAAAGCAGTTAATTCTCAAGACCCGCGCTCGCGAATTTGTTACGTACGGATATAATAAATTATTGTCAGATAAGTTAAAATAAATAAAGAAATAAATTAAATCCGTAAGTGTTATAAATATTGAACCTTTTAATAAATTCACAACAAATGGTGTCAGAGTGAGATCATCGAACATAAATTAGACTTATAATAATAATACAAGTGAATATAAAATAAATTGTGAAAATGGCTACGATTTATGAGCTGACAGTGACTAATTTAAGAAGACATCTTGAAGACAGAGAATTAGCTTCCACCGGAAAAAAGGCTGAGTTAGTCCAACGACTAAAGAACGCTTTGCTAGAAGAAGGACTAGATCCAGAGACTTATATATTTGAAGATGCTGTCCTCTCGTCGATTTCGAAAGTTTCTGGTGACATCGCATCATTAGAGAACAAAGTTTCTGGCGATATTTCGAAAGTTTCTGGTGACATCGCATCATTAGAGAACAAAGTTTCTGATGATATTTCGAAAGTGTCTTCTGATGTAGCCAAAGTTTCCGGCGACATCGCTTCTTTAGAAAGCAAAGTTTCTAACGAGATTTCTTCTCTGGAAAGCAAAGTTTCTGCTAACATCTCTAAAGTCACTTCTGAGATATCTGCTCTTGACGATAGAGTGTCTTCGTTAAAAAACCAAGTTGCTGCCGATATGTTGGCCTTCGAAGAAAAGATATGGAAAGAGATGGAAAGGAAGATGGAGGAAACAGGGACAGCAGAGAGAGGAAACAATCCAATTACAGTGGAGATAAAAGAAGACGAGACAAAATGTAAGTTGGAAATACGGCCGAAATTTGAAGGAAGTGAGTGGAAGATGTCTTATCCGCCGCCCTCGAATATGAGTCAGCTACGCAGGCCTCTGGCGGTTACAGTAAAGTTAGGACTGTAAAAGAGGAAGGAGATGAAGATAAACTTGACCAGCTCGTTGATATGATAAAAAGCATGACATACAAGAAAACGAAGACCATCAGATGCTGGAATTGTGGCGAAATAGGACACGTACGAAGCTCCTGTAAGCACCCTAGGTACGACGCAAATCAAGAAACTCACCATCAGGAAAACTAGAACGGGTCAGCCTTAGGGGGGCAGCTTCGACCCAGAACTTTTCCAAAGACCCTCTCATACTAATAGCTTCTTTGAAATGTCGTGAAGATAGTGTATATGTAGATGGAGACATAAATGGTAAAAAGCATACGTTGTTGGTGGATACCGGAGCGACCAGAACCATTATACGCCCGACAGTTATAAACAGCCGAAAGAAACTGTTAAGTTTCGGTCGAGGTTACGACGAGGTTACGACTTCGGACCGCTACAGGTGAAAATGCCAACATTCATGGAGAAATCCAGGTACAATTGGGAATTGGGGCAGAAAAGTTTGTCCATACTGTTATAGTTGCTGACATCGAAGAGGATGTTATATTAGGAATGGACGTAATGAATATGCATGGATTCCAATTGGATTTTAAGAATAAGGTAATCAAAGTTGGCAACGAGGAGGTATTTCTCCATCCACATAATGACAACACTGTGCAAGCAGCCATTACAGAAGATACAGTCGTGCCTGCAAGAAGCGAAACGATCATAGTAGCGCGACTACAGGGAATTGTAGACGAAGGGAGACCTGTTATGATGGAGCCTTGGAACCACGACGATGAGGTTGGCCGTGGAATCATAATTGGAAAGGAATTGGTAACTTCGGCTAAAGAAATTCCTGTGAGACTTATCAATGTCAACGACTACCCAGTGACCATAAAGAAAGAGACAAAAGTAGGAACTTGTGTACCTGTGACATCCATAATTCGTCAGGCGACAACATCTGATAATTCCAACGACAAATTCGACCAAATGGTTGCAGTTGCAGGACAGTCTCTAAATCAGATGGAGAAAAGGAAATTAAGGGAATTTCTTCGGCAGTATCGTGATATTTTCGTACCGAAAGGAGGAAAGACGGGAAGAACTACCGTTGTTAAGCGTAAAATTGATACTGGTAATGCTAAGCCAATTCGTCAAACAGCTCGACGATTACCACAGGCGAAGAGAGAGGAAGCTGAAACGATTGTTCAGGAAATGAAGAAAGACGGGGTGATAGAACCTTCTACGAGTCCATGGGTCTCTCCGGTGGTCCTGGTTAAGAAGAAAGACGAAACGACGAGGTTCTGTGTGGATTACCGTTTGCTGAACAACGTTACCAAGAAAGATAGTTATCCTCTGCCTCGGATCGATGACACATTGGACACATTGGCTGGAAGTAAATTGTTTTCTACTTTGGATTTGAAGTCTGGATACTGGCAGGTAGAAATGGACCCAGTAGATAAAGAAAAGACAGCCTTCACCACAGGATCTGGATTGTGGCAATTCAACGTTATGCCATTTGGACTCTGTAATGCTCCTGCGACATTTGAGAGGCTTATGGAAAATGTGTTGAGAGGGTTATCTTGGAAAACATGCCTGGTTTATTTGGATGACATAATCGTCTTGGGAGAGACATTCGCAGATCATTTGAGGAATTTAGAAAACGTTTTTAATCGAATTAAAGCTGCCCAATTGATGCTAAACCCCAAGAAGTGCCAGCTATTTCAAGGTAGAGTCAATTATCTGGGTCATATAGTCAGTAAAGAAGGAGTGGCCGTGGATAAGGGAAAAATCGATTCCATTAAGAAATGGCCAAAACCAACTGACAAACATCAAGTGAGAAGTTTTCTTGGACTATGTACTTACTACCGGAGGTTTATTAAGAAGTTTGCAGATATCGCTAAGCCATTAACGCGACTTACAGAGGAAGCAAGAGAATACCGCTGGGATATAGACTGCCAAAATGCCTTTGAAACGTTGAAAAAGCATTTAATAACAGCACCAATTTTAGGGTATCCACTGCCAGAAGGAGAGTTCATCTTAGATACGGATGCAAGTAATGTGGGAATTGGAGGAGTGCTGTCTCAGATTCAAGGAGGACAGGAACGAGTTCTCGGATATTTTAGTAAAGTTCTTTCAAAACCTGAACGGAATTATTGCGTCACGAGAAGAGAACTTCTGGCAGTAGTGAAATCAGTAGAGCACTTCTATCAATACCTCTATGGCAGAAAGTTTCTAATCCGAACCGACCATGCCGCCCTTAAGTGGTTGATGCAGTTTAAGAATCCAGAGGGTCAGATAGCCAGGTGGATCGAACGACTCCAAGAATACGATTTTAAGATTGAGCACCGGGCCGGAGTTAGCCATAGAAACGCTGATTCCCTTTCCAGAAGGCCATGCCCAGCAGAGTGTTCCCACTGCAACAAAACGGAATCCAAGGAAGCAGCAGTGCTAAGAACGACGATTGTCAACGACGACTGGACGCCTACTAAGATAAGGGAAGAACAAGAGAGAGATCCAGTTATACAGAAAATCCGAAAATGGAAAGAGGAAAACCGTCGACCACCTTGGCAGGAAATATCAAACCTATGCTCAGTAGTTAAGACGTATTGGGCCCAGTGGGACTCATTTATCATCGAAGATGGCTTGCTCAAACGAGTCCTGGAAAATGATGACGGTTCGGAGAAGAGAAGACAGTTGGTGATCCCAAAGAGCAGAATAGCCGAAGTACTTCGTCAGTTACACGACAGTCCATCGGGAGGGCATTTTGGTGTAAGGAAAACCCTTCAGCGAATTCGGGAACGGTTTTATTGGATGAACAGTTCCGACGATGTAAAAGACTGGTGTAAGAAATGTACTATTTGTGCCACGAGTAACGGGCCTTACCGAAAAAGGAGAGCTCCTATGAGACAATATAATGTTGGAAGCCCGTTTGAAAGAATAGCTTTGGACATCGCTGGGCCATTTCCAGAAAGTGAAAATGGAGGCAAGTACATGCTGGTAGTAATGGATTACTTCACTAAGTGGGTCGAGATTTACGCACTTCCAGACCAGAAGGCCGCCACCGTTGCAGATAAGTTGATCCAAGAATATATCAGCCGATTTGGAGTGCCTTTGGAGATCCATAGTGACCAAGGCAGGAACTTCGAAAGTGATCTATTCCAAGGAATATGTGATAGACTAGGCATGAAGAAAACAAGAACTACCGCGTATCATCCGCAATCGGATGGTATGGTAGAACGAATGAATAGGACAGTTGGCAAGTATTTGACAAAGATGGTGTCCGATCATCAGCGAGACTGGGACCAATACCTTCCGTTCTTCACAATGGCCTACAGATATGCTGTTAACGAATCAACAGGCCAGACACCAGCCAAAGTCCTATTCGGACGCGAAATGCGACTACCTTGTGATCTCGAGTTTGGATGTCGACCTGGAGAAGATGTAGCAGGTGAAGATTATGTGATCGAATTACGAAGAAGAATGGACGATGTACATGAGTTAGTCCGTTCCCACCTTCAGATCGCTAGCGACCGAATGAAGAAACGGTACGATACACAAGCCGAAAAAGGTTGCTTTAAGAAGAACGACAAAGTATGGCTGTATAATCCCAAGAAGCGAAAAGGTTGTTCTCCCAAATTGCAGCAGTTTTGGGAAGGTCCATACCTCATTATGGAGAAGATCAACGATGTCATCTACCGAATAAGCAAGATTCCGAGGGGAAAGCCGATGATAGTACACCATAACCGGTTGGCGTCTTTCGAAGGTGACCACGACGTAGATGAAGAAGTGGAAGTAAACCAAGTCCACGATGTGTCTGACCTCACGTTTGAGGAATTCATGGGTGCCTATGGAGGTACCGGTAAAGCGAGACATGGTGTTACCACTGAAGAAAAGCAAGATCTACTCGCGCTCCCCGTTGACTACTCGCTGGCCCTTACCATCCCGGCCAGTATCAAAGACGCACCAGGGTTGGCATCCGTCTTTCGAAGGAAGTTTGGTCGAGTTGCAGAACTTCAATGCCAGGTGCCAGCTCCCGGTAAAACCTTGAAACTCCAAGAGGCATCACGTTACCTTTTCTACCTGGTAACAAAAGACACTGCCCGTGACCAACCTATCTACCGAGATGTATGGGAAGCCTTACTTCAATTGAGAGAGCACGTACTAGAGTCCGACGTGCAAAAGTTAGCCATGCCAAAGTTGGAGTGCCGCCAATTAGATTGGAGGGTTATCCGAAATATGGTGGAGGAGATCTTTAAAGACACCGAAGTCCAGGTGTTAGTCTGTTGCAATCCGCATAGTTACTGGTGTGGAGAGAAAACCGTCCCTTGTCATTTTTATACAACTGGAAGTTGTAAAAGAGGGTCCAGTTGCCGATACCAGCATACCGTTCCAGTTCTAGTCCCGACAAGGTTCCAGGAGGAACCATCTTTTAAGAGGGGGCAATGTTACGATAAATATCCTGGCCTAAAAATAACTGTAAAATATATGATGACTGATTCTAATATGTTTTAGATTATACGAGACCTTTCGACCATAAACCCCAAGTAATAAAAAACTGGTTCCATTCGAATCTTCCGGAATTAGGCCTGTCCATTCGAGGCGAAACCAGGTCAATTGAGATCAACATCCATTCAGTTCTAGAGCAGCTGTTTTCGTATAAATATGAGGGAACTTTTATTTTGAAAGCAGTTAATTCTCAAGACCCGCGCTCGCGAATTTGTTACGTACGGATATAATAAATTATTGTCAGATAAGTTAAAATAAATAAAGAAATAAATTAAATCCGTAAGTGTTATAAATATTGAACCTTTTAATAAATTCACAACAAATTGTATTATAAACGGCCCAAGACCGAAAGGTACAAATGGGTCTACTGATTAAGTAAAGTAAAGTAGGATATACAAATGATAATTTTTTAAATTTAATTATACTTTAGGATGAGTGTAATAGAAGTGTTTGTGCTGAGAAATATCCTGACAAGTCTCGACCAAATAATAAAACTGTAAAACGTTTGTTGAACAACTGTTTCCAGTTTGGTCAGTTTATAAGTAAAAAGACCCACGTCGATAATAACGACTTATAAATAGATATCCTGGGATATTTTGTAGCTAATCCAAAGTCATCCTTACGGTAATGTAAGCAATTGTTACAGGTGTCGAAATGCCAAGATTAAGATTTTACAAAAAGAAATTAATTATTTGTTGTGATGAATCGAAGTTTACAAAAATGGTATGTGTAAGCGCCATAACAGTCACTTCTGGAGAGACGAAAATCCTCAGCTCACTTGGGATCGTAAATTACAAGCATTCAGATTTTCGTTCAATGTTTTTTTGCTGTGAAAAATAATAATATAGTCGCTCTTATGATTTATGACGAAAATTTAAACGGAAGGCGTTACTGCAACATTTTACGAAAAGTAATTGTACCAGCACTGCACGCTTTACATAATAATAAGACTAACGAGGCTTGGTTTCAACAAGATGGCGCACCGGCTCACAATATTCGAGGAGTCGGCACATTGCTTGATGAAATATTTAGCGTCAGACGGATAGCTAATAAAGATCCGTTTTTCTGGTCACCAAGATCCCGTTGTCACCGTTAGATTATTATATTTGGGGATATGTTAAAAATAAGGTGTTCTCTGAACCTGTCACTGCTGAGGAAGCTATAAGTTCTTAACGAAATAGATGGAGAATCAATATCAAGAGCTACTAATGAAAATCTGATTAAAAGAGTTTATAAATGATTGGATGTAAATGGGTAACAGTTTGAACATTTCTTACATTAATAAGCTAGTGCCTATTTTTTTGACAGCATCTTTTTAATTGTTCAATGTTTAACTTACAATATGAAACGTGTAAATTAACACAACATAGTCTACGAAAAATTTTTTTTGTCACAAAAATGTATAAAGTTAATTTATTTGAAAACTGTAAGAGATAGGGATACACATGTATAGGGAATACTAATACAGATCGATAGTGAAAAACATTTTTCTAAAATAATGAATCACATACAGGGTTTCCCATTAAAAAAAAGGAATAAGGCGAAAATTTAGGATGTCGGTTTTATGACAATTTTGACAGCACCCTGTATAACGAAAAATAAAAAGCGGTATAACCGGAAGTAGCAAATAGATGAAAATATTTTTATTTATTAGATCACTCTTCAAAACCCCTTTATTCCTATTTTCATGATTCAGTTACCGTTAGTTCTCGAGATATTTCTAATCCGCACCCTGGACAATGATAACTTGTACCATTGATTATAAACCACACATGTGTGGTTTATAATCAATGCTTGTACATATTAGATACAATTTCAGAAAACCATTTCCGAATATATATTAATTTAAAATAAATACAATTATTCACATTATTCGTAAATTTTTTGTTCCTATTGTAACCGTCATTATACAACATAGTAAATGATTTTACTGCAATGAAATTCTTTTAACTTTTTAGAAGGAAGCTACCAAACGACTTCCCAAAATGATGCGCATTCCCGATGCCGATGAAGAACTGTTAGACTCGGATAGCGAGAATAGCCAAGATACAGACAGTGGGTACTCATTGTCAACACCTGGAGGTTCTCGTAAAGACTATTCGGAAACATGTAGTCTCGCCTCTAATGCCTCCGATGACCTTCCACGGAGGCGTATTGATTATCGAAGGAATGCAGTAGATGCAGAAGTTTTGGAAAGCTCTGATACTTCCGATGATGAAATTGAAGTAACGGTTAATATCGCAAGTGATCGTCCATTTAAGGCTGAAATGATAGAAAGTTTGAATTCAAACCAATACGAAATTAAAATTTCTATACTAGATGCTACATCTTCAGAGGTAAGAAACCTCATTTTTCAGTTCATATTTTTTTCCGTTAAGACATGCCTAAAACTGTTTGTTTATTCCATTTTTTGTTTCTTAAAGTTTCTTCTCATATCGATCCGAGGTTGGAAGTCATCATGGCGATTCTAACTTTATTCACCGCTGCCCTAAATAATTAAGTTAAACTTAAATTGAACCATTCCCTTACATTTTTAAACGACGAAATTATCCGTCTTCAAACGCTGCACTTGTTTTTTTTTAGATCAATCAAATTAGTAAAAAATAAGAATTTTTTCGTCATAACTGTATAGACGGTTTGACCGTTGGAATATGTATATATATAGTTCAGCTCAACAGGCCTCAAAGGCCTAAGGCCTTTCCAATCTTGTACCCGCAGCGACTTCAGATCTTCTTTTGCCGACTCCAGCCATTTTCTTCGGGGACGGCCTCTTTTTCTTTTTGTGCCAGCCTCCGTGTTTATTAATTCATTGGGAACTCTTCCTTCCTTCATTCTTGCTATATGTCCGAGCCATCTTAATCTTTGAATTTTAGCGAGTTATTATTTTTGGTTGCCCATATATTTGCATTATTTCTTCATTCGTTCTTCTTCGCCAGATGTTCCCCTCTTTTACACATCCGTATATCCTTCTAAGAATTTTTCGTTCCCATCTATCTAATTTTACTTCCATATCTTTATTTAGTGTCCAGGTCTCGCTAGCATAGAGTACTGTAGGTGGGATAAATGTTGTATATATTCGTTTTTTTGCTGTTCTGGATATTATCTTCGACCTCAGTATCTTAGTCAGGCTCGCAGCACTCTTACTACCTTTGGCCATTCTTTTTATGATTTTTTGGTTCTCTTCGTTCCTATTTGTTAGTGTCACTCCCAAGTAATCGAATTGGCTAACAACTTCAAAGTTATATTCTTTACTTGGGCTTTGTATCTTAAAGGACTGTCCTAGATGATTTTCGTTTTCCCTCATCACCATATATTTTGTTTTTTCTTCGTTTTATATATGACTCTGCTTTTTCTTTTTTTTTTTTTCTCTAGTCACACAGTCTTATTTTTCCAAGTTGTGGGAAGCTTTCATATTTCTTTTGACCTTTTTTTTTTCATTATATTGATTTTAGTTGTTTATATATTCTTCTTTGCAGGTTTAAATTCTGACAAAGCAACTTCATCAAGCTAAATTACTTTAAATACTTTAACATTCTTTCGCCTGCAGTGAATGAATATAGCTTTAATATAGTACAGAATATAGCTTTAATTTAATTAAAAAGACCATTTCAGCTAAAACGTTTAGTTCATGACTTAGGTTTAAAACGTTTAAGAATTTAAACCTGCAAAGAAGAATATATAAACAACTAAAATCAATATAATGAAAAAAAAAAGGACAAAAGTAATATGAAAGCTTTTCTTCGTTTATTTCTAAACCATATTCCCTGGCTATTCTCTGTATTCTAGTAAAGATTTCTCTTAATTCTGCAGGTCTCCTTGTTATTACGGTAACATCATCTGCATATGCTACGCATTGATGCCTGTGATGATATATTGTGCCTCTAGTATAGATGTTACATTCTCGTAAAATCTTTTCTAAGATCAAATTGAAAAAATCTGTTGATAACGGGTCACCTTGTCGCAGACCTCTATTGGTGATAAAGCTATCCGAAGCCCGTCCTTCTAACATGACTTTACTTTTAGTATCATTGAGTATGCGTTTAGTCAGTCTTACTATTTTTGGTGGAAATTAAAAATATTCTAGTGATTCATATACTTCATTTCTTTTTATAGTATCATATGCCTGTCTAAAATCAATAAACAGCATGTGTAATGTTAGGTTGAATTCATATGAGCTAGCTAAAATTTGTTTCATTGTAAAAATTTGGTCTATTACCGATCTGTTTGCTCTGAAACCTGCTTGATATTCACCTAGACAATTTTCAACTTTTGTTTTAATTTTATTTCTAATTGATATGGCCAGAATCTTATACACGGTATCTTGTAGAGCTATTCCCCCGTAATTTTTACATTCTGTAACGTCTCCTTTTTTATGCACTGGACATGTGTAGTATGAGATATTACAAAAGACTCTCATCTAGGGATTTATCGATTTTTAATGGAAATATGTTTAAATCAACAATCAAAACGTCAAACTCATTATTTTAGTCATAACTTACAAACTTGTTTATTTAGAGATTTGACGTCAACATACAACTTTTTTGGAAAATAAAGATACACAAAATCAGATATGCTAAATTAAAATCGATTAATAAGCAAAAAAGAGTTATTGAAAAATTAAAACAAAATCGCTGTTTTTGATTAATGTTAATAAGTTTTATATTATTTATTAAAATTTGTTTAAATGTATCTCAACTTGAGGGTTTTATTTTGTTTGAATTGTGCGCAAAAGATGGGCCAGATCGGTTGAATAGTTATTGCGAAATTTAATTTGTTTATAAGATTTTTTGAAAAATGAACTATTTTCTATGGCCGGCCAGATAATTTGACTGAATGTATCTCAATAATCCAGGGCTTATTTTCTTTGTTAAGACGTATATTAATAACCTGTGGAAAATAAGGTTTAAAAAAAATAAATTTAGTTCAAATTAAATGGCAAGAATAGTTGGAAAAACAATTTCATGAGAAAAAATTCTTTAATTGTTTTAGTATCGCATATGGTGAGTAACCTGTTGATTCATCAATTTGTTGTTAGCTAATAAAATGCTATTTGATTTTTATGTCGCTGTTATTATTAGAATATCTACAAAACGTAACGTGAACGAAAGTTGTTGTTCCTTATGACCGTTATCAGGAATGCAAGCTCAAACAATACTTAAATAATACTAAAATATTTCGCTTGACGTGTACGTTCCAAAATATCATGAACAGAAGAATCAAGAATGTGATTGTCTCATTTTGTATTGTTTCACTTGACGTTATTCGGGAATATGTACATGCACATGTAATAATGTCATATTTATTAAGTTAAACTAACACTAAGAAATTTTCATTATTTTTCGTGAAAATATGGTCGGATGAACCACGAAAAGTCAATTGTGTATTCATTAGTCTTTCTAATACATTGTTCCAGTATTCCCGTTCTTTAGCAATAGCTGATGGAATATTTTTATCAATTACTGTATAACATCGAAATCTTTTCCGTGTCTCAGACCATTTATAATAAAATTATGTAAAAATTCAAAAATTTTCATGCTGTTTTAAATAAATGTTAAATAAACTTAATAGACTACAAGCCTATGGGACATTTTTAAGGGGTCATTTGACCCAGCATGAATCACATATAAATCAATATTGCAATATGTAATAACAACTTCAGAAACTATGCCGTTAATTTTTATCGGTACAGGTGAGTACTCGGGTAAGGTAAATTTACCACACAAGGGGGTGGGAGGGGAGGTATTTTGGTCAAATATAATGACCTGCGACCTAATGCCGTACAAAAATATTGATATAGTCCTACCAGAGATCTAAGAGAGTCATTAATATTATTTATTATCGATAAGTGTCTACCGCAAGGCAGCGAGGATATCGCCTCTAGACATGATCGTACTTTTATTATCGATTTGTATTCATTAATCGATTGTTATGGTTGTTTAAAAGCCAGTCTTTATCATTGTCTACTAAAGTTATAATAGTTGCAAAAAAATTTACATACACTACATTCACATATTTGCAAAACTTTATCATTTCTAAGTAGAGTACAAAAAGAACAGAGAAAAAATATTTTAGAAAATTATTTTCAAAATTGAGGTGTGTCTAAAAGCTGGTTTTATATCGTTATCAACTGAATTTAAAAATATTTACATAAATTACGCATACATAGAAAGTTTACCATTTATAAATACAATTCAAAAAGCCTTTTTCTTCTTTTACTTCTTGGAGATCTGTTTTATTCTGAAGTTTCCTCTGGTTGATTTCCTAGGAGGTAGATTGCCAACTATCCCTCCATCTTTAGGTGGTCTTCCGGAAGGTCTTGAACCGGGCGGGTTGTTTTCTAGGGCAATTCTTGGGAGTCTATTTTCATCCATTCGTCTTACATGTACCACATCTTCTTACGCTGCCTTCCCCATCTTACAATATCTTGAATTTTGCACTGCTCTCTAACGTTTGAATTTCTCACCCTGTCTCTTCTTGTTTGGCTCACTATTGTTCTTAGGGTTTTCATTTCGGCAACCCTTAGCATCTGTTTCGTTTTGTTGGTATCTTCGCGCACTTCTATGCCATATGTCATGATCGGTAGCATGCAAGTCTTGCAATTCAAAAAGTACTTACATTTAAAAAAAAATACATGGACAAGTCAGTTTCACTATCACTATCACTAGATCTACAATAATTGTTTCTTTGAGCAACCTATCTGTATTTATATAAGATGTTTACATCTTTAGAACTTGGGCAACACTATTTTTCCAGTTGTCATTGGCTATTTTCTCCATTTCTAATTCAATTACCCGAACAACAGATTAATTTAGGGTGAGCGAAACATTACTTCTCCTTACCGATACTTTTAGCTCATGCCATATGTGTCAATCGGATTGAACATGCAATGGTAAGGAGGAAGTCTTAATACTGTATGACCCGTTTCTTCCGCCAAACTGTCGCGATAATATTGTTTTCTGATGGAAAATAATTTTAAAGTTTCAAGTAATTGTTTTTTAGAATAATTATCTTCATAATATATATCATTTTCCAGCATATATTCCTGGATTCTACGTTTGGTGTCATTAAAACATGGAGCTTTATTCAGCCTACGACTGTGGTAGCTGGCATTGTCCATCACAATTACATTGTTTGGTGGTATATTTGTCAATAACTTTGTTGAAAACCACTTTTCAAATAATTCTGATGTGGTGTCATTATGATAGTCGACACGGGAGTCCTTAATGTTTTTGCATGACAAGGCCAAAGCATTAGGTATAAAACCTATTTTTGTTCCTGCATGGATTACTGTAATACGTTTTCCTTTATTTAATGGAGCTTTTATTGTACTGCGACTAGAAGAATTTGCCCACCCATATTTTGGAACGTCATGGGTGCCAAACCACGTCTCATCCAGATAAACAATTTCTCTTCCACTGTCTCTATATTGACATGCCCTCACATGTCCATGTATTTTTTTTTGAATTGTATTTATAAATGGTAAATTTTCTATGTATACGTAATTATGTAAATATTTTTAAACAGTTGATAACGGTATAAAACCAGCTTTTAGATACACTCCAATTTTGTAAATAATTTTCTAAAATATTTTTGCCTCTGTTCTTTTTGTACTCTATTTAGAAATTTAAAGTTTTGTAAATATGTGGATGTAGTGTATGTAAATATTTTTGCAACTAATATAACTTTAGTATACAATGATAAAGATCGGCTCTTAAACACACCTAACAATCGAATAAGTAATGCAAATCGAAAATAAAAGTACGATCCTGTCCAAAGGCGATCCCCCGCTGCCTTGCGGTAGACACTTATCGATAATAAATATTAATGACTCTCTTAGATCTCTGGTACGACTTTACCAGGAGCAGATAAAAAATTTTATTTATATAGTACGGCATTCATACACATAGTTTCGAGTCGTTATTTAGATTACTTTTTTGCAATGCCGTGCATATCGGCTGGAAAAGTTTGTTTCACGAAAAATGGTTGAGTGCTTAATGGTTACCTGAGTTGATCCTATTGTGTATACAAGAGTCTCTCAATAAACTACCGAAGTACACAGGGTCGCACTTCAGAAAGTTTGTTATTTAATATATTTCATTGGTAGCTGTGTAATACACGATTATACAAATTTATTAAATTATTTCATATGGTATTTTCAGGTTGTTTAAGTGAATATACTTGATAATTGAACAATTTTTAACATGAAGAAAGTAGTTTTTTTGTTCTACGTGAATAATTGTAGTATATGGATCTAAATTCAGAAAGGTACTTTCCTTCACACTTTTTACAGGCTTAGGACTGTCAACAAAAAACTGGCGTGTTTAAAAGTTTTTGCTCTTCCTAATCGGATATCGTTAAAAATGTACAGTAATAATAGTTCTATTTACAGTATATACATACAAACGAATACATAATGTACAAAAAATAGATGAATTGAAAAAAAAAATATAGAAAAATATATACTTAAAATTAATATTTACAAAAAAATACCCAAAATAACCAAAATATATTTATGAATTCCTAAATACCTAATTCTGTTTCGCTGTCGCTATCCTCTTCAAGATTAATAACAATTGGTTTAATTATGTGATTCAAAGTAACATATGAATTTTCTACGTTCATTACATGGCGTACTGAATTTTTCCAACTTTCTGGGGAGATATTATCAACACATTTCCTTATTAATTCGACTACACTACCACTTAAAGCCGGAGAAACATTTTGTGACCTAACATTTGACTTTAGTTGGTGCCACATAATATGCTCTATGGGATTAAATAAACAATAGTAGGGCGGAATATGTCCCATGTCCTCGGTCAATGCGTCACAAACATATACTTTTTTAATAAACAATGATTTTAACAATTCATTTTTTAAATACCTTTCTTCAAAATATATATCGTTTTCTAACAGGTAGTTTTGAATTTCAATTTTCGTGTTATTTGCACTTGGAGACTTATGTAATTGACGACTGTGGTAACTTGCATTGTCCATTACTATCACACTATTTTGAGGAAGGTAAGGTATAAGACAATTCTTAAACCATTGCTTAAAAAGCTCTGCCGTTGTATCCTCATGGTAGTCCACGCAGGAGTCTTTAATGTTCTTTGCAGAAAACCATAAGGCATTTGGGACCCAACCATTTTCTGATCCTGCATGTAAAATTGTTATTCTTTTCCCTTTGTTTGATGGAGCTTTTGTTTGACACCTGTTGGAAGAATCGGACCATCCTTTGGATGGTGTTTCATGAGTGTCAAACGATGTCTCGTCCAGATAAATTATTGGTCGATTTTCTGTACGGTACTTTCTTATGGAAGTTATATATTCAGTACGCCACTTTTGTAAACGATGGGACGCCATAAGCACTTGCCTTTTGTCAATTGTACGATATCTGAAGCCCATTTTAGACAAAATCCTCCAAAGACTAATGCGGCTACAGTTTATTTGTGTATCATAATTAGTAAGCCGTGGTTTTAAAGCATCTAATGTAGGTATCCGTTGCTCTTCGTACATTGTGTAAATTTTTCTTATTAAGTTCTTATTACTTTCGTCAATACATTTAGTAGAACCGGCATCCTTACGCTTCCTTCTTGACTTAATGGGATTTGATGTAATTCTTTTCACTGTGGTTAGAGGTATTGTCGTTAAATCAGATATTTGACTGGCAGTAGTATTAGCAGTAAGTCCTCTTGTAAGTAAAGAACTATATATTGTTTTTACGATTTCTCTAGCGTCAGCCGATAAATGCTTTTTCTTTGCTGGAACACTGGAAGAAGCACCATCAATGTTTTTCCACGGACGCCACATAATGCTGTTTTATAGGTATAACACTGGTAACACTTGCAACACTTTCAACTAAATGAAATAAAATGTATATTTAAAAATTTCTCATCGGTTTTATATACTGTTACAAATTATACAGAATAGAGGGAACCTGTATAATTATTCCAGGAAATACTTAACGATCAACAAATTTATTGTGGTCATTAAAAGATCAACTATTGATAGTGAAGCTCACTGTTAAAATGTTTACAACTTTATGAAATAAAATGTATTCTAATCGTTTTTATAATTTTATACGATTTTTTAATTGTTTTTATATTACCAGGAATTTATTATACAAACAAGATAACGACACTCCACAGTAGCTTCAATTTTACCTGAATACTTACCTGCTCAACTAATGTTGACTAAGCTGGGGTACTTGCGGTCGGGTTTTATTGCAATAATTAAGCACTCAACCATTTTTCGTGAAATAAACTATACAGAAGTGAGAAATCTAGGGCGCAACCCTTTATCTTTACCCCCATTCATTGAGGTCATTGAAAAATGTACGGCATTATTTCCAAATGATTACTTGATGCGTTAAAGAATTTTAACTATGCCGTCCAAAAGTTATGGTTCTTTCAAATGTTTATAAACACTTATCTGTATTTGGGAATAGAATTGTTGTTTTTTCGGTAAAATAATTATTTCTTTTACGGTAGTCACTTTCTTGACAACATATAACTCATAACTATCAAATTAATTCATAACAGGTTATAATAAATGGTACAAATTGAAAATGAAAAAAAAAAGAAAAAACAAAAATTTGAAAATTGAACATATTTTTAAAATACCCTGTGGCGTATGTTATGTTGTATTTTAAATAGTGTGGCTGTTATTATTTATTTCAAAGTAGAAAAATAAAAAAACAATGTACATTTTTAACTGATGAATTTTTCACAGCTGATAGAGTTGATTGAAATGTTACATTTTTTAGGGCTTAGCGTACCCTATCGTATTCTTCTTTTTTTCTTCTTCATGTGCCGAGCTCGATTATCGAGCGTTGACTATCAATTGGCTATAGTAATTTTGTTGACGGCAGCTCGGAAAAGATATGCAGAGGATCTGTTAAACCAATCACTCGTAAGAATACGATAGAAACGAACCGTTAGTCAAGTTTTCTATTATATATTTTTTATTCATATTATTTTAAATCAATTTATCATTTTCTCAAGATTATTCCTGTTATCAGATTTAGCCATACCGCTCACACTCCCTCTAAGGGGAAAATTCACTAATCCCAGATACCTACGGTATCAAAAGGATTGAGCTCTGGTGGGACTCTTTCCGTGTTATCGAGCTCTAGGTGACTTGGTATGCTGTTATTCCTGGTATTATTAATTTATTATTGACCCATTCCGCCACCACAAAACTTATTATTATTAATTATCTCGAGATAAATTTCTTGGTAAAGAAAAGAACAAAACAAACTTAAACCTTCTCAAAACTGCTCTATCAGTGGGTTTTAGTGTTGACCTAGCTAAATCTGATGCAGATACAGTCAACATCTGTTCTACACTTGCTGCATTCCAATCCTTTTATTCTGTGAGGACATTGACATTCTTGTCTTCCTCACGACATTAAGAAGGAAGCAGTCCAATGATGTGTGTCAAAATTGTCCAATTTTTTTAAACCTTCAAAATGGTAGGCGCATCAATTATACCGTTCTTCAAGTTTTATACAGGGTGTTTCAAAAAGGTATGTCATAAATTAAATCACGCATTCCGGGGACAAAAATAAATTGATTGAATCCAACTTACCTTAGTACAAAAGTGTACACAAAAAAGTTACAGCTCTTTGAAGTTACAAAATAAAAATTGTTTTGTTGCATTATCTCCTAAACTACTTGACATTTTGTAATAAAAATGAAACGTTACTTTCTTGTTATGAAAGCATTTTTCATAAAAAAGAACCACCAAAATCTAAGCGCACTGAAAATTTTTAAGGGGGGTGTGCAGCCCTAAATCCCCCCAAACTTTAACACTTGAAGCTGCAAATCAATTTCGTCAGAAAAATATGATTTTTCAGCGCATTCGGTTTTCCTTATTAAAACGATACCGAATGTGTATTGAAGAAAATGGGGGTCATTTTGAACATTTATTGTAATATCATACTTATAGAGGTTATAGACATTTTTTGTACTTGTTAATTCATTTAAACTATTTATTTAGTTGCACGTAATTTTTTAAACGTTAATGGAAAGGGCAGTAACTCAAGAAAAACTGTTTTTTGAAAAAAGTGATGAGGCAAAAAAATTTTAAAAATAATGTGTTGATGGTGTTAAAGTTTGGGGGGATTTAGGGCTGCACACCCCCCTTAAAAATTTTCAGTGCTCTTAGATTTTGTTGGTTCTTTTTTATGAAAAATGCTTTCATAACAAGAAAGTAACGTGTCCACTTTTATTACAAAATGTCAAGTAGTTTAGGAGATAAAGCAACAAAACAATTTTTATTTTGTAACTTCAAAGAGCTGTACACTTTTGTACTAAGGTAAGTTGGATTCAATCAATTTATTTTTGTCCCCGGAATGCGTGATTTAATTTATGACATACCTTTTTGAAACACCCTGTATGTGGCGACATCATTGCAGAGAATTTGCTGTTTCTCCATGCTTTTTTAGGATGTGACACATCAGCTGCTTACAAGATCAGCAACTTTAACTGCTAGCTAACTAACAAAGATAACTCGAAAGCCGAGCCATCTTTACTCACTGTCGTTTGCGAACGTTTTTTTTTCTCTTTATTTGGTGGAAATTAAGATAATTCTTTGACAACATGAAATACACACGATTCGCCAAGACAGTGACCAAAAATACATTTACCTTATCATCGCTTAGAGTTTATCACCAGAAAATACCTAAGGATTGGGACTGGAAAAAGCATGGAAAAATTTGGATACCAATCAAAACTTTCAAAACTCCAGCACCCGCTGAACTTTCAGATGCAAGAAAAACTGTGGAAGTATGTGTGGTTACCGAAAAAGCAGGCCTGTACGGTGCCTTAATTTTTCTGGTTAAATTTAGTATAGATTCTGGAAATATTAAAATTAATCGAAACATTCGAAAGATGAATTGCTCACAGTGACGCCAATTCTAACTCCCGTTCTTCCGCAAACATTCACCTTCGATACTGAATTAGATCCTGAACCGCAGTCTGAACCATCAAAGAAAATGAAAAAACAATGGTAGCTGGAAAACAACTTTTAAATATATAATTATTATGCTAAATATTATCTCGGGATTAGGCCTAATGGGATTAGGCCACTTTAAAAAATGCGCCTCGAGACTCTACGTCATACACGGTCGGGAAAAAGGTCGATAATGAACTAATAACATAGGAATGTTAACAAAATAATAAATTATATGAATAAAAAAACTATATAATAGAAAACGTAGTAAAAATGATTCGGTGAAAAATCCCCTATAATATTGCTCTATTGTTTCTTATTGTAAAATGACTAAAAAAAAAGCCCAAAAGATAATTTGTTCAACAATTTTTTTGTCCGGCACCATTCTGATTTGTTTAAAATGGACATTTTTGAATATAAATCCATAAAGAAACCAAATCAGAAATTCTTTTCTTACGGGAGCGGCTTCACAACCTGGACTAAAATACTTTTAAAGCCATTTAGAACCATTTTTTTGTACATTTTTTTTTCTGTTGGTAATTGTTGATAATGTCAATATTAACAAAATATATCAATGTCATACAGGAATGTGTTATCGTAATATCTCACTTATTAGAGGGAAATTAATTTTCCTCTTATAAGCACCTGCACCGTGAAAAATGTACGGCATGTCCAAAAACTAAATTGAAATAAGTGAGTTTCATACTCGCTCAAATGACTTCTTGTAATACTTAAAAATCGAGGGGTGCGCCCTAGATTTCTCACTGTATCAAATTGCCAAATAGGGGGTCAAAAATAAAAAAAATTTCCTGCTCCGGGTACCAATATTTTTATACAGCATTAGGTCGCAGGTCAATATTTTTTTATTATCTACCTAAGTTTATATCCAAGACAGGCGAATTACTTACTACAACTAATGACCAAGTAGAGAAATGGAAAGAGCATTTTCAGACGATGTTAGACACGCCCAGGGAAAACACAGATGAAATTGTCGAAAACCCGCAAAATAGACTTGGGTATATCTTGCGAGGCCCCTTCCAAAACGGAGATAATAGCAGCTATCAAATCTCTGAGAAATAACAAGTCTCCGGGAATCGATAACATTGCTGCCGAAATACTTAAAACTGATCCGCATCTAACTGCTGAACGTTTGCTACCCATAATCCGAGAGGTGTGGGAAACAAACCGCATTCCAGCGGGCTGGAAAAGGGGTGACATTATTAAGCTTTCAAAAAAGGGCAACCTCACACTGTGCAAAAATTGGAGAGGAATATCCTTGCTTACCGCAATAAATAAAATGTTCACGACCATTATACTTAAAAGATTAACAAACAAGATTGAATTTCGAGCTGGTTAAGCAGGCTTTAGACCAGAAGCCTCCTGCATAGACCACATTAATACTGTGATGGTAATAATGGAACAATCGGTTGAATGGAACACACCGCTATACTTGATTTTTGTTGACTTTGTATTCTCCATAATGTTTTAATACTTCGCTAAATTTTAGGTATAAAATAAATATGTATCATTAACCCATGTCATTTTATAGTGGAAATATTGCATTAAAAATTTTGATTTTGGTGTCATCTACATAAGTGAATAAATATATACATCTAGTTATTTTTTTTAAACAAATACTATTATTTTCTGCATAATTTATGTGTAAAGTGCGAATCGTTTGCAAATAAAAAAGCAATAATGCTTTTTCGATACGACAGTAAAAAGTGGTCGTTAAAATTTAAAATCGATAGTACGGGTGCTGTGCTTACGATTAAATTTTATAATGGAGTGTGTTATTTGTAAAAATTCAACTGGAGATGTTACCATAAACTGTAATAGCTGCACCAGGTCGACACATAGGGAGTGTTCTGGATTGAATGCCAGAGAACTACAAGTTATGGACCTCAAAGGTAAGAGATTGCTTAAATTTTATTGTGATTATTGTCAGAATGGGATAAAGCTTATTCCTAAATTGCTTGCGAAAATTGATCATATAGAGTTACAAATCAAACATTTAAAAACTATATCAGATTCTGTTGACAGTAATGACCCTAGCACTAGGGAAGATAAAGAAGAAATAATATGTGAGATGATTGAGAGGCAGAATCGGACTTCTAACATAATTGTCTGTAACGTGAATGAATCAAAAATAAAAACGCAAGTAGAACGTGATTTTGAAGATGCAACAGCTATTGGGAAAATATTGAATAATTTTAATATTGACAAAAATAATTTAAAAGTGTTTCGTTTGAGATGCAAGAGTAGGCCGCTCAAAGTTATTCTTAATTCAAAAGAAGATGCCAAATTTGTTCTTAAGAATACACAGTTAATTTCTATTCCAAGCATCAGAATATTTGGTGATCAAACGAAGGCTCAACAGGACTATTTTAAAGCGATTACAAATAAACTAATAACTTTGATTGATAACGGTGATACTACCAAAACTATTAGATAATTAAATAATAAACCAACCATCGTTTCGAAATCCATTCAAAAAAACACTTTGTAAACTCTAATATACCTTTCAACTCTAACATAATTTATCTCAACGCCCAAAGCATAGTAAAAAATAGAGACAAAGTCCAAGAATCCATAACTTGCGAATCCAGAACCTTGTGAATTTCAGCTGAACTAACCAAACGACGTCACTAATTTTCGACTTATCGAAATTAATTTCAACTTCAAGAAAGTGGTTGAAATTTCATTTCGAGTCGAAATTAATCTGACATGACTGACTGGACTGGGAGAAGTGAACTTAGGTTCAGTTTAGGTAGGCGGTCTTTTGATCCTTGCAAGGAAAACTGAGGCAAAAAGTATCAATATGGCTGTGTTTTACGGACATTTGCTAGTTTTCGAGGAATTAGAGAGGTTAGATATCCGACGCTCATAACGGAGGATAAGAAGAATGTTACGGGATACTCAAAATTCTTTTTCACTAAGTGATGCTCAATTTAGGCAGCAATTCCGGCTTAATAATCAAGCTGCAAATTATTTAATAAGGGTTGTAACGAAATAGCCCATCTCCGATACGTCATAATTCTTAGAAGGACGAATCTAGAAAACGTAAGAATCGGCTTGTCAATAGCGCCCGTCTTTCGGACGGGAGACAATTAGAGGTGGGACAACGCCAGAATGTTCTCGAAAAGTAACTTTATTATATATATGTAACGTTGTTAGGAGTGAGTTAGTCGATAAGAGAGTACCGAACTGTAAAGTTATAAATAAATATATGTATATAAATTCGAACCGCTCGTTTTATTTAAAAACGCTACAGTGGTGTCACGGTGTGAGGATAATTGATTTGTTTAAAAATAAATTCAGCAGAGACTTTTGAAAAAGACTTTTGAACATTTTAAAAAGTACGCGTGCCTGACCAAAGATGCTGCTAGTACAACTCTCAGTAAAACAGTTGCGTGAGCAGCTAGAAGAACGCGATGAAGATTGCAGCGGGTCCAAGAAGATCCTCCAAGAACGACTGAAGAATATTCTTAACAAGAATGGAGATGACCCAGAGACATTCCATTTTCAGTCAGCAGAAGAAGCAGTTTTAATGAAGATCGAAGAGAGTTTCAGAAAAAATGATAAGAAATTTGAAAACGTCTCTCAAATGATAGAAGAATCTTCTAAAAGAGATGATAATAAATTAGAGAATGTTCCCAAAAGATTCGATGAAACATTCGAAAATGTATTTAGAAGATTCGACGAGACTTCACTAATAATTAAAGAAATATGTATTCAAAACAATGAGAAATTTGAAGAAGTCTCAAGAACATTCGATAAAGTAGAAGAGAAGATCAAACAATTAGAGACCATGATAAGTAACACAAAAGTGCTACCACCAGTTAATACGGTAGCCTTAGATCCGGTAGTGAAAAAAGAATCACCGAGAGACGAAATGACACATCATATGAGATTCAAATTGCCACCATTTGATGGAAAGTCCTCTTGGTCCATATACCTTAGACAATTTGAAGCTATTGCGACAGCCAATCATTGGACAGAACAAGAAAAAGCTGTTTCCTTGACTGCTGCTTTACGAGGTGATGCTGCGGATATCCTAAGATCAATTCCTAAGGGTCAAGAAAAATGTTACCAGACCTTGTTCACTCGACTAGATAAACGTTACGGAGATGCCCATCTACAACCAGTCTACAAAGTACAAATAAGAAGTAGAATCCAACGAGCAAGTGAGAGTTTGCAAGAATTTGAAGCAAATATTGCTCGTATAGCGCTGTTGGCCTATCCAGAGGCACCAGACAACGTTTTGGAAGAAATCGCTGTAGATGCCTTCGTCAATGGGTTAAGAGACATTGAACTACAGAAAGCTTTACGACTAGCAAGACCGAAAGTTTTAGATGAAGCGCTCGCTATTGCCTTGGAACATGAAACAGCTAGTCAAGTTTCACGGAGCTATCGAGTACGAACCTCTGAAGAGAGCGACGAACAAAACGAGAAACGTCTGGAGGAAATCGTACGGAAAGTAGTTCGCAACATGATGCCGAAGAGACACGAAACCAGATGTTCGAATGATGGCGACGTAGGTCACATTCGCCGTAAATTGCAAGAAAATAATACAACAGTCAGAAAGCTAGAACAAATGGAACACAGGGCTGGAAAGAGTCATTCAAATGATGATGCTCAGTCAAGACGGGCATACAGTGCAAATCGTAATCATTGTCTTGAATTAGAAGAACGACTTTGCCCCGTGAGACGAACCGCCGTCATTAATGATCAATGGCAGCCTCAACAGCTACAAGACGCTCAAGCAGATGATCCATGTATAAAAAGAGTATTGGATTGGATGCGTCGAAGTGGAAGACCTTCTTGGCAAGCCATTAGTGCATGTAGTCCAGAAGTCAAGTGTTACTGGAGCCAATGGAATTGCCTAGTGCTGAAAGATGATCTTCTGTATAGAACCTTTGAGAACGATGATGGTACAGAAACTAAGCTTCAGTTGATTGTACCTAAAAGTAAAGTGTCAGAAGTTTTACGTCAGTTGCATGACGGTTCATCAGGTGGACACTTTGGTATTACGAAGACTCTGCAAAAGGTTCGAGAACGGTTCTATTGGGTGAACTGTAAAGATGATGTAAGAAGATGGTGCCGGAAATGTGAACTGTGTGCAACCAGTAATGGTCCAGTTGGTAAAAAGAGGGCACCCATGAAACAGTACAATGTTGGTAGTCCTATGGAAAGAGTAGCAATCGACATTGCAGGTCCACTTCCAGAGACGAATGATGGAAATAAATATGATTCTCGATGCAAGAGTGAAAGCTATGAAGTAGGTGATCTTGTTTGGCTTTATAATCCACAACGTCGTCGAGGCTTGTCTCCCAAACTGCAAAGACAATGGGAAGGTTCATATGAAATTAAAAAGAAAATAAATGACGTAATATACCGAATTAAGAAGTTGCCGAAAGGTAAACCAAAAGTAGTTCACATAAATCGTCTTGCACCATATGCTGGTTCAAATGAAACAGAAGAAGCACGTACCCTTCAACATAAGATCAAAGATGACCGGCGACCAAGCTTTAATGATTTTATGTCAAATTACGCAGAGAGAAAGAGTGCTAGATTCGGCGTGACTACAGAAGTTCAGCAGGATCTTTTTAGTGTTCCGCATAACGTCTCTCTAGCCCACTGTGTTGCCCAAGATCTTGAGATGACTAAAGGAATCTCATCCGTATTTTATAAGAAATTCGGTCGTTTGGACGAGTTAAAAAACCAGCAGCCTAAAGTTGGAAGAGTACTGAGATTAGAAGATGGTTCTCGATCTTTGCTGTATATGGTGACCAGGAAGTCGTATACAGACAGGGCAAGCTACGAGGATATATGGCGTGCTCTAACTAATTTGAAGAAAATTGTGTGCAATTACGAGATCAAGAATTTGGCCTTACCCAAAATAGGCCATGCACTATTCAAAGTCAGTAGACTGTTATTTCTTTCTAAAGGGTTCATGCAGAGCTGGAGAGTCCTGTAGATTCCGCCATCCTGTGCCTACATATAGAGTTGCTGATCGGGACAATCAGATTTAAGAGGGGAGCAGTGTAACGAAATAGCCCATCTCCGATACGTCATAATTCTTAGAAGGACGAATCTAGAAAACGTAAGAATCGGCTTGTCAATAGCGCCCGTCTTTCGGACGGGAGACAATTAGAGGTGGGACAACGCCAGAATGTTCTCGAAAAGTAACTTTATTATATATATGTAACGTTGTTAGGAGTGAGTTAGTCGATAAGAGAGTACCGAACTGTAAAGTTATAAATAAATATATGTATATAAATTCGAACCGCTCGTTTTATTTAATCACGCTACAGGGTATTAGAACCATATTTGGAAGAAGGTGTTTATGCCTCTAGGATACCCAAAATGTTTAGGGTTAGTATTACTAAGCTGCAATAAATTTAAAAATATATTAGAATATAACCACTAAGTCAAATCTTAGTCGTTATAATTTAAGAATCTCCCAAATCGCCTTTTTTTTCTTGCCATCTTTTCTTTCAATTCAAAATATAATTGAGAATGGCCAATATTTATGATTTAACAATTCAAACAAGAAAAAAAGACGTTCACGTAACGTAAACAAAACAAACATTCAACAAGCGTAGTGCAGCCAATAAACAACAGGGCCAACCCAAATTTTCAGCAGTGTCAAAATTATAAAGTAAATATCCCCAGTTTTAACTACAATCGAAATGAATGAGAATCGCTAGCGATTGCGACTGCCATGGCGTAGTCGCTTTTAAATTTCGACATCGAAATGAAATAGAATCAGGGCCCAGATATTGAAGATATTGAAGTGAAACTTGAAAATTATTGATATATTCGTGACTCAACGAGTAGATACACTGGAGGTGTTATACTATACATCAACAAACATTATAATTTTTCAAATTTTAAAACATTTCAATCGCGTAATAATTATTGGTGCAAAGTAATAAAAGTTGATGTTAAATCCAGTATTTACTTGGTGGGGTATTTATACCATTCACCATCCAGTTCTGGGCCCTGATTGTAATTGAGATTTCGACTCAAAACATGTCGAAATTAATATGGCGACGTGGAAATGCGACTTTGCGTGCCTTGTGGATTTCAGCTGAACTAAACAAACGACGTCACTAATTTTCGATTTATCGAAATTAATTTCAACTTCAAGAAAGTGGTTGAAATTTCATTTCGAGTTGAAATTAATCTGACATGAATGGCTGGACTGGGAGAAAGGAACTTAGGTTCACTTCTCCCGGTAGGTTTAGGTAGGCAGTGTTGTGTTTTGATTCTTGCAAGAAAAACTGAGGTAAAAAGTATTAATATGGCTGCGTTTTACGGACATTTTTGCTGATTTTGGAGGAATTAGAGAGGATAGATATCCGACGCTCACAACGGAGGATAAGAAGAATGTTACGGGATACTCAAAATCCTTTTTCACTAAGTGATGCTCAGTTTAGGCAGCAATTCCGGTTTAATAAACAAGCTGCAAATTATTTGATAAGTGTATTAGAACCATATTTGGAGAAGGTGTTTATGCCTCTAGGATACCCAAAATGTTTAGGGTAAGTATTACTAAACTGCAGTGAATTTAAAAATATATTAGAATGTAACCACTAAGTCAAATCTTAGTGGTTATATTAACCTTAGTGGTTATAACTTAAGGATCTCCCACATCGTATTTTTTCTTTCCTTGCCATTTTTTCTTTCAATTCAAAATATAATTGAGAATGACCACTATTTATGATTTAACAAGAAAAAAAAAGACGTTCACGTAACGTAAACAAAACAAACATTCAACAAGCGTAGTGCAGCGTGCAGCCAATAAACAAGAAGGCCAACCCAAATTTTCAGCAGTGTCAAAATGATAAAGTAAATATCCCAAGTTTTAACTACAATCGAAATGAATGAGAATCGCTAGCGATTGCGACTGTCATGGCATAGTCGCTTTTAAATTTCGACATCAAAATGAAATAGAATCAGGGCCCTGATGCTCAATTTATTGAAGATTTGGAAGAAATATGTGATGCATCATTTACTACAAACTACCGTTATGTGTTAGTTGGTGATTTAAATATTGACTGGTTGGCTAGTAATTTCTATGGTGAAAAAATTAAAAAATTGTTTTCGACTTCGGGATAAAACCATATATTAGTGATTCTACCCGTATTACTGACACTATACAGCGTTCCACGTTAAGAAAATAACATTAGGCTTATGGAGATCAGTGTTGCCAAAACTCTCAGGCATGCGGTTTACTAGATTGTCGATATATTTTTCGAATTTCCATTTTCAATTAACATTTAACTGTAAAGTCAGAATAACAACTGAAGAACCACAAAGCCTTATTATCATTATGTAGTCTCAGAGAACGACATAAAATCGCTGACATACGTACACCGTATTATTTTAAGTTGCAATTAGTAATTAGATATATGCATTCCAAGTGGTCTGTTTATTTGCTTTTAAACCTTTAATAGCCGGCAAAGTGGATGATTTAACTAAGCAATATTTTCTACTGATTTCTATGATTCATGGTATATGATATTCTTACCGAAAAACAAATAAACTGTCGTTACTATAATTAAAATAAGATAAAATAAAATTATCTTTTGTAAATACTATTTATTTAACCCAGATACTCCTAAAACTTTTTATCTCAAAATTTTTATTAAAGTCTGCTATGAATGGCTTTGTACTTCAATTATATACGAGTTTTACAAATAAAATTTTTTATTTAGGTTCACCGTTTTTGAGTTATCAGGTGTATGTTATAACCAACAGTAGGAATTCGAGGTACCTTACGGATCAATGATTTCATTATACAATAAATGAAACTAAGTATAAAAATTAAAGTTATTCTTTATTATGGTAACTAAAAAAACATCATTTAGGATGAAGTTACATCTGAACGCTGCCTGCTTATGACATCCACCACACCTTGTTTGTTTTTCTTGATAAATGACGATATGGTCTAATCTATCATACCTTGACTCAAAATGTGTAAGTTGACTTTTTTTTTGACGGTCCGCGTTTAGTTGTTTTCTTATACATTTTCAGTCATCCTGACGCTATGCGTCTTCTGAATGCTAGGTGATCCATATTCCCACCATTACTTTTATGCAATTGCCAGGCATTGTTCTCTGCCATATCAAGACAATGCGAAAATAAACTAAAGTACCATTTCTTGCTTCTAATACCTATTCTGTATAAGTTCATGTTTTGGTCTGCACGATCTACTCCTCCTATATTTTCATTACATTTTTTTATCATAAATGGCTGTGGGATGAGTATACTTTTCTTTTCTTTCTGCGAATATCTTTTCACCTGTAGGGTTGGCAGTGATGAAGTAGCATTTGATGCAATAATGTCGTTATTTTTGTCGTTCTATTTACATAGTAGTGAGTATTCAAATACACCCCTCTAATCTTTTTGAAACGCTTGAAATTTTTTAGAGGACAACCCGGAACTCGATTTTCTCGAATTCTTCCAGTGCATTTTAAATTTATTACCGTTAGCTCACGTAGTAATGGAAGTGAGGTAAAAAATTATCAAAAGTGAAACGGCGCACCTGGATTATCAGATTGCAATTTATCGGCAAATGACAATACGACACTGGCTCCTAATCCTAATTCCTTTTATGTATCAGAAAGTGGAGTTGTGGCACCTTGATAAGGTTCAAACCACTAGACATATCCCTGTTTTGTGGTTCCGACCCATAGTTTATAGCCCCATCTAATGGGTTTTCCTCAGATAAACTGTTTTGATCCATGCTGCCCATAGTAAGGGACCATCGCTTCATCAACACTGTGATTTTCTTCAAATGGACAAAACATATGAAAATTTTTATTGATTACGTCAAATAGCGGACGCATTTTAGCAAATTTATCGCCTTTTTGTAATTCGATATTATCAGAAACATGTATATTTTGCATAAAAAAATTTAATTTATCTCGCGATATAGCCGAATACACCAACTTACACCCTGCGTCATCGTTGTTTTCCCAGTGCATAGACCTTCGAGGAAATGAGAAATATCCACTTAGAAGTAATATCCCAACAAAACACCTAATTTAATTTTGATTGATACTGCGATTGTGTTGAGATGCATATAGATTACTAAAATGTGTAATTAGGTCCACAACTTCATCATCAATGAAAAGGGAAAATAACTGTAAAGGCGTGAGAATATTTTTTGGTGCACTTACTGGCTTCCAGTCGAAAAAATTGGGATCAATATTTTGTTTTTTCCAGAAATACTCTCTTTTTTTCTTCGGTTTAGGTTGTGTAGCACTTACACCAAAGCGAAACACACACACAGACAACGGGAGGTTATCTTTACTATCAGAATCTTCAATTGTAGTATCTTCTGGACCCGAAATAATAATTTTATTCTGCCCTTCATCCTCCAACAGTGCACTATCAAAAACAACTTCAGCTTGTACTTCTAATTGACTACCTGGAAGGTTATTTATATCAATGTGGTTTTCATCCCCGGAATCTTCGTCGGTATCATATTTTTCGGATGAAGGGAAGACAATAATACTATCAGGTAATGAAGATGAATCATCTAGGTGTTCAATCTCATCTAATAACTCATTGAGAGTCAATGGTTTCGTCCAATAACTAAAAAGTTACAAAATGTTATGATTGAGTAGCCTGTTATCCTACCGTATGTTATAACATACAGTCGTTTTTGAGCATTATTTTCCCCAGAAAAAAGAATAAATATTGATAACAGTAATAACTATAGTAAAATATAATCCAAAACGAAAGTAAATGCTAAATCTTTCTGAAAAATAATGCCATAGTATCCTCAAAATACTTACTTCCTTTTATCCATTTTGTATATACCACGTGCGCTAATATTTATTGCAAATTTTCGACACCCTACTAAGCTAAAGGTCGACTGCAGATAAATGCAAACCACTACTGATGCATATTTAAAAAGCAGGCTACGTTGTCACATCTAGTGAATAATAGTAAAAGTCGAATAATACAGGAATTTGTAAAGCGTATGTTTTAACGGACAGTAGGAGTATCTGGGTTAATTAAAATCATTTTCCCTACTTTTCATCTCTTGTTTCGAATGGGCACTTTTGGTAAATTACGTTAAAAAACATTAATTTAATTCATGTCTGTGAAAACGAAAATACAAATGATTTACAACCCTGAATCGTGCTTGTCTTCGTTCATCGTGGCATCGCTGCGCTTCTATCGTCCATAAGAAATACATGGCCCTATCTCCGCAATGTTATTTTCTTAACGTGAAACGCTCTATAGTAAAACTTTGGTAGATTATGTGCTTTCTTATCAAAATATTATAAGTGCTTATGTTCACGATTGTCCAAAAATTACTGATCATTCCGTTATTTCAGTAAATATCTCCAATAATAATAGTTATAGTTTTTAGAAGTTTAGAAATTTATATAATCAAAACTTAGATAAAATCAAAACTAATCTTATCATCACTTTAATTTATATTCTGTTGATGTTAATATCATTTACCAGGAAATTTTGCAAAATTGTGAAAATGTAATCAATGGCATAATACCAATTGTAACATGCCAGTTTCAATCAAAATTACCTTGGTTTGATTATGAGTTGTTTAAACAAATTAGGTAAACAACGTGATAGGGCTTATAAAGATTTTAAAAAATGTATTGACGTCATTGAAAAACAACATAAATGGCAGGTTTTTAAGAGACATAGAAATGAGGTAGTAGAATAGTTGAGGAATGCCAGACACTGTAATCTTTGAAACTATTACTGGCCTAAAACGGTTAACAAACAGCGTAGAAATAGCAGATTTAATGAGTATTTTGTAATAAAGTATTGATACTTCTGAAACATGGTGTAATATAAATAGTAATCTATATTTAAATTTAGAAATAAATAGTATTCTTGCATAATGTTATTTAACGTAAATTTCTTTCACCTACTTGTTTAATAATTTTTTCCTGTAGTAAATACTACCGTGCTAAAGATAATTTATATTCAAAGTAGATATACAAAGTATTAAAATATCACTTTTAATTTTTGTTAAAATATATTTCGGAGTAAACTACAACATTTTGTCAATTTAAATAGTGGTGGTTAGATTGACCATTTGCCTGTTAGAGTGTACCGTTTTTGAGACGTCTGCGATTATGGGTTAAAGTTAGGGTTTTGGTAAATATATATATATATATATATATATATATATATATATATATATATATATATATATTGAAATGATTTCAATATGTTAAAAAGGATACAACTTAAATGGATTTTTATATGAGTTTGTTGTTCATGAATTTCATGAAGCCATCACAATGTGAGTTCGACTCTGAAATAAAAGAGAGAAAAAGATTAGTAAATTGTTAAATAAATTAATTTTGACTTACCTGGTATAGTGTTAATAATTTCTGAATAGTATAGTTGCCTAGTGTATAGGTGAATCGTCTAAACCTTAAAAAGAACAAAAAAAGAAGAATTCTTAAAAAATATTTAAACATAGAAATTTTGAAAACGTCAGAAAATAAAATGTCAAGCAAGTCTATGGGAGCTAAATTAATAGGGGTTTTGTTAAATAAGAAATTACAATGATGTGGAGATGAAAAGAATAAATTGTATTAGCATTGTAATAGAATAAGTTTTATATCTGAACATTTTTTTTATAAATTCCCAAATTAGATGTGATTAAAGTGATTATGAGAAATTAATGTGGATTGACAAATGTGTCAGAACAGGACAGTTTTATGGTTTAAAAAAAAAAAATAGAAGACAAAAAGAAAAAAGAACGTTGGTTGCTGTTAGCAACGAATGATAGATTTTGGGCGAGGCCGACAAGAAATTTTAAAAAGGAGTCCTGAAATTGTGGAATAGGTCGGGAGTGTTTTTTTAACTCGTCTAAAGAGAATTTTAGTTTTTCCACAGTTTCCACAGCAGAGATATCCAGAATTTGTTCCAGAGAGTAAGAGAAACAATTTAACTTATAAATTATTATTGGAGTACAGAAATGTCATTTAAATTGAGAAAATTAAAATTCATGAATTAACATAATTGCGATAGGCCTTAAAAAAATTGAAAATATTAATGATCATTAAATTAAAAATAGAATAGTACGTACCTTAACTTCCGAAGAGAGGATTGATATTCCAGTTTCACCAATTATTTTGCGAGTAGTTAGTTTTATTTAAATAAATCAGAACTGTTTTAAAGTAAGGTTGGATAATAATTTTGGGGATCATTTGAAATTTTGATTATATTTGAATGCAAGTTAAAAGTCAGCGGAATAAAGTGTTCATTTTCTTTTCTTTATAGTTCATTTAAACACTTTATAAAGTTGCAATATTTATTTAGTTTTTAGGTACTTGTATAGAGTCTCCACATTTTGTAATAAATTTTTATTGTCACGACTCTAAACCACATTAAGATTTATACGATTCCTATTTTTGTAAATTTTAAAGGCAACCCAAGTTGCAGACGAATTTTATTGTTTATATTAAATTTGTTCAATATTAATAAATAACGTGCTTCATTTGGGTTAATTTATCAAAGGTCTAAAGTAAATTTTGGTTTAATTTCTTGTTGAACTCTACCAGGAGACTACAGAGTCGACGTCACACAGTGACAGATTGCTTAGAACACATAATTGAGCTAGCTGAGGTATATATTAAATTAAACAACGAACCATAGATTTTAAAAATTACAACATTTATTATAAATAAAAATAAACTTAATAAAATACAACTATTTAAATATATATATATATATATATATATATATATATATATATATATATATATAACTTGAAAATACTTGTACTAAAAATAAAATAAAAGTGGGAAACATTTTAATTTGTTTATGTACGGTTTAAAACCATTTCTAAACTTTTTATCAAACATAATTACATTACAATCGGCATTCTAAATGATCGTTAGGCTAATTTGCTTAATGTGTTTAGGATCTTTGTAAGCGGTTATATTATAGTTTTCTCTCAAGCACAACAGTTAGAACGTTTCTATCATGTTGATCTAAACTCAGTATATTGTAATTCAAACGTGTAGTTTCAAGTGACAATCATGCCTAGACGTAAGTTGGATATTGATGAATTAATTGCAAATGTACATAAATACTTTACCATGGGAAGAGACAATGGTGAGCCTTTAAAGTCATTATTATGTATAAATCAAAGCGCTTGTGACGCACTCGGGATAAGTGAAAGTAAGATAAAAACTAATGAAAACTGTCAGAGATTCTCAAGAAGATCTTACTGTGACTGAGTATCACGAAGACAAGAAAACAACTCGTAAACATTCTAGGAGCATTGACTTACCTGATGGAGAAAAATTTAAAATTCGTATATTTTGTATCAAATGCGTGAAAACAATCAATATGCCAGTTTAGATACTTTACTGTCCAAAATAAGAGAAAGACCTCCTCCTCCTAAGTGCCTTCTCTGTTGAGGTTGGAGATCAATATGGCAAATTTCTCTCTATTCTGGGCTTTGATGAATTAATTCATTTCCTTTTGTGTGGGTTTAATCTCTGATGTTTCGTAGCCAAGATTTTTTCTTTCGTCCTATGCCCCTTTTACCTTCAATCTTGCCTTTTAATATTACCTGGAGCTGCTCAAATTCCCTATGGTGCATTATGTGTCCTAGATATGACGTCTTTCTAATTTTGATAGTATTGACCAGGTGCATTATGTGTCCTAGATATGACGTCTTTCTAATTTTGATAGTATTGACCAGATGAGGGCGTGTGTTCATTGCTCTCAGTACTTCTTCATTCGTAGTTCTGCTGGTCCAGCTTATTCTTAGCATTCGGCGGTACATCCACATTTCAAATGAATTTAATTTGTTGACGTTATACTGTTTTAATGTCCAGGTCTCACAGCCATATAGTAATAGAGACCACACATAACACTTTAGTGTTCTCAATCTTATTGAGACTGATAGCTTGGGGTTACAGAGCATTTTACGCATATTCATGAAACCAGATCTTGCTATTTCAATGCGTCTTCTAATTTCTTTTGAGTGGTCTAGTTGACTATTTAGTTCTATGCCCAGGTATATGAAGCTTTGGGAACTTTGAAGGGTGACACCATTTATTTGTATGTTAGGTGTAACTTGTTCATTGGGGTTTTTATGGAATACCAGAATTTTGGTTTTGGAAAAGTTAATGTCCAAGCCCAGCCTGTGACTTTCTTCTGATAATATGTTCATCAATATTTTAAGTTGGTCTTCTGTTTCTGCTAATACTACGGTGTCATCGGCATATCTTATATTTTTAATGATGATTCCATTGGCTTTGGCACCTTCAGGGCGATCTTCAGGAGAAGCTCTAATTATATGTTCGGCATATACATTAAATAATAGGGGGGATAAAATGCACCCTTGACGCACTCCTCGTTCTATGTTGATGTACTTGGTGTTTCCGTTCTCTGTTAGAACGCATCCTGTGTGGTTCCAGTATGTATTACTTATGATAGCTATGTCGTGTCCGTCCAACCCTACTTCTTTTAGCACCTCGATCAATTTTCTAGGTATTCTAGGTTTCAGGTATTCTTCACACTTATTTTGAATTCGGTTATAAATTATTCGCATAAAAATCTTAGCAGCATGACTCATTAGGGATACAGTTCGATGGTCCTCACATTTCCTTGCTTTTTGTTTTTTAGGAACAGCTATATATGTGGATGTTAGCCAGTCATGCGGTATTATGCCATGTTTATATATAATGTTGTAGAGGGATGTTAATTTCCTGACAGCATTATCACTTAGGTGTTTAAAATGTTCGGTTGTTATTAGGTCTTCGCCGGGTGCCTTGTTGTTCTTTGCGTCTTTTATTGCCTGCAAAACTTCTTCGGTGAGAATGTTTAATTTTTCATCTGTATCTATTTGTGGGTGCTCTTCTGTTCTCTGATCACCAAATAAATCTTTAAGATATTGCTCCCATATTTCTTTCTGTTTTTCAGGGTCCAATTCCATTTGGTTTTTCTTGTTTGTTACAATTGATAAGTGTTGGGGTTTCTATATTCCAGCTACTTCTTTAACCTTTCTGTGTAGTTCTCTACCTTGATGCTTCATATGCAGATCTTCTACCTCTTTACATTTTTCTTTCATCCACTTTTCCTTAGCTACATTTATTTTTTTTCTCAATTTCCCTGTCGAGTACTTTGATCTTGTTAGGTTTTTGTTTTTTACCATACGTCTCCTCTCCATAATTTGTAATATTTCGTTTGTCATCCATGGTTTTCTATGTTTACGGTTTTCTTTCTGTATACTTTGGTCTGCTGCCTCTAAGACAGTATTTTTAATTTTCCCCCACATGTCTTCAATGTTTTCTTTTATTGTCTTCTCCTTAGTGCGATCTATTATCTTAGACTCTAACTGCGTGTCTGCCATGTCTTCATACTTCTGTTGCTGTCCTTGGTTAGTACTACTCCATGCTATTCTCTGACTGGGTTTAGCCTTGTCTACTCTTTTAAGTTTTAATCGGATGGCTGCGACTACAAGATTGTGGTCTGAATTTATATCACAGCTTGGGTACGTTTTTACATTTAGAATACCATTACGGAACCTTTTGTTAATTGTAATGTAGTCGATTTGGTTCCTCACAATATTTCCTTCCCAATCTTGAGGAGATCTCCACGTATATAGACGTCTTTTAGGTAATTTAAACCATGTGTTAAGAACCACCAGGTTGTTCTCTTGGCAAAATTCAACAAAGCGTGTGCCTCGTTCGTTCATGGTCCCTAAACCATATGGGCCGATGATCGATTCGACTTTTTCTACTCCTACTTTGGCATTCCAATCTTCCATAAATATGTTGATGTCGTCTTATTTCATGTGTTTTTAATCTTTTCAAAATCGGAATAGAAAATCTCAAGAGAACGCCAGTGCAGTTTACCGTGCCTTTTATTACAACAAAAGGTTTTCTGCGAATTCCATTAATCGTTTAGAGGTGCAAGTTGGTTAAATGTACTGTATGTAGAATTTAGTTTAAGTGGCCATTATATCTATTTAAAATTTTCTGTAAAATTTTTTTTGCTAAGGGTAGTCAGTTCCAGATTTGTTCATTGTTTAGCTTTGAGGAGCAAAATTCTCACCGGAATCCAAACTCAATTTTAATTGAGAATTATTTTCAGTTAACCAATTTACGGCCAAAGGTGCGTAAACGCATCCTTTATGGTTAATTTTTTTTGGCAAGAGGATAATTTTTTTAATGTTTTCTTTTTGTTGAAGTAACGTCTCAATAAATTGAGGTATATACATATGCAGTATATGTAGTATCATTTTTATTTTAACAAAAATATAACTTTTCAAATATTTTAGGATTATTATAATTTTGCATTATTGCAGATTTATGCACATCTTCATACAAAATTTGTTTCCAAAACTAATTATAAACATAATTCATATTTTGTATGTTATAGGTATAAAAATATGTTGAAATTTTTATTATTCTAAAACTTATTGACTCATACTTTAAAAAAAAAGACCTATAATTGAATGTTTATACGGTGAATTCGTATACGCACCTTTGGCCGAAACCATACTAATCTTTTTTCGTCAAACTAAAATATCTGAAATTATAATATACGATCTCGTGATTACACTTTATTCACTATTCATAGAATTGCTGTGTGCTGTAAACGTTATACATATTTGTATTTTTTTAACGTGAATCACACGTGAAGTTTTCTTGTGTTTATTTGTTTTATATTCCATAAAAATTAAAATGAGGTAAGCTAAATTATTATCATGTGAATGTGTGTATATAGTAACATTTTTTAACAATGATAGTAGTCCATTTTGTTTGTTTATTTTAGTAAATTCTCGAAGTATGCAATGAAGTGGGCACTAACTACTAAAGAGTTAATGGCTTTGTTAAAAGAAAACTCAGATTGTGGAAATCCTAACTCACTTAATGTGATTTATGTTCCGCCGGAAAATATTCCTCTATACCACAGATCAAAACGTCCAAAGAAAGAACTAGATAATTAGAAAATATAAAAGTCAACCATGAATGCAAATCACCTATTGAAGTTTTTTCACTCTTTTTTGATAAAGAAATAATTGATAGCCTTCTATATTGTTCAAATATTTTTATGCATCCAGAATAACCGTCACGATTTTGAAATGAATCACACTTTGCCCCAAGTTGATACGTATTGGTCGAATGATAATAAAGAAATGTACATTATAAGAGAAAGCACGAGCCGACACATTTCGTTCAATCAAACAAAACATTCATTTGTCAGGTAACAACTTACTGAATAAATATGATAAATTTGCAAAATTGTCACCAATTTTTGAAATTATTAAACGAAAGTTAGCACAATTTGGAGTCTTTGCAAATGATCTTTCCATTGAGTTTTTTTGACAACTTCTTTACATTATGTGCTCTTTTGGACTATTAAAAGAAAAAGGATTTTTTGCAACAGGAACAGTAAGAGAAAATCGCACTGCTAACTGTCCTCCAGAAGAAAACAAAATTATGAAATTTACATTAAGATCCGCTTGCCATTATGCTAATTTCAGTACTGATATCAGTACTAAAAATATTACTTAGTTTCGCGAATCGATTTAGTATGAAAAATGTGTGTTTATGTTTGTACCTATCTTAATTTTAATTAGCATGTTGGTATGCGCTCTACGAATTTTGTATTGATAACCTAACAATGAAGTTTGTTTTATGATTATAGTAAACAAAACACACACGTAAATAATGGTTGTGATAAACAATCTACCTTCTGTATCGTACAACAACAGGCCACTCCATTCGACCATTTGTTGTAATTATGTTATTTGTTTGTCTTTAATATGAAATGATTTCTTCAATAATTTTCTTTGTAAAATAAATTTTAAATTCAATTTTAAGACGTACGAGCACTGGTTTACTTTACAATCTTTATACTGAAGTTTGAATGTGATGAGTTCGGTACGGTTGTACTCAGAAAAATACGGGCTTTTAATTTTTTAGATAAAAATTTGCCCTTTCTGTTTAATTAAGTCATGATAGACCGTTTCCACACTTTATGAACACACTGTATAATAAAACTTTTCTATATTTCACTTTAAAGCACGCACTTTAATACAAAATTATCTAACCATTCAGGCGTATGATAGGCGCCCGTATATAGTATCGCTGCCAATTCATTTGGTTGATATTTGTAATTTATAAATTTAATTATATTTGTATGCATAAATTTTGTGTGTGTGCTAAGCCATAAGTCTTAGTTTTCATTATCTTTATTAGTAATTTTTTTTGTCTATTCATTTTTTTGAGTTATGAATTCTGACTACAAATAATTTTCTTATAAATAATATTACAATTATTCAATCAATGTTTTATGAAAAATGATCAAAGTTAATCTATAAATTATTATTACAAATTATTTTTACAAGGTCACTCCTCAAAATTTGGCGCCCAGCTTTCGAAGACGTGATAGAAAACATGGCTGTCGACTTGTTTCCTGATGGAGTAAGAGACTTAAAGTTTCAAAAGACATTCAAATTGACCAAACCTAATTCCGTTGAAGAAAAGCTATCAAAGGCATTAGAGTTTAAAGCCGCGAAGAAAAGCACCTCACCTGATCTTTCAATGGTACGAAAAGCTTCCAAACCTTCCAACAAGGGTTAAGACTGCCCCCTTACCGTTGTGAATTCAATCCCATTAAACATATTTGGATCATATACAAAACTTACTACGATAACCTTATTGGACGTAACGGTATAGTGACGCAGCAGTTTTGGAAACATGGCAAAATATTTATATTTTATTTTCAGTTGACCGTTTTGATTTTCTTCCTAACAACCAATACATGTTCCTCAAATTATGACCTAGTTGTTTTCGCTTAAAAAATATATGCTTCCTCCAGTTTAATCTTCTGTCCAATTATATACCTAGATATTTGACTTCATCACCTTGTGGGATTCCTTTACAGTTTAAGGTTACAGTCGGACATGTTTCCCTACGCATGGTAAATGTTGATGTAGTAATTTCTTTTCATTTAATTTGACCCTCTATTTTGTCATCTAAATCTTGTATTTTATTTAAATTACTTTGTAGGATTTCTGAGGCTATTTTGGGATTTTTGTTAGATGATAGTATTGCCGTATCATCCACAAAAGTGACTGTGGTGGTATTTGTATCCATTAGTATATAAGGTATAATATGGGTCCTAGGACGTTTCCTTGGGCACCCCAGCGAGAATTTGTTGTATGCTTGTGTATTTATTCTCATACGTTACCTGGAAATTTCTGATATTCGAATTGATCGACGTTTTCAAAAGAATATTTTCTACTTCCGCTACTTATTCTTAGGTTATCTTTGGGCTCTATTTTCTTTGCTCTCATTTTAAAGTATTTTGTTTTACTTTCGTTTTTACATAGTCTGAACTTTTTCAATATTGTTTCCATTTTTTTGAATATTCTTATGAGTTCTGATTTTGATCTCATAATCAATGCAATATCGTCTGCAAAAGCGATAACTTGTTGTCTTTTGTAGTATATTATACCATCTGTACACCACTTTCTCGTAGGATAGCTTCTGGGATAAGGTTAAATAAGGTGGAAAATGGATCTTATTAGTACCATTGTTATCTGTACTAATTTCCATTGTGGTGAGAAATGACCTAATCTCATTATAGAGTTAAATAACCTTGTCAGAAATTGAAAATCTTTCTCTGGGAGTTGCTGTACAGTTTTTCCAGTAATAAGGTCGTATCCTGGTGCCTTTATTATACTTTCTAAGGTTTTACGAGTACTGAAATAAGCTCTTCTTCAGTTTGTAGTGAGTATTTTCCGTTATTTGGCGTAAAAACTTTTTTAAGATGTGTTGCAAATGTTTCGGATTTTTAAAGTGGAGTTTTCTGTAATGACACATGGTCGGGTTTATAGGATAGGTTGACCTGGAGAGTGGAGGTTAGGTATAATGAAACAACTTCTATCTATCGTGTCTAGATTCAGAATGGTTTTATTTCCTCTTCCTTGCACCTGTCCGTCACGTCACTCTTACAATGTTACCAACCTGAGTGCGTTCCGAATATTTACTTATTTACGTACATCACATCCCCCTCTTTTTAAAATGATTAAATAAAAATATTTATTTAACAAATCTTTAAATAAACATTTATGAATTTCCTCAATTGTTTCATACATCCTTTACCCCCTTTATTTTATAATAAAATTACTTATAAATCTAATCTATCAGGTTTTTTAACAATTCGGCCTGAAGAGGTCTGTGCAGGTAAGTTTATTGAAGAGTGATGATCAGAAGGATTATCAGAAACACTTTTAAGATTTTGTGACTCACTAGTTTCAGATTCGTTATCTGTATGTTCATCATCAGAAGTTGCAGGAATGCGAACTAAAAATTGTTTTGAAAATTTGAATGTTGTGTCTTTTCTGATAATTTTCACTGGGATTGTATAGTTCTGCCTTCGTAAGGTCCTTGTAGCCTTCAATAACGAGTAGTCAGTGGCTTGGGTTGTATCTAGTTTTTGTAAGTATTTCAGGAATATGATCAGTTATCAGAATGTGATGTGATCAGAACGTGAAAATATATTATTAATTAAAACCGTATTTTTATTTTTTTTGACAGTGCTTTAAATATTGGGAGAATTTGCTTTTTCCATTTCGAAAAAGTTTCAGCACCGCATACCTTTTAAGTCAAAGCTTTCATCCCTAAGCCAAAATACTCGCAAAATTGTGAAATATACTTCATCTAATATCATTTAATTGAAATTAATTTGAATTTATTTTGCCCTACAGGATCAAAATAGAAAGCGCTCGCTAAGCTGTACAGATGATGGTCCGAGTGCAAAGAGAATGAAATTGTCTGATGATCACGAATCGACTAATGATCAGGAAACGCCTAATGATCAGAAAATGCCTAATGATGATGGTCCGAGTGAAAAGAAAATGACATTTTCTGATGGTCACGAATCGACTAATGATCAGGGAATGCCTAATGATCAGAAATTGCCTAATGATCAGGAAATGCCTGATAATCACGAATTGCCTGATGATCAGAAATTGCCTAATAATCAGGAATGTTCTGATGATCAGAAATTGCTTAATAATCAGGAATGTTCTGATAATCAGAAAATGTCTAATTATCAGGAAGTACCTGAAAAAGAATTTTAAAAACCTTTAGATATTGGTTTTTATTTTCATATATTTTATTTAACCTTTATTATTCGGAGGCTGGGGTACCATGAAACAAAAAAGTTGGTTTTACTAATAGCTATCCTACCTGAGGCTTTTTTTCCTTCCTTTCCTCCAAAACATTTCCTTTTTGATGCCTTTCTCATGGAAAGTAGGACTTCTTCTTTTCTACAATGGCTTTCATTTCTGGAGTTCTCCTAGCTATCATATTCTTGCCTTTCTTCCTTGACTTCTGAACAGTTTTCATTCTCCTGCTTTTGGATAACCACGAAAATCTTCAGGAGAGAGGAAGGCTTAACTTGAACCAGCTCCTCGATCAAATTTCTGCATGATTTGAAGCAGCTCCTTCTTCTGCTTGTAGAAGAGAACCATTAGGCGACTAACTTGGCACAGTATAACCGTGTTTCTTGGGTGGTTGATGATCCACAGTGCCAGAAGGCAGTCGATCAGTTACGTAATTGCACACAGGAAGTCTGCTTCGGTAGATATATGTCGATCAAATAAGTGTATCCTATTTTCTTGAATCCTGCAATTATATTGGAAGGCTTCATGCTTTTCTGATGAGCTTTATACATGAAGGATGCTGTATTATAAATTGATACTGTTTTCCCAGAGTTTTGCATTATCCAAGAGTCAAGAGCTCAAGAAACGCCATTTTCCATGCATAGGAAAACAGCTTCCAGGAACAAATGCTTTCTACGTTGTCATAAAGTAATGGAGCAGGGTTTTTTCCAGAACTGCAGGTGTAGCGAATGAAATGCTTAATAACTTCCACAAATAGTTCTGATGTCATCCAACCAGAAAAAAGACACGTGGAAAAATTATCACTGGTGGAATAGTGCTGCCATATGTAGAAATTTTCAGCCACTATTCGTTGGAGATTTTGCATAGTTGATATGACCGTTTCATCTAAATTGAACACCCCTTTTCCATTACCAAATTCTGCATACTGTTTGTCCAACATTTCCAAATTATTGAAAAACAGATCTACATTCTCTTTGGTAAAAGAAGTAGCGTGAGATAGACTGCAAACCTCTGTGGGGTGCCTTTTTAAAAAGTTATAAAACCAGTTAATGTCTGCTACTTTCTTCTTTTCCCATGATGGAACATATGGTATTTTGTTCATCACTGCCATTTCATATGCAACTCGTCGGCAATCTTTAACTGGTGGGCCATAGTACGTTTTACGGAACACAATTAGGAAATTTTTCAGCTTCTCTTGCTCTGCTGTGAAAATTATCCCAATTGAATAAGTAGACGCATATTTCATATTCTCCTTAGTACGTGCTTTCGTTAATATCACATATCTTGATAAAGTTTTTATCACATATCTTGATAAAGAATCCATGATTCACATTTTTTAGAACGTCAGCACTTCTCATACTGCATCTGCCCAAGACCATTTTCCCTGCTGCCTTTATATCATCTTCAAAAAACAGTCCCTTGCCGGTTTTTCGCTGTTGATTTCGCACCATTGTGAAATAAAAAGAAAAAACTGCTTACTGCACAATGAAACACTCCACGTGGGGCCCTATGAAACGTTTGAATGAGCCCAAACGCCTCTGTTTCAAGGAATCTCATTCGAGCCATTTTGATTTCATTCACCTGCTACGATGAACGTGAAGAGGTAGAAAAGCTAAAGGTGGACAAAATCTTAAGACATACATGTGCCATAAAATATTATAAGAGCTGACTGAATAAATTAATTACTCTTACCTTTTAAATGTAAAATTCGTTTGAATGACAATTTTTGTTTCACCACAAAAAACCGCGCTTCACCTGTGCGGTGAGATGAGACTCTGTCAGAATCCTATCGCACTAGAGCTTTCGGTTCACTTAGTGCAGACTGTTTCATTGTGGCCCAGCCTCCCCTTCATTTCTGGACGGTTGTGATATGTTTATGATCAGGTTTTGTATACTATTTCCAACAACTTTTTTATTAAACATTTTAAAGGACCGACAAAAAAAATTTCCTTTTAAAATTGTTTAATAGATTAGTTTTAATGTTAATCTCTGTAAAACAGACTGACACCTGCAAAACATCTCTGAGAAAATTTAAAAAACATTTTTATATATTGAGATTAGCCATGAATCTCTTATCTAGATAAAGTAGATGTAGGACTTATTGTTCTATTGCATACTAAACAATCCAGATCTGATATATTTTTATACTATATTTTTTATTACATATATAAACTATATTTTTATACTAATTTTTGAAACTAAATTGTTTACTACTTATATAAACTACAGTAGTGGCCAAAATTGTGAAAACAACAAAAATTTTAGTTTTGTTATCTACATACCTCTTTTTCACAAGACTTATATTATTTATAAGTTTATTTATAATTTTATTGCATCGTTTTATGCTTCTACTTAATATTTAACATCTATTTTAAGAGGAAAAACCCTCTAAAAATTGAAAAATAAATAAAACAACAGCAGCCGTTAGCTATTAGTAGATATATTAAAAAATTTGTACAATGGTTATTATCAAGAAAATTAGTATTTGGTGGGATAACTTTTGTTTTTTAGGATAGACTCGATTCTGCGAGGCATGGATTTCCCGAGACGGCCAATTCTTCTGGTGTAATAACTCTAAACCAGTTACTTGAGTTTCGGCGTGATACTAACGCTTTCAGCCTTGACCATAAATTTTCTATTGGATTTAGATCGGGACTGTTTTCATGCCAAGGCAGAACAGTAACGTCATGGTTTCTCAACCATTCCATGGAAGTCTTAGCTGTATGACAAGGCGCTCCATCCTGCTGGAAGATGCACTATTGGGCATCCCCTTCAAACAAATCTCTGATAGTCGGCAGCAGTTTGGCTTGCAGTATCTCCTCCTGATATTTTTTTGCAATTATATTGCTCTCTATTACTGCTAAATGTCTAACTCCATTAGTGGTCATACAAGCCCATACCATGACACTCACAGGTCACGGTCACTATGAAGATCCTCACAGGATCTTCATAGTGACCGTTGTACACTGGGGCAAAAAGTCTTTCCCCGGTCGGCGGCGAACAAACTTCACTCCGTCACTCCCAAAGATAGAGATTCTGGTTTCATCACTCCAAATTACCTTACCCCACTGTTCTTCTGTCCACCCTCTGTGTGCCAAAGCCCAATCAATGCGTTTTTGTCTCTGTTTGTTGTTCAGGAACTGCTTCTTTCTAGGAGTCCATTTTCACACAACTTTCTTCTGATAGTGCGGTCCGATATTTGTAAGCCAGTTGATTTGATCATAGCATTAATTTCTTTTGCGGATCTACGATGATCTAAAGAAAGTCGGCATATTCTACGCTCATCGTATTAACTAACTTTCGGTTTTCTGCCTGTTCTTTCTGCTGATTTTGTCGTTCCAGTATGATGATAACGTTTACAAACTTTCATTACACCTGATTTTGTGGCGCCACCACCCAATTTGTTTGCTAATTCTTGATATATGTAACCTTCTATTTAAAGGATAATTGCTATGGCTCCCTTTTCTCATTGCTAAGTCAACACGTTTTGGGTTTCTTGGTGCCATTTTCGTTGAATCGACATTGATGTATTCCTCTCCGATAATTAAACAATATCACCTTGCCTTGCTTATATATTTATCCACGCTGTCAGTAGCGCAGCGGTAACTATTCGGTGCCATTAATTATATAAAAATCATAATCACGCCACTGTCCGCCTCTTTGGATATAGTCGGAACACGCCACAAGCGCGAGGTTGGTCTTTCCTACGTGGAGTTTACAGTAACAACAACAATGACCAGCAATACAGCAAAACGCTATGGCAACATTGGCAATACAGTATTGCCAATGTTGCCATTCACAAATCTCGAATTTTTGGCGTTTTGCTTGAATCTGTTTCCATAACTTATTATAAATAATTATGTTAATATATAAAGAGTGACAAATACATAAAATATTAAGCAGAAATATAAAACAATAAAATAAAAACGTAATTATATTGATAAACTAAAACTAAATACATCACGATCATGAGACGAGTGTTGCTGGAAAAACGATAATTTTTGTAAAGTTTTCAGAATTTTGGCCACTATTGTATATTTGTTTCTATTAAAGTTTTTAGTTAAGGTGAACCGGGGTAAGTGTGACATAATTTCTTCTACCTATTGTAAAAGTGAAGCTGTAGACTTAAATTGTACACGAATCGTTTTCATTTTTTACAAACAGAATCTGTGGTTAAATCACCACAGATCTCAAAAAACCTACAAAACGACCATAAGACCAATAGTAATTAACAGCAAGATAAGAAGAGCAATTGAAAGTTTTTGAGAGGAAGGTTATGAGAAAAATACTGAAACCAAAAAGGGAAAACGAAGAGGATGCAAGACAATGGATGCATCACAAAATACAAGAATGGATGGGTTAAGGTAACATACTTAGAGCAATAAAAACACTAAGAATTAGATGGTATGGACACATAATGACAAGAGGGAACAGCAATCCGTTAAGAGTTATAACGGAATGGATACCACCAGATAAAAGAAGCAGAGGCAGACCTAAACTGAGATGGAGACAACAAGTGGAAGAAGACTTAAAGAGTATGGAAATTAGAAATAGGGAAAGGACAAAAAGGACAATCAAAGATAGGAAAGTAGTAGAAACAGCGAAGTCATACCAGAAACTATAAAACCAAACTCCGAATGGAATGATCCCCCACATACAAAGGATCTTCAAGTGAAAACAGCTTCAGCTTCTTGAGGAGCGCATGGCTTATATATATGGAAAAAATTATTCTAGGAGTTCATAGGTATCAAAACCTACTGCAAACGTTTACTGATTATTCCTACCAGACGTAGGTTCGGGGTAAACATGAAACGAGATCACTTTCTGCGAAGTCCCTCATATCATCTACTACAGGCCACCAAAAGGTCAAAATAGTTTTGGAAGCCCTCCTTGCCAATTTTGTGCTATATGACCCATCTTCCTTCGGACTCCCATCTACAATCTGACCAACACAGTATATAATAGTTTTTTTACTGGAAATCATAACAAGCACCCAGGGTCCAGCCTTGATTGTTGAAATTTTTCTATTTATGGACTCCATGAAATCATCCTCTTGTTCTTGTAACTCAAGTTCGTTTTCAAAATCACTCTCACCGGAATCAAATATTTTATCTGACTCTTCTTCTTATTCGTGCATGACTTTGGCTTTTTTCTATCTTTGGATATATTCACCGGTTTGAGGTTTTTTTTTATTTCACTTAGCCTTTACATTTTGTTTCAATCTGTTGATTGCCTTTATTTTAACGATCTAAATACCCAAAGATCCAAAGGCTGCAAAACGTGACTTAAATGTGCCGGAAGCTTTAGGATAATAACATTTTTGTTCACTTGCTTTTTGAACAAGTTGAAGATCGATATGTGACCTATTTTCATCATAAATCAATAACGCAGGTCCTTTATATCCAATAAATTAAAAAAAAAACTTTTTTCAAAATAATTTTTAACTATCATTAACTCTATCCAGCCAGTTTTTGTTGCAGCATAGGTTATTCCAGTAGATTCTTGATCGCTACAAGCTTTTTGTCCATCTGCAGTAAACGCCATTAAAACAATGATGTTTTCTTTCCCGGGCCCTGGTGTTGTTCGGGAGACCTAAATCCGGTCGGTGCTACCACTTGGTCTTACTCGTATCCAGACAAAAACTTGTTTCATCAAGATTCCATATTTGTCTAGAACTGAGATTTTCAGAAACACGTTAAAGCATTCTTTGATGGAGACAGGATGGATACTTTTTTCTTGCACCTTCAACACTTTGCGCTATTTTCAAGAAAAGTTGTGAGCTTGTTTGAACCGATTAAAAAAATCATCTCTAGGAACGCCATCACAAAATGGTGTGTGTATGTTATTTTGACTCTGTGTTTGACTTTTCACTCCTCGGATGCTGTTTAAATGAGTAAAAAGTATTGCTTTGTGTATCGAATATACTTTTGCTGCTCTATATAAGGTAAGTCTTCTACTTTTGACCTCTTCTACAGTCCCCTTTAAAGTATCAGCTGAATACAATGACCTTCGCCCTTTTTTTACGTATTTGCCAACCATTTTGAAGCACAACAGTGATCTGAAAATGAGTAAATCATTAGAAACAAAATGTACGGCCTAAAATTTGTTCCTGGTAGTTTACCTTAGAGGATAGAGGAAGTAGGTACTGTTTATTAAGTACATCAATATTAATAAAGAGTGCCTACTTCCGTTAAATTATAACATGCAGGTTTACACTTCTCCTATGCTACCGGTTACACTTTCCCGCCAAATTATTTCTGAGGGGCAAGTATAACCTACATGTTTTTTTACTTCAAACCTTAAGTGATTTTAAATTTATTGCTAGAATTAATAACAAAGAATAAAATTGTACTATTACCAAATTTTTACACTCCAAGAAACAGAAATGATCAAGTATAATACTAAAACTTCACATTTCGAACTATTACTTTCCAGCTACTAGGCAAGAAATAATTTTGAAACCCGGTTATAACAGTTAATATTTTAAACCACAGAAATACAGCTGTTATAGTCCCACTACTGTTTTATAGATGTCACCACTGTAACTCATTAACATGGAGCTCTAAGACATTATAATGTTTTCTGATCGAAACGTTTTGTTGGTGCATTTTTTTGATTGATTATTTGAATAATTTTATATTGTTATTGAGACTTTTTACAAATAACCTGTATAAATATTTGTTGTATTAATAAAATGTTATATATAAACCGTTGTTTTTATAAAATGTAAATATAAATTTGTGTATCATTTTTTTATTAAAATATTTTATATTTAAATAAAAAAAATGATACATAATAATCATAGAAGAGAGTGACTACAGTTTAGACACTTCTTGCATGTTTTTATTTTCAATATGAGGGACTGTCGCAATGTAAGTTTGCCTTTGACGAATATGTATATCATCTGGGTGCGTAACAATAATTTTTAGTCTTCTTGTAAATCTTTTTGTGATTTTGGCGATCACATTGACCTATATTATTCTACTCACAGCAGATTTCTCAAGATTGTCCAGCAAGGATATAAGTCTGCGTCTAATACCTCTTTTGCCCTCTATCTTGCCTTGTAGAATCAACTATAGAAGTCGATTTATATTAACGCATAATGTGGCCGAAGTAAGCCAAGTTTCTGTTTTTTACGGTGTTAATAATTTCTTTGTCTCTTCTTAACCTAACCCCCCAGACTTCTCCAGCTCTTAGGCACATCGCTTAGACAACACTTTTCCCCTATGCTATACATCCCACGGGCACGATTGTATTACACCATCATTTTTTGTGTTTGTAAGACCCCTGTGCCATGTATCAACATGGTACGATGTTGGTACATCTTAGAATTGAGGAACTACGTTCACAATTTGATGAGTTAGTTGTGGTCGGCTGTCTGATTATTTGCCGATTGAGTATGGTGTAGATGTGCATGTGCGTATTTCGTAGGAAGGTATTTACGCGTTTGTGTCATGTTAATTCATCGAATCTACACTTAATACATAGTTGCAGCTTCTGTCATGTACTCAGTTGATCCACGGGTGTTTTTTTGGTTATACTTTCTTCACCTTTTCCTGTCTTATATAGCAATGGGGCTTTTCCTATTAGCCATTCGGACGTACCGTTTCGTGGATGAAAAATTACCCATCGAGTTTGTGTGGAGTAGTGCCAGACTCAGACTAACGGCCTCGAACCGGCACGGTAGGTTTGATAAAATATGGTTTGCGCTTTTTATTGTCAAATCTATTCTATTAAACACCTAAGCTGTGTTTATACCACTAAAATACCCAGATAACAATATAAACTTGATTCAGACTTGCAAAAAGTTTGATATATCAAACAAGAGGTTTGCTTCAAATTTGCCAGTCAACTGTACACACTTGCAGCAAGTTTAAATCAAACTTGCTAGTTACAATGCGACAAACTTGCTTGAAGTTTGTTTTTATACAGAATATACAATCTTGATATACAAACTTGCATAAAACTTGTTTTGACATAGTAGCTAGTTTTGTTTGGCAAATTTGTCATATTTTTGTTACATTACCTTAGCTCCAGTATCTAATTTGTATGATACAGACTTATCATTAATATAAATATCAGCTGACCACATATCTTTTCCAAACTTGTGTTTATTTAAGTTTACTGACCTGACAAAATACTGATACTCACTGCCGTCAACCGTCACTCTCACTTTCTGAACTGTGCACATCAATTAAACTGGATTCTGTTACTTGATGCACTTTCTTCTTCTGCTCTTTCATTCCCTTTCTTGGAATTTCAGGTTTCCCTGTCACATTGCTCCTACTAATGGTTATGGCATTGACATTTAGCTTTATCCCAAGCAGGACATCGATTGTCTCTCAAATGATTATATCCACATCTAGTACACACACGAACACATCTATTTCTATCGCTCGAAATATGTCGACTGCTTTCATTAGCGTTCACTCTCAATCTCTGAGCAGTTTTTCTTGTGTAGTTTTATTGTATACGTTCATTACTATTCTATCTCTGATCATCTGCTCTTGTTGGGTATACTCTGTTGTTTTAATGGCTTTCCGTAGTTCTGTAACACATGAGTCAAATGGCTTCTTTCTGGCTAATACTATTAAACTTAAATCTTAAATCAGTTATAATCTTCATGCCATACTTTGTTGAAGGCCTTAGCTACATCTAAAAATATTGTAGAAGACTTTCTTTTCTTTTAATGGTTTTTCAATTATGTTGGTAATTCTGTGTACCTGATCAATCGTGGAATGTTTATTGTTAAAGCCAAATTGATGGTATGAAATCACTTTTTTCTCTTCCATTATGGGTTTCATTTTTTTTAGCAAGTTTCTTAAAAAGCTTTGATATCACTGATAAAAGTGATATTGGCCTATATGAGGAGACTTCATTTGGTGATTTTCCTGATTTTGGTATCATTATAACTCCAGCTATTTTTCATAAATTTGTGACATATCTCAATCTAAATGCAGCATTCATTATATTGGTCAATTTTACTATGGCTTTACGAGACAGGTTTTTGAGTAATTTTCCAGTGTTTATGATTATATCCTGGTGCTTTCTTCGGTTTTATGTTGTCTTTTATTTCATCAGCTACTTCGGGGATGATGGTCTGATTCGGCTTTAGCGATATTTGATCATTAATTTGTTCTTAAATGTATTTCCTAAATATCTGGCAAATCTCTCTGCCTTTTGATTTTAGCACAGTTAACGTCTTTCAGTTTAATGGATGGAGAACGGGTTACTGTTTTTTTAGTCTTTTTGTTGCTCTCCTCAGTGCTGCTATCATCCGTCAACTCTCTCACGTAAGAACTGATGGGCTCATTTTTTATATCTCTCTTTTAAGTTTTTGGCTAGCATTGTTCAAATTTTTTTTTATGTTAAGGAGCTCTGGTTTGTTGCCACTTCCTTCTTAATTGTCTTTACTCTAACTCTTTAATTTCGTTCGCATAGTTATTTCCTTTTATTTTTGATCTTAGAGTAGAAGTACTTTCCCATGCTGATTTTTGTATAGTTTGAACAAACAACCCTACTTTCTTATCTAATTGTTCAGGTTTTTTAATGCTACTAATACTACAATTTAATTCTAGCTTCAAGGATTGATCTAAAACTTCCCTAGTCTGTTAGTTTATTTATTAGTATCGGGTTACACTCCTCTCTAATGATCATGTTACTCACAGTGAGTATTATAGGTGAATGATCTGAATTCACATCCCAACCATAATTCTTCTTTCAGTACCCTGTCCGATTATCGAACTTGGCGATGATATTGGCAATGGCAATAATAACTTTGTTTACGGCGGCTCTAAATAAATTCGCGGTGGTCTTTTGATACTATTCTCGTAGATTTCGGAGCCAGGATGTTCTTCTTAGGCCTGGGTCTCTCCTTACGGCGATCTTACCCTGTATTATGAGGTGTAGAAGGTTATACCTCCCTGGATGTCTTATTACATGACCGAAATATTGTAACTTTCGAATTTTTATCGTTTGTGTTATTTCTGTGCTCTTTTTCATTCGATCTAAAACTATTTCATTTCTCATTTGATCAACTCAAGTCTCTGTAAGGTTCCAGCCCTCCATACTGTTGACGCATTATTAATTACTAATTTTCATACCCTATTGGTTATGCAACCAATATAACGTAATGTAGTTAGTGTTGCCTATGGAAAAAATATAAGTGTGAACGCCGGTTTTCGGCAGATTGCGAGGTTAGATTTTATACATATAAGAAAAAAGAATAAAGAGGCAATTACCGAAATTCTTGTAAATTTTTATTTAAACAAAAAGGTGAATTAAATACAGTCCATTACATCAATTACGAAACACATACCATACAGCAATGTGGAGAATATGCAGCAGCGTATTAATCTGATTTTAAGGTTTAACGTAATATCTTTATTAATTAGAATTTTCTTTAATATATAGAAGGCGGCTCTGGCTTTTCCAATGCATATTCTTATTTCTTTATTTATATCCCAGTTATCGTTAACGTTTGCGCCCAAATAGGTAATATTGTGGACTCTTTCTAACTCCATTCCATACGCTCTGATGTTCGTTGGTTGTAACTCCGTTTTGCTGATAACCATAAATTTTGTCTTAGAAGTATTAAATTTTAGCCCATATTCATCACATGCTTCGGTTACCCTATTTATAAGTCGTTGCAGGTCTTCTTCATTGGAGGCAGTAAGTACCGTGTCGTTTGCATATCTGAGATTGTTGACATTAATTCCGTTGATTTGAATGCCTGTATCTTCAACTAAGGCTTCTTTGAAAATAAATTCGGAGTAGATATTAAAAAGTAGAGGCGATAGAATACATCCTTGCCTCACTTCACGTCGTATTTCCACTGCTTCCATCGTGTTGTGTCCAATTCGTTTGTTTGCACATTAATGCCAATACAAATTTTTGATAATACGGAGGTCTCGGTCATCAATTCCCACCTGTTGCAAGACACCTATAAGTTTGTCATGGTTTACTCGTTGAAAGGCCTTTTCGAAGTCGATAAAACACATATATAGGTACCGATTGTTCGATATCCCTACATCTTTGAACCTGGTGACAGAGAACTCTACAGAGAAGAGTGCTTCTCTGGTTCCAAGGTTGGTTCTGAAACCAAATTGTGTTTTACTTAGTTGTACTTCTATTTTGTTGTAAATTCTCGAGTGCAGTATTCTTAGGAAAATTTTCAGTACTTGATTCATTAGACAGATAGTGCGATGATCGCTACACTGTTTGGCATTTATTTTTTTCGGTATCATTACAAATGTTGACAGTAGCCAGTCTGTTGGTATATGTCCTGTTTCGAATATTTTATTGAAGAGGTTTAGCAGAGAATGTTTACCCTTATCCTCGAGTAGTTTGATTATCCATCTGCACCGGTTGCTTTCCTATTCTTTGATAGCTTTATAGCTCTTTCCATTTCATCGAGTGTTATGTTTGGACCAGTCGATATATTTTCGATTTGGATTTCTGTTCTATCGTCATCAAACAGCTCCTCAATATATTCTTTCCACCTTTCTAATCTGCCTTGCTCATTGACTATATTTCCCTGTTTATCAAGTAAACTACTTGCAGTTGATCTATATGTTTCAGTTATTTTTTTCACCTTTTTGTACATATTAGTATTCTTTTTCTGCAGTTCTTCTATTTCAAGACATTTGTTGCTGTACCATTTTTCTTTTGCATCCCGGATTTTCCTTCGGATTTCTTTATGGATTTTATTGTATTCTCAGTGTTTTTATTTTTTTGTTTTCGTCTGCTTTCCATTAGTCCCAATATTTCATCAGTCATCCATTGTTCGCTATTCCGGTGATTAGTGCCTCCTTCTCCGGAATAGAATACACCGTGGTCATCTATGCACCGCATTTCGCATATCCCAAGAACTGGTATATTGAGCCTTATTATCTCACGTATGGTGTTTTGTATCTTACCGGACTCGTAGAGACTTCTCACATTCCATGTGCCAATTCTGATACCTGATTTTATTCTTATTTCTTTTTCATTATCACAGGGATTTCGCTGGATAACGGCCTGGGAAGCCCTGTGTGCTTGTCTTCTCCTGCCGGATCTTTGTGTCCGAGAACCATGATCAGTATACCTTTTCTTATATGATAGTGCCATGATGATTGAACTAGGGAACAATAATGGGGTGGTTTCCCGTTGCCTTTCTTTTGCGCCTTGAGCTGGTACTGATGATGGCTGCTGCCCTTCATCACATATAGTGATTCTATATAATCCCTAAAATTAAGGGATTGCCACTTCCGCCATTGCTTGGCTGCCGTTGCGGACTTCATCCGTGACCCTGGATAAGGGACCCTAAGCAGGTACTAGATTCCCCGGTCAGGAAACACCTGGAATCTCATTAATATCTATATAATTGGATGAGATATTTTTAATAACGAACAAATCAATTAATTCCGGTATTTGATTTCTATCTTTTGGTCAATAAGTCGGTCTACCTGTTGATATTGCCTCACATTTCTGTTCTTTTATGGCTGCCATTAACTCTTTTCCTTTACTTGTTGTCAATATTGATCCCCATTGGGTGTGCTTTGCATTAGTCATCTCCAATGATTTATCTTTTTCCCCAATTTTCCATATATTCATATCCTACAAACTGTTCTTGTTTATTGAAATGCTTAGGAGGCTATAAATTGAGCTTATATTAATTTCGCAATTAATTTTGAGTTTGGCACATACTGAAGCTTCTTCTTTCTCATTTTGTTGTATTGTCAGGATGTAGAGTGTGGTATGCCATGTATCCTCTAAACTTTATGAAAGATTGTTTAGTAAAATGTGTTTTAGAAATGAGACACAAATCAACTCCTTTTATATTTAGGATTGGCTGTAGCTCATTTTGATGTAGCAGTCCATTGGTAACCATAGGTACTTATGACTAAGAAATAAAAGTTTTGCCAACACATTAATTTAATACTCGCAGATTTTCTTTATTAATTTTTTATAAATATTTAAGCAGGAATTAAATTAAAACTGTGCCTAGTTAAAACTTACCCTGAAAACTTGAGAATTTTTGTATTTGGAACCAATTTCAAAAATATTAGAACATCAATTGCAAGGTTGGTACGTTTTTACTGGCAACATTAGCACGTACACTGCCTTTGTATAATTTAAATATACTATCTCGTGTCGCTAATTATTTTTTAAGTATGCCACTAACAGTGTAGCTCAATATAGCTTATCGCGTCACAATTATGTGGTCGGCAGTGAACGTGTTAAAGTTAAACATATTGCTCCTATGAAGTAAATACAAATTAAAAATCCAGTTACAAAGTTGATTTTTTCTGCCTGGCAAATATATATTATAAAACAAATTATAAAACCTGAGAAAAGTATATGCAAACATATAACCTCCCTCTCTGTCTGGAGTCGTCGCTTCTACTGGGGGATTGGACGCATGTTTGAGCCAATAATGGAAAGTCTATATATTTAGGAATTCTACAGTATTTACTGCCTTCCCTCGCTCAACCGTTTCCATCTCTCTCTGTTGTTCCATTCTTCATCGTTTAGGCCTCTCTTACTCATGGCTTCGTCTACTTCGTTCCTCCAGGATTTTCGGGGTCGTCCTCTTTTCCTCCTTCCTATGGGGCTCCATTCGGTTATTCTTTTTATCCATCTGCTGTCGCTAGTTCTTCTTACATGTCCATACCACTTTAGTCTTTTTTGTTCTATATATGTTAGTATGTATGTTTCTATTGATGTTCTTTGCTTTATTTCGTCATTACTTCTCCTATCCATTCTTGTTACGCTGCAGCATCTTCGCAGGCATTCCATCTCTATTGCTACTATCTTACTGCTGTTTTTCTTGTTTATGATCCAATTTTCAGCCCCATATGTCATAATACTTCGTACTAATGATTTATAAATCTGCGTTTTTGTCTTCATATTTAGGTGTCTATCCCACCATACTGAGTTAAGTTGTCGGATTGCTGTTCTTGTTTGTCCTAATCTTTGTGTAATTTCTTCCTCTGTTGTTGCCTTTTTCGTGATTATAAACCCCAGGTATTTGAATTTATCCTTTCCTTTGATTGTTACGTTGTCATCAATCTGTAGATCTTCTATGTCTTCTTCACTTGTAGATAGGTACTCTGTTTTCGCGAGGTTAATATCTAGGCCAGCCTTGGTATATTCTTGGAAAGTCTCTGATTGGTTAAACCAGTGCAGCAAAACTAGAATAAGGCTACTAATATATTTGAGATGAAAAAGCAGTTGAGCCCAAAATAGCACTTGTTGGTCAAGAAAATTCTGCAGTAGTGCTATTTCCATTCTTGTCAATTGTTCCCAGGTATACAAATTCATTAACTGCTTCGATAACATCGCCTTTTATAACGAGTGGTCACAGAATTGATCATGGTTACCTGCTTATCTTCACATATATATTTCGACACGTATCGTATATAAACGAAATAGTTGTTCCCTTCATCCATGTGGTTGCTAGTCTTCCTCGTTTTCGTTTTTCTGTGAGGGTCCATTCTTTTTTGTGTATTCTTCTTTCCTTCATTCGTCTTACGTGCCGGTACCATACTAGCTGTTGCATTTCGATGTCTTCTATGATTGTTCTTTCTATTCCCATTTGCTGTCTAATGCCTTCGTTTCTTATATGTTCTAGTCTAGATCTTCTTTCTGACCTCCCCCAAAAATCCATCTCAGTGGATAGTAATTTAGCCTTGTACTTCTTGGTTAATTACCAGACTTCAGCTCCGTAGGTTAATCAGTCAGCCAAGTTTTAATATTTTGTAAATTCGTTTTTATTTTCTGTTCGTATATTTTTTTGCACAGTACTGAATTCAGGGTTTCTATCACCTGTCTTCCCTTTACATCCTTTCTTTAATATTTTCTTCGTTTCGTCCTGTACTCGTTAGTTTTATTCCCAAATATACATATTCATTGCAGCTTTCAATTGCCCCCTGTTCCAGGTTCAGTTTCTCCGTTCTTTCACACACACACACACACACACACACACACATATATATATATATATATATATATATATATATATATATATATATATATATATATATATATATATAGGGTTTCAGTTATTTTCTGGGTTTGACTCCGCGTTAAATAGTTTTGGTTTTTATAAAAACCATTGTTTTGGCGACGTTTCGGCAAGGTCACACTTGCCATTGTCAAGTCAGATTAGTTCTGCTTCTTCTTGATGTTCCAGGAGAACTATATATATATATATATATATATAATAAAGTTAGGAGATATCGGCATAGCTAGCAATGGTTCATGTTCCCTCCAATATGATCCGTTATTTAGTATTTAGCAAACTTTATAGTCATTTGCATTGTTTATTGAAATAGAGATCAAATTTACAATTAAGTATATATTAACATCCAGACAGAAAAAATTAAGAACTGTAGTTTATTAACAGTTTAATAGCATAAACCATTAAAATAAAACTATATTAAACAAAATTGAACAGAGAACCATTTCTTCCAGCCAGCGAAAAGAAAATGGACTCAACTATATTTATACAAACCATTTGTTTAACTAATTTAATAACAACTAACAAACTACTTAACAATTAATGAAACCGTAAAAATTGAGTTCGGCAGCAAGATTGTTGCATAACCAAATTATAAGGAGTTTTCTTAACGGTACGATTGAAAAATTTGTACTATCAATTAAATTTTAGTCACTAAGATTACTATAGTTCAAACTTTAATGTCAATAAGCCTATTATCACAAATATATTGATTTATTTACATGCCTAATTAGGTAATAACAAAACCCATAGTAACTACAGTATTTACCATTGAATTTTAACTGAACATATCAAAGGACCTTACAGCCAAACTTTGAATTACAAAGAATGTTATACCTTAAAACACATACTGTTTCGTTGTATTATACTCCAACTTAAAATACCACAAAACTCTCATTTAATTACTAACTTTTACTTGGTTCACTGTGCTGCTAACATCGATCCCCTTCACAGATATATCTTGCCTAATCGTCTCATACCAAATCTTCTTTGGAATACCTCTACTCCTACCGCTTATATGAATATAACAAAATATTAATTATACCACATAACTCAATAAGTTCAGACTTTTACATATAAGTGGTACCACTAATGACAAATCCATATGATCTAGAATGTATCATCCTTAGCCTAAAAGTTACAGCGCTTTAAGTTATACTCTAATCAGATAAAAAAATACTGTATAAGCAATGCAATGGATTGATAAGTATTATTAAACCCCCGAAATGATCGCTCTAGTGGCTTCAAGTACGCAGTTATTTAATCAAAAAAGTTCACAAAATCTGTTTGGCCAATCGCAAATTGAAGATGTGCGGAATAGCACACGATATACAGAATTAACGGTATGCTAACTATTATCCTTAAATTCGTGCATAGCCGAGCATGTACGTCACTCAGAAACAAGAAATTCTCAGCCTTCCCTCTTGGAAGGCTAAGGTTTTTATGCATTGTAAAGATATATAATATTTGATGTGTTTTTTAAACTATTTTTCTGTAACATGTACACCACAATAAATCATATGAATTAAATTTGCTGTTTTTCTCCAAAATTCCATGAATAAAAAGTAGTAACATTCCCAGATTTTTCAACATCTAGAAGCAGCAATTAATATATTAAATTCAAAAGTCAGCAGGGCAATTAAAAAATAGTAAAACGAGAAAAGCAAGTAGTCCAGATTAGGTACATACAGAGATTTTCAAATTACCGAATGAAGAAAACGTCCCTATATTAACGAGACTATTCAATGAAATATATAAAAAATGTTAACAATTGTGCTGCACCTTTGGCCACCATACCCCTAATGCATATGTAATTGTTTTTTTTACCACTTCTTCTTCCTTCTTGTATGTAGGCTTTAAAGCTTCTACTAATGTGTTCGTTCCACTCATGTTATCGTTTTGTCACTCTTCTATATTACATGCTCTTTTTATGTTTTCGCTTCTCTCCCTATCCAACAGACTTTTCCTGATATTTGTCGAAGTATTTTCATCTCTGTTGTTTCTAGTAGTCGTTTCGTTTTTGATGTGTCAGATCTTGTCTCTGCCGTGTATATTAATATAGGTCTAATTGCTGCTTTATAGATTCTTGTTTTTGTGTCTTGTCTTAGGTGCTTGTTCTCCCAGATTGTGTCATTAAGAGATCCCGCCGCTTTACTTGTTTTTAAGCTTTGTTGTCGTACTTCTTCTTCAACAGCTCCGCAACTAGTTATATCTATTCCCAGATATCTAAACCTTGCTTCCTGCTTTATTATTTTCCCAACAAATTCGATTTTACATCGTCTGCATAACATAATATTTGGATTTCTTTGTTCCCCATTCTGTAACCATGACCTTTACGTACTGCTTGTATTATTTCGTCCATTATTATATTACAGAGAAGTGGGCTTAACGAGTTACCCTGTCTGACTCCGCTTTGTACTGGTATATACTGTGTTAGTTTTCCATTTATCTTTGCCTGTATTCGATTATGGAAGTAAATGTTTTCCATGGTTTGTATAATATTGATTAGTATGTTTCTTTTATACAGTAGGTGTAAGACGTCTTCGACTTGGATGCGATCGAAAGCTTTTGTCAGGTCTATAAAACATAGATATGCTGGTTTATTGTATTCGATGGCCTTTTCTGTGATTTGTCTTAGTACAAATACGGCGTCTACGCAGATCTTCCGGATCTGAATCCTTGTTGTTCATCTGATAAAATTGTTAGTTTATTGATTTTAATTTTGTTGGTTAGGACTTTTGTGGTAAGCTTAAGTGTTTTACCACCATTTCATAAATCCAGTATAACATGTCTGGTTTTAATTCACACATTTTCCATGAGTGCGTCTGGCTACCATTAATGCAGTTACAGCTCTCTTGGAGTCACTCCTTTTAGAGTGAGTGGGTACTTATCTGAAGTTCCTTGGAGAGAACTTTATGGAATCTTGACATATGTAGTCTGTTCTATATCTTCGTAATGTCTTCTCCACGATTCTCATCTTGCCCTTCTCAGTTCCTTATTATATTCAGTCAGAGCTTTGCGATAATAGCTCCACTCATCTGATCTTTTGGCAAAGTTAAATTTTCGTCTGACTTCTCGCCTCTGATTTGTAATTTGTTATTCCACTTTAAGAAATACACTAAAAAATAAGGACAAAAATTAGAGAACCTAAAGATATATGGTTGTCTCAGAAATATAAAGAAATCGAATAATATTAGAAGAAATATGATTATCAAAACAGGTATAAAAAAAAAACAAATAGAAAATACAAATGGGCACATGGCACAAACGAAAACATTTCTCAGAGCCCCAACACAGATTCTAAAAATACGAAAACAGAACGTTGAAGTCCTTTTTGTTTCAGACTGTTCTAATGAACACCAGTCCTTCCATCCTAAAATCAGAGGTAGCAAGCGCTATAAATTACTTCAGTGCATTAAACAGTAGTTTCTACATCGTTATGACAATGGATGAACCATTTCGCTCTGAAATAAAATGGTCAGTCAGTTGAGTGGAGAACAGCAGTTGAAAGCCATTTAGACCGACCAAAGTGGCAAATATCAGCTGGAAAGAACTATCAATAGCGAATATAACATATAGTTATTGAAGAAAAAATGTGCAAAAACGGCTACAAATGAAGGAAAAAGCGGATATCTTCAGACCATAAAAGGATGGTCCAGAGAAAGAGATAAGGATCAAATCAGAAGAGTGTTGTGGAAACTGAGACGTATTTTAAGGCTTAATTAATACAAACCCTTCTACAAAAAAGACATATAATTGTTAGGGAAGTGTTAAAAACAGTGGGACATCATGTCAAATTCTACATAAAAGTTGTTTATTTTATTATTAGGCGAGGGACTTAATGAGTGACGTGGTATAAATGATTATGTCTTACAAAATATATCTTCAAAAGGCACTCACCAAAAGAAGTTGAATCTACTCCGTAGTAGACGGCAATGTACACAATAGACCCTAATGCAAATATTAAATTGATAAGTTACTTGAATATCGTTGTTATGCTTTATTAACTTACTCAATATTTGCTGGAGTTAGATGAATTAATTAAAATAGAATACCACCATTTCTTTACTCTGCAATGTTTACGGTTAAAGTAGATTGATGTTTAAGAGGATGATTTAATAAATGGTGCGAACAAACATTAGGGAAACAATTTCAGCGTTTTCGATGGTAGTTTCTTAAATATATCGGTATATTTCTTCTCAGAGCTTTCTTTCAGCCGTGATGTATTGTTGCTTAGGCATTTCAAGAATTATTGCGTACAATTTGGGACAAATCTGTTAACTGTCAGATTTATATTACCCAAATGTGCACTTTTTATGAAACTAAAATGGTATTTTAAATACAAAATTTGTATTTTTATTTAATTTTGTAAAAACTATTGTAAATTGATTTGTTGGAAAATAAATAATCCCAATATTAAATTACGCAGTGAATATCAACAATAGCGTTATAGCTGAGGATATATGAAAGCTATGATTTGCTTTTCAAAGTGTTGACTAGAATGGACATGTCTAAAAGTTTTCAGTTTGCTAGTGGCATAATGTTTTATGGAAATGTGCAAAAAAGCAGAAATTCTATATAACCACATGTAAAAGGTAGATCGTTTTTTTTTTTTGGAATAGCTATACTGATTTTAGAAAATTGGTTAACTTAAAAAATGATATGGTAGGGGCACGTGTTGCAAATGCCAAAGCAAGGAAAAACCTTAAGAATACCACAGGTAGAAAGAAGGCAGAATAAACCAAGGGAAACTCAAGAAAGATATGAATACACACAGGGTAATATAATTGTGAATTTTATGCTGATATAAAATACTGCTGAAATTTAGAACAATTTACAAACAGTTCCACTACATGAGGAACTGTTTGTAAGGAGGTCGTAAAATTACTTCATATTTACAAATTTGGCTCTAGCGATTTCACCACGACTTTTAATCTCTAGAATTTGCTCTACATTATGAGTTAACCATGTTCCCAAGTATTTGCACCTGTTTACTCTTTCTATTTGAATATTGTTGTGTAATGTTGGATGTTTTGTAATAGCCATTAAATTCTGATACTCGTTTATCCTGACACTTAGTGGTATTGCGGTTTCTCCCACATAGAAATTATCATCTCACGTATGGTGTTTTGTATCTTACCGGGCTCGTAGAGACTTCTCACATTCCATGTGCCTATTCTGATACTTGATTTTATTATTTCTTTTCCATTATCACATGGATTTCTTCCACATAGAAATTGTTGTATTCACAGGGTATTTTATAGATGCAGTTCTTTGATCTCTTTTGAGTGTAGTTAGGTTTGGTTTTGGACAAGACATATCTAAGTGTATTGGTTGGTTCAAATGTTGTACATATTGTATTGTTATCATCCTTAAGTCCCTTCTTGTGAGTGTTTCTGAATTGCTTGTGGTGTTTTGTTGTTCCCTTTCTTCAATCTTTGCGAATTTCTGTTTATAAATAGCAATGGGTAGTCATTTCTTGTTAGCAAAGCCTTTGTTAGCAGGTTTTTTTTCTTCTTGAAATGCCTTTTCATTGGAGCAGATGTTTTTTGCTTAAATTTTGTCTTCCTTGTTCATTCTGATGTCATATTCGTGACAGTCTTCGTTCAGTCGTTGTAATATATCTGCCAGGGTCTGTAAAGTTATTAATTTGTATATTTATAATCATACCATCTTTACATCTTAGATATAATCTTCTAGTCTCTTTGAAGACTCACTATTTATGTTAAATATCAGCGGTGCCAATATACACCTCTGTTTTACACCCTAAGAATATTCTTACTCCTTACATTTTCTTTCCTTAAATTTGTTATCATTCTGATGTAACGGGTGTCAACGTTTTTTAGTTTTAGAATGTTAATAATTTTTAGCGTTTGACCATGTCGAAAGCCTTTTCAAAATCATTAAAGCATGTGTAGAACATCCTGGTTCGTATCTAGATCTCTTTGCATGAGTAAATTTATTTCGAATAGAGCTTCTCTAGCGTCCATACCTTTTCTAAAGAGAAATAATCACGGAGATATAATTTATTGTCGTTATCTAGTTCATGTATTGGAGAGAAATGGGGCACTGAAAAAAGGCCGTAGATTATAACTACATGCTACTCTGAAACTTAAAAATGTCGAAAAATTTATGTTTTTTGACTTATAGAAATTAATGAATATTCAGCTTTTTGTAATGAAAATAAAGTCCAAATAACGTATATTTTCATGTTGTGTAAAAATTGTTTATATATTTGTGTTTCCCTAATATTTTATTTGCACAATAAAAGTGTGAGAAAGACACGTGTTGCAAGACTTTTTAAATCTCAACTTAAGTTGCAAAATGATAAGCGTTTCTTCATTTACACTGCTTAACAATTTAAGTGGATATTTTATTTCTTCGTAATTTTGTTTTAAAAAATATTCTGATTCAATATATATAGTATCTAGCTATATAGTAATAGCCAGTTTAGCGATCCAATAAAACTTAGTTTAGTTAAAATAAAATTTGGTTTAGTAATATGTCTTTAAGACAACTTAAACTGTTTCACTGTTTAGAGGCAGGATCTTAGCCTTAGAAAAAATCGTGCATTAATTAGTGAATTTTTGAACCCAGCAAAGCGTTATGAAGGGTAATGCCTGGAGTAACCTTTGGGTGCGTACCCAAAATTGTTGGTTATAATTTTTTATGGCACTGGTATCAAATAAATATTTTAGGGTAAAATAAGCACAATATTATGAAAGTAAATAAAAAGCTTTAATTCGAGCTGTGCCAAATTAAATTTGACCCAATAGTTTACGCAAAATGAACGATTGAATATCCAAAAATGTCAATTTCTCGCCATTTTTATTTTGGAAATACCTTTTGTGAAAATTCTTTTCTTATGCAAAAATCATTACATTTTAGCTCTTTTAATTACAAATCCATTGAGACTTTGTAAGATCTGATCGATCAATTCCTTTTCGAGATACGTTGAATTGTTTATAAAAATCCTAAAATCTTTATAAATTTTGCAGGCCAAAATAAAAAAATAAGACATAGATATATTCTTAACGGATTCTCTTTTTGGTCGATTATATTTTTATATACATTACACACATTTTTAACTTATTGATTCGTATAGCTGAAGTCAAGAATAAGATTAAAAAAGACCTATCAAGTGGAGTTAGCTTAATTTGTTTAAATTGTAGTATAGGTTGGGCTCCCCTCCTCCACTTCCAACCGTTCCAACGTCGTTCAGCTGGAGAACAGCTGGTTGGATCGTGACGTATGAGGGGTCGTTGGCAAGAGGGTAGCTCAAGAAGTAAATAAAGGGTTGGGGTCAGAGCTGCATTTAGGTCGCTTATAAGTTCTTGCAGTTCTGCAGGATTATTAGCAATTAGAACGATGTCTTCGCAAATCTTAGATGGCTGAGGTATTCTCCATCAATGAATAGGCCTTCGTTCTGGCATTTCATTTTGCTGAATATATTTTCTAGAGTTGCAGTGAAGAGCTTTGGCGACATTCCGTCTCCTTGTCGGACGCCTCTGGTAGTGGGAAATACTGGAGTGTTTTCATAAATTTTTACATTAGCTTTTTGCTTGTCTGTATATATTTGCTAAATTCTCTATGTACTGTTTGTCAATGCTTTGATTGGTCAAAGTTTCTATACTGCCTTAGGATATATACAATCGAAAGCCTTTTTGAAATCGATGAAAGTTAATGCTAGCGGTTTTTCATATTCTTTAGCTCTACTCATTAGTTCTCGAAGCGTATGGATATGATCCATGGTACAGAATCCACTTCTGAAGCTTGCTCTCTTGGCTGTGCAGCATCTAATGCATTTGTTAATCTGTTGTTGATGACGTTTGTGAATATCTTGTATATGATTGGTAGTAGACTTATAGGTTTGTAGTTTTTGATATCCTATTTGCTACCTTCCGTATGAATGAGAATTATGTTAGCTGTATTCCAGTGGTTTAGTATGCATGTTGATCTTAGGCAATTCGTAAATATGCCTGCTAAGATTTTCCAGGTTTTCTTGCCAGCGTATTTAAGCAGTTCCACTAATATGCCATCTATTCAAGCTGCTTTATCGCTTTTCATTTTTGTAATTGTCGATTTTACTGCTTCTGGAAGGACTTCTGGTACATCTTCTTAGTTACTGATTGCTTCTTCAAGTGTTTCAAGGTCTTTGTATAGTTCGTTGTAGAATTTAATCATGAATTGTATTATTTTATTTTTGTCTGTAATTCTGGTGTTTTCCTTTGTTAGAGCAACGATTTGCTTCTTCCCAATGATTATTGCCCTACTTGTTTTCTTATAGTTTTTTTGCTTTCGATTTCATTATATTTATATATATATATATATGTATATATATATATATATATATATATATATATATATATATATATCTTATTACTAATAAGTTAGTGCAATATTTAAATTTTTAAATAAAAAATTATTATTTAAAAGCAATTGAGTATAAAAAATATATATGTAAAATAAAGATGATAAAAAGTAATCTAAAAATAAATTTTAATAGTCACTAAAGTTTTAATCGCAGTCAAAAAAGATATTGCCATGGTTCACAAATATTTGCTGCTACCTCAGATAAAAAAAAAGATATAATTTTTTCCGATCGCAGCGGGTTTGAACGCCACAATGCCAATTCGGCTACTCAAAAAAACAGTCAACTTTACTGATGTTTTTTGACTATAAATAGCGGTTTTGGCGCAAATGTTTTTATTACTACTTAAAAATATAATCGACCAAGAAGAGAATCCGTTTAGAATTAGATCTCTATCTTTTTTTAGAAACTAGTTCTGGCCCTGCCAAGTTTATAAACATTTAAGAATGTTTATAAACAATTAAACATATTTTGAAAAGGAATTGACCGATCGGATCTTACAAAGCCTCATTCGAATTGTAATTGAAAGATCTACAATATAATGTTTTTTGCATAAAAAACGAATTTTTAGAAAAGTTATTTCAAAAATTAGCTAATCAATTGCATACAGTTTGGGAAATATTACCAAAATTTTATTGATAATTTAATAATGAAATTCTCAAACAGAGTAACAGCATAAAGGAGGCCCAGAGGCGGCCCTACCTACAATGTATTAAATTGCTTATAAATGTGGCAATAAAATAATTTTGTTATGACTTTTCTTGAATTTTTATATTCTTATTTGATTGAAAAATATGTTTTTTGCTTCTATTCATTGCCAAACATGGTCTATGAATAAAGTGTGTGTCTAACAACTATGTCACACGTGCCATAACAATGTTTATAATATCCACTTCAATTGTTGAGCAGTGTACTTTACATATGTTTTGAACTGAATTAAAAAGCCAAATTTATGAACTGGAATATCTGATGCAAAATATAATATTAGACATCTAAATATTGGTTAAATTTAAATTTCTCAAACCCGTAAACTACTACTGCAACGATTATTCTTAAATATTTTAATATTCGTTAACTCTGTTATGATTAAAAAACAAAATTAAAGACACAATAATTAACAATAATCAACAAGATTGAATAAATTTCATATACAATACTTATTTCGTGTAAAAACACTTTGGCAACACAGATAATTAGCTAGAATATCACCGCACCTGCGAAGAATATCGAAAAGATTATTTATTATTTCAATAATCTAGACCAAAGCTTGGAAACACCCCCGATTGTAGGCAACAGATTCCTCCTTGGCCTACAACCGAGTTTGTTTACATATTGTGTATAAGTTATCGCAGAATGCCATACAAAGAAACTTGTGTACTGTATCGGTTAAAAAAAATTAAAAGTATAACAATGTAACCAACAATCAAATTCAAAAAAATTGATCGAACAACAATATACAACAAAAGAATAATCAAAATGTTACAAATTCTCAAAACAATTTTTCTAACATAATAAACTATTGATCCACTTGAGATTCTTTTATATGGCGAATGCTAGTTCACAATGGATCGATGCTTCATGTCCGCTGACGCCGTAAAGGCACAAAACATTAGTTAAAAAAGAAGAGTCCTAGCGATTTGAGCCCTTGATAGATCAGATATAATAATGAAATCAGTGTTAGTCTGGTCTATAAATAGGAATTTTCGGTAAAAACTCTATAAGTATTACATATTCCATCATTGACGATGAATCACAATGTTGTTTACTTAATCTCCAATGCAGTCCTAGCTTATTGTACAAATAGCTATTCTCCCATTCTAGTAATTTGTTCAGAGAATGCTGAGTCTGAAACAAAAACAAAATTATAATCTTTTCGCAATCAAGACAGAGTAATACATAACAATTTTAAGGAAATTTACAGCACGGGAGGTTCAAACAAAATATGTATTTTAATAGAGTCTGTCGCTAAAAACGTTATGCATTTAAGACTTTTACATGTGTCCACAGATATTGAGGAAATATAATAATAGCTGCTTCTTATTTTAATCGTTTTTAAGAGTCTGATGGGCGTACTTTTGGGAAAATTGTAAGGTGTTCATATGATTTATTATTGTTTTTTGTAAAAATTTACATCTATCTACGATTACAATCCTAAACGGATTCTACCAACATAAAAACATACATAAGTACACCTGGGTTCAACCAACGAGAAACACAAAGTCAATTATAGATTATGTCATCACAAAACAAGAAAAACACATACAAGTTAAAGACATAAGAGTATTAAGAGGACCGGAGTGCGGAACTGACCACTATATGGTAAGATCAAAATGTTACCTACAGTATCGACCTCGGCTACTACATCAAAATGACAACCAACTAGCTCAATCAAAACCCCTGGAATCGAATCTACCTAAATACAATATTGATGCACTGCAAAACGACTCGACATCATTCTTATATAAGCTGCGACTCAGCCAAAAATTGGCAAACCTGATCTACTCCTCAGCCCAGAATACTTATAAAGAGATAATCAATAAAATCAATGAAGCAGCTTACGAAGCGCTCGGCACAATCCAAAAGAACAAAAAGAATACTCCATTGTGGTGGACAAATGACATCGCCAATGCAGTACACAACAAGAAACAAACATATCAAAAGTGGCTACAAACAAATGATCCAGATGATAGACGAACATATGCAAGATCAAACAGAGAAGTAAAAAATTTAGTAACTAAAGCAAAAAATATTTCCTGGGAAAGTAAATGCGAAGAACTCAACAAATATATAGGGTCAACAAGATCAAGGGAAGCATGGAAAACGGTAAAAAATCTGAGAACAAACAGAAAAGAAACGAGTAGAATAGATTTAATAGAAGAAAGATCTTGGATCGAACACTACTCACAACTTTTGACTGAAACAAGACCTCAATTCACGAACATCAGTTCAACAACATATGAACTGGAATTCAGTGAAGACGATGAAATAACAGTACAGGAAGTCGAGAATGCAATACAAACTCTAAAAAATCGGAAGTCATGCGGACCACAAGGTATACCAAATGAATTATTAAAACATAGCCCACAAGTATTACGGGAATTACTGGCGTATGTCTTCACCTTATTCTATAATGGACACGACTTACCACCGGAGTGGACAAAAGCACATATTAACAACATCTACAAAAAAGGAGATAGAAAGAATTGCTCAAACTACAGGGGGCTAAGTGTCATAAATTCACTCTCAAGACTGTATGGAAAAATAATAAAAAACAAAATTGAAAAAGAGATGACAGATGTTGAAGAACAGAATGGCTTTCGTGCAGGCAGATCCTGTATGGACAGTATATTCTCTCTAAAGCAAGTTATCGAGAAAAGATTAGCCCACAACCTTTCAACTCATATAGTCTTTATAGATCTGACAAAGGCATACGATAGTGTACCACTTTCAATGCTTTGGGTAGCAATGGAAAAACAAGGAATAAGCAAAAAAAATATACAAGCAGTACAACAAATCTACAAAAATATGACGGCAAACATTAAAACTGGAAATAGATTAACTAGAGAAATTCCTATTAGTAAGGGCCTAAAGCAAGGCTGCTGCATAGCACCTACACTCTTCAAAATATATCTAAATGAGGCACTCTCAGTGTGGAGAAGAAAGTGCTGCAATATGGGCATCCCAATCGGAGATGATAGATTGTACACGATACACTTCGCTGACGACCAAGCCATTCTAGCTGAAGACGAGAGTGATGTAGGCTACATGCTTAGAAAACTGGAAGATGAGTATACCAAATGGGGCCTCACAATTAATATACAAAAAACTGAGTACTTAGTTGTAGGAGAAAAACCAGAAAGCCTACAAATCGAAATGGGAACTATAAAACCAACAGACAATTTCAAATACTTGGGAGTCCAAATAACATCAAAAGCAGGAAGTAGCGAAGAAATACACTCCAGGATTGGCCAAGCAAGATCAGCCACCAGACAGCTACACGGACTATTATGGAATAAAAAAATAACAAAAGAAAATAAAAGAAGAATCTATAAAACAATAATAGAAAGTATTGGGCTGTACGGCGCCGAACTCTGGGAAATAAACCAAAGAAACAAATCAAAAATTAAGGCCATGGAAATGAACTACTGGAGACGATGTTGCCAGCTCACTAGACTTGATAGGGTGAGAAACGAAGATATTCGGAGAGAAATGGAAATCGATCTAGACATAAGACACAATCGAAGCCAAAAGACTTAACTGGTATGGACACCTTCAGAGAATGCCTGAAAATAGATGGCCAAAAAAAATAGAAGAATGGACTCCGCCAACTAGAAGAAAACGAGGTAGACCAAGACGATCCTGGAGAGACGATGTCGACGATGCAATGACCGCCAGAGATTTAACAACTGAAGATTGCTTCGACAGAAAACGCTGGAAATTAGGATGCGAGAAGCGGCGCCAGCTGTAGAAGACTCGCTTGTTATATATATATATATATATATATATATATATATATATATATATATATATATATATATATATATATATATATATATATGTAAAAATTTGAAATCCTGAAAATCTGAAGACCAACTGATTTATCACACACTCATTTTATATTTTGTATGCAAAAACATATTTGTTGGCTACAATGTAAAAAAAACTTTGAAAATAGCTGTAAGTTTCACAACATAATGGTTGTAATTATAACTTATGATTTTTACTGTAAAAAGGGTTGAAGAGTTCTTAAAATTAAAAACTTGTTTTGTTAAAATTACTTATTAAAATTGCTAAATTACTATATTCAATATTGGTCTTGATACACATGCAAAATCTATGACCGGGCTGCCCAGCGGCCCCAAAAATGTCTACTTCCCCCATATCTCCTTTGTTCTAGCATTCAAAATAACCAAATCAAAATCGTCACATAGTCCTATTACCTATTACCTTTTTCCCATGATTATTAATCAACTTGTCTTTAGAAAATCCCCTTTCCCCATGGCACTTAGTTTGGATCTCTTCTTCCGCACTTCTTTGGTATAGTTCCTGTCAATGTAAATTTCATTGGCTCTTAATTTCTTGGTCTCTACAAAAATTTTACAAACATCGCTATTTCACAGCACATGAATTATTAAAGGTCTATTTGGCTTTGGAGGTCTGGAAGTTTTTACAAAAGTTTTTCCAGAAATCTTAAATTACTGGAGTGTAACACTCCCTACCTGAATGACGAACACCTTTAAAGATTAGGTTATTTCTCATTTGCCCTCTTGATCCTCAAGCATTTTTCCTCCAACCGTGACCCTCCTTTTCTAACTCGTCAGATATCCCAGATACGTTAGCTTCTAAAATTTTACCTTTCAATGTTAACTGATGGTTTTCTGCTTTCAATTACTGGATGTACTAAGTTCGTTTACATCATCCTTAATCAATACATTTTCCAATTTTTAATGTTTTGTAGAGCAGCTCTTCAATAATTGATTTTATTTCATCCTTCTTTATACTGACACTATCCATTTCCATGTTGTTTAATTGTGGTGAGCTTCCACTCCTTCGTCTCTTTTGGTTTGGAAGTAAAAAAATCAGTTATTTCTCGATTATTCATTGAGTCATCTATTGAGTAATAACTTGAAAAACTCACTCCGAAAAAATCCGATATATCAGATAAAAACTTTGAAACCAGAACAGTCAACCGCTAGGAATTAATTGCTAATTTACTGGTAATTCCACTATTTTAGTTTCATCGTTTTTGGCGATATCTCGAATTATCCGGGGGTGAGTTTTGCGCTAGAGGATGATGGGGTAGCTTTTGGGGATTGGTGAATGTACCAATCACCAGCAATTAATTAGCAATAAAATATGCTGCCAAGATGGACCCTGTAGCCCTTTTCCTATGCCTACGCTAGCTTTACCGTTAAGTTAGAATAACCATTGTTTCTCGGAAACGGTTACAGCAATAAATTGTTTCTTGACATAAAGCTTCAGCAATAAATTAGCAATTAATTCCATGCGATGCACTGTTCTAGTTGTGTCGTTTTTGACCGATATATTGATTTTTCCGGGGGTGAGTTTTGTGCTAGGAGATGATGGAGTAGTTTTTAGGGGTTGATCAATATACCAATCAACAGCAATTAATTAGCAATAAAATATAGCGCCAAAATGGGCAGTGTAGCCCTTTTCCTTGCCGAGTTATAGCTATGGCCACGCTAGCTTTACCGTAAAGTTCGCATACCCATTGTTTCTCGGAAACGGCTACAGCAACAATTTTTTTCTTTCCGTAATAAATTAGCAATAAATTATGGTCTTGATATGAATTCGGCTTTATAAAATAAATATGCTAACTTTACCGACATTTCCCATACGAAGTTCGTATTTACAAATTGAGAGTTCTCGCAAGAGTTGGTAGCCAAGTTATCATTGAATGAAAATCGGCTGTTTCACAACATTTGTTTTCTTTAATTAGTTATCATTACCTTAAGAAACACAAAAGACTGACTAAGAAAACTAAGATGAATATATATATAACACAATAATTGGCCCAATATTATACGCAGCAGAAACAATGACTAAAAAAGATGAAGAAGACCTACGAGTAGTGGAAAGAAAGATAGATCATGAGAACTATACTGGTAACAATCAAAACAGATAAATATGAATATAGAAGCAAAGTAGAACTAGATGACTAGGTCACATCTGGCGAGCAGGAGATGAAGTAGTGACATAAGCGATGATAGAATGGAATCCAGGAAGAAGAAGAAAAAGGGGAAGACCAGGATCAAAGTGGTTACAAGCAGTTTAAGAAAACTTACAAAACGCAGGATTAAGAGAACTAGAGACAGAAAAAAATGTAGAGCAATCGTTAAGAAGATAATATAATCAAAAGGGACTGATTCTCCCAAGAAATCTAGTATCATTGATAGGTTCGATATGCCGTCCTCGCCAAGTTCTAAAACTTCATTTTTTCAGCATTTTTCAATATTTTAAATAAATTTTGATTTTTAAATAATAGCTTCTATTCTACAAAAATAAAATCTATATTTTTACAAAAAGGGTCTAAAAACGTAATTAGTAAGCCTACAAGAAGTACAAATGATGGTGCAACATTAATTGACTACATACTTAAAATCCTGTTAAACCTTTATTTGCAAAAATATAGGAATGTTAGTGAAATGAATTTTAATCAAATAAAGCTTGAGCTGATTTCATACAATTAGAATGTAACTGTAATTTTGTAGGTAAAGTACCATGGAATGACAATCAAGTTTCTAAAATAAATAAAGAGCGTGATAAAGCTTATAAAATATTTATGAATTGTTCAAATAGCAATGTTGGTACTGATAGGACACTTATTGTGGAAAAATTTCATGATTTTAAAATACTTCGAAATTAAGTAGTCAATCTATTGGATGAGAAAATAAAAGGCTGGTACTTTGATAAAATTGAGATATTAAATAACAAAAGTAAATTGAACAGAATGATTCTGTCTCCTGCCGTTGCCCATAATGTAGCACCCAAACAATTTTTAAAGGAATCAACCTATTAAACACAACGCTAAAATTAACAACCAAAGTGATAACAAATAAACTGAATGAAATTATAACACTATAAGCATAAGAATATTAGCATAAGAATAGCAAGGCTACACCTCTAGGAATAATCAAAACGATCGAAAATAACGATCGAAAATATTGTTCTGAAGCTATTCCCAGTGACGTGCAAGATGTTTAAAGTTTAGGAGATAATTTTGCACATTCCCATCCGTAATAAAAATGATATTCCAACATCAGAAATTATTTGTTCAATTGAGAGTTCCATTTCTAACTTAAGTACCAATGTACAGGATGACATTAGGACTAAATTTTGTAACATTTTAACAAATTTTAAAAACAAAAACAAATACCCCTTTGAAAATAAAACATTGCACAGAAAAATTTTAAAAAACAAAAGCTTTTTTAAATGAGAACCCCAATCTAGTTTTTATGAAACCTGAGAAAACAACATCGAGGTAGAATCTATAGAGAGGTCATCACGTGTTTAAAAACGACCTCAGTTCTGCCATATTGTAATGATTGTTGTGTCAGATCGTGTATGATTGTTTACGTTTGTTGTTTTTAGAATATTTTTTAGTTTTAATACTTTTATAGTAACTGTAATATTATATTGTGATAGTGTATAATAATGGTTTCTTATTCTTAACGTAGTTGCAGTAGCACAAGCAATGTTGATAAAAAATCTTCGGGAATAACGTTTTATAGGTTAGTATACAAATATGTAAACAAAGTAATGGCCCGTACTTCAAAAAATAAATTAATAGTATTCATAAAAAATCTTATAAGTAACGTAGATCAGTTTCTCGATTAATTTTTCAGTCATTATTGACTATTTTTAGAAGTTTCTTCTTCTTCTTCAAGTTCCGCTCCTATTGGAGATTGGAAATCATTCTGGAAATTATAATTTTGTTGGTTACGCGCCTGAATAGTTCAATTGAACTGCATCCAAACCATTCACGGAGATTGTGTAGCCACGAGATTTTACGTCTTCCTACGCTTCTTCTGCCTTTGATTTTACCCTGCATTCTATTCCTTAGTAGTTCGTATTTTTCACCTCTCATGATGTGCCCCAAGTATTCCAGTTTCCTGATTTTTATGGAATTTAAAACTTCGATTTGTTTTCCTAGTTGTTCGAGAACTTGTTCGTTTGTTTTGGGATACATCCATGATATTTTCAAAATACGTCGGTAACACTACATTTCGAATGCTTCTAGGTTTTTAATGTTTGATTTTTTAAGTGTCCAATCTTCAACCCATACAAAAGGGTAGAGAAAATATAACATCGAAGCATTCTAATTCGGAGCGATATATTGATATCGCGATTACAAAAAAGTTTTCTCATTCTATTAAAAGTTGACCGTGCAATTTCAATGTTACCATTTGTGCCAAGATGCATTACGGCCTCTCAACTATCGAATTAACAAAGTTAGCATATCATTATTCACGTGTAAATAATATTGATTGTCCCTCTTCATGGAATACAAACCAAAAAGCAGGAAAGGAATGGTACAGGTAAAAAAAGTTTTGCATTTTTTAGGTCATAAGAGTAAACAATTTTTTTTACAGGTTCTATCTGCGAAGACATCCGTCTGCATCATTACGTAAACCACAAGCAACAAGTCTAGCCAGACCGACAGCATTTAATAAAACAAATGTTGAAAGAGGTGTCAATGTGACTCTAATTTGTTGTATCAATCCTATTGGTAATTGTGTACTTCCTTTATTCGTATTTCCGCGTGTGATTTTTAAGGAACACATGTTGAAAGTGTCTCCAATAGGTAGTGTTAGGACGTGAATCCTAGTGGATGGCCTAACTCTACGATTTTTGTTGACTATTTAAACCACTATATAAAACATACAAATTCAAGTACTGACAGCAAATCACTTGTCGAAAATCATGAGAGCCACATCTCAGTGGAAGCTTTAAATTTAGCAAAATCATCAGGAGTCGTCATGCTTACATTTCCACCCCATACCAGCCACAAGCTACAACCGTTAGATAGGTCGGTTTTCCGGCCGGTAAAGAAATATTATAATACAGCTTGTTCCGACTGGCTAATTGCAAATCCTGCAAAAACGATGACAATCTATGATAGTGCTGAGTGGGTTGGGAATGCATATCCACAGGCATTTATACAGAAAAATATCCAGTCTGGTTTTACCGTTTCTGGAATTTTTCCATTCAACAGAAACATTTTCGAGGAGCACGAATTTCTCAGTTCGTATGTTACGGATAGACCACCAGTTACAGAAGAGTCAAGAGAAATTTAAAAACTACTGAAACCTGCTTTTATTTAAAAACCGTTCCAAAGTACAAGGATCTCCCCTACATAAAAAGAAAAAGAAGACAGGATAAGCAGTCACATATTTCATGCTGCTATGAAATGTACGCTTTCTTCATATCACACATTAAAAAAATTAATGCAGTTCTATCATTTCCAGCATTTCCTAGAGATCGACAGAGTTTTCTATTTTATACTAATTGTAGTGTTTGTGTATCTGTGTGTTTTTGCTTATATTCGATTATCTTAGTCGAATCAAAGTTGAACTGCTGGAATTTAATAAAAGTGTCATATTAATAAAAAATCATTATCTAATAATTTTAAATATCTTACAAAAAAATTAATTTCCAAATAATATTTTATTTCTGCTAAACAATTATAATTGTTTATGATCAGTATCATAGCCAGCTGTATCGGATGATTATTGATTTAAAATTTTAAACATTTAAAAGGAATATTTTTATTAATGTGTTATTTTTGACTAGCAACTAAATTAGATTTTATATTTAAAGGCGACCACTATTTTGTTAATTATGTTGTTTATTCAAAAGCCATTAACAAAAATAAATATCTGTTTAATTATATTTGGACATATTTAAATGAATTATGTGTTGACTAAAGGGACAATGAAGACTTAGTTCATGATAAATACAACAAAATATATTACTTGATGTTGTTAATATTTATATTTGAAGCATTTAATAAACATATTTGCAAATTTAAATTTTATGGAATAAAATATCTTTTAAATGGTAAATTAACCCACATACTACTACTGTCCTTTTAAAAGGCAATCGATATATTTCCCTTAAATTTATAACTTAAACTTACCATTGATAGATGGCGCCTGTGGGGTTTACTGTCAAACATATCGATCAATATACCTATTTCATCAGTTGCTCGCTTTAAAAGTTTGTTTACTTACCGGCATAACATTGTTTTGTTTTTTAATTAAACATGGATGTTGCGAATTGGAGGTAAGTTTTTTTTAATTATAACTCAAATGTGGGCGTTTTACATGATTTGCTAGTCATTGGCGTCATTGCTTTACTTACGTGTAATTATAGTGGAAATATTGCTTCAAGTTTTTTGTTACTTTCTTGTGTACGGCCATTTTTGTTTTGTTCTTTTAAAAGGACAGTAGTAATAAGCACTACAAAATGGTTATTTTTTTAGGAAACCGTTAAAATTGCATGAATTAATTGCAGAACTTGAGACAGATGAGATTCCAACGCCTCCTGATGGTATAATTATTTTTCCTCCAGACAATGCAAATGATAATATAACAGATTGCGATTCAGGGGACGGGATGTCACAACGATAGACCATTTACCAGAAAGCCAGCTGAGAAATGACGTAGAGGTTATTTTCGATAATCAAGATCAGAGTGCAGAAGAGTCGTATTCCGACAACGACGACATATCTCTTGCCACACTACGCAAAGAAGAATCAAAACTTTCGATTATTCTCGAAAAACTAGGATCTGCACAATGGCTTATAGGTGATCTGTACCAGCATCCTAAAGATGTTTACTGGAGACCAGAAATCGGACCTAAACAAAATCGCACGCCATTACAGCTATTCAGGCTATTTTTTTGACGAAAACCTATTCAATATGATAACAACATACAAATACATACGCGGCACAAAAAAACTTGACTAGTGATGTTACAGATAATGAAATTAGGTGTTTTGTGGGTGTGCTTATTTTGAGTTGCTACGTGGTGTTACCATGGAAAATTTTAGAGCTAAGAAACATCCCGCAAAAAATAATTTCTATTATAAAGTCACTATATACTGATGCGAAAGGCAGCGTGACACACAATGGGATCAATAGTGACGAATTCGACGTACTTACTGGAGTTAGACAGGGATGTGTGCTTTCTCCGTTTCTTTTTAACATAGCTATAGACTATGTTCTCTCCAAACTAGACTCCGACACAAGAGGGATACAATGGACGTTAACCACACGCCTAAGCGATCTAGAATACGCGGACGATATCTGCCTATTAGGTCAAAGGTTCCAAGATCTGGCTTACCAATTGGAAACACTTTCCACTGAAGCCAATAAAATAGGTTTGAAAATCAATATTAGTAAAACCAAGTCCATGAGAATAAATGCAAGGAACAACACGCTATTTACTATCGACAATATGCAGATTGAAAATGTGGAAAACTTTACGTATCTTGGAAGTGTAATAACAGAAAACGGAGGTACAGAAGACGATATTGGTATGAGGATACGAAAAGCCCAACAAGCTTTCAGCACGCTCAACCCTGTTTGGTAATATTCCGATCAAATGTCATGTCTGTTCTACTCTACGGATGTGAAACCTGGAAAGTGACAAACACCCTCACAGACAAACTACAGGTCTTTGTTAACAAATGTCTACGAAGAATTGTTCGTATATTCTGGCCTAACACCATTAGAAACGAAGATCTGCTACACCTGACCGAACAAAAGAGGGTACAAAATGAAATTAAGTCCAGAAAGTGGGGTTGGATCGGTCACACACTCCGAAAAAATAGTTCCAGTATCGCAAAGACTGCCCTAGAGTGGAATCCCCAAGGGAAAAGAAAAAGAGGTCGCCCAGTACAAACTTGGAGAAGATCCATCATGGACGAGATAAGAGGCCAAGGAAAGTCTTGGAATGAGGTGAAGGCCTTAGCGCAAAATAGAACCCGATGGCGCGTTTTCACTGAAGCTCTATGCTCCACTTAGGAGTTCAAGAACCTTATATATACATGGTGTTACGAAAAAGATATATGTATTGGGAAAATCGTGATGATAGTCAGAATGAAAAAGTCGCTGGAGCTCTATCGAGAGATAGATTTTCCCATATAATGAAAATTCTTCATGTATGTGATAATAAATAATAGTTTGGACAAAACAGACAAGTTTGCTAAAATACGGCCATTATATGATGCATTGAATAAATTTTTTTTTAATCACGCTCCTTTCGAACAAGAACATAGCCTAGATGAAGCTATGGTACCATATTTTAAAAGGCACCCTACGAAACGGGGTTATAAGCTTTGGATGGGTACTCTGGTATGGGTATTTGCAAATACCAGCCTCATACAAAAATTTGGGTCTTGGTTCGTCGGTTGTTTTGTCTTATGCAGATGTGCTTCAATCACGATGGCCAAAAACGAGATTCTACCTTTTTTTGATAACTTCTTCTCATCCTTGCATCTACTAAATGAGTTCAAAACTAGTGGTATTTTCGGTACAGGTACAATAAGGGACAATAGCACACTAAATTGCCCCCTATTCGCTCCAACAGCTATGAAAAAAAAAGGTAAGGAGAACTTACGATTACATATTAGATAAAAACACAGGAATTGTGGTTTGTCGCTGGCATGACAATAGTGTCGTTACAATTGCATTTAACTTTTGTTCAGTAACTAACAGTAACCGAATATGATAAAGCAATACAATTTTTATAAGGGTGGCGTAGACCGCTGTGACCAAAACATTAGTCTTTACCGGATCTCTATAGAGGGACAAAATGGTACTTTCCGCTAATAGTACATGGAATTGACATGGCTATTCAAAAAGCGTGGCAATTGGACCAAAAAGACGGAGGAAGCCTTGATCAGCTTGAATTTAGAAGGCAAATAGCTTGCAACCTACAAAAAAGATACCAAACGCGGCCCAAGTTTTGTTTATCAAGAAAAACAATCTCGTTTCGGACTTTGCACGAAAAAGGTTCAATTTTTGTGAGAAAAATGTAAAATACCAGTACACCCTAAACAATGTTTTAAGGATTTCCATACTTTGTAATTATTTTTGTATTAATAAAGTTTTACGTTCTAATATATACTGTTTCTTACTGCTGTCCTTTTAAAAGAACATGACATATTTTGTCAGCTAATGCAAAAATTATTATTTTAGTATTTTTTTGTCGTTAAATAAGAGTGTTAAATAAGTTCTTATATTTCCTTTAAGTAAAGATACAATTAAAAAAAATAGTTTCAGTAATATGTGGGTTAATTAGATTGGAATTAAAAAAACTACTTGGTAATAAATAATATATATATATATATATATATATATATATATATATATATATATATATATATATATATATACATATATATATATATATATACATATATATATATATATATATATATATATATATATATATATATATATATATACTTTTTTTATCGGCAAGTCTCAGTAAGCTAAAGACTGGTAACTTCATTTTATCTTATTACTATTATTCTTAATAACTTATAATGTTACCTAAAGTTAAAATTATATATATATATATATATATATATATATATATACATATATATATATATATATACATATATATATATATACATATATATATATATATATACATATATATATATATATATATATATATATATATATATATATATATACTTTTTTTATCGGCAAGTCTCAGTAAGCTAAAGACTGGTAACTTCATTTTATCTTATTACTATTATTCTTAATAACTTATAATGTTACCTAAAGTTAAAATTAAAAGCTAATTTATTAAATAAAATTGTTGGAAGTGCATTCGTATGATCTTTTTGGTTCTTTACACTTTAAAATTAACCTTAATGTTTTTTACTTAAGTTTTTATAATAACTTTTTAATACATGTATTTTTATCACATGTTCTTTTGCTGTGCTAATTTTGTTAAATTGCAAACTATACCTAGTTTCAATTAATTATTTTATACAACGTTAACTCTGAATGTCCAGTTTCGTAAGTTTTTTCATATTTTTTTAACATCATTGACTGCTACATGTCTTTGTAAGATGAACTGATGATGCTTTCTGAGCAGAAAGCGAAACGTCTTCAATAAATAGATGAAGTAGCCACCTTCTTTGTCTTTTATTTCTCCACTTTGACCGAAAAACCCACCACTCTTTGAGTGTACCTTAGTTTATATATATATATATATATATATATATATATATATATATATATATATATATATATATATATATATATATATATATATATGTATAGAGAAAGAAAATGTAATGAATAGAGACCTAGTGGAAAACTATCCAACAAGGTCATGGAGATGACGATGGAAAGATGGAAATTTTACGTGTGATGGGAAAAATGGTCCTTCCAATATGTATACATATTAAGATTTACTTACCCTTTTACTCAAACAAATAACAGGCCACAGGGAACAACCAAGTGTGCAACAACAGCAAAGACAGCCACAAAATAACCATTTTACATTTACAGGAAGTGTCTTTTTAAGAATACCATTAATCCTCATAACTGTTTCCTTGTATTCTTCAGGTGCCACTCTTGACACTAAGCCACTAGGAAACTCAGTACTAAACCTATTGCTTAAGCCAAAACTGCAAAAAAAAACTAAACATTACAATGAAAAACATATTTCAAAAAAGACTGAATATCAAATTTATTGGAAAACATTACTGTCATATAAGTCAAAATATTACTGCTGCGGTGTTCACAGTAAATTTGTTTATTGCTATTTAAGTTTTTTAACTTTTCATCTGTGAAATTCAGAATTGCAGATTTGTCACATATTAGTTCAATTAACTAATTGCTTAAGAACCATGTGCAGTATTAATACAAATGTGACAATTTTATTACATTTAAGAAAAGTCACTGAAAGGCCTATAATAATAATAATAAATGTCATTATTAAGAAACAAATCAATTTTTTTATACAATATATTATAACAGTAGGGCGAAATTCAGTTTGTAATACCACTGTATAACAGTGGCATACAACTGCTCTTCCAGCTAACTCCCTGAAGATAGGATAGATACACTGTATTTAAAAACCGAAACATGTATTTTACAATGGATCATAAAAATATTACATTTTAACAGATATAACACTAGACAAATTTCTAACATTGTAGGACAAATTGTTTATATTGCAAGAAATTGAATACAAAAATGAACAGAACATTTAAAAAAAATATGTTACCTAATAGAAAACCCTGGAAAAACATCAATAAAATGTAAAGAGTCATTGTCGTCACCTGATGCAAGTGAAACAGAAGTATCTTAAGCTGAGGGTGATGACAGTCCATGGGATGAACAGGTAGAAGAAGAGCTACAAGAACTAGAGGCTGCAGAATGCCACGAACTCCAGCGGGGGACATTTGTATTAGTAGAATTAAAGGCAGTAAAAGGCTGACAACATCTTACAGATATTTTTGTGCGATCGAAGATATTGATTGAGATTAAAATGAAATTAAGGTTATAGCTCTAAAATGTATGGATGGTACCTGCAAGCAATTTGCCATACAGGAAACTGACATTGGTTTCGTCAACTGCGAACCAATTATTGGTATAGCCGCCGAGCCAAAAATTTTTATCAAGGGTTAAAGAATGTTTTACAAGTTTCTTAATAATCAAAAATTTTTTTGGAACGATAGTAAGTGAATATTTATAATTTTAAAAATTCGGTTGTTATATCTATGTATTTTATTTTATTAAACAAATACTTACGTCATATGTAAACCTTAAATCTTCGTTGAACCAAATGCCTAGGATCTTAACCTTTTTGCTAAAAATTAAATCATCACATTTTCCTAAGGAGATACCTCCCAAATATGATAGCCTGAGTTTTGGATGTATTCAATTTTAAACAATGATTTTGAGAAAAAATCTGCAGATGAAGATCATGATTTATTGCATTTACCTCTTGATCATACTCATACTGGATAAAATGATATATAGAGTTGGGTATCGTCTGTATACTAATGCTGTGAAAACACAGAGAGGAAAATGGGATGTGTATTATATAGAGAATAAAATTGGAAAAAATATAGATCCTTGTCTCACACCAGTATTAAGATCTAGAAATGAAGAAATATTTTGATTAAGTTTTACTGCTTGACCTCTTTTAGAAAGATGGAATTTCATTAGATCAGCTGCTCCCGCTTCTAGACCAATATATTTTAAAATAGCGAATAACTCATTATGGTTAATTGTATCAAGAGCGTTGAGCAGTCTAGAAGAATTAGAATTGATATTTTATTTTGGTCATAGGCTCTAAAAATATCATCTGTAATATTTATTAAAGCAGAAAGACAGCTGGACCTACAACTGGACTGCATCATAGGAAGTATGTTGTTATTTTTTAAATGCATTTGTAACAGAATATTGATTACCTTTTCCAAAATTTTAGATAATGTAGACATTACACTTGCTGCTCTCAAATCATTCATGCTTTCTGTAATTTTATTCTTCCGTAAATGAATAACATGTGCCTGTTTCTATTTAGTGGGAAGAATTGAATTTTTTAAGCAAAAACTAATGACATTTGTGATGGAAGGTAGAAGAAATGGAATACACAGTTGTAGTGTTAATATCAACATTGCCAATAGTTCTACTTTATATATTATTAATTATATGTAAAAAATAAATTTCAGAGACTGGTTTAAAGGTAAGAAAGGAACTGAGGGAATACTTATTAAAGTTATTTTCATAGAATATTGTGTACATCAATATAATTCTAATACAATTTTAATTCTATAAATCTAATTCTTCTAATTATAATTCTATATCAAATTAGAGAAATGTATTTTTGGATATGGTTTTTTCTAGCAATATGGTAACTGAACGTTGTAAAAGTGAGAGATCTTTTACTGAACTTAAATCTAGATCATATTGCATATGAATATTGTTGAAAAATCTCAAACATATTTAATTTGCCAAGTCTAGCTTATGAGGAATTGTTTTATGATTTTAAAAATGGCAATTACACTTAACTTAATAAATTTTTGAGCTCTATTAATTTTCAGAATTGCTTGGCTCACAATGATATTAATGTTTCAACTAATATGTTCTATGAAATTCTTTCACTAAAAGTTTTCTACTTTATACCTTTGAAGAGATACACATTAACTTTTCCTAAATGGTTTCCCCATGAACTTAGAATTTTGACATGTGAGAAAAGGTATGCTCATTCATTGTACATGAAATATTGTAACGATGCCAATTATAGTCAATTTTCTCTTCTTAGGTCAAAATGCAAATGTTTGTCTGGTGTATGCTTTAATCAATATGTTACAGGTATCAATGCTCAGTTGAAAGACAATCCTAAATCATTTTGGAAATATGTTAATGACAAGCATTCTAGTTACAGTTTACCAAATGCTGTTTTACAGGGATCAGTCTGCTATTAATGGGTAAGAAATTGCTAATTTATTCAAGAACTTCTTTCAAACTGTCTATACCCCTGCGGTTAATAACCTTCAGATTCCCAATATCCATATCAATAACAATGTTGGCACAGATTATAATGTCTCAGAAATCACTCTCATTGATATTTTTGATTGTATAAGTTCTCTTCCTAATAAGATTACCCCTGGACCTGATGGTGTTCCCAATTTTCTTTTAAAAAAGTGTGTTTGTACTGTTACCATGCCATTACATACTTTAATCAATAACTCATTACAGTCATCTTAATTTCTTGATGTATGGGAGGAGAGTTTTGTGGTACTTACCTATATTCAAATGTGGTCAGAAAGAAAACATTGAAAATTATCAAAGTATATGCATTCAGTATGCAATACCTAAATTATTTGATAGTTTGATAGCTAAACAGATATCTTGGTTGAGCAGTGGACTTATCTCAGAGTCTCAGCATGGTTTTTGTGCAAAAAATCTACAGCTACTAATTTAGTTTGTTATCAGTCTGAGCTTATTAAGCAAATTGAAGGTCGAAAAACAAGTGCATGCTATATATACTGATTTCCATAAAGCATTTGATCGTGTTGATCATCGGATTCTTCCTGCAAAATTGTTGTCTGTGGGATTTCATGATTTCAGTTTGTCAAATGGATCAAAAATTCGTTTTAGGTCATAGTCAAAGAATTAAGAAGGTTGCTGATAATATTTCAGAGTCAATAATGGTCACCTCAGGTGTTCTGCAGGGAGGACACACATCATTTTTTTTTAACATACTTATTAATGATATTATGAGTTGTTTTTTAAGCTGTCAATGTATAATATTTGCTGATGACTTGAAGTTCTGGAGAGTTGTAGAAGATTTTAGAGATCAGTTATATTTACAAGCTGATTTTGATGGTTTATATAATGGGAGTAGTAGAAATGGTCTTCATTTAAATGTTAATGAGTGTTGTTATATCAGTTTTATCTGAAAGATTAACACTATTGTTACAACTGATTTCAGTGATAAGCATCCCCTTAAGCATGTCTCTTCTCTACTTTTAATATCCCTCTTCATCGAATATCATACGGTAACAATATGTTACACATATATATGAGATTGTTGAATAACTCAGATGTAGATCTATTTACCACCAGTGGAGTCAATTTAAGCAGTCCCTTGTACTTTCATAATTTTATTATTTCTATATTATTGTATTTTACTGTTATTGGAGCTATCCCATTAATAAATAAACATCTGATTTCATGTTTGGTACAACTTATTTCGAAGTTATTTTTGATTTTTCAATCATTTACCAAATATTATAAGTTATTCCACATGTCTTTAGTAGATTGAATATGTATGTTGTTAAAATATGATTTTTTCTCTCTCGGTCATGGCTGTTACTAGGTTACGTAATACTTTGTAGGTATTCCATTGATTTATATTTTTAGTGATCTTATAAACAGTAGGGGGTTTAACCCTATCTAACATTAATTATCTGATGGTACCAGTTAGCCATAGAGCATATTTCTTTGAAATTCTGAAAGTCTAATATAGAACATGAATGTCAAGTAAAGTAATGATATTATTAGAGAGAAAATCAACTTTACTATCTATATCTGGCAATTCATATATTATTCTCCATGGTATAAATTCCAGATCTGGTTTAAACTGACTGTGAAATTCCTAGTAGTAATAAATTTATTTGTATTAATTTTGACATCACAACCGAATTTTAAAACAACCATTTCATGATGACTTATTTCTGGGATATGTTTTACTTCAATAGGCAAAATTTTATCTTCAGTAGATGTGATTATATATATTAAAGTAAAGTTGATGTGAACTGGGTGATTCTAGTTGCTTGATTTATCATCTGCTTTAGTCCAAGGCCATCTAATAGATATGAACTATGTGGAGTAAGCATTGGTATTTAACAGATAAACATTAAAGTCACCCAAATAGAGTAAATGGTCTACACTTGGCACTGATGATAACTGTTTCAAAAATTCCAAAGAAAGTTTTTTCTATTTCAAGAAAATACTACCACTGCTTTTCTATTGTCATTCACCATACCTGATATAGTTCCACCAGCTATTCTTTTTTGTCTTCTCCCAGCCACTTGTCTCTTTATCTCTTCTTTCTTCAGTTATTGTGCTTGGTATGTTTAGTATTTTTTCACAGAATTTATTTACAAGTAATCTTTCCATATTTTTAGGATATCATCTGTTTTTATTTTTAATTAATCTTTATTAATTTGGTATTATTTTCTAATATTACTATTTAGGTCTAGCTGAATCTTCATATACTCTTGCAAGGGTATGTCCAATGGAGTATGATTTTTTAGAATCTCATATGGAGTAAAATTATTTACTAAATGTCTTGCAATCTAAATGTTCTACTAAATACTAAATGTTCTACTTTATCTTTAATGTTTTTTAACTTTGCACTATTAGTATTAAATATTTCTTTTTAATTTTATAATATAATTTTATATTTAAAAACATATGCACAAATTTACCAATTGTTGCCTTATCACAACACTTTATACAACATTAACAAAAATAATACTAGATGCTGTCTGGGTGAGAACTAGATGACAAGAGAGAAAGTGATGGATTAGTTCAGGTTTTTCTCAGTTGCAATTAAATTTTAAATGAAATGTTTTAATTTTGCTACAAATGCAGAATACACTTGATGTCAAAACTATTGGAGCCTTATAAAAAGTACTGAATAGCTCTGATTATTAATTTAAATGCTAGTTTACAAACATATCTCATTCCCTGTTTTAGGGAACCTAGAAAAATATTTTCTTAATTAAAATACTTTATTCATTAGATGAATTAGTGATGCCTAACCAAAATTAATAAAAAACACCCAATAATCATAGAAACACTTTGGAAAATAGTAACAACTAAACAGTTTGGAATGTTTAACAAGTAATTAAAAATATTACTTACACAGTCATATTGCCTGCACCTCGTATAACAACAGGATCAGGAACCAATGATGGGGCATTTTCATCATTGTTCTCTAACTCTTCCTCATAATATATTGCATCAAATCCTTCCATGTGTCTGAAACATCATAAAAATTTTTTATTTTATTTCATTTCATTTTTTAGAAAGCATATTATTTTGTACTCATCTTGCTTATTAAATTTAAGTCTTGGAATGGTATAGTTTTTAATACAGCAAATATTACCTAAAATTAATTGTTTTCTAATTAGTGCTTTGTTTACTTTCTTACAAATTCCATCATTTTAGGGAACATATAACTGGTATCACTCTGAGCACAACAAATAAAACACAAGAAACAATGTCTAAGTGAAAACTGAATGACACTGACAGTGACAAAAAGGGAGATGGCAATAAAAAGAACAAAGGTTGTTCGAACGAAGTAGAAGAACATTGGTCTGAACACATACGGTTTTCAGCTATTCCTGCCGAGTGAAATCAATTTGCCATAGGTGGTGCATACATTTTTCGTACGGTCTGATTCAAAACTTGCGAATAGAAAGGACATTTTTGGAGCTCTTTATGATAGTAACTTGCAAGCAGTATTATTTGTTCTTAGATAACTTGCTATTATAATCCACCCAAGAATTATCAATTAATAAGTCTAACAAGAATAAGTTACAAAAGTTTATTTAGTTTCAAAACTTACCTTGCGTTGTTTCTTATTTAACCAAAACTGAAATACCATAATTGCACTATCATTATGATTTGCTTTAAATGCGTTAAAGATTCACTTATCTTAAAACTTTTCATTGATGTCTTTGACATTTTCATAATAATAAATTCAATATTATGAAATTACTTTCTTGTGGCATGTCTAATTTAATTATTATGTTTATATGGGATTAAGTCACAATTATTGGTTGTAATTAAAATCACATTTTTAACTAATTAGTGTTTGACGTTTCGACTTCCACTCCGGAAACGGTTTGAGAACGATTTCTATTCAGGAATGGACGAATATATAATGTATTCAGGAATGGAATGTGAGTCGAATAAAACGAATCTTATATTGGCAGATTAATGCTGACATACATACGGCTCTAAAACCAATGAAGGAGTTGGAGCTGGAGTATACGGAGGGAAACCAAGCCTTAGTGAAAGTCTAGTTAATCACTCTATTATCTTCCAAGCAGAAATTTATAGATACTACAGACATGTGTCTGCAGGAACGCTAATAAAGAGGAACTGCAGGGACAGACCTATAAAAATTATATTGGATAGCCAGACGACATTAAACAAACTGGAATCGAATCGAATTGATTCCAAGTTTCGACCAAAATGTTTATTATCTCTAATGACTGAATGCACTAAAGCCTTTAAAGTCTAAAACTTACTTATAAGTCCTTAATAACTTGGAACTGCAGACAGTTGCTTACGCAACTGGCGAAGAACAATAATAATTTCGTTATGGGTGCCAGGATATAAAGGAATTGTTGGTAATGAGATTGCTGATAGTTTTGCTAATGAAGGAGTTAATATTCCTTTGACCCCACAGGGGTATTCTACAATGCACAAAAAAGTTACATAGTGGGGAACGTCCCAAAATGGTAAAAGGAACTTAGTGTAGCCTACTTGGAAAAGATTCCTACTGCTAGCTGGCAAAAATACTCTTAGGTGGTGGCCTCCAATAAACGCCGTACACCGCCGTACTCTGTATGCTTTATATAATAATATAATAAATAATGGATGCGGTCTCTTATTGCATGCTGAACTTAGCGTGCAATTGCTGTACAAGCATATAACTTGTGAGACTATAATCTATAGAGAAGTATTTTTGAACCTGACCAGGTAACAAATGTATCTCCGAAAGGAGATAAATTTATCGGATTTCTTATAAGCCTAAATATGCTGAATTGAACTGTGTGGAAAGATCTACGAAGCTTGATGGCCTTTTTTAAATGTACAATTTCTAGTAGAAGCTTAATATGTATCTCTACAGAGAATATATAAATTCATTGGATCAATCAATTGGAATTGTGTATCTGGGAATACAATCAATTAAAATATTACTTATACATTATGTTTCTTTGGGAAAACGTTAACTGAGAAAAATTGACATTTAGGCCATCTCAAAAACTCCATACTTAATGGGTCTTACTTCATTAATAGGTAACAAAGATACTTCGTGTTTTATCTAGTTTACCAACTTCTTATTTGGTCATAACTTATTAACCACACTGTATATTTTCTTTATATTTAGCAAGGAGATATTCTTTAAGGTGTCCAATCGATTAATTTATTTATAATTATAAGATATCCAGGCCTGGATTAAAAAATATTGGAAAATTATTCTTGCTCAAAAACAACACACTGTACATTAGATTTTTTTTAAATGGATTCTCCATTCATTCTCCAAGTAATTATTCAAAATGACCACTTGGTATTTTTGAAATATTATGTCTTAATAAGCTGGAATACGAAAAGTAAAATGACTATACCTTAATATTTTCAAATTATATTAACTTAGTGTGCGGTGATAATGACAGGATCTCTTTGTTGAATAGATACAGTGATTGTCATTTATTTTATATAATCTACTACTGTCAAAAATACTAAATTTCTTTCATTTCTATCGCATTGAATATTTTCTTTGTGTTTAGATACATTTCTGTATTAAGAACTAATAATATGCCTTATCAATTCAGCAGCGAACGGTGCTGAATTGATAAGGCATAAGGTGTGTACGGTGATAATAACTCCAGAGCAGAGTAAAGAGAATAGAAGACAAGAGGATACACAAAAGAAAAAACTAATCCACTTAAATAAGGAATTTAAATATATAGAAAACCTCAACAGAGAGAAAGAATAGGCGAGAGGGAAGAGGAACCACAAACGATTCTTGAAGTTAAAGATGCAGTTAAAAACTAGCCAGAAACAAATCACCCGGAGTAGATAATCTCTCAGCTGAACTATATAAAGAAAATGGCCAAGATACCATAATGGTATTACAACAGCTTATAAAAGAAATATGGACACATAAATCTCTCCCCAATGATTGGACTATTGTAATACTTTGCACCATACACAAAAAAGGAGAACCACATAGGAATTATTCTAAAAGCAGCATATAAAATATTTTCCACAGTACTATGTCACCGTATGGCACCATATGCAGAACGGATAGTAGAAAAATACTAGACTGGTTTCAGAGGTGATAAATCGACAATTCATCAGATTGCAACCTTGAGACAAATTTTTAGAAAAAACATTGGAATATGGCATAGATACATCACATATTTATAGACTGCAAAGCAGCCTACGACTCTGTGAATAGAAGAGAAATGTTCAAAGCAATGAAAGAGCTAGGAATACCAGGACAGTTGATAAATTTAACAAAACTAACTCTTGAAAAAGTTAAATGTAGAGTTTGAATTCAGGGGGAACTGTCTGAACCTTTTAAAATAAATAACAGGCTGCGCCAAAGAGGCCCTCTCTCCTGTATATTGTTCAATCTGGCTCTGGAAAAAGTAATATGCATGTCACAAATCACAACCATTGGTTCAATATATAACAAATTAGTGCAAATCTTTGCCTATGCTGATATTGTGATCAATATTGTTGGGAGAACGGAAAACGCTGTACGAGAGGCGTATGTAGCATTAAAAGAATCAGCTAGGTACAAAAATTGGTTTAATAATAAACACCAACAAAACGAATTATATGAAAATAAGCACGCAGCCACAAATCTACCTTGTTATAGAAAACGACGTCATCGAAGCAGTGAACGAATTTGTAAAGCTGGGAGCACTCCGCTGGGAGCTAATTTGCACGACCAAAAGATGCTATTTTTTGGCTCAATCTCCTCCTTAAATCCACAATGATATCGAGAAATACAAAAATTAAACTCTACAAAACAATAATACGCCCAGTCCTAACATATTGGTCAGAGACCTGGACTGAACAACCTGAACAAAAAGTAATGAAAACATGTCGTAAGAAAAGTACTAAGGCGAATATATGGAGCGTGAATGACAATGGATTATGGGGAAGACGATACATCTTCGAACTTTATAGAATATACCAGGAACCAGATATCGTAAAACATATTAAGATACGACATCTGAGGTGGATAGGGCATGTAATGCGAATGTAATAAAATGACCCAGCTAGAAAAACTCTCCTTGATAGACCCATTGGTAAGAGAAGAAGAGGAAGACCTAGAACAAGGTTCCTTTATAACATCGATGAAGACATGAAAAATATGGATATACGTGCTTGGCAGAGGTGAATCCTCAAATTCTTGAGGAGGCTAGGACCCACGTAGGACTGTAAAGTCAGAATGATGAACGTCAGACCTGCTAAACGAAGAATACTAAGTTAGCGAACTTTTGGAAAGGTATGATTATCCCAGAAGACATGGTCAATTTTTAACCGTCAGACTACTTGAACATAATGAAAGACAAAACGTTAATATTGAAAATAATATTCTTAATTTAAGTAAGAATAATCCAAAAGTGAGTACCCGACGAATTAGTCATGCTCTGCAAATTCCGCATACTGGCGAAGACTTAAAAAGAATAGTCTCCATCCTTACCATATACAGAAAATACAAAGATTGCTACCTGTAGATGAAATACTCAGGATTGATTTTAGTAGGTGGATCACCCGAAATCCAAGGATTATAAACAGATCTTTATTCACGGAAGTCATATTCAGGAGAGATGGGGTATATCCAAGTCACTTACAGCATTAATTTTCTTTTAATGTATGGTGTGGCATATTTGATAACAAATTAATAGGACCATATTTTAAGTTTTACTTCCCACCCTAATCTGTGAAGTGTATTTACAGTAAGAGCATTTACAGTTTGATATTTTAGAAAATATTTTACCAGTACTACTAGATGCTAAAAGTATTAATACAGATGGAATATATTTTCAACATGATGGTGCTTCACCACATTACAGGCACATAGTTAGAGATTTTTTATCCGTTTCCCAATAAATGGATTAGTAGAGGCGGTCCTCATGTCTGGCCTTCACGATCATCTGATTTTAATCCTATCGATTATTATGTTTAAAACGATGAAGTACATCATAGTAGGAAAGAACGTCTTGAACGAATTCAAGATACCTTTCAAGAATTAAAAAATAACCTAGACGAGATTAGGAAATCAGTCAGACAAATTAAAAAAGAGCAAGACTTCGTTTTCAACAAGGTGGTGGTCATTTTGAACAATTACTTTAGTTTTGATAATAGTTATTTTTCTGCAAATTTTCGCTGCTTTTTTTATTTTTAAGATACTTCGTTGATTAAAGTTATGAATTATTTGTTGCATATAATGAAAACCACTGAAATGTTCACATTTTATGGCATTTTTGAGATCGTTCAAGTCCTTTTTACAGTTAACGTATGTTACTTTCCCAAAGAAACACCCTGTATAAGACATCATAAGGGATGCAAGATAAAAGGTCTTTGTCAAAATAAGGAAAATATTTAAAATTGGCCAATGATCTACCTACTAGCCAATATTGACTTTTAAAATCACTTATTAGCATACCTTTGTGAAACAGTGGGAATACGATGCACTTGCCGACCTATATGTTTTGACAAAATTGACGAAACAAAAAGATTGTCTATTCTCTCCTCTTTTAACTAATTAGGAAATAAAGAGAAGCAAGACATATATTTGGATGGAGTGATTTCTTTAAAACCAGTGCAAAGAAAGCGGCCAAAATCAGGACAAAAAAATCCAAAAGAAGTTTCATTTTCATACCAGGTATGTTTTAGTAGTTTTTTTTTACATTACTTTATTTTAGTTAGTATATTTTCAATAAGAATTTTATTAAATCAGAACATAAATAAGGTTAATATTTATAAGTACCTACTAGTTTACAAACAAAAAAATTGCCAACTTTTACAGATTTATTACCAGTCTCTTACATAGTTACCAGTTTTTTTTGTGATAAGCATAAACTTGATTCGAGTAAATACAATCCACCATTATTATACTATTATGTTACGTAATGTACGTAATGTACATGATGTTACGAATGTAATATTAGTATGACAATATACTGTTATACTAATAATATTGTGTTTTGTTACAGATTCGTTTTGGACATTCTGAGCATAAAGTCTGTAAAAAGGCGTTTTATGGTATTCATGGAGTGACCAAACATCGGGTTGATCGTCTCGCTTTATCACTGAAAACTGGGATATCCGCCCCACCTGATATGAGAGGAAAACACACGAATCGACCTAACAAGATGCCAGAGGAAATATTGCTGAACATAAAAAATCATATAAACAGCTTCCCAAAGCGGAGTTCCCATTATAGCCGGGAAAAAATGATTTCAAGTTTTTTCTGCCTGCAGAGTTAAATATTTCGAAGATGCATAAGCTGTATTTGGAGAAGTATGAAAATGAAGTTTTTCAGGCATTAAAAAGGGGGGAAGAAGCCCATCCAAAAGTTACCTACGACTTTTACAATCGCAGTTTTGTATTAAATCATAATATTAGTTTCGGAACTCCGAGGTCTGACACATGTCAAACTTGCGACAGATTACAAAATCTTATACTTGCCGAGATAGATCCTGAAGAGAAAAAAGCACGTCTGACTGAAAAAGATCTTCATATTCGTAAATCTGAGGTCTTTTACAGAAGATTAAAAGAAGTTACCATTCTCAGTAAAGAAGACGAGTCCATCGAAGTATTATGTTTCGACTTCCAGCAGAATTTGCCTTTACCCCATGTTCCAGCAGGAGATGTGTTTTACAAAATGCAACTTTGGGAATATAATTTTTGTATTCATTCGGGAAAATTTGGCACATCAACTTTTTACATGTATGATGAGCAGATCGCGAAGAAAGGAAGTAACGAAGTCATATCCTTTCTTGATCATTATATAAACACATATTTGCCTGGTTCAGTAAGTAAGCTATACATTTTTTCGGACAATGCATTTGCACAGAACAAAAATCAAACGTTAGTGAAATATCTGTATACTTTGGAAAATGTTAATAAAAAAATTATTCAAATACATCACCAGTATCCCGAACCAGTACACAGTTTTCTACCATGTGATAGGTCATTTGGACTTATAGAAAAAAATAAAAGGAAGAAGGAAAGAAGATATCTACCGTCAGAATGGATAAGGTTAGTTGAACAAACTTTAGGGTAGTTCCTGTAGACCAAGAGATGATCCTAAACTTTTCTGACCATTTTAAACAACTCTTTAAATCAGCCCCCAAAGGGCCAAAAAAAGAAAAGTTTGCTATATCAACCTATAGATTAATGAGGTATACAAAAAATTATCAGTTCATCGAATGTTCTGTAAGTTTGGGATTTGTTATTTCCACAAAATTTTTTATGAACCCAAAAGCAGATATTATTGCATTCGCCATGCCTAATATTAGAGCATACTCAAAGCACTTGGACATAAACCCTAAAAAAATTAAAGATTTAAGAGACTTAGTACGAAAATATGTGCCATTAAATGACCAAGGTTATTACAACCGCATGTTATGTTATGAAAATATTACTGATAATGCAGGAGACTCAAATTTTGTAGATGTAAACGAAGATCGTGATGAAGGTAGTGTTAGTGACTCTTCTTATGTTTAAAATAATTATTTGATTATTATATTTTCATTTCAATGTATCATTTGCAATAAAAAATCCAAAACAGTACATTGTTTCATTTTTATTTTTAACACGTGGGATTTTTGGAACAAAAAACAGGCAAGTCCATTTTTTCAAAACAAAATTGTTGGGTCTACAATATGAATGAAAAGTAATTATTGAATATATAAGGCCTATATATTGTCTAATGTTCCTCTAGAAGGATTAATTTAATTGAGTATAATTTATTCACATTTTCTAAAAATATTAAGTTTTTTTCGATTTCCCAACAATTTAGAAAAGTGGAGTTGCCCGGTTCTTGCACCGAGGTCTTCAATTTCTTTTCAGGCAGTAAGCAGTATTGTAAATACGAAACAATTTTACGTATAAACAGTTATAGCAATGGGAAGGAAAATAAAATAAAAACAATATTTTATTTATTTCAAAAAAAAATCATGACACTTATACATTTGTTAGTTTTTTAAAGGAATAAAAGAAACTATAATATATATAGTTTAGTAACTTGTCTGTGTTTTTATCAAAATTTTCACATTTATTACAAAAAAAATGAATGATCATAAAAAGTCAAGGATGTAGATGTAGGCAAATTTATTACATCAAGAAAAGTTTGACTCACAGGAGTCTTGTACAAAACACATATGATGTATCTAATTATTCATAAGTATATATTCTTATCTCCTTATATTAAGATTACCCTTTTTTATTATCTTTAACAAGTTGTATGTATATTCTTGATACATGTAGCTTGTTGGTACTACATTTTTGGTTAGGCTTTGATCTTCCTCGTTTGCGTTTATAAGTCCTAGTTTTAACCTACATATAATTGCTTCTTTGTATCCGTCATAATAAGTATCTCTAGCTTATTTTCAGTTGTCTTTTATTTTAGTTAAGACAGTTCTTTAGTCGTCAGTTTGGTCTGTTACTTTGATATTTATTTACTTTTTATGTTTTCGTTATGTTATATATCACATGTAATATACATCGATTGAAGGTTGAACGTGTACTGTACATAGCACAACTCGTACATGAGATGACATAACACAGCTCAAACCCTAAGCTGAAGGAACAAGAAATACACACACGGCATCTATTTACGGAATAGGCGTATAGATAAGAAATGCCCTATATGGGTGATGTTTCAATGACGCCAGAAAGGAATATGTCACTACATTTGTTCTCATCAAGAAGTTTGTTTTCTTAGCAAAGAGTTTTCTACTTATCATTCACGATAGACAATAATTCAATTACAAGAAAAAGAAACTAGCTGAACCACGGTTAAATATTATTTTTATATGAGATCAAGCCACAATTATTGATTGTAATGAAAATATTAAATAAATTGCTGATAGGCATCAACAATAATGAAGAATCAATCAAATTCACCATGGAACAAGAAAACAATAATTCACTTCCTTTTTTGGGTATGCTAATCACAAAAGACGACACAGGATATGCAACCAAAGTCTACAGAAAACCAACCCACACCAACCACAAAAAAGAAATTATCAAATCACTATATGATAGAGCCCGAAGCACCTTCTCTAATGAAAATGCATTCCAGGAAGAAAAAAACTTGGTAACAAAGGTTTTGACTAATAATGACTACCTATTCTCTTTTATAAATAAAAAATTCCACAAGATTGAAGAAAAGAAACAACAAAACACCAAAAAGCAATCCAAAAACACTCACAAGAAGGGACTCAAAGATGAAAACAATACCATATGTAAAGGAATTATCAGAAAAATTAAAAGGACATTGGACAAGGAAATTGGAAAAGAAAAAAGCTAAAAATAGAGATATACACTTGGCATTTGTGGAACTGAGAAAGGCGTATGACTCTGTACCAAGGTCAGAACTATGTGAGGCAATGTACAAAATAGAAATACAGACGGAACTCATAGAAGCTATAAAAGCTCTGTATAAAGAAAATAAAGTGTCCATTAAAATGGGAACAAGAATCATAGGAGACTTCACCACAACAAAAGGGCTCCTGCAGGGTTGTTCCACATCTCCAACCCTATTCAAAATATATTTAGAGAAAGCCTTGACTACATGGAAAAGAAAATGCGAAGGCATGGGAGTACCGGTACGGAACGAATACCTATATACGTTAAGTTTTGCAGACGATCAAGTAGTGATTGCGCAAGACCAAGACGACCTCAGCTACATGATGAAGAAACTACAAGAAGAATATACCAAGGCTGGCCTAGATATTAACCTCGCGAAAACAGAGTACCTATCTACAAGTGAAGAAGACATAGAAGATCTACAGATTGATGACAACGTAACAATCAAAGGAAAGGATAAATTCAAATACCTGGGGTTTATAATCACGAAAAAGGCAACAACAGAGGAAGAAAGTACACAAAGATTAGGACAAACAAGAACAGCAATCCGACAACTTAACTCAGTATGGTGGGATAGACACCTAAATATGAAGACAAAAACGCAGATTTATAAAACATTAGTGCGAAGTATTATGACATATGGGGCTGAAAATTGGATCATAAACAAGAAAAATAGCAGTAAGATAGTAGCAACAGAGATGAAATGCCTGCGAAGATGCTGCAGAGTAACGTGAATGGATAGGAGAAGTAATGACGAATTAAAGCAAAGAACATCAATAGAAACAGACATACTAACATATATAGAACAAAAAAGACTAAAGTGGTATGGACATGTAAGAAGAACTAGCGACAGCAGATGGATAAAAAGAATATCCGAATGGAGCCCCATAGGAAGGAGGAAAAGAGGACGACCCCGAAAATCCTGGAGGAACGAAGTAGACGACGCCATGAGTAAGAGAGGACTAAACGATGGAGAATGGAACAACAGAGACAGATGGAAACGGTTGAGCGAGGGAAGGCAGTGAATACTGTAGAATCCCTATATATATATATATATATATATATATATATATATATATATATATATATATATATATATATATATATATATATATGTATATATATATATATATATATATAAAGGACACGAAACAAGTACAACATGACAAAAACATTCAAAACAACCAACACACTGAGATCTATCCTGTCCAAAACTAAACCCACCAACACACAAGAGAGATAAAAAAAACTACATCCATTTCATATTTTGTGAATTTGACAATTTCTACATGGGAGAAACCGCAAGACCGCTGAGTGGCAAGGTAAACGAGCATGAAACATACATCAAGAACAGAGACTTCGATAAATCCTAGATATGCAAAAATGCCTGGGACGACGATAACAGAGTACAATGGAAAGATGCATCAACAATCATGAAAGAAACAGACATGAAAAAGAGAAAAGTCAAAGAAGCAGCTCTCATCCTACTTAACGAAGGAAAAGTGTATCAAACCCATCAATCAGCAGAATGTAGCAGGATTTGGTGCCAATACCGAAATAAGAAGTCAATAACAAGAATATACCAATAAAAGCTAATTAATAGAAGGTCAACACATGCATTACAGGATACACAAATGCAAATACACGTTATACAACTTACGTTACACAGTCACAACTACGATACAGATTACCCAAACGTATAACACAACAAACATACAAAACAGTCAGAAATTGATATTCGTAGGGTAAAAACACCAGCCTCAGATTTTTTCAACCATAATCAGGCTGTTGCCTACAAGATCGAGGCCAAGTATGTCAAACTCAACCATAAATTCCAAAAAGACATAACCTAATGACAACTTGGTTATAAATGTTCCCAGAATTTTTAAAATAATGTTTTTTGAAAACGATTTCCGGAGTGAATAACATAATATAACTGAACCATATCATCAAAGATCACCAAATTTAAAACGTCAAAAACCGATATAGATATCAGGTTTAATTTGATCGTGTTATTCGTCTGGCAGTCACTAAACTGGAACTTTCCAGAGCAACTATCTCCCTTAATATAAATATAGCCTTGATACTGTGTTCTAAAAGTATAATTGCAATCTATAATACAACTGTACTCTGACCAATGGCGCACCTAGAATTTTCCTGTGGGGGGGGGGGGTTCTGGTTGGGCACCGAAATTTTTTTATGATGCCACCTCCATTTTGAGTCCTTAAAATTTGTGAGTAACAGTGTCAAAATAGTACCCTGGAAGGTTTTAACCCCTTCCCTCCTTGGGTGCGCCACTGACTCTGATCAGATATTGTCCAGTTGACAAACTAAGTAGGCCAACAATAACCTAATATAATTACCTTACATCAACCCTTTACGTGTTAAATACAACGAGAAAATTACTTAATATAAAGATATTGAAGAACAAATAACGAGAGAATGAAGAATGGAAATTGTTCAGATAATAAATATAATCCTATCAACTACTTGCATCATTCCGAAGAGTCTTCTACAGAACTTGTGGCAAGCAATATGTGTGAGATACTAGAGCATGTTAGGTTACTTAGAGTTCGATAACTGGGAACGTCCTCCTCAGAGCGCAATGTTTTTGATACCCTAGATATTTGGGATGCACCAATACTGTACCACTACTTCATAGTAACATTTATTAAATCCCTGTGATTCAATACAATTAAGTTTAGATAATACCAAGGAAAATTAAAATAAAAAAGTAAAAAATCTACTCAATGAGATATATTGACTTGCAGGTAATTATTTACATTATGTACAATAAATAAGACAATAAATTAAAAAAAGAGCAAGTCAGTGAAATTCTATATTGGGATGAACAGTATATTTATCTTTGGAGACAGCCATTTATGTCAGAAGGAGCAGTGGACGCTTCCCAGTCCTCTTGTGTGTACCCATCTGATACGTAGTCTTCGTCATTTGTGGTATATTCTGTTGGTAGTGTAGTTGTCGTGGGTACTGCGGTTACAGGTATAGTGGTTGTCTCGATCGGCGATGTTCTTTTTCGAACACCTTTTCTCATTTTTCTCTTTTTTCTTGAATCACTCACTAACGACTTTTCAGTAGTTAACTTATTTAAATTAGTCTGTTTTCTTCTAATGTTCATGTTTCTTTGGCACAATTCACTGTCTTTTTCATTATTACACTTACGAACATTTCGAGTATTGTGCGGCTTTTGTTTAACGACCTTTAATATTCTTTGACAAATTTTGGGGTCGTTTTCGTCTTTCGTACATTTTCGTTTCTTTTTGCGTTTTCTTCTCTTTGGGCAGCGTTGATGCGAAGGATGCGTTGTTTGATTGGGATGTGGTATGGGCAGGCATACGTGGCCTTGGTGTCTGATTGGGTGTAGTTCCGGGGCTACGTTTCTTGTAAGAACTAATGTGTAGGAGGACAATCTACCAAGCGGTTTTCTGGCTCGTAGGACGACCTTTCTCGATTGGCCTCTTTGATTCAGTGCTAGGTAAAGAGTTCTCTTCTCATTTGAGTATTTACTGGAGGAATACGTGTTGTAATTGGATTGCTCGATGGTCTCATTAAATACGCATTCTTGTCCAAATTCTCTCTGAAACAAAGAAAAAAAATAGTTAATTATCATGGAGAGATATGTCCATTATTTAAGAGTAAAAATACGGATATATGTATTTATTCATTTTTTTTTTAAATCAAATCCTGTTTAATTATATTTTTAAATATATTTTATGATCTATTGCAATGTTGTAACTCTCAAAAACCACCCTTTAAGTCAAAATTTACCACAAAAAATAGTTTACTACGGATCACAAATGTTGAATATTACATTGTTAATTAATTAATATCTTTTCATTATATGTAGTTTTATTTTTCAATTTTTACATTGTTTAAACCCCTAAAAAACCACCCCCATATAACAAAATTTATAAAAAAAACAATTATTTTATTTCCATTTATAAGATTATTTTGAAATAGTTTTTAATACCTATTCGAATGTTTATTTATAATAATTATTATTGTCTTTCTATTTATAAAACTATTTCAGATGCCTTTCAACTTTCAACCTTAAAAATCACCCCTCACAGTAAAATCTATCCCAAAAAATTAAATAGTTTTTAACATTTGTTTTTTAATTATTTTCAAAATTATAAACAAAATTATAGAATAACTTAAGGGATAAAAACGAAAGATGTATGTATGTTAATATAATAAAATGCTTTATTAATGAAATTTTTAATTCATCAAAATAACTACAATCACTTTCGATTTCCTCTTCTTAATCTTTTATTGGAGAACATTTTTGACAATTATCACCAGAGCATATTCCACAAGCTGCGTAACAAAATATTGTACATACTTAGGAAATAAAAATATATACGGTGAGAATATGAGTTTAAGCGTATTTTTTACTGCTCGGAAAATTTCACCAAAAAAAAGTAAATGGTTTTTTAAACGATAACTTTTTTAATGTTTTAATATATTTAACTGCTCCAAAATTTATTTTGCAGGGAATTATCAGAACTAAGAGATACATTTATGTAAAGTTGAACTTTTTTGAGATTTTTGTTTTTGAGTAAGAAATGTAGTTCTCACGCTGTAACGCAAAGTTAAAACGGCAATATCTCAATTAGTTTTCATCCTACAATAAAAAAAGCAAAATTTTCACGAAAAAGAAAAAAAATTGGAAAATTTACAATTTTATCAAAAATAAAAAAAGTTTTTTTTCAAATCTATGCATTTTAAATTGGTCAAATTTCCAGAACACATTATTAGTACCGATATGTAGTTGAAAATACCAGTATTACGTTTAATTTCCATTTTAGTGGTAAATGTATTAGAAATAAGTATTACAATAAATGTTAATTTTATTTCTGGTTTTTTACCTAGAAAGCAAGATGACCACTTTATTTTTATAAGTCCGCTAATTTGTACGCTAACGACTTTTGACACAGCTCATTTTAAAGGTCTATTCAAGTATTTTTAAAAACGTTTTGGGAGTTTTCCTCGAAAAATCTACCCTTTCTCCGTTATTTAATATCGAATGGTTCGACTTCCGGTTTAGGCAAATACGCCGTCACCTTCGTCAAGCATTAACTTGGCATTGTTAAAAATTAAAAAAAAAACCAATTGATTTGTTTTTCACGAGGTTTATTTTTAATTCTTATGTTTGACATATTTGTTCCTTGACATATTTGGCCTTTGTTCTTTGACATATTTTCTATGTGTCGACCAATTTTCACGTCAATCCTTGTGGGTATGTAGAATTCTGAGCAAAATCCGTGAAATAATTGACTAATACAATGCTAATACATAATGTGTGATTAAAATGGTGTGGAAAAAATGGTAAAACTTATAAGGGACAATGGAGAATTGTGCGAGGCGGATAATCGTGCGCAGCATTGTATTTCAAATTCCGTGGAAGATTTTACGAATTCAACCAGTCTCACACCTTTCGGCCGATTTCGTGAACGGTTGATGCCATTATCTTCAGTCGACCGTTGCACGTGGACTAAGTAAGATCCGATTATTAGTTGCTGCGACTTATGCAGTTGCTTTGAACTTATTGTTGATTTAAATCATGCTTTCCGTACATTTTGGTGATCCGTTGGTTTATGTGGTTCAGTAGTTTTCCGTTTGTAATGACGTTTGCTATTTAAGGCGTAAAGGGGCAATAGTGCGCAGGAGTGCGCACGATTCCCCCAGAATCGAAATTTTGCTGTGAAAAATGACAGCAAAAAAAGTAAGGGAAACGGGAGGAGCTTTTAACATTCCCGAACGACTTTAGGAAAAAGATTAACAGGTTTGCGCACACCACTCCGTTTAGATCGCACAGCTGTATTTTCAGATGAAGTAGAAGAAGAATTAAGAGAGTATGTGTTACTGCTTGTTAAATTATTCTACGTCTTAACACCTAAAGAACTTATACGATTTGTATTCAGGTATCCTGAAGAAAATATTATCTCAAATAATTTTAACAAAGAGAAGAGGTTAGCCGGCAAATATTGGCTATATGGATTTATAAAATAAATCCTGATGTAACATTAAGACAACCAGAAGGAACAAGTTTGAACAGGATTGCTACATTCAATAAGTCAACAACACTATGTTATTCTAATATCAAAATACTTATAGACTAGTTTAAGATTAAATCAAAAAGAATTTTTAATATAGATGAAACTGACATTACAAGATTCCAAAAAAAAAATGTCCAAAGGTTTATGGACCTACAGGAGATAAACAGGTAGGATCTGCTATATCTGAAGAACTATCTCAGCCATTTTCTGCATGAGTGCTGCAGGAAATTATACCCCCTCTGTTGATCTATCCTCGAAAAAGAATGTCTCTTACACTTGAGAAAAATGAACCTCTTGGTGTTTTATACAAATGTTTCAAAAATGGATGGATCAACACAGAACTTTTTAATGAGTCGCTGTGCTATTTTGCAAGACATGCGAAGCCCACAGCAACTGATCCCATCCTTTTAGTGCTGGATAACCACTCCAGCCATATTTCTATTGAAACATATCATTTTTGCAAAGAAAAAACATTCATATGATGTCTCTTCCACCACACACCTCAGATCATCTTCAGCCTTTGGACTTGACTTTTAGTCCTTTAAAGAATGCACTTTATAGAGAATATGATCTTTTATCCGTCTAATACAGGCCATCAAAAAATAACCGAAAGTGACGTCGCTGAGCTGTTAAATAAAGCATTTATGAAAGTTGCCACCATGAAGAAGGCAGTGTCAGGTTTTCGTGCATCTGGAATATGCTTGTTAGATCCCTATAAATTTAATGAGGATGATTTTGCTCATGCCAATGCAGCAAATTATAGTAGAAGCCGCTTCTCTACCAGTTGCTCCTACAACGTCTAAACAAAATGCATCTACTGATAAGTTACTTTAAGATATTACAAATGTTCAGCCTTCTAGATCTAAGCAATATTCCTTTTTTGTTTTTGCTGAAATAACAGCGAAAACGGTTAAACCAGAAATTCAAAGAAAATCTCGTAACGACTATTGGAAATTCTTACAAGAACACCAATGGAGAAACAATTGGAGAAAGCCCAGGAAAAAAGACGATTAAGGAACGAGAGAGAGAGAGAGGAGGAACAGAAACCAGCAAAAAAGGCAACTGTTCGAAGATGTCTTCATAAAGAATCGCCAGACATCTCGCAAGACAGAAACAAATTAAACTTCATTCCGCCCACATTAGAAAAACTAGCTGCACCTAACGTGATATGTTGTATTTGTGGGGAAAGAGTGAAAATCAAAGAATTATTTATGTGCCTGTGGAATCATGCAGAATGTACAGATGTAAATACCCCAGAAAATTATAAACGCGACTTTTGTTTACGTTAAAAATCTTACATTTAAGTTTACCATACAATTAATATTTTTTCATAATATCATTATACTTTTGACATAAACGTTTTTATTACATCGATTTTAAATTAATGTTTTTTTTCTAACATTTATTTAGTGCGCACCATTTCGTATACCCTCATGGATGGGGAATCGTGCGCAAGGGCACTTCTTTTCTTTTTTTAATATTATGCTTTTGCACTTTGTATTTTTCTAAAACTTATTTAAATATTCGAGATTGATTATTAAAAGCTTACTATAACGTACTGCTTAGTGTGCACCATTCCCCCACGTTTCCGTATCTGTTATTTTGAAGATATAGGGAGAAATGTAACCTCATAATTTTCATAAATACAGTAAAGCTCGACAATGAATTTATTTTTCTTGGCAATTTGACTTCTATTATTGGTCCTCCAATGTTTGCGTCAGTATGGTCGATTTCCTAATAAAACAAACTTTTTATATAAAATTTAATGAGAGGCGTAAGTGATTACTAAATTATTAATAGTAAATATTACCATCAAGGATTATTAAATATTAGTCTCAAACTACGATTTCGAATAATTTTTGCTCTAGAGAAAATTCTGAACTTTCTAGTGATTTAAAGTTAATATATTCTAAGGCGAATACTTCAAGTTATGTTGAAAAGCTCATTATCAATGAAAAATTAACATTAAAACAAAAAAATTCGCATGGAACACCACAACTTCAATGGGTTAAGTAAGTAAAAATGTAACTAACAACTATATTGAGGCACAAGTCAATCAAAATAATGGAAGCGGCACAAATTGGGTAATAATATACCCGGTACATCGCGCCACACACCATTGCCAGTGGCTAGCTATAACTACTCGCCTTTTAAACTACACAAATATACCTGTCGCTACGATTATCCAGCCACACACTATACTCTCTTATTTGTCTCACAACTTAGCTCTAGGGAGTAAATACTTTATCTTAAAACGCGGTGGCAACTTTCGAACCTTGATGGAAAAAGCATGCATTATCAAAGTTTTTGAAACGAAGCTTTTATACTCGCGTTGTATTACTTTTTTCTCTATAGTAAAATGCTGAGGCGTGCGTCACGGAACTAGCGCCATAAGATGGCGTCGTCACGGGTTGCGTCACATAATACCGTGTTCTTTACATCGATTCACTACTCTCGATCAATTCGTTTTTAGTTATCATATAATTACTCTAAGCCTAAGCAGATTTAAATTTAAATATATTATATAAATTTTAAAAATACAGAAAATATAGTATGAAGGTTTGCGCTAGTCTACAGTACCGACTACTGTTCCACTTTTTTCCATGGATGAAGAAACTCTGATAAGTCGCAGAATCGCAAGTCATCCTCACTTAGAAGACCAATCCATCTATTTACATTTGTCTTTATGGGAGAAGAATTCGAAACTGGCACCTACAATAACTTATGTCACGAAAATTTTGAAAAGAATTTTATCAATTTAAAATTAATAATAATGACAATTCAGGGCTGGACTCTCTCAAAAAAGGCGCCAACCTTAACTCTAAACGGAAGGAACCAGATCTCCTCTCCTAAGCTTAAATCAAACTTTTTGCATGTCCTTATGCAAATTTAAAGTAAATAATATTATTTGTGAATTGTTATTAAGTTTAATTGTAATTAATTAATTTATTTATTTATATTTAAAAGTGTGAGTAATTTTTTACTACTTCTACAGAAGAATCTACTCGTTCAAAATATTTGAGAAAAATGGTAATTGGTGGTTAATAGAAGTCACTTTCTGATTTTTTTTCAGGTTTTTTAGTGCGCTCTAAGACTCCATATCACAATATCACGCCAGAAAACATCACAAGAAACCAGATTGACTATATTTTAATAAATAAAAGACTCAAAAACTCAATAACATCAATGAAAACCTACCCTGGTGCAGATATTAAGTCAGACCATAACCCACATGTCGCTAAGTTTCGTCTGAAATTTAAAAAAATCCACAAACCTAACCCTATAAGATACGATCTCAAACAACTAAGAGATGGTGACATAAAGCAAGAAGTACGGGAATGTCTGAAAAACAACATATCTAAGTCAGAAGTAGTTAATGATGTTAACACAGAAATAAACCACTTAGAAAACATTGGAAAGAAAATATTAGACCAATACCTGCGACCGAAAAAGACAGAAAAGAAAAAACCATGGATGACCGACGGTATATTACAGATGATGGACAGAAGAAGAGAATCCAAGCGGAAAGACTACGTTGCATATAAATTTCTAGACAAAGAGATAAAAAAAGCTGTCAGAGAAGCTAAAAATAGAAATCTGGAAGAAAAGTGTGAAGAAATCGAGATATTGGAACGTAAACACGATTCGTTCAACCTCCACAAAAAGATCAAAGAAGCAGCAGGCATCTATAAATCAAAAAGGCCGGGACACTTAACAGACGCTCAAGGAAATCCAATAGTTGATATTGAAGAAACAAAAACAACATGGATGAACTATGTGACAACAACATTTGAAGACGATAGGAATGTCACCCTTTATCACACAAAATAAAAATGACGATACCGGACCACCTATTCTCGAAGCGGAAGTAGAAGCTGTTATAAACAACATTAAGGAGTGAAAAGCCGCAGGACCAGACGAGTTCTACTCAGAATTTTTGAAAATTATGGATAAAGACGAAGTAAAAAGACTTACCTTGATCTTCAACAATATATCAAAGTGGAAAAATACCCCAACAGTGGCTAAGATCAACTTTTATAACAATCCCTAAAAAACCCAATGCCAAAAAATGTGAAAATTATCGAATAATAAGCCTTATGAGCCATCTCCTGAAAACTTTTTAAAAAATTATACATAAAAGAATATATAAAAAGTGTGAAGAACACATGACAAACACACAATTCGGCTTCAGGGATGCATTGGGTACTCGAGAAGCACTTTTCGCAATACAAGTTCTCTTTCAAAGATGTAGAGACGTGAATTGTGATATATATGTCTGTTTTGTTGATTACCAGATAGCGTTCGATAGAATAAAACATGACGAACTGATGAAAATATTAAATTCAATTGGTCTAGACAGCAGAGATCGCCGTATAATAAACAATATCTATTACAAACTGCAGCTGTTAGAGTTGGGGATTAGTTAACAGACGACATAAAGATAAAAAGAGGTGTGCGACAGGGATGTATATTGTCCCCATTATTGTTCAATACATATTCAGAGCACATTATGAACCTAGCGCTAACGGACATAGACAAGGGAATACTTATAAACGGAGAACGATTGAACAACATAAGATACGCTGATGATACTGTCATTTTTGCAGACAGTCTTAAAGGTCTGCAGACACTTGTCTCCAGGGTGGCAGAAGTAAGTAGCAGGTTTGGGCTTGATTTTAACATCAAAAAAACCAAATACATGGTTATTAGCAAAAATAGGATACCACAAAACGTCAAAATGAAAAAAATCTTTAGCAGCCACGATATAAAATTGGAAATAAAAGTTCGTTTACTAAAATGCTACGTATTCTCCGTTCTTTTATATGGCGTGGAGTCATGGACCTTAACTGAAGCATCACTGAAGAGACTCGAAGCATTTGAGATGTGGTGCTATAGACGCATGTTGAGGATTTCTTGGATAGACAGAGTTACCAACGAAGAAGTACTACATAGAATGGGTAAAGAGCGCGAACTAGTCATAACCATAAAACGTCGCAAACTAGAATACCTGGGCCATATAATGCGCAATGAACAACGATACAACGTTCTTCGGACCATACTTCAAGGTAAAGTGCATGGGAAAAGAGGTCCAGGACGAAGAAGAATATCCTGGCTGCATAACCTGCGAAAATGGTTTAACTCAACCACTACCGGACTTTCCAGGGCAGCAGTCAACAAAGTCAGAATAGCCATGTTAGTGTCCAACATCCGTAACGGATAGGCACCATAAGAAGAAGACTCCATATAAAATACTTTTGAAAATGGGAGTACTTTAGTGGGTATTTTACATTATCTGAAAATAGTTTTCACCGATTTTATTTTCTTAAAATAATACTTTGATTAAGCATTGAGAATACCGAAATTCCAAAATTTAGTATTAAAAACTACCCCAATGAGAACAAACTGCTGTTTTTTATACTCCCTTTCAAGTGGTAAGCTCCTCGAGTCAATATAGCCAATATTTTTATTATTAGCTAAGATAATACACTCCGAAAGAGAAATCTATAAATAACATACTAAAAATATGCATAAAATGAAAAATTACGATTCATTAAAATAGCATATAAATATTTGAATTTTTAGCATTTAGATATAGTTGTTATATGTGTGTATATGTGTAGATGTTATAATTACTTTGTGAAAATAAAATATTTTTATCCAACTTCATACAATATCTAATAAATTACGATTTGACGATCTAAATTTGACGATTTATATTTAATAACTTAACAAGTGACTGCTTTCAGTTCTACGATTACAAGATATTATCACTTCTTGCAAGAAATTCTCTTTCTGATTGAATATAAGAATATAAGAATACCCACCAGATTTTTAGTTATTATTGAAGATCGACGCCTTGTTTTTAATAATTTTTAATTTCTAAAAAACCTCCTTTACAACTTAGTTGTATGAGACAGTAACGTAACCAGGGGGGTGTCCAGGGAGTCCGGAGAACCCCCGAAATATTATCAAATATTAATGATTTTGAAATTCAATAAATACGTAGAAAATATTACGTAAAAAGATTATTGTGAAGATGCAAATCGAATAATATTTGTTCCATTCACAAAACCTTTTATTAGATAGTAATGCCTCTTAAATTATTTCAAATAGTGTCCAGATACTGTTTTTCGATAGTATTTGGATAACTTTTCAGATTGTGTTTTATATGAGCATTAAGCACTTATAACTAACTCTTTTATAACCGTGTATAAGTCATTGGTGCATCATAATGGTCTGCTTATCATGCGCTTAGTACTGTAAAGTTGAGTATCGATATACCGTGTGGAAGAGCTGTTCATCCATACGAGAGCACAATATTCCGCTACAGAATATACCAGGGCCATCGCTGAACATCGAAGAGTAGCAGCTGGAGATCTCCAAGTTATACTACGAAACTTTAGAAGAATATTATTTCTCGTCTTCAATTTAGCAGAGACTTTCTAGAAATGTTTCTTAAAGGAGAGGGTGTAATGTAATTCCTAGGTATTTAAGATTTTAGGAGTGTTTTGTCTTAGAAACTGATGGTTAATTTTCTGTGCCATTTTATTATTGAGACCAGAACACCATATTTCGGTTTTGTGGCCAATCTCGATTATTTCGACTCACCAAACATAAATCGGGATTTGAGTCTCTTCCGCTGGCAGCTAATCTAAACGTATATTTTTTTGCGTCAAAGACTAGATGAAGGTTGTTGAGTTGAGCTCAGTCATATATGGATTTACCTGTGTCGTCATTGGCGGCGTAGTTCTACGTTTCATGGTGGCTGTTGAAATCCCCGAAATAGCGATATGCACGTGGTGGTAAGTGGTTCCTTAGAAGCATAACCATATATTTTTCTTCTGTTCATTAGCAACTACATCGACGTTAATGTCAATAAGCATTTTAGATACATATGTGCTTTTTGCTCTGGAGATACTTTTTATATTTAGTTGACAAAACTTGGTAATAGTTGTGTTTCGTATCTTTTCCATTTTCCTGTAAAAATTAACCAGAATAAAATTGTTTGGATCTTGCCTGCCTACACTCTAGCACTCTGGCAGTCAGTTTCTTGACTATATCTGAACATATTAATCCGCCTAAGTTCAAAAGCTCTCATGTTGATTTCTCTTTCACACTGCAAGATTGCAGTGTAAGATCTAGGGATTAGGTTAGGTTATGCAAGCACGCGAAGAGGGTAAGATGAGGTGACTAGGCGAAGTTTTGTATGGTTTGGTCTGGTTAGGGTAGGTTAGAGGACCATGGTTTACCATCGTAGAGTGTTAGATACTAGTGAGGAAGATATGAGTGCTGCTGCGACCTCGGCCAAGAAAGAAAGCTTGATCAACCAGTGGCAGCAAAAATAAGAGGAAACACGTGATGTGGCGTAGCGAACGAAGACACTGGGTGAGAGAAGCTGGGTGGACTGTAGGCATAGGCGTCTGGACTACCACTTACGCAGATGCTCACGGGCTATGGTTGCGTTCGTAGCGACCTTTGTAGGTTCAGTAGGGCAGAGTACGACCAGTAACTCTACTGTGGTCTCGTAGACAATGTGACACATACGATGTGGGAATACTAGCGTTAGCAGATGAAAGGGAGAGGTTTCTGAGGTGTTTGTAGATTTTCTTTTCTATAAAGATGTAAAAAGGTTATATTAGGTTAGGTCAAGTTAAGTTAGAAAGGGTTAAGGTAAGCTGATGTGATTCTGTTCAATATCCGAAACGCTTTTAATAATTTGTAGTGGAGCTACATGATGGGTCCCTTGAGAAGGAGACAATGTCACTGTGTAATATAGTCTCGGATTATCTCTCCGAGAGAAAGATTATGGTTGAAAGAGGTGTGGGTTTCCATGTAACAGCTGGGGTACCCCAGCTGGTCTGACACTGTGGAACCTGTCGTTGATTTGACGGATGGACATTATTTGTAATTCGCTGTGGATAATACCGAGGTTTTTGTGTTTAGAGGCCCTAGAAAGAGAGGAGTGATATAACAGTAAAGTACTCGGTAGAGATTCTGCATAAAAATGGAAGCTGGGGTAACAGCATTTGTGGGTGACCTGCAGGACTATTCAAAGGGCGGCTGCCCTGGGGTAAATAATGCCCCAACATTGAAGGGGCCAAATCCAAAAGGAGGAGGGCGTTGTGCAGTACATCGTCCTTTACGCGGGACTCGTGTGTGGTGTAGGGCGGTAGAGTCTGCTGCGTGTAGCATGTGCTTACAGGACTGTATCGCTGCGATCCTGTGGGCAATTTAAAATTGTGTTCACCTGCATGTTCTAGCGTGTGAAAGAGAATGGCTGTTTCGACGTAGGCGTCGAGAAAATGGAGACAAGACGAAAGAATCACTTTCGTAGTCATGTGGCAAGCCGAATAGGACGCAGCATTAGATGTGGCGCAGTGGCCGAAGTAGTTACTCTTGGATCTGGGAAGTTAGATGGACTTTGAGCACAGGCATGTCTTCTGCATATTATCTGACGCTGGTACCTTCAGGTCATGGTTGCTTCCGAGCTTACCTTCACAGTTTCAATAAAGCAGAATCCGCCAAATGCCTTTATGGCGATGGTTCCGACACTGTGACATATACAATGCAGGAATGTGTCAAATGAACGGGCAAAAAAAGTAGGCGTAAGACAAAGTGTGTAATAAGGTGTGTCGAGTGTATGAAAGAAATAGTGAAATAGTGGAAAGAATGGTATCGGGTGAAAGATGAGGGAAAGTAACACATATGTATATAGAAAAGATACTGTAGAAGAAAGAGGAAGTAAATGGATAATCGATCAACAATAGCGATGGAAGATGGATGGGAGCTGGGTACCTCCAGCCTAAGGTAAATAGGTTAGGGCGTGACCCGAAAGAGAGCGAAATCGCTGAAGGCCACTGTCTCTGTATCGTGCGAATGATAATTTGAAGAGAATTAATATAACGGAAGCGGAGGGATATATTGGAATCGGACAGAAGTGAGCATCGAGGCAAATTGGGTTAGGTTAGGTTGACTTAGGCTAAGCTGAGTTCGGTCTACGAGCGTAAGGAGCGAGCTAGACTACGTGAGGTTTGATAAGTTTTAGTTAGATTGGGATAGGCTAGTTTTTTCTCTTACAAAATTTTACCTGAAAAGAAAACGAAAGGATGCATTTTTTACCACTCGATCCAATGTTTTAACCTTGTTTAGGCTATTGCCTCTTCAAGGAAGGGGTACTCCGTTTTTTGTGGAGCGAGGGGGTGTGGTAAAGGTGATGACGAATGCGTATGAAGTTGTAGAGGTGGAGTGCTAAAAATCTGGGGTTCAGAAGGTGGCATGTGTGAGATGGACGATATGGAGCGCACAAGAGGAATTATTGGTAAAGAAAGCTAAAACCAGGCCTCTGTGTCAGACCTGATCGAATGCCTCCTGGACGTCTAGAAATATGCCTATGACGTGTTTCCTTTCGTTAATTGATTGTGAAATGAAAGTTGTTGCTTCAACCAATGCATTTTGCGTGGAATGTCCAGCCCTGAAACCGAATGGGTAATTAGGAATGGCGTAGAAAAGCGTCTAGGAATTCTACGAGTCTTTCCTTAAGGTTTTGGCAATTTAAAAAAACATACATTTTTACAGAATTTAGCACTAAAAATCACTTGTATTTATTGGTTTTGCTTAGTTTTGTCAGGGTTAAGCCAAGCCAAGTTTATATATTTGTATGCCTTTAAGGTAAAACAGTTTTTACATTTTCCAAATTTTTAACACTCCTACTAGTTTCTGTCGAAAAAATAAAATAAGATCTTTTTACACTTTTGACGAGGACAAAAGTTTACTCAAATATACTTTTTATAACCTTTAAATGTTTTCATACAACCTATATAAATGTTGAGTATGTCGCTGTAGGAAGCATAGATATATTAAAAAGTCAGTAAATTTATTTAGTACCTGCATATATTAGATCTAGATCTTTGTCAGCAAGTACCTATGCGTTTTTGATATAAGACGAAAAATGTAAATAAAACTATTTTAAAGCGTACCTTTGCATTCTTTCACCTACCCGGAGGCCATTGCTTAGCGTTCTAGCATTTTTGTAAGGAAAGTGGCCCACTGGGCTAGAAGTTTAAACATGCGTTCATCAACCTTGATTGATGGTCATAAAGTGTTAAAAAACACATAAACATAAGTGCATTTCATAATCGAAGTGAATCAGCACATTTATTTACGTCATTGGTAGAAAGTTGGACAAATCTTCACATTTTCCATATAAAAACTTATCTTAAGCTCAAAATAATTTGTCAAAATTAAAAATATTTTAATACATTCACTGAAATTTATTATTATTATATTATTAACTTTTATAAGAATAAAGTAGGTGTGTGAAGAAAAAAAGTATGAGTATGAAAATTTGTATAGATCTGAAACCTTTACACTTATTTTAAGTGAAGAAAGACAATTAGCTACATTTGAAAGAACAATTTTAAGATGGATTTACAAAGGTTTAAAATAAATTGGAATCTGACGAAGAAGACATAATTATTAATTATAAAAAATATATCAGGACTCGAATATCATAGCATTCACAAAAATTGGACGGCTAGAGTGGATAGGTCACGCAGAAAGAATGGAAGAAGATGAAATATCGACCAAAATAAGCAGCGAAAAGGGGAAGAAAAAAGCGGATGTATATGGAATTAACAGAACAAGGTATCACAATTTAAGGTATCACAATGTAACTGAAAAGGAATACTTCATACATCTTTAAACGAAATTTCTTCTGCTTAAGCGTTAAGGGAGTTAATTCTGCGTTTTCACTTGATAAGTTTCGGACCTAAAGGATAAAACCAATTTTAAGTAAAAAATTGACGGTATTCATCAAGAATAGAGGAGGTTTGGCAATAACCTCTTTTGATCCAAATCTCTTTTCATAGAGGATTTTTTTAAGTGGGTGTGAAACGAATTTACAATGCAAATAATGTATTTTTGTAGTCGTTGTGACACTGCTTTCTTTGCAATTTTTTTCTAAAAAGGCACCACTAACAATACTTTCGATGGTAATCGATGAAAAAAAAAACCTGTACTAAATTCTAAAACTAAAACATTTCCAGTTGACGTGGACGTCTTTGGTTGCTTTAAAATTTGCTGCTTACTTTGTAAATTCTAATAAAAAAATAAATATTTTGACAGTGCAACTTTAGAATTAATTACTACAAACGTATATGAATAGATTGTGTGTTGGGAAATGTCTCAATAATTTCAAGCAAACAGAAAAGCTAAACAGAAAAGAAAAACGCCATGAACCTTCACAACATACAAAATAAATTATCTTAAACGTACTGAAGAGTAATATCTCACTGTCGGGAAGCAATGAAACACTAAACAATAATATACAACATGAAGATAAATGGGCCGGAAGAAATTAATATCCCTAAAGTTTGAATAGGCAGACCCTTATAAAGTATGTTAACCGCATTTTGGACCAGGAAAACGATGAAATTTGGGTTGGAGACAATGATTATAATCGATAAATAAGAATAATATAATAAAAATAACTGTATTGTTATGACACAATGATATCATATGTACAGTCCAAACATTTCTAATTTGTGTGTATTTGTCCCATAAGAAGTTGGAAATATTGGTTTTTTAATTGTTTGAAGAATAAATAAGAACTTTTGGTTATAAACATTCATTCTGTGTGATTGGTATTATTTTTTGTTCGTGAATTTGTGAGGTAAGAATATCAAAGTATTAAGATAGGGGAAACCGGGGTTAGTTGTTACAAGGGTCAGACCTTGAAGATCGACCATTTTTCTGTTTTTAGTAGCACTCAGTAATTTTTCCATTGTTTAAATTTTTGCTGGTCCTATTTTTACACGGTAAGGTAAACTTACTGTTTTCACAGCATGTTTTGACTGTTAGCTTTATTATTGTCTATACGTACAAGATTAGATATTTGGGATTGATGAGTAATTACAATTTATTTTTAATATGGCGTCCTGGGGCAGGTTGTTACTATTTTCAAGGGACAAGTTGTTACTGTAACAACCTGCTCCATCTCAAGAAATTTGTGTGTAGGTTTATTAGTAACCTACACACTGTAGATGTGTTGGTTAGATTTTGTTGTAAATAAAATTTTAAATTTTTAATAGATCAAAATGAGAACCTACAGAAACAAACTAAGCGTGGTGAAACGCCACAGGAAATCATTATTGCTGAAGCAAAGAAGGTGATAGAAAATGAAAGACCTCTTAGACCAGTAGCGGATGAATACGGGATTCATTTTATGACGCTTCAGAGATACGTCAAAAAGATCCAGAAAATTTGGCCTGATAGTGAGTGTAGTAAAATCGTAATTTTTTTCTATGAGCACATGCATAGGACATGCCTCGTTAAAATTTGTTTTATTTTTAGATGTTAATAAGATCTCTGATCTACGAGAAAATGAATTAGCTTCTTATGTTACTGAATGTTCAAAGATATATTATGGTCTTTCCCCAAAATATATTAAACAGCTTGCTTTTCAGTTTGCTTTAAAAAATATCGTAACTGCTCCTGATAACTGGACCAAATTTAAGACTGCATCTGCTGACTGGCTAACAAATTTTTTAAAATTTATCCATCCGTACCCCTCAGGCTACGAGCTTAGGGCGAGCCACAAGCTTCAATAGACACAATGTAAATTTATTCTTTGATAAACTCTCCAATGTATTAAATAGGCACAATCTTGGAGCAAACGATATTTACAACTTAGATGAAACCGGGGTAACTACAGTTCAAAAGATTGCAAAAATAATAGCATCAAAAGATGTGAAGCCAGTGGGGGTAGTCACTTCGGGGGAACGAGAAACATGGATGAGGAGTTACAATGACAATTTATAACATTAGATCAATTGTTGGAAATGCTTTGCTGTTGCTGTAACTCCAAAAAATATACAGTCCGTTTTTCGTGTAACTCGCATTTTCCCATTTAATAGGGAAATTTTTACTGATGAAGATTTTCTGCTATCATCCATTACAGATAGACCTGAACCGCAAGAAAATATGGAGCTTTAGTCACAAGCAGCCACAAAAAATATACAAACACCACCAAGTACGCCACCACAAGTTATCAACAAGGAACCAGACCAAGATCCGCAACCTTCAACTTCTCGCGTGTTAGTTACAGGACTTATTAGTCCTAACGATATTCGTCCTATACCTAAAGCTCAACCCAGAAAAAATACTACACAAAATAGGAAACGAATAAATAAAGTTCATTTAAAGTTTCTTCATTAAGAAAATTAAAATATTCTTTGAAAAGTATGAAAGTTACTAGTGTAACAATTTGCACCTGCTATGTAACAACTTACTTAATTGGGAGGTAATTTGATACAATTTGCAATACGAAACATATGTATATTCTTTTCCTAAAAGTGGCAAGTTTCTTGTAAACCTAATATTTAAAATAATTATATCGAAGTGAGTGCTTCTTACCTTCTTACCAATTTTTATGAGGTGCCTATTTTACATATTGAAGGCACAAAAACATAAAATATAAAAATTGTAACAACTAACCCCGGTCTCCCCTACTTACCTACTATGAATGTTTATATCACTAAATCATTGAATTTATTTACGAAGTTAAAAAATATTTAAAGTAATGTTTTATTCTTTTTTAAGTGCTAGTAATTGTATGTCCTAAAGGACTAAATATATTCGTTTTCTCGTAGTTTAAATAGTTAATAGTAGTTTTGCTGTCATTACTGAAAAATTGAGTAATACTGGATAACTTCAACACATGTATACTAGCCATTATATGCCCAAATCTAAAAAATAAACTCAAAAACTATTATAACATTCAAAAAACATTTTTTTTAAATACTCATTATGGCAATTTGATAGAAAGGTCTTCACAGAATGTTATATTACAACTTAAACTACGAGAAAACGAATATTTTTAGTCTTTTACAGGATAAAATCACTGGCAACGAAAACAGATTAAAACAATAATTTAAATATTTTTCAAGTTCGTGAATAAATTCAATGATTTATTGATTTCTTTTGAAATAACCCTGATAAAAATAACAACAATACCTTGAAACACAGTAAAAAAAACAATTACCGTTTTAATCAAACAATAACATAATTGCCAAAATTCAAGATAAACACCCCATAAAAATATTATTAACAGATCAGCATCCTGGAATTAATTCCAAAATATTTAGAAATCGTATGAAATATATCGCATAATCGCATATTTGCTTTTTGGAAAAGCCCATGCAGTGACAAGCTTACCTAAAATAAACAAATAGCTTATAAAAATACGATACATCATTAATATAATAAAAAACTATGTGTCAAAAATATAGAATTCTATTATTTAAAAGAGAAAAATTGGGCATATGTGGATACTAAATCAAAACTAAATAAATTTATTGTAATGGTTTATCATACCCTTTTGTAGGGGGCTGTAAAAATAAACCTATATTTATTTTAATAAAATAACACAGTGAGTAGTGCCTTGTACCTCTCTCAGAATAAATAGTTTCAGGTTGCATGATTGTTTGAAGTGAAGTATCATTGACATTTTAGAAATTATATGACATAATTGTCAAATGTGTCAACTTAATGAACGTGTCAACTGTGTAAGAAATACCATTGGTCTTAATTCTCTTTTTAGGTTTGTATATTTGTTATATTTGTACGTGAATATTGTAATTCATAGGATAATAAACTCTTTTTAAACGAATTCATACTTCAACGAATTTCACTTCAGAATATATATATATATATATATATATATATATATATATATATATATATATATATATATATATATATATATATATATATATATATATATATATATATATATATATATATATATATATATATAATTTTCAAAATTTTAAATGGTTCCTGTTGTTGTATGAGTCCTTGTTGTCAGACTGTAGAGTTCTGAACACAAAACTTTCAAGCTTTCCTATTCTCAGGCGAATCTCTTTGACATGGCTACAGATTTATAAACATTACTTACATAGTGTAAACATTCAAATACAACATAATTTGTGCTTAATATACTTTTGATATATAAAATCACGTGTTTACCTATCGTATATTGAATATAGTACATTGCATCAATCGCTATAACATCGTTGAGAAAAGCCGTGATGAGCCATCAATCGGGCTGTCGTTGGCAACACTGATTGAAAGCGGTATTTCGAGGGTCTGCTAAATGAGGGATTCGACAAAGAACCAGTAAAACAAGCTGACGTAAGGTCGGCCGTTTATACAGTTTAAAAGAAGGTGAACTCTGGTTATAAAATGTTATTCTTGTTAATTGCAGCCTTTTAAGTCAAACGAATTATCACGATGGAGACAGACAAGATGTTAGCGTTTATTACATTCGCGACAGCTATTTCGATAACACCATTCTTACTAAATATTCTCTAAATGACAAAAATAACAGGAATATATGGAAAACTAGACAGCTATTGGAACAGAAAATAGTGTATGACACTAATTATCTACACATCCTAAAAAGACAAATAGGAACAGTCTTCGAGTAAAATTATCTATATATTTTTTTACATCCCATTTATTTACAACCTGTAATAATATTACAATAAGTAACTTGTCTAATTATTTTACAAGTAACATGCAATAAGTTGTCCCAAGACAATTTTCTATTATATTTTAATTTTAATAAAAATTATTTGTAAATTTGTGATCTACACAAAAAATATAAAAATAACCCAGTTTAGAAATCTTGTTGAAAGATCACTAGGAGTGTGTCGCTTTAGCCTTCGATTTGGTAGTGGCCTCATAAGGTTCGTTGCAAGATTGTTAGGATGGTTTTCAGGCCTCAGAACATATTTTTTAGAGCAATTTGTGATCTCTTCTTTAACAGTATTGACTTAAAGGTCATGCGTAATGAACTGATTAGGTACATGCCATGCTGCATTTAACTAATGACGAGTAGGACTTTTGATTGAAACCTCTCCAAGATATCTACATTAGACCTGGACGCTGATCCCATAACTCCATACTGGTTTTATAGCTGATTTATACCATAATACCTTGTTAAGTAGAGATAGTTGTGATATTTTACCTAGTAACCAGTAAAGTCTGCTAAGCTTAAGGCCGTTGTTTCCATTTCATGAATATATGCTTCTTTCATATTAACCGCCTATCGAAATGCATAGCCAGGTATTTGACATGATCTTTTTGTTGTAACTCTTGGTTATTTAAAGACACTGGTGGGCATGTGTTTTTTTTATTAGTGAATGTTATATGGATTGACTTGCTCTCGTTTGCTTTTATTCTCCACTGTCTGAGCCAAATTTGTATTTTGTTAAATTGTTAAAAGATTGGCCTGTAGTAGCTGGGAAGCAACGTTGAGGTTTGTGTGTGAAGCTAAAATTGCTTTGTCATCTGCGTATCTTGCTGTGATTATATCGTTCCTCATAGGTAGATCAGCTGTAAATATCAGGCAGAGAACAGGTCCCAGAACACTATCCTGTAGAACCTCTGCTTTGATTGGATTTAGACTTGTGTACTGATCGTAATCCAATGCATTTTGCAAGGTACAATTAAAGCAAGAAGGGCTCCAGGACGAAGGAGAATATCCTGGTTTGCTAACCTAAGAGCATGGTATGGAAAGACCTCAACACAGCTATTCCATATAGTAACCATCAAAGTCATCATAGACAGAATCATCGCCAACATTCGGAACGGACAGGCACTAAGACGCTAGACTAAGACGAAGAAGATTGATCGTAATGACTTACTAGGAAATGCCGGTCATGGAGGTTGGACTTGAGGATAAGGAAATAATTTAAAGCAAGGACTTTTCTAAGTTTGTAAAGTAGACCAGTATACCCAACTCTACCAAAGGCTTGAGAAATATCTAAAAAGGTTGCTGAACAGTATGTACCTACGTTCTTCTAGAGCTTCATAAATAAAATTACATACTCTATGTATTTGCTCAGTCGTGGTATGTTTTTGTCTGAATCCAAACTGGTGGTTAGGCATTAGTTAACGTTCTGCAAGAATTGGTTGTACCCTATCCAACAGGAATTTTTCAAAATCCTTTGACATCATCGGCAGTAGGCTAATAAGTCTACATGATTTAATGTCTTCTGTAGGTGTACCTGGCATAGGAGTTGCAATAATTTGTGACATTTTCCATGGAATGGAGTAATAGCCCGTTCTTACGACTGCATTAAATATCTGTGTCAACAACAGAATTCCTTTCTTGGAGAGTTCTTTCAAGATTTTAGCGGTAATCAGGTCGTATCTAGGAGACTTTTTAGGGTTCATTTTGGATTGTATCTTCTGGTGAACTTATTTGGTAGTACATTTTTCAAAGGGTAGTATAAGTTGACACCGTGATTCTAAAAACTTTTGTTGTTGTTGTCTGGAGGGATTGGCTGGAATAGATTCACCAGGTTATCGGCAATTGCTTCGGCTTTTTCTTGTTGATCCTAGCCCATCTTCCATTACCTATGTAAATAGGAGGGTTGGTTAATTGAGTTAATTTCCGTGTTGCCTTCCAAAGTGGGTACTAGGTAATTTCCGTTGCTGATAAAATTTTCAGGTAATACTGAATACTATTATCCTTATGATTATTTAGAAGAACTTTTAATTGGGCGGTAGTTTGGTTCAATTCAGTTTTATCCTGAGGCACACATATTCTCTGCTGTTTTCCTTAATCTTCGCTTTTTTGTAATTTTTTCTTTGATTTCATTAGGTAGTTTAATTTCCAATGGTAGTAGATTTCATTAGGTAGTTTGATTGGTGTCGACTGCTAAGCTGCCTCTTGTATTATTTTAGTAAATTGTTCAACAGCTTCGTCTACATCGCCGTTACTTTTCAGAGGTATTTGTGTATCTAATTTGTTATCAATAATGTTCCAAAATACTTCTCAATTCGTGAATTTATTACCTAGGAATCGTGGATGTTTCTTCCCAAGAATTTCTAAGGATATCGTAACCATAGTAGGAGAGTAGTTGGATGACAAATTAAAACAGGTACTGTACTGTTTGAAGTTCGGGTGGAATTCCATTAGTGACACAAAAATCGACCAAGTCAGAAGTTCTGTTGGAATCGGTTTTCCAGTATCTAGGTTCACAAGATTATTACTATTTATTGCCATATACAGTTGCATGCCTTTCGGATTTATTATTCTAGATCTCCAGTAAGTGTGTTTAGCATTATAGTCGCTTTCCGCAAGAAACCTATTGCCGAGTGTGTTGAAAAACGAGTTGTCTATGCTAACTCTAGTTGATTGGATATAGTTTTTACGAAATTCATTTATTTGATGATGCCTTATCGATGACCTAATTACAATTGGAGTTCCTCGATGTGCGTGCCATCTGGATGCTTTGTATTATATCAAGTAGTTTGGAATGCAAGGTTGGATAACTGTGTTTGAACTGCGTTTGCTTAAAGTGCGGGAAATTTTTTCTTTTGCAGTTCTTTGTAGACACTACAACCTTTATAGTTTTGGTCAAAGCACACATTTGACATTGGAGGATTTATCCTTGTGAGTGCATTGTTTGGTTGCGTGATCGACGGTACATTTTACGCAGCGTGGTCTTAGTTGGCAGTATGTTTTCGTATATCAATAACGCTAGCATCTTGAGCACTGGGGTATCTGCTTTTTTTGGCGAGGCGGTTCGATTTTGACCTTATGGTTTATCAAATAATCTATTTTGTATATTCTTTTGTTGGTTTTAGCAAATTTTAGGTCGATAAAGAACATTAGAAGCTGGGCTTTGGTTTTAGGATGTCTAATATTCCAAATGTTTGTAACAATATGGCCAAGTTCTTTCAACTCTTTTATCAAAAAATAATTTGTGTCAATCGAGTAATGCAGTTTTTAGGTTTGACCCTGAAATTGCGTCCATTCTTCATCTGATAGGTATAAAACTTCCTTTTTTCTCCATTAACGCTTTTGTGATTATTGTATAGCTATCAGTCGTTTTGGGTTGTAATTTTATTTGGTCAAAATTGAGAACTTTCAATTCATAATTATTTTTGGCTTTTAGATTTAGTAGCTCCTTTAAAGTTATGTTTTTTACTCTTTGATTTAATATTGATGGAGGTTTCAGCTCTTTCTCTGGTTTTTCTGGTTCCTCGGCGTCTTTGGTTAGAACCTCAAATTTATTAGAAGTAGATGCTAGCGAGTTCAGCCACTAATCGTTGATTTTTGACTGTTTTACGAGTCTTTTTTTTTGTCTGGGCTGGTTCGATGTCTTTTATTTGGATTTTCAACGACTTTCCAAGCTTCAGTTGGGTTTTGTGTGGTTAGATGTGGGTTATTGTATTAGGGTTGTTGCAGTGGTTGAGAATACGCTGTGATTAAAAATTGAGAAATATGAACATTACCTTGTAATTGTTGACCATTGTACACTTGATACTGATTTATTCCAGTAGGTGTAAGATCCATTTTCGTTTGCTGGTTGCCATGCAGAACTCCTTAATTGGATGGCATAGCATGATGATTTATGGCCATAGAAGCAGCGGAGTTCATTTTTGTCTTTTGAGTCCTATTTACAAAATTTTATAACACACTGACTGACCTATTGCACGTTTACTAATTTTCAGTTTCCTTACCACCGCATGTTGAATGATTTTTAGATTTTTGCAATTTTTCTGCTGTGATTGAAATGTCACCTATTCGTTTTATACATTACGAGATAGACAACCGTTTTAGACACTTTGGTATTAAATTGTTATATTGTCTTTATTTTTTAACCGCTGAGTGAGATGCGATATTAAAAAGCAAAGTATTAGAAGGATTAAAAGACTATCGTCCATATTTTGGTATAATGTTATATTTAAAAAAAATAGGGGTAGATTGCAAAAAATTTATTGGTGGAAACGGTGTACAATATGAACGAAATTTGAGAATAACGAGATTTAGTGATGGTCAATCAAAGTTCATGAAAAAATTTAAAAAACGAAAAAACTGTGTTAAATATGCTAAAAGCTAAAACTAAAATGGAAAAAGAAACACCAATAAATAATAAAACAAACTTTAAAAAATTATAAAGATATAACGGTGTTCTATTACAGAATGAAAATATTAAGACAAAAATTCATAGAGCAGATTGAAGAAACATTTTATAAGCCAGAGAACTGTGTGGGATATAGAAAGCAAATGAGAACAACTATACTATGTTCATTCCCAAGATAAGCTCGAAATCATACTGATCGCTGGGTGTGTCGTGTCGTCGCAGTTTGTCATTGGTTAGAAATTAATTTTTAATCAATGACAAACTGAGACTACACGACACATCAACCGATCCGTGCGACCTCGAGCTTATCTTGGGAATAAACGTAGTATAGAAGAAAGCATACAAGAAGCAGCCGACTTAGTATTACCAAGGAATAGACAAAAAAGACAAACAGACTGTTTTTACAGTCTTCATAAAAAGAGCAGTTGATGACCGAAATAAAACCAGATAAATGATAAATATTATACAAAGTAAAGAAGCGTATGCTGAAAGAAGACGGAAGGCGAAAAAGATTTTAACGCAATATAAAAGACGAACTGTTACCTACAACTATTTCATGTTTTGCTTTGACAATTATTTGGATGCTTCTTTTGAAAACACTGGTCGTAGCAATCGGTCGTTTATACAACTTATTAAGTATCGGTCGTTGTTTTCTTCTTCCATGTAATAAAATACATTATCGATTAACTCATGAGTTTGAGCATTTACATTTAAACTCCATCACTACCTTAATACGGCACTGTCCTAATATAGTTACCACTAGAGACCCGTATATGTGCAAAATTGACGCAAATAGGCAAAATTTTTTAAAGAATATGCGTAATATATTTAAATATGCAGAGTTAATTGTCATCTTCATAAATTTTGCATTTATTGTTCATAAATTTTGCAATTTATATAATAATAATAATACAATAATAATCTAAAATGTCTTCCTGCTAGCCCTGCTAGTATTTATAGATTAAACCTGCAGTAAGATTGAAATACAATTTTGACATTTATTTATTTTAATATATACAAAACAACAATATTTTATGAAATACAATAACCATACATACTTATATTAGATGGACAATTTTCAAATAAATTTATGGTTATCAAAACAATTGGCAATAATTAGTTTTTCAAAATTTGCAATTAAAATATTATGCTTTCTATTTTTATATAAATGTTTATAAATCGAAAAACTTTTTTCAACATTAACTCGAAGTTATTGATGCATTTTTAAACTTAAATTTCATGTTGGAAGGCAGTAGTTCAAGATCTGGTGCAGGATCACCTTGATGAACTTTCCAAAATAGAAAATCCTCAGTTTTTGTTTAAAACATATTAAAATTTATTTCTTACAGATACAGCTACGTTTCCTTTGACCATGCAAAAAGATTCAATAACATGATTAATCCCATTTTTTCTGCAGAAGCGATTGGTATTATTAAAGCCTGCGATTATGTAGAAAAAACAAGTTAAAAAAATACATTTTTTGAGTGACTCCTTATCTGTTCTTAAATGCATCGCTAACCCAATTATTGTGATGGCTACTGATACAAATCTTTTTATTAGAGAATTAAAAGCAAGAATTCATAAATTAAAAAAAAGTCAATACGAATTAAAATTCACTTGGGTAAAAGCTCATATAGGACTTCGCGGCAATGAAGTTGCAGACTCCTTAGCCAAAGAAAGCTTTACAACTGGAAAGCATATCAATAACAATTTAGGTGGTCAAGAATATTTAATGATATCTAAGAGTAGTTTTAAGGCAAAATGGGAATTGCATTGGAAAAACTATTGCTCTAATAACCTCACACGATATACACTATTACATCCAAGTATTCCGACAGATTTGTGGCACCAAGAATTTGATTTTACAAAAAATGATATTCTGACCATTTGTAGGCTAAAATTCGGACATGCAAGCTTCCCTCAACACTTATATAAAATCGGTGTAGTCAACACTGAACTTTGTGAAACTTGCAATGTGGTTTGCGACTTAGATCACATTTTTTATGCTTGTAGTAAATTTGAAATACAAAGACAAGAACTTATTAATAGTTTATTATTGCAAAAATTATACCCCCTTTCAATCTACTTTATTTGATATTAAATATGTACAAGGTATATAAAATTATTCTTAAGTTTATTAAAATGTGTAACTTAAAACTTTAGTGTAGGTGTTAAGCTCGTTACCTCTGTTGAATCGCCAAATATTTTACCTTTTTACCTATACTTTCCGTGGTCTACACTTTCTGTCTGTGAGTCACCTTGAATGACCCCTAGGTGCGAAAAGTAATCCTAGTTCCTCTCCCATCGTAGTCTTCTTTTAATTTCCAGAATTGTAGTGTATTTAGTTTAGTTAGAATAGGTTAATTTAAGTGAACGTTATTACACGTTTGCTGCTGGCTGGATGGGCACTTAGCCAGATTGTAAAGAAAAAAAACATGATTAATCGAATTGACTGATTCACAAAGAGTCAAATTTTGTTTTTCAACATTTTTTATGTCCTCGACAAGAAATTTAAAATTTAAGCTTATGTATGCCAGATTCTGAGGTAAATTAGGTAATTGAATAAGATGTTTACATTTCTTCAGAGCTGCTAAAGTGGAATCTGTTAGTTCTGTAATAAAACTTTTTATTCCTTGAAACTAATTGGAATAAAAAAATGCTGCTTGTAACCAAGTGCCCCATCTCGTGATAACAGGTAAACAGGTAACAGGAATACTACCCAAATGGTCTTTTGACGCAAATTGAACTAGTAATAGCCATTTTATTAAAACTTTTTTAAAATTGTTTATCAAATTATTAAAATGTGGGAAATTTCGTCTAATTTCTTCTGCGACAAGGTTAAGCCCATGAACTATACATTTACATGAATTAAATTGCTATAGAATAATATTTTTAAGTTCTGTGCTGCCTTTACCATATAGATACATTGTCGCTTAATATTAATTCAACTTTATCGCATGGTATACTTTTCGGTAGAAAAAACCGCGACAACTCATCTCGGACAAAACGTTTTATCATAGAAAAACCGAACACATAGAAGCGACACAACGGTCCAAAAGCGTGTACCATTTTTGTATACGCATGCCCGATTCTGGTTGTGTAACTGTCAAAAACACGTGCTTATTCATTAATTCTGGTTGTTTTCGATAGTCCGTAGGCGTCTATGGTAAATACTCGACACAACAAGTGCATTTGACCATTTATATAATTTATTTATAGTTAAAAGGTTATAGTTATAGTTTATGGTTATAGTTAAATATATAAGTTTATAGTTATAGTTTATAGTTAAAAGTTTAATTTATATTTAAAATGTCTGGATATATTTGTGCGATTCGCGGATGTTCATCTGTGACAGGAAAAGGAATAAGTTTATTTAGATTTCCTAAGAATAATGACAGGTAATTACTATTGCTTTGTAATTATTATTAGTTATTACATAATAGTATTGGTTTGACTTTCGAACAGTAAGCCGACGCCGACGTGTCTGTCCGAGCTATAAAAAATAAACTTTGGTCTGCCAAGGGATAGTTCAAAATGAAAACATTAAATTTGGTGTCAGTGCTATTCCTTTTATTGAAAGACGCAAGTCTCCGAAGGCTCAGGTCAAAAAATCAACAGATGGTGGCCCGACGTCAGTGCGCTCGAAGACAACAATACGAATATAGTATTTTTAGGAAATAAAAATATATAGAGGGTTTTATACACGAGAATATTTTATTTAAGAGCGTAGGCCCAAAATTTCGGGCAAATGTTTTTTAAATGTATTCATTTTTTTCGAATCCTGAAAAAACTAATAAGTATTTTTGAAAAATTTAAACGCAGAATGAAAGACCACATTATTACTGAGGGCCAAAAGTCCCCGAAAACTTCTATAATGTTTATTTTAATAAGTTACAGGGGTGAAAAAAAAAAGAGAAAATTTAGTGTGATTTTTAATTTCAAATATCTCATTCAAAAAAACTTTGTGTTTATTCTAAGGGACTTTCGGCCCTCGGTAATAATGTAATCTTTCATTCTGTGTTTAAATTTTTCAAAAATATTTGTTAGTTTTCTCAGGATTCCAAAAAAATGTTAAAAAGCATTGGCCCGAAATTTTGCGCCTACGCTCTTAAACGAAACAAAGACATTACTAAAACGCTCAAACTAAAAATTGTTGGAAACATAATTAGACCGATAATTGGGAAATCTTAAAATTACAATAGAACAAGACTTCAAAATTGCAAAAACATGGTTGCAAATAAACAAACTTACATTAAATTATGAAAAAACTAAATAGGTACTCATCTACTTTTTGCTATTACAAAAGTTGCCTGCCAATTTTTAATTCGTTAAATATAAATAAAAAAGATCAAATATGGATCGAAGTACATAAAATATTTAAGAGTTTTAAATGGGAATTACAAATAAAAAATATTAAAACTTTATTTGTTGCATATCTCAATATTTAGTGACATTTTTGTGACTTAGTCAGGAGAAAACTGTAAATTTATTAAGATTAGATATTGACAAAAGTTAAATATTTCATAACTTACAATATACTTAGAATATACTAATACTCTTATAGTTGTAAGTAATAAAGTATTATTTATAAATACAGAAAAAGTTCTTTGTTTAAAATTTGTTCTGTTAAAAATTTGTAGTGCCAAAGTGTGGATAGAAGCTTGCAGACGAGAAGATTTGTTATTCAAAATGGATTCACTTTATAATAATTATAGGATTTGTGAACTGCATTTTGAAGATAATGTTATTGTAAAAGGAAATAAAAGAAAAACATTGGCGCATGACGCAGTACCTTCAATGATCTTTGTTATTTATATTTAACGAATTAAAAATTGGCAGACAACTTTTGTATAGGTATAGCAAAAAGTAGATGAGTACCTATTTAGTTTTTCATAATTTAATGTAAGTTTGTTTATTTGCAACCATGTTTTTGCAATTTTAAAGTCTTGTTCTGTTGTAATTTTAAGATTTTTAGTAATTTCTTTGTTTCGCTTAAGAGCGTAGGCGCAAAATTTCGGGCCAATCCTTTTTAAATACAATCATTTTTTTCGAATCCTGAGAAAACTAACAAATATTTTTGAACAATTTAAACACAGAATGAAAGATTACATTATTACCGAGGGCCGAAAGTCCCTTAGAATAAACAAAAAGTTTTTTTGAATGAGATATTTGAAATTAAAAATTACACTAAATTTTCTCTTTTTTTTTCACCCCTGTAACTTATTAAAATAAACATTATAGGTGTTTTCAGGGACTTTCGGCCCTCAGTAATAATGTAGTCTTTCATTCTGCGTTTAAATTTTTCAAAAATACTTATTAGTTTTTTCAGGATTCGAAAAAAATGAATGCATTTAAAAAACATTGGCCCGAAATTTTGCGCCTACGCTCTTAAGAATTTATATTGTGTGATATGCCTACTGACTATTAATTTTCTGGTTGTTAGCTGTCATTGGCGGCTTGGCCACGTAACTTCAAAGGACTGTCGCTTCTCTGTGTTCGGTTGTTCTCTGGTTTTATGGTCAAATTGTTGGTTTTCTCCAATTGCTTTAACGCAATAAAGTAACATTTATTTTTTACATCTTCGTGTAAAACCCATATCATTAAATGCGCCATATAGTGGTCCCGTGAATCAGTACTTTCGTCAACTATAAAATAAATCGAGTTATCTGCGACTTTTTTTTCGAATTTTTCTTATGGTCTCATCGTAGCAAACCTCAATATATTTTTTTCTTAGGGTACTTTTATCGGGAATGTTTACAATATTTCTGAAAAAAATAGGAAAAAATGACACTGTTCACTTTTGAAACTCCTGTTTCTTCTTCAATATTAGCCTCCTAAATTGTTTAAATTATTGCACCATTTTTTTCTTGGTCTGCCAATACTTCTCCGTTCATTTGGTGACTTATCTCGTGCTATTCGTACTATCCTATCCTCTGCCATTCTACTAATGTGTTCGTGCTACTCCTGTTTCCGTTTTGTCACCCATCCATTTATGTCTTCTATATTGCATGTTCTTCTTATGTTTCGCTTCCCTCTCTATCCAACAGACTTTTCCTTGATATTCGTTGGAGTATTTTCATCTCTGTTGTTTCTAGTAGTCGTCTCGTTTTAGATGTGTCAGGTCTTGTCTCCGCCGTGTATGTTAATATAGGTCTAATTGCTGCTTTATAGATTCTTGTTTTTGAGTCTTGTCTTAGGTGTTTGTTCTTCCAGATTGTGTCATTAAGAGATCCCGCCGCTTTATTTGCTTTTAATCTTTGTTGTCGTACTTCTTCTTCAATATCTCCATAACTAATTATATCTATTCCCAGATATCTAAAGCTTGCTTTCTTATTATTTTCCTATCAATTTCGATTTTATATCTTAGTGGGTATTTAGATGTTGTTATAGGTACATTTGATTTTTTCTGCTGATATTATCATATTGTATTTCTTCGCTGTTGTATTGAAGATGTGTGTTAATCTTTGGAGCTCGTCTTCTGTCTCGGCGATTACTGAGGCACCGTCTGCATAACATAATATTTGGATTTCTTTGTTCCCCATTCTGTAGCCATGACCTTTACGTACTGCTTGTATTATTTCGTCCATTATTATATTAAAGAGAAGTGGGCTTAACGAGTCAACCTGTCTGACTCCGCTTTGTACCGGTATACACTGTGTTAGTTTTCCATTTATCTTTGCCTGTATTCGATTATGGAAGTAGATGTTTTCGATGGTTTGTATAATAATAATTGGTATGTTTCTTTTACACAGTAGGTGTAAGACGTCTTCGACTTGGATGCAATCGAAAGCCTTTGTCAGGCCTATAAAACATAGATATGCTGGTTTATTGTACTTGATAGCCTTTTCTGTAATTTTTCTTTCTCCTTGTGATCTGACTCCTTGTTGTTCATCTGATAAAGTTGTTAGTTTATTGATTTTGTTGGTTATGACTTTTGTGGTACGCTTAAGTGCGGTATTCAGTAGATTTATACCTCTATAATTGTTGGGGTCTTCTTTATCTCCTTTCTTGAACATTGGTATCATTATGCTGTTTCTCCATGCGTCTGGTATCTTGAAGTGCAATATTAGTTTTTGTATAAGTTTTGTCATCTCTAGGGTTATACTTTCTCCTCCGTGTTTTAGAAGCTCGTTGGTTATTCTGTCTGGTCCTGGTGACTTACTATTTTGGAGTGTATTTATGGCTATCTCTACTTCCTGAAAACTGATTTCTATTTCGTGTCTTAATTAAGGTACGTTATTGTGTTGATTATTATTTTCCTTTCCTTTAAACCGTTCCGTCTGGTATCTTTCGAAGTTGCTTTCCATTTTTTTTGTAAACTGTTCCCATTGTTTTTGTTCTTCTTACCAACTGCTTTGTTTTATTTCGTATTCTTCCATAGGTGTCTCGGGATTCTGGAGTATTTGATGTTTTGTGCTTCGTGTAGGCCTCTCGTTCCTCTTTACATTTCTCTTTTATTTCTTTTCTGAACCATGGTGTATTGGTGTTGTTTCTTTTGTTTAGTATGACTTTGCGTTTTCCTAGAGCTTCTGTTGCTGCTTCTTTAATGTTGTTTTTAATTTTCTCCCAGCTCGCGTTTATATCTTCGATGTCGTCTATTTGTTTCAGCTGTATCTCCTGCGCTAGCCTCCTTTGGTACATTTTTCTTGTAGAGTCGTTCCACAATGATTCTACATTGAATTTTTCCTCGGTGATTTCCTGTAGAAAATGTTTTGATGTTATTTTCATTATTATTTTTGCAAGTCTAGTTTGTGTTCACTCCCTGCGTCTGCTGAGTTTAAAGTTAGGATATCTAGAATCTGCTGTGGGTGAATTTTTCTATTAGTGACTATAAAATCAATCATAGATTTGTGCCCCCTGGAGTTTTCAAATGTATATTTATACTGAAGCTTATGGTCGAAGATGTATTATTGATTCTCAGTTCGTTAGAAGCACAGAGAATCGCCATGAGTTCTCCATTTGCAAGTTCTTACTTTTACCCCATCCAGATTTAATTCACGATATGGCTGAATCGAAGCAGTTAGTTTGGAAATTAAGATATAAATAAAATTACACTATAAATGCACTTTTTAAATTGTCTTTTTCCGTTGTCTGGTGTAATTGTCTAATTCCGTCTGTTTTTAAAATGCACTTGTTAAATGTCTGAATACATACATTTACAATGTTTGACGCGAAAACCATAAATGGAACTAATGTAAATTTCTGAGATTCATACAGCTACTTATTTCTTAAAGCTTCACCGACACATCCGCCCCTTTTGGATTTCGGAAAAGCCCATTCCACTAAACGCATTTCTGTATGTTTCATTTTGTTTGTATAATAGTGTTGTTAATTGTTTACCAATTTACCTAAAACCTATTATTACAATAGCAGGTACGCCCAAAATGATTCAAAGAAACGGAGGTTTTATTACTCGGGGAATTTAAATGCACAATTTCGAGGCAAGACAGACATATTCAAAAAATATTGGCATGATATATTTTTTATATAACAATAGCAGATATGATAAAAAAATGTATTTTCCATATATTCCGGTCTCTAGTTATCCCTTGAACAGAAATAATATAATGCAATCAAGGGTTCTAACCGGTAAAATTTTCTGCGTAATTAGGGGGCGGTACTTCGGACCGGCCATGGTTTATTCTGTGTTCTGTAAGTGTGGTGTATATTTTATTTAGATCCCTATCTTTTCTTTGACATTTTCTCTCGATTTTCTTCAGTCTCATATAACTACTAATATATTACACACCCATTGCAAATAGAGATGTCGGTGAGAAGAATTTAATGTGACTTAAAGTATTTAATATTGTTCTAGATCTAAAGTGTGAACTTAAAATATATTGTAAATGTAGGAGCAGTATAAGTTTTGAAGATAACATGTCATTATCTTCTGACGACTATCTCGATCTGATAATTATTTGTTCATGAAAATAGCCATTTGGAACGCCAACGGGCTAGCACAACATACCCATGAGGTCAAAGTTCTTATAACAAATTACAATATTGACATAATGTTAATATTTGAAACTCATTTTACAAATCGAAGTTACATCAAAATTCCAAACTACTTGATATATAATACAAAGCATCCAGATGGCACTGCACATGGAGGAACTGCAATAATTATAATTAGGTCATAGATAAGGCATCACCAAATAGATGAATTTCGTAAAAACTATATCCAAGCACTAGCGTTAGCATATATAACTGGAACGGTCCACTGACTGTTAGTGCCATTTACAGTTCACCACGACACACAATAAACAAGCAGAAATATCAAGAGTTTTTCAATACACTCAGCAATAGGTTTCTTGCGGGAGGCAACTACTATGCTAAACACAATTACTGGAGATCTAGATTAATAAATCCGAAAGGCAGACAACTTTATATGGCAATGAATAGTAATAATCTTAGATATATATCAACAGGTGAACCTACATACTCGCCAACTGATCCCAACAACTCCAGACTTGATCGATTTTTATGTCACTAAGGGAATTCCACCCGAACTTCGAACAGTACAATCTTGTTTTGAATTGTCATCCTAAAACTCTCCTAACATGGCTATGATATCCATAAAAATTCTTGGAAAAGAACATTCACCCTTCCTAGGTAATAAATTCACGAATTGGGAAATATTTCGGAATATTATTGATAAAAAATTGGATACAAAAATACCTCTGAAAAGTAACGGCGATGTAGACGAAGCTGTTGAACAATTTACTAAAATAATACAAGAGGCAGCTTAGCAGTCGACACCAATTAGACCGTTGGAAATTAAACTACCTAATGAAATCAACGAAAAAATTGCAGAAAAGTGAAGATTAAGGAAAGCATGGCAGAGAATACGCGTCCCTCGGGATAAAACTGAATTAAACCAAGCTGCCGCCCGATTAAAAATTCTTCTAAATAATCATAAGGATAATAGTATTCAGTATTACCTGAAAAACTTATCATCAACGGAAATCACCGAATATTCTATTTGGAAGGCAACACAGAAATTGAATCGACTTCAATTAACCAACCTTACTATTCAAATAGATAATGGAAGTTGGGCTAGGAGCAACAAAGAAAAAGCAGAAGCTTTGCCGATCACCTGGTGAATGTGTTTCAGCCAAACCCTCTAGGTAACAACAATCTGGACATAACAAATGACACCCAAAAGTTTTTAGAATCACCGTATTAATTTGAACTACCCTTTAAAAAATTCTGTACTTACACAGATATTTAATATATCTAAATATATATAATATATTTAATAGCCTGTTCTTACACAATCCTAAGAACAGGCTACTACCCCATTTCATGGAAAGTGGCACAAATTATTGCAATTCCTAAGCCAGGTAAACCTACAGAAGGCATTAAATCATATAGACCTATTAGCCTACTGCTGATGATGTCAAAGGTTGTCTAACTCCATTTTCGACTGTGAAGATCTCGGACAGTCCATTTTCTAATCGCACTGTTGCTTTTTGTTGGTCTGAATCTTTGAGATCAGTCTTATAGCCTTACCATCAAGTCCTGATGTTTTTAGGATATCGATTAGTTCCCATGTGGGACTTCATCAAATGCCTTTTCGAAATCAATGAAACATGCATACACATCACAGTTGACATCCCTGGCTCTACTTGCTAACTAAAAAGTGCTTTCCTCGTTCCGAGTCCTGCTCTGAATCCAAATTGAACTTCACTCAGGTGTTCTTCTAATTTGGTGTATATGCGCGAGTGAATGATAGTAAGGAGTACTTTAAGTACATGGCTCATCAAACTAATTAATCTGTAGTCTTCACATTTTCTAGCGTTGGCTTTTTTAGGAAGTGGAATGAATATTGATAGTAGCCAGTCTTTTGGTAAGTAACCAGTCTCGTAGATGCTGTTGAATAGCTTCGTAAGAGCTATTATTTGGTGTGCCTCTAATAGCTTTAAAATTTCACCATGTACCTCATCAGATCTTGGTGGTTTCCCATCTTTAATATGCTTAATGGCTGTAGTTACTCCTTCGTTTGTTATTTCGGGTCGTAGGGATTCTTTATTTTAGTCGGACTTCGTGCTGGATCTTCGAATAATTCTTGCATATATTCTTTCCATCTTCGTAATTCATATTCAATGGCAGTAAAAATCTGGCCTCCAATGTCTACAACTATGCTGGTATTGTGTTGTTTCCTGGTGTTTTGTACCTCTTTAATTTTTTTGTGGACATGGAAAAGGTCATGTTTGCGTTGCAGTGCTTCAATTTCCGTACATTTCTCCGCCAGCCATGCTTCTTTTACTCCTTGTATCTCCTTTAGTATAGTCTTATGCAACTTTTTGTATTCGTTGTCATTCCTACCTTTTAATTTTCTTCACTCTTCCATCATCTGCAATATTTTATCTGTCACTCATTCTTGCTTATTTCTAAACTGAGAAACCAGAAAACAAGATTTCTAAACGGAGTAATTTTTATATTTTTTGTATAGATCCCAAATTTACAAATAATTTTTGTTAAAATTAAAATATGAATAGGAAACTGTCATAGGACAACTTCTTGCATGTAACTTGTAAAATAATTACACAATTTACTTATTGTAATATTATTACAAATTTTAAATAAATGGGAAATTAAATAATCTCGACCAGGAACGAACGAGAAATTGATAACTGCAAACAAAACTACAGACGACAGTAGAAAATTATTGGATATTAGATGGATAAGTAAATAGATTTTAAAGACGGTTCAATATACAAGATACTTTGTTTAAATAAATAAATAAAAAATAAAAAGACTTAGAACAGTATTAAGGCAATAAAAGTATGGAATAATCTCACCAGACCAGTTAGGAGATCGCAAAAATTAATATTCAGCAATGCTTTGGCTGTTGACGTCACAGCATCTTGTAAATAATGTCTTAAATCTGCTAATAAATAAAATCCAATAATTTTCTTATGTACCATTTCGTCGCAAGAAGGTCGTATTAATTCTTTGCAAGTGTGAATTCGCTAATAAACAACGCCGTTCAAGTCTTTTACGGCATTGGATCATTATCACATAAATCCTTTTATCTCGATCTCGTGTGTTCTCGCTCGGTCTGTGAGGCTGAGTGAGTAATTAGGGGTATAATCCTCGAGGCACTAGTCGTAATTTTTACCGCATTTGGATTACAACCACATTTTACCTATATATAAAACAAAACAACTTAATTTGTTTGCAAGAATGGATTGTTGTGGAAAAGGATATGTAAATGAAACTCTCGCGCGATTTTCGTAATAAATTGTTGGATTTTAGCGACTACGTAGTTGGAGAGGTAAAAATTACACAAATTACAATCTCGCTATGTGCTTACTCTTCGTATATAATTGTTAATTGTCATTTGACGATTCGTTATCTGTCAATTAAAATAGAGATTTCTTTATTTATAAAGCTCGACAGACCTTGAAGACTCAGGGCTATTTTTATTTGCATTTTCCTTTTAATAAATACATTTAATCCTATTTTATATTTTTCCTATGTACTTCTTTACTATCTCTTTCTACTTCACACTGTCTAATGCTGTTTTATAGTCATTTTTAGATGCCTAAGCCAATCTTAATTTAAACGATATTCTTAGTGTTAATTAAATATTTTTTATAAAATTTTCTTATGAGTGGAGTTGTCTGTCTCCCATCGGATCGGACGCGTCCCGAGGTAGTGGATAGGGGAAGCCCTAACCGGATCTAGGAGCAACGGGTAGGCGGGAAATAAAATACCACCCGCGAACCAAAACAGACTAAGGTATAGTAACCCTAGACAAAAGAGTCCCTGGTCCTCTGAGTCTGAGAGAACGTGAGAACATTATCTTCTGCAAGAGCGATGAATTTATTTGTTTCTTGTTCAGATGGCCTTACGCTAGCTGTGGAATTTTGGTAGATATATTTCATTATATTAGTGCAGCAATGGTTTATTCGACAGTCTGTCAATGCTTTTAACATTCTCGGCTGGCTTATGTGCCAATGGTTTGTTGTATTCTGGAGACTTCTCTATCAGGTTCTTTATCACTAGTAAGTGGTCGTTAGTGCTGTATCTCGATGTGAATACAGCTTGTTCTCTAGGCTAACAGAAGTCTAACTTACCCTCCAGTCTTTTTTTTTGATAATTTTTATGACAATTTATATATGTGTGACAGCAAACGGATAGAAAGGTAGTTTTTTAAATATGTTATGTGTCCTTTCTTGTATAATATAAAAATGGCTGTATTGTTCCATTGAGGCGTTTTTCCTTGGTAGATGCATTTGGTGAAAAGTTTGGCCAAAGCCTGGATAATTTTATTTCGTTATGGAATATGTTATTTTGCATTTCTAAAAGTGTCGTTTTTGACTTATCATGATGTTATTCCTGGTATTAAGTTTGATTTCTGGTTTGTGATTTTGGACAGGGGCTGATCTTGCCCTTCGTTGGTGCTTTCATACATTTCGAGATAAAAGGATTCGACAATCTCAAGGATTTCTCTAGCACAACAGCCTTGAAGACAGTCGAACAATACTATGGCGAGAATTAACTCAAGCCAAACCCAACAATGACTCAAATATGTGACTTTCACCAACAACTGTGAGTGTAGAAGACTACCTATTACCTGGAGAGGAACACTGCTTGGACACTATGACTCTCCTAAATGCTTGGGCGTTACCTTGGATAGAGCATTGACATACAAATACACTACAAATACTGAGGACGACAGCACTGGCAGTTTTTTTCTCTGCTGGCGGGTATACCTTTTCAGTATGGTTTAAGTCCGCTCATTCCAAACATGTAGACGTAGCACTTAATGAAACGTGTAGGCTTATTACAGTGTACCTACAATCAACCTATTTTAATGAAATCTATTACTTGGCTGGAATCGCTCCACGGGAGTTCGACGGGAGGTGACCACCCACAAAGAAAGAATACAGTCAAAGGAGCACCAACTCCCTCTATATGGTATCCAACCGGCTCCACGATAGATCATTAGAAGAACTAGCTCCTGATCACGATGAATTATAGGAACTTTGGAAATCTTAACAGGGAACAAAAAAAGTTAATCCGTGGTGACTATTTGATTATACCTTATTTACACTATATATCCATAGGTTCTCGGGGATGAGAACTTCCCCGACCAGTCTATCTTGCGTGAACTAGTGAAGAGCTCAAACCGTCACGGATATGGGTCAGAGTTAGAGTTAGAGTTTTTTTATTTAAATACTTAACAAATACAAATATTGTTTGTAGCAAGTAAAAAAAATACATAGAGAACACATATTAAACAGAAAATGATTCAAAGTCACGGTACGCAATTCAGTGGATGTTCTGCAATGAGTCGTATATTCTTCTGAGCAGTAAAAACAATGTTTCGGAAGATATTTTTTTATAACTTTTTCCAAACTATTACAGTTTAGCTGTTTACTGTTTGGTAAAATATTGTAATATTTATAATTAAGACATTTTTTATCTGAAAGGCGTAATATACAGCGATTTGTTCGTAAGTAGTGACAGTTTCGCGTATTGTGAACGTAAACATCAGACTACTTTATTAAATGCGCGCATTTTCTGTGAATTTCAGTCAGAACTTGAAATATAGGTAGCGGCATAATTTTGAATTTGATAAAGAAAGGTCGGCAGTGTTCTAGAAAACTAACCCCTGCTAAAATCCTGATAATTTATTTTTGCATTCTAAAAATTGGAAGTGAATTTGTTTAGGTGAGAGTGAAATAAAGAAAAATATGTCATTTTTAATGTTTCAACGTTGACAACTCTTGCTAGTTGGCGAATAACAAATAATTACCTTGATAGCTTTTTCTTTAGTTGTGAGATATGAGCCGACCAGTTCAGTCGATTATCTATGGTTATTCCCAATAGTTTAACAGTCTCTTTGTTATCTGGATCATTATGTAAATTACTTGCAGATGTAACCTAATTGTGCGTTTTATCAGAGTTGAGATTTAGTTTGTTTGCAGCAAACCATGTGCTAGATTTAGTAGAAACTTCCTCATAAGACATTTTTAAACCATCATTATTTTTTCCTGATATAACTTATGTCGTATCATCTGCGAATTGTACGGATTTGTTTGGAGATATGAATTTAGAAAAATCGTTGACATAAATAATAAACAAAAGAGGTCCTAAGAGCGAACCTTGTGGGATTCCATGTTTTACGGATAGAAAATCGGAGAGATGCCCTTTAGACACCACCGCCTGGTGTCTGTCACATGGACAAGAAGTTATAAGCTTAAGAGGGATACCTCTGATTCCATAGTAATTTAATTTATAATAATAGTCTCCCGTTTTATACCGCTGTCGCGGCTTTGGGAGTATAGCAGAGTAGTCTGCTATATCTAGGGCCTACGGTATACAAGGAAGGTAACATGGCCAGTGCTACGCTTCAACCGTCTATTATTACCCCTGGTTTTACCCAAGGTACTCATTTTTATTCAGGCTGAGTCGACCTGGGGCCTATAGACATTTTTAAAATGTCTAGATGTTCTTGCCGGCGGTGGGATTCGAACCCCGGACCACCGGCTTGCGAGTCAAGCATCCTACCGCTTGCGCTACGCAGGCCCGTAATTTAATTTGTGGAGCAAAATGTCGTGTGAAATGCAGTCAAAAGCCTTCGACAAGTCGCAAAGAGAAATTGCTATGTGATTGCTGCGTTCAAGCCCCTCAATCACCTAGCTCACAACATTAAATACCATGTTCGTAGTAGAACGAGCACTTCTGAATCCATATCGTGAGTTGCTAAAGTAATAATTATTTGACTCAAAATGGGAATAAAATTCTTGTTTGATAACCTTTTCAATCACTTTCCCGACAGTAGAAACAATGCTTATGGGTCTGTAATTGTCAGTTTTTGAGAAATCACCCTTTTTATAGATAGGTAGTACTTTTGAGTATTTTAGTACTTCTGGAAATACTTCAGTTGATAGAATTATATTAATAAGATGAGTGCAAGGTCTTAAAACTATTTGGTGAGTTTCTTTTAAAATATTGCCATTAATTTCGTAAACGTCCCTACAATTAGAATTACTAAGAGACTTTATTATTTGAGAGACCTCTACTTCCAGAACGGGACGAAAAAAAAGGACTTGCTCGGAGAAGGATAATTTCTATAATTGAAGAGGACGTCGAAATTAATAGTGGGAAGAGATGTAATTATATTCTCTGCAATTGTAGTAAAAAATTGATTTATTTCGTCTGGAGGTAGATCAGGTTTATTATTGGAATAAGTAATAAAACCACACTAAGCTGACTTTTTAGCATTTTGTAATTGGATTATATTCTAAATATCCTGGGTCCCGGGTCTACTACTAGATCTTGTCTTTGGTATTTTGTATCCTTTGAATTATTTTGGGGTTCATTTTTTTCTTGATTTAGAATACATAATGTTCTAAGGATCTATCCTGGTGGTACCTGCATCATCTTGTGCGTGGTTTTTTCTTTTTTCAAGCTCTTCAATAAATGATTCTTGATTAAAATCTACTCATATCTGGCAAACCTTTATTTATATTAACTGTAGGCTATGATGGATACTTGTGACAGCCTAGGGTTGTCTCAAAATCTATAATTAAAACTAAAGCGTCTATTTTAGTTTTCCGCATAGTATATTGTATCATACAAAAAGTACAAAATGTAAAATACACCAGTTTTTTGTTAGCAATTAAAAATTTTGGTTTTATTTTAACAAATCCAGCAGACATGACAGTTGGACTAGATCGGCAGCTATTAGTTGAAGTTCTAGCCAGCAATTTACTTGACACAATATTTAAATTTGTAAAAAATACGTGTTTCTTGTCACTTCGATAGGCACAAAGTAGCATCTCTAACAGTTACTGGTTAGTTATCAGAGAAAATTTAAGTGTTCTTTTTTGCCCAGCAGTGTATTATCAAGCATTATTTCTATACATCATTTCCTTACTCATTTGTAAAGAGCAGAGGCGATAAAATTCCTTAGATAGCATATAATGTTATTTACACACATTGCAATATAGACGTTGATGAGATAAGTTCTTGTTAGTGAAATTGTTGTAAGAATGAGAACCACGTAGCATTCGTTAGAAAATGTACTAGAATTTTATTGTACCGAACAAGAAATGTTAATTGAATGAATCAGAAGTTCACATCTTACAAGAAAAGTTTCAAATAAATAATAAATGTATCTTATAATATAAATTAAATAAAGGTAATATTTGAGGTTTTTAGATTTAGAGATCGATTTCATAGTGCAGTCAAACCCTAGTCTTAACGTATGGTCCTAAAGTTTTGGGAAAAATTTCACCTGGTCTGATTGAGAAGCAAAATGCATTTAACAAAGAAGGCCATGGAATTGAAATGTCATCAGTTATTGACATTTAATAAACAAAGCAGAATATTTTGGTTTGTGCTCTGCAAAATGTCTTATAAAATTATTGATATTCGTCGAGGTGTTTATAATATGGTTGGGCAAATGTCGAAACGAGATACTGTTAATATTTATCGAGATCAAAACATAAGCAAATCGACAATTTATCGCACAATCAGAGAATGTGAAGAAGGGATACCATGTGTTAACTGGTATCCCTTCAGGGATATCAGGGATTTACTGGTATCCCCAGTAAAAGTGGCCGACCGCGGATTTTGAACCATATAAGAGAGGCAAGACTGATTGAAGCAGCTAAGAACAAAATTGGGGTCTCACAGCGAAAACTGGCCAGAAGATTTCATGTTGGAAAGACTACAGTATACAGGACCCTATCGAGTAACAATATTATCTACCGGAAAAGAAGGAAAGCCCCAAAATACACAGAGGATCAATTAGAGAGAATTCTGAGATGTTGCCACGCGTTAAGGCGAGTGCATTTCGTCAACAAGTTGATCGTGATGGATGATGAAAAATATTTTACTTTGTCCAACTCTGAGATGAAGGGTAACGATGGGTTTTACACGAACGATTACGAAAATGTACCTGATGAAATACAATTCAAAAGTAAGAAAAAATTTGAGGACAAAATTTTGGTATGGTGTGCAATTTCTGAGGCTGGCTTTATCTCACAGCCCTACATTGGTGTTGTTCGAGGCGAAGCCTTAAACGCAAATAATTATATTCAAACATGTCTCTCTAAATTGCTTCAGTTTGTGAACACACATCATGCAAATGATCAAATAGTCTTTTGGCCAGATCTTGCTTCATGTCATTACGCGAGGATCACAAGGGACTGGTACGAAACTAACAACATTACCTTTGAAGCGAAAGCAGACAATCCCCCCAATCTACCTCAGGCTCGTCCAATTGAAGAGTTCTGGGCAATATTAAGTCGGAAAGTCTATAATAACTGATGGGAAGCACAAAATCAGGAACAGTTAAGACGCCGCATATATACAAAAATTAGAGAAATTGACGCCGAGGTCGTCCAAAGGATGATGCAACGTGTCAGGGGAATTATTAGGCAAATCGAAAATAATGGTCCCTTGTTTTTCATTTGAATTTTGATTTATAATAAGGATAGTTAAGTTAAATTGTTGAATAATTTAATAAAAATATAAGATTATTGTGGTCAGAGTTATATGCTTTTGAAATTTTTCCCAAAACTTTAGGACCATACGTTATTACAAGAAGTTCGGAATTTAACGATAACACAGCAGAGAATAAATGCATTGTTCACACAGAAAAACTGTTTTATAAAAATTCTAAAATCATTAGTTCATGCATATGATCATATTGCACTGTGTTCACTGATTTTCTTTGCCTGCACGCACGTCTGGTGTGTTTATGATTATGATTCCTTTTACACCGATAACATAGTTTTACTGGCACTTATTCGGGTGACAATTGTTTTGGTAAACTTTTGCTGTTTGTTGCACCCAACTTAGATATCACTGTATCTAACTCCAAAACTCTGGATTGATCTTTTACCGCCGCCATACTTCGGGCTTCTTGAAGAGTTTTCAGTCAGTAATTTTCTTTTTATTGTATCTGATTTCAATCCACACACAAACATCTCGTAGGGCTTAATTTAAGAAGTTACCAAATGGATAGTGTTTGGAAAGGTTTTTTAACTTTTGAGCATAATCTCTTAATGGTTCATTTGGCTTATGTTTGCTTAAATAAAAGTTATACCTTGCTGCAATAACTAGTCGCTTTGGACTATAGTGCAGAACAAAAACATCTTTCAATTGCTGATATGTTTTTATCCGTGGTAACTCTGGTGCTAATAAATCCTTAAATACCTCATACGCTTCCCCACCTATGAAAATGAGGAACACCAAAACTGTTTTATTATCTTATACCATATTACACTTAAACAGCTCTTCCATGCGCTCAATATATGAGGTTATATCAGAACTTTTAGGGTTAAACTGCTCAATATTACCAAGTAAAGCCATAATTTCCACGGTACATATATATGACTATGCTCGTCGCCAAATATGTTATATATTAATAGCATAAATGTATACATAATAATACTAATAAATAAGATACAGGTGGATTCAACTAACTTGTTTATTGACAGAACTATGACTGACTGATGTTATGAAATTCGCCCTAAACCAAGTGTACAATTGATCAGTTATATTTTATATGCTCTGTCATTATTGATGATTATTTAGATATTTTGCCTTTAAGAACTTATTTTTCATCTATAACGTATAGTCCTAAAGTTTTGGGAAAAATTTCAAAAGCATATAACTCTGACCACAATAATCTTATATTTTTATTAAATTATTCAACAATTTAACTTAACTATCCTTATTATAAAACAAAATTCAAATGACAGACAAGGGACCATTATTTTCGATTTGCCTAATAATTCCCCTGACACGTTGCATCATCCTTTGGACGACCTCGGCGTCAATTTCTCTAATTTTTGTATATATGCAGCGTCTTAACTGTTCCTGATTTTGTGCTTCCCATCCGTTATTATAGATTTTCCGACTTAATATTGCCCAGAACTCTTCAATTGGACGAGCCTGAGGTAGGTTGGGGGGATTGTCTGCTTTCGGTACAAAGGTAATGTGGTAATGTTGGTAGTTTCGTACCAGTCCCTTGTGATCCTCGCGTAATGACATGAAGCAAGATCTGGCCAAAAGACTATTTGATCATGTGCATGATGTGTGTTCACAAACTGAAGCAATTTAGAGAGACATCTTTGAATATAAATATTTGCGTTTAAGGCTTCGCCTCGAACAACACCAATGTAGGGCTGTGAGATAAACACACCATACCAAAAATTTGGCCTCAAATTTTTTCTTACTTTTGAATTTTATTTCATCAGGTACATTTTCGTAATCGTTCGTGTAAAACCCATTGTTACCCTTCATCTCAGAGTTCGACAAAGTAAAATATTTTTCATCGTCCATCACGATCAATTTGTTGACGAAATGCACTACTCGCCTTAACGCGCGGCAACATCTCGGAATTCTCTCTAATTGATCCTCTGTGTATTTTGGAGCTTTCCTTCTTTTCCGGTAGATAATATTGTTACTCGATAGGGTCCTGTATACTGTAGTCTTTCCAACATGAAATCTTCTGGCCAGTTTTCGCTGTGAGACCCCAATTTTGTTCTTAGCTGCTTCAATCAGTCTTGCCTCTCTTATATGGTTCAAAATCCGCGGTCGGCCACTTTTACGCAAGTTAACACATGGTATCCCTTCTTCACATTTTTTGATTGTGCGATAAATTGTCGATTTGCTTATGTTTTGATCTCGATAAATATTAACAATATCTCGTTTCGACATTCGCCCAACCATATTGTAAATACCTCGACGAATATCAATTTTATAAGACATTTTGCAGAGCACAAACCAAAATATTCTGCTTTGTTTATTAAATGTCAATAACTGATGACATTTCAATTCCATGGCCTTCTTTGTTAAATGCATTTTGCTTCTCAATCAGACCAGGTGAAATTTTTCCCAAAACTTTAGGACCATACGTTAGAGGATACTCATAACCCTTTAAAAAATGTGTAGAATATTAAAAAAATTGCAACAGGAAAAAAAAATAAACGATCAGTTTGGCTCCAACCTAAAGTATTTAAACTTTTGTATAGCCTCGATATCTTAGTTATATCTTTTTTATTTAAGTATATAAATCAGAAACAAGCTTTTCGGTTGTTTAATTTAGAATATTTTGTTGAATATATCTCGTTCTTAACGAAAGATTATTTTGAGGTTACAAGTTTCCGTGCTGATTTCGACTAAATTATCTAATTGTTCTGAAAATATTAAAAACTGATACGCAGTGCCCTATATCTAAATATATCCGCATTAAATAAAATTTAAGTACTACTTTCACCATATAGATAAAATATTAATTACAGTGTTGTTTATGCACATACTATGAGTACGTTCGCACATACGTGTTTTAAAGAAAAGTAGCTTTGCAAAGCCATAACATTTATTATTAATTAGGTCTTAAACAAGGTTTTTCTTGTGGACACTGACATTGATTCATTTTTCGAAAATAATTTCTACGTATATTAAGAGATTACATATCGATTCACTGTAAAGGCATAAAGACGGTTTTCTGCTTCTTAATTCCATAATAAAGTAAGTCGACATACCATTATTTATGTTATGTACTTAAGATAGTATAAGTAACTCGTTGACATTTTATTTTATTATGACAAATTATAAAGTTTAACAATGTATGCGTCAGTAGTAACATAGACTTTATATATGTTTTGACGTCTGAATTCCAATATATGCAAATCGTTTTCATAAAATTCTAAAATAAAATTATGAATGATCTTAACCTGTAAATGTTTATAATTGGCGGTTGTTGGTGTTAATACCAATTTGATAGTTCACACGTTTGGCTTATATTTTACTTGTATGAGAAAAAAGAAAACTGTGAAAGAGATAGCAGCTGACTAGGCATCCCGAAGATAAAACAAATTTTAAGAGGTCTTAAAACTAGAGAGCTGATTTAAACTGTGGCAAGTCCAAATCAACAGTTTAAAATCAACACAGATAACGTTTACGTAAAAAAAGGGTAACGCGAAATCAGTTTCCATAAACAACATTCCATTACAAGTTAACAACGTGGTTCAATACCTGGGAATTCATTGGGACATCAAACTTATCTGGGGCACCCACATTAGTAGAATCCTCTAGCTTAAGCTACAAATCTTTATTGAAATAACTTCAGGTGAAAAACAAAGCATTAAGAATTTTTTTAACCTTACCTGTTTCTGTAGCTTCAAGTGAAACAAGTTTCAGTATATTAAAAATTATTAAAAATTACTTAAGAATTAATATGGCATAAGAAAAGCTTACAGATTTGGCCACGATTTCTATCGAATCCGAATTCTTCGAAAAAATTGATATCACCGAAATTATTGACAAATTTGCTTCCCAGAAGGCCAGAAAAGTTAGTTTATAAATATTTATTAGGACTATAAGGTACCTAATCTTTGTAGAAGATTATATTTATTATTATTTATCATCTTATTAATCCTCTATGGATTAATCCTCTATGGAAATTTGTCACTCAGGTGACGACACGGGTCTCCCCCATTCTGCTCATGTGGCTATTCCATTCTTTTTTTCTATTTTGTATCCATTCATTTATACACATTTTCTTCTAATGTCTTCACTCCTCTTTCGATCTCTCAGCATATTTCCTGTAATTCATCTCTACCGTTTCCAGTAGCCTTTGTGTCGTGGCTGTGTCGGGTCTTGTTTCTGAGGCATATGTCATTATTGGCTTTATAAATTCTTGACTTCATATCAGTCTTAATGAGTGTGTTTCGCCATATAGTGTTATTAAGGCATCCTGCCTGTCTATTTGTTTTTGACGTGACAACGTCTTAAATTAGGTTGTGGCTCGGAGTCACTCATGAAAAAGTGTAACACCCGCTCACGTCTGTTACGATGAGTCACCGAAAGAGAGAGAGGCCCGCCGGACCGGCGAATGCCTTGCGTCTCTCTCCCACTCCAACATGATCGGTCCGCTGCGCGCGCAGCACTAGAGAATTAGGCGCGTTGAATCGATGCGAGCTTGTGTCTCTGTCTTTCTCGAGCGTTCTTGGCGTTGGAAAACCGAGAAAGCGTCATAATACAAGTTCACACGTGTGGTTAAAGTATCGTCAGCTGTGTCTGTAGTGAAAATGTGGAGTGCTTAGATTCGTCATTTACAACAACTACAACAATAAAGGTAAATAATTGTACACTAATATTTCATTATCGTAAACTATGATTGATTGATTAATTGTTAGATTGACACAAAAGTTGAGAAACTGAGTTTACATGTACAATGTTTTAGTAAACAAAATATATTTCTATAGTTAAAATTTGTGCAATTCTTATTTTCATTCAATTCCTTGTTCCTATTGTGCAATTTAATAATATTCATATCAATAAATATTCTACCGAGAAAAAGACGTTGTCACGTAAAATCTTCGCCCGTAAAACCGACTTTACAGGCAACCGATTTTTTTTGTACTTGATCTCTCACTTCTTTGTCCAGGTCTCCATAGCTGGGCAGTGTAATTCCAAGGTATTTTATTTCCATTACTTGTTCAATACTGATGCGATAAATTTCTATTTTACATCTGGTTGGTTTTTTGCTGATTACTGAGTACAGAGTACTAATACAGAGTATTTTTATTTCTTTGTTTCTCATTATGTGTCCTCTTCCTTAGTTAACGCTTTTGATAATTTCACTACTACTACTACTATTGGTTTACAGCGTTCTCCGACGCCTTCCGACTCCTAACCGTCATTCTTCTCTATTTAACCATAGGCCTGGAGGGATTTCTCTTTCCTCTAGTTCTTTTTTAATTCCCTCTCTCCAGCTTCTTCTCGGCCTTCCTTTTTTTTTTCCTTCCTTGTGGTGTCCACGTCAAAATCTGTTTAGGAAACCTGTCATCTGGCATTCTCTGTACATGGCCGTACCATATTAACTGTTTTGTTTTTATGTCATCAACTATTGTATGCTTGACTCCCATCATTTCTCGTATTCTCTCATTTGGTATCCGATCTCTTCTTGATTTGCCTGCTACTCTTCTCCAGAAGTCCATTTCTGTTGCTAGTAACAGTTTCTCTGTTCTTTGTTTCATTGGCCAAACTTCACTGCCATATGTGATTACACTTTTAAGTATGGTGTTGTATATGAGTTGTTTGTTCGCTTTAGATATTGTTTGGTCCCACAGAATGCCGTTCATCATGGATATGGCTTTTCTACCCTGTATGTTTCTGTCTTTTACAGCAGTATCGAGTGTTCCATCTTGAGTTATCTTCATACCCAGGTACTTGTATTCATCACAGTGTCTAATTTCTACCCCATCGTCTAATATAATAGACTGCTTTGTCCCTCCAATACACATGGTTTCAGTTTTCTTAATGTTGACTTCTAGACCCCATTTGTTATATTCTTCTTTTAGCTTCCGAGTCATGTAACTCAAATCGTCATGATCCTGAGCAATCAGTATTTGGTCATCAGCGAAACATAAGGTGTACATTATAGTCTCGTCATTGAGAGGGATTCCCATGCCATTACATTTTCTTTTCCACAGCTTGAGTGCTTATTCCAGATAAATTTTGAAAAGGGTAGGTGAAAAACAGCAACCCTGCTTTAGTCCTTTCGTGACCTTAAGTCCCTCAGATATCCTTGATCCAGTTTTAATTTTTGCAGTCGTTCCATTATACAGACTTTGGACTGCTTTGATTGAAGACCATGCTTAATGTTGGTTTGCTGTAGGGTTGACCATAGTTTACTGAGGGGTACACTGTCTTATGCTATTTGTAAGTCTACGTACACCAGGTGAACTTCTTTATTGACGGCTGCTTTTTCTCAATAACTTGCGTAATAGAGTACAAGTGGTCTACTGCTGTGGATCGCCCAGCTCTAAAACCAGCTTGCTCCTCTGCTTCGTAATCTCTACAGTCATTTTCTATTTTGTTCTTAATAAGTTCCTCTGTAATTTTCACACTGATCCTTGCTGCCCTTTTTGTGGATAGTTGACATGGTAGATAATTTCCATTCTTTTGGTAATTCGGCCCCATTCAAGCAGCCTTGAAAGAGTTTTCTTAACTGTTCCTGGAGTTTGTCTGTGCCGGCTTTCACTAATTCTGCAGAGATGTCACCGGGACCAGGGGATTTTCCATTTTTCAGGGATTTGGTTATTTTTTTTTGTTTTTTTAGTATTTGGTAAAGCATTTTTTCACTGGCCAAAAAATAAACTTTTGGGTTTTAAATTTATTTTATTGGCATTTTTATTAGTGTTTTACTTTTTATTCTTAGACGGGTAGATAAGTTATGTCGCCGTTAGGAATTGAAAAATATCAAACATTCTCTAAAGGCGGGCGGCCAACCCCCTAGGATCGGCCCTGGGTATTGTTGTTTTCTCCAAAAACCTTTGCGTAAGCATTTATGGATCGTTTTTGGTGTTTTATTGTTTCCTTTGTGGTTGTTTGTCATTTGAGTGATGATTTAAATATCTGTTTGGGATTAAAACATCCAGAAATGGTAGGCAAATAATAGATGAGAAAACTCAAATTAAAAATGAAAATGACCGAAAACAATACAATAAAACCAAAGAAAACTTAGTGGAAAGTAACATCTCCCAAGAGTTAATGTCAGAACTGAACGATGCTACCAATTCACAAGAAGATGATGCATTGAAGATACAGAAAAATGTCCAACATGTTCCAGTTTATAAAAATTAAATCTGGACAAATTTTGTGAATTGAACAATACCAATATTTCTTAATTAATAAAATACATTCGACATATTAACCACACGTATGATATAAATGGTATTTTATTCTTGCTTACGGCGATGCCATTTTTTAGGTATATGAAAAACCTTGTTTACATTGTTTAACATTTCTTAAGAATTTCTGTTAGTTTATAGTTGTTTGTATTAAAAATAGCTAAAAGCCAATATTATTATGTACTTTCTAAAATTTATGATGATTAAACAATGTTTTTATTCAATACAAGGAATATCGAAAACTCCTTAAAGGTATCGATATTAAAAACATTCTAATTTTCTTCTCTTTCATTACTGTACTCATAATAATCGATGCGGTAACAAGCCAAGGATCTATTTTAATTTATGCCAATGCACATGCGGTTCTATTTTAATATTTGAGGTTTTAAAAACATTCGAAGAGAACCAATTGCTATTAATTCATTGAGAGCACACGACAGTGTATAAGCCTAAAGAATTCTAACTAGCCCTTAACATTTTTATGTTCGGTCTCGTGAAAGAATTATGGTGATAGTTTATTAAAATAGCTGTACCACATGGAGTGTACGGCCGAAATTGTATCAATATCATGTTTATAATATACAGGGGGATCGACTACATAACTAATTCTTATTAGATTATCGTTCATGATAGAAAACTTCATACCTGACCTTCAAAGTCTGAAAGGAAATACCAGTTACTTGTAATTTATAATTTGTATGTATTTGGAAAATTTAAGTCAAACTAAAAGATTCTTTAAGCAGTATCCTTTTTCCTTTTATCTTCAATTAATTCAGAGTTTGACTGTTGTTTACCAAAACTTCCGGTATATTAGTGAAAAGCGAAACTACATTTAGAGAAATCAATACAATGTCAAGCAATGTAACACATTCGTATTGTTTACAGAGTAAAAGTAACTGTTTTAGAATATTAGGTAAAATATGTTCTTTTTGCGAATTTGTTTAGAATATTAAATGTAATTAGCTTTATAAATCTTGTAACTACACAATGTATGTGCGGAAGCAATTCAAAATAGGGGAGACCTTTGTAACTTGGACCACTTTTTGGGTTTTATCCCTTTAAACACTCAGTTTATTGATTGTTGCCATTATTAAGCATTCATTGTAAAGACAGTACCTTTTCCTACACCGGGAAAGGTTTTATAAAAATTAAATTCTATATTAGTTGCTTTTATAAATTTTGAAAAATTATGTGCACCAAGGGCCAAGGTTCATGATGCTTGTTTACCTTGAGACAAACGTCTTGTACCTTGAGATAATGTTTACAAAACGGTAACGAAGGTGAAATAACAGTTTTATCGATGAAGGAAAATATGTTCCTTGTAACCAAGTTAGTGTTCCTTGTAACCAACGATTAAACATGGCAGAAGTCACAAACATATGTCTCCCAAGGAATTAGATTGTGAGTCCATCGGTCACAAGAGATGCACCTGCACCTTCGAGTTACTACAGTAAACGCATTCTTCGTTTGCACTGTCTTCACTGTCACTAGAAGCAAGAGATAATACTTCATCGTCTTCTGTATTAGAAGATGAATCAATAAATTTCTGTTGTTTTGCTTGCTGCCGTACATTCTTTTCTCTAGATTTTGCCTTTTGTAGATATGGGCTTGATGATTTTAAGACAGTGCCTGTTAAATTCTTTGTTAATTTATCTCTATTTTTCACCCTTTCCTCTCTCGCTGTCTTTTTTGCTCGTGCTTTTTTTCTTCTTTTATAGCATTTTTCTCTCGAGTGTCTGTAGCTGTTATGGTTTTACCTGGTTTTCTTTCACCAGCTTTCCTTTTCCTTGCCTGTTAGGGTAACGCTAAACTTGTTCCGTAGTTATAAATATTTAAACACATTTTTTTTCTGTGGGAATCGATAGAAATTCAGGTTATTTACATTCGTGGGTAGCATTAGTTGTATTACATGTTGCACCTGATGCAATAACAGGAACTGAACGACTTCTGTCACTTAAAGTTCCCGCAACTGAAACAAAAAGACATGGGTGGAGTGGTAGGCTCTACACCTGAATGTCCTGCAACAGTAACAGACGGCTGGCTTGTATTCCTAAACGCACTGCAAGAGAAACAACGTAATGCAACGTAATTGGCTATGTCACTTGAAGTCTCTACTTCTGATGTGATGTCTACTGAAGCTAGAAGAGGAGAGATTGTCGAGCGAGCAGTGACATAGGAAGCTAAGAAATCGTCATCTGAAAACTCCCTTTCGTTAAAGGCCAGATTTACGAAATCCAGAAGTAATATTGCTGGGCGTAAATGCTCGAGGGTAATCCGCTCCAAGAGCTTCAGCAACTGTGTATATATCGAATGTTTTCCCTGCATTGTTGATCAATCACGCTCAACCGCTTGGTTGTAGTAGGTTTTAAGAGATGAATAGACTGAAAGCTGAAGCTTACGGCTGCTGTGGGGAGGAAACGTAACCACACTAGTCCTGCATTAGAGTCTTTGTCCAAGACTTCTGGAGAAAGGTGAGCTTCATGATTGTCAAAATAAGTAAGCATCTTCTTTCCTTTTCTTCTGAAAGTGACCAAGAAATTTAAAAAAGTTTCCTCTGTTGACCATCCAGTTACATATGTAGCACCAATAAGCTCGTAGCACGGCTAAGACTTATGGCTTCTGGCTTTCGAATCGAAATCTTGTCAGAATGTCTCTTTAAAAATGCTCGCATCCATTCTCCTCCAGCCATTTCTTCCTCAAGCCATGTTTATGGGTATTTTTTTTGATTAGCCTTTGCGAAATTGAAAGCCAAAATTCTTACTCTTTTTTTTTTGTCAGACCGTATTTCATTTTAGAGACAGGTTGAATATACATAACAAGGCTTTGCTCTTTAGTATCGCTGAATACAACAAATATTCAAATTTAACTCTCCCACTTTCCTTGTATTTCTTCAAATGTCTAGTTATTGTAGACCTGCTCATTTTGAATACTTTTTCCGCCTCTCGAAACGTCATTCTCTTGTCGGGGTCTTCATTATTTTTATATTGTTGGTTCCCTAACCAATTTTTATTGATGGTGCCATTTATATGTTATATATGTGACTTATTGGGTAACGTGGTATTTATGTAAGATAGTTACTGATTTTTGAAATGCTGTATCTAATGAGATCTTTTGCATTACTTGAAATGCCATCAATACTAACCTCTATATCTACATCTACAGCCTTTGGATATTCAAAATTCCTAAGATGCATAACTCAGCTCATAGAGAACAGAATCAACTTACCTGTAACTAATAAAGGTGATTTATTTCTAGGAGGTCCAAGTCGCAGGAGTAGGCATCTCCTGCTTCAGCTAGGGACTTAGTTAGGTCGCGCAACGGCACGCATGACAAAGAAGAATATTTTCAAAACGACTTTACCGCCAGAAGCGCCACTCGAAGTCTATTTTAGACTTTTTATATAGACAGCTATAAATAGTACTTGTTCCTCATTTTCATGGAATAAATACTCGCCAAAATATCTGACTATCGTTGCATTTTAAAGCCAAACGCTACCCTAAATCCCATTAAGTCATAAAACAAAATTACCTTAGGTGAGAACGTTTCAACTATCGGAATTTTACATTATGAAAGCAATCAGCTCTACGGATCCTGAGAAGGGAGCAAACAGTCGATTAAAAATACACAGTAATAAAAAAGCATTCAAGATTGAATATAAATATTGACACCAACAATATATGAACCAAAAAAATCCAAGAACAACTTTAAGAATCAGAACAAGAACTCGCCAATATTAATTGGTATATTATAGAGTTGTTCAAAACTCACTTCAAAAGACGAGGATCTTCTACGAAGACCTAGTATGAGCACGGCAAAAAGCACAGAAACATTCATAGTTATCACTCGAGACTTTAAACGCAAAAATTAATGAAAAACGGCAACATGACACTGAGGCCAAAACAACAAAAATGGACTTGGAGAAGTCCAAAAGTCGACTGCAACAAAATAGGATTAGTTCATTAATATAAATACTTAGGTCATGAAATCCAAATTGCCAGGGACAACCAAACTGCTGAACTGCAAAGTCAAGAGCAATCTTCAAGAGCAACATGACAAATTATTTGATAAAGAAGACTTTCGACCAATGTGTGCTTAGAGTCATGACTTATGATGCCGAAACACTTTCCTTAACTCAGGCTATAGCATCCAAACTGACAGATTAGCCCAACTAAGAATGGAACGCTCGCTACTTGGACTGACTCTCAGAGACAGGGTTAGAAACGAAGAAATAAGAAGAAGGACAGGCGTGACAGCATGGCTAAAACCATGGAACTCGGCGGGCCATGTGGCCAGAATGAATGACAAGCGGTAAACCGAAAAATTATAGTGTGTAGACCACGAGCAGACAGAAGAAGCAAAGGCATCTACACGATGCACAGACGCCGTCAAAAAAATCGCTGGGAATTGGCTGCAAGGAACTTAAGACCCACAGAACTGGAAGAAATTAGAGGAGGCCTATGTTCAACTTTGGAAGCACAAGGTTGGATGATGACGATGATGATACCAGAAGCGATCGTAGACATGTAGAAGCAACAACAAAAGACACTGTTAAAGTCGAGCGAAAGATTCATTTATTCGGCAGAAGATGAATGAACTTACCAACACCATCACAGAAATAATAACAATTTCTTTAAAGAAACTTTGCTCATGTACCAAGATAAACAAAAACATAAAAATGAGTTCAAATTTACTGCGACAAATTAGAGAAAGTAGAACAAGAGAAGACCAACCATCAGCGGATTTTAAAGAGATAAACAGAAGAGTAAAGAAAGAGATCCGAAAAGTCAAAAGAAACTACAATGCGAAAATTATAGAAGAGACTCGACCAAATAATTGCAGGGTGAAGATGCTAAGATCAAAATTATTGTCAGGGACTTTAGTGGCCAGGAACTAAATTATTAAGACAGTCGACAAATTCTACGCACAGCTGTTTCCTGTAATACACAACAGAAAAGAACTACAAGAAATATAATAAACGTCGGATCGTTGAAAACACCTTCCAGAGATTGGCATAAATGAGATAAGAGTACCTCTAAAACAACTGAAACATAATTCATGCTAAAATATGGCGATATGACACTAAAAAATACCATACAGGTCATGTTAAGTAAATGTCTAGATTTAATAAAAGAAATGTGCTCGATATCTGTCCTTTGTTTGTAAAATTCAGTAGTACATCACAAACAGTATGTAGCAACAAAATATACATAAACGATTCAGATATCGATTACGTAATTTCTTATAGATACTTAGGCCACCTACTTGAAATGGGTCGTTGGGATCAAAGTTGCGAGATAGAAACTCTAAAATTTCTTGATATATATATATATATATATATATATATATATATATATATATATATATATATATATATATATATATATTGTTATGGATCAGTTTATCGATCAGAAATAGAATAAAGAGTTTTTTTATTATTTTAATATACCGCGGGCATATAAGTTAAAATACAACCCTGTACTTATTTGTAATCGTTAGAATAAGCGAAGACATTGTTTCCGTGACGGACTAGTTTTTCCTTGAAGGACTAAGTGAATAGTAAAAGGACAATGGAATTCGTGCAATTATATATTTAAGGAATAAACTTTGTAATTGTATTTTGCGGTGAACATTTTTCGAAAGTAAATAAGAATTAGATTTAGATATGAGATACCAAGAATTTGGAAGCTTATTTCGGTTGAAAAAGGCAAAATTGTTAATGGTTTCTGAAAAGTAATTTGAGTGAAATTAGTTTATTTGTTTTAAATATTATGTTGGAAATTTTCTGAATCGAAAATTAGTGGGAAAGGTGAATGCTTATGATTGGTTAAAAAGGAATGATGGGGGATGAGAGAGTTTGAGAAGGTTGTATGGGGAGATTGAAAAGATTATTATGTTACCGGCAGACCAGAAGAGAAGACGTGTTTTTTCGTGTAGTCAATCGGAGTAGGAGTGTTTTTCGTTTGTTAGTGAAAAAGGTGGAAGCTGAGAGCAGATCAAAAACGAGAAGATTAATACCTCTTTTGAGTCTGCATAGTCCACGAGATCTAATTGAGAAAGAAAGGAGAATTTGTGAATAAAGAGTACCGGTCAAAAGAGGCTTGGGCTTGTGTTTTCGGAGGAGTAGTTTGCTGGTATGCGGTTTTGGAGCGATGCTGAGAACGGGAAAGATTTGATGGTAGCCGGACATAATCAATCAAGGAAGGAACTGTGGTTTGATCGAGGGGAGACATCATTGGTGTAAAAAAAATAAAGGTCAGTCAAATAATTTGAATGAAAGAAAACTTTAAGACATTCTAAAGATAAAATCAAATATAAGCATACGAACTAAGATTCCAAGTTTTAAAGAGTTATTTTTTTTGTGAATAAATTATATTTTTTATATGGTAAATTTTTTAGTAGATATTATTATAGAGCAGATCAATAGATAGTTTGTTAATTAAAATTAAATTTAGAGTATAGGAGTTTGTTGGGAAAGATAATTGTCCACAAAAAGTTATTTATTAACATTCACCGTATTGCTTATTGAAATAAATAATGATTTGTGTGCATATTTATGTTGTTTTAATGTTAATTCCGTTTCCTGTTTTATCCCGATTCTGAGCAACTAGGAAATACTGAACCCACTAGAAGAGATATATAAAGTAAACTGATTAAATTAAAATTAAAAAGGCACCCTGAGAATTTTTAATAGTAATTGAATTGTATGACTCCGCATAAATTAGTGAACTAATTAATTAAATAATTGGATTAATTAAATTAGTCTTAATCAATAATAAGACATCATAAAGCAGATCACAACAATATATATATATATATATATATATATATATATATATATATATATATATACGTTGGATATATTCTGAAACCAAAATGTGTTGTCTTTACATATTATTTATTCAAATGGTGTGACTGAAGTGAAGTTATTATAATTAATAAATTCCTGATTGCATTGGTGCTGTTTTCAACTCATCTAGGTGTAATTTCTAATTGTGTTGCATCCTAACTAAATAATTCTGACGGTAATATTTTTAGCTGGTTTCAAATTGTTGTTTTCCCTTTTTTTCATAAAATCTGTTACGCCCATGTTATATATTTAAGTAATTTGATGATAAAACCCGCTATTAAATTAAGTTAATCCTTATTATCTTATCGACCGTCTGAAAGGTAAACTGGTATATTTGTAGTTTCAGATTTTCCAGTAAATAACAATCAACGATCTTATTATCTCGTGAACTCATTATTTCGCCAACTAGTTTGAGTTTTATCACGAGTGCACAAGTAACTATTTATATTTGACCAATCTTTGATATTTTTCGACTCAGAATATGTTAGGCTTTTAGAAATTAATCTTAAAAATGAAGATGATTACAATAATCTTAGCATAGTGTAACAATTTAAACTTTTTTAACTTATTCTAAAATCACGCAATTGTCACTTCCTTCTAGAAATTTTAATTGTGACAGTTGGTGTAAAATTTTCAGTGTCAAACAGAAGCTTAGTTGATGTGTTTATTTCATATTCATTAACTATATATTAACGATAGAATCCTGTTTTTTGTTTTTATGAACTTTCCTTTATTTCTCTATTTGTTTTAAATACTTTCTACTGCATAATATAGCCAAACAAAATGAAAACAAAATTGGTGCTGGAGAACTAATAACGAATTTTAATACATTTATTTAACTCATATATCAAAGAACTAAGACCACGTAAGTAAACACAATACTTATTGTAAAAAGCTACAAGAAAAACAATACAATAAATACCTTTTGAGAAAAGAAAACAGGCAATGGGCAAGAGACAAGCGTGCAAAAGCTGTCATTTTTGCGAAAAAACTTACAGAAACGTACCAGACAAATCAAAATGATGCAGCAGTTAACCTAGAAAAGGTACAAAACGATAAATTAAAAGAGATAACATCAATAACTCCCAAAGCAGTTACAGGTGAAATAAAACTTAACCTAAATCCAAAGCACGCACCGGTATTTGACTTTATCACTAGAAAAATCCTGAAACAATTACCTAAAAAGGTATAGTAACGCTATTGCGGCATTCAGATTTTAATAGTGTACCATCTGGAAAGTATCGGAGATGATCATGTAGCTTATATCAGGTAAGCAAGCTACCAAATGCTGTGAAATTTTTGCTTCCGATAATATCGAATTCGGTTTTAGTTTATATATATATATATATATATATATATATATATATATATATATATAAAGCTGTTTTTTCACTTGAAGATCTTCATTTTGTTTTTTTTTGTCCTAGATATTATTATTCTAGGATAATTGACGATAAAAAGCTATAACTTGCTCAAAAACGGGCATTGTATAAAAGAAGACGTCCTTTTATGGTTACCATCGACCCCACTTTGTGGTTCCAGGATCGGAAAAAAAATGACCTAATACAATTAGAAAAAGTTACATGAATTTCAGTAACAAAAAATAAATAATCAACATCCAGTAAATATTAATGGAACGCAAATACTTAAAAGTTAACCTAAGCGAATTAACTAAATTTTGCTCAAGCTACTCTTCTCCTTTATATTTCTCCTTTGAGTATAAGAAAATCGGAAGGCGTATCCTTAGCAAGAAGTCAAGTATAAACAAAAAGGATATGAGCAGACTACTTTGATCTGTTAGAGAAAGTTATTATAGAAAATAAGTTAATGGAGAGACCTGGGAGTTTATTTACCATAGACGAAACAGAACTCCAACTGAATAATAAACCTGAATTTGTTGTAGCCCAAAAGGGATCTAAAAATGTAGCATCAGTAACTTCTTCGGAGAAGGAGAAACAATTACGTGTATCCCTTGTTGCAATGCTGATTCTTCTCCCGACCTGCATATTCAAAGGACAAAATAAAAAAACAAGAATTCGGAGGCCCCAGGGTCAAAGATTTACATGAATGAAAAGTCCGCTTACATAAACACAGATATATTTATTGATTGGTTAACACATCACTTTGTTCCTAGAAAGCCCCAGGAAAAGTCCTCCTGGTTTCGGATGATCATGCATGTCCTTGCAACTCCGTTCAAATGTTAGAGTTTTTACAATCATTAGATCGTTCATTTTTTAAGTCGCTGAAGTCACATTATTACAATGCTTGCAATTCATTTTTTAAAATGAATTCTACAAAGATTAACTGCTTGTGGTTCCGCAAATTATTAAATGAGCCTTGGACAAAAGCTGAGTCAGTACAAAATGCCGTATCTGGTTTCCGCGCATATCCAAACGTACAAATCGTACAAGTGATTGAATTTAGCTAGTCGACCGGAATGCAATATCACAGTACGCCTTTCTTGAGAGTTTAACAACACAAATTACTTAAAGACATGATCTCTTACGTATAAACCTACCATCTACAAGCAGTCTGACGCCGTCTCATACGTCACGATTAAAACTATTAACCATACCTGGTAGTAAGCCGACCTCTAAAGATAAAATCACTATCGGTAAAATTTTAGATACTTAATACCTATTTCTCCAGTAACTTCTACATCAGGTATTTCACAAGAAAGGAAACGCGGTAAACAATTGGCTGCAGTACTTACTAGCCCAGTGAATTTGATGATACGCAATAATTTAGATGTTAAAAAGAAAGAAAAGGATGCTAAAAAGAATAAAGGTCCTCTAAAAAAAAGCCAAGAAACCCAAGAACTTGTTTTGTGAGTCATCTTCTTCCGAAGACTCTGACGATAATATGGAAATTACCAAAGACTAGTTGTGCTCTACAAGATGAAATATATATATATATATATATATATATATATATATATATATATATATATATATATATATATATAAAGTAGTTAGGTATTATTGACTGACACGTTATGTAAAATAAAGTTTTATTTTGAGGTTGCAGTCATTAATAGGGCAGGAAAGTAAAACTCTTTGTTCTTTAATCAAGCTTTCGCAAAATTTATTTGCTTCTTCAGGATATGCTAAAATATGTTAACAGTAAATACAACGAAATTAGAACTAAATAGCATTGTATAAAACTAGTAAAAAAAAAAAAAAAAACTTACAACATGAGGTTAATCCATTAAATTTTCAAATTTGCAAAACATTAAAACTTAACTTATTTTAAAAATTATACAGTTATGTAAGTACAATATTCCAATTTAATTTAATTTTGTAAAAATTCATTTTGACATTGATTGTTTGATTTATGTCAGAAAGACACTCGTTTCTGTTTATTATATTTTTTGTTGTTGATAACTAGCTCTTGATTGTTATTATGGTTACGTACAAAGTGGCGCCAAATATGAATATTTAAATTTTTTGAAATTCTAATATTTATAGTCAGAAAATCTAATATTGGAAAATTATAGTATTAATTTTCGTAAGATAGAATGTAATTATAGATATTGCTTAGTTTATCAATATCAGTTTTTTTATTAACGCATTGATATTTATTTTTATTATTATTATTATTATCTTTCTGACATAAATCAAACAATCAATGTCAAAATGAATTTTTACAAAATTAAATTAAATTGGAATATTGTACTTACATAACTGTATAATTTTTAAAATAAGTTAAGTTTTAATGTTTTGCAAATTTGAAAATTTAATGGATTAACCTCATGTTGTAAGTTTTTTTTTTTTTTTTACTAGTTTTATACAATGCTATTTAGTTCTAATTTCGTTGTATTTACTGTTAACATATTTTAGCATATCCTGAAGAAGCAAATAAATTTTGCGAAAGCTTGATTAAAGAACAAAGAGTTTTACTTTCCTGCCCTATTAATGACTGCAACCTCAAAATAAAACTTTATTTTATATATATATATATATATATATATATATATATATATATATATATATATATATATATATATATATATAGATTGAAATGTGTACTTGTAATTAATTTTAAGGTATTTGACTTTAAACTACGTATTATAGTCACGAAAGTTGATCACCCTGTTTTTTCTGAAAGTAAAGATAAATCACGCGACTTAAACCCTTAAGTGTCTAAATAAGCGGCTTCCCGGTTCAATCCCTCTCAGATCTTAAATGATTTGTGTGCTAATGGAATTCGAAATACATATTAAACAAAAAGTTGTTCTGGAAAAATATTTTTCTAGTGAATACGTAAAGAGAAAATAAATTTTCTGTATATTTATACAATAAAAAGGTAACATGAGTTCCTCTTCTGTCAATTTTGGGGTTATTTAGGTATATTTTATCAAAAACTTATATCTACGCGGTTCATTTCGTCTCCCTCATACTCGCATGATAATAACCATCATGCATAATGTACCTACTATTCTTTTCTGTTTTAGTTATATACTGTGTAATAAAAAGTAATACATAATATCATCAATTTTGGGGTAATAGTGACTTAAAACTGACGCATTTCACAAATAGGTAAATATCTAGTTCCAGTTAAATGAAACAAACTTTATTGACTAATGAACCTGCCATCCGGGAATAAATCTGTTTGTGATTTCAACGATTTATTGCAGTATAAATGAGTCATAAACTAAGGTTACATGGATATTCAGCACAAGGAGGAATTTGTGCTAATAACTTCAGTCGTTGAGATCTTGTAAATCAAGCACAATGCAACACAAATGAATGTCCATTCAGAAGTTTGTTAGTTATTCATACATATGTATGGTTTTTAACATTAATAAAATATGTAAATCAAAGTGAACTATCACATGTATGAATCGAGAAAGGTTGGGCTAAGTCTAGTCATTGTTCATCTAGTAGTTTCTCTTAGTAGGTCTCCCATTCTTTATCCTGATATTACTTAGTTTAATGTTTTCTTGACGTTTGTCTCAGTTTTAATGTGCCACTTATTAAGTCAGTGTTCTATTTTATGCATGTGCCGTATGAGTTCCTATATAACAGGTATAATAGTGGCTGCAGAATGCTAGTGAAACTCCAGATTTGATTTTTTCAGAGAAGTGTGTATTCGCCATAGTGTTTAAACAAATAAATAACGTTATGTGATGTAGAATTTAAGGATAGTAAAATAATTAAGAGGTAGGATTTTTTAAGTTTACACAAAAATTCAAAATACCAGACCTTGTCAAAGACTCTTTCTTAGATATCCCTCTCCCTATGGAGGTTGGCAATTATAATAGCTATTTTTATTTTTGAACTTGCTTAGGGTTTCGCGCGGGACATCGGAGAGGCTCTTGTCCCCTCTCGCGTCCTGCGCTTTTCCATCTGTCCCGTCCCGCGGAATGAAGAGTTGGAGAGCCGTCGTTCAAGGTGTCGGGTTTGTAGAAACTCACGATCCAATGTTTTTATCTTGTTTAGGCGGTTGCATCTTCAAGGAAGGGGTACTCCTTTTTTTCGGAGAAGGGGGGTATGGTAAACGTGATGACGAATGCTTGTGAAGATGTAGAGGTGGATTGCTAAAAAGCAGGGGTTCAGTAGGTGACAAGAACGGCTCTTAATCAGCGTTTTTGGCTTGCAGTTGTTAGCTGCGATATTTGATGGGGAATGATTGTAAAATATCAAAATACTCATCAGGAAGTTCGTGTCCAGTCTTGTGTAGAAGTTTAGCTGGAGGGAATAGAACTTTTCTTTTAGGAACCCTGGTGAGTATTTGCCGTCGGCGATTGTATGACGTCTTTAAGATGCACGCAGGGCGCTTGCACGTTACGATTACCGGTCTACACTCCTAGTATCCGAGACGAGCCTCTCTTGGGACCACTTGACTCTCATTCCACAGAACCAAGGTGAGGTTGAACGTGCTGTGTCCCTCATACACCCTTTCCCATTAAGGGCGTGAGTTACGGCACATACCCATTCAACTCATTCATAATTAAATAAAAAAGAATTTTGAAAACAACCGTTTTAGCATTCAAGCCCTTTCTCCTCTGACCATCCTCTGGAAACGACCTCCTAAGCGGGACTTTAAGACCCACCATCAAAAACTACCAGTAACCAACGACGGAACCAGTGCCGCCACACAAAAACACACACCACGTTCTGAAGAGGTGACAAAAGTCATCTAAAATACAGACAATCCAACATTAGAAGTACAAACAACTACTACGAACCAAGATACAATGATGGAGGCAAATGGAAACTAACAGTACAAGATAGTTCACGAAATCGCGATTCTTGAAAATAAGCTACAGACTGTACCCTCTTTATAAACAAAAGGGAGGTTTACACAAAGAACGATATCAAAGTCCGGGCTTCAGTCTGGTAGAGGTATCTTGGTCTTGGTACGCCAGGGCTAGATAGAAGATAAACGAGTTAGAGGGAGAAAGAAGCGCGAAAGAAAGGAGAAGAGAATTTTGAACACCACCCTATTTTTGAAAGGAATAGGAAAACCTAGTAAATAAGGGAATGGACAGAAAATAAGATTTTGGAACGATAACGGGAAAGATACAAAGTGACGAGGACGGGAAGAAAATAAGACAAAAAACGATATGAGAAAGATACAGATGGTTACTATACAGGAACAAAATAGTAATCTTCTTCTTCTCATTGCGCCGTCTCCTTTCGAAGGTTGACGATCCAAATGGCAATTGTAGTTTTGGAAACTGCTGCGCGAAAGATCTCTGCGTATGAGCGGTCGAACCATCTCCTCAGGTCTTTCAGCCACGAGTTCTGGCGTCTTCCTACTGATCTTTTGCCCTGTACTTTTCCTTCCAGTATAACTTGAAGTAATTCATATCTTTCGCCTCTCAGCACATGACCCAAGTATTGCATTTTCCTCTCTTTGATTATTCTTAGTAATTCTTTTTGTTTACACATGCGACGAAGTACCTCAACATTAGTAACTCTTTGTACCCATGGAATCCTCAACATTCGTCTGTATATATACATCTCAAAGGCATCTATTCTTTTTTCTATTTCAGAGCCCATTGTCCAACTTTCACAGCCATACAGTAAGACAGAAAAAACGTAACATCTGATCATTCGGATTCTAAGCTGTAGACTAAGGTCTGATCTTGTAAAAAATGTTTTAATGCTCATGAATGTTTTCCTTGCTTGTTCGATTCTTGATAGGATTTCTTTTTTTGTGGATTACACTGACTATTGATATTTGTTCCCAAATATTTTATGGAATTTACCTGTTCTATTATTTGACCCTTGGCATACACCTGTACGTTTATTGGTGTCTTTGAAAATACTAAAGTTTTAGTTTTGGAAACGTTTAGATGTAAACCGAACATTTCGCTGTGGTGAACTACCGCATTTATTATATTTTGTAGTTCTTGTGTGTTGCTTGCTATTAAGACGGTATCATCAGCATATCTGATGTTGTCTATGCTGATTCCGTTAATCTTAATTCCGCCTTGGACCTCGTCTAATGCTTCTCTGAATATAGACTCCGAATACAAATTAAAGAGTAGTGGTGATAAGACGCAACCCTGTCTCACTTCTCGTCGGATTTGTATGTCTTCGGATGTTGTGTGCTCTATTTCAATTGTTGCCGTTTGGTGCCAGTATAGTTCTGAGATAATTCGCAAGTCTTGTTCGTCAACTCCAGTTGTTTTCAGAATTTCGATCATCTTTTGATGGTTAACGCAGTCAAATGCTTTTCGATAGTCAATAAAACATGCATATACATCTACATTCATGTCTCTGCATCGTTGCGTTAACACATTTAAAGCAAAAAGAGCCTCTCGTGTTCCCAATCCGTTTCGAAATCCGAATTGAGTGTCACTCATCTGGAACTCTCACTTCTTGTAAATTCGTGTATGGATAATTCTGAGAAAAGTTTTAAGGACATGAGACATCAAGCTTAATATTCGATAATCATCGCATTGTGAGGAATTCGATTTTTTTGGTAATGCTACGAATGTTGATTTTAGCCATTCTGTTGGTATTTTACCTGTGTCATATATCTTATTGAATAGTGCTGTTATTAAATCTAGGCTTTTACTTTCGTTATCTGCAATTAGTTTAAGTATTTCGACATTGATATTGTCTGGACCGGTGGCTTTTCCATCTTTCTGAGATTTTACTGCATGAATCACTTCTTCTTTGGTTATTTCTGGGCCTTTTTCATTTATTCGATTATCTGTGGATGGTGGAGAACAAGGTGTATCGTCGTCAAAAAGAGTTTGTATGTATTCTTTCCATCTCTCTAGTTTGTCTTCTGTACCCATAATTATTTCGTTATTATCATTTTTTAATATTGTTGCTTGTCTCTTTTTGTGTCTACCTGTCATTTCTTTTACTTTTTTATGAATATTAAAGGTGTCGTATTTTCCTGAAGTTGTTCGATTTCTAGGCATTTTGTTGACATCCAGTTTTCTTTCGCCTCCCTGCACTTTTTTTCTAATGATTTTGTTGATTCGCTTGTATTCTATTGGGCTTGTTTTATGTTTTCGTCTTACGTCCATGAGGTCCATGATCTCTTGCGTTATCCATTCTTGTTTTTTGTTGTGTTTTATGAACCCGATGTCTTCTTCTTGTATCTTTGTTATTTTTGTTTTTAGAGCAGTCCATGTTACTTCAATGTCTGTCTGTACCGTTTTCGATCGTTTTTATTTCTTCCTCAAGCTTGATACTTATTTCTTTTTTCTGTTCAGGGTTCTTCAGTTGTGAGATGTCTATTTTTCTTGTCACTGTTTTCTTTTTGACTTTGAGAAATCTTTTTAATCTAAAATCCATTATAACTGGATTGTGATCGCTATGTATATCAGCTCCAGGGTATGTTTTCGTAGATTGTATGTACTTCTTAAAGGTGTTATTGAGCAAAATGAAGTCAATTTGATTTCTAACAATTCTGTCTTTTCTGTCTGCAGGTGATTTCCATGTGTATAGCCTTCTGGGATGTTGTTTGAAGAAGGTATTGGCAATTAACAGATTGTTTTCTACGCAGAATTGTACAAGTCTATCTCCTCTATTATTTCTGGTACCTAGACCGTATGCTCCTATGTGGTCTCCTTCAGCACCACGACCAATTTTAGCGTTAAACTCACCCATGATCATCGTTATCTCACCTCTTTTTGTCAGTCTCATTATTTCATCTATGTTGTTATAAAATTTTTCGATTTCTTCGTCTGACTTGTCACTTGTTGGAGCATAGACCTGAATAATATTTAGTTTTCTGTGAGTTGTTTGTAATTTCAACATTGCTACTCTATCATTTAGAGGGATGAAGTCTATGACTGATTGAGCAAAATAGTAATAAGGAGTTTAATTATATCACGCGGTAAGCACTAACAATAAGACATAATATACAATACACATATGTAGATAAATTAATAAAGTTACACAAGAAATCGTACCTGAAAGAGACAATGTCAAATATAGTAAAACAACTAATCACTACTTATGTGTTGAAATAAAAGAATAAAGATTTGCTCTGACAGTGTTATATTGGTAACTGAAAATAGATAAGCTTGAACAAAAATTAATTATAAATTATATATTGTATGTGCACCAAAAAGTAATATACGTAAATAAATATATAAAAAAAGGAATGCTAAAAATGAGAAATATAAATGTAAATATAATATTTACAGCTAGGCTTTAGCTCTACAATCAAAGAGCGCAAATTAGAATATTTTGACCATGTTGTAAGAACTGAACAGAGATATGGCTTGTTGCAACTCATTCTTCAGGGCAAGGTATTTGGACAGAGAGGACTAGGGAGAAGAAGAATATCTTGGTTTCTAAACCTGAGCCAATATCCGGAACGGATGAGCACCGTAATAAGAAGAAGGGGATACTTAAAAACTAGAATTTATAAAACTGAATCAGCAAGTGTTGTAGGGCTAAGGCAAAAAATATCGATGAATCCATTTTAATTTCTAGAGAAACTTTTAATTATTATGTTCAAATTTAGTTGTACATGTTTTGAATTAAAACATTTATTGAGACGATTGACGACAGTTGAACTGGTACTGAAGTGCAGATTTCAATAAAGGTACAACATACAGGATATTAGATTTAAAAAACCAAAGTGACAATGATATCAGAAAAATGGTAAATCTGGCAACGTTACAAACATCAAATTTCAAGTCTCCATATTAAAAAATAGGTGTATCCCTGTTTTTTTACAATTCGGACCATCTATTTAAAAGATAATTAGGCATTTCCAGACTTTTGGTTAACTATGTATATTTTATGTGGACATTAGTGATGGTTGCATTTGCTTATTAGCTAAGAATTTAAGCATTCGTAGAATTAATCTGATATTATTATCTTAGTTTTTTATTGCCTAATATCTTTCAGTGTTATCTCAAGGCCAGTTATGCCCACTATGATGTCTGCTTTCTTGATCGTCACCGAAAAGGTCATCCACGTATGAGTTTTACTAATAAGATTAATTTATCAAAAAATGATCTTTACGTATAGAAAGAAAAACTCTTGAAAGAAAAATAACTAATGGCCGTATTTATTGACACAAATAAATATACACATAGTTTTTAACCGAATAGCATTATTCTAAATATTTTTACGATTTTCAACATTTTGGCAAAGTCAGTACAATCATAACTTTATTTATAGAAGAAGAACGAATTATTTAGTTATGAACCGAATATCATATTGAGATGAAAAATGAATAAGTTAATAATTGCAAAAATCACCAAACAAGATACTTTTCAATACTGAAAAGAAAAATACATTTTCAGTGTCAATTAATATAAATATATATATATATATATATATATATATATATATATATATATATATATATATATATATATATATATATAGTAAACTCTTAAATATTGGGGAAATCTGCAAGAAAGACTCTAATGAGTATCAATTGTTTCGCCGAACGTTTTCGCCAAAGAGAATTAATTTGGCTTCTTCAGGGCTGAAAGAGAATAAATTATAATTAGCTACCATATATTATCTATTAAAACATTATTGATCTTACCGTAACTTAGAATTGTAGAGTTAGAATGTTAAAAAACTTAACAGCTAGTAACAACATAGTCGTGTTTTTTGTTACTATGTGCAAAAAAAATTTTTGAAGCTTTGAACTTAAAACGCAAAGGTTTACCCAAGGTTAATCGAAAAACCCAATGTAACTACATTTAAAAGGAGGTAATTCTTTGAATTGTCGGTAATAACTAAATTTTTGATTGTTAGAAAGTTTAAATGTGAGGTTCTGTTTTATCAGAACGCATGTGCTGACAATTCAAGTAGTTCTTTTGAAGTTAAGGTTCATTGGTAAAACCGAATGAAGTTAAATCCCAGTATAGGGAAATATTATTTTAGATTTTCTTTTTTTAATTATAGTATATTGTTCATGTATTATTATAATAATATCTTATTGAGATGTATCTAAGAAAAGCAAGGGAATGTTATCTTTTTTAGTTAATGAAAATTAATTATTAAAGTAGGGTAGTTGTTAATGGATATATCAGTCAATTTAGTTATCTGTGATGTTGTATTGTTCTTGGTATCTGATTTAAGTAAGAAGTGGTATATATCGCTTAGATTCTTAATGTCACTCTTAACATTGATGGAGAAATCGTTAAGGAAAATATAAGACATTTCAATGAACTCTCTTTTAGATTTATTGTTCTCACGGTGGAGAATTGTAGTGTTAGTATAGTCCATAAGATGACCAGTGGAATGGACATGTTTGGCTAATGCACAGCGGTCAGGGTGAAGTCGAGAATCACTTTTGTGTAGTGTAATACGTGATTTCAATAATTGAGATGTTTGGCCGATGCAGGAATTACTGCAAGAGAGGCATGGAATGTTGTAGACAATGTTACTAAGCCTATCTATGGGAGTCTTATCTTTTATCTTAGAAGATGCTCTGTTGTTTGAGGTTAGAAGTTTTCACAATGTTTTGTTCAGCTTCATTGTTACCGTGTCGCAGAGCTAGTAGTATTTAATTTAATATTAATTAGGGTGAGTGAAGTTATTGATGACTCTTTCGTAAGTGTGGAAGATGGAAATGATGGCTCTAGGAAGAGGACTATAACTCCACGAAAGAGAGAATTGGCAAAGAAGAAAAGACTAACCCAACCTAAAGGTTACAATACCTTCAACTCGTGCTCACATTCCTCTAAAAAGTATAAAAGGTTTCGTATAAAAGCTTTACTTTCAGTGATTGTGCTCATGTAAGGAAAAATTTGCTATCTGTACCCAATAAAACTGCTCAGGACAACTTCAATTCAAGTCATGTGTCCCTTCAAAACATCAAAAGAAGAAGGCCACGAAATACAAGCAACGAGGCACGGCCTAACCCTTGTCGTGTTGAGTACACTTTGATTAAGCAAAACACAAAAATTATCAAGGTATGTAAGAAGTTTTTTATGTCAGTGATGATAGTCAAACCTACCAGATTGAGCAACATTATAAAATGTATTCGTAATGGGGAACATCTAAATGAGAATAGGGAGGGCGAACGCAAATCAGCGAAGACAGCTGGCAAAAAGGCGCGTGTAAGAGATTTCATGAAAAAGTTAAGAGGTAAAGAAACACATTATTCTAGAAATAAATCAAAGCGCATCTATTTGGATCAGGACATGAACACCACAAAAGTATGGAAAATGTATAATAATTTACAAGATGAAATCTCGAACAAAGTATCAAAAATGATAACTCGAAGAATTTTTCAAACCTTTAATATTGGATTTCGCTCCCCAGCATCTGATGTGTGTAGTTACTGCTACAAAATAAAACATTTCATCAAAACCACAAAGGATCCAGCTAAGAAGATTGAGTACATGACCAACAAGCGAGTTCACGCAATTCGTGCAGCAGCATTTTATAAGGCCATGAAAAAAGAAGAGTCTGGTTCACTCACTATGTCCTTCGACTTAATCAGATTCAACCGTTACCAAAATCACCGATTCAAGAAGCATATTACTCTAGGTACATTGGATTATACTGTTTCTGTGTTGTTTGACGGAATTGACGGAAAGAACCCGACATTTTATATGGGGACAGAAGATGAAGCTGGAAAGGGTTCTACTGAGGTCTCTTCAGCTCTTTTGCAACACCTTTAAAGCCTTGATCTACTTGAAAATGTTACATCAATCAGACTTTTTTGTGACGGGTGTGGTGCTCAAAATAAAAACAATTTCGTTTTGCATACACTTATGCTCTTTTTGATTAAAACTAAGTCCAAAGTAATAGACATCACAATTATATTTCCGGTGAGAGGACACAGCTTTCTTCCTGCCGACCGAGTGGAAAAATTGTTGCGCAAACAGCCAACTATCATCCACAAAGAAACCTACATCGATGTATACAAATCAGTTGGAACAGTAAAACTACTGGGAGAAGATTGGAAACTGTTTGACACCAAAAGTCTTTTATCAACGGAAAAAGGCTGCTTTAGGAGTCTGGACGGTATCTCAGACTGCAAGAGAATTTTCATAAAAAGGGAAGTTGTTAATCGTCAAACTAAACTCTTGGTCAGAGGCTCAATGAACTTTGTGTTTGAATGTGAGACGGAGGCATGGAAATCTCTTCAAAAGAAAGGTTGGCCTGCTAAAAAATGCGCCTTATTAGATATAGATGAGTTGCCAGTCGGACACAGAAAAGAAAGATGTTGACAAGCTTTTGACGCAGATCTTTGGGGAAGAATGGAAGGACGATCAAACATTATATTGGTATCTTCGTATCGTTTCTAACAACGTCCCTGGAACAGAAGAAGCTGACCATGATGAAGAAAACTGTGACTGTCTAGAGGAAGATGGTGGGATGCACGTTTGAGTTTTGAATTTTATAGATTTAACTTTTGATTTCATACTCATAAGTCATAAAGGTATTGCTGTTTATATCAAATTTATTGTTTTGTAAGTTCATTTTTTGACCTATACCTATCTACATGATCAATCAAAAGAGGATTAGTTTTCAGAGTTTATTCAAAAGAAGTTTGGTCCATACCGGTCGATCAAAACGCGTTTAGTCCATTGAATAAATCTATTTTTTTATAAAATAAGCTCATAATATTTGAAGTGACATTAGAAAAATAATTGTCATAACCACAAACATGGAAAATAAAGAAATACTTTTTTTGATTTTCTGAACATTTTTCCAGTTGTGACAAATCCTTTTTTGAAAGCCACCTCCTCATATATTTATATAAGCTATACGCCCCCGAAGAAGCTAAAGCTGTTTTCGCTTGAAGATCTTCTTTGTGTAGGGGATCATCTCATGCTAGGTTTGGATTTACAGTTTCTGGTGTGATTTCGCTGTTTCTACTACTTTTCTCTTTTCTTCTCTCTCTTTGTTTGTCCTTCCTATAATTGCAATTTCCATACTCCTTAAGTCTTGTTCCACTAGTTAGGTCTGGTTTTGGTACTTTTATATGCAAAATCTAACCTATGCCGATGTGTACCTGGGGGTAATTACCACCCCTAATCGGAGGTGAAATTTTTTATATCAAAAATAACTCCACAAATGGATAGAGCGACACATATTAAGCAAAAAATGATCGTTAGGTTTTTTAAATGCATATTTTTTCACTTATTCGGGATTAAATTTCGTAGAAAAAAAACACGCTTCTAGGTTTTTTACGGTTTTTCACGATTAACCCAAATACATTTCATTTTATCAAATGAACAAATAATAGTCTATAAAAACAAGAAGAGATTTGTTTCGTTAACTTGCTGTGTAAACTCAATACTCAATGTTTTCAGGTATAAAGTGTTAACGGGATATGCTATGTACGAATGTACGTGATCTTTTCAAATCTCGTCAAATACAATTCGGTAGTTATCGTACTTTGTTTTGAATAGTGCATCGAGGCAGATAATTGATGTAAGGCGCCTGGTGGTGAAAGTCCCGCAAAAACTTTTTTAAATAATTGATATATTATATGGATATTTCGAGAAATTTTATTCGTAAATAATTTATTTATAAAAATTAATAATTATATATATGAAACATATTAGATTATTGTAGAATTCTATATTACATATCATATTTTATAATTCTAGATTACACTGTCTCGTAAAAATACAAAGGAACTGTAAACCGAGGCACAATTATTAGGAAATTGTAAATAATATGGCAGATATTGAAGACGAAATATATGAGATATTGGATAGTGATAGTTATTTGGATGAGTAACAAATTAGGAGAACCAAGAAGATACATGTTCAGAGCAAGATATGTCAGATGAGGAGAATGTGTTTTACGAAAACGTTGACGATGCATTCATTGGCAAGGATAGAACAAGTAAATGATATAAAACTTCTTTTGCCACGTCTAAGAAAACATAGTAAGAGTACCAACGCGATTGAAAGAAACTGCACGTGAAATAAAAACAGAATTGACGCGTTTTTACTATTATCAATATTAATATAGTTGATGAAATCCTAATTTTTACCAATTTATATATAAATGAACATAGAAATAAAACGGAATATTTGAGAAATAAAGATTGCAGAAATGTGGACAGGAGTGAGTTGTTGGCGTTCTTCGGACTACTCTATTTGATTGGCATAAAGCACGGCAATCACACAAATGTGATTAAACTTTGTGAAAGACATGACACCGAGATTGAAATTGTTCGAGCAGTTATGAGCTATAAACGTTTCCTATTCATTGAACTTTCATTGAGATTTGATGATAAACACACAAAGGGTAATAGATGTAACATAGACAAGCTGTCGGCCAATAGACTAGCTGTCGTTTTTTCATAAATTTATAAAAAATTGTCAAAATTCATACAATTTGTCAGAGTATACAATAATTGGTGAAATGCTCAATCCTTTCAGAGTTAGGTGTAGCTGGATACAATATATACCCAATAAACCTGCTAAGTATGGAATAAAAATGTATGGGCTATGTGGTGCTTGAACATTTTATACCGCCAATTTAGAGATATATGGCGGTAACCAGTCAAGTGGCCCATACGATGTATCAAATTCGGCCTTTGACGTTGTAAAACGTCTAATAGAGTCCGTAGAAATGACGGGAAGAAATATAACAACCGATAATTTTTAAACCAGCATTCGGTTATCTAGATATTTGTTGGAGAAGAAAGTTACTTTGCTTGGGACGCTGAAGAAAAATAAGAGAAAAATTTCTAAAGAATTTATCCCAGATAAATTAAGCATGATTCAAATCCAGAATATTTGGATTTCAAATAGATTATATGATTACCTCTTATTATGCCCCGTAAAAGTAAGTCAGTCGTATTATTATCGTCTATGTACAACAAAAGTAAAGTTAAAAAAATTTTTTATTAAAAATCCTTTATAAAAGGTATATAATTTAAAAACCCAATTGGGCTATATCACAAAACGTTTTCGGAATCCATATTCCATCATCAGTGCACTAGGTGGGTATACATGTATTGAGCCACTAAATATGTGGGTAAAAACCCGTTAAAAATTGTTATTTAAATTTAGTTTACAATATATGGTGATACATTCTATGATGTTAAAGTTACCATTGGATTTAGTTTTTACCCACATATTTAGTGGCTCAATACATGTTTACCCACCTAGTGCACTGATGATGAAATATGGATTCCGAAAACGTTTTGTGATATAGCCCGATTGGGTTTTTAAATTATATATCTTTTATAAAGGATTTTTAATAAAATTTTTTGTTATATATGGTATACAGCCAACTACAGGAACTTAGATTCCTTGTGGAAAAGTAAAGTTAACATGTATATTAAGAAACCACAGTTGATTTTAGATTACAACCAAATAAAAGAAGGGGTTTATACTGTGGACAAATTATGTTTATCATAGTGTTGTACGAATTCGAAAAGATGGTCGTGTGTTCTATTCTAGAAATTATTGAATATTGGCGGCATAAATGCTTTTTTTCTACCTTCTTCTGCAAATTCTGAAAAATCACTCGAAAGGAGACATTTTCTCAAAAACCTTGCAATAAACTTAATGAAAGAAAACTTTCATACACGATCACAAATCAAAACACTTCTACGTGAAATAACCAATTTCCTGTTCCTGTTCAAGAGGTTTCTGAAGCAACCAAGGAAACGAAAATCCTGCTAAACATGATAGATGCTGCAATTGTTACAGTGAAACAATTAAGACGTATTCTATGAAATGTACAAAATGTAGTGCATTCACTTGTAAACGACATTTTAAATCTAATATTGTATGTACAAATTGTAATGACCAAATAAATTAAAGTTTTTTTGTACAATTCATTAAAATTAGTTTAATTAATAAAGCTTTTTCCTTTGTTGACAAAATAAATAACGATACAGTTAAGCAATAATTAAAAAAGTGTCGAAAATAATAAGGAGCTACATAGCAGCAAATTGGTGTGGACCTAATACGAATCGAGAGATGTCCTATTAAAAATTGAAATTGTTATTCGAACAAAGAATTCAGCACTGAATATCAGGAAAACGGTCAATTTTAAGAGGAAAATGCATTTAATTTTTTTAAAGAACATTAAAACAGCTTTAAAATGAGATGAAATAAAACCCTATAGGTTGAGAACTATGATGACAATCGATTTTTCTTGAAAAAAAAAAACGCAATGACACCCTTGGTACCACTACCCTAATTGCAATCAAAGAGTAATTCATATTCTTCATTTTGAAAAAAATTATGGTTATAGGGGAAAAAGTATTTTCAAAATTTAAAAAATTTCTTTCTTCTTATCAATATAACTGAGAAGAACTATCAAAGATACGTAAAAATTACTACAAAAAGTTAGCATTTTTTTACTGAATATTTCGTTTTTTTTTCATTTTTGTAGCTTACAAATTAACCGTGATATGATCTTTCAAAATTCGCATAAGCATGTGAATGGTGATATTTTGAAGTCCTTTAAACGACACCCTTTTAGAAAGGCTATGGCTATTTACCAACTTGTTTGCTTAGAAATTAACCGAGATATAGCATAAAAGGGAACACTTTTTTTTAATTTCGGAGCATTTGTTGGAGTATTGGTAAATTCAGTGTGTCAATTTTAAAACTTAAAATGGGCTATATCTCACGAACAAAAGGTAATATCGAAAAATGCTTGAAACAGTTTCTAGGATAGTAAGGGGGAACTAAAATGACATGAAAGATAACCCCTATCAACCCCCTAGGCCCCACCCACCACAACCAAAAAAGTTTAAATTGCTAACCCCTACTTGTGATACATCATTGAAAAGATTATGAAAAATGCTATCCAATGGTATAAAGTATAATTTGGCTTAAATGGACAATTTAATGAGGTTTTTGTTGAATCTGTTGATGACCCTGTATAATTATTGTTTAATAATTATACATGTTGGTAATATCAGCCGGCTTACTATGACTTTTGTATTTGTAATCCTACCTCCCAGACTATTATTTTTAATAATAATTGAGGGTTCATATTTAGGGTGCATTAAAAAAACTTATTAATTAAAACACAGTTTGGAAAAGGGCTGTCTTTTTAGCTTCTAAACATTTATAATAACTTTGATATTTTTATGTAGATCCAAATTGGTTTTGCTGGAAACGTGAAATATGATTTATGAAACGTATGTTTTAGGTTAAATAGAGAATAAAGTAAAAAGACAGATATCAGAGAGAAAGAAAGAGGAATGTAGGAAATGAAAAGCGGGAAATTAATGGCAGGAACACGAATATCCGAAGCTTGAAAACTCTCAGAATTTAAAAAGAAGTCTGCTAATTTAACGTTAATACGAATGGAAGACTAAGAAAAGCATAGTAAGTTGGTAACAAAGGATAAATTGGAATTTATGGTAAGAACATAAATTGGACATGAAGGAAAAACTGAAACTATGGAAATGGTTATTAAAGAAGAAATTAAAATATAAGTGAAAATTTGAAAAACCGGAGAAAAACCAAAATAGATTCTAGGAAAAAAATGAAGCAAAACCACCACCTCTACACAACTGGTTAAATAAAGTGAACAAAATAAAAATAAACTAGTGTTTATTAAATAACTCCAGTTATAAATAACAATATATTATAAGATAATGATGTATTTTAAAACATTTATGGAAAGTTTTTAAATTTGCTAAAAGGTAAAATTCCCTTTCCTTCGAAGAAGCAAAGAAATCTTTTTTAAATCATTCGAAATCATTCCATAATTTAATTCAAAGGCATCAATTAGATTCATTTTGCCAAGCAGGAAGGGAAATTATATGAAGTTGTCAAAAAGTCACTTAATACGCGGATGCCCCACCTCAAATGGAAAAATAGTTTAAAGAAAGTACAGAGCGATTCGTTATTTTGCAGCAATAAAAGTATGATTTTTACACAAGATATCACCGTGTATATGTTTATATTAGTAAATTTTCTTTGATAAATTGAGTTCAACAACCTTTTTATAACTTAAATGATAAAGATAATTATTTTCAAGAAGTGTAATAAAAACACATTTATACTACATAGTTTAGTTTTTTTTTTCGTAGAATTTTGTATCACTTAAAAAATAGGAAAATATACAGGTTGTTTAAGGTACGCAAACAACATCTTTTTTCCTGTAAGTTAATGCCTAATTAAAAACTTATTTTTATTACTACTATTCTGTATATTTAAGATATATAGAAAAAAATACGCTCAATGTGTAAAGTTGCCTCCATCTATCTATCGTCCGTCGGCAAATTCAAACAAATACCACCTTTAGTCCAGACAAATTAAGATATTTTTTTACGACCAACAATGAGACGTTTTAACCAAATAGTGCTTCAAATATAATGTGCAGAATAATTTTGAATTCGATTTTTTTTGACCTTAACAGTAGAAAAAAAAAGTTTAATTTCTCTTGCTTAATATTTATTATCTAATAATTTTAACTGTACTAATATGCAAGTACTATCAATCTTAATGTACTATGTTAATGTACTATCAATCTTAAAAGCTGAAGTGGAAAAAGCCATACACCAAGCCAAAAACAACAAAGCCAGTGGACCAGATCAAATATACAGCGAATGGCTAAAATTACTCTCAAATGACAATATAAAAGAACTCACTGTACTTTTCAATCAAATATATGATACCAGTGAAATTCCATCGGACTGGTTAAAATCGATCTTTATTCCTCTACCTAAGAAAACAAACGTTAAGAAATGTAGCGACTGTAGACTCATTAGTTTAATGAGCCATGCCGTTAAAATACTGTTGCATATTCTTCTAAATCGAATTAACAACAAGTGCGAAGAAATAATTAGTCAAGAGCAGTTCGGGTTCCGGAGATGCCTTGGAACTAGAGAAGCACTATTTTCTATGCAAACACTCCTTCAACGATGTTGGGAGGTAAGAAAACCCGTATATATGTGCTTCATTGATTTTGAAAAGGCATTTGATCGCGTTCAGCATACCAGACTAATTAGCGCCTTACAGAGCATCCAACTAGATGAGAAAGATATCAAACTTATTGCCAAACTTTACTGGAACCAAACAGCCATTATTAATACCAACAACACTGTATACTATCTCCCACCCTCTTTAACGTGTATTCTGAGAATCTATTTAGGGAAGCTTTAAAAGATCAAAAAGGAATTATCATAGGAGGAGAAATAATTAACAATATACGGTACGCCGACGATACTGTGATTCTAGCTGAAAACATCGATGATCTGCAGGAGCTAATCAATAGAGTTGACATGGAATGCACAAATTGGGGACTGTCGATAAATATCGATAAAACTAAATACATGGTGACCAGTAAAGTGGATATCGGCGCAACCCAACTGATATTAAACCAACAACCGCTGCAGAGAGTTCAGAGATTCAAATACCTTGGATGTTGGATTACCCAAAATCTAGATCCATCCTTCGAAATTCGATGTAGAATTGAACAGGCAAGAAACTCATTTCAAAAATTCAAGCCTCTATTATCCAATAACTCATTAAATTTGGAAATCCGTGAAAAGTTTACAAGATGTTACGTGTGGTCTGTACTTTTGTATGGATGTGAAACTTGGACTTTAAACGCCGATATCATGAATAAAATCGAGGCGTTTGAGATGTGGTTGTATCGAAGGATACTAAAAATTCCATGGACTAGCAGAACCAGAAACGAAGAAGTTCCTCGAAGAATGGGACATCAACGAACTCTATTAAATATTATTAAGAGGCGTAAACTAGAATATCTTGGACATATAATCAGAGGACCAAGATATGAGTTCCTTCGGCTAATTCTCAACGGTAAAATCGAAGGAAAGAAATGGATAGGACGGAAGAAACTCTCTTGGTTGAGGAATTTGCGGCAGTGGACAGGTTTGACAGCGGACCAATTGCTACACGTAGCGCAAGACCGAGATCAGTATAAAAATATTATAAGCATGGTAGTCGCCGACGTTCCGTAGGGATATGGCACTCTAAGAAGAAGAAGAATATGCAAGTGTTTACTTTAAGTTCTAAAATGACTAATTTACAATGAATAGAATAGTGCGATTGTTAAAATACCGGTAAGTGCTTATCTTTCAAGGGACTGGACTTACAAATGTTTGGTTTAGTTGTCATATTTACAAGTCGATGTTGATTATAGATGTGCACTGCTTCAATTTTAACTTGTGTTGAAATTTCGTTATTTTGATGGGGTGGTCGTTATAATTGTAGTATTTTTTGTTTTTTTTTTGCTTGTTTTTTGAAACTGTCTATCTACTGTGTATAAAGACAATGTCCATGGGAAAAATCACCTGCAGTTTTGTCCATGAAAGGAAGAGAATGCAAGAAGTAGTAGAGAAAGTGTAATAGTCGACAATCATTTAAGTGAAATAAAAAACAAGGACACTGAGACTGGAACTGTAGAGAAGATATTACGACTTCCAAAGAAAAGGATTGTTTTGAATGAATAATCCAAGAAAATTAGTATGAACGTTTACTAAAAACTGCAAAATGATCTAGAAAATAGTTGTGAAAGCAGTGTCATAAGAAAAACGGATTTAATAACAGAAATTCCGTATTCTACGATGCGCTGCATTGTGAAGAGTGGTGTTAAAGAGACAAAAACAAAATCGGATGCTGGAAAACCTAAACATCTTAATATCGTGACTACTAAATGTTTAAGAAATTTGGTTTATGAGGAATATGAAAAAAATGTAATACTATTATAAACACCAAGCTTGTTGTGATGGGAAGAACCTGTCAGAAAACCACTTTACGCAGAAGGCTGAAAAAACTTGGATTTAAAAACAAAATCGTTGATAATTGAGTGGATATTATGGAAAGTTAGAGTGTAGCACATTGGCATTTACATTATTTAGAAAAAATTCAAGAGTATCGAGAACAAAAGCGAACAATTTATTATTTAGTCGAGACATGGTATGACACCCATGATACCGCAAGCAAGGGTTGGACTGATGGTTCACTTAGGTGACAGCTGAAAGCGTACCTCCAAATAGATTTTCTCGAATGATTATTGTGCACTGTGGATCTTATAGATCCACAAAATAAAAAAATGTAATGCAGATTATCATTAAAGTACATTCAAATAGCAAATTCTCATCTGTAAATATGAGCACGTGTTGATATTCGCCGTCTCATTCGTCAAGAGGCTATTAAATATAATTTATTACCTTAAGCCAGACAGATTCTCATGTTACAGATCCAAACTTGCCAGCATTTTAAATTCAAATTGTATCGTGTTGATTTTTAAGTTAATATATTGTGTTATATTTATGTTATAGTTATTGTTAAGTTATTTACTGGTCGTGTTTTTTTTTTAGACTTTAGTTTAATTGTGATATTATGATTAAATGTCAAGAAATTCTTACACTAACAGTTTCAAAAGTAAATATTTTTAAAAATCATAATATAAGACTAGAACAATTAACTTTAAACACTGGACAATTTATTATTGATCTGGTTAATACTAACGATGATGAGAGGTCGTCTGCAGACGAAATATTTTAGACATGGTACGCTAATGTGGTAACTATTTGAGTTAAAACCATTCAGTTTTTCATTTTAAATTGTTAACTTTTGTTTAAAACAATAATGTTTTAAATTTAATGGAAAATAATAGAAAATGTCGTTGTATTACCTAGTATTTTTTTTTCGACTGTGTGGCAGATTGATAATTTTCTGACATTGCACTTTTAACTATTTAAAAAACAAAGAAATATAACGTCATGTTTTTTTGTACAAAATCAGATTTCTCTGCTCTTTGACTATACAGGGTGAGTCATGAGGAACTTTACATACTTCTACCATATGTAGAGTCCCTCAGGAAGCATATCATGTGGCCACTAAAAAATGTCAACTCCTCTTCTTTATTAATTAACAGGGTGATTGGTGTAATTGACCATTTATTTCATTTTACTGTAGTGTTGATACGGCTCATTTGATTTTTTTAATTTTTGCATGATACAGTACACTACTATCAAGCATTCGACTGGTATTAGCTAAACTAAAAAATTCCAGGACTGGCTTTGAAAAAATTAATTTAGGGATTCGTATTAAATATTACACCCTGTATAATTTTTTTTTTAAAATGCAATAAGTGATTTTCAAACTACATAAATAGCCAATGAAAACGACATATGCAACAATGTTGTCGCACTACATAAGGTATTAATTTAAACAAATGTTATAAATTTCAAACATTTTAATTAAAATGAGTTCCTACAACATAATCTAATACGTAGAAAATTAACATCTTTACTGTCACTTTGTATTATCTCTACGATAGAATCAATTGTTTTTCAATTTTAAATTTTTACTCATAGATCGTATTGGGGCATTATTTTCGATAAATAATAAATTAAATTGATTAAAAAGTCAAACCTCTTGTATGTGTTAGTTTTTGTTGATTGTAAATGATTAAAATTTTATGTCAAATAATAATACATTGCATCAACTGTACTAAATAAAAATAAATCTAAAAAAGTTTAAAATGAAGGTTGGCGTTGACCGTTTGACGTTTCTTGATATTTTATACCCATTGTCATTATTGTCATTATCAATTGTTATTTATGTGTACAAGAATACATATTTCTTCTGTCATATCTACGTTAAGTACATTGTGTTAGTTTTGGTAGAGCTTTTGTTACTTTCGTTCAAAATGCCACATCAGTTTTCGACCACAGAATATGCAGACATAATATTTGTTTATGGATTCTGTAATGGGAATGGTAGGGCTGCTAGTAGAGAATATCGCAGGAGATTTCCTAATCGTCGAACTCCCAGTCATCCAACATTTGGGTCAGTTTTTAATTATTTGCGAGAAAATGGCACTTTTCCTAGTGGATCAACAGAGCGACATGTAGATGAAGCGCAGGAAGATGACATTATGGACGCCGTTACTATGAACCCTACAATAAGCACTAGACAAGTAAGTCGAGAACTCAATGTTACTCAATCAAAAGTAAGTAGAGTCTTACAAAAAAATAATCTATACCCATATCACATTCAAATGGTTCAGCAACTACATGCTGGAGATGAGATCGATAGGTTGGAATTTTGTAGATGGATTAACAATAATCGACCAACGCTATACAGGACACTATTTACAGATGAAGCCCAATTTACCAGAGACGGGATAAATAATTCACGAAATTCACATGTGTGGGCAGAAGAAAATCTCCATGCTATTCGAGAACGTCGTTCTCAGTTAAGGTTTTCGGTTAACGTGTGGATTGGTGTCATAAATAACCAATTAGTAGGTCCTCACTTTTTTGATGGTCCTTTAACAGGGCAGGTCTATTTGAACTTTCTACAAAATATTTTGCCGAATTTGCTTGCCAACGCGAACGTTGCTATCCGAGGGATGTATTTTCAGCATGATGGGGCACCCCCACACTTTTTACTGGCAGTGAGACAACATCTCAATAATGTTTATGGCAACAGGTGGATAGGACGTGCAGGTCCTATTTCGTGGCCTTCAAGATCCCCTGATTTCAATCCCGTTGATTACCATATTTGGGGACGATTAAAGCAACTAGTTTACGCAGTGAATATTAATAACCGATAACAATTAATTGATAGAATTATACATTGTTATAATACTATTAGAAACGATCCCCAGAGTATCCGTAATTCAATACGTCAATTAACAATTCGGCAATAAAAATGTGTACAGGCTGCAGGGTTCCATTTCGAAAATCTATTTTGAATTATTTTTATTTTGTTACCATTATTGTATCTTTTCCAGTTCTAATTTATGGGTTTATCATAACTATGTACATATTTTTAGTTTTTTTTTTAATTGTTCTTCGTTATTGTTAGCAGTTACTGTTTTTTGTTGTGAAGTGACTCAGTTTATCATTTCAATTAAAATGTTTGAAATTTATAACATTTGTTTAAATTAATTACCTTATAATTTGATACTTCATTATGGTTGTTTTATTTTTGGTAAGATTTGATCGTTCACTAAAAATTGAATAAAAGTGCGACAACATTGTCGCATATGTCTTTTTCATTGGCTGTTTATGTAGTTTGAAAATCACTTATTGCATTTTAAAAAAAAATTATACAGGGTGTAATATTTAATACGAATCCCTAAATTAATTTTTCCAAAGCCAGTCCTGGAATTTTTTAGTTTAGCTAATACCAGTCGAATGCTTGATAGAAGTGTACTGTATCATGCAAAAATTTAAAAAATCAAATGAGCCGTATCAACACTACAGTAAAATGAAATAAATGGTCAATTACACAAATCACCCTGTTAATTAATAAAGAAGAGGAGTTGACATTTTTTAGTGGCCACATGATATGCTCCCTAAGGGACTCTACATATGGTAGAAGTATGTAAAGTTCCTCATGACTCACCCTGTATACATATTTTTCTTCTTCAAGTGCCCTCTCCGCTACGGAGTTTGGCAATCATCATTGCTATTCGTATCTTTGAAGCTGTTGCTCTAACTAATTGGTTAGATGTGCACTGGAACCAGTCTCTTAAATTGCGCAGCCAAGATATACGTCGTCTCCCCACTCTTCGTTTGCCCTGAATCTTTCCTTGGATAATTAACTGGAGCAATCGGTACTTTTTCCCTCTCAACACATGACCAAGATATTCCAACTTTCTTCTCTTGATGGTGATCAACAGCTCCCGTTCTTTGTTCATTCTTCGAAGAACTACACTATTTGTTACTTTGTGTGTCCAAGGTATTTTCAAAATTCTTCTGTATATCCACATTTCAAAGGCCTCTAGTTTATCGGTATTGCTCTTGTTTAAAGTCCAAGTCTCTACTCCGTACAGCAGTATCGAGAAGATGTAGCATCTTATCAATCTCATTTTCAGGTTTAAGTTAATGTCATGACTTCCCAGAATGTCCTTCATATTAACAAAAGCAGCTCGAGCCTTTCCAATTCTGGTTTTTATTTCTTCTGTGATGTCATTGTTGTTATTAACGCTTGTTCCCAAATATTTATATTTGTGCACCCGTTCGATTTCGTTATTGTGAATGTACAGGTTTGCATTCAATCTTTGTTTTTTTGAAATAATCATGAATTTCGTCTTTTTGACGTTCATTGTTAACCCTTTCTCTTCACTAGCTGTGACTACCTTGTTTAAAATGGCTTGCAGGTCTTCTACTGTCTCCGCTATCAAAACCGTATCATCTGCGTATCTAATATTATTAATTGGTTGGCCGTTAACTTTTATCCCAATCTCTTCTTCCTCCAATGCTTTCTTCATAATTTCTTCCGAATAGAGATTAAATAGCATTGGTGACAGCACACATCCTTGTCTTACTCCTTTTTTAATTTGAATTTCATTTGTTGTGCCATTTTCGATGCGTGCGACTGCCTTCTGATTATAATACAGAGTAGATATTATTCTCATATCGCGAGTGTCTAACTGTTTAGCTTCCAAGATCTCTAAAAGTTGATCATGCTTGACGTTATCAAACGCCTTGTTGTAATCAATGAAACAAGCAAATACATCTTGATTCACCTATATACATATTACACATTGTTATTTTATGATTTAATAGTTACATGAATAAATTTGTGTCGGTGCAACAACCAATATCGCGATCTGTCCCTGGATAGCCGAATTTCCTAAACATTTATACCGCCACTTTTTTCGATGGCGATAGAAATATGGAGGCAACGATACAGCTAAGGAAAATTGCAACTACAAGTAGTCTACTTGACAAACAAAGAAACATTTTAGTCAATAAGCTTGCAATACATCAACCGCGTCCAGAAACTTTTTTTTTTTTGTAATTTTGACATTGATCCAACGACATAGGAACTAAGATTATAGTGACGTCAAGACCTATTCAGTGATATCAGAAATAACACCGAATTGTATTCAGTGACAGTTATTTTGTTTATTAAACACACAAGTTGGACGAGGAAGGAAGACGTGGTCAAAGGAAATTAAATTTTAACTAGATCAGTGAAACAGCGCTTACCCGTTGAGTTGATATATGAATGTTCATGACTACATCCACAATGTTCTAGAACCAATTCCTGCATCATTTTTTTTCAGTAACTACAAATATTTAAAGATAATGCCAGATCTTGCCCAATCGCAGTAACTACCAGGTTCTTTCGTGACTATCAGATATACGATTGGGTAAATGATGAATTTGCTCGCTCAACACCAAATTCCTCAAGAAGTTAATGATTACTGTATTTGATGCATGAACTTTATTTCACATTAAGAACGGAACGTTTGGCTTATGCAGATTAGTGTTGCCAAAACTCTCAGGCACGTGCTGTTACTAAAAAGACAGTCTAGATAAATATATGAGTCATTCTAATCAGAGCCGTATTCAGCACTGTGTAAATGTAGTTAACTTAATTTTACTAATAAGCAGATACGCATAGTTGAATACAGAATAATGCAATATAAATACTTGTTTCTTTAATAGACAGATCTAGGTATGTAATTATTATAGGTCTGATAAAAATAGTGAAATTTTACTATTGTTTAACATTACCTGCCCATTAACGCTTTAGATAAGATTAAACTAAAAGATACAAAAGAAGTGCAAATTTTATTTCATTTGCATGTAAATAATAACAACAATTACAGTGAGTGATCAAATTATTAGAGCTACCTAGTAACATTTTTTTACAAAAAGGGTATATAATTGAGCTGTATAATATATTAATGCGTTTGTTTCCATTTTATTATCTTGTAAGATTTGATGAAAGTACAATAAATAGTCTGAAAATAGTGGCAACACTGCGAGCGTGGCAATACGTGACTCAGATGCTATTTTTGTCAGTGTTGTCCAGCCTAGCTTGTAACTCGTGTGCATATTATTTTGTATTCTTGGTGTTTAGAGTTATAATAAATAGTTTTCATTATATTTTGACAGTCGTATAGGTACAATTTTTTGTGAATTTAGCAAATATTGCATATTCGTTACACCAATGGTACCAAAAGGAAATCTCACCAAGGAAAATGGCGCAAATAAAAACTTTATTACTGAACACTTATCACTCCAGGGGAACAATAGCATCAATTTCTAAAGTTTCAAGAGCAACTGTGGACCGTTTAAAGAAAACATTTGACAAAAATTTGGATTTGACACCACGGCGTAAACAAAAATGTGGTCGAAAAAAAATTTCAATACCATGAGATGAAAGAAAAATTCGAGATATTGTCTTGGCAAACAGAAAACAACCCCGAAGAATTTTATCGAAAATAATGAAAGAGTCTGGCATCAATATTTCACCAATGACAGCTCATCGGCGAATAAAGGATCTGGGGACCCATCGCACTGCAAAAGAGCTCACACCAGCCATGAAGAAAAAGGCTTCAATGGGTCATCACCACAACAGTTTTCTATGGAAGATTATTAAGCAGCTTTTCCTTAAACCATTGTTCAAATGTAGGACCATTCATCTCGTCATGGTAGTCCGCTGAGTCTTTTTTTTAGCTAAAAACCAAAAAGCATCACATTCCACAAAGCCCAATTTACTACTTGCATGCACTATAACATATCGGGGGCCTCGTTGTGTCGGCTGTTTTTGGCCTGTTGATAACCCCTTAACAAACGCATCCCTAACTGAAGTCACTGACAGGTCCCTTCGTTCTTTGGAAACGCTATGTCCGACATTCACCCAAATTTTATTCAAATAAACGACGGTGTATCCTTGGGAACGAAATTTTTGATCTCACGCAAATACTGATGCCTCCATTTTAGAATATCGGGCCGTTCCATCATGGTCGACTTTACTCCTCGTTTGCGAAAAACAAAATTCATTTCATGGAGTGTTCTCCACATTTTTGTGCGTGACATGTTTGCTAAATCGTTGTCTTTTTTAACCAGTGCAAAAACTTTGTTCAATGTCTGAGGTAAATTTTTAAAGAAAAAACTATGCCCAATGGCGCGGAGCCGCGTATGAACTACTTCGTCGTAACTGAACTTTCTGCTGCTTACTCTACTTTTGGTACGTTTTCTTAGTTTTTTTATGTGCCTTAGTCCTCCTTCCGCAGCTTCTTTGCGTATTTTAGAAATAGTACCAGAACCTACTCCCGTCATACTTTATCGATTATACTTGTAAACTTAATTAAATACATTTAAAATAATTTGTCTTGCCGGATGTCCAAGATATTCCCTTGGCTTAATTTTTGAATTTCCATTTTCAATTAACATTAAACTGTGAAGTCAGAACAACTACTAAACAACCAGAAAGCCTTGTTATCATTATAGGTACGAGGTAGGAAGGTAATTAGTTTGTAATGAACATGATTCTAATGGCATGTTGTATTCTCACAGAAAAACAATTAACCTGTCGTTAATATAATTAAAATGATGTAAAATAAAATTAAGTTTTGTAAATAATATTTATTTAATTAAAATTATTTTCCCTACTCTTCATCTCTTGTGTCCGATGGGCGCTTTTGGTCAGTTACCTTAGAAAACATTAATTTTAATTCATTTCTGTGGAAAAGAAAATATAAATACAACCCTGAATCGTGCTTGTGCTCGTCGTGGCATCGGCGCGCTTCTATCGTCCATAAGAAATACGTAGCCCTATCTACGCAATGTTCCATTCTTAACGTGGAACGCTCTTTAGTGGATTTGAAAAATGTATTTATTGACTATTAAAATTTCCGGGCAAAGACTAAGGACATTTTTTAAAACTTTCATCATTTGACGTACATTTTTATAGACAAAAAGGTCTAAAATATATTCATAGTAACTGCTTTTTCAATATCACACCGAATATCTGAATTTTCTATTCTAAGTTGTAAATTATTGGGACTCTTAAATAAAATATCAATTCAAATGACTATAAAATAAAAATATGGGATATAAAATTTTGGTTATAAATTAATTGATCAATATAATTAAATAAATGACTAATAAACAAACAATAATTCCATAGTGCTATAAAAAATAACTTTATATGCAAACTAAAACAAATACATGTTAACGAATAATGTAAAGATATTAACATATTACGTCAAATATGTTACGAAAATATGGCATTAATTAGCAGAATTAGAACTTTAAAATACAAAAATAATCTTTATTAAATACCGAGGGGTCCTTATTGAAATCGTGTCATTATACGTGTGCTCGTAAGTTTGCCTATGTGATAAGTCTTGAAAGAGCCTTGAAAGTCCTAGAGACTTTAAACTTGATACATAGGTTTCTTTTGGTATAAGGAAGAACTCTATTGCATCAATTGATCTTCCTCTTCTCATATTTTTATGTCTTGATGTTATGTTCAATAATTTTGTCGGGCCCTTCGACTCATGTTCACTGTTGATTTCTCATTATGCGGCTCAGTTTGTTTAACTTGAGCTTCTTCACAGTTGAAACAATTTGACATTCTGATGCTGCATCATGAATACTTTCTTAATAATGTGTTTATCGAGTATTTCTGATGTTTCTAAATTTTATTTTTTTTTCTTAATTTATTCATACATAATAAGTGTATGCGAACCCGACAGATCGAAATTTTACGAAAGTGGCCTAAAAAGCTGTAGATATAATTTCGAAAAAAGATGCCGCAATAATTAACTTCAATTTTGGGTTTGTGCGCCTCGCCAACTTAAGTGGCGTTGACAGTAGTTGTACCTGTTCTCAAACCAAACAATGCACGAAATAAAATTTTCTCATGCAGATCCATCTCATTGACCAATGTAATTCACCAGTGCAAATCATGGAAAAAATAGTTAATGAAAGATTGCTATGTATACTAGAAGAAAATCACCTCCTGGCTAACGAGCAGAGTGGATTTCGACAAAATCGAATTACTACGGATAATCTCATTGATTTAGAGTAATAAATTCTTGAATATTTTGCGAACAAACACGAAACTATTGCAATGTTCATAGATATTTCAATAGCATTTGACACAGCATGGCGTTACGACATTATCAGATCACTACATACATAGAATATTAGAAGTAATATCATTAATCACATTTCAAATTTTCTTAAAAAACAATTTTCAAGTAAAAGCCAACGGCTGCACATCTTCAATGAGACATCAAGCAAATGGCACCCCTCAAGGTTCCGTAAAGTGCAGCGCTATTTTTCTTTTCTTCTTCCTCTCCTCTTCTTCTTCCTATTTATAAGCAATTCTGCTTGTTCATTGGCGGATTAATACCTCTATGGAAGGTTGTCACTCCATCTTCTGCGCGGTCGTCCGATATTTCTTCTGTCGAGTGGTGACTTATTTCTCGCTATTTTGACGACAGGGATCTCCTCCATTCTGATTATGTGGTTATTCTATTATTTTTTCCTATTTGGTGTCCATTCATTTATACACTGTACGTTACATTTTCTTCTAATGTCTTCACTTCTTTCGATCTCTTGGCGTATTTTCTGTAATTCTTCTCAGTACTCTCATCTCTGCCGTTTTCAGTAGCCTTTGCGTTGTGGCTGTGTCGGGTCTTATTTCTGAGCCATATGTCATTATTAGTCTTACATTGGCTTTATAAATTCTTGACTTCATCTCAGTGTTTATGTGTCTGTTTCGCCATATAGTGTTATTAAGGCATCCTGCCAGTTCATTTGCTTTTTGTACTTGATCTCTCACTTCTTTGACCAGGTCTCCATTTTACATCTAGTTGGTTCATTGCTGACTACTATTGTTTTAGTTTTCTAAGATGAGATCATATTAAATTCTTTTGCTCTTATGATGATGTTAAATCTGTGACTCAGTCTTTGCAGACTGTCTTCATGTTGGGCTATCAATATTGCGTCGTCTGCGTAACAGAGTATTTTGATTTCTTTGTTTCCCATTCTATATCCTATTCCTTTGTTCTTCTTCTTTATGTGCCGTCTTCTACCGAAGGTTGGCGACCATCAAACGATAGGTTTCTCTGTTTTGTGCCGCATATATTATGTTCGCAGCTTCTGGTATTTGAAACCATTCTCTCAAGTTTTTTAGCCAGGATTTCTTCTTTCTGCCCAAACCCCTTCTACCTTCAATCTTGCCTTTCACGATAAGCTGTAGCAGACTGTACATATCATTACGGAACACATGGCCCAGGTATGACGCTTTCCTCCTTTTAACAGTTGTTAACAATTCCACCTCTTTACCCATCCGTCTTAATACCTCTGTGCTGGTTACTCTGTCTGTCCAAGGTATTTTCAGTATGCGTCGATACAGCCACATTTCTAGAGCGGCTAACTTCTTTATAGTTACTGCTGTTAACGTCCACTCTTCAACTCCGTAAAGTAGCGTAGATAGTACGTAGCATTTCGTGGCGCGCCATCGGAGGTTAACGCTTAGGTGGCGGTTGCTTAAGAGCTTTCTCATTTTGATGAATTTGGATGTTGCTATTTCAATTCGGATTTTAATCTCTACATCTGTGTCCCACTTATCATTTACTGTATATCCCAGATATTTAAATCGGTGTACTCTTTCAATACGTTCGGCTTCAATATTCAGGTCGATATGTTAAATGTTCTTTTTACTTATCACCATAAATTTAGTTTTCTTTCTATTGATCTTCAGTCCAAATTGGTTGCCAGTTGCATATCAAAAATTACTTATTGGTACGCCATTAATCTTGATGCCCTCGTTGTACTCTTCCAGTGCCTCTAACGGGTTAGCGGTTAACTTCCTTTGTTAACGGTTTTAATGATTTCATCCATGATCAAATTGAAGAGCATGGGGCTCAATCCCCTTGTCTTATTCCGCTGTCTATTTCTATAGAATTCGTTTATTCTGATTTCCATTTTGTTGTTTTGGTAGTTGTTTTCGATGGTTTTTATAATATTTAGGGGACCTTCTCTTTTATACAGAAGATAGATTACATCTTTGAGTCTTACTCTGTTAAAGGATTTCTTTAGGTCAATCAGACACAGAAATGCTAGTCTATTATACTCTAGTGATTTCTCAGTAATTTGCTTTATAACGAATATTGCATCTGTACACGATCTTCCACAACGAAAACCCTGTTGTTCATCTGCTAAACTTATCCGCTGATTTATTAGCACTTGTAAAATTTTAGTTATAAGTTTTAGCGTAGTATTTAATAAGTTTTTACCTCTGTAGTTTTCTGACTGTTTTTTATGTCCTTTTTTGAATAGTAGAATTAGTTCGCTCGTTCTCCGTTCTTCCGGTATTCTATTGTGTTTAACGCTATTTTTAATTGCCATAAATAATATTCTACCACCAAAGATTTTTTCGTGGCAGATTATATGCAGATGATCTGGTGTTGGTATCTTCAGGGAAGATACCCAACCGCACAAACCGCACTTCCCGAACTCGAAAACTGGTCGAAGAAAAAAGGATGTCAGTTTTCACTCCCCCAAAACAAAGTGTTTGTTATTTTTAAGGAAAAGTAATCGGATTAAACTGCAACTAAAATTATACAACCAAATCCTAAATTACGCTGATGACATTAGATTTTTAGGGATGATTTTCGATACGAAACTTACATGGAAAAAACATATACTACAAATTAAAAAAACATTACAAAATGGAATCAATCTTATATAATTGCTTAATCCATGTTTATAAAATCCTAATTAGATTTAAACATATATTACGGTTCCATAGTGTATGCATTTGTCAAAGAATCCTTACTACTACGGCATTAAGAATAGCCAGAGGAGCATTCCGGACCATCCCAATCGAAAGTTTGCAAGCAGACACTGGAGAGCACCACTTAAATATAGAAGGATGCACTTAAATATATAATATTCATTTGCCGCTAATTCTAATCCGAAGAATCCAACTGGAAACACTATATTCACCGATCGTTTTAAAAACTTACATACTGAAAATCGTGAATCCACCATTCCACGAAAGAGTTAGGCAATCTCTCATGGCTTTCCAAATTCCGATATCAAATACCTATTCCAACTTCACAAGAATTCCTCCTCTTTGGACAATAAGCATTCCTCAATCCAACACATCCCTAAATATGTTTAAACAGAACGATACTTCCTACTCCTTCCAAATATTGAAGAAGAAATTCAAAGTGAACTAATGAAAGCGAACAAGTGTGTTTATGCATTAAATCGGTTTTACTAAGAAATAAATACATATCAAGAGGTGCCAAATTAAGAATATACAGAATGGTAATTAGTCCTATAGTAACTTATGCAGCAGAGACATGGAAAGTAAATAAAAACAACAAGAAATGGCCCAGATGTGGAAACGAAAAGTACTAAGGAAATATTTGGAGAATTTTGGATCAGAAGGACCAATGAAGATCTGAGAGTTATATTGGGAGCCCAGTTTACTAGGAGTAATAAGAACCCAACGACTAAAAAGGCTATAACACATACAGAGGATGCCAGAGGGTAGACTACTGTTAAGTACAATATGAGGACGTCAGAGAAGAGGTCGACTCAGAGCAAAGTGAAAAATGGATGTCGAAGATGATAAAAAAAGACGTCACAAATTGAAGGATGAAAGCAATGGACAATAAGGTGTGGAGGAGAATGGCGCTAATTATTGTTAATATTACAAAGTTAGAGTTTGAGGTTAATATTGAGAGTAAACTAAATGTAAGATCAAATACCATGTTAAGATAGTATCGTAAGTTTTTTCCTAGTTTTATTTGGAAACTAGGAGTGACTAACGAGAGAATTTTATGATCATTATTAGGTATGGTTGTCTTTGTAAAGACAAATCACATGCTATGTTTTTTTCTGAAGGGTATTCTTAAGTTAAAATTAATTTCATGTAATTGAATGAACTGTTCTCAAATAAAGTCGTCTCAAGAACGCACCTAAAAAATATTGACAATATCATTTTAGTCATCATCTGGTTTAAAATGTATAATATATATCTAAATTGTACATATATATGATGCAGACAGAATCAATTTAGTAGAAGAATTTTTTGTATTACCAAGTAACAAAACAAAACAATTTCTGTAATTTGTATTTTGAGAATGATTTCTGATACCCCTACAAACACATTTAGAAGCTGTAGCTATTTCTCTAGAAGGGACCACAAAAATACATATTTGCACGATTTACTTACCCCCAGGACAACCAATTGATAAACAGGACCTTTTTAACCTCGTGAAACAAATACCTTCTCCGCGTATTTTAACAGGTGATTTTAATGCTTACAACAGTATTTGGGGCTCTACATATGACGACAAAAGAGGACTTATTATTGAGGAATTAATAGATCGGTATAACTTATCACTGTTGAATGATGGACGCCCTACAAGATTCAATATACAAACAGGCGAATCAACGCCCTTGGACTTAACGATAGCGGATAATAACTTCTCTGCATTAATGACATGGAACAGATTAGACTACCCTTATAACAGTGACCATTACCCAATAATAATCACCAATAACTTGTTCAAGCCCAAAAATAGAAAGCACGCCCCTAGGTGGAAAACGAAGGAAGCAAATTGGACATTATTTGAAGATATCATAGAAAAACATGTCACAAACTGTAAAATATCCAACAGTATTGACACAGACATCGAAACCTTCTTCAGCATCATATTAAAAGCAGCCGAGGAAACCATTAAGAAAACTGCACCTATTACAAAACATAAACCAGTCCCTTGGTGGAATGAACAATGTAAGACATCGATCGAAGCTTCCAAAAAAGCCTTTAACAAATACAAAAGACATAAAACACTTAACAATAAAATAGAATTTCAAAAACTTAAAGCTAAAGCTCAGTTAGTAGTAAAAACTTCAAAAAGAAATTCGTGGGCTCAATTTGTGTCCAGTATAAACAGTAGGACCCCTATGTCTGAAATGTGGAAGAATGTCAAAAAAATATCTGGAATACCGGCTTATAACAAAATCACTCAACTAAAGAAAGATAATAAAATAATCACAGATGACCTAGAAATAGCAGAAGAATTTGCTAATATAAAAATAGATCTAATACAAGCAATTATAATAATAATTTTATCAACTTTAAACAGAACGAAGAATGCAATGTAATTATACCGTTTGTAGATGACACAGATGCTTTAAACACCAAATTTAATATAAATGAATATATAGATGCATTAAACTCATTTAAAGAGACTAGTGAGGGTCCAGATAACATCCCAATGATTTTTCTTAAGCATTTACCTGAGAATGCACACAATCATCTTCTTAACATATTTAATATTATTTGGACAGAACAGAAATTTCTAACAGCATGGAGAGATTCTATTATAATACCTATATTAAAACCAAAATGTCCCAAAACAGATCCTGAGTCTTATAGACCAAGTTCGCTAACATGTACTGCATGCAAACTGTTAGAAAAAATGGTCAACCGTCGTCTCCTCTGGACACTTGAAGATCGAAATATTATTATTCCAGAACAAAGTGGTTTCCGACAAAATAGATCAACTCTAGACAATATTATAGACCTAGAAAGCAGTGTACATGAAGCCTTCTCCCTTAATCAAAAATGTATTGGAATATTCTTCGACATTGAAAGAGCCTTTGATATAGCTTGGCGCCACCGTATCATCAGATTACTGTACGATTTAGAAATCAAAGGACATTGCCTTGCATTTATAAAAAACTTCTTATATAAAAGATATATCCAAGTTAGAGTAAATGGTAATTTGTCGTCAAAAGTGGAATTGGAAAATGGAATTCCTCAGGGATCTGTTATAAGTCCTACGCTATTTATAATTGCCATAAATGATGTTCTACGAAATTTAAAACTTCCACTTAAAGGCCGCTTATATGCTGACGATCTCGTAATATTTGGTCAAAGCAAAAACTTAAACAACCTCTCACAACTTGCACAGGGTTTCTTGTTAGATATTGACAAATGGTCAAAGAAAACTGGATTTATCTTTTCAGCAACTAAAACTAAATATATAGTATTTTCCAAAAACAAAGTCAGTACACCAATCTCATTATATCTATACAACCAATCGCTACAACAAAAAGATTCGCTAAAATTGCTAGGAGTTACTTTTGACAGAAAGTTGAATTGGAAAGAACATATCAATAATCTAGCATGTAAATGTTACAGAAGATTAAATTTACTAAAAATTCTAGCACACAAGAATTGGGGTTCAGACAGGAGTACATTGCTAATTATATACAGAACTATGATACGATCACAGCTAGACTACGCGGCTATAGCTTACGACTCAGCATCGAAATCAGTACTTAAAAAGATCGATACTATTCATAACACAGCACTCAGAATATGCCTGGGAGCCTTTTGTACAACACCGATTGAAAGTTTACTTTGCGAAGCAAATGAATTGTCGTTAAATGATAGAAGAGCTTACCTTAGTCTAACATATGCAACAAAAATTAAAGATAATGCAAAAAATCCTGTCTATAGAAATACTTTTACCGATAATTACCCAAACCTTAATGCAAATCACCGTTCTAATAAACCTTTCTATAAAAGAATAAAAGACCATTTGCATCTGTTTGATATTGTCATACCTGAATGTCTTCCATACACATATGATCATAATCCACCTTGGATTCAAAACATACCATCATGTAACTTAGAACTTACGTCATTTGATAAAAACTCCACTAATCCTGATCTAATTATTTCCCATTTTAGAAAAATCATTAGTCGTTATAAAAATCATACCCAGATATACACTGATGGTTCAAAATCATCCGAAGGTGTGGGAGCGTCTGTAGTAACTCCAGAGAAGGTTCTTAAATTCAAACTACCTAATGTTAGTACTATCTATACAGCTGAAATGTATGCTCTCTATCGCGCCATAGAACTAATCAATCTGACAACAAACTCCAAATACATTATTTTAACAGACTCACTTAGTGCCATACAAAGCATCCGACAACTGTATCCAAAAAACCCGCTTTTAAAAAAAATTAAAACAGTGCTTCTTCAGGCTTATATCAATCATAATGAGATAAATTTCATCTGGATCCCATCCCATATAGGAATAAAAGGCAACGAAACTGCTGACCATAGTGCGAAAGACGCGATAGTGAGTGACGTTTCCGAGATCGTAAACACATCAGTATCAATGGATATAAAAGCTTATATAGAAAAATCAATCTTAAGTGCGTGGAAAAATAAATGGAATGTGTCGAATTCAAAATTAAAACAAGTGAAACCCAGCATAGAGGCATGGAATGTGTTACCTAAGTCAAGAAGCCAAGAAATAATAGTAACGCGCCTCAGACTCGGACATACTAGGTTAACGCATGATTACTTAATTAAAAAGTGCGAACCGCCGCGATGTGAAACGTGTAATACGACACTAACAATAATGCACCTACTATGTGAATGTCCCCTCTACAATCAACAACGAAGCAATAACAAGATACCAGGAACACTTATAGAAGCTCTAGGTGCAGACTGTAACTTTAACAATACTCTGAATTTCTTGAAAGACATTAATAAGTACCACAATATTTAATAAACCAAATTGTATTGAAGTAATTGTACCTAATGTAATCCACTAATTTTTCGCTAATGGCCATTTGGTCGATGCGATTTTCTAAATAAAAAAAAAAAAAAATGATTTCTGAAGTGAAAATCGCCAAAATTTACGTATTTTCAACTGAAGTTGTGATTAATTCCCATTAAAGATAGTAAGTAGAGTTAAATAAAAAAATATATTAACCTCCATCTAACGTAAAAAGCTTCATCTGTATTTTAATGCTCAAGTGATCGATTAGTGTTTAAATAGTTTTAAAACAAAAGCTAAAATGTTAAGTTTTTGTGATGATTTCTATTGAACATTTTTAACCAAAAATTAGGAAAACTCATCGTGAGCTTTAACAATTTTTTTAATGTATACTTAATATTAATAATCAGGTACAGTAGTAGAATGATGACATTTTAATAAATATCTTTTATGATGTAGTATTAGTGTTTACGTGGGGACGAATCAGATCCAACGAAGAGGTTGACCTTGACCGCCTTGTGGTGATAAAGTCAAAGAGTTGGCTCTTAATTAAACGCCGTCTTCATCGCTAGATATTTGTGATTTATTTTTTATTTACCTTGCGTGTTAAGGTATACAAATTTATTGCATTCTTTTCGTGGGTTAAAAAACTCTTGAATATGAAATGGTATAATGAGATCGCATTAACACTGTTAGGATTTTATCGAGCACGATCTCCACGAAGTTAGAGTCAATTGCGATCTCGCATGATTGAATGCCTTGGCTCAAACCCTTTATTTTGATAAGGATAAGGCAAGAACGATCAATGACATGATGATTAATATTCGCTCCTGTAATGATCGCCTTTGGTTGCCTTAGATTTGCTTAATGTATACATTTCCCAATTTTATATTTAAAACATTAAATAGTTTGGATAGTAAAACATTTTGGAATACAATGTGTTCTGGACAGTATATAAATACCTACCGATCCATAAAGCAATCCACACCTGGCCATGCACAAATACTGACAGGTAACCACACCTTGAATTTTCATTTGACCAATTCCCACTGTCGTCCGTTGTAATATCGCTGAAACAAAGGAAAAATCATTTATATATAATCTACAATTATATATAATTTATATATAATGACCTTGTTCCAAAATGATTTCTTCCCGACGTTGGGCAGACTGCTAGAGCAGATACTATCAAAGTCCATATGATCACGGTTGTTTCGTCGCAGCTTACCTTTGATAATACATGCCACAGCGGTAGGAAAAACGTCAGGAAGAAATAACTCCAGACCAAGGCCTAGAAGTCCGGAAATTAATGCCTCAAAGAAAGGCCGTGAAGGCTATATTCTTTAATAAATTATTAAGTTAATATATTCTTATTATATAAACAACAGTTCTAAATATTTAACAACATTCTACTTTCAGAACCTCTTCCTGATTCCTTGAGTCCTTGTCAGGACGTGGAGAGCGTCTAAATATTGTTATCTTCCTGCTTCCAATGGATGTGATCATATGCAAGATAGACAGCTTCATTACAGTCTTCATTTGGCCTGCCCCTCTTGGTGGAGACCTTCCTCGTGTACTTCTGCTTTCCAACTGCCCTTATACTATCAATAGTCTCCGTTTTTCTGACTGTGCGGCCAAAGTAATTAAGGTATGCTCGGTTTACTTTTTTTAATAGGCTGCCTTTTATATTAAGTTCTTCCAAAATTAATAGGTCGTATCTGTGATCTGTCCAGGACATGTGAAGAAATCTTCTGTAGAGCCACATTTTGAAACTTGGATCTCTTAGAACCACATCTGTAGTTTATTTCACAGAGGACGACGTAAAATATGTCAGAAGGCATGGATACCTGTCTCTTCTCTTTTGTAAAGATGTGCATCGCCAGCTATCGCCACCGTCCCGCCAACGCTCTGTACATACTCACTCCCACCGCTGACTTCCACTTCCATCGATGCTCGTTGGAGATGAAAGGCCGATAATGGTATAAAACAAGAGCCGCCGAACGAGAGAATCTAGTTTTATCAGAGTGTTGATCTGGGAACCCTTACCGGTCTTAAAGTGTTGATCTGAGTCGGACCTGTTCCATGTCTAAGAGTTGATGTCTAAGAGTTGAGTTGATATGACTTCCCGCTCCTTTCCAGATCGAGTGTTGATCGATCTGTCCACTTCTAACCCATCATTACTTCTCTTCAACGTGTGTATATTAACACACCGTATTTTTGTTTCGGTTTTTTTTAAAGAGCTATCCGCCACTTTCTACTTGTCTATCTTCGTTGATACTATGATGTTTCGATGCAGATGGACTCCATCTGATAATGGTAGTGCCGAAGACAAATGCGAAGAGCGAAAGAGATAATTGTTAGCCTGGCTTCTAACTTACTTACAGAAAATAGGCATAACTATGTGTGTTTTAACTACTTAACAACCACTAAAATATTTGAAAATACCTCTACTCTCAGTCCAAATTACTATAATTTGTTTATAAAGGTATTAGTTCATATGTTAGAGCCAAAGAACGATTGAGCTAGAGAAAAGTAAGATCCGTAGCCAAACTTTCTACTTAACAGTACTAAAATGTATAATATGTACTTCAACCGTGAGATCGTAGTCTTATAGCGTTTCAAAAAATGGATAAGGATTCCATCCCGCTACTCTAACTTATTATTAACTATTCTTCCAAAAAAGTTATGATGATCGTTGGAATCAGCGACATTATCTTACTTGTGTCGGCTTGAATGGGTCTATAAGAGCTTTTAAACAGCATGGAATACGTAAAAAACAGGTACAGAAAAGTTTCAGAACAGCTCTAGATCTGTAAGCTGTTTTAGATTTGATTTAGGTGCTCTACACATGATGTGTATCTGTTCAAAAGCTGTTCTAGACCTTTACAAGCCGACAAAAGGTCAAATAATGCCGCTGTTTTCGACTGTCACCAGAATTTTCTCAGGAGAATTTTAAACACAGTCAGTTTTGTTTTTAAAAATAATTGTCACTAACGGTCTACTGGAGGTACCAGGTCACATCTAATACCACATTAGGCTACACATCTACATTAGGAGTTTTGTAGGTATGGGCCCTTATTATTATATACTAGTTAAACCATAAGCCACCAAATTATTACAAAAAAAATGGAGACTAAAAAGGACCCGAAAACTAACCAAAGTACCTCTAAAAAGGATGCCCAGCAAACTAAGGAAGTTCTACCAATCCCAAAATCATCGGAACAAAAACCAACATTAGAAAACGATTGGAGTACTTCCTATTTTGGCAATGCTTATCCAGATCACAAAAAAGGAGGCTCAGGAATATACAGGAGTATAGAGAACGAACTGCGACCAGCAGAAGTGCTTCCGATGAGAAAATTATAAAAAGAGCAATCCTGTAACTGCCTTTCCAAAAGATTGTGATTTTGGAAGTTACAAAATCGTCCTAATGGGGATCAAGATAAAACGAATCTCCAAAACTATACGGACCAAATGGTGTCCGGGATTGAAATGGGTTCATAAAAGATGTCCTAATGAAACTTATAGATGAATTTCTATCTGGCCTTCTATGTGAAGGATATCGACTTATGGATGGGTACTTTGAAAGTTAATATTGGCTTTAATATCACAAAGCTTTCTATCAAGCCGCATTTACAAATCTGACTAGAAATCTGTTAAGGTTAACATTTTTAGAGACCAAAAGTGGGGATATGAAGGGGAAATTAGCCCGTCTTTGTAAACACAATGCAGGACTCAGGATGGAGCGCTTATCAATCTTGGGCTTCAAGGCAGGCGGCCGCCAATAGAAGACTGTGCGAGTATTCGGGTCGGTAAAAAGTTTTAGTACCAACCCCATCGTGGTAATATTATACAGTTAGAGGAACATAAATCTACTTAGACTGAGAACACTGACGAACTCTGCGACAATCACTCACAATGACACAAAGGTAGTAAATCAAGGCTGCCAGAGAAATCAATAATAAAACCTGTCATTTAAGAGGACTAAGTGAAATCAGACGAAAGGAATAAAAATGTAACCAAATATTTACAGCATCGGTCACCAACCAGTCGATCGGTCATACGCGACTACTATTAATAACTCTTGAGTAATCGGGTACATGCAAGTTACATGAACAGTCTGATGGGGTTTGCGAGGCCCAGTTTTTATTGTACACAATACATTAGAAAAGATTAAAATAAAACTATTTGATATATGTACAATTTTTTTTATTTCATTTTTAATACATCTTAACCATTTTAAACCCATTGGTGCAAGTTTGTCTATGGTTTTTCTTTCTTCTCTAGTATTTACGTCATCAAAACGCAAGCAACGTAGCAAGAATACAAATCGCCTAGGAGCCATAGTAGCTCGATATACCTCTTCGCCTGTTCCATCAGTAGCCCAAAACTCTTTGCAATTTCTTCGGCTAACTTTAAAAACCCCAGCTAGTTAGGTATAATAGACCAATTAACACCTTTATTTCCACAGCATCTGTAGGTCTGGCTTCATTCGGATCTGCATAATTGTTTCTTAGTTTAGAAATAAATATGTTTGTGTTCTGTACAATGGTTTCGAGAATATTATCATCAATAAAACATTTCCAACACTGTAAAGGATCAACTGCTTGACGAGCATTTCCTTTTGAACCTGGTAATTATGAAATTAAATTATAACTTCTTGTCCGAACATTTTTTGGAGGCGCATGTTTTCTCCAGGATACCCCATCTTGTGCACAATAAAAGAGCCGCCGGTTTTCCGTATTTGTTTCAAAATATTTTGAAGTTGCAGGTTCCTCCCCAAATCCTTATTCCAATTCTGTTTCCAATTTTTCCTCCCATTCTTCTTCTGTGCCTGTGTTGTGGTCACTTTCTTTACACATGTCTGATTCTGGCTCGCTTTCCAAATCAATATTTTCTTCTTCTACTTCATCATAGAGCTGTTGTAATCTTTGAATTTCTTTCAGATAAGGATACATCACTAAAATCTGAAATATAAGAGAGAAAAAATTAAAGGCTGGAACATTACTATATTTATATATAACCATATGAATTAAAATACTTACTAGTAGGCTATACTTCACAAAAAACTGAAAAATAAATTTACTTGTCGAAATCACAAAAGTTACTCGAATAGTCGGGAAAAGTTTGACAAACCAAAAGTGCAAATAACTAGCGAACTATTATACACTAATGCAAACCACGTTGTTCACTGTTGTTCGACATGTGGACGGAAAGGTACTGACGAACGCAGCGCACTCCGACATAAAATAAGCAGTGAGGCATTAGAAATAAATTGTCGCTGGTCTCACAGGCCACGCCCGACTACTCAAGGGTTAAAGTCAGTCGCGGCAATCCAAAACGTATAAGTTAAAATATATACCCAATGATAATATTTATTTGTAAAAAAATACGTAGAACGGTTTGCGCAACGTAATCTCTAACTGCTGACCCCATCGTCTTGTATCATTTTTCAATCGCCGTTCCATTACATCATTTACCTCCTCCTCCACGCAGTACTCTGTTTTAGTTTCGGTACGAAAGGTTGCTACTACTACACAAACCTATCCATCAAAAATATACCTACTTACATATATTATTTACTACAATAAGTATAGTATACTTAGTATAGTATAGATATTTGTATCAACGGCAACTGATGGGGCTACTGCTATGGCAAGTATTCATAATAGTTTTATTGCTCTTTGTCACAAAGACGAAGACTTTCTTGACTTCAGTAACTACCACTGCATAATTCATCAACAATTATATAGTAGTAAAAGATTAAATACAAAGCATGTGATGTTTAAGCAATATAAGCTTAATGTCTTTTTGACAATTCACCCTGTGACCCAACCCTTTATTATTTACTTCTTGAGCTATCCTCTTTCCAACGACACCTTATACGTCACTATCCAACCAGCCATATATCTTTAACAAACAAGTTCTGGCCCTGCAAAATTTATAAACATTTAAGAATTTTTATAAACAATTAAAGGAATCTCGAAAAGAAATTGACCGATCGGATCTTACGAAATCTCATTCAATATTGATTTGATACGATAAAAATAAAAATAATTAAAAAACACCGTTTTTGCACCTTAAAAGTGTCATAAAAAAATTATAACCATGGAGTTGTGAACACTTGGAGATTACTCCAGGTATTGCCCTTCATACTGATGTGCTGGTTTCAAAACCTTACTAATTAATGCTCAAAATCATTAATTTTTGTCTCTAGAGCTTCTACTAACAACCGAATAGAAACAATGAGCTGATAAAAATACCTGGACGTCTTTTAACGTCATGGTATTTGGTGGCTGGTAAAAACTGGATTGCATGGGTGAAGAATATAGATAGATGGAAAGCACTGGAGGAGGCAATTGTCCAAATGTGAACTAAAAATGCTGAGTAGAGACAAAGAGAGACAGAGGGATCAAAGAGAGAGAACACATTGATATTAAATTTTGATCACATTGTGAATTTATCTAAAGCATTATTCATAATGTAGTAAATAAATAACAAACATTAAGTGTCAACAATGAGGTGTTATCTTTTATAAAAATTGAATCAGAATTTTGAACCCCAAACAATTTATCTAATAAGTATTAATATGTTGCTAAGAATCAACAAATAAATCACTTATTTCACAGTTAAAATCTCAGTTATTATTTCCGTAACTGATAAGAAACTCTAAACATGTTAAATGTAAAAAATATTAGGATTGCTAGATCAGGGACCGTAAAGAAGTACAGTTTATTATGTCAGTATCAAGTTAAAAATATTTAGAGTTAAAGATAAAGATTTCCTAACAGCAAGGCATATTTACATAACAAGATCGGTAAATAGAGAAAAGATGTAATGATATGTTAAATTAGTTGACATTCTTTTTAAAAATTAAGTAAAATATTTACAACTGTTGAATATTAATATTTTATCAACGCTGTTTCCGTTATTAATTGAGTTTTATTCTAGTTAACGTGGTATACACTTTATTTGGTATTAAGAGAGAGTTATAAACTCCAATTGTGTATGGAAAACATTTACAAAGTGGCAATATTCTGCAAAAAGACCAGCAGGAAAAACCAAGCAATTCCGATTGTGAAGATGAAGTAAAAGAAGAAAATATAAATTTAAAATCATCTCAAAGTAATGATGAAACTAAGAGTTTTGTAAACGACATTGCATTATGGCCAGATACTTAACAGCATCTGGAGGGTCTTATTAAAGCATGGAGGATCCGAACTCTGGGAAAGAATCCATTACCTAATAACATTAATATGGACGAAGGAGCAAATGCCAGAGGAATGGACAGTTGGCCTCATACAGCCAATATATAAAAAAGGAGATAAGAGGGAATGCCAGAATTATAGGCCAATTACATTGCTAAATGTAATATACTAAATTCTTTCTGGTATAATCTACAATAGATTATTAGAATACTCCGAAAATATAATTGGTGATTATCAAAATGGATTCAGACCAAATAGAGCCACTACAGATAACATATTCATACTAAGAACGATACAAGAAAAAGCTTATGAATACGACATAGACCTATATAATATGTATATAGACTTTAAACAAGCTTTTGATAGTGTGAAAAGAGACAAAATGCTGGAAGACCTTTGCTAATCTAGGTATACCTAAGAAATACATCAGCCTCATAAAAATGACATTGCAGGGTTCAAAAGCCGCAGTCAGAGTAGATGGAGAACTGACTCCCTTGTTTAACATCAACATGGGAGTAAGACAGGGAGATGCCCTATCAACCATGCTATTCAACCTAGTTCTTGAGGCAGTCACCAGAAAAACCAATATAACCGGCCATATAAACACCAAATCAGTACAAATTACTGCATATGCAGACGATGTAGCCATCATCAGTAGGAATAAGCCACGACTAATGGAAGTGTTCAAACAAATTGATCCTGAAGCAAGAAAAAGAGGTCTCAAAATAAACGAAGCAAAAACGAAGTATATGACAGTCAAAAGAATAACTGACAATGAAAATAATATCACAATAGACAACTATACTATCGAACGAGTGGATGCCTTTACATATCTCGGCACAGAAATCAATCAGAATAACTCCGTAAGTAGCGAAATTAATGCACGTATTTCCAGCGGGAATCGTACATACTATGCTAATAAAAGATTGATGACATCGAAATTATTAGACAAAAGAACCAAAATGACTATCTACAGAACACTGATTAGACCCGTAGTAACCTGTGGATGTGAAACTTGGGTAATGACGAAAAAAGATGAAGCCCAACTCAGGACATTCGAGAGAAAAATACTGAGGAAAGTATATGGCCCGGTACAAGAGGAAGATGGCACATGGAGAATCAGGAGAAACGACGAGGTTAATGAGTTAAATGAAGGTTATGACATTGTAAGATTTGTGAAAAGTCGAAGACTGTCATGGCTGGGACATGTGCAGAGACAAAACGATGCAAAAACAACAAAGAAAATGTTACAATGGAAGCCCATAGGAAGGCGAAAAAAAGGAAGGCCCAGAACGAGATGGTTGGATGACGTGGAAGACGACCTGAAAACAATTAACATAAGACAATGGAGAAGAAGGGCACAAGAGAAATCTGAATGGAAGGACATAGCCAGACAGGCAAAGACCCATCCAGGGTTATGATGCCAAAAGAAGAAGAAGAAGAAATAGAGAAAAGATGTAATGATATGTTAAATTAGTTGACATTCTTTTTAAAAATTAAGTAAAATATTTACAACTGTTGAATATTAATATTTTATCAACGCTGTTTCCGTTATTAATTGAGTTTTATTCTAGTTAAAGTGGTATACACTTTATTTGGTATTAAGAGAGAGTTATAAACTCCAATTGTGTATGGAAAACATTAACAAAGTGGCAATATTCTGCAAAAAGACCAGCAGGAAAAACCAAGCAATTCCTATTGTGAAGATGAAGTAAAAGAAGAAAATATAAATTTAAAATCATCTCAAAGTAATGATGAAACTAAGAGTTTTGTAAACGACATTGCATTATGGCCAGATACTTAACAGACGCCATGCGAGAGTATTATCTAAAAAATCCACTAAAATCAATAAATGAGTATTTGGAATCATCTTCTATTCGATGTAACGAAGGGTCAAAAGAAATAACAAGAAAATTAACTATTGCCTCCTTCTTCTGAACAATGAATAGGGGAAAAATATAAATGAGACTATTTGGATTATATTAAAATCAACAACTTACTGTACTATTAGGTCTGTAAATTATTTTCCAAGCAAATAACGCTAATACAAAACGGACGAATGATTTGAAAAATGTACATAAAAAATTGTCAAATGAAAACTTACTCCACTAATAAAATTGGCTATAACCATTGTAAATTCGTCTTAACTTAAAAGCGTCTATGTGTTCAATTCGGTCCAGTTGTGAATGTTTTTCAGCCTGGATATTTATCGTCGACCAGGACCCCTTTTTTCTTCGATTATAGCCTTCATAATCAGCTGCAACAACTCATACTTCTCATTTCTAAGTATGTGCCTCAAATATGCTGTCTTTTCCTTTTAATGGTGGTCAAAAGATCTCTGTCTCTGCCTATTCTGTACAAAACCATTTCGTTCGTAATATGATCGGTTCATATTATTTTCAAAATTCTTCTAAAAATCCACATCTCAAAAGCCTGCAGCTTTCTCATTAAGTTAACATTAGAACAGCCCAAACTTCGTCACCATAAAGAAGAATAGAGCGGATATAACATTTTCCCACCCGATATCGGATTTTCAGATTGAATCTTTGGTTACTCAGAAATTTTCTCTTCGTCAAAAAGGCTGCTCTGGATTGCTTTATTGTTGATCGAATTTTTGATATTGGATTTAGATCTTCAGTAATCAAGACTCCTAAGTTCTTTATTTTGTCCACTTGTTTAATATTTTTGTTTTTATCTGGATCCTTGTTATGACTTTACCCCAAATAGTTTTACATCAAACAAAAAAGAGCATAGAAATATCAAAAACAATAAAAATTCGAAAGTTACAATATTTCGGCCATGTAATGAGACATCCAGTGAGGTAGAACCTTCTACACCTCATATTACAGGGCAAGATCACCAGAAAAAAAAGCCCAGGCCGAAAAAAACATCCTGGCTCAGAAATCTCCGAGAGTGGTATCAAGAGACATCCGCTAATCTGTTTCGAGTTGCCATAAACAAAGTTATTATTACCACTATGATTGCCAACGTCCGATAATCGGACAGGGTACTAAAAGAAGAAGAAAGACAATTTTAGGTAAGAAAAAAAAGAACAAAAGGAATGACTAGAAGAAAAAGAAATAGAGAAACAGTTTATGGAACAAAAGGGGAAGAGTTTTAATGAGTTATTTTAAAAAAAGTAGAAAAACAATTTCATATACATATGAAAAACTATTACGATCCAACATTAAAATTTCTTGAAGAAGAAGAAATGCAGCCAGGTTTTATTTCAGGAAAGCTGAAATGTTAATTTTCCTTATTGGTCTTGTTGTTATGGTAGAATTCCACTAGCTTTATTTCATATTCTAAAAAGCGATAAATAAACATTTGAATGTACTAAATGTTTACGACCTTATCTGGTGTTTTATTGAGCAATCTAGTACGTAAAACAGGAAAAAATACCGCTAACATCCGATGTACAGTTTTAAAAGCTTTTTGGATAAAACCTGCAAGAAAATGAATGAAGAATCTCGCGTAACTTTCTCCAAATATTTGAATTTAGATAAGGTTGTTTAGATATTTCATATATAGGTAGTCGAAACGCAAACCAAATTTGTTTAATATTGAGGGCACAACTTCTGAATAAATTTTTTCTTACAGAAACAAATATCAAGAGCATGTCAAATTAATTTTTTTCCTTGAATTAACTTGTAAAATAAAAAATGCTGTTATTTGGAATTTATATAAATATTTGTCGCAAACATTACATAAACCGGGTCAGGACCGTTCCGGGTTCACAGGGGTGTAAGGTGTGCTGGGCGAGAAGTCAAGGAGGAGAAGTCAAGGAGGCGGCAAGCCTCCATAAAAATAGGTAAAATCTAACTATAAAAATTATAAAAACATAATTGTATTAGTGACAAAAAGGTTGAATTTAAGAGAAGAAATTTTAATTGTATATTTAAATTTCAATTTTTATATATTTATACAACTTCAAGTTGCAACCAGTTAGAAAACACAATCTTATATTTTGTTTTATTCTTCTCTATTTAAGTAGTCGAAATCCAAGTATTAGATCGATTTTATGAGAGTTTTTCAAACGTACCAAACGGACAATTTAAACTGCATTTTCCAAGCATTTTCCAAGCAGTGGTGTGTGAATGCGAAATGGTAGGACTTCAGTTGTAGTATTTCCGACTGCCTTTCCTTTCATGTCATTTTCCTTTAACCGTTGCTGTATTTGTACAGTCATCAATTGTGTTTTGAATGGGAAGGTTAGGAAATTGAGTGGATAAACGAAATAAGAAATTGCCTGATATACATTTAAACAAAATATAAAAGTTACTGATTCATACCTACCGTTTCTCGACGTTATAATGAAAAGCCAATCCCAAGGTTTTTATCACTCTGTTTATCGAAAACCCACCCATGTTAATCGTTACTTGCATGCCAACTATTATCATCCCCTCGTCATACGAAAGTTTTTCTTCCTTAAATCAAAAGTGGCACTGACAAAATCGACAAAATTCTTAAATCAAGAGGAATAAAGACAATATTTACCCCACTCCCCACCTAGCCCACCCACATAAACTTTCATCTCTTGTACGATCAATCAAAGACAACATTCCAAATGAACACCACGGACTTTATGAAATTCCTCGTGCAGACTGCCTCCGATCCTATATAGGCCAAACAAATCGTAGAATCCAAAATAGGATTTATGAACATTCCATGTCTGTTTGCAATTACGACTCAATTTCAGCTCTAGGTCAACACCATCTTCATACAGGTCACAAAATTTATTGTGAAAACTCCAGAACCATAGCCCCCATCCGCATCTATAAACCAAGAATTATACGAGAAGCCATAGAAATCGAAAAAAAGGTCAAATTGTCTCAATAAAATAGATGACGGCATACGGTTACCTTCGACATGGAGACCTCTCATAAAGAAAATATCAGGTCATTCCAAACCATTGTCGGAGATTTTTCAACCACGAGATACTACGGCGTCCTGGTCACCTTCTGCCAAATACTTTACACTGCATAACGAGTTGAAGAATTCGATATTTTTCTTCGTTCCGCATCACGTGGCCGAGGTACTCAAGCTTACGTTGTTTAATTAAATTAAGCATTTCTTTTCCTTTTGTCATGTACTGTAGGACCTCAACGTTGGTGACATGGTCCACATAAGATATTTCGGGTCCGCTCCACCCGTCAATCAAAATCGTACTGTCAGAAATGTTCGCACCAACATCCGCGCCAATCCCTACGCCAATCCCCACGCCAACCTCTATTCAAACCACGTCACCATCGACAGCATAAATGAACCCTCGAAAGCACTCACGCTCCGACTTGTTATCCAACTAGCGGTCCAACTTCAGTTCTAGTTTGTTTTCACGACGGTGTACATCGCTTAACCAAAAAATGTATCGAGTAAACACCACGCAAAATATAATTAGGAGGAGGAAAATGGCAGCATTGTGCTTGTTATCCTTATCATTGGAAAAAAAAGAAGAAAAAATGTTGGATGAAGAAATTATTTGGTGATCGTGTGAACTATTGTGACACGAAATTGCTCAATGTCATTGATGAAAATGATTACAAAAACTACCTCAGAATGGACAACTTTTTCGCTGTTGCTGTAAAAAGTTGGTCTACTCATTTCCAAAAAAAGATACCGTCATGCGTGAATGTGTCAGTACTGAACAACGCCTTGTAGCAACTTTACGCTTTCTGGCCACTGGAAGGTCATTTGAGAATCTGAAGTTCAGCTGTAAAATCTCCACAACTATTGGGAAAGGTCATACCAGAAACTTGCACGGCTATAATAATTTTTCGTGCAATATATATATATATATATATATATATATATATATATATATATATATATATATATATATACACTCAGATGCAAAAAAACGCAACGGAGAAAATTTTGGTCAAATTAGTTTTAGTTTAGGTCAAAAGTATTTCAGTTTTTTTATTTTTAGCCCTATTTTGATGATTTTTTTATCACACTGTGTAAAAATTTATAAATTTTAATTTAGTACAGTGAGTTTTTTAATAAAATTTTGTATTTGACTTGGTATACGGGGTAAATCGAAAGGTGGTTTTTTATCCTAACTTTAAAACATCCTGTGGAATAATTCCGTTAGCAGATTTTCGTAAAAGCTTGTTTTTCGGTTGCAACTATGTCTTTCTAAGTATTATGTTTTTTGTTTTATGTAAAAATATAGATTGGTTCATTTCGATAGGAGTGAAACGACTGTTCCCCCCACAATTTACGACTTTTCTTATTATGACCATTATCTTTTGTATTAATTTGTAATACGACGATGGGGGCTTTGGTGACTGATATCGAAGAAATGTCATATGGACATCACAGAAGCACTGTATTTAAATAATGATTAAAAGCAACGACATGATCTTAGTTTTAATGAACAATGATAACAATAACAAAACATAATAAAACAACTTGAATGTAACTTAACGCAAATAACAAAGAAAAACTACTAAAAAATAACTTAATACTTTGTAATGCCTCCCCTAGCCTCTATAACTACCTGTACACATCGGCTCATGATATCTATGAGGTTGCGAATATCATCTTGCTGGATGTTTTGCCATTCCTCTTCTAGAGCCAAGCGAAATTCGATAATTGAGGCTGGTGCGACTTCGCGACCTCTAATATTTCTACCAATCATGCTTCAAAACTGCTCTATTGGGTTCAGATCTGGCGAACACGCTGGCCAGTTCATTTTATTATTGCAACTTCGTCTAAATATTGCGACACACACATTGCAAAATGGGGTCGCGCATTATCTTGCATTAATAGAAAATCCGCCGAAAATATCGCCGATATATTTAGAAAAGTTTTTAAACCTACGTGATTCACTAAAATTTCCACAATATACCGGTGTGTGCAGTCAACGAACCCTCAATAAATACCAATTCAGTGTGTAGTGTGTGCGCATCTCGGAATATTCCTACCCATACCATCACCGAACTCCCTCCATGGCTAACGCGGGGACTAAAAGCGCACTCCGCAAATCTCTCTGCAGTTCGGCGCCATACTCGTTCTCTCCCATTTAATGAGTGAAGACAGTATCTCGACTCATCCGTAAAAAGAACATAACTCCATTGTCCTAAATTCCAATGTAAATGATCCCTGGAAAATTGTAGTCTAGCCACTCTGTGCCGTGGAAGTAATTTGGGCCCAGTTGCTGTTCTGCAGCTTTGCAAACCAAATTCATGTAATCTTCGACGAACTGTAAATACACTTACATTATTGACTCGAACCTCTTGAAGCTGATTTCTTGTTTGCTTGTTAAATGACGATTCCGCTAAGCGTTGACTTTTTGCGTAGTTTTGCGCTTGCTGCCGCCACTTCCCGCTTTACGCTTGTTTGTTACAGTTCGTATTAAACGTTCCACTACCCTTTGGATGATAGAGCGATGAGTGTGTAGTAATATTGCAACATATTCATAATTTCGCCCATCTTTAACCAGAGCAACGACTTTCGCACAATCTTCGACACTAAGAACCATGATCAATCATAGGTCAACAAAATGTAAGTGTCAATATAACATAATGATAATAGTCACCAAAGCCACCTCGTCTTATTACAAAAACTCCAAAATAATCATAATTTAAAAAGGCCTAAATTGTGGGTGGCAAATTCATTTGGCTTTAAAAATAAACCAAAGCATATTTTGACATTAAACAAAAAACACAATGCTTAGGAGACATGGTTGCAACCTAAAAATAAGGTTTAAAGAAAATTCGCAAACGGAATTATTCCACAGGATGTTTTAAAGTTAGGATAATAAAACCACGTTTTAATTAACCTCGTAAAATAACTCAAATATAAAATTTTATCAAAAAACTGACTATACCAAATTAAAATTTATAAATTTATACACAGTGTGCTAAAAAAATCATCAAAATAGGGCTAAAAATAAAAAAATTGAAATACTTTAAATTTGACCAGAATTTTCCCCGTAGCGTTTTTGTTTGCATCTGAGTGTATATATATATATATATATATATATATATATATATATATATATATATATATATATATATATATATAACAGTAAACAATTACGTCAATCTATTTTATACTTTTTTATGTCAATTGTACTTTCTCGGCATAATAAACCATTATCAAAAACCGTACTTTTTGTCTATTTTTAAATCTTATTTATTATCAGTTTACATATGTAATATTTATATAATAAAGATAAAGATTTACATAATAACGATGCGAAATATGTAGTTTTACATATTACAGGGTATAAAACATGCGGAGGGTCACGTCCGACCTTTTTAAAATCAACATTTATGTTAATTCCTACCATTACTCTTAAGATTTGAATTTTTTTACATCTTAATCAGTTTTATTTTAATTGTTTCGATTCCAAGTTTAACGTTAAAGTTATTATATTAGCGAATGCAGAATTAAATACATCGGTAATGACACGGGTTTATTTAATTGACACTTTTAAATAGTTTGATTCTACAACAAATCGACAACTGGATCAATTAAACAAGTATAATGGAATAATGTAATTACTTTTATGTGACACATATTTCAAGAATGTTTTTGATTTACCAGTAACATAAAGTAAACAGGGCATTGCTTTTCTATATCTCATAAATTTTACGGCATATACACTATACTGATATAAGCATCCATAATTTTTCAACATACACCATTACACCGTTAATTAACAAGCCCACAGAGTACCATAATAAAATACACTATTAACAAGAATGCCCCTGAGGAATCTAAAAAGAAACGAATGTTATAAAATACACCAACAAAAAGATATGTGTAAAATATAAAAGGCAACTATGGAGCTGTAATAAAATATAGGAAACCTAATATACATACAATATTGATACAAGTACACTATAAAGGGCATAGTTAGATAAGTATGTCAAAATTGCCCCAGGGGAAACTTGATCTCAATTTTACAGTATTGTTCGGTATCACAAAGATGAAGATTCACCAAATTTTAGCACAAAATATTGGCATATAATCTCAAAATTTCATAAAACGTCAAAAATTGTTTTTTGACCTTAACTCACTCAAATTCTTACCATAATAGATTTCTTTTTTTTTTAATTAAAGATTTTTTGTTCTCTACAAAAATATTTTAACAAAAATGAGACCTAACGGGAAATTCAAGTTGATTTGAGGATTTAAAAATTTTAAACTCTTATAAAAAAATAACAACAAATATGGATAGTAAAAAAAATAGATATGATGCATGATGATCAAAACTTCTTCTTCTTCTTCTTCTAATGGCGCTACAACCCTTTGTGAGTCTTGGCCTGCTTAACAATGTTCTTCCATTCTGCCCTGTCGGATACTTTCCTTCGCCACTGCCTGATGTTCATGGTTTTAAGATCCCTCTCTACGTCGTCTATCCATCTTTTACGGGGCCTTCCTCTTGTTCTGTTTCCTTGGGGCTTCCATCTCTGGACTACTTTTACAGCTCGATTATCTGGCATTCTTTCTAGGTGACCAAGCCAGTTTAGTCTTTGTGATTTTACAAATCTGACAATATCTGCTTTCTGCATTAGTTCCTCCAGCTCGTGGTTCATTTTAATTCTCCACGAACTATCGCTGCATTGGGTTGGTCCAAATATCTTCCTTAGTATTTTGCGCTCAAATATTCTCAGTTGATTTTCATCAGTGGTTGAGAGGGTCCACGTTTCACATCCATATGTGACCACTGGTCTAATTACTGTTTTGTAGATTCTCAGCTTAGACTCACGAGATGATCAAAAATATATTACAGAATTTGTTCAGAATTTTTAAAGTTTTACAAGGCAGTTAAAAATCGAAAAAACTTGTTGTTTTGCCGTTTTTCGCCGTTTATCGAAGTACATTTTAGTTATAGATGAACTACTCGTTTGAAAGTTATATGAGTAAATAATTGACATCAATATATTTAGTTTGGACCCCAGATAAACCATTTTGGACTCATAACCAGAGTTATGGTGGTTTAAAAGATGCAAATCTTATTAGAACCGTTGCGTTGGTTCCTCGGTATTTTCACCGTTTTTTCGCCGTTATTGAGTTACACCTTTAGTTAGAGAGACACTACTCTTTTAAAAATCATTTGAGCCATCAGTTAACATAAGTACCTTTAATTCGGATCTAACGAATGAACCATTTTGGACTCTAAGAACAGGAGTTATGATGATTTGACCCCTTAACGAACCGTTTATTTTCTCAAAAACGGTCCCAAAAATACCCATTTTTTTAATGCACTTGTTTCTTCACTTCTTGTAAAATATAAAAAAGTTATACAATGTTGATTTTTGATTTGTTTTTTTTTTAATGGTTAAAGATATGTATAATAACTATCCCGAGATATCTCGTAGACGGGTTTTTGTTGCCTACTTTGCTTAGAGCATTGTATGCTCTTTTTTCATCTAAAAGCCATTCCCAGCAAACTAGGCAATAAAAGTTTTTATACACGCTGTGGATGATGATCAAAAAGTATTTATTCAGAAGAGCTTACAGTTGCATTGTAGTGTAAAGAACAAGACATATATGTATTTATATTTTTATAATAATGAACACAAACAAAAGAAACTAAAAGTTAGTTACCGTATAATACGTCTTGAAGCAGGGCGTCAAAGTTCCACATCGTAATCAAGACAGTAGTACCTTGATTCGTGCCTCAACTTCTTTCCGGACACGTCCTTCGCTTTACTGCACACAACACACACTCTAGTTGGATGAGCTTTTTTCCCTGTGACAGGAACAACTTCTGGAAAATGTCGACCGGTAAGTCTAAGGGCGTTTGGAAACATTGAAGGTCTTCCTCTTGAAACACCTCTATCTTTGTAGCAAACCCCAATCAGTTGCCTTATCAAACCCATTCCAAATTCTAGATGCGTTCCTAGCCCTTCGCTTTTCTTGTACAGCACAAAAGCATTCCACTTAGCGTGTTCGAGAAGGTGGAAGAATATTTTTTTGTAATATTTCTTTCCACGCTTCCTGGATACAGGGTAATCACCCATAGTATTGTTGTAGTCTTGAACAATTGCTCGCCATTACTATTGCCTTTCCTTTTTGAAACGCGATAACTTCATTTTTCATAAGTTTGGTCTACATTTTTGGGGGTAGATCCTTTCTTTGCATTATGTGCAAACTACTAATAAAAGGTCAGTTAGTTCAGGGGATGTATAAAAGTTTTCTGTCGTCAAACAGTGACCTTTCGACAATAGAGGTTTCATGAGCAATACGTGTTGACACTAGAAGATCTTTATATTGTTCGTCAAACTTTGTATCCTTTCCCGTATAAATTATCTTATGCAGAATATATCCGGAGAAGGATTCACACAGCATTTAGTTCTTTATATCAAATCGTGCCCTTTTATCTGTAATGTATTGAATCCATACGAGTCTGACTTTGTAGAGAACGAAGCTCTCGTCAATTGTTACATCCCTTTTCAAATCATATAAAGATTTGTATTTAGCATTTAGGCATTCATACACTTTCCAGATCTTATACAGTTTCAGACTTGGGTTTATTTAATTGGTTTAATCTTTGTCGAAGGATTCATTATTAGAGAAAATCAGGTATTGCGTTATTTTGAGAAACCTTTTATATTTCATAATCTTACGAAAAAAAGGCGTTTCAATTATCGGTTCTTTGCACCAATAAAGCCAGTGCATTGGTTTCTTTCTATACACAATTTGGTTTCCGCAAAGGCCTAGGAACACGTGAAGCTCTTTTTTCACTTAATATACTAATACAAAGATGCCTGGACGTCAATCAAGATATATACGCATGTTTTATTGACTATAATAAAGCATTCGATAAAGTACGACATGAACATTTAATGAATGTCCTGAAATCAAAGAAGATTGACTACAACGACCTCAGGATCATATCAAATTTATACTATAAACAGCGAGCAAAAGTACGTGTTAACGAACAGCTGTCAGAAGAAATTGAAATTAGATGTGGAGTAAGACAGGGATGCGTATTGTCGCCAATTCTTTTCAACGCCTACTCCGAAGAGGTCCTGAAAAAAGCTCTTGAGGGTGAAACAGCTGGAATAAAGGTAAATGGAGTTCCCATTAACAACATTAGATATGCGGACGACACTGTGATTTTAGCCGAAAACATTGAAGATCTTCAGAGACTGGTGACAAGAATAGCAGAGTATGGAAAAGAGTATGGTCTAACAATGAATGTCAAGAAGACGAAATTTATGAGAATATCGAAAACTCAAAGAAATAACGAGAGTCTTCTAATAAACGAAACCAACGTCGAACAAGTGGACAAATATGCATACCTGGGAACAATGATTAACTCCACAAATGATTACAATCAGGAGATAAAAATAAGAATAGAAAAGGCTAGAGCAAATTTCAACAAAATGAGAAGAGTTCTATGTACCAGGGATTTAAAACTGGAACTAAGAGTTAGGTTGGCGAGGTGCTATGTTTTTTCGACCTTATTTTATGGAATGGAATCTTGGACCTTGAATGCTACATCAATGAAAAAACTGGAATCATTTGAGCTGTGGGTGTACAGAAGAATTCTGAAAATATCATGGACAGAACACGTCACAAACAAAGAGGTTCTGAGAAGGATGAACAAAGAAATGGAAATTTTAAATTCAATAAAAACAAAAAAATTGGAATATCTCGGACATATTACACGTGGAGAGAAATACACCTTGCTCCAACTGATCATGCAGGGAAAGATCCAAGGAAAGAGAAGCATAGGGAGGCGTAGAATGTCATGGCTGCGCAACCTGAGAGAGTGGTACGGATGTACATCAAATGAACTTTTCAGAGCAGCCGTCTCAAAAGTTCGAATAGCTATGATGATTGCCGACCTCCGCCGCGGAGATGGCACTTGAAGAAGAAGATTGGTTTCTTTACCAATCTCTGCAGTAATATAATTGCAAAAAATACTCGTATTTCATCTCTAGCCGTTGGTGTCAAGGAAAAACTTTATTTTCAACATCTTGTATATCGAAATGACACTCCGATTTCCCAGTAAAAGGAAACCTCGGTATATATAATCAATATTTGTATTGAAAGACATAAAGTCTTGAAAATATTCGGGTGATAAGCCATTTACTATTTTGAATATGTATTATAATAAAATATACAATAAATTAACAAGAATACACTTGAGGAATAGTAAAAAAGTAAATATAAAATGTATAGATAAAAAGATATGTTTAAAATACAAAAGATATTTCAGTTGTCAAATTTAGAATCTGTGCTGTAAGAAAACTTACCGCATACTTCATATTTGCAATGATATATTGTTTTCTAGGTTTACTATCCTGGTCTGAGAATACTTCTTCTTTATGTTTTTGTACACCACAGACAGTATCAAATTCGAATTAAATAATCTAACAAATGTCATGTCACTGAACATTTGAAAAATTATAATCAGTGAAAGTGTTCAGTTTTGATAAAAGTGACGTTTTCTTCAGCGACGGAAGTGATTTTCACCTACGATTGGTGGTAAACGATAATTTGTGAATAATTTGTTGTAGGGAGGAGTTAATAAAATTTAGTTTATTGTAAAACAATTTATTTATCCACGCAAATCTTTTTCTGGAAGCATATTCTAGAAAAACCGTTATAATTGGTGTCAGAAGTGGGATCATCGAAGTCATGGCCGAAGGTGAGAAAAGAATAATTAAAGTAAAGTAAGTACCAATTACCAAGGAGGAAGGAAGTCTTTTTTTGTTACGGGAGACTGGATTGGGGAACTTTTAAAACAATTGTTATGCTAAAAAGATTAAGGGGAAAACGAAATGCTTCAAAACCTTTTTAGTTTCAATTTGACGAACCATAGAATACTAATGTCCGTGTTTCTAGTCTAACAAGATTATATAGATGAATGAGAATTGTAGGAAAAATGTGAATTAAACAGTGATTTTTTTAAAGAATATTTTCAGCAGATGATAGAACTGTTACCAAAAGGTTCGGGTGTAGTAATGGATAACGCCAGTTATCATTCTGGTCAAAAAAGTCGTCAGCCAAATATTTCTTGGAAGAAACAGTATATCATTAACAGACAAAAACATTAGTTTTCCAGAAAAATCTGTATTCTCTAAATATCCGTAAATAACGATTCATCGAGTAAAAATAGTGATTCAAAGACTTTCCTGTTTCCTCCTTTAAGCGAGTACACTGAATTATTAAAACACAGCTGAAATCATTGTAGACCAGGGACTAACGATATTCAAATGACACTCGTTGCTCTAGCAACTACTTTTGATCAATTTATTAATAACAATATGTAATAAATAAAATATCCACAGTATTTAACGTCATTTTTTGATGCGCCAGAGATAAATGGTTTAAAAGCGAAACGATTTTACTAAAATGCATTTAGTTAATTTGTAAATTGTTTTTTTACCTGAGTAATTTTACACAGTACTTTTTTTTAACACAAAACCACATCAACCGCGCAGGGTTATTAGTGGATATAACAAATACGAGAAATATTACATTAAATACAATTGAATAACTTAATGTCTTTTAAATAGCTTAACACTGTAGAAATTTTTTTGGTGAGAACTGTTTTGAGATCATCATCTGTGAATCCGTGGGATCTTCTTTTTTCCATGAATTGAGGACAATCAAGCAGGATATGTTTGACAGTCAGTGGGTTAGAGCAGCTGGAGCAGATAGGTAGTGGTTCTTTTGTTATTAGGTATTTGTGTATTAAGGCAGTATGGCCAATTCTTAGACGGTTAATAATAACTTGGTTTCTTCTGTTTGAAGGAGTCTCCAGGACAGCATTTATTTTTGGGCAAATTACATTTAATTTTGTGTCGGTCAGATAGCCAAGCGGGCTGAGCGGCCGGTTCTCATTCGCTTCACTGCGAGTGGTTCAGTGGATGTGAGTTCAATCCCCAGCTCGATGTACAGAAAACAAAAAGGCTAACGCAGCAGTTTAAAATTCTAAATGAATCTGCGGCTTCTATGGTGGAGCAGAACGGCAAGAGATAAAGGCTTGCGGCTCAGTGATACTCCTCCATAGATCCCTACCGGGAGGGCGTACCGCCTAAAATAATATATATATATATATATATATATATATATATATATATATATATATATATGTATATATATATACACCGGTATTTATAGCTACAATCCACATTCTACCTAAAAATCATTACTTAATGTTATTAAAATAAATCACACTACCGTTAACCTCAATCAAGTAAGATATAAACCACAAACAATTATTAAATTGTATTTTACCATGTTTTGAATAATTGTAGCTCTCATCTGATGATGCCAATGAAAATTGGCGAAATATAATGAACTGTTGAACAGAGTACACTTGACTTTCAATCAGCTGTATACCCAATTAACCTCAACCCCCTTATATATATATATATATATATATATATATATATATATATATATATATATATATATATATATACCTGTATGTGAAGGTACCCAAATAAAAGCCGTTTTTCTTTAAACGTCAAATAATGATGACATTACTTATCTAACTTGATCCTGTCAAAGTTTGATGTCTCCGCCGGCAGCAGTTTTTTTTTCCCATTTCTTTACGGTGGAGGGAAAAATGTTGTCATGGCAACAATATGAAACATGTTACAAAGCAACAATACAAATGTCATTAACAACAATTAAACATCATTTTTATTTATAGTAATATTAAAAGTACAATTAGTTAATGAGGCATTTTCAAAATTGAAACCGTGCAAAAATTGTTGATGATACTGATGGTCGAGAACAACTTTCAGCAATCATTCCCGATGTTGGCGAATCATGAGGGTTTAAAATTTTTTGAGCATTATCGTTCTTATTTCTTATTGAATCCTCTATATATCCTTCGGCAACCATGCTTGATTTCCAGCCCCCATGTCGTTTGAGGCATTCTAGATTTCCGCCTCCATCAATTAAAAGTGTTGCTGAAGTTCGTCGTAAAGAGTGACCCGTGTATGCGCTTGCATCGTTTAAATTTAAATAACTAGCTACTTTTTGGGCTACTGCGCTGATCGAATGTATTCCCATGACGCTTCGGTAACACTTTCCAATTTGGTACTTGATAAAAAATCGGTTTTCTGTGAAATTTTCAGGCCGCAGTGATGCATACTTTTTATACAGTTTAATGTAGTTTTGACCAATTATCGTAAAAGATCTAATTTGTCGTGTTTTACTGTCTGGGATTTTGATAATTATTACATTTTCTTTATCCTCAATGTCCACAGTCTTCATTTTTACCATTTCGTCGCATCGACAGGCGCCGGTAACCCCAATTAACAAAACAATCTGAAATATTTTTATAATTTAGTAGAGTATACTACATGCTTTGCAATATAATTTTTTTTACCTTTAATCCTAAATACAACTTATCTGGCGCTTCAAACAAAAATTTATCAAACTCATCTTTAGTGAAAACTTTAGACTTCTTTGCAGTATATCCTTCGCTTGTTTTTTTCAAAAAGGCACGTAACTTTAAAAATTTGCTTATATCCACATTTTTTCTAATACCTAACTCGGATTTTATCATAGAGTATCGTGACCACATTGTAGAAGATTTCCATTTATTTTCATTTTCCATTATATTAAAATATGCCAGTAAAACGTATTCGGTAACTTGCCGTACTCCTTTTGTATCGCACCACTCTTGGAAGTGCTTGTACGCTAACCGATACTTTATTCCGGACTTGGAGGGCCCCAAACGTGCTACTGCATCATTAGCCTCGGACTCAATTTCGTTTAGGTTTTCCATTTTCGCACTAAATTTGCGCTTGCGGTTGCAACAACAATAAGCTGTCTTTAATAATTGCAAACAACTGTAACCAGGGAGACGCAAATCCCACCGACGACTTAATTATTTTAATTTCTAACATCTAGACGACTTTGATAGTTGTCACAGTTAATTTCGAATAAAAATAGCGTATGAATTGTACTATTTATGGTTGAAAATTGCTACGTTTGAAGAAAAAATAGTATACTTTATTCGGCAAAGAAGCGACTTTTCTTGACTTGCCCTCTATTACGCGTAATATCGGGCGCGTCAAGAAAAGTCATGCTTCTCCGCCTCATAAAGTAATATACTATTCTTTTCCTAATGATCGGAATGTTTCTAGTTCGTTTTTTATATTCTGTATGATAGGGTTATTGGTATATATTTGTTTCAATTCCAGTAATGCATTTAATGAGTCTGTTACGATAATGCACTTTATCGTTCTACTCTTTTCGAAAAAGACTAGGGCTTCCAAAATAGCTGTAACCTCGCCTGTTAGTATACTGAAGTTTGTTGGTATCGATATGCTTTATCGAATCGAATTTTCTTTACAGTAGTAGGCAGCAGCGTGACTATTGGGAGTTTTAGAGTAAGAAAATTATTATTTTATCCAAGTACCATATAAGGCGGAGGTTTAAAATTTTTTCTAGGATCTTGCACATGCAATATGTAAGAGAGATGGGTCGGTAAGAGGTAGGGTTGTCTTTTGGTTTGTTAGGCTTAATAATGGGAATGATTATTGCTTGAGGCCAGAGGTCTGCGAATTCATGCTTTAGGAAGCAGGTATTAAATAAATCTAACAGAATTAATTTGGCTCCGAATGGTAAGTTTTATGAAGACTGGTAGAATATCATCTGGTCCTGCAGCTGTATTTTTTATATTTGAGAAAGAAAACTCTAAGTCTTGAAGAGTTATAGGAGCATTTAAGGGGCTGTCAGAGTTGCTAATGGGGATTGTATAAGCTTCTATGTTTTTCTTGTATATTAGGAATTCGTAAGAAATATTTTTGTCGCTAGAATTTTGTTGATAGACATCAGCTAAAGCTTCTGCGATTTTATTTTTGCAAGTGATTAATTTATTATTGTGTGTTAAGATGTTTATATGTCTATAAGAATTGGAGCCTTTAAGTTTACGAATTTTAGTCCAGATAACCTCGGAGAGTGTTGAAGAATTGATAGATGATACGTACTTTCTCCAGGTATCTCTTTTGCTTTTCTTTATGAGATATTTAGTTGTAGCTCTGAGTTTTTTGAAATTAAGTAAATTTTCATTAGTATTGTGTTTTTTAAGTACATTAAAAGCATGATTGCTAAAAGATAGATCATGTGCTACTTCGTTGTTCCACCAAGGTACTGGAGGTCTTTTGCAGAGCTTTGCTTTACCTATATTATTTAAAGCTGCTTCTATAATTATATTGTTTAAGTAGGTAATATTAGAGTTTATATCATTACTTGGATGATAGTTTTCAATTTTTTTTTCAATGTTGACTTGATACGTCGACCAGTTTGCAGTCCTTAATTTCCAGGATTGATAGATTGGAAAATTAGGAGATTGAATTTCATTTAATGATATGCAGATAGGAAAGTGATCACTGTCATATAACGATTTTAAAGTATTCCACGTGAGAAATGTTGATAAGGATCACAGTACTTTTGTAAACCTATTTTACAAGATTTTTAATTGTTAAATGATTTAGTAAGCGCGTCTCTTCAATTTGGAGATTTCAGAATTCAAGTAGACCTAATAGTTTACACATAATAACGTTGTAGATAAAAGCTTTCTGGGATAAACAATTTCAATTTTGCAATATCTATTAAGTAAAACGTTGCATAGCTGAATATTTTGAAATTTGTATAGTTGAATACATGTGATATTTTGTCCCTATTATCACGTGAAATATCTTACGAAAGTAAACGACCAACAGGAAGACCACAGATGAGATGGGTTGATGACATTAAAAGAATAGCCGGAACAAATTGGAAATATGTTGCTCAGGATAGAGACCGATGGAAGGAGTTGGGAGAGGCCTATGTCCAAACATGGACGACAGAAGGCTAAGAAGAAGAAGAAAATCACGTGAAATTAATGTTCTTTGTGCATTTTTAGAAAAGTTTTAGAATACATATTTAAAAAAAAATCGACTTTTGAAGCCATTTTTGCAATAATTAAGAAACAAATTAACAAAAATAACTTTGCAAACACTCATTTTAAAGGATTTTCTATGCTTTTTTAGTAAAATTGTGTCGCTTTTCGCTATAATTTCCTGGTCTTCACCTTTAGTATTTAAAATATCAAATAGCGGTTATGCATTATTTATATATTGTTTATAAGTAAAAAATGACGTTTAATATTTTGCAAATTTTGTTTATTGCATATTATACTAAATTTATCAAATGCATTTGTTAGATATCTGTATCAAAGAGTGTCACACAAAAGGCTTTTTATTTGCTAATTTCTATGGTCTATTGGTTAGGTTAGGCTTTCAAACTGCATTTTGTTTGAATTGTTTTAATGTAAAATTTACGTTTCTTCGTAAAATTTTAAGTGTACAATATATTGTATATCTACAAAATATTTGTAAGTTAGTCCATATATGTATTTTCACTAGTTTATTGCAAAAATATTTTTTCTATTAATATCTATTTAAGGTAAAACAAAATAAATTCGTAGATTTATAACTAAAACCCCGTTTTTTTTATTCGAATAATCAATTTTGCCAATAAAAGTTTGTAATTTTAACAACTCTTATACAGTAAAAATCATTATTACTCTAGTCGTCAAAGACGAAAATGCCACTGAACCTCTAAAAAGCATACGAACAAGCTAAATTTTGCTGACAATGGCAATTTTGGGACCCTAAAAATGATGCAAAAAAGTTTATCACTTCTTTAAAAACTTCGGCTTGCTTCTCTGAGAATCATAAAAAATGGTAAAAATCGCTAAACGTTTATTTATTTAACAAGTTTATAGAAACTGAATTCATTTACGGCAATATATAAACAACTCATTTTGTTTTTTGTTGATAGGACAATCTTATCAAAAGTTATCGAATTTTTACCGTTGTGATGATAGAAATTTTATTTAAAATTGATTTCGTGCGCGCACCTAACATTGAAAATCACCGGTAGTTTTAAGCGTTGTTTCTGAGAGAACGATTCATTCTACGCAAAAAGTGCTAATAAACATTTTTATTCAAAATTATCTCAGCTACATTTTTTATTTGAAACATTTTTTTCTACAGCGTACAGATTCTTGGTAAATCTTGGTAAATCTTTTTTGCATCTTTTTTGCCGTCCCAAAGTTGATATTCTTGACAAAATTCAGCTTATTCGTATGCTTTTTCGAGGCCAAATCAAGACTGGACTATAAAGTTATATTTACAACAAATATGTTATGAAACTTGTACTACAATGCTGTGTGTAGCCAACATTTATTTTTTTGCATTCAAAATATAACTCCGTCTCGACTGCGAAAAGATTATAGAGAATTTGGTGTTTTCAAGTGATTCTAGGTAACGGTTTATGGTAAACTATAATATACCCATTCAGTATATTCACCACCTCCATTACATACCATCTCCTTGGAAAATATTAATCTTTATTTTATTTAATAAAAAATGTTTTTATAGTAATTGTGGTTTTTATACTGTTCTGTGTACTATTCTTTTATCATTTTGTTTTTCTTAAAATTTGGTTTCTTCCACTTAAAATTTAATTTTTGTCACTTTTTTGTCGTTATTTACTTTAATTTTGAGAAATGAATATACTTAAATAGATCACATAAAACAAGCCGGAAAAATAAATGTCGTGAGAAAAAAATAAATCGTGTAATAATTTGTAAAACGCTAGTATCCAGTGTGATTTATTTCTTTGAAGAAAGATTTACCGGAAAATAACAGTCTCGAATAGAAGACGAAGGTGTTTCAGTTAATGAGGTCAGTGTCATTATCCCGACACCCAGTTGAAAGTTAAACCGACTGAAAATCGGACGACGAACGAGAGATAGGGAGAGACAGGACAATACCCTCTCTCATCGTAAGCGTTTCCCCTTCAGCCGATTGCCAGCTACCCCTAAACGATACGCCAGAGTCCCGATTTCGAAGTGACGCGGGCGTGACAAAAGGCATAATATATCAATCTAAATTGAAATCAGGGAGCCGTTAAATAGGGTAGATCAACAATGTGTTACGTTTTTAGATTGAAATATTACTGAAGACGGTGTTTTTTATCACGAACCTACTCGTATTTATGTAATCATTACCAAAAAAGACATTTAAATTGGATTCTATTATAAATTATATCTTCTCTAATAAACTAGAACTTGTAAAGTTATAATTTATATACGTATAATATTTCAAGAACAACTTGAGTTGGTCTGATACTTTTTTCTTCTTCTTTTGCGATAGTAAAGCTTTATTTAAAAATGTTTTAGTACCCTAGGAAGAAAAAAACCTGAAAAAATGTTATACAGATATTTGAAGGTTCTAAAAGGAATATGACGGGTAGCTGATGAAAAATCCGCAAAGACGTTTAGCTGATTTTGTTTCATTTTTTTTAACAATCTTAAAAAGTGAAAAACATAGTTTTTTGCCTTTAAAAAGTTTCTTATACATTATAGCGAAAAAAGTTTTAAATAAAAGTTGTAGATCATAAAATGTTTATCGTTTGCTGTCGTTTATCGACGTGGACCAGCCCAAATGGTGAATACAAGAACCAGATCGACTACATATTGATTAGAAACAGATGGAAGACATGTTTTACAAAACGTAAAAACTAGACCAAGAGCTGAATGTGGATCCGATCATAAATTGTTATGGGCTTGCTTCAAGATGAAGCTAAAAAGAGCAATGCCGCACCAAAATTAAAACAGGCTGGAGATTTCAAATCCGAAAACCTTTAGAGATGCATTAAAGGAAACTAGTATGTTGAACACACAAGACAACCCAGAAGAAATGTGGAAAGGTTTCAGAAATGCCATAGAAACCTCGGTAGAAAGAACCAGAACCGAAAAAATGATCATCAAGAGAAAACACTAGGGATGATAAAAATAAACATATAAATGAAGAATGCGAAGAACTAGAGAGACATGCAAACGGGTATGAATCCCATGAGCTATATAACAAAGTCCGATATCTATCTAGGGAATTTAAATCAATCACACAAACAATAATGGATCAAAACCAACATATTATAAATGACGAGAAAGGAATTGCGGAGGTATGGAGAAAATATTCACTGTTCACTGCAGAGAGAGAATCAAATATTCTAAAGTTAGAGGTAGAAAAAGCAATCAAAAAGTTAAATAATAGAAAATCTCCTGGCGCAGACCAGATCACCGCAGAAGTTTTAAAAGAGACTGGAGATGTTGGAGTAAATGTTATGTATATGATCTGCAAAAAGATTTGGGAAACCGGAGAGTGGCCCAATGACTGGACAACATCCACTTTCATCCCTATATTCAAAAAAGGAACTCCGTTAGATTGCAGCAACGACAGAACGGTAACCCTAATATCCCATGCAAGCAAGGTTCTACTTCATGTAATACATGAAAGACTAAAAACTTTTCTATTGCCTCAGATATAAGAAGAACAACCGGGATTTGTCCCAGGAAAAGGCACAAGAGAACACATCCTTAATGTCAGACAGCTAATCGAAAAAACTCGTGAATTCAATACTCCTATGCTTATGTCCTTTGTGGATTACACAAAGGCCTTCGATGAAATCAAATGGTAGCAGCTATGGTCCATAATAGCGGAAATGGGAACACCCCACCACTTAATTCAACTAATTAGAAGTCTATATGAAAATAATAAGTGCACAGTAAAAATAAACCACACCCATTCCGATCATTTCAGAACAGAGGCAGGTGTCAGACAGGGATGCATAATCTCGCCAACTCTGTTTAATATCTACGGCGAACACATTATGTGAATGGTACTAGACGGATGGAAGGGTGGAATATCAGTAGGAGGTCAAAAAAACAGTAACTTGAGATATGCTGATGGCACTTTAATAATCTCGGCAAATCAAGAAGAAACGGAAGACATAATGAGATGTCTGGAAGAGAAAAGCAAAACATATGGACTAAAGCTAAATAGGAGTAAGACAAAGATCATGATAGTAGACAGAGCTCGGAATAATCTTCAACACATTAAAGAAATTGGGGGCTTTGAAGTAGTAAATAGTTTTATATACCTGGTATCCCTAATAACAAATGACGGAGGGTGTGACAGAGAGATACGTAGAAGATTGATTATTGCTAGAACAGCTATGATATAACTTGTAACAATTTGGAAAAATTCTATCACAACAATACACACAAAACTAAGGCTGGTAAGGACACCCATTTTTCCCATAGCCACATACGCATCCGAAACGTGGACCTTAAAGAAAGCGGATAAAAATAAACTAGACGCTTTTGAAATGTGGGTATACCGCCGCATGTTAAGAATATCCTGGATTGATCATCCCACTAACGTATCGATATTAGAACAACTTAAAGTAAAGGATAGATTGCTTAAACAAATCCAACAGAGATATTTGCAGTATTTTGGACACATTGCTACAAGAACAGGTACGGTGGAAAAACTGATAGTCGAGGGTAGAGTTGAAGAACAACTAGCCCAGAACAGGGAAGGATGGAGGGAAATCGTGAAAAAACTGTAAAGGCCTGATGGTGTCACTACATCCCAAAAGGGATTAGGACTGAGGAGGAGGACTCCACTTCATTGACAGTGAAACATTTTCTGCTTGACTGCCCATGTTTCCAAAATCAAAGAAGAATGCATGGAATTTCAGACGACCTCAAATCAGTCCTGACTAATAAAAATTTAAATGTATTAAATTATTTAAGAGATATAAAATTGTATTATAATCATATTAAAACTATAGTGTTTGTCATCCCATTAATAACCCTGCGTGGTTGAGGTGGAATAAGGGTTTTAAATAAAAAAAAAATTCAAAACATAATGAAAAACTGAAATTCAAATTCCAAATAATTTTAATAAAGATTTTTCTATATTAATTAATTATTTTAATTTAGTGAGATCCTTGCGCTTGATGCTTGCTGCACAGAGATTTTATATTATGTTCCAATTTGGTTAGCTTCAGTCTCAAGTCTCCAGCCAGTAAATTATTTACAGCACTAAATCCACATTCAGCTAAAAATGAGGACTGAAACGGCAGCAATAGTTTTCTTGCACATTGAGTTGAATTTAGGTATTTGTGTTCTGTTTCCTCACAAAGCTATGCCATCGCTCCTTCCATGTTGGAAAATCAATTTAATCAAATCAAGTAAAACGGTATCAGTTACTTTACATTTTTGGAGCCAATGAAACTGTTTAAAAATTTTGTTCTTAATATGTTTCTGTAATAACTTAATATGTGTAATGAAACCAAATATCTTCTATCTAATTTTTTAAAAAATTACGAGTTATACAATAATTTGTTGACTTACATATACTTGAAAAGAAGACCGCATGAAATAAAAAAAACTCCTAACACTAATAATAATAAGAAAATAAAAAGCACGAATTTTGTAAAAGTTGTATCTTGTACGGACCTGTTAATTACACCTTATTTTAGTGTGAAACGATTGCAGGTGTAGGCGGAACCATCATTGTTCGAATATTTTGCAACTGCCAATAGTCCCATTAATCACGACAGTAGCGAATTTTAAGTTTTAAATATTGACCAACTTAACGCAACCAATAGACGACAAAATAACAATTTTTAACTGAATCTCATTTTGTTAAATGATAGAAAAATTAAAAAGTATGAATGGTAGAGAAGGGACGAAACCATTAATAACACTTATGTACATAATTTATCTAATCGTGTAAACCACGAAATCATAATCGAAATGAATAACCGTAAAACCGATATGTGCGACCTTCGGAAACGGCACTACTGGTTCTTATTTTAAACGACTCATTAGTCCAATTGCAAATATTGGTTGCATAGTCACTGCCAATTCAACGCTATTTCGTGATGAAGGTCTTAATTAATCAAAAACTTACAATGACTTCTAATTACCACGATCTATTTTAGTTTCTAAATTTTTCATGTTTATGCGTGTTCGTGTTTTACACTAGAAAGGTCCGAGTACATTGAACCCTACGAAATAATTTGTGGCAATACTAATAAGCACAAATACTAATAAGAAAAAAAGAAGTATTAAATATTGGAACAATTATATTTGATATTGAGAGATAGTAATAAGCTACAATAACTGCAAAGGCCTATAAATTGGACAACATATTATTAATTTTTATGCCATTCTACTCAAGGTTTCGTTTTCTTTTTATTTGCCTTCCGTACCCATTTAAACTTTCTGAATACAACAGAAATGAGTTTCTACATTTATTCTTTCTACAGTATATGTTTTCTTCTTCTTCCAATATCCTTGTATCTACAGTTGTGAACAAAAAAATCGACTCAAAAGTAAAATAAGTTATATTTTTTGACTACGCTGTTTGGGCAATGTATATCCACATATGAGGAGGTGGCGTTCAAAAAAGGATTTGTTACAATAAATCACATGTTGAGATTTTGGTGTCATTTGAAAACTTATTTTAAACCCCACATGTTAGTAAATAAAAGTTTGATCAAAACGAATTTTGTCGTATGGTTTTTCACATATGAAATATAGGTAGCGGAACAAAACAAGTTTTGTCCACCATAAGTAGTTAATCAGAAAAGGTTTAGTCACAACCAGCCAATCACAGGACAGCATTCGCCCTACCCATGATGCTCTGTTGTTTGAGGTTGGGAGTTTTCACAATGTTTGTTCAGCTTCATTGTTACCGTGTCACAGAGCTACTAGTGTTAAATTTAATATTAATTAGGATGAGTGAAGTTATTGATGACTCTTTTGTAAGTGCGGAAGATGGAAATGATGGCTCTAGGAAGAAGACTATAAATCCACGAAAGAGAGAATTGGCAAAGAAGAAAAGACTGACCAACCTAAAGGTTACAATACCTTCAACCCGTGCTCACATTTCTCTAAATGGTTTTCGTGTAAAAGCTTTACTCCCAGTGATTGTTCTCATGTGAGGAAAAACTTGCTATATGTGCCCAATAAAACTGCTCAGAACAACTTCATTTCAAGTCATGTGTCCCTTCAAAACATCAAAAGAAGAAGGCCACGAAATAAAAGCTATGAGGCACGGCCTAACTCTTGTCATGTTGAGTACACTTTGATTAAGCAAAATACAAAAATTATCAAGGTATGTAAGAAGTTTTTTATGTCAGTGATGATAGTCAAACCTACCAGATTAAGCAACATTATAAAGTGTATTCGTAATGGGGAACATCAAAATGAGAATATTGGGGGCGACCGCAAATCAGCGAAGACAGCTGCCAAAAAGGAGCGTGTAAGAGATTTCATGAAAACGTTAAGAGGTAAGGAAACACATTATTCTAGAAATAAATCAAAGCGTATCTATTTGAATCAGGACATGAACATCACAAAAGTATGGAAAATGTATAATAATTTAGAAGATGACATCTCGAACAAGTATCAAAAACGATGTTTCGAAGAATTTTTCAAACCTTTAATATTGGATTGCGCTCCCCAGCGTCTGATGTGTGTAGTTACTGCTACAAAATAAAACATTTCATCAAAACCACAAAAGATCTAGCTAAGAAGATTGAGTACATGACCAACAAGCGAGTTCACGCGATTCGTGCAGCAGCATTTTGTAAAGCTATGAAAAAAGAAGAGTCTGATTCACTCACTATGTGCTTCGACTTACAGCAGATTGAACCGTTACCAAAATCACCGATTCAAGAAGCATATTACTCTAGGTAAATTGGATTATACTGTTTCTGTGTTGTTGGAATTGATGGAAAGAACCCGACATTTTATATGTGGACAGAAAATGAAGCTGGAAAGGGTTCTACTGAGGTCTGTTCAGCTCTTTTGCAACACCTTCAAAGCCTTGATCTACCTGAAAATGTTACATCAATCAGACTTTTTTGTGATGGGTGTGGTGCTCAAAATAAAAAAAAATTCGTTTTGCATACACTTTGCTGTTTTTGATCAAAACTAAGTCCAAAGTAACAGACATCACAATTACATTTCCGGTGAGAGGACACAGCTTTCTTCCTGTCGACCGAGTGTTTTGACACCAAAAGTCTTTCTTCTTAAGGTGCCGTACATTTCTGCGTAGGCGTTCACCGTACATCATCTTGTCAGGTGAGATTTTAAATAGTCAGGATTAAATAATTCTGTTTTTAGCAGCATTGCGAAGCATTTCATAGCTGTGGATTCCTGTCCATTGTCGAATATTGCGCAGCTATGACATTTTTTTACGTCCCAGACCTCTCCTACCCTCTATCTTCCCTTCGAGTATCAGTTGCTGAAAAGTATATCTTTCTCCTCGTAATATGTATCCCAAGTATGCAGTCTTCTTACTTTTTACATAACTAAAAAGTTCCCTATCCTGTAAGCCCGCTCTTCTGTGTACTTCCTCATTTCTGAATCTGTCCGTCCATGATATTCTAAGCATTCGACGCAGGCACCACATTTCAAACACTTCAAGTTTGTTAATGGAACTGGCCTTTAACGTCCATGCTTCCATTCCGTACAAGAGAACAGGCCACACGTAACACTTAAGCATCTTGTGTCGGAGGTTGAAGTCCAATTTGCGATCAGTCAGAAACTTACGAAGCCTCAAAAAAGCATTTCTGGCTTGTTCAACTCTGCTCTTTATATCATTCTCGGGGTCCCAACCCTCGTTCAGCAAACAACCCAAGTATTTAAATTGCCTGACCTGTTCGATTTCTTCTCCAGAGACATATATCTTTGCGTTGGGGTAATCATTTCTAATTATAATCATTGTTTTTGTCTTCTTGATATTTATTTTGAAACCCCGAGCTTCACTTGCAAGAGTTAGATCATTTAAAAGGCATTAAAGATCTTCGATGTTATCTGTCACTATGGCTGTATCATCGGCATACCTGATATTATTAATCTGATGAAAAGTCTTTCATCAACAGAAAAAGGCTGCTTTAGGCCTTTGGACGGTATCTCAGACTGCAAGAGAATTTTCATAAAAAGAGAAGTTGTTAATCGACAAATTAAACTCTTGGTCAGAGGCGTAATGAACTTTGTGTTTGAATGTGAAACGGAGGCATGGATATCTCTTTAAAAGAAAGGTTGGTCTGCTAAAAAATGCGCCTTATTAGAGATAGATGAGTTGACACTCAGTCACAGCATACCTCCAGCCAAAAAGAAAGATGTTGACAAGCTTTTGACGCAGATCTTTGGGGAAGAATGGAAGGACGATCAAACACTATATTGGTATCTTCGTATCGTTTCTAACAACGTCCCTGGAACAGAAGAAGCTGACCATGATGAAGAAAACTATGACTGTCTAGAGGAAGATGTTGGGGTGCACGCTTGAGTTTTGAATTTTATACATTTAACTTTTGATTTTATACTCATAAGTCATAAAGGTATTGCTGTTTATATCAAATTTATTGTTTTGTAAGTTCATTTTTTGACCTATACCTATCTACATGATCAATCAAAACAGGATTAGTCCTCATAGAGTTTATTCAAAAGAAATTTGGTCCATATCGGTCGATCAAAACGCGTTTAGTCCATTGAATAAACCTATTTTTTATAAAATAAGCACATAATATTTTACTTTTATATTTATTTTTAGTGCCCAGAACTACCAATCTATCATTAGAAAAAAAATTGTCATAACCATAAACATGGAAAAGAAAGAAATAGTTTTTTTGATTTTCTGAACTTTTCTAGTCGTGACAAATCCTTTTTTGAACGCCACCTCCTCATATACGTAAAATTAAAAGTAAAATATCGCAAACAGAACTAATTTTTATTTTTGTAAAGTTAGTAAGTGAAGAACATAAGAAATAGAACTTGATATTGTATGTAAGAATACATGTTATGAATGAAAGTCATTATGTAATGAATATAAAAGTAAATTAATATAAAAAATTAAAATTAATACTGAGTATTTCTTCCCCTGCGTTGTATTACACTTTCCATGCGATTTATTAAGGATCTTATTAAGTTTCTGACTGATTCCTGAGGACTCGCTTCCCACTCTTCATCTAATGCAGTTTTTAGCTTCGCCACTGTCGCTGGTGGTGGATTACGGACCCGAACCCTACGTTTAAGAGCATCCCATAAATGCTGTATGGGATTCATACCCGGACTCAATGGGGGCCAGTCGATTGTTGTTATATTGATGTAGGTAATCTTTCATAATCAGCGCTGTGTTGCATCGGGCGTTATCCGTTAGCATGAAGCCGTTGCCTATGTAGCCGTCGTAAAGAACAACATAATCTTGGAGAATATCCGTAATGTAACAATCCGTAATGTAACCACCTCCATAGCTCACTGTTTCGACACTGCAGCACTGGGCAAATCGTTCTCCGGGCCTCCGATAGACCCGTCGTCTTCTGTCATTGTAATGCAAGCACAGTCGACCCTCATCAGAGAATAGAACTCTGCTCCATTGGTCAAGGTTCCAATTGAAGTGTTCTCGGGAAAATTGAAGTCGAGCTTGTTTCTGAAGTGCGTTCAATTTGGGCCCTGTGTTAGCTCGTCTGGGAGTCAAAGTGGCAGCCTTAAGTCTTCTCCTAACTCTCCACTGAGTGACGGTGACACCTTGTACATTCCTCAAGGATTGTTGAAGCTCAACTCCTGTCGCGTGTCGATTCCGCAAGACACTTTCGCAGGACAATAAAGCGATTGTCCCTCTCTGTCGTTACACGTCGCCAACCCGAACCTAGACGTTGATTGTAGCTACCAGTTTCCTGGTATTGACGGTAAGCCCTTGAGACTGCAGACTGCGTCATAAGTAGGCGACCGGCGACAGTCCTCTGACTATCTTCTTCTTCTTGATGTGCCTATCCGTTACGAATGTTGGCGATCATCATGGCAATCTTTATCTTATCTGCAGCAGCGCGGAAAAGCTGCACAGATGTTGTATTGAACCAGATTCTGAGGTTCTTTAACCAAGATGTTCTTCTTCTTCCTGGACCTCGTTTTCCAAATATTTTTCCTTGCAGGATAGCTTGAAGTAGAGCATATCTGGATTCATTTAGCATAATATGTCCGAAGAACTGTAACTTTCGAGATTTGATGGTGGTCAGTACCTCTCGGTTCTTATTCATTTATATGAGGCCATCCTCATTTGTGACTCGCTCAGTCCACGGGATCTTAAGCATTCTCCGATATAGCCACATCTCAAATGCTTCTAGTTTTCTGCACATATCTTCGTTCAAGGTCCACGATTCAACACCATAAAAAAGGACAGAGAAGATATCGCAGCATTCTTACTTTTGTATCAAGAGAGAGGTTGTGACTCTTGAAGAAGGCCCCCATCCGATTGAAGGTGGATCTAGCTTTTCCGATGCGTGCTCTAATCTCCTGGTTGTTGGTCCATTCTTCATTTATTATGGTGCCGAGGTAGTTGTAGTGCGTCACTCTTTCTACAGGGGATTGGTTGACGTATAGCTGACCTTCTTTTATTCTTTTCTTGCTAATTATCATAAGCTTTGTCTTCTTAACGTTTATATTGAGTCCATATTGTTGACTGTAATACGTGATTTTGTTCATAAGAACTTGTAGGTCTTCTAAGTTGTCCGCAAATGACTATAGCCCTCTCGTAATAATGCAATTACCTGGTCCGCCTTCACTGGTAAAGTATCTATTTGTAAAATATTCAACTGTAGTTAAAAGTGTACACAAACGTCAGCGTTTGATAACTGACTGAGACGACCACCGCCAAATTCATAGAGGTCTACATAGCATAGAACACGCCCGTTACAATATTTGTTGTATTCCCTGTGCCATACAGAATTGGGCAAATTTTACAACACGGTGATAATTTGCATAAAACAATTATTTTTTGGAAGCTCCGTAGTAGCCAATTTTTTTTGCATTAGGTAGTTGTTTTAATTTAAAGTAACACAACATAAAATTGTGTCGGATTCGTCTATTTTAGCTCCTAATCCACTTTCTCCATGCTTTACAATTCTTCGCTAATTATTTCATTTCTTTCAAACTTACACTTCTTGTTCTCAATTCTTCTGTTCTATTTTCCTAGCTTTTCTTTGGTCTATCTTTTTTCCTTTTTCTATTCTTTAGCTTTTATCACTTTCTTCAGTAACTTATTTTAATCCATCCTTACCCAATGTCCAAATATTCTTTTCTAAAATTCTATTTTAGTTCTTATACTTGCTTGTTAAGTTATATTTCTAAGAGCTTTATTTTTCTACCAGTTCAATTTTATTTTTCCTCTAATCTTTCTTAAAAGTTTTATTCCTATTGCTGCCTGCTTTCATTGTTTTTGCAGCATGTTCATCCATTTTGGCTTTGGGTCTATTTTTTATTGCCTAAAATAGGTTTATTTATTGCATAGTATAGATTAATTGCTTTCTTTGTCCTGAATTTTTATGTCCTTTGGCCTCATTTTTATATTTTATTTCCAACATATTTGGAGTAGAAGTCAACGCCAACGAGCTATGTCGAATTTTTGGTTTAAGTACGTTTCCCTTGCAGCCACAGCGACCTGAGAAGTATTTGTCACAGCAAGTGAATCATTTGCTTGTTGTGAAAGTTGTGTCAAAATCTATTTAGACTCGACAGAGCTCATTGTTGCAGACTGAGGAGGCTGTTCATTGGAGTTGTTGTCTACTCCGCTAGACAACAACTCCAATGAACGCCGAAATCACAAACATTTGATGTTTGTAATTTCGGCGGGATCGTAAATATAATCCGGAAATATATCAGGGTTTAGCGGCCAGATGCCAGTTTTCTTAAATTACAAAGCCAGCGATCTGAAGATGCGTAAGAGCACATTCAAAATTTACCTTTAACCATTTGGCAATTTCTTGGATATAGTAGGTCTTCAAAAGCTCAAAAAAGGAGACGTCAAGAGGTTGTACGTGATGAGTGCAATTTGAAGGCAGAGAAATAATATAAAAACCGGTTTCTTCTGCATCTTACAAAGTTTTTATCGTCAAGGCTTGCTTTTACAAAACTTTGGAAATACCTTATCCATTTCATAAATATTTAGGAGGTCATTCAGCCTGATTGTTGAGTTATATCTAAAGTACCAGGAGGAGTTTCATCTATAAATTGGTTTTTTTTTAGGAAATATCATCATCGACGAGATGAAAGTTCGAGCAGCATTAACACAACAAACGACAATTGTGTTTGCTCTCCACGTTTTGCACCAGTTAGAACTCCGACTTGTTTCCTTCTCGTTGTAGCTAAAATCTTTTTAGGTTTTGGTACTGTACATAACCCAGATTCATCAGCGTTATAAATACGATACGGTTCATAGCCAACAGATTCTAGCAAGCTTCCGTACAACTAATAAAACTTTTGGACTTGCGGCCAATTAAACGCTTGAGCTCGAGCTGCAGGAGTGGCTTCTGGTTTTCTCAAAGATATATCTTTATTGCGACTTAGAAATTCATCGAATTTTTGAGCGAAAAGGTTTTCTCAGCCATCTGAAAAGCTTATTCTTATAGTGATGCTCGTGGGAATTCGAACTAACGACGTTCAAGGAATTTTATATACTCAACTCATTGACTTTCCACATTAGATGGAAAGCTAGCCATCCAACAACCAAGGACTTTTGAATTTGACTCCAAAGGTGTATTAGTGCCTAAAACATGCCTGCGAGGAGTTGCTTGAGGAACACCAAATGTTTTTGAAAAAAATAACCTATAATAATAATTTTCTTATCTCGAACTGCTTTAAAAGTTTTTTTCATTGACTCCGAACTACAAGATTGCCAATCAGTCGTTCGTTTATAATCGCGTGGCATTTTGATATGTGAAAAAAATACACTATAATACAAAAGTTATGGACAAAATGACATACCTATCCCATTTTTTTGTTACATATGTATGTCGCTTTGTCCGTAAAGCGTTTTAAAACAATAAATTTTGTAATTAAATATACAAATAACTCTTTGTTCAAAAATAAGTTATTTAATTTGAAGATGAGTGTTTGAAGAGTGAAACAAATGCTACATAAATAGATATAATAGTAAAACACTTACCATTTGAACAAAACCTTTCCAGTATGAAAAACACTCGTATAACGTATGAATATATATATATATATATATATATATATATATATATATATATATATATATATATATATATATATATATATATATATATATATATATATATATAATGTCGGTTTACAACGTTCTTCGACGTCTTCCGATTTCGAATCTCCATCTCATTCTATCGTTCCATAGATCGTTTTCCAGTTCTCTTTCTCTGATTTCTGTATCAACTGCTTCTCTCCAACTTCTTCTAGGCCTTCCTGGTCTCGGCCTACCTCTTGGTTGCCATTCAAGAATTTGTCTTGGTATTCTATTCTTCGGCATTCTCCTTACGTGTCCGTACCATCTGAGTTGTGTCGTTTTGATGTCATCAACAATATTATGTGTAACCCCCATGATTTCTCGGACTCTCTCGTTTGTTATTTTGTCGCGTCTGGAGATTCCCGCCGAGCGGCGCCAGAAGTCCATTTCTGTTGCTCTAAGCATTTTCTCTGTTCTGTCTTTTAGGGGCCACACTTCGCATCCATATGTTGTGATACTTTTTATTATGGTGTTGTATATTCTTCTTTTATTTTCTTTAGAGATGTTTTTATCCCACAGTACGCTGTTCAGTAAGGCTATGCCTTTCCTTCCCTGTGTATTTCGTTCCTTAATGGCTGCATCTAATTTTCCGTCCTGAGTGATCTTTCCTCCTAGGTATTTGTAGTCATCACATAGTTTGATCTCTTGATTTTCCCCTACGAGAAGGTTTTGTTGATCTCCTCCGATACTCATGTACTCAGTTTTTTCCATATTCACTTCCAAACCCCACTCTGTAAATTCTTCTAATAGTTTTCGCATTATGTAACTAAGGTCTTCAGAGTCCTGTGCGATGATGACCTGGTCATCCGCAAAGCACAGAGTGTACAAAGTTAAGTCTATTAGTGGTATGTCCATATTCGTACATTTTTTTCTTCCACTTGTTGAGTGCTGCTTCGAGGTATATTTTGAATAATGTTGGGGATATACAGCATCCTTGTCTTAGTCCTTTAGTCACTTTGAATCCCGGTGTTATCAGATTTCCTGTTTTAATTCTTGTTGTTTGTTGGTAGTACAACGTTTTTACTGCTTCAATCAATTCTATATTTATATTTGTTTTCCCCAGTGCCTCCCATAATTTATCAAGCGGGATACTATCATATACTTTCCTAAGGTCTACGAACGTCAGGTGGACTTCTTGGCCACGAGCAACTTTCTTTTCAATTATCTGAGTGATAGAGAAGACATGGTCTATTGTAGATCGACCTGCATGAAAACCAGCCTGTTCTTCGGCTTCCATATCTTGGTATTCTTCTTCTATTCGATTTTTTATTATTTTCCCATATATTCTGCTAATACTACTAGTAACTGCAATTCCTCTATAGTTTTTAGGTTTCGATTTATCTCCCTTTTTATAGATGGTGCTCATATGCGATTCTTTGCATTCCTCAGGTATTTCATGTTTATTTATGCATTCCTGGAAAAGTTGTCGTAGTCGTTGAATTAGTATTTTGGGTCCATGTTTAATGAGTTCCGGAGCTACATTTCCTGGGCCAGGTGATTTGCCATTCTTTAGATGTCTGCATACGGTTTCGACTACTCTCTCATTTATTCTGATTGGTGATCCTATCAGCCTGACGCCTTGTAAACCATAGTTCTCTATCTGTTTGAAGGGCTCTCTTGTCTCTGTTAGTAAATCTTTAAAGTATTCTTCCGTATGAATACTTTTGTCATAGGCCATGACACCAAGACGAACTAAATGGATGCGTTCAAAATTTGACACATAATAGAGTACCTTTATAGCCGCGTGGTGTAACTGTAGTTTTGTATTAAAGTCCGCCAAATTTAAAGGAACCCGCCTATGTTATTTTGTACATATATGTCATTTTGTACGTATTTCCCCTAATTCATAAATTATTCTATAAAACATTGAAACATAAAGCATAAACATAAATCATCTTGTAATTAATTAAAAACATAAGTATATTGCCAATTATTTATACATGTATATGAAACTTTTTTAGTAAAAATGAGAGTGGAATTTTTCTTTTACATACATAATTGCAGTCTCCGCACCCTAACTGGTAGAGTGAGGATTTATATTTATGTATCAATAATTGCAAAAGATTCTTCCCGAAGGCTACAGACTTTCCTGCTTCAAAACCTGATTTTTCTTACTTCATCACAGGGGCAATAGTTTTATAACTGGTTAATAACATTTCTTATACTATATTACACTCGTTTAATAGAGTTCGTTCAACAAAAACTAATTGGAACACTCTGTGAGGTTTAAATTCTTTAGTTGAGTGATTTAACAACCTCCACAAATGCGAAAATTGGTTTTAAGAAATTCCTTACTTGTTAGACATTATTTGCAAATCAGACTAGAAGATAAAAATAATGTGCCACTAAACCTAAATATTTATTTATTGTAAAAACAAACAAATCCATAATTTATTTTGAAATTAAATATTATTTTGTGTTAAAAACATATTTAACATCGTCTACAACTTTTCATTCTATGGTAAATAGGCTCCCATGTTGAATAGTTTTGTTTTCTTATCCTTAGATGCGCGAACTGAGGACATTGTACATTTGTTTTTTACATAATGCAAGTTTTTTGCCAACAAAACTCAGCCTTCAACTACACTTATTATGAAAGGTTGATCAATGTAATAGGCCAGGAAATGAAGCTAAAAAATGGCAAAACCTCGCAATTTTTTCGTCCACCATCGATTTGTACAGAAATTTGGGATTAGGCTCATTTCACCCTCTAGTTCATTTTCTAAATTGAGCCGTTGTATGCTTTTGGTTTTTTTAAGGGTGAAAACTACACCTAAGTGTAAAAAATTATAAAATAACTTTTTAAACTTTACTATGGTAAACATTTGGTTTTTATTAGTTAAATAATAATTATTTTATGCTTTAGGATATAATATCATAATTTTATTATATTTAGGATAAATTTATTTATCCTACAATAATGATTTCGGCTTTCATCGATTTGCATAAAAATTTGGGATTAGGATCATCTCACTCTGTGCTTCATATTCTATATCATGCTCAAGGGGTTTGATTATTTTTAGGGGTGTAAACTACCGCTTATTGTCAAAAATTATATAAAAATATTGTTACCCATAATATGGGTAAAATTTGTTTTGGATTGGTTAAATAATGATTGTTTTATGCTTAAGGATAAAATATCATACTATTTCAACCCTTAAAAATCGCCCTTAACAACATTGCTATTTTTAAAAGTAATTTAATTTTAAAAAAATTGAATTACATACAAAAACATTTATTTACACAAAAATACAAATTTACAAATAAAAATATAAATAGTTTTTTAGTCATCTTCATCAAGATCTATGTCATCTTCGTCTTCTTCTATAACTGGTGGGATATTGTTGCAATATTCCCCCGAGCACCCAGTGGGATTGCAGTATAACCCCAATTTCCTGCACCTGCACGAAACGCCGCACCCTTTTTGGCATTGGCAAAAAATCCTTTTCAAAACTTCATCGGGTGCAGGCGGCTTGTTCGTGGGTACGGGATGTATGTAAATAACCTTCTTTAAAATACCACCCCCAATCTGTTGCTAGGATATTTTCATTTTCAAGCCACTTTTAAATTTGGTAGTAGAATAGCAGATTAAATTGTGAGTAGAATAACTAAGTTTCTCCATATTTTTATGAGCTTCTCTGAAAATATAAAAAATAAAATTTATTGATAAAAAATAAAAGTTAAACGAATCAATATTAAAATGGAAAGCCAATATTTTGACAATGTAATACCGCAAAATTTTAAAAACTTTAAAAAAATTTTAAGTGCCTTCAATTATGCATAATTTACAATAAAGAGCTTACAACTAAAACTTACCAATATAACATGGAATAGTATTCCCATTAATACAAGAGGTTAAGTCTTTATATGTTGGAAACTCCACAATAGGTAAAAATAGTACCTAAAATTATAAAATTCACAAAAAAATTACACAATTCAACACTTAATTAAAAAAAAAATATTAATTTTTAAAGAAACTAACCAATTAATTTACTATAATAAACACAATTGAATCATCATCATCATTGGTGCTACAGCCCTATAAAAGAGCCTCGACCTTCCCAAGTCTATTACGCCAGTCAGTTGTATCCATTGCCAACTGTTGCCAGTTTGCTGCGCCTATTTGTCTACCATCCTCATCTACACCATCCCTCCATCTGAGTTTTGGTCTACCCCTACTCCTACTTCCCACGGGTTGTGACATAAGGATTAGTCTAGGAGGGTTGTTCCGCTGTGATCTTGCCAGATGTCCTGCCCATCTTAGTCTTCCTACTTTTATAAAGAATACTACGTCTTTACCACCAAATATATGTTAATATCTGTGATATATCTCGTAGTTGTACCTCCTTCCCCAAACACCATTTTCACAGATGCCACCGAATATTCTTCTCAGGATCCTTAGTTCAAATATAAGCAGGATATTTTCATCTGCCTTGGATATGGTCCATGTCTCCGACCCATATGTCAACACTGGTTGTATAAGGGTTTTGTATATGGTTATTTTGGTTTTTTTGGCTTAAGTTTCCGCTTCTCATACAATAACACAAACACAATAACTCAAACACAATTGAATAATTCTACAAAAATTGTCTGAGCACGTGTTATTTCTTGCGAACTGTGGAACACACTGGCGAGGTATCAACGAAATATACACTCACACACGCAGACACATTAGCAGATGTTTCTTCTTGTTTGTCTTTCGATTTAAATGGAGAAAGTGGAACATATTATAACGTATTACTGCCGAAAAACCGGTTCTGTGGTATTACATACATTGAAAATGCTCTATTACACTCCCAAAAATTTTTCGAAAAAAAATCTGTTTTATAAACATAGCTCCTTCATTTTTGGTGATAAAAAGTTTTTTCACAAATGATTTTGTAGGGTTTTTTAAAGAGCTATAAGACTATGTAAATTCATTTCCGTAAGATCCATTGGATTTTAAATGGGTGAGTTTAAAGGGCTCGAAACAGGGGGCGTTTGGTCGTAAATAGAGGTTTTAAACAGCTATACCTCACTAAATATTCGCTATAAAGAAAATCTATGTACAGCAATATTTTAGTTATTAAAAAAACTACAATTTAGTACTTTATCATTTTTTTGGTATCTCTAGTATTTTCGGAGATATTTTGAAGAAAAGGGTGAAAAATACGAAATTGCAAAAAAGAAATTTATCTTTAAACTCCAATTTTTTTAAAAATAGGCATTTTAAATAGGTCAAACTATCTGGGTGTATTAATAATACATATATAAAAGGAATTACAGAACAGTGAAAATCAATTATAATTAGGGGGATAGTTAGAGGTTTGTTTTCACCGATTTCTTCATTGAAAAAAGTAGGTACCGACCTTATTTTGATCATAAGTCGCTCAATTTTTACTCTAGAAACTTTTGTTTGAAAGGTCCAATTGTATACTTGAAAAAAGATTCTGTAAGTTTTTCTACAAAAATGCAAAGTTTTCCCGTTATTTGGCTTTGAATATTGCCAATTATGCATTTGACGAAAAAAGCTAAGCTTTAACATGCCGTATGTCGGTTTGTGTTGGCCGTAGAAAAATCATAACACAAAGATTTTGTTTGTGTTTCTAAAAGATACAATTTTGATATCTACAGTTTTTTTATTAAATGCATATTTTTATGAGTTATTGAGTTTTTATTGAGTTATTCTCAAAAAACCCTCTAAAAAGTCGATTTTTTGTCGAAAAACTGTTACTTTCAAATAATTTGTGCGAATAACTCGAAAATATTAGTTTTGCGAAGAAATCGTAAAATACATTTTTTTAGAATTGTGTTTTCCATCAATTTGCATGGTTTACATGAAAAATTCTGTCCCCCGAGATGGGGTGGCAACCACCCCAAGGTTTTAGCGTACAGCGGTATGATATATACAATGATTTCAAGTAAATCCATGCTGGACGAAAAAATTGCGAGCAAAAATGCTTTATTTACTGGCCTATTAATAATTTCAGAAGATGTGCATTGTATAATTATCACCAACTTGTAAGAAACTTTCGTTCACCGTTGACTCGATTTTCTTTCAAAATCTTTTAAACTGACAATTTAATTTAAAACACAAGTAAAAAATATTATTTTTGAATTTACCAAGGATCTAAATTCAAGTTCAAACTGTGTTTTATCATTTTCCGATAGGTATTTTGGGCTTATTTAATTTTAAAACATTGTTTTTAATCGTTAATGAGGCGCTTATGACAGGACGGGCGCTCGGGATTCGGTGTCTAAAGAGAAAGAAACAAGATACATATATGGCTTACATTTTTGCTGGTTTGAATTCTCATTGAACAAATGAGCCCCAGTCCTGCCATACGCGCTTCATGATTAAAAAACATGTTTTAAAATAAAATACGCAAAAAATTTTCATTGGAAGCTGATAGAAGCTCGTGTTTATGAGCTTGAAAATCGTCATTTTGTGTTTTGAATTAATTGTAACTCGAAAACGATCAACTTTAGAGAAAACTTACTTTTTTTGTTCATAATGATCCAAAAAATATAAAAAAAAATATTCGAACCGAAAAAATTGTTTAAAAAAATTTGAACAACTTTTATTGAACCTAATTTTGGGGTATCTCAGGAAAGTGATTACGCAAAAAAAATCTAATGGGAATATTTTTCCTAACGACCAGAGCTTTTCGCCTCGTCTAATATAACTGTTGTGAAAGTGTTACATCTTGGGACATTAAATATTTTTTTGTCTCGTCTTTGGTGGTTGAACACCTCTACTATGCTATTGGTAAAAAGTTTTCATCATCATACAAATACATTCCCGGGTGAGGGAATATAGCTATTTTCACTTGAAAATTATTTTTATGATCTGAGTTATACCAAAATTATACCATTATGAGTTTTTTTTACAATTTCTGATGCATTTTCTTTATTTTTTTGTTACTTCTTTCCTCAGTTATCTTCGGTCTTTTACTTTCTTTATCCAGTCCATTGTTCCTCTTAAGAAATGTATTTCCTATTTACTGAATATATGCTCAGACCATCTTATTCTTAAGTTTTGATAACTTTGACTTAGTTTTCATTCTTCATCCATTCTTATATTTCTCGGTTTATCCATGGCTTTACCTTGATATTTTTGGTCTTAGCATGTTTCTTTTATTTATCTCTTCAACAAACTTGTAACATCCTTTTTCTATAGGGGAATATCTTCTGAAGCGTGCTTTACTATTGACCTTATTGTTGCCCTGTAAACTTTCAAATTTATGTTTTGACTTACTATTATTGTTACATCCAGATTCTAACCATGCGGCTGTCACTCCCTCTAACAAGAAAAGTCACTCATGGGATAATAAATTAAAACATTTTTAACCAGGCGCATCTTATAGGAAAATTATCGCTATTTTATTTCATTGCGATTTCCAAAATTAATTGTTTTGTAGTTATAAGCAAGGAAAGTAGAATAGCAACAATCGCTGTTTTTAATCATTTTTAAATATTTTTTTTTTGTTATTACTTGTTGTAAAAATCCGAATGCCACCTCTCCCATCCAAATTTAGTCCTGTTTCACAGATACGACTTATCTGTCTGACTAGACTTATTTGTGTATCAGATTCCTGTTGTTATGCATTGTTTTTATTCCTAATATCCCCTTAACATGCAGCCATTGCTGCTGCTACTCGCGTTGCCCACTGTCCTGCCCGAAATAATTCCACGGTAGCATTTAAGGCAAACGACTGTTTACATACAGCGCTGCATCAGTGTACCATCAGCAATGGAGGGCATAGAAATTACTACGGCGACAGCTCTGTGTGTTTTAAGTTTACAAAATTATCTTAACGTTTTAAAAATAAATTAGATAGAAAAAAACGTCGATGTCGAAAAAGTGTTTTATTTGGATAATAATCTGAAAATGGCTGCAAACATTTTTTTACAAAGGAAATATAACAAACTTTTTTAATGACTTGTGAAGAATCCAGAGAATTTTTTAACTTTTGCAGAATATCACGCATAGATTTTGAATTTTTGCTTCAGAAAATTAAGCCCATTATAAAAAAACAGACTTAAGTAAGAATTCCAATCCACCAAAAATACGCTTGGCAATAACATTACGATATTTGGCCACTGGGGACAGTTGCCAAAGTTTGCATTATTTATTTAAAGTATTATCACCAGTAATTTCGCTGATTGTGCCGGACGTTTGTAAAGCAATTAATATCGTTTTAAAGGACCAAATTTAAATTTAAAGGACAAACTGTCTTTATGTGAAGAAATCCACAACAATCTCTCACTAGCATATTGCTCTTAAAACTTCAGCACTTGGTCATTGCTCCACTCAACCATAGTTAACGAAAAATTTACCAAACAATAAACAAAAAGTCCGTGCACCGACAAGACAACGAGCAACATGTAAACGGTCTCTGTCACTTGCACTGCAAGTCCTTTGATTTCCCTTAAAAAACCGCCAACGAAGGGAACGTACGATAGTGGCAGTGGCATGAGTAATATGAGCGCGAGCCACGTATTTACATACTCAAGGTGCCAACTTCCCTGCTCAATTCCCTGCTTACTGCCGCGGAAGTGAGCTGCACCTCTTAAAAATTATCTTATTTAGGCCAGTAAACAAACGTGAAATACGGCCATAACGTGTAATTTTTCGTGTCGCCACCAAATTACATTAAAACATTTGGTTTTAGGTTCTACTTACCCCCCACCTCACTTTTGGACTTACACCGTTGATTGATTTTTATTTTTAGGTGTGAAAACTACCTCTATTAGAAAAAATCATATAATTGTAAATTCAAGCAATTTTTAAATAAAATAAACTGTAAAGCGGTAACGATTAATTTCATTTGAGGTGCGTACAGTATGTACAATTAAAAAACGAAAATAAAGCAATCCTGTCCTTTTAAGTCCAGGCAAAAGTAGACGTCGTCGTAAAAGCAAGACAACTGATCTGCCTGAAGGAACTAAAATGGCAATACGAAACACTGTGTACAATATGTACCTACAAAGTAAGTATAAGTTGATATTGTACAAAATAAAAACGATCTGGTTTATACCCCAGCCAATAGATGTTTCACATCAAAATTAACACTTCTAAAATAAAGTTTCACTATTATTACTAGTTTTTTTTTTAGAAAAGCATGTTAGTCTACAAAGTTTGAAATGTGAATTAGAGGAAAAAGAAGTTGTTACTATGGGAAAAACATCATTGAGCATTGTACTGAGAGATATAGGATTTAAATATAAAAAAAATGACAATCGAAGATCATTATTCGAACGAACCAATATTGCTGCTTTAAGAGCAAAATTCTTTCGTAAGTACTTTAAAAACCTGGAAAGTGTGCATCCAAGAGAACTTGTTTTTTTTTTGGATGAACCATGGATTTATTCAAAGGAAATAAAACAACTTCCTGGCAAGACACTAGTAGCAAAAGTGTACGTAAACCACAAGGTTTTGATGGTAAACGTTTCATAATTGTTCACGCTGGTTCTTCTAAAGGATTTGTTTCTGAAGCAAGTTTATTGTTTTGTTCTAAGTCTAAACATATTGATTACCATGGAGAAATGAACAACGACATTTTTACTAAGTGGATAAGGACACAAGTAATTCCCAATTTAGAAGAACCATCGTTGATTGTAATGGATAATGCTTCATATCATAGTGTTCTTTTAGAAAATCAACCTACCACTGCTTCAAAGAAAAATGAAATTGTTACCTGGCTGACAACAAATAACATCCAATTTGACCCAACATTTACAAAACCTAAATTATTACAAGTTGCAAAAATGAATAAAAAAGAAAATGTGTATGTTATTGATAAGTTACTAAGAGAGCATGGTCATGAAGTGTTGAGACTACCTCCTTATCATTGCGAATTCAACGCTATTGAATTAATTTGGCAAATTGCAAGTCATATTACAATAAGCATATTGGTAGGGACGGCTATTCTGATAGTGCTGTTATAAATATGTGGAAAGAGGCGCTTAATCAATGTAATGGAGACATTTGGGAAAAATGTGTAAGACATACTCATGAAATTATTCAAAATTGGTGTGTCCGAGAGCAAAATATAGTTGATATTGATATTCAACCCATCATAATAAATCCTGGAGATAGCTCAGATTCTGAAAGTGAAGGAAATATATAATTTTGATATTTTGTTTTTGTTTTCAATTTATTTTAATAATTTAGTCATTTAGTCATATTTGTGGAAATACGTTGTAACAAAGTAATTGATCCATTCTTTAGGCTAAAACAATGAAACCTTTTACACATAACTTTCCACACTTTATTTTGGAAACTACAGAGAAGTTTGATACACAAGTAAAAAAAAATTGATAAAAACCAGCTAGTATAAAAAATAAATACTAAGTCTCTAGGTATGCGACATAAGGAAAGTCTTATTATTTTAGCCTAACAGATTGAGCATTAATTTGTAACACCCTTTAAGTTTGCTACAAATTAATGTATTTTCGAAATTTTTCTTTTTCCATTGTTTTTGTTGTTTTGTTTTGTAAAGTTTAATTAATTCTTTTGTGTTAGTAACTTAGTTCGAAAAGCATGCACAAGAGTTTTTTTATCTTCTAGGGCATTTTCTGATGCTTAAGCTTAAAAATTAAATGTCATATGTATACGATGTAAATGTTTAATATTGTATTTTGAATGAAAACTTTTTTTTCTACAGAAAAAACAATTCTATAATGAGTTTTTAACATCCAGTACAATAAATAAACAAAAACAATCTCTATAAATACGTTTAAAGGGATATTAAACATTTCCTAATTATTTCATGAAACTAGAAAAGACTTACGTTTGATTTAAACGCTTTGATTTAATTCGTAACTATGATGTGCAAAAGATACAGCGAACGGAGTGTATTTTTCGTGATAACTGTATAGACGGGTTTGTTAGTTGAAATGTGTAGTATTATGAGATAATAGAAAAAGACTCTCATATAGGGATTAATCAATTTTTTATTGGAAATATTTGTAAATAAACAATCAAAACGCCACACTCATTATTTTGCTCATAACTTAAAAACCTGTATATTTAGAGATTTGACGTCAATAGACAACTTTTTCAGAAAAAAAGATACACAAAATGAGATATGCTAAATTAAAATCGGATAATAAACAAAATAGTTATTGCAAAATCAACAACAAAATCGCTGTTTTTGAATATTATTACTATCCTTTTATTATTTATTTAAATTTGTTTAAATATACTTTTAGTAAAGAGTCCTATCGTGTTTAAATCGTGTGCAAAAGATGGGCCAGACCGATTGAATAGTTTTTGCGAAATTTAAATTGTTTAATAAGATTTGACTGCATGTATCTCAATAATCTGGGATTTTCTTTGTTAAGACGTATATTATTAACCTATGGAAAAAAAGTTAAAATGTAAAATGTACCTGCACAAAATAATTTATTAATAAATAGCACTTTTTAAGCTTAAGCTTTAAGGTTGATCTTCACCCTCGATTAATTTTTTTCTGATCCTAGAGATGGCTCTACTGCGGCATGCTGCTGTGGTAAATTTTTTAACTTAATTTTAGATTTCATTCATGATGACTCTGTAATATTTTTAAACCCTAACATAAATTCCAGTTTTCTATCATTATATCCATTGGCTGAGCTGCCAAGTTGTGTAAACAGTAATTAAGTAACAGTAAAGAGAGAAGGGAGTGTTCCAAAAAGTGAGTGTCGTCAGTCTTGCAGTGGCCACCCCACTTTCGGAGTACGGTACGTGCGACAGTCAAATGCACACAAGTAAGAGAGGGTGGTTTTAGTTATTAGGCAGGATAATAGCTGAATCTTTGGAACTGCTATCTTTAGTACTTTAAATTAAACTAAAACCCAAATTTTAGGGACTCACAATGAAGGTAGCATAAACCCCCCCCCCTCATACAAATTCTGGGTACGCCACTGGTTATGCAAGTGTTACGATAAATATACTGGCCTAACTTTTATGACTAATTATTCTGTTTTATTGTAGAAATTTCGGTGGAAGTCTAGATTCAAATTATGGTGAATTCTCCAACTTGATGTTCTCGACTATTCCAGTATATCAGGATTTCGTATATAAATACAACATTTTTATATGGAGAGACAGTTAATACTCAAGACCCGCGCTCGCGAATTTGTACGTACGGATATAATAAATTATTGTCAGATAAGTTAATATAAATAAAGAAATAAATTAAATCCGTAAGTGTTATAAATATTGAACCTTTTAATAAATTCACAACAAATGGTGTCAGAAGTGGGATCGAACATAAATTAGACTTATAATAATAATACAAGTGAATATAAAATAAATTGTGAAAATGACGACGATTTATGAGCTGACAGTGACTACTTTAAGAAGACATCTAGAAGACAGAGAATTAGCTTCTACCGGAAAAAAGGCTGAGTTAGTCCAACGACTAAAGAACGCTTTGCTAGAAGAAGGACTAGATCCAGAGACTTATATATTTGAAGACAAACATGATGCTGTCATCTCGTCGATTTCGAAATTAGAGAGCAAAGTCTCTGGCGATATTTCGAAAGTTTCCGGCGACATCGCTTCTTTAGAAAGCAAAGTCACTTCTGAGATGTCTGCCCTGGACGATAGAATATCTTCGTTAAAAAACCAAGTTGCTGCCGATATGTTAGCCTTCGAAGAAAAGATTAAAGAGATGGAAAGGAAGATGGAAGAAACAGGGACAGCAGAGAGAGGTAACAATCCGATTACAGTGGAGATAAAAGAAGACGAGACGAAATTTAAGTTGGAGACACGGCCGAAATTTGAAGGAAGTGGAGGTTCTATTCATGTTAAAGTCCCAACTTTCGACGGAAAATCATCATGGAACAACTACATGAAACAGTTCGAATCAGCCGCAAGAGCAAATGGATGGTCTGAAAAAGAAAAGGCTGTAAACCTGACTATCGCTCTTCGAGGAGATGCCTTAGATGTGCTTCAGACCATAGCCGTAGAGGAGACCGATGATTTCGAACAACTGAAGAAGAGGTTAAATATGCGATATGGCCACGAACATTTGGAGCATGTATATCAGTCACAGCTTAAAAATCGTAGACAGAAGAAAGATGAGGCTCTTCAAGAATATGAGGTAGATATTGCCAGATTAGTACGATATGCTTATCCAACAGCTCCCGAAGACATGATGGAAAAATTGGCCGTTCAAACGTTTATTGATGGTCTTCGTGATCATGAAATGCAGAGAACACTGCGATTAGCTCGTCACAAGACGCTGGTTGATGTCCTATCCGCCGCCCTCGAATATGAGTCAGCTACGCAGGCCTCTGGCGGTTACAGTAAAGTTAGGACTGTAAAAGAGGAAGAAGATGAAGATAAACTTGACCAGCTCTTTAATTTGATGAAAAGCATGACATGCAAGAAAAAGAAGACCATAAAATCAAGAAACTCACCATCAGGAAAACCAGAACGAGTCAACCCTAGGGAGGCAGCTTCGACCCGGAACTCTTCCAAAGACCCTCTTATACTAATAGCTTCTTTGAAATGTCGTGAAGATAGTGTATATGTAGATGGAGACATAAATGGTAAAAAGCATACGTTGTTGGTGGATACCGGAGCGACCAGAACCATTATACGCCCGACAGTTCTAAACAGCCGAAAGAAACTGTTACCAACGAGGTTGCGACTTCGGGCCGCTACAGGTGAAAATGCCAACATTCATGGAGAAATCCAGGTACAATTGGGAATTGGAGCAGAAAAGTTTGTCCATACTGTTATAGTTGCTGACATCGAAGAGGATGTTATATTAGGAATGGACGTAATGAATATGCATGGATTCCAATTGGATTTTAAGAATAAGGTAATCAAAGTTGGCAACGAGGAGGTATTTCTCCATCCACATAATGACAACATTGTGCAAGCAGCCATTACAGAAGATACAGTCGTGCCTGCGAGAAGCGAAACGATCATAGTAGCGCGACTACAGGGAATTGTAGACGAAGGGAGACCTGTTATGATGGAGCCTTGGAACCACGACGATGAGGTTGGTCGTGGAATCATAATTGGAAAGGAATTGGTGACTTCGGCTAAAGAAATTCCTGTGAGACTTATCAATGTCAACGACTACCCAGTGACCATAAAGAAAGAGACAAAAGTAGGAACTTGTGTACCTGTGACATCCATAATCCGTCAGGCGACAACATCTGATAATTCCAACGACAAATTCGACCAAATGGTTGCAGTTGCAGGACAGTCTCTAAATCAGATGGAGAAAAGAAAATTAAGGGAATTTCTGCGGCAGTATCGTGATATTTTCGTACCGAAAGGAGGAAAGACGGGAAGAACTACCGTTGTTAAGCATAAAATTGATACTGGTAATGCTAAGCCAATTCGTCAAACAGCTCGACGATTACCACAGGCGAAGAGAGAGGAAGCTGAAACGATTGTTCAGGAAATGAAGAAAGACGGGGTGATAGAACCTTCTACGAGTCCATGGGTCTCTCCGGTGGTCCTGGTTAAGAAGAAAGACGGAACGACGAGGTTCTGTGTGGATTACCGTTTGCTGAACAACGTTACCAAGAAAGATAGTTATCCTCTGCCTCGGATCGATGACACATTGGACACATTGGCTGGAAGTAAATTGTTTTCTACTTTAGATTTGAAGTCTGGATACTGGCAGGTAGAAATGGACCCAGTCGATAAAGAAAAGACAGCCTTCACCACAGGATCTGGATTGTGGCAATTCAACGTTATGCCATTTGGACTTTGTAATGCTCCTGCGACATTTGAGAGGCTTATGGAAAATGTGTTGAGAGGGTTATCTTGGAAAACATGCCTGGTTTATTTAGATGACATAATCGTCTTGGGGGAGACATTCGAAGATCATTTGAGGAATTTAGAAAACGTTTTTAATCGACTTAAAGCTGCCCAATTGATGCTAAACCCCAAGAAGTGCCAGCTATTTCAAGGTAAAGTCAATTATCTGGGTCATATAGTCAGTAAAGAAGGAGTGGCCGTGGATAAAGGAAAAATCGATTCCATTAAGGAATGGCCAAAACCAACTGACAAACATCAAGTGAGAAGTTTTCTTGGACTATGTACTTACTACCGGAGGTTTATTAAGAAGTTTGCAGATATCGCTAAGCCATTAACGCGACTTACGGAGGAAGCAAGAGATTACCGCTGGGATACAGACTGCCAAAATGCCTTTGAGACCTTGAAAAAGCATTTAATAACAGCACCAATTTTAGGGTATCCACTGCCAGAAGGAGAGTTCATCTTAGATACAGATGCAAGTAATGTGGGAATTGGAGGAGTGCTGTCTCAGATTCAAGGAGGACAGGAACGAGTCCTCGGATATTTTAGTAAAGTTCTTTCAAAACCTGAGCGGAATTATTGCGTCACGAGGAGAGAACTTCTAGCAGTAGTTAAATCAGTAGAGCACTTCTATCAATACCTCTATGGCAGAAAGTTTCTAATCCGAACCGACCATGCCGCCCTTAAGTGGTTGATGCAGTTTAAGAATCCAGAGGGTCAGATAGCCAGGTGGATCGAACGACTCCAAGAATACGATTTTAAGATTGAGCACCGAGCCGGAGTTAGCCACAGAAACGCTGATTCTCTTTCCAGAAGGCCATGCCCAGCAGAGTGTCCCCACTGCAACAAAACGGAATCCAAGGAAGCAGCAGTGCTAAGAACGACGATTGTCAACGACGACTGGACGCCTACTAAGATAAGGGAAGAACAAGAGAGAGATCCAGTTATACAGAAAATCCGAAAATGGAAAGAGGAAAACCGTCGACCACCTTGGCAGGAAATATCAAACCTATGCTCAGTAGTTAAGACGTATTGGGCCCAGTGGGACTCATTTATCATCGAAGATGGCTTGCTTAAACGAGTCCTGGAAAATGATGACGGTTCAGAGAAGAGAAGACAGTTGGTGATCCCAAAGAGCAGAATAGCCGAAGTACTTCGTCAGTTACACGACAGTCCATCGGGAGGGCATTTTGGTGTAAGGAAAACCCTTCAGCGAATTCGGGAACGGTTTTATTGGATGAACAGTTCCGACGACGTAAAAGACTGGTGTAAGAAATGTACTATTTGTGCTACGAGTAACGGGCCTCACCGGAAAAGGAGAGCTCCTATGAGACAATATAATGTTGGAAGCCCGTTTGAAAGAATAGCTTTGGACATTGCAGGGCCATTTCCAGAAAGTGAAAATGGGGGCAAGTACATGTTGGTAGTAATGGATTACTTCACTAAGTGGGTCGAGATTTACGCACTTCCAGACCAGAAGGCCGCCACCGTTGCAGATAAGTTGATCCAAGAATATATCAGCCGATTTGGAGTGCCTTTGGAGATCCATAGTGATCAAGGCAGGAACTTCGAAAGTGATCTATTCCAAGGAATATGTGATAGACTAGGCATGAAGAAAACAAGAACTACCGCGTATCATCCGCAATCGGATGGTATGGTAGAACGAATGAATAGGACAGTTGGCAAGTATTTGACAAAGATGGTGTCCGATCATCAGCGAGACTGGGACCAATACCTTCCGTTCTTCACAATGGCCTACAGATCTGCTGTTAACGAATCAACAGGCCAGACACCAGCCAAAGTCCTATTCGGACGCGAAATGCGACTACCTTGTGATCTAGAATTTGGGTGTCGACCTGGAGAAGATGTAGCAGGTGAAGATTATGTGATCGAATTACGAAGAAGAATGGACGATGTACATGAGTTGGTCCGTTCCCACCTTCAGATCGCTAGCGACCGAATGAAGAAACGGTACGATACACAAGCCGAAAAGGGTTGCTTTAAGAAGAACGACAAAGTATGGCTGTATAATCCCAAGAAGCGAATAGGTTGTTCTCCCAAACTGCAGCAGTTTTGGGAAGGTCCATACCTCATCATGGAGAAGATCAACGATGTCATCTACCGAATAAGCAAGATTCCGAGGGGAAAGCCGATGATAGTACACCATAACCGGTTGGCATCTTTCGAAGGTGACCACGACGTAGATGAAGAAGTGGAAGTAAACCAAGTCCAAGATGTGTTTGACCTCACGTTTGAGGAATTCATGGGTGCCTATGGAGGTACCGGTAAAGCAAGACATGGTGTTACCACTGAAGAAAAGCAAGATCTACTCGCGCTCCCCGATGACTACTCGCTGGCCCTTACCATCCCGGCCAGTATCAAAGACGCACCAGGGTTGGCATCCGTCTTTCGAAGGAAGTTTGGTCGAGTTGCAGAACTTCAATGCCAGGTGCCAGCTCCCGGTAAAACCTTGAAACTCCAAGATGCATCACGTTACCTTTTCTACCTGGTAACAAAAGACACTGCCCGTGACCAACCTACCTACCGAGATGTATGGGAAGCCTTACTTCAATTGAGAGAGCACGTACTAGAGTCCGACGTGCAAAAGTTAGCCATGCCAAAGTTGGAGTGCCGCCAATTAGATTGGAGGGTTATCCGAAATATGGTGGAGGAGATCTTTAAAGACACCGAAGTCCAGGTGTTAGTCTGTTGCAATCCGCATAGTTACTGGTGCGGAGAGAAAACCGTCCCTTGTCATTTTTATACAACTGGAAGTTGTAAAAGAGGGTCCAGTTGCCGATACCAGCATACAGTTCCGGTTCCAGTCCCGACAAGGTTCCAGGAGGAACCATCTTTTAAGAGGGGGGCAATGTTACGATAAATATACTGGCCTAACTTTTATGACTAATTATTCTGTTTTATTGTAGAAATTTCGGTGGAAGTCTAGATTCAAATTATGGTGAATTCTCCAACTTGATGTTCTCGACTATTCCAGTATATCAGGATTTCGTATATAAATACAACATTTTTATATGGAGAGACAGTTAATACTCAAGACCCGCGCTCGCGAATTTGTACGTACGGATATAATAAATTATTGTCAGATAAGTTAATATAAATAAAGAAATAAATTAAATCCGTAAGTGTTATAAATATTGAACCTTTTAATAAATTCACAACACAAGGAACACTATTGTTTATAAATACTAAAATAATTAACTAAAAACGCCTAAACAGGTTTTTAAAACTAAATAGGTTTTTTATAGATATATTACTTAATAGAGTGTAAATTTTATGATATCGTACTTTCAAAATAAAAGTTGCAGTATCTACTATTCTGTAACTCTGTAAGTTTCAGCATGACAGGTTCAAAATTCAAACTGATAACATTTCTATTAAATTTTGTTATAATCTGCCAAAGTGTTGTACAAAGTAATTGATATGGCAACCCTGTTAGTATGACGTTTCGTTTGAAGCGTTTCGAAGCCGAACGTAATGCTATCTATCGATGAAATACTATCATTGCTTCAGATGGAGCCATTTCCCTACATTACAATCTGAAGGCGGCAGTTTAAGACATAATTCTTCTTTAACGAGATTTTTCATGTTTAGGATAAAATATTTAACGTTTTATTGCAAATATTTTCCACTTTTACAGTTTTATATATGTTGTGATTAAAAAATTTTTCGGTTTCTTACCGGTAACTTTATTATAAGCCGAAACATATTAATTTTTCCTATTGGGACAAAACTGTAAATTCAAAAATTTTCAAAAAATTCATAAGTATTTCTTATAATTATATCTTGATGCTGTAAAAATATTAAGAAAATCCTATGTTTGGTTTTCCCGTTTTATACTTGGAAAAAAGTAGTTTTTTTGAATTTTTTCAAAAACGAAAACATGAAGTTTGCTTAAAAGTTGTCAAAATACTTCTAGTCAACCCATATACCTTCCCAATTTTTTTAAAATTTTTTGAATTTGGAGTTTGTCTTTTGGGAGGTGCAGATCAACCTTAAGCTTTTTAAGCTTATAAACATTTACAATAACTCCATAGAATTAAGTTCAAATTAAATGGCAAAAAATATTCGGAAATCTGCTTAAAAAAGACAACTTTAAAAAAAGAGGTCGTACATCCTTTAGGAACCAAGATAGCCCCTTTTTTAAAATCACTTTTGCGTTAATTACTAATATTGAGGGCTAAAATGAATCTTTTATGAGAAAAGTCAAAGCTTTTAACAAAACTTTGTTTTGAAAATGAATTATTAATAAAAACAAAATTTTGAAAATAAAACATTATTGCAAATTGTTTAAACAGGAGTGTTGTAAACAAAGAGCACTTTTCTTGCCGACTAGAGTAAAATGAGTGGGGCTAGCACTCTTAAAAAATCTAACACAGTTTCAAAATAGAGCGCTCAGAAAAACATAACATATCTCGGGTTCTACTGGACTAAATTTGCTCTTTCTTTTTTAAAACTGAGGTACAACGTTAAAATAATAACATTTATCGTATTTTCATTGCAAAATTATAAAAAACAAAGCGGCCAATAACTACGGGATGTACAAACATTTTCATAAGTCGCTTTTTATTGTTCTTTTTTATTTGTTTATTTAAAATATAATTAAACTAAATAAATAGTATTTATAAATGATATTAAATTGTTATTTAAAAACAATTTATAGTAATACTCTTATTAAATTTAAACAAATAAGTTTTTAGTATTAAAAAAATATTTCTAGAACAAAAAATCGTATAAAAACTGTTGCTATTTGCTATGCTTTCAAATTTATTTTTTCGTTTGTAACGTTTAGAAGAATAAAAGTCGAAAATTTAATAAAAATAAATGAAAGACTAATATTTAGCATTTTAAGTAAGTCCTTTCTTTGATTGTTTCTGAAGAAGCACTTAATTAAATAAACCCTATGATTCTAATCTTATTTAATTCAATTAATTATGTTTATCTTTCGGTGTGTCTGTTTGTTATTTGAGTGTTTTATTGGTGTTAAAATGATTTATTTTATAATTAACTAGGTTAGGATGTTAAAAGATGTACTGTTTCCATTTTATTGTACTTTATCAGTCTCGTCAATAAATAAGTGTCTCCATAAATGTTTAAAGTTTGCATTTTGTTATTAAAGTTCTACACAAAACGAAGTGATAATTATTAATACCTTTAAAAATTGTTAAACCTAGTAATTCAATTGGAATAATAATAGGATATAGAGATGTTCTTTTAATTTAAAACAAATAACTTTATGATCATTACTTAATGAATATCATTATATAATTGAGGAGCTCGCGTGCAAAACCGATATATCCACATTTTTACACAAAATCATGTTTTGGTGGTTTCTGGGTCTAAGCCATGATATCTATAGGTCTACATATTGATTTGCAACCAAAACCGTATGAATCCCTCCAAAATCTTTAATTAAAGTTCGACCTTTGGAGCAAAACTGGTTATATCCAAATTTTGCAGGCGGCAAAAGCGGATATTTCCAAATAAACAAGTCTGTGCGTATTCTGTTGCAATTTTTAGTTCGTTACTGACATTGGTTATGATCACACGTGCTTTCAATCGTGCTTAATAAAAGTAGTGTGTTTAAGTTTTACGTTAAAAATTGTATATTATGGAGGAGGATATTAATGTAAGTGAAGGAAGTGATGGAAGCAGGAAAACAAAAAGTCGCGAGAACAAAAGGGAAGCGAGTAAAAAGCAAAAGTAAGGTTAGGTATTGTTTTAAAATTGTGATTTTACTAATTTTTTTGTAATTTTAGGTATTTAGATCCCGACCCTAGATTAGAAGGTTTTACACGTCATGATGGTAAAACATATGAATGCTGCAAAGTGAGTACGCAAGATATTATAAGTCTTAGAAAACAGTTTTATAGTAACGAAGAGAAAATCCGCCAGGATATGTTTTTATGTAAATATATGTCTGTTGTGCCAGTTAAACGACGCAGACAAAATAAAGAAATGAAAGAAAGGAACGCAACAGTTTGTTACATGTTAAAGTCTGATAAAAATATGGTTAGGGTTTGCAAAACTTTTTTCTCTGCTGTTTTTGGCGGAACTAAACAAAAGGTTTTACATAACTTACAAAGGTTTTAGAGGAAGGAGGTGTTCCGAAGGAGAAAAGGGGAGGTGATAGAGTATCCAAGAAAACTGCATTAAAAAAAGAAAAAGTACGACAATTTATTGGTTCTTTGCGTGGTAAAGAAAGCCACTACAATAGAAAAAATATCGAAACGTATATATCTTTCTGCAACTCTTTCTGTGGCAAAGCTGCATAAAATGTATAACAGGCAATGTAATCCTGAAGATCAAGTAACCTACGATATGTTCAGAAATATATTTTTAAATGATTTTAATGTCAGCTTCTCATCCCCTACGTCAGAAGTGTGTTCCAAGTGCACCAGGTTAAAAGAGCAATTAAGACACACAAGAGACCTACAGCGAAGACAAAACCTCATTATGGAGTACCGCGTCCATAGAAAAAGGGCAAACACTTTCTATGAACTCGCCCAAGAAAAACCTGATAATAGCATAACCTTTTGTTTCGACCTTCAGCAAGTTCAACCGCTACCTCGAACACCAATCGGGGATGCGTTTTATTCTCATCAAATTAGTTGGTATGCTTTTTGATGCGTTCCTATAACGTCTCGTAATCCGATATTCTATGTCTGGACCGAAGATTTGGCTGGAAGAGGGGCCATTCAAATGGGTTCTGCTTTATTTCATCATCTTCAAAGTTTGAATTATGAAGGAGTACATCTTCTCAGACTATTCTGCGATGGATGTGGAGGGCAGAATAAGAATTCACATATCATTCACACCCTAATATATTGGCTTAAAAACCAGTCCCCAGATAATTTGACAGAAATAATAATAACATTTAAAGTCCGAGGACATACCTTTCTACCTGCGGACCGATCATTCGGTAGAGTTGAGAAAATCTTGAAAAGACAACCAGTCATAACGTCTAAAGAAAAATACATAGAAATGTATTCGGAAGTATGTTCGGTAAAAACACTTGGTTCTGACTGGCAAATGTATGATGTTAAAGAACTGGAAAAAGTGTATAAGAAAATAAATGGAATTTCTGAATGCAAAAAATCCACTTAAAAAAATTTGTGAATAAAAATAATTAAACTACTATTAAAGTAAAAAAGTTTCAATTTTATTGGTTCACAGCATCAGGTGACACAACTTGGGAGTCGCTTGCCAAGAAGGGAAAATCAGAAAATATACCGCTAAGTAGGTTACCATTGAGTAATTCAATACCAGATAAGAAGAAAAAAAGTTTGAATCATTTGATGAAAGAGCATTTTGGTGAAGATTGGCGAAACAGGGAAGACCTTTTGTGGTACAAAAATTTATTAGACAGTAACGGAGAAGAAACCGTAGATATTTCGGAAAATAATGAAACTCAAGAAGATTGAGACAAGCTATGTGATTGCCTGCACGAAGAGACTGCAATACATATTTAAATTTGTTCGTTCTATTTTTGCAAATATTACTTTAACTAACTTGTTTTGTTTATTTAATGAAAAATAAATAATTTTTTTCGCTCACAGTGTGTCATTTTGTGTGCAAAACCGGATATATCCAATGTTTTTTTGCTAATAACGCCGAGTTGTTTACTTTTTTTATAAAAAAATATACGTCATTCAGTTAGTAAACCCCATTAAATTGAAACTGTTTTCTCAAATTAATATAATTTTTTAAAATAAATATGTAGGGTATTTTTTTCATCTCCTGAAAAAACTTTAAAAGTGGATATATCCGGTTTTGCAAGCGAGCTCCTCAATTCTCAATTGCTGGTTAAAAAATGTTTATAAAAAGTGTACTTGAAAAAAATAACAATATTTCTGTAGATGCCCTGGTGTGATTATTGTTCTAAAACACGCAAATGATGTAAGATCCTAATAAAAACAATATAAAATTAAAAAACAGTTCAAAAGGTAAAAAACAGAAAAGCTGCACGTAAAGATGGAATAAACCAAATAAACTGGTAAAATATTGTGGAGCAACAATGACGAAACAAGTAAGAAAATTAGTTAACACAATTATAAAACACAATAAAATACCGAAAGAATGGGGAACATCCAGAAAACTAAAGAGGTATAATCACGGTAACATATTTATATTGTATAACGCTTTAAATGCGGCGACTTTGATGAATGTTTTTTTAAACCGAACGGATGCCGTTTTAGTAAGATAAGCGTTTTAGGTGGGAAGCAGTTCGTTCGTAGAGTGTAGAGTGATGTTTGTAGTAATTTAACTATTTTGAATGGATAAGGAAATACATTTATTATTGAATTGAATGATGACAGTGACGCAGAAAACATGGAAGAACGAGAAATTTAATTAAATATTTAAGTATTTTAAGTGGTTCTTTGTTAATTGTTGTGTTGTGCACTTAATATTCCGACAAATTACAAGTGCAATAACGAAAAGATTCTCGTTTTAAAAAAGTTGCTATATTTTTAGGTTTGTATTTTTGAAATAAATAAAAAAGCGGCGATATGCTTGCATTTTTTGCTTAATTTGAAAAATTTTGATTTGTATACTTATGTTAATTTTAGATTTATCTCTGTTTTGATAAAGTTCTTTTAGTATCAACAATTCTAACAGTAACAAGAGTAATTAGAAAAGCGATTATACACCATTTATGAATGCAAGCATGCGGTAAGAGGAAGGGTAAGGTGAAATGTAAATAAAAAATGGTCAAAATTAATTTTAACGCATACAATATATCCTGCTTTAACGGTATAAACTTAACTAAAAAATAAATATTTTTAATTACATATTTAATTGCCAGGACAACCAGCCGGCACACTATATCTCAAAGCAGAACTATCAAGTACCTACAAAGATGAGCGTTCTACTATATTTCTTACAGAACTATATCAACTTGTAATGAGGGGACTTATTAAGCCCTATGCTCTTTAATGTAATAATGGATGAAGTCATCAAATGACTGATATAACCTAACGGTAATTCTAAGAAGTCTTTAATTTGAAATTTCCATCCCTTTACTACTATGTAATTACCTATTTATCAGTCCTAATTGGAAGTCTTTTTAATTAAACAGACTCTCTTATCTTATTCCGTTAGAAACAGATAATAAAAATACAAAAAGACCACAAATTTTAAGAGTTATTGATGAAGAAAATTTCAGCGATTAAGTACACATGTAAAATTTAGTAGGCTGAAACTTTTTGTCGCTGAGGAGTGGATAGTGGGACCTATCCACACTAAAAAACATCTTTTCATTAAGCAGTGAAGGTTTTACAGACGGACTTACAGTAAATATGACAGACAGATCATGTTATTGTGGACTCTATTCGCTAGTTGTAGAATATTCGCTGACAATTAGATTCATTATAACTGTAATAATATATTATAATATTTTTTGCTTATATCAGTACTTACATTTAATAATGTTCACAGCATAATTTGTCTATATGAGGAATAAGGAATAACAGGGCTTCTTGTAACTGATTTAAGGGACAGGAATACGACTTCGTATACTTCTTATAAGCATGTCTTAGACATATTCGCCTGCGTTTGCGTCTGGACTCAATGCTGGTCAATCCATTACAGGAATGTTTACTTCATTTAAAAACTGATGAGTGATTCTCGTACTGTGAGGCTTGGCATTATCATGCATTAGAACAAAGTCATTTCCAACAGATCCAGCATAACAAAATCTTGGAGAATTTCATCAACGTACCTGGCAGCTGTTATAAAGCCTCTCGGAACGCTGTACAATTCTGTACGTGTCTCTAGAGAAATTCCAGCCCACATCATGATTGAGCTCCTTTGATAGCCTACTCTAGGACTGAAGGTACCTTCTTCAAAACGCTCATGTGGTCTTTGCCATACTCTCTCACGGCCATCTGGAAACCGTAAGGTAAACCTAGACTAATCGGTAAATAAAACGTGCCTCCAATTGTACAGTAAAATGAACATGGCTTCTGGCAAACCGAAGCCGCACAACTCGATGGCGCCTGAGAAGTTGTAGGTCTGTTGCAGGTCTGCGTTTGCTTAAATTTGCTTCTTCAAACCTTTGTCTAATGGGGACCGCTTCCAGGTCGCCTAGTGTAAGCTTCCGTTGACAAGAAACGTATAGAAATACGGTGCACAGTACTATTGGATATTTAATACTTTTGAGCAACATATCGCCTACTTCTTCCGTTTTGAACCAACGCTACAATAGAAGCCGCTGTTTCGGGATTTACAACCATATTTCTTGGGATTTAATCAACGCAACTAAACTTCAAATTGTGTTTGACACTTGATTTGACTTGACAGTTTACTCACATCAATAAGAACAAAAGAATAACAATAGAATACCAACAGCTACCTTTGTTTTAAAAGTGATAAAAATAGTGTATTCTTTATTTCTGATTTTTTTAAAACAGTTTCTTTCGTTTATGTTTACGTTATTATAATAATAAAAGTTTAAAGGCAATTAAAATTTTAAGTTTTTATTTTAAAAATGCAAGTGCTCCGTTTTTCGTGCCGGTGAGTGTAGAATCAACATGAACATCTAATTCTCACATTGGTTTTTCCACGTTCCTTACATGGGAAATAACATTCTGCCTTGCTAATAGCGTAACCTCATCAATAGTAAGAGAGTTAAAGTGCAGGTAACACGTAAACGTTAATACTAACGTAAACGTAAAGAAATTACGTTTACGGTCACTATACGTTTTAACTGTGAAGTGTAAAACGGTAAAACGTTAACGTCTAACGTGTGTTTCTAACCTTACTTTTACTCAGATTTGTTGTGGATTGTTTACAAATTCGAATGATTAGACAGTGTCCTTTTATATTTTTTTCCTGGTTTAGGTAGATTTTTTATGAAATATTTTGATTGCTTTTACAGCAGAATGGAAGATATCCTTAATATTGAAATGTTTGGGAAATCTGATTTCGAGGATAATGACATGGAAGATGCTGTACTTCTACGTGTATTTGGTAATAATTTATTGGGAAATTGGTTTCCGTCATTTTTTTTTTTCGATTTTTTTCACTATTCTTAGGTTACAATAATACAAACGAAAGATAAATCTTTGGTTAAAATCACAAAACAACAAAAAGTTTTTGATTTTCGGAGATTTGACAGACATTCGGTAATACTAGGAACAATTTGAATAACGTTAAGGGAATTCGTAAACGCACGCAAGGTTACGGAGACCCGTTAACGCAAACGTGTGTATTCCTATACCGCGCACGAGTAGCTGTCAAATTATACGTTAACGTTAACGTTTTGCCCTGCACTTTAACTCCCTAGTATTTAGCAGACGCTTCACATCTTCAATTTTAAAAGTTACAATATGACGTGTCACTTAACCCCTTGTTTGTGCCCAAATTAGCTCAATCGGGCTCAATTCGCAGTGGTATGGTGGAATTCATAATACAGTAACATCACGAGCACGGGCCATTCCATCCACTACGTAATCCATATGATTAGGGCGATGCTGTTTGATTAAACACATCAACTCTACCCTAACTGCATTCTCATAGTACGGAATATTTGTTCCCGGAGCCATTTCTGCATTTCAGCCTTTCGGTTGTTTAAAGTCCGCTGACTATTGTATGATGCATTATCCATAACCATGACGCAGCTATCTTCAAAACGTTGCAGAACGTATGGAAGTTACTGTTCGAAACGATCTGCATTTATGTCCTCATGGTAATCACCGGTTTTTTTTAGATAAAAAAACTAGATCATTGTCTTTTAGAAAGCCGCTGTCACTTCCAATATGGGTCACTATGAGTCGCTGTCCTTTACCTGTCGATGCTCGGAATCCTTAAGATAAACCTTTAACAAAAGCTTGCCGACTACTTTTTACAGTAGTGTCAGTTCACATATTTTTAACAGTATGTCCAGCATTGACCCAAGTTTCGTCTAGATTTTTCTATTTTGTTCACGGATCTTTGACATTTTACGGAGATAGTTGCGACGGCATATAATGATTTCAGGTTTCTCTATCAACGCTGAATTCCTGTTGTACTTACCATAAGTAAATTCCAATTTATGTAACTGCTTCCGCAAAGTTTCACGACTCATTTTGGAAATTACTTCATTAGTTTTTATTGCAAAAAAGATTTTATCTAGACTAGGAATTTCTTTATTAAATTAAAACGAATGAACTGTGAATCTTATTTCTGAATTATTATGTTTATTAAATTCTATTGGTTTTCTACCTCGTAAATGTGTATGTGGAACCTGAACTTCACCCGAGCGTTCTTTTTGACGGACACTCTCCCGTAAACAGTGGATGACGATACTCCTGTTAACGAGTTATCTCCTCCGCCTGAAACAATGTTTTTCTCAAATACTCATACACATTAGACACTATTTTTTAGCTTCAATTCCTAACTCTACGTAATGCCTGTAGTGCTCTCACCTAAGTTCCATCATAACACTTTTTTCTCGTCTAACTCTCGCGTACAAATAAGAATTTTATACATTATAGTTATGATAGCAATAAAAAGGTTTCGACGAAGAGGTAATGAAAAATGTGGTCAAATTTAAAGAAAGAAGAACAGAGACCACAGATAATTATGAAACAAGTATAAAGCAACAGTATCAGCATTGAAATTGAATGAACTGATTTTCAAAATTAAGTTTCCTTGTCCAAAATATCCTTTAACATTGAATGACCCATTCAATCACGCCCACAATTTTATTGCATTTGGAATATACCTATACAATTTCAAAAATGCAAAATATTTTATATTTACAAAACATTTCCAAAATTTTATTTCACACTGCACACAACTTTGGCAAAACAACAATCCAATTGATATGAGTGCCAAAAACCGATGACATGTGTTAAATGTTTGTAAACATTTTTAAGAAGCTATGTTTGCATGTAAGTTTGCTGATGGTTTGGAACATTTGACAACCAAGGAAGTATCAATAATGACATTTGTAGCTATTCCAGAGAATATTCTACAGATATTTAATATTTTTATGCATATATATGTATCTTTTATAATTTTATAATAATATATTCTTATAATTTACACAAAACTAATACCCAGCGACAGAAAAACTCAAAAAGAATATTATTAAACGGATAAAACATTTAAAAGGAGATCTATAAATTCGAGAAAAGCAAAATGAGTTATAGTTTCAAATAGAAAATGACCTAATTTTTACTAGTAGGAAAAAGTAGCCTATGGGTTTCAGGATCTACATCTCTGTTTGAGTCTCTCTCAACCTTTTAATCCAGTTTATCAAGGTTTTCACCTCCGATTTCCTTGAAGACGCATAGATTTCCTTGAAATTTTAACAGTAGCTAGAATATACATCAACAAACAAAATCTATCCTATCTCGATGTGTGCTTTTTCCCTGGGGGTGAATACCACCCCAAGTTTGGGGTGAAAATTTTTATTTAAAAAAATGCTCCACAGATAGATAGAGGGACACATTTTAAGCAAAAAATGTTCTATGGATTTTTTTAAATGCAAATTTTTTGACTTCGGGATTGGATTTCGTAAAAGTCTTTTCGTTTTTAATCTGGTTTACACGAATAACTCAAATATCTTTCATTTTATCAAAAAAACTGTAAGAAGTAAAAATTAATTTTGTGAAAAAACAAAGATATTTATATATTCAATTTTGTTGTGGACCCACAAACCTACAAACCGGAATGTATGTATGTGTAGCATTAGCAGGCCTTTTAGGCCCATTGCTGGATCGATAATTTCCATCGTTTTCTGTTCTTAGCTGTCAGCTTTCAATTTCTGATTCCCATCTCTCTGACATGTTCCATCACTACCTCTCTCCATTTCTTTCTTGATCTTCCTCTCTTTTTTGCCCTCAAGTACTCTCCAACCAATATTCTACATTAGTTTGTCTTCTCCATTTTCCATCTTCTATTTTTCCACCAAACATTTTGAGAAGTATCTTTCTTTCCAATGCTTCCAATCTGTTTTTTATGGTTTTGTTCATAGTCCATGTCTCGGCAGCGTATAGCAGTGTGGGTCTAATTATAGTTTTGTATACTTTTATTTTTGTATTACAAGATATATCTTTGGCCTTAATTATTTTGTTCATAGCCCCAACACGTCTGTTGATCTTGGCCAGTCTCAGGTTAATTTCAGTTTCTTCTTTACATGTTTAATCAATAAGAGTACCTAAGTACATATATTCATTCACCTCGGATCGGATACGGATCATAATCTATTACTAGCAAACGTCAACATTAAACTCAGGAAACCGGAGAAAAAAGTTAAAACCACCAAAATTAACATCAAAAACCTAAAAGACGACAACTGCCAACAGCAACTAAACTCAGAGATAAATAAATTAACTGAAGGAAGCGTTGAATGGGCAGATATGAAAAAAGCCATACTAAAAGCGGGAAAGGAGGTCCTAGGCGAAGAAGAGAAAATAACTAAAAAAGACTGGATGACACCGGAAATAGTTGAGCTAATAACTGAAAAAAGAAAATACAAAAATAAAGATGAAAATAAATATAAAACCATCAAGAATAAAATCAAATATGAAATCAGAATGGCTAAGGAGGAATGGATGAACAAAGAATGCCAGGAATTGGAAGAACTTACAGGCAACACCAGACAAAGAAGAACACTAATAAGAAGAGATAATAATGGAGAAATACTTACTGAAGAGGGCAAAATAAAGGAAGTATGGGAACAATATATAATCCATCTTTTCCATGACGAGAGAGAAAATGAACAAGATATAGGTGAAGAAAAACAATACCTACAAATTTTACCCTCAGAAGTAAAGAATGCCCTACAGAATGCAAAACAAGGAAAAGCACCGGGTCTTGATCAAATTCCAGTTGAACTGTTAAAAGCCTTAGATAACGGTAATATAAAGAGACTCACCCGAATTCTCAACCACATATAATATGTAGAGGGCAACATCCCGGAAGAATGGCTTAAATCGATATTTTTACCTCTACCAAAAATCAACAATCCCAAATCATGTAATGACTATAGATTGATAAGCCTAATGTGCCACCCTTTAAAGATTCTCTTGAAAATTGTTCAAAACCGAATTTATAAGAAATGTGAGGAGCAGATAGATGAAACTCAGTTTGGCTTCAGAGGAGGCATGGGTACAAAAGAGGCATTATTTGCGTTGACGGTACTCTTGCAGAAATGTCGCGAATATAACAAGAGTGCATATGTATGCTTCATAGACTTTAGGAAGGCCTTTGACGGAGTGCAGCATATGAAGTTAATAGATGAATTAAAAAACATCAATTTAGACAAAAAAGACATTGAGTTTATTAAGGCTATATACTGGAACCAGAAAGCAGTAGTAAAGGTGAACGATATAGAAACAAATAATATACCGATTGCGAGAGGGGTTAGGCAAGGATGCGTTTTGTCTCCGACGCTTTTCAACGTGTACTCACAGGTCTTATTGAGAAAAGCCTTATGGGAAAGAAAAGAGGGAATAAGAATTGGTGGAGAAATCATAAACACCATGAGATTTGAAGATGACACGGTAATTATGGCTGAAAGTATAGAAGATCTACAAACTTTACTAGATGCAATAAATAGTGAATGCATTCAAATGGGACTTGACATCAACACAGATAAGACCAAATTTATGATAGTATCAAGGAGTCCAATAAATAATGAACAACTAACTCTTGGTGGACAGCAAATAGAGAGAGTGACAAAATATAAATATCTGGGAGCTTACATCAACACAGAATTAGATCTAGACCAAGAGATCCGGTTACGAATAGAAATGGCAAGGGCAGCGTTCTTAAAATTCAAACAATTGTTCTGTGACAAAAATCTGAATACTGCGCTGAGACTGAGGTTTGTTGAATGTTACGTCTGGTCGCAACTATTGTACGGGGTAGAAACATGGACACTAAAAGCGCAAATAGTTAAAAAGATTGAAGCCTTTGAACTTTGGATATACCGGAAAATATTGAGAATCCCATGGACTGCCAGGGTCACCAATGAGGAAGTGCTGAGAAGAATGGGTCGAGACAAAAAATTGTTGAGAACGATAAAAGTACGCAAGACTGCATACCTTGGACACATACTAAGAAATAATAAATATAGCCTTCTGCAGGTCATCATGCAGGGTAGAGTCGAAAGAGGAAGTCATGGCTGCGAAATATTCGAGACTGGACAAACATGACTGTAGACGAATTATTCCACGTTGCAAAAGACAGAGAAGCTTTTAAAAATGTGGTCGCCAACCTCCGTTAATGGGGACGGCATAGGAAGAAGAAGAATAGTTCATAAAATGTCTTATAAAATAAGCTATTGGCTGACTTATTTCCTTTAAAATGAACCGAGATATAGCCCAAAAGCAGAACACATTTTTTTTTTGGTGACAGATGATACAAATTTTTCACGCCGCTGGACACTTCAATTATTCAATCGTTGGTATATTCATCCTCAAGCTTTGCAATAGCTTAACGCAACAGTGAGGAGTTTATAACTTATTCACATTTCTTTACTGAATGTGATACAACATCAGCCTTTTATAATAATGGTATGAACAATTTTTTTAAAATTACGAAAAAAAGATCAAATTTAATGGAAAAGGCAAATATATTTTTTAACAGAACCTCTAAAACAGAATAAATTCTAGTAATTGGTGTGTACTGTTCACTGTGTGTGTAAATTTAACAAAACTAACTCTTGAAAAAGTTGAATGTAGAGTACGAATTCGGAGGGGAACTGTCTGAACCTTTTAAAACAAATAACAGGCTGCGCCAAGGGGACCCCCTCTTCTGTATACTGTTTGATCTTTCTCTGGAAAAAGTAATACGTATGTCACAAATCACAACCATTGATTTAATGTATAATAGATTAGTGCAAAGCTGAACCATATTTTCAAATCGTCTGATATACCAATATGCCTTAAAAGAAACACGTTTAATCAGTGTGTTTTGCCAGTGTTAACTTACGGTGCGGAAACGTTGACCATGACAAGAAGAACAGTTCAAAAGATCCGTATGTGTCAAAGGGCAATGGAGCGTGCTATGTTGGGCGTTTCACTACGAGACAAGATCTTAAATCGCCAGCTACGACAAAGAACAGGAGTGGCTGATGCAGTAGAGAGAGTAGCAACACTGAAATGGAACTGGGCAGGTCACGTGGCTCGAATGACAGATAATAGATGGACAAAGCGGATACTGGAATGGAGACCAAGAGATGATACCTACCGAAGCAGAGGTCGTCCACCAACACGTTGGACTGACGATCTAAAACGTTGTCATAGAAATTGGATGCAAGAGGTACAAGATCGAAATAGATGGAAAATTATGAGGGAAATCTATGTCCAGCAGTGGATAAGCGAAGATTGAATGATGAGATTAGTGCAAATCCTTGCCTATGCTGATGATATCAATATTGTTGTAAGATGTTTCGAAAGAAAAGTACTAAGGCGAATCTATGGAGCAGTGAATGACAATGGAGTGTGGAGAAGACGATACAACTTCGAACTTTATAGAATATACCAGGAATCAGATATCGTAAAACATATTAAGATAGGACGTCTGAGGTGGATGGGGAATGTAATGCGGATAGAACAAAATGACCCAGCTATAAAAACGCTCCTTGATAGACCCATTGGTCAGAGAAGAGGAAGACCTAGAACAAGGTTAGTTGATAACATCGATGTAAACATGAGAAATATGGAAATACGTGCGCGGTGGAGAAAGGCGATGGATAGGGACGACTAGGGCTAGAACTCACACAGAGTCGTAAAGCCAGAATGATGCAGAGGTGCCAGCTGCTTTGGTAGCGAAGAACTAACAATTAAATCAATTGTTTTCAATAATTTAGCTTAAAGTGTCCAAAGTCCCGTATTAATTCCACAAAGTAATTAACGCTAAAACGCTAACACTTAGATCGAATGAATGCTCAACAAAGTACTCCTAGAGTTCAAAGAGAAATGAAAAATGCAATGCAAATAAAATATAAGGGGGCTATTTCCGGTATAACCAGAAATAGCACATCTTCAAAATATTTTCATTAAATATTCACTATTGAAAACTTATGCAGCTGAATTTTCAATTTTCAGATCTCAAATTAGTTTATATTGGCAGATATGTCTAATAGGTCACTCTCTGTGAGACACCGGATATAAATATATCAGCTTAAAGTGGGAAAGTGGGGAAGTTCCCGGGGGTTGGCTGTATATCTAGTAGTTAAAAAACTTTACAATGAAGTAAAAAATTCAGTGTGATTGGCATTTATGTTTAATAAAACATTAAAATTAAAAATCCAAATGTATTAAAATTGTTTAAACTGATCAGAACCAACTTTTTCAGATTATTGAGTGAACTTTGAAATATCAATTTAAATATCTAAGCAACATATTTAGCTTTTAAGCAAAAAGAAGAAAAAGTTAATAGAGTCCGCTTTTTGAACAAGTGTAAAAGATGTTATAAGCGACAGCGACATCCCATGAGACAGTGCCCAGCATATGAAGAAATATGTAATCTGTGTAAGAAGGCCATTATACAAGGGTGTGTTTTATGAAAAAAAGTGCAAGTGTAAATAATCCCAAATATAGTATTAGCAATAGTGCAAACCAGAGAAACTGAGTTAACCATAGGAATGTCAATGAAACTCTGAACATCGAAGAAACTAAAGAAACTATGGACCTTGAAAGTGAAGTAAGAATCGAAGAAATAATAAAAAGCCACAATCAGTTAATAAAGAAAGTAAATGAAAATATACGTGATAAATATAACTCTGATTCTAAGACATTCATTTTTGAAAATAAACAGGATAATAATGCAACATGTTGGTATGAATGCATTGATGTTAATAATAAAAAACTAAAAATTAAATTAGATACTGGAGCAAAGTGTAACATTTTACTTTTAAAGTATATACATATTTTAAATATAAATGATATTATAATTGAACCAGCAAATATATTTTATTATTATGAACTAGCAAATATTATTTTATTAATAAATCTTTAAATTTATCTTTTATTTTCAACATGAAAGTTACAAACTCAATCACATTTAAAAATTGTATAATTTTCATACAAGTTAAAACGTTTAATCAACTAAATTTCACATTATGTGAAATTTTTAGAATAACAATAAATTCAACTTTAATATACAACTTTAAATTTTACAAAACTACCAAAAATCCGTCTGAGTACATTGCTTGAGCTAAAAATTTTACGTAGTTTTAAGTATTATTTAAAAAACATATTATTCGCGTCAGAATACAACTCTGAACAGCAATAAGCGCAACCAGTTAAAATATCCGTGTCCCTATACACACAGATATTTTTTTTTATTAGAAATAACCCGCATCAACCATAGAAGGTTATTAGCGATGGTACAATATATAGACTATAATATATTATAGATAATGATTAATATAAAATATAAACTATAAAGTTTTTAGAAAGTTGATTATAATTTAGAATTTTTCTTGAAGTATCACTTATATTTGATTATACACTTTCGTGTTCTTTAAAAACCTAATGATTTTGTCACAATCCGCACTGTCAGAAGCGCACTTTATATCACTTGGTAGTCCAGTAGCTTGTCTTTCCATTTGATATAATGGACTTCTTCTTCTTCTGGTTCCTATCCGTTTCGGATGTTGGAAATCATATTGGCAATCATGACCTTGCTCGCTGCGGCTCGAAACAGCTCCGTTGAGGTTTTCTTAAACCATGTTCTTAAATTCCGCAGCCATGATATTCTCCTTCTACCGGGTCCTCGCTTACCTTTGACTTTACCTTGCAATATAGACTGCAGCAGGGAGTAACGGTGCTGATTTCTCATAACGTGTCCCAGATATTGCAATTTTATGCGTTTGATCGTAAACACAATCTCTGGTTCCTTCTTCATTTTTTCTAGAACTTCCTTGTTCGTGATCCTTGCTGTCCATGATATTCTCAGCATTCTTCTATAAAGCCACATCTCAAATGCTTCAAGTTTTTTAATAGTGGTGTCTGTAAGCGTCCATGCCTCCGCCCCGTACAACAACACAGAGAAAACATAGCATCTCAAATGTCTCATTTTTGTATCTAGGGATATGTTGTGACTTTTGAAGATGGCGCTCATTTTGTTAAAGACCGTTCTTGCCTTTCCTATGCGGCACTTTATTTCCTGTACATTGCTCCACTGTTCGTTTATAATAGTTCCCAGGTAGCAATACTGTTTTACTCGCTCTATCTGCGTCCCATTAATGTAAAGATGAGCCCCATTTATATTCTCCTTGCTGATAATCATTTGTTTCGTTTTGTGGGTATTAATGTTTAGTCCGTACTGTTGACTGTACTCGTTTATTCTGTCCATTAGCCTCTGAAGTCCCTCTAAACTATCTGCTATCACCATGGTGTCGTCGGCATATCTAACATTGTTTACTCTTTCACCATTTCACATTGAAAGTGAAAGGGTGAAAGTGAAAGTGAAAGATATAATGGACAGTCTATAACAATGTGGCCTACAGTTATATTGGTGTCACACCCGTAGCATATTCTAGGAGGTTCCTTCCTTAGTAGGTGTTCGTGCGTCAGTCTGGTATGTCCTATTCGGATACGATGTAGTACAACCTGGTGCCTTCACTTTACTAAATTTGGTGTTTTCGCTGATATATCTGGGTTTACTTGCCGCAATTTATTATTTGGTAGGAGTTGCCATCTTCGTAACCATAAGTTTTTTGTGTACTCATTGATGCATTTTTTCATATCTGAGTGAGGAATTTGGTTAGTTCTATCATCGGATCTCTCCATTTTACAATCTTCTTTGGCCATTTGATCAGCTATCTCATTTCCTGGTATCCTCACATGAGATGGTATCCACACAATATGTAGTTGTTTGTGATTATTTTGTTAAGTCACAAGGTCTTTTTTAATGTGTTCTAAAATCGGATGATTGGGATATATTTTATGAATTCCCTGGATTGCACTTAAGGAATCTGTGAATATTACTGTCATGTTTTCAGGTCGCTTAAGAGTTTGTTGTACTGCCTTGGATATCGCAAAAATATCAGCAGAATATATTGAGTAGTCCTTAGGTAGTGGAAACTTGAGCACAGAATCCTCTGTGACAATGGCTGATCCTACTGTTTCCAATTCGGGTGTTTTTGATGCATCGGTATAAACTAGTTGACAGGATGAATATTTATTTTTATTATTGTAGAAGTATTGGAGAAAAAGAGATGAAGGGGTATTGTTGAAATGTGAAGTTACTAATGCTTTTGCTAAATGATGGTCGAAGATTAGGATTTTGATTATAATTAGAATGGTAATTTGTGGAGAAAGTATAGTGGTAGGCTGGGTTGTTTGAATTAGTTGATAGCTTGCTTGCGTATTGTACACTGAGACATAATCTTCTAATAGAAAGTGAAGATTCATTTGCTTCGACATAAAGACTTTCAACTGGACTGGTTCTGTAGGCTTAGTGCGGTATTTTGTACAATATCTAATTTTTTTAATGTTGAGTCCTTAGCTGAATTATATACAATTGATCCATAATCTAATTTGCTGCGGATTAAGGATTTGTAAATATTTAGTAGCTGCGTTGTGTCTGCGCCCCAGTTATGATTTGATAGTACTTTAAGAATATTTATGTTCTGTAAACATGATTTTTTAAGTAATTGGATGTGTTTGTTCTAAGTAAGTTGTGAATCAAAAATCATACCTAGAAATCTAAGTTCCTCAACGTTTTCTAAAACTTGATCATACAGTGTTAATTTTGGAAGATTTACAACAATTTGATGTTTTCGAGAAAAGCACATTACTTTGGTTTTAACCGTAGAAAATTTCAGTCCTGTTATTTCAGACCATTCTTGTAGTGAATTAGTAGAAAGTTGAATAATGTTTGATGCCATATTAAGATTCTTATGAGAAATATAGATTACGAGGTCATCTGCATATAGGATTGCTTTAACAGGCTTTCGGATACTGTTCCCGATATCGTTAATTGCAACTAAAAAGAGTGTTGCGCTTAGTGTAGATCCTTGGGGTATGCCATTTTCTTGTGTATAGTATTCTGAAAATTCCTGATTTGATTTAACTCGGAAATTTCTGTCATCTAGAAAATTTTTGACGAATGCTAGAAAATTTCCATCTATGCCCCAATGCTGTAATTTAATAATAACGTCATATTTCCATATAGTATCATAAGCTTTAACTATATCAAAGAAGACAACTATAACTTATCGATAAGTTGCAAATGCCTCATTAACTGCCGATTCTAGCGACACTAAATTGTCAGTTGTGCTTCTATTTTTCCTAAAGCCGCTTTGCTGATTAACTATTAGATTTTTTGATTCTAAAAAGAATTGTAACCGTCTATTTAAAATTTTTTCTAGCACTATTGCTTCTTGGTAAAAATACTTTAGGAGTAATAAGCCCCAAACGACTAAGATGGCTAGGACAAATACATAGGATGCCACAGATTAGACTACCGAAAATGCTAATTGTCAAATACAATAGGAGGACGTCAGAGAAGAGGAAGATCCAGAACAAGGTGGAAAATGGATGTAGAAGATGATCTAAAATGACTCAACGTCACAAATTCGAGGATGAAAGCAATGGACAAGAAGGGATGGAGAAGAATGGTCAATCAAGCCATGGGCCTACTAGGCCTGACACGCTAATTATTATTATTATTAAAAATCGGAAAAAAAGTGGAACAGTAAGCGATACTGTATGTAGACTCTCATGGAGCTTCATATTATGTTTTCTTTGTTTTTTAAATTTAAGTAAATCATATATGTATTTAAAATTAAATAAAGTAATTTTATTATTTATTTATTTTTTATATTTTAAACAAATTCAATAAATTATTATATTTGCTAAAAACGCCACCTGTTAACGTATTAACAAACATACTTATGACAAACCTGTCAAGTTCAGAGCAAATATTAATAATAAAATATAAATTTTGATAGTAAATTCAATTATTATATAAACTAAATAATATGTTTAAAAATATAAATTGTAGTTATATGAAATTATTTTAAAACCAGAATTATTATAAAAATCTAAACAGATGATTCAATGTTGTTATTAATCGGATGGCATTTACGACTTTTATTAAATTTTGGCAATCGTTACGAATCGACTCTTTTAGTGACAGATATTCTTTTAATTTTTTACTTCTCATTTAATGTTTTGTTAGTTATTTTTCACGCAGTTTTGATGATGTGTGTTCGAGAATCTTCAAGATGTATCGACCGGCTGACAGATCGAGGCGTTCATGCAAGCGAGAATAGAGGTGGACTATTCCAGATTATTCTAGTACATAACGACTTGTATACATATGCTGTTGTATAATCAAATTGATTTTTTATTGATTAATCAGAGATACAATGGATTGCTAGGAGTAAAAACGTACCCTGGAACAGATATCGGATCTGATCACAATCCCGTAGTAGAAAAATTGAAAATTAAGCTTAAGAAAATTAAAAGAAAATCCATAAAGAAAATTGATATAAACAGCTTAAAACAACCTAACGTTAAACTAAAAGTCACAGAAAAATTAAATGAGGCAACAGCGGATATCACGCCAAGATCTAAATAACCGGCCAGTATAGAAGACAAATGGAACTGTATTAAAAAAGCTATCGTAACCACCACCAAGTCTCTGATCGCTTCCCAAAAGTACAAAAAGAAGAATTGGATGACTCATTATGTCATTATCAATGATGGACGACCGCAGATCATTTAAAAACAAAGACCGAACCAAACATCAGCAGATTAACCGACAAATACGAAAAGTGTGTCGCAAAGCTAAAGAACAGTGGCTACTAGACAGGTGTGCAGAAATGGAGGAATTGGAAGAAAAACATGACCACTTTAACATACATAAACTCGTTAAAGAAGTGACAGGTCATACAAAACCTTGCAGTTTTAACAGTATTGTGAAGGACAATAAATTAATTACTGATCCCAAGGATCTACTTCAACATTGGAGAAACTACACACAGCAACTATACTCAGACAACACTAGAAGAAAGTCTGAAAGTGAATATAAAAGTGAACCCTCCCCCAAAATATTGAAGTCAGAAGTTGTAAGGGCAACCAAACAAAGCAAATGGGAAAAAGCACCAGGCCCAGACGACACATTCATAGAGGTTCTAACAATGTTGAGTGAAGACAATATAGACGCCTTGGTAGATCTTTTTAATGACATACCAATTCCAAAAAAGCCAAACGCTAATAGTTGCGACCAATTCCGAATGATCAGCTTATTGAGCCAGGTCCTAAAACTCTTATTAAAGATAATTCACACAAGAATATACAACAGATGTGAAAGAGACATTAGCCCCACACAGTTCGGTTTCAGACAAGGATTTGGCACAAGAGAAGCACTTTATAGCTTAACTGTCCTACTTCAGAAATGCAAAGATCAGCAAAAACATGTCTTCCTATGCTTTATAGATTACCAAAAAGCGTTCGATTGTGTGAATCATTCAGAATTAGTAAGATTGCTCCAGGAACGTTCGATAGATGAGAATGACCTTAAAATCATAAAGAACCTTTATATGAATCAAGTGGCATCTGTAAGAGTAGGACTGGAATCTACATCATATTTCTCAATCGAAAAAGGTGTACGACAGGATTGTGTTCTGTCACCCCTCCTTTTAATCTTTATTCTGAAACTATTTTCGATAGAGCCTTAAGTGACACTGAAGATGGAATCAAAATCAACGGACAGACTATTAGTAATCTTCGCTATGCTGATGATACAGTCATAATAGCTGATAGCCAAGAAGCGCTACAACGACTAATAGATAGAATAAACACTGAAGGAGAACGACTGGGTTTGAAGATTAATATAGACAAGACGAAGGTAATGGTGGTTAGCAGAACACGAAATATGCAACTAAATATAAGAGTAAACAATAAGAACATCCAAAAGGTCCCTAAGTTCAGATATCTCGGTAGTTGGATAACTGAAGATCTAGATCCAGACATAGAGATACGTAGCAGGATTGAGCAAGCCAAAACATCATTTACTAATATGAGAACCTTGCTAAGCAACAACAGCCTTAACTTAACACTTCGATATCGCTTTGTAAAATGTTACATTTACTCCATAGTGCTATATGGTGTAGAAACCTAGACCATAAAGGCCAATGTGATGAACTGATTGGAGGCCTTTGAAATGTGGGTATTTAGAAGACTACTTAAAATTCCCTGGACAGATCACACAACAAATGTCGAAGTATTAAATCGAATGGGCAGAGAACTAGAATTGCTGCCAATAATAAAAAGAAGAAAAACTGTTTATCTGGGTTATATATTTCGAAATTCCAAGTACCAGTTCTTAAAGCTTATTATGGAAGGAAAATATTAAATACACAGCTTTTGGTTAACCAACATCCAATTGACAGAGTGGACAGCTACACATACCTTGGTACCAACATTAACAGCCAATGGGATCACTCCAGTGAAATAAAACAACGCATAGGAAAAGCGAGATCGGCGTTCATAATGATGAAGTCTCTTTTCAGAAGTCACGATTTACCACTTGCTACCAAAATCTCTCTCATTAGATGCTATGTATTTTCTACGTTATTATACGGAGTAGAGGCCTGGACACTTTCCGAAGCTTCTTTAAGAAAATTCGAGGCATTCGAGATGTGGTGTTACAGACGTGTTTTAAGAATTTCATGCTTGTTGCAACTCATTTTTTAGGGCAAGGTATTTGGAAAGAGAGGACCAGGGAGAAAAAGAATATCTTGGCTTCAAAACCTGAGAAAGTGGTTTAATACATCGACAACCGGACTATTCAGAATAGCAGCAAGCAAAGTTAGGATAGCCATGTAGATCGCCAACATCCGCAACGGATAGGCATCGTAAGAAGAAGAATGGAAAGGAAGATAGAAGTAAAACGGGGCATCGGAAGAAAGAAATACTCATGACTTAAAAAATCGGTTGCCAGTAAAGTCGGTTTTACGGGCGAAGATTTTACGTGACAACGTCTTTTTCTCGGTAGAATATTTATTGATATGAATATTATTAAATTGCACAATAGGAACAAGGAATTGAATGAAAATAAGAATTGCACAAATTTTAACTATAGAAATATATTTTGTTTACTAAAACATTGTACATGTAAACTTAAACTTAACTAATTTCTATTTGAGTGATTTTGTTGAGGATAGGACGATGATAGGAGAAATATGAAATGAAAGGAAGTGTTTCTGCTGTAATGTGTAATCCAACGCCAAGAACGCTCGAGAAAGACAGAGACACAAGCACGCACCGATTCAACGCGCCTAATTCTCTAGTGCTGCGCGCGCAGCGGACCGATCATGTTTGAGTGGGAGAGAGACGCAAGGCATTCGCCGGTCCGGCGGGCCTCTCTCTCGTTCGGTGACTCATCGTAACAGACGTGAGCGGGCGTTACACTTTTTCATGAGTGACTCCGAGCCACAACCTAATTTAAGACGTTGTCACGTCAAAACATAAGGGATTGGACAAACCTCGATGCCCATACACTCTTTAGAGCCACACAAGCCCGAGAGGAGTACGCCAGAATTGTCGCCAACATCCACTAATTGGATAGGGCACCATAAGAAGAAGATACATATGCTGCGCTGATATTAGTTTAGCTTAGTTGATAAGCTATTATCGTACTGTAAGCTTATAAATAAATATATTTACATAAAATTAGAACTGCTCGTTTTATTACACATGCTACAATATGCTGACTAAAAATGAATTGATCGAAAGTAGTGAATCGATGTCACTATGTTGTAAAGAAAAAAAAGTAATACAACACCAGTATAGAAGCTTCGCTTCAATATACTTTGAAAAAACAAAGTTCCTTATATATTCTGAAAAGCGGAAGATCTGACAACAAGGCAAATATCATATGAAGATCGAACGTATTATACAACCCCTATAAAACAAATTTAATTTATCCTATTAGCCGCTTCTAAAATTATTTAAACGTTCCATACATTTGCCTTACATTGCACTGAAACAAATGCGGAAATGTTTAAATTTATTATATCATTTCCAACTGTTATTTTTGTCAGTATTTTACAATCTATGTAATAAATCAAACATATTTATCTAACCATACTAAACAAATGTATACAGAAAGGAGTCATCCGCACTCAAATGTGCAGGTTACGACGAAGAGATAAGCACTAACACATCGTTTTATTTCGCGTCTATTCTAGTACGATCTAATTCGTATCTTATTTGTCGAAATATAAAAAATGCATTAAGCTATGCATATCTGGCACTAAAATTCTTACTTTGTCATTGTAATGGAAAGTAGCACACTTGTACGGTTAGTAGGTATGAAACTGATAATTTACAATTGTCGTTTCGCTAAACGGTTGACCTGTAAAATGTTATCTAAATTATATTAAAACGTGAAAATTCAATGACTATAAAACGTTAATGATTGATGCTATTGAGAACAGGTAGCTGATATGAGATGTCAAGATGTGTAGGTTCTCACAGATATTTTTTATGAATTTCAATCAAATATTCACTCAATAATTCTTGGAGATAACTAATAAAACCACTTTTAGACAAAATATATCTACATATTTCAATTTTCTTTTTATACTGGGACATGAATTTCAATGTTTTGCTATCAATTCATAGCTTTGTCTATTTTGTAGAACGATTACACAGGCCTAGAACATTTGACCAATAGGTATTCGGACCCAGAAATGAGAATATACTTTTTAAAAGGTTTTTGTGCGCTGGATGCGAACGTGAGCTGGAAATTGCCAAAGAAAAAATTCCTGAGATATCCTAACAACCTCAAAATACAAAAATAGCGGTTTTTGGTATAGACCTATATACTGATACTATATACCTCAATCTATTGAGATGTTACTTCAATAAAAAGAAAACATTAAAAAAATTATTTTCGGGCCAAAAAAAAATTAACAATAAAGGTTGCGATTACGCACCTTTGGCCGTAAATGGGTTAACATAAACTGAGCATACCAGCAACGAGCAGTGACGACAAATCTTTTCGATTAGGTTGTATATATTGAAAAAGTTGTATTTTATTAATTTTATTTTTATTTATAATAAATGTTGTAATTTTTAAAATATGTGGTTCGTTGTTTAATTTAATATATACCTCAGCTAGCTCAATTATGTGTTCTAAGCAATCTGTCACTGTGTGACGTCGACTCTGTAGTCTCCTGGTAGAGTTCAAAAAGAAATTAAACCAAAATTTACTTTAGACTTTTGATAAATTAACCCAAATGAAGCACGTTATTTATTAATATTGAACAAATTTAATATAAACAATAAAATTCGTCTGCAACTTGGGTTGCCTTTAAAAATTTACAAAAATAGGAATCGTATAAATCTTAATGTGGTTTAGTGTCGTGACAATAAAAATTTATTACAAAATGTGGAGACTCTCTACAAGTACCTAAAAACTAAATAAATATTGCAACTTTATAAAGTGTTTAAATGAACTATAAAGAAAAAGAAAATGAACACTTTATTCCGCTGACTTTTAACTTGCATTCAACTATAATCAAAATTTCAAATGATCCCCAAAATTATTATTCAACCTCACTTTAAAACAGTTCTGATTTATTTAAAGAAAACTAACTACTCGCAAAATAATCGGTGAAACTGGAATATCAATCCTCTCTTCGGAAGTTAAGGTACGTACTATTCTATTTTTAATTTAATGATCATTAATATTTTCAATTTTTTAAGGCCTATCGCAATTATGTTAATTCATGAATTTTAAATTTTTCAATTTAAATGACATTTCTGTACTCCAATAATAAGTTATAAGTCAAATTGTTTCTCTTACTCTCTGGAACAAATTCTGGATATCTCTGCTGTGGAAACTGTGGAAAAACTAAAATTCTAATTAGACGAGTTAAAAAACACTCCCGACCTATTCCACAGTTTCAGGGCTCCCCTTCGTCGAAAAATCCTCGTCGGCCTCCTCAAAAAAACCTATTATCCGTTGCTAACAGCAACCAACGTTCTTTTTTCTTTTCGTCTTCTATTTTTTTTTAAACCATAAAACTGTCCTGTTCTGACACATTTGTCAATCCACATTAATTTCTCATAATCACTTTAATCACATCTAATTTGGGAATTTATAAAAAAAAATGTTCAGATATAAAACTTATTCTATTACAATGCTAATACAATTTATTCTTTTCATCTCCACATCATTGTAATTTCTTATTTAACAAAACCCCTATTAATTTAGCTCCCACAGACTTGCTTGACAGTTTATTTTCTGACGTTTTTTTAAAATTTCTATGTTTAAATATTTTTTAAGAATTCTTCTTTTTTTTTTGTTCTTTTTAAGGTTTAGACGATTCACCTATACTTACACTAGGCAACTATACTATTCAGAAATTATTAACACTATACCAGGTAAGTCAAAATTAATTTATTTAACAATTTACTAATCTTTTTCTCTCTTTTATTTCATGAAGCCATCACCACATTGTGATGGCTTCATGAAATTCATGAACAACAAACTCATATAAAAATCCATTTAAGTTGTATCCTTTTTAACATATTGAAATCATTTCAACATATATATATATATATATATATATATATATATATATATATATATATATATATATATATATATATATATATACAATTGGATAATTATTTCTTTAACGCAGATTATGAAATATGGATTATTGAAGTGTTGCATTACATTGCATACCTAATACCTAATACAAATTTGCATACGAATATGGATTATTACATTGAATATACACAAAACTAATAAAAAAATATCGCATTTCTTCTAAAATTATTACATAATAGTTTTGCATCGAATAAAGTAAATACTGTTTACGTTATTTATATAACGAAATACCGACTATAGTCAAAAAGGTAAAACAGTATTATAGATATTAAGAAAAAACACAAACGCAAATAGAATAATGAAAGTGAAAACTTGAAAAATTTAGACTAAAAATAAACCGTCTAAAGCTAAGCGTGAGGTATAGTTGCTTCCATATTTCTATCGCACATCGAAAAAAGTAGCGGTATAAATGTTTAAGAAATTCGGCTTTCCAGGGATAGATCACGATATTGGTTGTTGCACCGACACAAATTTATTGATGTACCTATTAAATCATAAAATAACGACGTGTAATATGTGTATGGTCAAAGAGCGGAGAAATCTGATTCTGGAAAAAAATCAAAACGTTATATTTCTTTGATTTTTTAATGGTTAAAAGTGAAATATCAAAAAATTATCTCTCTGCCACACTGTCAAAAAAAATACTAGGTGATATATCGGCATTTTCTATTAGCGTTTAACGATGATGTCACAGAAATAAAACTGGAAAAATATTTTTTATTTAAGAAAATAAGCTTGCATTAAAGTTAAAACATTATTGTTTTAAACATAAGTTAACAATTTATAATGAAAAACTAAATTGTTTTAACTGAAATTGTCACCACATTAGCGTACCTTGTATAAAATATTTCTTCTGCAGACGAGCTCTTATCATCGTCACTATTAAGCAGGTAAATAATAAATTGTCCAGTGTTTAAAGTCAATTGTCCTAGTTTTGTGTACTCATTTTCCACATTAACTACATGGTTTACTGCCAATTCGTTTTTTACTTGTTCCCAAATAAGTTCTATGGGTTTGAAAATGCAAAAGTAAGGTGGACCTCAAAACAGTATGGCCATAATCTGTTACAATTGTGTCCATTGTATACTGTTTGTCATAAGTTTTGGTACGAACCACTTCAAGTAATTGTTTCTTATTATAGTTTTCTTCAAAATACAAATCATTATCCGAGAGGAAACCTTGCAGTTCCTGTTTTAAAAACAGACTGTCTGGAATTTTTTTTAGAAGTCTTGAGTGATGGCTCTGACACTGCTGGGTGTCATATTAGGAAGTAATGTATTTTAAATCACTCTTCGAATATATTAGAATTCATATTCTGATGAAAATCTACACTACATTATTCTATTTTTTTTGCAAAGCTTTAACCCATTTGGCACCCAACCATTTGAAGATCCACAGTACACAATAATTATTCAAGAACCTTAATTCAGAGGTACGCTTTCAGCTGCCACCTAAGTGAACCATTAGTCCCACCCTTGCTAGCAGTATCATGGGTGTTATACCATGTCTCGTCTAAATAATAAATTGTTCGTTTTTGGTCTCGATATTATTGAATTTTTTCTAAATAATGTAGACGCCAATGTACTACCCTCTTACTTTCCATAATAGCCACTCAATTATCAACGATTTTGAATTTAAATCCGTTGATTTAAAGTTTTTTCAGCCGTCTGCGTAAAGTGGTTTTATGGCAGGTTCTTCCCATTACAACAAGCTTAGTGTATATAATATAATTTATTACATTTTTTCCGTATTCCATATATTAAGATGCTTAGGTTTTCCAGCATCCGATCTTGTTTTTCTCTTTTTAACACCACTCTTCACAATGTCGCGCATCGTAGAATACGGAATGTCTGTTAGGAAGGCCGTTTTTCTTATGACACTGCCTTTACAACTATTTTCAGGATCATTTTGCAGATTTTTGTAAACGATCATACTAATTTTCTTGGATTGTTCATTCAAAACAATCCTTTTGTTTGGAAGTTCTAAAATCTTTTCTACAGTTCCAGTCTCAGTGTCTTTTCTATTTCACTTAAATGATTGTCGACTATTACACTTTCTCTACTACTACTTGGGTTCTCTTGCGTCCATGGACAAAAACCTGTAGGTCATTTTTCCTATGGTCTAAACATTTTCTTTATACACAGATACAGTTTCAAAAAACAAGCACCAAAAAATACTACAATTATAAAGACCACCTCAAAACAACGAAATTTTAACACAACTCAAAATTGAAGTAATTCACATCTATAATCAACTTCGTTGCAAAGATGACAACTAAACGAAAAATTTGTGTAAGTCCAGTCCCTAAGATAAGCACTTGCCGGTATTGTAACAATAGCATTGTAAATTAGTCATTTTAGAACTTAAAGCAAACACTTGCGTATTAGTACTACTCATTTTTGGTGGTAAAAAAATATCTTAATTTGTCTGGACTAAAGGTGGTATTTGTTTGAATTTGCCGACGGACGATAAATAGATGGAGGCAACTTTACATAGTGCAGTATGAATAGCTACCATGGTGAAACTCGTATTTTTGATCGGACTTTTGGCATTTTAGACAGTTACGCTTTTTTCTAAGCATTGATCACATTCAAAACAAACAATAAATAACTGAAGGAAGCAACAGGGTAAAAAATACGTCAAATTATCTCTCTGGACCTCGACCTAACAAATTTTTTATGTGTACTTAAGTTTAGAATGCAAATACTTTTGCACCTTTCTAAAAATTATATGTTCCTTATCTCTGACAATGCAAGAGTAAACCATTCTAAGAACTTAAGCTGTATGCAGAAGAATCATATCCAGTCGCATGGTATATATTCTACATTAATAGAAACGACAGTTCTCATTGTCTGATTTTTCTATAGTAGAGGTGACACTTCAAACTGCTGTATCTACTACGAAGACTTACTGCTAATTTAATATCTTTTTTGCTCTTTTAGAAACACGCTTTGAGATTTCAGATTATGACAAAAATCTTCTTGCCTCTCTTAGTCCTGGCGTATTAATTAAGCGGGTGAGATCCTAATTGATTATGTTCCCAGTAATGGATTTTCCTTTTTACTTGAGTTTTGATAGTCTATAAAGATTTCTGTGTCCAGAAAAGGTGAGTTTACATTTTGTTTAGCAAACTTGTCAGCTTCCTTAATTACCATGCCTTTTTTATAACCTGGCTCCCATATAAACGCTACCTTATTTTTTGCTGTGAGTTTCTTAATCAGATTGTTTGCAGTAGTTAAGAATAAGTAAAAAGGTTTATACATACATAAGTGTGAACTGCCTTTTGTTTGAAATTAGCCTTCGGTTTCCTCATCGGCCACTGCTCTCTGAGATACGATCTTAAAATAAGACCAAAGAAAAAAATTATTGTTATTGTAAGAACAACACAAAAAATCAGAACAAGTACCATGGGATTGCGTGGTAAGATTGTCTTAAAAAACGTTTGACTTATACGAAATTGCCATTTCATTTGATTGGACTTTATTGCACCTATAGTTTTTACATCTTTGCTGTTTTCCTTTCTTTGTTTAGTATTATTAAGTTTAGTGATTATTTTACGATAAAATCAGAGAGATTTTCTCGCTCTTCTTAAATAGTCCATTTCTACACGTCAATTTGTTTTTTTTTTTCAATAAGTTTAGTATTTTTATTACTTCTGGTCTTGTATTTTTTGCTATATGTCCCTTTTTGATGTTCCTAGTTTAGCTATTACTGTCCCTACATTTTATTTCTTCGCAATTTTTCTTAAAAAAATTGGGGATCTTACTGGATTCTTTAATGGCTATCGTCGCATCTCTCCATCTATGTTTTTATCATTTGTTGTTGCCTGTTCCAAATCAATTACCTGCCATTGCTTCATCAATATTAGTCTCGCTCACTTCTTCGAGGGCCTTCTGTTTATTTTCTGTCTTAGTGAATCCATTCTAATATTCTTCCAGGCTATCTGCCTGCTGCCATCCTCTTTATGTATCAAAACCATGCCAACTCTATTTTCTCAGTTAAATTTCGATGTAGTTAATTCAGTTACGTGTTTGTTTTTATTACTCCAGTCACTCGAACATTCCAATTTTTTCTGACTGAAACGATTCACTTGAAATTTGGTGAGTTGATGGAAAAGTGCTCAAGTTATATAACGCCATACCAGAAGTCCTTCCGGAAAAAGTAGGATCGACAATTACAAAAAGGTAAAGTAGCTGAAATAGATAGCTTAACAGTGGAACTGTTAAATACACTGGCAAAAAAACTTGAAAAACCTTAGCACGCATATTCATGATCTGTCTAAAATCAAGATGCATATCAGACCACTGGAATACATCACAATACATTCATAGAAAGGTAGCAAATAGAATATCAAAAACTACACACTTATTATAAGTCTACTACCAATCATATACAAGATATTCACAGAGATCATTAAGAACAGATTAACAAATGCATTAGATGCTGCACAGCCAAGAGAGCAAGCTGACTTTAGAAGTGAATTCAGTGGTCTGGATCATATCCATATGCCCCAAGGCCTAATGAGTAGATCTAAAGAGTAGATCTAAAGAATTTAAAATACTGCAAATACTAGTATTAACCTTCATAGATTTCGAGAAAGCTTTCGATCCTATATATCCCAAGGCAGTAATAAAATCTTTGACCAACCAAGGCATTGACAAACAATATATAGAGACTTTAGCAAATGTATACAGACTAGCAAAAGCTAAGGTAAAAATGTTTGAAAACACTCAAAAATTTCTCACTACCAGAGGTGTCCGACAAAGAGACGCAATATCACCAAAGCTCTTCACTACAACTCTAGAAAATATATTCAGCAAAATAAACTGGAAGCCATGGGGGGCTTTTTCCTTCTACATCATATTTTATTTTAGTATTTTTCATTAGATCCAGAAGTTTGACTGGGTTACAATGCATTATTTTTGAAAAAATTATATTAAATTGTATCGTCTATTTTGATAATTTCTAAAAAAATGTTCTTTTTTTAAATAACTTAAAAACTATAATATATACAGGGTGTTTCAAAAAGGTATGTCATAAATTAAATCACGCATTCCGGCAACAAAAATAAATTGATTGAATCCAACTAGTACAAAAGTTTTACACAAAAAAAGTTACAGCTCTTTGAAGTTACAAAATAAAAATTGTTGTTTTGCATTATCTCCTAAACTACTAGACATTTTGTAATAAAAATGGACACGTTACATTCTTGTTCTCAAAGTATTTTTCATACAAAAGACACAACAAAATCTAACCGCACAGAAAAATTTTAACGGGGGTGTGCAGCCCTAAATCCCCCCAAACTTTTGAGTACGTTCAAATTAAATGAATTTTGTGGCATCATTAGTTTTAACACATTATTTTTAAAACTTTTTTGCCTCTCATCACTTTTTCGAAACACTAATTTTTTACAAACAGTTCCATCAATAATAGTCAATAATTTGAAGCTATTATTTATTGTGTGAATAAGATTAAAAATTTTGATATTACAATGGCCTACACATTTCAGGAAATGGCAAATATGCATTTAACTTTGGGTAAGTTGGATTAGATTAAATTATGATTTCAATAAACTATGGGGAATATCGTAGGTGAATGTCAAGGAAATAGTGCAGCAGCCGCAAGGCGTTATGCAGTAAAATACCCCAATCGAAATACACCCGATAGACGATTATTTCTGAACATTGATCGTCATTTACGGGAAACGGGTATATTCCAACCACAAGTTGCTGGCAATAGTGGTCGTCTAATAATGGATGCAACTGATGAAGACATTTTAGAAATCAATGAAGAAGTCCCTGGAACAAATAAAAGGGTAATAGCTGCTCAACTAAATGTTCCTCACGTAAGGGTTTGGAGGCGTTTGAAGGATCAGCTGCTTAAACCCTATCACTTAACAACGGTTCAAGAGTTATTGGTTGAAGACTATCCTAAAAGGATTGGATTTTGCGATTGGGATATCACCGATTAAAATGTATGTCTTGGTGTGAACACCCTCTGTTTCGGGTAGTTCAAACCTTAATTTTTTACAATTGAAGGGTAGTTTGGCTTTTTAATGAACCTAGCCGTATAGTTCTTGAAATTACCTTTCAAATGGCATATATCAAAGCTTGAAAATTAACTTACTTGGAAGAATTTCTTGGAACTCTATGGAAGAATGACCAATGATATTTTTTGGAGATAATTTTGGAGTATGAAAAATATACGTATTTTGGACCTCTCACATCTCACATCTAAAGTACGCATAATAGTTTTATATATTAATATCTCTTTCTTTGTTCTATGACGATTTTCTTAACATCATTGGACATTTCAAGTATTCTACAGCTAACTGTACTATCAAAAAGTACAGGGGAATTCAATTGTGTGTCTTCCTTTTCTCCCAAAAAACAATTTACCATGTCTTTGTAGCTGGTAAAATAAGTATTTCCCCAATTGTATAGGGTTTTCCACACTTGGCTATTCTTAAACTGGTCAAAAAATAAGCTTAAACAGCATTTTTGTTGCTTGAAGAAAAAGCAGCTATTTTCTTCTGCTCACCTTTAAGTTTAGCTTCTTGCATTTTAAAAAAATCTAGCAATTTTTCTGATAGGTTCTGGTGTTTCAAATTAAAATGCCGCAGCAAAGAACGGCTTCATTGAATGATTTGAAAAGATCTCAAAGCATATTACAAATAACTCTTCGTTAACATCGACAAAAGAAAATCCCATTTTTAAATAATTTGAATCATATCGTGTGTTAACTGTTTTTTGTATTTTACGATTTAAGTTTATATCAACGTTTGTTACCTTGCTTGAAGTACACGGTAAATCACTTGTTTCTTGAACAGAACCTAAGGCTATTGGCGACTGCTCCACAATTTCACAATCAGCGAATTTCAACAATGCTCCCGTACTTTAGTTTTCTGGTCACCTACTGTACTTGTAACGTAAAATACTATTTTATATTTTTGTGTTATTTTATGCGGTGTTAGGTTTGGCTGCGTTTTTCTTTTTGGTCTATCTCCATCTTCAAAAGATTGTTTATCTCTAAAAATTTCGGTTAAATAGTTTGTTTCTACATTTTCTCATCTATTTCGCTATGGATCTGTCTATCTAGAGGAATCTTCAATAAAATTGGAGATAAACAACAATATTGTCTTATACATTTTATTCTCAGTGCTTTTATATTTTTGAAAAATTATTTAAAAATTACTAGAATTTATATCCAGTGAACTTTTGCCAGGGAAATCAAAATTAACAGAATAGTGCCATGTAGTGGAAATGTGAGATACCAGAAAAAGTGTGCAAAAATGAGACAGTTAATATTTTTAAAGAAATAAAAACAGAATTTTAGTACTAATATATAAAAAACGATAGCCAAAATTTTATTATATAGCTATTATGCAATGAAAATATAAACTTATTAATAACTTAATATTCCTTTAATGTTCTAAAAAAAGCGTAAAATTACTATATGCATTTCTAAATAAAAAATAAAATTTTAATTCGTTTCCCAACTTTCATCGTTTGAGTCGCTGTTTGATTCGGTTTAAATCGGTAAAAACCGTCGATATATCGAGATTACTTCCATAGTAGGTAGCCCTTTTGCGCAACAGTCTGTCTAAAAGATTAATTAAGTTAAGTCCAATTGTTTAGCAGGTGCAAAAGTGAGACATTCTTTACGATAAATATGAGACAAGGTTAAGTAAAAAATGAAACTGATAATTATATATTTTTTAGCAAAATGCCAAGAAAATATGTGAAAAAGCTAAAATCATATAACGATGAAGACCTTAAGGTAGCATTAAATCTGATCAAAGAATGTAAGATTCGTTTAAGAATAGCATCAAAACGCTTGAAGATAGAAAAATCCACGTTAAGTAGACGTTTCCATGAAAAACACAATAAAATGAAAGGTCGAAAAACCGATCTTAGACCCGAAATGGAATGATCTGGCAGAAAAACTAAGAATTTTATCCAAATGGGGTTTTGCCATGACAAAACAAGAAATCTTAGAAACGGTCCAATCATTTGTAGATGAGAATAACATCATAACTCAATTTAAAAACAACAAATCTGGGCTCGACTGGTTTTGTGCTTTTTGTAACAGGCAAAAGTTAAGCCAGAAGAAGATGGAGCAATTAGCGATCCATTTTTATTTTATGGATTTTACGACGCTTACAGAAAACCATCAATAAATTAAACCTAAGTAACTCACCTGAGCTTATTTGGAACATTGATGAAACCGATCCTTCTTGTATTAAGGGTGTGGCTGGAAAGGAGCAAAAAGTTCATGGGAATATACAGAGCGCAGGAAAAGAAAATACCTCTATCTGACATGTATGTCAGTTTCCGGCAGATTACTACCACCACTAATTATTTTTCAAGGAGCCAACTTATGGTCTAGCTGGAAGGGACAACATGACATACCAACCACTTTGTATACATTCTCGGAAAAAGGTTCAATGACTACCACTATTTTCCAATAGAGGTTTATAAAATTTTGTCCAATAGTACCCCAATGACCATTAATTATAATTCTCGAAGATCACATTACCCACTTGGACAAAAATACAATTGAACGGGTAATCGCAGAAAATATAACTTTACTGAAACTTCCAGCACACACCACCGACCTTTTAAAACCTGTAGACAAATGCTGCTTTGGACCACTCCGTTGGTCCGAAGGCTCCGTTGGAATGAAAAATTAATTAACTGGCAACGTAAAAATCAAAGAAAGTTATGGAAATCTGAATTTTCGGATTTATTATGTGAATTATGGAATAAAGGAAACGATCATTAGCTCCTTCTCTAGTACTGGAGTCTTTCCCTGTGACAGAACAAAGTACCCCATAGACCGTGTGGGTCCTGAGAAACTGAATAGGTACTATAATGCTGAAAGTACAGTCGACCAAGCATAAATTTCTGAGGAACAAGGTTTTTTACAGCAAATTCATTTATAAATCCTTCCAATCCAGAAACGTACGAGGTCGATCCTATAGACCTAGTAATGAAGCTTCCTAATCCGACTTCCCATGGTGGGACAGGATGCACGAAGAAGTCAGTAATATTTGAAATAGATCTTTCTTCTTACAATGTTCAATAAACCTTAAATTTTTGTTAATCTATATTTCTATTAGAATAATGTTTCATTTTCTATACCTACCTTTTAATTTCTTTCTTTTATAAAAAAAAAGTATTTGCTAATATAGCTTGTGTATCATTTTTTACAGCGCCCAAACTCACTTTATTTTCTCTCAAACTCAATTTTACTGACTTACGCAGCTTTTAAATATGTCTCTAATTTGCCCAGAGGCTGTCTCAAAATTATACCTTAAGAGGGGTGAAAAATGAGACACATAAATGTCATACTTTTAAAAAAGTTAATACTTTATTGGTAAATTGACCAAATGAGAAGACTCTGTATATATTTCTCCACATAAACATGTTTTTCTCTTTTAATTCTATTGCCTTTTAGGCATCAAAAATCAAAAGATTTAAAATTTAGATGGTTTTTTAAGTATCTATAATATAGAGCAGTTAATACCTTAAATGTCTCACAAATGATGCCAATGAAAAATTATGTCAAAAAATTTGAGACAACGGATGAAAATTCCAAAATAAATAACAGTGAGAGCAAGCACACTCTTTAGAAAAAATTGAGAAACAAGTTTAACCAAACTACTGCATCTAATTATTTCCCTACACGTTGCTCGAAGAGGTTTAAATTTGTTGATCTGTGGTATTAAAGTAACACCACGGCCCGAGGATTAGTCTAATAAATAATTAACACACGCGACATATTTATAGCCTTTCAAGGATACCTATCGAAAACCAGAATTTCTTCCGAAAGAACTGGCTGCCCTCGGTGGTCATTAATATATTTTAACGCTTCCTTTTCGAATTAAACTATTGAACCCGGACGATAACAAGCAACTTGTTTGGTTCTCGAGCAGTCATCAATCTATTACAAAATATATCGAAACTCTGTTGATAAAAGATTAAGAGAAAGTCGATTATATCTAGAAATGGGTACCTACTCTGTCCCAAACGTTTATCAGATAAGAAACGCAGGCAGCTGCCTTCATTTCTCTAATCAAAAATGATGTAATATATCATTGTTATTTTATATTTATTATTGATTATACTTTAAAATATTCATTTCAATATTATAATATATCCTGAATGTATGGATAGATTAATCAATGAGTTATTTTTGAATGAGTGGCTACGAAACAAATTTTCGCGCTAAAAGAAATATAATGTACCTGTTACAATAAAACCACAATATATAAAATGTTCATAGATTTTTAACAAGCATGTAACACAAGCCTCACACACAATAAAAACAAATCAAATGTTCCAGACAGTGAAAAAAAATACAAATACCGAAAGAGATGATGCGATTAGTAAAAATAACATTAGAAACAAAAAAAGGAAATCGGATGGGAATGATTTAGCTCAGATGAGTTTGAATTAAAACAATGACCGAGGTAAGGGGATCTACTGTATTCGTTACTCTTTAATCTAACACTTGAAATAATAATTAGAAGATGCAAGATAAAAATAAAGAATACAATTTTTAAAAATGACCGTTATTGTTTGACTTTTATGGACCTCAGAGTTTGACAGCATGTTAAAGGTCAAAAAAATTAATCATGTGCTAAATCGTAATCGCGGACACTTCACAATGTTTGGAATATTGATATTCCCATTTCTCAAAAATATTAAAGCCTACCTAATTTTTGTTATATTTAGAGAGACAGAAAGAGTGATCATTCACTACCAAAAGGGCCATTTCAGTATTTTTACCCACTGACATACAGTTTATTACATTATTTTTTACGAGTAATACGCACTATAACTGCATAACTGAATAATAAATTACCTATTTCAGAATAACATGCTCAATATTTCTTACAAAAAATGATCAGAATGTCCTGAAAATGACCTCTAAATACTGTCCAAAAACTTGAAGAATACGAAAGTTCAATAAACTGACTCTAATCTTCATTTAGTATTTTTCTGAGGGCTGAGTTTCAACACCCTGTCAGGTACGTAAGTCGTCTATAGAAAATTCCGAATTCCAACGTCGAAAAGATTATAATACTATAATATATATACCCATGTTTGCCCGTCTAGTCTACTGGCAAGGATCGATCCCACCGTAAACCGATAATCTCAACGGAAATAAGGGCTCGTGCGACAATCGTAGCGAACTACGATTGCCTAGTAAAGTCACATGGTTTGGAGCCTTTCAACTCTAGAAAATTTAGAGATATCGTTGCCACCTTTGATCAGAAATAATACGGCCTTAGAGGCGTTTAGGCATAATCCCACAGATGGTAGTTTCGCACTATTACCCGTTCGAGTAAGTGCGTCAACTAAATGTGAGAACCTGCGGTTCCTCTCGTACTAAGCAGGATTACTATCGCAACGACAAGTCATCAGTAGGGTAAAACTACCCTGTCTCACAAGGGTTTAAACCCAGCTCAAGTTCCCTGTCTAGTGGGAACAATCCAACGCTTGGCGAATTCTGCTACGCAAGGATAGGAAGAGCCGACATCGAAGGATTAAAAAGCGACGTTACTATGAACGCTTGGCCGCCACAAGTCAGTTATCCTTGTGGTAACTTCTTTGACACCTCTTGCCGAAAAGTCTTTAAGCCAAAAGGATGGATAGGCCGTGCTTTCGTAGATCCTCTACATACTGAACATCAGGATCAAGCCAGCTTTTGCCCTTTTGCTCTCGCGAGGTTTTTATACTCGCTGAGCTAGCTTTAAAACACCTGCGTTATTCTTTGACAGATGTACCGCTTCAGTGAAACTTCCCGCCTGCCAGTATCCTCGAATCGAATCATGCTGGATGTAAGTTGAAGCTCGAAACGAAGCACATAAACGCTAGCAGGGTATCCGAAAGGCAATCCTTATAGGAACCACGAAACCTACGAATGGCACAATGCAACGAAACGTCACTCCGTTCCCTTGGCTCAACAATACCGTGACAGTCGCCGCCTCGTAAGCGAACGCCGCACGTATTTTGCCTTACCGAGTAAGTAAAGAAACGATGAAAGCATTATGTAGTGACTGCAGCTATGGGATTTAACTGTAGATTTGTTGATTGACCATGATACACACTGCCACATAAACAAACGCGGACATACACAACAAGGAATAATTGTGAACGGTGAAGCCATCAATAATTTGTGATATGCGGATGACACAGTACTCCTTGCATCTACTCAAGAAGATCTGCAAACATGATAGTGTAGTTGAGAGCTGTAAGGAAGCATGTCTTGATCTGAACATACTAAAAACCAAAATACTTGTAATAAGTAAACAACAGAATATAAAACCTTCTATATATATATATATATATATATATATATATATATATATATATATATATATGTAGCAAACTTGACCAAGTTGATCAAATTGTTTACCTTGCATATCAGTTTAACTGTAACGCATAGAGTCACGGTGAAATTAGATCCATAATTATCCAGATCCAGAAGCTAGCCAGAAACAAATCACCCGGAATAGATAATCTTCCAGCTGAACTATATAAAAAATGTGGCCATGATACCATAATGGCATTACACCGGCTTATAAACGAAATATGGACACAGAAATCCCCCCCAATGATTGGAATATTGGAATAGTTTGTACCATACACAAAAAAGGAGATATCTTTGAATGTTCTAACCACAGAAGAATTTCGCTTCTAAATGCAGCGTATAAAATATTTTCCACAGTACTATGTCACCGTATGGCACCATATGCACAACGGATAGTAGAAAATACCAGGCTGTTGGATGGACAATAGGAATACCAAATCAGTTGGTAATTTTAACAAAACTAACTCCTGAAGAAGTTAAATGTAGAGTACGAATTAGGGGAAAACTGTCTGAACCTTTTAAAACAAATAACGGGCTGCGCCAGGGAGACCCACTCTCCTATATACTGTTCAATCTGGCTCTGGAAAAAGTAATACGTATGTCACAAATCACAACCACTGGTACCACCTGAAAGTCCATAAGACAAAACGAATGGGAGCAGACCTTGATTTCGTGACCCGATATGAAAGTGATCTAAACACAAGAAAACTGACGGTAGCTGTTTTTTGGGACCGTTAAGGTTTAATCCACGTAGAGTTTATATCTAGGGACGAAACAATAAATTCGGAAGCCTATTGCGAAACCCTTCAAAGACTAAAACGAGCAATATAGAATACACGAAGTGGCATGTTGTCGACGAAGGAGTTTCTGATTTACGACAATGGTTGGCCCCATGCATCGGCAAGAACTCAGCCAGAACTTCAACGTCTACACGGAAATTTTCGAGCACCTTCCCTACAGCCCAGACCTCGCACCCTCCGATTATTATCTGTTCCCGAAATTGAAGGAATTCTTGGGCGGAAAGGACTTTGTTAATGATGAAGAGTTCAAATATGAAATGGTATTCTGGCTCAGTCGTTTGGCGGTGGAAGACTACAATACCAGTATCAAAAAACTGATTCCAAGATATAACAAAAATGCCTTGACAATCAAGGCCACTACATTGGAAAATGGCCTAAGCTACTGTGACTTTCGACATAAAGTTTTGTATTGATATCGTGTTTTTCGTTTATTATGCCAAAACGTTCTTTGCTTTCTGGACGACCAATGTTTTCTTTATTTTTTGACGGCCCTATATTTAAAATGCTTATCAGTATACTAATAAATATATTATAAGTGTGCGTGAAAATATCAGCTCATTTGTATTTTGATAAATTGTGGGCAAAAAATATATGTTGACTTAATGAGAGAGCTGGAAGCTTTTGAGATGAAGCTTTTTAGAAGAATTTTGAAAATACTATGGACCAATCATATTACAAACGAAATGGTGTTGCACAGAATGGGAAGACACAGAAATTTTGACCATCATTAAAAGAAGAAAGACAGCATATATGGGGTAAATACATAGAAATGAGAAGTATGAGTTGTTGCAGCTGATAATGAAGGGTAAAATCGAAGGAAAAAGAGGTCGTGGTAGACGACAAATATCCTGGCTGAAAAACATTCGCGACTGGACCGGGTTAAATGCACAGACTTTTCTAAAAAAAGCAGAAGATAGAGACAAATTTGAAATAGTAATATCCAACCTTCATTAGTGGAGTCGGCACTAGATGAAGAAGAAGTCGTCCCAAAGATTTTTATTTATTATGAGATGTCTAAGATTTGACGATTTACTAACTCGAAAAGAAAGGGAACAGACGGATAAACTTGATGGAGACTCCCTCTTCTGTATTCGATTCAATCTGGCTCTGGAAAAAGTAATACGTATGTTACAAATTACAACCAATGGTTCAATATATAACAATTCAGTGCAAATCCTTGCCTATGCCGATGATATCAATATTGTTGGGGGAAAACGCCGTACGCGAGGCACATGTAGCTTTAAAGAAGCGGTTAAAAAAATGAGCCTAATAATAAACACAAACAAAACTTAATAAATGAAAATAAGTACACAACCACAACTCCTATGGCCACTTGTTAGAGAAATAACGTCATCGAAGCAGTTAACGAATTTGTATACCTGAGGGCGCTCGTCAACCCTGAAATAATACTACCGCAAAGATAAACCGCAATATTTGCATGGTCAACAGGTGCTATGTTGAGCTCAATCTCCTTCTTAAATCCTCAATTATATCGAGAAATACAAAGGTAATACAAAACAATAATACGCCCAGTCCTAACATATCGTTCATAGACCTGGAACAAAAAGTAATGAAAACATGTTAGGATGTTTCGAAAGAAAAGTACTAAAGCGAATCTATGGAGCGGTGAATGACAATGGAGTGTGGAGAAGACGATACAACTTCGAACTTTATAGAATATACCAGGAACCAGATATATTAAGATAGAACGCCGAAGGTGAGTAAAGCATGTAAGATATAGATGGACCAAACACACTCATCTAGAAAATCGCTCCAAAATAGACCAATTGGTCAAAAAAGAAGAGAACAAGGTCATGGATAGGAATGACTGGAGAGAAATTCTTGAGTAGACTAGGACTTACACAAGGTTGTAAAGCCAGAATGATGATTCCTCTTAATTAAGTTTTAAGCATTCTGGAAGTTCTACCCTTGTCAATTTCGCCATTTCCTAGTTTACCGACTAATTTTTCGAGTTGACTAGAAAATTACATAGTTTAACGTTAGTTTTATATGCAACTTGAGTACTCCGTTAATTAGATTTTAAAATGTTGGAGATTTTATTACCAGTTGTGCGGTTAAGTGTGGTAAAGAAATAATTTCTTTATTTTAGAAATGGATACGGGATATGTAGTGTTTGTAAGTCGATTATTTTGAACTCTTGAACGGAGATTAGTTTGTCGATTACATTACGACTAACCATCGCATTGTTTATTGTGGATTGTGTGACATTATTTACTTCTTTTAAGTAATTTTTATGTGAAAGTGGAATGTTAAGCGGTATATTTACATTACATGAAAACCAGCTATTTTATGTTATAAATCGTGGTTTGAAAATAAAGATATAACACGATTAGTTTGGTTAGGTTTGCTGTAGATTAGTGTTTTTGTGATGATATCTAAAAATTTAGTACTTATGTTGATCTCTAATTCTAATGTAAACTTAATATTTAGATGAATATTATTAATATAGTTAATGTAATCATGAGCTTACCATCCGTCTCGTTCCTTATTAATAAAAACTTGAGCTGTTAGTGTGTTATGAAAAATATAGTCAACGTTTATACCAATAAAATATGATTAATTTACAAACGAAGACTTTTATGTGGAATGTGTATGAAGGTGTATTGTACATTAAATGCCGTTTAATAATGTTAAAAATATAGTCTCAACTTGTGCCAATACAGGAAAAGTTAGTAATCTACTATTTGCAGGCTCTTGAGGCAAGCAAAATGGAAAATGTATATCTGAAATAAAACCAATGAAGTACGTCTCACGAATTTGCGATTGTTTTGAATTAGTACTAAAGTAAATTGCTCTAGTAATGCGAGTCATTCTAATCAGAGCGGTATTCAGCTCTGTGTAGATGTAGTTCACTTAATTTCACTAATAAGCTGATACGTATAGATAATAGTGCATTATAAATACTTGTTTCTTTAATAGACAGATATAGGTATGTAATTATTAAAGGTGTGATATAAATACAAATTTCATTTGCATGTAAAGAATAACAACAATTATTGACATAAATTTTTTCTTTGTATAGAACATGCATTCCCCTTAAAAAGGATGTTATATTATCTGAAATTTTTCGCACTTTTACCTAATTTTCACTTTTTGTTGAACTATCACTTACATACTTTTCCGATTTGGCACTTTGTGTCCGCCGATTTTTACACTATCACATAATTTACTGACTGCATATTAACATTATTCTCATCTTCTCTATCATCGCTATCACTGTCAACCGCCACATTTATTACTTCAGTATTAACATTGTCCATCAATCCGTCAATAACCCAAAATTTTGGCATGCCCCCATTTCAAAATATCGGGACGTCCCATCATGGTCGACTTTACTCCTCAGTTGCAAAAACCAAGTTCATGTCATGGAGTATTCTCCAGATTGTTGTGCGCAACATGTTTGTTACATATTTATCTTTTTTAACCAGTGCAAAAACTTTGTTTAATGTCAGCAGTTAATTTTTAAAGAAAAAACTATGCACGATGGCGCGGAGCCGCGTATGAACTACTGCGTCGTAAGTGAACTTTCTTCTGCTCACTCTACTTTTTGTACGTTTTCTTGTTGTTTTACGAGTCTTAGTCCTCCTTCCGCAGCTTCTCTGCGTATTTTAGAAATAGTACCAAAACCTACTTCCGTCATAGCACTTACTTTATCGATTAAACTTCTAACACTTTCACAACTCTTTAAATTTAGATGTCCAAGATATTCCCTCGGCTTAATTTGTGAATTTCCATTTCAAACGAACATTAAACTGTGAAGTCACAATAACTACTAAACAACCACAAAGCCTTGTTATCAAAATAGATACGAGGTACGAAGATAATTAGTTTGTAATGACCGTGATTCTAATAGCATGTTGTATTCTCACCGAAAAACAATTAACCTGTCATTAATGTAATTAAAATAATATAAAATAGAATTATCTTTTGTAAATAATCTTTATTTAATTAAAATCATTTTCCCTACTTTTCACCTCGTGTGTCCGATGGCCACTTCTGGTCAGTTACGTTAGAAAACATTCATTTTAATTCATTTCTGTGGAAAAGAAAATACAAATAAAACCCTGAGTCGTGCTTGTGCTCGTCGTTGCATTGGTATGTTTGTGAAATGGTTGAAAGAAAAACTGCTTCAAAGTTTACATGAACCATCTGTTATAGTTTTGGATAATGAACCATACCATTCGGAAATTTTAATTAAGCAACCAACGGTCCAACAAATTTCTGGACAGTACATAAAATAAAATAATGGTTAACGAACGAAAATATTTCGTTTCCTCAGGATTTTTCCAAGCCAGAATTATTACAGTTAGCCAAAGGGAATGAAAAACCAAAAATACTTATAATAGACGAGATTATACATAGTTTTATAAATAATGTGTTAAGATTGCCCCCTTACCATTGTGAATTCAATCCCATTGAACATATTTGGGGAATATGCAAAACTTACTACCATAACTATATTGGATGTAAGGGTTACAGTGACGCAGCAGTTTTGGAAACATGACAAGAAGCACTGAATACTGCTACTCCTGCAATTTGGGAAAAAAAGTATGCGCAGATGTGAAAAGTTAATAAAAGTTGTTGTTCTTATTTTATCAGTAAATACTGACCACTACAGTTTAGAAACAATGAAATTTGTAATTTTCTTCTATTTTTGCACATATAATTGTATATTTCTCGAAGTCTTTCATCGAAGTAAAAACCTTCATTCATAATCCAAAATAGTTGCAAATTCGTGAAATGTACTATACATATTAATGACTGCACGCAACGTTACAAGATGAAAAATACTTTTTATGTAAAAAAACTTTTTAGGCAGTTTACATAGATAATTTTTTCTGGTGAGAAGCGGAATTAGAAATTAGTGCTAACCGATAACGATGAAATAATTTGGTGAAGACGTCAGTATTTAAGGGATATTCGCAAATCCAGACAGAAGGGAAGTCTAATATATGATCTAGATGAAACATGGTTGAATGAAGGATATTCAATTAATATATATATATATATATATATATATATATATATATATATATATATATATATATATATATATATATATATATTGTTATGATTCTCGATTTATAAATAATTTATATAATAGAAGTTAAATACGCAGGCATATGTTTTAAAATTAAGATAAAGATATCGAATTTGGTTATTCCAAATGGTCTAGGATGACGTAGTTTTTATGTCAACAAGAAACCGGTAGATATTCTGTTTGTATAATAAGGTCAAAATGAGGGTATAAAAAATAGGATTGGCCAAAGAAAGGAGGACCCAAGATATGTCTTTTCTTTGGAGTGTTGTGATTGGTCAAGGAAGAAATTTTAAGAAAGTGGTAAGAAAAGGAAATCGTGGTTTGGATTTGGGAAAAAGAAACACAATTATTGTTGGTTTCTTCGTCAAATTATAAACGAAAAATAAATGTTGGTGTTTTTTGCCGGTGATAGAAAGTGAGGAGTGAAAGAAAGTTTGTAAAGTTTTGTGGTAGCAGCCAAGCAGTGCAAGCAGAGATCTCCAAAGCTCAAAATTGTTTCTGTAAATACAAATTATTTGAGGCTAGGCTGTTTATGTCTTTCTTGACAGGACACCAGATTCGAAGAGTTAGAAGCAACAGCATATTGTCAATTTTATTTTTGATGAGAAATAATTTCTTCTGGCACGGATCCACTTACTCCAGAGTACACGAACCAGGAGGACTTGGAGCCAAAGAAAAAGCAGTTTCAAATTATAAATTAAATTTTTTTTTATTTTCAAAAGACATTCACAGGGATTTTAGAGTGGATTAAAAATATGTTATCGGTGATTGAATAGAAACGGTTTTCGCATTAATTCCTAGAACCTGAAAGCACGTTAGGAACATCTGATCTGTGTGTTTTAGATGTTGAAAATTTATGGTATAACTTTGTTCTGTTAGAAAATCTTATGTTTTTATATATAGCAGGTATATTAATCTTATGTTGATACAGGATATTAATGAATTTTACATTTGCTATCTTTGTGTGTTTTTATTATTCCTTTTTGTCCTCATATATAATTTAAAATTCTTATTTTGGCATATCATAATAACATATATACATATATATATAGGTATATATATATATATATATTTAAGATCAGTATTATTACAAAAATAAATATTAAACTCACCAGGCTTCCAGGTTATACCGCGTCGATTGTCACTGTGTGGAACTTTTGACATCCTCTCTGATGTTTTCTTTAGAGCTTCCGGGGCCTTAGTCTCCTTAGCTCCCAGTCATTACACTGTTCACTCACTACTCACTATTTCACTACTCACTGCACTACTGGAGCATGAAGCTAGAACACTACTGGAGCGTGAAGCCGTAAAGAAGAGAATTTCGACATCAAAGAGGATGTCGAAAGCTCGGGACAGTGATAATCGACGTGGTTTAACCCAGAAGCCAGGTGAGTTTAATAATTATTTTTGTAATAATATTAATCTTAGTTTTGGATTTAATTGTACTAACCGCGGAAACGTTACCGAACATTCTTCTTCTTCTTCCTTTTTTTATGTAGGCTTTAAACCCTGTTTATTCTTCAATATTAGCCTAATAAATTGTTTAAATTATCGCACCTTCTTTTTCTTGGTCTGCCAATACTTCTACGTCCATTTGGTGACTAATCTCGTGCTATTCGTACTATCCTATCCTCTGCCATTCTACTAATGTGTTCGTTCCACTCCTGTTTCCGTTTTGTCACCCATCCATTTATGTCTTCTATATTGCATGTTCTTCTTATGTTTTCGCTTCTCTTCCTATCCAACAGGCTTTTCCCTGTTGGATAGGAACAACATCTCTGTTGTTTCTAGTAGTCGACTCGTTTTAGATGTGTCAGGTCTTATCTCCGCCGTGTATGTTAATATAGGTCTAATTGTTGCTTTATAGATTCTTGTTTTTGTTACTTGTCTTAGGTGTTTGTTCTTCCAGATTGTATCATTAAGAGATTCCGCCGCTTCACTTGCTTTTAAGCTTTGTTGTCGGACTTCTGCTTCAACATCTCCGTAACTAGTTATGTCTATTCTCAGATATCTAAACCTTGCTTCCTGCTTTATTATTTTCCCCATCAATTTCGATTTTACAACGTAGTGGGTATTTAGATGTTGCCACACATTTGGTTTTTTTCTGCTGATATTATCATATTGTATTTCTTGGCTGTTTTATTGAAGATATGTGTTAATCTTTGGAGCTCGTCTTCTGTCTTCTGATTCCCCATTATGTAACCATGACCTTTACGTACTGCTTGTATTATTTCGTCCATTATTATATTAAAGAGATGTGGGCTTAACGAGTCACATTCGATTATGTAAGTAGATGTTTTCGATGGTTTGTATAATATTGATTGGTATGTTTCTTTTATACAGTAGGTGTAAGACGTCTTTGACAACTTAGAAAGATTAATTGTATGCGGAAACGTAGAAGGACGTAGAGGCAGAGGACGCTCACCTATCCGATGGTCAGATCAAGTACAGAAAGCCACTGGAGAGACGTTTTCCGAGTCCATGAGAGCAGCCCAAAATCGCAAGAGATGGAGAGAATTGACAGCCCGCATTGTAGGAAATCACGATCCTCAGCAATGAGGAAACGACAAGAGAGAGTAAGACGTCTTCGACTTGGATGCGATCGAAAGCCTTTGTCAGGTCTATAAAACGTAGATATGCTGGTTTATTGTACTCGATGGCCTTTTCTGTGATTTGTCTTAGTACAAATACGGCGTCTACGCAGGATCTTTCGGATCTGAATCCTTGTTGTTCATCTGATAAAGTTGTTAGTTTATCGATTTTGTTGGTTATGGCTTTTGTGGTATGCTTTAGTGCGGTGTTCAGTAGATTTATACCTCTATAATTGTTGGGGTCTTCTTTATCTCCTTTCTTGAACATTGGTATCATTATGCTGTTTCTCAATGCGTCTGGTATCTTGAAGTGCAATATTAGTTTTTGTATAAGTTTTGTCATCTCTAGGGTTATACTTTCTCCTCCGTGTTTTAGAAGTTCGTTGGTTATTCCATCTAGTCCTGGTGACTTTCTATTTTTGAGTGAATTTATGGCTATCTCTACTTCCTGAAAACTGATTTCTATTTCGTGTCTTAATTCAGGTACGTTATTGTGTTGATTATTATTTTCCTTTCCTTTAAACAGTTCTGTCATGTATCTTTCCCATTCGTTTACTGGTACGTTATTGTATTCCTTCAATTCTGCCATTTCTTTCCGTTGGTTTCGTATGATTCTCCATATTTGTTTTTGTGTACCGTAGAACTCGCTTTCCATCCTTTTTGTAAACTGTCTCCAGTGTTCATTTTTTGTTATACTTACCAACTGCTTTGTTTCATTTCGTATTCTTCTATAGGTGTCTCGGGATTCTGGAGTATTTGATGTTTTGAGAAGAACCGCGTTGAGAATTTAATATTCGACGTTTTGGCACCCATTTTGGAGCCATTATCAAGAGAGATGCGGTTCCGTTCAAGTTCGGGGTCTCAATCTGCCTGCTCCCCTCACTCGTGACGTATAAGGCGTGTAATAGCGTCTCTCACTTCCAATATTGAAGTAGGTTCTACGTGAATGTTATTTTTTGGCCTTTAGGGTTTTTCCAATTTCTTCTGTAATGGTAGTTATCCATTTGCGAAATTTTCTACGTACAATTTCAATCCTCTTCCTAATCTTTTCATCGCATATATTTCCATTACACAACCAAATTCGCAAATATCTAAAGCTTAATATCATCTCAATGCTGTAACTGTTGATTATTATAGGTACACAGCCATCCATTTTGTTTTTTGGTATTAATATTAATGACGTATCTGCTACCTACCTTATACAGTCTACCCAGCAGTTTTAGCAAGTCCTTCATGGCTTCTGCGATGATGACAGTGTCATCGGCGTATCTTATGTTGTTTATCTCACCTCCTATTTGTACTCCTTCTGTCCTGTCATGTAGGGTCTCACGAAAGATATTGAAACTCATGTGGAAGTAAAAAAACTATTTTTTTGTAATTGGTATATTTAAATTTTAAAAATTATCCAAAGGAATTCGGTCTTATCAGGCCATCATCAATGAGTCTTGATAACGTGTGCAAATAGCCAAATCCAGAGAGATTTAAAAACTTGGTTTTAAATATAGAAACTTTATTAAAATTAAAATTGATACCATAATGTCGATGATTAAAAATTTAAGTAAAAGTGAACATTTTTAACGCTTTACTAGAAAACGGCGACAACTAGTGTGTCTGACCTAAGAATGATAATAGAGTTCAAGCCTGTACAAAAAAAAACAAAAATTGAAATCTACAAGACAGTTATTACACCAACAGATACATAAAAATGTAAAACAAAAAAGGAGATTAATTTTGGATTATACAAAATATTTTAGAAAATATTTTTTACTACGTAGAATTTGTTTTGTTTTTAGTTACAATTGCCTACTTTTACTTTTACCGATCGATTACTGTCCTTTTATCTACAAATTTTAAATCTTTGGAAAAAAAAACGTTTTTATAAAAATAAAATACTTGATCCTTTGGCATCCTGACCATTTTTACCACCGTAGATATAAAATTCATTCAGTTGAAATAATTGTCTTTCTGTCTTTCTGTCTCAGTGACTTCTCCCGGCATTTGACGAAATAATGGCGTTCCCGTCTCAAAATAAATCGTGAAGATTACCTACTCGAATAAATCCGAAAAGTTTAATCAAACCCAGAACTCTTGAAACGATTCTACAAAACCGATTGACTTAAATCCGCTGGGATGGTTTGGGATATTATTATATAATGAAACATAATAAAAGAAATTGTAACAATCACTGACTTACGACCGCAAAGAATCAATGTTGCCACATACACTTTGCAATATATGACAAAGTTATAGGAGCATACCCAATAATTAAAAAATATATATGGAGCAAATTTTGATGTTCAGAAGACTTTGTTATGTTATACTTTGTGCAAGTTGTGTTATTTCACTTTGTCCTTTAGCCTGGATCGAATTATGGACGTAATTATTGTAAGGAAAATTTAATAAAAGCTTAGAAAGTTTGTGAATATTGTGCCATGACCACCTTTTACTACTCATAATTTTTCTTATCTATAATTTTTGCTGTCCTCTTATTTTTCGTGTGATATAGTGGTCAATATTGTTGTGGAGTCATTTAAGTTTAAGACCAAAAGGTCCCATGAATATGTGTAATAAATTTTGTTGTTATCCAGACACAAGATATTGATATTTAATAGTTGCAGCAAAATTGGGAATGTTTGTATTTTCTTCTAAAAACCATTGGCTACTTACGGAGAGAATAGTCATTTGGTAGCTGAACTTTAACACGTTGAATATGATAAGGATATAGTAAATTTTCTTTTAAAATATTCCAAAGAATTTTGTACCCAACATTTACCTCTTCAGCAGTTTTTATTCACTTCTTGATTTTTCTCAATAATTTTAAGAATTTGATCATCAAGATGTGTTGTCCAAGAGTTGTCCAATAATATTCTTTGATTTAGCAAAAAGTTACAGTTTCTTGTTTCTTGTAAACTAAGATGCAATCTACTGAATGTTCAGTACATGGTAAATAGTTATATGGATAAAGCTGGGTATACATATGTTTAACCTCTAAAGCAGTAGTCATTTCAGAATTAGCTATTCAAAAAAAATGGGATTAATATATTAAAAAACTGTTATAATTCCAAAGGTTACTTATAATCTCTCTCTTCAATCCTGACCCCTCGGAGGGAGTGTAGTGGTCATCGTGAGATGACCACTACATGGTCATCTCACGATGACACTACAGCAATGAGTAGTCATTGCTCATTTTGTTTAGATTTCTGTAGAACTTTCGAGTTTCGTTTGGATTTCGTAGCCATTTTATGCTTTCTAACAATGCTTTTCTTCAAATTTCCTTTTTTTCTTCTATGTAATCTTTTTTCTTCTCTTTTTAGGGTCCGGTATTCCTCCTTTGTTCTTCTGGTGCATAATATTGTCTTAGTCTTGCGAATATTTTGGTTATAAATAGGGTATCGAAGGCGAATGATGCTGCTATTAGATCGATCATGTTTTTTACTGGAAAGCGGTTGTGATTATTGTCTGTAGTATTATTATGTTATCAGTGGTGCTGAGAAATAGTATAAATCCTCACTGAGCGATAATCTTGTGTTTTTCCAGTATAAATCTTTTGATGGTTTGTTTGACAATTGCAGGTCTCTGTTTTAGATTACAATATAAAGATTTTATCCAATGAACATGATATTTAAGCATTAATTTCCAGCTTGCCTTAGGAATAATTTAATTTATTATTCGAATTTTCGTTTATATATGTATAAAATATAATCGGATACTGTAAATTTTTGTTGTTTATTCTAATCATTTAATAAAATAAAATGTCACTTGGTTCCTTTTCACAGGTATATTGCAATCTTACCATTGATGGCAACATTGCAATAGTTGGACGTGCCGAAAGCGCAAGCAGACGTAGAAAAAATAGTGTTGCCGAACAGCGTTGCCGAGCCGAAAATAGATGCGAAGAAACAATGAAAAGTAACGATGTGCTTTTTCATCGGCACGAAACATTATGCATGGAATTCGACAGATCTGATCCCTAAGAAACAAACCATTCTACAAACATGGGTCTAAATAGTAGACAAAAACTAACAGCAAATCAAGAGAGCTTTTAAAAAATCGCGGTAAAAGAAATATGAAATAATGAAAAAATAAATGAATATGAAAGAAAACTACTATACTCTGTTTGAAATTAGTTGATAATATAAATTAAGATAGAAACAATGGAGGAACGTAATTAAAGAAACTAATAGGGATAAAGTCAAAGAGAGTTATGATCAGCTTATAAAGTTTAAGTAAAGAAGATTATATCGGCAAGAAGACAAGAGACCCAGAGATGAAGATCCAACTCATCTGATGTGCCATTTAAGAAATAAATTCGATTGAGAAAATCTAGGGGAATCGCTTGGTTAAATGCTATAAAAATATTAGTGAAAGACCGAAACAAAATAAACACGTCACACAATCATCGATAAATGTCAATTTGCTTTTCTAAAGCGAACATTAGTTACCGACCACCGAGAAGATTATTAAACATGGTGAAGATGTAAATAAGCAATGCAAACACGAAAATCAAATATAACGGTCAGTATTTTGCGGATTCAGGACAAGGCAGGGACTAAATGAGTATACCTTATATCAAAAACATTATTTAACTTAATTTACATCAAACTATTAAACACAATGAGAGTACTAATAAGAAAGACTAATCAGATCTGACTTATGTAAACGCTGTTATCATTGTAGCTATCTCTGGAGCTATTAAAAAAAGTATACAGATCATTTAAAATAAAAGCGAAGCATATTAAAATAAAAATGAAATGGGGATTTTACTTATACCAAAACTAAAATATTTATTCTTCTTATTTCATTTGTTAAACATTTGTTGAACTATCAATCTTCATGTCGAAGCATTTTTAATCCATAATTTTTGTTGACTTCTGGGAAAATGATAATATTTGGTTTCTTTTACTTGGAATATTTTTACGTATGGCTATTACATAGTTTTGTACATCAAACATATTCAGTCATCTAGACATAGACTGAAACATTTTCCAAAACTATGGAAACAGATCCCGTTATAAGCTATTGTTTTGAATATAAAGAGAACATACTGAAAAGTGGTCCGTAAAATCACTATGAAGATCAGCAAAGACCGAAAGAAGACCAAATAGCGAACATATGTAGTACAGTGAGGAAAAATTTTAAGTGCCTGTTGAAGCAAAGTTTTGACTCAAAAGATGCTCGACAAGAACTACAGAGCAAGAGCTGATAAGAGCTTTACAAGACAAATGAAACGAAATGTTACATAGAAACTCTATATAACAGAGAAAACGGTCATCTACCAGAAATAAAATCCAAACTAAGATCGCATATGCTCCAAATATAGCAAAATGAATGAAAGGCACAAACGGTGAAAGCCCAATGGACCAAAATGTTACTCTCTGATGTGGTAACATGGTCCAAATGTGGGTTCAGAAGGTTAAAAAGAAGCCACGGCTCCTTTAGGTCATACACGTATAGAATAAAGAAGACCACAAATCAGTTATGTATATATTCAGTTATGAATCTGAAACTGAAACTGAAACAAGAAATTAATGCAAACCTAGAATCCATACCGGAATCAATTGATGGTGATGTAGAACAACAGTGGCAATTCTTTATAAATGCAATTATCGAACCAAGTCGCAGAGAACTCACAACAACCAGATGCAAGAAAGGAGATTGGATGACAGAAGAAATCTTGGAAATGATGGAGGACAGAAGAAGGCAAAAGAATATCAACATAACTCAGTATCAACAGCTGCATAATCAAATAAGAAGGAAAATAAGAGAAGCTAAAGAGACTTATTTCGCTGGAAAATGCCAAGAAATAGAAGACTTACAAAACAAATATGATAACTTTAATCTCCATAAGAAAGTTAAAGAATTAGCTGGGGTAGCAAAACAAAAAACCTCAAGCATACTATTGGACAAACAAGGAAACATTTTAGTGGAGACAGAACAAAAATTAGGAAGATGGAAAGAATATATAGAGAAATTATTCCATGACTAGAGACAGGAAAATATATATGAAGATAATCAGAGTAAAGACGAGGGAACTGAAATAACAAAGTCAGAAGTTATGCATGCAGTAAAGTCCATGAAAAATAATAAAGATGCTGGTCCAGATGAAATACCAAGTGAATTGCTAAAACTGGTCAATGAAAAAAACATAAATCTTTTAGTCCAACTACTGAACACAATCTATTCCACAGGAATCATTCCACGTGAAATGCTGACGTCAACATTTATTTGTCTACCAAAGAAAGTAAATGCCAAAGAATGTAGTGATTATCGAACGATCAGTCTAATGTCACATACCTTAAAAACCCTGCTAAAATCATCCATAATATAATACACGCTAAGCTGGAGATGGATATTAGTGATTCCCAATTTGGATTTCGGAATGGAATGGGCACAAGAGAGGCACTATTTTCTTTTGACGTGCTGACCCAAAGATGTTTGGATGTTAATCGAGATCTTTATGTATGCTTTATAGACTACAACAAGGCATTTGATAAGGTAAAACATGACCGACTTATAGAAGTACTCAAAAACAAGAATCTGGATGTGAGGGATGTAACATTGATATCAAATTTATACTACAGCCAACGATCAAATGTGAAAATTGGAAGAGAAGTGTCAGAAGAAGTGGAGACAGTCGACAACTTGAGACAACATTAGGTATGCCGACGATACAGTCATAATAGCCGACAACTTGGAAGACTTAGAAAGAGTAATGAACAAAATAATAAGATAGTGGAGAATACGGACTCTCTCTTAACATCAAAAAAGCCAAATTCATGAAAATTAGCAAGAACAACAATACAAACGAAATATTAACGGTAGGCGGCCAGCAGATTGAGAGAGTAAAAAGATATACTTACTTGGGAACGATAATCACAGAAAATAACGATTATACTGCAGAAATAAGAGTCAGAATTGAAAAAGCACGTGCCAACTTCGTGAAAATGAAAAAGATTTTATGCAGCAAAGATCTGACATTCGCCCTCAGAATAAGGCTAATTAAATGCTATGTACACAGTGTACTCTACTATGGAGCTGAATCATGGACATTAAACCGGAATACAATAAATCGACTTAACGCGTTTGAAATGTGGACATTTAGAAGGTTGGTAAGGATTCCATGGGGAGATAGAATCACGAATACAGAAGTGTTAAGGAGAATAGGCAGAGAGAGGGAAATGGAAAATACAATAAAAGAAAGGAAATTGCAATATGTCGGACATGTGATGAGAGGCGAAAGATACAACATCTTGAGACTCATAATTAAAGGAAAAGTAGAGGGTAGGAGAAGCGTAGGAAGAAGACGCGTTTCCTGGTTGAAAAACCTGAGAGAGTGGTTTGGTTGTAGCTCAAGTCAATTATTCAGAGCAGCTGCCTCGAAGGTCAGAATAGCCATGATGATTGCCAACCTTCGTCGCGGAGATGGCACTTAAAGAAGAAGAAGATATATTGTGGCGTCATAGATGACGTTATCTGCATAGCAGATTATTGTAACTTACAATAATCTGCTATGCAGACAACACAATACTACTCTCTCAAAGTGAAGATGATTTACAACATATGCTGCACCAATTTAATATAACCGCCAGAAAATTTAGCATGTTAATTTCTCCAAAAAATACAAAATGTATGGTTATAACAGCAAATTTACTATGACGTAATTTGTAGCTGGAAGGTCAGATAATAGAACAAGTGATGGAGTTTAAATATTTAGGCATCACATTATCTAGCTACGAAAGCTCGAAAGAGAAGTGGACAGTCAAGTGAATAGAGCAAACAGAGCCGCAGGTTGTCTGAATGTAACAATATGGATAAATAAAAATATCGGGAAAGAAATGAAAGGCAGAATTTACAAAAGAGTCACCAGACCAATAATGACATACGCGACAGACACATGACCTGACACAGAGAGGACAAAAAGGATATTAGAAACAGCAGAGATAAAAACACAGAAAAATTTATGGTAAAACACTATGGGAGCTAAAAGTATAGATATACGACGGAGAACATTAAGCAGTGGGTAAGAAATAGAAGAGTAGAATGGAACGATCATATAAGCCGAATGACAACAAATAGAGTAGTAAATACGGCAAGAGACGGTTCACCAATAGACAGACGATCAGTAGGAAGACAATTAAAACGATGGAACTACGACTTACTGGAGGCACATTGAAAAACAGACAGTCATGTCTACATAAAATGAAAAAAGAAGAAGAAGAATAAGAGCACGTTATTTTAAGTGATTCTTATCGCTTTAAGGTAAGAATCTTCTTCTAGTTTTTCACTAGAATTTTCAGACTGCGCAAAGTATCCCAATGTTTCGTTCTCCGATTGAACTCATCCGGGGGTGCCTTGTCCGAAGAAGGGGTGGTTTTAGTTGGTCTGCGACTGGTCAGGGATGCATGTTGTGGATGCTATGCCCTAGCATGTGTTCCTCTGTGGATTAAATCCAACATTACTAGGGACATGTTCCCTAGTCGGTTTAGAACCTTTTAACCTCAGTCAAGAAAAATTCAGTCTTAGACCGGCGTGGTATTACTTCAATAAAATTTATACTTAAATAGAGAAACTCGTAAGTAGAGAAAATAAAAAAGAATTATCTGAACATACTATCCGATCACATTATATTGTTCTACAAACAGCTTAAGTTACCAAAAAAGGTTACTTTCCTGACTTACTCCTGAGTTACTCCACTGAAGGACTCTAAAAAGCTGATCACCTTTCCAAGAGTATTGACACCCACCAAAAAGAGATCGGTCGATATAGCACAAAACATAAAAATGTAAAAAATTAGCAGAAATAAAGAAATAATATATAATATAATATAATATAATTAAGTATATAATATAAACCTAATAATTGATGGATTCGACCGTTACTTGATGGAAATTCATTTTATGTAACAACAAAACACTGAAAACTTTGTTTTCAAAACTTCCACAAAAATTATTATAAAATCTTATCACTACAGCTCTTTCGGCAGAGTGCCTTTCTTAAGTGAGAAAGTGCCTTTCTCACTCAAATTTTGTGAAAGTTTTGAAAACAAAGTTTTCAGTGTTTTATTGTTACATAAACCTAATATGTTAAGCAGTGATCCTAATGGTATTCCTGATTATTTTCTAAAGAATTGTATTTATTCACTAACTAATCCCTTCATCATTGGTGCTACAGCCCTATAAAAGAGCCTCGACCTTCCCAAGTCTATTACGCCAGTCAGTTCTATCCATTGCCAACTGTTGCCAATTTGCTGCGCCTATTTGTCTACCATCCTCATCTACACCATCCCTCCATCTGAGTTTTGGCCTACCCCTACTTCTACTTCCCACAGGTTGCGACATAAGGATTCTTCTAGGAGGGTTGTTCTGCTGTGATCTTGCCAGATGTCCTGCCCATCTTAGTCTTCCTATTTTTTATAAAGGATACTACGTCTTTACCACCAAATATATGTTTATATCTGTGATATATCTCGTAGTTGTACCTCCTTCTCCAAACACCATTTTCACAGATGCCACCGAATATTCTTCTCAGGATCCTTCGTTCAAATATAAGCAGGAGGTTTTCATCTGCCTTGGAAATGGTCCATGTCTCCGACCTATATGTCAACACTGGTTGTATAAGGGTTTTGTATATGGTTATTTTTGTTTTTTGGCTTAAGTTTCTGCTTCTCATATGTCTACTCAGTCCAAAATAGCATTTGTTTGCTAGGATTATTCTTCGCTTGATTTCTTCCATCATGACGTTCTCCTTGGTGATCAGGGAGCCTAAGTATGTGAATTTGTCCACCACTTCATCTAATCCTTTACCTCTTCTTTTTGAGTCATTATTAAAGACATCAATTTTCCCAACTTTATGGAAGCATTCTTATATCTGCCCAATTTTTAAATCAGGTAATAAACAAGACATAACAAAAAGAGGAATCAAACGATTTCTACCTAGCGAAATCGAATTCAAATTTTTACCACTGTGTTTCCTAAAACTTGCGAAGACATAACAAATTATCGAAGCATCTGTAAACAATCCTCTATACTAAAACTTTTTAATAGACTAATGCACAATCAATCAAAATTTTATTGTAAAGAGCACCTAATATACAATCAACATGGATTTTCTCAGAATAAATCAAGGGTAACAAATTTAGTATACTCTTTGAACAAAAAATATTAAACGCCTTGGAGAATAACAGTCAGACGGATACTATTATACCGACGACTCCAAGGCATTTGACAGAGTTGATCATAACATCCTATTAGAAAAATTAAATGCCTTTGGCTTCTTTAGCAGCTTTTTAAGAGACCGCACACAAGTGAGAATATGTTGTTTTAATTCAAATATAATTCATGTGACATCAGGAGTACCCCAACGAGCTCACTATTCACTCTTGTTATTTAATATGATGATTTGAAATTATTTAAATCCGTAGATTGAAATGATGACATAACTTTAATTCAAGAAGATTTAGACCGGTTGAGTATATGGTGTGATTTAAATGTTGCTAAATGCTGCTCTATAAGTTTTTATAGAGGTTTTAAAAAATATGTTACTTCTTACACAATTAATGATAATGATAATGGTCTTATGTCAAAACAATAAAGGACTTAGGAGTCACATTTGATGAACAGTTGCGTTTAGTACAACATATAAATGGTGTAACAGCTACCTCATTAAAATTTTTAGGCTTTATCATTGGCAACTGTCTGAAACTATCTGTTTGGGCTTTAAGAACGGTTTATTATGCTTTGGTCGAATCTTAAGTGGAATATGCATCTATTGTATGGTCTCCACAATTCCAAGTTCATTCTACTACATTGGAGAGATTGCAGAACAAATTTTTAAGATATTGTTCATATAAAATAAACATACGCATTATTAATCATGATTATACAGATATTTTAAACACTCATCATAAATTTATTAAAAACCCGACGAGATAACTCCGATTTAGTATTTGTGTTTAAATTAATAAATGGTTTAATTTGTTCTCCTGAACTTCTCCAATCTATTAGCTATATGTTCCCTCCAAAAGTCTCAGATATGTTGATCTGTTTTATATACCTTTTCACCGTACAAATTATGGTATGCACTCACCCATTGAGCGAACACTGAAACTTATAAATAGGAACAATTATTTAGAAATTTGGTATCTCCTTGGCTTCATTTAAAAATCGGATAAAAAGAGCTTGACAAGTTAGAGGTACTTTTTTTTAATTTTAATTCATCTTGTTTCACATATAATTAATATTTTGTTTTATTTATAATTAAGATTTTAATTTTACTTAGTTTGTAAGCAATTAAGCAACCATGTAAGCAATTAAGTAAGCAACCTGGTACTAATAAATTTAATCAAATTGATCACATATTATTAATATCTAAGCGGTGGGCAACCTCCGTAACAGATGTTAGAACATATAGAGGCGCAAATTGCGATTCGGACCATTTCTTGGTTATATCGAAGATAAAACAAAGAATATCAATGGTAAGAAAAGAGAAAGGCGCCAAACAAAGAAAATGGAATACATATATGTTTAAAAATCCTAAAAAGAAGAATGAGTACCAGCAGAAAATAAAAGTAATATTAAATGAAAGAGGAGAACAAAACAACATTGAAGAAGAATGGAATATCATCAAAACGACAATTACAAATATGGCAAAGGAAACATTAGGTGAAACCTCAAGCCAAAGAAACGAGGAATGGTTTGACCAAGATTGCCAACAAGTAATAAATAGCAAAAATATAGCTAGACAGAAATGTCTACAAAGGGATTCCCGATCGAATAGAAAGGCATATGAAGAACTCAGAAAAGATGCAAAGAAAATATGCAGAAGGAAAAAGAGAGAAATGTTGAATAGAAAAATACAACAAATTACAGATTATAATAATAGAAGAGAGGCTAGAAAATTTTACAAGGAAATCAAGCAATGCACCCAAGGATACATAACAAGATCAATAGTTTGCAAGGACAAAAATGGGGCAATTATCAGCGAGAAAGGGGAAATAATGAAAAGGTGGAAGGAGCATTTCAAAAGCTGTTAAACCCAGAAAAAGAACAAAACGAAGATGAAGAGATAATTCACCACACAGCAGAACAACTAGTTGAGCAACCAACATTGGAAGAAACGATAAACGTCATAAAACATCTAAAAAATAACAAAGCACCTGGCACAGATGGAATAACTGCAGAATTGATAAAGATTGACTGCATATGGATACTAGAAGGACTATGGACACAGAAGATTGGAAAGTGGGAATCATACCTATGTACAAAGGGGGAGACAAACGACTCTGCAAAAATTATAGGGGCATAACAGTTTTAAATGTCATCTACAAGATATTATCAGGAATTATATACAGCCGCCTGGAATCGTTTTCGGAGGAGATTATTGGTGAATACCAATGTGGCTTCAGACCAAAGAGGTCAACTATAGACCAAATACATATGTTAAGAGGTATACATGAAAAATGTGTTGAATATAACATACCTATTTACAACTTGTATATCAATTTCAAACAGGCGTTTGTTGGAGTAAATCGACAAAAGATGTTAAAGCAACTATCTATGTTAGGGATACCCAATAAGTTGGTTAAACTTATACGAATGACTCTGGAGGGTTCCAAAGCTATGGTGAGAATAGATGGAAATATGACGCAGGCCTTTGATATTGAAAATGGAGTTAGACAAGGGGATGCCTTATCAACAACACTTTTTAATCTAACTTTAGAAGCTGTTGTTAGAAAACTGGATATAAACGGCTGTATTAATACAAGATCTATGCAAATATGCGCATATGCGGATGATGTTGCCATAATAAGCCGCAACAAAAGGGTATTAAGCGAAAAAGTTATAGAACTGAAACGAGAAGCTGCTACGTTTGGTCTATATATAAATGAAAGCAAAACAAAATATATGGAGTGCACAAAATCGAATGAACATGAGAATCTGAAGGTAGACAACCATACCTACAAATATGCCTCCACTTTTCCCTACCTAGGCTCAATAATAAATGATAACAACATCAGTCAAGAAATACAAGCACGGATTCTTAGCGGTAATAAGTGCTTTTATGCATACAAAGACTTAATGAAAAGTAAGTTACTGAATCGTGAGTCTAAGCTGAGAATCTACAAAACAGTAATTAGACCAGTGGTCACATATGGATGTGAAACGTGGACCCTCTCAACCACTGATGAAAATCAACTGAGAATATTTGAGCGCAAAATACTAAGGAAGATATTTGGACCAACCCAATGCAGCGATAGTTCGTGGAGAATTAAAATGAACCACGAGCTGGATGAACTAATGCAGAGCGCACATATTGTCAGATTTGTAAAGTCACAAAGACTAAACTAGCTTGGTCACCTAGAAAGAATGCCAGATAATCGAGCTGTAAAAGTAGTCCAGAGATGGAGGCCCCAAGGAAACAGAACAAAAGGAAGGCCCCGTAAAAGATGGATAGACGACGTAGAGAGGGATCTTAAAACCATGAACATCAGGCAGTGGCGAAGGAAAGTATCCGACAGGGCAGAATGGAAGAACATTGTTAAGCAGGCCAAGACTCACAAAGGGTTGTAGCGCCATCAGAAGAAGAAGAAGAAGAAGAAGAAGAAGAAGAGTTTGTAAGCAATTACAGAGTTTGATTTTTATACTGTACCTATGTTAATATATATTTTTTTAATGGGAGTAATCCCGTATATTAATAAATAAATACATAAATAAATAAAAATAAATACACAGAATGAAAAAAAAATACGCCAACCAGTTATATATTATTTACCTTTACATGCAGAGTGTGTACATACATTTGCATATACATGTGTATTTGACTGTGTATGTATTTTGTAAGGGTAGTGAATGTGTTCGTCTTATATATGTATTTACAGTGTAAAGATATAGATGTGCGTCAATGTGTAATAAATTTCTATGCGTCAAGAAGAATATGTATATGTCCTGAGGGATGCCAACGAGCAATCTCATTCGAATTTTAAATACGTGATAAAGAATGAGGTACTTTTTGGATTATAATTTATAATTTCTGTAAAAACTACATTCTAAGTCTGTTCAAGTTTTAAAACATTACATGATAGAACATAAGTTGAAACCGGTAAAATCCAGGTTGATTTCTATCTTTAGTTATTAGAAGCATTTTATTATGAACGGAATAAATATATAAATCATTTTTATGTGATAAAGTTTGTTATTCTGGCAGATACGTGTTTCGTTAAATACATGCAAATAAGATTAATTTGTTAACGATTCAATTATATTTATTTATAGGTTAATTTTACGTAATTATTTGTGTATTCGTGAGAACAGTTTTTTTTTAATTTATGAGATAGTGTTGATTGGATATCGAAAACATGCGGATGTACTGCCGGTCCAACCATCAGCTTTTCAGACATAAATAAACAGAACTTTGATGATAAAATAAAGATTAAAATAGATCGAACTTAAATAATTGTAACTTTAAACATTAATAATGACAGGTACAATTAGGTCTATAGCGATATTTTGCCTTACAGAACTTTTCTTTATTATTTTTTTTTTTCTAAAAGGTTTTTTAATAAGGAAAAATTTATATTTTTTACATTTTATAAAGAGATGATCGGCAAGGCTTCTTTTTCTATCTTTTTAGTAGACAATTCTACCTGTTTCTGTTTTCTTGGATTGTGCCTTTATGTTATATTGTGTCTCAATATTTTCTTTGGTCGGCCCTCACTTCTACCCAACGGTGATTTGTTCTTTGCTACCTTAACCACCCCATCGTCTGTTATTCTGTTTATATGATGCCGTGTATGTCATTACTGGTCGGTACAGCCGCTTTCTAACTTCTTCTCTTAGTTTCCTTCCTAATATGTTTTTTTTTATATTCTATTGTTTGGATATCATGTTGCTCTACTGGCTTTCTGTGTACGTTTTTAACCTCTGCTTCTACATCGTCGTAACTGTATAGCTTTGGTCTACCCCATTTTTACATACCTATTGGTTGCGCAATTGTAACCATAGTTATTTCTAGTGCTCTGGCTACACGACCTGCTCATTTTATATCAAATTGTTTCATTGTAGTAATAATATCTTTTTCACGGAACTTCTACATGTATATTCTATAGCTATAGTACATTTGAAAATGATTCATGGCACAAATTGTATTGCACGTGAGATAAATCCAATATAACATCACAAAACAGTGAAAGAGATTTTATAAAATAAAATATTCAGCATTGTTCTGGAAATGTTTAGGTTTTACCTAAAAATTTTAAAAATACCAATTTATTTCAGTTGTTGTCTTAAATTTTGTAATCAACAAATGATATAAGTACGTAATCTCTACAGGTACAAAATATTTACAATTTTCAAAGAGGAAAGTGTCAATTTATAAGCCCTCAACATTCTTAGAAAGGCTTAAAATTTCCAAACAGCAGAACGTGTTTTGCAGATTGTGAATCATTTTAGTTAATATTCACAGGTTGTGTTTATAAAGTCCTGTGATTATAAAACGCAGAATTGTTAGTTCTATAGCGATAATAATAAGTGAACTTGTGTAGTAAAAATATCACAAACGTCTAATTTTACTCCTGTGAAATTAAAGTACCATTTAACCGTGCCGACGAAAACGTTAGTGTTAAATGTACATGATGCTCTTGCACATAAACATTTTACAGCTACTGTTTGAAGTATAGTTTTGTAAGTGTTCAGATATGACCGGAGTTGGAGAAGCAACTATTTATGGATTTTGAAAGCAACGAAAGAGTGGAAGTATTTCAGAAGTACCTTAAACGTCAACAGGAAGAAAACCCATTAATATCGACGATACTGTGAAATAATCGATTCGAAGAAAAGTTCATTTATTTTATTTACAAAGAAGATTCCTACTTTGGATAAACTTTTAACAGACATTAATGAAGACCAATCTTTGCCAAACATTAAAAGAGATAAATTGTGGAAAACTTTACGTGAATTAAGATTCGTTTATGAGAATAACAATAGAAAATCTGCGCTCATAGAGAAAGAAGAAATTATTTGTTGGAGGAGGCAATATTTAAGGGAAATTCAAAAATTGAGGAGAGAAGACAAAAATATTTTTTATTTAGATGAAACATGGATAAATTAATGAAGGGCATTTTGTAAAAAAAGTTTGGCAAGATAAACTGGTTACTAATGCTCGTCAGGCATTTATAGAAGGCTTGTCTACGGGCTTAATATTTCCAAATGGTAAAGGTCGCCGTTTAATTATCACTCATAATGGAGGAGATAAAGGAATCCTATTTTTTTAAATTCCAATAAAAGTTGCATGAGCAGACGGTGGAGTCTATAAGAACTGTTTAATAACACGATAACACGTTTTTTTTTTAGTTGCTCCTGTTTGTCTGTTCGAATGGAACGATTTTAAAACAACTTCCCGATGAGTCAGAGAATTATAAACAGCTCAGGCATGATGACAAGTTAATTATATATTTCTATTCTTTGTACTCTTTACATAAAAACTGACTTAGTTCTGCTTTTTCTTAACTTTTAATTTTCATGGTTCATATGCTCAACTTTTTCTTCACTCGAAAAATTAGAAAAGCCATGTTAGAGTTGCTTCTACCAAGACAGGAAAGATTTATTTTCACGTTCAGAACGTCTGTGAATAGCCGTTCTGAAGATCCCTTTTGGAGTGAAATACGTATAAGTGGATATACAGACGCATTATACGTGAAATCAAATCTTAACTGTCTTTTTCCTTTTACAAATTTTTGTATGGACGTGTGTTCATTTAACTGATTGATGAACTGATGATGTATATGGAATCATACACGAGACTTCTTCTTTAATAAAGGATGAGGGAGCAAGTATCCTTCATTTTATTCTCCAAATTTTGACCGACAACCCTCAGTTTCCTAGTGAACTATACATTTCTTTTTTCCTATATATGTAATCATCGGTAACGACACTGAGTGAAATCTATGACTATGACCTGAGTGACAGTTATGACATATGAAATAAATACTTTTATAATTAATATTTGTTATTGTTATTATAGTGTGCTTAATTGTTAAAGATTCATCCAGAGAAAAGAATTCCGGGTGGAGCACTGGATAATCATTACCTCCAAACCGGCCGCCTGTGGAGAACTACATATGCGTCTTCAGGTCGATAAGGAGTCCGAGGTAGAATTTTATTCAGTTCATTGAAAATAAACCTACCAGGGGTGGAGACACTGATCAACAAAACTCTGAGACAATCACTTTCACGCAGGAGACCGAAGATAAATCCATGCAGATGGAAGAAACGTCACAGGGGCGATAAGGTGAACATCTAAAAGTTTAGGAGAGAAAATTATGGGTATACTAAATACTTTATAAAAATCATTATCTTATGTAAATCTGATCTCCGTATCCAGGACAAATCCTTTCACTCTCTGTAAAATATTGCTGACCTTTTTCTAGAGCACATGTCTTCTGGTTGGAATTTAATGAAAGGCAGATTTTGTAATGAGATTACATGTATCTCTGTAATGTATCTCAGTATGTCTCACGAGTAAGTGCCACAAGCAGGTGGTGCCTTACCTAAATAGGAGAAGAATAACAACAACATTCAGTGTCAAAAATATTACCATATTGATTAAGTAGCTCATTAAAATTCTAATCAACACTGGTCTTTATTTATTTTGTTTATATTCATTGCAGTAACGGGTAGTACTCCTTTACAGTTCCCAATAAAGTACAAACTACCTCAGGGCTTAGCAATCCTGCCCCTGCGCCGGCTACTGTTTCTCTCCCTCCTAGGAGAAAACAGTTCCCAATCCTGTTTTCCATCTAATCCCCATATATCCTTCCCTTTTCACCCCTCAACTGGAAGATCGTTAAACATTTCTGGCGGAGGGCAGCAGGGACCAGGAATTAATAATGCACATAGGAAATGATCCTGGACCTGTTTATCAATGGATTTTCACAAGCGGAGCTTTATCAGCAGCATGGTTATGATACTGCAATGCAGTAGGCCAGAGGAATCTATTACATTAACATGCGTGATATTATGCGTGATATTATGCGTGATGTCCAAGAGAATGCCTCGGATGTTGTCACGTAGTCCGGGTGAGGACCGGGGACCGGGTCTTGAGTTCGGGTCAAGGAGTGCGAAATTGGACATCGGCCATGCAAATGTTACTGATCAGGCATCAGGCATGTAGAAATTCCGCTGCTAGTCCACAAAAATTAAAACTTACAAAATTAATTATTGTCGGTATATGGAACGTACAAGTGCTAAAGACAATCATAGGTCTTTCAATTCAATGTCAAATATTGAAACACAGCTGACAAGGTGTAACCTTGAAATCTCTGGACTAACTGAAACGGTTAGGTGAGGGCCATTTTAGAACACATAATGACAATTACGTTTAGTTCTCTGGCGGTGAGACCCAGAACTATATAGGTGTTGTCATTCTAGTCTCATCAAGATGTCGATGTCAAAAATTTGTCGTCGAATTCAAAACTGTCAGAGATAGGGTAGTTCTTAAACTGGAAGGCAAACAACATAAACTCCAACATAAGCACCAACCAGCATAGCAGATGGCATAAAGGTCGAAGAATTATACGAAAAACATATGGCGATTGGAAACAACAAACACCAACATTCCAAATAAAGAGCTAACTTTAATATGAGGTAACTTTAACGCAAAAATCGTCACTACAAAGAATGACGACCTAAAGAACGTACTGGAAAAAGTCCTGGATATAGGCCTAGAAATCAAACCGATTACATTCTCACTAATATTCGCTGGAGATCATCAATCGAGTCAGATCATATCCGGGGAAGATACGCGGATCAGATCAGACTCTCCTCGTAGCTAAAGTAAAGCTTAAACTTCAAGCGCCTAACAAACAAATGGAGAGAGACAAAAGAGGATAGAACTAAGAAAGAAAGACGACCTTCTTCAATAAGTGCAAAGTTCCAATAAGCGTAAATCTAGCAAAATTCACCATAGACAATATCGCCAATATATGGAAGTACCCTCAAATTTCACTAACTCTAAAAATGAAGTTGATATCAACTGCTTAATATTTTTAATATTGACATACGGATGTGAATCTTGGACCCTAAAATATGCGGAAAGAAGAAAGATAGACGTTACTGAATTGTTCTGTTGCAAACAGCTCTCCGGCAAAGTCCATATCCACCAATTAAAATATTTTGGACATGTTATAGAGCAGACATAGAAAACATGGAAAGACTTATTATCCAAGGAAAAATAAAAGGCCAAAGATCACAAGGAAGATCCCCAACAAGATGGATCGACCAAATTACAGGCATATGCAAAAGACCTATGCATAAATTAAGTGAAATGACCAGAGACGGACAATACACGATATCACGACGACCAGTACACTCCATCCGGGGGACCACGATTGAAGAGATAGAGTCATTGATACATTTCTTTCTTCATTCATATGAATATTAAATTCCTTCCTTCATATTGATGATATTCACCGTATATATCATCAATGACAATAGTCATCGACATATTATTTATCCTTGTTCCACTTTAACACCAAATGGAATGCACTCTAGTTATTACTCCATCGTATATATACTATAAACATTAAAATAACAATTGAACCATTATAAAATTTAAATATTTTTTATTATTGGCACTCCGTGATGCAGAAAAAAGTAAATCTGGATATTTGTTGAATTAAATTGTTATTTTTGTATGTATGGATATAGGTAAGACCGAACAAATCGACTATTTTCTTTCTTAGGTCTACTTAAACCTCTTCTTATAATTGACATCCATAATTCAACTCTGCAACATCAACTTGCATGCAATTCTCCCTCCCGTTTGGCCGTGGCAAGAAATAAACTTGGATCCCACCATTCTAAAAATATGTACAGTATGTTCATTACATAACTACTATCTATTGAGAGACTTCGGAGGTCTCAGGAATATTGTATAAGGTATATTATTTATACTTTGTACATATTTTCAAACTATTTGTATTATTATTTACATTTATTCAAGTTTACTTATTATTTCTTATGTTTTTTTTTCTTGTTTTAAACTAGAATTAAATTCAATAGGTTTGAAGTATGCTGGAATTTTCAATAAAACAAAAATAATGACCGATTTGGACACAAAAAGACACTTGGAATTTGTACATTAATTTTTTTATAACTTTGACTATCTGCCAAACTTAACAGGAATAGGACTAAAGTATTCCAAAACCTACAATATAACTAGAATAAAGTTTGAATAAGAGCAAGACACCTCATTTTTATGGAGTACCGAAAGTTCATAAAGCGAATAAAACACATAGACCTATTTGTAGTACCATGAATTCTCCTTGTAGTAAAATATCAAAATTTTTATTAAATTTTATACAACCATTTGCAAATAAAAATGGCACATTTATTAAAAATATAAAACATTTTTTACATAAATTATCGAATATTGCAGCTATTTTCACATAAATAGCTTATTTACAAATGTGCAATTAGATAAGATTTTAAAAATAATCAAGACAAAATTAGAGATTGATGATACATAAAAATATTCATAAATATACATGGACGCAAGAAACACGAAAGCTGAAATCGATAATAGACTACGTAATAATCAAACAAGATACCACAATAAAGATAAAAGATGTGAGAGTCAGAAGAGGAGCGGAATGTGAAACTGATCATAAATTACTGACAGTAAAAATGAGCATTAATTGGAAACAAAACAAGACCCCCTCTACAGAAGAACCGTTGAACACTATAAGAGAAAACAATACAATATAGAACTACTCCAAGAACAATCAATAAGAGAACTATACAAACAACGTCTAGACCAAAAATTAATAGAATTCAGATACGGCAACATCAAAGAAAGATACGAGCATATAAAGGCGAGTATAAAACTATTACAACTAGAATATTATAAAAAAAATGAACCAACAAAAAGAATAATTGAAGAAAAAAAGCAAATATACAGAAAATGGCTGACTACAAACAACGATAAAGTTTATAAAGAATATGAGAAAAAGATAACACAAAATAACAGAACAAAAGAATGAAGAGTGAGAAAAACCTGCTTAAATATTGAAACATACATAGGAGGTACAAGAACTTTGGAGTCATGGAAAGTACTAAGAGGATTGAAACAAAACTCAAAAGAAAAAATTAAATTGGGAAATATACAGGACAAAGAATGGAAGAACTATTACAAGAAACTGTTAACAGAACAAAGACCTAAATTCATTGGAGAAGAAGACAGGCGAAGACGAAGCAGATCCCCACAACAAGAAATAGAAATAACAGATAGGGAAATGAGAACGGCCATAAAAGCAATCAAAAATAAGAAAGCACCGGGACCTGATGGCATCTCATCTGAGCTTATAAAGTACACCTCAAAGAAATTATACCAGATGATAAAATGGATATTTCAGAAAGCCTTAAATGGAGAACAGCTCCCAAAGGAATGGACGGAGGCATATATGACATCTATATTTAAGAAAGGAGATAGAAAACGATGCGAAAACTACAGAGGAATGAGCGTAATTTTATCAATAGAAAGATTATATGGAAAGATACTGCGAGAAGATACTCCCTAAAGACTGGAACGAGAGTCTAGTAATACTCTTACACAAAAAAGGGGACAAATGTGATCTACAGAAATATAGACCTATATCGTTGCTCATTCAAGTATACAAACTATTTATGAGAATTATTAACAACCGGTTAACCTACAAAATGGACAATTACCAACCGGTTGAACAGGCTGGCTCCCTCAAAGGATATAGTACATCAGACCATCTGCTGACAATGAGAACATTGATAGAGAAGGCAAATGAATACCAACTACCCGTATTTCTTGCCTTCGTCGACTATGAAAAGGCGTTTGATAGTATCGAGATGTGGGCCATAGAACAAGCTATTAATAATTGTAGAATATATTCGAGATATAGGCAACTAATACATAATATTTATGAAAATGCAACTATGATAGTACAACTAGACGAAAATACAAATCCCATCTCCATTAAGAGAGGAGTGAGACAAGGAGACGTAATATCGCCAAAGCTTTTCAACCTAGCCCAGAAGACGTCTTCAAAACTACAAATTGGTCAACCTATGGCATTAACGTTAATGGCAACAAGTTAAACCACCTCAGATTCGCTGACGACATAGTGATTATAGCGAGCACATTCGAGGAACTGCAAATTATGAAAAAATGAATATGAAAAAAACAAAAATAATGACAAACACAGATGACCCCAGACGTATAACTATTAATGGCAGTGAGATAGAACAAATCCAGGAATATATCTACCTAGGCCAAATCCTGAGAGTTGACAAAGAGAACCAAAGTGCGGAAATTACTAGAAGAGCAAGACTAGCATGGGCAGGATTTGGAAAACTTACTTGGATACTTAAGAACCGCAAAATACCCCAATACTTGAGGAGCAAAGTGTTCAACCAATGCATCCTTCCTATCATGACATCTTCTTCATGTGCCTTGTCCGTTCCGAACGTTGGCAATCAACATGGCTATTCAGACTTTGTTTACGGCAGATCTGAATAGTTCAGCAGATGACAATCCGAACCATTGCCGCAAGTTTTGGAGCCACGAGTGTCTTCTCCTCCCTGGACCCCTTCTGCTGTCTATTTTCCCTTAAACGATCAGTTGTAGTACTCTATATTTATTATGTCTCATAACGTGACCCAAGTATTCCAACTTTCTTTTCTTTATACTTATTCCTACCTCTCTCTCTTTACCTACTACCTATCCGGCGTAGTACCTCTTCGTTGGTCACGTGCTCAGTCCAGGATATACGTAATATATGTCGGTAAGCCCACATTTCGAAGGCCTCTACTTTTTTCATCAATGTTGCGGTCATTGTCCACGACTCCATTCCATATAACAAAACCGGGAATACATAACATTTCAGAAGTCGAATTTTGAGAGGTAGGGTGAGGCTTTTAGAGGTGAAAATTTGCTTCATGCTAGTGAACTATGCTCTTGCCTTTTTTACTCTTATACGTATTTCCTTCGCTTGATCCCAATTTGAGTTAACTGTTGTTCCCAAGTAGATGTACGAATCCACGTGTTCAATTCTTTCATTGTCTAATATCAGTTGCTGTGGTGGTTGTTGGGTTTTGCTTACTAACATCCATTTACCACAATATCATGACATATGGATGTCAAACCTGGACCCTAACCAAGGCAAACATGAATAAACTAGCCACAATAGAAAGATCAATGAAAAGAGCAATGTTAGGTATACGACTGTCAGATACAAAGAGGAACGACTGGGTAAGATCCAAAACAAAAGTCGAAGACGTAGCAACAAAAATTGCCAAACTTAAATGGAGCTTCGCGGGCCACACTTCTAGACAAAAAGACCAACGTTGGAATACTACAATACAACATTGGAGACCTTACGAAAGTAAACGACCAACAGGAAAACCACAGATGAGATGGGTTGATGACATAAAAAGAATAGCCGGAACAAATTGGAAAAATGTTAACTTAAAAAATGAAAATTTTTAAAATTTAGTAATGATTTTACAATGAATTGGCAAAAGAACATATCATTAGCATGATTCTGGTTGTGTAAATATAATAGATAAGAGTAAATTTAATTGATTGAGGTCACTTCTTTTTGTTCATCGCATTAGGATTTCGAGAAATGTTCTGCGAGAGCTAACCTTTCGGGGTACAACCTGAAATCACTCTTGTGAGAAACAATTCGGGCCCCGAGAGTGCGTGCAGTTTGCCCGATGTATATTTTATGTGGAGCACCACAAGGTTCAGTACTGGGTCCTCTACTTTTCCTAATCTTTATAAATGACATGACTAACTTAAAAACCGATGGAAAAATTTTTCTTTTTGCTGATGATACGAGTATTACCTGGAGAACTCTAATATTGCAACTCTTCATGCAATTATAACTTCTGATCTACTTAAAATAAAACTTGGTCCGACTCTAATTTACTCTCTTTTAACGTGGATAAGACAGTAGCATTATCCTATAAAGGAGCTCTTTAACCCTTATTTCTTAATAATAGCCAGATCAGTATCGTTGATTCTGTAAAATTTCTTGGTATTTTTATAGACAGCAACCTTAAATGGTCCCTTCATATCGAGCCTCGGCCTGCTATGCAATAAGATCTGTTTCGAAGGGAATCAATTTAGCATCTTCCAAAATAACATACTTTTCTTTGTTCGAGTCTCATCTTCGATATGGCCTTCCTTTTTGGGGTTCTAGTACAGCTGCCCAATCTGATGTTATTGTTAAATTACAAAAAAGAGCAATACGGTATCTTTTTGGCCTCAGTAGAATAACGCATTGCAGAAGCTACTTCAAAAATCACGGAATTTTAACTCTTCCCTCTCTATACATTCTAGAAACTGTTCGCTTAATTCGTCAACACCTTCATGTTTTTCTAGCAAGACCTAATCATGACTACTCCACCAGAAATTCAAGCTTTGATGTGTATTTACCGATCCCGTCCACTAAGTTAGTAAAGAAAATCTATATTATATTCGGCAAAACAATTATATAACCTTCTCCCTTTGCAACTTAAATCTACAACTTCTTTCCTTAAGTTCCGTAAATTGACAAAAGCCTATATATCTGAAAGACCATATTATTCAATGGAAGAGTTTCTTAACGAATAACTAAGAAATTACAGTAAGTTTAGGTACAAGCAACTGAAGTATTTTTATATATATATTTGGGTATCACATGCAGCAGCTTAAACTTATTCGTAAACTAGTTCGTAAGGTTTTATTATGCAATTTGCAATTTAGTGAAATTTTACAATGGATTGTATATTTTATTATGTTTTATTTTGTGATATTGACGATCTATGTAGTTTTAGTAAATTTTAATTGTTATTGTTATTTTTTTGACTTTTTGTAAGCTTTGTCCATAAAATTGTATAATTTTCAGTGACAATAAAGCATATTTCTATTCTATTCTATTCTATAAAAAGATCAACATTGCAATTTACGAAAAACCAGTGGCTTGCAGGGAAAAAATAATTTCGTATTTGAAATCCACAACCTCGAATTCGTTACGAAGGAGTGTTTGGCATAAATGCAACAAATTTTGCACAAGATTTCTACATTCCACAAGAGAGATTCCACAAGATTTCAAGATAAAATTTCTAAAATTTCAAAAAACCTACGGCTAGATTTAAAAAAAGACTCAGCTTTAAAACACTAAGGCTCAAATTTAAAACACTTGTTTTAAAACAAGGTTCTCATTGATTCTAACGATAGAATTGAATAACGAATAAAATATTCACGTGTAAAAAAAATAAACGTCAAATTCCGCAACATTTTAATCTTAAGACACCTCACTACGAGTTGAAAGAAATACAAAAGCACATTAAACATTCAATGAAATTATAAATGCACCATTCTCCCAACCGTTAAAATAATCTAACTAGAAGATCTTATTGACGACGCGACGGAGGACTTCACCGTGAACATTTGACGAATAGTATCGTCCTGAAGTCTGATAAACTATTAATCATCTACTTAATGCTTTAATAGTATGAAGGAGCAGGTTAAATTATGTAATAGATAGGAAAACGATAATGAAAGTATGTTGATAGCATTTTAACGGTGGGTGGCTTGTTAATATACTGTAATGTAAACCAATGTGGGTTTAAAAACAAATCTTTTTAGAAGGTGAAATTGTTCGTCTACTCTATTTAATACCAGTCAAAATATACTGTCATCTTAATAAACAAGAGAAGCTGATGACCTCTATGAATAATAAGGTATCTAAACATCTATATAATTATAGGATTGTATCTAATTTTTTTCAAATATACTTTTACGAATAAAGCACATAATAAATCATTTATTGTGATACTAAAGCTATTTTGTTTTTTATAGAAACTAATTTTGACAATATGTACATTATATTACTAATTTTAAGGTATAGGAACAACCAGATCCTCAAACTTGACGAACCTCGACAGTCCACCACAAGTTCAAACGTGTGGATAATGTGTTTAGCTTGGCTTCTATGTTTAGCATGTCTTTCTAATCCGTGGATTATTGGTTTTTCAGTAAAAAAAATTGCTACAGCTTTTATTAATATATATAAAAATTATATTTATATGTAAAAATTATTATTAGCCTGGCGTAGGTATCAACAAGTCCTTTTGAGTTCCTATCAACAAGTTCTCGTAGACACTTTTTCTCAGGACTAGCAACCTTCATTGGAGTCTTACGTTGCTATGTAATCAATTCCTGTTGTAACTCAAACAGCCTAGTAAATAAAATTAAATAATGTAATTTAAATTCAATTTAACGGGTTTTTACCCAAGTATTTAGTGGCTCAAAACATGTACATCTAGATAACACTGATGATGGAATAATAATTCCGAAAACGTTCTGTGATGTAGCCCGATAGGGTGTTTAAATTATATACCTTTTATAAAGGATTTTTAAATAAATTTTTTATTATCATTCTTCTTCTTCCTCTTTATAAGCAATTCTGCTTGTTCATTGGCGGATTAATACCTCTATGGAAGGCTGTCAATCCATCGCGGTCGTCCGATACTTCTTCTGTCAATTGGTGACTTATCTCTTGCTATTTTGACGACACGGGTCTCCTCCATTCTGCTTATGTGGTTATTCCACTCTTTTTTTCTATTTTGTGTCCATTCATTTATACACTGTACGTTACATTTTCTTCTAATGCCTTCACTTCTCTTTAGATCTCTCAGAGTATTTCCTGTAATTATTTTCAGTACTCTTATCTCTGCTGTTTCCAGCAGCCTTTGCGTTGCGGCTGTGTCGGGTCTTGTTTCTGAGGCATATGTCATTATTTGTCTTACACTGGCTTTATAAATTCTTGACTTCATCTCAGTGTTAATGTGTAATTCCATCACTTTCTGTAATATATGTGTTTCTGCTTTAATGTGTTATTAAGGCATCCTGCCAGTCTATTTGCTTTTTGTACTTAATCTCCCACTTCTTTGTCCAGGTCTCCATAGCTAGACAGTGTAATTCCCAGGCATTCTATTTCCATTACTTGTTCAATACTGATGCCATCAATTTATATTTTACATCTGGTTGGTTCTTTGCTGACTACTATTGTTTTAGTTTTCTGAGATGAGATTGTCATATTAAATTCTTTTGCTCTTATGTTAAATCTGTGAACCAGTGTTTGCAGACTATTTTCATCTTGGACTATCAATATTGCGTCGTCTGCTTAACAGAGTATTTTTATTTCTTTGTTTCTCATTCTGTATCCTCTTTCTTTGTTAACGCTTTTGATGATTTCATCCATGATAAAATTGAAGAGCATGGGGCTCAATGAATGCCCTTGTCTTATTCCGCTGCCTATATCTATAGGTTCTGTAAGTTATTCATCTATTCTGACTTCCATTTTGTTGTTTTAGTAGATGTTTTCGATAGTTTTTATGATATTTAGGGGAACTTCTCTAGAAGATGGATTACATCTTTGAGTCTTACTCTGTAAAATGCTTTCCTTAGGTCAATCAGACACAGAAATGCTGATCTATTATACTCTAGTGATTTCTCAGTAATTTGCTTTATAACGAATATTCCATCTGTACACGATCTTCCACTACGAAAACCCTGTTGATCATCTGCTAAACTTATCCTCTGATTTATTAGCACTTGTAAAATTTTAGTTGTAATTTTTATCGTAGTATTTCACAAGTTTATACCTCTGTAGTTTTCTAGCTGTTTTTTATCTCCTTTTTTAAATGGTAGAATTAATTCGCTCGTTTTCCATTCTTCCGGTACTTTATAGTGTTTTATAATTTTATTAATTAATGTTGTTAATTGTTCTGTCGTTGCTGCTCCACAATATTTCACTAATTTGTTTGGTATCCCGTCTTTACCTACTGCTCTTCGGTTCTTCAGATTTTCAAGTATTTTCCGAACTTCCTGTACATTTATATTAAGTTCTTCATTTGTGGTAATTTCTGGCGTTTCCGGTTCTAGCGTCGTTAGTTCTTCCTCTGCATAGAGCTTTTTTAGATAGTCAATCCAAGTATTCTTTTCTATGTGAGTTGGTTCTATTAGTTCCTTTACCTCCATTCTTTGAACTCTTATGAAGCTCCATATTTCCTTTTGCAGACCGTAAAAATCATGTTCTCATGATTTTTACGTATATGTATACTGATTCATTCTCAGACAGTTGTGATTCACTCTCACTGGTATCTTCTCCAACATTGATTGTTAAATCTTGCACCTAGTACCTATTCTATAATGTGCTCTCTATTTCCATATAGTCTTCTTCCGTCTTCTCTACGTGGGAGCAAATATTTTGCCAGTTTTGAATTGTTACTTTCTGAAATTTTTCTTCTGTTAGCTGCCGTATATGAACTAATTTGAATGAGACATTACAGGCAGCTAATTCGTTCTTTACTAGTGCCCAAATTTTTTCAATGGCGTTCAGCTCCGGGTGGTAAGGTGGTAGATGCAATTTCAATATGTCATGGTTCGCTAGAAGCGTGTCAATAATATATCTTTTATAATATGGTATATCCTTTTTAATTAATGCAAACAATTCAACTGTTAAAGCTTTGGTTTCATATGAAATACCTCGTGGACTTCAGGACCCGACTGTACTTTCATTTAGGTTTCGAAGAATAAACATCATAATCATCAAAAGTAGCTGACTTTTTGAATTGATTTAGTCAATTGCGTTAGGCTTTCACGGCCATCGTCTAACTTATTAAACTGTTTATTCGGGCTGTTGGGCCGTTGTCTTCTGTTGAGATTTGTTCTCGACGTTTCGCCAACACTAGGGGTTGGCATCTTCTGGAGATGTTGATGCTTCGCTTGTAAGCAGAAACTGACGACGCGTCGTCAGTGCCTCCGTAGTACAACGCGTCGTCAGTTTCTGCTTACAAGCGAAGCATCAACATCTCCAGAAGATGCCAACCCCTAGTGTTGGCGAAACGTCGAGAACAAATCTCAACAGAAGACAACGGCCCAACAGCCCGAATAAACAGTTTAATAAGTTGATTTAGTCAAGTTTTAAGTTTTTCATTTGTTTTTGCATTGTTTTCTTATTTTTAATAAAGATATGGACGCTTATCGTCATATAAGTCGAGGTCCGCCGTACTTTTTTTTTCAGGACATACAAGAGCTCGCACAAGCGTCCAATATTGACGTTTGGTTCCCAAAATTTAGTCAAAGCTTTTAGAGACTTGAAGTTTGCGGAAAGTGCCAAGCGTGTGGACACGACATCAGACTTTATAATGGTGTTTTCAATATTTGTAACGGGCGTTTCTAAAACAAATTTATATAGTATTATTTAAGCTTATATATTTTTAATTTGGTCTGTAAGTTTTCTATATCTTTTACATACAAAACAATAATTTGCTGTCAGTACGGAGTGGCGAAACGTAAAACATTTCTCGTTTTCCATAATGATTCTTTTGTGTAATGAAAAAATATTTAGGGGCAAAGCATCGTAAAGTCTAGGCATTTTTACCAATCTCGAATTTTTTTTTATCATTTCATGAAGTTGTAAATATTCGAACTAACTGACAATATAACGCACCAACGCACTTTTTTGCAGTTTCAATCAATATATTTGCAATGCTTTTGATCTTTAACTTTATGGCCAATTTAAACCTGATATTCCCTGTTTATATTCAACTATTGTCATTTTAATAGTCGCAATAGATATATCTTGACCACGAAATAGGTTCACAATTCGGCGGTTAGGCAACTGTCCAACAAACCAATAAATATTGTCACTAATTTCTAATCTATAGGCCATTGCAGCATAAATTATATCTGACTTAACAAGTGTCAGTATAAATTCGAATTTAAATGAAAGTTTGTTTATTAATTTAAAAATATCCCACGGTAATTATTGTTAATTTTAAATTGATCAAATTTTTCAAAACTTTCGTGGCATACATTAGATTATATGTATTTAAAATTGGTAGCAAATATTTTATATGAAAACTATCAAATAAAAAATGGTGACCAACTTCGCTTAGTAAATAATAAGATGTAAAAAACCGGTAGACCTAATGAAAAATACATTAGAGATAGTACAAGATGTACAGGTGTGTAAATAAAAAGCACACAATAGGAAAATCTGGATAAATATTACAAAGCAATTATTTATGTAGTTTAAATTTTAACCATAATAAATTGGACTGCCATAAATACAGAGACACATCAGCAACTAGCACACTTAGTCAGCTATATGGAAGAATTGAATATAAAAAAATGAAGAATCCAAAAGAACAAAAAGAATAATCCATTGTGGTGGACAAATGACATTGTCAATGCAGTACACAACAAGAAACAAGCATATCAAAAGTGGCTACAAACAAATGATCCAGATGATAGACGAACATATGCAAGATCAAACAGAGAAGTAAAAAATTTAGTAACTAAAGCAAAAAATATTTCCTGGGAAAGTAAATGCGAAGAACTCAATAAATATATAGGGTCAACAAGATCAAGAGAAGCATGGAAAACGGTAAAAAAGCTGAGAACAAACAGAAAAGAAACGAGTAGAATAGATTTAATAGAAGAAAGATCTTGGATCGAACACTACTCACAACTTTTGACTGAAACAAGACCTCAATTCACGAACATCCGTACAACAATATATGAACTGGAATTCAGTGAAGATGATGAAATAACAGTACAGGAAGTCGAGAATGCAATACAAACTCTAAAAAATTGGAAGTCATGCGGACCAAAAGGTATACCAAATGAATTATTAAAACATAGCCCACAAGTATTACGGGAATTACTGGCGTATGTCTTCACCTTATTCTATAATGGACACGACTTACCACCGAAGTGGACAAAAGCACATATTAACAACATCTACAAGAAAGGAGATAGAAAGAATTGTTCAGGGGGCTAAGTGTCATAAATACACTCTCAAGACTGTATGGAAAAATAATAAAAAACAAAATTGAAAAAGAGATGACAGATGTTGAAGAACAGAATGGCTTTCGTGCAGGCAGATCCTGTATGGACAGTATATTCTCTCTAAAGCAAGTTATCGAGAAAAGATTAGCCCACAATATGACGGCAAACATTAAAACTGGAAATAGATTAACTAGAGAAATTCCTATTAGTAAGGGCCTGAAGCAAGGCTGCTGCATAGCACCTACACTCTTCAAAATATATCTAAATGAGGCACTCTCAGTGTGGAGAAGAAAGTGCTCCAATATGGGCATCCCAATCGGAGATGATAGATTGTACACGATACACTTCGCTGACGACCATTCTAGCTGAAGACAAGAGTGATGTAGGCTACATGCTTAGAAAACTGGAAGATGAGTATACCAAATGGGGCCTCACAATTAATATACAAAAAACTGAGTACTTAGTTGTAGGAGAAAAACCAGAAAGCCTACAAATCGAAACGGAAACTATAAAACCAAAAGACAATTTTAAATACTTGGGAGTCCAAATAACATCAAAAGCAGGAAGTAGCGAAGAAATACACTCCAGGATTGGCCAAGCAAGATCAGCCACCAGACAGCTACAAGGACTATTATGGAATAAAAAAAAAACAAAAGAAAATAAAAGAAGAATTTATAAAACAATAATAGAAAGTATTGGGCTGTACGGCGCCGAACTCTGGGAAATAAACCAAAGAAACAAATAAAAAATTAAGGCCATGGAAATGAACTACTGGAGACGATGTTGCCAGCTCACTAGACTTGATAGGGTGAGAAACGAAGATATTTGGAGAGAAATGGAAATCGATCTAGACATAATAGACACAATCGAAGCCAAAAGACTTAACTGGTATGGACACCTTTAGAGAATGCCTGAAAATAGATGGCCAAAAAAATAGAAGAATGGACTCCGCCAACTAGAAGAAAACGAGGTAGACCAAGACGATCCTGGAGAGACGATGTCGACGATGCAATGACCGCCAGAGATCTAAGAACTGAAGATTGCTTCGACAGAAAACGCTGGAAATTAGGATGCGAGAAGCGGCGCCAGCTGTAGAAGACTCGCTTGTTATATATATATATATATATATATATATATATATATATATATATATATATATATATATATATATATAATGAAGAAGGAGAACAGCCAAGCCTCAGGGCTGGAAGATTTTGTACCGACTACGTATTTTGCTTAAAGTCTATTTGCAACTAGAAGCTCATTACAACTGCAAATCTTTAAATGGATGGATGTAGCTGAAACCATAATTTTTTTTTGAAAAAATACGAGTTATGTATTAGTTTGTTTAGTTACATATACTTTAAAAATGTCATGAAATTTAAAACTCTTAAAAATAATAATAATAAGAAAACAGAAAGCGAATTTTGTAAAATTTGTATCTACAGATAATTACCTGTATTTTCTTTCTGCTTTTTAATTTTTTCACGAAGCAACTTCTGTAGTATTATTTTTGGATTTATAAGGCATATCTATACTATTACATTCATAGAATATTTTGTCTCATTACGAGCCCCTTTCCATGTCAGTTGGCCCACCTATGGAATTTGCAGTTTAAGTCGATTACCATAAACAATTTATACTTTGCCTGTTTTTATAAGTTCCCATATTAATTAATATGGAATTTTTATTAATATTTATTATAAACATTACTCTTATGGTTTTTTTATTTATTTTCAACAATAAAAAAAATTCTCTAAATCCTGGCTATGCAATCACTTATGTCAACATACGTTGATTTTTCCAGAATTACGTTAAATCCAGAGGTAGCTATGGAAAAATGACATCAAAACAATAATATTGTCAGTAAAGGTCGCGGCATATTATCGTGCACGTAGCGTTTCCGGCATGTAGCGTTTCCACTCCAGCAATTGGGATGCGCGTTCACATTTTCATACATAGAACGTTTCAGTTTGGTTCGGTGAAGATATGATCTCGCTTTTCTCGACAAAAATTATGTGCAATTGCTCTTCTTTTTAACGATGAAGAATGAAAAACTGTGTTAAAAAGAATGTTTGAAGTACATCCAATGCTAAGAGAAAGGAAGAAGGAATGTGAATACTGGACTTTATACAGAGAATTAATTGATGACGATGAAAAATATTATGGATATTTTAGAATGAATAGGATTCAGTTTAAATATGTTTTAAATTTAATTTCACCTTCAGTTAAAAAACAAAATACTACATTTAACGAAGCCATACATATCAAACCAAAAAATATTTTAAAAAAGAAGAGGTATCACAGTGATATTGACTGTGCGGAATAGAACGCCCGGAACTTACATCGTAAAATCCCATGAATCGTTCGACTGGTTTATCGTTTATTACGTATCGAAAAATAACGGATAGTTGTGAATGGCAGCTTATATCAGTAGTCTCCACCTGCCAGGAAAAGAATAATGATTTTGAAATTTCTTCCTCAATTTTTTTATTTATAACAAAAGCAATTGAATCGATTAATTCATTTTGTATGGTTTTAGATGTCCCAGAAAAAACTGATCTAGAGTCATTATCATGTTCTAAAAATGTTTTTAAATTAGTGTCAAATTTACTAACAAGAACAACTAGCTCTTTGAAATTCCCGCGATTTAAAGATTCATTAGATTCATCATGTCCCCTAAACGGTAACTCTTGCATACAGAGGTGTAACGTAATATCTATAAGGCTTTTTAAAATTTGCCGATTTTCTTTAACCCTAGCATTGAAATTTTCAATATCTATTTTACGCGAATTGTCTAGTGCTGTGGCGATATTTTGCTTTTGTTTTCTCATAAGAGTAAGCTTGCAATTCGATGTAATATGTTGAGAACTTTTATTGTGTAACAATAGACTCCGAGACAAATTTTTCAAATCAGTATAACCACTTTTGAACCAAACTTTGTCGCTAGTATTAGCTGTGGCAAATAAAATGCATGGCCAACAAAACAATTTATTTAATGTTATACTACCCGTAAGCCAGTCAAACTTTTCGTACCATGCATTTTGAAATCCCCGATTTGGTTTTCCGACGCCACCGATAGAAACAAGATGTTTACTTAAATCTGGAATAGGTCGTTTTACGACTTTAACTATATATAATTTATCTTCATATGAATGACTTGAAAAATTCTGCTGATTGACTAAAAAATTTACGAGATCACAAGTATTACGAATATTTACATTTACCTGGGAAAGTTGTGACGAAGTGCTCGGTGCTAAATCCATTTTTCACTAAAACCGAAAATCCTGCAGACAAAAACAAACCCACCAAAATTATTAAAAAAACTTAATTAGAATTGCACTGCACTTATTATATAACATGTAATCTTACTGTTTTTTTAATGAAAAACAACACGAGATACGTCAAACGTGATCCTGCCGCACAAAGAGGTCAACAGGAAGTAATTTAACTACTACTTACTCTTACTACAACAATTTTGCAGAAATGTTCCAAAATGTACCAATGTTGCCAATCTGGTAAATGCATAGAAAAAAAATATTTTTTGTTAAATCGGAAAACAATAGAACAATATGTATAGTACCATCTACTAAAGGAAAATACTCTACTACAACATAACAATGTTGTTACAATTTTCAAATAAAAATCTATGTTTTATTTAAAATGTACTTTTATACCCCGAGGGAAAAAATGTAGCGAATTGGGTACCTTTGTACCCAAATGGCAACGCTGCTAATTAAAAGAACTACACCAAACCAGAGCGGCATGCCTCTCTTGTTCGGTGAAATCGTGGGCAGAAAATAAATAAATCATGTTGAATTTCGCTAGATAATGTGATGTCTAATATGTCAGACAGAGCAATGCCGTGAGGCTTGCCTCGGCGGCTATAATTTTTAAAGAGAGAATGAGATGCACAGATGATATATTAGAAGCTGGCGCGGAAAATGGAGCCGTTGTTTATTTAATATTTTGTGGTTTAAGCTTGTCCCTTGTCCGGCCCGTAGATTATGAAGAAATATACAAAGATAAGACATCAGGGATGTACATATTTTAATTTTTTATCATAATGAAAATAAAGTTATTTAGAAAATTCCAAAAAGTTAAATTGTAGTTAAAGAACGTAAATAGTCGATTGATACTGGTGAGGCACTGCCTCACCTGCCTCATAGGACCAGCCGCCCCTGGTATCACTTCCGTACAAAAGTCCTAATTGTTTATCACTTCCGTGATTAATTGTCACAAAGCAATAAAAACACATGCATAAATGACAAAATAGCCTCGAAAATTATTTTTTTAAATACTCTGTATCAAAATCAAACAAATACCTAAATAAACAACTGGGGGAAAACGACGGACATCTAATTCACATTATCCTTACCAACCGGTTACGACTCGTTACGTAGCCGTCGGCATCAGTAAAATATTGTTTTTGAATATACTGAACGGAAACGTTAAGTGCCTGAAACGCTATGTTCCGGACAGTGTGCGTTGTTCATATTTAAAACCATTTAAATTATATTTTTCGGAAAGTAAACGCTATGTGCTGGAAACGCAACGTGCACGATAATATGCCACGACCTTTAATGTCAAATGTCTTTTGTAGTATTGTAAAGCTTTTTGCCATTTGTGGATCGTACAACGGGTCGAGGTAAAGTTATCGATGAGAAAATTTGTTCAATCATTATAAGGTTTTTTTAATTCTGGAACATCCAATTCGTAAATCGCGAATATGTTGCAATTGTCACGCTATAATGTAAGAAATATAGTCAGAAGATACAAAACTACAGGTTCGGTGGTCACAAAATGTACAAAAAAGTAAAATAGCCGAAGCTGATCGAAGGACATTAAGACCCGTTATAGTGAAAAATCGACGAGCAAATTATATGAAGTTAAGCGTTTTATGGAGTTACGTTATTGGAAGACACATTGTTGGATCAACATGTCACCGAGAGGCCCACAAATTAGGATTTGGTACTTACAAAGTAAGTTTTATAGTTGAACAAATTAGTACGGATTGTTTTTAATAAATTTCATTTTATTTTAGGCTACGGAAAAGTCCCTTTTAACATTACAACAAAAGAAAAATAGACTAAGATGGTCAAAAGAGCGTAAAGATCGGACTCAGTCGCAATGGGATTTAATACAATGGAGTGATGAATCCAGATTTGAAGTGTGTGTTGGAGACAGTAGGAGTCGCGTCATTCACAGGAAAAATGAAGCGTTCCATCCCGACTGCCTGAAGAGAAAAGTCAAATATCCTGCATCTGTCATGATCTGGGGCAGCATGTCGTCTAAAGATGTGGGAAAGTTACATTTTATTAATGGGATTATAAACACGGACAAATATTTGAATATTTTAGAAGAATCTCTTTTACCGATTATGGAACACCGTTTAACATTAGTGGAACTATTTGTCTTCCAACAGGACGGCGCAGGTTCTCATACCTCAAAAAAGAGTTTAAGATGGATTGAAGACCATGGTATACCACTTCTGGAATAGGTTTCTAACAGTCCGGACTTGTCCCCGATAGAGACTTTGTGGCGCGAAATGAAAAAAGTTTTGAGAAAACATCCTGCCAGCTCCGAATGCGAGTACGAATTGAAGAAAAAATTGCAAGAAAAATGGGATTGGTTGACATTAGAATTTTGTCAGAACTTGGTAAACACTATGCCTCGAAGAATTGTGATTAAAAATTAAGGGGATGTAACTCAGTGGTAAACTTTCACATTTTTTTTGTTAATATTACATATCTATGCGTTCTTTTAAATTTATTATTATTCTGTTTAATCAATAGTTTTCATTACGTTATAAAATATTTTCTATAATTAGCAAATTCAAAAATGTTTTTCTATTAAAACTTCTAAAATTTAGGCTGCGCTTTTATTTTTTTTTTTTTTTTTTTTCTCTAAAATTTAATTTTCTTATCAATCTAACGTTGGGCCAACTGATATGGGAAGCTGCTCGTAGAGGATAATCCTTTATTATTGACTTTAATGAATTTTACAAATCATCTTTTGGATATCTGCTTACCTGCCGACCGAGTAAGGGATAATGACAGATATTATAGTGTATTTTTATGTATGAGAGAGTAATAAAACAATAAATTATGTATGCAAATCCCTAAACTGTTGATACGGGTGACTCAATGAAAAACAGATATTTGTCAACAAGTTTACAGAAGTATATAGGAAAACAATTTTAAATTGAGTATGACCACCAGGTATAAAGGTTGGAGCAGAATAGAATACAATAGTTGTGAGGGTTACTAATCCCTAAATAAGGTTGCCAGTGTCGGAGTGATGGAGGTTAACAGGTACTAATGAATTTGCAAGAAATGTAAGATGTTTATTTTATTGGTTATATATAACCAATAAAAGTTTAATAAGTACCTACCTATTTGCAAAATAAAGTTTAATTCTTTAGATAAAATAAAACGTTTTATTTTATCTATTTGCAAAATAAAGTTTAATTCTTTGCCTATTTGCAAAATAAAGTTTAATTCTTTAGATAAAATAAAACGTTTTATTTTATCTGAAATGAGTGCATTCCACGAAGTAAGGGTTTCAACAATCAAACATTTAATTCTTTAATTCCAGGAATCTACGACAGTAATTGACTAGATAATTACCTTCTAAACTTATTCCACAGAAAATGTGATAGTGGGTTTTTCCATTTTGTATATAGGAAGGTCCAAGTGGCGTATTCAAAATTCTTAACAGTTCACTAAAAGTAGGTACTTCAGTTGCAAGGTGCAGTTTATTGTGTATACTAGTGTTATGGAAAATTTGGAAGTGCCGTGTAAACGCCGAAAAATTGGTCCTCTAACAGTTAATGAAAAAACATTAATATTTAATTGTTTTAAATCATTTACAGACAAACGTTTATGTGAAAGTGTTGATGAGACCGTTGAGTTAGTTAGCAGTACACTTGGTGTTGGGAAATCTACGATTTACAGAGTTATTAAAGAAGAGAAATGTGGTAGTTTTCAAATGCCACGTAATGCTCCAGGGAAACCAAAATTTCAAATAGAATATCATTTTAAAGAAGGACTTCGACGGAAAGTGCATGAATTCTTCTTTAGACAAGAATTTCCAACATTGGATAAAGTTCTTGTCTCAGTTCGAGATGATAAGGATTACCCAGAAATGAGTCGAAGTACGTTATGGAAACTTTTAAAAGAAATAGGCTTCCGCTGGAAAAAGAATCCCAGAAAGTCTATTTTATTAGAAAGAAGCGATATTGTCATATGGAGAAGACATTTTCTAAGAACCATAAAGGAAATGAGAAACCAAAAAAGAAAAATATTTTATCTTGATGAAACATGGATCAACGAGGGTCATACACCAAATAAATTTTGGCAGGATGAAACTGTTACAAGTCAAAGGCACGCTTTTGTAAATAACTTATCTACTGGTTTAAACCCACCATCAGGAAAGGGATGCAGGCTCATAATAGTACACATTGGCAGTTCAGACGGTTTTGTTGAAGGTGGTTTATTAACTTTTGAATCAACTCGTACCGGTGACTACCATGAAGACATGAACGCTGATGTCTTTCAAGAATGGTTCGAACAAATGATAGATCTTCTTCCTAAGAACTGTGTAATAGTAATGGATAATGCAAGTTATCACTCCAGACTTATAGAAGGACTGCCCACAACCAAGTGGTTAAAAAAAGACTTGCAGAATTGGCTGAGTTCAAAAAATATTACGTACCATCCCGGATCTATAAGAAAGGAACTTTATTCGTTTTGTCCCTTTATAAAGAAAAATTTAAAAAATACGAAATTGATGAAATTGCCAAAAATCGTGGAATGACAGTACTTAGATCCCCACCATATCATTGTGAATTAAACCCGATTGAACTGGTATGGGCACAGATAAAGAGTGAAGTTTCAAGAAAAAATACCACTTTTAAAATTCATGATGTTATACAGTTGTTTTTGGAGGCCGTAAATAATGTAAAACCTGAAAACTGGGAAAAGGCAGTAAATCACACTATTAAAGAAAAGGAAAAAATGTGGAAGCTGGACAATATTACTGATAAAATGATCGAGCCAGTTATTATAAATCTTGGTTCTGAAAGTTCATCTTCTGAATCTGATTTGGATTTGTAACAAGTAGCTGTAAGTTTTATATTAATATTTTTATTCATCTATTTAACATACCTTAGACGGTTTTAAAAATTCTTTTTCTCTTTTGTAATTTTTAAAAATTAAAAAAAATGTGAATTTTTTAAAACCATTTTTAATGTAGGCCAGTCAGTTCTAATATAGTGTGTGATAAAAGAGGTCACTTTTGTTTACATACACATAACACTTTATAACACTGAAATAATTCATTTATTTTTTACAATTATTCAAAGTAATTTTTCAATTAATCTTGAGCACGCCCATGGAGTGGTCGGAGCTACCAGTTAAAATTATGCTAATTACTCTCTCGTTCATAAAAATAAACTATAGTGAAAGAATCAATTACAGATTTTTAAGTAAATGAAAACAAGGAAATATTACTGAGCAAAAAAGACACTTTTAAACTATATTGAACGATAAAGATAAGAAGAGATTATTATTTGTTGGCGAAGGCGATATTTGAAAATGATAAAAAGAGTTACATTAGAAGGAAGATGCATTTTCCATTTAGATGAAACCTGGTTAAAAAAATTTTACCGTTTCAAAAGTATCTATCTACATAAAAGGTGAGGACCAGTCACACTGTTTGTCCGGTAGGGTAACTACGCCACCTAGGAAATAAATCTGAACTACCAAAATCTGGCATTTCAATCATATTGTGTTCTTGAAACGATACGATTGATTTATTGCTAATTCATTCTAAAAATTGATGATTCAAATATTCTTACTCGGAAATTTGACTACTTTATCGTCATCATAATTCTATGTTTACAACCCTCCATTAAACTTAGTTTTTTGATAATAGTAAAATTTTTATTTGCCTGAACGTCAATTCATTGTTTACTGGTTGGTAATTAGCAGTTTGTAGTAGACGTTCACAAATAACCAAAAACAAACCAGTTCTAAACTTAATTAGAAATTCATAAGTACAAATATTACTCTTGTCTTGAATCTATTTTCTTGGTGCATCAATCAGATAATTTGGAATAAACAACAATTGCAAAACAAATTATTTGAGTTTTCGTCATGCCGAAAAAATAAAAAATAATAAGATAGATATTAAGAAAGTACGCGAATATCACAAATAGAACGAAAATGTGTGTAAAAGTTTACATACTATATATTTATATAATGAAAACGTGGTTTTAATATAGACAGAATCATAGACTTAAGAGTATGACTAGAATGTTGAAATCGTCGTGGAAAAAATAAAGAAGCCTGGTCGCTTACAGTCAATATCAAAAAGGTCGTAAATTAAACCATTAAATTTACGGCATAGTATACACTACTGTATGTACATCCAGAGCGACTAGCAAACACGAGCTCTTTCACCTTTCACCTTGAATAAATTTCTTAACAGGAATTACATCGATTGGGAGGAAGTATTTTATATTTATAATCGCGTTTTCAAGGTTTTCCTACGCAAATTTTTCCGAGGTTGGTACAACTTTGTCTATTTTGACTGGATAATACGTAGCAGGTTAGTGAACTTTAATTACAGCGCTGAGTAAATGCGCTAAAGTTTACGTTATCAACTAGATTGTTATTTATTTTTAAATAATTTATTCTATAATTATTTGTTATTGAGCACAAATTTAGAACAACGCTATTACCTGTCAGTGTTTATTGTTGCAGTTTTTTATTACACTTATGAACAAAAATTATGGAATATTTTATATCTTTCGTTAATATTTTGTTTGATTAAAAGTGCATGTATATTTTTAAGTAATGTAACTGTAACTAACGTGATTAAGACAGTTTAATCGTAACATGCAATATTTTACATACTTTAATGTCAGTTTTTATCTGTGAAATCTTTTAATTTCTTGTACTCCTGAGGAAGCTTTTAAATAAATAGCGAAATATTGAGTTCATAGAAAAAACAAAGATTTTTATTAGAGACCACTACCTGATAATTCCTACATAATTGTTTTTTGGACGAAATAATCAATTTTATATATATATATATATATATATATATATATATATATATATATATATATATATAAATTCCAACAAATTAGAAATTAAGAATAAATAGATGATGTTAACGTTGACGACCATTCTAGCTAAACACGCTTGTTTACTATGGCTCTAAACTCAGCTGTAAACCTTATTTGGTAATGAGAACCAATACTAAGTCACTGTCAAGTGTCCGTTACATAGACGTGCTTCTATTTTGTTGTAAATTTTCGAGTGCAGTATTCTTTTTCAGTATATGGCTCAGTGGACTAATAGTGCGATGATCACTACATTGTTTAGCGTTTATTTTTTTTTTTTTCGGTGTCATTACAAATATTGACAGTAGTCAGTCTTTTGGTATATGCTCTGTTTCGTATATTTTATTGAAGAGGTTTAGAACAGAGTGTTAGCCTTTATCGTCGAAGAATTTTATCTGGACCCGTTGCTTTCCTATTCTTTAATAGTTGTATAACTCTTTCCATTTCATCGAAGGTTATGTTTGAACCAGTCGATATATTTTCTATTTTTATTTCTGTTCTTTCGTCATTAAACAGTTCCTCAATATATTCCCTCCATCTCTCCAGTTTGTCTTGTTCATTGACTATGACATTTCCTTGTTTATTAAATAAACTACGTGAAGTTGACCTATATGGTCCAGTTATTTCTTGCAGCTTTTTTTTACATATTAAGCGTATAATTATTTTTCTGTAGTTCTTCTATTTCAATACATTTGGTGCTGTACCATTTTTTTTGCATCCCGTATTTTCGTTCGGATTTCTTTATTGATTCTGTTGTATTCTTCAGTGTTTTTATTTTTCTGTTCTCGTCTGTTTTCCATTAGTTTCAATATTTCATCAGTCATCGATTGTTGTTTGCGTTTATTAATAATTTTATAGTTTTTGGTTGTTTCTTGCATGATGGTTTTGATCTGATTCCAGTGGTCTTCAACGTTATGTATTTCTTCCGATTTTTCGAACTTCTTTTCTATCTCGTGTATAATTTCCTGGCTATGATATCGAATACCATCAGTGTTTATTCGGTTAGTCGGTTTTATATTATAGGATATATTAAGATATATAAATATTTATAATCTTTATATCATCATACAATTTCTCTATGTCATCTTCACTACTGCTCGCTGTCGGCGCATAAACTTTGACCAGAATAATATCCACTGGCTTTGAGTTTAATTACATCATAATGACTCTGTCCGAAATGTAACTTACAGATTTAATACAACTATAGACTTTATGTACAATGAATACCACCCATTCCAGTGGTTATTGCCTTCTTCTCCGGAGTAGAATACGTGGTAGTCGTCTATGCTACATTTACCAGTCTCCGGCCAGCGCATATCGCTTATCCCAAGAACTGGATTATTCAGCCTTATCACTTTACGTATGGTGTTTTGTGTCTTACTGGACTTGTAGAGACTTCTCACATTCCATGTGCCTATTCTCATACCTTATTTTATTCTTATTTCTTTTCTATTGTCACAAGAATTTGCGTGTGCTCGTCTTCTCTTGCCGGATCTTGGTCTCCGAGGACTAAGATCAGTATACCTTTTCTTATCATATGTCAGTGCCATTATGAATGAACTAAGCAATAATAATGGGGTGGTTTTCCGTTGCCTTCCCCATCACAGTACCATAACCATTTAAACTGTTCCAGTCATGCCTGTGGTAGTCCAACCTTAAGCTAGTACAGATGATCGCTGCTGTCCTTCATTAGAGAGGGATAGGAAAAAATTTTGGAAGGATAAAGGGATGGGACATGTTTTTCCTCAGTGAGGAGTTGAGAGTAAAGCATGGCTCGCGGGAGTAGGATCGCTTCTCTGAAGGTGCTTTTTTATAGGTGTACAATTTATTATATTCATTTTTACGACTAAAATGAAATATAACTGTAGAATTAAATAATAAACTGACAATTTTAAGGCCAAAAAGAAATATTCTTATTTGAATTTACCGTAACGTGTCAGTCTGTTGAATGCAATATATAAAACTTTAAAATCAATACCAATAAATTACAGAATCCATTATAGGAAACTAACAATACGGTTTTCGAAAACACAGGTCTATTAACAACAATGCTGTTTTCATTCTAAAACAAATATAACGGACTTACATAGTATATAAATTATATAAAGTACGAAACTGAATTTTAGGCAGTTAAAAATAAAGAAAAACAACTAATGCATGTGGCGTAAATGAGAATACATCGATAGATGAGTGGAGTGACAAAAAAGAATAAAATTAAGAATGAATATATTAGGGGAAGTCTCAGGATTGCTCCAATTGATGTTAAAATGAATGAGCTTAGATTAAGATGGTTCGGGCCATTATTAAGATGAATTATGATATATATTTATTGTAACACCGATGTTGAATATCTAGCATCACTTTGACAGCGGTAACTGAAACGTTGAAACTGACAAGACCACAGAATCTAGCCATGACAAACCAGGAAAAACGTATTTTGACGGTGGAAAATATACTTCAAAAATTGTTTTAGGTTAGGGGATCTTCATCGCCACATTATTAAATGAGGTTTGAAAAAGAGATTTAGTTGTTTTTATGTATTACTATCTGAGGTTTTGTAAACACGATATTCTTCTTCCTTTCTCTGTCTTTCTATCTCTCTCTCTCTCTCTCTCTCTCCCTCCCTTTATCTGGTATTTTTTTCCTCTCTTCATGATGTAACAAGCTGTTTGTTGTGTGTACCTTTCGTGAGTAGTCAATTGTATTACTAGAAATAAGCAAGTCAAAGTGAAAGATAGCTCTCTATAAGGATTGCTGTCCAGGCCGATAACTAGGGCGAGGCAGGGAGGCTTGGCTGCGTGTGTTCATAAGAACCGATATCAGTTTCCAAATTATGGATGGCACAAAACGCCTCAGTGGAGCCGAGTATAGAAAACTTGCCAAAGAAAAAAGGAATAAAAAAGCTATGTGCTTTTACACACAAAAATTAGAAACTTTATTTAAAAAACGCGATTTTAGTGAAGATACAGGCTCAAAATAACAATCAGGTGAGCAAATATTTATTCTTATTTCAGTAATTGAAAAATAGACCATTAGGAAAGAGAATTAATTAATTGTGCTTTTAAGTACAGGACTTAAAAATACTTTTTTTAATACTTTATTTTGTAGAAGTCAATCTTTTCAACAATGGAGCAAATATAGCAGGGAAGTATAAAGGAGTTCACTCCAGATTACTTCAGAACGACCTAGCATATTTTGTCACAAGTGCTGCTCACTCCCTCAATTTAGTTAATGCTAATGCGGCCAGTTCTACTAGTAAGGCTCAGAATGTTTTAGAAACTTTGAATAGTATGTATTCTTACTTTGCGGCTTCACCGTCATGCTGGGAAGTTCCCTGAAAATATGTGTCACTGACATTGAAACCTGAAAGCAAGACAAAATGGTCTTTAAACATTACGATAAAGTTGTGCAGACTATAGAAGATCTTAAATCCATGATCTCTCAACACCTCAAACTATGAGTGGGGTCAGCTCCCTTTAGAAAAAATATTGGGAAACTTGAATTCATCGTTTTGGCATATTTTTGGCATGCTTTATTGAAAAGATGTCATGTCAATGAGTTTTGCAAAAAAAGATTTGACATATTTGGATGTCCAGAACTTTCAAGGTATTTTGTTCTTAATGTTTTGCACAGCATTTTCTTATCTGGGGCCAATATTAAGAGTAAGTTTCTAGCAAGCATGAATGATCTACCATTTGAGTTCTGAAAAAAATATATAAAAAATGCCTTAATCGCTGTTTGGCGGTGTAGCTCTAACAAGTGCTGAGAATGTGTACCAAACAGCCCTGTTAGATATTATTGACCGGATAATTACGGAAGTCAGTGGCATGTTTAAGGCTTTCAATAACATAAACAGCAAGTTTGAATTTTTGAATAGAGTTCGAATTGAAGAAATGCAATTAAAAGGTCTAAAAATGAGAGCAGAAGAATATTGGCAAACATCTACTATGCTGATCTCAACATCGATAAATTTAAATTTGATTTATAAAAATAAACTAGAGGAAGACCACCCTAATATTACTACTGCACTGAGAACTTTCAGCACTACTTTCAGCAAACTCAAAATCATCAAAAACTATAAGAGACGTAGGTACACTGGGACAGGAGAGATTCTCTATATAATACCAATTGAACACGAAAGAACATCTATCATCAACTTTGACGACATCATCAGTACATTTGCGCTAAGAAGGCTCGAAGAATTCAATTTTGAGATACAATACAAACAAAGTTTTGCTTAGTTGCAGTTGAGTTAAATGAAATCTCTTAATAGCATACATATGGTGTGTAATTTCAATTACCGCATCTAAAAAATAGCTTACGGAAGTATTATATCTTAGGGGTATGGTGACAAGAAGAGAGGTAGATCGGGAAAAGGAGCGGCAAACTGATCTTTATCCCCCTGACAAATCTCCTAGTTCCGGCTCTGCTGTGAACAACCATCAAAATTAGCAAAACAAACATTTTAGCTATAGATATGTGAACCAATAAACTGGATCGTGTTAGACTATAATAGGGTAGTTAACAATTTACCTTGGCCGCCTAATTACCAATTCACTATTACCGTAATATTCGGACGTGTACATCCGACAAGTAACAAAAAAACTGTTGTTAACGAACAATAAATAATCACATCGAGAAAGTCAATACTTTCTCATTTGTCTGTTTGCTAATCAGACATTTTGATAATAAGATTGCGCAACAATGTTTTATTGGCTAATTAATAATGGACTGCCTACGTGACTAACTTGATCTATCTGTAACGTCGGTACGCGTTTTAATGGAATTTACTATGTACAACCTTACTTATGAATATTTAATATTTAATTGAACTTGAATTGAAGTCTAAATATAGTGACTTTGCTTTTTTAATATTATAGTTTGTTTTAAAATAGGACATTAAAAATAGTTATAATTTATTAGCCCACAGCTTAGCCCACTATACAGGGGCGGATACAGGGGGAGGGAAAATGGGGAAATTCCCTCTCCCACAACAAGATCCAAAATTAAAGAAAACCCAAGTTGGTTGTTACAGGAACTGCCCATACAACAAATTTCTTATCATAGGAAAGAAAAGGAAAGAGGAAGAGAAGAAATAAAACTTTAGCAATCTTTGAAAAGCAATTATAGGCCAGTGGCGCCAGGTGAGCTGCTAGAGGATCAAAAGAATAGAAACTTGCACGGTAAATACATCCTATGCGGTACCCAAACCTGCGTTGTAGTTGCTTATCTAAAACCAACTGTCATAAACAACCTACTGGAAGTTTAGGACCACAAATCCTTTTATATTAGGCCTTATACCTACACTGCGAGCTCTATAGGTACAAATGTTTATTGCCCCACATTCGTCTTACTCGAATGGACAAAAGTAATTAAAATAACAAACGACAACCTCTAAGAAGGCAGGTTTAGGCGTATTATAATCGAAACACACCAGCGGACCTTGACCAACCCGCACTGAGGCAGTGTGGTAAGGTACGCCTCATAACCCCTAACATGAAAGACACACTCAAATCATGGCCCTCGTTCTCCGTAGGCCCAAATGGCCCTGAAATGGGTAGCTTTCTGGATGAAGCCAGGAGGACAGAAAGTGGTAAGAATTTGCGGTGTCTAAGCCGCTACCTAAATAAAACAACGCTTTATATAGCGATATATAACTGCCTGTCGTTAATAAATCAATACACACTTGTAGAACTAAAAAAAGAAACTGAAAATATAAAATGGGACGTCATAGGAATCAACGAAGTAAGAAAGATGAAGAGCTAATGGAGTTGGCGTCAGGAAACACATTTTACTACCGAGAAACGTCAACGAGCAGAACAGACGGTATTGGAGTCCTAATCAACAAGAAATGGAAACGAAGACTACAAGACTACTTTTTTAATATTATAGTTTGTTTTAAAATAGGACATTAGAAATATTTATAATTTATTAGCCCACAGCTTAGCCCACTATACAGGGGGAGGGAAAATGGGGAAATTCCCTCTTCCACAACAAGATCCAAAATTAAAGAAAACCCATCATTTATGTCTTTATGTCGTTTGGGTTTATCTTTTTTATGTCTTTTGGTTGGTGTTTCGTTGGAAGTTGGTTGTTACAGGAACTGCCCATACAACAAATTTCTTATCATAGGAAAGAAAAGGAAAGAGGAAGAGAAGAAATAAAACTTTAGCAATCTTTGAAAAGCAATTATAGGCCAGTGGCGCCAGGTGAGCTGCTAGAGGATCAAAAGAATACTATGCTAGAGGATCAAACCTGCGTTGCAGTTGCTTGTCTAAAACCAACTGTCATAAACAACCTACTGGAAGTTTAGGACCACAAATCCTTTTATATTAGGCCTTATACCTACACTGCGAGCTCTATAGGTACAAATGTTTATTGCCCCACACTCGTCTTACTCGAATGGACAAAAGTAATTAAAATAACAAACGACAACCTCTAAGAAGGCAGGTTTAGGCGTATTATAATCGAAACACACCAGCGGACCCTGACCAACCCGCACTGAGGCAGTGTGGTAAGGTACGCCTCATAACCCCTAACATGAAAGACACACTCAAATCATGGCCCTCGTTCTCCGTAGGCCCAAATGGCCCTGAAATGGGTAGCTTTCTGGATCAAGCCAGGAGGACAGAAAGTGCTAAGAATTTGCGGTGTCTAAGCCGCTACCCAAATAAAACAACGCTTTATATAGAGACATATAACTGTCTCTCGTTAATAAATCAATACACAGTTGTAGAACTAAAAAAAAGAAACTGAAAATATAAAATGGGACGTCATAGGAATCAGCGAAGTAAGAAAGATGAAGAGCTAATTGAGTTGGCGGCAGGAAACACATTCTACTACCGAGAAACGTCAACGAGCAGAACAGACGGTATTGGAGTCCTAATCAACAAGAAATGGAAACGAATACTAGTAGAGTAGCTAGCTTAACTTTATACCTACCAAAGAGATACAATATACAAATTATACAAATATACGCCTTAATGATTACTCACACTGACGAAGAAGTAGAGGAACTCTACAGTAACATAATAATAATAAAAGTCACTTAAAGTATTTAATTGGTGATTTTAATACCTTAGTGAGAAAGAGAAACGGCAAGGAATAAGTAATGGAGAAGTATGGAGTTAAGGAAAGAAATGAAAGGGGAGAAAGACTGGTTCAGTTTGCTCACTACCAAAATATGCCTATTGCAAATACATTCTTTAAGAAAAAATCGAACCGAAAATGGACTTGGGTAACATCAAATGGAACCACTAAGAACGAAATTGACTTCATTCTAACCAAAAAGATTACTACAATAAAAGATGTCATTGTAATAAATAAATTTTAAATAGGCAGCGACCATAGACTAATCAGAGCAAAAATTGTTCTAGATTAGAACTCATTAGAATCAAAACTCGTGACTAAATTCTTCAGTGAACTATACAAAGCCCCTGAAAAACTTGAAGAAGCAATAAGTAACCAAGATGATATACCAGAAGTCCTTTCGGAAGAAGTAAAATCTATAATTACAAAAATGAAAAGCAGTAAAGCAGCTGGAATAGATGGCATAACAGTGAAACTGCTTAAATACGGCCAAAAAAACTGGAAAATCTTAGCAGGCATATTTACGAACTGTCTAAGATCAAGATGCATACCAGACCAATGGAATACAGCAAACATAATTCTCATTCATAACAAAGGTAGCAAAGAGGATATAAAAAACTACAGACCTATAAGTCTACTACCAATCATATAAAAGATATTCACAAAGATATCACAGATATCACAGACGCAATATCACCAAAGCTCTTCAGTGCAACTCTAGAAAATATATTCAGCAAAATGAACTGAGAGGACAAAGGCCTATCCATTGATGGAGAATACCTCAGCCATCTGAAATTTGCAGACGACATAGTTCTGATTGCTAATAATCCTGCAGAACTAGAAGAACTTATAAGCGACTTATAAACGAGCTAGTGGATGTCCAAGATGAAATAATAAACAACACTGCACTTAAGACAATAGACGAGTATATAGACCTAGAACAATCCATACATAAATCTGGCTCCTTACTCTTAGAAACCAACAGAAGAATGAAACTGAATTGGGCATCTTTTGGTAAAAATGCAGTTATATTCAAATCCAAGATGCCACTCCACCTGAAGAAAAAGCATTTGATCAGTGTATACTACCAATCATGACATACGGCTGAGAAAATTGGGCACTAAAGAAAGAGATAATAGCGAAACTTAAAGTCACTTGAAGGTCAATGGTGCGATGCATGCTAGGTATAACAAAGCAAGATCGAAAAAGAATAAAAGGGATCAGACAGAAAGCCAAGGTCACTGATGTAATCCACAGAATTAAATCGTTAAAATGGCAGTGGGCGGCACATTTAGCGAGAAGAACTGACAATAGATTACACTATGGTATCGAAGAGAGGTCAAGAGACCAAGAAGGCGAAGAGAATATTAGAAAAGAAAAAGAATGTTAAAAATACTTTCAAGTTAACCATGGTCTGAGACAAGGATGTTATTTCTCTCCAGTCTGCTTTAAGATTTATCTAAACTTAGCTCTGAAACATTTATACGAGAGATATAGTAAAATGGGAGTACAAATTGATCAGATCAATTGGTCCGGTTATACAATAAGAGTGGTACAAAATAGAATACCAATAAAAACTTGTACATGGATCCACAAGAAAAGAAGAAAAAAATGAAGACCATAAAAATTATGATCTATTTTACTAATATTACTGAACATATTAAAATCTAAAAAATCTGTGGTGTTTGATAAAGTTTGTAATTGATACGTTTGATAAAATTAAAAAATTTATTCTTCTTAAAATTATCCTGCGTGTTCTATAAATGATCTGGCAGTATAACTGCACCATTGGCATAATGACATTAATTTAATTTGAATTCACTTCACTTTTATTTTATATATTTGATTGTCTAAAGTTGATCTTGTTGCTTACATGCCTATTACTTTATCAAAAAGGATATTATCCCGTTAAGTAATAAATAAATAAATCGTAACATTCAATTAAGGTTTATTACTTGTATCCCATCCAAGCCCCCAAGCTCTCAGTTTGGAATGAATCCGTTTTGTCACATCTTTGTCTACGGTTCAAAAACCCACAAACGACGCATGACACGCTTCGACTCTAAATCCATTGCGACCTTTGCAGATCTATTGTAATTGAAAACAACAAATAATGAGCATGCATCCGTGCATCTTATTCCATAATTTCCTCTAAAGGGAAACAAGCTCTAATCGTCCAACAATTCAATTATACAGGGTCATTCGGAGATCCCTCCATAGCTAATAACCGATTTTGAACACTTAAAATTGGGATTATTATTAGGAGAGGATTAAAAATCAATTATTGACTACTTAGTCATGCACTACAACTACTAAGGATATGGTGGTTGTGAGAATAAATAAAAGATCTGGTTGATACAAAAAATAATGCATATCAAATAGAGAAATCAATAAAATGGTGAAGAAAATTCCAATTACACCAAGGTAACGTGAATCTAGCCTGTAATAAAAAACGAATTGAGTTAAGGAACTTTTATCGTTTAGAATGTTAAAAAATGACACATTTTCAACATTTTTTTGTATCTTATCTACTTATTATATATGGCAAACTTTTTTTTATATTATTATACAACTTTTGAAGATTACAAAAAAATGGTTTTCCTTTTTTTCCATTGTACCTCTATTTTATGGGTGGTGCCAAAAATTTTTCGTTTAAAAATTACTGCTCTATTGCGGACAGTTAATCTCTAAAACGGCAAGTTTGAAATATAAAATTTGAGAAGGGTTTTAAAAAAGAAGTGCCCTTACGTGATAGTTTACCAGAAAAACGGAAAATTGTTAAAAAGAAACAAAATGGCAGACATTTGAAAAAATTGTTCAAAAACTAACCATTTTTTCTACTTTTTTCAGTCAGAAAAATTTTAATATTATTTTTTTCTTAAAATCGACCGCCTAGATCAGGATGTTAAGTGTCCGCCAGTTTTAAAAACGTAGTTTTTCTCAAAACTTTAATCTCCGGAACTAGTCGGTAGATTTTAATAAATCTTGATACATTTTGTTTAGTTTTCTCTATGATAGTTTACCACAATTTGACCAAAAAAAAAATAATAAAATTTTTCTGACTGAAGAAGGTCGAAAGAATGAGTTTTTGAACAATTTTTTCAAATTTCATGTTTCATATAATAATAGATAAGATGCAAAAAGTTGTTAAAAATGTGTCATTTTTTGTCATTCTATACAGAAATAGTCCCTTTTAAATGAATATAAGCTGTAGTATACAGAAATTTATAGAGAAATAGATACAGAACCAATAAACGAAGTAATGTGGATTACTGTGGATGAACTAACTAATCGTAGTACTGATAAAAATGACAAAAAATAGAATAACAAAAAAACCTATGCCGAACGACTAGAAACTAGCACATCTATGTTTAAATTATAGAACAGGGAACCAAAAATATTCAAAAGCTATAGAGAAAAAGTGTGGTGAAGATTGGAAACACAGTATGGCGAGATAAAGGATCAAAGTAGTTTTCGCGGGAAAAATCATATAAATATTTATACTTCAACAGATAATACAGAAACGAAAATTGGTTAGGACCACGGCTAAAATTGGTATTTGGATCGCCAACCTTCTAAAGGTAATTTTTGGTCAAATTACTAATTTGATAGCACTGCAGTTATCCGCTTGCGCTTTATCCCCCCCCCCCCCCTTCCAGCTAAGCTTGCTCCAATTCAGTACTCATCGATTCAATACATTGCTAGTACGGATTTTTCAGTGCTAGAGTACCCATCTATTGCTTTCTGGAACACTGCACGTAAATTTTACGCATCGATACCAATAGGCACATGCTATACCACCATTTTTGATGTATCGATGCCAGTGAGAGGTTAAAATGTCGAGACATGTTTTATCGGTGGAAGAGCTAGAGAATGAACTGTTAGAAAACAGTTACAGTGAAATCAAAGACGTCGTTGCTAGAGCCAAATCCGAAATGAAAATCGAGTCTGAGGATAGCGATGGTGATGCAGAATGGTTACCACATGAGGACATGGAATCGCAGTTGTTGGGTAGTCTGTCAAAAATTTAGAAAAAACAGGATTTAGATATCGAAAATCCAGATATCCCAAAATATCCGACACTCATTACGATACGAGCAGAAGAGAGGGAAACTTTTTTAGGAACCAGGAGTAGATCAGAGGTTGATACAACTATAGAAGAAATAACAAGTGTTTGGGTAGGTCATATATTTTGCATGTGAGGTATAAGTATTTTTACTGAGTTTTTATTTTTCAGCCGACGATGTCAGCCTTTGGATCTTGGTTGCTGATCGCAGCAAACGTTCAGTAGAAGTTTGTAAAGTAAGAAGAAAATAGTGACCCCTCTGCCCTCGGAAACTGAAGAGCTAATTAGACCAGAGAAATAAGCAAAAAAGTATCCTGTTTGTGACAATAAAAAGTTTACTCAAAATTTACCACGGGAACCTGCTTATTATAAACAAAATAATAACTTGGTGTCAAATAAAAATAAAAAATTTTATTTGTTAAAAAATTGTTATAAATAAACAGCTTCCCGTGGTAAACTTTGAGTAAACTTTGTACTCTAATATTGTAGCGTTATATTCTTTTGATTATAATAAGATTCAGCTTGTGGGTAAGAAATAAACAATGTGTTTCAAACGGAAAAGTTTAGACGTTTGTCAAGTCTATATATCCCGAAACGGAACGGTATATTAATTTATTTATGGATATTTTAAACTGACTTATGCCATATAAAATTAAAATGGACTTGTGCACTTTGAAACTAATGGACTCAAGCTTTCAGCTCATATTTTTTGTTTTCTAAATTCTATCTCAATCCTATTGAAAAATGGCCTCGAAAAACGTTAAAATTGGCTTTTTTGGCATTTTTAATTGTTTCTTTGCATTTTACGTTTAAAGCAAGTATTTTACAAAAAAAGCACAAAAATAACTTTCGTCTTAGAATAACTCGTAATTCGAAAGTAAATTCGAAGCAAAAAAACATTTTTTTATAATTTGTTTTAAAAATTGTTAAATAAATAACTAAATATGTTGCCGTGAAAAATTTTCCATTGAGAAAAATCTCAAATATTTATGTTTTACAATAAAAATTACCACAAATAATACTAAAAAAATAAAAAATTGAAAAAAATTGTTTAAACAAATTAAATGGATTATTTAACAATTTATTTATTTAAATAATATATATTCGAAATGTACACAAAAAGTACATACAAATTAAAAAAGAACCGTCGAAATCCATAAACAAAAACCAGAGATACAGTTAGTATCCAAGTATGTTGTTCCAAAGGTCGCTAATTAGATCTCTTAATTGTAATAAACAGAGTTGCTGTAAATATAAAAACATTAGACTAACTTCGTCCCAAATTTTCGGAAGACAACTTTTTCTTTTTTTAAATTTGTAGAAAAATACAAGCTTTCCAAATATGGAAAAATAATTTTCCTGTACGCAACAGTTGATTATAATTTTTTGTAAGCAAAAAATTGAAATGATTTTGCAACATTTGAAATCATTTTTTTTTTTTTATTAAAGTTGATAGGATGATACTTCTTTGTTCATAAGCTATCCGCAGAATTACTGTAACTTCATCATATTCTGAGTTATATTGTTGGAAAACTTAATACGTTCGCGACGACGTGTACCACCGGTGGTACATGCCTAACTTTTCATTTAGCCACTTGTGGCCACCGGTGGTACACGGTACCTTTCTATTTCTTAACTCTCTAAAACCTTGCAGTTAATAGATATTATGTTGTTTATATTGCGTACACACTTAAAGTATAGTTTTAAGTATATGGGTTTGCCGCCGTTTTGGCATATCATAATTTATATGGTCACAAATAAAGGCCAAAAAACTGCAGTAAAAATGGTTTATTAAAATTAAAACATCGTAGCATAACATAGATATTGTACAAAACTTAAGAGATAATTTAAATATTATACAAAACTAGGTGGGTTTGTGAATTTCATTAAAGCAAGGAAGGCACATAGTTGGTCTATCCTCACATGTATCGCAGTATGTACACACTTTTTTTGTTTTTGTTCGGGCTGCTTTTGATCCTTGTGTATCCTGAATTTTCTTATGTAGATAACATAAAGCATGTTTTAGGATTATTATCATAATTATTTAAAAGAACCCACGTATTCCATATGCATGTGCCAAGACAAATTTCGAAAAACACTTTCTTATACCACTTAATGCTTTTTTTAATGGGGTATAATATGAAGACATTTGATCAAACAAGTCCACAACTTTCTTTGCCTTATTATACGCAATAACCTCAGGTGGTTTTAGGATGTCTTGTCTATTTTTTTTCCTGTCGGTTAGAAGTTTACTGTATGGCTGGGAACTGTAATAATCATTAATACAGGATGTTTGTCCATCCATTTGGCAACTCTTATGCCCTCATCATTTTGTTTTCCATATATTTGCCGTTTCTTCAATTTTTTTTACATACAGCTTTGAGATTTTTGTTTTGTTGGATCTAAGAGTTCCGCAAACATATCTTTTACACTGAAGAAGCTTTTTACATAAATTTACACTAGTATAATAATTATCAACATGTAGTGTCCTTCCTTCATACAAAAGCCCCTCAAGTAATTCCATGCAAATATGGTAGGAATGTCCAAAATCATTGTCAGGTATATTGGAACCACTTTTACCTGCGTATATGTTTAGGTTAGATGTATAACCTTTAATAGTAACCTAAACAGGCAAAAAACCGTTACAAATGCAATAAAATACTACGACACCCACGACTTCACATTGTGTCCACCGGTGGTACACGACGTTTTTTCTTGAAGAATGTTCACTACAGCCGGCGTGTACCACCACGTGTGGTACATACAAAAAAATAGCTTCTAAATAGAAAAATGTGGTTTTAAACATATGAAAAATATATTGATAATAGTCAAAATATAGATTGTTAGTTAAAATATATATAAAAAAATGGCGGCTGAGAGGTAAAATCTGGGAAGTCTTCGTCGTCGCGAACGTGTTAAACAATTTGACTGATCGCTTTGAAATTTTGATCATATTTTAAGCACTATAAGACCCAACATTTCGGTAATATGAAGATTTTTAAGTTATATATTAAAAATTTTATTAATATTTATAAAAAACCGAGATTTTTTACTTAATTTACAATTTTCTAAGCAACAAATAAGGATAAAAACATTTAAACAACGCCATTTTGAAGGTTTTATATGACATAAGTTTTTACTCTTAAATTTGTTTTAAATGCTTCACTTTTTGCCGATAGACGAAAAAACTGAAAATTTAACGTTTTTGACGTCCAAAAAATCGACTGCGGGAAACGTACAGGCTTTTGCTACAGTGGTCCATCTTACTCAAAACAACTGTCGTTTGCCTGAACAGTGTCACGAAAAAAACCCTTATTTTTCTGGTCTAAATAGGGGTTTGAAGAATAAAAATCGGCAAAAGAATCATAATAGAAGTTTAATACAATACACACTTTGTATCCAATTTATGAAACATCTATAATTTCAGGAAAAATAAATGAATGGCAGATAAAAATAAAATAAATAAACGGATGTATGGAATTGGTGTGTGTCATAAATCGTGGCGTAACCCGGAGCAACCTTTTCAAAAACTGATTTCATTAACAAAGCCTTATAAACATTCACTGCTTCATACACAATAGTAGAATTAACAACAATTTTCTGTAACTAATTAATAATTCGATATCAGTTTACTGTATTTATTATGAAATAGCAGGAACTGGTGACATAATTACGATTCATTAGTTTATATCATTTAATTTATCTCACAAAACCTGATATAACTTTTAGTTTTATCTTTACTCTCTAAAATACGATATAAAACAGATGAATCTTAACCAATGTAGTCGTCAATATAATGGATGTTGAGATCTGGAATTGAAACATTATTTCAGAATAAATAGTGCTATTATAAGTTGTTGAAAGACGGATACATGTAGTTCTAGTAAATAATCGATAAAATTTTATGGTACCTATGATCTATTAGTGTCGCATTAATTTTTGAATGGCCTAGGCATTAGTCATTCAGCCAGTTCCAATAGAATCTTTCATTGGGCAAATACAAAATGCTATCCTTGTTACGATATTGAAGGATAATTAATAGAAAAAAATACGCTGAGAAACATACAGGGTCACTCGCTTACCATCTAGGGGCCCATCGTAAAATACTTAGAAGAATTATAGACAAACATCTTATCTGGTATTTTGACAACCACAAAATTATTCCGAAAGAACAATCTTACTTTCGACGACACAGATCCACTCGCAACAATCTTGTCCTTCTCCAGAGTGACATCACCATGTCAATAAATGGCTGTCGTCATTGATATAAAAGGGGCATTTGATACAATTGGTAGACAAGCTATAATCTCCAAGCAAAAGCAACTTAATATCACCAAAAATATATTCCATTTCATACAAAAATTTTTGTCTCAAAGCACCTTCAAAGTATCTGTAAATGGTGTGTTCTTTTCTGTTTATACTCAAACTGATGGAACTCTGGAACAAGGTTCAGTAACTAAGTCCTACCGTGTTTAACCTCGCAATAAGTGATCTTTGTTTTAATTTACCTTCTCCTACCAAATATGTATCTTATGCAGATGATTTAATATTATACTGTCATAGTCGTTTAGCATCTACTAGTTCTAAAATTTTGCAAGCGGCAATCAATATAATAATCAACCGGACTCACTCTCTGGGACTAACTTTATCCCAAGCAAAATCCAAAATTAATAAATTTAGCAGACAGCCTCAAATGCCTCCTACACCTATATTTATAAATGATTCACCTCTTCACGTAGTTAATCATTGTAAAATATTTTTGAAGGAGCATATTTTTAACTTTATGCAAAAAGTTTATGCCGCGAAAGATTAAATATTCTTAAAACACTGTCTCATTATCACTGGTGTGGGGGTGAAAAGTCGCTCCTTAAAGTATTCGCTCTAAATTAGATTATGGCAGCATTGCTTATATGTCCGCTTTTAAAAGAGATCTGGAATCCTTACACTCTATCCATAACATAGCCCTTCGACTCTGTCGCATTTCGTTCCAGTCCATCTGAGTGTCTCTACTGTGAAGCAGATGAACCCCTCTGGATTAGACGGCAATACCTTCTCCTTTCCCTGTCTTAAGTCCCTTAATCCTGTCTACCATTTATTCACAACAATCTATACTACACCCTCCACAATGGTCGAGTTTGTAGATAAAAGAAATTGTACCAAGAAAAACCTAAACCAATTTTTCATTTCAATAAGGAGATGGATGGAGTAGACCACCAGGACCAAATGAATGCATATTATCCCTGTGACAGAAAAATAATAAGGTGGTATAAGAAATGAGGTGGCCATTTCATACAACTTATGCTCACTACTAGTAAAAATTGGGTAATTTGATATACTCAGTATTTACAGTATTTATCTTTTAGTAGATGGTCAGAAGGTTTAAAATGGCAGTTTTTGAATTTTGGTTCAATCTGATTTGTTGCTTCGGAAATTCAAAACAAGGCTAAAATTTCGAAAATCAAAAATGTGCTACTTATAACTTTTGCAAAAATGAACTTTGGACTTTGCTATTGCGTGAATTATTTCTTTTTGAAAATTCGTGTAAAAATACCAGCTTTTCAAATATCAAAGCGGATTTAGTTATATGCAAATGCAAATAATATGAACAAAATATTAATCATGGTAGATTCTGTGTCGTCACTACAAATAATCAGGAAAATATACACGCAGCATCCATTAGCTTTACTAATAAAGGAAGAACTAAATAAATTGCAAACTAAAGATAGAGCTATAAACGAGAACATTATCTCCATATCACCCCAATCTGTAAGTATGGACCTAAAAAGCTATTTCATAAAGCATCTGTATGTGCTAGTGTTAAATTGCGAAAAGTTCAATCGTCACAGAATTAAACATTTAGCAAACAATCCTAGACATTTTAAATTCAGAAAACACTATAGATAATCTACTTTTGTTTTTAAAAGACTTTAATTTACTAAGCAAAGTGTGATTAAAGGTCGTGGCATATTATCATGCACGTTGCGTTTCCAGCACATAGCGTTTAGTTTCCGAAAAATATAATTTAAATGGTTTTAAATATGAACAACGCACACTGTCCGGAACATAGCGTTTCAGACACTTATCGTTTCCGTTTAGTATATTTGAAAACAATATTTTACTGATGCCGACTGCTACGTAACGAGTCGTAACCGGTTGGTAAGGATAATGTGAATTAGATGTCCGTCGTTTTCCCCCCGTTGTTTATTTAGGTATTTGTTTGATTTTGATACAGAGTATTCAAAAAAATAATTTTCGAGGCTATTTTGTCATTTATGCATGTGTTTTTATTGCTTTGTGACAATTAATCACGGAAGTGATAAACAATTAGGACTTTTGTACGGAAGTGATACCTCTACTTTGTAAAAATACTTTTTGGTTTGATACGTATGGCTTCGTTAAATGTAGTACATATTATGTTTTTTAACTGAAGGTAAAATTAAATTTAAGACACATTTAAACTGACTCCTATTCATTCTAAAATATCCATTATATTTTTCATCGTCATCAATTAATTCTCTGTATTAAGTCCAGTATTCACATTCCTTCTTCCTTTCTCTTAGCATTGGATGTACTTCAAACCTTCTTTTTAACACAGTTTTTCATTCTTCATCGTTAAGTAGAAGAACAATTGCACATAATTTTTGTCGAGAAAAGCGAGATCATATCTTCAGCGAACCAAACTGAAACGTTCTATGTATGAAAATGTGAACGCGCAGCCCAATTGCTGGAGTGGAAACGCTACGTGCCGGAAACTATACGTGCACGATAATATGCCGCGACCTTAACTGTTACCGTTCCGCTAATAACCTTATTAGCGGGTTTTTTGTAAATAAAAAAAAGTGGATTTAGTCTTCAGTAAATATTAACAAATTATTTATAAGCCAAAAATGACTCTATTTTAGTAAAATATTTTTTCAATGGTAAAAATGACTGTTATTGATTTTTTTTTAAATATATTGAAAATATAAAAGTCTTCTTCTTTTATGTAGTATCCTCAGAATCTCTGTATCATTATTATTTTCTGAGCAATATTGCAAAAAAGCTCTGTGGGATAAACAAATTGAATAAAATTTAAACTCATTAATTGACGAATCGTCTTGAAATTTTTTGAGCATTATAAGGACTACTTCACTTAACTTTTCATGCAATATCAAAGTCTTAACTTCATTTTTACAAAAGTTTATGCAAATTTTTTATTTTTGAAATTTCAGCATTATTTTGCAATTTCCGAAGGAACAAATGATCGAACCAAAATTCAAAAACTGATACCAAATTTCACCTAAACCGGTTAAATAATTTTCAATATATCCCTAAAAATAATATAAAAAAATATAAATGAATCACCCTGTAGAACGAAAACTAGCAACATTTTGCATAAGCAATTTAAGCTCAAACGCTTTATTTTGATGTCAGCTATCACCCATTAGCTAATGTCCAATTAATTATGGGACACCCTGTATAATACACAAAAACCCATTTGCAACCTGGCTGAGCAACAAAAAACTTATTTGGATTATATCTACAATGTTTTCTGTTTGTTTCACCTTTTTTGTTCACAGGTGTAATTTTTGTCAATCTATGTGACGTTAAGTCATTGTTTTGAGCAGCTTTTGTATTGGGTACTTAAATTTTAAAGAGTTTTGCTATGGCAGCTAGTCGGAAATCGCAAAGACTCGTGGTTGGTCAATGAAACATCCTGTTGTGCAGCATTAAAACTCTTAAACCAAGTAGTTTGTGGAATAACTGGTGCCTTGTATGGTTTTTGATGATAATAAGTAATGATTCCTAGTAATTATTATTATTCCATTGATCTTACGTATGGATAGTTTTTTTAGTAGTAATGGAGTCTGATACACTTAAAAAAATATGACAATAAAGAGCCTGATGTATCACGAACCTAAACTAAGTGATCTACGTTCTTTGCTTTAGGTCCACTCATTAATTACCTTAATGCAAATGAATTTTATAGTATAGCCAGTGTCTGCTAAATACTTTAATTCATTCTCATTAAAAAATTATAAGTATTGATAAATGCTTTTTGGATGGGAAAAGTGTTTAGACGGATACGTGCTAATAGAGCTGACATACTGCGGAAAATAGGTAGGAATCAGTCAAAAATCGTAATAGACTTTCTTACTGGGCATACATCTGCATCAGTCAAGGGATACCACCAGAGAATGAGGCCATTTCTCAAGCTGCAGACTCTGTGATATAGATCCTGAAACAGTCAACTACATTTTGCACTACTGCGAGGCATTAAAGCGCTTTGGTTGCTCACAATTGACGCCACAAACATATAGTACCTATTCATTAGATCTATATCGTATGTAACTTGAAGTTAAATTCCCAAAGAACTGTCGAATTTGGAGGACCAGAACGTTCAGCATCATTTCCGTCTGTACGGCCGCATATCAACTCTTAGCAGCAGAGCAGAGTTATAATTATACGTATCAAATTGTTGCTTTGCTTGAACAGGTATTCTTTATCGAAACACGAAATTCTCCTGTTTTCCATTATTATAAAAATTGTCACTCAGACTACTGTAACTTGTAAATTAACAGTACAATCGAGCTCAAATTATGATAGGTGAAGTTTGAACTTTGCTACTTTCTAAACCATATGGATTTATAACTAGTGGCGCCGTCTGTATAAAGGAGTTTAAATTATTTAGAAGAAAATATTTGTTTTTACCCGTTAACTGTTAATTGCTAACTAAATGTTAATTAAATGAACGTGTATATTTTCAGCTTGCCGACTCAGCCTAGTCGAACATAAAATCTCTAGTGTTATTGTCAAGTGTTCTAACAGTAATATCTAATGTCCTAAGAAACAGTAAATTGGTTCGTTAATCTCCTACACCGCAAAACAGCTAGGAAATTACTGCACTAAGATAAAATTTACATCCTATAATATGTAATAATTTCTCTTATCAATCATAAGTCAAATTAAGATATGGTGCATATGACACAATCCAAAACATAACCTACAATATTACATATCTCCATTAATAATCCAATAATTCACAATGAATAAAACAATGCAGATATAGTCTAGGAGCCAGGGGGGCTTGAGTATCCACTTTTATGTCCCCTGGGTATTTTGACATTTTTTATGTTTTTTTTTTGGTGCGTAGATTCGATTTTTTGAGAGTACCAGGCTGAAAACCTGTCAGATAATTTGTTATTAACAATTTAATTGTTTAAATGAGTGTATTTCCTAAAGTACAGAAAAAAATGAACAAAATGGCGTTTGTTAAACTTTGATTCGATTGTTAGAACCGGAGTTAAAACAAATTTCGTGGAACACAATTGCAAAATAGGCATGCGATGGAGCTTTTCCAAGTATAACTTAGCTTTCATACATACGATTAACTTTCAAAACTCCTCATGTTAAAGGTAGTTGTTTCAGCTTTAAAGAAACTATGCAAAAGTACTATCTTTATTAATAGAAAAGTTATAACAATGAAACTAAAGAGTTGCGAATTAATTTGTTTGTAAGAGATTTAAGCAAAATTAAGCTATAAACTTTGAACATCTGGCAAATGGAAGTTTAATATCAAGACAAAAGATACATTTTAAGCTTTGGTAAATGTTTTTATGTTAATTTTTGACCAAGATTTGGAATTTCTAGTAACGGGCTCTGAGGCGGCTTAGGCTAGCCCTCCACTTGCGATTTGTAGTGCGCATTGTAGACGCAAAAACTGAACACATTGTTTCAAATATAAGTCAATCCATTTGCTACTAAATAATCACAGCGATTAAGAAAACGCAACCTGTCTTATTTTTACCGCGACGCAATAGTCGCCTACCACAATGAGTCATTTAATCGCAATTCTGAAGCCAGCTAAGCCTGGTCTGTGTTCAAGACTATTTAGTTTTTAATTTTTTTTAAAATGTCAGACAACGAGGAATATGCTGGAAGAGTTGCATTTTAAGTACTACTGATTCAGAGAAGTTGATTAAAGAAATTGAAAAAAGACCAGCACTCTATAATAAACCCCTCAAAGAGTAGAGCGATATTAGTATTGAAAATTTTTTTTAGGATGCTCACATCATTCTTCAAGTAACATGTAAAACTGTCCTTTAAAACACTTTGATTTGTTAGTGGATGTATCCAATAACGATGATTTTGTCGTTTAGTTCTCACCCGAAGCAAAAGAGCGATCACACAAGTAGTTTCGACGGCATCCATTGCAACACTGATGTAATTCAGCAATTTATAAATCGCAGTGAAGGCACCCTCTATATTTTCTACGACAGCGTTTTTTTTTGCCGCCGCGGCTAAAAATCGCAAGTGGAGGGCTAGCCTCAAAGATTACAGTCTGCTAGATAAATATGTTACGTATATACGAATATTTATCAGAGGTATTTGTTAGATTAGAAATCATTCATTAATAATACATTGTTGCTATTATAGGTCGATCCTAGCAGGTGTGCAGTTAGTGCACCGCCCGCGGGCGGCCAAAACAAAGGGCGGCCGTAAGGCGCATTTAATTTTATCAATAATCAATTAAATAATCAAATTTTTCACGTGTTTCTAAATATAAAACTACTTACCATGAGTTATTGCATAATCAAATTTACCTAAGTCTCATTTCTTCTTCTTCTTCTTTTTATGTAGACATGGCTCTGTCTGTTTTTCAATGTGCCTTCAGTAAGTTGTCGTTCCATCGTTTTCGTGGTCTTCCTACTGATCGTCTTCCTATTGGGGAACCGTCTCTTGCCGTCTTTACTACTCTATTTGTTGTCATTCAGCTTCATATCATCGTTCCATTCTACTATTCTATTTCTTACCCAGTTCTTGATGTTCTCCACCTTGCATCTACGTCGTATATTTGTACTTCTAGCTCTGTCCCATAGTGTCTTGCCGTCAATTTTTCTAAGTGTTCTCATCTCTGCTGTTTCTAACATCCTTTCTGTCCTCTCTGTGTCAGGTCGTGTTTCTGCCGCGTATGTCATTATTGGTCTGATGATTTATTTCCCGATATTTTTATTTCTCCATATTGTTTTGTTCAGGCAGCCTGCCGCTCTGCTTGCTCTATTCACTTGATCTTCCACTTCAGTTATATTAAATTGGTGCAGCATACGTTGTAAATATTCTTCACTTTGAGAGAATAGTATTGCTCCGTCTGCATGACAGATTATTTTAAGTTGTTTTTCTTCCATTTGGTATCCTTTTTTATTTCTTACTCTCATTTTTTCTCATTTTTTCAAAAGCATAATTTAAGAAATTAGCGTGTAGTGTAAAATCTGTGGGTCCATGATTGTCTATTGTTTACACAGATTGATACGTTCCTTATTTAATAACAAAATTCGTGCCAGACGCGGCAATAATTAAAGGTTTTTTGCTTGAAAGCGGTACTAGTATTGGCTTATTCATATAACGCATGTGTGCTTTGTACATTACAACTTAAAAATTATTTCGGACAAGTTAAAGGGATGCAGCATTGGCAAATTTACTGCGACCAGTTACTGTATATAAAAGATAACATGAGAGAAGCCTTATTATTGTAAACAAAATGTTTACAATCGAGAGAAAAAGAGTTGGGGCGCCATCATTGAAGGATTATAATTTTTAGCAAGTCGGAATTTGGTATTCAGAGGGTTTAGTACGAAGTTGTATCATAGAGATAATGGTAACTTTCTAAAGGCAGTGGAGATGTTGGCCAAATTTGATCCAGTTATTTCAAAACACCTTAATAATGTCAGTAAATGTAAAGATAACAAAACCCGTATTAAACACTACTTAGGGTAGTATTTTACGCCTCTAAAACAAGACCTAAAGAACATTATTATTGCATTAAATGCCTTAATGGAGGATTCCACTAAAGACACAAAAAAGGGGTGCTAAATCAATAATTAACAGTCAAAAAACATTTAAATTTTTGTGTTCAGTTGTAATTTGGCAAGATTGAGTATCAAGAATTGGGGTCTTGAGTAAAATATTTCAAATTTCTAAAGTATATAGCGGAATGCATTTAAGACCTGGATAATCTTAAAAAATATTTGGAATTCCAAAGATCTGATTATAATTTCAAAATATTTGTCTAGTCAGCAACAATACTTGCTAAAGATTTAGGTATGGTCTGCAGGTGGTCGTTGGTGACAAACTTTGATCGAAATCCCGCCTGCTCTCTGACTTGGTACAGGTCTAGTTTTTGTATCTGATCTCATTGTTATTATTATTGTAAAGAATTTTTACAAATGCCTTAGCAGGCTAATGGCTCGATCTACTTCTAGGTAAGCTTTATTTCCTTTTTTATGTAGCAGAATTGTGACAGCCTTATTCCATTTAGCCTGTAAGACATGCACACCCCTTAGAAAATTACATATAGGTGTTATATTCATTGTGGTGGGGGAGTTGATCCGAGTAGATCAGGAACCACTCCACCTTGCCCCAATGCTCCAGACTATCCTTCACCCCCCTATAACACGCTGATGCACTATAGAGGCTACAAATCCACAAAATGGTTGCCCTGGATACAAGGACTCCCACATGAAATACTTCTCCTAGTTAGTCTGGAGAGCGGGAGGTGCTATAATCCGGCTATCAACTTAATTTTCATTGTGCTTTTTATCATTTATGTCATTTAAACTGGGTCCAGTTCGGCGACTCGGCGCTCGAGAGTTTGGTCCCCTTCGTCCCATTTTTAATTAATGATTGTTAAAAATTAAAAAATATGCATTCGTTTAGTTGTGTAGCTACGTAGAGAACTACTTAGATTATTTTTTATAATCAAAACTTTATTAATTTAACAACCGTTGTAAGTTATAATAGAATTTTGTGCAGAATTGCAGATTGTTTAAACGTCAGAATGAAAGTGAAGGGGAGTAGCTCAACCGCCTAAACCTTTACTACAATTTAAACAAATTAAGCTAACTCCACTTCTACTGGTCGTAGAAGAAAACTTTTTTTAACTTTGTCTTGACTTCAGTTATAAGAATCAAAGTTGCCACTATTTCAAAGTCATAAATAAGGGGTAGACAAATTGTTTATGGAAATATTTATATTCCTACAAAAAATATAATCGACCAAGAAGAGAATTCATTTAGAGTTAGATCTCTATCTTTAAAAAAAATGTTATGGCCCTGCAACATTTATAAACATTTAAGAATTTTTATAAACAATTAAACGTATCTCGAAAAGGTATTGATCGATAGGATTCTCATTCAATTTGTAATTGAAAGAGCTGCAATAGAATTTTTTGCATGAATTTTTACAAAAGTTATTTCAAAAATAAAAACTTACGAAAAATTGTCATTTTTGGACTTTCAATAGTTAATTTTGCATAAACTATTGGGTCAAATTTAATGTTACATAGCACAAATTAAAGATTTTTATATGCACTTGCATATGGTTGTACTCATTTTATTCTAAAATGTTGATTTGATACAATAAAAATAATCAAAAAACAACAGTTTTAAGTTGCAAACACATGGAGGTTACTCCAGGTATTGCCCTTCATAACGCTGTGCTGGTTTTAAAAAATCACTAATTAATTCACGATGTTTTCTTTTCAGCTTGCGCTAAGAGCCAAAAACCTACCTACTAACAATATCTGGGGTGAAAGAATTTCAATATAAAGATATCGAGAAAAGACGAAAGTTGTGGCGTTGGAAGGTAAATCCCCCATAAAAATAAATACAGTAATTAACTATATATAGATAGCCACCTTAATCACCAAATTGACAGGTGTCAGTATATATGAGGAACAATTCACAGAACATTGTCGAAATGCGCAAACACAGCACAAGTTGAAAAAAATGATTATGAATAGATCTTATCCGATAATTTTGTGAAATCTGATATATTGTGAAATCAAATCTTAAAAAATAACAAAAGTCTTATATTTGATTGGGCTCTAAGGCATTTCGGGGGAGATTAGAATGATAGCGAGCCTGGACAGTCAACCTCTCTTAAACGCGCGGGACTTGACCTGCATATTTATCTACACATAATGGTTTCCGTCTCGATTTTCTACTTAATTTTCAAAGGTACCGCCTCAAAGTGGTTTTCTTGTTCGTTTTTTAGGTACTGTCAAAGTGATTCTGTTTATAAACGGCTTAAGAGAGTGAAGCCTGCAATAAATCATTAGATTGGAAGAGAATGATTTTATTACCTTGTTATAGGTACTCATTTTGCAATAAACGCTGGACAGCCCCTTTTGCCTATCTGATCTTCGACTGTATAATAATAAAATTAAGCTTATAAAAAACAAAAAAGGCGAACGACGTTTTTATTTTCGTGAATAGATTTTAGTACGGGAACTATGTGAGAAAATGTTGTCAAAAGATTTATTTTTTGTTTATTAAAATTTTTTTCTGAAATAATATAATTTTTAATATTCCGCTTTTGGTTTCTCTCCAGTTTTTATGTTTATCGTTTTCTTACTCTATTAATGCTAGTTAGTTCTTTTATCTTACTAGAGGTGTATATTTTTATTTCATAGATTATGCCAAAGCCATTGACTGTGTCAAACATCGTATGATGACTTTTTTTCCAATGTAACAAACCGATAATCTTACTGTTCAGTGGACTAATAACTTTAGGTGATAAAGACGATGAATATTATAAATAAGATGAAAACATAAAGCCTTGGAATAATTAAAAGTTTAATTCTTCTCAAGACTAATAATTCCTAATTCTCTAATTTAAAATTGGTTGACATATTAACCAAAAGAGTTAGAGGACAAAAAATATAGAGAAACAAACGTAAAGTGTTTGGCATATCAATGGTACTACTAATAAATAAAGTACCAATCTTCAAAAGTTATCTGTCAAAATTTGTGTTCAATTAGACCATTAGTTTACAAAATGATTGTTTCAAGTGACGCTACTTCTCCGTTGGTGTTCTACATTAACATATGATGGGCCTTGAATCACATATACCGGTGCTGGGGGACCAAGAGAACGTACAAGGTAAAGCCTTACTGTACTATGCTCAAATCTGCATGGCAGTTGCATATCTAAACATAATTGTCACGATAGGTCTACTGGAAGAACCACAATTCACCTTTTTTCTTGCTATGCCGAAACTCCGTTCCCAACTCGGGAGTTCTGAAGGTATGAACCCTTATTTCGCTTTACCAGTGGAACCAAAATGGACTAAATTAAACAAAATAAAAATAGCTTCTAGCAAAGCACAAAAACTAACCCAACAAATTACTTTTAAGAAGGATGCCCAGCAGACTAAAGAAGAGTTACCAATTCCCATAAGATCGCCACAGACGGATTGGAGGACGAATTGTGTACTCCTACAAAAAACACCGAAAAAATTTGAGTATATCTGCAGAGTTTAAACAGAGCTTAAAGAAGGAAACCCAGGAAAATGTGGGAGCAGGGTCTGACACTCGCAGTTGGGGGACTACTCCTGCCAGAAGTACTCCGGACTAAAAAAAACACAAAAACGATCAGATCTGTAACTTACTGCCCAAAAGATTGTAATAGAGGACATGGATAACACTGCTCTAATGGATATCAAGACAGCAGTGACTCCCAAAAACCACCTGGTCAAACTGGTGTCCAAAAATTAAAGAGGACGTGTAAAATATCTCCTAATAAACCATCAATGAAACTCCTAGTGCTCCTTTATATGGAATAAATAAGTCGACTTGTGGACGAGTACTTTGGTTTGATATGCGCCAAAGAAAAGTTATTAAACATCATAAAGGACTTTTTTATAGAAAAAAAATGAAACGTTAAGGATGAAGAATTTCTTAAATCCAAACGTGTGGGGGGTAATGTTTCGGAAATCACAAGTGAGGATTTGAATGTGACATTAGGCCATCTTGTGGGGGTCAACAATGACTGAGAGTTAGACTTAATCAGGCTGTACTGGAAGCCTTATTATCAACCTCATTATGGATAATAGATGCATAATTAGACGAGATTATAGTTGTCAACCATCAAAAAAAAATAGTAATATATTGTAGAGATACAAGAGTTTAACAATTGTATAACACTTTAAAAAGAAACCGTGATCTGTATATATGTTTAAATATCTCGACTTCTCAAATAAATTATATAAAGAGAAACTGTTATACGTATAAATTTTCTTTCCAGTGAAAATATATGCGAAGTGTCGAGGCTATTGTACAGCTTTTTTAGTACTTTTTAACCTTCCAAGCGCAATAATAATTGAAATAAAAAAAGCAGCGATTCTACAGTAAAAAACTATTGCAGATGTTTTATGATCAGTAATTGCAAATAAACCTGGCAGTTTTCTGTTGGGTGCATCTGATTTATTACCCATTCGTTTTACATGAAAATGAGTTCGCGGTTACACTTTAACCGCGGGGTTGTCGTAGTTTATCGTCCTTTCAGACTTTTATTTGAAAAATTGTAAGAATGGGAAATGGATAAATTATAAAATAATAAGGCAGTGACTTATTGTTGATGTTATTATATTATGAAATTAACAGTATATATTTTAATTAGGCAGATAAAGAATGGGAGGTCTGCTATAAAAAAGACTCTTAAAGGAACCAAGACTACAATCCGTGTCACTGGAATGTCTATAGCTTTCTGAAATATTCTTACAATATCTCAAGGCAGAATAGTTTGGCAATAGATTTTTGCGGTCAAGGTGCTTGAAAAATTGCCTCAATTGGACAAAAAATGTATTGACTCGGACAGACAAGATGCAATGAAAACTATGAAGACTACAACCCATGTATCTGTAATAGATTGGAACCGCAATCAGTCCCTTAAGCAAGTGGCAACGCACAATTCACTAAATTTGCTATGAGTGCGATGGTTATTTATCTTATAAGCAAACATAAGCTTATACACAAACGAACAAATAAGATAAAATACAAGATACTACAAACAAATGAAAGGTTATATCTTTAGATCAAGTTGAGCTATCCATTCAAGGCTTGAAGGTGTAGTTGTGAAGTCTTTTGGGTCCTCTCGGTATGTCCTCAATTCACATGTCTCCACTATATGTTGGATGGTTTGATCTGGAGTACCACAGTCGAAGCTGGAGTCAGACCGTTTTCCCCATTTTTGTAGGTTGTGTGCGCATACTGCACGACCCGTTCTAATCCGATTAAGGCTCTTTCATATGTTTCGTGGCTGGTTGAAGCCATCAGGTTTTTGGACTGAGTTAATAAAGTTGGATACTTCAGGTGGAGCTTCTTCAGTCCAGAGCATGCGCCATCTGGAGGTAACATTGAAATAACCTGCTGTTAGCTGTTGGGCTGTTGTTATTGGTGGTTTTCTGTAATTGTAAGTTACCATTTATTTTCGAATAACCTTTTATCAATGCCTTTTGTGTTCGTGGAACAGGCAGAGGTATATGATTCAAGATGGGAAGCTAATATAGTGGAGTAGTCTTGATGCAGCTGCTAATTATTCTCATTGGTATATTAAGCTGCGTATCCACTATCCTCACATGGAGACTATTTAGACAGACCGGTGCATAGTACTCTGCCACAGAGTAGACCAAAGTTAGCACAGATGTTCGTAGTGTGTCCGCATTTTCTTGTGTAAAAAGCAAAGTTTATAAAAGACAAATAATGCTGCCAGTATTCCTGCCAGGAATACTGGCAGATCCTCTCAAAACAGATAGAACACGACTTCTACGGAACACAAAAAGGAATATGGAGCAGGATCAGAGGACAAACAAAAGCGATGAATGAACTAATAAAAACGAAGCAGAATCAGAAGCAAACATGGACAGACTACTTTCGATCCCTATCTACTAAAGGTAACGTTAATGAATCTTCAATACCAGAGGTGACGACAAACGAAGAAATAAATATTGAGGAGAAAGAGGTAAAGGAAGCATTAAGGAAATTAATAAATAGAAAATCACCAGGAGGGGACAGAATACCGAACGAACTTCTAAAGTACGGAGGACCAGATCCAGCTAAACAACTATTAACACTAATCCAAAAAATCCTAATACCTCTCTTCAAAAAGGGAGACAAATCGGACCCAGAAAATTACAAAGGAATTAATTTATCAAACACAACACTAAAATTAACAACCAAAGTGATAACAATTAAACTTAATCAAATTGTAACACTAGCAGAAGAACAACAAGGTTTTAGGTCGGTATATTTATAATGTGGCAAGTACAAGAGAAATTACAAGAATACATCAAACCGGCATATCTATGTTTCGTCGACCTTAAGAAGGTATCTGACCGGGTCGAATGAAAGGACTTTATCCACTTATTGCATTATTAATAAAAATTAATCAAAACTATCAAAAATACCTACTAAAATAACACAATAAATGTAAAGGTAGAAGAAGAACTAAATAACCTATTGAAGCTGGCAATAGGATAAGAAAGGATGATTCCCTGAGTCCTTTATTGTTCAACCTTAATATGCATACAATAATAAAAAACGTAACAACTAAAAAAGATGGATTTTAAATATCTAGGCATCACATTATCTAGCTACGGGAAGCTCGAAACAGAAGGGAAGATCAAGTGGATAGAGCAAGCAGAGCCGCGGGTTGCCTGAATGAATCAAAATGGAAAAATAAAAATATCGGGAAAGAAATGAAAGGCAGAATTTACAAAACAGCCATCAGTAGAGATAAAAACAATTAGAAAAATTGATGATAAAACACTATGGGACAGAGCTAGAAATACAGATATACGACTTAGATGCAAGGTGGAGAACATCAAGCACTGGGTACGAAATAGAAGAGTAGAATAGAATGATCATATAAGCTAAATGACAACAAGTACACTAGTAAAGACGGCAAGAGACGGTTCTGATTTTAGTTACGTTGAGATCAATATTAATGATAGATGTGTTTAAAGATTTGCATACTTCATTGATGATTTCAACGCACCCTAACAGTAGTAACGACCTGGTATGTTAACTTTTTTGAAATAACCGCTCTGTTTATGTGGGCGTAACCTAAATCATTCTGGATTCGGGCATTTTTGAATGTTAATGTATAGGCAGATTAAAATTAGCAATTTGTGGCAAGTCTCTGTCTCGTTAGAACTTTTAAGTGTTCACGTGGCATCTTGCAGTTAATATACATTAAATTTCTCTTTTACTTTGAAAGCTGAGTTAGTTTTGTTTTCTCTATTAAGTAACTGAACGTTTTATATTATATGACAAGGTAACCTTTTACATCACTTTCATCTTTTTTGACGTATCTTTGTAAGGTAAACATTTTGCGTATCTTTCAATATGGATGCATGCTCATTTAAATAATTTTTAGATGAACTAATGATATGTATGGACTAATACACGAAACGTTTAAATAAAAGATGAAGTAGCAGTATTCTTTCTTTTTATTCTCCACCTTTTGACCCTCCACATCACAGTGAACACAGTTTATGTTGAAATTTGACGGTCGTACTCCTTTTCGATTCGAGAAAAACAAAGTTGGATAGTTTCAGGAAAACGCAATAATTATTTTTTACCCACAAACTTGTTTGACATGGGTATCGGAAAAGTATCACATTCAGGTGATACTGTTAGAATACTAATAAAAGAAAAGTACTCAGGTACATGTACATGTACGCCACTGTGTTCGTATAGAAATAATTATCGTAAAGAACATTTATTTTCATCTTAGCAAGCGGTCTGTGTACGGATTCGCAGACAGTGATAGTTTTCGAGATATTGCTAATAACAAATATTCTCGCCTTAGTAGTACTTAAAGGCGGTCTTCTTTAGTCAAGAACCTCACGCAGGCTGTAATCGGCGTGAGCATTAACTATCAATTTTCTCTCATTTGATTACCACCTAAGTGCATGAATTAAAATATAATTGATCGGTTACACGAGTTCGAAACAGCTTTTTAAGGGTTTTATTGCTTGTTTCTGATCTTTGGTAGTGATTTTAATGGCTTTTCGACAATCTTTGTAATAATTTCTGGACTTGATTTGCAATTTGTTCTACGTAGAGATTTTCAAAAGATGTACTTTATAACCACAGAACAAGTTAATAAATATACATTGAGACAATTTATAAAGCTTAAAAGCATAGATAATAAAGACCTCGAATAATTCTGAATTTTTATTTGAGTCATAAGAATAATATCAAAATAAAAAATAAAACATATCATAAAATAAAATACGCAGAGGAGTATGACATGGTTTGTCTTGTCACCATTGCTAATTGATGTCAATAGTGAAAGCATCTGCCAGGAAACCCATTTAACAACAAAAGAAGGAATTGTAATCAATAGTAAGGTTGTAAACAATAATCGATATGCAGTCACTGGCCTCTTCTAACTGATCTTTTGCCCTGCACTTTACCTTCCAATATGATTTGGAGTAATTCATATCTTTCACCTCCAAACACATGACCCAAGTATTTTATTTCCGTCTCCTTGATTATGCTGAGTAATACTAAGTACCTCACCGTTGGTAACTTTTTGTACCCATGGAATTCTCAGCACCCGCTGTATATACACATTTCAAAGGCATCTATTCTTTTTTCTGTTTCAGAGTCCATTGTCCAACTTTCACAGCCATACAGCAAAACAGAGAAAACGTAACATCTGATCATTCAGATTCTGAGCTCTGGAGTCTAGACTTGTAAAACATGTTCATTGAAAGTTGTGTTTTCCTTGTAATAATTACGGCATAAAAACCAATGTCCAGAAAACCAAATATATGGTCTTCAGTAAGAACATGGTACAGAACGCAAATTAATATAAATTGGACTCAAATTGAAAAAGAATTATCTTCTTTTTTTTTCACGTAAAAATTGACAAGTCTATATATTTTATAACAGCACACAAGGTTTTTTGATAACCTTGATAATAAATTAGAATATACCCTTAAAGATGTGTGCGGAAAACATCATCAACTTTAACCCCGAATTATATATTTAAACCTTATCATTATATATATTTAAACCCTATGAGGCACTCTCAGTGTGGAGAAGAAAGTGCTGCAATATGGGCATCCCAATCGGACATGATAGATTGTACACGATACACTTCGCTGACGACCAAGCCGTTCTAGCTGAAGACGAGAGTGATGTAGGCTACATGCTTAGAAAACTGGAAGATGAGTATACCAAATGGGGCCTTACAATTAATATACAAAAAACTGAGTACTTAGTTGTAGAAGAAAAACCAGAAAGCCTACAAATCGAAATAGGAACTAGAAAACCAACAGACAATTTCAAATACTTGGGAGTCCAAATAACATCAAAAGCAGGAAGTAGCGAAGAAATACACTCCAGGATTGGCCAAGCAAGATCAGCCACCAGACAGCTACACGGACTATTATGGAATAAAAAAATAACAAAAGAAAATAAAAGAAGAATCTATAAAACAATAATAGAAAGTATTGGGCTGTACGGCGCCGAACTCTGGGAAATAAACCAAAGAAACAAATCAAAAATTAAGGCCATGGAAATGAACTACTGGAGACGATGTTGCCAGCTCACTAGACTTGATAGGGTGAGAAACGAAGATATTCGGAGAGAAATGGAAATCGATCTAGACATAATAGACACAATCGAAGCCAAAAGACTTAACTGGTATGGACACGTTCAGAGAATGCCTGAAAATAGATGGCCAAAAAAAATAGAAGAATGGACTCCGCCAACTAGAAGAAAACGAGGTAGACCAAGACGATCCTGGAGAGACGATGTCGACGATGCAATGACCGCCAGAGATTTAACAACTGAAGATTGCTTCGACAGAAAACGCTGGAAATTAGGATGCGAGAAGCGGCGCCAGCTGTAGAAGACTCGCTTGTTATAATATAACCTTATCAATAACCTCGAAAGTGTTTTTAATTTTTTATTACTTCGAGATAAGAGCTTGCCTATTTCTCACGCGTTTTTTTGACTTAGAACCTGCACCTAAGGGAAGAAAAGACTCGTCGTTCTATAAATAAGGCAGTTATCCAGCGTAATGGGTGCGCTTGCCTACACAGGGAGGGATCGGTTTTATGTGGTTTCCCGATCCCATTGCATAATGATACCTGTCTATAGCAGAGAATACAGCCACAGCTGCCCTCACGTGTATCGCGATTCAATACATTTATTATTTATCAAATTGTATACATACAAATTCACATATTCATAAATATTTTTTAGCACAATAACTTCTGAAAAGGACCGTTAACCAATACCCCTTTCGCCGCTGATTGTCCAGTACGCTCCTCCGACGACAAGTCCAAGAAGCAAACCACCAGTAGAACCCACAAAGCCAGCGAAAGAAAAACACCACCGAAACAAAAAAACAAACCACGTCCTGAAGAGGTGAAATACCTATAACAGGACACCAAAACACCAAACAAAGAAATCCATCCCACAGAAAAGGAACAACGAGACAATGAGTCGCGTAATGGGCCAGAATTTTATCGATTTCCGCGGAGTGTACGCGAAACATTAACTTTCTTCACTACGCGTGCAGCAAAGACTCCTTCTGTCACTGTCTGTCAGCAACAATAATTGCAACAATAAATAGTAAATGGTAATTTAAATAAATTCATTGTGCTGATAATTGTGTCAAGTTATACTAATTGACTGTAATTGTTTTTTAAATAGAACACCCTGTATATTAGTGTTGGATTTTGTAGAAAATATACAACCTTTCTTTTCGTATTAGATTTTATATACTTAGCATATTTCGTTTTGTAGATATTTAGAGGAAAAATATGAATTTTATGTTTTGCAGATTTTTTATTAATAAGTTTTGTGTTCCTACTGAAATATACCAAACAAAAATTATAAAAATTGTAATGTAATGTTATAAACATAAATCAAATTATCAAAAATTAAAGAAAGGATGCTATTAAAAATTATTTGACTTTAATAACTCATTATGTTACAATATAATATTTGCTTAATCGATAAGCTATAGTTATAAATGCAGTATTAACTATGTTAATAAATGTTGAAAAAGTTGTATAATATTAAGTCATTACATTACAGTCGTATACGTTTGATGAAGGAGTACCGAATGCCCTATTCAGTCGTACTCACTACGAGGCCCGCGGGCCGCATGCGGCCCTCGGAGCGATTTTTCGCGGCCCTCAGACTGCTAGGCAGTAAAACAAACAAACATTTGCGACTTATAATATAATTATGTTTCTATTTATGTATTTAATGAGATTACAGTAGTGTAGAGCGGCGCCATGCATTGTACCGCATTTCGCATTAGTCATCTTTACCTCCACCACAGTGGCACTGGCCGGCCAGTAAAGATGTTTCAAAACCTTCGTAAATACCTCTCGTAAATACGCATGCCCGAAAAAATAAATGGACCCCAAAAACATTTACCATTTACTGTAAATTTTTTTAACGAGCATAGCATTGATTTGAAAAACATTTTTTCTGTGTGTACTGATGGTTGCCCATCAATGTTGGGGCGAAATATAGGGCTTGTTCAGCTGTTGAAAAAACACTTGGAAAATGATAATTTATTGAGTTTCCATTGTATCATTCATCAAGAAAGCTTAGCTGCTAAATTTGGTAAAAATTTCAGCTGTGTTATGAAAACACTTGTAAAGATTGTGAATGTCATAAGATCAAATGAACTAAACCACAGAGAGTTTCAAGAATTTTTGAAAGAACTTATGTCGTAATATGGGGACATTCTTTACCACACAGAAGTGAGATGGCTGAGTAAGGGTAAAGTTTTGGAACATTTCTTCAGCATTCAACATGAGATTAATCTGTTTTTTGGCTACAAAGAATAAAGAGTTTCCTGATATTCATAATTTTGGTTGGTGGCTTAAAGTAGCGTTTCTCACTGATACCATGAGCATTATGAATGAAACATTGACCAAATTGCAAGGAGACTACAATAACATTGTAACGAAAATGATGAATATTGTGTTTTCACTGGAGCAGAAGCTGAATATGTATATTGAAGAATTGTCAAATGAAAATTATTCCAGTTTTCCTTCAGTTAAAGCACTGTTTGATGCAAATCCAGATGAAGGTCAATAGATTTCTTACCTACTGAAGCTGTTAGCAGACCTAAAGGATGAAATGTTTGTGAGGTTTGGTGACTTCAGGAAGTTCCAAGAATAATTTCGCTTAGGGGAAAATCCATGGGCAATAACAACAGCAAATGTAGCTCATCTTTCTATTTTTGGATTCGAAGCTAGGGATTTGAAAAATGAGTTAATTGATCTTCAAAATGATACAGAGCTTAAAAGTATTTTTGAAGAAAAAAAGGAGGAAAAAGCTTACTATAAGTTTTGAGAAGCAGTTGAAAGTGACAAATTTCCTAACTTAATTGACTGTGCTCAGAAAATTTTGTGTATTTTTGCATCTACATATGTCTGTGAATCTAGATTTAGTAAGCTGAAGTTCATAAAAACAAGTACAGATCTAGGCTAACTAGTGAGGTGAAAACGTTGAAAACATTTTGAGAATTTCAGTTTTTTCCCAACCTGGTAACATAGATGCCATTCTGCAGAGCTCTTGAAGATTTCGCCCGTTGACTTCAAAGAATTAACAAATTCAGGACTTGACATTCCTGGAGTCAAGTAAAAGACATTTTCCTACTTTTTACATGCAAAACAGTCTATATAATTTATAATTATATTATTTTCACGTAACTTGTAATAAACTTATGTTATAGTCATATAGTTTTAAAGTTATTTCATACCACCACTTATACTTGCGGCCCTGAGGAAAATTTCATTCAAACTATTAGGCTCTCAAAGAAATCCTAGTGAGGATCCCTGCCCTATATCGTTTCAGTTCCAATGCTGTCAAAGACATTTTGTATACGAATTTTCATATTATCTTGTGTTATGGGCTCGTTGTCACATATTATATTCTTGATGTACTCAAAAAAATAGTCTGTACCACTGTATCCGATCCAACTATCGCTGTAGTTATTATTTAGCACACGCCCTAACATTTATTGTACGATGCTGTGATGGTCCGTTATGTTGATATCACACGTTTCGTATAATTTCCAAGTGAAATATTCTCTATCAAGCCAAGCAACTCTGTTTGTTAAAAATCTATGATACTCATTGCCAGTAACCGTTTGTAAAAATAAATTCCAGTAACATAATATGATCCAACAATGCCTCTCCAAATATTCAACCACCTGTTCTGGGACGTAACTTGAAATAAGTAAAGATTTTCATCGGAGTAATAATGATAATTATATCTGTTAATGAACCTTCTGCGATAAAATGTCTATTCGTCAGAAATACAATATTTTGAAAAAAATTTACGTTTTGACTTGACATTTCTTTCGCCCACATACAAAATTCATTTTTCTTTGAAAATCATTTTCATTTAATGGCTAATATGCAAGAAAATAAAAGAAAGTGAAAGAAAATAAAAGATAAAATCTCTTTCAAAAATCGATTATAGTGTACAAGTAGGTAATGCTAATGTATTTATGCGAAAATAAAGATAAAAACGAGTCCCATTAAAAAGATTACAAAACATTAAAAACAAAATTATATAGTCTACCGTCGAAACAATAATCTGCAAATCGGATTATTTAAGATGCAAACCCTCACACAGCCAAATAAAAATATTTGGTTTAGTTAATACCAGTTATAATGTATTTACCCTTGGGCTACACAGCCAGTGGCAGAGATTGTTTTCTGATTAACTTGATTTTAATTAAAGTAGAAATGAAATAGCTGGCTTCTTAGTATTTAGTTAGTATTATTATTTAGCTAACAGTTGGAGGTCTAAGTTACAATCCAAAATCATACAATAAATTCTTCGTCATTCCAGGGGAAGACCTTCCGGCACAGTGTCGTCTGTTTCGGCATCGCATTGACATTGGACAAGGATACTGTCATTTTCCCTATCATATTAGGATACTAAGCATTCTTTTTACATTTCTAGACGTTTCTAGGTCTTCTCTTCTTGTTTCGATCATTTATTATATATACAGAGTGAGTTTAATATATGGAATGCCTCAATTATTTCGGAAACGGCTTGCACGATGTTTATAGATTTTGGTGTGTAAGGGTTTTGTGATGCGGCCGATATTATGGTGATATTTGCATCGTTGTCACTTCCGTTTTTCTGGAACTCTAATAAACTTTCTAAATTCAAATAGAACACCTTGTATATTTTTTGTCTTTTGAAGTCCTTAATAAATACTGATTATTTTTAGGTTTTGTTTCCTACACCTAAATGCCATATTTAGGAGTTATTGCTACATTTATTATTTTCGAGGAAGTTAAAATAATATATTCAGATGAATAAACTCATTTAATTTGAATAATCCTCAATAATTTATATTTTAATTATATCGTAACAAGGTCTACTTTCAATAAATTAGTAAAACGTTTAACGAAACTGGTACAGTAAAAGATTTATCTAAATCATAAAGAAAAAAACCTACAGCAAATGAAAACAAATTCATATCAGAGGTATGTCAATATTTGAGAGTAGAAAAATTAGGAATTTTAAAAGATCAGTAAAGGCGATTACAGCGCAGATTTCCAAAATGTTTACTCAATACAACAAGTAACGCGATTTTGAAAACTTTGCAATACATTTTGCAACGTCACTGACTGCTCAATTCTTTTTCTCTCCGTGGTAATCATATATTTTAATTCCTGAATATTGGCAGGTTTTGTTTTATAAATGTTTTTTACGTGACCCTACAGGAAATAGTTTAAAGGATTGATGTCGGGTGATCGCCGAGGCTATTCGATGAAACCACTCCTTTCAATCCATCTTCAGGGAAACACTCTATTTAGGTATAGCCTCACAGCACGCGCATAGTTATGTGGAGCACCTTCTTGTTGCAGCCCAATAATGTCATTTGTAGACAAGGCGAAAAGCTCGGGTTCGTTCGGAAAAATATTTCCATGCGATTTTTTGTATAAATACTTTCATGAGATACCCCAGAATAAAGTTCAAGAGCCCCGTTGACATTGATTCCTTTGGCTTCGCACTCCACTTTTTTGAAAGCATGTTCCAGAATTGCCATAAAGAGTTTGGGAGATAACGTGTCTCCTTGTCTGATTCCTCTTGATTTTTATACATTTTGTATCTTTATGTAGTCTTATGGCCACAATTGTATTATTGTATATATTCGCGATCAAGCTAGCATAGCCAAATAGCCAATACCCCAAAACTACCTTATCATCCCCTAGCTTAAAACACATCTCCGAAAAACCGAGATATCGACCAAAAAGCGAACCGCAAGAAATTGATTGCTAATTTATTGTCAAAGTTTTACGCCAAGAAGCAATTGATTGCTGCAACCGTTTCCGAGATACATACAATGATTATGCTAACTTAATGGTAAAGTTAGCATAGCCCTAGCTATATCTCGGCAATGAAAAGGGCTACAGGGCCCGTATTGGTGGCATATTTTATTGCTAATTAATTGCTCTTGATTTTTATATTGACCAACCCCCAAAAACTACCCCATCATTCCCTAACGCAAATGTCACCACGAGAAAATTGAGATATCGGCCAAAAATTTCGTCTTATTCTATCGACCCATGCTAAAGTTACTGCAAAAAGTTAAATAATGCACTTTTTATGCAATAAATTCCCATACGCTGGTTGATATACACCAAAAACTATACAGCTCTTCCTTGATTAGCCACTGATATGCCTACAAAATTTCATTAAAATCTATAAGTTTTTTTGAGTTATTGCGCCACAAAAGAAAATACTCGAAATAAGGCCTTACGTTATGCTCAGCAAAATAAGTAAATCATTGCTTATTCATTAAATTCATTTAAAATGTAACATTTGCCACTTATACATTAAGAACTAATATTAAATATAGGTTTTTGAAGAATTTTTAGTCAGTAATGTCAATTAGTGCAAATATTACGGATCATGTTCAAAGTACTGTATGTATACAATAAATATGTACAATGTACGAATAATAAGTATTATTTTAGAGTATTTAAGGTAATACACACTATTATTTGCATAAATTTCTTTGCGTAAATTATGTTGACAACAATTTTTTAGTTTAAATTCTGTCTTGATTCTTCTTCTGGTGTACAAGATGCAGTAATTTTGATAAGTTTTATTTATATAGATGGTATTATTGATAAGTTTTTTTTTAATTTTTATTGTTATATTAAATTTTTAATCTAGCATTATTAATGGAAGACCTGAAATGCTAATCGATCTAAGTGCCACATTTATCAATTTCATTTTATTTCTGCAAAATGATCATATGTCCTGACGCCAATGCACTGCTGAAAGATCTAAGTGCCTAACCCCCTCCAAACGGTTTAAATAAATTCCAACGGAATGCGCTGTGCGCAAGTCCCAGAGCAATGGAAGTGCTAGTTGATCTATGAGCCAGATGTCAACCAACGTTCAGACCAAAAACAGAGCTAGAACTATATCATAGAAAAAGTGAAAAAGCCTTAAGTACATTAAAAAAAGATGTATCTGACAGCACAATGCCTAATAGTGCTATTAGGCATTGTGCATAGGTATAGTACAATTTTAATATTCATATTACCGCTACCAATGACGGTATTATGAGTGTATGGCATGAGGGCCAATCAGGGAGAGGATGGAGTCAGATGACTTCCTGTATACTGCAAGCCTTAAATACAGGTATGCTGCCGACTTGTTTTATGGAGTGACAACTGCAGTGGTCAAGTCAAAAACCGTATGTTGGTTTTCTTGTACATTTACATAGTATGTTTAAGCCTATTTGAGTCAGTGGAGCATAAGGTTTTGGTACCTGGTCACAGCTTTTCTGCAGCAGACCGGGACTTCGCAGTTATAGAAAAGAGATCTAAGGTAGCAAAAATGCTCTGTTAAAGATGTGGAAAACGTAATTAGATCAGCTAGACCATCAAGACCATTCCGAGTGCTGAGCATGGATAAATTTTTTAACTTTACGAAGCATCTGCAACGTGTATCAACACTAAAGATTTAATGATATCCAAAGTATCATAGTTCAAGATTGATAAAAACGAACCTGGCTACGTAGTTACCAAAAAAACTTCAGTAAACTGTACGGGTTTGACAAAAAATTCTACGTCCTCAAGAAAATATTTTTATTGAATACATAGCTTACATGGAGCCTACTACTCTACCAACAAATGTTCCCATAGCAGAAAATAAAAAAAGGACTTAGGAAGCATGTTAGGTTTCTTTGATGAAGAAAACAGAGATTTCTACTATAAAATACTCTGTGATGGCACTTAGATCTTTAGAAAGTAAAACATACCAGTGGACTTAGATCTGTTAGAAGTGAAACCTGTCAATGGACTTAGATCTGTTTGAAAAAGTATATGATTAACATGCGTTTTCTCTGTTTCGTTTTTGTAAAACCGTACAAAAATTATAAAATCATCTATTTACATTAACTTGTTTGATTACAACCACTTTTTACAAATAAAATTGTATTCTGTTGAAAACCGTACAGTGTTTTTACTTTTCCCAACAATTTTACTTTTGGCACTTAGATCTAATAGCTTTTCAGGTCTTCAATTACTAGTTTCCGTGAAACCTCTTTGAAGCTTAGGTAGATGCAGATTCTTTTTTGCGAGATTCTCGATATAAATCTTGTATTCAAAAATTGTTTCTTGGCGTAAAACTTTGACAATAAATTAACAATCAATTCCTTGCAATTCGCTTTTTGGTCGATAGCTCGGTTTACAAAAAGTTTACAGAAAAATTACAAGGTTGCCTGGGCGACCTCTTGAACCTTATTTTGGGGTATCTCGTAAAAGTGATTATGCCAAAAAATCTCATGGGAATATTTTTCCGGACGAACCCGAGCTTTTCGCCTTGTCTATTGGGATATTTTTATTGTCTGAAAATTTCGAATAATGAACTTTAGTTGATTAGAACTAATAAATTACAAAGAAAAAATGCCACAAGAAAGTTACTTCAAAATCATAAAAATTGTGTGATTTTTGTTATCTTGCATCTCTAAATATTATTATTTCAAGTGATTAAAAAGTACTGTAGTAGACAGGTAGAGAGTGGATTTCCTTGCGCCACTTCTTATGTGAAGTAAAATGTTTATATATTAATAAAAATCCCCTTACTTATTGAAACTTTTAGTTATATTTTGTTAAATGTCCATATTAAAATTATTTTACGTTTAAAATAATTAATTCATCCATAATAACAACAAAAATGACTTGAATCTACAAAACACTTAAATAATACTGTAAATTAATGTTTTACATCTTGAAACATTAGAAATGCCACTCAAATATAGAAGAAAATATCTAAGCAAACAATTTATTATTAAAATACAACAGAAAGATCCTCCTCTTTATTGTTCCTAGAGACTTAATTTTTTTAACATCCATATTATGTTATTAACCGTGTACCCAAATTCTTTCGAAATTTTTGAGTATTCTGGTATATATTCTCACAGAATTTGTAATCGTGTAATTCGAGAACATACTCAAGCCTCAGTCTTTATCTGAGAAAAATATTTCTCACATAATGAATTACCTAGATAAATTTGTTTAACGCTTAAGTCCTCTGATAGTTTTCTGTGATATAAGTGTTATCCTTTTAATAATTTTAATGGAGTGGTTTTTCAATTTAGTGCTAAATTAATATGAAGCCGTACCTTTTCTTCTGTTTACAACTAATTAATATAAACTTGTTTTTTCCTCCTATAATGTGTTTTTCGAATAATACTACCAATACCTAATGCAATTTTTTATTTATACCAATTATTAAAGGTTCATTTGCTTCTGTGTATAGTTTTTAAGCAAGGTGGCGTCCATCTTTTTTGTCCCCATTTTATATCTTGAAGGAACTCTTTTCCATGACCGATCGTATGATTCAAGTATGATCGCAAAAATTGAGTGCCGTTCGCAAGTGCCGTAGTTCCAGCTACATACTAACATCCTTAGAAGTTTTAGGCTTTACAAAATTGCGCTTAAAGTTTGAGGCTTCATTACAGTAAAATGGCGCCCAGAGCGTGTTGGGTTATACAAAATGGTGACCAAAAGATCCTCCTTAATAACAACTAATAATTTTCCATGACACTACAGGTGATATACAGGTGACCATACAGGTATCAAACAACAATTTTTGATAAATTTGGTGATAACAATATGTCATTAGGCAAAATAGAACTACCATTGACCAACTATTTACAGTTAAACAAATACTAGCCAAAGCATGGGAATATGACATGGACGTTTACAATCTATTTGTAGATTTTAAACAAGCCTATAATTCAATAGATAGAACAATTCTACCTAATATATTGGAAGAATTTGGCATACCATCAAAATTAATACGACTAGTGCAAATGACAATGACAGAAACAGAAGCACAGGTATGTATTCAGGGACAGATCACTGATGCGTTTACGATAACGCAAGGACTGAAACAAGGCGACGGACTAGCTCCAACGCTCTTTAATCTTGTTCTTGAATATGTAATTAGACGGTTGACGGTGAGCGGAAATAACATACTTACAAACAAGTCTACCCAATTAGCAGTATACGCAGATGATATAAACATAATGAGCAGAACAGTGAATGCAGCGGAAGAAACCTACGTTGAGTTGAAACAGAGTGCAGAAGCAGTAGGAATAAATACAAATAAAACAAAACTACTCATACAAACCAGATCAAATAGACCGGTGCAACAACACTTTATTGACGATATAGAACATGTAAATAGATTCACATACCTAGGAATGGATCTGGTCGCAAGCAATGAAGAAGAACCGGAAATAAATAGAAGGCTTATGCTGGCAAATAAAGCCTATTTCGCGATGGGCCACATATTCAAATCGCGAGACGTACACCGGAAAACAAAACTCCGGGTCTATAAAACAATAATCAGGCCCATAGTAAGTTATGGTTGTGAAACATGGGTGGTGACACAGAAATCTGCCAATGCATTAGATGTGTTTTAAAGAAAAAATATTACGTAGGATACTGGGCCCAATAAGTGAAAACAACAACTGGCGAATTAGGTATAATAGAGAAATATACGAGCAATATAGCGAACCAACTCTAGCACAATACACTAAACTGCAGAGATTACGGTGGGCAGGGCACGTTGTCCGCATGCATGAGAATAGAATCCCCAGAAAATTACTAAATGCAAGAATGCAGGGAAAAAGACCTGTTGGAAGACCTAAAAAGAGATGGGAAGACGAAGTCGATGAGGATGCCAGGAACTGCCTGGGAACGCGTTCATGGAAAAGAACAGCGGCAAATAGTGCCATTGGATGGATGGATGGAATATGTCATTAACAAAATATGCAAAAGGATTAACGTCATTTTTCACTTATAAATAATATATAAACAATGTAAGGTCGCTATTTCGTTTTAAACAATAAAGGTAAAGGCCGGTAAATTATATGGAAAAGTGTCACAATTTTACTGAAAAGTCATAGAAAATCGTTTGAAAATATAGCTACAAAAGTCAATTTTTTGAAAATTATTAATAACTTTTCTAAAAATGCACAAAAAACTTTGATTTTGCGTGAGAATAAGAACAATATCACAAACATTCAGTTTAAAAAAATTCAAGTAGTTTTACCTAATAATTATTGCAAAATTAAAATTGTTTATCCCAAAAAGCTTTCATCTATAACGTTATTATACGTAAACTATTGGGTCTACATGAATTTTGAAAGCACCAAATTGAAGAAAAAGGATTATTTTATCAAATTAAATCATTTAACGATTGAAACGTTTATGTTAAATATTTTAAAATAGGTTTGCAAAATTACTGTGATTTTAAGGTTATAAACAATTATTAAAATAACGAATTTTTTAAAAATGAGCCGTCTATGATGCGTTAAAGATAAAGGCCTTAAAAGCGAAGCGATTTTACTATTTCAAAGACTGATCATAAATTCCAATTTATAAAAGTCTTCGGTTCTAATCAACGAAAATTGATGTTTTTATTTTAATTTGGTGTACCTCGTTTTAATTTGTGAGTTGTTTATTTAACCAAGTAATTTGTTTAAACAATTTAAAATAAATATTTATTTTGCAAAATTTTACTTTTTTCCTTATTATTATTAGTAGAAAAGGTTATAAAATGATAGGTACCCTAAATATTTATGTATTATAGTTATAAATAATATCTTTTAAAAATAAATTTTACAACAAAATGAATTTTTCATTTGAAAATTGCTTGAACTATGCATATTATTTTTGCAATTATATTTTCTCAATAACATTTTAAATATATTTTAAACAAATTAATTGTAATAACGTTTGTATAATTATAAATAATAGTTATTTAATTAATCTGTATATATTAATCTGTATAATTTACATACTTAATTTTAATATCTTTATTTGTAATTATACAAAGTTTATAACAATTAGTTTGTTTAAAATATATTTGCAATATTTTTCATTAGCTTTTTAGTCAAGAAAAGTTGATCTTCTTAGTAATCAGGTATGGTCCCTCCCAGGCCCGCTGCAACTTCGTACTTAGACCTTTCCTTCTGGTTGGTAGAGCCACACTGCATCACCTTCCTTGAAACTAAAAGAAGTGGATTTCTGATCGAGCATAACCTTTATCCGGTCACTGGTGAGATGTAGCTTATTCCTGGCGAAATAGTGGATCAGTCATTTAGGCCGCAGATATACTCGGAGGGTGTCTGTTGGTCCTCCTCTCCGTCTGGTAGCTTGCCATTAAGGAAATCGATGGAAAACTTTATCTCTCGACCAGTCAATAACATTGGTGAAGTATAACCAGTTGCTTCATGTTGGGAGCTTCGGTAGGCTAGCAGTAACAGAGGCACCAGTTTATCCCAGTCTCTGTGGTTTTCATGTACAAACAGGGACAGGTAGTTGTTGATAGTCCGGTTATGTCTTTCTACCACGCTGTCGGACTGAGGATAAAGCGGTGCCGTTCTGGTTGTCTTAATTCCAGCAAAACCATCATGGTCTTCCAAACTTATGATTCGAAATTACGCCCCTACTCAGAATAAACGAGAAGTGGAACCTGATTCAGGCAACGGCATTCTCAAGCAGGGCTTTACCAAGTGCGATGGCTTCTTAGTTGGGTAGTCAACTACTTTTGGCCATTTGGAAAAACAGTCAATAGCAATTATTAAATTCCTGATGTTGTTACTGGAAATTATCCCAGAATGTCGACAGCAACTCGTTCCACTAGAGTCCCGGTAATGTATTCTTGGAGTTTCCTTTAAATCTAATTTTGGGTCCCCTCTTGGATGCACACAAGTCCATCAGCATCTAAACTGCCGCATTTAAACGATTTTCTGTCCTCTGCTGTTATACGTTGTCTACAATCAAGATGAAGGTGGCCTACAAATCCAGAATTATAACACTTTGAGCGCCCTTGACGTTTTTGTTTCAAAGAATCAGCTATTGGACCGAGATATTTCTCGAATTGAGCGGCTGCACCTAGGGCAGCGTATTTAGATCGCCTTCTTCTACTTCGGCAACACATCTTACTTAATGGACTTTGTGTTGATGGCTAGACACATTCTTCACGGCATCATACCCCAATGTTGCGACAATATCGTCCTTCAATATTTGGTAGCGTCCTCTTCCTAGTCGTAATGATGCTGGAGATCTACATCGCGCAGGACATCAAGGAAACATTGGATGATGAATTGGTGTAGGAACTCTTCCGGTGCTTTGGGCCAAGCGAGTCATGACATATTTTCTTTTTCCGCTCCGTATTCTTACACAGACCCATTGGAGCCTTGGGTACGCACTTTTAGTTGACTCTGTACTTGGTTTACATATTGACTGCCGTATCTTAGTTCTAGAACCGATACGGTGGTCTCATAGTTCTTTTGTACGTCGTCTGGGATGTTTTGGGGGATTACCTACTTACCATTCATTATTTTGTGGAGCGGCTTCGAATTGTCTTCTATACACTGGCCAGGAGATCTTGTCGTCAAATGTAGGAGGCTTAATTATTCCGTTGCCGGGGGATCACTTCTGGTTTACCGTCAACTATCAGTTTCTGGGTCTTTTTAATTTCTAGGCGGATTATTCATAAGTTCTTGTTATCTCATCGTTTCTTTTCTCTACTAGGCCTCTTGTTACTTTAATCTCTTTAATCATGTCTTCTTTCGTCTTTCAGATTTTTCTTTTCATATCTTCTTTTGTCTCTTCGATTTCTCTTTTCATATCTTCCGTACTCACTTTCTATTTTTGATATAAGACTCACGAGCAAATCTCTGTGTTCCTGACGACGTCTCTCTTTAGCTTTCTTTCTTCCTGAAGACGTTCCTCTTCAACTTCTTTTTATTCTTGACGACGTTTCTCTTCAGCTTCTTTTTTCTCTTCGACGTTGTTTCATTGCGGCAATCATATCTCGAATTTCCTCCATCGTGGTCTCACTTCTTGTTTTGGCCATAAAAATTCTCGACAATAACTTCTTTCGCTAAATCTTCCTTCTGACACCTAATTGTTACGTTCTTCTGTGGATTCAGGAATTAAGTGAAGTAAATTTACTAATAATAATTATTACCTACAATAATATGCGTATCGCTTACAAAACACTTGTTTAATTACTGTCTAAAAAAAAATTGTTAAGAACAATAAAAGTACGCAAGACTGCATACCTTGGACACATACTGAGGAATGATAAATATAGTCTTCTGCAGGTCATCATGCAGGGTAGAGTCGATGGCAAAAAGGGAATAGGTAGAAAGAGGAAGTCATGGCTGCGAAATATTCGAGACTGGACAAACATGACTGTAGACGAATTATTCCACGTTGCAAAAGACAGAAAAACTTTTAGAAACGTGGTCGCCAACCTTCGTTAATGGGGACGGCATAGGAAGAAGAAGAATTACTGTCTATTCAAAGGACGCCGCAGGTGTATATACAAACATCTGTTCTAGAAATATTCAGTGAAGGTATAGATGCCAAATCAGCGCTTTAACACGAGATTCCAGAAACATACTTAGTGGCAAAGTGGTTAATTCTGCTTTTAAAATTACTCTTACGCCAGGGCTGCAATTACAGCGTTGTGCCTCATAAAAATATGATAAATGAAAAATATATGTACCTGTAGCTGCTTAAGTTTTCTATAAAAGTTTGTATCATCATGTTTTTACTTAGCTCTTCAATTTCACACAATTTCGTCTTCATTTTTCTTTAAATTTTCATCGATAACTTTGATTGCTGCAGTTTTACATTCATTCCATGTGCTTTCAATAATATTGTTTGAGTTCTATGTGTTTTCTATACTTTTAAGTCCCATTGACGACAAGCAAGAACTATGGAGGTACCCCAATAGAAATCTTCGAAATAATCAATTCAGACCAGGTCTCTCTGCTCTGAATTCATTAGACAAATAAATCTCAGCAACAATAACAGTAGTTTTATGTGTTTCATTTAATTACTTTTTTATTACATACAATATTTCATTATTATGACATGGAAACATTTCATGCTGTTAATGTACAATCAGTTTTAATAAATGTATTTTCGGGCTGTTTCGTTTTTATAAAAGGTCATTACAATATTACCTTATACTTTTCTTCATTTTCTTTGTTATTAATAGCTTAATTATCGTTTTACGGTCGTTATTCAGGTGGACAAAAAGAGCAAGCCTTCTTTTATCGCTAGATGAACGAGAACAAAGCAGTAAAATTGTCGTAGCGTCAAATGATTTACTGCAGCACTTCGTTTCCTAAATCTTTTGAAACGTACAATACATGAACTACATCTCTGAGACTATAATACCTGAACGTTAAATACCTGCGCTATAAATAAACTCGCGCGCGCTTAAAAGTCAGGATATTAATATAGGATACAAATTTAGATGCTATAGTAAATAAATAGCAATAAGTATTAGAGTACACTGAAACAATTTCAAAAACTAAATGAGAGGCAAATATATTTCATTAAGAAATATGTTGATGACATTATACTCACAGTTCCTAGTTATTCTATATCTGAACTAAAACTAGTATAGTAGGCAAACCGTTTTAATAACTTTGATCGTAAAATACGAATTAAAATTGAGAATGAATATGTGGGACAACTTGGGAAATGTAGGATAATTTAATTTATGCTAATGTTTATATTTTGTCATATTGTATCGTGTAGACAGAAGGAGAAAAGCCAAAGGGAGAAATGAGACAAAATATCGAGAACTACAAAGTAGAATTAAAGTAGAGATAAAAAAGGCCAAGGAAAAGTGGTTAACAGATCAATACATAGAAATAAAAGAGTATGACAGAAAATACGATAACTTTAATATGCATAAAAAAATAAAAGAACTAAGAATTGCCGACATCAAAGATAAACTAAGATTTTGGCAAGAATAAATAATGAAACTAGTCGTCGATGATAGAATGATACAAGAAGAACCAGAGGAACAAACAGGACCGAAAATAATAATGTGCGAATTAGAACAGGCAATTAGAAATGCAAAGACCGCAAAATCAGTAGGCCCAGATCAGATACCCACTGAGCTAATTAAATGCATTGACGAAAAAACTGTGCATATACTTTTAGATCTGTTCAACAAAGTATATACAACAGGATTAATACCCGAAGATTGGTTGCTGTCTACGTTTTAACACTACCAAAGTCAGTACATGCGACAGAATGCTCCCAGTACAGAACAATTTCCTTAATAAGCCACACAGTTAGGATATTTCTCAAAATAATACATAAAAGATATACAAAAAAATAGAAGAAGATATAGATGACACCCTGTTTGGACTTAAAGGTGGACTATTAAGGCGAGAAGCTCTGTTCGCTTTTAAAGTTCTCGCGCAAAGACGACTAGATATGAACCAGGATCTATATGTCTGCTTTATGGATTATCAAAAGGCTTTTGATAGAGTACGACATCAGAAACTTGTATAACTGTTAAAAGAAAAGAATGTGGATAGTCGAGATATACGGTTTATTGTCAATCTGTACTAAAATCAAAAAGCAAAGGTTAGAATCGAAAATATCGATACAGAAACTATAGAAATCAAAAGACGTGTTAGACAGGGTTGCGTGCTGTCCGCATTGTTATTCAATATGTACAGCGAAGCTATTTTTAAGGAAGCAATATCAGAGGAAGAAGAAATTAAATCACAGCGACTAAGATGGGCAGGCCACGTGCACAGACTGCATAACGATAGACTGGTAAAACTGGTATGAAAAGAGATTCCCACAGGCAAAAGACCACTCGGACGTCCCAGAATGCGATGGAGAGATAACATTCAAGCAGATCTCCGGAAAATGAACATTCCATTTGACGCTAAGTTGATGGAAGACCGAACAAATTGGAAAAAAGTTGTAGTCAGTCAAGACCCACCCAGGGTTGTAGCGCTACGTGATGATGATGAATATCAGAGGAACAGGGTATATCAATAAACGGAAAAATCTTGAACAACATAAGATTCGCAGACGACACCGCTATTTTTGCAGCCAGTCTAGATGAACTGAAACGCTAAATAGATTACATCAAGTCATTATAAAATATGAGCTACAAATAAACGTTAAGGAAACCAAGTGCATGATTATTTCTAAGCAACATATAGTAGGAAGGCTAGATATCGAGGAAAAAAAGTAGAAAGAGTGAATAACTAGAAATATCTGGGAACCTGAGTAAACGAAAATAATGATCAAGGTAGAGAAATAAGATGCTACGTGTTCTCGACTTTATTGTATGGAATGAAAAGCTGGACACTAAAAGTGGATAATATAAAGAAGTTGGAATCATTTGAAATGTGGTGCTATAGAAGGATTTTGAAAATACCATGGACCTAACGAGTTACAAATGCAGAAGTGATAAGAAGGCTACAAAAGGATTACGAGGTCATAAAGTACATCAAAATAAGAAAGCTGGAATATGTAGGCCACATCCATAAATCACATCCAAGGGTAAAAGATCCATAGGAAGACGAAGATTTTCCTGGCTAACGAACCTAAGAGAATGGTATAGTTGCAGCTCAGTAGATCCTTTCAGAGCAACTGCCAATAAAGTACGGATGGCTGTGATGACAGCCAACCTCCGACAGGAGAAGAAACTACAAGAAGAAAAAGAATCATGTAGACATACTGCAATTTTTGCTGATCTTGTTGTTTTTTCTCGCACTTCAGACTCAACATCGCCAAAATCTCGTATTTCTTCACCTAAATATTTGAGTTTTATTTATTGCTTGATAATTGCTCCATCTACTTCAAGCTTGAATCTCAGTAAGTTGAATCTTTAATATTGTCATACAACCCATCGAAAAAAATCATAATTGAGATGAGGTCTTGGAATAACCCTTCCTTCTTTTGGATGCATAGTCACTCCCTCACACGGAATTCAAAACTAATATAAACATAACCCTACTCTTAGAAACAATTATTTGATTACTTTAAAACATAAAATTAAAGAGAGTGACTTCTTGGTATTTTTGTGACATATACAGAGTAGACGAAAAGTCTGGAAATGCTTACTTAATTATCTTTTAAATGGTTAGTCTGAATTATACAAAAACTGGGATATAACTATTTTGCAATATGAAAATTTGAAATTTGATGTTTTTCGTTGCCAGATTTAGCTTTTTCTGATGTCATTAGCCACATCCGTTTTTTAAAGACAACACCCTATATATTGTACCTTTATTGAAATCTCCACTTCAATACCAGTTCAACTATATAGAATACTTTAGATATTATATAGAACATCTTAAAAGGTAAAACAAAAGTCTAGAAACGCCTAATCGTCTCAATAAATTTTTTACAACTAAATTTGAACATAATAATAAAATTAACAGTCTACTACATAGCTAAATTAACGTGTACCTAATCAAGTGTTCAAAATGACCTCCGTTGTTAATTTGACAGTATTCTAAACGATGGTAGAATGCGTCTATTACATTTCTCCATGTTTCTCTGCCCTTGCCAATTCTTTGCCTTAGATCTACAACACTTTTTGGTTTAGTTTTATAAAATCTACTTTTTAAGTATTCCCAATAAAAATAATCTTTGGGATTCAAAATCGGGTGAACGAGGAAGCCATTCAATACTATCTAATTTACCAATCCATCGTCCGGGAAATGTCTGATCTAAACAACGCCAACCATTTACACCAAAATGAACTGGAGCGCTGTTCTGCTGAAGCCATCTCATTAAAATTGCTTCAATCGACCGATTGATCGTTACACCAAGCTCTGCTTGGTATTTTCCCTCCACACTATATTATTCGCAAGCGACCTGACTAACATCATCTTAATTTATTTCGTTCTTTTGCACTTTTTAATAGCCGGTTCAAATATATAAATTCATACGAGTTCGTTTTTAGAATTGCACCACTGCATTGAGGAACGAATTGAACCATTTAGAATTGCACGACTATCTTGGTGAACGAATTAGAATCACACCATTTGGAATCGCACTACCACCAAGATGCAGTAACGGTCATTCAGTCACATAATAACTACCACCGGCGATTAATTTTCCACAAAGACCGGAATCTTTACTCCAGAACTGCGTGACTTCGCTGAAAAAAAACTAAAGCTCAGTACTATTTTAATAATGGCAACCAACAAGCTTTAAATTGCAGCTTGGAAATTTACTTTTTTACTCTCTTTGATAATATAACGTTTTTTTTATATTAATTTATTTAATAAACATATTAGCCGTATATATACATATTTAATAAACATATTATCATCCGGTGATACCCCAGGGAAAATCATAAGAAACCAAATTGATTTTATCAACATATACAAAAGGTTTAGAAATTCTATCACCTCAACAAAAACATATCCAGGCGCAGATGTCCTTTCAAATCATAGTCTATTGGTTGCAAATATCAACATACGACTCAAAATAATTTATAAGAAAATGAGGCCTAGATAGATATGTATACGACTACTAAAAGAAAATGACATCCAGAAAAAAGTAAAAACAGAGATTAATAAGTGATTTTACAACTATCTTACTAAAAGTAGAGGTTATATCAGTGAATACTGGATTTTATCATGTTTATTTTAAGAGTTTATTATAACAGTGAAAATGAAAACTCAGATTCACCTGAAGATGTTGACGATGTAGACAGAGATCTTGACTTCGAACCTGACCAACCCAGGCCTATGCCTAATAATTTAGAATACTTTCTCAATCCTTCTGCAGTAAACAGGCTTCTAACGTATTGCTCAAGTTCAGAAGACGAAGATAGAAATCTGCATTCATTTTTTGATGAGGAATCAACAGAAATGGAGCCTTCTAACAAAAATAAAAGTTGGAAAAGACTTCTAAATCCTTCTTAACATAAGCAAACTATAGCGAAGCACGCCTGGAATTCTGGACAGCGATATGGGTCAAAAGAGGAAAAAATTGTCGAAAGTAAAACATTTCAACATACTACTTGTTCCTGTAAAATAAAATGTAAGGACAAAATCACGCTAGAGGAGACGAAGTCTTTGTTTCAATCGTTTTGAAAAATGGGAGAATTAAATATTATTTAAAACCAAACAATAAATTATCCGTTATGGTTTGTAAGAAACACTTACTTAATACGTTCAATGTGTCTGAGGTAAGAGCTTCTCGCGCTTTAAGAACAACAGAAGACTGTAGGTCTCCAGAAGACGACTTGAGAGGATTAAAAAAGACTGTCCTACACGTAAAATACCAGAAGACGATATAAATACAGGATATTAGGAAAATATAGTAGTAAATTACAGACTTTAAAGAAATATTTAAAGAGGCTGGGAATCACAAACTAGAAGAAGACAATAAACAGGAAAAAATACAGCCAGATGATTCAATAGGCAATAAAAGTACTAAAAAAAATAGATACTAATACTAAGATCCTCTATTTAACAAAATAACGATCATAATACATAAACATTTTTAAAAGAGAATAATTCATAAAAATGACCTATATCTTTCTCAAACCTTCTATTTACATTAAAAAATATATACAAAAACCTGAAGTAAAACATAGAAACAGTTTTGTGTTGCGCCTATGTCAATAATTAAATAAACTACTGTATAATTGCTCTTAGCAGCACTTCCTAATGGGCACGCACCAACAATATGACATTTGACCTTTTTCCGGCTTTTTAGTACTTCCTGATAGTTCATCTAGTACAACGCTATCATGAGATAATAATTTTATCAATTTTCTTGTGTTTTCTACTACATTATTGTAATTTTACTACATTATTTCGTATAGTTCCAATTACGTATTTTATATTCTAATAAGATTATATATATATATATATATATATATATATATATATATATATATATATATATATATAAGTGTAATATCATACCCTTATTCATGTGAAGAGATAGCAGTTTGAATTCGTCTAAAAAGAGTTTATTATCGTTAAAATTCTACAATATAAATTATTAACAATAATAACATAACTAAAATAACTTAACAAAAATACAAACCTAAAAAGAGAATCAAGAACAATGCTATTTCTTACGCCATTAAGTAATTTGACAATTATACCATACAATTTACAATATATGTCAATGTCAATAAAACTTAAACAGTCATACAACCTAAAACTTTAAATAACTAAAAATAACTAAGCCCTGCTGTTTCACTTAAAATAAACATAGGTTTACTTTTACATCCCCCTACCAAAAAGGTATGATAAACCATCTAAGTATATGGTTTATCATAAGGCATCAATTTTGAAATATGGAAATAATTCATATCATTCTTTTTGTATCCAATATCTACTTCATATAATGTATTTGAAATTTGTTTTTTTATTTGAAATGGACCTACTCTTACTTCGTCAAGTTTTTTTCTATTTAGTTTTGATTTATTTTCTACATATGCCCAATCTCCCTCTTTGAATTCATAGGATTTTCTATTTTTGTCATACAGTTTTTTATTATATTCATGATGTCGTACCGAATTTTTATAGGCTATTTCTTTATCTTTTGATACATTTGTTGTCTCACACAGTTCCTCGGGAACAATCGGATCTGCTTTTCCAAAAAGCAAATATTCTGGGCTATATCCGGTTACAGAATGATCTGTTTTATTGTATTCCTCTATACATTCTTCAGCTATTTTTGTCCATGCTCGAATTCTAGTTTCATTTTGTTTGCATCTTATTCTGTTAACTAATGTCTGATTAAGTCTTTCATTTAATCCATTCGAGAATGGACAGTCTACTGCTGTAAAAATTAATTGAATATTTAAATGTTTCATATGATTTCTAAATATTTTGGAATTAATTCCTGGATACTGATCTGTTAATAATGTTTTTATGGGGTGTTTATCTTGAATTTTGGCGATTAATTTTATGAAATCATCTGTGGTCTGATTTTTAGAAGTAACTGCAAACGCATATCTGGTGAAGTGATCTACAAGTAAGTGGAGGTATTTTTTTGTCGAACGATTGCCACCAAATCCTCCTATTGTATCTAAGGACATTATCTGAAAAGGTTCTTTTGCTGGACCCAATTGTGACAGAAGACCATATTTTGGACCGATTCTTGTTTTATTTTTACAGCAGATCTCGCATTTTTGACAGATATCCTTTGCTAGTGAATCTATATTCTTAATGTAGTAAAAATTTCTAATTTTGTTTGTTACTTTACCAGCACAAATATGACCATAAAATTTGTGAACTTTTGTTATTAACTCTTTTCCAAAATCTTTGGATAAAATTATTCTTTTTTCATTCTTCCTTAATTTATAAAATATATCTTGGTTCAAAATTGTTCCTCTCATTGTATCTATAACTTGTCGATTATTATTTTGGTCTTGTTTTATCTCAGTTAATGTGACTAGGTTTACTGTTCTTATGAATGTTTCTGCATTTTTCATATTTTCCAACACTGGGTTTCTAGAAAGGCAGTCTGCTTCTACATTTTCTTTTCCAGGTTCATATTTAATGTCGAAGTCAAATTGTGAAAGAAAATGTGTCATATCTCCTAATTCTTCATCTGGTCTTGTACGAAGTTCTCTTCCCTCAAGGGGTTTATGATCAGTAATAACGAGAAATTTTCTTCCCATTAGCCAGTATTGCCAAAATTTTATTGCTTCTTTAATTGCCAGGCATTCTAAAAAAATAGCCTTTTTATTTTTTTGATATTTGTTCAATTTTTTTGAAAAGTATGCTACGGGTTTCATTTCTCCATCTCTTTGTTTTTGTTTCAGAACCGCACCAATTCCTAGAACACTAGCATCTGTATATATAGTTGTAGGAGCATTTGGGTTAAAAATGGCTAGTATAGGTTCAGAACAGAGGATATTCTTTGCCCTATCAAAAGCTGTTTGGCAGCTTAAAGACCAGTGGAATTTGATATCTTTTCTAAGTAAATTATGTAGTGGCTCTAATAACCTAGCTGAATCTTTTATATATTTGTGGTAAAAATTTACTTTTCCCAAAAACTGTCGTACTTTTTTTCTCGTGTCTGGTGCTGGAAAATCTCTGATCGATATTAAATTATCATGTAACGGACGAACTGAATTGTGTCCCACAATGTGTCCCAAATATTTAACCTCTTCTCTTGCAAAATTACATTTTAGAAGTTTGAGCCTAAATCCCTCTTCAATAATTGCTTTCATAAGTCTTTCTATATGGTCCAAGTGTTCTTCAAATGATAATGAGAATATTAAAATGTCATCTATGTAGTTTATACAAAATGAATTTAAATTATGCTTCCTGATAATATTACTTAAAATTCTTTGAAATATTGCGGGAGATGTTTTAAGCCCAAAAGGTAAGCATTTCCATTGCCAATGACCACTTTGGGTAACGAAGGCTGTCTTGTATTTATCTTTTATCCGAACTGGAATACACCAAAAAGCAGAATTTATATCTAAAGTAGTAAAGAACCTAGCATTCCTTGTTTTGGTCAAAATCTCGTCAATTAAAGGAAAAGGTTGGGGTTCAGGAATAATTAATTTGTTTAACTCACGAAAGTCAATGCACAATCTTGTTTTAGATCCTTCATCTTTTTTAAAAGCCAATGTAACAGGTGCTGCAAAAGGTGAAGATGATTCTTCTATTAAATTTGCTTTTAATAATTGTCCTATTTGAAATTCTATCTCTTTTTGGTCTTCTATCGAGCATCTATAGGGTCTTTTTGCAACAAATTTATGTTCTAAAAGTTTAATTTGAGCTTCATTATTTTGAACCTGCCCAATGTCAAATTTATGTTTTGCAAAAATATTGTCATATTTATTTAGTAATATCTCTATTTTATTTTTCTGATATGGCAATAAATGTTGTAATTTTGCTTCAAAAAGTTCTGTGGGAATTCCCTCATTAAAGTTTATGGAGTATTCTGTAATATTAATATTATAATTAAATTTTTCGATTTTTTCTTCAATTTTTCCGTATAATCTTTGATAAATCTCTAAATCAAAATCTTGTTTCATTTGAAAATTTAAAATAGAATCTAATCCGAGTAGAATATCGTACTCAAAATATTCATCATTAATTACAAAAAGATTAATATTTTTCTCAATTTTATTAATTTTCAGTTTTGCAATTAGTTTTCCTGTAAAATTTGTTCTGCCATTTATCGTTTTAAACATATTCCTATCTTCTTGAATATCTAATCCTAACTTTCTTGCCACCTTCGAATTCAGAAGAGTAACATTTGAGCCTGGGTCATAAACTCCACATAATTCTTTATTATTTAGGAATACTTTTAATTTGATCAATGGCAGCAAATCTAGTTTTTTTGTTCAGTTACTGTTTCATTTAATGTCTCCTGTATAGCAATATTATTAATATATTTAATATCATTTGATTTGTTTTCTTTTGTTACCTTTTTATCTTTTTGCTTTAAACGGCATATTGCCTCTGGATGAAACCTCCCAGGGAATCCTTTTCTATCACAATATTGACAAGTAGTTTTCTGTTCTTCTGGTATTATAGTAGATTTTTGATAAAAATTTGGTTTTGTCTCCAATTTATTCTTCTTTTTTATAACTAAACTTTCCAATTTTCGTAATTCACCTACCAATTTTTCCATTGTTGTAACGTCGGCTCTATTAATATTATCTTGTATATAAATTGGCAAATTTGTTACAATTAAATCAATTACTATATCAATGGGAAAATCATTCTTTATATTTAGCAATAATTTTTCTTTACGAAACGCATAATCAACAATACTACCACCTATATACCTAAAAGAATAAGCTTGCCTATGATTATGCCAACCTGTTTCACAAAAACTATCTAAAAAATTAATTTTCCATACCTCAAAACTGTTATCTAAGCCTAATGTTATTATTTTTGATTCAAACCATTCTTTTGCTATTCCATCAAGAAACAAACGTAGAATCAAAATCTTGTCTTCATCAGCAACCACCTCACATCGCAAACATTCTGATTCGAAGGTCTTGAGCCATGAATTCATTGGAACATTATTTCCATCAAAATTTCGAAGTACAAAATCATCTTTTATTTTTTTTAAATTTTTCTTTTCAACTTTAGGTAAATTTGTGTCATTAAATTTCTGGAGCAACTCAGCAAATGATGGAAATTGTTCAGCTGTTTCTATCTTCTCATACACTGGTAATAAGGTCTGTTGTAAGTACTCACTTTGATAAACCACATCACCATCTGAATCAAAATAAATCTCCTTCAAATTGTCTTCTAATGCTATAGTACATGTTCTAAAGGATCCTCTTGTTTTCATAGATGCTAATATATTCTTCACTTTTTTCAGATGAAATAGTTCAGAATGATCAATTTGACTTTGTTTTTCAAAGGGGATTTCATAATAAAAACGGGACCCTGTTGGCTGCAGCCACTTAAATTTATATACATTTTTCTTACTATCACTACTGTTTGCTTCTATAGCCATGCAAATTCTCATTGATGTAAAATTCATTCTTAAATATCGTTTTATCCAAATAACGGCTTGGAAATTTATAGTTATCACTATATTTTTTTTTATCAGCTTAAGTTCTTGATTTATAAGTGTAATATCATACCCTTATTCATGTGAAGAGATAGCAGTTTGAATTCGTCTAAAAAGAGTTTATTATCGTTAAAATTCTACAATATAAATTATTAACAATAATAACATAACTAAAATAACTTAACAAAAATACAAACCTAAAAAGAGAATCAAGAACAATGCTATTTCTTACGCCATTAAGTAATTTGACAATTATACCATACAATTTACAATATATGTCAATGTCAATAAAACTTAAACAGTCATACAACCTAAAACTTTAAATAACTAAAAATAACTAAGCCCTGCTGTTTCACTTAAAATAAACATAGGTTTACTTTTACATATATATATATATATATATATATATATATATATATATATATATATATATATATATATATATATATATATATATAGTGTGGTCCATCCTATGCGCTTCGGCCTTTGTACGGAAAACGACTTAATATTCAAAGGTTTTTTTCTTCACAGAACAATACAAGGTCGTTAATACTACGATTTAAATATAATGTGAATTATACAGGGTGCTCCAAAAAAGCGTGGTATGTCAAAGTTATATTTTTTCTTATGGAACACCCTATATTTGATGACTTTTTGAATTTTTGAATGTTATTAATCTTATTTTTTAATGATACCTAAAATTCATTATAAAAGTTTTTTCATTAAAGATAATGCACCGTCTTCATACTGTTTATTGTATTTACTTAGATTTGCACAATTAATTTAATATCATATGGAAAAACTGAAAGAAAGACCGAATCTCATTTATGCATATATCATCATCATCATCATTATCAGCGTATTCTACCGATTATGGTGTAGCTTCCCTATATAGTCGTTCTTCATTTCTGCCCACGATTGTCTATTTGCCTTTCTATGCCCTGTTGTACCGGCTTATTTTCCTATGTCATAGTCCCATCTTAAATTTGAACTTCTTCTTGGTCTCTTGATGCCTTTTAGATAGATAGATAGATAGAGAGTTTATTTGACTGTAAGTTACAACAAGGTTTACAGCAAGTCAAAACTAAAATTATAAATATTAATCATTACAAAAAAAAGAAACAATACATTAAAAATATTTAAAACATTAAAATACATAAAAACGTACAATATAGACATATAATTAAAATAATATTAAATTTGGTTATGTTGCAGCTTGGGCATTCACAGATACACTCTGGACCACACTATATATATATATATATATATATATATATATATATATATATATATATATATATATATATATATATATATAGTGTGGTCCATCCTATGCGCTTCGGCCTTTGTACGGAAAACGACTTAATATTCAAAGGTTTTTTTCTTCACAGAACAATACAAGGTCGTTAATACTACGATTTAAATATAATGTGAATTATACAGGGTGCTCCAAAAAAGCGTGGTATGTCAAAGTTATATTTTTTCTTATGGAACACCCTATATTTGATGACTTTTTGAATTTTTGAATGTTATTGTGAAAAACAAGATATACTTTTTTACTATATTTAATATACTAGTTTTATAACAGTTCCCTATACCTAAATACTGGATGTTTTGATTTATTTCGATTTTTCTAAAAATGTAAAGTTTTAGAAAAAATTAAATTTCTACTAATCTAAGAGTTGGAGACCAATTTTGTCTTAGGCCTTAATAATAGACTGTTTGTCATATTTAAACAGATATTTATTATAGCAAAATTTTTTACAGGTTTTTCAAATACTGACCAAAAAAATAATAATAAAATTTTTGTGACTGAAAAATGTCGAAAAAACAATTTTTTCAAATATCAGCCATTTTGTTTCTTTTCAAGAATTTTCATTTGTTATGATAATCTATCACGTAAGGACACTTCTTTTTTAAAACATATCTCAAATTTTATATTTCTGATTTGCCGTTTCGGAGATTAACTGTTCGCCATGGAGCAGTAATTTTTGGACGAAAAATTTTTATCGCCATCTTTAAAATACAGAAACAACGAAAAAAACAATATTTGTAATCTTCAAAAATTGTACAATAATTTAAAAAAAATTTGATTGCCATATATAATAGATGATAAAAAAAATTGTTGAAAATTTGCAATTTTTTAGCATTCTGGACGGTAATATATTTTTTTAAGACGATCGTTTCCATGAAATAGACATTGAATTTAATTGTATTTACAATAGTGACTGACATTCAGTTTGACATTTTTATCTAGTAAGTTAGAAAGTACGTGCAAGAAAAAACAGGCACAATGTCTTCCAGAATATACGATATAGAATATATGATATGTCATTTGAAATAAGAATATTATTCAAAGTCAAATGTAGGCCAAATGCAGCTAAAATATAAGGCATCCTATGTGATGAAATGATAAAATTTAAATGTTATTGTTAAAAGTACCTTAGCTAGGTATATCGCCGGTGTTTGGTGATGTGTTTGAATATATTGTTAAATCTTACAAATTAGGAAATCTTTAGATTTTTCAAAATTGAAGGGAGATAGGTATAGGAAACCCTTATATAGATTAAAGCTAAGTAAATGTTCCACACAGAACAATCTAAGAATTTTAACACCCTGTAGAAAATTGTGTTGTATTAAACATCTGTTTAACTATGACAAAAATCTATTCTTGAGGCCCAAGACAAAATTTTTCTCCAATTCTTAGATTCATAGATATATGAAAATTTTGACGAAAATATTTATTTTTTCCAACAAAATCTTATGGATATTAATATTTAGATTCCAGATAAGTAGAAATTTTGTAAGAATCTACTTTTCCACCCATAAACTATTTCAAAGATTAATATTATTGCCTCTAAATATTTACCTTTATTTTTAAGAAATTTTATAACATATTATATAATTTTTTACCTAGAGTGATAAATTAGTATCTATAATATTATACTAGAAAGACTTACAGCTCTAAAACACTGCAGAGATAATAATAATCGTATTCTGCTTTTTAACATGGACAAAACATTGCTTTATTCACTCTTTGAGTGTTTTAAAAATATTTTAAATCTTTTTGTCGACCATAGGTACTCTTTTCTGGAGATGACATTTGATCAAGCTCCAACTAGCAGAGCGGTAATTTCAAATATGTTAACATACCAGGGTGTTGCCAAAGTTAGTGTAAGTTGATATCAATGAAGTAAACAAGGTTTCAAAATACCTCTATCATTAATGTGGATCTCAATTTTGCATTAACCTGCGAGTACACAAGTAGTGCTTAAATAAAGCACTAATGATTCTAATGAATAAATCATCACGGTTAATCTGTGGTTCACTACACTACAAAATAAAAACTATGTAAAGATGTAATACTAAACAACACTGCACTTGAGACAGTAGACGAATGTATATACCTGGGATAATTAATACATAAATCTGGCTTTTTAATCCCAGAAATCAACAAGAATGAAACTGGCTTGGGCATCTTTTGGTAAAAATGCATTAATATTCAAATCCAGGATAGATGCCAATCCACCTGAAGAAGAAAGCATTCGGTACAGCTGCGAAACTCAGACACTAAAGGAAGAGCTAATAGCGAAACTCAAAGTCACTCAAAGGTCAATGGAGCGATGCATGCTAGATATATAAAAAAAAATCGAAAAAGAATAGAATGGATCAGACAGAAAACCAAGATCACTGATGTAATCCACAGAATTAAATCTTTAAATTGGTAGTAGGCGGGACATTTAGCTAGAACTGACAGTAGATGGTCCACTAGAATTACAATGTGGTACAATCCAAAATTCATTCTCTGATTGGTCCAGTAATCAGTCGCTCCTATTCAATGTTCACAAAACTAAATTTTTATCAAAATCAGTAAACTAATTTTCGAAACCAAATTCATACATAAATTTTTATCATTTACATCCCCTTCAAATTCTACTAGACCTGATTTAAGTATTTCCGTCAACGGTGAGGGTATTTTGAGTTGTAGTGATGTGAAGTATTTAGGAGTGACTTTCGACTCTCATTTATCTTTTAAGGCTCATTGTTGGAATGTATGTAAAAAACTCAATTCTAAATGTTCAATCAATTGAGAAATTTAGGTAGAATACTTAGTCTGCAACACCTTCGTCTTTTTTATTTTGCTGAGGTACAATCGACAATGAGTTACGGTATAATTGTCTGGTCTGGGGTGGCTCTTCTAGTATAAAGGACGTTTTCAAGGCCCAAAAGCTTATTGTCAGATGTATTGCAGGTGTTCCGTATGGTTGGTCTTGTAAAAACCTATTTAGAGATTTAAATATATTAACAGTGTATGGAATTTACATTTTGGAATTATTGATACTAATTCATAAAAATAAAAGAACTTTTTTATGTAACAGTGATATTCACTCACACAATACAAGAAATAAGAGACAGTTTGTAGTACCCTATCGACATTTAGAAATAAGTAGGAAGTCATGTACTATCTGTGGTTTACTACTGTATAATCAACTTCCTCAAAAATTTAAAAACATTCATTCAACTACAGCTTTTAAAAACCAAGTCAAAGAGTACCTAGTGACCATGTGTCCTTATACATTAGGTGAATATTACCAGAGTGTATCTGTGAATGCCCAAGCTGCAACATAACCAAATTTAATATTATTTTAATTATATGTCTATATTGTACGTTTTTATGTATTTTAATGTTTTAAATATTTTTAATGTATTGTTTCTTTTTTTTGTAATGATTAATATTTGTAATAGTATGAAGACGGTGCATTATCTTGAATGAAAAAACTTTTATAATGAATTTTAGGTATCATTGAAAAATAAGAATCCGGATGCAACTGTTGATAATACTGTCGAATTCATCATCATCATCTTTGGCTCGACAATCCTCTGTGGATCTTGGCCTGCTCTAAGATTCGTCGCCATTCTGTTCGGTTTCTAGCAACATGTTGCCATCTTCTGATTTTTAATATCCGTAAGTCGGTTTCAACTCCATCTAACCACCTAATTCGCGGTCGGCCTTTGCTTCTTCTTCCTACAGGTGTTCCTGTGGTTAGCTTTTTAGCAATCGTATTTTCTGGCATTCGTATTATGTGTCCAGCCCATCTTAGTCGCTGTATTTTAATGAACGTTATGACATCTGGCTCATCAAAGAGCTGATACAATTCAAAATCATATCTTCTGCGCCACTGCCCTGGGTCGTTTATAGCTCCAAATATTTTGCGGAGTATTTTACGCTCAAATATTCCCAAAAGTCTTTCATCTTTCTGGGTTAGAGTCCATGTTTCTGCTCCATATGTGAGGACCGGCTTCAGCAATGTTTTGTATATAATAATTTTAGTTCTTCTTTGAATGTTTCTTGAGTGGAAATGCTTTTGGAGTCCATAGTATGCCCTATTTGTAAGATTTATTTGTCTTTTAATTTCCTCGCTTGTTTTATTGGTAGCAGTCAATAGCGACCCAAGGTATTTGAAGTTGTCAACACGTCCAAAGGTATGACTTCCAAAGACTGTTTCTCGTTCCTCATTTGCTATCGGATCCTTTGTAACCAACATGTACTTGGTTTTGTCTTCGTTGATGACTAGACCGACCTGTTTCGCCGCTGTTTCCAATTCTAGGAGATATTGCTCAACATCTCGCTTGCTACGCCCTATTATGTCAATGTCATCAGCATATGCTAAGACTTGTATCGATCTATTGTAAATCGTACCGCCATCCCTAATTCGTGTATCTCGGACTGCCTTTTCTAAGGCAATATTAAATAGGAGGTAAGCCAGAGCATCCCCTTGTCTGAGTCCATCCTTTATCTCAAAGGATCTAGAATTCTCTCCCTGTATTCTAACAGTGGCTTCTAAGTTAGACATTGTCATTCTCGTTAGTCGGATAAGTTTCTCTGGTATACCAAACTTATACATTGATTGGTATAGCACTGTTCTCTTGACACTGTCGTATGCGGCCTTGAAGTCGACGAATAGGTGATGGGTTTCAATATTGAATTCTAATGTTTTCTCGAGAATCTGTCTTATTGAATGAATCTGGTCAATTGTTAATTTTTCTGGAGTGAATCCAGCTTGATATTTACCAACTATGCCCACTGTGTAAACTTGCAGGCTTTCGTAGAGAATATTTGCTAGTATTTTGTAAGCAGTTGTTAACAGGGTTATACCTCTATAGTTGTGACACTGGAGCTGATCACCTTTTTTATGTAACGGGCATATCACGCCTTGAGACCATTCACAAGGCATGGTCTCATTATGCCAAACAAGAAGTAAAAGCTTATGCAGTGTCTGTAGTAGGGCATCGCCACCATTCTTGTAGAGCTCACTGCAAATTTGATCAATTCCTGGTGATTTATTATTTTTAAGCTTTTTAATGGCTTGGGCAACGTTTTCAATGGTAGGTGGTCTTTCGTTTGGGTTGAAAGGATTCCAATCATTTCGATTTGCTAGGGTGTTATCTGCTTCTTCGATATGATGGCCATTAAATTTTGCATCGAAAAATTCAACCCATCTGTTTAGGATTGAGGCCGTATCATTTAGGATGTTTCCTTCTACATCCTTACAGCTCCATATTCTTGGCTTAAACTCTTTGCGCATTTTGTTTAGATTTCTGTAGAACTTTCGAGTTTCATTTTGATTTCTTAGCCATTCTGTGCTTTCCAACTGCTTTTGCTCAAATTGTCTTTTTTTTTTCTTCTATGTAATCGTTTTTCTTCTCTTCTTAGGGTCCGGTATTCTTCCTTTGCTCTTCTTGTGCATCCAGCTTGATTTGTCTTTAGGTATGCCCTGTTTTTGTTATCTGTTGCTTCTTGGCACTCCTTGTCAAACCATTCGTTTTCTTTAACTGGTTTGGTTTTCCCCAATATTTTTGTTGCTTTCTCAGTTATTATGTTTTTACATTTTGTCCACAGTTCCTCTACATTTTCCCCCACCTCCAGGCTCTCCATTTCCTCGTCCATTTGTCTCCTATACTCTCTCGCAACGGTTTCAATGCGCAGATTATCAACATTAATTCTGTCTTGTTTCGTGTGTTTATCTTTCTTTAGGTTTGATATTCTTCCTCTGATTTTTGCCATTACAAGAAAGTAGTCACTGTCAATGTTTGGGCCTCGGTAGTTTCTGACGTGTATGAGATCAGAAGAGTGCCTTGCATCTATCAGGATGTGATCTATCTGGTTAATGGTTTCGTTATCAGGGGATTTCCATGTTCCTTTGTGTATCATTTTATGGGGAAATCTTGTTCTTCCTACTATCATGTTTTTAGTACTTGCAAAGTTTATTTTTACTGTCGAATTAGTTAGTGTTAATGTTACCAAATCCAAATTATAAATTTTGGAGAAAGCAAAAGTGGAACCACTCAAATGAGTACAGGTAACTCAAAGACATCAATATTAATGTTTTCGGGGAATACATTGTTAGATCTAATTCCGAAAGAGGCTATCATTGTTATGGACAATACAATTATGTTTTGGTCAGTCAGTTGACTTGATAGCAGCAGGTGAAATTCATCCAAAGTGAACGAAGCTGCTGTAAGGTTTCGGTTGCTATATTTTTAGGATTTTAAAGGAATCTAATGAAAAACGATCACTAGCGAATGTTATGTAGCATTATTGGTGAGTCTGTGAACAGTACTTTTCCCCCAAAACAATCAACGTTGTCACAATCAGATGACAAAAGTACATGAATTGCATTTCGAACTAAAATGTTCGAAATGCAAACATCTTGATTGAAAGTGGTTAGAATCAGTACATCACCCTAAAAGAAATCTATATTTATCACTTGAATATTGCCCTAAAGTTGATATTTTATTAGCCAGGATAGGGGCTTATTGAGTGAAGTTAAATTATCATGATCATGTGAACTCCTTGTGGTTTAGTCACTAGAAAATTTGTTACATTTGTCAATGGCCAGGAAACGAATAAAATAATTCATTATGCAACAAGTTTTATGAACATTTCGATAGTCACGAGTGCTATTATTAGGTCCGTCACGAGTTGGATTGAGTATGAACGAGATTTGAGGTGTTGGCGTAGGAAAACTTATGAAAGGACACAAAAATGTAAATTATGGCATTACTCAATTTCAAATATTAATTTAAATGACAAAGTAATAGCATATTTATCAAAATATTTGGAAAAGTAGAGAATATGCTAAATTAAACGATGATATAATTTTATATTTTTTATATAAAAAAAGTAAAATAAAATAAAATTTATTCATTGTTTAGTTTAGTAGTATCAAATTAACGCCACGTAAAAATTGTAGTTTTATAAGATAGTTTTATAAAAGAAACAGGTAAAAATATACAATAAATAGACCTATTTCGACCCCCTGTAGTAAAGTCTGTTAGAAAATGATTAACATTTTTTTAACATCGGTTATATTCAAATATGTTCTTATTTGCATATTTTCGAACAGATTCCAGTATTTTTTCATAAAAAAATCTATTACAAAAACAGGTGGGAAGCAGAAGTAAAAATGATCAATTGCTTTAAATTTTAAAAAGCAAAACCCATATTATATTCATGTATATATATACAGGGTGAGTTTTAGATATACATATTTAGATTCCTCTCATAATCTCTGTTTTTTCAATATGAAGTTTCATACTCCTATATAGGTTAGGTTAGGTTGACCAGTTTTATTTCGATACCACTATTAAATAAACACCCTGTATATAAAGAAGGAATACATAAATAATTATTTATTTTACTTAATAGCGTAACAATATGTTTTAGTTCTCAAATTAAGTTTAACAGAAATCATTGTCGAATATTCGTATACAGGGTAAACTACAAAAGAAGATTACGATTTTCTCATATTTTTTAAATATACATCCCTATATTTTATTTTTTCAAAATATTTGACTTATGATACTCTTTAATTTTTATGAAGCATTCCCTATATCTAAACCCATTACTTTTTGAGAGATTTTTAGTTTTCTTCAAATTTCAGGAATGCCTTCAATTTTTGTAAGTAGAAACAACTTAGTCTTGTGTAATGATAGAACAAAATTATTTTTACTCAATAAATAACCAATACAAAATATGAACCAAAACTATATGCAATTAATGTAACAATTAATGTAATATTAAGGAAATAAGTCTAAAGTAAATGTTCAAAATGTCCACCTCCAATATCTATGCAAATTCAAATGGCTGAGCCACATGTCTTAAAAAATTATAAGTCAATATTATTAAAAGCTTCTTTTATTCTATTTTTCATATTATCTGGCGTTGTTGGAGGCTTTTGGTACACAAGATTCTTTATATAGCTCTACATGAAAAATCAATTTTTGACAATTCCGGTGATCGCGTTTGGCCAAACAGGTGGTCTCCCTCTGCCTATCCACCTCGCAGGAAAGTTATTATCTAGATGATTGAGAATAAGAGCAGTGTGATGAACTGAAGTACCGTCGTGTAAAAACCACATTCTTTGTCGAATTTTAAGTGGAATATTTTGTAGTAGTAATTTCAAATGTGTATGTAAGTTATAAGTTATAGTTATATACAAAATATAACTATAACTTCGAAAAGGCATTCGATAAAGTACAGCATGTAAAATTAATTTGTACTGGAGTCAAACTTCTATCGTAAAAATTGGAGATAACTACACCGATGAAATCTCCATACAACGAGGAGTGAGACAAGTTGCATTATATCGCCAACATTGTTCAATGTTTACTCAGCACTTAAGAGACAACCATATGGAATAAAAATCAACGGGGAACTACTTAATGTAATTAAATATGCAGACGATACAGTAATTCTGTCAGATAATATTCAAGGTCTCCAAATTCTGCTTGATCGTATTCACGAAGTAGGAGAGAAAATGGGCATTAAAATAAACTCAAAAAAACCAAATTTTTAGTGTTTAGTCGTGACCCACATCCCGATGCAAAGCTTCAATTAAACGGAGTCCAAGTTGAAAAAGTTCACAAAATGACATATTTGGTGATAACTGTGATAACGGACCAACTAGATCCAGACATAGAAATAAAACGTAGAATAGCAATGACTAAAATTTCTTTTATGAAAATGATGTCATTTCTTTGCAATAATCATCCCAGTTTAGAACTAAGACAAAGAATGGTTAAGTGCTATGTTTGGTCCGTACTTTTATATAGTGCAGAAGTGTGGACGCTAAAAGTATCGATCATGAACAAAATTGAAGCATTCGAAATGTGGGTTCATAGAAGAATGCTGAAGATACCTTGGACAGCAAGGAAAACTAATGAAGAAGAACTAAGGAGCGTCAACAAATATAGAGAACTGCTAAAGACTGTTAAACATAAAAAAATATCTTATCTGGGACATATAATAAAGAGAAGTCGATATGAAATATTACAACTGATCCTTAAAGGCAAAATAGAGGGCCGTAGAGGTGTAGGAAGGAAACGGGTTTCTTGGTTGAGGAACAGTCGTGAATGGACTCGGATATCAAATGCGGGACAATTATTCCATATTACAGAAGATCGAGAAGCCATCGCAATGGCAATAGATTGTAAATGCATTTCGTAGCTTACTATAGATAGTCTAATGAATGTTATACATCATCTACAAAAGAGGGCAGCATTGTATTTGTTCCACCTGATCATTTGTTGTACCCACGTGCAAGTTATTATGTCTATGGTGCAAGACTGTATATCAGCTTGAGTTGCGTGTTAGTGAATATATATCATCAAACAAACTGGGGTTAGTAGTCTTCACTATATTTACAAAATATAAACCTTTCTTATTTATTATTCTCGACCAAAATCACTGAATATCCGCCACATATTTTTGAAACAAGTGGTCTATACTACTTTCCGCTTTGCCCTTATACATATGTTACAATTATTTCATTTTGAAATCTGTAGTTCTAGATTGAAATGGTTAATAAATATAAACAGAAGACCACATAGAATCAATGGACCGGGAAAGATATGAAGCTCGCAATGGCCGAAGCTCGCAAGACGAGCATTTGAAAAGCTTCAAAACTCTACAATATTCCTTTGGGTACGCTCCACCGTCATATAAAGAATAGATTCAGTCCAGAAATGGAACGCGAAATTGTGAAATATGCCTAATAAATTTCAAGATTTATGGCCTCATAGGAAATTCTCTTCAAAAACTTGCGTATTAGCTCGCAGTGAAAAATAATGTACCACATCCATTTAAGAACAACCATGCAGAAAAAGGTGTATTGACGGGTTTATGAATCGTTATCCTAAATTATCGTTCAGGTTGACAGAGCCGATAAGTATAGCGAGATGTGCAGCCTTTGATAGACGACAAAGAGTTTTGGAAAATATGTCGGAATTGTATGAAGAATACAATTTCTTACAAAACTCAACCAGCATATATAACATGGACGAGTCTGGTGTGAAAACATCATCTTCTAGGTTTCAGTAAAAGGGAAAACAAGTGGGAGTACTAAGTTCTGTTAAGAAAGGTGAACTGACCACAATAATTTGTTGAATCAATGGCGCTGGAAGTTTTATTCCGCCAGCCTTCATTTTTGGAAAGATGAAGAAAGTAGGAGAGAGAATGTTAGACTCTGGATCAGTAGATAGCGCTGCTTGTTAAATCAATGCAGACACATTTCATGAATGGCTGAAGTTATTTATTAAAATAGTTCAACCATCCAAGCAGCACCCAGTGCGTTTCGCTGTTGTCACGTTGTCATTATCTGTTCCACCACACCATGCATAAAATTCAACCACTCGATGTGACGGTGATTGTTTAAGAGGGCGTTTGAAATTGCAGTGGACACTTTTCAGAAGAATTTTCCAGGTCGGAGAATAATCCAACATGACATACCCGGTTTGGTGAAAACTGCCTTTGAAAAGAGTTTTACCTCTCAAATATCACCTCTGGGTTTTAAAAATGTGGCATTTGCTCATTAAACTCAGAAGTATCTCAGAAGTCCTCGGACCTGGACTTTTCTCCATCTGAAGTCCACTTCATCGAAGAAAAAACCACCTCGGAAACCCCTCAGAATAAGGACACAAGTAGCCAAACTGAAGTACAGTTACATCCTCCTGAAAACTCAGTGCATATATTTTTTTAAGCTCAAATGAATTTTTTTAAATATAATCATTTAGTTATTTGCAATTTTTTGTTAAAAAATGGTTTAATTAGTGATTTTTGTTTTTTTTTATAAAAAAAAACTACTAAACGAATTGGAATTCTACAAAAAACTTTATAATCTTTAAACCTTCAAGTACAAGTATAAATATTTTGACAAGGATAAATGGATTCTATCTTGCTCAAACCATGGAACCAAATATTTCGAATACGCATTTCGAGCAATCTATCGCTGTATATTAACGGTTGCAGCGATATGCGCCTGCGGTGCTTAGAAATGTTTATTTAAATTTAAAACTATTATTTTAGCAAGATAGAAACCAGTTATCCTTGTCAATGGACCGATTCATGTATAGTCCTGAAAGATCTACAATCGCTATCTACAAGACAATCGCAGACAGAAATGAAGACGAAAAATATCTCCTTGGACTCTTCTCCATTAAATGAAACAGTCATGAAGAAATTGAAAAAACATTAATATGCAACAAACTATAACAAGAAACTGGAGCCAGAGCAATTCGCTATACCACTAAGATATTGAATGACATTGATAGCGATGACAATCTTTAATTATTGAATCATATCAACAAGCGTATACAAATTATTGAATCTAACATACACGCTTAAATTAAATTATATAGTCAACGATTTAAATATCTCAAATTGACAATGTATTTGTAGAGATTACTTGATAGAAATCTAGCCTAGTAATTATCTTACATAAGTTATAAAATTGGACTATATTATATTTATGGCTGGTTGTAAAACAATATTTGAAATGCATCTCAATGACTCGTTAAACCTTAATCGTTTCTATTAGTAAAAAATCAAATGGTTTATTTTCGATTGCGGTATGATGTAATTGCTGTTTTTCTTCCTTTCGCCTTCGTCCTTTTCGCATCACTGAAGAACTTTCGAGATTCTCTTTAATGGTGATTAGCCCAATTTTGAACGTAGGCAACTCCTGCTAGAATCAAAATAAAACCAGAAAGCTGGTTGTTGGTAGCTAGATGTCCTGATAGACACCTTGTCTAAGGGCTAGCAACCCCAGTGGAGTTTTACATTGTCATGAAGTTAATTCCGTTCATAATTTAAACATCCTAGTAATTTATCATCCAAAATGCAATTTAAAATTAATTTATCTATATTTAAAGGGTTTTTACCCATGTATTTAGTGGCCTGAAACATATAAAGCTAATAGCACTGACGATGGGATAGTATTTCCGAAAACGTTCTGTGATTTAGCCCGATAGGGTTTTTTATATTAATAAACCTTTTATAAATGAATTTTTTAAAACAAAAATTTTTTGTGACTCATGGTATACAGCCAGCTACATGAATTCATTTTTTTTTGTGGATTATAGAAAAAAGTTTACACAAAGTTTACTACGACGAAATTTTTTTTTTTTTCGATTTGAAACCATTTTTTTTTTTTTTTTGATAATTATGGTATTTTTAAGACGAAAGTTATTCTTGCGATTTTTTCTTTAAACTCTTTAGCTGTAAAATGCTGATAAAAAAAAACTAAATTACCGTTGCGTTCCAGGATTTACGAACCTCAACTCCAAAATACTTTGATTATTTCTTATCTACAAGCTGAATCTTGTTTTAATCGAAAGAATATGATACTGCCATATTTAACAAAGGGTCACAAGGTTTGGGTGCATACTGAAAAAATAAAAACCACTACGGTTCTTAGACGTTTTATACCGATACACTTGTTTGTTAAAAATTTGAACAAAATTATTCAAATTATTCCTGTACCAGTCTGTTGTTCCTACCAACTTACAGTTTTATTTTATAGAAGCTACAGATAACGAAAAAATAATGAAAAGTATTCATCAATTCATTAAATTTAAACTTTAGGTATGTTGATAAAGTTGAAAATACATCGCAAAGTGGAAAACGAAAGTTAAGTATGTAGGCCTAATTCGAAATAATAAACTTGCCTAAGACAACTATGAAAAAGAGATAATCAGCAAAGCCACAAAAGTCCTAATTGTGTGGATACTAAAAAGAAATTTTGCAGGAAAAATTGGGGAGTAATCCATAAAACCTGAGGTTATCAAACAGCAACAGAAAGAACAATCTCGTCAATCTTCAGAAGCTATTTTATAATGGTTATAATGGTAGTAATAATTGATTTCACACCTCTACACATACTAATGGAGAGTGTGAAAACAAAGATTGTATAAGATGTCCAACGAAGGAATCTGTATGTCCCAAGGCAACATGAGAAAGAAGTCCATAAAATATTTTATTCATTATTATTATTAAAAAGCGAAGTTGCCAGAAATGTCATTTCTAAGCTAGCCACCAAGTGTTACACAGACGCTTCTGGCAGCGACAGTGGTCACTGTAATAGGAGGATATAAGCCTAGAACAAAGCACAAAAAGTAAGCAAAATTCACAGCATCGTTCAAGTGGCAACTCATGCCAGTGGGAGATGCGCCCAAGTAATATTGGACAAAACTATCGGGGACAAGATATTGCCATAATGTCCAACAAGCTTCAAAGTAGTATGGGAGAGCTTAGAGAAATTCAATAAACTATTTAAACAAGGAAAAATTAGTTACTCTCCTATTAGTTCAGGAAACGAAGGTTTTCTACTCGCAATTTTTTAGGAAAAGATCGATTTACTTGAAAATTTGAGAATAAGTAGTGGTTAGTCCAAAGATCAAAATCTGTATGATGCTGAAAGACGCTTTTACCATGGGGGTAGTTGCCAACTCATCTCGGCGCCCTCAAAAGCGCCCGTCGACACAATATAGGTTTTGAAGTAGAGGGTAAATTTAACTTAATCGAAACTTGAAAAAGTTGCGAGGTTTTGTCTTATTTTAAGCTTTGTTTCCTGGACTATATGGATTCCATGATATCGGAATAGAGATAGACGAAACTGCCGACGAATGAGCCAAAAGAGAGGATTACTTACAGGTCACTATAGACTGTGTAATGTGAAAACATTAAATAAAAGATTTATCTAACAAAACCTCTAGATATAACAAACTTTCTGAGCAAAATAGCAAAATGCAAAATGCATGAACTAATTACAAAGAAACCATCAGAGAAGACAAGGAAAGGACACAAAGATTTTATCGGTTTCACAAGTCGGTGAAACTACATAAAAACACGGATCATATCCCAATCGGCAGAGGAGTCTCACAGGGTGATACCTTATTGACTAAACTGTTTACCGCAGTACTAGAATATGCTTGTAAAATACTTAACTGGGAAGAGAAAGGTCTGAACATTGACGGTAGAAGATAAACAAATTTGAAATTCGCAAACGATATAGTTTTTTTCTCGGAAAACCTCAAGGAGATATGTACAATTCTACATAAACTTCAGTTAGTGTGTGTCAGTTTGGGTCTTAAAATAAACATCTCCACAATAAAATTCAGAAATATCAATATTGGAGATGGTCTTCAGTAAGAACATGACACAACCAACACATATTAATATAAACCGCATTCAAATTGAAAAAGTATCAAGTTACAAATACTTGGGTACTTCAATAAACGAAACTGGAGACCAAGACAATGAAATAAAAAGACGTATCGAAATTGCCAGGGCCACTTTCATAAAGATGAGGAAATTTTTCTGCAACAGAGATATAAGCATTCCTCTCCGATTAAGAATGCTAAGGGGCTACGTATTTAACACGCTATTATACGGTGTAAATGCCTGGACTCACAAGCAGAACAATATAAAAAATATTGAAAGTTTCGAGATGTGGTGCTACCGTCGAATGCTGAAGATAAGTTGGGTTGAAAGAGTTACAAATTTTGAAGTAATGCAAAGGATAGGAAAAGACCCAGAAATGTTGTCAATGATCAAACGAAGAAAACTCGAATATTTGGGTCACGTGATGAGAGGACATAAATACGCATTACTTCAAAATATAATGCAAGGAAAAATAGAAGGAAAACGGAATCCAGGCCGTAGAAGAATGTCATGGCTGCGTAATTTGAGAGAGTGGTTTGGCTGTACCACTAATGAACTCTTTAGGTCAGCTGTAAACAAGGTCAGGATAGCCTTGATGATTTCCAATCTCCGATAGGAGTGGCACAAGAAGAAGAAGACAACGAAGTAGAGCTGGTGGAAAAATACATATACCTTGGACACGAAATAAAGATCACAAGAGATAACCAAACATGCGAACTATGAAGAAGAATGAACCGGGCATAGGCAGCCTATGGAAAACCCAAAGAAATCTTTAAAAGCGCTATACCAATTTCTTTAAAACATAAAACATTTGACCAAGGTGTGTTGCCTGTGAAGACCTATGGTGCCGAAACTTTGACATTGACAGCTACAGCTTCTAAAACGCTGCAAATAGCTCAGAGGAAAATGGAAAGGTCAATGCTGAGTATATCGCTTCGTGACCGAGTTAAGAGTTAGGAGTTACCGATGTAATTTCCCGAATTGCCACATTGAAATGGAACTGGGTCGGACACGTCGCCCGAATCAGTGATGAAAGGTGAACGAAGAGATTGCTTTAGTGAAGGCCTAGGTTAGACAAAAGAAGTAGAGGAAGTCCCCCTATTCGTTGGACTGACGATTTCAAAAAAATGTCAAGAAATTCTATGAAAAGTGTTCAAGATAGAGCACAATGGACAAAAATGAGGGAGGTGTATGTCCAGCAGTAGACGCAAAGGGCTGGGTGATGACGATGATAAGTGTGACTTCTCCCCTAAAAGTAGTAACAGCAACAGTAACTCATCATCATCAGTGGCATCACAGCTCGTTATGAGTTAAAGTCTTCCTCTGGTTCGTTTTCCTATCAGCTCTCTTCGGTCAAAAACTTTTCTGGCTGTTGCGCCTTCCTTTCGCCTAATTACATGCCCTTTCGTTGTAAAATGAATTTTACAACGTCAGGTTCCCCAAAACTTCTGAACAACTCAAAGTTGTAACGTCTGCGCCACAAACCTGGTTCTTTTATTCCTCCATATATTCTGATAGGAGTTTTCGCTCTAACCGTTTAAGCAGTTCTTGGTCATTATGTAAAAGTGATCACGTTTTTACTTCATAGGTTAGCACTCGTCTTATTAGTGTTTTATAGACAGTCACTTAAATTTATCTTGGTAGTTTTCAGACCATCTATCTTCTCAAGCCATAGTAACTTATTAGTAAGCACTGCTATTCTTTGAATTTCTTAACAGTAACAGTAACTATCTTGTTGAAACGCATAACTACATTACACGCCGCGTCATGTTACGTTTTTATTGGAAGACATGTTCATTAAAAAATATAGTTTTTTTAGCTATTAGGTAAACACATTTTAAACATATAACCATAAAAAGGCTTTAAAAACCGTTAATGACGATGCTAAAAAGTTGATTACGTGCAATTAGAATATTTTTTAAGTACGTGTAAAATGGGTAAAACTCAGAATAGTTTGAAAGGAATCAATTTGGCAACAAATATAAAAAGTAATGAGTCAAAGGTAAATGATCTTTTTATTTGTAGAAAGTTTAATTATTTTTATCTACGACCGCTCACAGGTTTTGGAAGCATGTGATTGTATGTCATGTAATATAAAATATGTTTATTCGCTGTGAAAATAGGGAGAAAATAAAATTGAGTATACATATTATACAGATCGTGGTATTAAATACCACGAACTTACTCCTAATAAAACTAAATCGAATAATATTTCACATTTAATACAATCAAAAGAAAATATTAAAAATGTTCAAATGGAATTTATATATTATCTATATATTATATAGACATCTACATATATACATATATATATATATATATATATATATATATATATATATATATATATATATATATATATATATATTGTTATGCTATGTAAAATTGAGAATAATATTGGTTTGCTTTTAAAATATTTCAAAGTACGAAATATAAGTCAAATAATTCACCTAATAAACTATAAAAGATATTTCGAAGAAATGAAAGTCCATTATCTTTGGATTACCTGTAGTAAAAAAAATTTAAAGATATACATAAATTATTTTCTTTGTAAAATATATTCGAGTGACAAAGCTTAAGTGAAATGAACAATGCGACCGGGTTTTCCAAATGGACTTGTACAGTGAATAAGACAATAGGGTAGAATTTAGAAATTATATTTCTCCGTTATTTCTTAAGAATTTGTAGAAAACGATTAGCATGTTAATAGTTTTTAGGAAATTTATAATTGTAGGTAAAATTGTTGTTTGTCATCTAAATGGTAGATGGGGATAAATATGACGAACTTTGATTGGCAAAGAGTGGAAAAAGTGGGAGATTTATGTAGGAATGAGAGTTTAGCTAGATTTTAGAGGAAAAAAAGATCATGAGTTGTTTTCCAAGGGTGCAAGACGAACAGTCGTAGTTCTTTGGCGGTTCCCAAGTGATAGTAAGCATTAGAAGTGAATGTTTGTGAGTTTTCGTGGACTAAGTGTATCCTGACGGAAGCTGATCCAGTAAAATATTGTAAGTCATACTTTTCTACTTATATATTCCAAGAGTCACTGTTCAGGCCGGAACGAGAGATTCAGTTTATCGAGAGGAGAAGAGGCTAGCGTTTTCTTTTGAACGATACGTGCATCTGAAGGAGATCATTGAAGACGAGAGGCTCGCAATATTTGTTGTAAGATTGCTGATTACCTAGGGAACTGCTAAGAATAGATAGTGTAGGCTACAAGGAACAAGGATTTGGACAACTCATCATCAGAGAGATAGTTTTTTTTTACCATTCGTCAGTTTTTCTTTATCAACAAAGTTTTTTTAAATTGCTTCAGAAAAGATAGAAATATTTATCAGGAGATATAGAACAACAATTTTGATTTGAAATTTTAATTTATATAGTGTATAACATTAAATTTTGAAGGTTCACGTACGTAGAACAAAATTTTGATAATCCTTATATGAGATATTTTTTGTTTAAGATATTTGAGTGTGAATTTTATTTCAATATATAATTTTGTATCATATATGACTATTATTCCGATATTCCTTAGACCTTACCTATCATATGTAAAGCATAGATATTGAAGCACGAATATAACCCTGAGATAAGAGAATTAAATGTGTGATAAAATCATAATTGCATCATTTAAATAAGTTTAAGGGTACGAATAGAAATGGCAAGGGCAGCGTTCTTAAAATTCAAACAATTGTTCTGTGACAAAAATCTGAATACTGCGCTGAGACTGAGGTTTGTTGAATGTTACGTCTGGTCGCAACTATTGTAAGGGGTAGAAACATGGACCCTAAAAGCGCAAATAGTTAAAAAGATTGAAGCCTTTGAACTTTGGATATACCGGAGAATGTTAAGAATTCCATGGACTGCCAGGGTCACCAATGAGGAAGTGCTGAGAAGGATGGGTCGAGACAAAAAATTGTTGAGAACGATAAACGTACGCAAGACTGCATACCTTGGACACATACTAAGAAATAATAAATATAGTCTTCTGCAGGTCATCATGCAGGGTAGAGTCGATGGCAAAAAGGGAATAGGTAGAAAGAGGAAGTCATGGCTGCGAAATATTCGAGACTGGACAAACATGACTGTAGACGAATTATTCCACGTTGCAAAAGACAGAGAAGCTTTTAAAAATGTGGTCGCTAACCTCCGTTAATGGGGACGGCATAGGAAGAAGAAGAAATAAGTTTAATTATAATAAATAATTAATTAGCTAATTAATTGCTTGGCGCACCTCTGACTTTTAATATCACATTAATATATATATATATATATATATATATATATATATATATATATATATATATATATATATATATATATATATATCGAGAAAAGGAGTACGACCGTCAATCCAATCCCATCCTAGTTAATTTTGTATTGGATGATTTAGTATCTGACCGTTTGGGTCTTTTAGATTTCCAAATCCCTTTTATTAAGCGGTATGTTGATGACCTATTATTAGCCTTACCCCCAGACAAGATACAGGCCACCTTGTCTTTGTTCAATGAGTTTGATTTTCACTTACAGTTCACTGCTGAACTTGAGGACCCTACCACAAATAGTATTCCCTTCTTAGACATGCGTGTCATTAGAATGGGAGATAACACCTTAACCACAAGTTGGTATAGAAAACCAATGGCCTCTAATAGGTTTCTCAACTACCATTCCTGTCATCCCTACAAATATAAATTAAACCTAATTAAAGCTTTAAGCTGTAGGCTAAATAGACTGACACATCCGGTTAATCGAAGGGAATCCCTCCAATTACTTAGAAATATTCTAATTGAGAATTCATATCCATCTTTCCTCATTAATAAATACCTTTATGCACAGAGTTATGGTTCCTCTTTGAATGACATGCCCAATGGTGACCAACTCAGAATAATATCAAATAATTCAATTAATAACACTGTTCTGCCTAATGCTGTACTTGGGACTCCAACCACCCATTACTCATCTCTACCTTATTTTCCTCAAGTTACTGAAAAACTTATTAATCTGTACAAACAAAAAAATGTACCAGTTAAAATTGCGGTTAAAATGCTAAGACTGTCAGGAATTTGTTTTCTAAAACTAAAACACCCTTGTCCCTTCTGAAACAAGTAAATGTCATCTATCACATACCTTGTGCTGAGTGTGACTCATGCTACATCAGGCAGACAGGGAGATCACTGAGAGGGCGTCTTACGACACACCGCAGTGATATCAACTTATCTAAACATACTTGTGCTCTTGCCCAGCATGCTATAAACATTAAACACAGAGTGGACTTTAATGAAGTTAAGATTCTTGGCAATGAACGCAATCTCGTTAAAAGACAGTTTTTGGAAATGTGTTCAATACTTAAACACCCTAACGCTCTTAATAAGAGAACGGACATTAGTAACTTGAGCCAAATTTATCATGCATTAATATTGCAGAATTAGGCTTAATATGTTGTTTACTTTAAAAATTGTCCCCTAAGGTGTAGTTTCTATCATATTTTCATATTAAATAATTTCAAATAAAATAAAATAGTTTCTTACTTTAATTATATAGATTTATTTAACTTACAATTTATTGATTATTTTGTCAATGTTACTTTTACATATTTAAATAATTGTTTCTGCTCAAATAATTTAATAAAATTTTATAATAAAATAGATTCATAGAATCTATATTATTCTCAGTTCCAAATGTATGAACCTTGGACTGATGGAGGTTGAATCAATCTTCACCTGTTGCTGGCTATTCTGCCACAACATTAACTTTTTAAAAAATGCCTTGCTGTTCTGTCACATTTTGACCTCAAGGCCACTGTCTTTTCTCGTTCGGCGTGGTACCTAAGCGACAGCGACTGAGGCGCTTAAGAGTGGTAACTTCATTATATAATTTTTTTAAATATCTATAATTCAATTTTTTAATAATGTTACCTAAAGTTAAAATAAAATTTAAACAATAATATACTGTTGGAAGTGCATCATATTTATGATCTTTTTGGTTCTCCGTAAATTAATGTTTTTTACTTAAGTTTTTTCACATATTTTTTGAACTGATGATGCTGATTGATTAAGAAGCGAAACGTCTTCAATAAATAGATGAAGTAACCACCTTCTTTGTCTTTTATTTCTCCACTTTGACCGAAAACCCACCACTCTTCGAGTGTTCCTTAGTATATATATATATATATATATATATATATATATATATATATATATATATATATATATATATATATATATATATAAGTAAACGTTAAATAGTGGGTTTGCAGCAATAAAAAATGAAACGTGTACTCTTTTAAATTTTTATTCCAAGCTTTCGGACATTGGTTATGTCCTTCATCAGGGAGCTACAAATGTGATTAATAAATTGTTGGTGTTGGTATAATTAATTAAAAATTGTTTCTACTTACAAACTTAACATTATAACACATCTTCGTTGATACAACCTCGTTAAGTTTGTAAGTAGAAACAATTTTTAATTAATTATACCAACACCAACAATTTATTAATCACATTTGTAGCTCCCTGATGAAGGACATAACCAATGTCCGAAAGCTTGGAATAAAAATTTAAAAGAGTACACGTTTCATTTTTTATTGCTGCAAACCCACTATTTAACGTTTACTTCCTTACGTTGTCAGCAAATACTTTTTGTTCATTATATATATATATATATATATATATATATATATATATATATATATATATATATATATATACAGGATGTTGCATTGGGAAGCGGAAATTCTTAAATGGTGAATAGAGTTTACTTTTATATCCGAGTTACAGGGTGTTTTATCGATTTTGCTTATTTCTTTTTGAATTTATAACTTCCTGTATATACACCATAGGAACCACCCTGTATATTAGAATTGTGATAATATTTTTTAATGTTTTAGTAAAGAATTGAATATAATCAGGTCGTTTTCATTCCAATTAAAAAATTTCGTTAATTATGCAACAATTTAATATAACATAAATTAAAACAGATAAGCATTATAACGATTAGACTAGGGAAATAACGTTTTTTCGTGACACTGAACCGGCCAGACAAACGACAGTTGCATCAACTGCATTTCCTGCAACCGATTTTTTGGACTTAATTAGTTATTAACAAATTAAGGTCAAAAAACGGTAAATTTAAAACATTTGAAACAAATTTAAGAGTAATAAACTTAGTCATATAAAAACCTTTAAAATGTATATTGTAAAATTATAAAAGATATTGTAAAAACAATTACAATATCTTTATAACTATTGCCTGCAGGAAAATATTTTTTTCATATTTGTAAAGCTTGCATTTTTCTACAAATTAAAAAAAAAGAAAACAGTTGTCTTTTAGGACGAAGTTAGTCCCGTTTTTATTAATTGACAGCAGCTTTGTTTATAACAATTATGAGATCTAATTAGCGTCAATTTGAAACAACATACTTTAAAGTTTTGATATGCAAAATTTGAAAAAGATTGCCTTTTAATGAAATTGTCAACAAAACTTCAAAATGTGGTCCTAAAAATCGACCGGCTTTAAAACTCGCGGGACTGATGGAGGGTGGATGGGGAAGGTGGTGTTAACTGTATTTCTCGCTCTTGTGTATGGATTTCAACATTTCTTTTTCTAATTTGTATGAACTTTTTGCGTACATTACGAATATGTATTATTTAAATAAATAAATTGTTAAATAAACCATCTAATTTGTTTAAACAATTTTATGTTCAATTAATATTTTTGTTTAGTACTATTTGTCCAAATAAATCTATATTTAGGTTTATTTGAACCATAAAAATTATATTCTGAAACATAAATATTTATGCTTAATATATAATTCTTCAATAAACGTCGTAAATAATTTATTTATAATAAATGTAATGAAAAAAAACAAATTATATTGCTTATTCAATTATTTCTAAACATAGTATTGGTATAGTATAGAAATTTGAGATTTTTCCTAATGGAAAAATTTTCTCAATGGAATATTGTATAGCAACCTATTTATTTATTTATTCAACAATTTTTAAACAAATTATACAAAAATGTTTTTTGATTCGAAATTACTCGAATTACTCGAGTACTTCGAGTTATTCGAAGACGAAAGTTATTCTTGTGTGTTTTTTCGTAAAATACTTTAAACGTAAAATGCAAATAAACAATTAAAAATGCTAAAAAAAGCAAATTTTAACGTTTTTTCAATGCCATTTTTCAACATCGAATTTAGAAAATAAAAAATATGAGGTAAAAGCTTAAGTCCATTAGTTTCAAAATGCGCAAATCCATTTTAATTTTATATGGCATAAGTAAGCTTAAAACATTCATAAAAAATTGATATACCGTTGCGTTTCGGGATATATAGACTTGACGAACGTCTACATTTTAACGTTCGAAACGTATTGTTTATTTCTTACCCACAAGCTGAATCTTATTTTAATCGAAATAATAACATGCTACAACATTACAGTAAAAAGTTTATCCAAAGTTTACCACGGGAAGCTGTTTATTTATAACAATTTTTCAACAAATAAAACATTTCATTTTTAATTGAATCCAAGTTATTCTTTCGTTTATAATAATTTAAACGCATTTTTAATCTACTTGACTTAAGCTTTCATCTCATATTTTTGTTTTTTTTTTTTTTTTTAATTTGATGTCCAACCTATTAAAAAATGACCTCGAAAAACGCTAAAATAGGTTTTTCGTCTATTTTAGTTGGTTATTTGGCATTTACGCTCAAAGAAAGCGTTTTACTAAAAAAACTCAAAGAATGACTGTTATCTTAAAATAACCCAAATTATTAAGAAAAAGTGATTTCGAAGTGAAAAAGCCAATAAATAGAAAATTTTTGGTAAACTTTTTAACATAGCATATTGGCATCATAATAAATATATCGATTAAAACAAGTTTCAACATGTGGGGTATTAAATCGACCTTATTCGACAAAAGCCTCCCGCCTAGCATGTTTAGCAAGAAATAGAACCTAGGTTATTTGAGATTATTTATTTCCAAAGCAATAGATTTGTTTTTCTTATAAAATCTAAAATAAATAAATTATGTACGACGGTTATTAAAGAAGTATATATAACTCATAAATGTTTATGTTTTACAATAAAAATTAGCTCAAATAATACAAAAAAAAATAAAAAATTGAAAAAAAATTGTTTAAACAAATTAGATGGTTTATTTAACAATTTATTCATTTAAATAATACATATTGGTAATATACGCAAAACGTACATACAAATTAAAAAAAGAAACGTCGAAATCCATAAACAAGAACCAGAGATACAATTAACAGCTCCTTCCACTTCCCCCGGTACCACGAGTTTCAAAGCCGGCCGATTTTTAGGACCACATTTTGATGTTTTGTGGACGATTCCATTTTTTTGAATTTTGCACATTAAAATTTTAAAGAATGTTGTTTCAAATATGCTAATAAGATCTCTTAATTATTATAAACAACTGCAAACTGCTTTAATTAAAAAAAAAACTAACGTCGCCCCAAATTATCCTATGACAACTTTTTCTTTTTTTAAATTTGTAGAAAAATGCAAGCTTTCCAAATTTAAAAAAATAATTTTCTGTAGGCAACAGTTAAAAAGTTTTAGTGTAAATGTTTATAAGCAAAAAGTTGATATGTTTTTGAACTATTTAAAATTATTTTTCTTTACTTTTTTTAATAAAGTTGATAGAATGATCTTTCTTCATTCATAAGATATCCGTAGAATTATTGACTACTATAACTTCATCATTTTTGACTTGACTAATTTTGGATAAACAAATAAAATAACTTTTAAACGATTAGACCGATCGCTTTGAGATTTTTATTATGTTTTAAGCACGGCAATACCCAACATTATGTGTAATATGAAGGTTCTAATTTAATTTTTAAAAAAGTTTATAAAAAACTAAAATTTCTGGCTTATTTTGTAACTTTCTAAGCAAGAAATAAGGATCAAAACATTAAACAAAACGCCATTTTAAAGGTTATTATATGACTTTAAATTTACCGTTTTTTGACATTAATTTGTTAATAACTATGTCCAAAAAATCAACTGCAGGAAACATATAGGTTTTTGTTACAGAAGTAAATACTTCTCAAAACAACTGTCTCTTGCCTGGTCGGTTCAGTATCTCAAACAGGCTACTTTTTTGCTTATTTTCCTCACCTAAATTGTTTGTCCACCATTTTGCTATAAACATGTCCTTGCTCGCTGTAAATCGAGTCGTTATTAAAATCACTGCGGCACTTCGTATGAGTACGGAAGGGAATCTTTCTTTTTATTTAATATTTAACTTCATTCAAGCGAATTTAGGCTTATGTTATTGAAGACTTTTTTTACATATTCCTATCTTTCCTCTTTCCTCCACTCTAATTTTCCATAGTTTCCAACTGTAGTAACTAATATCTCCCAAATATATACGACAGATAAACAAGCACCTTCTTGGTAGTTAACATTTCTTGTTGTCTGTTCATTCTCCTTTTTTGCTTTACACAAAATTACGACTACCACAATCGATAGAAAACAACAAGTAAGATTGATTTCGTTGAACGGCATCAGATTACATGGTTTTAAACAAATTTGAAATGCAGATACTGACAAAGGGTTTTATTTTCGAGGCGTAGGCAGCTCCACAGAAATCTAAAGTGCAGGGAACTTTTCTGAAATATTTATTTTGCTAATATATATATATATATATATATATATATATATATATATATATATATATATATATATATACATATATGTAATTTTTTGCATAATATATACATATAAAATAACGAAACAGATCGGAATACGTCTTAATTTGTTTGGATTTAAATGACCGTGTAGGACATCGACCAGTACCAGGACTTTGGTGAGAACTCAGTTATTGAATGCCGGAAAGTTCTAAAACAATTCGCAACCTTAAACACACAAACTCTTTTTCCTTTAGAATAGTAGAACAATTTTTTACGTATTGAATAATGAGATTCCTATAAACTTGCAAGCTAAATATTACAATATTTTTATTTTTGCCTTTGTACACACTGATTAGAGACCGTGGCACTTACTTACTTATTATGCGAGAAGACTTAGAACATCACAGAGAATCATGGAGAAAGCAATTCTACAATTTTACTGAGATACACAATCAGAAACGAAGAGATCAGAAACATAACCAAAATAAGAGATGTAGTAGAGTTGACTAAACTGTGACATTGGTTCTCGGAGCAAGAAAATCTGAAAATAGACGGGCACGTCGAGTAAAAGAATAGAGACCAAGACAAATGAAAAAAAGGTAGAGGCAAGCTAACTAAAAAAAATATTTAGACGATATCCGAATCATAGCTGGAAGATAATGGAAACGTAAAGCTCATGACATATATCAATGGAGAAACTTGGATGAGGCCTTCTCCAGGAGTGAATGATTGAGTTGAAAAAGAAGATAAAGGCGATAAAAGAAAAGCCAAAAACAATAAACAATTAATGTAAATGAGGCAAAAAAATCAGAACTTGAAAAGAAAAGAAGTAAAGCAACTACAGGAAAGAATCGAACGTATAGAGAAATACAGTAAGAAGAAAAACCTGATAATATCAGGATTAAAAATGAACACAATCAACTATAGAAACATAAAAGACGAACAAGTAACAGAGAAATTAAGAAATGCCATAAATATTGGGGAGAATCTCGGCGTTTTAAAAATATTAACAATGCTAGAAAAAGCATAGATATTGAAAAACAAGAGCAAGTTAAAAAAACCACGATCGCATTTACATAAACAATGACCTAACAATGCAAGAAAAGGATGCAGTCTGATTATTGAATGCAGTGTTGAATGGAACAAACGTGTCCAGGGCAGCCAAGATTTGAACTTGTGAAACAGTAGTGAGACGAACGGTGTTGTATGCATGTGAAACTTGGACAATGAATCAGAAAGAAGAAAAAATGTTAGAGATTTGGGAGAGGAAAATCTTGGGAAAAGTTTGTATTGGTATAAAGGAGGCTAACGGGGAATGGAAAAAAAGAACAGGAGCTAATGGAGATGTAAAAGACTCACAAAATAACACAGAAAATCGGGGAACGAAGAATTAGATGGTTGGGACATGTTTTACGAATGCCAAAAGAAAAGAACCTTAAGATGTCTGCAAGCCAGGGAAGAAATGAAGAGGGATACCACGAACGAATTGGTTTAATGCCGTCCGTACTGACGAGGAAATGGGAACAAGAGACTGGAGAGAACAAGTGAAGGACCGGAAGAAGTGTGATAAACTAGTCAAGAGTATCGAAGCCAAAGGCCTCTACGACCTGTAGTGCTGTTATAATATATAATATATATATATATATATATATATATATATATATATATATATATATATATATATATATATATTGTACAAAATAAATCTTTTAGACCTTTTCTGCACCTTTGATTTGTATTGGGCAGCTGATACCTCCAAACCGCAACGCCTTGCCAATTTCTGTATTTGGAATTTATTTAATGCCAGCATGTGATTGCAATTTAGAATCACATGTTATCTTCTCTTCAGACGTGCTTAAATATATGTAGGTGTAAGTATATGTTAAACTTGAAATTTCGGGAGTTATATGTGCTTTCTGTGTTTGTCTCCTTGCCGAAACGTCGTCAAAATAATGGTTTTTCTCAAAACCAAAATTATTCAACGCGGAGTCAAACCCGGAAAACCACAGAAAGCATATATATATATATATATATATATATATATATATATATATATATATATATATATATATATATATATATATATTAATGCTTATGTCAATAAAAGATATTTTAAAATAAATCAGAAAAAACTTCAAAAAGTATTCGTCAAAAGATTAAAGGTTTTTAAGTTTTTACAATTTTAATCTTTCTGGCAATTTATGTTAACAAACTCTTTATGGATTCAAATTTAAATATATGTTTAAATAGATGAAAAACTTTATATAGCGGTTAGAAGTATTAAATTTATATTTATTCACTAAGGGTAACTTACGTAGGGATGATACACGCAATAAATTATAAGCAATCTTTTTGGTAATAAATACTGGATTCGATAAAAGCATTTCTACTTTTAAACATAATCAAATACGAAAAAACATTTAAATGCTTTTAATTCATGAACTACTATTTGTGTCCCCAGCTAATAAATGTTTGGAAGTTTACGCGGGGTCATACAGGTTGAAGTAAAAAATTTATTATGTAATGTTTAGAGGTGGCGAATTTTGTGTTTGACTAATTGGATTAGCAATTGAGGAAGACATGCAGGGATGATATATTGGGAAAATAAATTAAGAATAGTCTTATTGTCAATAAACGTTCGATGGAATAATAGCGCACTTTTGAGAATATAAGTTTGAAATCATTGTTAATAACAATATATTGAATTAATTGCAGAAGCAATAGATTTCAATCAAAAACTAAAAGAACTATGTAAATAATTTATTTTAATAAAGAATGACGCTTGTTTCTTCATTTAATAATTGTTTAGTAGTTGATAGGTTATGTACATTCAAATAAAAAATTGTACTGTTTAGAGGTGGTGAATTTGGTGTTTGTGTAAATAGAATTACCAACTAGGGGTTGATAAAAAATTGGGACTTACAATAAGCACTAGTGTCGTCAGTGGTGCCGTTGACTGTTCCGTCAGGAAGAATTTGTAAATGTCGATTCTTGATAAACATTTGTATTTTTCTGGCGGTACCAGTGACGTGAGAGAGATTTGTGCTCCTTTCGTTGCGTGCTGCTGGATCCTCTAGCAATGACTCTTCTGAAGAAGTAGGGGTTGTGCTATCTGTTCGAAAAGGGGTCAGATTATTGCAAGAGTCAGCTAATGGAGCAGCGTATACGAGACCACAAATTGAAGCAGCTAACAGTCCCAGAAACGTTTTCACCATGACTGGGACATAGTGTCGCACTGCTTGCTCACTGGCGTTGTCGACTCCGGTGTCGACCGTTGATCTTAAACACCGTCACAACACACGTTGACGTTATCACCATAACTCTCTATTATTACACACGCGCTACTTCTTCGCCGGTCGCGAACAGACTAACTAAAAATACCGAACTCACCGTGTCTGTGTCTATTAGCCGATACGATACGGGTGCGATCACTGCGATCTCTTTATGCCCATGCGGTCGCATGCTGTATGCCGGTCTAAACCCGATGACGCTTGATCTTTAGGATTTGTCTTGTTTTCCTGCTATTCTGCCTGCCGATCGCAACGTCTAGACGCCCGCCTTTCAAATGTACTCAATCTTAAGTCTTACATCCCGGCAGAAAATACAAAACTTCATCGACTACCACACTTAAAAAAAATCGGGGACTTTCTTAAATATTTTCTGCCCCACTTCTACACCATACCTATTCCTGCTTAATACGCACAGCAGAAACCAATTTCATAGGAATTATAGCGTCAAATTGTCCTTCTGCGAAACAGCGAATTAATGATATAAACTGTGTGCAAAATCTCACGTCCACTTTCAGTCTACTTAAATACTTACGTGCATTTTAATAGCAAAAAATGTATTGTATAAATTATAAAATACAAATAATATAATACTAATAACAATAGATCAATAATTGCTGTGTCAGTAACACACTATTTATAGAAAAATTAATTTAATAACTCAATTTATATCTATAATATGATATTACGCTACTCTGATCTCTTTTAAATAAGTAAATATGAATGATGCTTAAAAATTTTTTGTTCTAATTAAAACTACGATAAAATGTATAGATTACATGGATTGTTTAAAACCAGAATCACTTATGTCTTAATTACGTAGGGTAAACAATAACTATAAATAGTTGTTATAAAAAAATAAAAAATGGAACACTAACAAAACAATCCATCTGCTTGATAAAAAAAAAGATGAGTACAGAAGTACAGATATACAAAAAACAAAGTCAATAAAACATGTAAATGTGAACAAGTGAAAAAAGTTTTATTTGTGGATTATGCTACTAAATAAAACTCAATAAGAACTTCAACAATATCTTGTGATATGTATGTAAAGTAAATACCCCAGGAAACATAAACATAGCAAATCTAATCAGAGTTATTATAATTTTTTGTGTAGAGTTCAAGCAAACATATTTGACTAACAGATAAACGTTTCGTTAACGAAAGGGGTAAGATATATATACAGGGTTATTCAAGTTTTTCGACATGAAAGTTTACGGTTATACTGTGCGATTTAAAAATAGTTTTATCTTTTGTGTCTTGTAGAAATATATTTTAAAATTGTTTCGGTAATATACAGGGGTGTCCAAAAAAATGTCAAATATATTCAAATCCCCTTTTGGACCCGTAAGGTCTAGGAGTATAAACTGTTTATATTTATATGGACTTTACAAAAATTTACTAGTCCTTCCTGTTTTTCGCTATTTATTTCGCTTCATGCATGTTTTGTCGCTCTGCTTCAATACCTTTGCAACCGCATTATTCCAAGTACCTTTAGATCTTCCTCTTCTTCTCTTTTTTATCGATCTTGATTCCCATATTTGCTTACCAGGTATTGTGCTGTTCATTGTGTGAACTCTAACCCTAAACAGCCAAGGTGCCTCCTTCCTCTAATGCCTCGCTAAGTCGCTGATAGAAAATACTCGACTATTCGAGTATGCACGTGTCCGACCGTAGGTGTTTTAGTGGCGACGATAAAGTTCTAAGGAGTTTCGCAAAATATATATATATATATATATATATATATATATATATATATATATATATATATAAAGAAAAATTATATTGAAGAAGTCAGTCGATAATATAAATTTGTAAGGTTTAGTAAATAAATGTTATAAATTGACTGTGTTTTTAGTGTTAGTATTAGAAGACTGTAAATAAATTAAAATAAGTGTTAGAAGGCTGTAAATAAATTAAAATAAAGATTACATTGGTGTCAGAAGTGGGATATTTAAATATATTCTGTGAAAAAATGGCTACGACTATTACCGATTTAAAAGTAACGGATTTATGACGTTAATTAGAAGATACATAACTACATTCTATTGGGAAAAAGGTTGAATTAGCCCAACGGCTGAAGGACGCCCTGTAAGAAGAGGGTTTTGATCCAGAAACATATGTGTTTGAGAACAAGCATGCTGCTTTCATTTCGTCGATTTTCAAAGTTTTTGGTGATATCAGATCGTTGGAAAACAAAGTTTCTGACGATATCACATCTTTGGAAAGCAAACTTTCTGTTGATATTTCCAAAAAGTTTCTATTTCTTTTGAAAATAAAGTTCCTAACGATATTTCTTCTCTGGAAAGCAGAGTTTCTTGTGATTTTTCCAAAGTTTTCTTTGTTTCTTTGGAAAATAAAGTCACTTCTGAGATTTCTTCTCTTGACGATAAAATATATTCGTTGAAAACTAAGCTGCTGTCGATATTTAAAGAGATTGAAAAGATTTCCTCTTTTGAACAGAAACTGAAAGAGATTGAAAAGAAGATGGAGGAAACAGGAACGACAGACAGAGGAATTCGATGAATTGTAGTAGGAGCAAAAGACCACGAGGCAAAATTTAAGTTGAAGCCACGGCCGATATTTGAAGATTGTGGATGCTTTATTCGTGTTAAAGTCCCAACTTCCGACGGAAAATCATCATAGAATAACTACATAAAACAGTTAGAATCGGCTGCAAAAGCGAATGGATGGTCAGAAAAAGAAAAGGCTGTAAACATGACTATTGCTCTTCGATGAGATGTCTTGGATGTGCTTCAGACTATAGCCATAAAGGAAACAGATGATTTTTCCATATTTTCTAGTTTCTTCAAATTTTGTAAATATTCTTCGTCGTTCTATTCTTGAATGTGTCTTGCATTGTTGTCTTTTGTTGAGAATCGTAACGTTTTTCTGGATCTTGGCTCGTCTAGAGCCTGTTTGTAGACAATGGGTTTTCCTGATTCAATCCCCTAGTGTCCTTAAACTGATTTGAAAGACGTTTTTCTTCTTACTGTATTTCTTTATGTATTCGATTCTTTCCTGTAGTTGCTTTGTTCCTGTTGAAGAAGAAGGACTGTAAAAACATATTCCTAAATCTATTTAACACAATCTACATAACAGGTGTAATCAGAAACAATGGACTTCCTCAGCTCTGACGTTACAATGGGCGAGGATTTTAAAAACCTTTCCAAACGTTTCTAATTTGTGTGTATTTGTCCCATACGAAGTTGAAAATATTGGTTTTTTAATTGTTTAAAGAATAAATAAGAACTTTTGGTTATGAACATTCATTCTATGCGATTGGTATTATTTGATGGAGGAGAAACCAAAATGGCGGACCGTCCCTCCCTGCCAATTCCATGTTCAAATTTCTGTAAGTAATTTTTCTGCTTTTTATTGACTGAATACTTATCTTGAGGACTTGTTCTTTTCATTTGTAAATATCTATAATATCCTTCCTAATAATAATAATCCTTCCATTCATATTTTTCAAGCCGTTACCATGAAAACGTGTATGTCGTCTGGCGGAGACATTGGAATTGTAGTTATATTTTTTACCGTTTGGATTTGGTTATTAAAATATACCTATGATTAGAATTTTTTCTTAAAATCTGTGATATCCTGATAACATTTTTGTGAAGTGAAAACTAATAAAAACTATTAGACCGAATAATTTTTTTATGATAAAAATATTTTTATAAGCTGTTCTAAACCTGGAATACTTCTGGTAAAACAAGTTTACTGTTTGGAAATAATAAACTAAATATTTTTAAATTCGTAATATGTGTATAGGTTATACTATTTGAATGTGCCGGAATGTGAATGGATTCAAGAATGTGCCGACACCGTTTTGATGAAGTGAAGTGAACTTGTGACAGAAGAGTAAGAAACGATATCGGATGGTACCTTAACTACTTCAAACAGGACGTCTTCTAATAGCACTGCTGGCGAAGATAACAATCCAGTTGCGCAAGCCGTAAGTAGCAGTGAAAGATACTTCTGTAAAAAAATTCAGCTTTTGAACCATGCTTTCCAGCACCAGATAATACTCCTTAGAAATAAATGCTGTAAATCTTCCACCTCATGCATATGTATATTCCTGAGAGTATTTTCAGAGTTATTTTAGATCAGTCAAATAAAAAGTATGTGGAAAAAACTGGAAAACTGCTCTTGAATGGTGTGGAAGATATAAAAATGTTTTTTTCAGCAAGTTTGATGATGTCTTTTATTGAATATCCTCGGATTAGGATGTACTAGTCCTGCAAAACCAAAGTAGCATGTATAAATAACCTCATGCCAAGAAATAAATATTTTTGTATACGAAAGAATCTGAAGGTTGTGTATGATGGTGACGTAACGCAAAAAAATACCAACAAGTTTTTGAAAGTAGAACCACTGATCAGATCAGTTAAAACAGATTGTTTGCTGAATCTAAAGTCTCAAGTAGTGGCTATAGATGGACAAATGATTCCTTTCTGCGGGCATCGCCTACCCAGACAAGTAACTAATACAAAGCCCAATCCGTGCGGGTTGAAAAATTTTTTCGTAGCTGCTCCAAGTGGACTGCTACTGGATTTTTTCTTTTACCAGTGAAAAGGTGACCCTATAGTTGATAATGAACGTTTCAAACCTCTAGATGTTGGGCATAAGGCTGTCTTCCTGAGTATGTTTCCTTCTGATGTTCTAGTTTATATCCATATATATTTTAATTATGAACATCTTATAGATTTATTAAATTCAGAAAGAGAAGCTACAGGTACTGGCACTTTTGAAATAAGTAAAAATACCCAAAACTCCAAATAAGAAGTGATACTGATTTGAGAAAAGAAGGTAGGGGGCAATTGATGAGAGTTTAAGATAAGACGGGTAAGTTTGTAAAATCGTTTGATTACAAAGCCGTAGTTTTGATGTCAAATAGAGAGGGTTCACAACATATCGATAAGTGTACAAGATGGTGCAAAATACAAAAGAGATTCATTGAAGTCAACAGGCCTCTGGTAGTTAAGGTCTGCAATACCAATATGGAAGGCATTGACTTCTTAGACCGAATTATAAGTAATTACAGGGCTTCTGCGCGAACTAGGAAATAGACAGTTAGTTTAGGTTAGGTTAGGAATTGCTCCGTAAAAACAGACTTTACATTTACCAGAAATCCCAACACCAGCCAAGAAGAAAAAATGCCGAATAACAGGATCTTCAGCCAACACAGCTAGAATCAGGTGTTCTACATGCCCGGTGTTCCTCTGTCTCCAAAAAAACAGAAACCGCTTAAAGCTGTACCTTGAATTATTACCATTGCGTCAACTCAGCCAGAATCAGATGTTCTAGATGTTAGGTGTTCCTCTGCCTCCAAAAAAACCGAAATAGCATCAAGGTTAGGAATGAACTGACATCAGTACGTTATCTACCAATTATTTTTTATCATATTTTATTACTTAGTAAATGATATAATTAATGTTGTGTATTTATTTCCCATGTATTCATAAAAAATTAAGGCTATGTTACTCATAAAACACAAATTGTTTTTGAGAATTTTTGATTATCTTAAAACCCAATGTCGTCCATAAGAGGCATGGAGTTTTAAAGATGGCCGCCATAAAAAAATTATTTTTCTTATTATATGTCTAATGTAACATAAAACACGCATAAAAAATTAAATTAAAAAACAAAAAATTTCTTGGAACTGAAGAGGTTATGCAAAATATACCAGATATGCAAAAAAATACATTGTGCATATATTCTGATCTCTACTCATAAGACAACGCATGACAGATGAAATCAATAATCGATTAATGAACATTAAAGAACAAATTCTTCAAAATACTAAAACGGATACAGAATGGTTATTAATAAAGAAAGAAATAGATAAAAGTCAAAAGGAAATTCTAACAACAAAAGAATTAACCGGCGCACCTTAACTGGCTCCCAAGCTCTATAAAACCACGCGAATTAGCTACCAACTCCATGCATAAACTGGTCCCCGCTCATTACAAAATTCCCTTAAATTGAATCACCTTCTGAAACTTAGATTTTGACAAAAACAGGTATAACATACACCAGAAATTAGAAATGTAGTCATAAACAATTTGTTTATTAAAAAAACACCAACTTGTAGACAACCTACAGGTTACAGCCTTCTTGACATATTTTTTACAAACTTAAAAGTAGTTATACATTTTTTTTTTGTAAAAGACATATTTGAGTAACGAAATACCTTGTGGAAATTATATTTAAAACTGTTCACCACTAGCATGGGTTTTTCCCTTTCACTTAACATTTCTGTAGCTCACATCTTCTACGACAATATGATCAAGTATATCATCAACATATGATCAAGTACTTCTTCTTCTTCCTCTTTATAAGCAATTCTGCTTGTTCATTGCCGGATTAATACCTCTATGGAAGGTTTTCACGTTACATTTTCTTCTAATGTCTTCACTTCTCTTTCGATCTCTCAGCGTATTTCCTGTAATTCTTCTCAGAATTTCCATCTCTGTCGTTTCCAGTAGCCTTGGCGTTGTGGCTGTGTCGGGTCTTGTTTCTGAGGCATATGTCATTATTGGTCTTACACTGTCTTTATAAATTCTTGACTTCATCTCAGTGTTAATGTGTCTATTTGCTTTTTGTACTTGATCTCTCACTTCTTTGTCCAGGTCTCCATAGCTGGACAGTGTAATGCCCAGGTATTTAATTTCCATTACTTGTTCAATACTGATGCCATCAATTTCTATTTTACATCTGGTTGGTTCTTTGCTGACTACTATTGTTTTAGTTTTTCAAAATGAGATTGCCATATTAAATTCTTTGCTCTTATGTTAAATCTGTGGACCAGTCTTTGCAGACTATCTTCATCTTGGGCTATCAATATTGCGTTGTCTGCATAACTGAGTATTTTTATTTCTTTGTTTCCCATTATATATCCTCTTTCTTTGTTAAAGCTTTTAATGATTTCATCCATGATTAAATTGAAGAGCATGGGGCTCAATGAGTCCTGTTATCTTATTCCACTGCCTATTTCTATAGGAACTGTAAATTGTCCATCTATTCTGACTTCCATTTTGTTGTTTTTGTAGATGTTATCGATAGTTTTTATAATGTTTAGGGGAACTTCTCTATTATACAGAAGATGGATTACATATTTGAGTCTTACTCTGTCAAACGCTTTCTTTAGGTCAATCAGACACAGAAATGCTGGTCTATTATACTCTAGTGATTTTTCAGTAATTTGCTTTATAACGAATATTGCATCTGTAGACGATCTTCCACAACGAGAACCCTGTTGTTTATCTGCTAAACTTATCCTCTGATTTATTAGCACTTGTAAACTTTTAGTTGTAAGTTTTAGGGTAGTATTTAACAAGCTTGTACTTCTGTAGTTTTCTAGCTGTTTTTTATCTCCTTTTTTGAATAGTACAATTAGTTCGCTCGTTCTCTATTCTTCCGGTATTTTATTGTATTTGATAATTTTATTTTTTTTGACTGCCATTACCCCCCCCCACTTTTATCATGGCGAATAATAAAACAAAAGGAAATGGTCCCCAGGTGGATAAGAAAATTTCTGAATCCCACACCTCAAAGGTCTGCCTCACGTTATCTGGGGAGGCAATAATTCGCTTTTGATAGGTAAAAACAAAAACTCACTAAGACGAGCACAACATAAATCAAAAAAATCCGTCAACCTGTCAATAGGGACATACAATATTAGATCAATGTCCACTGTTGAAAAAGTACATGAACTGGAAGAAGAATTAGTAAACATAAAATGGGATATCATAGACCTGTCAGAAACTCGACGAAAAGAAGAAAACCGAATACAGCTAAAATCCGGTAATCTACTGTATTATAAAGGAAATGAAAAGAATAGTAAATTTGGAGTAGGATTTATAATAAATAAAGCTATAAGTAAGCATGTCCAAATTATCAAAGGTATATCAGATCGTGTCGCCTATGTCATACTTAAAATAAGAAGAACATCAATTAAAATTATCCAGGTATATGCCCCCACGACAGCTTATGATGACGAAGATATCGAACTATTTTATGAAGATATATCAAAGGCTATGGAAGAACATAAAAATCGTCTTACACTAGTAATCGGAGATTTTAATGCCAAACTAGGTAGAAAACTAAACAAAGAAGAAACTAAAATAGGAGATTTCGGGTATGGTCAGAGAAATGATAGAGGCGCTACTTTGATGAACTACCTAGAAGAAAAGCATCTATACGCAATGAACTCCTTTTACAAAAAGAAGCCCCAACGAAAATGGACATAGATCAGCCCTAATGGATCCACAAAAAATGAGATCGACTACATACTGTCTACGGAACGATATATCATTAAAGATGTAACAGTTCTTAACAGATTCACAACAGGTAGCGATCACAGGATGGTCAGAGCAAAAATTAGTATTGACGGTAACTATGAAATGAAAAGAAAAATAATTAGAAACTGGGATCTAGTAGATAGAAACAAACTAGGGCAATATAAAGAGATATACAAAGACCTATTAAAAGAACAACTTACCCAAAAATTAGACAGTGATGATAAAGATATAGACGAAATAGATAACATACTTACAGCAACGATGATTAAATCATGAAAAGAAATAGCAAAAAAGGATCTAAAAAAGAACATCTATATATTAACAGAAACAAAGAAGCGTATGGATAAAAGAAGGAAGCTGAACGAAGAAGGCAAAAGGAAATCTATAGAATATGTAGAAATCAATTAAACAACAAGCAGAATGATAAAAGAAAATAAGAGAAAAGAACAAGAAATAAAAATAGAAGAAGTAATACAGAACAACAAAAATATCAAATGCTTAAGACCGAAATTAGGTAAGTGTGAAATAAACAAAATAAAAAAACTAAACGGAGTAGAAGCAAACATTAAAGATGACATCATAAATATAATCCACCATTTTTACTCAGAATTATATAAAACAAAAAAGGAACCACCAGAAGAAATTAAAAACCAACTTAAGGCTAAAATAAAAAATGTCAACTCAGAGCTACAGCCAGAAATAAGCAAATCAGAAATAAAGAAGGCATTGAAAGAAATGAAAAACAACAAATCGCCTGGAAAAGATGGAATAACTGCAGAGATGCTCAAATATGGTGGAAAAGTGGTAATTAATAATATTAAAAGAAAAAAGAATCCCAAACAACTGGAAAGAATCAGTAACCATTATCCTACACAAGAAAGTGGATAAAGCAGATATAAAAAACTACCGTCCTATAACACTCCTCAATGTAATGTATAAACTCCTAACAAAAATTTTAACCAATAGATTGACGACAAAATTCGACGGATACCAGTTGAAAGAACAAGCTGGTTTTAGAAAGGGATTCAGCACAAGTGACCATTTACTAAGTATGAAAATACTTATAGAACGAGCAAATGAATACCACATTCCTCCAGCGTTCATAGATTTCGAAAAGGCTTTCGACAGTGTCGAACATTGGGCAGTGAAAAGTTCTTTGATTAACAGCAGAATTGACCACAGATATACGGAACTCATAGCCAGTGTATATATAAGGAAGCCAAATAACAATTAAAGTATATGAACAAACAAAATCAATACAAGTAAATAGAGGCGTGAGACAGGGTGACACATTATCACCGCAACTTTTCAATCAGGTTCTGGAAGATATTTTTAAAAGATTAGAATGGGAAGAAAAAGGTATAAAAATTTGTGGACAACGCTTGAACCATCTAAGGTACGCTGATAACATCGCATTGATAACCGATAAAAAAGAAGAATTATTTGAAATAATGAAAGAACTGGAGGTAGAAGCTGGAAAGATTGGCCCTAATATGATATATATAATATTACGGCAAGACCAAAATCATAACAAATACAGATGAAGACATCACAATGAGGATCGGACAAGATGAAATAGAACAAGTTCAGGATTATATATATATCTGGGTCAAACTATAAAACTTAACAAAGAAAACCAAACATCAGAGATAAAAAGACGAGTTAGACTGGCATGGGCGGCATTTGGCAAACCAAGCTATATTCTTAAAAACAAAAGATATTCACAGCATCTTAAGACCAAAGTATATAATCAATGGATACTCCCTGTTCTCACGTATGGTTCCCAAACGTGGACATTTAATAAAGGGAACATGGACAAAATCATAAAAACCCAAAAAGCAATGGAAAGACAAATGTTGCACATAAGTCTAATGGATAAAAAGAGAAACGAGTGGATAAGAGAGAGAACAAAAGTGAGGGATGTTACACAAGAAGTTGAAAAATTGAAATGGAGATTTGCCGGACACAATATAAGACAAAAAGAAGACCGATGGAACAAAATTCTTATAAGTTGGAGACCGTGGGAATATAAACGAAGCAGAGGAAGGCCCCAAATGAGATGGGCAGATGATATCAAGAAGCATGTGTGCTCTAGGTGGATGACTGTAGCGACAGACAGAAGAATGGAAAAATATTGGGGAGGCCTATGTTCAAAGATGGACCGAAGAAGGCTAATTAGATAGATAGATAGATAATTTTATTAATTAATGTTGTTAATTGTTCTGTCGTTGCTGCTCCACAATATTTCAGTAATTCGTTTGGTATTCCGTCTTTACCTGCTGCTTTTCTGTTCTTCAGCTTTTTAAGTATTTTTCGAACTTCCTGTAAATTTATATTAAGTTCTTCATTTGTGGCAATTTCTGGTGTTTCCGGTTCTAGCGTCGTTTGTTCTTCCTCGCATAGAGCTTTTTTAGGTAGTCAATCCACGTATCCTTTTCTATGTGTTTTGATTCTATTAGTTCCCTTACCTCCGTTCTTTGACCTCTTATGAAGCGCCATATTTTCTTTTTTGCAGACCGTAAAAATCCCCAGTGATCATTTTTTATTTACAATTACAATTTACTCCTACAAGTGCATGTGTTTCGTTTCTAATTGTCTTGTAATTATAGAATGACTCTTGTGTTTTGCTTGACATGTATTTCAGGTAAGCTTTTTACTTTTCTTTACATGATCAAGTACAATACGTAAAACTATCAGCAAACTAATTTCAAATAAGTTTCCGGTGAATGGGTATACGAATTTATAGAATTATTAAGAAAATCCAGCTTCTAACTGGGCACCCGAATAAAATCCATCTTTCTTACATACTTTACTCTTTAAGTAAGTCCACATAACGTAGTATAAGTTCTTGTGATAAAAAAATATACCCTATGGTGACTTCCCATCCAGTTCATTGACTGGTGAAAGTTTTGTTTAGAGAGATCCTTATAATTAGAGCAAAATGGAGCGATGTTCCATCTAGGTTCACAACATATTTTGGACATTGCCCGATTCATAACTTATTATTCAAGATATGTTTAATTTATCACTGTATCATCATTCACTCCGTCTAGATCTCTTGAGGTTTTTTATGTGTTTAACGATTTTTTAGGTTTGCATTCAATGAATTATTTAATTATACATTCTTTGTACGTATTTGTTCGATAATAAATTATTATCATCAATATATTCCTAATACAGCCATCTACTGCAAAAATAATTGAAACTTAACTGAAATCACTAACGCAAGATCTCGATTACCTGATCTTATCACCTTCTTCGTTGTTTCATTGACCTAGAGTATTCGCGCCGTGTGTCACGTCCCGTAGCGTCGTAATCCCACCCAATTTAGCGATCTGATAGAACATGCGGTTGGCGCCACGTCATTTTTTTGATCTTAAACCTATTGTGACCTTGATGAATTTCGCATGAATAATCCTAATTGTATTTTGATATTTTTTTATGCTATCGTACACATCTGCGTACTTACATAATAAGTATTAACGTTACAAATAACACATGACAACTGCACATAATTTTTAGAACAATTAATACAGTCTTCAACGCAACTGCCAGAACATAGGAATTTGGAAGATGTAGTACACATAATTTTGAATCTCCTGATAAATGATCTCTCCTAATTGCGTTTTGTGATCATGAATATCATAACAGATGTACAGAAGACATGGTGGGCAAATTATATACCTAAAAGACGATAAGTAAAAATACTATAAAAGTAAAAAGGACACAACTTGAAGGAAAAAACCTCCAGAAAAAACATATAGAAAATATATACAGAGTTGACTAAACGTCTGGAAACGCCTAATTATATCTTAATGCATGATCCTAATTGTACAATAACCGAGATACGCCTATTCTACAATATGGAGATTTCAAATTTGATGCTTGCAGTGTTGCCAGATTTACCAATTTTCTTATATCTTTAGTGATTGTGGGTTATTTAAATATAATATTCTGTATATTGTATTAATATTGAAATGCTCACTTCAATACGAGTTCAACCATATGTAAAACACTTGGTATTTTATCTAGTTATCAATGGTCTTAAATAAATAAAATTTCTCAGTGCCAAATAGTTTTGAAGTAATTCAGTAAATATAGAATGCTGTGATTTTGACATTAATTCGTAAAACTAACGATAGCTTGACGTTTATTGAAAAGTTTTGTAAAATAAATTATAATAACTAAAGATGACAGTTGTTTTATGTGTTTTTAAAAAGCTCTACAATAAAGATGGTTTTTAAACAAAAAGAGCGAATTACTATTTGAATGATGAGGGGCTACGACGATCGAAAAAGATCTTGTAGTGAAGTAGTCAACTTGTTCAACGATACTTCCAAACCTTCTAGCCTTCTATCCAGAGTGTCGAGTGACACTGAGTGTAGGAAGATTGAGACCCCGAACTCGAACGGAACCGTATTCCTGCAACGGAAAAAGCTGCAACGTTCTATCCAGAAGATTGAAGTGATTAAAGTTACAGAACTGCTCAAATAAAGACCAAAAGTCATGATTCCCAAGAACTAGTCCGACCAAATGATAATAATGTAGGGCTTACCAAACTAAGATTCTTAAAAAATGCCCCACTTAAACTTATCGATTAAGTTCCATATACTCCTCGATATGAAGGAAGTCGGCTTATTGATGGATACTTCGGGTTGATATGTACTGAGAAAAATTATCTAAATCACAAAGATTTTCTTGAAAAACGGACCGTAATGTTGTTAAGGCTGAAGAATTCACAAAATTCTAACGTCTTCTGTCGTACCTTCCAGGGATCAAAAAAAGATATAAAGGTGATACTTCTAGATCGGAAACAAAATAAAAAACTCAGGGTGAAGAGCTGGACAATTCTGGTCTCTAAACCAGTCGTTCATGGAGGATTCCGAGGTAAAATTGAACAGGATACACTGCAAGTCTGTGGAACTCTTCTTTATTATTCGATGTCTGTGCCGGCCCAACTTTTCGTCTCAACTTTTTCCAGTAGAGGTTCTTAATTTATCTGTTATCTAATTTCTTCAGTTCAGTATCTATCCATTTTGGTGTTTACGGTAATCCTTGTAAGGTATTTCATTTTCGTAGCTGTTATCTTTTATTGGTATTTTTCTGTAATGCCGATGCTTCACTCGCAATATTTTTTCTCTATAATTTTGATTGTTTTATTCTGTGTTTTATTTTTATAATTTATTATCATTATCTTCTCTTTGTATGTCCCTATTTGATTGATCATTGTAGTTAGATATAATAATATCTATTTTCGTGTCCATTTCCATGTTCAGATGAGTCTAAAATGAGTATTTTAATTTTGAATTATTTGTATTGTGTATTTGTTATTTGAAACAAGTTGGATTAGAGTTTTTTGAACTGCTAGATTTGTTGTATAACACTTACAAGTTTATCTAAAGTCTTTATTTGTACAATATAACTAATTTATTTCACACTAATAATTATATAATTTATTTACATTTAATACGCGCGTTACATTTTAAAAACTCGACGCGATGTTATTTTCAGACTAACTGTTCTCAACAAAATTCCCTCTTCAAATATAAAATGCCGTTAATCGAGAATTCCGGCGATTCCCTTCGAACAGACTGGAAGGCAGACCGGTCTTTCAGATGAGCGGTGAACTTACTAGAATTCGGTCGGCGACCCTTGCTGAAAGATCTCGAACGCCATGGAACTGGTTTTAGCGTAGGGGTCCCTTGGATATTGCCTACTAGAAAAATACTTATTAGAAAAACATGTTTACAGTTTTGAGTCATATTATGCGTCATTATTTATCTTAACAATATTTTTATCCCTATTCCACTTCGATAGTTTTTCATCTATAATTATTTTTGTATGTTTTCCTTTATTTTTTCTTCTCTGGTTCATTTATTAATTTCCCCTTCAATTTTCATCCCTCCCTTAGTTGGGTCGTTGTTGATGCAGATTTACTCATTTTCTTTTAGTTTTATTTTCCTTTTGTTAAACATTATTTTCTTTTTGTCTTTGTGATTATCTGTTTTTACTACTTTCTGTTTTTTGTGTTGTATTTCCAAGTTTTCCTATTTGTTTTATCTTAAGTTTAATATGTAGTTCTTTCTTCATAAAATTTGTTACTGCTTCTTTAAGTGATTTTATGTCATGTGTATCTATTGACAAATCTTCTATCTACTCTATCCTGCTTTTTGTATATTTTAGTTCCTATATTATTGCTTCTTCTTCTTTTATAAGTTGTTGATTATTTTGGCTTACTTGTTTTACTTTCTTCACTAATTTATTTAATTATTTTCTAAACTCTCGTTTTTCTTCTTTTATCTGGTTTCTTTCTGAATTGATGTTACTTTTTTTGGTTGTTTGATTATGTACCATTAGAATGATTTGATCTAAAGGAGTGTTTTTCAATCTGTGGGTCGCGACTCCTAGGGTGGTTTAGAAGCCTTACTCTCGTGGATGAGAGCTGAGAGAAACAGTTGAGGTTCTTACACAAAAAAAAACACAATTTTAGTGGGAAGTATGTGTTTTTTATTTTTCAAAAGTTTATTGTGGTGCTATTTTTGAAACGTTAATAATCAAATCATTTTTGAATTGCTGTATATTTCTCTTTTTAGTTTGAATGTCTAGTATTGACGAAAATGTCAGTTCACACAAGTATGAGGTAGCGAATTGCACTAATAATTTAAGAGCTTCCCTTGCCAGCTTTGCATTTGTGTTTTCTTTTCATCCAAAATACGTCGACACTTTGCAAATAAAATTCCATTTTAAGCATGCCATCTGCAGCTAAATCTAGAAGACATTCTTTCATTTTTGTTCAGATCTATTGATTTGTCTAAAAAATGGTTTAAAATCTATCTATTGGATGGATCTGACCCATTGTCAGCTTCAGACTGCAAGTCTGGAAGTATGTCAAAAGTTGCTCTTGTAAATTGTGCAAGATCTGTATCATGCAAGGACTGTGAACCGATACTGCAAAACTTTGGTCTGTTGCATTATCTTCAACAATCTTCAACATTTTGTTTTGAGAGAGGTTGACCACAAACGAAGTTTTCAGTGAAATGCTTTTACTTTATATTTAGCTGTTAAAATATTTTCTTCTCTTCCTTGAAGGTTCTTGTTCAAATTGTTAAGGTGACTAAAAATATATGCCAAAAATGGTAATTTTAAGAGCCAAGTAATGTTAGAAAAACGATAAGCATATTCAGATTTTGCATCTTGTAAAAACATTAACAGTTCAGCTCTCAGTTCCAGAACTCTTGTCAATATCTTTCGTTTGGATAGCGACCTGACCTCTGTGTGATAAAGGAGATTTTGACGAAGCGAGCCCACGAGCCCATAAGTCCATACTAGAAGCTAGAGCCTGTCGGTGAAGAAAACAGTGTGTCCAGGATATGTTTGGCATTATCGATTTTAATTTTGCAACGAGTCCACTATCGATCCACTAGCGATACATTTTTTTGGATCAATATTGTAGTCGCATATGCTTTCGAAAAACATATCGTGCAAACACTAGCCAGTAGTGTTTGCAGAAAGTGCTTTGCAAAATAAGATTTCTTCCTTGATACTGTCATCTGCTTTAAAGTCCACAAATACTATAAACTGTGCACATTGCTATGCTTTGTGCCCTCCAAATAAAATTTGGCAGGACCCTGGTCTACCTGGCCTGTCGGCTATACGACCGTTAACGAATCCACTGCCCCTACGAGTCCAACACCAAAGTGAAGGTGCCATGCCACGTATGCAAGAAACGTTTCATGGGGCTCCACCTTCCCCGTAGTACCTGTGTTGCGATTACCTCACCTACCCGTTATCCCACCCACGAGCGGATAGGCGAAGCAGGCAGAGGAATTTCCACCTCGCACGTAGACAGGTCGCCGCCGAGGATCTCTTCTCTACCACTCTTGAATCTCCCGACGGGTACGTGCCGGGGCACCCACACCACGCCTGACACTAGGCCAGGAGAGGTATGTACGGGCCCAGCTCGTTCAACCTCGCCAGGCTCTTTTGGAATGAGAGTAGAGAGGTCCCACAAGAGTCTCGTCTCGGATACTAGGAGTGTAGACCGGTTACCGTGTCGCCTAAGCGACCGTGTGCGTTTCTACAAACCCAACACCTCAAGCGACGGCTCTCCACCTCTCGATTCCTACCCATTAGTCGCCTCTTACGACAGGCAGGGCTTTCTGACCTCGGCCGTATTCTTATCTCCGCGAGCCGAACGGAGAGTTCGACATCTGTTGATTCGTCAAACTGTAAAGCAAAATGTTGGCTATTCTTTAATTTTTCGACTACTTGTTCTTGAATATCCTTGGCCATATCGTTTATTCTGCGTGAAATAGTATTCTCAGAAAGTGGTACGTTTTTGAATTTGTTTGCCTCCTGCCTACTGACCATAATTTCAACCATATTAAGTGCTGCTAGCCAAATAAGATTTTCGGCAATTGTATGTGTTTTCCCTGCTTTAGCTCGATATGTGACTTTGTAGCTAGCTAATAATGTTGACTCGTTGACACTGGATGCCTGAAAATAAACCAAACAATATAAAAGTGAATAGTCTCTAAATGAATAGTAAATAGTCAATAAAAATTAAGGAAGCGGAACCTTCGCACACCGAAATTAAAAATAATCAAAAGTTGTATGCAAACAACAAAGAAACAAACATTAGAAAACATCAACACTAAAAATAGCAATAATTAGAATAGAATCGCTTTAAGCTTATCGCTAATAATGTTAAGCACGAGAAACTACGAGTATTGGAAAGCTTGCAAAAACTAAATATTGATTATCAAGATGTTCAAATAATATCAAGATTATACTGGATATATCAAGATGAAAGAATAAAACTCGAAGGCACCCTGTCAGAGGAAATAAATATTCAGAAGATCTATTCTCTCGACAATGCTATTCAATTTATACTCAGAATATATTTTCCGTGAAGCATTGGAAGATAAGTCAGCTGGAATAGCGATAAATGGAGTTCTTGTCAACAACATCAGATAAGCTGACAATATGGCTATAATAGTCAACAATTTGGGAGACCTCCAGAGACTTGTAAAGTCTATATGCTTAGTATGACACATGGTCTACATATCAACATCAAGAAAACCAAAATGATGGTTATCTCAAAAAAGTTAACAATAATTGCGGACAATTAGTCTCTAATGGACAGGTCATTGAGTTCTCAGTACAAATATCTTGGAGCTGTCGTCAACGAGAAAAACCAACATTCTGAAGAAATTTGTTAGGCACAAGGTACGTTCGTCAAAATGAAAAGACTGTTGACAGCACCATCTATCTCTAGGACTCTAAGAAGCAGAATGGTTAGGTATTATGTTTTTCCTTTGAAATATGCGTTTACAGACGAATTCTCAGAGTGTCCTGGATGGATAGAGTCACAAATCAGGCAGTACGAGAAAGACTGAATATTGAACCTGAAATTGTATTTACTATAAAGAAGAGAAAACTTGAGTTCCTTGGTCGCGTGTCTAGAGGCACAAGATATGAATTTCTTTAGCTTATAATGCAAGAGAAAATAGCTGGACGAAGAAACGTGGGGCGTAGAAGAAGTTCTTGGCTGCGTGAATGGTTTAGAATGACATCGGTCGAATTATTCCGCGCAGCAGTTTCAAAAGTGCAAATAGCCAGCAATCTCCACAGGAGACGCTGAATGCAAGAAGAAGAAGCTTATCGCTTAAGTGCATTGAGGGTGTTAACAACACTTTGTCGAGACTAGGACACATTATTATATTATTATTTACCTGAATTATAGTATTTTGCTGCTAAGAGTTTTCAACTTTAGTTCAAAGAAATCCAACGGCTTATCAGCTTTTTTTTGATGGTTAGTTGTGAGATGCCGCATAAGCTTTGACTTTCAGACTCTCACATGATAAAACATCACCACAAATTACACATTGAGGTTTATTATTTATGACTGTGAATTCCTATTTTAAATAACTGTCATCGTCATGTATATTTTTTCGGGTTTGATTCACCACCACCGCTATTGACAATCATACCAGATGTTAAAGGCTGCGATCTTTTGAGAAATCCTTTTTACAAACGCGCGGAGCAAGCGAAAAAACAATAAAATAAACTGATATAAGGTTGAATGCTCGAATAAATGAACTTTGATAAAATAAAGGCAGATATCGAGCACAGTTTTATTAATTAAATCTTGCCCTGTACTTTCGCTCACTAGAGCATCTTCAGGGGCATCTGAAATAAGTCAAAAAACGTTTTTTTAATTGAAGAAATTGATTAACCTCGATAAAAACTCGAAGTTAATGGATGATAAAAGTTTTTTTATGATTAACGTTTTAGACTTACTTCGTCAGTTTTGGGCTATCCAACAGTCCCAGAATGTCATAAACATAAAATTAAAGATTTAATGAATAAAACTGTGCTCGATATCTGCCTTTATTTTATCAAAGTTAATAAAATAAACGTGTGTACTCATCTTTGACTGCGCTTAACTGAGTGAGATGAGATGAGAGTTAAAACAAAAGAACGCGCGGGGAGCTTACTGTCACCGCAACGACAATGCGGTGTGGCAACGTCGCCGTCGCCACGCAGTTTGGCCCGCGTGAATAACAGATAAATGTACCAAAATAGGAAAAAATCATTTCTTAACTCATGTGGTCTTTTAATTAAATTATTTTCATGGCTTTCTATGACACAAGGGGGTCGCCAGAATATTTCAACCTGTAAAGGGGTAGCGAAATCAAAAGGATTGAAAAACACTGGTCTAAAGAAATTAGAGATTAAAGATTATGATCTATAAAACCATCATTAGATCAATATTATACTATGGATGATAGACATGGATAAAAGAAACACACAAGAAGAAAATTATGGAAAAAAAAGAAGTTATGGAAAAAAAAGATCTTTCGACCGGAGAATTAAAACTGAATGTTCAAAGAAATACCTATCTCGGAATTCAGCAGGCATCAGAGATTTTGATAAGCTGGTCATGTAGTGAGAAAATATGACGACAGATTGCCGAGAAGAACTCTGAGACCAAAAGGGATGAAAGGCAAAGGGTAGGCGATGGACGTTTATAGACCCTTTAGACAAGCGCGTGAGATAAGAAATATAAAAGTTATTATAAATGTTTATAGGCTAAAAAGTAAGCCCTTTACCAAAAATTGAAGCCTCAAAGAGTGGAATTGCGATATGCTAAATATCTACATATATAAAAAAAAACAAAGTTGTTAACATATATAAATTACTGCAAAAATAAGAGTTTTATGTAATTATCTCGGTCAATTGTTTATTTATTTTAATTTAAAAACAATTAAATTAAAGAACTTTTTAAGATCTTTAGCATTTATTTGAAACATTCTCTAAAATATATAAGAAACGTTTTATTGTTTAAAAAACAAAGTAAAATCAGATGTACGTCGTCAAGGATTTGTCATCACATCAGTATCCCTCATAAAAAGGTATGTATATGAGGTATGTTTTAGACCATTCAAAAACCTGTATAAGATTGTTTCAGTTTTTTTTCCTTTACTGGCCTAATAGGGAACACTGTATTAGTGTATATCCAATACTCGATTCAGCTATGCTGAAATGGATATAAATATTTATTAAAGATGAGGAAGTAAGACGAAAAAGCCTAATTTAATTTTGGTTCTTGAAACTGTATTATATATGTTTATATACTATACACACTAGTTTTATGTTTTTATTGTATACGAATTGTAAATAGAAGCTTTAATAAATAACTTGTTTTGTGTAATATGAACACCTGGTTCGTTAGACGGATTTAGTTTGCTCGACTAACTGCTGGACGTGTCTAAACAACGCTTTAGCCGCTGTACACAGTTTATTTTGAATTGTTGTAACTTGCGAACTTCTCATTTCCACTTAATATTCAGATATTTGCTTTACCACTTTGAGATAGAAATATAATTATTTATATATACACACATTTCAAATGACATCGAATGAACTGTCTAAATTTTAAAACTACACCAGGCCCGAAATTAGCCCTCGATCTAGGGGACGATCCAATAATGTACCTAGCTCGAAATGGGCTCCCAACCCATGTTTGAAAAAAACTTGTTTCTTAAAGCTGGAGGAGAGTCAACAATTTAAAATTTTTGAGCAGTTTGGAATCATCGCACCAATTTATGCATATATTATACAGGGTGGTCCTTAAGTAATTGTACAAACAGAAACCATAGATTATGCACTTTAAAATATTACGATTTAAGCCAACTTGCTTTAATAAAATGTTGATATTAAGAAAGACACAGGGTGTTAAAGTGGAAATTTGAAATTTTATTTTTCGCTATAACTTTTATGTTTGTAAATATTTTTGGACAAAAATTTACAGTTGGATGCTTTTGAATAGGATAAATTATAACTTTATACATACTTTAATGTAAAAAATATTAAAGATACATTATTTTTACAAAGAAAAGGTATACTTGTTAGTAACCTCAAAATTTATCCGTTTTCAAGATAATCGCATTTTATAAGTCAGCTGCATAATAATATTCTAAGTTTGATATTTGTGCGGTAAAGCACTGAATACTTGTAGATAAGTATAATTCACAGTTTATTCTTATTAAAACAACTTAAATATGATAATATAACATCACAAAATGCTTTGTTATGGGTGCTAAATGTCTTATTGGACAAAAGATTTTTCATCTTCTTCTTTAGGTGCCGTGTCCGTATTCAGATGTTGGCCGTCATCATGTTTACAATTCCCCTTTTCTATCGCTTCTTAAGTTTCTATAATGGAGTTGTATTACTTTTTCTCTATTGTAAAATGCTAAAAATCCAAAATATGTGGTTTATGCAAGATGGTACACCACCACATTCTAGAGAGAAGGCAGTTAGAACATACTTAAATACAACTTTTCTGAACGTTGGATTGGTCGTGGTAGTCATATTCCTTGGCAATGTGGTGAGATATTGATATCATTATTTAATTAATAAAAAATCCGAAAAAAATACTTATTATTCATTACGTAAATTGTTTACCCATTTTTATTAGGACAGATAGAAACTAGAGCACAGGTATTGAATAACACATATGTGTCTTGTTTCATAATACTTTTGCTACAAATCTAACCTTTAAAGACTCAGCATTTTTACAAAAACATCATCGTTGGCCTAATAACCGATATTGTTATAAATATAGTAAACAAACAGGCAATTTAGTTCAGCATAATATTAGTTCGTTAGTAAATCATAATAGTCCATTTGTTCGAGATGTAATTATAGTTACTCGTAAGCTGTAACGTAATCATATAAATAAGTAATGTCATCGATAGGTTATTCCGGGTGTCTATAAGTAACCGATATATCACAGTTTAAAACATTATTTAACCGCTGCGACAAATAAGATGTAGTTCCGTAATATACCATAAGATTTGGATATGTATCCAAAAGAATATATTCATCCATTATACATTATAGCCACCACGTAGCCCAGAATTTAATCCGGATTTTGGTGTTTGGGGCGCATTAAAACAACGTGACTATAAGAATCTCTAAACATTCACAACCAACTATGGGAAGAAATAAATACTGTAGCAGTTTCTTTAGAACTAATGATGCTATTTAATATGAGACGATCTTTTATGGAATATATTGACAAATTAATTAAAGAAAATGGTAGACATACCGAACACTTATTTTGACAAAAAGTTATGTTATTTAGTTCTACTATAAAAATAGTTTAACTATTTCTTAATTTGGTTTGTAAACAAAATGTTTTGATTATGACTCTAATTTACGTAAAACGTAAAATGTTTGATGTAAAATTCTATTATTCTGTTATTTTGTCAAATCCTATTATTAATTATCCTGCTGATATATTTATTTTATTTAATATTTCGTTAACTATTAACTTTAGTTAAAGGTATTTTGTACCAAAATTCAGAAGTATTAATGTTTTTGTCTATTTTTTCGTCGTTGCCTGTAGTAATTGCCTTAAGTCAGAATTATGCAGCTGATTTGTAAAATGCGATTATCTCGAAAACTGTTGAGTTTTGAAGTTAATAACAGGTATACCTTTTTTTTGTTAAAATAATGTATCTTTAATATTTTTTATCCCAAATACAAGTAACTGAAAGAGAAAAAAAGTTAAGTGCAAATTTATACCACATATGAGACATATGTGGCGCCCTCTATCAGTTACAGCAAAGTGTGCATCAAATTATAATTTCTCATATTTAAAAGTACCCAGTTGTAAATTTTTATACATAAATGTTCACAAACATAAAAGGTATAGCGAAAAATAAAATTTTTAATTTGCACTTTAACACCCTGTATCTTTCTTAATATCAACATTTTATTAAAGCAATTTCTCTTAAATCGTAATATTTTAAAGTGTAGAATCTACTGTTTCTTTTTGTACAATTACTTAAGGACCACCCTGTATAATAAGTTTTCGAATGTCCTTTTGTGAATAATTTTTCCAGAATAATATCTATGAGTTGCTTAAAGGTCTTTAGTGCAGCTAAATCATTGCGAATTCGTCGAACAAGCATATTCCATAAGTTCACAAAGGTGTTTAGGCCAATACTGACTTTTCTATAAGTTCAATTTATTATTAATTAATAGATATCATCGGGTAAAACACGTGCGGTATCTGGTCTGGCCTTATCATGCTTAAAGACAAAACCAGAGCTAATACTGTATGCAACGGCACACATTTATTAGGACAACTTTAAGCTTTATTAAGGTTACTTTGGATGATTAAAATGTCTGTTTGTTTATCGAAAATAAATGCAGAGCAAATTGTCACAGATCCATTACCAAATCGGTTGCCTTCATATTATAACTTATGTTTATCTCTTATGTAACTCATATTTATGATTATGACTCAAAAATTTTAGTTAAAATCTTAACTGCAAATTAAAATATTAGGAATAATACAGTGCGCGCCAAAATTAACGCATGATGTTAAAATTATAATTTCAGTCGTAATGAAACAATTTTTGATTGTTCTTTTGTTCTTCAAGGTTGCTTTTAGAACATCTAAAATGAAAAACTTTTCTTTTTTTATGAAATATGTATTGCAATAAAACTACCCATCATAAATAAATGAGGGAATTGAGAAGTTTAAGAAAATTAAACTAGTAGCGAGTATTGCCTTCTCTGGCATTTATTACTGCTTGACGACGATATTTTATACTGAGAATTACCGTTCTTATTTCATCTTTATCAATTTGATCGCAAATTTCAACTAATCGCAAAAACAGTTATCTATTGTGTTTGATGCGTTAAGTAGCTTTCGTAGTTGTCTCGCTGCGATGTCCCAAACATGTTCTATTGAGTTGAGGTTGGGACTTCTCGCAGGCCAAACCATGGCAGGAATCCCAACCTGCTGACGATATTGCTGCACAATTCTTGAACTGTGTGGCCTAGCATTATCTTGCATAAGCATGAAATTACCCCTAGTAAATGGTGCAAACGGCACGACATTGTCTTCTAAAATGTCTGTATTGTACATGTGTGATGTAAGCCGCCCGTGATTTATTCTAACTCCGTAGCAGCCTCCAAATTAATCCCATCCCACACCATTACCGAGCCGCCACCATACTGTACAGTCGCTACAGTGTTACACTGAACTATCGTTCTCCAGGCCTTCTGTACACTCTGTTCCGCCTGTCATCAGAAAAAAAACAGTACCTGGATTCATCGGTGAACAATATTCTTCTCCAATCGTCATTATTCCAAACAACATGTTCACGAGCAAAATGCAATCTTTGTCTTCTATGATCTCTGGTCAATAATGAGCCAGTGGATACCCTTCCAGGGCGCAGGTCATTTGCAACAGGTCATCTCTTTATCGTATTTTGGCAAAAATTTATTTTGTAGAGAAGTACTGGTAACAAACCTTTGTCTCAGTGTACGAAGTGTCAAAAACCGGTCTTGATTAGGAGTTTTAACACTTCTACGGCCTTGACCGGGTCTTCTTGAGTTACTTCCAGTAACAGTAAAACGTGTTACGACTCTTGAAATGGTTTACTGAGTGACATTAAACCGTTCAGCGAGTTCAACTTGATGGTATATTTCTTCGCGAAGAGTAACGATTCTAATACAGTCAACTTTTTAATAAATTTCCATTTTTTTTGCTACTAGTGCTTCATTTCAAAGGAAAAAACGTATTTCAACCCAACTAAATTCGAATTAAAATGAAGCACAACTAGCATGTTTTAATTTGCTTGCAAAAATGATAAAAACATTAGCGTTTTTTACCGTTCTTTTTGGATAAATTTTAAAATATACCAGGGAGGTATATTTTAAATATATCACAAAAATTGAAACATTAAAATTTGATTTACCAGGATTTTTAAAATTATGCGTTAATTTTGACGCGCAGTGTATTATTTATAACTTTACACAATTGTTTTCTTTGATGATTGCTGACTATAATCTAACCCTGTATCCATGGCGGCGAATCGGAGTATCCCTTAAATTATAAGGGACAACAGATTCACATTCTAAAATAATGTTTGACTAAAACCAATTTTTTTTAATAAACTTGCCATTTAATTTGCAAACTGTAAAATTTTACAATAGGTAAATGTTAATGACAGTAACAAAAAATTAAGGAAAACTGTCCAGTAGAAGTTTCCTTTTACTTATCTAAGTTTGGGTTGGGGAAACTTAACTACTACGCAACACTACAGAACACTACACATTACTACACAACACTACACTATAGAACAGTACTAAGGTTCGAAAATCTGAGAGGCAGATCAAATAGAAGATACCTTTTTAATCTTCGCTGGACGGGACGTGTCATTAGGGGAGCCAATGCGTTCGTCATACGTCTGGGAGAAGTAGGATATTTCTTATTTGATAGATTGCATTTTAAGATCACGAGCAATAACACTGTTAGTTACGTACCATAGAGCCTTTTCGATAATCATAAGTACTTTGAACTGGAATCTTTGTAGGATTTCGATGTTTGAGTGGGATGTTGTCGCCCACAATTGAATTCCGTAGCTCCATATCGGTTTTAGGATGGCTTTCTACTTCCAGGTGCCATCTCCACTGCGGAGGTTGGCAATCATCATAGCTATTCTAATTTTTGAGGCAGTAGCTCTAAATAGTTGTTTTGAGCTGCATCCAAACCATTCTCTCAGATTCTTAAGCCATGAAATTCATCTTCTTCCGATGCTTCTTCTGCCATCTATCTTTCCTTGCATTATGAGTCGCAGGATGCCATACTTCTCGCCTCGCATCACATGTCCGAGATACTGTAGCTTTCTTTCTTTAATTGTAAGTTCAACTTCCTTCTCTTTACCTATTCTTCTCAGTATTTCATTGTTCGTAACTCTATATACACAGGAAACCCTCATAATTTTTCTATAGGTCCACATCTCAAAGGCGTTAAGTCGTCTCATTGCGTCTAGATTTAACGTCCATGATTCCACTCCATAGTATAGTACACCGTATACGTAACATTGGGATGGCTTTGCAATGATTGATTGATGAATTGATTGATGTAATTTGCAAGTTTTAAGTCCAGCTGCTTTCTCTTGGCAAGTGTATGTGTCCTCCAAATTAATCGTTGTTCCAGATGGATTCGCAAATATTTTGCATATTCTTTTTGGTGTAATAACTGACCATTTAATGCCTACAGTTTCGTCTTCTCGTTCACACTTCCTGCATAGCGGTGTGTCTACTATCCCCAGTGTATGGAGGTGTTTGCTTAATTGACAACGACCAGTTAAAAAACCAACTGTCAAGCGTAGGTTTTTCCTGAAGTACTTCTTTGATGCTGAATGTTCAAGGTTACTTAGTGTTACCCTGGCAAGAAATCCTTTTCCTTTTTCCCATCTTTTCATGGTTTGCAATGCGGTCAGCAATGCGGTTGCTTTTATTCCTATTGTGTCCTTTAACCTACCTCAGGATGATATAAATTACCATCTAAAGCTTGAGTTAGTGACTAGTGACACTCCGTTACTAAACCTGATGCGACACGTGGTCTATTCAAGGTAAGTAGTGCTTGTCTGCTATCTGTGCAGATTATTATAGTTTTCCCGACAGTACTTTTTAGGGTTATCTCTTTTGCGGCTATGGAGATACCAGCCAATTCTGTCTGAACTACGTTGGTATTTTTGCCCATACCCCACTTTATTCTTAGGTTCAGTAATCTGGAGTATATCCCGCATCCTAAGCCTTCTTCCATTTTGGAGCCATCGGTGTATATGCAATACGCATTTGCCACGTTTGTCTCCCTATACTGTCTTGTTTCGATTCTGTAGGGCTTGTAAAAGACAAACTTTGATTTAATTGAGTCTCAGCCTGCCTGTAGCAGGGTTAGCGCATCCAGCTCTGCCCGCCAAAAACGAGTTCTTAATTGTCCCATTCCTACATCAAGATTTGCACCAGCTGAGCGCAGTCGCATCATTGTCACCAGCACCACCTCTTTGAAATATATGTCTAGAGGCGTGATGCCAATGAGCAGTTGGTGTTGTTTTCATGACACCTGTTATATTTATGCAAGCCATTCGCTGAATGCCAGGTTTTTAGACAATAGGAAATAACATTTAAGTGAGTCTTCAAGATTTGAGAAGCAATGACAGGATGTTTGTGAGATGCAATAACAGCGGTATCATCTGCATATGTTGCAATGGTTATATTTTTGCTAGTGGGAAGATCAGCTGTGAGATGATATAGAGAATCGGACCAAGTACACTCCCCAAGTTATTGGGTGTAGAGTTGTAGTTTTGTCTTGATATCTTACTTGAAAGTCTATTTTGAAGGTAGGATTTGAGGATAACGACAACGACAAGACAAGAGTTTGCCAACAAGCAACTTTTGGGAATTCCCTTGCAAATTTTAAAATCAATAAGATCAGGGATTTTAGTTCTGTTGGTTGGCCATTAGGTTGGTTCACTTGTTGATTTGAAATCAAAATTTTTGTTTTCTGTTGCTTTTAATAGTTGTCTGCCTTTTGGTGTTATTAATCTAGAGTCTCATTGTATACACTTGTCATTATAATCCCCAGCCGCAAAAATCTTTTGCGAAGTGTAGTAAACAGCTGCTCATATTGTTCGCTAGTTATTGAGTGCCTTGATGGGCTATATATTGCAGAAACTGTCAGCGAACCATGCCACTCCTCTATGCTTATATTGGTTGCTTGTATGTGATATTTTAATATTATTTTAGTTCTGTGGAACTCCATTACTCTACAACTCCATTCTGTGGAATTGGCTGCCATTTCTCTAAAATGGTCACTTTGAGTTGTTTTAAGGTAAGAGGAGCAGGTACCCGGCTTCGAATACTCCTACCCAGCCTATCCCAAATATGCTCGATGGGATTTATGTGCTGGTCATGCCATATGGGTAATATTAACTTCATTTAAATATTCTCTGACAATGCAGGCGGCATGAGGGCGTGCACTGTAATGCATCAGTGTGAAGTTTACTCCAATAAATGGTGCATATGGGACAACATAATTTTGCAGTATCTCATTTATGTACCTATGGGCGATCAGAGATCGCCTAGAGATAACGTACAATTCTGTACGCGCCTCCGAAGATATACCAGCCCACACTATAACTTATCTTCACTATCTCTTCCTCAATCTCTTCCGCGACTAATTGAGGAACGTAGACAAAATCTGGACTCTTCGGTAAACGTAACATTTCTCCAGTCGTCTGCATTCCAAGCGCGATGTTCCCTAGCAAAATATAATCTGACTACACGATGTTCCCAGGAAAATTCAGGTCCTGTAGCTAGTATTCGAGCATTAAGATTAGCCTCATTTAACAATCTTCTAAAGAATTTGCATTGCTGACATGTTGAAAACTGTTTCTAACCTCTATAGCAGTTGAATGACGATTTCTTAGTTCTCAAGACACTATAAAACGGTCGTCCCGATGAGATGTTCCAGGACATCGGGTGTAAACTTCTATCTCTAAAAAGCGAGTAAAGGCACGTTGCACTGTACTGCATGAAACGCCGTGCCTGTCAGCTACGTAGACTTAACTTCTTCCGTCCTGAGTAAGAGCAACAATAGATGTGTAGTATTTTTATTAATCTAATTTATGGTCTTTATTTATTATCAAAGGTTCTACATTTATAACACTTACAAGTTTATTAGAATCTTTATATATTTATTACAGTTTACATGAATGGGTATACTAGTCAGTGCTTGTTAATGTAATTATGCACATAAGTATATACTTAGACCTAAGTAAACCCGCGGGATAGGTATCTTTTTTGTATTTTTTTTGGCATAAAATAATCGCTTTGCTTGCTTAGAAGTTTAATTTAATAAAGCAAATTCCAAACTTCAATATTGCATGATAAAAATCATAAATAAAAAAAATCTTTCAAAATTTTCTTATATTCAATCAAATCAAGCAAATTTTAATTTTAAATTATTGCCCCCTTATTCCCCCCGAAAAATACCGCTAGCTGGCTTCAATTCTGTCCGTAGGTAAGAAAACTCTGTAGTTTTCCCCTTTAAATTTAGTCGGAATGAGTTTGACGTTCTTTTGAATGACTCTTTATCTGATGTATTTAATCGTATTAAAAAGCTTAATATTTTGTATTTTCTTCTATTAAATAAACACTTGTCTGCAAGTTTTACTCACCTTTTATACATAAAATCATGACAGTGATCTTCGACAACCAATTTTGTTGTTAAAATAAAGATGAACCCAATAAAAAAACCAAATCCGGAATATTAATTAATTGTTAACGTTAATAATGAGATTCTAACAAAAACACTTAAGGATACGTACGTGTGAATTTAATAAGGGTATCGGGGAAACATATTGCACGCGCTGGATTCACGGAAAAGCTTATACGAGACTACCGAATAAAAATGCTTACAAATAATACTGAAAATTAAACCACAAGGTGGAAACTGACTAAAGTTTTAAAACAATTGACAATGAGCCTCTGGAATATCAAAAAATTATCGCGACAATCCTTGAACGCCGGCAGACGGACGTTCATGTCTTTGATCATGTGTCGTTTATTTGTGGTTGTGCTACTTGTCATAGGACAAATAATTCTTCATGAATATTTCTAGAAATAATTCTTGCGTAATAACCCAAAAGCTATAAGTATATGATGAATTAACAAAAGAGGCCGATTATTAATACACATCTCTGAATTTTATTCAACAATCCAAATACCTTCGTCAAAAATTATTATCCGAGATATTTGTAAAATTATTATGAAAGTAGGTACATAAAAAAAGCGTTACTTTGAGCTATGCTACATTAAATTTTACACAGTTTATGCAAAATTAATGATTGAAGGTCCAAAAATGTCAATTTTTCGCTATATATAATTATTTAATGAATTAATTAATTTAATGTAATTTAATTAATTATTATAACTTACTTACATAAAAATTATTTTTTTTTGTGCAAAAATCATTATATTTTAGCTCTGTTAATTATAAATGGAAGCAGGCTTTGTAAGATACGATCGGTCAATTCGTTTTCGAGATACGTTTAATTATTTATAAAAATTATTTTTTGTAAATAAACTTTTTAAATTGTTTATAAACTTTGCAAGGCCAGAACTTTTTTTATAAAAAAGATAGAGATCTAATTCAAACGGATTCTTTTTTTTTTATCAATTATATTTTTATGTAGAAATAAAAATATTTGATTACACAATGTTTCAACCCCTAATTAATTGCTTTGAAATGGGGGCAAATTTTGCGTTATAAGTTAATTAAACTACAACGCGCCCTAAACATTACACACATTTTTAAAATAGAAGTGGCGTTAGCTTAATTTGTTTAAAAAATCGCAGCTACTTGGTTTATAACAATTAAGAATTAAATTCGGCGCCATTTTTTATAAGGATATCATTTTTTTTAAAAAAACACTATTTATAGTCAAAAACATAAGCAAAGTTGACTGTTTTTTTCGAGTAGCCAAATTGGCTCGGTGGTGAGGAAATCTTCTGTCGGCCGGCGAGAAAAAATTCGTAACTTGAAATCCCAGGGACTCAGAAAAATTTATCATATCTCCGTTTAATATGCATCATTTTGGCTCATTTTTTATCTGGGAAAGCGGAAAATTTTGTTAGCAATGCCGATATTTTTTTAGGTGCGATTAAAACTTTATTAACTACAGTTGAGTACATGGTTCTTTACCCGTGCGTCTATAATACCTGGTGAGATAAAACACATACTTTTTATATAGCATCTTTGTCTTCCACACATGAAACTAAAAACAAACCAACTACCGCCTATTATTAAGTACAGAAACACGTTATTTGTATGAACGCTCTAGACTCAGTACATCGAAAAGAGATAGGTACAAAAAAGACGCTTGGAGACATTTTCAGATTTTAAGTACAATTTGTGACGTTTCTCGTTTGTTTACTTGTGGCTGTCAGTTTGTTTTCTTGCTGTTTTTGCATTAAGAAATTATTTATATTACACAAACAGTTTTCACAACTAATTTTATTCTGGAGCTTGAAATTTTATGTGTGTGTGTTTGGAAAGTTGGCTTAGAAGCTAGTCCTGTAGCCACAGAATTGTAATATAAGATTAGTACATATATTTCTCTACTGTCTAAGGAAAGTAAATTGGTGATGTTTATGGAAGTCTAAATTTTAAGATCTGATAGTTTTGAATACAGCTGATCTGTTCCATACTTGTGTTTATCGCACTTGAAAAGAATATGGTTGATGTCAAATTGTCTATGTATTATCGCATGAGCATACCCCACAAGGGGATAATATTTAACTTAGCCAAGTGAGCTGGGAATGCACCGTGATTAGTGTTCAAACGTGTAATTGTTGCTGTCGACTTCTTTGGCACTGCGTATTTAAAAATATGGGCAATATCTTGTGGTAAAGAAGGGTGGATAGAATAATATTGATTATTTGAGTTCGTTGCTATGTTCGTTACATTTTTTTTCCATTTTATTAAAATTCTGTTATTATAATGTTGCTGTAAGTCATCCAATATGAATATAGGTACATATAAAGGTACATATTAGGAAAAGGTAAAATGGGCCATATTGTGCTTCACCCCTTTCAAATCACCAGGGCCTGACGGCATATATCCAGCCGTACTATGGTGGGGACTGGATATCCTTCTGCCGCACCTCGTGGAAATATTCAGAGCCTCTTTGGTTCTGAGATATATTCCTAGGAAGTAGAGAGAGGTACGTGTGGTCTTCATACCAAAACCAGGTAGGATGGACTACACCCTACCAAAGGCTTTTCGACCAATTACCCTAACATCCTTTCTGTTGAAAACGATGGAAAGGCTATGCGAGAGGTACATAAGGGATGAAGTTCTGGTCCATAACCCACTTCACCCAAATGTAGTGGGAAGAATTGAAAGATCGCTGGATAATAAAGAGAGAGAGAGAGAGAAATAATCAAATCCACCCTAGGTATATTCATAGACATTGAGGGAGCGTTTGATAAAACCACATTCCCAACCATCATCCAACAGCTCAACGTCAAGAATGGCCGTAAGCGAATGGATATTCAGTATGCTCTCTAATAGAGCAATAAGCATAAATGTAGAAGACGTTTCTGTTAGAGGCATAGTTCTAGATACCCTGGTTGACGAACTCAGCAGCAACGGTTTCTACACAATAGCCTATGCAGACGATATTGCTGTCCTGCAAAGCGGTAAGTTTCAGAACACACTATGTGAGAGATCACAAGTTGCTCTCCAACTAATAGAAATATGGTGCTAGGAACACTCACTATCTATAAATCCTAAGAAAACAGAGATGGTCCTCTTTACCAGGAAAAGAAGAATCACGGGCCTAATACCCTGAAGGATTCAAAACTACAGTCTAAATTTTTCTGACGAGGTGAAGTACCTTGGTATTACCCTTGACAGGAAGTTAACATGGAACTCACACTTAGATGGTAGAGTGCAATGCTAACTTACGGAGCTATTGCTTGGGTACCAAAAGTGCTACAGGCAACAGCGATTAACAAACTAAACCATATTCAGCGGATGGCTTGCATAAATATAACAGGTGCCTTGAAAACAACACCAACTGCTGCAATGGAGCTGATCATTGGCATCACGCCTCTAGATATATATGTCAAAGAGGTAGCGCTAGTGACAATGATGCAACTGCGCTCAGCTGGTGCAAACCTTGATGTAGGAATGGGACAATTGAAAACTCGTTTCTGGCGGGGAGAGCTGGATGCGCTACCACTGCTACAGGCAGGCTGCGACTCAATTGAACCAAAGTTTGTCTTTAACAAACGCTACAAAATCGAAACAAGACAGTATATGGGGACAAACGTGGCAAATGCCTATTGCATATACACCGATGGCTCCAAAATGAAAGAAGGCTCAGGATGCGGGATATACTCCAGATCACTGAACCTAAGAATAAAGTGGGGTATGGGCAAAAATGCCAGCGTAGTTCAGACAGAACTGACTGGTATCTCCATAGCCGCAAAGTAGATAACCCAAAAAGGTATAGCAGGGAAAACTATAATGATCTGCACAGATAGCAGACAAGCGTTACTAATCTTTAATAGATCACACGTCACATCAGGTTTAGTAATGGAGTGTCAGGAGTCACTAACTCAGGCTTCGGATGATAATACCATCATCCTGAGGTGGGTTATAGGACACAATAGGAATAAAGGCAACCGCATTGCTGACCAATTATCTAGGAAGACGGCAGGCCTAAAACTCTTAGGACCTGGGGATCTTTTTGGTTGGTCAACTATAACAATCGCGGAAATTGTCAAATCTCACTCCTATACGCAAACCGTAAAAAGATGGAAAGAAGGGCAAGGATGTAAACTTGCCAGGGTAACACTAAGTAACCTTGAAGAGTCAACATCAAAGAAGTACTTGGGAATGACCAGGAAATACCTACGTTTGGCAGTTGGTTTTTTAACTGGTCATTGTCAACTAAGCAAACACCTCCACACACTGGGGCTAGCAGACACACCTCTATGTAGGAAGTGTGAACGAGAAGACGAGACTGTAGAGCATGTCGTATTTGAATGCCCGGAGTTATCGTTAATACGAGAGTACGCGTTTGGCGAGGCCTGGCCCACACCTGCCCACATAAGAGAGATGTCTCCTGGTGACTTGTCCACCTTCCTAGAAATGGCAGGAGGACAATGAGCTAAGGGTGACAGCTCCCTGGGAGGATGCACAATGGGTCAATTGCGACCTAAGTGCTGTGAAACTTAACTAGCCCTCCCTAATCTATAGATACATATAGGTACATATAGTCCATCATGGACAGCATTTAAATTTTATTTTGCCAGTTATTTACATACTAAGTTAACCTCATTTCCCTAGTTAAAGAAACGTTTTGTGTAGCTAAATTTCCGCAAAATTGAAAGAAATGACAAAAAGAAAATATTTTATTGAATTTTTTTAGACTATGCCTGGAAAAACTCTTACTTCACCAGCACAAGAACTCGTTTTAAATTTAATCGAGTACTTTGAATTAGAAAAAAGAAGTGGGGTCCTTTGGAAGCGTTGTCATTTGTTCAAGGGGTACAAAAAGTACAATTGTCAGATGTGCACTATTATAAAGTTATAATGATAACAAGCATATATATTATTAATATTAATATTATTTATTTACCAACTTTGTTACATAACTAAATGTTTATAATTAGAAACTTTTTATTTTTAGTTTTTTTCAATTTTAATTAAAAATATTGATTCTGAAGATGATGAAAATGAAATAAGAGAAAGAAAAATATACGTTTAAAATCTTGCAACAATATTATTTGAGCTAAATAATGTTTCATTCTTTAAATAATTTTACTGTTCCTATTACATCAACACACTGTAAATATTATTGTATATTTAATTATATTTTTTTATAAATTGTTTATTTATTTAACAATCACTAATGATATTAAATAATTTATTAAGCTACTTCAAATGTAGTCGTAATTCTGCACCAAAATTTTAAAGCACAACTGACATTTTACATTCTATTTATTTGATAACTTCAAATTTTATAATATAATCCCTGATCGGAGCAGTAGCCACTTTTTGTCACTTGCTGTTGATATTGATCGAAAAAATTATATTGATCGAAATAACTAAATTCAAAAAAGTATTGAGCTATTATCAAGTACTTGTATTTAAAGTTTCCTTCAGGACTGTTACGATGGGTAATACACTTTCGAGAGCTGCTGAAAGGGGATACTAGAATATCTAGAATATATAGAATATAGAAATGGAGTACCAAAATGAGGAATTTGTGGAACCCCCTCGGTAGAAGTGAAAATATCTATGAAAAAACTAAAAAAACCACAAATTTTCAGACAGCGATGGCATCCCAGCAGAGTTATTTAAATACGATAGAGAGTAGATCACCAAGGTGATGCAAAAAATAGTTAGTCAAATTTGTTCTGAGGAGCAAATGCCTGAGGAATGGAGCTTAGGCTTAATATTTCCGTTACACAAAAAGGGGGACCACATAGAATGCAATAATTACTTAAATACAGCATATATGATACTAGTTGTCAATAAATCGTCATCTACAGTCATTAAATTTTTAAAATAATAAACTTTTTGCATGTAAACCAAGTAAATATAAAGTATGATCTGGTACACTTCTGACCTGACATCATGTTTTTGTCTATACTTATATATATATATATATATATATATATATATATATATATATATATATATATAAGGAAAATATATATAATGAAAAAGACAGTTAAGATTTGATTTCACGTACAGTGCGTCTGTTCTTCAGAGACGGCTATACACACATATATATATATATATATATATATATATATATATATATATATATATACATATATATATATATATATATATATATATATATATATATATATATGTACATATATGTATATTTATATGTATATATATTATAGTAAATCTATTTTTATCCATACTGCCCTATAATATTTCGTATGTCACTATACGTTAAGTAATAACGAAGATGCTGTGTAGTGCCCTTTTGGTAGTCGCCTGTTTGTTTTTTCTTTCTTAATATATTCGTTATTTCCTCCCCTTTCATTTGCTATGTGGCATGTTAGGATTCGTTCAGTTTTTTATTTTGTGCTCAGCCAGAGGCCTTCTTTAAGTCAATAAATAAAAATATCTCTTATAGTAAATCTATTTTTATCCATAGTGCCCTATGATATCTCGTATGTCGCTATACGTTCATTAATATATACGTTCATTACGTAACACTCAAGTGACATTTTTACCTAAAAGTACCAATTATGTTGCGAAAATTACCGGAAAGTCGGTAAAATCACTTTGATATTGTTTTAATCGTGTTTGCGATAATAGTAAATAAAACAAGAGATTTCTAACTCGCAATAATAAACTTTTACTGCTAATCTTACAATTTTTACGTTTTCTCTACTCCATTCTTACATATATTTTTTGCTTTATCTCTTATGGTTTTTCTCATACATTCTTGTGTTTTAACTTTTTCTTTATAATAAATTCATAAACTAATATATTTATTTCTGCATTTGCCAAGACAATTAGAAACGGAAATTTAACTGAAATAAAACATTTAATTCAAATTAAAATCGTATTCTTAAGAAAAATTAGAAATAAAATCACCAGGTAGGTATCTTCTTTTTTCTGTTTTTGAACCATGACATCACTTGCATTTGATCATTCTTGTTTAAACTGTGGTCACAAAAAAGTATTTCATATTTCGAAATGTAAGAGCTGCTTCAATTCTGTACTTGATCTCTTTACTTGGATCTAGTTGGTCTGCAATGTAGCATCCTAAATATTTAAAATTAGTAACTCTCTGAATATTTTGCTGATCTATTTATAGGGAAGTATTGTTGTGAGGTTGGCGACTAAAATCATAAATTTTGTCCTAGAAACATTCATAGAAACGTAGATCTTTACCATCAATGACAATATGTGCAAAAGCGTTCTAGACTTCACTCTAAAGCCTTTTCATAATAGAAGAAATCCACATAAATATCTTTACGTTAGTCTCGACATTTTTAGTACATTTAGTACATTTAAGCCAAAAAGTGCCTCGCTGGTAGCCAGCGCACTCCTAAATCCAAACTGGGTTTCACAGGTCTATTTCTTAATGAATATTGCGAAATGTGTGAATCATTAGAGTAATTAATCTGTATTTGTCGAATCTTTTTACCCGCCGTTTTGTCGGAATTGTTATAAAAACATACTTCAACCATTCCACAGTTATTTTTATTCATATATATATATATATATATATATATATATATATATATATATATATATATATATATATATATATATATATATAAGAAATACTGGATATTATTGACTGTCGATATAAACAAACAACACAGTTTATTAGGGCTGCAGTCAGTAGGTTTGGCCGGGATGTTATAGAAACACTCTTTTGACTTTTGGTCGAGCTTTCGGAATTCTTTTATTCCTTCTTCAAGACACTGGAATTAGAAGAAAGTGTAAATATTTACAACATATCTCAAATTGTCATTACAACTTACTAGTCGTTGAGATTATTTTTGCAAAGCTACGACACTCAACATTAAAAACACACATATTAAAAATGCCATTTTAAAAATTTTTCATTAATATAATGGCAAGAACTCCTAATTACTTTTTAATCACACTATTTTTGTTGTTTTTTTCTGTTCTCTATGGATCAGTCAAACACACCATGAAAAGATGTTACTAACAAAATTTTAACTTTCCAACTAAATTTTAAAATGTATATTGTCCATTATTTTAAATGTTATATTTTATATGTGTGTTTTTAATGTTGAGTGTCGTAGCTTTGCAAAAATAATCTCAACGACTAGTAAGTTGTAATGACAATTTGAGATATGTTGTAAATATTTACACTTTCTTCTAATTACAGTGTCTTGAAGAAAGAATAAAAGAATTCCGAAAGCTCGACCAAAAGTCAAAAGAGTGTTTCTATAACATCCCGGCCAAACCTACTGACTGCAGCCCTAATAAACTGTGTTGTTTGTATATATATATATATATATATATATATATATATATATATATATATATATATATATATATTCCAAAACCGTCATACCTTTTAAAGTGGTGTAGGGCGAATTACTATATATACAAGATCAAAAAGATCCCGTGTAGTCCTTATTGCCTCCTTCTAAAGTCATGCAAAAAAAAACTTTAAACTGAAACAGTGTTCTTCTTCTTCTCGTGCCACTCCTAGCGGAGATTGGAAATCATCATGGCCACTGGGACTTTGTTAGCAGCGCGCCTAAAAAGTTCAATCGAACTACACCCGAACCATTCACGTAGATTACGAAGCCACGATATTTTTCTTCTTCCCACACTTCTTTTGCCCTTATTTTGCCCTGCATGATATTTCTTAAAAGTTCGTACTTTTCACCTCTCACAATGTGCCCCAAGTATTCCATCTTTCTAGTTTTTATCTCATTTAGAATTTCGCATCATTTTTCTAAAGTTTGGAGTACTTGCGTATTAGTGACGCGGTCCATCCATGATATTCTGAGAATGCGCCTATAGCACCACATCTCGAAAGCTCGAAAGATGTTTTTTGTGGTCAACTGTTTTAGTGTCCAAGCCTCTACTCCATACAACAGGGTAGAAAAGACATAACACCGCAGCATTCGTATTCGTAACTTTATATTGATATCACGATTGCAAAAGAGTTTGCGCATTCTATTAAAGACTGATCTAGCGATTTCTATTCTACATCTAATCTCTTTTGTTTGATCAGTATCGTCTGTGATCCAAGCACCTAGATATTTATAACAGGACACACGCTCAATCGTTGTATTGTCTATTACAAGATTAGCTCTGATGTTCTTTGATTTCGTGATTACCATAAATTTAGTTTTTTTCAAATTAATTTTCAAGCCGTAACTGTTACAGTATATATTGAGACTTTGAACGAGATGTTGTAGTTCTACTAGCGTTCCCGTTAGGAGAGCCGTATCGTTAGCATACCTTATATTGTTGATCGTCTCACCATTTATTATCAGACCAAGATCTTCTTCCTCGAGTGCTTGTTCACAAATAGCTTCACTATACAGATTAAATAAAAGTGGCGACAAGATGCATCCCTGCCGGACTCCTCGACGGATTTGAATTTCTTCTGTTAGCCTACCCTCAACTTTCACATTTGCTGTTTGATTCCAATATAGGTTGCATATAATTCGAATATCTCGGCTGTCTATATTTTTCTTTATTAGAATTTGTCTTAGTGGTTCGTGTTGTACTTTGTCAAAGGCCTTTTCGAAATCAATAAAGCAGGTGTAAATTTCTTGGTTCATGTCTAAGCATCTCTGTGAGAGAACGTTCATTGCAAACAGAGCCTCCCTTGTACCCAGCCCTTTTCTGAATCCCATCTGAGTGTTACTGATGTCTACGTCTAATTTCCTATAGATCCTATTATGGATTATTTTCAGGAACAGTTTTAGAGCATGACTCATCAAAGCTATCGTACGATATTCACTGCATTCCCTTGTATTTGCCTTTTTTGGCAGTAGTATAAAGGTCGAACGGAGCCATTCCCTAGGTATTATTCCAGTTCTATATATTGTGTTAAATAGATCTAGGAGTATTTTAATAGATTCATCGTCCATAAGTTTGAGCAGTTCTACGGGAATTTCATCAGGACCGGGGGCCTTACCACTTTTCGCTTGTTTGATTGCATAATCTATTTCTTCCCTGATTATATCAGGCCCTGTATCATCTGTATATTCGTTTGAGATTTCTTGTCTATCTTTGTCATCAAAAAGTTGTGATATGTATTCTGTCCATCGATTCATTTTTTGTTGTAAATCTGTTATGAGTAAACCATCTGTATCTTTGATCTGTCCTGTCTGTGTTGTTCTTCTCCTTCCTGTCATTTCTTTAATCTTTTTGTGTACATTAAAAAAGTCATATTTTCGCTCCAGTTGTTCCAACTCCTGGCATTGCTCACTTAGCCATCTTTCTCTAGCTTCTCTTATTTTCTTTTTTATCAGTTTATCTGTTTCTTTGTATCTTATCGGATTATTTGTTTTGTGTACCCTTCTTTCACACATCAACTGTAGTATTTCCTCATTCATCCATTCTTTATGTTTCCTTTCTTTCGGTGTTAAATTATCTCTCCCTGCCAGCATTACGGCATGTTTAATATTCTCCCATATTTGGTCTATGTTATCAGTATTTCTATTCAGTTTCTCTATATTTTGTAAATTTTCTTTGATGTTCACTATTGTTTTCTCTTTTATATGTTGTTCACTCAGTCTTCTCACGTCAATTTGTTTCTGTATGTGTTTTTGAATGATCTTTAGTTTTATTCTTAATGTGACTACTACAGGATTGTGATCCGAGCCTATATCTGCACCTGGGTAGGTTTTAGCTGAGAGTATAGAGTTGCGGAATCTTTGTCTAACAAGGACAAAGTCAATTTGATTTCTGACTACTCTACCTTTGGTGTCACTCGGAGATTTCCATGTGTACAGTCGTCTGTTAGGTAACTTGAAAAGAGTGTTAGCAACTACTAACTCCTCCGCTTGACAAAATTGTACCATACGGTCTCCTCGTTCGTTTCGTTCTCCTAATCCATAGTCACCCACGTAACCGTCCACACATCCATGTCCAATTTTGGCATTAAAATCGCCCATTACTACTGTAGTGTGATGTTTCTTCATTGATTTTAGAATTTGTTCCAGATCGTAGTAGAAACTTTCAATTTCATCATCATCTTTATCAGCCGTAGGAGCATATACTTGTATAATATTTATAATTTGTTTATTTGACTGAAGTTGTAGTGCCATTATTCTATCAGAGAAGGGAGTAAAGCTTGTTACACAGTTACTGATTTTCTTTGATACCAAGACAGCGACACCGTAACGATGAGTTGAACTGATGGTGCCTGAATAATAAAGTGTTCCACTATTATTCGTGCATATTTCGTGCGAAACAGTGTTGCGCGTACTTAATTATACTTTTATCAAATATTAGGAAATACAGTAACTTTCAATTTTTCGGCGGAATGGATACCACCAGTTAAAACAACCAGAGGCAGACCTAAACTGAGATAGATACTGTACAGTAAGGGTATAAACCCTTACATTGTAATGTTATATAGAATATCTTAAATCATATATGTTGTCAAAAGTGGGTCATGACACGAGCAGTTATGTTTGGATTACATACACTTATTTTTTATACAATCCCTTGCCTTATATCACGTAGATTCAAAGTCCGATAGGTAACCCTGAGAGAATATATAAAACGTGAAAGAGATTTATTATTGAATTATTATTGTATCTTTCGAGATGTGTACATAACGTAACAAACTCCTCGTAGACCTGTAACAATGTACGTGTATAAATTTAAATAAAATATATTGGAAAGTTAGTGATTTTCTTGAGTTCGAGAGTTGGCCCTTTTTATCCCTTAAGGACCAACGTGACAAGACAAGAAGTGGAAGAAGACTTAAGGAGTATGTAAATTAGAAATATAGGAAGGACAACCAAAGAGAGAAAAATGCAGAAAAGTAGTGGAAACAGCGAAGTCACACCAGAAACTGTAAAACTAAACCCAGAATGGGAAGACCCCCACACAAAAAGGATCTTCAAGTGAAAACATCTTCAGCTTCTTCGGGAGCCTATAGCTTGTATATATACAGTAGCTTTCAGTTAGCCAAAACTGAAAACACTTAACATTCCAAAATTCTCTAATGAAAAGTAGTATCCTCTATGGATGAATTATTTGCCCACGTCATTTGTTAATAAATATCAGATTAAATGTAGTAAGTATGATTAAATACAGTGTGAAGGGACTTACTGTAAATAGTAATTTTCTGACACCGGCCCTGGTTTTTACATTATCAAAATAAAGATAATGTAAATACAATTAATTAAAAAGAAAGCCCGATTAAGTGTGCCGCATTCTGTAATATGTATTACGCAAGAGGTTTAGATGTTTACCAAATTGAAGTTAGTAACATCATTAGTAGTGACTTGGATAAATTTAGCTACAGACCGACATTTTACATCTATTTAGCGCAACGGGAAGGCGTCCGTCCGACATAAGACCTAAAATTCGTAGGTACAGGTCGTGGTAATGGCACATTTTTATTTATGATGTCTTTGACGACAAAAGGAATGTGAACTGCACTATTATTAATAAGTAACAATTAAATATAATAAATGAAGGGTGTTATTAAAGGAAAATACTAATTATCTTAACCCTCAGACATTTTTATACAAACAAAGATATCATCCGTTAAGACTGCTATTTTCAACAAATAAAATATCAAAATGAAGACTAACTTTCTCTACTATATTTATTTAACTAATATACGATGATAATGAACATCAACATTATATATTAGTTAGGTAAATTAAATAATTAAATAAAATCACAACTGCAATATAAGAAGATTAGAGGTACGAGTAACAATGGTAATAATAATCCAACATGGGATCCCAAATCTATGTATGTAAACCCTGAATCTGGTTCGTGGAGAAAAACTTAATATATTAAATTCTACTGATGGATAGGACTTCATAAATTTAATCAAATCCTCGGATCTGATAATGCAATATGACTTAACAATCTATATTATGAAAACGACACTATTTAATTATGAAAGCTGGAATATTCATCTATATGACAAATTAGCTTAAATATTAGGAAATGTTCCAAGCGAATTGTAGAATTCCAATTCTCAATTCCGTCGAATGATTAGAATGACGTCAAATTTGAATTATGTCAAGAAATATTTAATATAAGCAATAAAGAAGAATTTACTAAACAGTTTAATATTCATACATTTTCATCTGAAATATACTAACCAAAGAGCAAAAACGTTTGGAAACGACAAAAACTTCTCTCATTAGTTTTTCTGATTCATTTAAATTATTCTTCCTGTAATTTTGTTGATTGTCTTCACGGTGTTTTTTAAATCTCGACTTTTCAATACTAAATTTAGTTTTTTTACTAGGTACTAAGAAGTAGTGGCATCCGTTATGTCGGTTAAGAGATTATCTCCCTTCTGTTATATTAGTATATGATTTATATGATTGTCCATTGGACTTTTTGATATTATTAGCTATGTCTCATGGACCGCACAAATTGGGGACTGTCGATAAATATCGATAAAACTAAATACATGGTGACCAGTAAAGTGGATATCGGCGCAACCCAACTGATATTAAACCAACAACTGCTGCAAAGATTTCAGAGATTCAAATACCTTGGATGTTGGATTACCCAAAATCTAGATCCATCCTTCGAAATTCGATGTAGAATTGAACAGGCAAGAAACTCATTTCAAAAATTCAAGCCTCTATTATCCAATAACTCATTAAATTTGGAAATCCGTGAAAAGTTTACAAGATGTTACGTGTGGTCTGTACTTTTGTATGGATGTGAAACTTGGACTTTAAACGCCGATATCATGAATAAAATCGAGGCGTTTGAGATGTGGTTGTATCGAAGGATACTAAAAATTCCATGGACTAGCAGAACTAGAAACGAAGAAGTTCTTCGAAGAATGGGACATCAACGAACTCTATTAAATATTATTAAGAGGCGTAAACTAGAATATCTTGGACATATAATCAGAGGACCAAGATATGAGTTCTTTCGGCTAATTCTCAACGGTAAAATCGAAGGAAAGGAATGGATAGGACGGAAGAAACTCTCTTGGTTGAGGAATTTGCGGCAGTGGAGAGGTTTGACAGCGGACCAATTGCTACACGTAGCGCAAGACCGAGATCAGTATAAAAATATTATAAGCATGGTAGTCGCCGACGTTCCGTAGGGATATGGCACTCTAAGAAGAAGAGCTATGTCTCAATGTTCTTGTATTTTGTTTTAAGTAATTACTTTTTCCCATTGTCTTCTATTAAGTTGATATTTTGTTTGTAATATATACATTATTTGAGTAAATAAATTTGTTTTCGTTGCTCCTGTTAATATTTGAAAAAAAAGTTATAGGAAATTCAAGATAACTTAGGACTGTTGTATTTTGTGTGGTCTATCTATATACAGTTAAAACCCTTCAAAAAAAGTGCAAACTACCCCCATGAGGGTATTGACGCAATTTAAAATGTTACATTTTGTTGCTAACTTCACGTAGGTTTGTGGATGACAGATATATTAACATCTGACGTTTCTTGAAAATATAAGGTTGATTTAATTGAAAGGAATTCCTTTATATTTTAAGATAATTATTGTTTAAAACTAAATATACGTAGAAAAGACATACTAATGTCTTCAATAAAACTACAAGATGATATTAACAATATACCTTTGGCTGACGACGATCCTCAAGGTAAGTTTTATAATTTTTGTTAAAATGTTTTGTAAATAATATATTTTGTAGTGATTATCAATGATGAACCAGAACAAAACTCAATATCTGAAGGAAACTCTTCTAGTATGATACACGGTAGAAGTATGGATTCTATTCAATCCACATTTACAAATGGAAGTTCTAGTCCCCAACATAATAGTTTAGAATCAGATTCCAGCCCTGATGAACAAGAAGAAAAAGCTCGACTAATTTCTCAAGTACTCGAATTACAAAACACATTGGATGATCTTTCAACCAGGGTAGATTCAGTTAAGGAAGAAAATTTGAAGCTACGTTCTGAAAATCAAGTGTTGGGTCAATATATAGAAAATTTAATGTCCGCATCCAGTGTTTTTCAATCTACTTCACCAAAAATTAAAAAGAAGTAATTTTATGACGTTTTTAACTAATTATGTTAAATTTGCACCAGCTTCTTATGTGAGCATCAAAGCCTGTGATTAATTTTATGTTAGATAATTTAGACAGTGGTTAGTTAATTTGTAAAGACAAATATATGTGTTAATTAAATATTATCTTCTCTAAATGCTGATTGTATGACAGCTTATAAAGAAATGTAACAGTTTGCATTATACATAAATATATCTACAGAATATTGTAATGTTAAAGACACTGATGAGAATAGTATTTTTAAAATTTTGTATATCTGTACTTCAGAACATTTTTGGTATTTAACATTTTCATTAGCATTAAATTAAAGTTTGGAGAAGCATATACAACCTAAACAGTTCTCAATATTTTTAAGAACTGTGAAAATAGGATTACCATACTGATACATTTTTAGTTACAGCCTAATTTGAAACTTGATTGTGGTTAAATGCACATTTACCCAACTATTATCTGTTTTATCTTTCACCTTCATTTAATGATTTGATGTTATTCCCCAAAATAATCTTATATCTAGAAATCCTAAAACACAAATCATCTCTGCTTGCCTTACTGAGATAACCATAACCAACATAATAATTATATATAATTTATTTATTTTAGAGATGATGCAATTAAATGAATTATATGTATGTCATATTTTGATGTATTGTTTCACATTACATTTAAATTCATTTTTCAGCACTAATATAATTTCTATTGTTCAATGTTTATTAACTAACATATTTCATTCTCGTATATCTTAATTGGTAAATAACAATTGTAATATTTGTACATTATGTTTGTTTTATATATTTTTAATTATGGTCATTTATTAAAATTATTATCAGCTTAAATAATAACAATAAATAGATGGCTTATATTTTAGTTTTATTTAAAATTTCGCCTGGCAATATATTCTAAACAGAATATAAAAAACCCACAATCAAACCAGATTGAAAGCAAAAGAATGTTGTTTTTCTCGGTATAAGAAATGGAAACACATTTGGTTGTTTTTCCTAATACCCTTCAATCACTGTACTTAAAAGTAAACTGTAATAATCACATATTTAATATAGGAAAAAAGTCGGGAAACTTTGTGATATATTTGCATTATGTAGGCAAATATAATCCAGTAAGAAAATGGTGTCTATACTCTAGTTTCCTACTATCTTAACAGGTTTGTTTCTTCTTCTTCTGAAGAGTGGTAGCCTTCTTTGTCTTTGTAATTTGTGAGATTTATTAGTTACAATGCAATTTTGGTTTTATTCCCTGATGCTGATAATAAAGCTGCAGATAATTATATTTACTCTTGTATTTTATGTACTGGATTCCTTCGCTAATTTACCTATTGCTGTGTTCAAAACTCTTGAAAAAAGATATTGGAACAAACCCACTTCTTTAATAAATTTTAGGGAGCTCGAGATGGCAATGACTGCACTGGGTGTCAAGTGTGGGGTGATTTGTTTAAATAATTTGTAGCAGAAATATTAATAATAAGTACCTTGGACTTTTAAAGTGTATTCAGAACTATAAAACATTTGCAAGAAATAATTAGGGTGGATTAATTGTTTGGTCTTCGGTAAAGACAGTAATAATTCGTGTGTCTTCGATGCTGCTAGAACATCTGAACGTGAAGCAGTTATAGAATTAAGATGAAGATTCCTAAAAAGGATTAAATGAAGTCATACATAATGGAGAAAAAACTAGAAACCTTTGAATTCTAGTTGACAGATGAAGCAATAATGACAACAATCTATAAAACAGTCAGTAAAATAAAAGAAATATCTAAGAAGACTGATGGAAATTTTTAAACTGTTTCCAGTAAAATAGAAGAAACGAAAAGAAGTTTCGGGAAAGGCTGATGAAACTAGAAGAAATTTCTAAAAAGACAAATAAAATTAAACGAAACGGATCTGAAATAATAAAAGTAAAGTTAGAGGAAGTTTGTAGAAAGACAGATGAGAACCTATCGTCAACTAAGGCTTTAAGAGACTGGGTAGATCCAGGTAGAATCATTAACGTTCGGTAATGGTTTGAGACTGAGGTTGATTTACATAAAGCTATATGATTAGCAAGATTAAACCTGTTAGATGAAGCACTTACTATTGCTTTGGTACTTTGGGTCATTAAGTTCAAACCATTGGAGAAGGAATGATGATAAGAATACAATAATAAACGTCTAGAAAAAATGGTCCGGAAAATTATCCAAGATGTTGAAATAAGCCATATTCGTAGTAGGTACTTGCAAGGAACAAATACAGCAGTCAGAAAAATAGAGCGGTTACAAGAATGCAGATATGACATCCAGCATAAGGCGAGAAAAATCCATTCAAACGCCAATGTTTTTTCCAGAAGGCCATGCAGTGCGAATACTAGCGACTCTTCAAAATTGGATGAACGACTTTTTTACGTGTGACGAACTACCGCCACAAATAAATAATGGCTAAACAGCTACAAGATGGCGAAGAAAATTATCCATATCTGAAACGTGTTTTAGATTAGAAGCGTAAAGGTGCGCTAAAAAAGCGTAAATTTAGAGCCAAGACATTACAAAAGGTTCGAGAAATGTTCTTTTGGGTAAAAAGTAAAGGATTTGTGAAAAGATGTTGCCAAAAATCCGAATTGTGTGCAACGGATGTAATGCAAAAATGACTAAGGCCTATGCCATTCCAAAACAGGGGACTTCTACGATTACATTCATATATGATGTTTGAAGAATTCTTTAACCATTCAAACCAAGGGCAAAATTTCGAATTGGAACTTTTCCAATGTTTGCCATTGATTGTTGTCAATAATACCAGACAAGCACCCTTTTCAAATTTATATCCGAGTATCAACGAAATTGTGACCAGTACATTAATTTGTTCCTAACCTACCGATCGGCGATGTTGGATTATGTTTTAAGTCCGTCTGCCGCGTGATCTTGACTTAAAAATTAAAAATGAACATTCACGACCTTGCTTGATGACGTATTCAGATAGCCAGTGATATGATGAAAGGTCAACGCACGAATGAAAATTTAGAAGTAGGTGATTTTCATTATGAACTATTTAAAAAAGTTAAATTTTTGGCTCGAGAGTTCAAGCCATAACTTCAAGCCATTCAAGACCTTAATGAAGAAGTAAAAACCGACATACAGAGCATTTCAGAGACATGGAAAAATTAGTGCTCAGAACTGTACCTACAAAGATACTTCAAAAGATGCACCAGTCTGAGAGCACAAGAAACATGCAATCATAGAGGCAAAACCACTAATCTTACAAGCAAAAGTAGAGAAGGCTCTCTACTTCTGCAACAAATCCCCAGGGATCGATGGCATACCATCGGAGGCCCTAAAACGGATGGGCGAGATTGGTGTAGATGTAATACTGGATATGTGCAACATAATAGGGATCACAGGTGAATGGCCTGATGAGTGGTGAGAATCAACCTTTGGCCCTATCCTTAAAAAAGCATCACTAACCGTATGCAGCAATTACAGAACTATTGCCCTTATTCGTCATGCAAGCAAAGCCCTGCTACATATTATCAATGAACCGCTAAAGAACTTTCTACTCATAAAGATGAAGAACAATGAGGATTCGTACCAGGAAAAGGAACGCAGGCTGAACTGAACACCAGACAGATAATAGAAAAAGCGAGAGAACACAACATACCAATGCTGCTCTGTTTCGTTGACTACACAAAGGCTTTTAATTCAATCGGCAATCCCATATTTGTGCATTTACGTTTCCAAAGTTTAAGAGTTTGTTTGTGGTAAATTTTAAATAATGTCGATGAGAGACAACAACTTTATATAAGACCGTTGCTGGTTTAAAATACCTTGGATAGGCTGTTTCCAATTTTCACCCTTGCCTTAGAATTAGCATACATTTGTTTCGTTGCTCGTATTAAACTCATGTTTATATTTGTTTTTTTTTTCAATGCTTCCCATAGTGTATTTTGTGTGATACTGTCATATGCCTTTCTCTACAGTCTACATGCAGTAAATGTACTTACTGGCCAACGGCAATTTTCTTCTCAATAATCTGTGTAAGGCAGAATAAATGGTCAATATTTGATCTACCTGCCCTGAATCCCGCTCGTTCTTCGGCTTCTATATCTTTATATTCATTTTCTATTCTACCTTTAACCACTTTTCCGTATATTCTACTGACTAAATCCGACGCAGCGATGCCTCTATAGTTGTCATTGTAATCCCTTCTGCCTTTCTTGTGAATGGTAAATATGCATGATGTCTTCCATTCTTCTGGGATTTCTGCTCCGTCAATACAACTTTGGAAAAGTTATTAGTATTATTATTATTATATAACAAATAAAGGCAGAGAGGAGCGAGTTCTTATTATGCCCAAAAACAAAGAAAAATATCATTATAAATCTAATACCAATTATAAAGTTACAATTAAGTAAATCATACAAAAATACTGAAACAATAAATAAATCATGCTATCCTAAAATAACGCAGTCCTATAAATGAAATAAAGAGCTCTCAAGTTTATTTTTAAAGATGTTAACACTAGTTGCTAATATGATGTCTTGATCCAAGTTGTTCCAGTTCCAGTTAAATATTCTGTTTGGCAACAAGTTCACCCTGAACCTTGCAGTAGTGTGTTCCTTCTTTAATTTTTAACGATGGACTCTTAATCGTTCGTCTTGATTTAAAGTGAATATGGTGTTTAGGTTCCCAAAATTATATTTTAAAATACGGAAGGACATAATTAGGTCACCTCAAAGACGTCTCTGCTCGAATGTCGTAAGATGAGCCATGGATGGTTTATCTTCGTAATTAGGTCTTACACTTCCGTATGCCAGTCTTGTGGCTTTATGCTGAACATTTTCAAGTAGGATTGTATCGCGACTGAAATCTGGACTCCACACTGGCCCGGCAAACTCAAGAATAGGTCTAACGTATATTGAGTAAAGTTTACTAACAGAGATTAGAGATATACGTGTAAAACATTTACGGATCAAAAACAGTTTTGAGTTTGCACGTTTACACACCGACAATATGTGATCAGACAAATTTAAGTTACTATTAAATATCACTCCGAGATCGTTGTGTGAGGTTACAGAGTTTAAGGGATGTCCATTAATAAAGTACGGTAGTGATGGGTTATTTTTGCCGATAGTCATGTAGAACTACGCATTTTTCAATGTTAAGCGGAACTAACCATTCTGAGGACCATTCGAATATTGCGTCAAGATCGTTTTGAAGAACATGTTGGTTAATAGTTAGATTCACATATAATTTCATATCATCAGCGTAAATGGAAACCTTACTGGATACGGATCCGTCCAAGTACTGCTCCTTATGGGACTCCACTCTTGACTAGCTTATCTAGTGAGTAATCTTCCCCAACACGAACCCTGAAGTATCTGTCGGATAGAAAATCCTAAATCCAAATGTTTCACTTTCCGCGGATACCATAGTGATCCAATTTAGCTAGTAATCGACGTTTTGGAAAGAAAATTTTGGTCGAAAGCTTTGGAGAAGTCTAAGTAGACTACATCAACAGGATGCCGATTTTTTAAATATGGTGACCAATTATATACACAATGACGTAAGTTTTTTATCGTTGAACTACCTTTGATAAAGCCATGCTGTTGGTGGGGGATGACATTTTCTTGAAGGAGAAACTTAGACATAGCTTCCGAAAGAATGTATTCCATGACCTTGCTGATAATAGGAACCAGGCTGATTGGATAATAATTCTTACAATCAAGTTGATTTCCTTTCTTGAATATAGGAGTAACCGAAACGAATTTCCAGGACGAGGGGACAGAACCTTGATTAAAAGAAGCATCCATTATGAGAGATATCGGGATGGCTACAGATTCTGCACATTGTTTAAGGAAAAAGGAGGTTAGTCCGTCTAACGTGGGCACATTATTTGAGGAATGGTATCATTAGGTTCATCTGTAAAAACCTGAGAAAAAAATAACGATAAACATTCCGAAGATTCGTTATTCGAAGAACATAAAGACCCGTCAAATTTTTGAAGTAATGGTATGGAGAAGATAAAGATGTGCAAATGTACCGATACTTTTTTACTATTACCACTTGCAGTGATAGTTTCTTTAAATTTTGTTATTAACTTTAGCAGGAATTGTTTGACTCGGCTAGAAAATCATCAAGGGAACCAGTGAGTTTATAAAGTTCGCCAAAGCTTTCGCTTATGTTGAATTAAGCGGGTAGCGGAGAAGTTAATCCGAGGTTTTAGTCGATTTCTGTATAGCTGCCGTTTGGTTGTATGATCAGAAATTGTTGTAATAGCAGTATGAAGAAAAGAGTCCTACATTGACGATGGATCAGAGTGATTAAGAAAAAAAAGATTGTCAGTTTAACTGGGGTAAAATTGAATTAACATAGGTTACGTTGGAATAGGCTTTCATATATGTACTTAATTTTGCTGTGCTGTATTTTGTCATTCAGCAGGGATCTTTCCTTGACCAGGTGCCTTCTTATTTTTTAACGATTTACATATCTCTTCTACTTATTTTGCTGTTATCCGTATATATGAGGCTAGGATATTTATGTTATGGGTTTCGTTGTTATTTTTGAAGTATGGTCTGTCTTCATTTAAAAGTCTTTCGAAATACTCGTCCTATTTATCAGGTGTAATTGGTGAAATATCTCTTTTCTTTTTCTGTAACAGTGATTTTAATACTCTCCAACTTTCTGTGCTTTCAAGTCCTCCTCGATGTGGATTTATCATGTTACACTTATTTTGCCAGGCTATAACTTGTCTCCTTGCATATCAGCTTTTCAGCGTTGTCCTTTGTATTCAAAAATGTTTGGTATTTTTCCCTTTTATTTTCTATTTCTTCATCTCACCAATACAGGAGTCTACTCTGGTTCTGAACTTGAAGTCTAATAGCTTCTGTTACTGCCCCCTTTTGGCAAATTGTTATATGGTTGTAATGTCCTTTGCCATTATTGAATTGTTTAATTTCCAACTTTTGGTTCAGTCTAGTTCTACATATTTCCCTCGCGCTTTCTTGTTCTAGGCTCTTTTCTAGTAATTTTTCCCTTTCATATTGTTCTTTTAATTTTTGTGGTTTCACTACTCCAAATTTAGTCTTGGTCTTTAATAGGTAATGGTCATTGCCACAAGTGGCTCCTCTGTATATATTTGTCTTCCGATTGTGTACTCTATGATAGATTCTAGACCTTGTGTATTTTGTGCCCACGTATATCTCGGTGATGAAAGAATCCGTGAGTAATTTTTATTTCGTTTTGTTCACATAGAGCTATTAGTCTAGTACCATTATCATTTACAGTGTACTCACCAAATTCATCTACGACTTTGTGTTGTTTTCTACCTGTCCTACTGTTTAAGTCTCCCATGATTATAATTTCTCGAGCTCTGCCGACTTTAGTAATTTCTCGAAGAAATCGTGTTTAAAGTTGACCAATGCATCATCATTCACTGTCACGGGTCTCAAAATGAACAATTAAAAAAAAAATGGATAACAGTTAGCAAGGTGAATGTAGATCAGGATATAATGTGTATACAATCTTAAATCTTGGAAGCTGGGTGAATGTGAAGGGACTGATGAAGAGATAATAACCAGAATTGAAATATCCCAGAAGGCCTTTATGACATCGAAACCAGTTCTATGTAACAGAACCCTATAGCAGAATCCCCTAGAGCAGACCGACTGCTCTTAAACATTATTAAAAGAAGGAAATCAGAATACTTCGGTTCATAGCTAGAGGATCTAAACACCATCTACTTCGCCTTATACAAGGAAAAGTGAAAGGAAAACGATATATAGGCCGAAAGAAAAAAAGAAACTTGTAAATATGATAACGGCCAACGACTGAATACGGACACAGCACCTAAAGAAGAAGAACCGTGAGTTTAATTTCCTGTTACATCATAAATGAGTCTAGCTTCCTTTTTGTTGTTTTTTTCTCGAATCGTAGAAGCTTTTCAACATGCAATATTCCCATTGGGCAAAACATAAACCATCTGTTATAAACCGGTCGTACTTCAGCCAATTGGGTTATTGAACATGCCGCTGCACCTTGGGACTAATAAGACAATATAACTTCAAAGAACAAAATTCGTTTAATAAAGTTAGTTTAATTACAAATTCAAACAAAACTAAATTTTATTCATACAATAACCATATATACAATATTATATACATCTACATATGGATGTTTCGCTACTATTTGGAAATTTTCTATACAGAACTGTCCCTAAGAAAATTTTATTACATGTCGAGAATGTTTGTCAATAAAATGAAGGGCAATAGTAAATTAAATATATATCTTTAAAAAGCCCACACATTTTCCTCTTGGTTTTTGAGTTATGGACAATTTTATACAAATCTGTGACAGAAGACTGTTGTAGCCATCCGGGTGAACGTTATTATGGAAACAACAATTATTTTTGTTAAGTTTAATTTGACAGTATTATTAAGACTCTAATTTTATGACACTAAAGTCAGTCATAGTAAAATATAAAAATCAAAAAAACATTATTTCTGCTAATTAATTTACTGATATTTTAGGTTGTCATAATACTTTGAAAAATTGGTATTTTTGAAGTAACTAAAGTCACTAATATTAATTATACGATGCCTTACAAAAAAGTCAGTGTTAACATTGTACTTCAGGAAAAAGCTTTAAATGAACGTATTTCTTAAAAACCAGTAAAGATATAGGAAAATAAAATAATCTTCCTTTTAGACATAAATCTGGATCTGGTATGGACATGGAAGATTTGGACAAAACTGACATCAGAAATCTGTTGTTGAGCTAAGTGGGCAACCGCTATTTTATTTAGTGCTACTACTATGTCTGCTAGTGATTCCGCGTGTCAGCCGTTAGTGAAAACAGTACCCTGGTAAGCTTTTTTTGACTATTTTCAGAGTTTTAATAACGAAAATTTGTTCAAAATAATTGATGTATGTAGCCACAGTTGTTTCTTTAATCTGATGTTTAAATAATTTTATTTTATTAAGTATTTATGTCAAAATAAGTCTAGTTCTTGTGCTATGAAACAGCGGTGACTGTTATTTTTACATGAATACTTAATAAAACAAAACTATTTAAACAAACAAATTGTCGCTATTAAAACTCTAAAAGCAGTACAAAAAAACTTACCAGGAGTATTTTCACTAGAGGCTGAGACGCAAGGTTCACCAGCAGACGCAGTAGTAGCATTAAACAAAATAGCGGTTGTCCACTTGGTTCCACTGTGATTCTGGAAAAGGGACATACCAGGGGACTGTGGGATTTTTGAGGTTTATTTATTTAAATATTCCATTACTAAATTATTAAATATGCTGTGACGTACCAAGAATACCTAATAATATATCGTTATTGATACAAAAACTTAAACATATTAACATTTATTACATAAAATTAGCTTGGGACAAGGATTTTCCATTTAGTGCAGAATTACCCATATAAATAATGACTTACATTTCTCACAATAGAATTCTTAGAATTTGGTCTATAAGTGAAAAAATATATAGGATCAAAAGAATTATTACCCGCAGATATAAATACAGAAATCATAAGGTTTTTATAGCTTTCTTTCAATAATTATTGCCTCATATGATATGATATGTGTTGAGTAATTGAGTATAGTACATTTGAAAATGATTGATAGCATAAATTGTATTGCACGCGAGATAAAATCCAATATAAATCATAAAAGAGTAACGAAGATTTTCTAACATAAAATCTTCAACATTGTTATGAAAATGTTTGGGTTTTATCTAAAATTTTTAAACATGCCATTTACTTCAATTCTTGTCTTAAATTTTGTAGTCATTTTAATCAAAAAATGATATAAGTACGTAATCTCTACAGGTACAAAATATTTACAATTTTCAAAAGAAGGTCAATTTATAAGCACTCAAATTTCTTAGAAAGGATTAAAATTTCCAAGCGGTAGAACATGTTTTGCAGATTGTGAATCATTTTAGTTGAGATTAACAGGTCGTATTTCTAAAAATCCTGTGATTATAACACGTAGAATTATTAGTTCTATAATAAAAAGCGATATTAATAAGTAAACTTGTGTAGTAAAAATATCACAAACGTCTAATTTTAATCCTGTGAAATTAAAGTGTCATTTAACCGTACCAATGGAAACTTCAGTTCAGAACACAACTTATGTGTTTAGGTATAACTGTGTAGGTGTATGAAACACCTACTGTATGTAGGTGTTACGCAAGAAGGTCCTAGAAAAGATGTGGAAAGTGCTTTAAACGTTATAAGAAACTTTATCCGTCAAAACGCAAATGAAGAAGCATACAACTGTTTCACATCTTTAGAAAATATGATAGAATGATACTGAACAATTTAAAGAAGTCAAAGATGACAGACTTCTTCCAAATGCAGAAGAAATAATTTATGTTATCCTTGAAAATACGCTTTATACATTATATAATTGGCAAAAAATGTAAGTACAGATTTTTTGTTTTAACGTATTTCATTGACAATAAAAGTAAACAACTTTTTTTCAAAAACGCCATTCAAACAATATTTAGCATCTTATATTGCTCCGAATGGCTTCACTATAGGAAGTTAATGTTGAAAACTACATATTCATAATATGTATGCACAGTATCATTGTTGTCTGATATAACGAGATCGGCTTATAACGAGGTAATTAGTCTGCCATTTCAGTTCTCGTTATAGAGGGAGTCTACTGTTTTAAATAGTAAGGAAATGTTCTAAACCAATATTTAGTTTTTTATATTAAAGTAATTTGATATTCTCAGTCAATATCAATAACTTTCAAATGTACTATAACTACCTACAATTTTTATACTTATTTACAATTTCCATTTTGTACGCTTCTTGCATACTTATGCCCCATTGCAGTTCGTCCCTTTCAGTATAGATTATTATTCTTGGTCTTTCTTTCAAGGCCATAGTTACATAATTTAACTAGTAGTAGATCATTTCTCTCCCATGGTTACATGAATTAGTTCTTGTTTGGAACGCTTAACAAACTTGTCTTAATTTGTTAGGGCTTTTGCAGATATTAACCATTACAAAGGTTAATTTGAGTCCATTTTCTAATTATTACATCTAATTAAAAATATTCCTGAGTGTTTGCGCATATTGTGATTTCCACACAATATAAAATTCCTACTTTAATGACTCGATATCACTGAATGGTATTCTCAGTTCTAACTGGGTTAGATTCCTTGTAGCAAACCAACCACCAAGTTTTTGTAGCGAGATACTTTTTAAAATATTTATTGTTATATGAATATGATAGATACACTTATAGACGGAATCCTAAGAAATTCTAAATAAAGGTAATTAGTTACTTTAAAAGATTTGCAAAATGTGCCACAGTGTGTTCTTGAGCAAGAGCAGATAATTCTTTCACCCATTCATCAAGCAATACTGCACACAGTGCTACATGTTGGTCTTTGTTAAATTTTTGATACACTTTATTAAATTGAACTTCTTCTGGAGTTAAAATTACTTGACTATTTCCGTCAACTTGACTTGGACGCCTTCCAAAAAAACTGCTAATAGGTGAAATACCAAGACTTCTTCGTTTTGGGCTATTTCTTTGGAAAGGTTCTATTTCTAAATTTTGAAAATTTTGTTGTTCTATATTGTGTTTTCTTTGATTCACTAACATTATTTCTCGGTCTATAAGGACGTTTCTTGCAAATTTAATTAACTGTACACAATTCGGTTGTTGACAAAGATAATCATCTACTTGTTGTTTCAGTATTCCAATAATCTAAAATAAAGACATATTTGTTAAATATGATTGCATGTTAACAAGATAAACAATAAAACACTGAAAACTTTTGTTTTTAACACTTCCACAAAATTTATTATAATTTCTATATTATAATTTATTATTATAATTATTTTGACGTTTCGATTTCCATTTCGTTTCTTTTTCTTTTTTAGGAAGTCGTCTGTTATAAACCGGTCATCCCAGCAACCCTGCTAGGGGAAAATTTCCTGGTACTGTCTCAGATTAGATGCGTAATACCCCACATTAAACAAGTACATGGTGTCTGAAAGAGAACCCTTCCAAAACCAAACTGGTAGCTGTCACGAATAGATAAGAGCTACAGGGATTAATGAGCTTGGATTAATGATTAACCTTGGATTCTAAGCTAATATGGACATAAAGACCAACTTCACCTCTACGCTGGTGTGCGATGGAAACAGAGAAGTGGCTTGGATGGACACCAGATCTCTCAACATGTCAACTTGATATCGACCAACGAAGCTCTGGCATATGCTAATACCTGGACTGAAAGTGTGGACAACTAGATATTGTAGACGTGTAAATGTAGTAATAGTAACTGGACTATTCTACAGCGCTATTGCAGGAATCAAGAAAGAATACCAATTCGTGGAAACCTGACTTACCGTATCAGTAAGTTGGTGGGTGTGTACCACAGAACGATCTCCCTCAAGCCAATGGTGGAACATCACAGACTGAAGGATTGGACAGCGCAGAAATTACGTTGCGGGATTCAGAGATTGATTAATCACTACAACTCCGGGTATAGGTGTCATCCAGATTTCATCAGCCTTCTACCTGCATGCGGGATTTCTGTATGTCTAAGTGACCAAGACAAGGAAGAAGAACAACCCAGCCACACTTATGAAAACCAGGAAACTATGTAACTGGATTCTGCCCAAGATTATAGTTCCGAAAATAATCAGGAACTACAATGATGAAGTTCACTGAAAAACTAAAAAGATCCAGTGCTTAAGTGGGTCGGCAAGGAAAAGGTTTAAGTGCCTGTTAAGGCTCGACAAAAAGCACTACAGGCTATCCAAAAGTCACAAACAGCATCCAAGAGAGTACGGTCTGAGGAAAATGCCTCAAAAGCGCAGCCTAGGGAGAAAGGTGTTGCAACCGGCGAAAATCCAGCAGAGAAATACGCGATCATACGGTTAGAAGGTAACAGCCATAAGGGTAGGACTACTGCTCCAAAATTATCCACAAACTTTTCTTTCATTGGAATACTTGCTAGCTATAGAAGAGAATATTCTGGACAAAATAGTGGAGATCGATTCAAAGGCACAGAAAAGGCCTAAACTGCATCCTACAGTTCAGAACAGGCTAAATGCAACTGTATTGTGCTGATGATTCAGAAGCTGCAGCTACAGGAGCACGACAATAGCATTCCTCACACCGAGATTTTTGTGAATTATTCTTCTGATAGTCTGAATTTTAGACCCAACTTAACAGATAAGATTCTCAGATTCTTAGAGGCACAGAATCATGAACCCGATACTAAAAATTGGAGTCGACAAGCGCCCTACAATAAAACTGACACTCTCAGTGGATCTTATATCCGCAGTGACTCTAAAGAAAGCTGGCTATATGGCCAACAATAAAATATCAACAAGGGTAAATTGGAACAAAACAACGCAGCAAAAGACAACAACAAAGTTGCAAAAAATGCAAAGACTGGCGATTTTTTAAAGGAATTTAATATAGTTCACCGATGGACTAAAGACTACTCAGGGAAACAGGGGTATTCGGACAGAAAACAAAATACAAAAAATACTCAACACACTGTAGTGTTCCAGGCTGAAGTTTTTGCGCTGGTAGCCTGCACCAAGGACATTTTAAGGCGGGTACAGCGTTAAGAGGATTAATATTTATATTGATAGCCAGGCAGCTACATTAGCCATAAAGAACCAACGACCAAATCAAAACTGGTAAGTAATTGCAAGGATGTTCTTGATAAACTGGCACAAAACCACAGAATGTCTTTAATATTGTGGTGCGTGATATAAGGGGGTGAAAAGGGGAAAAACAAGCAAACTCGTTAGCAAAACGAGGCTTGAGAGAAACCTTTATTGGCCCAGAGTCGTTTTGTTGCGTCACTAAAAATGCTTCAAGATATGAAGTAAAAATTAGGCTGGAAATGAGTTCTCAAAATAAAAGCACAAGCACCCGTACAAAGAAACTAATAAACAACATCGACAGAAGACTCTCACACTGCCAAACTCAGTAGCGAGAGTTAAAAAAGGTCACAGAAATGGTGACTGGATAGTGAGGGTTGAGACACCTATACAACATAGGTAAGATGAACGAACCATGATGCAGGAAATATGAACAGGATGAAGAAAATGCCACACACATCATTTGCGAATGAGACTATTTTAGTAACTTAATTCGGTCACACAACTTCCAACCAAAAATTAAACCGAAAGAGATCATTTAACTCACAGTAAGCTGCTGGCTTTCGTCGTAAGTAGAGGATTTCTTGGTAAATTTAAGTTTAATAAAAGGACAAGGTACGATAAAACAATCTTATGATTGATTAAGTACCAGAGACTTTCGTGTCTTGCATAAGAACAGAGTGTGCTGCCCACATGCCTAAAGAGAAAGGTATTTGATCAGTGCGTCCTCCCAGTCTTGACGTACGGAGCAGAAACACTTACCTTAACAAAAGCAGCAGCTACCAAACTGAGAGTCACGCAGAGAAGAATGGAGCGGTCCATGTTAGGAATAACTCTGCGAGACAGAATAACCAACGAAGACATCAGGAGAAGAACCGGAGTGACTGACATCATCGAGAAGATAGCCAGACTAAAATGGAGATGGGCAGGACACATAGCCAGAATGACAGATGGGCGATGGACAAAGAGGTTATTGGAATGGAGGCCAAGGGAAAACAAGAGAAGCGTCGGTCGACCACCTACAAGATGGACTGACGATTTAAGAAGACTCAATAAAAACTGGATGAGAGCGGCGCAAGATAGACGGGGTTGGAAACATGAGGAAGAGGCCTATGTTCAGCAGTGGACTCTTGAGGCTGGATGATGATGATAAGAACAGAAGAGGAAGAATACAATAAACTCGGTGGCAGAAAGGTTGTATATTTATTTGTGCTTCCTAATAATAACCCTAAATACAAGAACATTGTGTCCTCAATACAATATTATACAAGAACATTTTTTCGCCAAGCTACATGGTCCATTATCATCATTAAGGCTTTTCATTCCTGATGGAATGTTTGCCGCTCTTACTTAGAGCTCTCTGATTCGCTAATTACGGTGAATCACTTCGCATTCTTCTTGTGCATGGTCAAAGTTTGTTGTATGACTTGACTTTCGTTACAATTTTCTTTCACTCATTTCGATCTGTGCATGGTTCCCTCCAGTTTCTCACTTTCAGGATTTTGATATATTTAATGACCTGGTCGTCCCATCCCTCCCTGGGTCTTTTCCTTGATCTTTCAGTTTCTGGTTTCCATCAGGTGACCTTCTTGATCAGTAGATTGTTTTTCCTTCTCTCTATGTGCCCCAGCTATCTCAATCTTTGCGCTTTAATAAATCTATATCTTCTCCCTTCATTATGTTGTTTAGTTCATGGTTTATTCTTCTTTTCATTTCTCCGTTTTCCATTATTATCGGACCCATAATTCTTCTGAGAATTTTCCTTTCAAATATTCTTAATTTTTCTTTATCTAAACCTGTAACTATACACCTGTTACTATTCATACACGCTGTTGCCAAGTCCTGGCAATAAATTCCTGATCCTGACGTCAAACATTAACGTTCAAACGTCATCTGTCAAAATTTGAACTAAATCGGGCAATTAGTTCACAAGTTATAGTGGTTTAACTAATAAAGTGTGTTGATAAAGCATTGCTTCCTGATAAAAATACTCTAAAAGTAAATCAATGCCTACTCCAACTCTGTTTCATAGACAATAACTATTAAGAGGTGGTATAATGCAAATACTGAAAAATATCGGAATTGATGACAAGGATATTCGTGTCATTAAAAATTTGTACTGGAATCAAACTGCTATCGTAAACATTGGAGATAACTACACCGATGAAATCTCCATACAACGAGGAGTCAGACAAGGTTGCATTTTGTCGCCAACATTGTTCAATGTTTACTCGGACCAGTTATTTAAAAAGGCACTTGAGAGACAACCATATGGAATAAAAATCAACGGGGAACTAATTAATGTGATTAGATATTCAGACGATACAGTAATTCTGTCAGATAATATTGAAGGTCTCCAAATTCTGCTTGATCGTATTCACAAGGTAGGAGAGGAAATGGGCATTAAAATAAACTCAAACAAAACCAAATTTTTAGTGTTTAGTCGTGACCCACATCCCGATGCAAAGCTTCAATTAAACGGAGTCCAAGTTGAGAAAGTTCACAAAATGACATATTTGGGAACTGTGATAACGGACCAACTAGATCCAGGCATAGAAATAAAACGTAGAATAGCAATGACTAAAACTACTTGTATGAAAATGAAGTAACTTCTTTGCAATAATCATCTCAGTTTAGAACTAAGACAAAGAATGGTTAAGTGCTATGTTTGGTTCGTACTTTTGTATAGTGCAGAAGTGTGGACGCTAAAAGTATCGATCATGAACAAAATTGAAGTATTGGAAATGTGGGTTCATAGAGGAATGCTAAAGATACTTTGGACAGCAAGGAAAACTAATGAAGAAGTACTAAGGAGCGTCAACAAAGATAGAGAACTGCTAAAGACTGTTAAACATCGAAAAATGTCTTATCTGGGACATATAGTAAGGGGAAGTCGATATAAAATATTACAACTGATCCTTAAAGGCAAAATAGAGGGCCGTAGAGGAGTAGGAAGAAAAAGTTTCTTGGTTAAAAAACATTCGTGAATGGACACAGATATCATATGCAGGACAATTATTCCATATTGCAGAAGATCGAGAAGCCTTCGCAATGGTGATCGCCAAAGTCGGATAATTCTGATATGGCACGCGAACAAGAAGAAGAAGAGGTGGTATGCTGATTGTAAGCGTGTTAAAACACACACAAATGATTCTTAACGCTCTTGTCGCCTAAATTCAGCAGGTGTCCCACAAGACATAAAAAATACCAACAAAAAAATTTTGGACAAAACTAAAATGAAACTGCTTGATATAGAAGAAAAGTAGAAGATATCAGAAACCAGTATATTCAACATTTTGCAAGAATATTTGTCAATAAAAAGTTGTTTACAAAGTGGGTGCCGCCAGAGTGCTGTTTGCAGCTGTTTTAGTACGATAAACAGGAGTTTTTGTATCGATATGTAACAATCGATGAAACATGGATTCATCACTTCACTATAGACAAACCAGCAGTCAGCTAAGTGGATAGCGACAGGTCCCAAAGTGATAAAAGACAAAAACATCAGCCGGAAAGGTTTCGACTCATCAATTACCTTGAGAACCAAAGAGAATCACCAATAGCGAATATTATACAGTATTATGGGTATATTTGAAAGAATATATTGCAAAAAACGGTCACAAATGAAGAAGAAACAAATAATGCTCTTCTTACCAAGATACTAAATCCACCGTGTCACAAATCAATCGCAATTATTAAAAATTGTATGGATTGCATTGCGAATTATTTTAAACGGTTGTTTGCAGACTTCAAAATAATTTATCAAAATAAATTTTCTAAAGAAAGAAATTTTAATCAAATGAGAAAGTTATTGCAGGAACTGAGGCTTATTTTAAGAGCAAAAACAAATCATTTTACAAAAAATGCATCGAATTGTTCGAGAAGCATTGGCATTAGTGTATCACTCTGGAAGGATCAAGTCTTTTTATTTGTTAGGCTCGAGACTTTTGGACGAAGATTACAGAACCATGTATACCAAATAAAAAATATATTAAATTATTATTAAAAGCTACTTACTTCAAACACAGATGGCACGTTGGGTTGTAGAACTAAACTACAGTCTAATAAATATGCTCTAAGTAGTGGCTGAGGGTAAGCGGCAAGTCTAGATATTAAACCAGTCAAATGAAGATTAATGTAAAATGAGTTTGATACAAAGTTTTTTAATTTATCCATTAGGATGGTAAGAAATGGTCCTGCAGACGCCCCTGACTGGTCAATATCTGTAATTGTCGGAGTTTCTGTTATTTCTCTTTTATTATTTATTGGTCTTTTCCAGTATTCTTCGTTTTTATATTCGTCAGATATAAAACTTAAACTTCGGTCTACGGACGAACTAAGCGAATTATCTGGAAATATTAATAAATACACATAAAACAATGTTGAACTATTTTAAAATATCTCTTATTTATTTACTTTTTTACAAGGATATTTTAAACAGTATACCATAATACGATGTTAAAATTGTGGTAGGAGATGGAAATCATCCTTGATAGTGCCAAGGAAATCGGAGGCTCGCAACCACAAAATGAGCATAGTAAACTGTCTAATAAAACCAAAATATTGCTAAAACAAAGAAGGGAAATGAAAGTAAGTACCAACATAAAGAGAATACAATACAGAGAAGTTTGTAAGACAATAAAGAAAATTATTAAGGAAGACATAAGAAAATATAATGAAAGACTGGTAGAAAATATAATCGAAAAAAGGAAAAGCTATAACAAGACAAGAAAAGCATTAGTCATTGTGAGCAATTAAATCGTTGCTCTAACAAACGAAAACACTAGAATTACAGACAGAAATGAAATACTATAACTCGCGACTAAATTCTACAGCGAACTATACAAAGCCCTTGAAACACTTGAACAAGCAATCAGTAACCAAGAAGATGTACCAGAACGTTTGCGGAACGTCAGAACTTAGAGGTGGGCTGCGCAGGATCACGTATATTGGAGGCATAAATTACTGGAGGTAAGGCTCAATTCAAGCTATAGCATCATCGAAAAAGGAATAACAAGGTCATTTATCCGATACGCGCTATTTTCTGAGCCAAAACTATTTACTGCAGGCAGCTGTGGATGTACCAGACGTTCTCCTGAAAGAAGTAGAATCGAAAATTACAAAAATGAAAAGCGGTAAAGCAGCTGGAATAGTGGAATAACAGTGGAACTGCTGAAATAAGCTGGCAAAAACCTATAAAATCTTAGCAGGTATATTTGCGAACTGTCTGAGATCAAGATGCATACCAGACCACTGGAATACAGCAAACATAATTCTCATTCCTAAGAAAGGTAGCAAAGAGGATATCAAAAACTACAGACCTATAAGTTTACTACCAATCATATACAAGATATTCACAAAGATCATCAACAACAGATTAACAAATGCATTAATTGCTGCACAGCCAAGAGAGCGAGCTGGCTTCAGAAGTGGATTCAGTACCCTGGATCATATCATACACTTCTAGAACTAATGAGTAGAGCTAAAGAATGTGAAATACCGCTATCATTAACCTTCATAGATTTCGAGAGGGCTTTCGATTGTATATATCCTAAGGCAGTATAGAAACTTTGACCAATCAAAGCATTTGCAAACAGTACATAGAGAATTTAGCAAATATATACAGACAAGCAAAAGCTAAGGTAAAAAATTATGAAAACACTCCAGAATTTCTCACTACCAGAGGCGTCCGACAAGGTGATGCAATATCACCAACGCTCTTCACTGCAACACTAGAAAATATATTTATTTATACAAGAACTTATAAGCGATCTAAATGCAGCTAGCAATAAAGTTGGCCTAAAAATGAACTTGACAAAAACCAAAACCATGTACCACGAGCTAGTGGATGTCCAAGATGTAATAATAAACACCACTGCACTTGAGACAGTAGACGAGTATATATACCTGAGACAATTAATATCCAGAAATTTACAGAAGAATGAAACTGGCTTGGGCATGTTTTGGTAGAAATACAGTTATATTTAAATCGAAGATGCCACTCCACCTGAAGAAAAAAGCATTTGATCAGTGTATACTACCAATCATGACATAGGGCTGCGAAACTTGGACATTAAAGAAAGAAATAGCGAGACAAAGTCACTCAAAGGTCAATGGAGCAATGCATGCTAGGCATAACAAAGAGAGATCGAAAAAGAACAGAATGGGCCAGACAGAAAACCAAGGTCACTGATGTATTCCACAGAATTAAATATTTAAAAGATGCCAGTGGGCAGGACATTTAGCGAGAAGAACTGACAACAGATGGTCCACTAGAATTACACTGTGGTATCCAATAGGCGTCAAGAGACCAAGAACACGTCCAAAGATGGGACTATGACATAAGGAAACGGGCCGGTACAACATTTAGCCGGTATTAGACAATCGTGGGCAAAAACGAGGAACGACTATGTAAGGGCTAGAGGCGGCAACACCCATTATTGATACCCAATTTTTTTTTCAATTAGACTTTAATTTCCAAAATAATGTTAATTTGAATTTTCTTCGAAGATTTTATTCATTGAATTTTTACTCTAACAAATGACTTTTTTTCAAAAAGATTATTTTTTCTCTTCCGCGGAGATAAAAATTGATAAAAAACATGTATAGATGTTAAAGCACCTAACTTTTGTATTATCCAACATAAGCGAATCAATTAAAAAACAAAATGTTGACAAAGCATGAGGCTATAGTTACGATTTTATTTTTAGTATTCTACAAATGCTAGAATATTCCACAGGGTGATGCAAACTTTAAGAAAAAAACGCAGTTTGATTCGTACACCCGGTATACAATCAAAATTTACCTGTTTAGCAACAATATTATTATAAAGATATTGTCAAGGAATAAGGCTATAACATATTAAAAAAATCACTTAAATCGGACAACAGGTTTAGGAGATATAAGAAATCAAAAATTACCCATTTTTAAGGTGGCCGGTTAATTTTGGCCCAGAGTGTAGTATGCATAAAAATAAATGCTTTGAACTTACCGTAATTTTCATCTTCGCCTGTATAAAGGTTATTCCAAACTATACATGACATCTGGCAATGTGTTATCCTATTCCTAGCATCACATAAATATGGAAAATATTTACCATATAGACTCTGTTTGTTTTTCACCGCATACCAGTGGTTATTATTATCATAAACATCTTTGGAAAATTCTACAAACTGGCAACTTCTTGGAGCTAGAGTCAGAAGTTTTTCAAAACTTTGACAATAGGGGTCTAAGGGTAACAGCATCTTTCTTTGGGATAACATCAGATGCAAGCAAGGTTTCAAATGTTTAAAAACTAATTCCAACATTAGATCTTCACAGTTTAGATCAACCATTGATTCAAACATGGCGAGAGAGACTAGGCATAACTGACTATTTTCAGATTTCAGTCGTTGTATTAATATATCTGAAAAAAAAATATATGTAATTAATTGTATACAGCCATCGAAAAACATCGTAATTCAGATAGACCATGGAGCCACATAAACACACGGCTGGCAATAGGCTTGTCACCATGCTAAGCACGTGACAATTATGGTTTAATGGCGGTTAATAATGGTTTAATATTAATATTGTTAATGTAAAGTTTGTTTAGGCGTATATTTTAAGAAATATTTTTGGGAACATTTCTTCTTTTGAACACACATACACACACACATACACACACGCACACACACACACACACACACACACACACATGCACATTAGAGAACCGAAAGACATCATGACCAGGCTATGGTGTAGCCTAAACGATGCCCCAGAGAGCTGGCGAACTCTGGTGGATTATAGCGGTATCAAGGTATAAATACACTGCCATGTTTGAAAGTCTTTCCTGTATCTGTCCCTAATAGGCCCAACCAGGATCCTACAGACGAATCTTCAGCACAGTACGGTAGAATAAAGATCTGTCGAAGTCTCGAGGACCTGTATGTCAATGGAAGATGTACAATAATAAGCCAATTGTATGAGGTACTGTCATTGCAATGGTAGTTAGTGGTGAGATAGTGCCGAAGAAGATCAAGAGAGTATTTAAGACCTAGAAAACTTATCTATAAGCCACATCTAACAGATAATCACAAAAATTCGCGTCTTTAATGGGCAATAAACCACGTTAATTTGCGACCTCGACATTGAAGACCTGTCCAATATTATAATGGAACTATATTAATAGCAACACTTTTGACCTAGAGCTCTGCTAGAGAGTTCGATATATTGTAACGATGTCATTCTTGATCATATTTACCACAATTTATTAAAAAGTGTTCGACTGTTAATCGAACCTTACACTGATCACATATGGGTGGCTTATTCTTTGTGAAAACGTAAGAGTGCGTTAACTTGGTATGTCCTAGATGTAAACGAGCATTCATTCAAACGAATCCACTGAGAAACATTAGTTTTGATTTTATTCGGCTTAGTTTGACACTTTATTTTTAAAATAACCTTTTAAGTCACTGTCTATAAGCTCCGAATAATCGCATAAAATTGCCTGTCCTGCAGCCCTGTCAGCTTCTTCGTTTCCCCTTATTCCGACGTGTGAGGTTACCCACAAAAATTGAACTCTTCTTTCATGTTGATGAGCATGGGACAGCTGGTGTTTTATTAACTTTTCAAAAGGATGTTTCGGAAAAATATGTTTTCATGAGTTTAGAGAGCTTAAGTAACCTGTTATGATCGGAGTTGAAGGATACTGAACTATTGTTTACAGAAGAGTTAGTGTCCAAGTTATCTATATCTTTCTTTAAATGGTTGAGTAGTTTCTTTTGAAATTTTGTAAACGTGATTTTTGTTGATCTATCATTTGCATATTTATAGCTGCATTTTAAGAGATGGAGTAAACCAACCATAGCAGTTGTAAAGTCTTTGACCACGTTGATAGTGTCGGGTGAGCCTTAAACATTATCAATTATTAAGGAAAATTGGTGGAAATTTAAAACGAAAGGTGGTGTATGATTATCAATAAAATTTTCAAGAGTTTCCGAACAGATAGATCTTTGGATGCGTGCGGTTTTTTTCATTTAAAAGATTTGGGTTTTGTGAACAGATTTTGTGATGAAATTGCTGAATCTGTAAGAGGAGAAACGATCTCACCAAAACTGTGTTTTATGGAGGTACTTGCGTTGGCGCAAGTATTATGAGAGTTTTCACTTAGTTCATCATCATCATCATAAGTGGCTCGACAATCCGTTGTGGATCTTGGCCTACTCACAAAGAAGTCGCCACTCCTGTCGATTCCTGGCAACTTCCCTCCATCTTCCAACCCTTAGAATCTGTAGGTCTTCTTCCACATCATCAATCCATCTCATTCGTGTTCGTCCTCTGCTTCTTGTGCCCTCTGGTTTTGAAATTGTTAATCTCTTCGTGTATTAGTAATCTGACATCCTAGCAATGTGTCCAGCCCATCTAAGTCTCTGCACTTTAACGAATTTCACAATATCTGGATCAGTGTATAACTGATATAGTTCAAAGTTGTATCTTCGACGCCATAGCCCATTTTCATTTACGGCCCCAAAAATCTTTCTAAGAATTTTTCTCTCAAAAATACTTAGTTTTTCTCTCAAAAATACTTTCACTTAGTTGCTGAGGCTTTATTACATTTGCAAGTATTGAAGCAAACTGATAAGTAGTGACAAGTCCAGCATGAAGTTTTATGTGTAAGATTGGCTGAAATAGTTGTTTCAGAAAAATGTAGTATTGTATCAGCTTTATCGGCGTTTTCTGCAATTTTATTTAATGGAAGAGGTGCTGATAGGTTGGAGGATATTGCTTCCGAAGTTTGTGAAAACGGTGTTGTCGTCGAATGAGGTTGATTGAAAGAGTTGTTATAACTAGGAGTATCGACAATTTCTTGGTTATGGAGATTTGTACGTGAGCTTACAGTTGAAGCATTACTGGGATTCGTAAGACACTGGCTAGCGATATGTCCTGAAGCTTTACATTTATAGCAGGTTACACTATGCTGAGAAATGAAGATTCTATAGGAAGTATTTTCGTAATTTACTGTCAACGCATCAGGTAAGAAAATATTATATGGACAAATATGCATTACAATTTTATTAGAATTTATTTAACTATTATAAATTAAAAGGATACGATAAACTTATTTGATATTATGTGGTTTTGTCAATTAATCAACAATATATAATATTTTATCAACTATAATAATTATAAAATAAATAAAACAAAAAAGTAATATTTGGCACAAATTAATTGAACCAAATATTTACTCAGCGTTGCCACTATGTTGAGTCACACTTACATTTTAAAACGGCATCAATTCTTTTTGGCATAGTGCCTACTAATGTTTGGCAGTAATCCGGTCGAAAATTATTCCAAATTTCCTAAACTTTTCAGGAATTGTGCGAACTGGTGTAGTTTGAAGTGCTTTTTTCATCTGATGCCAAAGAGTCTTGATAGGGGATACATCAGGACCGCTTGAAGATCATTTTAAAACAGGAATATTCATTTCCTGAAACAATGTAAATCCCCCAGCATTGATGTGCAATCAATGAAAAGGAGACAACATACATCCCCAGACCATCACAACAACAACGAGAACAACACCGTTCTTTTAAGACAACCTTTGTGATATTCTTTCCCTGTCATTCGAACTCTACTTGGTGTATCGCTAACACAGACCTCAAACTTAAATTCATCACTCCAAATAACTGAATCCCATTGATGTTGAACCCAGTTTCGGTGCTCTTTTGACCATAAACATCAGTTTCTTTGTAAAAAGTGGTTTCTCTTTTGCCTAAAGTGAGATGATAGGTTTGAATATTTAAGATGAGATAAATGTTGCTTGTAAAAACATACCTTGTAGGATCCATATCTCATTTTTTCATTCTCCTCACACAACTTTCGTTCAAAATTGGTCTACCAACGGCATGGGCCCATTTTACAGCCAATTCTCGAGAAGAATCTCGGTGATCTTGTTTAATAAGAGTCCGAACAGCACGCTCAACTCTTTTGGTAATCTTTAAATTAGACCAGTTTTATCTTTTGTTTCAACATTTCACATTTTTTTAAATTGTGAATATATTTCTCACAATTTCTTGAGAAATACTTAAATTTTGAGCAACTATATGTCCAGAAAGTCCTTTGTTATGGGCAACAATGGAGTTTCGTAAATCATTATGCCAAGACTTTCCGCGAACCATTTTGACAAGTAACTAAATTAAATCACTCAACTAACGCCATAAATTATTTTTTCAACGAAGACTATATAATATAATTTTCAGAAAAAAATATATGGCACCCTCTAGCCGGCTCATAAGAAGTTCGAATAATGTAGACATCTACACTGTAAAATAAAAAATGCTTACCTAATAATTTATGACCATCAAAATCAACATTTAATAAAAACTGAAGAAATGAATGGAGCAATCCGGTGTCTGTTATGGTCCTCAAAATCAATTCTAAATAAGCTGTGGCAGCTACTTGCTCACAAACATTATTTTGTAATAATGCTGGTCCTAATACTGGTATCAAAAATCCTCTATACAAGAACTCCTGAAGTTGTTTCCTTAATAACGGATGGGCTACTTGTGCTACGGCATTACTGAATTCCAAAGATGTCACAAATGTTAAAAGTCCTGTAAAAAGTATTATATTTTACAAAAGAAAAAATAACATTTTTAAAAATCAATATATATCAAATGTTGAGGTTAAGTTAAAGTAAACATTGCAAAATGCGCTCTACAGAAAAATGTTTTTGTTGTGAAAAAAAAAAAAAAGTTGTAAATGCTGTGATTTGTAGCATTTGCATCAGAAATTACTACCACGGTAGTTTTGCTAGGAAATCCGGTGCAATGAACGGAAATACAGTTAAATGTGGTCAATGTGCAAAAAGTGAGGTTAAGTCAGCAGAAATTGAAATTTCATCATTGACACCTTAGACAAGGAACTTTCCTTGTCTAAGATTGACACCAAATGAAATCATCGAGTTTCAAAAATCTTTTCAAAATATTGAAGAAGGCAAAATATCTATGGTTTTATCTAATGGAATCTAATGTTTGAAACGCAGCATAGGAAAATCTAAATTTGAACTAAAACAATAACTTTTTGATAACTACTTTAAGACCAACCAGATTTGAATCCTTTAGAATTTCTTATTGTATATTTTGAATTAATAGAAAAAAAAACCTTTCTGTATTAACATCAAATCAAATTTTGTAACTTAAAATATGTTATTTGAGGAGCCTAGAAGCCAAGGGGTACAAGTGCAATTTTAAACAAAATGGAGTTAAGTGCACTAAGTAGTTGCTATGGAGTCAAATATTGTTGTGGCAAAGGGATACACGCGTAGCACTGTAAAGTGTTGCAATCTAGCGGATGGTATAAGTACTACCTCAAATATCAGCTGTTTTCCTGAGAAACCAAGAGGTACAAGCGCCACTTGTACCCCTTGGCCTCCAACTGACTGTCATCAGAGTTGTTTGTTGTTGAATGTTGTACACGCTTGTCGACACTGTTGCTGTCGTATCTTTTAATTCAAACTTTACCCATATTATTCTACGATATTTGGCAACTTTAAGAGTAAAGTAACTAAAGTTTTGCTACCTTAATAGAAATAGACATCGCAAGTATTGTAGATGAAGAAGAACAGGAGTCTCATTTAGCGGTAAGTGAAAATTCTGTAAAGCCCATAATTTGTGTTTATAAAGGCTATAAATCAGATTATTATCAGATAAAACTAGCGCATGTCTTATTTTTTCAGACCACTCAGATGCAGATTCTACATACCAGCCTCAATCTAGTGACAGTGAATCCGAAGTAGAACCTGAACTACCTAAACCAAGACCATGGAAAGAACATAACAAACACCCCGGTAAGAAGAGGCTGAGAAGGTCAGACAATTGGGCACGGGTATGTGCAAAGCAGGCAAGAAATGAAGGGCACCTTTATACTGACCGAAAAGGAACAGTGCATCGAGCAAAGCGTATGGAAGAGTTTAACCATAACTGTAGATACGGTTGTAATACAAATATCCCTAATGACAAATGCCAATCTATTTTTGACAGTTATTGGGGACCTGGAGGCTGAGACCTTCAAACTTCTTTTTTATGTTCTTCCATTAGCCTTCAAGATTCTGCAAAAAAACCTAATGCGACCTATGTAAAGAGAACAAGCTGTACTTACACATTAGAAGGGTATAGAGTATGTAAGGCTTTTTTTATGAAAACCCTTGATGTCAGTAATAAACGAATTATATATATATATATATATATATATATATATATATATATATATATATATATATATATATATATATATATTCGGTTTTTTATAACGTCTTACGACGTTGTCCGACTCCCAAACGCCACTGTATTCTGTCTTGAGTTAGGTCTTCGTCCAGATTTCGAGCTCTAATCGCTTTCCTAACTCCCAGGGTCCAGCTCTGTGGTGGTCTTCCTCGTTTCCTCTTCTCTGGGGGTTGCCACATCATCGTTTTTTTAGGCAATCTTTCGTCCCCCATTCGGCTCACATGCCCATACCATATGAGCTGTTTTCTCTCAATATCCTCAACTATAGTGTCCTCTATACCCATTTGTTGTTTTATCACTTCATTTCGTATTCTGTCGGCTCTTGATATTCTCATCGATCTTCTGCTGGCATCCATTTCCGTGGCTTCGACCTTTTTCTTATATTTTTCGGTTATTCTCCATGTCTCAGCTCCATAAAGTAGGCTAGTTTTAACCATTGTCTCATAGATGTTCCATTTTCTTTTCTTTGATATTTCTTTACTCCATAGAATTCCGTTCAAACATGCTATAGCTCTTCGTGCTTGTACAATTCGATGTTCTATTTCTCGTTCGTCTTTTCCACTACGGTCGAAGATGACGCCCAGGTATTTATATTCGTTGCATGGATTTAATAAACGAACTACTAATGCTATAATGAAAAAAATGACCAGCACAATCTCGGTTTCTCAAAAGGACCAAAGAGGTCGTAAAGCTCCATCGAATAAAACAACAGATGAAACCATTTACTTAATCAAAGAGCACTTAAAGTCGCTTCCTAAGTACAGTAGCCATTACTCTAGGATTAGATCTCCAAATGTGAAGTATTTGAGCGTGGAACTGACAATGAAAAAAACCTACACTTTGTATGTAGAACTGTGTATGGAAAGAAACGTAAACCCTGCGAAGGAGAGTTACTTTAGGTATATTTTCTGTACTAATTTTAACCTTTCACTCAAGAGACCTCACACCGATACGTGTGACAAATGTGACACACTACAGAATATTATTAATAATGGTGTTGATCCGGAAAGAGTTGCAACAGCAAAAATTGATAAAGAATTACACTAGCGCAAGGCACAAGCTGCAAAAAATGCAAAGGATGATGATGCAATTTCAAAGATGACCCAACTACAGTAGTTGTATGCTTTGATTTACAAAAGACTCTTCCAACTCCTAGTTTAACCTGCAAAAAAGCCTATTACAGCCGTCAACTTTGGACTTATAATTTTTGTGCGCACAATGTTTGCACTGGACTGGCACAGATGTTTTTGTGGCATGAAGGCCAAGGTAATCGTGGTTGCAACGAAATTGCTTCCTGCCTTTGGAAATACATCCATATGCTGCCACCAACCGTTAAACGCATAATTCTGTACAGTGACAACTGTGGTGGCCAAAACAAAAGTCATTATATTGCAAAGTTATGGCATTATGTAGTCCAAAAGACACAAATCGATACTATTGACCACAGGTTTCTGGTAGTGGGACATTCATTCATGGAATGTGACCAAGATTTTGGGATTATCGAAAAAGCGAAAAACATCAGCAGGTTTATGTACCAAGTATGTGGGCCTACATCATAGTGAAATCTAGTAGGAAGTTCATGGTGACGAAAATGTGTCTTTAGATTCACTAGAGCCTTACTTTAGGAAAAATGTACCAGGTATCAGTAAAATGCAGCGTATGCATTTTGAGAAAGCATATCCATACACACTATTTTACACAGAAAGCGTCAACCTTCCTACCTTTTACCAGCTGAACATGAAGTCCTCAAGAGCTGGTCGACCTCTCAACGAACTCCCGTTATTAGCAGCAACAGGAGACAAGCCAAAAATCAAGAAACTTAAATTTGACAACTTACAGTCACTTTTGCCATACGTTCCCCCTATCTACCACGACTTCTTCAACACCTTACAATACGTTAATGGGCCTAACAATGTTCCTGTCGAAGTTAACCAGAATGCTATTATTCCCTCAGATGCCGAAGAACCAGGAAACATTTTTGATAGCGAGTCAGAAACTGATTAGATATACTTCAGGAACGGTAATATTAAACTGATTTAAACAATTTTGTAACTCATTCTGTTAATGATTTTGTGTTAAATTACATTATTTTCACCACAGTTGTATTTTTTACTCAATCCAAATTTTCATATACAAAACAAACCCAAAGAGTTCAGTCAATATCTGGTTCTTTTTTGGAAGCCAAGGGGTACAAGTGATCACTCTTATCACCTTATCAAGGATTGTAAAATAAGGGTAAAAAGACAAGATCTAAAACTTATTCTACAGCTTATGTATCACTCCTAAGTTATTTTAAAAACTGTTTAAAAACAATTACTTATAATTCTAAAAGAGGGTTAAACTTAAACCTTCTTTTTCTCATTATCAATATTTAGTCACTTGTGCCCCTTGGCTTCTAGGCTCCTCATTTCAACTTTATAAAACCATTGTTAATGTAATACTCATAAAACCGACATAGCTACGGCGATTGGTTTATTAATGTGTATTTTTGAATTAAACTTGTATATTGTTAAATTAATCAAATGAAAAAAATACATGAAATTTTAATATACTTTCGTATACACCAACTCCATATAGAAGTGTTAAAGAAGTCTGATTGTATGCTTATGCATGTGGATATTATTTGTCAAATGTAGGAAAAAGTTTCAAAATCTTAACCGTAGACGCAGGGAACAGACAAAGAAAGTATTCGGAGAGACAGAGGTAGTCGCTCAACTTCGTGATAACGGTACAGTCTTCCTCAAAAGTTTATTTTATTTGAATTTATTATAACATCTCGATTCGGTATCATTAGGAAGGCCATGAATTTAATGGGTTTTTAAATACAAAGCTAAGAAAAATTTGGTCTGTTTTGCTATTTAACTGTAGTATACAAATTGCATTGAATCATTAGCAAGAAAAATTTTGTTGAATTTGACGTAATAAAATTATAAATAAAGTAAATAATTTTATGAGAAAGTAAAAACCAATAAGTATATATATATATATATATATATATATATATATATATATATATATATATATATATATTGTCTATTAGAAATGGACAGAAAAGAAAATTTTAAAACTTAGAAAAGACGAAGCTTAGAAAAGACGAAATCACTGCTACTGTCTTCCTAAAGATTAATTATTATTTGATCAAAAACGAAATACAAAACAGGTTTCTTTTCCCTGAAAAACTGTTTAGCGTGTTTACATCGCTTTTTCCACTCTTCATTTGAAAATGTTTCAAAAAATTCATCGCAAAAACATCCACAGTTCTAAACTTACAAGTCAACGTTTTCTCGGCTTTGAGCAGACAAAATTTTTCGATTTAAATTCCATTTAATGTCACTGTTCTTTAAGAAAACTGTCGCAGACTGTACCGACCGAAGTTTACACATCCAGTTATTTCCTTCTACTAAAATATTCCCGATAATTTTAGTGCGCATCTGGTGGGCGTGGCGATTGTAAGATTTTCAAACTTGTTCCTAGGTTTAACAAACTGTACCTATTAATATTAATGGTCTACCAATAATTTAAAACTCACCTTTTATTTCGTTAACATCGTCAGGGGTAAATCTATGCCAGTCAGGTACTAAAATATCATCTAAAATATTTGGTAACACAGAATACAGTCCACTTAAACCAGACGCCAGTAAAAGTGAAAAATTAGAATTTTCTGCAATATATGTAACTACTTTTTTATTCTTTTTTGACAGTGACATACAAAGCAAGAGAGCATCGCGTGCTTTCATTCCTGTTGAGTTTTCTCTATGTACAAATGGTATTAATAAAGAAAATATGATGAAGCTGCAACAAAAAAGATTAAGATAAAATCTACTATACCATGCACAGAGAACAGTACAACTTTATGATCAGATGGGTCATAGCCAACATTGGAAAATATGCATCATTGCATTTATTTCCATTCTTGTTGCACCTGCAGAAAAAAACGTTTGTTTTTGTGTATTTTTCTATGCAAATAACTTGTGACCGTTCTAAAATCGTAATCTAATTTATCTGTTTTAATTTAGCTTCATTAAGTATCGACATATTGAAAATTCTTAGTATAGTAGGAGCAAGGTACGAAGATCCAGTGCAAATCCCTATTTTTGTACCAATTCAATCTGAGCACCTTGTTTACATATTTATCCACGCTGTCAGCAGCGTAGCGGTAACAATTTGGTGCCGTTAATTATGTAAAAAGCATAATCACGCCACTGTCCACCTCTTCATATACAATTGGCACATGTCCCATGTGCTAGGTTGGATCTTCCTATATGGTGTTTACAGTATCTGCACCTAAAGTTTTGGGTCATACCTTTTTTGTAATCGAGATGGCTTCTTGTCTTATCGAATTGAATCATTAGATGTCACCGGTTTTGAAAAAAAAATTAATATGGTCAGATAATTGTCCATCTCAAAATCGTAATGGTGAGATGGTAATGCGGTACTTTACATCTTAAATAGATTTCCACAACTCAAGGAAATCAAACATAAATATTTATTAAGGGGACATACACATCTTGAAGCCCACTTGGATCACTCTTTAGAGAGATATTGGAGGAAAGGGACTCACTTTAAAATTCTGAAAGACGAAGCCTTTTACAGTTTTGAGTATGGAAGCAGAACATTTTAGGAAATTTAAAAGCTTGTATGAAGAAATAAATTCACTATATTTCTTTAGAAAGAAATCCACAGATGGCAGTCCATTTCAAATATCCAATGCTATCTGCTGTCAAGTTTGATCAAACAGCCCTTGGTTTCTTTATTACAAAACAGATTTTGATGGAGAATTTGTTGCTGTACAATTCAGTACTATAATTATTTTATGTTTGCAACACTTTTAAGTTATAGTAAATTCTTCTGCCAATAATGAATACTAAATGATACAATATGCTATAGTAGGGTTGCTGATAGCTGATGCTACAATGTCTATTAATACAGTTTATGAGGTAGATACCTTGTATGTTTACACATTGTTAAAATCATGAGATTTGACTGCAGCTTGTAAAATTCATAATGCATTGGTTTGTTTATTCCTAGTGTACCTTTATTGTGTATTTAATATAGACACTATAAGCTAGTAAAATTGTTTTGAAAAGCAATGTCACTTAAGCCACTGTATCTTGTAAACTAATAGTGCAATTGAGTTCAAATTCTTAAAGGTGGTGTTGAAAGGTTGGTACTTGTGGATCATATGAAGTTGCTATTGGTGGAAGCTACCATACTATAGGTATTCCAGTTATGAAAATATTTGTGGTTGGAAGTTTCTGAATGGCAGTAGTATGGGTTTGTTATCAAATAATCAAACATCTTTGTCAATTTTCTTAATATTGACCTTTACTAACACAAATAGTATGTGCACTATATCTGACTTTCAAAAATCAATGAAGAAAATGGATAAAGAAAAATATTTTGATCATAACCTGGTATTTTAATTGAACCAATTTGATATTTCCTGAATAAGACTTGCTCTAGAAATGTTAGACACCTCTACTAATTCCGCTGCTTCTAAAGGCTAGCCTATTTCTTCAATAACTTGGGCACTATTATTTGGCCTACTGGAGTGCTTCAAGTCTTCATAAAATTCAATGACAAATAAAAACATTTTGCCCACTTCTTGCAGTAGAATATGAATTATAAAAAATCATCTCATCATACAAATGGTGTTTAATATGATAAGGCCTATGTGCAGAGTGAGAGATTTACTCAAAATTCATTAGTTTGGTATTTTGAATCATGCACTAATTACAAGATCTAGGTGGGTACTAAATACTATAATTCAACTATAACACAATAAATTTTGAAAAAAATTAAGCCTACATGGCTATTGGCTGAAAAATGTATATAATGTACTTCAAAATCTAAGTCTTGAATTAAAAAAATCTATAAATTACCTTTGAACTTTTTTCACTTCCTGAAAAAATAAATCTATAAATTCAACATGTTGCATAAGGAGAGTGCTTAACTGGTTTATTAAATCTACTAAGAGCCTTTCAACTTCTGGTGAGAACACTTCTTCTTCACATGAACATAACAGTTTGATCAAAGGATGTAAAAATGATTCATGTAACAATAAAACGTGCCTTGATTGAGTTATCAGCATTTGATAGAGTTTTAACTGTTCACACCTTATAGCATTAATATATCTGTAACAAAATAAAACAATTTAAATTTCAATAATATAATGAACGTGCTACAATAATATCAAACATAATTGTTAGTTATACTGCAGCCGTTTTTAATTATATATCTCAGTAAAAATAGAATAAGATATCCACTAATGTCTGACTATTTATTCCACCAGACTTTTATCTTTGATTCCACATTGGCCAATTGGCTTATTTTACATTTATTCTAGCATTAGTTTCGAGATATAAACAAATGTTTATATGTTTAGCTCTAAATTAAAAAAATACTTCTGCCTCTAATAATGGAAAAAAACATTTTATTTTGTTATCTACAAAAAATAACCACAGTATATATGTGGTTAAACCATATACTTATTATTCTGAATAGAAAATATTGTAATGCAATATCTGTATATGTAATAGTTACAAAAAATGCAAGGATTGTGTATATTGTATAATAGACATCTTTTATATACAGCCATTTTAGGATAATTCATCTATGAAGGTGTAGCAATCAAATCACAAATTATTGAGAATAAAGATAACAATATTAATAAACTGGGATTTTCCCATTAATTTTTATTTTTAATATTAATAAACTTACAGTTCCTATAAACACATACATTTGTTTATATAAAAACCAATTTGAAATGATTAACTAATTGAATATACTCCACAAATAAAGATAATCAGGAGTAGTCTGTGAAATTAAATTCATAAAAGGCTATGCAGGTTGTCAAAAGCAAAATGATTTGTATATTTTAAAGTTAACTTGATATAAAAATATTTGTCACAGGTCAGCTACCTAGACTAAATGAAAAGAGTACCTTCCAGATTTTGTGCTCCATTCAAACAATTTATCTAAGATATTTTCAGAAAGTAGATGTTCCAGACATCTAGAAGATGATTGACAAATATATAATTTATCATTTCGTTTCATATCATATAATAATAAAGTAGCCATTTGTTCCAAGTGGTTAACAACACCCAGGACATCATCGTGGGTAGGTAATTGCTAAAATAAGAGAAATTTAGAACTTGTTATCTTTAAAAGTGCAGAATACCAGTACCTGAACTCTGTTAAATATTTTGTAGACTTGATGCCAATGTTCCTTAAAGCTATCATAACAAGCTTGTGGATCACACTCGTCTTCTGAATTAATCACAGATTTTGCATTCTTTGATGACAAAAGTGAATTTAGCCATTCCATATTATTTACCTAATAATTCTATTTACTTACATATTACATTTTTTAATGACAATAAATATTTTGTTTGATTGAGCTAATCATACTAATCTGACATCCAGAAATAAAAAAAGGACAGCTGAAACTAACTTTTGTGTGAAGAGAGATAAACATATTTCTGTCAAATCTTACAGTTTATTGACATATTCTGACAGTGTTACTATGGAAACACTAATTACAGTGCTGCCACAGATACTGATTTATCATTAGATGTGCGGCTTTTAATGTAATTCCATTTTTTGTCATATATCTGACATTGTTTATTATTTTTTTGTAAATTGCTTTATTAATAAACAATACTTAATTTATTTATCAAATTTAAGTTTATTAAAACTTTCGCTAAAACTAATTATATAAATAATTCCAGCTCTACCATATTAAAATTTTGCAGATATTTTTATATTTAATGCTATGGTTTGAATTTGAATAAATTTATATTTTTTGTATGAAAATAAAATTTTATATTTTTTCCCCAAAGGCTATTAGGTACTAATTTTTAGTCAATAGTCAATGCAGTGTGGCAGCGCTGATCTATGGTTAAATATTATCTATAGACAGGAATAGTACAATATCAAGAAATCAAGATAGTTTTTGGTTGCAGACATTTTCAACATTAACGCTCAGAAATTTTCGAAAATATTACGGCTGACTAAATTTTAAATAATTTAGACTATGCATTGTACAATTAATAATCAATCTTAAATTGACATCTAGCTGTCATCCTGTCATATGGTTGGAATATAATGGAATTTTCATTGTTGTGAAGTATACCTCGTTTTGTAGCAACACGTATCAGTGTAGATTATAAAATTTTTTTATCACAAAGTAATATTTTGTATATAGATTTAAATTATTTAAAACTTAAACATAATTTCGATATCTCAGACTATTAATGCTTCATAAAATTTTAAAAACTCGAATCATTTTTACGTCAAAATATGTATTCACAAACAGTAGGTACTCTACGGGTAATTCCAACGAACAAACTAAATCTGCCTGTTCTTGTTGTTTTATGTATTCCCTGCATTAGCGCATGATCCACGTTCTATTTTATTACACTAAAGGGCGAGGGGGGATCACTTTATTTAATATCTGTTCTGTTCTTTAGTTTTTGTGGGTGTTCCAAGAAAAGAAATGTTGCGATATCGTAAAACTAATAACAGGGCAATAACAACAAAATATCTAAATGTTTTGATGTGTAAGTAATACATAAATTCCTTTGATGTTTTATAAGCAATAACCACTTAGCCCATATGACAATTAAATGTTTATTTACTATCATGTACTATACAATTTCATTCATAAAGGAGTGTTTATTGTTGTTCTCAAACGATAATGCAAAGAAATAGAATTGTATAAAAATTTAATATTTTTATATACATACATTACATCGACTTTGGTTGGCAAACTTTTGATCAATTGCTTTTTTTTCAGATGATTGTATCAATGGATTTCTATCTCATGCCACTAGAAGTACAGTGCAAAAATGTTTCAAGATTGCCATTTAGAACCTATTCTTAAAAGTTAACTATCCATTGGACACCTTAAGTAGTGTTCAAACATGGAAATGGGGGTAAGAAAGTTACCCAAAAAGCGTAAATTTGATCCCTCAGAACTAGAAGAGAATAATTCACAAGCTGCATGTATCCCAATATCAGTGGTTCAGTGTCATAGTGTGATGTCAGCTCCCCAAGCTACTGCTGTGGATTATTCTTACCCCACAAGAACTAGTACCCAAGAGGAAGCAATATTTACACACACTAATTGTAAACAGAATATTGTTATTGATCTTGGCGAATGGTGTAATCATAGAATTTTAGCTAGACAAGGAGACTGGTATTACCCAGGTGTTATTAAAGAGGCCTATGGTTCTACTGTAAGTATATATTTTTTATTTAAATGTAACACGTAGAGTTAATTTAAGATCCCATTTGTGTCTTCTATTTTAGCGTAAATGAAACAATTTTATTTAATATTGCTATAATTTTTTTTCTTTCATGGAATATAAATTTGTACTAGATAAGTATGTGTAAATAAATTAAAAATTGTAAAATAAGCTCTTTATTTAATGTATTTGCTTCCAGATTGAAAGTTTTTTGAAAATATAATTTGTTAATCCAACAAAATCAGTTTGTTTGATTAAAAAATTGTATTTGGAAATCTGGAAGCCAAATCATCAATTAAAAAGATATTTGTAATTTTTTGTTTATTGCCAACCAAATATTTGATAAAAATAAAATTTTGGAATTCTTATTCCATTTGTTGAAGCTCAATTGATATGTTAATTCAAATATAAAATTTCTTGTGAGATAAACAGGCAGCAATTTCTTCATCTTTTTGATGCTTTTCTGGGAGAGTTTTTACCTATTTATTTCCTTTACTATTTATGATACTTCATGTCTGTCTGTACATCTTACATCGTTTTGCCATTGTGTTCTGTTCCCATGTACAAGACCTTGAACCTATATTGTATATTCTTTATATAATATGGTGTGCTCATATTCAACTACAGCTATATTTGTTTGTTGTTTAGGTTTTTTACGGTTTTCTTGAATCCTAGGTCTCTGTAGTACTAATAGATTCAAATTATGATATAGGTTTAGTCGGTTTTAAGGACCCATTGTAAAAATCATGTATCATAAACTTAGTTAATATTATCAGCTTAATATCATCAGCAAGTTTTTGTATTATTGTACTGTTAATATAAATTACTATAAATTTAGTATTTATAGATTTTATTTATAAATATACAAACATGTTAAATGTTTAAAACCATCTCCTTCTTTGATTCCTTCTCTGATTGGAACTGTTTCTCTGATTAGTGATTATCTAGTTTGTTTATTACAGTATTATTGATATTGAAATTATAAATGACTTTTGTGATGTAAAGACAGTGTTGTATATAACATCTCTAAATTATTGTTATAAGTGAGGCAGATAAGTTTAAATGATGAGAAGAATTATAGTCCATTCAAAATCCAAATTCCCAAAACAAATGATGATGTTGTTATCAGCACATATTCACATTATATCTTCTCTCCTATTAGCCCATAGCTTGTATTTTACAGTCCTAAATTCCACACTTCTCTTGTTGCAACTTTAAAGAGTTAAATTGCATTTTTGTGGTTTTGTTTTGAACTAAATAAATTATTTAATTCATTACTGATACTTGAGATGAGCTTCTTGAGATTTATGTAACCCTCAGTCTACCTAGAAAAAGATAAACAAAGGGAGATTTTGAATAAAAAAAAAAAGAAATGATCCAAAACATCTTTAACACTGAAATACAGGAAAGCCCTACAAAGTCACTAAGTGTGATTTCTATGAAAGTTTAGATTATTTATTTACCCTATGGAATTTATGGTATAGGTATAAATAAACAATTACATGCATACACATTGCTACTGAATAAAATTGAGAACAATATTAATATAATAACAAACATAAAGAATATAGGTAACTTAAGGTCTAGGTAATAACAAATCAAATGACATAGTTCAAAATGATAAATACTTAGCCAAAAAAGAACTTGAACAAGGTTCAAAATTTTATTTTGCTCAAATTATAATCACTAGAGAATTGTATGAATGGAATATCAACTGGCTTATTGAACTTGTCTCCTTTATTCGTCTGGTCTAATTAAAGATCACTGTAAACTCTAGAAAATGTTTAAATTAATCTGCAATACTTTTCTCTCCCTGGAAGCTGCAATACGATTAGCTGAATCTGCAGTCAAATAAGGAAATTATATGGTTCCAAAAAGATTTAGAATTACTGAGAACTGATTAATTTATATTATTTATTTACATTTGAAAGCATTGCTGTGTTAGTTTTTACATTGAGAGGACAGAGTGGAAAATAGGTGATTATCATGTGCTGAGTATTTTTAAACAGAAAATGGGCAACTTTTTTGGGTATAATTAGTTCTTTTAGCTCCTGAGTAAATTAGTGAGGTTTCCATACTTTTCGAGGTACAAAGTTTGATATTGTTACAACAGTTCTATGAGATTATTTCATATAGAAAAAGTCTCTAGATGAAAAAGAAGAAGTAGTTCCAGATCATTCAAGATGACATTGAAAATTCCTGACATTTCTAGTGGCTTTTGGAACATAAGAAAAATATATAAACATATGTTTTTGACATGTTTTGATGTTTAGAACAGTACTATTTGATATTTGAAGTTTATAGTTGTCATTGAGTTATTGTAAACAAGTATTGTAATATTGTTGGTGTTCCGAATAAAGTCGATTTCAAAGAAATGTAACAATATTAAGGGGAAGGTTAAAGTCACCAAATAGGGTGAGTTTTTAGGGCAGTCAGAGGCATCTAGGGCATGGTAGAGAATATCCAAAAAAGTTAATGAGAAAAAATGTGTGCAATGATTATTCTCTGGGCTTGGAAAATATGCCCAATTCTACAGGATGATAAATAACTATGTGATAAAGCAAAAATACATTTTTTAAATAGGACACCCTGTATATTTTCTCATATTTAGATTCTTCTCATAATCCCTGTTCTTACAATATGAAGCTTCACACTACATTTTTATTTCCATATCTCTATTCAATAAACACCCTGTATATAAAAAAGGAATACATAAATAATTTTTAATTTTACATAAAAAGGTAAACAATATGTTCTAGTTTTCAATTTAAGGTTAACTGAAATCATTGACAAATTTTTGAATACATAACAAAATACAAAAAAAAATTGCTTATGATTTTCTCATATTTTTTAAATTTACAACCCTATTATTTATTTTTACAAATTTATTTTATTTATAGAAAGCATTCTCTATACATAAACTCATTACTTTCTGAGATATTTTTAGTTTTCTTTAAATTTCTGGAATAACTTAAATTTTTGTAAGTAAAAACAATTATTATTGTGTAATAAATTTCCGAAAATAAAAATTCATTGAAAGTTTTATGCAGTTTTTCATATTGCGTCTCAATTTAAATATTTATTGCGATCATGTATGCACTTTTTTTATAGTTTTGACGTTTATATTGTTTTCTAAGTTTAAAACATTTTATTCAACAGTAATTTAGCTTTTCAAATGTGAATTTAACTAAATAAATAATTAAGATATGGTGTTATCTACAGTAGATGTTGCTCGATTTATTGCATTGCTACAAGACGGAAGAAGTAAAGTTTATGTATCCGAAACTTTAGGTATTTTGAGAACTACAGTATGGAGAGCTTTCCATCGCTTTATAGAGACTGGTATATACTCACGTCGACCTGGTTCCGGTCGTAGAAGAGTTCTGCAATTGCTGCATTCATGTTTTTTCTCATAGCTAAGACTTCTAGAAGAATATAACAAATGGGATCTCGAAGTCGATATTAAAAAAACTGAAACCATGTGTATTGGAGGGACAAAGCAGTCCATTATATTAGACGATGGGGTAGAAATTAGACACTGTGATGAATACAAGTACCTGGGTATGAAGATAACTCAAGATGGAACACTCGATGCTGCTATAAAAGACAGAAACATATAGGGTAGAAAAGTCATATCCATGATGAACGGCATTCTGTGGGACCAAACAATATCTAAAGCGAACAAACAACTCATATACAACACCATACTTAAAAGTGTAATCACATATGGCAGCGAAGTTTGGCAAATGAAACAAAGAACAGAGAAACTGTTACTAGCAACAGAAATGGACTTCTGGAGAAGAGCAGCAGGCAAATCAAGAAGAGATCGGATACCAAATGAGAGAATACGAGAAATGATGGGAGTCAAGCATACAATAGTTGATGACATAAAAACAAAACAGTTAATATGGTACGGCCATGTACAGAGAATGCCAGATGATAGGATTCTGAAACAGATTTTGACGTGGACACCACAAGGAAGAAGAAAAAGAGGAAGGCAGAGAAGAAGCTGGAGAGAGGGAATTGAAAAAGAACTAGAGGAAAGAGAAATCCCTCTGGGTCTATGGTTAAATAGAGAAGAATGGCGGTTAGGAGTCGGAAGGCGTCGGAGAACGCTGTGAACCGATAGTAGTAGTAGTAGCTAAGACTTCTGATAAAAGTTAGCAAAATATTTCAATCGTGGTATCTTCTTTTTTTTGAAGTCAGAACTTGGGCTTGTATTATATTTATATTCACTGGGTGTACAACTAATTTTATTAACGTGATATAAGGTTGAATGCTCGAATAAATGAATTTTAATCAAATAAAAGACAGATATAGAGCACAGTTTTTATTAAATCTTGCCCAAGTACTTTCGATCCTAGAGCATCTTCAGGGGCATTTTGTCAAAATTAGGCTATCCACCAATATATGGTGAATATCATAAACATTAACTGATACATTAACACAACACGAGACAAAGAACAAACAGTTTAAAAATTATTATAAATTCGAAGCTACATATTGGGTGACATCAGGAGAGGGAATGATGACTATCATTTGTTGTGTTGTATTTGAAAAACAAAAGTGACTAATGATATCAGAAAAATGGTAAATCTGGCAACGTTACAAATATCAAATTTCAAATATTCATATTGAAAAATAGTTGTATCCCTGTTTTTGTAGAATTCAGACCATCCATGTAATAGATAATTAAGTAGGCATTTCCAGACTTTTGGTCCACTCTATATAATAATTATATAATAACGTCAATGCCGCATCTAGAATGTGGAAAAACGAAAATATAATGGAGAGTTACATTAAATGCTGCATGTTACGTTAATTAATTGACATTTTTTAACTTTTGAGAAAATTAAAATACACATTTTAGCTTGATTTTTGCGATAAACATTCATTATGTCGGTATAATGTTTAATTTCAAATTTACCTGCCGCTGAACTTCAAAATATTATGTTCTAGGAAAAGGAAAAAGACAGTTAAGATTTGATTTCGCGTATAGTGCATCTGTGTATCCGCTTATACGTATTTCGCCCTAAAAGGGCTCTTCAGAACGGATATTCACAGTCGCTCTGAACGTGAAAATAAATCTCTTCTGTCTTAGGAAGCAACTCTAACATGGCTTCGTATAGACGTTAATAGCGACATCTGATATTAAAATCCGTAAACTAATTTTCGAAACCAAATTCAGATTTTTGCTTTAATCTGTACCTTCTAAGAATTGCAAGGCAAAACAGAATTGATAAAGATGTTAATAGAGGTTTGGGGAATCTAAAACTTGCATTCCACAACATATCTCCTCAACTAAGCAAAAATCCTTAGCCAGTTTGGTTTCTAGTACAGTTATATTAAAAAAAAGGGTACAAGTATTAGAAAGAGAAGTTAACGTCATCCTATTTGTGTAAAACCGGCTGGGATTTTTGGAGGTTATCAAATGTCACAGGTTATTAAAAATATAAATCATTGACGTTGAGCATTAATTAGACGAAACCATTTATTCAACAATTATATAAAGAATAATTTTAATGACTGTTACAAATAGAATTTAGTATTTGGTGATAGAACCGTCTGCTTCTATAACTTTAATTAGTCTATTTGGCATACTTTGAATTATATTAGATATCATATTTGGATCAAGATCTTCCCAGCACTCTAAGATTGTATCCCACAATTGATCTGAATTTTGTGGCATAAAATTTCTTTTATATATTTTTTTAACAATTATTCCCCAAATGTTGACAATTGGATTTATATCTGGACTGTGCGCAGGCCATGGCAATACTTCCAGGTTTTACGTTTGAAACCAATTCCTTACGACATGGGCAGTGTGGAATGAACAATTATCTTGTTGATATATAAGAGTATTATTAGGATACAATTGCTCAATAGAAGGGAGCATTACGTGTTCCAAAACGTTAATGTAATTGTCGGCAGTAAACCTTCCCTCTAATCGCCAACAAACACCAGGTCCATGTATACTAATCCAACCCCATACATTTACAGAAAAACGTCCAGATTTATTATGAGAGTGAATATATCGTTCTTCAAACCTAGTATTGTCTGGACGATAAACACGGATTTGACCGTTATAGGTCGACTGAAAAGTCTTTTCATTAGTAAAAATGACGTTGTTCCAAAATTGTGGGTTGCGGTAAATATAGTTTAGTGCAAATATTACTCTTGCTTGCCGATGTTCAACAGTTACTAATGTTTTTTTAGCAGCTGGTCGGTTTTTTAATTCAGATTCATTGATGCTTCTGCTTACAGTAGGTTGGGCACCAGGAAATCCCGTATGATGAATCCTTGAATCCTTCGACGTCGCAAATGGATTATCTCTTAAGAATTGAACTAAAGCAGCATCTTGTTGAGGAGTGGATACTTTGGAACGTCCTGAACCAACTTTTCTTTTTAATGATTGTTGTTGGACCCATCGTTGCTTAATTCTGAAGATTGTTTTCAAATTTCTATTATAGAAATTTGCTAGCGCTCGAATTGACCATCCTTCTGCCATTTTCGTAATTATTTGAGCCTTTTCAATCTCACTTAAATGACGAGGCATATTAATTTTTTATTGTACGTAACGTTAAACCTTCTATCAAATTAAACGTCTTTGACGTCTATTAGTTGCATTTTTGATCACTTATGACATTTGATAACCTCCAAAAATCCCAGCCGGTTTTACACAAATAGGATGACGTTAACTTCTCTTTCTAATACTTGTACCCTTTTTTTTTTAATATAACTGTACTCGTACAGAGTATATCAGAATAAAAGGAAAAAGACAGTTAATATTTGATTTCACGTATAGTGCGTCTGTGTATCCGCTTATACGTATTTCGCTCTAAAAGAGCTCTTCAGAACGGCTATTCACAGTTGCTCTGAACGTGAAAATAAATCTCTTCTGTCTTAGGAAGCAACTCTAACATGGCTTCGTATGGACGCAAATAGCGACATCTGATATTAAAATCCGTAAACTAATTTTCGAAACCAAATTCAGATTTTTACTTTAATCTGTGCCTTCTAATCTGTGTACCCGCTTATACGTGTTTCGCCCTAAAAGGGCTCTTCAGAACGGCTATTTATAGTCGCTCTGAACGTGAAAATAAATTTCTTCTGTCTTAGGAAGCAACTCTAACATACATGAAATCGCATACGCACTATACGTGATATCAGATCTTAACTGTCTTTTTTCTTTTATTCCGATATACTCTGTACGAGTACTAGAAACCAAATTCGCTTTCGCAAAAGATTTTTACTTAGTTGAGGAGATATGTTGTGGAATGCAATTTTTAGATTCCCCATATCTCTATTAACATCTTTATCAACGTCTGTTTTGCCTTGCAATTCTTAGAAGGCACAGATTAAAGCAAAAATCTGAATTTGGTTTCGAAAATTAGTTTACGGCTTTTAATATCAGATGTCGCTATTTGCGTCCATACGAAGCCATGTTAGAGTTACTTCCTAAGACAGAAGAGATTTATTTTCACGTTCAGAGCGACTGTGAATAGCCGTTCTGAAGAGCCCTTTTAGGGCGAAATACGTATAAGCGCATACACAGACGAACTATACGTGAAATCAAATCTTAACTGTCTTTTTCCTTCTATTCCGATATACTCTGTACGAGTACTAGAAACCAAATTCGCTAAGGATTTTTGCTTAGTTGAGGAGATATGTTGTTTTAATGCAATTTTTAGATTCCCCATATCTCTATTAACATCTTGTTTTGCCTTGCAATTCTTAGAACGCACAGATTAAAGCAAAAATCTGAATTTGGTTTCGAAAATTAGTTTACGGATTTTATTATGTTCTAATTTCAATAATGAAATATTTTTGAAACTCGTATACTGTTTCTCTGTATAAAACCGTTACATTGGATTTTCATGCTTACTCGTTTGGCAATAATTTGGATTTTGAATGGACTATAAAATAACAATATATGCACTTTAAAATATTATGTTCTAATTTCAGTAATAAAATATTTTTGAAAGTCATCCACTGCTTCTCTCTATAAATCTGTTACATTGGATTCTCATGCTCACTCATTTGGCACTAATTTGGATTTTGAATGGACTATAAAATGTTTTGTATCTAAAATAGCTATATATCCACTCAGGTAGATAAAAACTTCAGCTTTGAAATGTTGATAAATTTTGATTTCAAATAACTGGTTATGATCCAACTTTGATAATTTTTTTTACATGTAGAATGAAAATTCAAATTCAGATTAATTACCATCAAATATATTCTCTATGCTGCTGAGCTCCTGGACGTCTGTCTCTGTAGGTACTATTTTTGGTACTTCCCTACTTGGCTGTCTTTGGCAAACACCCGGCTACACTCTTATTAGATGATCAATCAATTTATGGGTTTTTACGATGTATTTTCTGTACTCTGACGAGGATATACCTGGTGTTAAGGAGCTTTCTTGTGGCCTAATGGAAGAAATTTCTGATCCTATTCACAGCCAACTCTCCTTTCCATGCAGATCCATCTATGACCCTCTAGCTTGCTATTTGTGTTAGCTCCATAGTGCTCCGTGTGTTAGGCCATATAACATCACAGCTCTAACGTAGACTTGGTATAATTGAATCTTCTTAGCCTACGATAGAGGTCTGGTCCTGAATATACCTGGATTGTATTGAGATGGCCCTAGTTTGTATTGAGATGGGGAATTAATTTTGTGCAAAATCGTCGGACGAAAACTCAACAAAGGCCTAGAGGATGGTTGCTGTGTTACTTAGACTTATGGAAGTTTTGGAAAGCATGTTTTTGGCTGGTCGAGTGGTTAGTCCGATAAAAACACGATCCGCAAATCACAAAAAGAACGACTTGTTTTAGACCTGTTGGGCTTTCTTTAGTAAAAACGCGTGAAATAATGGTTTAATGGAATCCCATAATTTGTTACACACTTTCTGTATTTCAAGTGTGAATTCTCACCCTTTAAAGGCCTTCAGTCATCTCAGACTGTTTACTTCTAAGTCCATGTTTAACTCATATAGTAATATGGAATAAATAAAAGTTTTACGAACTGTTAGCAAATAGCTTATGATAAGGTGTAAAAAACCGATGGAACAAAGCAAATAGGTCACCTTCTCTGAAACTATTTAACAAGGGACTTCTTCTTCTTTTGGTGCCTATTTGTTTCGAATATTGGCGATCATTCTGGCTATAATTATTTTATTAAGTGGTGCTTTAAATACATTAGTTGTTGTTGTGGAGAACCATTTCCTCAGGTTTTTTAACCATGATATTCTTCTTCTCCCAATTTCTCGCTTTCCGAATACTTTGCCTTGAAGGATTATTTTCAGTAATCTGTATTTAGTGACGTTTCTCATTGTGTCCGAGATATTCTAACTTTCTCTTTTTAATCGTATACATCACTTCTCTTTCTTTCCCCATTCTTCGTAGTACAGTCTCGTTGGTTATCTTGTCCGTCCATGATATCATTAGGATTCTTCTGTATAGCCACATCTCGAAGGCTTCAAGTTTTTTCTCCATCGCTTCAGTGAGTGTCCAGGATTCAACTCCGTAGTATAATATCGAGAAGATATAACATTGTAGGAGCCTTACTTTTTTCTCCAGATTAAGGTTGTGGCCTTTAAAAAGGTTGGCCAAGTTGTTAAATGCCTTCTCTATTCTACATTTTACTTCTGATGAGTGATCCCATTGTTCGTTTACTAGTGTTCCAAGATAGGTAAACTGTTTTACTCGGTCCACTGGTGTATTCTTGATAAGCGGTTGGACGTCTCTAATTTTATTTTTGGTGATGACCATAAATTTAGTTTTTGATATGTTTACTTGTAGTCCAAATCTTTCACTAACTTCATTTACTTTGTTTATTAGTTGCTGTAAACTGTTTAAACTGTCTGCAAAAATAACGGTGTTATCTGCATAGCGGATGTTGTTTAGGCGTTCTCCATTTAAAAGCATTCCATGTTCGCAATTTTCCAAGGCTTCACTAAATATTTCCTCTAAATATAGGTTGAATACTATAAGTGCAAGTATACATCCTTGTCTAACGCCTCGCAAAATCTGGATCACTTCCATCGGTTCATCTCCAAGATTTGTTCTTATTATGGCTGATTGGTTCCAGTATAAATTTTGTATTATACGCCGGTCTTTATCATCTATTTGGGCTTTTGTTAGAACATCCATCATTTTCGGTGTTGAACTGTGTCAAATGCTTTTTGGTAGTCCACAAAGCAGGTGTAGATATCGCAAGTCATATCTGTGCATCTTTGGAATAATACTTATAGACTAAACAGTGCATCTCTCCTACCTACGCTTTTCATAAATCCAAACTGTGTGTCTTGTATTCTCTCTTTGCATAGCTTGTATATTCTGCGATGTATAATTTTAAGAAAAAGTTTTAGTGTATGGCTCATTAGACTTATTAGCTTATATTCTCCGCATTTTTTTGGCTCCCTGTTTCTTTGGTAACGTAATAAATTCTGAAACTAGCTAATCTTTTGGAATATTGCCTGTGTCATAGATATTATTGAAGATTTTACATAGTATTCTTAAATATTTATCATCAAGAAGTTTAAGAAATTTAGACTGTACTCCGTTTGGTCATGGAGCTCTCCCTGCTTTTAGTGATATTATGGCTGCTCTTATTTCTGCCACTAGTATAGGTGGTCTAGTTTCCGTAGGAATTTTGGACTCGTTCTCCCTCTCATCAAAAAATAAATTTCGAATGTAATTTTTCCAGGTATTATCAATACTCTCTTTGTCCTCGATTACCTCTCCGTTGTCATTAACAAGTTTACTTAGGTACTTTTCTATTTTTACATTTGCCTGTAATTTCTCTTACCTTTCTATCCACGTTGAAGTCGCCATATTTACTTTGTAGAATTTTGATTTCTTGGCGTTAGAGAGTTATTGTTCTTGTTTTTCCTTCTTTCTTCCATCAGCTGCAGAATCTCTGTCGTCATCCATGTCTTATTCTTACCTTCTTCGTTCTTTATAAAATTGTCTTTAATGTCGTCTATCGTGTTATTAAGAGATTCTATCTTCTCTTCTGTGCTTTCCGTAGTATTATCGATTTCTTTGAATTTTCTAACAAGGGACTAATCAAAATAATATAAAATAGTATGACAAATTTATAACAGAATTAAAAAAAGCTGAAAAAATTTATTACCTAAATAGAAAAAAGTGATCAATTTAAAATTTAATAAACATTGTTTTTGTACTCCAATAAATAAAAATACAACAATTAACCAAATATGATCAGAGCTTAGGAATTTAAATAATAGTTTTAAAGAACCAGATAGTAAGGTAGTAACAATATTTATAAATCAAGTCCTGCTGCAATGGGTTGAAGAAGAAGAAAAGCGGATTACTCTCTTTAGCTAAACAATATCAATAAAATTGGAATGGACAGTTTAATTAAAGTAATTTCTTCTTTAGGTGCCATGTCCGTATTCAGACGTTGGCCATCATCATGTTTACAATTTCCTGACACCGTTCTCTATCGGCAGCTGCTCGAAATAATTCTTCTACTGTGGTACCACACCATTGTCTAATATTACACAGCCATGAAAGTTTCTTTCGACCAATCTTTCTCTTTCCTTCCACTTTTCTTTGTATTATAAGGCGAAGTAAGTGGTATTTGGGTCCTCTAATTGTATGGCCGAAAGTATTCTGTTTTTCTTCTCTTTATAATGTTTGTGAGCAAGCATTCTGAATTCTTCATTGGAATTTCTGAATTCTGAATTCACCACAATTCGAATGCTTCTAATTTGTTAAGTATTGTTGTTTTTAATGCCCGCGTCTCATAACCATATAATAGGATAGACCACACATAACAATTTTGGACCTTCTTGTGAATATGTATCCAAAGGTTTTTGTTACATAAAACTGGTTTCCAGGTCATAAAAGCCTTACGTGATATTTCGATCCTGATTATTTAAAGTAATTTAGTGTAAAATACTTTTAGAACAGTATTAAAAAGAACAAAAATACAGCTCCTATGGTAGAAGGCACAGTTAGAATGCAGTGTTGGTCTTACGGCGCGCAGCGATGTCGCTCATGTCGGCACAGTGGTAGGTGTGTGGTAGTTTGGCGATAGACTGAGAAATCAGGACCTTACGCGCTTCGTTTCAAAAATCGTTAGTCATTGATTTTAAGTTAAATAAGAGAATAAACGAAAAAAAAACAAATTAATTCCATAAAAAATGCCTGTGTACATAAAATATCTCTTCTTCTTCTTGATGTGCCTATCCGTTACGAATGTTGGCGATCATCATGGCAATCTTTATCTTGTCTGCAGCAGCGCGGAAAAGCTGCACAGATGTTGTTGCACCACCAGATTCTGAGGTTCTTTAACCAAGATGTTCTTCTTCTTCCTGGACCTCGTTTTCCAAATATTTTTCCTTGCAGGATGGCTTGAAGGAGAGCATATCTGGATTCATTTCGCATAATATGTCCGAAGAATTGTAACTATCAAGATATGATGGTGATCAGTACCTCTCGGTTCTTATTCATTCTTCTGAGGACCTTCTCATTTGTGACTCAGTCAGTCCACGGGATCTTAAGTATTCTTCGATATAGCCACATCTCAAATGCTTTCAGTTTTCTGCACTTATCTTCGTTCAAGGTTCCCGATTCAACACCATAAAAAAGGCCAGAAGACGTAGTATCACAGCATTCTTACTTTTGTATCAAGAGAGAGGTTGTGACTTGAAGAAGGAGACCTAACCTAACCTAACTTATATACATATATACAAAAAAATGCAAGTAGTTTACCCTGTACGATACGATAAATATATATACATAAAATACACAAGAAGATCATAACTTAAATATACTGTACGTACAGCACTAAAAAACAAATGAGCGTTAAATCTAAGATATTTCTCGTAAATTAATACTAATCGCAATCCATATCTAAATCATCTCCTATATTAATTATCACCGGTTTAATATCTTCCTGCAAATTGTCCACCGTAAAATTTTTTTCTCTTATTTTCTTGACGTGGTTCACATAATTATGCCACTGCTCTTTAGATACGCGTTGGTGAGCTTCTTTTATCAACAGTTCTACCGTTTTTTCTTTAAAATCGACGTTGTTTGAAGCCACATACCGTTTTACTTGACTCCACACCATCTCAATCGGGTTCAGCTCGCAATGGTAAGGCGGCAGGCTCAAAATTTTAACGCCATATTTTTCCGCAATTGTTTCAATTTTGTACTTGTCGTACTCGTCTCTAAATGCGGCCGCAGTGTCCAGTAATTCACCTTTTAGGTAATCTTTCTCGAACAAAATGTTCTTTTCGATTATCCAATCCTTGATTTGCCTTTTATTCAACGACAACGTTTTCTTTGTCTTTCGGCAAGTTTGGAATTAACGTCTTCTCAAACCATTCTTCATATAGATCCCCGTCCATTTCGTCGTGGTAATCAGCGGTTCCCTTCTTGGCCAAGCAAGTTAATTCGGCCCATGTCACAAAACCAGTTTTGCTTCCAGCATGAAGAAGGACAAACCGAGGATCTCTTTGGATTGGAGCCTTCAGTCCAGTAGAGAGCCCATTTATGAAGGCATCTCGTGGATTCCTGATCGTTGTGTCCCTCCATTCATCTTTGACTGAAGCTCCAACATTAGTCCTAGACTCATCGGTATAAACAAGGTTTACATTATCCTTCTTCCTCAATGTTTTTATTTGTCTGAGCTACTTGTGTCTCCAGGATATGATTTCTTTTCTTTCCATCATTATCGAATCTCGACCTCTTTTAGTAGTAGCCTACGAAATGTGGTTTTTGAAAAAGCTAGTAGGTCCTCATCATCCTTCACTCTGTTCATTATGCTGTCGATGGTTGGTGATATGTTTTTCAAAAAAAAATCATAGAAAATTTTCCTTGTACGAGATTTCCTTGTACTCCCTCATCGTAAGTACTCTCACGTGAATTGGACTGGAAACTGTTTTTCTTTCTTTTTTGTACCAGTTTCAGTTCGCCTTGCTGGGCCTCTTCGCGGATGTCATAAATTTTGCGAACACTCAGACCGCATACTTTCGAAACTTTTTCCACAGTAATAGTCAAACTGGAACCTTTTGGTTCAGATGGTAGTTCATTGGAAGTTCAGATGGCAGTTCAATACATTTAACACCACACGTTTTACTTGCATACTAAGAGTCATACTCTGTTTGGAATTCGCGACAGATACTGGCAACGGCTCTATGATGTAGTTACTTTCATCCGCTTGCAAAAATGAAATAGAACTGAGCTTTCATAGCTTTTACTAACAAGTTTTGGTCCGAATGACCAGTACCCAAATCGACAAAGAGACATATTTGCTTTGCGTGGACAATGGGGATTAAAACTGGTTCGCTTCTCCTAATGACTTTATAATGATCTTTATTTCCCAAAGAATGTGTTTACAACGGAAACTATTGAAAATTGATAAATATAGATAAGCTATCCACAATGAGTTTTTGATATATTTTACTTTTTTTATAGTATTTTTCTTCATGTTATTGTTGAGTTCGACAATGTAACTCTCTTATTTATACATCGATGATTGAATCATGCTTTAGTTGAAACAATAATGATAGTCTTTTATACCACCATAGGAAATTGTTGTGTGCGCATATATTCCAGTGCTATGTTTCTTAAATCCGGTCCTGATGTCGATAACATTCATTATATAATGTTATAAACATTATGATTCCAATATTGAAACCGCAAAAAGATCCAAATCTAGCAGAATCGTAGAGGAGCGTATCATTGGTCTTCTTGTGCTTTAAAATAATTCATGAGAATACTCAGAAGAAGAATGGAATATTGGCTATGATGCCACCTCAAGCCACCAAAATATCATTTTGGATTTAGAAAAGCACACTCCACAATAGAAAATATCACCCATTTAGTAACTAACACTAATATTTCGTTCTCGTCAAATCGTTTTAGCATAGCGGTTTTTGTGGATATTGAGGGAGCCTACGACAAAGTAAATTTACAAATTTTATATCAACAGATCATACGAATTGGATTTAGTTGTGAATTTTGTAGAAAAATAATAAAATTCTAGTGTAATCGAGTAATTAACCTTTAACTAAACGAGGAAATTTTAAATACAAGAACTATAAATCTGGGATTACATCAAGGCAATGTTTTGAGTCCTATGTTGCATACAATATACAGTGGGTGATCAAATTATTAGATCCACCCCATAAAATTTTACTGTTTGTTTAATAATGATAGGTAATTGAACCGTAAAACATATTTTGGTAGTTAATTCTGTTTTACTGTGATTTAGAACCTAATACAGTTTACAAATCTTTAAAAAGAAACGAGTTAATTATATTATTACTATTATTAGGTAATTGGTAGTGTCACTCTTTGCAACACCTTCTTGACATATTTTCTATGTATTTCTGGCAATTTTGTTGAATTGTTCCACTCCTGTGCCATACTGATATTAAACGCTCGATCAACTGACGCTTTATGGTTATAATTTCATTAAATTTTTATTTTCTTCATGAGCTTCCAAAGATTTTCTATTGGATTCAGATCTGGCGAATTGTCAGGTCAGCCGAGCACCGGTATCTGGTTGTCAACACGGAATTTTGTAAAAGTTTTTGTCTTGTGAAAAGGCATCGAGTCATGCATTAACTTAAAACTCTTATTCGGAAATCACTCCTGGACCTGGGGAAGCATTTTTGTTTGCAGTATTCTCAAATGCTGGTCGAGACAATGTCGAGTCTACCAGTTCCTTGACTGCTTTTGATAGACCACACCATGATGCTCAGTGGGTGCTATACCGTCCTTACAATACAATTTGCTTTGTATTTTTCCCTAGCTCTTCTCCTCACAAATTTAGCTCTATCCATGAGGATCTGCACGATAGATTCGTTCAAAAAACAAACCTGAAATATTAATATTATTTAACTGTAGACTACATAAAAGAAAAACAATGGTAAGTAATGTTATTTACCTGATTCCAATCAACAATGGTACCATCTTTAGCCCGTTGAACCTTTTTTTTTCTTCGTTACTGGTGTGACTCTTTTTGCAGGGCGACGGGTCCCCAGATCCTTTATTCGCCCACGAGTTGTCATTCTGTTGACAATCTTGGATCTGATTACAGTTTTTTAAACCAGTTTCTTCTTCCATTTGACCAATACCGCTGTCACAGCGATACCAAATATTCAATATCTGTCATACAATCTCACGGTTTAGGTTAGTGTGAGAACAATCGTTACAATATTGTATAACAAGAGCATAGTTTTCCTGTTACTTCCCACCTAACATACCTAGGACTGACAATTGATAGAAAATTAATCTGGAAACACTACATAGAAATGATTAAACATATTAAAGGCTGTAAGTTCTTAAAGCTGTGAAGCCGGTCCAGAAATTTGCCTCCACTCACTTAAAAATGTTAGATAATTGGGCGAATAAATGCCCAAGATTGTCTCTTGGAATCTTTAAAATCCCAGTTTCAAATTCTCATGTAGAATGTTTACAGCTAAGAAGAAAATATCTTTTTTTATGGAAAAGTTTATCTAAAAATAGTAATCAAGTTAGTAAAGTTCACAACCTGTTTATAATGGATTTGACTAATATGTATCTACTAAAAAAAGGAATCACTCAGTTTATGTTATCATATCAAGACTGAAATGTAAAGACATGTATAAAAACGAACCATTATCAGTATACCAAACAAACGTAGCTGATATGCCCGAAATAGTAATACTCTTTATAAGATATTATTCTATTTATTCATTGAGAAATGTAATCTTTAATTTAGATATAAAAGTATTTTAACAATTATATCATATTTTTAGATGCATCTAAAAAAGACGATCAAAAAAAAATTTGCCTTTTGGGATCCTATACAAAACTATTTCGAGACTAGAAAACTTCCGAGTGAATTTTCAAGCTATTCAGCCGAACAACTGACTATATTAGAAGCATTAAAATATATATTAAAAATAATTTATTTAATAAACAACAATTTTTAAAATGTCAGATTGTAAAATTGTTTTACATAAAATAAAATATATCTTATATTCAGTAATAACTATACCATAAAAATATGTTAGCTAATTTTAAAAACTTGTACGAGGAAGGAAAAATAATGTGTTTGGGTTAAAGCTCATTGTGGAATTATTCATAATGGAAAAAGTAGACATGCTAGCATCGGATTCTGATAATTTTGTAAAATATTTATTAATTCCGGAAGAGCTTTATATGAATTCCAAAAATATAAGTCAGGAATGGATGGATACATATGGTCATTTCACCTAATATTTTACAAAGGCATTCAGTCGATAATTTCTTCTAAACCATGGTACTTTAATTTTATTGCAAAAAAGATGCAGTCAGAATTAACTGTAGAATTAGATTTGATCATTCACTAGCACCTTCACACTTATTTAAATTAAAAATTGTAAATTTCCCAAACTGAAAGTGTGAAGAATATGGCACACTTGAACATATACAGGGTGAGTCATGAGGAACTTTACATACTTCTACCATATGTAGAGTCCCTCAGGGAGCATATCATGTGGCCACTAAAAAATGTCAACTCCTCTTCTTTATTAATTAACAGGGTGATTTGTGTAATTGACCATTTATTTCATTTTACTGTAGTGTTTATACGGCTCATTTGATTTTTTTAATTTTTGCATGATACAGTACACTACTATCAAGCATTCGACTGGTATTAGCTAAACTAAAAAATTCCAGGACTGGCTTTGGAAAAATTAATTTAGGGATTCGTATTAAATATTACACCCTGTATATATTTTTTTAAAAATGCAATAAGTGATTTTCAAACTACATAAATAGCCAATGAAAACGACATATGTGACAATGTTTTTAGTGAACGATCAAATCTCACCAAAAATAGAACAACCATAATGAAGTATCAAATTATAAGGTAATTAATTTAAACAAATGTTATAAATTTCAAACATTTTAATTGAAATGATAAACTGAGTCACTGCACAACAAAAAACAGTAACTACTAACAATAACGAAGAACAATAAAAAAAACTAAAAATATGTACATAGTTATGATAAACCCATAAATTAGAACTGGAAAAGATACAATAATGGTAACAAAATAAAAATAATTTAAAATAGATTTTCGAAATGGAACCCTGCAGCCTGTACACATTTTTGTTGCCGAATTGTTAATTGACGTATTGAATTACGGATACTCTGGGAATCGTTTCTAATAGTATTACAACAATGTATAATTCTATCAATTAATTGTTGTCGGTTATTAATATTCACTGCGTAAACTAGTTGCTTCAATCGTCCCCAAATATGGTAATCAACGGGATTGAAATCAGGGGATCTTGAAGGCCACGAAATAGGACCTGCACGTCCTATCCACCTGTTGCCATAAACATTATTGAGATGTTGTCTCACTGCCAGTAAAAAGTGTGGGGGTGCCCCATCATGCTGAAAATACATCCCTCGGATAGCAACGTTCGCGTTGGCAAGCAAATTCGGCAAAATATTTTGTAGAAAGTTCAAATAGACCTGCCCTGTTAAAGGACCATCAAAAAAGTAAGGACCTACTAATTGGTTATTTATGACACCAATCCACACGTTAACCGAAAACCTTATCTGAGAACGACGTTCTCGAATAGCATGGGGATTTTCTTCTGCCCACACATGTGAATTTCGTGAATTATTTATCCCGTCTCTAGTAAATTGGGCTTCATCTGTAAATAGTGTCCTGTATAGCGTTGGTCGATTATTGTTAATCCATCTACAAAATTCCAACGTATCGATCTCATCTCCAGCATGTAGTCGCTGAACCATTTGAATGTGATATGGGTATAGATTATTTTTTTGTAAGACTACTTACTTTTGATTGAGTAACATTGAGTTCTCGACTTACTTGTCTAGTGCTTATTGTAGGGTTCATAGTAACGACGTCCATAATGTCATCTTCCTGCGCTTCATCTACATGTCGCTCTGTTGTTCCACTAGGAAAAGTGCCATTTTCTCGCAAATAATTAAAAACTGACCCAAATGTTGGATGACTGGGAGTTCGACGATTAGGAAATCTCCTGCGATATTCTCTACTAGCAGCCCTACCATTCCCATTACAGAATCCATAAACAAATATTATGTCTGCATATTCTGTGGTCGAAAACTGATGTGGCATTTTGAACGAAAGTAACAAAAGCTCTACCAAAACTAACACAATGTACTTAACGTAGATATGACAGAAGAAATATGTATTCTTGTACACATAAATAACAATTGATAATGACAATAATGACAATGGGTATAAAATATCAAGAAACGTCAAACGGTCAACGCCAACCTTCATTTTAAACTTTTTTAGATTTATTTTTATTTAGTACAGTTGATTCAATGTATTATTATTTGACATAAAATTTTAATCATTTACAATCAACAAAAACTAACACATACAAGAGGTTTGACTTTTTAATCAATTTAATTTATTATTTATCGAAAATAATGCCCCAATACGATCTATGAGTAAAAATTTAAAATTGAAAAACAATTGATTCTATCGTAGAGATAATACAAAGTGACAGTAAAGATGTTAATTTTCTACGTATTAGATTATGTTGTAGGAACTCATTTTAATTAAAATGTTTGAAATTTATAACATTTGTTTAAATTAATACCTTATAATTTGATACTTCATTATGGTTGTTCTATTTTTGGTAAGATTTGATCGTTCACTAAAAATTTAATAAAAGTGCGACAACATTGTCGCATATGTCGTTTTCATTGGCTATTTATGTAGTTTGAAAATCACTTATTGCATTTTAAAAAAAATTTATACAGGGTGTAATATTTAATACGAATCCCTAAATTAATTTTTCCAAAGCCAGTCCTGGAATTTTTTAGTTTAGCTAATACCAGTCGAATGCTTGATAGTAGTGTACTGTATCATGCAAAAATTAAAAAAATCAAATGAGCCGTATAAACACTACAGTAAAATGAAATAAATGGTCAATTACACAAATCACCCTGTTAATTAATAAAGAAGAGGAGTTGACATTTTTTAGTGGCCACATGATATGCTCCCTGAGGGACTCTACATATGGTAGAAGTATGTAAAGTTCCTCATGACTCACCCTGTATAATGTTAAATTGTAATAAAAATAAAATAAAGACCAATTGTTTTATGGAAGCAATTATATTGTGTCATATAATTTCTAAATGTCAATGATACTTCACTTCAAACAATCATGCAACCTAAAACTATTTATTCTAGAGAGGTACAATGGACTCTGTTGTTTTATTAAAATAAACATCTGTTTATTTTTACATCCCCTACCAAAAAGGTATGATAAACCATTACAATTTATGGTTCATCACAAGGCATTAGTATTGAAACGTGAAAATAATTCAAATCTTTCCTTTCTATCCAATATATACTTCATATAATGTATTTGAGATATTCTTTTTTAAATAGGTAAAAGAAATAAATTAGACTTACTCACAATCAATTTAATTTTACTACCCAAAACGACCGGTTTCGCTTTCTAAAATTTGCAAAGCATCCTCAGGTCAAGCGGTACAAAGTAAATTAAATGCTGAAATTATAAAAAACCCATATTAGGGTGCTGTCTTATAAAGATATAGATCAAAAAAGTTATAGTAATTATGTCAATATTACATGTCTGTGTTTATTAATATTCATAAAATTGCTTTAGCAGACAAATTAACAACCCACAAATTGGTAAGAGATAATCTATTGAATTGTAAGAAATTATAAATAAACAAGATACTACTTACATGTCGGTACAAGAGTTTTTATATAATGATTGGTGATACATAGTTCAAACTATCCTGTATTGCTGATAATGGGTGATCTTCGGTCAATGTTGTTGAATAAAAGAGTGATGTCTTAAAAAATCACTCTTTCATTCAACAAACAATAACATATACCTTACTCCTATATCATCTGTTAACATCTCTCCCCTCAAGAAACTTCCTCCTTAATTGTCAGACAGTTACAACATTGACCGAAGATCACCCATTATCAGCAATACGGGATAGTTTGAACTATGTATCACCAATATAAAAACTCTTGTACCGACATATAAGTAAGTAGTATTTTGTTTATTTCTAATTTATTACAATTCAATAGATTATCTCTTACCAATTTGTGGATTGTTACTTTGTCTGCTAAAGCAATTTTATGTATATTAATAAACACAGACATGTAATATTGGCATAATTACTATAATTTTTGATCTATATCTTTATAAGACAGTACCCTAATATGGGCTTTTTATAATTTCAGCATTTACTTTGTACCGCTTGACCTGAGGATGCTTTGCAAATTTTAGAAAGCGAAACCGGTCGTTTTGGGTAGTAAAATTAAATTGATTGTAAGTCTAATTTATTTCTTTTACCTATTTGAAATGGACTCACACAAGCAACACATTCATGATATTCTTTTTTATTTGAAATACACCTAGTCTTACTTCGTCAAGTTTTTTTCTATTTAGTTTTGATTTATTTTCCACATATGCACAATTTGCTTCTTTTAAATCAAAAAATTTTTATCTTTGTTATATTCATGGTGTTGTACCGAATTTTTGTAGGCTATTCGTTTATCTTTTTGTAAGTTTGTCACTTCAAACATTTCCTCGGGAACAATCGGATGGGCTTTTCCAAAAAGAAAATATATTTTATATCAATAGGAAAGTCATTTTTCACATTTATTAATAAATGTTCTTTACTAAATGCATAATCAACAAGACTACTACCTATATACATAACAGAATAAGCTTCCCTATGTTTATGCCAACCAGTTTCACAAACACTATCTAAAAAATTAATTTTTCATACCTCAAAACTATTATCTAAGCATAATGTTATGATTTTTGATTCAAATCAGTCCTTTACTATTCCATCAAGGAAAAAACAGAATCATAAGCTTGTATTCATCAGCATAACAAATTAAATTTCTACAAATTGAACATATTCCAAAATGTTGCAAATAAAAATACACAGTGCTGTTGTCACAGTTAGGCCACACGTAGTACACTTAGGTATATAACGGGTTGCGTTTGGTCACATTGATGTTAATATTAGTAATATTTGAATTGCCAATGTTTTTATTTTGTGATTTATTGTTTAAAAGATAATAAAAATGATTAAATGTACTCAGTTAAGGAGAAAGTAGCAATAATAAAGATGTTTAAATGTACTCAGCTGAGGAGAAAGTATCAATAATAAAGATGTTTTATTCAGACAATAGTGCGACGACCCTCAGTTCTTTATTTAGCGTAAGATATCCCAATAAACTAATTCCAACTCATTCAACAATTCAACGGATTTTAAATAAAAATTGTATAAATTTCTAAATTTCAATGTCATCAATAACTAAGAAAAGGAGATGCTGTCAGACAAGCGCAATTTTGATATGAAATTTTAGAGAGGGGCTAATGCAGACAGATAACTTTTACAAAACATTTTGTTTAGCGATGAATGTACATTTACATTAAATAATGAACCAAATTTTCAAAATTATTGGATTTGGTCGACAAGAAAGCATATGGATATTATTGGAAAACAATACCCAATATCGTCGAAAAATAAATGTCTGGTTAGGAATATTTAGACACAGTATATTGGATAATTTTTCTATGAGGTAAATTTAAATTCAGAAAAATTTTGGACTTGCTACAAGAAGAGGTTTTACCGAGACTTGCAAAGTAACTTCAGATGAAGAAGAAATTTGGTTTCAAACGGATTGAGATCGGGAGATCTTAAACGATTATTTTGTGTAGGGGCATCTAAATAAAATCCAAAAGTTATTCTGCCCAAAAATTTACAGATATTTAAGCATTTAAAATTCGAACTAATGAAGGGTGCAAAAATAACGCCAGGCGTTCTGGCTAATGTTAGACGAAAATACTATCGATTGGGATATTGCTTAGGTGCTTAGTACAAAATCGCGGATTTTTTGAACATTTGTTATAGTTTATTTATTCGTTATTTAAATAATAAAAATGTACCGCTACAATTGGAATCACGATCCTAGTATTTTCACACTATATTAAAATCCTTGAATTGTTGTATAACCTGGAATTGGTCTATTAGAATATCTTGATCTTGAGTTAAATAATGATCTGACAGTACTCGAAGTATTGCCTGAATACACCATGAAATAAAATATTGACAATTCAAAAATATTGTTAATATCTAACATCATTTTGACCAAACGCAACTTACGCAACCCGTTATATACCTAGGTACACTACGTGTTGCCTAACTTTGACAAGAATACTCTGTATTTTGATTTGCAAAATTGTTGTGGAATGTGTTTAATTTGTAGAGCAATTTTAACATTTAGTTTAAATATTGATTTTATAGTCCACTCGTCAGAGAGTTGGCCCCTAAAAATCATACGAACAAGCTGAATTTTGCAGAGAATATTAATTATGGGACCCCAAAAAGATGCAAAAAAGTTTACCACTTTTACCCCCGGGCTTCCCCCTAAAACCTCCCTCGCAGGGTTGGTAAAAACACAAAAAAATCGATTTACCAAGAATCTATACACCATAGAAAAAAATGTTTCAAATAAAAAATGTAGCTGAGATAATTTTAAACAAAAATGTTAATATGCATTTTTTGTGTAGAATGAACCGTTCTCTTAGAAACAACGCTTGAAGTTTCCGTCGATTTTGCATGTCAGTTACGCGCGCAAAATCGATGTTCAATAAAATTTGTATCAGCTCGACGGTAAAAATTCGATATCTTTTGATCCAAATATCCTATCGACAAAAATCAAGAGGCGTTTTAAAGGCAAAGAGTGCAGCTTTCGAATGCAGTTTTAACACCTGTATAAAATCTGAGTTTATTTGCGGCAAAATACAAAGAATGCATACGAAAACTGAACTCTTTACCTTTAAAATGCATCTTGATTTTTGTCGATAGATCACTTGAATCAAAAGATATCGAATTTTTACGTCGCGTATTTATTTCGCACGCGTAACTGACATGCAAAATCGACGGTCGCTTTAAGCGTTGTTTCTAAGAGAACGGTTCATTCTACACAAAAAATTCTTATAAACATTTTTGTTTAAAATTATCTCAGCTACATTTTTTATTTGAAACATTTTTTGCTGCGGTGTACAGATTTTTGGTAAATCGATATTTTGGCGTTTATACCCCGCTGCGAAGGGGGTTTAAAATAAGCAATGAAACTAAACAGCTAATGACGAAAAGAAGACAACTACTAGCGCAAAACAAACGCCATACTAAAGAATACAGAGAACTTAATAAAACAATTAGAAAAGAACTAAAACGCGACATACAAAAATGGAACGAGAACTTATTAGCGCGAGTCATTGAAAACAACAGAGGCTTAAAATGTCAAAGACCCGCACTGGGAGTTCAAAAAATCATCAAAATTAAAGACGCCAACAATAAGGAAAAGGACAAATATAAAATAACAAATATTGTCGAAGACTTCTACACATCCTTGTACAGCTCGAAAGGCCAGTCTAATCAAACAACAAAAGAGAACGTCAAAAGAAAAATAAAAAACGTGGGATCAGAAGTACTACCAAATATAAAGGGATTCGAAATGGAAAGAGCTTTAAAAGAGCTAAAAAATAATAAAGCTCCAGGACACGACGGTATAATTGCCGAGCTCTTGAAAACAAGCAAGACATTAACAATCCCTGTACTAACAGAGCTATTTAATAGATGTCTCCATAATAGCAAGATCCCTAAAGACTGGAACGAGAGTCTAGTAATACTCTCACACAAAAAAGGGGACAAATGTGATCTACAGAATTATAGACCTATATCGTTGCTCAGTCAAGTATACAAACTATTTATGAGAATTATTAACAACCGGTTAACCTACAAAATGGACAATTACCAACCGGTTGAACAGGCTGGCTTCCGCAAAGGATCTAGTACATAAGACCATCTGCTGACAATGAGAACATTGATAGAGAAGGCAAATGAATACCAACTACGTCGACTACCGACCTTCGTCGACTATGAAAAGCGTTTGATAGTATCGAGATGTGGGCCATAGAACAAGCTATTAATAATTGTAGAATAGATTCGAGATATAGGCAACTAATACATAATATATATGAAAATGCAACTATGATAGTACAACTAGACGAAAATACAAATCCCATCCCCATTAAGAGAGGAGTGAGACAAGGAGACGTAATATCGCCAAAACTTTTCAACCTAGCCCTAGAAGACGTCTTCAAAACTACAAATTGGTCAACCTATGGCATTAACGTTAATGGCAACAAGTTAAACCACCTCAGATTCGCTGACGACATAGTGATTATAGCGAGCACATTCGAGGAACTGCAAATTATGATGGGGGAACTAGCAGCCAGCTCCCAATACGTCGGCCTAAAAATGAATATGAAAAAACAAAAATAATGACAAACACAGATGACCCCAGACGTATAACTATAAATGGCAGTGAGATAGAACAAATCCAGGAATATATCTACCTAGGCCAAATCCTGAGACTTGACAAAGAGAACCAAAGTGCGGAAAATACTAGAAGAGCAAGACTAGCATGGGCACGATTTGGAAAACTTAGTTGGATACTTAAGAACCGCAAAATGCCCCAATACTCGAGGAGCAAAGTGTTCAACCAATGCATCCTTCCTATCATGACATATGGATGTCAAACCTGGACCCTAACCAAGGCAAACATGAATAAACTAGCCACAACAGAAAGAACAATGGAAAGAGCAATTTTAGGTATACGACTGTCAGATAAAAAGAGGAACGACTGGGTAAGATCCAAAACAAAAGTCGAGGACATAGCAACAAAAATTGCCAAACTTAAATGGAGCTTTGCGGGCCACACTGCTAGACAAAAAGACCAACGTTGGAATACTACAATACAACATTGGAGACCTTACGAAAGTAAACGACCAAGAGGTAGACCACAGATGAGATGGGTTGATGATATTAAAAGAATAGCTGGAACAAATTGGAAATATGTTGCTGAGGATAGAGACCGATGGAAGGAGTTGGAAGAGGCCTATGTCCAAACATGGACGACACAAGGCTAAGAAGAAGAAGAGAAGAAGCGAAGGGGGTTTTAGGGGGAAGCCCGGGGGTAAAAGCACTAAACTTTTTTGCATCTTTTTTATGGTCCCAAAATTAATATTCTCTGCAAAATTCAGCTTGTTCGTATGATTTGAGGTTCAGTGTCATTTTCGTCTCTGACGACTGGATTATCAGACCTCTACCAATAGTTTCTCATGAATTTTGATGTAAATTAACTAGGGAAACAGAAATTTAACCGTTTAGAATTTCTCATTGAGTCTTATGGCCCGTTTATATACAAATATATGATGGAAGAGAAGAAATTAACAACCGTATTCTTATATTCATAAAAGTAACCATAAAGCTTATTTATCAATTATTTAATTATTTTATGCCTGAATCTTTACAACAATAATAATAATAACAATATAATTATTTTGCAGATAATAGTAGCTTTGGATGGCAAAGAAGATAAAATTACATACGATAATGTATTTGATAATGAATGTTTTAATGTGATAAGTGACGCAAGTCCTTCAGTCAACCAAATAACCATGGGCACTAGAGTTTGTGTACGTGACAATCAAAGTATGTTTGTAGAGGGCGTTGTGTGCACAATTTTAGAAGGTCAACCAGTACGTTTTGGTGTTGCTCTATTTGGCGAACAGTCTGTAGAATTAACTGTTAAACGAGCGGACTTACGGTTGCTCCGTCCCCCGTGGTGGGACGAATTAGAAAATATAGAACCTAATTTAGATAATGTGATACAACCCGCACTTGATTTTTATGGAAGAAATGCACAAGTGTCTCCAATGCAGTTACACACGCCCATATCTGCTTGCACCCCGTTGTCTAATGGAAGACATTATGATGAATTTTGTGAAAGTGAGGACGAACTAAGACAAGATAATATTACGTTTAATCCTGAAGTCGACGCAAAATTATCAGGTAGTAGTAAAAGAAGTAGTATGCACAGTAGAGGCAGTTCTTCTAGAAGCATTACTCCACGGTCGCAGCCCACTACTCCCCGAAGTCAGGCCGCCACACCCCATAAATATAGAAAAGGAGATGTTGTTTGCAATCCAAATGGCATAAGAAAGAAATTTAATGGTAAACAGTGGAGGCGTTTGTGTTCAGTTGATGGATGTAAAAAGGAAAGTCAACGTCGGGGATATTGTTCTAGACATCTAAACCTAAAAGGTAATAGTCTTCGTAGTGGACCATACCCTAGATCTAATAGCAAAGGTGATGGTGAAGAAACTTCTAGGGATTCTGAAACCTCACCAAATTGTAGCGATAGACGCATGACCGGCCGGTTCGATCAGGAGGAAACTGATGCTGCTAATATGTTAGGTGAGTACATTTGTTTTTAAAACATGTATTATGCTATAAATGCTTTTATCTCTATCATAACGTAATATTTTGGACCTTTCTGTACATTTCATTATTCCTTACTTGTTACACGCACCTCTTCTCCACTGGACATTTTTTATTATACAGTGTGTCCGTAAAGTATGGAATAAATTCGATATTTCCTAAATGAAAAGCCTTTTTAAAAAAATCTAAAACACGTCGATTTTTAAATTTAATGTTCTACATTTTACAATAAAATTTCATCATACAAGGTGATACACATTACAGTGATGACGTCATCGGCTCTTTTTTTAAATGTAACACCCTGTATTTTAGGACATTTTTAGATCGATAAAAATGAGCTGATTCCAAAAACGTATAATACTGGGGGTCTAACGGATATAATTTGAAAGATATGCGCTTAGAAAATTAATTTTTATTGATTTATAATATTAATAAATTATAAATAAATTATAATAAATAACTTGAAAATAATCAAGTAATTAATACATGACTTAATCTTAAATGTTCGAATTGTAGCCCTTGTTGTATTTGAAAGTAACCTTAACGATAACATTGTCTCTGCTCCCTCTACCAACTCGTTCAAAAACAGACTTGACCGTTTTACATTATAGTTAAAATATTGTTTTTCCTTTAAATCAAAAATTGTAATTTTATTTCTTTTATCTGCAATTTTTGTTTTTTACTAGTAGGTTATTAATGAAATTTCTTTGTTTTTGAGCATAATAGGGACTTAGTTCCTCTGCCCTCGCTTATGTATAATAATAATAATAACCTTGTTTATGCTTTTTTGAGAAATATTGTTTATTTCTTTACGAATTCTTGTTTTTAAGTCTCCAATATTTGCAGGTTTTGTTTTATAAACAACATTCTTTAAATAACCCCACATAAAATAATCCGAAGGATTCAGGTCTGGCGACCTCGCTGTCCATTCAGTATGTCCACGTCTTCCAATCCACCTGTTCGGAAAAATTTGGTTTAGGTACCTTCGAACATCTAAAGCATAATGCGGAGTCGCACCATCCTGTTTAAACTATAAACTTTTATCAAAACCTCCAAGATTAATTGTACTGGGGAATAAATTAACTAAAGTAGGTACGAGATACCCACTTAAAAACTGAAGGTATGCTGGCCCGTTTAAATTACCTTCGAAATAGTAGGGTCCAATGATTTTATTTCTTACACTGCCAGCCCATACGTTTACCTTTTGCGAGTATTGTGTATGATGTTCCCGCATCCAGTTGGGGTTTGCTTTTGCCCAGTACCTACAATTCTGACGATTGACCTCGCCATTTAATTTGAATGTAGCCTCATCACAAAAAATAATATTTTGAACCAAGAGAGGGTTTCGGTGGCTGTTATCCATCATTATTTAGCAAAATTGTATTCTTTTATCTGGATCATCCTCGTTTAATTCCTGTACAACTGTGCATTCTACTTACTTTACTTACTTTTACGTACTTTGTGTACCGTTGTTTTGCAAATATCGAGATCACTACTAACCTTACGAACAGAAGTGTGCGCATCTTCTTCAAAAGCAAGTAGAACATCTAATGTTGTAACATAATTTACAGAGGGATGACCTGATTTGCGTGCATTTTCAACCGTACCAGTTTCTCGACCGTACTTTTCAATCTTACTTACTGTTGACTGCCTGATGGGTATTTCTGGATATTTATCATTAAATAAATTACACACTTCCATCTGAGTTCGCCATTTGTCTCCATACCCAATCATCATGAGTATTTCAATTCTTTGCTTTACACTCAAATTCATTTCTACTTAAAATTAATTCTAAGTAATAATACAGAACATTCACGAATTAATACAATTATTATACTACTTAATTGTTATTAAACGTTACTAAAAAAAATTACAGTTTACCAAAAACTAGAAGTAGGCTACTTTTTTGCAATTGATAATAAATAATTTATTTTCTAAGCGCATATCTTTCAAATTATATCCATTAGACCCGAGTACCTACATCCTTTTTTGAAATCAGCTCATTTTTATCGATCTAAAAATGTCCTAAAATACAGGGTGTTACATTTAAAAAAAGACCCGATGACGTCATCACTGTAATGTGTATCACCTTGTATAATGAAATTTTATTGTAAAATGTAGAACATTAAATTTAAAAATCGACGTGTTTTAGATTTTTTTAAAAAGGCTTTTCATTTAGGAAATATCGAATTTATTCCATACTTTACGGACACACTGTATATCTCATAATATGATTTTTTGCAGTATCTTTAGGTAGTTCACGGTCAGCCACCCCAGTGTTTTCACCCAATGGGCAGGGATCATCTCCCCATACAATGCAGTCACCAATCACGGTGGGATCTCGACAGAATGTTTTTATGCCAATTTCTGGTAGCCATTCTCTTGGAATGCAAAAGGGAGCTTCACCAGGAGCTCAAGGATATAATCCAACAACATATCATCAACAAGTCGTCATAAGGTATTAAGCAGAATGTAGTATGTAGTTTTATTACAATTATTACATTACTTTTACAATACATTTTTTAAAGGCTTTATTACGATGCAATATATATATATAAAAAAAAAAGTTAATTCCAATATAACATCCAGCTGGACTTCATAAAACTTTCTTTGGATGTAACTCTTCTTTTTTATAGCTCTATAGTTCTTGATGTAGCTTGGCTTCCTTTAAAAGATTCTGTCAGCATTCTCTATTCAGAACCAGTCTTCTCCATCTCCTCATTTCCAGTACCTGTAGATCGGCTTCCATATCGTCCAGGAAGCGGTTTTTTAATCTTGCAGTATCTCCCTCTCCCAGGTTCTTAAGCATCGATTTTAGGACCGGGTCCTCACCTTTCATCCTTAAGACATACCCTACCCACCTCGATCTGTTAATTTACATTGCTTTTATGATATCGTAATGTATTATCATTTATTGCTCAACATATTGTTCTTAGGACAAATTGTTTTAAAATCCCTTAGTAGACTCTCATCTTTTTGAGTACGTGTTTAAGTTCCCGAGACATATTTTAAAATTGGTCTTATCAGAGTTTTATAATTTTTGGCTTTTGTACTTGGTCGGGATATTCCTTTATTTTAATCGTTTTGATAAAACAAAGTATCATGTGTTAGCAAGTAGGATTCGAGTCTTGATTTCGTTGTTCATATTATTTTTTCCATAAAACCTTGGATGGTTTGATTGTCTGAACATTTATAATCAAATTCTGCATCTGTTTTTGATGCTAGTGCCATATATTTTGTTTTCTAGATGTTTTTTACAAGTCCCGTAGTTTTTGAAGCTTTTTGTAGCTGTGAAAATCATTCGTTAACTGCAGATTCTCTTCTTATAATGACTGTTATCTGCACATACAAGAAGTTGGATGCTCTTATTAATTTTGGTGCCGTTGGTATTAATTCCAGAAATTCTTGGGACTTTTTCCATGTTAAATTAAACAGAGTGCAGAGATCTTGTCTAACACCATTATTAATTGTGATCGTGCAAGGTCGCCATTTGACTGCACTCAAACATTTTTTTTTATTTTTTAAATAAAAATTTTTATTTTTATGTTTTTATGATGTGGCATTAAAAAATACATACATCCCTTAATTTTCACCCTTCTATCACCAGCTCCTATTGTTTAATAGCCACTTAGTGTCACAGAGTTAGTTGCCATACTCCTCCGAAACGGCGTGACTGATTTTTATGAAATTTTCCATGCATATTAGGTAGGTCTGATAATTGGTCGTAATATATTTTTCATATCACTAAGAGATAAGGGTGGTCCACCCGAAACATTTTTTTTTATTTTTTGAACAAAATTTTTTATTTATATTTTTTTATGATGTGGCATTAAAAATACATACATCCCTTAATTGTCACCCTACTATTACTAACCCCTATTTTTTAATAACCATGTTAGTGTCACAGAGTTAGTTGCCACACTCCTCTGAAACTGCTTCACCGATTTTGATGAAATTTTCTATGTTTATTCGGTAAGTCTGATAATCGGTCGTGATCTATTTTTCAGACCTCTAAGGGGTAAGTGTGGTCCATCCCAAACATTTTTTTTATTTTTTGGACAAAATTTTATTATTTTTATTTTTTTATGATTAAAAAATACATACAACCCGTAATTTTCGTCCTTCTATCACCAGCTCATATGTTTTAATAGCGAAATTAGTGTGACAGAGTGATTAGTGTCACAGTAGTTGCCACACTCGTTCGAGACGGATTGACCGATTTTTATGAAATTTTATATCTATATTCGGTTGAATATACTACTTTGAATTTTATTTCAGGGAAGTTTTTTCATTCAAATCAGCTGACACAGTTATAAAACAGATTGACGTAGTCAACTATCCTATAGAGTTTTTGAATTCATTGGAATTGCCTGGACTCCCACCTGAACAATTTACAATTAAAAGTAGGATTAGTTGTCATTATGCTGCTTAACATTAATAAACCTCGACTGTGCAATGGAATAAGACTGATTGTGAAACGGCTTATGAATAATGTCATTGCGACAACGATCATCAAGGAAAAATACAAAGGAGAGGATATCTTGATCCCGAGTATAATGATGATTCAACAAACGTACCATTTGGTTTTAAACGTTTACAATTGCCCGTGCTTTTGGCTTCTGCAATGACAATAAACAAATCACAAAGCCAACCGTTGGAAGTTTGCGGAAATAACTTAATATTTTTATCAGAAAGCATTAAATTGTTTCAACTTTTTTCATGCATAATATGTTTGAGTGTTTTTTTTTTGTTTTATTTCCTGTTAATTTTTTAGACATATTATTTAATTCTAAGGCGGTATGAAGTTCGCCGGATCAGCTAGTAAACTTTATATGTAAATATTATTTATAAAAAAACAAAGTATGAAATAAGAATATAATAACAGGAAGACCCACTGACCCCAAATGAGACTTACGTAATAAAATAAAATACTATAAAATAAAATCCATTAAGTATAATTAAAATAAATTAAAATGATATAAAATAAATTACAATAAAATAAATTAAATTTAAAAGTAAATTAAAATAAAATAAATCAAAATAAAATAACTTAAATTAAATCAAAATAAAATAATATAAACTAAAATAAATTAAAATAAAATAAATTAAAATAAAATAAAATGAAATAAAATAAAACTAATTAAAAATAAAATACATTAAAATAAATTAAAATAAAATAACATAAATTTAATCAAAATAGATAAAATAAAATAAAATCCATTGAAATGAAATAAATTAAAATTAAATAAAATTTTTGTGAGCCCATATTTTTACTAGATTTAATTTCCTCTAAAATTTACATGTCAAATCATTGATATGCTGTTTGCAATTTAATTCTTCAATTACTCCTAGAAATTTTAAATATTTTTGTTGGTGTAGAATTTATTTATACATATATAAAGAAATATGCTTATCAATTTTGTTTTTGGAGAATACTATGAATTTTGTTTTGGTCGTTGAAAAAGTGAAACCAATTTACTGCAACCATTTCTCGATATCCAACAAGATGTCTTAATTAGATTTGAGAGATTGGTTAAGTTCTTTTTGTATCCAAATGGCCCTATATCGTCAGCATATAGTCGACCTTTCAATGGAAGTTTTAGATTTTGTAAGACATCATTTATAATAATGTGGGACTTATAACTGATCCCTGTGAGATACCATTTTCTAATTGTACTTCTGATGACAAATTTCCATTTACTCGAACTTGAATGTATCTTTTATGTGAGAAGTTTTTTGATAATCCAAGGCAGTGATCTCTAATTCCACAATTGTACAGTAATCTGATTATTCGGTGTCGCCAAGCTGTGTCAAAGACTCTTTTAATATCGAAGAATATTCAAATGCATAACGCTAGTGCTTCATGTACAGCACTTTCTAAATCACGTATATTGTCAAAATTTGCTTGTTCTTGGACAATGATACTTCGTCGTTCAAGATTTTGATAAAAAAACTTCATAAAGTAATAACGTTTTTCAGTATGTTCCGTTACATCAAATAAAGGACCTGACCTAATGTGTACGTTCTTCTTCTTTTTATGTATACATGACGTCTTCCTATTGAGGAACCGTCTCTTGCCATCTTTACTACTCTATTTTTTGTCAATCGGCTTTATGATCATTTAATTCTACTATTCTATTTCTTACCCAGTACTTGATGTTCTCCACCTTGCATCTACGTCGTATATCTGTACTTCTAACTCTGTCCCATAGTGTTTTATCATTAATTTTTCTAAGTGATTTTATCCCTACTGTTTCTAAAATTATTTTTGTCCTCTCTGTGTCAAGTCGTGTTTCTGCCGCATATGTCATTATTGGTATGATGACTGTTTTGTAAATTTTGCCTTTCATTTCTTTCCCGATATTTTTATTTTTCCATATTGTTTCATTCAGGCAACCTGCGGCTCTGTTTGCTCTATTCACTTGACCTTCCACTTCTGTTTAGAGCTTTCCGTAGCTGGGTAATGTCATGCTTAGATATTTAAACTCCATTACTTGTTCTATTATCTGACCTTCCAGCTCCATTTTACATCCTAGTAAATTTACTGTCATAACCATGCATTTTGACTTTTTTGGGGACATGCTCAATTTTCTGGCGGTTATATTAAATCGGTGCAGCATACGTTTTAAATCATCTTCACTTTGAGAGAGTAGTATTGAGTCGTTTGCATACAAAATCATTTTAAGTTGTTTTCCTCCCATTTGGTATACTTTTTTAGTTCTTACTTTTTTTATCATTTCATCCATAATAAGGTTGAACAACAGATTAATCTCCCTGTGTTATCCCATTGCCAGCTTCAGTGGGGTCACTTACTTCTTCTACTTTTACTTTTATTGTGTTGTTTTGGTAGATATTTTCGATCGTTTTGATTATTCTTAAAGGTATCTCTTGCGTACAATAAGTGTATAACGTCCTTTAATTTGACCTGGTTAAATGCCTTTTTAAGGTCCACGAAACATAGATACGCCGGTTTGTTGTACTCTAATGATTTCTCTTGCACTTGCCTCATTATAAATATAGCGTTGGTGCATGATTTTCTCTACCTAAAACCTTGTTATTATTCTGCTAGTGTTATAATTTCATTCAGTTTATTTGTTATCACTTTGGTTGTTAATTTTAGTGTTGTGTTTCATAAATTAATTTCTCTGTAATTTGCCGGGTGCGATTTGTCTCTTTTCTTTGAAGAGAGGTATTAGATGCTTTGATCTCCATTCTTGAGGAATTCTGTTTTGTTCTATTATTTTTTAGATTAGTTTTAGTAGTTGTTTTGTCAGATCTGGTCCTCCGTACTTTAGGAGTTCGATCGGTATTCTTCCCTCTCCTGGTGATTGTCTGTTTTTTAATTTCCTTAATGCTTCATTTATCTCTTCCTCCCTCAATACTTATTTCTTCGTTTGCCGTCACCTCTAGTGTTGGGGGTTCATTATCGTCACCTTTAGCAAATAGGGATCGAAAGTAGTCGGCCCATGTTTCCTTTTGGATGTGTTTAGTTTTTATTAGTTCGTTCATCCTAATGCCTAATGTGTACCTGACCTTGTATTATCAAAATCGTATGCTTTAGGTATAAAACGTTGACATTTCCCCAAATAAAAATGAATACAACTGTTTCTTTATCATTGTCACTGCTCATATCTCTATAGTCACTAGTTTCTAAGTCACCCAAGTATTCCTCTTATCACTGTCGGCATCGTCAAGGCGGTATATATTCAAATAAATTTTTAAAATATGTAATACATAATAACTGAATTCTAACAAAATAAAATTCATAATGAACGACACGTACTTGAAATAAAAAATGTTAATTTTTTATTTATTATTACAGATACTTCTTTTTTAAGTGCTATCTCCATTACGGAGGTTGGCAACCATCATAGCCTCTCGAACTTTCGAAGCAAAGTTTCTTTTGAGCTGCAACCATACCATTCTCTTAGATTCTAGATAGAATATATATCCAAGATATTTGTCGTCTTCTGACACTCCTTCTGCTGTCAATTTTGCCTTGGACTATGAGATTCAAGATGCCGTATTTTCTCCATGCATTATAGGACGAGATATTGAAGTTTGATTGTCCTTTCAACTTCTTTTTTTCCTTCATTTTTTTTAACACTTTAACGTTCTTGATCCACCCATGAGATCTTTAAGTCCACATCTCTTCTTATCGCCTCTAGGTTAAGCCACCATTTGATTTCATAGTACAGGACACTGTATTGTATACGTAACATTAAGTTAATCGTATTTTTAGGGCTAATGTCAAATCTCTGCTACAAAGGACGTTTTTCAGTGCACTGCAGTGTAGCAGTTATTTTCTGTTATTATTATTACCCATTACGTATACTTCTGTACTCTTTCGATATGTTGGCCTGCTACCAGGAGGGTTTCGTTGGTACGGTTGTTATTACTAATTTTCCTGAATTTAGTTTTTTTTAACGTTGTGGAAGTATCCGTATTCTTCATTGCACCGAATATTTTATTCATTATTCTTTCTAGATTTTTTAAATTATCAGCGTGTTTCTATAAAATATAATTAGGTCACTCCTGGTTTCTTATTACACTATATAAAGAATCAGTTATTTTAAAGACCATTTAAAATACTTTGTTATAGGCCAGAAGCTCGACCTGTCCAAAGCGTTGCCAGTGTTATTAGGGTGTCGCCAAATCCAAGACAATGGATACCGGAACAACCGAGTGTCATTCTACAACATGCTCTTACCAGCCCGCCTAGCCAACATGTCGAAGCAGAAAATAATCAAGTAACCCAAGGTAATTATGTATACTTTGTTCTACTTTCAATTATTTTGTAACCGAAAATATTTTTGCAATATATATATATATATATATATATATATATATATATATATATAATGAATATATTTAATGAAGAAATTAAATTTTAGGTGGCCTTTATTATGTTGTTCCACCAAAACATGACAAAAATATGATGATTGTCAAAAATGAAACAGAGAATGATCCAAAGGAACCTAAGTCATTTCCTAGACAGGTATGAGATCATTTGTTATTAGAATATTCTTTAGTGAATTTTTATATAAAATATTTTGATATTTTGATATAAAATGTTTTAGGTGATTCAGAGCGACCATTTGCATTCGACGCAGTTGATACGCGTAAATCCGAGTAATAATTATGCCAACATGAATAACATACAGACACATTCCAACGGTCCCGGGATAATTGGACCGAATTCTATCAACCCAGGACTTCCAGTAATTGTTAATCCAACACAACTTGTACCAGTCCTACCGTCTACATCTCAGTCTGTCGTAAAAAGAGTTGTTCCCACTGTCAATATTCAGCCTAATCCACCGCCTGTGATCGTTAAAACTGAACAAGGTAACAATTATTTACATTAAAAATGATCCTTTATTTAAATTAAAAATGGAACAGAACCTAAAATTATTAATTTGATGTTTTTTGTTGTATTTAGTGTCGCCAAACACAAACGCTGCCTTGAATCATCTAAAGGAACCGATGGTGTTGCACAATCCACTACAAGTACAAAGTCATCGAGTTGCTACTGTTCCTCCTCAACTTCCACTCTCTCAACTAAACCAGAGTCAAAACAGATCTATCAACATTAATGTTAATCCGTGGCATTCAATATTACCACTTCTTGTCTCATCTGGATCTGCTTCACCACCAAACTCTCAGTTATCGCCCCCTTTATCTACGTCATTAGTTACTGTTGATGGTGGAGCGGTTTTGGATAATCAAGACGACGATGCTGATGCAGAACCACTGCCAACACCAACAGAAGATGACGACGATGACGTTTTTGAAAGTGAAACTACTGACTTAAATATGGATGGGAATATTAAGAGAAGAAGTCAGTCTTTGAGCTCTTTACAAAGTAACTCCAAAGAGGCAACTAAGGTAAGGCCAATATTCGGTGTAGCAACTAATTCTCAATACTTAATTAACCATATCTCGCAGAGTAAGGAGCGTATTAGAAGACCCATGAATGCTTTCATGATATTTTCAAAACGCCACAGAGGCCTTGTACACCAGAGGCACCCAAATCAAGACAATCGAACAGTTTCCAAAATTTTAGGCGAATGGTGGTATGCATTAGGTCCAAATGAAAAGAAGCAGTATCACGAATTGGCCTCTGAAGTTAAAGAAGCTCATTTTAAGGCTCATCCCGAATGGAAATGGTAAGTAATATTCTCTAGTAGTAATTCTTCATCTCTCAAAATCTAACTTGATTGCCAGTATCGTTATCTAGGATTTGAAGTCCATAAATCAAAATTTGTCTTATAGTATCTATTTTCATCCATATTGCTCTATAATGTCTCGTATGTAAATATACGTTTATTAATAATCAAGATACTGTGTAGTGCCCTTTTGGTAGTCGCGTTTTTGGTTTTTTTCTATCTTAATATAATCTTTATCCCCTCCACTTTCATTTAACGCATCACACGATCCAATCGGACCAATAACAACGAAGATATGATATAATGCCCTTTTGGCAACGCGGCCATGCTTGTTTTTCCGTCATTGTACTAGTTACTTTCTCCTCTTTCCAACGAGATCTAATGCGCTACGATCCGTCGAGGCGTTCTCGAGCTGTGCGAATTTGCGACTAACTTACGTAGCGGTGGCGGTCGCAATAATCTTCGCAATAAACTTCGCAATAGAACTTTTCATTTCAAAAACAGAGAAGACTTCAAGAGTCCATAGTCGCTTTAATTCTTTTATTTTTAAATTTTTTATTTAATCTTCGCTATATACTTAGTTCTTGTTTATTTCTATTTTTCCTTTTTGCTCAGAATCTCTCACTCCTTTCTGTCATCCATAGAGGTTCTACTGTATTTATAAAATGAAGAAAAAATATTGAAATATTTTTTTAGCGTTGATAACTGAAGTAATAATTTTTTGCAGTGTGTTAACGTGATTTTTTGTTTTAAGGTGCAATAAAGATCGAAGAAAATCTTCAACAGGATCTGGACGTAGCAAACTAAGTTCAGCGGGAGACAGTGGCGAACCAGGTGATATGCCAGTGAGTCCAAAAGTGCCATCTCCTCCTCCGCTTAATATTGAACCTTCCAAGCAAGTGGTACAGGAACAAGAGGCAGGGGATGCTTCAGATGATGATCAAATGGTAATTTGTGAAGATGCAGGAGCTGAAATTGATTTAAAATGCAAGGAGAAGGTTACTGATTCAGATTCAGAATCTCAAAGTGATATGGACTCGTCTATAGAAAACCGTGTTTTCCAAAGATTTAGTCCTATGACTAATTCAAATTGTTCAGAAGTTACGTGTAGACCTAAGCCAATAAAAGCAAGAATACCGTCAACGGAAACACCAAAGTATAGTCTTGCAGCAACTGCAACACCTTTCCATTACTCCCCTGTTAACCCATCGGGCATATCAGGATTTCAGCCGACTGGAGGAGCCTTCAAAACAATGCCAGCTTCACCAAAAATTATTAAATCGGAAGTTAAAAATGAGTTTAGTGAAAACCATGAAAACTATGCAGGTACATTGATCATTAATTCAACTGACGCTTCAAAATGGTCTAATTCATCAGCCATACAAACTAGCACTCTTACTAGCCAAACTAACTCTACATTAGTCATACCAAAATCAGAGGTCAAAACAAATATTATACAATCAAACGATGGCATTAATCAGACTTATCAGTCACAACCTTTAACTGTTGTTATAGGCAGGCCAACAAATACCATTTGTTTATCCAATGAACATGAACAAACACAACCTTTTGTTGTGATAGCTTCCACAGCATCTGAAATTCCTGTCCAGCTTTATGTGCAACCTTCTTTCGGAATACCTGTTTCAAACTCCAACAACCGAAATTTGTCGGTGCAAAACGTCCAACTGTTAAAGCCTAATACACAGTCTGTCATTGTTACACAAGCACACAACAAAGTCTGTGTATCTTCTCAAGTTGAGTACCAAGCGGCACAAAGTACTGTGATGGCATCAAATAAAAACTCCTATTGCAATAGTACCGGTAAGTTGACATGAATATTTTGAATTAGCTATTTGTTGAACATTATTTTCTCACTATTCGAGAATAGAATCTTTTGGCTGACACTGTATGACACACGCCAGTTTCATTAAATGTTAAATTTAACTTTTGGCTGTGAATAGTTAATGATTGTAATGAATACTTTGTCAATAATGTGAAATTTTGTTGGAATTAGTTAAAAAAGTTTATAAAAGTTCAAATTTGAAGGTTTTTGTTCAAATTATTAAGTGTAAAAAAGTACAAAAAATCGGTTGCCTGTAAAGTCGGTTTTACGGGCGAAGATTTTACGTGACAACGTCTTTTTCTCGGTAGAATATTTATTGATATGAATATTATTAAATTGCACAATAGGCACAATAGTTGTTTGCAGTTGAAACGCGCTGTTTCTTCTCAATCGACTGAATTACGATTGATTGCAGAGTGATTTAAACTAATAATTTACTTAACACTATCAACATTTGTCAATAGTATGACATAACCTATAAACTCAGTTTCTCAACTTTTGTGTCAATCTAACAATTAATCAATCAATCATAGTTTACGATAATGAAACATTAGTGTACAATTATTTACCTTTATTGTTGTAGTTGTTGTAAATGACGAATCTAAGCACTCCACATTTTCACTACAGACACAGCTGACGATACTTTAACCACACGTGTGAACTTGTATTATGACGCTTTCTCGGTTTTCCAACGCCAAGAACGCTCGAGAAAGACAGAGACGCAAGCACGCACCGATTCAACGCGCCTAATTCTCTAGTGCTGCGCGCGCAGCGGACCGATCATGTTTGAGTGGGAGAGAGACGCAAAGCATTCGCCGGTCCGGCGGGTCTCTCTCTCGTTCGGTGACTCATCGTAACCGACGTGAGCGGGCGTTACACTTTTTCATGAGTGACTCGGAGCCACAACCTAATTTAAGACGTTGTCACGTCAAAACCTTAAAAAATAATTGTAATATCGGAAAGTTTTACCTGGAAGGCTAACAAAAATAAAAAAATTGTTCTAATCATAATAAAACTAAACTAAAAAAACGGAATGTGACAGTCTGGGAGTGATCGAGGAGTAGAAGCAAAGTTTTCTTATTGTCTACATACGGAGCGGTGGTTTTTAATTTAATTTATTTTTATTTCATTTTATTTATTTAAATTTATTTTATTTTATTTTAATTTTAATTTATTGCATTTTATTTTATCATATTTTATTTTAAGAAACTCACATGAGACTTTGTTTACTACTCCACGTAGTCTGTTGTCGCGCAATCTGCCGTTTCATTGTGTTTCACCGCGTTTCTGTTGGCTTTATCTTTTCATACTTCTGCGCAATCCACCGCACCGATCAATGCATTCCGTCCGTAGCCTGCGATGAGAAAGCTAGGCTTCCAATAATAAATATAATTCTTTTCACGGCCTTTTTTCGGTGCCTCGTTTCTTTCTAATACGTGTACTAGATATCGGCAAAGAAAAATTATGTCAGTGAATATTTGTCAAACCACCAGAATAAACTGCCCAAGATGGGTGGGCCACGTTATGCGGATGGATGAAATTGAAGCTGCAAAAATAACCATGCTAAATAGACCTGTCGGAAGGAGAAGAAGGGGCGACCTAAACTCAGACATCTGAACGATTATGTGCAGGACGATTTAATGAAGATTGGAGTAAGCGAATGGAGAAGACAGACCCTCGACAGGGACGGATTGAAGAATGTTTTGAGGCAGGCCAGGGCTCACGAAGGCTGTACCATCAAAGCGCCAACTGATGATTAATATTTCTCAAAGCTAGCTCATATATTCAGATAGAACATTTATGTACAGATATTTAATCGGTTGACATTGGCAATATGTCAGTATTGTATGCTTAACCAATTTAATGGGGCGAATATTCGAATTAGAATAGTCTTTTTCCTTTATCTTCTAGTCTTCTAGTTTCAATATTTCTACCAGCAGAAAAATTTCTACTTATTCTGCGTATTTATTATTTTTTAGTTTTTTTATTAATTCTTGTACCTGCTGATGGTGTATTATGTGTTCTTGATTTTTTTTATTCTTTGTGCTTCTATTATTGTTATTTTTTCTATCTCGTTGGGAAATATTTTTAATGCATCTGCTATATGCCCCAAATGTAACCATTTGTTTCTACAAAAATTTGTATTGATGCCTTCCTTGTTTTTTAACTTCTTTATTTCTAAAATTTGCTCTTATTGTTTCTAGCCGTTTTTCCAGTTTGTCCAGTTTTTTTCTATTTCTTTTTTTTTTCTACATACTTGTTTCTTGTGTCTTAAAAATATGGGAAGTGGACGTGACAACAGAGATCAATCCAGAATTGGGAATGCTAGATCAAATTTTATCAAGATAAAGCACATATTAATTAGAACGAACTTTTCTCTTCTGCCAAAAATCAGATTGTTAAAATGTTACCTATTCCCGGTTTTACGATATGGTACAAGTGGTCCTTGACAGAACAACTACTGAAAAAGCTCTCTACCTTTTAAATGCGGTTATATTGACGCATGTTATTGCTAATAAGCAAGTGTTACGGAGAACCTGCAAGCAACAAGAACTTTTACAGTGAGGAAGAGAAAGCTGGAATACCTTGGTCATCTGATAAGATATAACAAATATCGCCTCCAGATATTTATTTTTTTCAGTCATATACGCGGTTTGTCAAAAAATATAAATTTTATGTAAGAGTAAAAATATCCACGTAGGTTCTCTCTGTGCCGGATTTTGGTCTCCGACTTCCATGTACTATGTTTTGTCATTTCTACTATCATTATATGAGGGGTACTTTATGAGTCTTTAATGTAGAGGTTCCCCGATGCCTTTTGCACACTTATGCCGTTTGTCATTTGTTGATTCCTTCGCCTTTGGAGCTTGTTTCTCGACCCCAGGACAAAAGATCGCCTTGCCACTTACCAGCTCTTATATTAGAAGATAGGCAATCACCCTGTAATCTCGCCATATCTGCGTACTCTCACTTAGTTGAGCCTTCAAGCCAATGCAGTTGCCCTGGGTGTGGCAAATGGAGCCATAAGTAAGAGTTGTGTGTCTTATAATGACTAGTTATCTAGAACCAAGCCCCGTCTATGATAGAAAGGTACGACCTCTATAACATACCAGTACACTTCCTATTTACTATATTAACCTAACCAAACCTCACCGAGTCATTTAATCTCAATCGCTTTACTGTCGCTAGCTTAACTAAATCTTAACAGGTCTCGCCTTGTCACCTAACCTCTACCTACAGTTTTATTCTACAGCAAAAGTGTATAATAAATTTTGTATAAAAATTGTTATGTGATACTAAATATGCATTTTTGTTAAAAGTATATTGTTTGTACAAAAATATTGCTATAATTTTTGTAAAAATCTTATATAAGATTTTTATCTATAACTATAAAACTATATTTTGTATAACAATGGCAACTCTGATCAGAATAATCTATATAGATCATATAACATCAGTGCAATCTCCTTTTTAAATAGAAAATACATAGCATCTTTTAAACTTTTCAGGGATGCCCAAATTCAATGAGTTATTTAAGGGCCTGAATTTTTGAAATGTGCTTCTTGTCTGTTCAGTTCGACATCTATTTCGAAGGACTGATCTAAATTTTGGATGGTCCACCATCCAAGGTATATATTTGAATCGTACTCCTTCCAGCGTTTGTTGATTTAATATCAGTTGGGTTGGGCCGATATCCTGTTGACTGGTCACCATATATTTAGTTTTTTGGATAGGTATCGTCAGTCCCCAATTTCTGCATTCTGTGTCAACTCTGTTGATTAGTTCCTGCAGGTCGACGATGTTTTCAGTTAGTATCGTCGGCGTATCGTATATTGTTAATTATATCTCCTCCTATGATAATTTCCTTTTTGATCTTTTAAAGCCTCGCTAAATATATTCTCAGAATACAAGTTATAAACGGTGGGCAAGAGTACTTATATATAGCCCTATCTCACGCCTCGTTCAATACTAATTGGCTTCGAGTCAATTATGCTATTTCCATAATATTAACATTAATTTCGTAAGCCCTGGCACATGTTGAATTCAGCACACGTCGAGGCTAGGCGTAGCACGTTTTGTGAAGCATGCGTGTTCATGAGCTGGACGTATAGTGCAGGAAGCAAAAAAAATACCTTCTTTGTGACACAGTCGCCTCCAGGCAAATGACAGTTGTTTTGAGTAGAATTCGCCTATTTCACAAGAACCTATATGTTTTCTGCAGTGCATAAGTGAAGCATTTGAAACAAATTTGGGAGTAACAAACTTTATGTGACATAATAACCTTCAAAATGGCATTTTTTAAATGTTTTTATCCTTATTTGTTGTGTAAAAAGTTGAAAATAAGTCATAAATTTCGATTTTTTATAAATGTTAATAACTTTTTTTATAAATGAACTTACAACCTTCAACAGTGGGAGATGTTTATTAGTTGGCATTGAGTCTTGCTTTGATATTTTTTCAATTTTGTAGTTTGCTCATTTACTTTAAGTTTGACTGAACCAGTAGTATAATACTTCAGTTTTCACACTTTGTTTTAATCTTTATTTCTAAGTATTTCAATTTTATATTTCAATTTCTTCTTTTTTCTATAATATTGGTAGTGCTTGGTAGACCTTTTTAGTGTAGGCAACCAACTACTCTCTGGTAGATTATTTTAGTCTAGTTCTTATATTCACACTGTGTTCACTATATTTGCCCCCAAACTAACACATCTTATTTTTGACAGGTTTGAGTGTGAGTGTCTACATCTAGTAATTAACAAAACTTCATAATTTCATATTTCATCTGTTGGCTTCTCCTATATTACTGGTCGGTTGTACTTGTGGTCAATGTTAAGTTTACTATATAATTCTTGAATGTGCCCTTTAATGGTGACTGTAATAAAGTATAATCTGTTTTTATATTAAACTTTGAAAAATTAAAGGCAAATATCGAGCACAATTTTAATAATCAAATCTTGCCCAAAAAATCTTGTTTTTATATTTTTGAAAGCTCTTTTATGTTCTGCTATACGTTTTTTAAAAGTTCTACCAGTTTGACCGATGTAAGTTTTTGGGCAGTCGCCACATGTAACAAACGTATGGCTGTAGTGATAATAAATTTTATGGAAGTGTTATAAACAAAAGTTTTCAGTGGTTTATTGTTAGATACAATTAATTTCCATTAAGTAACGTTCCAATCCATCACGTATTTAAATGTTTAATAGCGAATTTTTTGACGAACTAAGTCTAAAACAATATATATATTTGTTATCAACCATCAACTTCGAGTTTTTGTGTAAAGTTTGCCACTTTTCTTTCACTTGAAAAATGTTTTTGGCTAGATAGAAGATAGTTTTGGGCAAGATTTAATAAAACAACTGTGCTCGATATCTGCCTTTTATTTGTAAAAAAAAATAAGTACGTGTTAAAATGTATCAGACGTGAGTCAGTTTAGAAACATAACAGACTTCGTTGTAGTTGAGAAACATAAAAACCTTTAGTTGATGCACTCAATAACAAATTAAGTTTTGTAAATTCTGTGATTTTATTTTAAAATAAATATCTATAGATTAAACATATATTATATTCTTTGCAGGAACATTACTTCATATTACTGAAACGAATGATCACAGGGAGGATAATAACAAATCGCCTGTATTAGAAATGTTCCCTCCCAATTCTGAGACATTTATGCTAGATCAAACAAATCAAGAGTTTAAATTAGCACCAACACCCGCCCAGCTTGGTAAAGCTCCTTTACAGAGAAGGCAGACAATGGGTATGTATAGATTTCATTTTTTCCTGAGTCAGTTTTTTCACCGTATTTTTACTTACTTTTACCCTTACTCTGTGTATCAAACAAAACAAATATTTCTATAGAACCAGTTGCTTCGATTTAAAATTACATGTACGTATTATAATAATTGTTATCAATATGCAGACTGTAAAATAAAATAAATATATTGTTAACAGCTGCTTTTGGAAACAAGGATGGCCAAGGAGACCAAGATCTCTTACCAGCTCCAGCAAATCCTATACTCGATGAAAATATTGATTTGATATCTCCATCAACAAAAAAGACGTTCTTTAAGAGATCAGTCGAGGACGGCATGGATAGGTATTTTTAAATACATTTTAAGTAATATTTTTATCTCTCTAAAAGTTTATTTTACAGGGTTCTGGAGCAAGTAAATTTTGAGCAAAAATTTACGGCCTTGCCTCAGTTCAAACCAGATGAAGGTCAGTCACCAAGTGCTATTTCCATACCGAGTCCTGGTGTCTTCTATAATAAGAAGAGATCACAATTAACTGCCACGCATGGAGTTACCATAGAAGAAGAATCAGAAGCTGAAACACCACAAAGTATTCCAAAATCAGCCGCTTCCACTAAGTTAGTTATAGGAAATCAATTTTTTGGACCAGATTTCGATAATGTTAGGGGTAAGTTTTGATTACAAAATCCACTACTACCACTTTTGATAATTGTTTTTATTTATTTAGCTCAATAGGCCTTCGAGGTCTAGGATTTTGAGTTATTTATACAATTTGCAATTAGGTAATATTTAATATAGTGAAGATTTCAAAAGGTATAACTTATAGTTAAGTATGTATAATTTTCACACAAAAGAATTGGAAAAACAATATTTCCGGACAAATGAGGTAAATATTGACGAAATATGATAACGAATAGAGAAGTATCAAATACAGTATTGTGCGCATTAATGCAATCGTGACATTTTTCAATATTCACAGTTGGCAAGACTGTCCACACATTTACAACTGATCAGGCATTGAAAACATAACCTTACTTTTCTCTGCCTATTTTAGGGTGTTTCAGGACATTTCCTACTAAGTTTGTGTTGTTTTGTTCTACTTTGGGCCCTTTTGGGTAATTAATGAGTTTGTTTCGTTTAATTCCATCATGGATATTACGCCTAGGAAGCGTGAAAAGATTATCACGTTAAGTGAACACACTTTTATGTCACAAAGAGAAATCGCAAGAACGTGTGGAGTGAGGGGGTAGTAAGCAAGATTTTTAAGCGTAAACGAGAAACGGGATCAATGTGTGTGAAAAGGTTAACAGAATGCGGAAGAGAAAAACAATACCAGCAGATAAAAGATTTTTACTTCGAAAGAACAAATTGGACCCAAGAAAAACAAAGAGCTTCTAACTGAACGAATGAAGAAACAACAAAGGTTATGGTGGGTCAAAAAATACTTTGTATTTATTGTACAGGCCAAAAGTCCGTCGTCTACAGTCCAAAAAATTGTACTGTAGACGACTGGAGAAAAGCCCTATTTACAGATGAAACTCACTTTATAGTTCAGGGGTTGAAATTCTTTAGGAAGTCTGATAATGAAAACCTTACTCTTACACCATCTCATATTGATCAAACATCTAGTCAAAACAATGTTTTGGGGATGTTTTTCATCCCCCGTTGGGGGGTTGGATCTTTGGTACCAATCGAAGGTATGATGAACAGCCAAAAATACAAATCCATGTTGGAATAGCGTTTGGACACAGAACTCCAAAAATGTCAGCCCCAAGGAGGAGCGATTCTTCAACACGACTCAAAATAAGAAGATTAATGTTTTAGATTAGCCCGGTAATTCGCCTGACCTTAACCCCATTGAAAATTTATGCGCCATTTGCAAAGCTAGACTGCGCAAAATCGACTGTACTACAAAAATAAAAATGATAGAAGCGGCCATTTAGGTTTGGTTGCGAGATGAAAGGATATCTGGGAACTGTCATATGCTCGTAGAATCTTTGCCAAAACAGGTAAAAGCAGTAATTGCAGCCAAATGGGGACATATTTCCTACTAAATACATTAATTTGCACAGTACTGTAGAGAAACGAAGAGAAAACCAAATATATAGAGCAGAAAGCGTCAGTTCCTGAACAACAAAATATTGAAAATATATGCCCATTACAGAGAGAAAAAAGAAACATAATAAAGCAAAGAACATTTTGGGGAAATACTAAAAGGACAATACAACGACATAAGAAGAAAAAATAACAGAACAACAAAAGAGAATATTACAAAACTAAAAACAGCAAAAGTGATAAACGCTGACAAAGTAGGTAATATGAACGAAACAGGTAATAGAAGAAATTCAAAACGCCTTCATCATGGGTTAATGCAGTTTTGATACCAAAATACAAACAAGGAAACAACTAAGATTGTCCAAACGGAGACACCCTGTACAAAATATTGACAAAATCTATACAAATAAACTGAAACAGTTCCCATAACAAACAATAGGGGAATACAAATGCGGATTTAGAGAGGAGAGATCAGTTACTGACCAGATCTTCGTCCTAAGACAAAGAGAAAGGAGGTGTACACAATATACCTTTATACGTGGCCTACATATACTTCAGACATGCCTAGAGCACAATAAGTATAAAGCAATTGCTGAGAGCGATGGAAAATCTGAACATACCGAAAAAACTAATGAATGTGGTAAAAATAATAATAATGAGGAACATTGTAATAAAGATTAGTTATGACGGTAAGCTTTCAGACCATTTTGAAACAAAATTAGAACAGGGAACTAACGATTTTTCCATGACACCCGTTGATACAGGTATCTTACAACTGCTTTTGATACATTTTCTGGTAACAATATGTAATAAACAAAATATGCAAAAGAGTAAACGTCAAAATCGTAAAAATTGTTTATATATTTTTACTTATAAAAATATATAAACAATGTAAGATCGTTATTTGAGCTTAAATAATAAAGGTGAAGACCGGTAAATTATATGGAAAAGTGACACAATTTTACTGAAAAAGCATAGAATTACCTTTAAAATGAGGGTTTGTAAAGTTATTTTTGTTAATTTCTTAGCTCAATTGTTGCAAAAAAACTTTCAAAAGCCAATTTTTTGAAAATTATTATTAACTTTTTTAAAACTGTATTGATTCCTTTAAAAATGAGCTGTCCTTTAAAATCATCATCATCGTCATTATTCTCTTTGCCTTTATCCCTATGCTGGGTCGGGTTCAATAATTATATTTCTCCATAAGTTTCTATCTTGGGTCATATCAATATTAACCTATACTCTCTCAACTTGATAACAATTGGTGCCACCCCTAGACTTCCCCTAATATTTTTTTTTAGCCCTTTTTCTATCCGAATTGTCGAATAACGGCCTCTCCCATTTCTCGCCATTCATCCCTGTTGTGTGCTAGGCGTTTCTACATTGGTTCTGCGACTCTTTTGATATCGTCGCTCCAGCGCATTTGAGGTCTTCCTCTTGGTCTCTTGGCATCGTACGGTCGCCAGTTTCCGACTTCTTTGTTCCATCTACCATCTTCGAGACGTTCGTTGTGTCCGGCCCATTTCCATTTTAATTTAGCTGCTTGTTTCGCGGCGTCCTTTATTTTTGTTTTGTTCCGGATTGCTTCGTTCGTTTGCCGATCTATTAGTGAGATACCAAGCATCCCCTAATATACTCATTCCTAAGTTTATCCTTTTTTGTCACTACATTCATCCATCTAAGCATTCTCATTTCAGCTACATGCATTCGTTGTTCGATAAAATGCGTTAGGCTTTCACGGCCATCGTCTATATTGTTAAGCTGTTTGTTCGGGCTGTCAGGCCGTTGTCTTTTGAGATTAGTTCTCGAAGTTTCGCGAACACTAGCGGTTGGCATCTTCTGGAGATGTTACTGCTTCCTTGTAAGCTGAAACTGACGCCGTGCTGTACTACAGAGGCCATATTTATATTTTCTACTCGGCTCCCCTCCACTGGGAAGGGTGTTTGTGGATTTTAATATTGCTATCCATGTTTTGTTAATTTTTAGTCCTTCTATCCGATTAAAATTATTTGGATAACCGATATAACCGTGGGTAGTATTGTGATGACTTAAACAGTCCTTGATTTTCTTTGTAGGCTTGAAAATGGTCTTTATATTGGCTTTTTTATAAGTGAAGCGATTTTACTATTTCACAAACTGAATTTATAAATTCAAATTCCGGTTCTAATCAACGAAACTTTTTTTTTAATTTGAGGTGCATAAGGTGAGGTGCATAAAAATGCATCTAGTTAATTTGTGAATTGTTTATTTAACCGAATAATTTATTTAAATAATTTAAAATAAATATTTATTTTGCAAAATGTTACTTTTCTCTTATTATTAGTAGAAAAAATTATGAAATGATAAGCACCTTAAATATTTATGTATTATAGTTATAATAAATAATATCTTTTAACAATAGATTTTACAAAAAATTAATTTTTCGTTTGAAAATCAAATGTATACGTGTTAAAAAATCGACTTCTGCTATAATTAAGAAACAAACTAACAAAAATAACTTTACAAACTCTCATTTTAAAGGATTTTCTATGCTTTTTAATAAAATTGTGTCACTTTTCCATATAATTTACAGGTTTTCAACTTGAATGAAAATTAAAATGAAATTGAATTGCTTGCAAAATTGATAGCAAAAGGTTTCATGTTTAATAATCAGAGAGTTAATAAAATACATATTTCTTGTTACTTTTTAACTGTTACCATTATTTGTTTGTTTTAGCTGAATTGAATGAAATGGAAGAAGGTACATCCCCACGAACACCGCGAACGCCAGGGACGTCGAGAGACTCAGAAAAGGGTCATAGGAAAACTTTGGAACAGCGTCGTCAATTAGTGATGCAGTTGTTTCATGAACAATCTTTTTTTCCTTCTTCCCAAGCAACCTCTACATTTCAAGCCCAACATTCGGATATATTTCCAAATAAAGCGAGTTTGCAACTAAAAATTCGCGAAGTGCGTCAAAAAATTATGGCACAAAATTCCCTTACACCCTCTAGTGTAAGTAGTCCCCTAACCCCCGCTGAACCTGTTAGAGTTTCATCAAATAGTTAGCTAGTAGTGTGCAATAGAGTGTCTTCCGTTTCATATGTTATTGTCAATTTGACTGAAAGTAGCACTTAAGTGTATAAAAGTGTGTTGTAGATATCGTAACCTAGTTATAGCTGTTGAAACTTTTGTTCGTGGATTTATAAAACCCAAAGTTATTTCAATCTTACAGTCGTTTACATATCGTATAGTGTAGATGATTTGTAATAATTAAATTTATGATCACTAGTAATTAATTTATTCTTACATGTATATTTAAAACGAGAGATGTAAAAACTAACAATTAATTATTATATTGACAAGTATTACGTGTAAGAAATCAACTAATATCGTTCGTTTGTATATAAGCTTGCAATGTTCTCAAATATGATGTCCGCATCATAACATATTGTACAAATTTTTTTAGCACTATCTGTAATTCGTGCTCGTTAGTATTGTCCTCCTTATATTATGTTATATTTAATTGATTATATTTATTATTTTAGTGATTTAATTTATATGAGCGATGCTTTCGAAAACAGATGTATACTGTATTTTCCTACTAAATTCGATTTTCCTCACAGATCGGTGTTCAAATCTGTTAAAATTTGCTTAATTGGCTAAAGTGTAGATCCTCGTATCATTTTTTTAAAAGTGCTACTAATTCTAACGGTTTGTCATCTCGGTCCACTGATAGCAAAATAAAGAACATAAAAAACTTTTAATTTATAAAAAAGGGACAGGTAACACTTTAAAGACTAAGTCCTGAATCTATCTAACAGAACAATAACTTTTGGACAAAATTCCATTTTAGTCATCAACATAGTTTCTTTCCAGGTTGGTTCAGTGCTTCCGACCCATTTCTTACAATTCTATACATTTTTTTAACAATAATTTTTCTTTGGCTTCAAAAAATCTCGCGTATATTTTTGGTAAAAGCACTTGTTTCTTCATTCGTGGCCGGTTTTGCAATTTTTTTCTTCCCCGAGGTAAATTAGGTTAGGTTTAATATGAGTGGACGCTTAACCACTTCCTCATTCGACCACATTTGTCCTTCGGGGCGGCCGTAGCTCAGCGGCCAGCATACTGGCAAAATGATAACGAACCGTCCCCGTGCTTCTGAAGACACGTAAAGCCGTTGGTCCTCCTTAGCTAGTGTAAATCGAAAATCGTTTTTCTTATTCTTATCTAGTATATGTTTGGATCTCTTCTTCGCAGATTCTTCTACAAAAGCCTTCGAATGTTCGAGACCCATTAATTTTCCTTCTTGATATGCATGCTGGTTGCCATTGAGAGGATAATCTCTCAATGGCCCCTCCTTAATATGTCTGTCTAGAATATTTTCTATTGTCTTCAACAGAAATGATGTAAGACTGATCGGCTTGTATTATTCAGGTAGGACGTTGTCTTGTCATCCTATTTTGTGTATATACACCACCCTTACAGTTGTCCTTAAGTCTTTGGTATATAATCAGGAAATATTCCATCCTTCCCTGGATATTTAAAGGGAGCAGAGTGGTTTATGACCCACTTAACATTTTCTGGTGTGATGTTTATTGCAGAGAATTCTCATTCTTCTTTCCTAGGACGTTTAGGTCGTTCTAGGTTCTCAGCCTGACTCTGCTCATCGATAATTGTTTACCCTAGTAAGTGGTTCTGTAGTAAGAGCTCTAGCGTGTTCTTTTTAGAATCGGCAAAGGTGCCATTAGGTCTTTTAAGTAGGCCCGGTCCCTGTGCCGGATCCTTGGAAAGAATCTTGTGGATTCTAGTGCTGGCAGAACCTCTTCCAAGATTCCCTTTTCGCTCTGCTTTTGTTTCTGTTTGTATTAGTAACAGTTTTCCTGTATGTTTCCCAGTTCCTCAATTCTTTGGCTTTATTAGATAGCCTCCTTACTTCTTTTCTTAGTTTGTAGTCTGCTCGACCACGTCGTTTGTCTGTTATTCGTGTTGGTTTTAACTGGCAGTTATCCTGGTGTGATATGAAAAATGCTTCCCTGATTTGATCATTCACCTTTTGAATATCTAAACATGCTTTAATGGTAATAATTGTATTTCCTATCTTTGCTTTCATATCGGTTCGATATCCTTCCCAATTTGTGCATTTCGGATCCCTGTAGCTAACTAAGGCTGGTTTACCTGTATATAAGGTAAAGTCAATGTGTCAATCCAAGATGGATCCTAGGCCGCTAATTTGGCCTCTCCCAGTAACCCAAGCCTCCTGGATTAGTGCTACATATGTAGCTTCATTTGCGAATCTTCTGTCAATGGTATATGAAGTAGCCTTGGCATTTTAAAAATTCGCCTCTATGAATTCATTCCTCTTGTAGGTTCTTTCCTTACAGACACTTTAGTAGAGCCATCTTTATCGGTTCCACTTTTACCCTTTGTCTCTAGGAGATAATTTGGCCAAGGCATCATGGAACAATATACCCCGAGTATCTGCAAAATACGGAGGCCAAAAACCTTGCTAGTAGATGTTTGTGTTTTTCTCGAATATGATTTAAATGAAAAAAATATTGAATAGAATACGGAGGAAAGTGTGGAAAAATTAGAACCTACAAAATAAAAACAAACACATGTTAAACCGGCGACAACTCATTGCTGAGTGAATATAAATAATATAATTGACACAATCCACAATGTATGTAGAGACAGAACAAAAGAAAGCGGTCTAAAGGACATGTCAAAAGTTAAAGACGTAGTAAACTGCGAGCAGAGATCTTCAGATACGAATAAAGAAAATCCTAAAAAAAATCATAAAACTAATAGTAAACGCCAAAGGAGTAGGTCGAAAACGCCACAGAAAATAAATGATCAGCCAAAAATTATTCACTTTTTGATGAAAAAATTTATCAACATTAATAAAAGTGAAGAAAATACAAAACACAGAAGAAAATGGAGAAGAAAGTGTGGAAAAATTAGACCCTACACAGAAAAAAAGCAGATGTAAAATCGGCGACAACTCCTGGCTGGGTTATTTGTTAGTATAAATAATTTAATTGACACATTTCACAATGGATGTGGAGACAGAACTTGCAAAAGAAACCGATCTAAAGGACATATCAAAAGTCATAAAACTAATGCTAAACGGTGAAAAAGTAGTTCATAAATTCCACAGAAAATAAATGATGATCCAAAAATTTATGAAAAAAGTTGAGGACGAACTGTCTATTGAAAATGAAGAAAAGACTGAAAAACTCAACAAAGAAGAAAGTGGAGAAGAACGTGTGAACATTGCCGGGTTGTATGAAAATATACACTTTTCTGTGAAAAAAGTTCTAATGGAAATGAAAAAAAAAACCAAAAACAAACATCTGCTGGATGGGTATTTGGGTTCCGTATTTTGCAAATACTGTGTAAAACCGGCCACCAATGAAGATATAAGTGCTTTCACCAAAAAATTTACCTCGAGATGTATTTTGAGGCCAAAGAAAAATCGTTCTTCAAAAAATGTATAAAATTAACGGAGAGGCAAATTTAAAATGAGTCTCTGCGTTAGATCCATTTACTTTTGTAGATTTTAATTTTTCCACTTTCTCCTCCATTTCCTCTGCGTTTTTTAAGTGTTTTTTTGATCACCATTCCTTAGTTCGTCCTCAACCAGGACTTTCTGTGGAATGTGACTCAATATTTATTTTCTGTGGCGTTTAAGAACTTCGTTCTAACGTTCTTCATCTTTTGAATTGTCCTTTAGATCGCTTTCTTTTGGAAGTTCTGTTTCTACATCCTTGGTGGATTATGGCAATTAGATTATTTATGTTAACAAATAACCCGACGAGTTGTCGATGGAGTTACATCTGCTTCGTTATCTTTTGTAGTTTCTAATTTTTTCACACTTTCTTCTCCATTTTCTTCTGCGTTCTGTTCAGGGTTTGTTTCATTTCCATTAGATAGTTCGCCGTTAGAACTTTTTCTAAAGAATAAATTTTTTTCATAAAACGAAAAATAAAAAGTTCCCATATGGTCCCGACTTAATTGGACACACGTGAGTGACGTGTATATGCTTCTAAAATTTATTTTCAGAATTTAATTTCGTCATAAGGGCAAATCATAAAAGTAACCGTATTTTGTTATAAATTTTACGGTTAGGTGTCGCATCAAACATGCCAACTACTCAGATTAAACTTGCGAAAATTATTAAATCATTTTCTGAAACCATGTTCTTGGGGCATTTCTTTGTTATTTGATCAAACTGCAATTATAAACCAATGCATAATTCCTCATAATTGTAGCGTCAAGAAAAATCAGGGCTAAGAGTATTGGACATGACCGTTATTATCAGTTGACCGCTGAAAGCACATCGGAGAATTTTCCAAGCTTTAGTAAAATTGACGCTAGAAAGCAAAGTACAACAAATAACGCTGAAACAGAAAGGTAGCAGTAGCATAGTCTCTGCAGTCTACTGTAGAGACTAGTAAACAGGACAAACCAAATAAAAATATGAATAAGTACAACAGGAAGAAGAAAAAGAAAAGTGGGAAAATTTTAATTGGAATGTGGAATATAAGATCATTCGGAAAAATAGAAGAACTACAAAACCTTATTGATCAAATAAAAATCTACAAAATAGATATTTTAGCATTGCAAGAAATGAGATGGAAGAACGAAGACATCTGAGTATATCGAGAATACCTAATGTCACGGTAATTCACGAGGTGGACAAGAGGGATTTCATAATAAGTGAAAGATACAAGCAGGCGGTAAAAATTTTTACTAACATTAACGAAAGGATAATGTTAGTAAAACATGTAGGAATAACAGAATGGAAAAAACAAGCAAAGGAAAGAAAATCATGGTCAACTACAGTCAAGAAAGCTAAATATATATGACCTTGAAATGATCTCCACAAAGAAGACAAACTAGAAAGTAACGATTTTAGATATAAAACGCTGGACTTTTTGAGGAGTTACGCGTGTGGCTGGCCTCCACACCATGCAAAACTTTAGAGCCTAGAAACCCTAATGGGCGACCATGGCCCTCCATGGACCACGACATTTCCAAATTTATTTTCATAACCATTTCAGAGTTATCATATAATAAGTTTTATTTTTATACCGCCATCAAAACTATTGATCACGAGGGATCGAATTAGTAGGAAAAAAGTATATATATATATACTAAGTCGTATACAGACAGCACTTAAAACCCTGAATAGTCACCTGACTTTATTTTATTATCTTAGTAAACACAGGTTGTTATTTTTACCATATTTAAGTTTTAATGTTTGACTAGCGGTAATAAATCACCCTATATTATTTAGATTGCTGATAAAGACATTGAGGTTGGCAGGAAAAAGAAACTCGTTATCTCTTTGACTAGCTTAATAATTAAACTCATTTAACTGTGTATACAGGGTGTATAAAAGGTAGGTCATAAATTAAATCACATATTCTAAAACCAAAATAGTTCAATTGAACCTAACCTACTTTAGTACAAATGTGGACAAAAAAAAGTTACAGTCCTTTGAAGTTACAAAATTAAAATCGATTTCTTCCAATCTATCGAAAACTGTTAGAGATTTTATATTAAAAGTGGACACGTGGCCTTCTTAGGGCAGGAACATCTTAAAAAAACAACAGTGAAATTTTTGCACCCTATAAAAATTATTTGGGAGTTTTGTTTCCTTACACCCCTCTAATGTTTGTATACGTTCCAATTATTATTGTAGTCCCATTCTTCTTCTTCTTTTTCAAGTTCCGCTCCTATCGGAGATTGGAAATCATTCTGGCAATTATAATTTTGTTGGTTACGCGCCTGAATAGTTCGATTGAACTGCATCCAAACCATTCACGGAGATTGCGTAGCCACGAGATTTTACGTCTTCCTACGCTTCTTCTGCCTTTGATTTTACCCTGCATTATATTCCTTAGTAGTTCGTATTTTTCACCTCTCATGATGTGCCCCAAGTATTTCAATTTCCTGATTTTTATGGAATTTAAAACTTCGCATTGTTTTCCTAGTTGTTCGAGAACTTGTTCGTTTGTTTTGCGATCCATCCATGATATTTTCAAAATACGTAGGTAACACCACATTTCGAATGCTTCTAGGTTTTTAATGTTGGATTTTTTAAGTGTCCAAACTTCAACCCCATAAAAAAAGGTAGAGAAAATATAACATCGGAGCGATATATTGATATCGCGATTACAAAAAAGTTCCAAAATCTCTTAATCTTTTGTATATATTTTTGGTCGGCCATTATTACCAACAAGTTGCGGTCGCAATGTGCCTGTCGCCCGTAAACGACGATCAATGGAAAGAAATAATCGTCTGGTGTATTTCGATTAGGATATTTTTCCGCATAACGCCTTGCAGCTGCTGCACTATTTGTAATTACCAATAATTATCTAAAACCCTTATTTAGCCTGCTCAAACCAAACTTTCATTTCTGAAAACGGGTACGCCATTGTAAGAGTGAATTTAGTTTTTCTTAATAATCTTAATTGCACAATAATTGGAATATTTATTACTGAAAATATGTATTGTTGATGCTACTGTTTGATACATAGTATCCTAAGTGTTATACGGCCAATTACAGAATTTTTGAAACATAATAAAAAAGAAGCCCCATCTCGATAAAAACTGGCTTATCGCAAAAATATTAAGAGGCAAAAAAACTTTTAAAATCATTGTGTTAAGTAATGGTGTTACAATAATAATTTAATTGAAACATACACAAAGATTTGGGGGATTAAGGGAACAAATCCCCCATAAAATTTTTATAGGGTGCACAAATTTCAATGTGATTTTTTTTAAGATGCTGCTGCCATAATAAGGCCACATGTCCATTTTCAATATAAAATATCTAACAGTTTTCGATATAGTGGAAAAAAAGATTTTTATTTTGAAACTTCCAAGCGCTGTAACTTTTTTATACGCACATTTGTACTAAAGCAAGTTCGGTTCAATCGAACTATTTTTGGCCACAGAATATGTGGTTTAATTTATGACCTACCTTTTTGTTACGCCCTGTATACTGGTCAGGCAGACGGTTGAGGTTGAATAACAACTTGAGGGTTGATATTTATTGCTGTGGTTTAGTTCAAAATCCAAAGAACTTCATTTAGCTTTTGCCTTCAAGAATGAAGGTTTGTCTAATTGGTCAACACTGATCCAACAAACTAGTTATTTAGCCTCTTCGTTAAGAGAAAATAAGAGGAGGGAACTGAAATCGTGAAATTGAAGCAGCTCAGAAAACATAAAAAAGGAGTTTGCAGACGAAATTTACTGTAATTATCAGAAAACAAGATGAAGATAACACATCACTCAATAAGTCCCGAGTCTGGCTTATGTATGGCGCTAATAATAACAAATCCGTATGATTCAGAGTAAATACCAAACTTCAAACGTCATCTGTCAAAATTTGAGCTCAATCGTAATGGAAATTTAGACATGAATATTTTGACCTACTTCAAAAATAGGTTAAATAAATTGGAACAAATAAAAATGAGGACGCTCAAATGGATTCAAAGACTGTTTAATACATACGAGATCCAAAAGCTTAAGAAAATGAACGATTTGTATGGCATTTAACTACTTCAGAGCGCTATAGCCCATAGTGGACTCGGACTTGACCAACTACCTGTCTCCAAGCATTTATCCTGTTGCTTTCTCAAATCTTCAGCACCATCGAACCAACGAAGACGAGATCTTCCTCGATGGCATTCCTAGGTTCTCTTATTTAGCCGATTGCACTTGTGATCTTGTTTCAGTGTGTCTTGCAATCTTATCCTGGCTGTTCTGCTTATGAGTTTCTGTCCCATATAGTGCCATAGAACTTACTACTACTTTCTGATGTTCTACTCAGCAGCCGATTTTTAAAAATTTATTTATTAGGCCAATTAAGTTATATTTTTACTTGAGACAACTGTGTAGACAGTTGAAATGTGTAGTATAAGATAATACAAAAGACTCTCATACAGCTATGGCGAAAAAATTATTATTTTTACTAAATTGATTGGTCTATAAGAAGAAACACCTATTACCAGCTGTTATTCTTATCTTTATTTCTGCTTCGTATTTCGTTTTATCAACGTTTATATTCAGTCCCATATGCTCATCAGCTCTTTTGATAGTAGGATAACCTTCCTCGAAGGTTATGTCCTCACTAGAGCGGGAATATCATCAGTATAAATAGGGTATTAAGTTTTCTTGGCTTGGCATGATTCTACTTTCCACACCATTGATATTGGTGGTTAAAACAGAATAACCCTTCCATAGTTCCCCTTCCATATTGTAGATGGATTTCGTCTTGCTATATGCGATTTTTCATTAGTTCGATCGTCTAGCATATCTCATTTAAACTGGCTTTCTACTCTATCAGTGTTGTTTACCACATCCTGTTCACCTATGGCTTCCATATCATTAAATAGTTCATCTATATATTGTGCACACCTTTACACTACCTCTTCTCTGCCGCCGATCCTTAATCGCTTCGGTTTTTTGTTGGAATCACTTTTGTATCGATTTGTACATGGACACATACCTCTGTCGAAGACCAAAAGGTATTCCAGAACCTTTAAATTGAGAATATGCAGTATGAGTAACAAACCTCTTACATATTTATCAATATAGCTGTCAAAAGGATTTTAATTGGTGATTAAACACCAATTAGAATTAATCTGTTGTAACTCCATTTACCATTACATACGAACAGAATACAAGATATGTATAGTAAACTGGTAATGAGTTTATCAAAATACATTACATACAAAAGTCTGGAATATTCTCAATAACAAACAGACTATTTGTGGAAAAATTCCTCGGACAGTTCGATTTTTATTTTCAATTTTAATTCTCAGTGATTCAGAATCTATCCTGATCCATTCATATATTTACATAAATCTTGAATTATAATATCTCACTAAACGGACAAAAATAATATAATAGTATATTTAACTAATTTATATGTCACCGTGTATCGAAAATTATTACATTTAAATATAGAAAATTTATTGAATTATGAACAGCCGTAATTATATAAAAATATATGATTTTATTTGATGCGATTGTTTTAAGAAAGTTGAACAATAGAGACAATTTATTAGATCAAGTAAATATTTGTGCAATAAAAATTACATTTATTATCAATTGTTTTTATTATTTTTATATTCTCTGCTGGTTGCTGAAGTGATAATATTTGGATAGTTCTATTTTATGCAATGTTTGTTGTGCTGGGTCGTTTGTTATATTTCTTAATATTAATTATTATCAATTTGGTTTGCTTTTAATGTTAAAAATTATTAAAAACGTAAGTATTTAAAATAAAACCCTTATATTTTGTATTTTAAAACATTAAAAAAACAAAATCTGGAGATATAGAAAATTGTAATAGTTTGAAGTTGCGTTTTTATTTTATGTTGCTCCTGTCTTTCACTCCGACGAGTCTTTATTTGAGCTTCATTTTTTAAAATCCACCGATGATCTCGTATGTACTTTGAATCTTTATACTTAAAATGGTGCTAATTACATTTCTTGATTGTTATCTAACTGCCCCAAAATTGACGTAAAATAACCTTTTTTTTTTCTAATTAGTGTAAAAATGTCTGCTTTTCATTTACGAAAACAGATTTCGTCTACGAGCAATAATTTAAAAGTTACTCTAGATATTTATAAGTTAAAAATAATATTATAAGGCCAGCCAGGTCACCAGATTTTAATTAAATGAACTTATTTCTTTGGGGTTGTTAAGAATGAAGTGTATAAAACGCCTCCAACAACAAGCGATGATATGAAAAATATTATCAGAATTGCATTTCAAAATGTCTACAAATGTTTCGCGAAGCACTAATATCATGTCGGCGATTATGTGCGAGGCACCTGCTGCCAAGACGTGCCTCGTCGCTTAGAGTTTTATGGAAATTCGATACAAAATCAGTGTAAACTCGTTATCGGGGGATTTTGGTGTCTCTGATCAATATTATAACGGTGATGTCTTTGATGTACAAACTCCAAGAGACCAGCCCTATCCGGAGCATAAGGTGCCTCGAGTTTGCACTGATTTTGTATCGAATTTACACAAAACTCCAGGAGCAGAGACCATCCTGTGTCCCAGGTGCCTCGCACACTATAGCTTACATGATATTAGTGTCCAGCGACCCCAAAAACCATTTTTTCCACAAAACTCTGGAAGAAGAGACCGTCCTGTTCACCAGGTTTATCGCACACCATCGCCCATATTACATATATTAGTGCTTAGCGACCCAAAAACCTATGAGTAATGACTTTGCATTGATTTTGTATCGAATTTCCACAAAACTCCTCGAGCAGTGGTCGTCCTAGGCACCAGGTGCCTCGCACACCATTGCCGACATGATAGTAGGGTTCAGAGACCCCAAGAACCCCCAAGTAGTAATATTAAACTCATTTCCGAATTACAAATTTATCATTTTTTCACTGGTGAAATGATTCACAAGCATTTCAAAATGCACTTTTGAAAATCCATTTTCCTTTCTCAATAATGCAATTTTCACATCCACATTTTCCTGACACTCACGAATTGAATGCAAAGTGCTTCATTGAGATCCATTCTACTTTGGCTTTTTCCGTTCTTGCTTGTCTTCCTCACCTATGTACACGAATTCATCGGTCATATGATTTTACACAAATCCTGGTTTTGTCTGAAAATAGCACATTTTGCCAATTTCCAATGTTCCAGTTTTGGTATTGAAGACACCAATTTAGGCGATCAATCTTGTGCTGCCTGGTTAACTCGGAAATCTGCAACTGTCTTCTTATCGTTTCAACTGAAACACTTACACTTGTACCTTCCAAAAGCAGCTTTTGGAGTTGGGGTGAGAAATTGTTTGGTCTCTTCTAGCTACTTGGACAATAAAACGATCGTGGCAAGCCGTTGTTACTTTTTGTTCCTAACTCCTGATACCTAGGATAGGTTTTTTACATAATGCTCTGTGTTACGCCTACCACTGTAGCTATGTCCCTCTGCAGATTTCTTGCTCCACAAGATCAATAATCTTTCGCCTTTGCACATCCGTTAACCCCACATAAGGCTTTTTGAAAGCGAAAGTTAGTTTTATTATTTTTGTTCAATTTACAACTAAAACAAATAATCTATACCGTGTCGAATTAATTTGAAATACATGGTGATTCCATATAAGTTTGGTTGTCCTTCTTCTTCTTCAGTGCCTTATCCGGTCCGGATATTGGCGATCATCAAGGCTATCATGGTTTTGTTGACTGCTCTGCGAAACAGCTCCGCTGAGGTCATCCCAAACTATTGTCGGAGATTTTTCAACCACGAGATACGACGGCGTCCCGGTCCTCTTCTGCCAAATACTTTACCCTGCATAACAAGTTGAAGATCCGTTTGGTTGTCCATTTAAAATATATATTAAGAAAAAAATCTCTGAGATAAACAAATTGAATAACTTTTAGAGTAATTGATAAATCGATCTGAAATTTTGAGGATTTGTTAGGTACCACAGGGCTTAACTTTTGACCCAATTTCAAAGGTGTTCTCAGTCACAGTTTAGGTTTTCATTTCCTATAACTGCTGTTGATAAAGAAGAGAGTTTTAGTACTCCAGAGTACACCCTCCGGAACTTTGGAACCATTCGTTTTAGAAGGATTATGCATAGGACCTTTCTTGTTTTAAATTTAATGTAGAACATTGTTCACACTAAACCGCGTAGTTTTAAAAATATTGACGAAAAACGTAAAAAAGTACTAATTTACGCACTTCTCTCCCCCCAAACCCGACGCTCAAAATGGTGTAACTTTTTTCTGAACAATATATGGACCATATAGAACAATTTGGTATTGGACAAAAACTTTTACTTTGGATGTCGGGGTTAGGCTTTTTTTTGGACCAATTGTACCATACTAGAATCAGATATCTTCAAACACATTAAAATAGAACTGAATTGACTCTGAAAACACAAACATTGATTGCCAGCTAATCCTCGACACTAATTTAGTTTATATTTCTCTTTGTATTGGTGTTTTGTGGTTTATGTTTATTTCTATAGTGAAATTCACAGTAAGTGTGCAGTACGGTTAAGATAGGAATGTGCATTTGCCGGATTTCACGCCATGTGCTTGGTAGCACAAACAGGGATAAGTAGTGGTCACGTACAGAACCATCCAAAGATCTTTACGACAGGGCTTCATTACGAGTAAACTACCTTTTTTGATTTTAATTTATAATTCAAATTAGAATAAAAGAGAAAGACATTAGATATTTATTATAAAATATATATATTTACAACTAATTGTCTTAAGTAGTCTAGAGGCATGAATTTTAATAAAAGGACCTAAGTTTTTAACGGTTTAGTTTATAGCTGTAGCTATACAGGGTGGGACTTCCGGAAAATGTATCCATCGATTATGGAAAAACTATAGTTAGTAAAATTTCGATAGGTAATAGATTTCGTGCATATCAAACTTCAATTGTTTTTTAGTTATTGACGTTTGAAAAGTGGCAATTTTCACATTTTTCACATTGCCATTCCAACTTTCATGAGCTATCGAAAAGCTTTCCAACCTGAAAATATTAAAATTTACTCGATTTCTTTGCACCCAGCCCAATACTCGAAAAGCTCGTACTCTGATAAATACATTTCGATGGTTATAGAATAATCGAGATTACTCACAGATATTCAATTCTACTAATGTCGCCCTCTACATTTGAGATTTCGGATTCGCTTTCGCTACTTTCTCTTGTGTTCGCTTCTATAATCAATTGGTCTACGTCATTTTGCAGGTTGTCCGCGTCAACATCTCAGTTTCCCTTTTCTTAACGACATGAATGGCATAGTTGCGCCCATTTTGCTTTGTTACGCGTGAGAAACCATCGTCGATCAACTGGCGCACCTCTTCGTTTTTAAAAGTGGTATATGGATAGCCACATATCGCTTAACTTGGTGCCACACGATTTCTATAGGATTTTAGATTCGCAGTGGTACGGAGGAAGCCTCAAAATAGAAACATTATGCAGTGCAACATATCCATCTAGATTTATACTAATAGCTCGGATTTTTACTAGCCATTTCTTGATTGCAGCTTTATTCCAGGAATTGTTAGGGCATCTCTCTTTACGGAAATAATACGATGCATTGTTCATTACAATAATATTGCTGCGACCATTTTATTTGGTAAAAGTATTAACGTCTCTTTAAAGCACGACTCAAATTGTGCGGCGTACATTTCATCATGATTGTCTCAATCATTTTTCTTTGACATAAAATATGCTGTGTCCCTGGAAGGAAAATTCCTTAAAAACCTGCATGCAATAAAACATCGTAAACTTCGTTTGGTAGGTGCTTTTAATCTATCTATCTATCTATACAGCCCTTGCTGTCCAATTTTGGACATAGACCTCCTCTTCCTTCTTCCACGTCTCTCTATTGTTGGCAGTTTGTATCCACTTCGGGCCTGCGTGTTTCTTCAAGTCATCTGACCATCTCATTTGTGGCCTTCCTCTTTTTCGTTTGTAACTATGGTCTCCAGTGTATAATCATCTTATGTGCTTTTAAACTCGTAGTTAAACCTTTCAGGACAGCATTGGGACTGTTTTGTATAGTGGTATCACACCATTCGTAATTAACAGATTGGCCAATATTAACACGATGGCCACGATTCGTCCAAATATATGATAAAGCAATAGTCTCTTCGCAAACATCGTATAGTTCCCATAAATTATGGCGCCAATGAATAATATCCTCTCGCTCCACCATGATGCCTCTTCCGTCATGTTTCTTACAAACAAGTCAAATTTCTTTCAGAAGCCTGTATAAAGTAGAAAGAGGCAACGGTGGTATATTCTCATTACCTTATATAAAGTTATGGGTTTAAATTTATGGGACTTTATGCTCTATGCTCAAAGTCGGACTAAATACTGAAGTGTAGTTTCGTTTCCCAAAGGCACTTTCACCCACGCCCATCTGTAATTACAAATTAAATGCTTGGAGGTTATTATATGCAAACAAGTTTATGGCCATATATGGCTATTTATGTTAAGAATAGTAATTTGCAACGGAACTTTTACAAAAGAAATGTTACTCTTACGAATATTATTCAATTTTACATAAATCGAGCATTATTTATGAATTTAATCTGCGCGTTTATAACTCATCAAACTGCTTAGGTCTATATTTTCAGGAATTATTTGCATTCATTGGATGACATCACTTATAAACGATATATGATTATGTTTTTGACATCTACATATTTGTACATATTTTCACAATTTTTTTTTTTCAATTTCGTAAATCTACCTCGAAACTATTGACCTTTGTATAAGATTCGTTACTTCAAATACAAAACATTCGGAAGAAAATTCATTGCTTTTTTATTATTCGGTATACATATTATAAAATTATGCCGGGAGATGCATTTTATCCAAGCCGGTCCTGTGCGACGCTCTTGAGTCACCAACCAACAGCTAGCGAAGGCCAATAACTTTGTGTATTTATTCTCTCTAATAAAAGCATTTCCCTATCTTAGCCGTACTACACTCTCGGTGTGAATTTCATTTTAGTTCAATTTCACTGTGAAGTAAAGCTAGGTAATTGTAAAAAAGTATGTTGAAATTGAGATAAATTACAAATGTCTACACAAAATAGGACTAATGTCTCCATGCATAACTACAGAGAGAAGACGTAGTAACATTCTTTTAAATTTGTACATTGATTGGTATCAGATACTACCAACGTTGGTCTGTAATTATTTCTTAGTCATCTGCGACTTCTGCAGTTTTACAGACCAAATCTGACCTTTCGTTAACAGCAACGTCATTTGTTATTTTATATCCCATCTTTTGTGAGATCATAGATCCTTTTCTCATTATGAATTTTAACCACAGTACTGATATTATTTAAATTACACTTACCGTCTTAGTCTAAAGGTTGTTTTTGCTCCGTACAATATTTGCAGAACGAATAACGAACTAAGAATAAACAAAATATTTTTTGACCACAAAGACCAACACAAAGAATCATCCTGAAATACTTCCCACCCAAGAGAGCGGCGCCAACACAAACAAAAATCAAAGTAGAAGGACTAATACGGAATCCACGGAATACTTACACACGGAAAGAATATCAGAGAAGATCGCTGGGAATGAAATATTAGAACGATAACATCGAGGAAAACTGGTAAAAACTCATAATAAAAATAACATAATTAACGCAGCAACAGAATCACTTGGAGAGAGGAAAGTAACGAATACTAACATATCCAAAAAGAAAACACCATGGTTTAGAGAGGAAGTGAAGACAAAATGTGAAGAAAAGAAGAAATCATTTTTACAATACAGAACACAACAGGCATACAACCACTATAAACGAATCAGAAATGAAACGAATACTTTGGTTAGACAAATAAAAAGGCAACACTGGCAGAGCTTCTCGAAACAGATGGAACACGACTTCTACGGAACACAAAAAGAAATATGGAGAATGATCAGAGGACAAAGAAAAGAGATGGACGAACTAATAAAAAGGAAACACACTCGGAAGGAAACATGGGTAGACTAATTTCGTTCCCTATTTGCTAAAGGGATGACTATAATGAACCAACACCAGAGGTGACGACAAACGAAGAAATAAATAATGAGGAGGAAGAGGTAAAAGGAAGCATTACGGAAATTAAAAAACAGAAAATCAGAAGAGGACAGAATACCGAACGAATTCCTAAAGTACGGAGGACCAGATCTGACCAAACAACTACTAAAACTGGTCAAAAAAATAATAGAACAAAACAGAATTCCTCAAGAATGGAGAGATCAAGCATCCTAATACCTTTCTTCAAAAAGGGAGACAAATCGGACCTGGAAAATTACAGCGAAATTAATTTATTAAACACAACACTAAATTAACAACCAAAGTGATAACAAATAAACTGAATGAAATTGTAACACTAGCAGAAGAACAACAAGGTTTTAGGTCGGGAAGATCATGTACCGACGCTATATTTATAATGAGGCAAGTTCAAGAGAAATCATTAGAATACAACAAACCGGCATATCTACGTTTCGTGAACCTTAAGAAGGCATTTGAGGTCAAATTAAAAGACGTTATCCACTTACTGTACGCAAGAGAGATACCTCTAGGAATAATCAAAACGATCGAAAATATTTACCAAAACAACACAATAAAAGTAAAAGTGGAAGAAGAACTAACCGACCCTATTGAAGCTGGCAATGGGATAAGACAGGGAGATTCCCTAAGTCTTCTATTGTTCAACCTGATTATGGATGAAATAATAAAAAATAGTAAGAACTAAAAAAGGATCCCAAATGGAAGAAAAACAACTTAAAATAATCTGCTATGCGGACGACGCAATACTACTACTCTCTGAAAGTGAAGATGATTTACAATGTCTGCTGCACCAATTTATTATAACCGCCAAAAAATTTAACATGTTAATTTCCACAAAAAAGACAAAATGCATGGTTACAACGGCAAATTTACTAAGATGTAAATTGGAGCTGTAAGGTCAGATAATAGAACAAGTGATGGAGATTAAATATCGAGGAATCACATTATCTAGCTACGGAAAGCTTGAAACTGAAGAGGAAGATCAAGTGAATAGAGCAAATAGAGTCGGAGACTGCCTGAATGAAACAATATGGAGAAATAAAAATATCGGGAAATAAATGACAGGTAGAATTTACAAGTCATCAGACCAATAATGACATACGCGGCAGAAACAAGACACAGAGAGGACAAAAAGGATGTTAGAAACAGCAGAGTTGAAAATACTTAGAAAAATTGATGGTAAAACACTATGGAACAGAGCTAGAAGTACAAATATACGACGTAGATGCAAGGTGGAGAACATCAAGAACTGGGTAATAAATAGAAGAGTAGAATCGAACAATCATATAAGCCGAATGACAACAAATAGAGTAAAGACAGTAAGAGACGGTTCCCCAATAGGCCAGGAAAACGATGGAACGACAACTTACTGGATGCACATTGAAAAACAGAGTCATGTCTATATAAAAAGGAGAAGAAAGAAGATTTGCAGAGCTTAAATATTTTTGCACATTTACGTCATTAAATTGAAGGCTTACCTTCTCTCATCCTAAAATAAATCCAGGCTGTTCTTTACAGATTTTAATGAGTAAAATAAACAAGATTTTAATGGTAATGAAATCGTTTATTTGCCTTTGTTACAGTGTATATAAATTATCTCGTACAATTCTAAATGAAAGTTAAATCGCAGTATATATAACTCAAAAAGCTCTAGCGCCATTATTAGGATCAATACTTTCTTTAATATTCAAGTTTTGACTATTTCGGTTAGCTTCAGCTCTTCTTTTCGCATTTTGTGCATCACTTCTGGCCCTTCCGCGAAGAACTACATTGATTGGTCTAGGTTTACTGCAGGTGGCGGCTTCTTTTGGTAGATCTTGGCCCCGATTTTCCTTTTGTTTGTATATAGACTTGATGTTAGGGATGCACGTTGTTTTTTGATCTCCTATTTTCCTTTCTGCGGATGCTATTACTAATTCTTGGACAAATCTGCTCCGCTCTCTTCTAATTTGATCAGAGGCACACTGAAGTGAAAGTTCTTCTAATAAACCTAGAGTGAAAACACAGAACATATTTAAAAGCAATAATCACACTAAACCAATACTATTTAACTAACAAGGAATATATACATACATACATACATACACAAATATATTCGGGCGCCATTGTCGATACATGTTTAGGTGTCATCTCTATCGTCAAAGTTTCCCTGTGTTTTAATTTCTATGGTTCCTCTTATTGTTACTATCTTATAATGTGGAATCGCTGCGATATGTTTGCAAGAACTGAGGTATATTTTTACCACGAACATGCATTTTCGTGTGTGAATAGGACTGACGGATTTGCTCCTTAGATCTAGCTTGTGTTTCTGTACAGTCTGACAGAAATTCCTTCTTTGGTTTGTCCTATATATCCCACATGAACAAACCATGAGACAGAAAATAGATCCTAGCTCTTGCAAACACAACTAACATATTAAACATACACACACTTACGGAATAAAATTGTTAGTCCTTATTTTAAAATATAAAAATGCTGGGACCCGACAACTTTTAAATTTAAATTTGCACTTTTGAAGTGAATACTTCTTATCGCTCGATATGATGTTTTGCATGGGCTGAAATTCTATTTAACGTGACTCGAAAAATCGAGACGGGTGCAGTAACCTTACGGTATACAGTAATATACATACATATACACTTGATGTTTCGCATAAATAAAAGGCCGTTTAATGTTAGAATAAGTGAACATCAATCTTATATGAAAAATAGAAAATTTGATAGATCTCAAATATGTAAACACGCATGGGATAATGAACATAAGGTTCAATGGAATGATTCAAGTATAGTCCTAAAAGAAACGGATGGTAAAATGAGAAAAATCAATGAAAGAAGCGGCTCTAATTATTCTAAATGAGAGCAATTGTGTCGCGAATTCCTCGGCATAATGTAGGATCTGGTTACCCATATTAAAAGAGGAAGTTATTAAAAGAAAAATACCAGTATTAGTAAGTCAGTAACATATCGAGGATACATAATTTATTTTTTTTAAATAACAAACATATAAAATCAGAATTTTGTGAATGAGGTTTTATTCCTGGTTTTTCGCTCATAATTTACTATGGAATCACTAACAGGAGAATTTTATTGACATGGCATGTGGTTGTCTTTTTAAAGACGAACTACGTGCTATGATTTTTTCTGACGGATATTCTCAAGTTAAAGTTGAATTTCATGTAATCGAATGAACTATCTTACAAGTAAAGTCGTCCCAGGAACGCAATTCAGCAATATTGGCAATATCATTTTAAAGTCGTCTACTTTAAAATGTATAATGTATGTCTGAATTGTCAATATAAATGAGTCAGATAAAATTAAATTAGAAGAATTTTTCACCAAGTAACAAAAAACAAAATTTGTTGAATTTACTAATGTTTGTATTTTGAGAACGATTTCTGAAGTGGAAATTGAAACGTCAATAAACTTTAATGGTGGCTTATTCCCATTTATATAGTAATTACTTTAAAATGCCACAAGAAAATAGCTTTACAACAATATATTCTAGCTCGTTGATATCAGATTGGTAAGGAGCTCTTAAAAACAGAAAAATATACAGGGTGTTTTATTAAACATAAATATGATGGACTAAGCTAAACTGGCGTGAATCATCCGTTATATTCAAATTTATATTTAAAAAAAGCACATTTGAATTTAAAAGTTGACTGGCCCCACCGTTTTTTTAATTTCCTAAAATAAGGAAACAAACAATTTTATTCCATAAGTGTTTTCTACGCTGTATAATTTCAAATCTTCACCCTGTGTTATTCATAATAGACCCTTCATGATATAGTTCGTTGATATCGGGATGTTGAGGAGATTTTAAAAATATACAGGATGTTTCATTAAAAATGAAGATTATGGACTATGCTAGACTTGCGCGAATCACCTTTTACGTATAAATTTATGTTTAAAAAGCGTACATCTATCTATATTTAAAAATTGACAGTCTTGGCGTTTTTTGTAATTTTTTAATTTATCTTCAAGGGCCAGCATGCCTATTGATTATGTTATGAATCTATTGATTATGTTAAAAAAAATAGGGCTAAACGGAACTACAACGTTAAAGAGGTTTTATTATTTCATATGGTCAATGGACTCCTAAATATGAAAAAACCGCGAAGTGCTACCATTTAAAGGGTGCGTTTGTGAGAAAAGGATGAATTCGTCCCTATGTACTAGGATGCATTTTGGTGGTCTATGCAGTTTTAGTACATAACATCTACAGAAAAGTTGTTCAAAATTAAATTTCTTATCGAACTGTTACCTTTAAAGTCAAAAATAATTTTTTTTGAGAAAAATATATTCAAAAAACGAACCAAAAAATATATAAATGTATACTCTAAATCCTAAATACTTTTACCAAACGTCATTTTGAAGAGAAATGACAACAGATTCTTTTCTGTAACACAATGACCTATACCCCTGTGGAAAAATGTTATGAGATAAAAAAAATTGCATGTGTTCCAGTTCTTTTCTCAAAAAAGCACCCCTTTAGCGCTCCGCGGGTTTTTTTTCATATTTGGAGGTCCACTGACCATATGAAACAATAAAACCCGTCAGATTAATTTGCGTATGTTATAAAGATGTTATATCACTTTTTTTCTGAAATTTTGTTTCAGAAACGAAAGTGTTCAGAATTGAAATTGGGATCAGATTAATTTTTCTGTGGTTGTTCATTCCATAAATATTTCCAATGTTTCCAGGTTTATTGCAAGTATAACGTCTGTCTCGTATGTGAAATACCTTGTAGTATATGTCAAATACCGTTACGTTAACGTCTAGAATAAGGGCCTGTATAATTTGATCTCCAGTCGCAAACCCAGGGTCTGTATTTTAAATAAATTCGCTGTTCTCCAATTTTTCTGGGGGTAAACTTAGCCACTGTCATTTTAACCGTCAAAGTATAAGATCGACGAAAGAATAATAACATTCATATTAAGAGAACAAAGGTGTCTTTAGTGAAAACGACAGTAACAGTCAAGAATAATGTCACATATCTGGGAATTCACTTAGACGGTCACTTAAATAAAAAAAAAAACAACTAAAGTTAGTAACAGTTTATAACAAAAACATACATAAATACATATATACACACATATATATATATACACATATATATATATATATATATATATATATATATATATACACACATATATATATATATATATATATATATATATATATATATATATATATATATATATATACCATCATGGCATCTACACTCCTAGCTGAGTGGTTGCCGCCCTCTTTGGGCTTTTCCGATTCATTTGTTGCGGGGAATCAGTCCGCATTAACATTTTGGTTAACAATTGGTTGTGTGACTTGGCGTCTTCTACAATATTTGTACATTCTTTTCTGTTTTTGCTTATGGTTTTCCAATCTCCAACTCCCATATATACAATGTATTTTAAACAAATTGACGTTGTTCCCCAATTTTTCTGGGACAAACTTAGCCAATGCTATTTTTACCGTCAAAGTACAAAATCGACGAAAGAACAATGAGATCCATATTAAGAGACAAAGGTGTCATTTAGACACTTAGATGGCCACTAAATTAAATATATATATATATATATATATATATATATATATATATATATATATATATATATATATATATATATATATCTATATCATCATGGCATCTACATTCCTAGCGGAGTGATCGCCGCCCTCTTTGGGCTCTTCCGATTCATTTGTAATTTGTAGCGGGGAATCAGTCCGCATTAAGATTTTGGTTTTACAATTGGTTGTGTGACTTGGCGTCTTCTACAATATTTCTTCATTCTTTGCTATTTTTGCTTATTGTTTTCCAATCTTAAACTCCCATATACATATATATATATATATATATATATATATATATATATATATATATATATATTATATACATATATATATATATACATATATATATATATATATATATATATATATATATATATATATATATATATATATATATATATATATAATGAAGTTTGATTGCCGCCCTCTTTGGGCTCTTCTGATTCGTTTGTCGCGGGGAATCAGTCCGCATTAACATTTTGGTTTTACAATTGGTTGTGTGACTTGGCGTTTTCTAAAATTTCTCCATTTTCTGCTATTTGCTTATTGTTTTCCAATCTCTAACTCCCATATATATATATATATATATATATATATATATATATATATATATATATACATATGTCACAACATCGCCGTAACGGTTAAATGGACAATCGTCATTTAGTATTCAACTACCTGAAGAGTCAATTCTAATCTATTGGCCAACGACTTCTTAATCCTCTTCAACCTTAGAAGACTGAAAAGATTAAACCTTCTAGATCTCCTTTCCACTAGGAACAGATTCATAGTTATTTATCTAGTTAGTAGTTGTTATAATATTAACAATGTAATTAAATAGTAGGGATGATCACCACTGGGAGTAGCTCTCATATATTGTCTACTGTTATATAACAGACTACAAGGACATTAAAAAATTTATAGCTAACACTGACCTTAACCTCTTCGGTACATGTACCTACCCGTTAGCAAAAATTGTGATTGTTGCGATGGCGCTAGTGGTGTATTAGATGATGTCTGAACAACAACCGGGGACGCATTGAGCATCATTGTAGAGGAAGAACAATTTGATGTGTTTGGTTCTCTCAATGTTTGACTTTGCGTTTGTCGTCTAGGGTAGCGTTCTAGTTGCTGTCTCGCAGCATTTACTTGTTGTCTTTCTAATTGTAACTGCATTTGTAGCTGTTGTAGTTGAGTTGGCGTACTACTGTTAGTATTACTCGCTGATCTCCTAACCCCTAAAATTTATCACACTCATACTTTTAGAGCAAACAATTCATATTTTCACATTATATTTGTAATAAGTAGTAAATATGTAATATAATATAGTTATTTCTTCCAAGTAAATGTAATGTATATTTGAAAAAAACTTTGAAAAGACGAACTGTGCAATAAAATATGTGAATGAAATAGATTTTTTGTTTTCACCTTCTCTTTACGTTTTATAATCTATTATACTTAGCTGTAATGTAATTTCAGAAAATGAATTTGGCAGGATTTTTCGTACGCTGACACTCTAGCTGCAACTATTGGATGAAGATTAGCACTGATTTGCCAGATGAAGGTTAGCACTGTTTAGCTTGTGTTGTGTAATGCAATGTATCAGAACTAGTTGATACACTAAACTGAAGTTTCCACTAAAAGCAGACCTAAATGTTTTGTCTATTGTATCGGAACTTTGCGTCGTATCATTTACGAACTCTGCACAGCTAGTTCCCATAAATAATACAATAAATTGGTGAATATAATGTATATGATATGGACAGATGGAGTACTTGCGTTAAAACTATTAATAGAGGTAAGAGAATTCAACTTAACTCATATCGCTTTGGTGGGCTACACAAAAGCTTTTGACAAGGTTGATCATGAACTTCTATGGAACATACCAAAAAGATAGGATTTCCAATACATCACAATACAGGTAATTAAACGCTTATGTCAGGGTACCACAGGAGTGGCATGAACAGACGCATATATGTTGACACAAACCGCAAAGAATGGAAGAAATACATATTACATTAGTTGGACATTTTGGTTTGAATCGGTATCAGCTCGAACGGCTGAAGAAATAGAGATACCAAAATAACTGTTACATCGTTCTATTCAGACGTGAAAAGTTTGACTAATTTGTGCTCCAATACCATAATATACGGCTTTTATTTCATCAGAGCAATAGCAAGTTTTTGCTAAAAACGACTAATATTGCAAATTTCGACAGGCCGGAGGACAGAAAACAATTTATTTAATTGTTTAGTTCTTTGTTTTTCTAAAAGGAGGTGCACATCTATGCTCGAACCACTGAAAGTGGGAGGATTTCGGAGACATTAGTTGGACTTTTTGGTTTGAATCGGAATCAGTTCAAACGGCTGACGAAGTAGAGATACTGAAATAACTGTATTATATCGTTCTATTGATTCCGATTCAGATGTGAAAAGTTTGACTAATTTGTGCTCCACTGCCATCATATATGGCTTTTATTTCATCAGAGCAACAGCAACTGAAACCAGTATAGACCCACGTTGCTAGCATCAGTGTAGACTATGAAACTTGCATCGGAATGTGGTGATGACAGTATTGGTGCAGTGGTGAGGGAGTCTTTCAGTCTACCAAAAGCTTCCTTGGTAGACTGGTCTGCTTCCGTTAGCTTATGTAATGTCAGCAAATCCTCTTACGAAGCGGCCATAGTATGAACACAAGCACAAAAAGCATCTCAATTGATGCTTGTCTACAGGGACTGTAGAGTTTTTTTTACTCACCAGTTTTTTAGGGGTGGCGCGGATTTTTACCAAATTTTAGTATGTCATTGTAGCTTAAAAAAGTAACCTATAGCTATTTTTTTTAGCCCGCTAGGAGTGCCTGTGCCTAAGATATATCCCTCACAACTAGCCCTTTTTACCCTATATTTGAAGAGCTATATCTCTTAGCCCAGTCAACCGATTTTAATTCACAATGTCTCATTTCTTTTTGTTATAATGTCAGATTTTTGATGAAATAATTTACAAAACCTCAAAACATAAGTTTTATGATTTTTAATTAATTGTCAAAATTTAACTACACGGAGAAATTAAAGGATTTTTTAATATCTTTCAAACGATCATTGACTTTACGAAAATCGCATTTTTATCATTTTTAATCTGAAATCTACAGACAACAGCAAAAAGGCAAAATACAAAGAATATATAAAAGGAAGGCTAGAAAATAGACAAAATCACGAGGATATAAATAGAGAATTGGAAGCGTGTAAAAACATCATACAAGACGCGGCCAAAGAGACCCTGGGTCTACAAAAAAAGCTCAAATCAACTGAAGGACAGTGGTTCGATGAAGAGTGTCGTAACATAACAGAGAGGAAAAATAATGCATATCAACGACTCAAACAACGACATAGAACACGAAAGGCAGATGAGGAATATAGAATGCTAAGGAGGGAAGAGAAGAAAATACATCGCAGAAAGAAAAGAGAACACATAGAAAAAGAACTCCAAGAAATGAAAGAACTAAATAACCCATCAGAAAACAGAAAATTCTACCAAAAACTTAACAAAAGCAGAAAAGAATTTAAACCAAGAACAAAGATGTGCAGAGACAAAGAAGGAGATATAGTAACTCAACAGAGTGAAATACTACAAAGATGGACAGAATTCTTCAACGAAAAGTTTGAAAAAAACAAAGATCCACTATATGATGGAATTATACTGGATCAAACGGATACCAGAGAAACAATCCCCCCTTCAGTAGCTGAAATGCAAGAAGCAGTTACCAGACTGAAAACAACAAGTCACCTGGATTAGAAAACATTAGCGCAGAATTAATAAAGGAAGGCGGAGACTCCCTATTGTAATTATCCCACTACATAAAAAGGGAGATCAGCTTCAATGTAAAAACTACCGGGCAATAACGCTACTAACTGTGGCATATAAAATACTGTCAAATATTGTGTATGACCGATTAGGACCATATGCGGAACAATAGATCAGATCTTCGTATTGAGGCGAATCTTGGAAAAGACTAGTGAATTTAATATACACATCATCTTTTCATTGATTTTGAGAGTGCCTATTATAGCATCCATCGAGAATTTCTGATCCATGCACTGAAAGAGTTTAATATTCCAACTCAAATCATTGAAATAGTAAAAGAAACACTTAAAGTACAAAGCAAAATTCGAATTCAAATGTGAGAACGGGCCTACGACAGGGAGATGCCCTATCTTGTATTCTATTCAACATCACATTAGAGAAAATAATTAGAGACTCGAAAATCAACACCAGAGGAACAATAATAACAAAAAGTGTACAAATATTGGCATTTGCAAGGCCAGCAAATCGACAGGCCAAAGAAACCTACAGAATCTGACAATAAGAGACTATAACATTGAAAGCGTGAAAAATTTTACATATCTAGGTTCACTAGTGATCGCAGATAAATGTCAGTGAAGAAGTTAAGAGAAGAATACATATCGCTAATAAAACATATAATGGACTAATTAAACATCTAAGATCTAACAACATCACAAGAAAAACCAAATGCAAAATATACAAGACCCTGCTAAAACCGGTCCTTGTATATGGATCAGAGACATGGACACTGTCGAAAAGCGATGAGAACCTATTAGGTACGTTTGAACGAAAAATCCTTAGACACATATATAAGGGGGTAAAAGAAAATTACATATGCGCAGAAGATATAATTTTGAACTATATACAGTATACAATGAACCTGAGGTCATAACATCCATAAAGATCGGACGTCTGCGCTGGATGGGCCATGTTGAACGGATGTTGGAGACTGAAACACCAAAACATATAATGAGGCAAACACCAGTAGGGAGAAGGTCAAAGGGAAGACCCAAACTTAGATACATGGAACAAGTGGAACAAGATCTGAAAACACTTAAGATTACCAACTGGAAAAACAAAGCAAGGAACAGAACAGAATGACCGAAAATCCTAGAATAAACCAGGACCCAGAAAGGGTTGTCGAGCTACTGATGATGATGAATCTGAAATCTGATAGTCTTTTTTCCTGATAATCTCAAATTACATAAAAATTTAGATAGGGTATAAAGTACTTCTCTATGTAGACAACAATCTTTACCTTATTGAATTTCTTGACCCGGGACTTGAGCTTTTTGCTTCATAAGTAAGCCAATACACGTGGTCGATAATGATTTCGATCATCTGTTTGATTATTCTGGAAAAATAGATATCCACGAATTATTTACGAATTTAAATGCTAAATAACTTACCAGAGACGTATATTTATTAACAATCTATTTAATGTACTTTATTACTTTTTTGTTAAAGAAACATGTGTCCTCAGGCCCAGGGGCACCTAGACAGCTAAAAAATAGCTATATGCTACTTTTTTAAGGTACAATGATATACTAAAATTTGGTAAAAATCCGCAAACCCCCCGCTACAAAAGTGGTCGAAAAAAATATTGCTCATATATATATATATATATATATATATATATATATATATATATATATATATATATATATATATATATATATATATATATATATATATATATATATATCAGAGTTGTTCTTTTGCTCTTTTGCTGGTAAGAGCAAACCACTAGAATCTCCGATAAATGCCTAACTGATAGTGACGAATGGGTCACAGCTGATCTAAAAAATCAGCCAGCTCTCGCAACTAATCGTACCCCCTGCGTCCTAGAAAAAATTAGTACTTTACAGAGCAGGAGGAGAATGAAAGGCGGGTTTCGGCGCCTTTAATCGGAACACACCACATCAGCGAACCCTTATTAACCCGCACTGAGGCAGCTTTGTAACATACACACAAATCATGGCCCTCAATCTCCGTAGGCTCAAATGGCCCTGAACTGGGTAGCTTTCGGGATCAAGCCAGGGGGGCAGAGAGCAATAAGGAAAAGTATGAATAAAAACATAAAAAATACAATGAAAGATAGCGAACTATATAAAGCCCTTTAAACAAATGAAGCAATCAGTAACCAAGTTCTTCCGGAAGAAGTAAAATCGACAATTACAAAAATGAAAACCGGTAAAGCAGCTGGAATAGATTGCATAACAGTAAGGAACTACTTACATACGCTGGTAGAAAACCGGGAAAATCTTAGCAAGCATACTTACGAATTGCCTAAGATCACGATGCATACCAAACAACTGGAATACAGCAAACATAATTCTCATTCATAAGAAAGGTAGCAAAGAGAATATCAAAAACTTCAGACCTATAAGTCCACTACTAATCATATACAAGATATTCACAAAGATCATCAACAACAGATTAACAAATGCATTACATGCTGCACAGCCAAGAGAGCAAGTTCCAACCCAGCGACATGGCACCTTTAGACACCTTTAACGAACCTTCCATTTTGACCCATTTTGACAACTTTAATGAACCATCCATGACGCTTTGACAGCGCTAAGATCTTCTTCACCCTATACTTAAAGAGCGGCTTTTGGAAGATCCCTCTTCACGTGGAAGACCAAACCAGTGACAGCGTTCAGCTTCCCTGACGGCTCTGCCTACGAGTTCACAGTCATGCCGTTCGGCCTGAAGAATGGACCGCAGCGTTCCAGAAGCTTGTGATCACAGTCTTCACTGGGTACATCGACAACTTCCTAAAGGTATACTTGGATAATATCATTGTATACTACGAAGACTGGCTACATCAAAATCACCTTCGCCTGGTACGGGAACGTCTCCATACTCATGGACTATGGGTATCCACGAAGAAATGCAGGTTCGCCACCGACAACATTGACTACTTGGGCCACAGAAGTGACAGCGGATTCGAGACACCCAGGACCATGAAAGAACTCCGAGGCTTCATTGGAACTGTCTGCTGGCTTCGAGACTTCATCCGGGGGTTCGCTGAGCTAAATACTCCACTAACGGACCTTACCAAGATAAAGAAGCTCAAATAGAACAGCCAAGCTGACCAGGTATTCCAAGCAGTGAAGACGGCCAACCAAGGAAAGCTGGAACTGATTCGTCCAGACTTCAACCTACCATTCAACCTGCAAACCGATGCCTCGGACAAAGGAATGGGTGCTGTACTCTTTCAAGGTCCAACAGACGACCGCAAGTTAATAGCATACGCCTCCAACAAACTCCGTCCCGCTGAAAAGAAGTACCACATCAACGAGGAGTGCCTCGCTCTGGTATGGGCACTACGCAAGTTCTGCCACTTCCTACAGGACCAAAAATTCACGCTCTACACTTATAGCAGGGCTCTACTCTGGCTGGACCGCTTCGAGGAGGACAAGACAAAACTAGAAAGATGGTCGCTCATACTCTAAGAGTTTAACTTTCATCCACATACCTGGAGAAGAAAACGAACTCCCAGACCATCTGTCCAGAAATCCTCAAAGAGAGCCCGAAACTGAGCAAGATCCTGAAGAGGAAGTGGAAAGAATCGCCTGGCCCATCTTCAACAACAGCGACGACAGCTTTCCCCTTCTATACCTACTCGAAGAGGATGAAGAGGCCGGAGAGGACCAACCTATCCTAGATGGATTCCGGAGCATGCCACTACCAGATCGCATCCGTAGAAGACACCTGGTGTAACCTGACATGCTTAGATTTAAACAAAGATGGTTGGAAATCTCCGAGAAAGGACCTCTCACAAAGAAGGAAGAAAGCCTCATCGCCGAATTCCAAATCGAAGACGATGTGGTCTACATGTCAGCTGGACCATAGAAGAGGCTAGTGGTACCCCTGACAATAGGAAGGAGCATACCACGATAATGAGGAGCCGAACCACCCAGGCCGCAAAGAGACAGCTAGAGCCATCAAAGAGCTGTCTACTGGCCCACGCTAACAAAGGACGCCAGGCAGTACGTCAGATCCTGCCTAATTTATGCGACGATCAAGGCTTCAACCAGACAACCGAAGGACCCAGTCACTCCGAGATTCCCAACCAATCCATGGGAGACAGTGTCCTTCGACATCATGGGACCATACCCTGAAATCAAAACAAGTCGCAACCGATACGTGTTGTTAGCTACGGATTACCTTAGCAGCTGGGTGGAGTTCAGATGTACAACGTCAGCAAAGACGAAGGACATCCTTAGCTTCCTCCAAGACGAAGTATGCAACAGATGGGTACGTGCGACATAACACACAACGCAGCTCAATTTCGAACGGATTCCTGGGAAAGATTCCTCACCAGAAATCAAATACAAGCAGAGTTCAGCCCTGTGTATCACCAGCTGGCCAACCCCGTGGAGAGACGCGTCCAAAAGCTCAAGAAAGCCCTCAGAGCCACAGTTTCCTCAAACGAAGATCACAGATGGGACACTTACATATCCGACATCATTACATGTTTTCAGCCTGAGGACACGGAGGAGACACCAGCCGAACTTCTGCTTAATTATCGCCCAAGGAGATCCGAAGAGACAACTGCGGAAAAAAGAAGAGAAGCACGAGCCGAGAGGGTAGCAGCCGCCATAGCCAAGGCGGCAGTCTACGCTCGCAACCTGTTCCCTGAAGAACACACGACAACCTAACTCTTAGGACAACAGGTACTCGTGAGAAATCACATAAAAGGGAACTTTGGCGTCACATGGACTGGCCCCCACACCATACTCCGAGGAGTAAGGGAACTTGCCTATGAAGTCCACCGGGACTGAGACGTCAACTGGACCATCCACGTCGATGACATAAGGTCTGTACCGCCTTTCAGAGATGCAGAGCTACAGACAATGGAAGCACCTGAAGTCAAGGAAGAAACCTCCAACCTGCCGACCACCTAGAGCCTCCAAATCGGTGTGATGTTCCTGGAGCCACACCCAAAAAGCTCCAAGAAGCCCCTCCTACATAGGCCACGCCTTCCGAAAAGAAGACGCGGAAAGAAGATTTTGTTGACTTTCGTCGATGCGAAAGATTTTCGGAAAAGCGTTCAGTACAACGGCCTCAAAAACGTTCAGTCAGTCGCCCGACTGAAGCCTGATTTCTGAATGAAAGAAGGACGATCCGGAGGGCTCTTTCAGTTTGCCTCCAACTCCAGTCGAAGTAACTACTTTTAGTCTCCAATGCTACGACGACGTTCTTCTTCTTCGCCGATTCGAGTCAACGGCATACGTTATCGTTCTTATTAGAAAGAGAACAATTACCTATTATTTCCGTTCTGTCTGGTGGTACATTATATTTACAAATAATAACAAAGCTTTTTACAGTTCTTTATTTAAACCGTTTCTTTTGTCTTTTATTTGTACTAGTTACAGATGGATACCAAGAACACGAAGATGTCACCTCTACGAAGGAGGTGACCTTCACGGAAGACTCGTTTAAAACCAGCCGGGTCTGTTTTGACAACTTTAGGAAAGGGACCGACATTCACTCCATCATCAGACATGCTGAGGCAGCAAATTCAGATGTGAAGGCAGCGGAGGTTTACATAAAAACGTTTTCTGACCTGATAGAAGCCAAAGGATACATCCACCAGCAAGTCTTTAACTTTGACGATACAGGGCTTTTCTGGAAAAGGGTGCCGAATAGGACTACATAACGGCAGAGGAGAAGACGATGCCGGGTCACAAACCCATGAAGGATAGATTACCTCTAGCACTTTGCAACAATGCGAGTGGCGACTTCAAAATCAAGCCTCTGCTAGTATACCATTTTCGGAAAATCACATCACAAACTGCATGTTATATGGAGGGTAAATCCGAAGACGTGGGTCGCCAGGAAATTCTTTATGGAGCGAATAAACCTGGTGTTTGGCCCTTGTGTTAAAAAATATCTACATGAAAACAACCTACCCATGCAAGCCTTTTTCGTCCTCGATAATGCCCCTGCTCGTCTACCAAATCTCAAAGATGATTTATTCGAAGATTAACTAAGAGTTGCTCTTAGTAACTAAGTTTATAAAGGTTCTCTACCTACCACTTAACACCACTCCTATCCTGCAGCCATGGATCAGCAGGTGATTTCTAATTCTAAGAAGTTGTAAACAAACACATTTTTCGGCGTGCTTTGAGTTGACGGAGAACACAAACCTTACCCTTCGAGAGTTCTGGAAGGACCACTTTAACATCGTGATGTGCCTTAAACTTATCAGGCCTGGCTGTGTATTACAACGAAGACCTTAATCTCTGTATGGAAGAAGTTCTGACCTAAGGCTGTAGCTGAAAGGACCTTCGAAGGATTGGAACCCGAAGTGTCAGTGGTAGAGGAGATTGTTACTCTGGGAAAATTTGGAGGTGGATGAGAGGTGTGAACGAATTCTTCGAGGAACAGTCTCAGGAGCTGACAACCGAGGAGTTACACGATATAAATTCGCAGCAGCATTCGGTGGTTCAGCGAAAAATTGGTTTTGAAGAGGAGCCAAAGATGGAGGAGGTGCTACAAGAGATCCTGGGAATGTGGCAGAAAGTTGTAGAGTTCGTGGATAAAAATGACCCTGAAAAAGTTGCAACTGGTTGTGCATCGGAGTTGTTCAACGAAATTTGCCTAACTCATTTCCGCAATATCCTGAAATGGAGGAAGAAACAAACCTCCTTGTGAAAGCGTGACAAACAAATAAAGCGTGATGAAAAAAGCAAAGACCAGTGACGAAAATTAAGCGCTTCCGTAAGCAATTCACTTTTTCTGTTTTTATAGAATTAGTATTTGTTATTTATAAATAAATGTTTTTTCTTGTAAATACATTTTGTTTATTTAAAAACACTAACAAAAACAACTGAGGTGGTGTTTTGAGAGCTGGAACGGATTAATGACATTTCAATTAATTTCAATGAGGAAAATTGATTTCCGAGGTTAATACAATTAAAGCTAAAGCTAAGATTGATACTATTACAACAATTAATATTAAACTCAACAGGTTTTCGGGTTGAACCGCCTCGATTATAACTGCGCCGAGCTTGCGACGTCCTCTTTGATGTTTTCCTCATGGCTTCCGAGTCTCTGTATCCCGAGCCCCCGACACTACTACACTGATCACTAATCAATGCATTACTGCTACTGGGAACAGCAAACGGTTGAGATAATCGACACAGTGATAATCGACGCGGTTCAACCCAGAAGCCTGTTGAGTTTAATATTAATTCTTGTAATAGTATTAATCTTAGCTTTAGGTTTGTCAAGATTGTCTAATGTCGAAGCATTAGCGCTCATAAAAATAAACCAACGGGTTAGGCAAGGTTGTTCTATCATCAATTCCTTTCAACTTGTATATGGATGACTTAATTAGAAAATGGAAAAACTACTTTCCACTTATAGTAGCAACGAGCAAAGAAAATCGCAAATGGTCCTATATAAACTAGACATACTAAACAAACAATAAAATTTGTATTGAATTTATAACCTGCTCAAATTACAAAAGCAATAAGTTAATATGATATTTACAGTAGTTGGAGGGAGAGTTTGTTACTGCAAATCAGTTGGTCGTTTCCTGCTTAGCCTTCTGCATATTGCTTAAAGTTAGACAATTAATCTTTCGTTTTGATGGTCGGTGAGTTTTTGGAAGCAACTGCTGCTAAAGGAACAGATTTCATCTTCAACAGGGGGAATCTTCAGTCATGGATAGTTTTGTTCGATACCTGGTATGGAGTTTGGGAGAATTTTATGTAGTATTTTTGACTCGTATAATCTTGGAGTTGGATTGCTTGGTGAATCCTCATAACTGAATATCGTATGTCGAATATCGAATGTATGTAGTGATGTATTTCTAAATGAGGATCTTTTTTTTCCAGTTTAAGTTTGAATTTCTTGTCTATGAGCCATTGCATCTGTCTGATTATCAATTTGTCTCTTTTTGTGTGCATAATAGTATGTAACATTAGTTTTAAATCCAATGTTAGTCCTAAATATTTACTCATTTTTTTTTGTAGAATATTACCATTTATTATTACACTAAGTCATTCAAGGTGACTTATTGTAAAATTTATGAATGTTGATTTGGTTGGATTAAGGTTTATCCATCATTTTGTGAACCATTCTTCCAATTGTTCAGATCTTGTTCAGCAGACTACCGTGTGGTACACCAGATTTTAATGGATGGTGGGTAGATGTTTCAAGATAATAAGACTTAAATTGGAAAAAGTGATTACTGGCTAGGATTTGAAAACTATGTAGTAATTGGTAGGAACGGAGTTTTTTAACTTGTAAAGTAGTCCATGACGCCATACACGGTCGAATGCTTTTTCTATGTTCAAAAATGCTGCGGTGCATACTTTCTTTTCTTCTAGACTTTATAGTACGATTCTGACACTGTTTTAATATTATGTCGTAAAGTTAATTTCGCTTTTAAGTCTTTGTCATAGTTTTTCAAATATTTTGGTTCAGGTAAAACTAGGTGAACTTACCGCTAATTACTATGATTTACACTACTTTGCGAAACAACGAACAAAACGAATTCAATATGAGTGCATTGGTTCACTGTCGGGTTGCGTCTTTCCCTCTTAACGACTTACGCTCTTGTGTGTTTAGCGAAATGCATTTCACGAGCCCGAGAGGTACAATAGGGATCGTTGGAATACAGGGAGGACAAATGTATTGATTAGTTCACACAACCATATTTGAATTTAAACACCCAGGAAGAGGTGGAGTGACGGAACGGAACAGGCAGAGAACCTAACCCGTGAAAGCTGATGATAATGAAGATGAAGATATGGATATGAGTGCAGTACAATTAAGTTCCTAGTACCGAATTTTAAGCAAAAGTATTATAAAAGTTTAAACTAATCACACATATAAGTTTCATTTTATTCTTGAACTGATACATTTGGATGCTAAATAAATGGAAGAAAATGAGAAGAAATTGACAAGATTGGTTTTCCAGTTTTTTGTATTGTTAGCATATGATGCATATATTGATTTACTTACTGTAATGTCCAATAACTTACCGGATAACTGAGATAAAAGTTCTGCTATTGGATCCACCGAATCTCTTGAAGAAGGGGATGAAGACGACAATCCTCCAGAGCTAAGAACAACGAAGTAATGAAAACAAATATTATATATATATATATATATATATATATATATATTTATATATATATATATATATATATATATATATATATACAGGGTGAGTCATGAGGAACTTTACATACTTCTACCATATGTAGAGTCCCTCAGGGAGCATATCATGTGGCCACTAAAAAATGTCAACTCCTCTTCTTTATTAATTAACAGGGTGATTTGTGTAATTGACCTTTTATTTCATTTTACTGTAGTGTTTATACGGCTCATTTGATTTTTTTAATTTTTGCATGATACAGTACACTACTATCAAGCATTCGACTGGTATTAGTTAAACTAAAAAAATTCCAGGACTGGCTTTGGAAAAATTAATTTAGGGATTCGTATTAAATATTACACCCTATATATATTTTTTTTAAAATGCAATAAGTGATTTTCAAACTACATAAATAGCCAATGAAAACGACATATGCGACAATGTTGTCGCACTTTTATTAAATTTTTAGTGAACGATCAAATCTTACCAAAAATAGAACAACCATAATGAAGTATCAAATTATAAGGTAATTAATTTAAACAAATGTTATAAATTTCAAACATTTTAATTGAAATGATAAACTGAGTCACTGCACAACAAAAAACAGTAACTACTAACAATAACGAAGAACAATTTAAAAAAAAACTAAAAATATGTACATAGTTATGATAAACCCATAAATTAGAACTGGAAAAGATACAATAATGGTAACAAAATAAAAATAATTCAAAATAGATTTTCGAAATGGAACCCTGCAGCCTGTACACATTTTTGTTGCCGAATTGTTAATTGACGTATTGAATTACGGATACTCTGTGGATCGTTTCTAATAGTATTACAACAATGTATAATTCTATCAATTAATTGTTGTCGGTTATTAATATTCACTGCGTAAACTAGTTGCTTCAATCGTCCCCAAATATGGTAATCAACGGGATTGAAATCAGGGGATCTTGAAGGCCACGAAATAGGACCTGCACTTCCTATCCACCTGTTGCCATAAACATTATTGAGATGTTGTCTCACTGCCAGTAAAAAGTGTGGGGGTGCCCCATCATGCTGAAAATACATCCCTCGGATAGCAACGTTCGCGTTGGCAAGCAAATTCGGCAAAATATTTTGTAGAAAGTTCAAATAGACCTGCCCTGTTAAAGGACCATCAAAAAAGTGAGGACCTACTAATTGGTTATTTATGACACCAATCCACACGTTAATCGAAAACCTTAACTGAGAACGACGTTCTCGAATAGCATGGGGATTTTCTTCTGCCCTAACATGTGAATGTCGTGAATTATTTATCCCATGTCTGGTAAATTGGGCTTCATCTGTAAATAGTGTCCTGTATAGCGTTGGTCGATTATTGTTAATCCATCTACAAAATTCCAACCTATCGATCTCATCTCCAGCATGTAGTTGCTGAACCATTTGAATGTGATATGGGTATAGATTATTTTTTTGTAAGACTCTACTTACTTTTGATTGAGTAACATTGAGTTCTCGACTTACTTGTTTAGTGCTTATTGTAGGGTTCATAGTAACGGCGTCCATAATGTCATCTTCCTGCGCTTCATCTACATGTCGCTCTGTTGTTCCACTAGGAAAAGTGCCATTTTCTCGCAAATAATTAAAAACTGACCCAAATGTTGGATGACTGGGAGTTCGACGATTAGGAAATCTCCTGCGATATTCTCTACTAGCAGCCCTACCATTCCCATTACAGAATCCATAAACAAATATTATGTCTGCATATTCTGTGGTCGAAAACTGATGTGGCATTTTGAACGAAAGTAACAAAAGCTCTACCAAAACTAGCACAATGTACTTAACGTAGATATGACAGAAGAAATATGTATTCTTGTACACATAAATAACAATTGATAATGACAATGGGTATAAAATATCAAGAAACGTCAAAGGTCAACGCCAACCTTCATTTTAAACTTTTTTAGATTTATTTTTATTTAGTACAGTTGATGCAATGTATTATTATTTGACATAAAATTTTAATCATTTACAATCAACAAAAACTAACACATACAAGAGGTTTGACTTTTTAATCAATTTAATTTATTATTTATCGAAAATAATGCCCCAATACGATCTATGAGTAAAAATTTAAAATTGAAAAACAATTGATTCTATCGTAGAGATAATACAAAGTGACAGTAAAGATGTTAATTTTCTACGTATTAGATTATGTTGTAGGAACTCATTTTAATTAAAATGTTTGAAATTTATAACATTTGTTTAAATTAATACCTTATAATTTGATACTTCATTATGGTTGTTCTATTTTTGGTAAGATTTGATCGTTCACTAAAAATTTAATAAAAGTGCGACAACATTGTCGCATATGTCGTTTTCATTGGCTATTTATGTAGTTTGAAAATCACTTATTGCATTTTAAAAAAAATTTATACAGGGTGTAATATTTAATACGAATCCCTACATTAATTTTTCCAAAGCCAGTCCTGGAATTTTTTAGTTTAGCTAATACCAGTCGAATGCTTGATAGTAGTGTACTGTATCATGCAAAAATTAAAAAAATCAAATGAGCCGTATAAACACTACAGTAAAATGAAATAAATGGTCAATTACCCAAATCACCCTGTTAATTAATAAAGAAGAGGAGTTGACATTTTTTAGTGGCCACATGATATGCTCCCTGAGGGACTCTACATATGGTAGAAGTATGTAAAGTTCCTCATGACTCACCCTGTATATATATACACTATTTATTATTAACTTACCCAAAATGCATATTGCTTCTTCTTGGTCTTAAAGCAGCGGTTGCACCCCGACCCAAATGAGTGGTGCCATGAGATGTATTATGTGGAATGCGTCTAACATTATGCCTAGTTCCTACTGGTTCATCCAAAAAAGAAATTAAATCTCTGGCACCAGTACGATGTTCCAAAGTTAAATGGCCAGAGAAATCATCAGTCATTAAGTTTGGGTCACCGCCTGGCATTGCAGCGCAAAGTGGACAGACCTAAAAAATAATACAAATAGAGTAATTGAACTTAAATCCGACCCTGGCAAAAAAAACAGAAAAGAAGGTAAACGAGTAGCTCCTGTTGGAAGACAGATTTCTGCAGTATAAATTAACAACAAACTATTAAAACCGATCTAATAATAACATTAGAGTGAATCAGAATGAACTTAATGACACTAATTTCGTTAAAATCGGTTGATCTAAACCAACATTATAGGTATTTATCCACAAATACTTTCCAACTCTCCCCCTCCCTTTATTTGAAAAAATAAAAAAAAAGTACTTAAACAACTTTGTGCGGAATTTAAGCCTCTTTCTAGTTTACTTATTTAACACTTGGTAGAATTGGGCATATTTCACAAAAAACTGGTTTTCAAATTTTTCTTCACAGGTTACGCCCCCTAGCGGTTAACCCAGAAACTTGAAAATTATTTCCAGCAATTTCTCTTGACCACTTTTAATAAGGAATTTTTTCTCCTAAAGTTATAACATGAATAGTTTCTCTTATATAGCCGAGAGATCGGCTTATTGGACCACCCGATACTTTTTAAATGTATTTAAATAAAGAAATTGTTAAATAAACCATCTAACTTGTTTAAACATTTTTTTCAATTTTTGATATTTTTTTAAGTAATATTTGAGGTAATTTTTATTGTAAAACATAAATGTTTATGCTTTTATGCTTAATATATACACATTAATTTATTCCATAACTTTGCCCCTCACTATATATAAAATACTATTAATATTACATGCTAATTAATGTCCAGTTTATCTACAATCAACTATTTACATTTGATAAGTAGCAAAAATGTATTGATAAGTACAGTTCACTTTGTATTATAAAGTGTTACTGAATGAGTAATAATAATCAGTAGGTCATTAGATCAAAGGTAAATAAAAGGTATGGTATTGACAAAATCATGAAACTTAAATTGAACAGTTTTTAATGTAGGCCGATTAGCTTAGATTTTTACTCGTCACAACTGTATAGATGGGTTTGACAGTTGAAATGTATAAGTACTATGAAATATTACAAAAAGACTCTCATCTAGAAATTCAGCAATTTTTTAGTGAAACTATTCTTAAACAAACAATCAAAAAGTCAAAATCAAAAAATTAGATTTATTTGGAAAACAAAATATCTATGTTTCGTTAGATAATGCCCAACGCGAAAATGCTATTAAACATAATGAAATTGTCAAAAATAATCAAACAGTTTTAAGTCGTTTAATTGATATTGTAAAGTTGTCAGGAATTATCATTTAGGGGACATGATGAATCGGAGCATTCGTTAAATCAAGGTAATTTAAGAGGCATATCTAGTCAAACTCATTATCTTGTCCGTAACTTAAATAGTTTTGAAAAAATTAAAGGCAAATATCGAGCACAATTTTAATAATCAAATCTTGCCCAAGTACTTTCGCTTTCTACAGCATCATCAGGGGCATTTCGTCAAATTTGGACTATCCAGCAAGCGCAGAATGTAATAAACATGAATTTAAACATAAATTGTACATAACACTACACTAAAACAAGGACAAACAGTTTAAAATTATTTAAAAATTATTCTACGCTACATTCTTGTCGGCAACAGGAGAGAGAATCATCAAGATTACATCATATAAACAATTTAAGATCTTAAAAAGCGCGAACATAGCCATTTTCGGTCATATAAAGCATAGGCTCGAGAACTTAGTGAAAAATTAATATTTTAAGTTCATCAATCTTCAAATTAAATCTGAAACACCATTTTATCAGATCTTTATAGTAACCCATTGCTTTTTAATGGTTAATTTCGCGCCGCGCAGAGTTTCGCGACTGCTATATACACATATACGGTGTCGAAACCACAAATAAGATATTTAAGAAGTTATAATTTCTAATCAGATGAAAATGGTGCACTTATAACAGATATAAACCAAAAAATGCAGAGATGGACACAATATATAGCACAACTTTTTGAAGACAAAGAGAGAACAGAAGCACCAAAAGAATTTAAGGATGATACTGGGCCTGACATTATACGAGAAGAAATTGAATATGCAATGAAACAAGCTAAATGTGGTAAATCTCCCGGGACTGATGAAGTTCCTATCGAATTACTCAAAAGTGTGAATACTGAATCTATTGATCTTCTTTTGGATCTATTCAATACCATAATATAGAACAGGTATACCTAAAGAATGGCTCCAATCAACATTCATACTGCTACCCAAAAAAGCCAATGCAAAGGAGTGCAATGAACATCGCACCATAGCCTTAATGAGTCATGTCTTGAAATTATTTTTAAAAGTAATTCACAATAGAATACATAAGAAAATTAGATGAAGGCATAAGTAATACACAAATGGAGTTTAGGAAAGGACTGGGAACACGAGATGCACTGTTTGCAGTAAGTGTTCTTTCGCAGAGATGCTTAGACATAAATCAGGAAGTATATGCATGTTTCATTGATTTTGAGAAGGCATTTGACAGAGTGCAGCATAATCGGCTTAAAGAAATTTTATTAAATAAAAACATAGACAGTAGAGACATTAGAATCATATGTAACCTCTATTGGAACCAAACAGCAAAAGTGAAAGTTGAAAATACACTGACCGAGGATATCCAGATTCGCCGTGGGGTCCGCCAAGGGTGTATTTTATCACCCTTGTTATTCAATTTATACAGTGAAGCCATCTCAGAATTAGCGCTTGCCGAGGTCAGTGAGGGCCTTATAATAAACGGTGAAAAATAACATAAGATATGCTGACGACACCGTCCTTCTGGCAGGAACACTAGAATAACTGCAACACCTTGCTGAACAACTAAATATATATGGCAACGATTATGGACTAAAAATAAATTTGAAGAAAACCAAGTTCATGGTATTTACAAAAGCACAAAACATCAAAGTTAAGCTAGTACTAGATGCTACAGAAATTGAACAAATATCTTCGTACAAATATCTTGGAGCATGGATCACAGAAGATACTGATCAGACAAAAGAAATAAGATGCCGCACTGAAATTGCACGGTCAACTTTTAATAGAATGAGAAAACTTTTTTGTAATCGCGTTATCAATATATCGCTCCGAATAAGAATGCTTCGATGCTATATATTCTCTACCCTTTTGTATGGGGTTGAAGCTTGGACACTTAAAAAATCCAACATTAAAAAACTTGAAGCATTTGAAATGTGGTGTTACCGACGTATTTTGAAAATATCATGGATGGATCGCAAAACAAACGAACAAGTTCTCGAACAACTAGGAAAACAATGCGAAGTTTTAAATTCCATAAAAATCAGGAAATTGGAATACTTGGGGCACATCATGAGAGGTGAAAAATACGAACTACTAAGGAATATAATGCAGGGTAAAATCAAAGGCAGAAGAAGCATAGGAAGACGTAAAATCTCGTGGCTACGCAATCTCCATGAATGGTTTGGATGCAGTTCAACTGAACTATTCAGGCGCGTAACCAACAAAATTATAATTGCCAGAATGATTTCCAATCTCCGATAGGAGCGGAACTTGAAGAAGAAGAATAATAATAATATAATATTATAATATACTATTTTTGGTTCTAAAAATAATTTTTTTAATAATAAAAAACTGATTTGTTCAAATTTCATAAGAATATATGGAAAAATTGTTTATAAATAGCAATTTAATAATCTTTATAAATAACATTTAGTTAATATAATTATATTTTAAAGAACTAAATAAAAAATAATAAAAAGGTGATTTAGAAAAGATTTGTACATCTCCTAGTTATTAGCTGCTTTGTTTTGGATAATTTTGCAATGAAAATACGATAAATATGACTATTTTAACGTTGTATCCCAGTTTAAAAAAAACGAAAGAGAGAATTTAGTCCAGTAGAACCTGAGATATCCTTTTTTCCGAGCACTCTACTTTGAAAATGTGTTGGATTTTCCTAAAGGTTGCAGGAAGTTGTGTTGTTTTCGGATAATTGGTACAGCAAGTACTCATGGCTTATCGGAAGTGAAATAAAAAACAAACTTTTTTGTTGGCCTTGCATCTTATTTTCGACAAATAAGGGCAAACATCAAAATTCATAGTGTGAATCTGGTTACGATAATTTAAAGGGCGTTACAGAAACATGATATTTCGAAAGATCATACATACAGCCAGATTGAATTAGATTTATTTGGAAAACAAAATATCTATGTTTCATTAGATAATGCCCAACGCGAAAATGCTATTAAACATAACGAAATTGTTAAAAATAATCAAGCAGTTTTACGTCGTTTAATTGATATTGTAATTTTTTTAAGTTGTCAGGAATTATCATTTAGGGGACAGGATGAATCGGAGCATTCGTTAAATCAAGGTAATTTAAGGCATATCTAAAACAATCCAGAATGAATTAATAGAATCAATTAGTTACTTTTTGAATAACGTTATTGAATCTGAGATTCAGGCAACCATTTGCTTTTCCCTAGAAGTAGATGAAACTACCGATATATCATGCCATTCACAATTATAAATTCATGTTCGATACGCGTTACGTGGTAATATTTATGAGAGGTTTTGTTTTACACACGTGAGTAAAAGTCATAAGCCAAATAAATTGGTAGGGCAAACTTATGATGGCGCTGCCGTGATGTCTGGGGAATTGAATGGTCTCCATGCAAAAGTTAAAACTATGGCACTGCAAGCTTTATTTACTCACAGTCATGCGCATAGAATGAATTTAGTTTTGTAGGATAAGTATAAAAAATTAAAGAATGATGAAGACTAATGCTTTAGAACAGTTTGTTTCGAAAAAAAAATGCCAACAGTTTGTCAGATGCGAGTGAACGCGTTTTGAACTATTTGTAGAGGACTGAAATACGCATCGAAAACAAATGTTAAAATTGATCTACGATTTAAACGTATTCCAAAATTTTGCAATAATATAATACATTTTTCAGACCACCGATAAGTCAGGCCATACGCCGTGCAAAAATGTGTATGACGTATTGCGTTTGGTGATATTGATGTTTCTGATATTTGACAATATTTAAATGGCCAAATTTTTTATTTTGTGATTTATTGTTAAAAAAAAACAATTAAGTTGATTAAAAAAATGTACTCAATTGAGGAGAAAGGAACAATAATAAAAATGTTTTATTATAACATTTGTTATAGTTTTAGGTTTAGAAATTATCATAAATTCTTTTTAGGAATAAGGATCACAGTAACACTATATTGGAATTCTTTGAATTGTTGTATATCCTGGAATTATTTGAAGTGTATTAGAATATCTTACGTTAAATAAAGATCTGGCAGTGCTCGCACCCTAGAGAAGGAAAAGGCTCGCACTATTGCCTGAATACATTATTGCGATTTTTCATCAACTGAGTACATTTCAGTAAGTTGATTGCTTTGTAAACAACATAATTTATTGTTTACAAAGTAATATTTATTGTTCAGTAGTAGTAGTAGTATTTAGTATTTTAGTAAAATTCATTGTTTATAATTTAATCATAAAATAAAAAGATTGACCATTCAAATATTGTCAAACATCAATATGATCAAATAAACATGTCATAAACATTTTTGCCCTACGTGTGACCTGACTTTTAGGGGTGGCCTGAAAAAAGTATTATATTTTTGCAAAATTTTGAAGTACATTTAATTCTTAGAACAGTTTTAACTTTTGTTTTAAATTCAGATTTTAGTCCTCTACAAATAGTTTCTTATGACTTTTGATGTAAAATAATTAGGGAAGCAGGAATTCAACAATTTAAAATTTCCCATTGAGTTTCCTATGGTCCGTTTCACGATTCACCACCCGGTATGCCTTCAAATGCTACAGTGAGGCAAAAGTATTTTTATTTGTGGTTGAACTATTGAATCCTATGCTTTTCCTAGAAAATTTCTAGCAACTTTTTCTTTTTTTTTTAAATCTATTTTCACGTTGACATATTTATATGGGATCTTCACAATTTATTGTGTGCAGCCGATCTTGAACGAAATTTTAAACAATGATGTTTTAATTTTATTCTGTTGTTTATTTCTACTTCAAACTAAGAAAATTCAAAAGTTAGGTATTAAACTATCTTACCACTTCAAAATTAATATCTTGGTGATCAGCAGTAACATGCTCTTGCAATGTTACATCAGTAAATCCCATACGAGAGCAGTATGGACATGTGTAAGATTGGGGTAATTCCAAACTGGTAAGAGCTTCGCCACCATAGTACAGCTCTGAAAACAACATATACAATATATAGTAACAAATGAATACTACATATAATTAGTTTGTTAGTCATATATTGTTACATATTTTTCATATAAAAGCTATAATAGTTGTCTAATTAGGAAGGAGATAAAACTTCTAAAAATTAAAATAAAAAATCCACAAGGAAAATGAAATTCCTGTAGATCGCTGTATATTATGAATCATAAAAACTTTTTAAAAAATCTTTTATAAAAGTTATATATATTCTAAAATGCTCTTTCGGGTTACATCAACCGATGACGTCATCACTGTAATGTGTATCACCTTGTATAATGAAATTTTATTGTAAAATGTAGAACATTAAATTTAAAAATCGACGTGTTTTAGATTTTTTTAAAAAGGCTTTTCATTTAGGAAATATCGAATTTATTCCATACTTTACTGACACACTGTATATAGAAAAGCATAAAAAGAAGATATCCATGGATATACATCATCTATGTAACTTTCCTCAGTTAAACCAATCAATGGCACCGAAATATATTGTGGTAGATATGCACCAACCAGATTTCTTGGATTTCAAGCAATTATATGCCAAAGAATTGCACTTCAAAACAAAACACAATGAGACTAATGAATTTGCAAGGCATGATATACAATGGATGCGATTTTTGAATGAAAATGTGTGTACCCTGTTGTATAAAACGTCTCTAGATTTAGATAGAAGAAAGAATTTTCTTTAATTTAGAAAAAATTAGATAAGCCTACAGACTTAATTAGCATTTTAGACTACTATAAAAACCTAAAAATTCCTGGGTCGAGAACAAGGGATAAATCCACCTCTGATGATGAATAAATAATTATTTTTTAAATATTTTTCCCCTGATAACGCGTCTAAAAAATGTTTAGATTATTGATTCCATTAAACACAAATATATTTGGTATTTATTTATGACTACAGGATGCCATTTTTTCATAATACATAAATTGAGATATCCGTGGTATATAAAAATTAAGTCATCAATCTGTTGGGACATAATTAATTAAATCATTTATATATATATATATATATATATATATATATATATATATATATATATATATATATATATATATATATATATATATATATACCGATTCGGCAAATTTTCAACTACCGTATACGTTATTCGAGCGAGTCTAATTTTTAAACAGTGTTGCGAAATTTCTGTAACATAACTCCTTCTAAAACATTAGTCGGATAAATAAGTGTAACATAATGTTTAATTCCACTACAGTTCATTGTAGAATGAAAATTAATATTGCCCAACAAACCTTACATGAAGTAATCATGCAAGTATTATTTTTTAAACGATTATATCATTACTTCATTAATTAACAAAGAATACTGAATTGAGAAATTGAGATGCGACAACAGCGTGAGCTAAATAAATAACGCACTTCAGTAGACAGAAATATAGTATAAACCATTTGCCCTCTCTACCTCTTCCCCTCAAAAGAATAGGCGGTCCTTATCTGTACAACAGGTTTAAGGTCAATAAGGTAAGGTCTATTTATTTGATTTTTAGCTGTCGTGGTAAAAGGTTGAAAACAAATAATTAACATGCCAAGCGTATACAGAAGAACCTCGATAAGTTAAATTCCAAGGGAAAAATCAAATATTTTAAGTTATAGAGGTTTTAAGTTATCAAGGGTCTATGTTGTGATGAATTAATATAGGTCAGAAGTTCATTAAAATATAGGCATTTATTATACACTACATTACTACATACACTACATTAATTTATTATATTCGTTACAAAAAGTTAAAGCAATAATTAAAGGTATAGTCTACTAAAAAAAAGTCTGTGATTTTCTTTTGTTTTAAACAATTCATAGATTCTAAATCGATTTGATTTTCAATAACATAGAGAAGAAAATACGTTATCTTTTATGTTTCTACACTGCTCTATAAATGATCGTACAGTCGTTATAGCACTCTTGCTTCGTTGATTGATATGCTCTTAGATGAAGTTTGTGGGTCGTCATTAAATTCATCGTCTTTATAACTTTAAATACAGTACATGTTGTTATTCCATTATTCAGGATCATTATTATCTTCCTCTTCAAAATGATTTCTTGAGGTTCTGAAGAAAAACCACAGGTTCTAAAGCAGTTTTTCACTGTGAGGAGTGTTACGTTTTGCCATGTTTTGTCCACCATCCTCATTACTTGAAGAACATTGATAGAAGAAATCGTATTTTGCTCCATATCAGCTATCATTCTTCTAACAACTTCTTTTCTGTATAATGTTTTAAAATTTTTAATGATACCCTGATCCAAAGGTTGAAGTTGTGATGTTGTGTTTGGTGGAAGAAATTGTACTTTGATTGCCTTTAATGGTGGTATGTCCCCGTGTGCTGTTCAGTTGTCGATGAACAGAACAATTTTTCTATTTCAAGTTGCCCTTTGCTAATCTATATTAATCAGCCATTTTTTAAAAAGTTCTGCTGTCATCCATGCTTTTTTATTGGCTTCATAATCCATGGGTAGTGATTTTAAACCTGCAAAACACCGAGGTTTTTTTGACTTACCTATATAATTAAAGGTTTGAGGTTTTCTGTGCCCGTAGAATTTGCACAAAGCAGAATCGTAAGTCGTTCCTTGCTGTGTTTTTCTCCATGACATTTTTTATTTTTGAATGTTAATGTTTTTTCAGGAAGACATTTAAAAAACAGACCAGTTTCATCAGCATTAAAAACATCATTGGGATCATAATTATTCACTAAATTATGCAATTTCCATTGAGATTTCCATTCTTGGCAGACTGATTTGCTTACGCTCGTACTTTCGCCACACATTTTTTTAAGGCTAAATCATTCGTTTATTGAAATTCTCTAACCAGCCATTGCTGGCTTTAAAATTATCGATTTTTAGTGAATTAGCGAACTCTACAGCCTTTTCTTTCAGTATGGGTCCACTGATACTGATGTTTTTGTTTCGATACTGTTTTAACCACGTAAACAAACACTGTTCCAAATTAGGGAATTCGGCAATTTTTGTCTCCTGATTCTTGTTTTTTCAATAGTTCGGTTTCTTTTTTTATGATGATTGATAATGTACTCTCGTGTATTCCAAACAGAGCCGCAACTTCTTTTCTTTTGAATTCATTTTTCACTGCTTCTATAGCTTTTAATTTATCAGCATATGTTAGCGTTGTTAATTTTCCTTTTGAACTCATTTTAAGCAAGGTATCACACAGTACCTAAATCGATGTTTCTAGAACAGTGATCAAAACTTATGATACAGTAAGCTGTTCAGCTGTCATTGGTAAACAATTTTATGTTATAGAGATTGTGAAAACATTTCTTTAAGTTACTGAGGGCAAATATTGATATTATTTATTTAAGTTATCGAGATTGTGTATTTTAAGTTGTATAGGTTTTTGGCTCCGATGGGAAGGGAACATATAATTTTTTAAAGTTATAGAGGTTTTTAAGTTATTGAGGTTTGACCGATCGAGGTTCTACTGTATTTTCAAAAAGAAAAGATTCAAATGGTGAAATGGTATTATGGGAACCATTCTATTGTAGAAATAATACAGTTATTTATTGCTGCTTTTTAAAAACAATAACTTTTTAAAAAATGTTTTCCGATGAATCTTCATTCACAATCCATAAACGTCATAATCCATCTGTCGTCCGCTATTGGTCTACGGAAAAGAAACATTTGAGTATTGCTGTGAAAACACAATTCCCAAAGAAATTAAATGTGTGGACTGGCATTTATAACGATAATATAATTGGTCCATTTTTTATTACGGGAAATCTGAATGGACGAAAGTATCTAGATTTATTACGCAATCAGATTATTCCATCAGTTCGAAACCTTGCGGTCAACTTCGATGATGTTTGGTTTCAACAGGATGGTTGCCCAGCACATAATGCAATCGAAGTTACAAATTATTTGGAACAAACATTTCCTGGACGAATAATTTCTACACGAGGAACAATAAAATGGCCCCCTAGATCACCAGATTTAGCACCTTTGGTATTTTATTTCTTAGGAATGCTAAAATCAAAATTATATCGGCATGAATTCGAACAAGCCACCAATTTAGCAGAATTGTAAAAAAAAATTGTTCAACTTTGTAGTCGAGTACAACCAAATCAGCTAAATGCAATGAGACTTGCTTCAATTGATAGATTCGGATTTTGTTTAGCTTAAAATGGTGGTTTGTTTGAACATTTAATTGGTTAGAGATTTTTTAAAAATGCCTTTAATTTTAATTATTTAGAATAATTTTTTTGATTGGTTTTTTTCTTATAAAAATAATATTTATATTTGGTTAATGTTTGTTAAGTTAATTATTGTTTTATTTCCTTGCTACCACAGCTAAAAATCTACAAAAATTACATTTAAAACTCGAATACCTATAAGTGTTTGAGTTTTTCTTAAAGATTTACCGACGGAAAGTTGGCGACGAAATAATTTTATGCAAAGAACTGCACCCCATCAGTGTCCGATAATTACTGTCGGTCATCGGCATGGGTGTATTTTTATGGCGCTTCACACTGTAAAAGAAGGCGTTGCTTAAAATTTTAAACTTTTCAGGGGAAATGCTTTGTTGCCATACATAAATTACTTAAATCACTGTTCTTTGTTAACTAATAAAGTAATTAATAAAATCGATTAGAAAATAACAATTACGTGGCTACTTTATTTGAATTTTTTTGGGACAATATTAATTTTTATTCTACAATGAACTGTAGTGGATTTAAATATTATTTTAGACTCATGTATCGGACTAAAATTTTAGAAGGAAAGATGTCACAGAAATAATAGCAACACTGTTTAAAAGTCATACCTACTCCACCGAGATGGTGACTGCCTCTCACTTCTATTCAAACAATTAAGTGTTATCTTTGTTCCACATACTGAATAACGTATACGGTAGTTGAAAATTTGCCGAATCTGTATATATATTTTAAAGAATTTTGAACTAGTTAGCTATATGGCTCTTAGATAAACAATAAACCAAAACTGATATGCAATGAAACTATTATATGTTAATAACGATTTTATTATATGAGTTATGATTCTGGAAATGGCTAAATATTTCAACCTCATGTTTCTCAATGTGTGTCCGTAAAAATCCTTGGTTTGACGATGAATGCAAGAATGAATGCAACAATAGAAAAAAATGAAGCCTACAGAAAGATACTTATCCGACGAACTAGAACAACTGTAGAGAATTACCAGACAAAGGGAAGACAGGAAAACAGGATACACAAAATAAAAAAAAAACAAACCATTTAAATAAGAAACAAATATATAAAAAACCTTAACAGAAAGAAAGAATTCAATGCATTCTATAAGGGAGTTAACATCAACATAAAAGATTTCAAAGCAACCACAAGATAATGCATAAGCCAGAATGGTGACCTAGTAGCAACAAGGAAAGATGTATTGAATATATGGGTGGAATACTTTAACCAGGTACTTAATATAGAGGAAGAAGAAAACCATGGGTTCAAAGGGGTAGTGAAGCGCAATTGGGCCGCACAGGTGAACCCTGGAAAACCTGAGCAACCTTGCTAGAGATTGGGTAACCAACCCCAATGGAAGGCAGGGTCAGGGCTGAGGAAGGGAAAATGGTCCTCCGAAAAGGGGGTAATTGTTGATAACAAAGATGACCTACAAAGGCAGCTCCAAACTTAATATAAGAATATCAGTAGAAAAAACTAAATGTATAGTGATCAGTAAAGAGCCGCGTAGATGAAAACTAGAAATAGACAGCAAAATTGTAGAACAAGTAATGAAATTCAATTACCTAGGAGTAGAGATCACTAGTGACAGGGATATAAGAACAGAGACCACAAGGCAAGTATCAAAAGCGGCAAGAGTAAGTGGTTGCCTCCGAGAAACCATATGGAGAAACAAATATCTGACCACGGAAAGCAAAATGAAAGTATACAAGACAACAGTAAGACCAATCCTAACACATGCAGCGGAGACAAGGACCGATACAAGAAAGACGAAACAACAAATCAACAATATCAAAATGAAAGTATTAAGATCAATAGCGGGCATATCATTAAGAGACAGACAAACCAACAGAAGTATACGCGAACAATGCAAAATTTAAAATATTAACAGGTGGATAAAAACAAGAAAAAAAAAACTGGAACGAACATGTAAACCGAATGGGACCAGATAGATTAGCGAACATCTGTAAAAACAACAAGCTGTATAGCAGAAGACCCGTTGGAAGGCCGCCAAAAAGGTGGAAAGATAATGTACAGTCAACAACGACTGAAACAGAATAAGAGGCAGACAAACAGGAGTAATCGTCGCGAAGAAGAAAACCTGAAAGAAGAGATGAGGTAAGCTGAACAGACGAGAGGGAAGAGGAATCACCAATGATCCTTAAAGTTAAATACATAGTTAAAAACTAGCCAGAAACAAATCACCCAGGTGAACGATATAAAGAAAGTGGCCACGATACCATAATGGCACTTCAGCAGCTCATAAAAGAAATATGGACACAGAACTCCCTCCCCAGTAGTTGGAATATTGGAATACTTTGCACTATACACAAAAAAGAGATATCTTTGAATGCTCTAACCATAGAGGGTTTACGCTTCTAAATGCAGCATATAAAATATTTTGCACAATACTATGCCACTGTATAACGAATAGTAGAAAAATACCAGGCTGGTTTCAGAGGTGGAAAATCAACAATTCATCAGATTGCAACCCTGAGTCAAATTTTAGAAAAAACACTGGAATATAGCATAGATACTCATCACATATTTATAGACTACAAAGCAGCCTACGACTGCGTAAATAGAAGAGAAATGTTCAAAGCAATGAAAGAGCAAGCAGTTCCTTTTGTTAATTTAACAAAACTAACTATTAAAAAAATTTAATGTACAGTATGAATCCAGGGAGAACTGTCTGGACCTGTTAAAACAAATAACGGGCTGCGCCACGGAGACTCTCTCCTGTATACTGTTCAATCTGGCTCTGGAAAAAGTAAAACGTACAGGTAACTCCTTTCTTATTGAGCACCCACAACAGAATCTCTCGAAGAACTCTATCACACTCTATCTCAGGATCAATAGATATAGATACCATATGAGTGTGCCTTTCTTTATTCCCGTATTCTTTCATCAGCTGCCTTATAATGAAAATTGCATATGTTGTTTATCTGCCTTGCATAAAGCCAAACTGATTATCAGATATTTCGGTTTCTTCACATATATTTGTCTATTAATTACTCTCTCCCATATTTTCATGGTGCGCATGTGACTAAATAGTTTTATGGCCCTGCATTTGTCCCACTTTTATAATTCTATTAAACGAACCTATTACCCAACCTGTACCTGTCTCTCCATATTCCTCTAAATTGTATTAGGACTTCCTTTTACGTTCCAGCCCATTTTTTCTACTATTTTTGCCCTGAATAGAAGTTCTTTCTCATGTTTTTACATTCACCACTTGATTTTTTATGGTGCTCTCTGAAATTTTGGTTTTGTTTAATTTTTTACTTCTATGCCCAGCACAAACAACTTATATTGTTGGCTCACAATCTCAGTATCTGTTTACCCACCCAGGGAAAAGGCACTATTTATTATTAAATCATTTTGTTTTCAGGCACAATTAAACAAATTTTAATTAAAAAATAAAGAAGTTATTAACAATATTTAAAACGATTTTTTTTTCATTTTGCAATACATTTTTTTGTTTATTGTTTAACATATCTCATTTTGTGTATCTTTTTTTTTTCAAAAAAATTGTCTATTGAAATTCAATCTCTAAATAGACAAGTTTTTAAATTACAAGCAAAATAATGAGTTGGACATTTTCATTGTTTATTTAAGAATAGTTCCACTAAACAATTGATAAATCCCTAGATGAGTCTTTTTGTAAGATCTCATAGTACACATTTTAACCGTCAAACCTGTCTATACAGTTGTGTGGAGTAAAAATCTAACTTAATTGGCCTAATTACCTTATAGTAGTTAAATTCACTTATATCTTCTTTTCTTGTCATGAAATAATCTATTTGGGAGTTATTTTATCCATTTTTTTATGTGACTGGTTAACTATACTAACTGTAATTAAACAAATAATAGCATAAATACCTGACTGTTCCTTTTTATTACATATAAGACTCCTGCTTTTAAGAACATACTACAAAATTTGTCGTATGAAAACTTCTGACATATTTAATGACTAGCAAATTCAAAATCAACAAAAAAAGGAATCTAGTGAAGCTTCTAGTAACATTTTTGGGCGTAAATCAAGCTTAAAAAAAATTGTTATAAGTATATGTTGTGTCTTCTTTCTCTAATGTACAAGAAGAAGAACATATAAGTCACGTATTGTAAACTAAAAAATATGCTGGTCAAATCAAATACTTAATAACAAAGCTGAACCTTATACAGCTATAAACAACATTGATCTTACAGAAAGTAAGGACAGCAAATTGAATTAATCGCAAATAAGTATCTAAAAACATTTTTGAGTATGTATTTACTACACAATATCCTTAATAAGTAAAAAAATTACAGCAAAACTTAGGCAATTAAGAGTATTAATTAAGGCATTTAACCAAAACAATAAAAGGGGCATAAACGAAAAGGAACAACAACAAGAACCTTCATTTAATTCATGAAAAATGTACATTTATGAATAAAACTTGGAATGAATTAAAAATAGACACACAACAAAAGGGATTTCACACATTTAAAGAACTCTGCAAAAATGGAGTAATTGGATATCCCAAAACTTTCAATTGGATTGTTATTACTACTACTACTACTAAGATACTGCTAATATATATTTACCATAATCAGATCTTGTTAAGATACACTGCATAGGATGATCAGTAGTGTGTCTTGTATTGGTGGCTCCTCCTTCATAACATGTTGCACAAAGATCATAATCATAACAAACTAGACACTTATATCTGCGTCCTCTAAAGTTTCCTTTTAGGCAGGAATCGCAGCTAACACCTAAAATACAATAAAAAATAAATATTTGTACAGATCTACTTTCAGCATTTTACCTTCATGACGGCTCATGGTTATATTGTCAACAATTTACCGAACACTTTATTTTAATAAAGATGTATAACATTTCAGAATACTATCGCAAGTAAGAATATATCAGTTGTACTAAAGATTTTGATTTTTGGTAAGTTCGTAATTTGGTATTTCTAACTCCTCTCCTTATAATCCTTCATCCGAAATATAAACAAAGAATATAGACGCTTATAGAAGAATTTTTCACTGTTATTTTTGAGCATAGCAAAAGATGTGACATAGATAAAGAAAAGTGGGACGAGTGGAACGCACGTGTTGCACGTGGTACCACTAAGGAGCGGTTTGCTTCTAAAATATGAAAGAGTGGGGCAATAAATGCAACTTTAGATATTTTTATGTAGATGCCGCGTGGTCGTAGAATAGGATTAAATTTTTGCGTTTTATAAAATTGTTTAAAGAAAATAATATTATTTTAACTTTTAATAAATTAATCTTTTTAGAAAAATTATTATAATTCAAATTTTTAATTGAAATATGTACAAATCTTAAGTATAAATCAGTTTAAGACTATATTGTAATAATTTCACCAATATTCAATCATTGTGAAAATTATGTTTTAGATACTATTAGTTGTTATTTTAAAACAAGATTAAATAGTACCCATACAGCGTAAAAACTTTCACATATAGGTACTATTCATTAAAATGTACTGTTAAAGTTTATTTTGTTATTTCAAAAATAAATCAGGAATGCTTTTTGTTGTTATTGAAAAATTATGGATGAAATGGAAGTTTTGGCGAAATGGAAAATTTCATAATTTAGTAAAAAGTTTCATTGAATACTTTTTTTTTAAATTGAAATTTTTTAAAATTGTTTCGTTAATTTCTGGGCAGAAAAACAGTATAATAAAAAGTTATGTGACGGTTTTTCGTTGTGTTGGAACAAACCAATTTTTAATTCAAAGTTATACAATTAAAAAAATAAATACTTTGAATATTGTAAATATCATACATTTTTAAGTTTTAAAATTAAAAATTTAACAATTTAATATATTGAAAATAAAGATTTTATTGTGAAAAAACAAAAAAAAAGACAGTTTGCAAATCAATGGCATCGAAATTTGTTTAGGCGTAGATGCAAAGTTACCCGTTCGTACTCCTTTCCCACTTCCCCCTAACTACATATTTCATTATGAAATTTTCAAGATAGTTTTAAGCCGACGGCCACGGCACCACGCTGTGAGTTTATGCAGCCACCCTCTTAAACCGTAACCAAATCGCCCATTTGAACTGGTCTTCTATAAGCGTCTATCTTCTTTGATATAAATGTCACTTCGCTCGCTGGCGCTGCTGTCAATTTCGTAAATTAAAGATTGACATTTGCGTTAATAATAAAATTTCTCAAGGACTATGTGGTTTTTGTATATTAAATAGTTTTATTACTTACTCTATTCTAAAAAAGAATAAAATTCTATATAATACTTTAATTAGCAATAAAATAGACATTAAGAATTAATTTAAACAAAAATCTTTTCTTGTATAGGCAACCATTATTTCAGACATACGGTAATTAATTTATATTGCTGTAACCAGCTCTATTTTCTTTATGCGTTGATGTTTAGTAGTTTTGTGTATTTTTTATAATAAATAATTGGGTTGGGTGTAACTTTTTTATGCACCTTACTGTTGTCCCCAATTTTTTTAAAATTTATTTTAAGTGCAGCTTTATTACATTCGTCTTTAAGTTTGTGTATCATAAAGCCCAGGTTTTCTACTATAGGTTATAGACCTAACGCGATTGTCAGCAGTCCCATCTCTAGAATTTTAAGGTGAATTACGCTGAGGGTGAGTTTTAGATCAATTTTAAAACGTTGATGATGTACAAACAGCAGTCTTAGAGAAGTCATTTTGATGTTCTAAAATGGGACGATAGCGTTTTGCCTACCTTTATCGTTTCATTTCTTTTATGAAGTTCTTTAGAAGACAATAAAAACTAAAAGAAATACCGATTCACAATTTGTCTCAAATCAGTTAACATTCGCCATATATTGCAATTTTCGATAGAGGTTCTCTCATGCGCGCTGCCAGGATTATTTTTAGTGGGGTGCATCTGCTTTTCAGAGGGTGAATTTGCATCTACACGTAGATACTATTAACCAATATAAAATATAGAACTAGGTGTACTCACATGTATAGCTAGCTATATACTTTCTTTTCAACTCCCAAAATGACTAAACTTTTAATAAATACCCAACAGATTCCTTTGAGAAAAATATTAAGGTCATGGATGACACAATGAGCTATGGAGACATCTTCTCAGAGAAATTAATTACCCTTGTACAGTTTGTGAAACAATTTATTTAATAAAAAAAATACAAAAATGCATATATGGGTGACAAAACTAATTTAAGTTGAGCTGTTGAGCAAAATCTGCATCTTGTATAATTTTGTTCTGTTCTAGCTTTCTGACTGTTGTATTATTTTGTTGCAATTTACGGCGAATGTGACCTACGTCGCCACCATTCAAACTTCTGGGTTCACGTCTCTTTGGTATCGTGTTACGAACTACTTTCCGTACGATTTCCTCCAGACGTTTATCGTTTTGTTCGTCGTTCTCTTCAGAGGTTCGTACTCGATAGCTCTGTGAAGCTCGACTAGCTGTCTCGTGTTCCAAGGCAATAGTGAGAGCTTCATCTAGAACTTTTGGACTTGCTAGTCGTAAAGCTTTCTGTAATTCATTGTCTTTTAACCCATTGACAAAGATATCTACAGCAATTTCTTCCAAAATGTTGTCTGGTACCTCTGGATAAGCTAACCGCACTATACGAGCAACATCTGCTTCAAACTCTTGCAAATTTTCACTTGCTCGTAGAATTGTACTTCTTAGTTGTGCTTTGTAGACTTGTCGTAGATGGGCATCTCCGTAACGTTTGTCTAGTCGAGTGAACAAGGTCTGGTAACACTTTTCTTGACCTTTAGGAGTCGATCTTAGGATATCCGCAGCATCATCTCGCAAAGCAGCAGTCAAGGAAACAGCTTTTTCTTGTTCTGTCCAATGATTGGTTGTCGCAATAGCTTCAAATTGTCTAAGGTATATGGACCAAGAAGACTTTTCATCAAATGGTGGCAATTTGAATCTCATATGATGTGTCGTTTCGTCTCTAGGTGATTCTTCTTTCACTACCGGATCTAAAACTATTGTATTAACTGATGGTAGCACTTTTGTATTGGTTATCATGCTCTCTAACTGTTTGATCTCTTCTACTTTATCGAATGTTTTAAAAACTTCTTTAAATTTCTCATTGTTCTTTCTAGAAGTTTCTTCCATCAATCGAGAATCATTTTCAAATTTTTCGTCGAATCTTCTAAAAACATTTTCGAGTTTCTCGTCGTTTTGTTTAGCTAATTCTTTAATAATTTGAGACGTTTCATCGAATCTTTCATCATTCTTTCTAGAAATTCCAAACATTTGCGAGACATTTTCAAATTTCTCATTCATTTTTGTTAAAACTGTTTCTTCTGCTGATTGAAACTGGTATGTCTCTGGGTCATCTCCATTCTTGTTAAGAACATTCTTCAGTCGTTCTTGGAGGATCTTCTTGGACCCGCTGCAGTCTCCATCGCGTTCTTCTAGTTGCTCACGCAACTGTTTTACTGAAAGTTCTACTAGCAGTATCTTTGATCAGGCACACACGTATTTTTTTTAAATGTTCTTTCGTACAAAGATCACTACCAAACTACGCGGATGTTCCCGACGAACAATACTTTTCAAAAGTTCAAAAGTCTTTTCAAAAGTCACTGCTGAATTTATTTTTAAATAAATCAATAATTATCCTCACACCGACACCACTGTACCGTTTTTAAATAAAACGAGCGGGTCTTAACTTATATAAATATATTTATTTATAAGTTTACAGCACGAAAATATCTTATCAACTAACTCAACTCATAACAGCGTTCTTATATATACCAAAAGTATTATTCTAGAATCATCTGGAGTAGTCCTTCTCTAGACTTTCCGTTGGAAGCGCTTCGACGGCAGGCGCTATTGAAAATGCCATCGATTGTATATTCGAGATTCACCCTTCTAAGAATTGTGACTTTTTAATAAAATATTGTAATATCTTTAACGTTGTATTATATTACTCCCACATTTAAATAACTTTTGAGAAATAAGTAAATAAATAATGTTTTAAAACTGAACGCGAGCACCGAAACTTTAAGGATTTGTCGGATTGAGGAATGCTTATTGTCCAAGGAGGAGGCATTCATATGAAGTTGGAATAGGTATTTTGGATCTATATGAATGTAGTGATTTGTCTCTATTTGTTTTAATAATAAATATTTTGATTATGCATAGGCGCATATTTTATCCTTTGCCTCAGGGTGCAGTTAACTCTGAAGCCGGCACTATTGTACTATTGTAGTGATTTGAGTTGTTATTACTCGAATATCAGGTCAAAAAAATGTCATAGTAAAAATACTTAAAATTGAGGTTCAATTTGGAAGACATTTCTTGATCAAAACTACTCTTATGATATTTTACTACACCATGTTCATTGTTGGTCAAATCTGAAAAAGAAATTCAGGACAAATTAAAAATGAGGGCATTTTAATTATAAAATATACTGGTATCCGATGGTGAAATGTCGCTAAAGTCGGCCCTGAGTTAGCGTCGCGTTCGCATAGGGGCGTTTTCGAAATGATCTGCAAGGGCGCAGGTTCTCTGCACCCTCTCGTAAAATTCCTCCCCGTGCTACACCCGCGTCAAATGTCGATATCACAAAATCCAATCTTATATTTTGTACCCAACTTTTTTAACTGAAATATATCAAGAAAAGTACAACCTTTTTCATATGAGCTTTAAATAAAACGCATAGTGTATGTAGTTGACCAACAAGTGATGTTAGGTGAAAATTTGCAGCGGTATTTTCAGTGCTGTACATAAACATCGACCTTTTGGATCATTTTCGCACAGTAGAAGGAGAGATTGAAAACTAAACCAGATAGGGTGATGACTGAACAGGATGTGGATGATGTCGCATTTCTTACAGGTTTTAATCCTTTTACTGTTATAATTTATGCACACTTTACTCACCAACATTCCATTTACAACCTACGTTTTGCAATCCATTCTTTCATACCCGGATATTGTCTATGTGATATGGACTTGTCACCCATAACTTGACCAAACGCCAAAATTTAGTGTCAAAAAATATATTTTGATTTATTTGAACCGTATTACGACTTGTTTATTTTTGGTCAGCTCCTTTAATTTATTATCATTCAAGTCATATATTAGTAAATAAGAAAGATATTATCTAAGAAAAACCCACTTATTCAATTATAACTTCCGTATTTACTGAATTTGTACTATTAAATGTCTATTTTGCATTAATCACGTCTAAATAAGGTAATACTTCTTCAATTAGGTATTCATCAATATGACTAAATCTCTTTGAATGCTTTTAAAACTTTCTTAGTGTCATCCAGAATTAAAATAATATGTATTTTCCACATTTCCTTAATCCCTCCATATACTTATAATATACTACCGAAGTGTATAATGAGCGATGGTTAAAGCAAATTAATGGAAAGTCTTCTATGACAGAGCTAAATTACATACTTTGGAATATTTAATATGTATGTTCTTAATATTATTCTTTTAGGGAAGCTTCTAAAGTGATATATCTATACCCTCCGGGTAGCCTCTTGATAATTGTACTGACACTGTATCTTGTGATTACTTTATAGGTGTTGTCAAAAGTTCTCTATCGAAAAATGCACCCAGCATCACCTGTTAGTTTTCCAGAACGTAAACCAACCTCTGTACAAGATAACGTAGTGCCGCTTTTCTAGAGTCTTTAGTACAAACGATATCAGACTTATCGGTTTCAGGAACTTTTTGCTGTCCAGTTTTGACAGGTTTAGGTATAAAAGCTAACCTTATGAGTCTCCATGCTCTGGGCATAATGTTTTGTACTGAATATCATTTTCTTTCTATAGATGTATTCGATAAATCTCTCTCGGACCCGATGTTTTATAAGGGTTAAATTAGTTTATTTTCCATTTAACTTTGTTGTGTGATCTACCATTTCTTTTGTTCCACGCCAGTGATCTCTAGAGCCTTTAGTTAAGGTTCCGTTCCGTTTCAGTCCAGTAAAGTGAAAGTAAACTCCAGCATTGAAGAAATTTTTACAGGTTTTGGTGTTTTAATATCCCTTCTTCTTCGTGTGTATTGTATCGTATCGTCTGCATTTCTGAGATTATTCACTAGTGTTCCGTTAATTGATATGCCTTCATCGATGTCTTCTAGTGCCTCTTTGAACATCTCTTCTGAGAACATATTAAAAAGTAGAAGGGATAGTACACTTCTTTATCGTACTCCTCTTCTTATAGGTATCTCTTTAGATTTTTGTTGGTCTACCCGTATTATGATATCGGTATAAATTTGTAATGATTCTCACATCCTGATCGTCTATTTCTGTGTTTCGTAATATGTTTGCAAGCCTGTGTTATATTTTGTCGATGGCTTTCTTGAAGTCAAGTAGACATATGAATACGCAATAGTTAACATCTTGACACCGTTCTATGCGTGTTTGTATAGCAAATAACGCCTCTCTACTTCCAAAGCCTTTTCTAACTCCCAGTTGGTTTCCGGTTATTGTATCGTCTAGTTTTTAGACACGTTCATGTCTTACAAGAAGATCGTTTTATATTCTTCACATTTCAGTTTTTTGGGTATTAGGATGAACTCAGATATTAGCCATTCTTTGGGAATTTCCCTGGTATAGTAGATTTCCTTGAATAATTCTACTAGTGTATCAATGTGGTTCTCTATTAGTAGTCTTAAGATTTCTCTAGGTATTTATCATTTTTTATACGTTTTAGTGCTTTTTTTAATTTCCCCTTTGATAATTGTAGGTCCATTTCTACCTCTTGGTTCTATTGACTCCATTCTTTCGTCATTTTCAAATAGCTCTTTTATAATATTCTTCCCATCTATTTATTTTCTCTGCACTTTCAATTATTATTTTGTTGTTTTTGTTCATTACGTTACCAATACCTCTTTTTTTGTTTATACCAGCTGTTTCTTTAATTTTCCTGTATACATATGTTAAAGCTGTCATGTTGTTTTTCTAATCTTTCTATTTCTGCACATTTTTCTGATAGCCACAATTATTTTGCTTCTTCGATTGTTTTATTTCCGTTTTCGTATTGTTTTTCGTTTTTATTCTTGTATTTATTGTTTCCGATATCAATGACTTTATTACTTGTGTTATCCATTGTTTGCTTTTAGGAGATGTATCGCTCTCCAGTTGTTGTTGTATGACGTTCCTCAGGATCTTCTCGAATTGTCTCCATTGTTCTGTAGTGTCCTTGTCGTTCTACTTTCTGGACTTCCTTGTATATTTGTTCTTTGATCAAGTTCTTTTAGTCTTTTGAGATTAAATCTAGGTGTTTTGGTGGCTGTTTTATTTTATTTAGTTTGGTTTATATTGCACGGCATGGCGTTTAATTTCGTAAGTGCAATTCGGTTCTCTATCGGTATAAACATTTTGATTGATCTTTCGGTGTCTTTGTTGATGACAATAGCTACACCATTGCGAACTTTTTCTTGTTGGTAAAGACTTCATACATTGACTTACCTATTCTTTTGTGTATTTTAAATTGCAGATTGTACAGGTGTTTTTAGTATATCACAGGGGTTTCGCTTGCTGACGACCTGAGAGGCCCTGCGATTCTCGTAGTTTGTACCTCTGCTGCCAAATCTCGGATTCCGATTACCGTGATTAGTGCTGTTTACGTTTTTTATTGTCATTTCCATGATGACTGTTTTAGGGATATCTTACAGATGCGGTAGTTTCCCGTTGCCTCTAGGACAAGGGGTTGCCCTTACTCCTACCAATTCATTCACCCGAACCTGTTGGTTAGTAGAATGGAACTACTTATACCGGCAGTCACTTAGTCCCTATGTTTCTATACTACCACTAAAAGCCGGGCTGACATTTCCGCTGAATTCGTCGTTTCGAATTTTCTAATCCGCCATCATCGCCGTTGTGGTTTTCATGTGAAGAGTATTTAGTAGAAGGAAATATAGTGACCCGTCTGCCCTCGGAAACCTAATAGCCATTCAGGGTCGGAAGAAACAAAAGTTAACCAAGAGAGGCTGATAGGAAAGATTAAAGACATTTCACTTAAGACAAGATGAAAAAGAGTAAAATGTGAAAGCCCTTATGGTGCGCCAGATGCGTTTCATAAGCGTATGAGTATTAATACACTTTGCGCCGTCGCTCATACTTCGGGGTGCTGACTACAGACTGTATGGCTTGTCTAGCATACCATAGCATGGAGGATAGGGTGCACATCATTTTTACAACGTAGATACCCCAACTCCATGGCTTAACCTATTTAATATCCCTAGCCCGCGTAAATATTGTTTTCATCCAGTTGCATAAAACTAACATGTAGTTGATAGTAGGGCTTCCTGTGCAGTCTGTACAGTTCTATCTCGGTCTCCAGGTTTGTCAACCGTGAGACTCACTCTTAGTTATTAATCGATAGAGGGCTTGTAGTCAAGGATTGTTTAGCACTGAACCCTGAGTCCTCTATTTTATTTACCAAGATGGGATAATGCCACTTTCACTTTGGATCTCCGAAAGATAGGCAATTTGGTCTAAATGATTTGGTTAGACTTATGGAAGGGCAAATAATTTAGTTTTATTTAGTTTGTTCACTGTTTCCAAGTATTTTTCTAACCAATTCTAACTGATTATCTCTGAAATTTGAGAATTGTGTGACTGACAATTTTTTGTCCCCAATATTTTTTAACAAGCAACGTTTGTATCTTTCGGTAAATTAATTTAACTTAAAAACGTCATTTGGCAATTTTTCAACTTCTTTGTATTTGATTTCAAGTCCATACTAAACAACGATGTTTAAACAGGAACGATAATTCATTACTTGGTCAAGTTAATGATAACACATCCATACATATAACTCTAGATATCTTAAAAATGAACAAAAAATCCTGCCAACATAGACAATTGTTACACATTGATGCAATATTTTTTCAAATTCAATATTCGCTAATGTAACTCTAGGTACAAATCATAGAGTCACAGCTCCCATCAGTCACTCCATATGCCAGTCTTCACCACTCATTCATAATCGTGACTCAGGTGGTGTTGTAGGAAATGAAAGCAACTCAAACCAGGCGAAAAAGAGCCTCTACGAAAACCATGGCGTCGCAGCTTGTTCACACAACAGGGCACTCTGTATTGCCACTATCGTATTTGCGTTTTTGTTCACACTTGCAGTCATTATCGCCTTTACTGGACCTCAGACTGGTAAGTTGTTTTACTGAATTAATTAACCTATTAAAAATATTTAAAATAAATAAAATAAGTAACAAATCTTTCATTTGTCTGCTTAATATGTCGACAAATAAAGCAAGAACCGAGACTCAAAAAGATTTGATTTCAAAAAATAATTTATTCCTGCGTTTTTAGTACTGAATATCATATCTGCGGTGCCAAGGGAAAAGGGGACGAGTCTGAAATCATAGATTTTCAGGAGAGCATAAAAACAAAAGGACATCGTTAGGCATAATACATAAGTTTGATCTATTAGTAAGAATCATTATTATTCATTTCTTGTATAGATAGAAGTTATATTGTTTTGTCCTGTTGATTATTAAAAATATTTTTAATATTATAAAAAATATTTCACACATTCCCTTGAACAAATTCAAATGTAATTATAAGTTCGAATTGTTTCTAAATTCCCTTTGTCCGATTCTTCTCGATCGACGATGATAAAATAAATTGTTAAATTCGCAGAGTAAAATATAGTTTTATTGACAGCTACTGAATTACTACACTCTAGTTGATGTTGAGGTAAAAAATTATAATAGATTTCATCCCGAACTAGTCCGGAAGCTATATATCTAATCTCACTAAAATGCTACGTTTCATCAACTAAGTATATTGCCCTCTGCATAGAACAAAACCTTTGACTTTTAAAAGCTGGCAAATATAATTTGAACCGAGGAAATGATTGCAGGCATTTCCTCAATAAAATATTAGGCAATAGTTTGCAGGAAGTTGAACAAACTGTAGTTAAGCAGCTAATCGATATGTTTCACAATTATACACGGTGAAACTATATAAATTCAGGAAATTAAGATTATTGTGAGATTACAAATTAATGGACTAATTCGTGATTGAACACCCCTTTAGTCTTACATAAAACAAAAAAAAAATGGGAAAATGACTTATCTTATTCATGTTAAATCTTTTTTTAGAGGAAAAGATCATTTTAGTTACCAGTATGGTACTAGTAAGGATTATTTAGAAATAGTGTATATATGACTGGTTAAAATATAGGTACAGGTATTTAGTAATAAATAAATATAATTTTCTAAACCTTAATTATACAGGAAACATCAGAAAGTAATAGACATGTAAATACGTATTGTTTGTAATTTAAAGTTCTTCCTCCTCTCTAAATCAGGACCCACATTACTTGTATTAGCTGTTATCTTACAGATAAAACATGAAGGTTTATCCAAACTTATGCAATACGAAGTTTGTTCATATGTAATTAAGAAGGAAGAAGGTAGGTCTATATCTACAAACTGAATATATGTTTGTCTTCTGAAACTGAAGACGTGTTGAAATCCAGGAAGCTGACTACCTATTCTAAGGAAGTTTAAAGGTGACATTAATTTGAGACCCAATTTAATTAACTCATTTTCTATTAGAGTATATGGAATAGAAAGGAAAAGATTAGATAGTAACAGTTTTTCTTTCGGAGTTATTAATCTTTGTGCTTTTAGATTTTCGCCTTTTATTGTTATTTCTGCTGGACTGGACATACAATTTTCAACCAAGGATTCGTTGAAGAGATAAATACATATTCTGTTATTTGACAATCTTGATGAAAATAAAATATTCCGTGGATAAACAACATCACCAAAAGCTATTAAATACTCTTCTATTTTAGTATCAGGTAGCGCTGTAAAAAAAATTTCTTAATTCTTAGAAGGAAACTGAATTTGAAGTATTATGAAGCACAGCAGAGTATAATGTTTTGTTTTGAGACTGTTGATGTCACTCATAGCTGCTGACAAATTAAGGTCGGATCTATTATCACTAGATAAACTTATTAGTACTTATTTAAACCAGTTATAGAACCAAAAGTGATTCTGATAACAGGCCTTTCGGCCTACACCTAACATTACAAGCGATATGTTTGATAATGTTTTTGATATATAAAATAATAATAACTCAGTTTTATTCCGTAACGTAGCAGCACTATTATACTATAATTTATTTTTTTCATTGAATTGTACAGTGGAGAATTATGCGAGTGTGTAGTTCGGGGGACTTCAATGAAAAAGCGACAGACTGGGATTTTCCTGTGAGGGAAGCTCGTGAACGAATGCTTATGAAATGGATAGGAACTCTAGACTAGAGAACTAGACTCTAGAATTGTCTTAAATACTTGTCGGGAGCTAACATTCGTAAGGAGAAATTCGCGTTCGTATGTTGATGTCACCTGCGCCACACAGAATGCGGATCGAAATCGCTCAGAAGACAGGCTATGAGAGCAAGAGGAAGAGGTGAAGTAATCGAAACTAGTAGACTGGATATGGTATACAATGCGCGAAAGAAGGAACTGAACAGGAAGATCCGAGCCAAGAAGAAGAAAAACTGAAGAGAACTGTGTGACAAGTTGGATGAGGACTTCTGAGGTTAGGGGTATAAAATCTTAATGAACCAGTTGGTTAAGGTTACCAGAGAGCTGTTCCCATCCGGCGACCGATATGGAGTGCAGTGGGATGCCGAATCTAAACGAGCTGTACCTTTTACCACATACGAACTCAATCAAGCGTTGAGTGCCCTAAAAACAGGAAATGCTCCAGTACTTAAGGGGTACTCAACACAGCGATTTGCTACTCGTGTTATTCCGAAAGGAGGAAGTCAAGTATCGACATATTTGCCTTCTGTCGTATATAGGTATATAGGTAAACTATACGAGAGAGAGGGCGAATCGACACAGTCATGGAAGAGTCAAACGGGCTGTCACCCAGGTAGTACAGTTTAAGAAAAAACAAGAGCACAGTTGATGCGGTGTTGGAAGTTTTCCGGGAGTTGCACAGTATGAGATTGACTAGAAGTGAGTGATTCTACTGCTGTTTGACGTCTGGAATGCTTTCAATACTTTAAAATGGAAAGAGATAATGAGAGACAGAAGGTGTACGGGCAACCTGATGAATTTGGTTTCGAACTATCTGTCAGAGAGGAAAATTGTGGTAGAAAAATGAGTGGTGGTTGATGTGACGGCTGAAGTCCTAGGACCCACTCTATGGAACCTGACATATGATGGGGTTGTGAGTCAGCAATACAGAGAGGGTGTAACCGCTTTTGCATTTGCGGATGACCTCCCTATGCTGGTGGTGGCGCGGGATAGGAAAGACCCTAACTTCGGTGTCTACCAAGTTGAGTAACGGATGAACATACAGGACTAGATCTGGCTGCGGGTAGGACCGAGGCTATAATTCTCATGGGACCAAGGAAAAGGGATGTAATAACATTCGAATGTGTGAGTTGTTCCCAAGAAATGCGTAAGCTATTTAGGTGTGACTGAGTCAGAACAGATGGTGGGGGGAGCACGTGAAGGCGCTAACTTACAGAGCTGAGGTGAGTTCTGCGGCGCTGGAGGGATCATGTTCAACATCGGACGGTCCAAATTTCAGAGGAGGACCCCTCATTCTGTTGTGCAATCGATCGTTCTCTACGCGGCATCTGTGTTAGCTATAGCAGTTTTTATGGCAGTTGGCTATGGAGTACATAACGCACCTCACTCGAGCAGATACACAATTAATTTACGACTTTTATTTACTGGTACTTGTTTCTTAATTCTAAAATAATTACTGAAACTAAATAATGAAGACTGAGTTTATATAGCCGTAAAAATATATTTTATAAAGAAAAATAAGACATTGGATCTTTCTCGGATTTCCATACTGACGAATGCATTGCTCGTACAGGTCCGCCTTAGCCATTATGATTTTATTGTATACATTTGTTTGTATATTATAAAAATAATTTATTCTTTTTTATTACAAACTATTTGGCTAGAGTATTTTGGATATAAAAATCGAACAGCTAAAATACAACAAAACTTCTGGGAATTATAACATAACTTCGGAACCCATGCAACATCGAAAAGGGATGGGATAAGAAAAAAATGGGAATCAGAAACACTGCTGAAGGAATGGAACGGAGGTATAACTAATCCTATTCAAAAGGTAATAGATTAGCGTACAAGAATTACAGAGGAATAACGTTGCTAAACAAAACCTTCAAGATGCTATCAAATACATTGAGAAGTAGAATAAATCCATATGGCAATGGCAATCTCGGATACTCAGGGGGTTAACGAATTTTCGACAAGCATAATTCGTAAGAGATAGTGTGTGAATGGCCATGGAAAGTAGTTAATTCTGCGATATTATTATACCGGGAGTTTATGTGTAGGGTTTTATTGATATACATTAATAATTTTCAACTTTTATTTAATGGTCAAATTGTTTCTTAATTCTTAATGAAGACCGAGAACTAAATAAAACTAAATAATTTAGACCGAGTTTATATAGCCGTACAAATACTATAATGAAAAATAAAACATTCAATTTTTCTCGGATTTGCATACAATCGATGACTCATTGCAGAAAGTTCGAGTTCTCTCTCGAATTAATTGCTGGTACAGGTCCGGATTAGTTATTATGATTTTGTTGCATACATTTATTTGTATATATAAAAATGAATTATTCTCTTTTGATACAAATTATTTAACTAGAGTATTTTGGATACGAACATCGAACAGCGCACATAATTTGGGGTAGGAACATGTGTTCAACAATGAACCATCCAAAATTTAAAATTGTCTAGATCAGTACCCCTTTAACCTAGAAACACGAAATTGTACGAGTATCAGAAACACATATTTGTAATCTATTACACATAATTTGATTATCTATAAATATTAATGTTTTTGAGTTAATATGATTTTCTTCTTTTAAGTGTCTTTAAAAGCACAAGGGTAGTTGAAAAGAACCATAAAACTGAAGATAGGTATAATTCCTATCTGACATTTAATAAAGAAAAAGACACTGTAAGCGCAAAATAGCATTGTTGTCGTTTTGTGCTGCCACATAGTTTTGATCTCCTCAAAATATATTTCACATCTTTCTTGTTGACGGAAGCTATATCAGGAACATTGGGCATAACAAACTGCTCACTATATTTATTCTTAAGTCTTAAAAATGATATGCAAAATATACCACTGAGTTTGGTATATGAAATTCTACGAGGACATAATCTTCTACGTTAGGGTTAAAACCTTGGGTACTAAACAACAACTGGCATCAACGTGCAAACATCAGGATTGGCCGGGACACTTCTGAAGGCAGGGCTGCATTCTGTTCCCGCTACTATTTAACATCTATTCTGAGTTCGTTTTCAATAAAGCAGTGGATAATGTTCAATGTGGTATAAAAATGAATGGCGTCAATATTAATAATTTGAGATATGCGGATGACACAGTGTTAATTACTAGCAATTAAGAAGAACTTCAACATCTAATTAATAGGATTATCACAACGTGTGATGAATATGGCCTCAAGCTAAACACCGCAAAGACAAAGGTGGTGGTCGTCAGTAAAACGCCAATACAACCGGAAGTGGTAACAGCTTATGGTGAACAACTGGAGAGAACTAACAGTATCACTTACCTTAGTTGTAATCTAAATGAGAACTGGGACATGAGCAAAGAAATTAGAATACGGGTAGAGAAGGCCAGAGCTGCATTCTTTAAGATGACGAAACTGCTATGTGGAAACAATATTACTTTAAGTCTGAAAATTAGATTAGTGAGATGTTATGTGTTCTCTACTCTTTTGTATGGTGTCGAAGGTTGGACTTTGACGGATACACTTCTCAAGAAACTGGAAGCCTTTGAAATCTGGGTGTATCGGAGAATCCTACGAATAAGTTGGGTGGATAGAGTGCGTAATGAAGTTGTTTTGCATCGGATGGGAAAAGTTACGAAAGTCGTCAAAACAGTTAAAAATCGCAAACTTGAATATTTCGGCCATGTTATGCGCCACCCAGAGAGATATAATATACTCCATTTAATAATACAAGGCAAGGTAAACGGAAGAAGAGGGCCAGGTCGAAGAAGAACGTCATCGCTTAGAAACCTGAGAGATTGGTTTAACAGATTCTCTGCATCTCTTTTCCGAGCTGCCGTCAACAAAATTACTATAGCCAATTTGATAGCCAACGCTCGATAATCGAGCTCGGCACATGAAAAAGAAAGAAGTACTAAACAAATTTGGATTGCTTGTCTATTTTCATTTATTAGCTTCTTTCTTTTACCTTGCAATCTGTCTTCTTCAATAATGTTTTTTTCAGGTGCCTCTGTGACAATAATACTTTTTTTACTTTTTCTTTTCTTTGTATTATTTTGACGAGGTTGGGCTTTCAATGCAGGCATAAATTGTTGTGGTGGAATAAATAATGGTCCTGCTTGACTTTCTGTATGTTCGGGGTTTTCTGATTGAATGTTATTAGCTGCAGGACTGTCATTTTCATTTGGCACAGTGGTTTTATCGTTATGTTCACCTCCTTGAAGGTCTCTTGTATTATTAGAACCTTCATAATTTGGACATATTCTGTTTGTTACCTCACTTGGCAAAAAGTCCTTGTCTGTAAAGATATCCTGATCAAAGGCATGGGCTATATTTGTAGGAGTTATGGAACGGCTGTGTGCTATTCCAATACATTCAGCTCATAAGTCATAAATAGATATCGGCATACCAGGATTTCTTAGAAGCCATGGCTCTATGGCACTGTTATAATACGTCTTGAATGGCGCGTATAAACCAACGTCAAGTGGCTGTAATTTAGCCGATGTGTGGGGATGCAAAGTTACAATATTAACCCCTGCAGCTTTTGTCAAATCTAAGGCTTCGATGGATAAATCAGATTCATGATTATCGAATATTAAAATTGATGGGTTATCAGGAGAGCTTCTGCTATATTTAATTAAATGTTTCATTATCTCTACAAATAACTCAGAATTCATCCATCCTGTCGGCGTAGCAAGGCCTAAGGAGCCAGTGGGGGCCTTTTAACATGAAATTCTTATAATTTTTCCGCGGAAAAATTATTGCTGGAGGTAAAGCATAACCACCGGCACATATAAAACAGCACGTTGTTACTAGCGTCCCTTTCTCACCGCTGGTGACTTTACCCTAACACTTTTTCCCTTTTGGTGCCAATATTTTCTGTGTTGTTTGCACCGTTATGGTTGCAGTTTCATCCAAGTTGTAAATTCTTGTGCCATCAGAAAAAGCGGCATTGCGATTTATTACAGCATATAAGTTGTCAAAAAAGCGATTAACATTATCTCTGTTAAATGATGTCGCACGTGCCAGGCTGCACGGCTCTGGTTTTCTCAGTGACAGATCAGTATGCCTATTCCTAAAACTTCGGAGCCATTCCCTGCCAGCCATTTCTGCATTCTTCCAGAAATCAGGAATTTTGATATTATTCCTTTGAGCCATTTGATATGCAACCTTTCTACATTCAATAGACGTCAATCCATAAAACATAGTGCACAAGCCTTCAAGTAGGTCTTAAGAGCATCTTCTTGTTTACTTGTGAAAATCATGTTCGTCTCATAGTTAGTGACAAATCTTATGTTTTCGTTTGGAGCAGATTTTCTTTTTTTAACGTATCGTCTTAATGTAAGATACGCTAAATTATTTTCTACTGCAGCTTTCCGAATACTCATACTCCTGGTTACTAAGTCCAATGCTGCTTTCATTTGATCAACAGTATGTGCGCCTTTCTTTCTTTCCATTTTCTTAATGCGACTCATCCGGAAAACAAAAATCAATCTAAAAATTGGAAGGATACACAATGAACCGTGGTTCATTGTGTCCCAACATAGTTTGGTTCATTGTGTACGTACCGTACCTTGTAACAATCAAAAACCAATAATTCATTATCTATAACAGTGTATTTTAGAGTTACATACCCAAACATTAACTAATGTATCAATGTATCGTACCACAGAAAATAAATTAAAATAATTCACGCATGTACGAAAAAAGAGCGAAAAAGCTTACCTTGTAAATTTTACTCGATGCGTCCAAATTCTTATAATCCGTTAAAACACGTGCACGTTTGGTGGTGGCAAAACAACAACTGGTATTTAGTTCTAAGCGTTTCACGTTAAGAAAATAACATTAGGCTTATGGAGATCAGTGTTGCCAAAACTCTCAGGCATGCGGTTTACTAGATTGTCGATATATTTTTCGAATCTCCATTTTCAATTAACATTTAGCTGTAAAGTCAGAATAACAAACAACTGAAGAACCACAAAGCCTTTTGACGTGACAACGTCTTAAATTAGGTTGTGGCTCGGAGTCATTCATGAAAAAGTGTAACGCCCGCTCACGTCTGTTACAGTGAGTCACCGAACGAGAGAGAGGCCCGCCAGACCGGCGAATGCCTTGCGTCTCTCTCCCACTCAAACATGATCGGTCCGCTGCGCGCGCAGCACTAGAGAATTAGGCGCGTTGAATCGGTGCGTGCTTCCGTGCTTGTGTCTCTGTCTTTCTCGAGCGTTCTTGGCGTTCAAGACACATTACAGCACTTCCTTTCATTTCATATTTCTCCTATCATCGTCCTATCCTCAACAAAATCACTCAAATAGAAATTAGTTAAGTTTAAGTTTACATGTACAATGTTTTAGTAAACAAAATATATTTCTATAGTTAAAATTTGTGCAATTCTTATTTTCATTCAATTCCTTGTTCCTATTGTGCAATTTAATAATATTCATATCAATAAATATTCTACCGAGAAAAAGACGTTGTCACGTAAAATCTTCGCCCGTAAAACCGACTTTACAGGCAACCGATTTTTTATCATTATGTAGTCTCAGAGAACGACATAAAATCGCTGACATACGCACACCGTATTATTTTAAGTTGGAATTAGTAATTAGATATACGCATTCCAAGCGGTCCGTTTATTTGCTTTTAAAACTTTAATAGCCGGCAAAGTGCATGGTTTAACTAAGCAATATTTTCTACTGATTTCGATGATTCATGGTATATGATATTCTTACCGAAAAACAAATAAACTGTCGTTACTATAATTAAAATAAGAATAAATAAAATTTCTTTTGTAAATACTATTTATTTAATTAAAATCATTTTCCCTACTTTTCATCTCTTGTTTCGAATGGACACTTTTGGTCAATTACGTTAAAAAACAATTATTTAATTCATGTCTGTGAAAACGAAAATACAAATTATACAACCCTGAATCTTGCTTGTGTTAATCGTGGCATCGCTGCGCTTCTATCGTCCTTAAGAAATACATGGCCCTATCTCCGCAATGTTATTTTCTTAACGTGGAACGCTGTATAGTACATTCGTACAGTGGTGCCGGCGTTTTTCTAAAATGCGTATTACTAACGAAAGATTGGTTGGTTCATTGTGTACGTGTGGTTCATTGTTGAACACATGACCCTATGGTAACGTGTTAGTTATGTTTAGTTATTTTTATGAAAAAACTGTTACCTATGTGTAAATTGTTATTTAGATTGCCCGTGTGCTGGAGATATTAAGTCGAGTTATGTGGACGAAAAAGCCAACATGACAAGAATTTTTGAACCTAGAGCTACAAATGGACAGATCTTCCCATGGAACAATATACGTCTTCCTACCTCCTTGAGACCACACCGCTACAATTTGACAATTCATCCAAATTTAACAACCCTTGAAGTTAGAAGTAAGTACAATAGCTAATTATATTATAATACATTAGTACTAATAAATTCCAACTTCTTTTTCAACAATACAATCCACGTTCTCATATATCGAGGTTTTACAAGAAAGTAACGTTACCCCACTTCCATGGCCTTCTCAATTCCCATACTCATCGCCAATGGAAGATGTGGTATATAATTGGCACCTAACTCTAATTTATTCTAACCACCAAACTGCCTATTAAATTTTAATCTTATAAATTATTTAATAATTTTGATTTCTTAATTACAAACTCACTAATATCGTCCAGTTTTAGTGTGATATCGTTCAGACCAACCAATGGGTGGTTTGAGCAACGATTAAATATTTTACGATAACCAATTATTGCGCTGACAATCGATTTAAAGGAACAATTGCTTTGTAATTTTTGGCCGTATAGTCATGATGGTATGCTTCTGTATTTTTTTCTTTAATTTTTTTCTGGATTTTTATTTAATTTGTAAAGATAAAATTAAATTGGATACGATGATTAGTTTTTTTTTAGAATAGTTTCTTCTTTTTTCTTGATGTGCCTATCCGTTACGAATGTTGGCGATCATCGTGGCAATCTTTATCTTATCTGCAGCAGGGCGGAAAAGCTGAAAAAAGAATAGTTTCAGTGAGTTGTTTCACTATTCTGTAAGTGTTTGTGTCCAGTAACTCTTTAATTTTATTATTGTAATTAATGGTTTTAGGGCTACAATTATATTACTTTTATGTGTGGGTAAAAGAAAATGTTCTTGTACACTTGTCTACCTGGGAAAAATCATTGCTTTCGCGTAAAAATCTTATGCAGATATTTGAAGGTTCTAAAAGGTATATAAGGGGTAGCTAATAAAAAAAGTCTTGAAAAAACAATTTGAAAAAGAACTGACTTTTTAGCTTATAAACAATTATAATAACTTTAACATTTTTTTATGCCATACACTTTTTAGTAGGCTCAATGAAAAGCTGATGAAAAAGTACACTTTTCAAAAAAAAAAGCCTTCCATGACCAATAGGAAACAAGATAGCATTTTTTTCTAAAAATCATATTTTCATTATTTTTCAACTTTAAGAGCTGAGTATATTATCAGTATATACTGAGAAGAAGTAAAAAGTTATAACCCGTTAAAAGGATTATATTTTGTAGATCACCCCTCCACTTTTCGGTGGCGGTATTTTACGAGTACCACCAATTTAACGGGTTATAACTAATCTTCATTTAGAATCCTTTCAATATTCACCTCTTAATGTTAATAAACACTGGAAGTATTATTTTAAGAATAAAACGCCATGATCTTAGGAATAAAATTCTATCTTCGTTCCTATTGGTCATAGAAGGTTGTTTTTTTTTTGAAAAGTGTGTTTTTACCAGCTTTTGATTGAACCTCCATATAAGCGTGTGGCATAAACGATATCAAAGTTATTATAAATGTTTATAAGCTAAAAAGTCAGCCCTTTTTCAAACTGTTTTTTAATAAAAAATTTAATAAAATGTTAAAGTTTTTTTAATATAACCTAAAACTGAAGCTTCAAAGAATCGATTGAGATTTACAAAATACCTGTAGTATCACTGTTTGGGCAAGTACAGTTGTTTAAATAATCGCTCTCCGAGAAAAACAGATTAAACAACTTATAAACTATTTGCTATATCTGGGTGATATTTAGCACATTTTAATAATTCATTAATTGCCATAATTTCAAGTAGCTATATTACATATCGTTATGCAAAAAACAAAGTTATTAACATTTATAAATTACTGCAAAATTAATGTTTTTTTGCAACTATCTCCATCTACTCTCAAAATTACATAACTTTTTAGGCCTACATCTTTTATTCGTTTTTATTCGAAACGTTTTATAAGCAAACATTTTTTTTACACTTTTTAAGATTAACAAAAAAAAATTAAGCAGAACCTTAATATCTGTATAAGATTATTATGTGATTTTTTCACAGTTTTCGCATTAGACTGGTCTACATCGATTAAAAAAAACTGAAAAAATCCTATACAGGTATTTAAGGGTTCTAAAAACTATATGAGGGGTAGCTGATAATTATGTGAAGACGTACTGCTAATTTAGCATTGTTTTTTATTATAAATAATTAAACAATAGTAAAAAGTTGTAGACCATAAAAAGTTCTTTAATATTGAGAGGTTTAAAATTAAAATGCATAAAGAATTGACCGAGATAATTTCAAAAAACCCTTATTTTTGAATTAATTTATAAATGTTAATGACATGACAAGATCGTTTTTACCTTGTTTAGGCCTGGGCCTCTTCAAGGAATGGGTTACTCCTTTTTTTTTTTCTCGGAGTAGTGGGGGTGTGGTAAACGGCAATCGCGTGAAATGTTGTAGAGAAGTAGTGGACTACTTCTCTACAACATATTGTGTGAGCGATCTAAGAAGATCCAGAAACGCACAAGATGAAGTGGGAGCTGCCAAGCATGCCAATTTAGGTACTTCAGGGGTTACCAGCCAAGGTTTAGCTGGAGGAAATGGAACTTTTCTAAAGGGAAGCCTGGTGAGTATTTGCCCCCTATGATTGCAAGCTGTCTTTAATGTTCGTTTGGCTCTGTTGTTCGAGCCAGCTATGGTTCTTAGGACATACTTCCTGCTGAGGGTTAGGATTCTGTCCTTTATTGGTGTTATATTGGCTAATGTGTGTATGTGGGCTGATGGATACGACCAGTCCTTCCTCATACAGTATCTTAAGATAAGACCTTCGGTGGCCATGATGGCATTGAGTTGGTGTGTCTTGAGGGAGATATGGACGCATGCCTTGTATTCGACTATCGGTCTGATGAAAGTTTTATATGTATGCAACAAAGTTTTAGAAGATGTCCCGCCCAGTTTGCCAGACAGCACTTTCAGGATGTTAAACCTCTGCCTCATCCTATCTAAGGTTTCCTGAACGTTAGCTTTCCAGTTGAGAGTCCTTGTAAAGCGAACTCCCAAGTAGAGAACTGAGGTTCTGAAGAAGAGGTCTTCTCCCAAAAGTGATATCCGACCCCGGACATCGCGACAATATGGAGATTTAAAAAGTATTGCTTGGGTTTTGGAGGGATTTATGGTCACTCTCCATTTGTTGCACCAATTTATTACTCTGTCTAGGTAATGTTGCGACCGTTCGAATACAGACCGTTGCTGTCCACGCTCCCTGTGAGAGCCCGAGGTAAGGATGGCCGTATCATCAGCGAATAGGAGGAGAGACTCTGATCCTTGCTGTGGGCGGGGAATGTCACTGTTGTAAACTGTGTATAAAATTGGAGCAATTGGATACAATTGTATAAAATAGGATTTACAACATGTGAATGTCAATGTTTTAAACTGTGTATAAATGTTAATGGGGCCCTAATGTTAAGGGCCTGCGTAGCGCAAGCGGTAGGATGTTTGCCTCGCAAGCCGGTGGATCGGAGTTCGAATCCTACCGCCGGCAAGAACATCTAGACATTTTAAAAATGTCTATAGGCCCCAGGTCGACTCAGCCTGAATAAAAATGAGTACCTTGGGTAAAACCAGGGGTAACAATAGACGGTTGAAGCGTAGCACTGGCCATGTTACCTTCCTTGTATACCGTAGGCCCTAGATATAGCAGACTACCCTGCTATACTCCCAAAGCCGCGACAGCGGTATAAAACGGGAGACTATTAATATTATTGTAAATGTTAATAATTTTTTTTTTTGTATAATGACATGTAATGTAACTATTGAAAATTGTGGCAGTTAATGAGTTATATATATATATATATATATATATATATATATATATATATATATATATATATAAAGTATGCTAAATTTCAAACGGATCGACCAAACAGCTTATAAGTTACTCAATTTGTTTATCCCGGAAAGCGATTATTTAAACAACTGTACTTACCCAAACAGTCACCCTAGAGGTATTTTGTAAATCGTAATCGATTCTTTGAGGCTTCGTTTTTAAGGTATATTAAAAAAATGTATGAAATTGTATGAAAACAGTTTTAAAAAAGGATGACTTTTTAGCTTATAAACATTTATAATAACTTTTAACATTTTTTATGTCATACACTTGTATGTAGGCTCAAGCTGGGGAAAACACACTTTTCAAAAAATCAAAACCCTCTGTGACCAGTAGGAAACCAGATAGCATTTTTTTTCTTAAAACCATATTTCCATTATTTATTAATATTAAGAGCTAAACCTTGAACAAACTGTAAAAAGAGATATATATTTTATGATTCAACTAATAGATGTCATACACAGTGAAGATGTAAAAGTTATAACCCCTTAAAATCATGGTACTTGTAAAATCCCACCACTGAAAAGTGGAGGGGAGAACTGTCCGCTGCAATATCTCAGCTTGTGTCTTATTGTTGGTCATAGAAGGTTCTGTTTTTGTTTGGAAAGTAAGCTTTTTCATCAGCTTTTCATTGAGCCTACTTACAACTGTGTGGCATAAAAAAATATCAAAGTTATTATTAATGATTAGAAGCTAATAAGTCAACCCTTTTTGAAACTTTTTTAATAACAAATTTAAAAAAATATTGAAGCTTTTGTAATAAACCTTTTAAATGAACCCTAAAAGAAACGATTGCGATTTATAAAATACCTCTAGAGTGAATATTTAGGTAAGCACAGTTGTTTAAATAAACGCTCTCTGGGATAAAGCAATTGAATAACTTATAAACTATTTGGTCGATCTGTTTGAAATTTGGGATACTTTAATAATGCATTAAGTGCCACAGTTTTTAGTAGCTATATTACATGTATTTATGCAAAATACCTTGGACAGACAAAGTGACAAATAGTGAAGTTCTTCGAAGAATGAACAAAGAACGGGAGCTGTTAATCACCATCAAGAGAAGAAAGTTGGAATATTTTGGTCATGTGATGAGAGGGAAAAAGTACCGATTGCTCCAGTTAATTATCCAAGGAAAGATTCAGGGCAAACGAAGCGTGGGGAGACGACGTATATCTTAGCTGCGCAATTTAAGAGACTGGTTCCAGTGCACATCTAACCAATTATTTAGAGCAACAGCTTCAAAGATACGAATAGCAATGATGATTGCCAAACTCCGTAGTGGAGAGGGCACTTGAAGTAGAAGAAGATGCAAAAAACAAAGCTATTATTATTCATACATTAGTGCAAAAGTTAGTGTTGTTTGTAATTATCTGGGTCAATTGTTATGTATTTTATTTTTGAACCAACATAAAGAACTTTTCATGATCTACAACTTTTATTTGAAACATTTTTTTCTAGAATGTACAATAAACTTTTTATAGCCAAAGAACTATGTTTTTTACTCTAAAAGATTGTTAAAAAAAACAGAACAAAATCAGCTGTACGTCTTCACGGATGTTTCATCAGATACACCTTTTAGAACCTTCAAATATCTAAAAAAGATTTTTTTAACTTTTTTTCTTCATTGACTGGAGTACTGCTAGCATTTAGTTATTCAACTGCTCTGTTTTTTGGGCATGCGAAATTTCTTTTAGCTGCTTTAGTTCTTCATAGTATTCTTCCAGATTTTGACTGCGATACTTTACGGTAATTCTCAAATCATGGAATTGATGTTCTCAACTTTGACAAATTAATTAATATTTAAATGGGAATAAGCCACAATTAAAGGTTAAAATACATTTATTGACGTTTCAATTTCCACTTCGGAAATCGTTCTCAAAATACAAACATTAGTAAATTAAACAAATTTTGTTTTTGTTACTTAGTGAAAAATTCTTCTAATAATTTAATTTTATCTGACTCATCTATATTGACAATTCAGACATACATTATACATTTTAAAGTAGACGACTTTAAAATGATATTGCCAATATTGTTGAGTTGCGTTCCTGGGACGACTTTACTTATAAGATAGTTCATTCGATTACATGAAATCAACTTTAACGTGAGAATATCCGTCAGAAAAAATCATAACATATAATTCGTCTTTAAAAAGACAAATACATGCCATGATGACAGTAAAATTCTCCCGTTAGTGATTCCATAGTAAATTATGAGGGAAAAACCAGGAAAAAACCTCATAATACTATCCCGACATGGTAAGTATTTGATCTTGCATTTAGTTTACCTTCAATAAATACCAAATTCCGATTTTATATGTTTGTTATTTAAAAAATATAAATGATGTATTCTCTATATGTTACTGACTTACCAATACTGGTATTTTCCTTTTAATAACTTCCTCTTTCAATATGGGTAACCAGATCCTACTACATTCTGCCGAGGAATTCGCGACGCAATTGGTCTCATTTAGCATAATTAGAGCCGCTTCTTTGATTTTTCTCTTTTATGCTAATTATGCTAAATGAGACCAATTGCGTCGCGAATAAAGCAATTAAATCATAAATTAAAACTTTGAAGTAAATTTCAGTTCAAGTTTTTAGTTTTCTTCTGTTAATGCCGGTGTAATTGGCCATGACAAAATCGGATTCCAAAAATTAATTTTTTCTTCCGGGATGTATACCAATGTTTTCTTCAGGTCTTCCATTTTCTTGTTGTTAATTGGAAGTACAATTGAATATGCTCTTCTAGTAGGAGCCTGAATTGGCTGTACTGTATTCCGTAGTTTGAATTCATCCATTATGAAGCCGGCGATGTTCATCTTACATTGAACCGTGTTAGGATTCTTTCCTTAAAGTTTTCAAGCTGACCCACCGAACTTTGTATAACCTTAAAATTATATAATGTATTAAAGTTTAATAAGATGCTCTCTCGAGTCCGGTCGAGGCGTCAATAGCGACTTTACCATTTCCAATATCTAACATCTGCGTCAAAAACACAATTTCACTTTGATCTTATTTAAAAGTAAAACACTTGCATGATATTTGTCAATTGGAGAATCTTCAAATACCGCAACAAATTTGATGATATTAGGCATGCGTTTAGTCTATCGGCAGCAGGTAATTGGGGAATAATTTTTAAATAGGAAACAGTTTGATGGATCCATCGAAAATGTTTTTAATGGCCACGAATATCATTTTATCCAGTTCTGTCCAGTTCCTGTCATGCCCTCTTGTAGGCCAATGTACATTCATCCCAAACGAATAATTGGCATACCTGTAAATTCTTCGCAATTGCTCTATTTTTGGCGATGTTGCAATCTGGTTTGATTAATTTGTATGTTTAATGGTAATTTCAAGACAAAATTTGTAATTCGTTCACCTTCCAATAAAGTTACAGATATTCCAGATGAAGCCAACGCTAAGCTACTACGATCAGATCCTTGCGAATAAAAATAAAATTGTCTTGTTCTGTCCATCATTAGCATCAATAAAGTAAATTCGATCAGATCAAATGTTCACAGTTTTTATCAAAGTAACATACGCAATACTTTGTTGTTGATTCAATAATTGTAGAAAATGTCTATGAACTATTTCCATACATGCCTTAGTATGGATCTATTGTTGTCTTTGTATTTGTTGTTCTCCTTCATAAAATCACAAATGAACTCAATGACATTTATTTACTGTCACATGTTAATGGTGCGTTATAAATTTTCTTTGAAAGATACGTCGTAAGGTAGATAAAAAAACTATGTCTTAATAATAAACTAAAATAAAAAAATAAAATGAAAGACAGACCAAACAATTGATTTAGCATGCTGCGGTCTGTCAATATTAGTAAAATTTAAAATTTAATTTTATTATATTTCATTTTATTGAATTTTATTTTGTTCTACTTTATTCGATTTTATTTTAGTTTAATTTAAAAATTAAAATTAAAATGTTTTCTAATGGATTTTAGTGTGTTGCAATAGTCTTAAAACTAAGTGTATTTACTGGTAATATAATAGTTTGACAAATAGTTGACATTTTAAAAATTCCTCACTTACTAACTATTCTGATGTTTTGGCAGCGCTGTGGGGTTCTGACGTCGTAAATCTTGAATGACGTGCAAGCACCTTTATATGAAAAATGCTTTATAATGCATATCTTAAAATATTGAAGAATCATTAGAAATATAGCTAGTTTAGCTGGCACAAATGATGAAGAAATAGAGTTGTTAGAAATATTTATGAATATTACCTTTATAACGTTAAACAACAATCATGAAGATTTACTAATTGACAATAATAATAATACTAAAAACAATATTCATTAAATAAAACAAAACATACAAAAATTTTGATCAAATATGTATAGAGAATACATCATTTATATTTTTTAAATAACAAACATATAAAATCGGAATTTGGTATTTATTGAAGGTAAACTAAATGCAAGATCAAATACTTACCATGTCGGGATAGTATTATGAGGTTTTTTCCTGGTTTTTCCCTCATAATTTACTATGGAATCACTAACGGGAGAATTTTACTGTCATCATGGCATGTATTTGTCTTTTTAAAGACGAATTACATGTTATGATTTTTTTTGACGGATATTCTCACGTTAAAGTTGATTTCATGTAATCGAATGAACTATCTTATAAGTAAAGTCGTCCCAGGAACGCAACTCAACAATATTGGCAATATCATTTTAAAGTCGTCTACTTTAAAATGTATAATGTATGTCTGAATTGTCAATATAGATGAGTCAGATAAAATTAAATTATTAGAAGAATTTTTCACTAAGTAACAAAAACAAAATTTGTTTAATTTACTAATGTTTGTATTTTGAGAACGATTTCCGAAGTGGAAATTGAAACGTCAATAAATGTATTTTAACCTTTAATTGTGGCTTATTCCCATTTAAATATTAATTAATTTAAAATGCCACAAGAAAATAGCTTCAGAACAACTTTGACAAACTTTCAAAATTTTTTTCTTCCTCTCTGTTGAGAATACTACTGTAATTTCCATAATTTTGGCAATTAGAAATTCGATTTTATCCCAATCATTCCAAAATATCGATTTTCTTGACTATATGTTAAGTACCATAAGTATCTGTTTGAACACTGGCTTGATGGATGCGTTCACATTGAGATGCAGATTCCATACGGTTCTGTGAACATATAAGGCCACCAGAAAGGCAGTAAAATGTCTATGTTTAATCTAGAACCCTCTGGTTGCTCTCTTTCTTCTTGGGTATTCCGATATACAAGGAAATAAGCAAGAATACTATCATCATCATCATCATTAGCCGTTTTGAGTACACTGCTGAACATAGGCCTCTCGTGAATAATTCCATTGTATCCGATCTTTAGCACCTTGAATCCAGTTGTACTGGATGAGCATGATGTCGTCTGACTACCTTGTTGGAGGACGTCCTCGATTACGATAAGAATCATGTCTAGATCTCCATTCTAAAATTTTCTTGGTCCATCTTCAATCTCTAACAATGGCAAAAATTCCTGCCCAGTTTCATTTCAGCGTTGCAATTATTTTAATGGCGTTCGTAACACCAGATTTTCTCCTAACTAAACACATCAAAAATGTTTAGAGAACACAAAGGTTTTTCTCATATACAACTCAATTTTGATGGGATTTTAAAAAGTGGCATACCGTTATAATTCTTGATTAGTCAGCAATAAAATCAGCTTAATTTTAGTGCACTATGATTTCTTTATGATGAAATAATCAAAGAAAGGTTAAGAAATGTACTAATTTAATGGACATTTTTAACATAAAAGTCAATATAAAACATAATTACAGCTTAATTACAGCTTGACACCTTCATGGCGTGCTTGAAACTAAATTATCAACTTCGTTTTGAGGCAATAGGATCCATTTCTGTTTAAGAAGGATAAACATTGGATAAACATTGTGCAGATGAATAGCATTCTGTATCTGAAGTATATTCCATACATACTCCACTGTAGTCAAATAAATTTATCCAAATTTAGGTTATCTTTTACGCGATTACATTCTCTATTTAGATAAATAAATCCTAAAAATACTTTAAGCTTTATATAATTGTAGGTCAGGTCTCCATCGAATTCCAAGCAGAAAAAGAAACCAACTTTATCGTACTTCATTGTAAAAATCTCACCATTCTAGACAAAATCATTCAGGATAGGCACGGAAACAATTTGACTATAATTAAAATGTTAGAATACTTAGGTGGGCAACAGTTGTACATAGAAATTAGAGAGAAATTTAAAAAGAGGCATAATTATGTTTTGAGAATTCGATACAATTCAAAATTAAACCGAGAGTCCGAAGGATTTTATATTTCAAGTTATAATACAAAGAACGGAGAGAGAAAGTAAGTATTATTCCTGTGTTATAATTATGTACTGTACTGTTATTTAATTTTATTTACAGTCTTTTAACACTAACATTAAAAACACAATTAATTTATAACATTTATTTACTGAACGCTACAAATATATTTATTAGACTATCCTTTATAATTGTAATTTCTCTTATGTATTGGTGCGCCTATGCTTCCGTGTCCCGGACAGAACATAGAACCAATCTATCAATACTGGAAGAGCTTCATATAAAAGACAGGCTATTAAATAAAATAAACCGAGCATACCTAATTTTCTTTGGCCATAAAGCTAGAAGAACGGGGACCATGGAACTATTGATAGTAGAAAAAAAGTAGAAGGTAGAAGACCAAGAAAATGATCTCCAACACCATGGCAGACCAAACGAAGAAGACTCTGGTGGGAAAATCTTTACATGAAGCTATCCATATGGCACAGGATCGCAGCCAATGGAGGCTGCAAGTTAATAATATGTAGAGTGTCACCACGCCCTGACCAAGGGCTCAATGAATCAGGAGGATGCTTCCAGAAATCTCTCGATGCCGTTAAATCTTGCTTTGAATCGTTCTACTAGTTTCTAGACTGCAGTTGGACACGTGCACTCATAATCGTCGATTCGAGTGTCTTATATCATGGGCGTAGCAATGGCGGGTACATACAATTGGTAAAGCTTATTTTTATGAATGCCTTCATATGAGTCCCGTTCTTACTCAATCAACCGTAGCTCTACAACAAATTGATCCTCTTAAAGGATCTGTTTCCATTTGTTCCTATTTTTTGCCTTGGTTTTACAGTTTTATAAGAGTCCCGTTATACTTATACATTTCCAAATGTGTAGGATTATATGTGAGAAAGTTATAAAAGTATTTCAGGATATAACCAATAAAAAAGACATCTTACAATTATGCAATCCATGAAAACCTTGTTTGACCAAGAATCATTATCACTGTTAATAGCTTTTGGAAATACTACTAGAATATTTCAAGCGAAATTACTAATAATAGATCGTTATGTACAAGAGTGTAAAAAAATGCCTCAATTTAGTCAAAAGATTTATTGCTTACGGCAGACAAACTGCACTAAAGTCTACGAGTATGTAGTATATAACTTGAAGTGGTTGAAACGACAAACAGTCGGTTAAACAATTGGCGAAGCACAACAAACTAACTTTATTATGGATGTCAGGGGCTAAAGAGTTGTTAATAGTCTTGCTAAAGACGCAGTACTAGTAGAGGAAGTTCAGTGAATATGGAATACCCATTCTTATTGTGCACTTATAAATCACAACAATAGAATAAAATTTGATAATAATAAGGATATGAATGACGAAATGCATTCACTTTATGGAGAAAAATGTTTTTGATAAATAACATGCATTCAAAAAATAACAAAAATATATTTATCATATGTCATTTTTAAGCGCCAAGAAGACTGGCGAGGAATTTGGAATATTAACAGCATTCGCACATGACACATTGAGTCCAAATCTCTCGGCTTTTACTTTTAGAAAATAATTCTTCATAGAACATACACATCATATCTGAGTTAGGGTCTTTAGAAGTCAAATAGGCTACGGGAATATCTTCGTCCGAAGAATATTGATCGTTTATTCTGGATCTTTTTCTAATTAACTTGCTAATTAACTTAATGAGTGTGAAGTTGTCATTGGATGAATCTGATGATTTTGAACTTGACGTTGTTGGCTTGCATCGTTTGCATATCTTCTTGAGCATGGACTTGATGCCATTAGGTCCTGTTGTGTCATCATCATTTCTTCTGAAAACCATTTCTTTCTGCTTCGAAGCAACTAAAGTACTTTGCTCTAATTCGTCCTTATTTGGCACGATGTGAGTATCACCGACTTGACACATTTTCTGTCACATGTTCCTTGGTTCTTTTTAAGCTGTGGTACGGGAATAATATCTGAGGGAAGGACAGTGATATTTAGGTCCTCGACTGATTCTATTCTTGCTTCGTTTTTTTTGCTAAAAAGTCTTGTTCCGAAAATATATCACGTCTAACTGCTCTAAAGCCTTTCACTGCTCTCTCTCTCTCCTGTTTGGATTTGTAAATAGGTGTTCCCGAATAATTCACAAAAGCCAAAATAAGTTATCGCTCTGTTAGTCGTTCTCATAAAAACTCTAACTTCTTTACTGTAATAAGTTTTAAAAGATCCCATTGCCGTCTTATCAAGCGGTTGCATTTTGTGTGTTCCATTAGGAGGCAAAAAAATAATGACGCAACATGTTCCTTAGCTTTCAAAAAGACATCCAAGTTTCTGGTATGAGTATGATGTCTATCAAATACCAGCAATATAGGACTGTCTTCAGTGGGTTTGGTATGTTCCAAGAAATGATCGAACCACTGGGTAAACAAGCCTGTCTGGATCCACCCAGATAAGTGAAAGGCAAAGAGAGACCCTGGTGGAGCGCCTTTTTTAAGCAGCTCGCTAGATTTTTTCCTGGGAAAATATATATATATATATATATATATATATATATATATATATATATATATATATATATTTACACGACGCTTTCTAACAAGTCAAATAATTGAGTGACATTTTCGCTATTAAATCCAACTGATCTTGCCACTGCAGTGCCTGTCGGCTTTCTTACACTGTGAGTGTTTTTATGCCATTCCAGAAAGTCATACAGCCAATCCTTGCCTACAGTTTCGTTCAAAAGGGAAAACATATGCGTTAAATTAGCGTGCAGCTGAAAAGCCATTTTACGCATGCCCCGCCTCGTGAAATCGAAATATTTCCGCTTTATTTCTAGAAGATATGTTACCAATTCACTTTCTAGGGCTGGTAGTAAGACTGGCTTTCTTCTAAGTGATGTTTTCTGAATAAAATCACCACCTTCTTACAACAGTCAAAGAGGATACATCATTTTTTTAAGCATCTATTGCTTTGCTCATATTATCGACATTCCAGGCTTGTCTTTTAGCTTTAACAAGCTTCTTATGTGCCATTATAAAGTCTGTAAAAAATGTCTACTTTATAGGTACTTCGAAGCTTCGGCTAATACGGAATATTGGGCAATATGGAATATCGGCTAATATTGAATATTCCATATTGCCCTCATCACTTAGACGTTATGTGTTCGTATACCGAGTTGATAATAATTGAATTTCCAAATATTTAGAATAGCTAATGCATGCACTGGTAGCTACAGTGTAAGTACTTGATCGCCAAAATAAATTTCTATTTTAAACTTCCAAACAATGGGAACAAATTTGCAGCGTTACCGAAACTCCGCATGCTCACCGAACAAACTTTTGTTAATAGCTTCTCCATGAAAGCAAATCGAAATAGCCGACTATGCGAGAGCAACAAAAGGTGGAGGCATGTGTTTAATACGCCAATCGTAATCGAGACAGCGCTAGCAGGATAAACGCTAACGCATATTACCCGGACTATTCTATATTCACCAAACTTCCTCTAAGTACTCTTTTTATCGGACCAGAACCATTCTGCGGTATTCAAAAAAGTCGTCTCTTGAGAGATGTCCTATAATGGGAACATTGTTCAGCGTACTGATAAAATATTTTAGGCCAACGGCAAGGAAAACGGTTATTATAACCTTCTGTTCGCTACGTATTAATATTCTTAGAACTTAAGAAAACTTAACTCAAAGTAATCACATAATGTATTCACTGGAAACTGATTACTTAGACATATTCTCTGTAAAATGGGCAAAGTAACTTGCAGGTTCTGCGAAAATGCAGAGGAAACAGCCAAATATATTGTCTGCAACTTGTGTTATATAGATAAAAGATTTTTGAGGTCGCAGTATAGAAAAGTATTCGAAGCTAAACAACCTCTTTGAGATGTGCAATTTGTACAGTTTACTTAGAAGTAGAAGTAAATTGTAAAAGTGCTTACCTATTTGAAAGTGAAAATAGAAAATAACGGACATGAAGGAAACGAAATAAATGCACAAAACTTTCAGAGAAATATGCAAGTTTGGGCATACCGGATGGTGAGGATTTCTAAATTTTTTAACTGGCTTTGATCTGGAATCTTAAAAACCATAAAGTATGCAACTAAATTATTGGAATGTCTTTATTTATTTATAATTATTTATATTTTATTTATTAATTCTTTACTAATTTATTATATTGTTCTTATTTTAATTTATTAAAAAGCACGATAATTTATATCAATTTATTTAACTAATAATACATAATTTATCTAGACGAACGTAACAATTAAATCGCGACCGCGAATCTTCTGCCAAATTAACTGTCCTCTTCCATGAAAGCTCCGTTATTATATATAAAAATACAGCCGGTCGAGAATTCAGGTGAACTCCTGATTATACTAGAAGGTAAATCCGGGTCATCGTTTCGCATCATTTCTACCTGCCAGTATCCAGACTTCAAATCCAAAGTAGAAAACAATTTACTTCCAGCCAATGTGTATAATGTGTCATCGATCCGAGGCAGAGGATAACTATCTTTCTTGGTAACGTTATTCAGCAAACGGTAATCCACACAGAACCTCGTCGTTCCGTCTTTCTTCTTAACCAGGACCACCGGAGAGACCCATGGGCTCGTAGAAGGTTCTATCACCCCGTCTTTCTTCATTTCCTGAACAATCGTTTCAGCTTCCTCTCTTTTCGCCTGTGGTAATCGTCGAGCTGTTTGACGAATTGGCTTAGCATTACCAGTATCAATTTTATGCTTAATAACGGTAGTTCTTCCCGTCTTTCCTGCTTTCGGTACGAAAATATCACGATACTGCCGAAGAAATTCCCTTAATTTCCTTTTCTCAATCTGATTCAGAGACTGTCCTGCAACTGCAACCATTTGGTCTAATTTGTCGTTGGAATTATCAGATGTTGTCGCCTGACGGATTATGGATGTCACAGGTACACAAGTTCCTACTTTTGTTTCTTTCTTTATGGTCACTGGGTAGTCGTTGACATTGATAAGTCTCACAGGAATTTCCTTAGCCGAAGTCACCAATTCCTTTCCAATTATGATTCCACGGCCAACCTCATCGTCGTGGTTCCAAGGCTCCATCATAACAGGTCTCCCTTTGTGCACAATTCCCAGTAGCCGCGCTGCTATGATCGTTTCGCTTCTCGCAGGCACGACTGTATCTTCTTTAATGGCTGCTTGCACAGTGTTGTCATTATGTGGATGGAGAAATACCTCCTCGTTGCCAACTTTGATTACCTTATTCTTAAAATCCAATTGGAATCCATGTATATTCATTACGTCCATTCCTAATATAACATCCTCTTCGATGTCAGCAACTATAACAGTATGGACAAACTTTTCTGCTCCAATTCCCAATTGTACCTGGATTTCTCCATGAATGTTGGCATTTTCACCTGTAGCGGTCCGAAGTCGCAACCTCGTTGGTAACAATTTCTTACGGCTGTTTATAACTGTCGGGCGTATAATGGTTCTGGTCGCTCCGGTATCCACCAACAACGTATGCTTTTTACCATTTATTTCTCCATCTACATATACACTATCTTCACGACATTTTAAAGAGGCTATTAGTATAAGAGGGTCTTTGGAAAAGTTCCGGGTCGAAGCTGCTCCCCTAAAGCCGACTCGTTCTGGTTTCCCTGATGGTGAGTTTCTTGATTTTATGGTCTTCGTTTTCTTGCATGTAATACTTTTCATCATATTAACGAGCTGGTCAAGTTTATCTTCATCTCCTTCCTCTTTTACAGTCCTAACTTTACTGTATCCGCCAGAGACCTGCGTAGCTGACTCGTATTCGAGGGCGGCGGATAAGACACCAACCAGCGTCTTGTGACGAGCTAATCGTAGTGTTCTCTGCATTTCATGATCACGAAGACCATCAATAAACGTTTGAACGGCCAATTTTTCCATCATGTCTTCGGGAGCTGTTGGATAAGCATATCGTACTAATCTGGCAATATCTACCTCATATTCTTGAAGAGCCTCATCTTTCTTCTGTCTACGATTTTTAAGCTGCGACTGATATACATGCTCCAAATGTTCGTGGCCGTATCGCATATTTAACCTCTTCTTGAGTTGTTCGAAATCATCGGTCTCTTCTACGGCTATGGTCTGAAGCACATCTAAGGCATCTCCTCGAAGAGCGATAGTCAGGTTTACAGCCTTTTCTTTTTCAGACCATCCATTTGCTCTTGCAGCTGATTCAAACTGTTTCATGTAGTTGTTCCATGACGATTTTCCATCGAAAGTTGGGACTTTCACATGAACAGAACCTCCACTTCCTTCAAATTTCGGCCGTATTTCTAACTTACATTTCGTCTCGTCTTCTTTTGTCTCTATTGTAATCGGGTTGTTTCCTCTCTCTGCTGTCCCTGTTTCTTCCATCTTCCTTTCCATCTCTTTCATCTTTTCTTCGGAGGCCGACATATCGGCAGCAACTTGGTTTTTTAACGAAGATATTCTATCGTCGAGGGCAGACATCTCAGAAGTTACTTTAGAAATGTTAGCTGAAACTTTACTTTCCAGAGACGAAATCTCGTTAGAAACTTTGTTTTCTAATGACGCGATGTCACCAGAAACTTTGGCTACATCAGAAGAAACTTTCGAAATATCGTCAGAAACTTTGTTCTCTAATGATGCGATGTCGCCAGAAACTTTGTTCTCTAATGATGCGATGTCACCGGAAACTTTCGAAATCGACGAGAGGACAGCATCTTCAAATATATAAGTCTCTGGATCTAGTCCTTCTTCTAGCAAAGTGTACTTTAGTCGTTGGACTAACTCAGCCTTTTTTCCGGTAGAAGCTAATTCTCTATCCTCGAGATGTCTCCTTAAATTCGTCACTGTGAGCTCATAAATCGTAGCCATTTCTACAATTTCCACTTATTCCACTTTTCTTCTGACACCACTGGAATGTCTTTATTTATTTATAATTATTTATATTTTATTTATTAATTCTTTACTAATTTATTATATTGTTCTTATTTTAATTTATTAAAAAGCACGATAATTTATATCAATTTATTTAACTAATAATACATAATTTATCTAGACGAACGTAACAATTAAATCGCGACCGCGAATCTTCTTCAAAATTAACTGTCCTCTTCCATGAAAGCTCCGTTATTATATATAAAAATACAGCCGGTCGGGAATTCAGGTGAACCCCTGATTATACTAGAAGGTAAATCCGGGTCATCGTTTCGACCGGTTTCTGGAAGCTTCCGTTCAGGTAAATTTCTGCCAGCTGATCGAAGGGTCTCGTACAATCTAAAACATATTAGTGAATAAACACATGTTTACAGGTTTTTAATATGATTCATATTTTTACGTAACATTATCCTAGTATATGTAATTATTTTTGGCTACGTTTCAATTCATTTCTGAATATAGTTAATTTTCAAAAGTGTAGCCAAGTGTTATAATACCACCAGTTATAAGAGTTACACTAAAACTAAATATTTTTTAGGTATTTGGCTACAACACACTTTGAACCAACTTTTGCTAGAACTGCCTTTCCCTGTTTCGATGAACCCCAATTTAAAGCAAAATTCAGGTTAACTGTTTTTAGAGACAGATTTCATATCAGCCTTTTTAATACTCCCGTAGTAAAAACCGATGTTTTAGGATTTTACATGGGCACTGGGTTGGTAAGTATTACAATTTTTATGGAGCAGGCCGATATTATATGCATAGAACGCTAAAAACTTACATTTTCAAAAAACAACTTCAAAGAAACTTCAAAGAAAATTCAATTCAAAAGTAACCAATATTTACTATATGTTAAGCACTCAGTTAAATAACTATAGTCTTCTTTTCTGCAAACAGACGCCAGAAATAAACGTTACCGGCAGTGTTGGGTTTCTAAGAATCACGGTCGATCAGCTTGGTCGACCCTGAGTCGCACCTCCCTGCCCTCCGTAGATCCGATGCAGCCGAGATCAGCTAAATCCCACCCCTCTCGTACGAGGACATCAGGGTGGAACCGTCCGTTACAACATAACTTCATACCTGATAACCTTCTTTCGCCAGATTCTCAGACACTCGTCATCACTGGTCAGCATCTCTATCTCGCACTCATGCGACCACCGCATCTACCTCTGGTTACTCAGGCTTCACCTTCGCATTCACTCCCATATAATCTTGGCCATCCGTATATACCTGCTTCACTCGTTTCCTTGTCCTTCGTTCCTCTATCTCTATCATTCGCGCATGTCCGCTGCCTTTACTCTATTTATCACTCGTTCACTCTCACATATACCCCTGTGTTATCGACGTCTCTACCCCTACGAGCCTAGTTCTATCTCCTCAATTCTCGCTAGGACTAAGTCTAGCTCCGGCTCTTACTTATCTTTTGTCGATAACACCTTTTTCACTTAGTTGTCGATTTTGATCCAACAAGGTCGTAACAGACACAGTCCTCTAGGCGCTTGCTACTCGCAGCAGACTAGTTCTGTCCACGCATACCAAGATCTACTTGTACACCGGTGTTTCCACCGCTGTACTCCAGACTGGTATCGAGTAGAAGACGACCGACTCTGTAGAACCCTTGTTCTTTCGGATTTGAGTCCACCGATATTGGGCATTTCCAGTCTCAGTTCTGCCTTCTCAATTCTCGCTAGTAGTAAGTCTAGCTCCCAATACAACCATAGTCTGGATTGATCTAATATGTAGCGCCGCGTGGCAGTCACGCAGGCAACACGTATTGCATGATTTGGTTGTTTGGATCACATTAAAGCAGACTACACCATTGACCACATTTATAATAATAATATAGAAAAACAACTTAAACACCTATTCAACAAATCGATTATGCGATATTTCTCATTAAAGTATACTCTATTCGGAGACATTGTCCCAGAACGAGTTTATACGCTGGAATTTTATCACCAAATGCAAAGGAACGGCTTACAATTACAAAAACAAATAATTAGATTGCATGGAAAAAATTTTGACAAAAGGGTTGAAGAATTATTTAAATAATGAAAATTATTTGTATTGGTTCACTTTCATAAAGATAAATTACAAAATATTGGTTTTTGATATGTTTTAAATAATATTGTATCATATTTTTTAGCTTTACGATGAGTTTTTGGAAACGAACGAAATCAGTACCTATTTAGTAGCATTTGTGATATGTGACTTCAGTCAACGAAACAAACAAACTGAAAGCGGTGTGTCTGTCTCCATATACACCCCTGAACCTTTTGTTTCCAGAGCTCCATTTACGCTGGAAACGACATCTTTCTTCCTCGATTATTATGAGAACTTTTTTGGAGTAGCTTTTCCTCTTCCAAAACTAGGTAAGTTTATTAACAACTTAAAAACATGATATTTCTCTGCCAATAGCAGAAATCTTGTTTTTGTTTTCATGCATCATAACGTTATGTTTGGTGCTCTAAACACCAAATTTACTATGGGAATAACTACAGCACATATACTTTTTATATAATCTGCATTTAATCAAAAAACGATATTATTACGGTAACAACTACAAAAAAATTATACAAGTACTATGTTCTACAGTAAAAAATATCAAAAGAAATCAACTATCTGTATAATCATCTTATTAAGGAATTAGCGAATTAATAGTGATCTGTTATTTATTTTTATTTTATTTAGTCATTTAACACTAGCACTAAAATACCCACCTAATTTATCATATATATATTTATTACTTGACACGACAAATTTACATCTTAGACTGCCTCTTACAATTTTAATTTCTCCTATATATGTATATTGTATGCCTATGCCTCTTGAAATGTCTCGATCTTGCTTCGAGTTGTTCCACATAAGTCCCGACTGGACGTAACGTCAGTATCGTAAAATCTAGAGCAGCATCGATGAACACTTGCTTTAACTTTAACACGGAGCTTCTAGAGGGTCGTAGTCATTGAACGCTGTCCTGATGTTCGATCGTAGGCAAGTGGCTGGCATAATGCAAGTGTTTACGTTTTATTTTTTTAGCTACTGATTCGCTAGAAAAATTGGAGAATACGACTAAATTGATTCACTGAGGACACATTTATTTAACACATACCTAGATCTTGCGCAATGACTGTATGTTTTAGCTCTAAAAATTTAGATTTAGTCTAAAAATAGTACTCTAAAGATTAAAGTAAATTGAACTAATTATTCTATTTCAGATATTGTAGCACTTCCTGAGTTCGACTACGGGGCAATGGAGAATTGGGGACTAATTACCTACAGAGAGACTGCTATTTTTTCAAACACTAATGATAACGACACTTTTATTGCTGCTCACCAGTGGTTGATTAGTAAAATTGCACATGAACTAGCACACCAGGTTTGCTCTTTTGCGTTAAAATGTTATTCTGATTTATACCTATTTAGCTTTTAGTATCAACTTGCTGGCATTAATAATAGCTATAACTAAAAGACATGTCTTTTCTCCTTTCTCTGCTTTTAGAATATCATTTAAATTTCCTTTGCTGGAATCTAAAATCTAAGATCTATAAAATTATGATCTTGGCATTTTGGATATACAGTTAAATTTTATGATGAGTATATTATTTGTGAGGTGATAAAGCCACAGAAATTTAGATGACGACGTCACTTAGAAAGAATACCGTACACGACAACTCCAAAAGGACCCATAAACTACAATGTATCCTCAAAAAAGAGAAAAAGACGACCGACAAATAAATGGAAGCAAGAGAACGCAAAAGATATGAGAGACATGGAGTTAGAAGATTTTAGCCGTGGGCCTGCAATGGCTTTAGTGTTAATCTTCTTCTTCTTATAGGGCCGTGCACCTATAGTGCGTTGGCGAATTATCTTAAGGCCAGACGTCTGCCTTTTGCGGCATGCAAAAGATCGTCAGTGTTATTTATGCCTGTCCAGTTCTTTATGTTCTGTAGCCACGACATTTGTTTGCGACCTACTCCTCTCTTGCCTTCAATCTTTCCCTGGATGATTAGTTGAGGGATTGCGTTTTTTTTTTCAGAATGTGGCCGAGGTATCCAATTTCTCGTACCTTGATCAAATTGAGTAGTTCTCTCTCAGTATTTGCCTTTCTTAAGACTTCCTCGTTTCTCACCCTATCTGTTAATGGTATGCGGAACATTCTTCGCAACGTCCACATTTCGAAGGCCTTCAACTTATTAATGGAAGGTACTCTTAACGTCCATGTTTCCATGCCGTATAAAAATATGGACCATACATAGAATTTAACCATCCTGTAGCGGAGATTGAAGGAAAGATTGCGGTTACATAGTAGCGGTTTAAATTTGATAAAAGCTTGTCTTGCTTGTTCGGTACGGCATTTTATTTCTTGTTGAGGATCCCATTGGTCATTCATCATCATTCCCAAGTATTTAAAGGTTTTCACTTGATCGATTGGAGCATTATCTACTTGCAGTTGTATTCTTAAAAGTGCGTTTTTTCTTATTGCCATGCATTTAGTTTTTCCAGCATTTATCTTCAAGCCATATATTTTTCCTACGGTGTTTATTTTATTTAACATCAACTGCATATCATGTTCGTTGTTATTATCGCGGTGTCGTCAGCGTAACGAATGTTATTTTGTCGGGAACCCGTTTACCTTTATTCCACACTCAGAGCCTTCCAGTGCCTCTGCAAAAATGTTCTCCACATAGAGATTGAAGAGCATAGGAGACAAAATACACCCCTGTCGCAGCCCTCTTAAAATTTCAAATTCTTTTGTGTTGGTTGATTTGTTCAGTCTCACTCGTGCTTTTTGATTCCAATAGAGATTCTGGATAACTCTTATATCTTTCTCGTCAATGTTAGCGTTGTGTAGCATTTTTATCATTGCGTCATGTTTTACGGTGTCAAACGCTTTTTCATAATCGAGGAATGTTATGATGACTATATCCTTTCGTTGATCCATGCAGTTTTGTACGAGCATATTCAAGAAAGCTGCTTCACGTGTACCCAGTCCTCTCTTGAAATCAAATTGTGTCTCACTGCTTAGATCTTCCAGCTTTCTGAACATTCTTGTGTGAAGGATGCGAAGAAACACCTTAAGCAAATGGCTCATTAAACTTATCAGTCCGTGGTCTTTGCATTTTGTCGCTCTTTGTGATTTGATCATTATAAAGGTTGAATAAAGCAATCCGTTGGAATGTGGCCGGTGTTATATATGACATTGAAAATTATTTCAGCATGTCGATGTTATCATCTTTCAACAGTTTTATGGCTTCCGTAGTAATTCCATCCGGTTCAGGGGCCTTGACTAGTTTTGCTACTTTTATAGCGTACTCCACCTCGGCGCGAATAATGGGAGGACCGGATAAATTTTCCGTGGGTAGTTTCCTTGATCATTCTTCAGGCGAGTCTCATGGTGTTTCTTGTATATACTCGAAATTTCTTTAACCTTTTTATGTAGTCCAAAGCTGTCTCCCTTTTCTTGTAGTGATTCCAATTCTTCACAACGTTTTTCATCTAGCTTTCCTTTGCGTTTTTAATTCTTGCCCTTATCGTACGTTGGATTTCCTTGTATTCCTGTTGATTCTGATGTATTTTGTACTGTCTGCGTTGCTCCATTAGATCAAGTATCTCTTCCGTCATCCACTCGTTTTTGTGATTTCTTTTTATTTTACTTGCTACTACTTCGTCAGCCTCGACTATAGCTATTTTTATTTTCTCACAGGTTTCCTCTATGCAATTTCCTTGTATGTTGAGTCGTTACCATACTTTACAGTCCCCAGGTTTTTTCATTCATTTCGCCTGTCGTCAGAAAAAATAAATATTTGGATTCATCGGTGGATAATATTCTTTCCAAATTAGACCAGAGAACTAAGGATTTTCTGTGACATTCGTTGATACAGGTATCTAACAACTGCTTTTGATAAATATGGTAATAACAATATGTAATAAACAAAATATGCAAAATACTAAACTTCATTTTTTCAAGGATATTAGTATCTTTATATTATCAGCTGTGTCTCATAATTGATAAGACAAAAGACTGTTACAATACTATATTGAGAAAACAGCAGTATTAAGACATGTATCTGTTTAGTCACTTAGCCACTTAGTGAAAGAGGATAGATTAGAGTACAGATGGGAAAAGATAAGGGAATTAATAGACAACAGAGACGAAAGACAGGAAATCCCTATAATAACATTATCTGAATTGACGGAAACCTTAAAAGAGGTTAAAAACGGAAAAGCCGCAGGGCCTGGAGACATTCCCATAGAGCTGGTTAAATATGGGCCGACTGCACTTTTAGAATTAATAGTAGACCTTTTCAATAAATGTATGTGTGGAGACAAGGAAATTCCTAAAGATAGAGGGAATAAAAGAGACTGTTCCAATTATAGAGGTATTAGTGTGACGAGCTCTGTGGGCCGGTTGTACGGCATAATATTAAAGAAGAGGATTGAAAGACAGATACAAGATATTGAAGAACAAAGCGGCTTTCGTACCGGGAGATCCTGCCTTGATAATATATTTATCCTACGACAAATAATTGAAAAGCGTGTCGAAAGAAGTAGAGAGACCCATTTGGTATTTATAGACCTTGAGAAAGCATATGATAGTGTCCCGTTAAAGAAAATGTTTGAGGTCCTCGAAAGGTCCGGATTGGATTCGACGTATATCCGAGCGATATATAAATTGTACGAAAATGCAGTTAGTTGTGTAAAAATTGTAACCAGAACCTCAAATGAATTTAAAGTCACTAAAGGCCTAAAGCAAGGATGCTGTTTGTCACCGACACTCATTAAAATATACGTCCAAGAAGCATTGAGAAATTGGAGAAATAAATGTAGATTTATGGGCATCGAAGTGGGACAAGAAACTCTGTATACATTGTTGTTTGCAGATGATCAGGTGGTGGTTGCAACCGATGAGGAAGATATAAATTATATGAATCGAAAATTATTTGAGGAATATGCCAAATGGGGCTTACTGTAAACATAAGCAAAACAGAATATTTAAAAATTGGAGGAAATACCACAGATCTGAGGCTTGAAAACGCAGTCATAAAAGGCTGCAACCAGTATAAATATGTAGGAAGCATCATATCAGCAAATGGCAGAGTTAAGATAGATGTACAAAACCGAATAACCCAAGGGAAAAAATGCATCCGAATACTGAATTTATTACTGTGGTCTAATAAAATAAAGATGCATACCAAACTTCGCGTATACAGAGCAATTGTAGAACCAATTACCACATATGGTGCTGAATGTTGGACGATGACAAAGAATGAACGAGATAAAGTAGACGTTGTGGAAATGGATTATCTTAGAAGGTAATGTCGAGTATCGAGAATGGAAAGAATCAGGAATGAGGAAATACGAAACCGTACAGGAATTAGAGATACTCTTTCAGATAGAATACAAGGAAGGCAATTACAATGGTATGGTCACGTGATGAGAATGGAGGAGGAGCGGTGGCCAAAGAAAGTCTTAATGTATGTTCCGCCAGAAAGAAGGAAAAGGGGAAGACCACCAAATTCCCGGAGAAGAGAAATTACAAAAACAATGCAATCTAGAGGCTTAGAAGAGGGAGATTGGAGAGATAGGAAAAGATGGAGGCTGAAATGCGTGAAGCGGCAATCGCCGTAGGACCCCCGTTATATAATGATGATGATCTATTTAGTCACACATTGTCTTTGATTCTGTCTTCCACAGTTACAGTCAAAACGTTAGGAAGAAATAACTTCAGACAACGATCTCTAAAACCTCGAAATCAATGTACCATTATAAAAGATCTAAAAAAAATCCCCTTCTATTTCATGATGAAAAGTCCGTCAGCATCAAAAAAAATTTTAAAGAAATTACCTCAGTAGTGTAGAATAGTCCATGGGGGATTTTTAATGAGCCATGTGACCCAGCATGAATGACATATAAAACAATACTACAATATGTAATAACAGCTTTAGAAACTATGCCGTCAATTCTTATCGGTACAGGTTAGTCACAGGTAAGATAAACTTAAAACTCAAGGAGGAGGGACGTTACGGCATTTACAACTTAGATAAATAATACAAAAATAATGACCTGCGATCTAATGCCGTACAAAAATATTGGTACAAGAAACAAGGAAAATTTTTTATTTTTGGAAAACTTTTTCCCCATTTTCGGTAATTTGACATAGTCCGGTATTCATACACAAAGTTTCGGATCGGTATATAGATTATTTTTTTGCAACACCGTACATTTTGGCTTAAACAGGGATGAGAAATCTAAGGGGCAACGCTTAATTTAAACCCCCTTGCTTTGAGTGCCGATAAGAATTGGCAGCATAATTTCTAAAGTTGTTATTACATATTGTAGTATTGATTTATATGTGATTCATTCTCGGTCAAATGACCCCCTAAAAGTCTTATGTGCTTGTAGTCTAGAATGTATTTTATCTAAAATCTTTTTTAGTGGTTTGGAAACTTAGTGACAATGAAATGGTGGAACGATTATTGGTTAAATGAAGGCTTCACGACATTATTTGAATATCAAGGTGTAGATCAGTATATTCCGGAATGGAGAATGATGGAACAATTTATTATAGATAAAACCCAACCTGCCCTAGCGTTAGATGCACTAGCATGTAGTCATCCTATTTCTGCAAATGTGACCGATCCGTCTGAAATTGATGCTATTTTTGATACTATTTCTCTAAATAAGGTGAGTAAACTCTTTTGCTGTCAGACCATAACTTCTTTCGGCTATCTCGAAGAATTTTGAAGAAATTTGTCATGAGACTCCATTCAAACCGAAAATAATGTATCACTTAGATATACTGTATTAGTAAATGAAAAGAGATAATGAAAACCAAAGTACACTTAAAACACTGTACAACATTGTTCTACAAACATTTTCAGCTCCTAGCAGACATAAACCGATCAATATAAGCCGATTTACATTTCAAAATAGTTTTATTAAATACAATATTTTTATTAATTTGATCTAATACATGTTATTTCTAGGGTACTGCCGTTTTGTATATGTTGGCAAACTTTTTACACAAAGAAAATTTAGAAAATGGCCTTAACGACTATCTTATTTCCTATAAATACCAGAATGCTGAAATGAAAGAACTTTGGAATGTTTTATCAAAAAACACCAACCAAACTTTGGATGTAAAAGTAGGTAAGAGGATTTGAAGACCACAAGAGAAAAGTAAAAATGCTACAATTTTAAATTAAATTTTTAAAAAGTCCACCCGTTCAGCCAAGCAGTAGCCCAATCCTATGTATAATTGCCTTCAGGTGTTATGCTTTGAAAGGTCTGAATGATTTTTTGACGTAATTCGTCTAAATTTCCGACACTTTCGTCATGCTCATATCAGTAAATTTGTTGCTTCACATAACCCTAGACGAAAAATTCCAAAGGTGCAAGATCAGGAGAGCGAGGTGGCATTTTTATGGTACCTTTGTACTAATAACTCTATCTGGAAACATATTGTTTAAAATATCTAACACTTCCCGTGCAATGTGAGCTGGACAGCCATCTTGCTGCAACTAAATTTTATCCGTATTAATAGGTAATGCTCGAACTGGAACTGGAATTATGTGATTTCTCAGGAGATCTAGGTATTTACGACGACACAAAGCGCCCACAATGAAAAAAGAATTACGTTGTTACCTAAAATACCAGCCCAGACGTTGACTTTTTAACGGTATTGTGCTTTACAAGGAACACTTATGTGCCTATTTTCTGTAGAGTACCCTACGGTAACATATGGATTCTGATGGCCAGTTAAAGAAAAAGAAGACTCATCTGTAAGCAAGATTGTTTTCATAAAATCTTCGTCACGATTAGTGAGTTCCATCATGTCCTCAGAAAACACCATCCGTCGTTCATAATCAGCAGGGAAAATTTCCTGAGTTTTTTGCAATTTGTAGAAATGGTACTTGTTTCTTTTTAAAATATTTCGTAAAGTTCTAGCACTAATACCAGTTTCTCTTGAAATTAGGGTGCTGTTACAAGGAAAATTGATTTTAGCTAGACTACATATGGCAGTTTCACGCTGTACCCGTTCTTCATTAACTGCATGAGCTGGTTGTCATCTGGCACAGCCAGGTTTTTCAAATTTAAAAATAATGTTGTGAATTGTAGATTTTGTTGGTACAGGGCCTTCGAATGAAAACTAAAACCTACCTATTATATCGTCGACAAATTCCAAAATAATGCCATTTACTAATTTGAATTTTATGTTTAGTTGTAAAGGTTACCATTTTCCTAACTTGAAATATTAATTTCTTTATTCTGTTTTTTTGCGAATAAAACCAGAATTATTACTAATGACAAAATAAACGTACATTTAACGTTTCCGTTATCAAAAAATTAGAATTCAATCTAATGGGTGTTTCGTATATCGATACTAATTTCATATTATATTCGGTCTCTCTCTGTTATAGTAGGATCGTTTTAGCCTGTCGAATAAGTAATAAAAGTGTCTGTTCAGATTTGCCTCAGGTAGTAAGCCGTTCTCAAATTAATAATGTATTATGTTTTATAATAATTGAATATCATAATGTAAATTGAAAAACATTGAGTATGAAATATACAGGGTCATTCACGCAACATGTTGGTTAAAAGTTTTCAAATTTCTGGTCGTCAGTGATTTCTGCAAACTTGGAATAATGGGTTATGCAAAGCATTCTTCATTTTTTAAATATTTGCATTCTTCTAGCACTTCCGGTTGCACCGGAAGTCGCCATTAAGTTTCTTATTTTAAATAGAAACTGTGCTTTTTGTTATTTTTTTTTTAGAATCTACGTAAAATTCTGGATCGATTTTTATAGGGATACCATTCTCGAAAAAATAGCCGTTTTTGAGATATTTAAAGTTTTTGAAAAAATTTTCATATTACACATGCAACTTCAAAAATTAATATTGTGGTTAATATTTATGCTGAAAAAACAAAAATTCTTTTTCAGCGTGTACTAAACTTTATTTTTATTTAGGCGTAAAAAAATTTGCTGGGTGTTCAAAATTTTGTATTATATTTTTATTTTTATATATTTTATAAATATATCTATAAAAATATATATCTATATAAAACAAAGACTTATTCCTACTTCCCACACACACCTTCCCAAACCCACCGAGGTAGGTTGTCCTCCTGCGGTACAATCAGCCCCGGCTTTCCTCCGCCCCCTGGTCTTTGGAGCCAGGTCTCGACTATTCCGCGGTATCCCCCGTCAGGCAATGGGAGATTTCCGTGTATTTACATTTAAGTGGTAGGTTAGCCCATTTGGCTTTATCACTACCGGTTAAAGCAATTGTTCGGCGATCTAATGATGGTTGTGTGTGCCGTTACTTGATTTCCCTTTTCTGCACCAAGTGCAGTCGAGAGCGAGCCAGCATCGAATCCTTTCATCCGTCGTCTAATACCCAGTCATTCGTCCAGTCATGTCCTTAATCTACCTTACTTGCTAATCTAATTTTTTTGGTGCTTGCATTCAAGAGCGTCGTGCGGCGTGCCTCCGGCTCTCTCCTGCATGCGGTTTTTGTTTTATTTTTTTTTTGTTTTTTTTTTGGTGGTTGGTACCCTTTTGTGTTAATTTTTCTATCTACGTCTTAATCTATGGACAGGTATCATTACTATCTGACTCGCTATCCGATTCATCTGAATCTTCATCATTACGAATAATTAAAGGTCTTACTTCATCAATAACTTGTTCTATTTCATATGACTCTAAAATTTTTTTTTCAGTATGCTCAATACATTTCCGCCATTGTTCCTCATTGACTTGGTTTAGTGCATCTTGCCAGAGTTGTAAAACGCTGGCTTCGTCGGTGGTCTTACATGCATATTTATCATAGTAGTTTTTAGTGATGCCCCACACCAATTCAATTGGATTGTACTGGCAGTGATATGGTGGTAGTCTTAGGACCTTATGACCATATTGTAGTGCCATTTGGTCAACGACAAATTTTTTCTCAGTAATGTGTTCTTTGCACTTATTTAATAATTCAGCTTTTAAAACTAGATGTTCGTGTTCTATATTTTTCTCCGACAGCCACTTTCTTAAGTCTTCTTTTTTCCACCTGCTTGTGGGAAACTTTTCCTCCTCTCTGGTGTGATACGAAGCATTGTCTAAGACTATTAATGACGGATTTTCCAGATTTTTTAATAATTTTTCCTCAAACCAATGTTCAAAAATATCGGCGTCCATATTTCCGTGGTAATCATCAGTTTTTTTTTGTCGAAGAAAATATAAGACTAGCATTGGGTATAAAACCTTCCGTATTTCCTTCATGCAATATAATATATCTTTTGCCATTACTCGCACTAGTACTCGAATAGCATTTGGAAGAATCATCTTGCCAGGATGATTTGGTATTATTTCCTAAAATCCATGTTTCGTCAAGAAACACAAATTGTCTGGCAAATTCGGAATTCTTGTTTTTTAAATAGTTTCTTATAAATTTCCACCTTTTTCCAACAACATTGGGTAGCTCGCACAACACTTTACGATTATTGGTTTTTTTGTATCTAAAACCCATAGCTTTTAATACTTTTGATAAACTGGTCAAACCCATATCACAAAGTTCTCTGTCCTTTATGTTTTAACGATTACGATCACGATTTATAAAAAAATTGTTTTGGTAGCGCTGATTTATCCTCAAGTACTACAGCCGACCAGTTTGAGGTTCGGTACCACAAAGCAGGTAGAAAAGGGAAAGCATAACAGAGTGGCTGTAACTAGAGTCATAAATTATTTTTCGGGCGTTAATCCGAAATACGACAGGGTAAAACGACTTCACTATAATATAAACCTCATACTGTTCGTTTCGCTCTAATTATGCATGCTATATGCAGTTCAGTTTGATTACCACAACTATATTATATATATATATATATATATATATATATATATATATATATATATATATATATATATGATCGTTTTAGAGGAAGAGAGGTATAGAGGATAACTACATAAACTCGATTTAAATTAACAAATTATTTTTTAAATTCACATGACTTGAATATTTGAATTTTTTAATGCAACTTTAAAAAGTAAATAAAAAAAGATATTTTGTGATCTCTTAAATATGAGATGAATTTTGGTACTTGATGAGTTTTTCCATGAAAAACAACTTTTTCCACGACGTTGGGTATCGACATGAAAAAAATTGAGTACAAAAATCACTATATTACAAAATGTTAAAACTAAAATAGATTACCTAGTTTTTAACGGAGTTTAAACTGTGAATCTACACAATAAGTCGAAATTACTTCTTCACTCTCGCTATAAGATATTGATGACTATGGAACTGGATCTACCAAACCTTCATTCGTTGGAAGACTATTGTAGCAGGCCCAAGTTTTTTCCGGACTGGTACCACTACGGCATAAACGTACCAAGTCATTTTTTTGCGACACTTATTGGTAACATTCATGTATAGGGCTGGTCTATAGTCCAATGCCGTAAACAAAAATTCTTTTGTATTCTGAAGTGTAGTATATACTCCGCTTGTAGTTTTGCCTTTTTGTTTTAGTTTGGCGTCTTTATATTTTCTGCATAACAGACACTGATATTTTTTCGGTTTAAAGAAAGAAACATTGTAATTGTTTCAATGCATAAACTTTTGTACAAATCGTACATCTTGTTAGTTGAAAGTTTACTATCCAAATAATCTGGGTCATAAGTTGGGTCTTTAATTGTCTGAATCATTGGCTTCTTTAACAGAGTTCAAACTATTTGCTTACTTGGATCCACTTCTGTTGTTTAATATTGATGTGCTTTTTGTTTGCAACTTTTTACTCCCACTGTTTTTAAGTACGCTGTCATAGCTTTCAACCATTTTATTTTAGGTCAACTTTTCTTTTGTTTCCGTCCTCGTTAGTGAAATATTTATTTTTAGTCCACATCTCTTTGTTTGTTTGTAAATAAGACTGTTTCTTGCAATAACCCCTAAAATAATATAAAATAGTGCTGTTGAGAGAGGATCTCCTTTTTCAGTCCGATATTAATTGAGCCTTAACAACTACTCTTCAACTGCTACTATACTAGCAAGAAAAGAATATATATCTTTAATGTCATCTTAATGAGCAAAATCGAACGTCGAAGATGACTAGTTCACAAAGATTTGTGATTCACAGATATATGTAATTAACTGTTGCAGCATATCTCAAGTCAACTCAATAATATCAGCTGAAGAAGGATACTTGCATATTATCCAATCAGCACGAACTATTATACTCTATATATTATAAGACAACAGAAAAAAAAAGAAAAAACTGTGTATTACCTTTCTATTTTTAATGAAAGTTCCACATTGTAGCATTTTTACTTTTTCTCGAGTGGTCTTCATTAAAAAATTTTCGTGAAATATCTTACGTTCTTGAAAATTTCTAGGTGGTAATGGACACGTGGACGAATCAGATGGGCTTTCCACTTGTAACGTTAAAACGAGAGAATAACACTATTGTCGCCACACAAAAAAGATTTTTGGTTACAGTCGAAAAAGGAAACAATACACATCATGCACTGCCTCCTTCTGGTTATGATTATAAATGGCATATCCCTCTAACTTACTTCACTAATAATGATAGCGAAGTTAAATATGTTTGGATGAATATGACTGAAGGTAAGTATATACTGAGTACAACAATAATTTCTTTAATGATAGATACATTAGATACATTGTTTTCTAGGCCTTAGGTCTGGACTTATCTATATACTAGCATAGCATAAGTATTTTTGCTCATTTCAAACAACATTGCATATTTAAGTTAAAGACGATTTATTTTACACATTTTAAAATTAATTTCAATAAAAGAATAAAATTTTCCTCTCTTAGTTGGAATTATATAACTTGAATATGAACGAGCTCATTATCTATGTCTCATTATGTATCTGGACTTTTCCATTACTAACTGAATTTAATATTTATGGGTTTTTAAGAAAAATATTATTTTATTAGCGTAGCAAGTCTACGCTACTACCTACTTTCAAAGGTCCAATTATTTTGTCAGTTCCGGAAAGCATTTATTTAAAGTAAACGTATCGTATTTAGTATTTTTTAAGTGTTTGGTATATATTAAATTTAAATATGTCTGTTCGAAAACCGTACTGACAAACAAAAACATCGTGTCCCGCAAAAAAAAATTCAGGAAAGAGTATTTTATTGGAAAAAATCGATTTTACTTTTATAAAGACGGACATATAGAGAAGCATCAAAATACAAAAATTCGTCAAATTCCTCTTCCCGTAATTGAATGAAAATTGACTTCTTTTTGGTGCTTGAATCCGCATTTTAATAAATTGCACACAATACAGCACTCACTGTTCATTACTGTTTGCCTGGCAGCCTTGAGAGATTGTATACGGTTGCTGTAAATCTGAATTCATCTCGCAAAAACTACTGAAATTATTATAAATACAAAATACGTGAAACACGGTAAACGCTCTGTATTACAATGTGATACTTGCAATGACGTATAATAAATAAAATAGTTTATTATACGCTATTCATACGCCATTGGATACTCGAGACTGCAATACGAACTGCTCTAGTCGCCTTTAGTTCGCCCATAGTCCACAGTTTAGTGCTAAAAGATAGCACTGCTTTAGCCATATACTGTGCCTTGTCTATGTATGATAAATAATAACAATTTATTCTAATATTGCTTTGCAGGTGTAATTTCTCTGCGAACTTCATCCAAACATACAACACTACACCAGTCATTGTCCGCTGTTGCCAGTAATTGTCATTCGTAACGTAATTTAATGATTTCTTGAAAAACATACACTTAGCAAACATTTATCTTTAAATACTTGAATTATTACAAATCAATTCGAAATGTGATGTGATATGTAGTTTTAACTACTGAAAATAAATTTTAGATTTTAGGGGGCGCAATGCTTCCCTTGCATTCGTGGACAGCACGCCCTTGTTTAAGATCAACTAATCAGTCTAAATAATTTCTAGACAACTAAATTGTGAAGAGAATAAGCCAACATGTATAAGGGACGAGATTATGAGGAATTCAAAGTAGATAAAGAATAGAAAGTTTCATAAGACTTAAATAAATATGTAGATATAAATTTTGTTTATATTTACCTAACTTAGGTGACCTGCTGATACTAATATCTTATAAATAATTTATGGTATATTTTTTAGCAAAATTTGAAGTTGGCGATATAAAATGGATCAAAGCCAACGCAAACCAAACAGGTTTCTACAGGGTTATGTACGACGACGATATTTGGGCATCATTAATTAAGGTCTTAAAAACCAATCACAAGGTTTTTAGTGCCGCCGACAGAGCCAGTTTAATTGATGATGCATTCTCTTTATCCAGGTATGTTTGTATGTATTTAATATGGAGTGACTGATTTTCTGAACTACTTCGTTCAGTGCTGTTTCTGTTGATTTTCCATCTTAATATGCAAGATGGTTGCCATTGAGAGATTGATCCCTCAATGGCCCCTCCTTAATGTGTCCATCAATAATGTTTTCTATTGCCTTCCACAGAAATTATGTAAGACTGATCGGCCTGTAACATTTAGGTAGGGCGTTGTCTTATTGTCCTATTTTGTGTATGTACATCACCCATACAGTTGTCCAAGTATTCCGTATAAAACCTAGTGCTATATGCTAACCCTAAAGATCTTGGTTAGAATGGGCAAGAAGATGTATAATCCTTTTTGTAATAGGACAGGAAATGTTCCATCCTTTCCTGGAAATTTAAACGGAGCAGAGTGGTTTATAGCCCATTTGAATTCTCCGGTTTGATGTTTATTGCAGAGAATTCTGTATTCTTTCCTATGACGTTTAGGTCGTTCTAGGTTTTCAGCTTGAATCTGCTCATCAATAATAATTGTTGTTCCTGGGAAGTGGTTATGTAGTTAGAGCTCTAAGATTTCCTTTTAAGATTCGGCATAGGTGGCATCAGGACTTTTAAGTAGGCCTGGTCCCCGTTCTGGATCTTTGAAAAAATCTTGTGGATTCTAGTGATGGCAATTATATCTAAAATACTCTGGCAGAACCTTTTCCAAGATTCCCTTTTCGCTCTTCTTTGCTCTTTGTTATATTCATTATGAGTTTTCCTATATGTTTCGCAGATCCCCAACTCTTTGGCTTTATTCGATAACCTCGTTACTTCTTTTCTTAGTTTTTACAGTTTTTTGATCCACAAAGGTGTTTGTTTTGGTTTTGGTTGGGCAGTTCTCCTGGTATGATGTGAGAATTGATTCCCTGATACGATCATTGACCTCTTCAATATTTAAATATGCTTTGGTATTACTAATTGTATTTCCTATCTTTGCTTCTAAATCGGTTCGATATCCTTCCCAATTTGTGCATTTCAGGTCCCTGTAGCTAATTAAGGGTGGTTTACCTGTATATAAGGTAAAGTCAATGTGTCGGTGATCCGAGCTCGATGGCTCTTTTGATACATGCCAGGTAAAAATTTTGCTGCTAATTTGTTCAGTACCTATAGTATTATCAGAAACTTCCTTACTTTTTTATTGGTAAAGGTATGATCATTACCTTTATTGTTCAATATGTGCGCTTCCCCTAGAATATAGTTAAACAGGTAGTCATCTCGTTCATCGGTCCTTTTGCTTCCCCATACCATGTGATGTGAGATAGCATCACAGCCGATGATGATTGTCCATTCCTTCCACAGTGTTCGATTACTTTTCGAATCGCCATAGGAAGGAGATATGTTGCTGCTCTTTCACCTGAGAAGTATACATAGCATATGACTATATCCCGTCTGCTCGCTTCCTCTCTTATATAGATTTGAGCTGCAATCACATCTTCCTTGCAAAAACCTTAAAGTAAGATGCGATTAATATCATTTCTAAGTACAATAAACGCTCTGGGACTTGGGTTCCAGTAACCCAAGTCTCCTGGATTAGTGCTACATCTGTAGCTTCATTTGCCAATCTTCTGCCAATGGTGAGGAGGATTGGTCCGAGTAAATCAGGGACCACTCCTTTGAGCCCCAATGCTCCCAGGTTTTCCTTCACGCACTTCACAATGTAGCGTGAGGTGTTCTAGTCCTACTACTGAATTATCTTCGATTTGCTGTTGCTTGTCTGGGCGCCGACTTGACCCAGTTTGGCGACTAGTGCTCGAGTGTGTTGGGACCTCCTGCCCGTTTTTAAGTTTTTTTTGGCGTTGTATGTGTGTTTTTTTCATCTCTGAGATCTAATACAAGTCATTTGACTTCCAGACTATTAATATTATTATAATTATTAATACACGGGGAATTTGTAATTTATAAAACCTTCACGCTGAACCGACCATTCACTATTTTTAGAGCTGGAGTTCTCAACGTAAGTGTAGCATTAGAACTATCCTTATACTTAAATAATGAAAGGGATTATGCTCCTTGGGCAGCTGCTATAGAACACTTGAAGTCTTGGGCTCGACGATTATCTGAATCTTTAGCATATAAATCCTTTCTGAAGTATATGCGGCTCTTACTGACACCAGTTACGAAGTATGTTGGATGGAACAAGAACAAATCACATATGGAAAAGTAAGTTTTCATTATTTTTTATAATTCTATTTCTAATATTGTATTTAGAGTTTTGTTTGTAATTAAATATAAACTGTGTATATAATTCAAACATTGTAAATGTTTATTACTTTAATTTTGTAATTAGCGTCATCTGAGCTCATTATGTGACTATAATTATCGTGTCGTATAGGGTAAACTACTTGCATTTTTTCTGTATATATGTATATAAGTATTTACGAGGTATTAGATGGTTTATGTATACAGACATTTTGTTTTAGAATTATTTTGTTTTTTTTTTGTTTATTCTCATATTTGACTCAGTTAAATTAATGAGTAAAGATTTTTGAAACGAAATGCGTACGGTCCTGATTTTTCAGTCTATCGCTAAAACTACCACACACCTACCATTGTGCCGACATGAGCGGCATCGCTGCGCGCCGTAAGACCAACACTGCGTTCTAACTGTGGCTTCTACTATAATTCCAATTACTTTTAGAGAAATAGACGTTTTTCACTGATGATGATCCGATAGGATTGAAAACGTTCTAAAAATTTATAAATCCATTTTGCATAATTTTTAAAATTTTTAATAAACTTTATATTATTTTACCAAAGAATTTTTTACTTCATGGTACGTGTTCTTTTGTTTCTATTTATTTTGGAAGCTTCGTTCTCTTCCTCCTGGCTGGAATCGCTGTCTTCTTTAGTAGCTTCCATGTAGTTACTGCTTGAATAGCAGAGTGGATCATAGATCTGCTTCTTGGTTTTCTTGCATTCCTGCTGTCAAAACTTCATTTTCTACTACTACTATAGTCTTAAACAACATCCAAATTCACTAATGTAAACATATTTGAATTTGGACTTATCTCCATTGCCCTTTGGTGTGTATTTCCCTGGATTTTTTTCAGTAATCTCTGTGTTTTGTGCACTTTCACCAAACTGCAATTATTATTTTATCAACTATTGTTTTAAAACTTTCACTTCGGCCACTATCACCGCGCTCCCGAGTTTTGCTTGTACTTGGATTTTTTTGATACGTAACACACTGGATTAACCACTCCCGTAGAGATCGTCCTGCATACGACCAAAGCGTTCATGGCTGGATTACGACGATCAAAGAACAGCAAAATTACAGATAATTCCACATAGAGAAGATATCGAGTATTGAAACTTGGTAGTATATCGACGAGAGCTTTATGTCGAAAATACACGATGTGTCAAATTTAGGGCAAAAAAGTAGAGAATTTGCAAAAATATGCATCCGATATCTTCGAATTGCATCAAAAATGTTAATATTTAGTATTCTGCATGTTAAAACATGTTGGTTCGAGCTTAGAATTCCCCATCTAATCTTTGTATAAATCCTTGTATCGGTTTATTCACTTACAAAAGCAGGATAGGGGAAGTATGCCTATGATGTTACAATGTTACATTATTACAATTTTTTTTCTAGTTCAGTTGAATGTACCAATTAAGCTGGACATATAAAGGTCAAAGGGAATATGAATTTTTATAGTAAAAAATTGAAATATCAGAAATGGCAAATGGGCCATCATAGGCACATTCCTTGCCTATGATGGCATGGCTGCACAGTATAATAGAAAAAAATATGTTTAATTGGAATTTTCGCATTTCATTCAAAGAGAACAATAATACAACAAATAAAAAAAGCAACACACATTAAAACAATTAAGAACATAAATCACAATAAAATATCTTACATTTTTTATCGACCCCAGCGCATTCAGAGTGACACCAGGATTGGCACTCCTGACATTTAATCCAGCATTCTTTCGACTTTGAGAAGGAATAGAGGCCATTACAATACAAGCAAGCGACGTAGGAATCATCATCTTCAAAATTTTCGTTATCGCTCGCGGATTCCTGTTCCTCATGTCCTGTTACTCATCATTTCTCTCTATCCCTTCTTTTGCCATTCGGTATAATGTTCGTTTTTCAGGAAAAGTGTCATCTACTGATTTCAGTTCTAATCCACTGTTGTACTTAGCTTTTCCTTTAGGTTCTATCTTCTGTTTTCTTTGTCGTTTAACTTTGTTTGCCAGTTTTCTTCGTTCTACATTTTTTCTTTTTCAACAACCTTATCTTGTAATTCTTGAATTTCAGGGTGGGGCAGCGTCCATTAATTCATTATTGAACCTTTTTCTGGGAAAAATAAATGCAGGTGGTACAAAAGTACCAATTGCATTCATCGAACATACAACTGTTAAATGCTCGTACCTCGTTCCGCACTGCTCAGTGCTTCAACTTGTTTTCGTCCCTTGGTTGCAACCACTTTTTGAGGCCTTGTTTGAATAGTAGTAAGACCCGATTCATCAACGTTGAATACATTTTCGTATTGAAAGTTGTATGTATCTAAAACTGTTGCTAAAGAGATCAAATATGCTTTAATATTGTTCTTATTAAATGCTTGTGTTCGCGCGAGAGATGTATTTTCTGGTGTTCTGAGTGAAATGGTACTATTTCTTTTTAAAAAATCCCTCACCCACTTCCATCCAGCAAGACGAGTCGTTTTGTTGAATTTGTGTTTGATGTTATTTCTCTCAGCAAGTTCAAAAACTAATCGTCTCAAATTTAGCGTTGTAAGACCAAAAAATCTTGTTTCCATATCAATCACATGAGTAGCTAACTCTTGCTCAAGATGAGGAGGTAGTGTAATTCGTCGGCCACCCAAATCCCCTTTTCTTCCACCGGAGTTGTTTGCAAAACGTCTACGGAGTGTCGTAGCCGGAACATTAAAAGTTTTGGAAGCCAACAGATGTCCATCTTCTTTTCTTGGATGTGTTGAATTGCCATATTCATGTTCTCTTCCGATCACTTCTGCCTATGTTTCTTGGTAGACGCCATATTAATAAAGGCCCTGCAATAAAACCTAGCCTTTATATCTGATATCAGGAGATATTCGACTGTTTAAGGTATAACTAGATAATGACAATCCAATTTTTAAGGATTGTACTAAACCTTTAAGGATATTTCAGATATACACTTAAATTTACTATTGAAGATTTTGTGCGATTTAAAAGCTCCAAATTTGTTTTAAAAACCCTACAAAATGGTATTGTTTATCTACTTTTACCTTAATAGAAGTAAAAAGTTGAGTTTTTGAAATTTTTGCAATTATTATTCATTTTCCTTTGATGGCATATAACATGTGCACATGATGGCATACTGTGCCATCATTGGAACACATCTGCTATGCCGTCATAGGCAAGTACGCATCAGATTTAAAGCAGAGCGTTATCTTCTAGCACCACAATGGCAGAAGTTAAAATGCATTGCCTACTGAAGCTTAATACTAATCAAAATTGCATACTTACTCTGGATATTTTAACTTCAGACGAGAAGCGGCAAAAAACTGTTTGTGTTAACGTGCGTTATAATAGTTCAACACTCAACAAATCACACTTTCCGTTACAGACTTATCTGTGGAAAGTGTTAGTAACTTTCCCGTTGCAAATGAACACTGTCTATGTGCATGCCTATGCAGCCGATATCGTTCGACAGAAAACGATTTATAAATTACACGTGGTATGCCATCAAAGGCAGCATGCCATCGTAGGCATATTTCCCCTAATAAGCAAAATCCATATTATATACTAGCTACTATTATAAGATAATAATAATATATTTTATTAGTATAAATTATTTTATAACAGAAAATTATTTATTTAGAATTTTATTATTTTAGACTTTTAAGAGGACGAGTTCTATCTGCTGCCATACTGTGTGAGCTAAACGAAACCATATCCGTGGCAAAAACTCATTTTCAGAACTGGATGATACAAAACAAAACTGTAGATCCAAATTTGAAAGAAATAATCTACTCTGCAGGAGTTAAATATGGAGGGATGAATGAATGGCAATATTGCTGGAATTTTTACAAGAACTCAACAGATGGGAATGAAAAGCAAATGCTGTTAAAAGCGCTGGGGGTTGCTTCTGATCCCTGGTTATTACAAAGGTAATGATTGTAGATTGTAAGTTTTAAACGGCCGTTTGGCTATGTTGACGTTTTACACATTGCGAACTAAAAGTATAGACTCTACATCCATACTTTAGCCGAAAAGATCTAGACTTCTAAAATAGCTGATTATCCGTTAAATATATGTTTGTACCTGATCACGTTTTAAAGACATGTTCCAGTTATTCATGGCGTTGGCGAACAATTGCCCTGTATTTGCAGTATGTTTGGGTTTTTCCTTTGCATTTTCGCAAAATCTGCTTGTTGCTCTAACTACTTTACCTATTTTACAGATATTATATTTCAGGTAATTTTTTACACATTATATTATTATATTCCTTATTAATTATGTTGATTTTCCGGGATTTATTTCCGGTGGGAGGGGGGTGAAAATTATGTCATCCCTATTAATACTGCGACAGACTATTCCAGCCAAATTAAAAAAAAAAAGTAAGTTTTTACGGTCAATTTCAAATTTTTCCGAGGTTTCCCATATTTCCCGGCCGGTGAAAACTATGTAGTTATTCATATTTCGACGAACTACCCCAGGCATCTAGCTACAATGGAAGCCGAGATAATGTAAATTTTTCCTACGTGTTTTAATTTAAAGTTCCGATCTCGAAAAAAAAAAACGGAGCTGAAACAGTTATTCTCCACTTTCCTATGTCGATCTTTCGAAAGTACCTTCGTTTCGAAGGGCTGTAAGTTTCGAAAAATTGGATGAATTTTATAGCTATAAGTTTCAATATAAAGTTTAGACTTTCATTAAAAATTTGTGCAAATTTTACTTCTTTATTTTTATAAACAATGGAGATATGATTTTTTTTAAAATAGTGCCTAACTTCGTTCCTATTGGTCATAGAAGGTTTTCTTTAATGTGAGTTTTTTTACCAGCTATCCAGTGATTGTACGTACAAGTCTGTAGCTTAAAAAATATAGAAGTTATTACAATTGTTTATAAGTAAAAAACATACCCCTTTTTCAAACGTTTATTTTGTAAATAATTTCAATGAAAACGCAATATACATTTAACTTCTGAGATAGTTTAAGTCTTAAAGAATCCTATGTAATTTGCTAAATGTGTCTAGCATCATTAATAGAGCAAGTTCAATAGTTTAAATATTTAGCCTCAGGGATAAACAAATTAAATAACTTTTAAACTATTTGACCGATTGGGGGGAAACTTAGCACCCATTTAAAAGACGGTAATTCCTCGATGTTCAAATGTATTAATAATATTTTATTTTGTTCATAAAAAAAATAATAAAATTTATAAATTAGTGCAAAAAAACTGCTTTTTTGCAAATATCTCCGTAAATTATTTATCAATTTGAATTTAAAAAACGGGAAAATAAAGATATTCTTGATATAAAAAAATGATATTAATATTGTTTATGTAAAATAAAAGGGAAAAAACTTATAGAAAAAAATCAAATTGTGCCCATAAATTATTGTCTAAAAAAAAACGCAAGCTAAAAATACGAGTACTTTTTCATCTATTCGTCATCTAGTAACCACCACCTATGTCTTAAAAGCTTCAGACATCTGCGAAAAATTTTTCGACCTTTTTTTTTAACCAGACTGGGCTATATTGATATAGTTTGTAACTTTGTAAACTCAGAATTTCTTTTACGTTCTAATTTTAGAACTTTTTAGCGCATTCTTATATTATCTTAGAGCCTTTTTATAGTCCTAAAAAGTAATGATAATTATTAAAAAAGTTCTCTACGTGTTAATTAAAATTCCAAACTAGATTTGTTTCAAAATCTCATGAATATCAATTCGCATGCGCAAAAAATTAACTTCAAAAGCATAAATGTGATTGTAATATTATTTATAGGTATTTAATAGAAACTCTGGATACTAACCTAGTCAAACCCGAAGATGTCAAACTGGTTCTAGAAGTAGTAGCCGCAAATCCAGAAGGAAGACTATTGGCATGGAGACACCTAAAAGCCTATTGGCCTACAATGCACTCCCTATACGGAAATAGTACAATGTTAATGGGAAATCTCATATCAGCTGTTACAGCACACTTGTCTACACCATATGATTTTTACGAGGTATGAGATGACTCGCTTTTCTAAATAATTTTTGAATAGTTTTTAATAATTTTTTTAACTAGTGTGATTAATAGTAGTAATTAGCAATAACAAAAAACACAGATTTTGTTAACTGGTTTATATGTTATAGGTATCAACATATTTTAATGGCATGGACGTAGGATCAGCTTCAAGGGCATTAGAGCAGAGCTTAGAAATAATTCAGTTGAATATCAACTGGGTTTCGCAGAATGAGGAAGAAGTGAACAATTGGCTTCGTAAAAATTTGAAATAGATCTAGTAAATATTAACTTAAAACAGACAAAAAAGTTTTGCACCAATTCTGCGTTCGTCTCTATACTCTATGGATTTACTAGTAAGACAGAATCTTAAGTAATTATTGTTGAGTAGTGTTTTGTTTATATTTTTAGATTAAGTAACATTTCATTAAAGTTCCTTTAACTCATATACAATTAAATTAATACATTCTGTGATAAATTTTATGCAGCAACTATCTACAATCAGTATTTAATACAGTTTCTAGTTTTCCTGCTCAGAAATAACCTTCCAAAAGATATAGCTATTAGAATTAAAAGTAATTTGTTTTTCTACATTAGATATATAGAGTTTTCTTATGATGATAGTGTGTACTATGTATAGAACACTGTTTATTAAGACAGCACCTGAAAAATCGAAAACTTGTGAAGGATGCACCATGAATATGTTAACTGCCATCTCTTAAGGCATACCAATGTATGGTACTTAGCGCCTAGAAGAACTTAGGAGATCTCATAAACGACTTCTTCCTTATCTAGACCTCTACATATTGTTAAATAGTCAGGATCTTTCCATAGAACACATCATTTACATCCTTTTATAGTTAGTTTTTACTATATTTTTGTTTTTTCCTTAACATAACCAAAGTATTTAAAATATCCCAGAGATCTATTTTGGTAGACGGCTTAGATCTTATATTTATTTGTGGGCAGCAGTCGGACAAAAAAAGAAATCCAAATTGATACTAAAAAAATTAAATTTAGGAAAAAGCAAATTTAGCTAATCTGCTATCAGAGAAATAATAATAATGCTTGGATAATCATCCAAACCTTTTGAAACTTTCTGAAGTAATTTGGTAAAGAGTGGACAGACTTTTTCTTTTTGTGAACACACATTTATTACAGGTTAAGCAGTATATCTATTAGGCCAGTAAAGAAAAAAAAAGCTAAAAAAATCTTATACAGGTTTTTGAAGGTTCTAAAAGGAATGTGAGGGATAGCTGATGACAAATCCTTGAAGACGTACAGCTGATTTTGCTTTGTTTTTTTTTATCATCATCATCAGTGGCATTAAATCTCGTTATGAGCCAAAGCCTTCTTCAGAACAATCTTCCATTCGCCCCTGTCTCTAGCAACTCTTCTCCATGCTTTAACTCCGATGGATTTTAGGTCATCCTCTATGTCATCTTGATACCTAAGTTTTGGTCTTCCTCTGGCTCGTCTTCCCACTGGTCCTCTTCGGTCGAAAATTTTTCTGATCATTGCATCTTCATCTCGCCTAATTACATGTCCTATCCATCGAAGGCGTGCTAATTTAATACATTTTACAACGTCAGGTTCCCCAAAACTTCTATATAACTCAAAGTTGTAGCGCCTACGCCACAAACCCTGTTCTTGGATTCCTCCCATATATTTTACTTATTTTTCTGTCGAAACGTTTCAGAAATTCTTGGTCGTTCTGTGTAAGTGACCACGTTTCAGACCCGTATGTTAACACTGGCCTTATTAGTGTTTTATATATGGTAACTTTAATTTTTCTGGGTAGTTTTGGGGCCATATGTTTCCTCAAGCCATAATAGCACTTATTGGCAAGCACTATTCTTCTTTTAATTTCTTTGCTGACATTGTTGTCTTTGGTCAGCAGCGAGCCCAGATAGACGAAGGTGTCCACACCTTCCAGTTCCAGATCATCAATTAATAGTCTAGGTATCTGGTTGCCTGATCTAGTACAATACATATACTTGGTTTTCTGTGCGTTTATTTTTAATCCCATTCTAAGTGCAGACGCCCTTAGTGATCGAAATGCTTCGATCAGAGATTCTGTGGACCTGGCAATGATGTCTATGTCATCTGCATATCCGACCACTTGTACAGATTTATTAAAGATGGTGCCATTCGTATTAATATGGCACTCTCGAATTACTTTTTCTAGTGCAAGGTTAAATAAGAGACACGACAGTCCATCTCCCTGTCTTAGTCCATTTTTACAATGGAAGGGTCTGGAAAAGTCGTTTTGGATTCTGACTACACTCTCTACGCCTGTGAGTGTTAGTTCCGTTAGTTGAACAAGATGAAGCGGCATTTGAAATTCCACCATAGCCTATAGAAGTTTTTGTCGGTTGAATGAGTCGTATGCGGCTTTGAAATCCACGAATATGTGGTGGGTGTCGACTCCGAACTCAAGCGTTTTCTCAAGAATCTGTCTGACTGTGAAGATTTAATGCGTTGTTGATGTATTGGGTCGGAAACCGCACTGGTAGTTCCCAACTATTTGTTCAGTATAGGGGATCAATCTTCTGTACAATACGTTGGACAATACTTTATATGCCACGTTAAGTAGGGTGATGCCCCTATAATAAAAGTTACAGATCTTAAAAAGTTTAAATTAGGACCAATTGGAGGTTCATATTTAAGGCACGTTTACACGTGTCCAGTAGCTGGCGTCAGTCTACTGGCATGTCAGTGCTTGACTAGGACAGCGCTGGACAGGCAGGTTTACACGTATACAGTAGCTGATGTCAGTCTCATTGGCACGCCAGTTCCTACTTGGCAAAGTCAGACGTTTGTTGTACTCTTTACAGGTACGCCAGCGACTGCAGCGATGTGTTTACACATGTCTACAACCGTTGACGCGGTGTTCAAGGGGACGCGGACGAGAGCCACTGCATGAAAAATAGACCGCTCTCTATTCGAGACAGCACTGAACTGGCGCAAAAAAGTGTTTACATGATGCCAGCGCTCTCGTGTCAGTGCGACTGGCGCCATTTACTGGATACGTGCAAACCTGCCGTTATTTTCCTATGCCATAGGAATAGGTTGCGGGATCGGCGAATAGGCCAGCCGTCGATATGATCGTAGCGGCTGGCTCGAGTTATCTACTTGCTTGCTTACTTATCCATACATCAATTTTTTTTTGTTTTTTTTTATTATACATATTAATAATTTTAAAGAATTGATACAGGGTCGACTGACGATTTTTAAATATATAAAATTTAAAATTGCGATTAAACAGGCCGCAATAAATTGACATATATAATATATGGATTCAATGTTTTTTGTGTATATGTGATAATATCTTTAACATTGTTATGTATGCTTCCAGTTATTACCTAGTTATTTGCTTCCACTCGGACCTCTCGTGTAACAATCTCCATACACTTGTATTCATCGTTGAAATTCGTCCTCCATCATCAATCCTCCGTCATCCAATCATCTCGTTCTGAGTCTTCCGTTATTATTCTACTAATTAGGTTCTGGTTATCTACTATTTTTCAGTTTTTTTTATAGCTTTATATTTGCTAAATATTGGCAGTATAAGATTTGAAGTGATTCCAGGATATTTCAAATCCATAACTCGTGCAAATATTTGCAACTTCTGGACTATTAACTGGTTAGTTGATGTTACTAAGGAAGACCCCTCTGAAATAATATTGGGAAATTTTGGAAGCGAAGGCAGAAATGATAGAGGCAAACAACTACTGACTTTCCTTTTGGAAAACAATCTTTATCAAATGAACAGCTTCTTTAAAAAGGAAAAACACAGAAGATGGACATGGGAAAGTCCTGATGGAAAAACAAGGAACGAAATCGACTATTTCTTAACAAACAAAAAAGAATTATTTAAAGACGTAAATGTGCTAAACCAGTTCAGTACAAGCAGTGATCATAGGTTAGTAAGAGCTAAAATAACGATATCAACCGAAAAAGAAAGACTCAAAATGATAAATAAGAAACAACCAAAGAAATGGACAAAACCAACTAACATTCAGGAGTTCGAAAAATATATTGGTAATTCATTGAAAGATACCACAACAGCAGACATCAATATATTGAACAAACAAATAGTCAACACAATACAACAGGCTCAAACTAAATATTGTCCGACAAGCAAAAAAGATGAAAAACTGAGTCAACCCACGAAAACCCTTATAGAACTAAGGCAACAAATGAAAGGAGATAACACTACAAGCAAAGAAGCGATAAATCAAATAAATAAGACGATCACAAAGGCAATAAGAAAAGACATAAGAAACTACAATGTAGAAAAAACAAAACAGGCAATAGAGCAAAATAAGAACATGAAAGTTTTGAAGAGGAGCGTACAAAAGGGGAAAATAGAAATTAACAAACTGAGAAACAGCACTGGAGAAGAAACAACGAACAGAGATGAAATATTAAGAATAGTCGAAGAGTTCTACACAGAGTTATATAGATCAAGAAAAAAAGATAACAATACGGAACTTCCAATTACACTAAAAACTGGGGTATTAAACCAAGGATCAGATTTAATGTCCGATATAACAAAATCAGAAATCAAAGAAGCCCTGAAGAAAATGAAAAATAATCGAACCCCGGGTGAAGATGGAATAGTATCAGAAGCACTAAAAATTGGAGGGGATGTATTACTTAAAAAAATTAAACAACTTTTCAATATCTGCCTTCACAGCGCCAATATTCCAACAGACTGGAACAACGCTACTATGATTCTATTACACAAAGCAGGAGATAAAGCAAATTTAGAGAATTACAGAGCGATTAGCCTCCTCAGCCATATATATAAGTTGTTTACGCGAATACTAGTTAAGAGAATGGAAAGAAAATTAGAGACTTATCAACCAAGGGAACAGGCAGGATTCCGAAAAAGTTACGGAACAAATGACCATCTACAAAGTATAAAAACCCTAATAGAGAAAGCAGTGGAATACAATAAACCTCTAGTTCTAATATTTATCGATTTTCACAAAGCCTTTGACACAGTTGAGCTAAACAAAATATTACAGGCGCTTAAAGAATGCAGGCTAGATTATAGATATACTAAATTATTATACAAAATATACCTGCAGGCAACAACCACTGTCAGATTACATACTAACAGTAATCGCATAAAAATAGAACGGGGGGTTAGACAAGGAGACCCAATGTCACCTAAACTTTGTCACCCATGCTTTTAAGAATTTGGATTGGATGACAAAGGGAATAAAAATAGATGGAGAATATCTAAACAACTTACGTTTCGCCGATGATATACTTATAATAGCTGAAGATCTAGGTATGGCAAGAGAGATGGTACAGGAACTCGTTGTGGCTACAGAAAGTGTAGGTTTAAATATAAATATCTCGAAAACAAAAATCATGACCAATTTGGTACCCAACCAGAACATCAGTATTGGTGGAAAAGAAATAGAACTCGTAGATAGATATAAATACCTGGGACATGAAATTATGATTGGCAGGGATAACCAGACTCATGAACTGAAGAGAAGAATCGGCCTTGGGTGGGCAGCATTTGGAAAACTGAGAGAAACTTTTAAAAGTGAGCTGCCCACATGCCTAAAGAGAAAGGTATTTGATCAGTGCGTCCTCCCAATCTTGACGTACGGAGCAGAAACACTTACCTTAACAAAAGCAGCAGCTACCAAACTGAGAGTCACGTAGAGAAGAATGGAGCGGTCCATGTTAGGAATAACTCTGCGAGACAGAATAACCAACGAAGACATCAGGAGAAGAACCGGAGTGACTGACATCATCGAGAAGATAGATAAAATGGAGATGGGCAGGACACATAGCCAGAATGACAGATGGGCGATGGACAAAGAGGTTATTGGAATGGAGGCCAAGGGAAGACAAGAGAAGCGTCGGTCGACCACCTACAAGATGGACTGACGATTTAAGAAGACTCAATAAAAACTGGATGAGAGCGGCGCAAGATAGACGGGGTTGGAAACATGAGGAAGAGGCCTATGTTCAGCAGTGGACTCTTGAGGCTGGATGATGATGATGATGATGTTACGACTATTATGATGTATTATTATGATTGACGACAACTTGTGTTCTAATTAACTTGAAGTATTGATTTTTCATATATCACATCTTCATAGTAATAAAAATAGCTTTTTGGGTATAAAAAAAAATGAGAACTGATTTTGTGATTTTGTCACAAGGTACAATCACGTCTTATACTTTGGGACAGTGACATTTGTACCTTGGAACGAAATATGTTTATACAAGAATGTTTATTCTTTTTACTTTGTTTTAGAATAAAGGAGTGATAATTGCAACATTAAAAACATATTGTGATAAATATTATTTATTTGTGATAATACCGATAATATAATAAACTCTCACAATACTCTCTAGTCTTACCTTTTCTGTTTCGAGACTTTGTTTTTCTTGGAGAGGCCTTTGGGTAAGGTCGAACGACTTTTGGTGAGAGTATCTCTTTTAACACATTATTTGTACCTGCAGATGTAGATGGTACTGGGGATTCCGTGATAACTGGATTACTGTAATGTAAACATAGCAAGGAAATAAAGAAGGAAGGTTCCCCCCCCCCAATTGTAACAGTGGTGACCCCGATTTATTAGATTACCTTCCATTCGCTGTTGAACATTGGGCAGATTCGATGGGGCAGGTAAAGCTATATTTTCTTGAGAATCAGTGGTGTTTAACACCACGTTTGGCGCATCTGTAACAATTTCCTTATCTAGAACAGGTCTATCGGTGACAAAAGAACTAATAAACTCGTCTTCACTAAAAATATTATCATTAAATTGCCATATTCCATCCACTTTAAAACCATTTTGTATGTTAGAAGGTGTAAACACTATAGGAAAAGTAGTTTCAAAACACTCCACGATGTTATAAATAGTCAGTTTCGTTCCTGGATGATGCAAAAGCCAATGTCTGCAAGCTTTGCTGTAGTATTTCTTCAAACCGGAGAGTTTTGGGCCAGGTAGTTGGGCCAAAAACGGAGCGATCTAAGGGCTGTAGCTTGTGGCTTATATGACGAAGGAATGTAAACATGACTGCGCCGTTTTCTTTAGCAAAATTTATAATTTTAATAAACAAGTGATTCTCGTGATTGTCCATGATTAGGAGCACCTTGTTTTCCACATTGGCTCGGACATATTTTATGAAATGATTTAAAAAATCTTCAAACTTTTCAACCCATTGGGAGTAGCGAGACCCAATGTTTCTGGGGGTATGCCATTATTCATGTGGGGCTTAAACTGCACTCTTGGAAATATACAAGGAGGCACCGAATTTCCTACCGCATTGACACAGGCAATTATAGTGACGTTGCCTAATTTCGCCTAATTTCTACAACTTCCATCCAGTAAACAGCCCAGACTCTTCTACATAGTATAATATGTTTTCAAAAGTGAAATTGTGTTTAAACGGCATGTTCTGCATTTTTTAAAAGACTTTTTGAAGAAACATTAGCCTGGTTAAAAGTTGTAGCACGAGCTAAGCTGTGACTTCTGGTTTTCGCAGACTTAGATTCTGGTTTCGTTTGATAAAACAGTCATAAAACGTATTTCCAACTGCTTTATTTGTGTCCCAAGAACTTGGGTAGGCCTTTTACAAAATAACTGCATATTTATACTCCAACTTCATAAACTCGTCTTTGCAAATGTCATTGTGAAGTTTGGATGATTTCAAACAGTATTGAACTAACTCCTTTCCTCATCAGTAAACACCCTTTTCACAGCATTATTGGGACTGCACACGACTGTTGTATTCTCGCTTTCTTTGTTGATTTTCTTGACATAGATTTATCAGAGATTTTGAAATATTAAATTCTTCAGCTGTCTTTCGAATTGACCATCTTGTTACTTTGTTCCCTATTTCGTGACATCTAAAACACAAAAATAATAATAGTCGCATTAAAGTGAACTTTCCACCGATAATAATAGCTTGTACCTTGGGACAGTCACAAGGTACAAAAATATGAGTTTCCCAAGGTACAAAATTATTTTTGTACCTTTGAAATCCATCAAAAAACAACAAAATAAGTAAATACACATTAGCTGGCAAGTAAGTATGCATAATATAAAACCTCTTACCTCGAAATGTTGCACTCAAAACACTGATGAAAATAGATAAAGAAAGTAAACAGTAGCGAATTTTTGCCAATGCGCAAACCAAACATTGACTTGAATATTCAAAATGGCCGACTTTTTCGGGTACGATCGAGATGTTGGACAGTTGGACACAAAAGACCAGGAGGTTCGCTTGTGACAATTATAGCGCCAAATTTAAAGTAAATCTATCGCTGTCCCTAGGTACAAGATGCCCCAAGGTACATGGATCTCCCTTATATATTAAATACTTTGGTTTGTGCATTCGATCTATATATAGTTTAGCAACACAATACCCATATTACATTCTAATAAAACTTTTTCTGGTTTAGGAAAAAAATAGTATTACAAATATATTTACTATATTTTAATGTACATATTTTTCAAACAACTGTTGTTAATTTTCCATTTTCTTACTTTGTTACTGTAGATCAATGTGTGAATGTATTTCCTTCAATATATTTATCTGCTGAATTATATGTGATGTATATACATATTAGTGTATATTATATGTTTGTAAGTGTCTTCGGTTTGGCGTATGTATTATATGCCGTATATCTACTCTGTACCAAAGCTTTTATCGTATGTTCTCGAAATATTTAAAAATATTTAATTTAATATAAGTACTGTAGAAAAATGTGTAATATATGTTTAAGATGTTTGACCCTATTGTTGAATGAGTTCGGTAATTTAAATGTATTAACTAGCACATCTTCCTCCTTCTATTTTTTAATTGTCTTCCATTTTGTATATTGTTCGTGTACCTTCTAATCAAAGGATACAAACTAAATTGTAGATTGTAGATTATGTAAGTTAGTGTAGGCTATTTAGCCTCTCTACACATCTCAACTAAACAGATCTTTTGTATGTAATCGTAATCCAATTGGATTTTAGAATGCTAATACTTCTGGCAAAGTTGATCAGCTTTCTAGGGGCATATTCTTGATCTTCGAGGGTGTAAGAGACACTAAGAGAAAATATATGATACCTATGGTCTGATAAGTAAGCAACTTCCAAGATATACCAGATAAAATTCTCCACGTACCTTATCAGTTTCTGCATTGAATTCTAAACAAAAAAAAAAAAAAAACGAAACGAGGAACTCGTTGCTTCATGTAATGCAGATTGTGTACAAGGTGCTAAATAATACTAAAGTCAGAAAATTACTTAACTTGATTTATCTTTGTTTTGAAGTATCATGATGACGAAGAACATCACGGACCGAACAGGAACATGGATTCTACATCAACAAAAAATGGAAACGAAGAGTAATAGAAATAACTAGTATCTCGGATAGAGTAGCTAGTTAACCTTACAACTATCAAAGAGATACATGTATACAAATTAAACAAATATTCGCCCCAACGATTACTCACACTGACGAAGAAATAGAGGAACTCTACAGTAACATAACTGAAGCATTAAATAACAATAAAAGTCACTTCAAGTATTTAATTGGTGACTTTAATGTCAAAGTAGAAAAGAGAAACGGTAAGGAACAAGTCATGAAAAAGTATAGAGTCGGTGAGAGAAATGGAAGGGGAGGAAAGACTGGTTCAGATTGCACACTACCAAACATGCATATTGCAAATACATTCTTTAAGAAAAATCGAACTGAAAATAGAGTTGGGTAGCACCATATGGCACCATAAATAAATTTCAAACAGGTAGTGGCCATAGACTAATCAGAGCAAAAATTATTCTAGATGTAAAACTAGAAAGATAAAATTAATCACAAAATTAACAATAACTGATATAAATATTAACAATCTAAAAGAAAAGTCAGATCACTATCAAAGGAAAATTAATGAAAGATTACACGACCACGTCGACAGCTTTCAATTAAAATTATCCTTAAGTATAGTGCCAAAGAAATCTGAGGCCAGCAACAACAAACGAACATAGAAAACTGTCTAATAAAACCAAAATAATGCTAAAACAAAGAAGGAAAATGAAAGTAAGTAGCAGCGTACAGAGAATGCAAAAGTATTAATTAAGACATAAGAAAATATGAAAATATACATAACATAGAACTATATACAAAGCCCCTGAAATACTTGAAGAAGTAATCAGTAACCAAGAAGATGTACCAGAAGTCCTTCCAGAAAAAGTAGAATCGACAATTAGACAAATGAAAAGCGCTAAAGCAGCTGGAATAAACGGCGTAACAGTGGAACTCGCTGTGGAACATGCTGGCAATTGCTGGCGCTGGCTCGCAGTGGAACACGCTGGCAAAAAAACCTTGAAAATCTTAGCAGGCATATTTACGAACTGCCTAAGATCAAGATGCATACCAGACCACTGGAATACAACAAACATAATTTTCATTCATAAGAAAGTTAGTAAACAGGATACCAAAACTACAGACCTATAAGCCTACTACCAATAATATACAAGATATTCACAAACATCATTAATAACAGATTAACAAATGCATTAGATGCTGCATAGTCAAGAGAGCAAGCTGGCTTCAAAAGTGGATTCAGTACCCTGGATCGTATCCATACGCGTCGAGAACTAATGAGTAGAACTAAAGCATATAAAATACCGCTAGCATTAACCTTCATAGATTTCGAGTAGGCTTTCGATTCTATATATATCCCATGGCAGTATTCGAAGCTTTGACCAATCAAGGAATTGACGGACTGTACATAGAGACATGCAAATATATACAAATAAACCAAAAGCTAAAGTAAAAATTTATGAAAATGCTCCAAACTTTCCCACTACCATAAGCGTTAGACAAGGAGGTGCAATTTCACCAAATCCCTTCACTGCAACTCTAAAAAATATATTCAGCAAAATGAACTGGTACAAAAAAGGCCTATTCATTGATGGGGAATACCTTAGCCATCTAAGATTTGCAGACGATATCGTTCTAATTGCTAAAAATCCTGCAGAACTACAAGAACTGATAAGCGACCTAAAAGCAGCTAGCAATGAAGTTGGCCAAAAAATTAACTTGACAAAAACAAAAACCATGTACAATGAGCTAGTGAATCTTCAAGATGTAATAATAAACAACACTGCACTTGAGGCAGTAGATGAGTATGTATAGCTACCTGGGACAATTAATACATTAATCTGGCCCCTTACTTCCAGAAATCAACAGAAAAATGAAACTAGCTTGGACATCTTTTGGTAAAAATGAAGTTATATGCAAATCCAGGTTGCCACTCCACCTTAAGATAAAAGCATTCGATCAGTGTATACTACCAATCATGGCGTACGGCTGCGAAACTTAGACACTAAAGAAAGAGATAATAACGAAACTCAAAGTCACTCAAAGGTCAATATAGCGATGCATGCTAGGTGTAACAAAGAGAGATCGAAAAAGAATAGAATGAATCAGACAGAAAACCAAGGTCACTGATGTAATCCACTGAATTTAATCTTTAAAATGGCAGTGGGTGGGACTGACAATAGATGGTCCACTAGAATTACACTGTGGTATCCAAGAGGCGTCAAGAGACCAAGAAGACGACCAAATTTAAGATGGGACTATGACATAAGGAAACAAGCCGGTACAACATGGCATAGAAAAGCGAATATTGGACAATCGTGGGCAGAAATGAAGAATGACTATGTAAGAGAGGCTGCACCATAATCGGTAGAATATGCTGAGAATGATGATGATGATGATTATGATGATGATGATGATGATGATGATGATGATGATGATGATGATGATGATGATGATGACAGCATCGGAAAGAATTTAACGTGGGTATGCACTTTCAACGATAGAAATAGAGAGAAACATCTTCTTCTTCTGCTTCAGCCTGTATTCGTCCACTGCTGGATATAGGCCTCTTCCATTTACTTCCATTGATTTCTACTCTTGGCAATTCTCATCCACTTCTTGCCCGCCACTTGTTTGATATCGTCTGTCCACCTCTTCTGTGGTCTGCCTACTCCTCGCCTGTTCTCTCTTGGTCTTTAGTTTGTTAATCTCTGTGTCCATTTTTGACGATTATCTCGGGCAACATGTCCGATCCATTGCCACTTGAGCCTTGCTAGACGTTCTGCGACATCAGTAATCTTTGTTCTTTCACGAATGTCGATATTTCGAATCCTGTCTCTCAAACTAATCCCTAGCATGGCCCTCTCCATCGCTCTTTGGGTTGTACTGAGCTGCTCTAAGGTTTTTTTTTGTAAATGCCATGGTCTCCAATCCATTTGTAGATACAGGCAAGATACATTTGTCATAAACTCTACGTTTTAGATACATTGGTATATCTTTATTCTTCAAGATACTTGCGGAACTTGCCGAAAGCTACCCAAGACGTATGCGTCTTTTTATTTCGGCTATTTGGTTTTCTTTGCCGATTTTAATGGTATGTCCAAGATATATATTATAGTGATCTACATTTTCAAGACTGACGTTATCAATAACAATATTAGTTTGTAAATTACTCATTACTTTTGTTTTCTGAAGGTTCATTTTAAGACCTATTTTATTTGACTGCTGATTTAATTCTTTGAGCATTTGCTTCAGTTCCTTGATATCTGTACTAAATAATACTATGTCGTCCGCAAACCTCAAACGATTCAAACGTACACCATCAATGTTTAGACCTTTTTGCTCCCAGTCGAGCTGTTTGAATACATTTTCCAATGCTAAGGTAAAAATCTTTGGTGAAATAGTATCACCTTGTCTAATACCTTTACCAAGACGCATTTTTTCAGTTTTTTCGTCTTCATTGATTTTGATGTGGAATGTGGCCTGTTCATAAATATTTTTAATAAGTGTAGTGTACCGTGAGTCTATTCGAGCATCCCTCAGGGCTGACAAAAAGGACCAAGTTTCAATACTATCGAAAGCCTTGTGAAAGTCAATAAATGCCATATGTAGAGGTACGTTGTATTCTGTGGTTTTTTCTACCAGTATTTTGATGGTTTGTAAGTGATCGTTAGTACCGAGAGAAACATATTTAAAACAATATAGGGTTATTATAAGTCGGTTTCAATCGGGATACTGGGAGGAAATTTCATTTTGATCTCTGGAAACATAATGCTAGTATCTCTGTGAGTATCTCTCGCCAATTTTATAATACTAAGGAAAAAATTTTCCGTATCCGTATATATATATATATATATATATATATATATATATATATATATATATATATATATATATATATATATATATTTGTTGGTGTATAATAAAATATAAAGTCAGATACCAATTACCATATATTAATTTATAATATATTTTTTTATTCTGGGGTTAAAATAGTTTTCCACCCCGATATTCAAGAGTAGGGTCAAGTGCAGTGGTAGTACAATCTTTCATTTGGCAACAAAAACTGAGTTATACTAAAGGGTGCTATACCATTTGCTGAAGATATGTTTTTAGAAAAATAGTGTGCGCAGAGAAGTAACACAAGTTTTAGAACCGGTGTATTCTAATTTAAATAGTCAAAGAATGAGTAAATTAGTGTGGAATAGTGAACCGATTTAGTTTAATTCAGTATTGACTCTAAAAGCAACATACTTCTACTGCTTGGAAAGTTTTAAGTGCTTACTCGTAAATCCATTCTTTATGTCATTAAATGTATTAGTTCTTAAATGTTTTTATAGATTTTACCATTTAGTTCATAGGAGTAAATAATGTCCTATTTTTATACAATTAACTTCAAAATTTTTGTGTGGAACTAAAATATTTTCCGTAAAATACATAACTACAAAGTAAACTTTTTTAACGAGCACCAAAGGTTTTCTGAAATGTTTGTTTTAATATTTCAGAAGTCATTGGACATAGTTTTGTTTATTTATTTATTCCTAATAAACCAAAAATTCCTTTCATTTCTTTGTGGGTTGTTATTCTTAACTACAAAGTTGTCAAATCTAATTCCTGTAGAGATTTGTCCTGTATTCCAAGAATATCATTTAAATTGAAAAAAAAATGGAATAACTTCATTAAAAGATGTAAGGACAACAAGAGCCGACTATGTTTCAGATTATGAGTTATTATGAGTAAAACTAAGGATTAGTATTCGACACAACTATACGCCAAATACAAAAGAGGAAGTTTCACACAAACAAATTAATTGAACCCATCATATATACAGTGTGTGAGATTGCCAAAGACTTTGGAATTCCTCCTAACGCATTATCCACCTACTTGAAGAATAAATAAACAATTTTCAAGGCTGAAAGTGAGTATGGTAAAAAACGAAAAAGGTTAAGGGAGCCACATAATACAAATTTAGACAGTTGTGTTTTAAAATGGTTTAGACAAGCCAGTGATATGATCCGCGTGAGTGGTCCCCTTATAAGAAGCAAAGGTGAACAATTTGCTATTGAAATGAGGAAAAACAATTTTAAGGTGAGTACAGGATGGTTAGACGGCTTCAAAGAACGCAACAAAATTTCATTCAAATCCATTTATGGAGAAAGTGGGCCGTTAATCAGCAAGAATGGGAAAAAAATTGGAAGAGATTATTCAGGATATACGAGGCATGTTTTTTAAGAAAGTACCGTTTTGCGATTCCGCCGCCGCAGCGCTACGGTCGGCGTTCCGCGCTGGTTACCTACATCTCTTGTCTACGCACTGACGCCATTACAGTCTGATTCTTCATTGTATACTTGTTTACTCCAGTGTTTAAGATGCCACCAACAATCGTGAGTCACGCTGATTGTGAAGTACGGGCTGTTATACGATTTCTTAGTGCTAAAAGCGTAAAACCGGACAAAACATTATGAGTGATGGAATGGTAAGGAAATGGGTGAGAGCATTTAAAGATGGCCGCACAAATGTGCATGATGAAGAACGGAGTGGGCGTCCTTCGGTCGTTAATGAAAATTTGGTGCAGAAAGTGGACGAAAAGGTGAGAGAAAACAGACGCTTTACAATTTCATCATTGTCCGACTGCTTTCCTCAGTATTCTCGTAGTGTTTTGTATCGCATTGTTACCGAAAACTTGAATTACCGGAAATTGTGTTCACGTTGGGTTCCAAAAATGTTGACTGATTTGCACAAAACCCAACGTTTAGGCAGTGCATTGACTTTTCTTGAGCGGTACCACAGTGAAGGTGAAGATTTTTTAGACCAAATTGTTACTAGTGACGAAACGTGGGTGGCCTACGTCACACCAGAATCGAAACAACAATCCATGGAATGGCGCCATTCATCATCACCCAAAAGAGTGAAGTTTAAGCAAACAATTTCTGCCCGGAAAATCATGTGCACAGTTTTTTGGGACAGAAAAGGAGTATTGCTAGTGGAGTTTCTGCCTCGTAATGAGACAATCAATGCAGCGTCTTATTGTGAGACATTGAAAAATCTGCGTCGTGCAATCCAGAACAAAAGACGTGGCAAGTTGAGTAAAGGTATCGTTTTGCTGCATGACAATGCCCGTCCACATGTGGCTAATCAGACCAAAGATCTCATCAAATCATTTAAATGGGAAACTCTAGATCATCCTCCATACAGCCCTGATCTGGCGCCCAGCGACTACCATTTGTTCCAGCACTTGAAGAAACACCTGGGCGGTCAGCGTCTTCAAGACGATAACGAAGTCAAAACATTTGTGATGCAGTGGTTAACAAGTCAGAATTTTATCAGGAGGGTATTCAAAAACTGGTGCCACGTTATGACAAGTGCCTCAATATTAACGGAAATTATGTAGAAAATAAGATTAAGGTACAGGCTTTCATGTAAAAATAAAATTATTGCCATATCTTTGCACGTCTTTTTTTAATTCCAAAACGGTACTTACTTAAAAAACACGCCTCGTAGATAAATGACGAAACGGATATATTTTTAAATGCACTCCTGACAAAACACTGGCATTTAAAAACGAAAAATGTCACTGAGAAAAACTAAGCAAATAGAGAGTCACTCTCCTAATTGGTGCAAACATGGACGGATCAGAAAAGCTTCTTCTTCTTCTTCTTCAGTGCCTTATCCGGTCCGGATGTTGGCGATCATCAAGGCTATCATGATTTTGTTGATTGCTCTGCGGAGGTCATCCCAAACCATTGTCGGAGGTTTTTCAACCACGAGATACGACGGCGTCCCGTTCATCTCCTGTCAAATCAGAAAAGCTGCCTCTGGTAAATTAAATTATTAGCAGCATCATCGAACCGCCAGAACGTCTTCCAGATCTCCTGGCGAACACACTGCAAGCAACCATGCAACAAAGAAAAAACGCTTCTTCTCAGAACCATTTAACAATTGCAACAACAATCCGAATATGCCAAATAAAGCAACATTGACATAGCTACAGTTCAGGAAACACAGACTGCTAACGACTTTCAACTGAACAACCGAGGTCAAATTCCAGGATATAGATTAGTAGCCTCACTCTATCACCCACAATATGGATTGCTACCTACTGTAGAACAGACATAAAAAATTTTAACACCATATCTTCTTCTTCTTCTGGTTCCTATCCGTTTCGGATGTTGGAAATCATATTGGCAATCATGACCTTGCTCGCTGCGGCTCGAAACAGCTCCGTTGAGGATTTCTTAAACCATGTTCTTAAATTCCGCAGCCATGATATTCTCCTTCTACCGGGTCCTCGCTTACCTTTGACTTTACCTTGCAATATAGACTGCAGCAGGGAGTAACGGTGCTGATTTCTCATAACGTGTCCCAGATATTGCAATTTTATGCGTTTGATCGCAAACAAAATCTCTGGTTCCTTCTTCATTTTTTCTAGAACTTCGTTGTTCGTGATCCTTGCTGTCCATGATATTCTCAGCATTCTTCTATAAAGCCACATCTCAAATGCTTCAAGTTTTTTAATAGTGGTGTCTGTAAGCGTCCATGCCTCCGCCCCGTACAACAACACAGAGAAAACATAGCATCTCAAATGTCTCATTTTTGTATCCAGGGATATGTTGTGACTTTTGAAGATGGCGCTCATTTTGTTAAAGACCGTTCTTGCCTTTCCTATGCGGCACTTTATTTCCTGTACATTGCTCCACTGTTCGTTTATAATAATTCCCAGGTAGCAATACTGTTTTACTCGCTCTATCTGCGTCCCATTAATGTATAGATGAGCCCCATTTATATTATCCTTGCTGACAATCATTTGTTTGGTTTTGTGGGTATTAATGTTTAGTCCGTACTGTTGACTGTACTCGTTTATTCTGTCCATTAGCCTCTGAAGTCCCTCTAAACTATCTGCTATCACCATGGTGTCGTCGGCATATCTAACATTGTTTACTCTTTCACCATTTAGAAGGATGCCTTCGTCTATTCCGTAAAGAGCCTCGTTAAAAATTTTTTCTGAGTACATATTAAATATCAACGGCGATAGAATACATCCCTGTCTAACTCCGCGTAGTATTTTTATGTGATCTGTTTCTTCTCCGTTAATTTTCATGTATGCGGTCTGATTCCAGTATAGTTCTGAAATTATTCTGAGGTCTTTGTCATCCAGGTCTGCTTCTTTTAAAATGTTTATCATCTTTTGATGTTGAACTCTGTCAAATGCCTTTTCATAGTCGATCAAGCACGCGTATACGTCGCAGTTAACGTCCCTGCATCTTTGAATCAGTACCTGTACTCCGAAAAGTGCCTCTCTGGTACCCACTGCGTTAATGAAGCCGAACTGTCTGTCTGATATTTGTTCCTCGCACTTCTTATAAATTCTTCCATGGATGACTCTAAGAAACAGTTTCAACATGTGGCTCATTAGGCTGATTGTTCGATATTCTTCGCACTTTTTAGCCCCCTGTTTTTTAGGTATCGCTATGAATTCTGATTCTAGCCATTTATCAGGGATGATTCCTGTATTGTATATTTTATTGAAGACAGCCGTGATCCAATTTATTCCTTCAGCCTCCAAGAGTTTTAAAAATTCAGCTTCGATATTATCAGGCCCTACAGCTTTTCTGCTTTTCATCCGTTTTATTGCTTCTTCTACCTCGGATTTAAGTATGTCCGGGCCCGTCATCCTCTCTGAAAATGGATGCCTATAATCCGTTCTTTGATCTTGAAAAAGTGTCTCCAAATATATTCTCCATTTGTCCTTCATCTCTTGGGTGTCAATGATTAATTTTCCATTGGTGTCTATGAGTTTCATTTGTGTTCTCTTTTTAAAAGTACCCGTTATTTCTTTTACCTTTTTGTGTACATTAAAATTGTCATGCTTGGCTTGTAGTCTTTCTATTTCTTTACATTTCTCTACACATATACTCTAACACCATATACTCTTACTTATCCCAAGAAATTTTCATACTGGCAACCGTAATATACAAAATCACAACATGTAATGTATACAAACCACCGAAAGCAATATGGCCATCAGAAGTGCTTTCTTCATTCCCGCATCCATCAATATATTGTAAAGAAGACTTCAATAGTCATCACACTGCATGGGGTTATAACAAATGCAACCTTCAAGGCGAACAAATGATTTAATGGGCGGAGCTCATGCATCTTAGACTTTTACACGATGCAAAACAGAAGCTTAATTTTTTTCCGCTAGATAGAAAAAGGCTACAACCCAGATCTACCATTTATATACACCAAAGACGACTGCCATAACCATGTTATCAGAGAAGTTCTTGATAATTTCCCAAAGTCGCACCATAGGCCAATAATAACATCTATAGGCATTACTATTCAAATTATAAACTCAATTCCTCTGCCTAGACGGAACTTTCGTAAGGCAAAGTGGGATACCTATCAAGCCCAATTGGAGAACGATATCAGACATATTGAGCCTAAGGTAGAAAACTACTAAAAATGTTTCAAGCTTATAATTAGATGTGCTAAAAACACATTCTACGCGGCCTAACCAAATCTTACATTCCATGCTGGACTGAAGGATGTAAAGACATGCACGATCAATATGAGCAAACCAGAGACTCAGACGTAGGTAAACAACTTCTAGAATCTCTGAATTCTATAAGAGCCACCAGGTGGAGGGAAACTCTCGAAAAATTTCGCTTCACGCATAGCAGTCGCACTACCTGGAACCTACTCAGAAAACTAGAAACAGGCTCTAACATTCCGACAAATAACTCTTGATCACCAAAACCAGAATATATAGCGAAACGCATTGCCCTGATCTCCGAACCAGTCATAGAAAAAGTTCATAAAAGAGAAGTATGGTATCAGCTTAAAAAGATCAAAACTGCACATCAACTAAGCCTGACAATCATGAGGCAAATAGAGACCGAGGAACTTTTCCACGCACTAGACTTACTTAGTGTCGCAAAGCTGCAGAAGTTGACAAAATTTATCCCAAGTTCATAAAACAAACTGGTTCAAAAACTCGAAAGTGGCTCCAAGATAGTTACAGACAAATCGCTTTCTTAAGTGTCTGCTATAAGATTTTTGAGGGGATAATTTACGCGAGGATTTTATAATTTGTCAGCGGAAAGATTCCCGTAGAACAAGTTCTATCATATAAAAAACGACCAAAAATAAATGCTTTGGGATCCCTGAGTGAGGGGTAAACATCTGCTATTTTTATTTTTGATCTTGATGCTCTAAACAAATTAATCGATTTGCAGTGATACCAATCACGTAGATTCTTCAGCCAGGAATTCTGTTTCGGCCAACAGATGGTCTAGCTCTAGGTATTCCAGTTTTCTTGTTAGTATAGTGGTGATTACTTCTGTTTCTTTACCAACCTCACCAATACTTCTTTATTTGTAATTTTATTAGTCCATAGTTCGAAAGCCTCAATTCTTCTTTTTAAATTGCATTTTTTAATGTCCAAATCTCAGCTCCTTATAACAGTATTGAAAATATATAACATCGAATGGTATGTACTTAGTCTGATTTCCAAATTAAGATTTCTGCACGTTAGGAGTGGCTTCATTCTTATAAATGCTGATCTGGCAATTTCTATTCGCCTGTTTATTTCTGCAGTATGATCATTGGTTTCATTGATCAAAGTTCCCAAGTATGTACATACTGATATTTATCTACTTGTTTTATCACGTTACCATTTATTGTCAATATACATACTTGCAATACATTTCATACTTTAATACGTTCATTACAAATGCAGTTAGTTCCCTGTTAATTGTCGAATTTTTTATTCAATCAAGACATTACTCATCTGCACATGACTGAGAACAGATTATTGAACATGAATACTGTTAATACAACAAGTGGGTATGATTTTTATAAGCTTGGAATCGTTCTGAAAACTTAAACAAGCATTTTATTTCACCGCTATATTTTCGGTAGGTGATATTATTTACTTATATCTTTTTACTTATATTTTTTCTACCATCTTCTTGCTTTTGTTTGTCCTTTAACAAATAGATTTCATCTGTGAATGGAATACAGAATGTTAGGCAAAACTTATTACATTAACAATATGATTTAAATGTCAACGTCAACATTAAATTTACGTATGTCAACCTCTTACAAATGGAATGACAGGAGAAACATTTTAAAATAACATTTTTGTTTGTATTTGCTATTTAGCATAGTTTAAATTAATTGACATGATAAGGCAATTAAAATATAGTATTATATTCTTTAGTTAAATATATTATTAATTGAAAGGAGTGCCCGAAATCATCCATATTTAGTGAACGTTAAAATCATGTTCAATATATTTCAATAAAATTTTGTAAGAAGTGACTAAAGACGATGGATCTGGCTAAATCATTATTTGAAACTAGGAACCATGAAGGTTACGTTGGAAAAGAAGCTAACACGGTAACTATTATTTTTCAAATGTTTGGCTTTTCTTCTATTTGTTACCCTTACCACCTTTTACCCTGTTTTTAACAATCTATTTATCTGTATATCACATAATATCATTTTTGAATGGAGTCCTATCATTCATTTCTTCATTCTACTCTCTTTCTTGAGCTAGACTCAATCCAATTGCATTTAATTTTACGTCATATGGTCTCCAATATGCTATATTTTTCCACACATATATTTCTTATAGGATTTCCTATATAACTTATATTTACCTATACTGGGACAAAACTTGTTTTGTCAGGTATATAATAAAACTTTTAGTTGTTTTTGTGAGCCTATATCCATTTTCATTTAGAAGGCTCATGTTTGTGTATTATATATGTCAGTACTGGCAAATAGCATATATCTGCGTATATATTTCAGAAAAGAGAATTTGAACAGGTGATAGAACCAGATGATGTAGATGACAGTATTGCTGAAAGTTTCAGCCAAGGATTGACTGTCTCAGATACTATACTGCCTACCCCAGGAAGTCCATTTTCAGCATTGACCCCTAGCATGTGTCCACAGGATATTCTTGCAAAACAGACAGTGCCAGATGATCCAAATTCACAGCCTGAATATAGGTAAGTTTATTCATGTTAGTACAGTGGATATTTTTTTAAAAACCCCTTTTTTACTTTAGTGTTCTGTTTTTAGGTTTGATGAATTTGGATTTAGGGTAGATGAGGAAGATGGCCCAGAACAAAATTCTAATAAACTTTTAGGAATACCTTTTGTGGAAGACCCACAGCATAGGTAAATTTGTAAACAGACCATTAATGATTTTGTTATGAAGCTTTTTCTTGTGGCATTTTAATATTATTTACTATCTTTAATGGGAATTAAGGCACATGTTTCAGGTTAAAATATATTTATTTTTTCTATCTATATTTCTGAAATTTGTATTTTGACTTGCATTCAATTTTTAGGTTGCAATGGGTGGCCCATCTTGAATTTTCTCACAATAAAGAAGTTTCTAATTTAACATGGGACAAAGTTGATCTAAGATTACCAAGGACAGATAAACTTGCTTCTATGGTCAGGGCTGGTATTCCCCATTCTCTAAGACCCCAGATGTGGATGAGAATGTCTGGAGCTTTAGAAAAGAAGCAAAAGTCTGAATTATCTTACAAAGATATTGTAAAAATGTCCAGCAATGATTCATTGATGATGTCCAAACAGATTGAAAAAGACTTGTTACATATTATGCCTACAAATGCTTGTTACAGTAATATTAATAGCACAGGTATTCCAAGACTGAGAAGAATGTTAAGAGGCATTGCGTGGCTGTATCCAGAAATTGGGTAAATACAAAATATAACTCTATTTATAGCATTTTCACTTCAAAATGGTATTTTTGGGTAAAATTTTTAATAACTTCTGTTCTATTCAGACTTTGATATAGTTCTTTTTAAGTTCAGAGGTCTAATAGGTTATACTAATATTTTAGATACTGTCAAGGGATGGGAATGATTGCAGCTTCTCTTATATTATTTATGGAAGAAGAAAGCTCATTTTGGATCATGGTTACCATAGTTGAAGATTTATTACCAGCATCATATTATAATACTACACTTATAGGTATTTATCAAATAGTTTTCAGGCTTCTGTTAGTTTTATAGTAAGAAAACACAATAGTAAATACTTGGAATATACTATAACCATGACACGAATTGCTAGTTTTGTCCCTTACTGCTTTTTTCCATAGTTAATTACTGCTCTTTTTACTTACTTTATAACTTAATTTATATTTCTTCTGGTTAATACTTTTCTTACTATTATTTTTGATGTGTACTAGTTATGCCAGTTTTTACTTTGTGTTGTGTGTTTTTTAATACTTTCTACAAAAGTTCAAATATTATGTCTAAAGAATTCAAGTGTTAGTTTCTGTATTAAAATTCATATTTGTCATAAAATGTTTTTGACTATATCATGTATCATTATGTTACAGGTATTCAAGCTGACCAGAGAGTATTACGCACCTTGATCTCAAGCTATTTACCAGATACAGATGAAGTACTAAAGAACCATGACATTGAATTATCGCTAATAACCCTTCATTGGTTTCTGACTTTATTTGCTAGTGTTGTTCATATGAAGATTTTACTGAGGATATGGGACTTATTTTTCTTTGAAGGATCAATTGTTTTGTTTCAAATTACTCTTAGTATGTTAAAAATGAAGGAGCCATATCTCAAAGAGCTGGAAAATTCAGCTCAGATTTTTAATGCCTTGTCTGACATTCCAGGGGATATAGATGATGTAGACATGTTGTTGGAGGTAAACTTTTATAATAAATTAATATATTTACACAAAATAACAACAATACACAATTATTTACTTGAGGTATTTTATTACAGTACTAAAATGTTATTCTTTTCAGGTGTCCAAGGAATTAACAGGATCATTAAGTGAAGTTATGTTGGAAACTTATCGTAGAAGACATTTAGCTTATCTAATGGCTGATCAAGGTACTTTGGTAGGGAATCCTGAAGCAGCACCTAATCTTCCAAAACAACATCTTGCAAGGTAAATAATTGTTTTTTGTAATAATAATAATAATACAAGTACTTTCTGTTGTGATTATACTTGTTAGTCCAGTGAATAAGTGGTTAAGTAGATTTTTTGCCAAAATGGGTTAAGTGCACTAATGAGGACAGAATGACTTCTTAATTGTTGTGAATAAGTAGTTAAGTTGTAAGAGGACTCTAGCCAAGGTTATATGTATGTGTATTATTTGCCATCTTTGAAATTGATGTACTATTTAGATTAACACATTCACGACCAACCGTCACACATGTGTGACAGTGAAGTTTTCGTAAGAACTACTGACACACATGTGTGACACCGAACTTACGTGATGAAATGTAAAATAGTTTTACCACAGTTTATCACAGTGGGTCTAAATTTGGCCACAGTCCACCTGAACAATCTTCACACCCTATGACTGGGTTGTGATCTCAACGTTTAAAAAAGAAGCAACAGCAAAGGCTAGCAGAAAAAAAGTTGTTGTGGAACACAACTTGAAAAAAGAAAATAAGCAGAAAGGATTTGCAGGATGCCAAGTTCCATATTTTGTCATTCCCCACTTACGAGAGCCATTATTGTCGAAATCGAACTAATAAAAAAATTTTACCGTCCAATTTGAAAAAAAGAGAAGGAAAATACAAAAGCATTGATTCCTGAAATGATTGTACAGACAAAATAAGAATTAGATAAAAGGTATTATTCTAATAATTAATCATTTTAATGTATTTCGGTATTTAGTCTTTTTCAAATTATTATAATATAGAATAAAACAGTGTCATATTATGGGAAAACTGTGGGTGATGGGTAAAATCTAATTTCAGATTCTTTTTAGCGCCAAAAAATACATAGGATTCAAATAAATTTGTAAGAAAAGTTTTATAAATATTTTTTTTTGTTGTTTTCTTGTTATTGCTTGCTAAAAAAGAACATTATGGTTTTGTAGGAGACAGATTAAGAAAAATAAATCAGTAATTCAATTGCTGCTATTTAATGAAAACACTGAAGATGACATTAAAAGTAAAAATATAAAACAGACTGAAATTTTAGTTGATCTTAGAGAAGCTATTTTACAGGTAAGTTTATTAAAAAACTTGGGAAATCTGTATTTCTTGTATTTGCATACATTCTTGATATATAATTGATTATATCACGTTTTTATAGTAATAATTAATAATGTCATTATATTGTATCTGGTTTGTAAATACTGGAACAGGATTTAAAATTAATAATTTGATATATACACACTATTTCTTTACAATTTTTATTAACTTCGTCTAAAAAATTGATACAGCCGGTCCCAAGCCCGGATAAAAGAGGAGGGATAGAGGAGTAACACCTCTAAAAAAACCAGGGTTCAACTGTCCCGGTTGATAGCACCCTGTAAGGGCTCCTTCTCTAGGATTACAGACGAAAGATAGATGATGCACTTAAGCTGCAGTGAAAGCAAATTGTCTAGGAGAAGGAAAACTCCCAAATTAAACCCTGGTAAAAAAAATAAAATGTTAAAAAACCCAGCATAACGCCTCGGAATGAATCGATCAACAAACGACGACATACGCTACGAAAAAGGAGTATGAATTTCGGAACTTGGAACGTGCAAGGTTTTAGACTTAAAATAAATGAAATAATGTATGACATGAGTAAGCTGAAATTGGACATCACAGTAATCACCCAAAAAAAACGAAAGTGCCAAGGATCAGAAAACATCGGAGAAGATGATCACTTCTACAGCGGAGTACCAAAGGAGAAAAGAGCTCAAGAAGGTGTTGCTATATTAATACGTAAAAAACTAAGGAAATACATAACTACTTGGGAGGCCATAAACGAGAGACTGATGAAAATGAACCTTACGATTAGAGGACACAAATGCACAATCTTGGGTGTATATGCAGTAAATGATGACGCACCAGTAAACATTAAAAACGATTTTTTTGAGAAATTGAATTTAGAGGTTGCAAAAGTCGGCACATCTAGAGAAATTATCATCTTGGGAGATTTACTGGAAAACAAAACCCACAACGCAGTTATAGGTCAATTCGGAGAGGACCACGTAAATGATAATGGTACCAGACTAATATCATTATGCGAACAAAATGAAATGAAAATTGCAAATGGATTTTTTCAACACAGAGACATACACAAATGCACATGGGCGCAAAATACGAGAGGGTTAAAATCAATCATAGACTACACAATCATACGACAAAAGACAAATATGATTGTACAAGATGTAAGAGTATTGAGAGGAGCTACCTGTGGAAGCCATCATCACGTATTAAAAGCTAAGATCACATTTGGAATAAATAAACCTAAAGAAGAAAAAGAAGGAAATGAAAGGGAGAAAGTAATACAGAAGAGGTATAACCTAATCAGCTTAGAACAAGAAAGTGTGAAAGAATTATACAGAAATAGATTAAATCACAAGTTAGAAAATAAACAATTTAATAATAATGAAGAACATTACTCACATAAAAAGGTGTCTCCAGGAGGCAGCAAGAGAAGCCATTGGATACCAAATCCAGAATCAAAGAAAAATTCTATATTGGTTTGACGAAGAAATAAAACAAGAAATAAAGAAGAAAATAGACCAATATAAAAAATTCTTAAATACAAAGAATATAACAGATACAATAATTTACAAGGAGTCTCAAGCTAAAGTACGAAAAATTATATATCGGAAGAAAAATGAAGCATGGCAACAAAAGTGTAACATGATAAATTCACATCTAGGAGGACGAAGAAGCACAGAAAGTTGGAGAGTCTTAAAATCTTTACAAGATAAGAAGAGAGACATAGTGTCAACAATAACAATGGATGACTGGGACCAATATTTTGAGAAACTCCTAAGGGAAGATAGACCACAATTTAAAGACAACAACGAAACACAAATTATAAATATTTTAACTTCGCCCATACGAATAATAACGAAAGAAGTGCAAGATGTAAGTAGATCTCTAAAAAATAACAAATCACCGGGTCCAGGTAACATCCCTGCGGAGTTAATTAAACACGGTACAACCAAACTATATACAAGTTTAGCCAAACTGTTCCAAAACTGCATTAATGGAATGGCAACCCCAGAGGAGTGGAAGACATCATTCACATCCACTATACACAAAAAAGGCAGAAGGGATGAATGTGACAATTACAGAGGCATTGCCGTGACAAACTCGGTCAGTAGAATATACGGAAAAGTAATTAAAAACAGAATAGAAAGCGAATATAAAGACTTAGAGGCTGAGGAACAGGCAGGATTTAGGGCAGGTAGATCTACTGTTGACCATTTCTTTTGCATTACACAGATTATTGAAAAGAAAATAGCCGTTAATCAAGAAGTACATTTATTGTATGTAGACCTACGAAAGGCTTATGATAGCTTACCGCATTATAAATTATGGGAAGCGTTAGAGAAAACAAACATAAATATGAATTTAATAAATGCGATGAAGGAACTGTACGCTAATGCTAACTCAAAGGTAAAAGTTGGAAATAATCTGTCAAGTGGATTCCAAATAAATAAAGGTCTTAAGCAGGGCTGCTGTCTCTCCCCGACATTATTTAAAATTGATCTAGAACAAGCTCTAAAACTGTGGAAGCGCAAATGTAGAAATATGGGAATTCCGATTAACAACAATAGCATATACACTTTGTCATTTGCAGATGATCAACTAGTGATAGCACAATATTATGAAGATATTGAGTGTATGACTCGAAAATTAATCGAGGAGTATTAAAAATGGGGACTTGAAATCAATATCCAAAAAACCGAGTATATGTGTATCGTCGGGAAACAAAAGGACCTCATATTGGAAGATGGAGAAGTTATCAAACACTGCAACACATATAAATATTTAGGTATGATCGTCGCAAAAGAAGGCAACGTAGACGATACAATCGAGGAGAAAAACAACCAAGCAAGATAAGCAATTTCCCTTCTCAATAGTATTTTTTGGGATCAATCAATCTCTAATAATAACAAGAACAAGATATATAATACAATCATTAAAAGTATAATTACCTACAGTAGTGAAGTATGGCAAATAAAGGAAAGATACAAGAAAAAACTTGAGGCAACGGAAATCGATTTCTGGAGACATTCAGCTGGAAAATCTAGACTAGAAAGCGTAACGAACAACAGCATAAGAGAAATTATGAAAATAAAACATACAATAGTAGACGGTATTGGTACCCAACAACTCAGATGGTACGGTCATGTACAGAGAATGTCTGAAGAACGTCTCCCAAAACAGGTCTTAATGTGGACCCCTCACGGTAGAAAAAAAGAGAAAGACCCCGCCTTAGTTGGAGAGAAGGCATCAATAGAGAAATGAAAGACAGAGTCATAGAAGAAGACTTATGGATGAATCGAGAGGAGTGGCAACTGGGTATCGGAAGACGTAGGAGAACGTTTTAAACCGATCTATATATATATATATATATATATATATATATATATATATATATATATATATATATATATATATGTAAGCAATTACAGAGATTGATCTTTACACTGTATGTTAACATTTTTTTTAATGGGGATAATCCCGTATTTTAATAAATAAATAAATATTAAATAAAAAAATATCTTTTTAGGTAGCCAGACATTTTCTTCAACTAGATCCAAAATTGAGTAATGAAATAAGTTTAGTGGCTGACTATTCAATGGATAGTCATGGTCAAGATCATATAAATTATATAAATGTTTCCAAAACGAGGAAAAGGAGAGCAAAAGCGTTATTGGGTAAAGTTTATAGTTTTCATAAATATCGATAATAAAATGCTACTGATGGCAATTAGTATTTATCAAAACTTATTTGTTTTTAGACTTTGAACGACACGATGATGATGAACTGGGCTTTAGAAAAAATGACATTATTACAATAGTAAGTCAAAAGGATGAACACTGCTGGATAGGAGAATTAAATGGATTAAGAGGTATGTTTTCTACCAGAACTATTTCTGAAATTTAAGTTCAAACAAGTTGATAGATGAATAAAATCGAAAGAAATTGAAATAAAATAATTATTTAAAGGAAAATAACAAACATGTGACGTTTATAACGTTACAGCATTTTCAATCGACGTGAATATTGTTTATGCACGAGTTTTTCAGCTCTGTGTTTATTTCAATAATTGGTCTAATTCATCTCTAGTAGTATCTCAACTTTCAATTAATGATTAAAAAGAGTTTTAATCAAACTTTTAATATAACCAAGAGTAATTATTTGTGTAAATTGAATGCTTTGCGTCCAATATTTCCATTTGAATACATTCTATGATAATTATTTTTAATTTTATAGGTTGGTTTCCAGCCAAGTTTGTAGAAATGCTAGATGAGAGGAGTAAACAGTACAGCAGTGCTGGAGACGACAGCATATCAGAAACCGTAACAGACTTAGTCAGAGGTACCCTTTGTCCTGTACTCAAGCAAGTCCTTGAGCACGGAATGAAACGTCCACACTTTTTAGGTACATTTTTAATCCAAGGTTTAATTAAATTACTTTTATTTTTTTTTTATTTTTAAAGGTGGTCCGTGCCATCCATGGTTGTTTATTGAGGAATCGGCAATGAAAGAGGTTGAGAAAGACTTTAAATCTGTATACAGTAGATTAGTACTTTGTAAAACATATAGGTTAGATGAAGACGGAAAAGTTTTGACTCCTGAAGAAGTAAGTTAAGAAAATAATATTCTTATATATTTTCTTCTAGTAATTTGTTTGCTCGATTTTACTATATAATTTCAAGTAAGTGCTTACATAAACAAACTGTAGCTGAGTGCATCACTGACACAGATATATCAGTTTAAAATAGTTGTTTTATTAAACCAATAAACGGGATTTAACTTAACCATAAAGATCATAAAGATGATTATACATTAGAACGATACCTACATCCTATCACTTGAATGTAGTTGTTTTTACTTGCTTGTTGATTATATATATATTTTTTATTATTTCTAGTTGCTCTACCGTTGTGTTCAAGCTATAAATTTGTCTCATGATAACGCGCATGCTCAAATGGATGTGAAACTTCGTTCTTTAATTTGTATGGGTCTCAATGAGCAAGTACTTCACTTATGGCTTGAAGTGTTGTGTTCTTCCAGTGAAATTGTTAGGAAATGGTATGTATATATAATTTTAGATAGTATTAAATTTTTTAGTTGTTTATATTTATTAAATCGTGTGTAAGGTGTTCTCAATAATCTGAAAACGAATTAAACTGAAATCTGAGACATAAAACCCAAAACTATATTTTATATTTATCACAAATCGGCTCATATGGCTGTAACTGTAGATAATAGATTAGCATAACTATATAAATTCACTAAATATAAATTATAACACAAACAGAAATTAAATACCGAGTTCACTAAATATAAAGTAGGTGGGATAGTTCGTTATGTCTAGGAATTACACGGGTCTTCTTGTTATCTCCGCTCCGTGTCTCACCAATTCCAAAACTTCAACAGCTAGATATTACAAACAGCTGCCAATTATACATGAGCTCTAGCACCAACTCTTTCGACATAATTTCCTTTCCTCACTAGACGATGAATATGACCTACCAGAAACTACAGCAGCACTATTTGATCGGGATTTTGCTTTTTCTTAAACTTTGCCAAAATTACCACGTCTAGGCATGTTTTAGATATTTAGCGCTAATTTCCCTTGGATATCAAGTGAATACTGTCAACTATTTTTCGTATTAGTTACATTTTAAATTCATTTTGGTGTCCTAAAGTATACTTTTTTATAATACAGAATTATAACGACGAACCTTAGTGCTTGATTTCCTGGGGTCTCTCTCTCTCTTTTCTCTCTCATGTGTGTGTTTCGTGTATAGAGGTGAAACTTTTTTCGTGTGACATGTTTAAGTTATATATTGTTTTATATGATATTAAACCACAATTAAGTGTAATGATAATTACATTTTACACGATTTCAAATCCCGAAATCGTTTTTAACCTTCGGCCAGGCGCGCCCTAAATAATAACATCATCAGGCGCGCCGCAGCAATTTGCTGCCATGTAGTTTCTTATTGTTTTCGACACTTTTAATTATTGATTAACTGTATCGTTATTTATTTTGTCAAAAAATAAGAACGCTTCATTAATTTAACTAATTTTAATAAATTGTACAGAAAAAAACTTTTAATTTATTTGATCATTACAATTAATACATACAATATTAGATTTAGAATGTCTTTTACAAGTGAATGCACTACATTGTGTACATTTCATAGAGGTATACGACTTGATTTTTTCACTGTAACAATTGCAGCATCTACCACGTTTAGCAGGATTTTCGTCTTAATGGGGTACTGGTTGGTTCGGAAACATCCTGGACAGGAACTCGGTTATATCACGTGGAAGTGTTTTAATTTGTAATCGTGTATGAAGGTGTTCTTTCATCAAGTTCATTGCAAGGTTTTTGAGAAAATGTCTCCTTTTGAGTGATTTTCCCGAATTTGCAGCGGAATGTAGAACAAAAGCATTTATGCCTCCAATATTCATTAAATTATAGAATATAACACACGGCCATCTTTTAGTAATTCGTGAAACACTGTATGATGAACATAATTTATCTACAGTATCAACTCCTCCTTTTGTTTTATTGTAATCTAAAATCAACTGTGGTTTCTTATTATCCATGTCAACTGTACTTTCGTTGTGCATAGACGATAATAATATGACTGACTTACTTTTACGCGGCACGTAAGAGGTAATCATATAATTTTTTGAAATCCAAATATGCTAGATTGAACTGCCCTTGATTTATGTGGAAGAAATTCTTGAGGAATTTCTCTTTTGTTTTTCTTCAGCGTCCCAAGCAGAGTAACTTTCTTCTGCAGCAAATATCTAGCTAACGGAATACTAGTATAAAAATTATCTGTTGTTATGTTTCTTCCTGTCATTTCTACGGACTCTATTAGACGTTTTACAACGTCAAAGGCCGAATTTGATACGTCGTATGTACTTAGCAGGTTTGTTGGGGATATATTGTATCCAGCTACACCTACCTCTAAAGGGATGGATCATTTCATCAATTGTTGTATACTCTGACAAATTGTATGAGTTTTGACAATTTTTTATAAATCTGTCAAAAAACGATCTAATGGCCGACAGCTTATCTATTTTACATCTATCACTACTTGTATGTTTATCATCAAATCTCAATGAACGTGCAATAAATAGGAAACGTTTGTAGCTCATTACTGCTCGAACAATATCAACCCCTGTGCCATCTTTTTCCCAAAGTTCCATCACATTTGTGTGATTGCCGTGCTTTATGCCAATCAAATAGAGGAGTCCAAAAAAGGCCAATAACTCCTGTCCACATTCCTGCAATCTCTATCTCTCAAATATTGCGTTTTATCTCTATGTTCATTTATATATAAATTAGAATTTCATCAACCATATCAATATTGATAATAGTAAAAAACGCATCAATTTCTGTTTTTATTTGACGTGCAGTTCCTTTTAATCCCGGTGGTACTCTCATTATATTTTGTTGCTTTGTCTTAGATGTGGCAAAAGAAGTTTTATACCACTTACTTGTTTTATCCTTGCCAATGAATGTATCTTCAACGTTTTCGTAAAACACTTCCTCCTCATCTGACATATCTTGCTCTAAACATGTATTGTCGTGGTTCTCCTCAATTTGTTGTTCATCCAAATCACTATCACTTTCCAATATTTCATCTGTTTCATCTTCAATATCTGTCATATTATTTAGAATTTCCTCTAATTGTGCTTGGGTTAACACTTCCTTTGGATTTTTACGAGACATGGCGTAATCTAAAATTATAAAATATGTTATAATATAGAATTCTACAATAATCTAATATGTTTCATATATATTATTAATTCTTATAAATAATTATATTATTAACAATTTTACTTACCAATAAAATTTCAATTTCTCGAAAAAGATATATAATATATTAGTTATTTCAAAAAAAAAATTGCGCGAATTTCACTACCAGGCGCCTTGCAGCAATTGTCTGCCTCGATGTACTATTCATAAAGTACAATAACTAACTAATTGGATTTGGATTTCACAAGACGATGATAGGTACCGACTAAGGATTAACCGATAAGGGAATTTTAAAAATATCACGTACATAGCGTATCCCGTTAACACTTTACCTGGAAATATTGAGTTTACGCAGCAAATTACTGCGGCGCGCCCGGCTGAAGGTTAAAACATTTTAAAATAAAAATGATTAATGATCTTAACCTGTAAATGTTTATAATTGGCGCTAGATGGTAATACCAATTTGACAGTTGACTTATTGGCCTCGATGTTTTAGGTATTAGGCGTGTTTTGAATGAAATTCTATGAGTTTGAGGTCTGAGAGCGATCCAATATATTTTGCAATAACATAGCTATCAATTTTCATTGGACTTCAGCTAACACATTTCCTGCAAACTCGAAATTGGATCTTTCTAAATATCCATTAATTGTAACGCCACGTTCAAATATATAATCATAATAATCATGAGATATTTGAATTAGACAAGTCTCTTTATATGCTTTATAGACTTCGAAAAAGCATTTGATAGAGTAAGACACGACCTACAATTAGAACGTTTGCAAGAAGTCGGTTTAGATGGAAAAGACATCAAATTCTTAAAAAACTTGTACTGGAACCAAAACGCCAGAGTTAGGATCGAAAGTTTCACATCCGCAGAAGTAGAAATTAGGAGGGGAGTTAGACAGGGATGTGTTCTGTCGCCTCTGCTGTTTAATCTTTACTCCGAGTTTCTATTTAAAGAAGCATTGGAGGATTCCAAGGATGGAGTCAATGTGAATGGCGTAAATATCAACAGTATCAGATACGCCAATGATACAGTGTTAATTGCGGATTCCGACTTAGGTCTACAACGACTCATCGACAAGACCAACTCGACCTGTGAGCAATTTGGTATGAAAATAAACATTAAAAAAACCAAAGTGATGTCAATCCGAAAAAACCAAAACGTACCTCAACCTTGCACAATAAATGGGCACATTTTAGAACAGGTCAATAGATTTAAGTACCTGGGATGTTGGATCGATAGCAGCCTAAATCCTGATCTAGAAATAAGATCGAGAATAGAACAGGCCAGAAAATCTTTCGAAAAAATAAAAAAACTGCTTTGTGATTCTCGAATAAAACTCGAAATTCGACTACGTTTATCAAAATGCTACGTCTGGTCGACTCTTCTATATGCAGTTGAAACGTGGACCCTTAAAACATCAACCGTAAATAAATTGGAGGCCTTTGAAATGTGGATCTACCGGAGAATACTCAAAATTTCATGGACATCGCATACCTCAAACGAAGAAGTGCTGCATAGAATAGGCAAGGAAAGAGAACTTTTTAACACAGTAAAAGTTAGAAAAACATCATACCTAGGCCACATACTGAGAAATAATAAGTACCAATATGCCCAACTTATACTGAAAGGAAAAATCGAGGGAAAGAGAGGCCTAGGAAGGAAAAGACTATCGTGGCTCAGAAACATCCGACAATGGGCAGGGCTAAATTTTGAACAGCTAATAAGAACAGCTGAAGATAGAGAAGAGTTTAAAATTGTAGTAGCCAACCTCCATTGAGGAGAGGGCACTTTAAGAAGAAGAAGAAATTCAAATATAAATATAATGTGTCGGTAGCAATATGTGTAAAAAAGTAAATAACTACTGCTGACGTAGTCACCATCTAGACTACCCCTCCCCCATGTCATCAAAAACAAGCAAAGCAAAGACCCCCCACCTCCTGTAGTGCTTACGTGATACTTGAACAGCCTCTTTCTTATTAGTTTATTCTATGCAGTGACTTAATATTAATTACGCTGTTGCTTGTGCTACTCAATTATCCTTGGTCAATATATTCGAATTGTATGGTTTCACAATGCACGTTAATTCTCCTACAAGAATAATTAAAACAACATCTACTATAATTGATTATATTGTCTCAGATTTCTCACCCCTTGCTGTAGCTCTACAATTATTAATGCAGGACTATCTGATCACGAAGCAGTATATACCAAGTTTAACACTCTTAACAAACCATCCTCCAAAACCCAACGTTTAGGTAGGATTTTTCCGCTCAGCTATCCGCATATCAGCCAAGAATATGCGTTCACTACTATGCATCAAGAAATTTACTACCAACGTCTTTGTCACTAAATATACCTCCATTACTTAGATTAATTATGCAAGGGAAGATACAAGCGAAGAGAAACCCAGGACGACGCAAAATATCCTGGCTAAGAAATTTGAGAGAGTGGTTCGGTTGCAGCTCATTAGAATTATTCAGAAGCGCGGCCAATAAAATTAAAATAGCGATGATGATTTCCATCCTCCGATAGGAGAAGGAACCTGAAGAAGAAGATATATCCAAGTACAAAGAAATCTTTCCAAAAATTAATAAAACAGCTAAAAAAATGTACTATCAAAATCGTCTGGGAAGCTTTAAAAAGGTTGCAAGGGAAACTTGGTCCATAATAAACGATCTTCGAAATAAATACCAACACAGCTCAAACATTTTCTCTTCCAAACCCTGAAAATCTAAATGAAAACTTCGTTAATGTCAGTAAAAATATAACATCAACTGTTTTGCCACAACAAGATCCTATTTGCCGTCTCCTCAATTCAAAAAAGGTCTCAAATTCATTTTTTACAAGACCAGTTGATAAATCTGCCTAAAGACAGCCATTATTATTCCTCTTCATAAGGGTGGTGAAAAATCGAATGTCTGCAACTGTAGACCTATTGCCTTACTACTGGTCCTGTCAAAGCCAAATATTCCTCAAGAACAAGCTGGATTCATGTCGGGAAGAAGCTGTGGCGATCAAGTCCTCTCCTTAACAACATTTATTGAGAACGGATTCCGGAAGAAACTTAAAACAGTAGCAGCTTTTATAGACTTGACGTGCGCCTACGACACAGTGTGGAAGGAGGGTCTTTTATTTAAAATATACCAGATGGTACCATGCCGTTCGTTCAACAGTTTGATAAACCAAATGCTAAGTGACAGACTTTTCCAAGTACACCTAAATGGGAAAAACAGTAAGTTCAGAAACCTGCAAAACGAAATGCCCCTGAAGATGCTCTAGGAAGCGAAAGTACTTGGGCAATATTTAATTAATAAAACTGTGCTCGATATCTGCCTTTCATTTGATCAAAGTTCTTAAATTTATTAGTTTGTAAGGTTTTATTGTGCAATTTGCAATTTATTTAAATTTTGCAATGGATTGTGTATTTTATTATGAAATAGAAGAACTTCTAACAAACAACAGTGACTGTAAAATATTGTGCACAACAGAACATTGGAAAACTAAAGAAGAATTAAGTGAATATGGAATTAACAATTTTGTGCTGACAGCTAGTCATTGTAGAAATAATGTGAACGAACATGGAGGAACAGCTATATATCTTAGTAAAGACATCATTGGCCAGGAAAGAAAGGATATACAAGAGTTATCAGTAGATAGGGTAATAGAGTGTGCTGTATGCGAAGCTAATATAGGTAATAACAAACTCATTATAGCATCAGTTTACAGACCATCAGGTAGCGATCTGGCAGTTTTTTTAAATAAATTTGATATTATACTGGGAAGAATTATGATAGAAAACACAATTATAATTATAGGGGGAGATTTCAATATCGATCTTAAGAATAACACATTAGATAAAGTAAAATTTTGTATGTTAATTAACTCATATAATATTTGTCATGTAATTGAAGACTACACTAGAGTAACTGCCACATCTAAAACTTGTATAGATAACATACTAACAAATATGCAATCATATGTGTCAGTAGAAGTCTTGCACGCTGGAATCTCTGATCATTCTGCCCAAAAATTAACTTTTCAGGTAGAGGAAGCAGAAACGAATACTCTTGAAATGAAAAGACATTTTAGTACAAATAATATTGAAACCTTTATAAGTAAATTACATAATCATGACTGGCTTAATTTAAGTTACAAATGTGTAAATGATCAATGGAATACTTTCTTAAATCAGTTTCTGTATATATTCAATCAGTGCTTTTCTTTTAAAAAGTTAGATTCTAGGCAACGTAAAAAAGGCCTTAATAAAAGAGATGATCCAGAGGTAATAGAATGTAAGACTCGTTTAGACATCTTGTTTACAATGAGCAGAGTTAACCATAAATTCTATGATTCCTATAGGCAGGTAAAAAAAGAATATAATAAGAAACTAATAACAAAACGATCAAAGCTATATGAAAACAGGATGTCTGAAGCTGCCAACAAAAATAAATGCATGTGGCAAATTGTTAGTGAAATTAATGGTCAATTAAAAAGTGTAAATTCAATAAAAGTAGAGGGTAGTCCTCAAGAGATTGCTGATAAATACATGATCCACTTAAATACTACTTTAAATAACACTTTATCTCAATTACAATACACTGAATATAAAGACAACATTGCAAGTAACATAAATTCAGTGTTTGTCGCACCTGTGACAGAAACTGAAATTATGGATATAACTAAAAATTTAAAAAACAAAATGAGTTGTGGAATTGATGAAATACCCACTAAAATCCTTAAACTTTGTATAAAGGAGATAGTGAATCCTCTCACTACAATCATAAATAATTCACTAAAATCTGGTGTATTTCCTGAATGCCTGAAAACTGCCATAGTAACACCTGTTTACAAAAAGGGTGATCCTAAATTAATTAATAACTATAGACCAATTAGCCTTCTATGTTCCTTTTCAAAAATCTTAGAAATGACTATGTATAGGCGGATAACAGAATTTTTAACAAAATGTCATATTATTAGTGCAAATCAGCATGGTTATCAACAGGGAAAATCAACTCAGACTGCGATTTTTCAATTTGTCTGGGATATTTTGAAATGTACTGAGATTGGTCATATGGCTTTGGGTCTCTTTTTGGACCTATCAAAGGCATATGACTGTTTAGTGCATGACCTATTATTTGATAAATTGGAGAAATATGGTATACGTGGACCAGCATTGAACTGGTTTAAGTCCTACTTGGCAAATAGGAGACATTTAGTAAAAATAGATAAAAACACTGAAATAGGCATCTCATCTGAAAGCACTATCAATATTGGAGTACCACAAGGAAGTGTGATTGGTCCTTTACTGTTTGTGATCTATATCAATGATCTTCATGGTCTAGTGGCTAATACTACTTCCAGCATAACAAATTATGCAGATGATACAAACATTTTAGTCAGTGGTAAAGACATGTATGTTCTAAGCGTTAATGCTAGTTTAGGGTTCCAGAAAGCTAAAGACTGGTTTTCTATGAATAGGTTGGTTTTAAATCAAAATAAAACAGATCTTCTTTTGTTTAAGACAAATTATGCACATTCAGATATGCCAAACAGTATTATTGTAAATAATGACACTTTAAATATTAGCAGCAGTACCAAATTTTTAGGATTATATATTGACAGTTTTTTATGTTGGGATAAACATGTTGACCAGTTATGTATGTCTTTGAGTAAAGTGATTTACAGCTTTAGAGTTCTAAAAAAATACATGAATAGTAACTCATTAAAAACAGTGTATCATGCTAATTTTGAAGCAAAATTTAGATATGGTCTAATAAATTTTGGGTAGGGGCAGTAGGGACATAAATAATGTATTTCTGGTTCAGAAAAAAATAATCAGAGTTATGTTTGACTTAAAAAGTAGGGAATCATGTAGAGGGCATTTTAGGAGTAATAATATTTTAATAGTTTACGCTGTATTTATTCAAGGATGCTTACTGTTTCTATATAAGAATAAAATACTCTTTAGGAACTTTGAGCTCAATAGTATAGTAAATACCAGGTTATATAATTATAAAATTACAATACACAGGTTAAGTATAACAGAAAAAAACGCTCTTTATTGCTGCATCAAATTGTTTAATAAACTGCCTGAACCTATTAAAAGGGAGGAAAGATTAAGTTTGTATAAACATCAAATATTTAAATTACTGGTAGCTCTTGAGCCATATTCTGTGGAGGACTATTTGTATATGTAACGGTTAGGAATAAGTAAATAATATTTTCGTTTGTGACACTGTTTTTTTTTTAAATAATTTTATGTTCACGGAATGTATATTATTTTCTAAAAATAAAGATATTGTTATATTGTTATATTATATTATATTATCTTTTAGGTTGTGATGTTGACAATATATGTAATTTCGGTAAATTTTAAATTGTTATGGTCATTTTTCGACTTTTTGTAAGCATTGTCCATATAATTGTACAATTTTCAGTGACAATAAAGCACATTTCTATTCCATTATTGTTTATGATGTTGCAGGTATCATCCATGGTCCTTTGTCTACAGTCCAGGTTGGGTACAGATCAAGTGCGATCTCAGAATATTGTCGCAATTACCATTCAACCTAAACCCTGACTGGGAACTTCCTGTGAGAAAAGAAACTAACAATCAACCACTTAAAGATGGAGTCCGGGATATGCTCGTCAAACACCATTTGTTTAGTTGGGATATTTAGTAGGAACTCAATGCCGCAACTTGTTTTGATGTACACGCAGTGAGGCTAAAATGCTCAAGGAGGTTGTAGTTTCAGAATATGTTCTTGACTTATATTCTGACATTCGATTTTAGCTGTTAAGAGTTTAAACCTGTGCCATTGTGTGCGTATAAGAGGTCCATATATCGCAAAGCCAGTCGGCTAAGAACATTAATGCCTGCCACATTTTGATTGCATTATTGAAATAATATTCAATGATTAAATAACTCTTTCTCCTTATATCCGTCCCATTCGAGCTGATAGTCTCATGCAATACAATACAAGTGTTCGTGAGAGGAAAATGGTAAGATCACTAAATTTGGATTAGATTTTTAGCATCAATGAAACAGCTTTAAACTTTTTAAACGTATTCGTATCCTTGATCAGTTACAAATAATAGCTGTCAGTAAGTAAATTACATATTTAACATCTGTCAAATGTAATTAAGGTATGAAAATGATTTACTTTTTAAAAAGTTTTGTGAAAACAATGTTGCTTACAAAAATATATTGTTTAACAAGAATGTAAGTTGCAGTTGGTTAATAAAGGAAGGGAAACTAATATTTATTTAAAAAAATATAAAAAAGAATGTGCAAACGTCAGAAAGACATAATGAATATACAGGATGATCAACTTATGATCCGAAATTTAGAAAATAGAAAATATATTTTTTAATTTCATACAATGATATAAAAGATAGGGTGTTTTATTTAAAAAATAAGAATCGCTAGTTTTGCGCCACCCTGTAGACTAAATATAAACAATCGAAAGTTTAATTAATTACAAAGGCCATATTAAAAACTCTTTGTCAACGAACGATTAACCCTCAATGCTTTATCTTTAACGATACAGTAGAATTAACGATATCTTTTAAACCGCCCTCTATAAAATAGTAAAACCCTGTATTATCTAAATTGGAACACACTCAGCTTTAAAATAATATGCACTGTGTTCCACCTAAAAAATCTTCATTTTGATTTACGGCATATTCTCCTTTCGACATATGTTCAATTACACGCGTGTGATTTCAATTTTGGACCAATTATCTCTCATCAGACATGCATAGGTATAGGGGAGATCCTTACACCTTAGGACACTTTACTTCAATCTCACACAAATTCTGTTTTAATTAATATCCTCATAGTAATATTAATAAACAATCATACTACTAAATAATACTACTACTAAAACTAAAAAATGCCTTTTTGGAGTATAAAACACAACAGTGAAACAAAAAAAAGTTTTTGAGCTCAAAAAATTGATTTTTGAATTAAAAGGAAAATGTTCAAAGCAGTATGTTACACTGACTCTTTCTTAACATTCTAAGAACAAAATTCGCTAAAAATTCACACAATGAAAAAAAATAAAACTTGAAAGAAAAAATACCGAAAATGTTTTCACTGTGTAGGTACCAGAATCGATACACAATGAAATATAGTATATCTAGTGTCTTAAGAAAATGTTTTGACCACGAAAAGCCCTTATCGAACATCTAACGATCCAAAGTCAATATTTAATTTATAATAACCTGCCAAGCGTTGATTTTTCATGACAACGGGTTGAGGTAAAACCATTTTTACATCAGCTTTTTTCACTAGAGCTAACTCAGGCTGTGGACGAAAGCGAAAAGAACCATCCATTTTGTCACATTTTCGTAAATATGAAATTTTATAATCATTTTTTCCATTAACATCGGTAAGTAGCTTTCCAACATAGTGGACCTTTTTAGGAAAACGTACAAACACGAAATCGTCCTTATTAGCACTTCGAAAATAGTCAGGTTCTTCATCAGGTTATTCAGGAATCCAATTATCATCATCATCTGAGGAGTCGGCTAGTTAGCACTTTCTTCACTGGAGTCAGACTCTGTTTGTTGTTTTTTGTAGTTTAATTAATTTGGTTGTTGTAGGGAATTCCTTTAAACGATCTTTAACCTTTTTGCTAATTCGTGCTTTCCCGTTTTCTCTTTCTTTATGTATCGTCTAGCGTATGCCTAGAATTATTGCATAAAATATGAAATAAATTTGCCAGGATTGTCAACTGTAGAAAACAAAATTTTTTTTACTTACTTTTATATAAACTATTGTAAACTGGTTGATTTGAAAATTAATAAGTTATTAATTATATTATAACTTAATATTAAGTTACTTCCACTTCCTACTAATTAGTTATTCCAAGCTTAATTACCTAGGGAAGAGCAACAATAATGTTATAACCTAGAAAACATAAAAGCTCAGGAAGGAGCATTTGCATTTCAAAGAGTTGACTAGAATGGATACATCTACAACTTATTTGCCAGTGGCATATCTTTTTACGGAAATGTGTATAATAAACAGAAAGGATCATGAGCAAGAACATTTGGATGCTGCGGTATGTTGAAATGGGACACTGAAAAAAAGGCCCTTTAAAAGAACTATACAGTTAAACTTAAAGATCGGCATATTGTTTGTGACCATTTCTACGTCCGCTTTAGCTTACAAAGGCGTCATCTATTCTGACGACCTTAAATAAAAACAATTGATCTACCGTTTGCGTTAGCTATAGTTATGTCCAAAACGAGTTTTTCGGACAGTTTTCCAGAGTTATACAAGGCAGTTTTATAAGACCAAACAAAATGCTGTACCAATCAGAGTAGATGGCGCCTTTGTAAGCCACTATTGGATGATTGAAACACACTACGCTGGCCCGAGTTTGAATTTGTATGTACATATATGTAGAGACCTGTGTGATGAGAGGTACTTACTAGGGTTTTGAAACTATTTTCTTGTGGCATTTCTATATTTAATAGGAATAAATTACAATTTTAATTGAAAATCCGTTGTTAAATAAAAATTATTAAAAATAACGTATTTTCAATTGAATTACGGTTTATTTCCGTTAAATATAATACATAACATATGTAATTGCCTTGAAATTGCAATCACATGCTGCTTATTGTCAAATGTCTTAGAGAGGAATGGAAAGAGAAGTTTTACTCGTACTACAACAGTTTTGTACTTTATTTTCTGCAACCTCAATAATTATTATAAAAGTACAGACTGTTGTCATAATTTTCATATCTTAAATTATTACTTCGATTATTCAAATCTGTATGTACCTATGTGTTCGTGGTTTACTTGTCTTGGTTTAATGTTTTGATTAAACCAAATATTTTGGTGATTAAAGGTCGATTCAAACCCATCAGTCACGTCTCGTCACAGTCCCGGCGCCGAACCGAACAATCCGTCATACAAAATATTCTTTATTAGAAATATGCTGCCGGCATTCACATTCATCAGTTGACGAACAGTTTCTCAGCAGTCAGGTTTCGACACGTCTATCGCCCGGCCGATTTTATAATCTCAGCGACGATTTTTTTGGTTTTGCCGGGAACATGTCGGGCGGTACAAGTGAACAAAATAAAATTATTGACGAACAATTAATAGAATGTGTGAGAAAATATAATGTTTTATATGATTTGTCGCATGTAAAATACATGGACATTAATTTTAAAAATAATATTTGGCAGGAAATAATAATAATATTTGCTAATTCTTCATTCGAGAAACTTTCCATCTTTTCAACAGATTGGTCGCCGAAGACTGATGCATTTCGGGTGTGTGCGAATAGAGGAACGAATAGTTCTGTGACCAGACGGGACCGGTTCGGCGCCGGGACTGTGACGGGACTGATGTGTTTGAATCGACCTTTAATCTTTTGATGCTACAATTGCACTTGTTGGCGCACCATGTACCTACATTTAATTGTTAAAATATTGATTTTTCTATGTTTTCTATGTATTCAAATATAATTTTGCGCTATAAATATAGATAGTGTTTGTACATTTTGTGACATATCTGTAGATTTATGGAAAAAATCAGTATGGATGAAATTAACCATGTTCACTTAAAATATCTTTAATTGTAATATTGATTTTTAATTGTCTGTTTATATTTCTTACATTTCTGTTATGAAAAAATGTAATTATATCCTATAAAATTGTCCCCTTATCTCTTCTTCCACCTTGATTATATTTTGTTGTGTTTTTATTCCAGTATCAAGCAAAATCTATAAATTAGAAAAGAAAATATTTAATATTTTTTTAGTAGTTGCCTCTATAATTTATTTCCAGCTTGAAGGCATGTAAGTAATTTTTGATAAAAATAATGATACATATAATTTTAGCAATGATATACATTTTTATCGTATGGACTAAAATTTTACCTCGCAAATTAGAAAATGAGTTTAGCTGTGTAAAAATGTATATGTAAGTTGATACACTATAGTAAATGTATTATGTATGTTCTAGCGCAAAAAAAGTTGCTCAATTTCCCCAGATCTGGGAAAATAAACGTCATCAAGTCTCCATAAGAGCCCATGCGTTAGAGAGAGACAAAGCATCGATCTTTCCCCAGATTTTCGGATAATTTTCGAGAAGTTCTAATGTTCATTCTGGTCATTTTTGACGCTTTTTATCATGGTGATAAAACGGCTCGTCGGATCGTGACGTCAGAGGTCTCATTGTAAAGGGTAGCAAATATGTTGCGACAAAACCAAACACAACGACATTGGCAAAAGGGCAATCGTATCTTCCTTGTTATTGGTCAAAATCAAACGGCAACGGAGGATATAACGAATACATTCAGATAAAAAAAACAAACAAGGCTACTTCCAAAAGGACACTAAACAGCATCTCCGTTTTTAATAAACGTATAGTGACAAAAAAAAGGAAAAATAATTTACGCTAGAACTTACATAGTACATTTACTCACAATCGATATCGCATTTTGTCCATGTGTTCTTCCATTTTGCATTAATTTATATATTTTTTTGTTCGTTGTTGATATTGTATCTTGTAGATACAATAGTTTTGTTATCTGATTTTCTCTTTGCTCATTTTATGTCCTGAAAATGCATTAAAAATCGCCAGGGAACATGTCTGTATCGAGTTTTTTACAGAAAAATATCTAGCTATCAAGACATTTGTTGTTAAAACAAAATTTGTCCAAAATTTATAGGGCGTGGTCTGGAATTTATGTTTCTTCCTGACGTTTCTTCTACAAGTGCGACAGACATTGTCAGAGAAGGTACATCGATCACTGATTACACAGGCCAATAAAAAAAATTTAGTAGAAAACTTTTTTTGGCTTTAATGGCTGATTTTTATGTGCTGAAACCAAATCTGGTCTCAGTCTTCTTGTATCATCCCTAGGTTTTGAGCAACCTGTTTTTTATTATATAGTTTCAAATCACTATACGGTATTTGATAAAATTACCTAGATATTCCCAGATGTCAACCAAGTTATGTATGTCTGTTTCATTGACTGTACTAAGGCCTTTGATAACGTTAAGCATGAGAAGCTACGGGAAATCTTGCAAAAACTAAACATTGATTATCAAGATGTTCAAATAATGTCAAGATTAAACTGGTGTCAAACGGCAAGAATAAAACTCTAACCCTAAAAAGGCTCTCTGTCATTCATATCTATAATCTCATCAAACGATTAAAATATTAAAAGTCTATGTAATGCTAGTAACACTACTCCCAAACTGGTCGGTTTCTCAAACTATTTTTGCTTTATCACGTATATAATAAACCTAGTTTTAGTAAAATATAATTTTCAAACCACAAACAATTTTTAATATCTTCCTCCGTGGCCATGTTGAATGAATTGATATGAACAACGACTCTATTTAGTATTTCTCTAGTAGTGTAGCAAAATTTTGATTAGTATTCTTTAATTTGTCCTTATAAACCATATGATCAAAACATGGCAGGTAATAAATTGAAGTCCCTGGTAATTAATATATATATATATATATATATATATATATATATATATATATATATATATATATATATATATATATATATATATGGAAAAAATTGTTCGGTGAGTTGGAAGATTCATAAACTACTTTTGTTTTCTATAGTTGACTACAATTTGTTTATTACCAATAAGCCCAGCTTGATTCTGAAATTTTATTACCAAGAAATAATTTTTTAACCCCTCATTTTATCGTTTCTAGTTTACTGTTCCTCATTCCCTCTTTAGTAGCCCAAGCTGTAGAGAAAAAAAAGTGTATTAAGTGAATTTTTTAAACCAGCACAGCGGTATGAAGGGCAATGCCTGGAGTAACCTACAAGTGCGTGCAACTACAAATTGTTAGTTATAATTTTTTTAAGGTACAAAAAAAACGGTGTTTTATATGCAAAATATAATCGACTATCACCAGATGGGACCTAAGGGCTTGAAGAATCACTGCCACGTAACACTCAAGGTGCCTTATAGGGGGACTTCGACCAGTCAATTCGAAGTCCACACTGCGTAAATTCCATTATCGATGGATTTGTGGTTTTTCTTACACCAGGAATTGAAATAAAACAACTTTTTGAAAGGTGGAAACTAACCAGCCACAGAGTCTAAAAGAGTAGAGCGGAGCAGAGTCCCGACATCGGACTCCTAGGGTGCAGAGACCCTATTTGGGATCCGAGACCAGACTGAGACCGAGAGCAGAAAATGTCCCATATTTATAAGTATATTAGTATTTATATGGCATTTTCAGATCTCTCGGCTAATGATAAAATTGGAACAGTTTTTAAGGCGGGGCGATGCGCGTCAGGGTGCGTATTAGTCCACGACTTATGCACCAGGATGACACGACCAAGAAGAGAAAGTTATTTCAAACATTAAAAAAAATGACATTTTTAGACCTTCAATTGTTAATTTTGCGTAACCTATTGGGTCAAATTTAATTTAGCACTGCTCAAATTCAAGCTTTTATGTCCTTTCATAATAGTGTACTCATTTTACCCTAAAATATTGGTTTGGTACAGTAAAAATAAAAATAATCAAAGAACACCGATTTTTTTACCTTAAAAGTGTCATAAAAAAGTTATAGCCAACAATTTGGAGTTTCACATATTTAGAGGTTACTCTAGGTATTGCCATTCATAAAACTGTGCTGGTTAAGAAAAGTTCACTAATTAATGCTCAAAATCATTAATTTTTGTTTCTACAGCTTGGACTATAGCTCCTGTCTATGTTTGTGATATATAGAATAATATTTTAAATATTTACCTACTGCATTTCATAGCTATTTGTGGTGGCCCCACAGTAGAGGAACCTTCAAAATGAGTAAGAAAAAAAAGTAAATAAGTAAGATAAAAACCACAGACAATATTAAAGTTTTTTTTTTAAATAAGCTTCGAATTCAGAATAGAAGTATGCAATATACTCGAAGGAACACCAGGATTGAAAATGGAAACTAGGGAAGACAGATGAAGTATAGGAGAGTTACTTATGCGATAGGCTTAGTAGCTTTAAAAAAATAATGGAACAGCTCAAACTAACAAATTTATAATATTGTTTTTTAGTAAAATGAATACTAGTTTTTAGTTATCAATTAAATCAAGACTGTCTGTGCGATTTATTATTAAAACGCTAATCATTTTTAAATATAAATCTAATAATCGAGATTGATTTTAGTATATCTGTATGTTGGTAGGTAAATTTTTAACGTACTGTTTAGTCTAATATATTTTTTAGGTGAATTTCTTTAATTATTTATGAAAGACTAAAAAATCAAAATTTATTTATAAAAGTCTCATATATACAATATATATTTCGATAATGAATGATTAAATTAAAAATAAACAAATATTGATGTTAACATGTAGTTTCTATATACCCCATAGATAGTAATGAAGTCTACTATTCCGGAGAAGGCGGCACACAACGAAATGAAGGAGCATTTATTGTACGCAAAGAACTATACAGGGTGATCAACTTTTATCATAAAGTCCGGTATGTTTGTTATTATTGGAGAAACCAAAAAAAAGTTATTTGTAGAAATAGGAGGTAGCTGTAAGTTTCACATTTTAAAATTAGTTACAAATATACAGGGTCTTCCACAACACTGTACCGCATCAAAGAGTAAACGAAACCCTCTGTATTTTATTTTAAATTAAAAATCTGTGTCACTTTAAGGTATTTAAAAAGTTATAACCAATTTTCAGTGAAAATCGTAACATGTACAAAGTCCTATATAATTGAAAAGGGGTACAAAAGCAACTACCTATATTTTAAATGATGTCGAAATTCATAAATTAATTGATTTTCCTAATACTCTTTAAATCTAATACAGGGTAAGTCAAAAAACAAATGCATTATTTGCTCAGTATTTTTAAATCACCCTGTATTTTATATCGTCATCATAAACTAAGATGTATATAAAAATACTGGGCAAAATACTTAAAACTACTACTACTTAAAGACTATTAACAAAATAAATCATTTTTATGACTTTTGATAATGATTTAAAAACTATGGTTACAACAGGTCGTTACTTTTGTACTTTTTTTTAATTATACATTGTACATGGCATTGAACTTGATTTTTATTGAAATTTGTTTATAACTTTTTAAATACCCTGTATACCATAAAACAACTTTATACATATTATTGTAATGAGAAAGTGAAGCGAATTTTTAATTTAAAATAGAATACAGAGTGTTTCGTTAAAGACCCTGTATATTTTGTAACTTATTTTAAAATGTGGACATAAGTGGCTGTCAGGATATTGCCAATGTTTTGCAGAATACTTTGGCTCTGTATTTCAAAGATCAAATAGTCTCAATAGTATACTGAATCGGGGAGGTTTTTACTTTTCAAAAATAACAGTTGAGAATGTTCTCCAAAGCATTAAAAGACCAAAACCAAAAAAAACCCACAGGTAATGACAATATACCAGCAAACATTTTTAAAGGTTATACAGAGACTCTTTCTGTCCCTCTCACACTAATTTTTAATTTGTCCCTTAAACAAAGTAAATTTCCAGATAGCTTAAAGCATGCAGTTATAACACATATATTTAAATCTGGTAATGCTGGTAACGTTGAGAACTATAGGCCTATATCTGTCATCAATTCAATTGCTAAGATATTCGAGAATGTGCTTTATAACAATATTTTGAATTCCTTTGGAGATAGGTTCTGTCCAGAACAACATGGAGTTTTACCAGGGAAGTCCACTGTGTCAAGTTTTGCAGCAGGGGCCATAAATAATAAAACTCAGCTGGATGTCATTTTTACCGACTGTATCAAAGCTTTTGATAAGATTGATCACTCTATATTTATTGAAAAGCGAAGCAAATTTGATTTTGATTCAGAAGCGTGTATGTTTATGAGGTCATATCTTTCTGATGGGTTAAATCAAGTTAAAGTGGGGAACAGTTTATCTAAGTCATTTATGTTGACATCAGGTGTACCACAAGGTAGCAACTTGGGTCCTCTTCTGTTCGCTATATTTATTAACGATTTGCCTCACTGTGTGAAGTTTTCGACAAGCCTGCTATTTGCAGATGATTTTAAGATTTTTCGAGAAATTTCGACTCTGCATGACTCTAAATGTCATGTTTTTACTATCACTCGAAAAACACCACACATGGAGAACCAATACAAAATTTCTAGCACTGTACTTGGAAGACAGAACACTTGCAAAGATCTTGGAGTAATGTTTCAACAAAATTTGAGATTTAATAAACATTTTCGGATCATCATTGGAAAGGCATACAGAACTCTTGGCTTCGTAATTCAAAATTTGTTAAAAGATTTGAAACTCTAATATCATTATACAATGCACTGGTAAGACCTCACTTGGAGTATGCCTCTATTATATGGGCACCACAAGCCGAATTCAATGTTGATCTGATTGAAAAGGTTCAAAAACGATTCTTGAGGTTTCTTTGTCAGAAAGTTTGGTATCTATCCATACATGATTTTCTATAATACTATGTTAACTTGTTTTAAAGTTCAGCGACTGGATAATAGAAGAAATTTTCATTCAACCCTTTTTATTTACTATGTTGTAAATCACATTAAATATAAAGATTGCTTTTTTTATAAATAATATTAAATTTAATGTTCCAAAAATACATCTAAGAATGAATAACAAACGACTGTTCTCAACTAATAAGACTGATTCTTCAATCATAAATAAGATGTTAGAAGAATGTAACCATGTAATAATTAACTGTGATATATACGACTTTTTAAATTCTTCTGTGAAACAAATAAAAGTTCCTTTTGAAACAAATTTCTAGTCTGCAAAAGTTGTCTTAATATTTAATTTAGATGTATAGTGTTTTTCTACATAAAATACATAAAATTCTACATAAATAAAAAAGAATACAGTATGTACTACTGTGGAGCAGAAAGACAAGGAGACTTTGGAGTGGGTTTTATGGTAAACCATAAATGCCGCAGGTCAGTATTGGGTTTTAATCCAGTTAATGAAAGAATATGCAAAATACGTCTAAGGGGGAAAATTTCATAATATTACAATTATTAATATCCATGCGCCAACAGAAGCAGCAGATGAACTAGTAACCGATCAATTCTATGACCAACTACAAGTAGAATGTGAAAACGCACAGAAGAGAGATGCAGTTATAGTCCTGGGTGATATGAACGCGAAGCTGGGAAAAGAGCCAATATATGCAGAATCCTTTGGTAAGCATAGTTTACATGATATTACCAGCAACAACGGTATAAGAGTGGCACAGTTGGCAATGGCAAACAAACTAAGAGTTGTTAGTACGTGTTTCCCTCATAAAAATATTCATAAAGGAACCTGGATGATACCTGGTACTAATAAATTTAATCAAATTGATCACATATTAATATCTAAGCGGTGGGCAACCTCCGTAACAAAAGTTAGAACTTATAGAGGCGCAAATTGCGATTCGGACCATTTCTTGGTTATATCGAAGATAAAACAAAGAATATCAATAGTAAGAAAAGAGAAAGGCGCCAAACCAAGAAAATGGAATACATATATGTTTAAAAATCCTAAAAAGAAGAATGAGTACTAGCAGAAAATAAAATATTAAATGAAAGAGGAGAACAAAACAACATTAAAGAAGAATGGAATATCATCCAAACGACAATTACAAATATGGCAAAGGAAACATTAGGTGAAACCTCAAGCAAAAGAAACGAGGAATGGTTTGACCAAGATTCCCAACAAGTAATAAATAGCAAAAATATAGCTAGACAGAAATGTCTACAAAGGGATTCCCGATCGAATAGAAAGGCATATGAAGAACTCAGAAAAGATGCAAAGAAAATATGCAGAAGGAAAAAGAGAGAAATGTTGAATAGAAAAATACAACAAATTACAGATTATAATAACAGAAGAGAGACTAGAAAATTTTACAAGGAAACCAAGCAATGCACCCAAGGATACATGACAAGATCAACAGTTTGCAAGGACAAAAATGGGGCAATTATCAGCGAGAAAGAGGAAATAATGAAAAGGTGGAAGGAGCATTTTCAAGTACTGTTAAACCCAGAAAAAGAACAAAACGAAGAAGAAGAGATAATTCACCACACAGCAGAACAACTAGTTGAGCAACCAACATTGGAAGAAACGATAAACGTCATAAAACATCTAAAAAATAACAAAGCACTTGGCACAGATGGAATAACTTCAGAACTGATAAAGAATGGTGGACATGCGCTATGGAGGCGTATCCATAAACTAATCGACTGCATATGGACACTAGAAGTCATCCCAGAAGATTGGAAAGTAGGAATCATACTTCCTATGTACAAAGGGGGAGACAAACGACTCTGCAAAAATTATAGGGGCATAACAGTTTTAAATGTCATTTACAAGATATTATCAGGAATTATATACAGCCGCCTGGAATCGTTTTCGGAGGAGATTATTAGTGAATACCAATGTGGCTTCAGACCAAAGAGGTCAACTATAGACCAAATACATATGTTAAGAGGTATACATGAAAAATGTGTTGAATATAACATACCTATTTACAACTTGTATATCGATTTCAAACAGGCGTTTGATGGAGTAGATTGACAAAAGATGTTAAAGCAACTATCTATGTTAGGGATACCCAATAAGTTGGTTAAACTTATCCGAATGTCTCTGGAGGGTTCCAAAGCTATGGTGAGAATAGATGGAGATATGACGCATGCCTTTGATATTGAAAATGGAGTTAGGCAAGGGAATGCCTTATCAACAACACTTTTTAATCTAACTTTAGAAGCTGTTGTTAGAAAACTGGATATAAACGGCTGTATTAATACAAGATTTATGCAAATATGCGGATGAGGCTGCCATAATAAGCCGCAACAAAAGGGCATTAAGCGAAAAAGTTATAGAACTGAAACGAGAAGCTGCTACGTTCGGTCTATATATAAATGAAAGCAAAACAAAATATATGGAGTGCACAAAATCGAATGAACATGAGAATCTAAAGGTAGACAACCATACCTACAAATATGCCTCCACTTAGGCTCAATAATAAATGACAACAACATCAGTCAAGAAATACAAGCACAGATTCTTAGCGGTAATAAGTGCTTTTATGTATACAAAGACTTAATGAAAAGTAAGTTACTGAATCGTGAGTCTAAGCTGAGAATCTACAAAACAGTAATTAGACCAGTGGTCACATATGGATGTGAAACGTGGACCCTCTCAACCACTGATGAAAATCAACTGAGAATATTTGAGCGCAAAATACTAAGGAAGATATTTGGACCAACCCAATGCAGCGATGGTTCGTGGAGAATTAAAATGAACCACAAGCTGGATGAACTAATGCAAATCGCAGATATTGTCAGATTTGTAAAGTCACAAAGACTAAACTGGCTTGGTCACCTAGAAAGAATGCCAGATAATCGAGCTGTAAAAGTAGTCCAGAGATGGAAGCCCCAAGGAAACAGAACAAGAGGAAGGCCGCGTAAAAGATGGATAGACGACGTAGAGAGGGATCTTAAAACCATGAACATCAGGCAGTGGCGAAGGAAAGTATCCGACAGGGCAGAATGGAAGAACATTGTTAAGCAGGCCAAGACTCACAAAGGGTTGTAGCGCCATTAGAAGAAGAAGAAGTGTTTTTCTACTTGTTTTATTCTGTCTAGGTTTAGTTTTTAATATAGTTACGAGTTTTTAGAAGTAGTAAGCACTCTTTTAATGTAATGACAATCATTTTGTGTTTTAAAGGTCAAATAAAAATAAAAAAAATATATGAAGCTTATCTCCTATAAAAACAGATATAACGGACTTTCTCACCCTAAAAAATTTTTGTTTGTCCACACTACGGCATGACAGGTTGGTCTTTTTGAGAACTCATTCCGTAGTGCCAAAAACTGAAGGAAGATTTAGAGAGAGAAAAACAGTAACTTTAAGCACCTTCTTTGGAGTTCGCAATCTTGGGGGAGATGAAAAATCTTCTGTTCTGTAGGAAGACGCTATTTAAGGTTTGTCTTTCCCGAAGATATTTTTTAAAAAGGTTCTTTTCTAATTAAGTAGTAAAAGGTTATTTTTAAACGTGCAACTAACAAAGTAACAGCATTTTTATTAAAACTTTTAAACGGAAATTTACATATATTTGCATAAAATTAATTGATGACGACGAGTCTGTTGATCGGCTTGGTTATTGGACTGCAATTTAGTTGATGTAAAGGGATATCGTACCAGAATTTTTCCATCTCCGGACTATGAAGACTCACAATTAGGATTTGATTTTATTTCTTCGCAAGTTACAACGTGGCCTAAAAAATCGACATTTTGCTTACGACATTCGCATTTGTTCACTTGTATTTTAAATATTGTTTCTCGTATCTTTCAAAAATTTTCTTTAATTTGGCAAATAACTGTCAAAGTGTGGTAACAAATTTTAAAGTTTCTCCACATTTTAAAGTTTAATTCCTACAGATAGTGAGGTGATTGTGCTGTGAATTACGGATATTAATTTATTTGGGAAGTATTACCTATATTAATTTTAGTTATGTTAATAATATTTAGCATTATCAGATTAATATATTTGTAAATACAAGGATACAGTGATTTAATTCGTTAAAACTTTTTGTTTTAATTTAATTTTTTACCTAGGTGTAGTTTTTGTTAGATTCCAAGAATTTCTGTTGATTCAGGTGGTAATAAACCACCTGATATTTCAGTCAATTCGAATTGGAATGATTCAATAAAGATTTAAGTACTTACATATAATTTCAATAATAAATATTCTAAAAGTGATTCTGGACCTTACTACGTTTTTATCTAACATATCAATAAAAACGTAAGTCGACTTTTTCCTATCAAAATTAGTTACTATTTATTAAAAGATGGTTCCTTTAAATATGATATCAAGATATTATATCGGTAGGTGTAAGTAGGGTAAAAGTGTGTTTAAATCCTACAATATAGCAAAATATTTGATAAATCCTGAAATTCTGAGAAATAATAATTTCGCAATCACCGCAAAGGTCTCATCGGAATGGTTGATACTTACTCTAGTGAAGATTATGTACTGAAAAATATCGAATGTGAAAACACTAAGGTCGTAGAGATACAACGCTTGAAGATAAAAGGTAATGAAAATAATGGCAGCACGAAATTCGTCGATAGACAAATGATAGTAGTAACATTTAAGGCAAAATAGCACCAAATAAAATTAAAATAAATTTATCTTCATTTTTGGTAGAACCATATATCCATCCAGTGGTTCAATGTTGTTCACTTGTCTATGATATGGTCACACTGCCAAACTGTGTAAATCTAAATCAAAAAGATGTCAAAGGTGTACCAACACTCACGACGAGAACACACCATGTGTTAACTTTTGTCTATATTGTCAAAATGAGGACCATAGAACAATATCTAAAAATTGTGCAATGTATAATCGGCACCATAATATAAAAAAGAAATGGCTGCTTGGAATATAACATTCAAAGAAGCAAAACTTATTGTAAAGAATCCGTCCTACTCGAAAATAGTTACAAAAAATAGGTTTGATTTATTTAATAATGATTTTTCCCTGCTCTTCAATAACCAACATCTCAAAATGAGAGGACAGGAACCAAATAACAAAACAAGAATAATATTCAGTAAAAATAATTTTAAAATTTTGAAGAAACATAATTTTAATATAAAAGATTATAACTTTATTGAGAAATTTAGAGATGAAGGTTGTGGACTAAAGCCATTGATTACAAAGAAGTTCCAATTCAAAATTATTCTAATACCGCTGTAGAAATTTGTGCTGTGACAATTAACACTCCTCAATGTACAATAGTTTCGGTGTATAAACATCCATCTGTCAAGTGTTCCCATAGGGATAGGGAAAATATCCTTAAATTTTTCCCAATGTACTGAATATTTTGTGGAGATTTAAATTCCCATAACCCTTCATGAGGTCCACTCCCAAAAGAGATAATAATATGCTTTGGGTGATCTTGATTTGGTTACATTAAATGATGGTAGTATTACCAGAATTTCTCCTAATGGTGGTGGTTGGGCCAAAGGAAACATGGAGAAGTCCAGATGGGACTACAGTAAACCAAATTGACCATGTGGTGGTTGACGCAAGACACTTCAACGACGTGATAGACGTACGTGTAAGACGCGGGGCGAACATAGACACGGACCATTCCCTACTACAAGCTAAACTCAGAGCTAGAATCTCCAATGCAAAGAAAGAAAAAGGAGTTAAAGAGGAAAGGTTTAAAGTAGAAGCGTTGAAGAACCCTGAGATAGCTAAGAGATTCGAGGAAAGTCTCGAAAGCAAGCTGGAAGGCTGCACGGATGTTATAGTTGAAGATATTAACAACTATTGGAGGCATTGTAAAGCCATATTTTAAGAAGTGGCAACTGAAGTTATCGGAAAGCAAAAACGTAAAAAGTTAAGGTCAGACTGGTACGATGAGGAATGCCCACAAGCAACGCAAAGAAAAAATCAGGCATATAGAAGACTCCAAGGGCGAAGAACGAGACAAACAGAGGAAGAGTATAGGCAGCTGAGACGAGAAGAAAAACGAATACTTAAAAAAAAAGAAGAAAGAGCATATAGAGAGCCAACTAGAAGAACTAGAGAACTATAAGGCATAAGCAGAAACGCGAAAGTTCTACAAGAGGATTAACCAGAACAAGAAAGAATTCAAACCTAGATTATCAATCGTTAGAAATAGAACAGGGTAGATCATTGGTGATCAGGGCCAGATACTAGAAAGATGGACAGAAAACTTCGAGGAAAGGCTAAATATAAGAGGTGAGACAGGGCTCCACGAATCAGAAATCCAACTCGAGGACATTGACGACGAAAGAGAGAAAGATAACATCCCAACAGAGGTAGAAGTCATCCAAGCTATACAAAAATTGAAACAAAACAAAGCTCCTGGGGCAGATGGTTTTCCTTCAGAACTTTTAAAGCATGGCAAAAAAACCTGACATACTGTATATGTAGACTGGTAGAACTGATCTGGAAACAAATAAAGTTGCCAGAAGACTGGAATGTCGGTATAATTGTACCTATCCACAAGAAAGGAGATCAAACAATATGTGACAACTACAGAGGAATAACCCTCCTAAACGTAACATACAAAATATTGGCATATATTCTATACGACCGACTATCGGGATATTGTGAAGACATAATAAGTAAATATCAGTGTGGGTTTCGTAAAGAAAGATCAACGACCGATCAAATATTCCTTCTAAGACAAGCTCTGGAAAAAACATGAGTATAGCATTGATACTCATCACCTGTTTGTTGAATTTAGATGTGCCTATGATAGTGTTGAAAGAAACGCACTGTACAAGGCCATGATAGAATTCAGCATACCAGTACATTTAGTAAAATTGGTGAAAGCGACCCCCTCAAGAGTCGAGTGTAAAGTTAGAGTGCAGAACAGAGTTTCCAGAACGTTTCAGTCTCAGATAGGACTTAGACAAGGAGACAGCCTATCATGCCTTCTATTCAATATTGTACTAGAGAAAGCGATAAGAGAATCTAGAATAACAACCAGAGGAACTATTATTAATCGCAGCGTACAATTACTAGCGTACGCGCATATCTATGGAGGCGTACAGGAGGGCGCATTATGGCGTAGACGCTATAATTTCTAACTTTACCGCCTGTATGACAAACCTGATATTATTAGGTCCATCAAAATAAACCGGCTGCGGTGGTTAGGTCACATAGAGAGAATGAATTAGATGGAGCCGCCAAAACATATTTATAACCAAAGAATAGATACAGTGAGAAGGAGAGGCAGACCCAGAGCACGATTAAAGATCAGGTGGAGGAAGACTTGAGAATGTTGGGAGTACGAAAATAGAAAGCCAAGGCGAAGAATAGGAGAGAATGGAGACTTATCGTTGAGCAGGCCAAGACTCACCATGGGTTGTGGAGCCAATGATGATGATGATGATGATCTTGATTTGGTTACATTAAATGATGGTAGTATTACTCCTAATGGTGGTGGTTCGGCTATCGATCTCACAATAATACAGCCTTCGTTAGTGGATAAGGTATCATGGAAGGTTCTTCCATATATACTTGGATCCGATCAGTGCCCTACATGTATTGAATTAAAGACAATACCCTCTTCTTTTTTGATAAACCCGTCTACTAAGTGGACCGGTCTTAGGGCAGATTGCAACAAATTGCGAGAAGATATATATTCCTCTCTTTTAGTACTCGGTCAGATTTTAATTCGTGAACTATTGAATTCTAGAAAACTCTACAAAACAATAATACGCCCAGTCCTAACATATGGTTCAGAAACCTGGACTTTAACAAAAAGCATTGAAAACATGTTAGGATGTTTCGAAAGAAAAATACTAAGGCGAATCTATAAAGCGGTAAATGAAAATGGTGTCTGGAGAAGACGATACAACTTCGAACTCTATAGAATAACCAGATATCGTAAAACACATTAAGATAGGACGTCTGAGGTGGGTAGGCCATGTAATGCGGATGGAGCAAACCGACCCAGTTAGAAAAACGCTCCTTAATAGACCTATTGATCAAAGAAGAAGAGGAAGACCCAGAACAAGATTCCTAGATAACATAGATCAAGATATGAGAAATATGGAAATACGTGCTTGGCGGAGGAAGGCGATGGGTAGGGACGACTGGAAAAAAATTCTTGGGGAGGCTAGGACCCACACAGGGTTGTAAAGCCAAAATGATGATGACTATTGAATTCATATTTTCTACTGTTGCTACCTGTGCTTCAAAATCAATGCCAATTTAAACTCCCTATAAACCGTTGACTCCTAAACCTATTTGGTTGGACAATGAATGCTCAAACCTGGTAAGTGCAAGAAAGAATGAATAACACAAATACAAACATCAAGCCAATTATGAAAATTTTCTTAGGTATCAAAACATAGCCGCTAAAACTAAATGTATCTTCAAACAAAAACAAAAACAGAGCTGGATTACATTTTTAAATAAATTAAATAAAAACACGCCATTAAAAGATATTTAGAACACTATTAGATAGATTAAAAACAAATCCTAGTTCAGAATGAAAAGCCTCTTTTAAATAAAGAACTTATTTAAGAAATTTTCGATAAACTAGCACCTCCATATGTTCCTGGTCCTCCCCAAAAATACTCTAACAAAGGCAAGAAGTCAGTAGGTACTTCATACTCAAGCGGAAGAATTGCTCAAACCCTTTTGTTACAAAGAATTGGAATTAACATTAAAGCATTCTCGGAATTCCTCCCCGGGATGGTTTTACGTACAAAATATTGTATAATCTACCAAGAATAGCGAAAATGTTAAACCTGAATATCTATAATGAGTGGTGGGTCAATCAGGAAGATACGGATAATTTGAAAGATATAGGCGTTTGTCTAATATTAAAACTACTCAAAAACTCATTACTTCGTCATCTTATAGACCCATTTCATTGTTATCCTGCATTACTAAAACTTTCGAAAGAGTAATGAAATTTAGACTAGACACTAGACAAACATTTTATAGAATGACATTCTGTTCTACCCCACACTCAGTACGGAGTCCGCCGTGGGCATAGCAAAATTGATGCGGTTTCTCAGCTGGTTCTGGATATCCTGACTTGTTTATCAAAGAATGAGTACTTTTTATGTCTCTTTATTGATCTAGAAGGCGCTATGATGCCATAAATCTGAATATTCTCCACGAAAGCATAGCGAATATTGGAATTAACGAGAAAGTATCGGCCAACATTTTTAATTTATTCGTGAACAAAACAGTGTATATACCAAAAAAAAACTAAAAATGCATTATATGGTCCTCGCATAGTCAATAATGGGCTATGTTCTAAGTCCTGTTCTGTTTAATATTTAATATATATACGGCAAACTTGCATGAATTGTTTGATGACACTGTTAATGTTATTCAATACGCTGATTCTACAAATTTCTTGTGCAGACTGCCCCGATCTTATATAGGTCAAACAAATCGTAGAACCTAAAATAGAATTTATGAACATTCTATTTTTGTTCGCAATTCTGATTTAATTTCAGCTCTTCTTTTTGATTGATTGATTGAATTGATTCAATTTGACCATCTTCATACAGGTCACAAAATTGATTTTGAAAACTCCAGAACCATAGCTCCCATTCGCTTCTATAAACCAACAATTATCCGAGGAGCCATAGAAATTGAAAAAAGGCCAAATTGTTCCAATAAAAGAGATGATGGCATACGGTTACCTTCGACAAGGAGACCTCTCATAAAGAAAATATCGTCCACTTTTAAATTTGAAGCATTATCTCATTTCCACAATTAACGGGTGGTAGCATTATTTAGTTTGTGGGAGAAGGAAAGCAGCTAGAGTATTTAAATTTGGTACTTGAGTTTGTCATTGTGTAAACAAGCAAGAATCTTGTTAAGTTTGAGGCTAACAAGAATTCTTCGTATTCTGACTTTATTATGGTTTTTCAATGAACAAACCCTCTTGTAATCAGTTTTTTTTTATAAATGTTCTTTTAAGGTAAATAATTTAACCAATGAATTTTCTTTTCCCTTTCTAATATTTCTCATATCGATATGTTTTTTTTTAATCTGCCACTGCTTTCTTCGAGATTTCATTCAGTCTGGCTCTTTTTTTGCTAGTATCGGATAGAATAGAATAGAAAAAAGCTTTATTCTCAGGATTCACAAGTTACACACAAATATAAATTGTCAATAGAGAGAATGGTGTCAATTACAATTTATAATGGTTGCTGTAACAACCTACACTTAACATAAAAGTAATATTAAAATATAATAATAATAACAGTGACATTTGGATTCAGATAAGAGCCCTCAGTCTCCCTGCAGGTCAGCTTGAAGGTATTCTTCCACTTTGTACGGTTGAATAGACTTTCTATATTTATTTATGTCAGTTTCTATTTTGATGCTGTAATGCAGTTTATTAAAGAATTTAAATACAGGCATATTCTGTGGTTTTCTCAGATGCTGTTAGTCTATGTATTGGTATATTATAGTTTATAAGATTGTTTCGTGTATTAGTATTATGGTTTGTTATGTGTTTCATCAATTTATGTCTATTTTTAAAAATGAAAAGTAAGCATTCATATACATATGTATGTTCCAGCCATTGTTAGTATGTTTAGCTTTTTGAAATTACCTCTACATGAATCGCTGTATTTCAAGTTAAGTAAAGTTCTGATTGCTCTTTTTTGTAATATAAAAACCTGTTCAGCGTTACCACTTCCCCCCCAGAAAACTATTCCAAATCGCATTACAAAATTAAAATTTGAAAAATATACAACTCATTATTTTCGTTATTATTATCATCGTTTACATTTTTCTTCCAAATAATTTGCTGTTATTCTGAAAGAGTAGCAGATAGATGCTAACCTGTTACAGATCTCATTTATATGCACTTCAAAATCTAAATTTTGGTCAATATGTACCCCCAGAAATTTTGTGCTTTGGTTTAGATTTAGAGTAACCATTTGCGATTGAATTGAGACAGTTTCTGGTAAGGTACTATTATTTGTTTTAGTGACGAAACGGATATAATTTGTTTTTTCTCTGTTCAGTATGAGTTTATTCATATTGAGCCATCTCTGTGCTTTATCTAATCTAATATTATCTACTGCCTTATTGCTCTTTTCTATGCAAAAGGTACTAATATCGAGGAATGACCACTATTTTAGAGGACAGAAATACGCCAGAATAAGTACCTTACTAGGGGAGAAGTACTGTAAACTTAATATTTTGTTCGACTAGACTGCAAACCTAACAGTTATCCATTGAGTTAAGTGCGTCTAGTGTTTCTGTATTTTTTATAAATATGAACACATTCAATTGAGAAACTGTGGATTGGTTAGTCATAATAGCTGAGGACTTAGGAATGGCAAGAGACATAGTACAGGCACTCGTTGTGGCTACAGAAAATGTAATCTTAAATATAAACATCTCGAAAACAAAAATAATAGAAAATTTGATACCCAACAAAAACATCAGTATTGATGGGCAAGAAGTAGAACTCGTAGATAAGTATAAATACCTAGGACATAAAATTATGATTGGCAGGAATAATCACACCCATGAACTGAAGAGAAGAATCGGTCTTGGGTGGGCAGCATATAGAAAGCTGAGAGATACTTTTAAAAGTGAGCTGCCCACATACCTAAAGAGAAAAATATTTTATAAGTGCGTCCTCCCAGTAATGACATACAGAGCAGAAACACTTACTCTAACAAAAGTCTCGGCTATCAAACTAAGAGTCACACGGAGAAGAATGGAGCGATCCATGTTAGGAATAACTCTGCGAGACAAAACAAAAAACGAAGAGGTCAAGAAAAAAGCCAAGGTGACTGACGTCATCGAAAGGATAGCCAGACTAAAATGGAGATGGGCAGGACATATAGCTAGAATGACAGATCAGCGAGGTTATTGGAATGTAGACCAAGGGAAGACAAAAAAGCGTTGGTCGTCCACCTATATGATGGACTATTTAAGAAGACAAAATAAAAACTGGATGAGAGTGGTGTAAGATAGATGGGGTTGGAAACACGAGGAAGGGGCCTACGTTTAGCAGTGGACTTTTGAGGCTGGATGATGATGAATTGTATTAAAGCAAATACGGTTTAATATATTTTCTTAACAAAAAAGTTAAACAAGTCACATTAAATATATCGCGTCTAATTAATATTTGAATGTCTTTCTTGGTAATTTCTCAGTTCTACTTTAATCTTATAGCTTTGATATATCTTTTCTGGTGGTATTCCTTGTGTTTTAATCACGTTGTCACGCTGGATAAAATATATGGAAGTTGAAAGGTTTTATTATGTTTAAATATTTCAAAATTATTTTGTTGAAGTCTTCTTCTTCTTCTTCTTCACGTGCCATCTCCGCGACGGAGGTTGGCAATCATCGTGGCTATTCTGATTTTAGATGCTGCTGCTCTGAATAGTTCAATTGATGTGCATCCGTACCATTCCCTCAAGTTACGCAACCATGAGATTCTTCTTCTTCCTACACTTCTCTTGCCCTGGATTTTCCCTTGTATAATCAATTGAAGTAGGTTGTATCTCTCATTACGCATAACATGCCCCAGGTATTGCAGCTTTCGTGTCTTGATGGTTTCCAATACTTCCATTCTGTTGAAGTACTCAGTGGTTTTATGAAAGTGGTGCAAGAGCTATTGCATACCGATTTCAGTGCAGACTATTTATGACTTATTTTAAAAATGTGCCAGTGAGCTATCAACGATGCTGCTGAAACATTTTATCGTGAAGCAGTTACTCGAACCGTTTGACGAAAATTCTACTGAATGGCAAAAACATTCTAATGGAGAAATTAGACGAGCCAACATGAAAATAATCAGAGAAACTTCCCGTAAAATCGATAAATCTTCTAATAAAACCGATGAGAAATTAGAAATGTTTAGAAAGGGTAAACATTTGTCATTTTGCACTTGAGGTTCTTTGACGATATTAGTGAGGTAGTTTGTTTTTGGTACTATCTGATCTTGAATTGTAATAGGAAACCCCTCTGAATTGGAGCAGATAATACTGTATTGTTGATCTAGGTATTGTTACGATAAATATGACTCATGTTTGGCCTGTAAACATTTTGTTATTCTAACGAGTGTTTTCTAGTATATTCTCCGACCCGCTAGAAACCTGTCTGGCGTTCCATTCTGTTCGAGAGGGGTCAACACACGTCGCCGTCCAGTCGAGGGGACTCCAGAATAACGGCTGTTTTATATATATATATATATATATATATATATATATATATATATATATATATATATATATAAGGAAGTTTTTATTTGAACACAGTTAGTCTGAATAGTTGTATTGAGTTTGAAGAATTGTATATCTATAATAAAATTGTATACAGGTATATCTATATATTTTAATAAACCCTTTTATAGTTTTACCTGTCTTTTTTGAGATGGCACAGATCCTTTGCATTCAAGTAAACAATTATGTTAGTTTTGAGGTTGAGTAGACATATCTACTTTTAAATCGCCAACAAAAAGGAAGTGAGGCACATCCGGCTGTGTTCAAACAAGGAGATTCTACTAAGAGGGAAGACAGTTGCAACTTCCTTCTACTTGATTTGCAACTAGTTGATTTGGATCTAGTTGCAACTAGATTGCTTCGGAATTGCCCGAAGTATTAGTTTCATAGGCGGCGGATTTTTTTAATTTAGAGGTGTTTATTTTTAGATGTGTTGTTTAGATAGTGTGCACAGCATACTATCAAAGAATATAGACGCATATATATATATATATATATATATATATATATATATATATATATATATATATATATATATTGTTATGATCTGCTTTATGATGTTTTATTATTAATTAACACTAATTTAATTAATCCAATTATTTAATTAATTCACTAATTTATGCAGAGTCATACAAATCAATTACTATTAAAATGTCTCAGGGTGCCTTTTTAATTTTACTTTAATCAGTTTACTTTGTATATCTCTTCTAGTGGGTTCAGTATCTCCTAGTTGCTCATAATCGGGATAGAACAGGAAACGGAACTAACATTAAAACATAAATATGCACACAAATTATTATTTATTTTCATTAAGCAATACGATGAATATTAATAAATAACTTTTGTGGGCAATTATCTTTCCCAACAAACTCCTATACTCTAAATTTAATTTTAATTACAAACTATCTATTGATCTGTTTTATAATAATATCTACTAAAAAAAAATGACCATATAAAAATATAATTTATTCACAAAAAAAAATAACTCTTTGAAACTTGGAATCTTAGTTCGTATGCTTATATTTGGTTTTATCTTTAGAATATCTTAAAATTTTCTTTCATTCAAATTATTTGACTGACCTTTATTTTTTACACCAATGATGTCTCCTCTCGATCAAACCACAGTTCTTTCCTTGATTGATTATGTCCGGCTACCATCAAATCTTTCCCGTTCTCACCATCGATCCAAACCGCATACCAGCAAACTACTCCTCCGAAAAACACAAGCCCAAGCCTCTTTTGACCGGTACTCTTTACTCACAAATTCTCCTTTCTTTCTCAATTATATCTCGTGGACTATGCAGACTCAAAAGAGGTATTAATCTTCTCGATTTTGATCTGCTCTCAGCTTCCACCTTTTTCACTAACAAACGAAAACACTGGTACTCAGATTGACTACGCGAAAACACGTCTTCTCTTCTGGTCTGCCGGTAACATAATAATACTTTTCAATCTCCACAGACAAACTTCTCGACTCTCTCATTCCCCATCATTCCTTTTTAACCAATCATAAGCATTCATCTTTCCCACTTATTTTAGATTTAGAAAATTTCCAACATAATATTTAAAACAAATAAACTACTTTCACTCAAATTACTTTTCAGAAACCATTAACAATTTTGCCTTTTTCAACAGAAATAAGTTTCCAAATTCTTGTTATCTCATATCTAAATCTAATTCTTATTTACTTTCGAAAAATGCCCACCGCAAAATACAATTACAAGTTTATTCTTAAATCTATAAAATTATACGGGTTCCATTGTCCTTTCACTATTCACTCAATCTTTCAAGGAAAAACTCGTCCGGGTCCCGTCACGGAACAATGTCTTCTCTTATTCTAACTATTACAAATAAGTACAGGGTTGTATTTTAACTTGTATGCCCGCGGTATATTAAAATAATAAAAAAAACTCTTTATTCTATTTCTGATTGATAAACTGATCCATAACAATATATATATATATATATATATATATATATATATATATATATATATATATATATATATGTATAAGTCAAGTAACTGTATCTTTATCATCTATATATATATGACGTTACTGGGTCTTTCTCTGTTAACTAAACTCCTCCGTCCACATCTTTTATGGCATGTTTAAAAATTTGTTTGGAGTATATACTAAAGAGAAGGGGGAACGGAAGTTTGATTACAGTATACCTATATCGTTTTTAAAAAATCTAAGGTATTTATCCAGTAACGCACTCAGGGAGTCTTAACGCACTTAAGGACTCAAAATAATGGAGGTAGCCTAAAAAAATTTCGGTGCCCCCCTACAGGATAATTCTAGGTGCGCTACTGTATTTATCATCTATATCAACTACTTTCATTAGCGATATCAGTTTATCATGTTTTGTTATGACGAATGCCTTTTGGTATTCTATAAAACATGTGTAGATACCGCAGTTAACGTCTAAAATATCTTTGAAGTAGAATATGTGTGGTAAATAGGGATTCTCGTGTATCTAAAGAACACGCAAATATAAAAAAAAAGTCTTAAATTAAGTAAAGTATATATTTTCCAGTGAATAATGTAACTTAACAAAGATTTGAATGTGAATATCCGTTGAAAATGTAAGTTTGTCAAAATATTATGAAAAAGTTTCTGTAAAAAGAACGTAAACAATAATTAAAGTTTGTTATCGTTCCCAAAAATAAACCAAAACAATAATAAAAATTAGTTGTTTTGAACAAACACTTAAAATACAAAATAATCTTCCATAATTAATTATTATTTCCATAGTTTATTTTTTATTTTACCCGAAACTTGTTTGGCAGATGTTTGCTGGTACTAATTTCAATGAGGTTACTGTCCGCCTATTATGTCACTACTAATATATACGTTCAAATTTACGAAAAAAAATCAAGGTTATTGGCCATCTGATAATAATTTTACCGGTTTTTAATCATGGGCCATGGCTGCGTGTAATAACGATATACCCATTCTATGGTATTAAGACAAGAGTTCTAAGAAAACTTTATGATTATATCGAACAGTTTAATACAAGAAAAATTTTTGAAACCAGCACAGCGTTATGAAGGGCAATGCCTGGAGTAACCTTTGAGTGTTTTCAACTCCAAACTGTGGGTTATATTTTTTTATGGCACATTTAAGGTGCAAAAGCGGTGTTTTTTGATTATTTTTATTTTTATTGTATCAAATCAAGATCTTATGCCCGGATTACACTAGGCTACTTTTTCAAGCTTGGATAGCAAGCTAGATATTCCGGTATAACAGCCTGAGTTACTTCCTGGCTTGGCGCGTGCTAGAACGGTTTACATGTGGCTAGGAAATTTTCAGCCAGTATCCATTCGACTATTATAACGAGATCAATAGAGCAACACATCCACTGAAAATGGTAAATATTTCTAAAAAAACAATGTTCGACTGAAACAGTTACTTCGGAAACTATGTGAATACCCAATTGCATTGGATGAATTAACAGAAGCTTTATTAGAAAAAGACGTTTGGACAAGACCATGGATTTTAAAAAGGAATGAACGTGGATCATCCGCACCGGTTTTAAAAGAACTTCGCAATGAAAACTTAAAAGAGTATGTATATCAGTATTTTACTAATGATGCCAGGTGTGTTTGATATTCTGTTGAGTCTTTAGATGCCAAAAATTCAACGACAGCAAACTATTATGAGAGAGGCTTTACCAGCAAGAGTAAAGTTAGAGATCACTTTAGATTTTCTTTCATCCGGCATTAAAATCTAAATTAATCTCGTCAATTGAATTTTGTCGTTGATGATTATTAGCTTCATTTTCTGTAATGATTGACAAATCCGACTCTCCTAATGTAAGTAGCAACGGTACAGTATTAATTGTTGTGTGTGAATCTAAAGAGCAATGACTACTAGGCGTCTGGTATGTAAATGTGGTGTTTATGTAGTTCAGATCTTCCATGCGAGACTGAAATAATACGGCATTGATTTTGTCCCGAGCCATCTCCCTCTTGCCGTAGATAACATTTTCTGTTGGGTACTCACAAAAATTCCAAAACTATCATGCTTATTTTCTTGTGGTGTAGAATGCTCACCCGTAGATGTACTATTTAAATCATTCTTTATCAACTTTATTTCCCTAACCAAAGATGCCACTTCTGAAATTTTTCTCTTTTTCGGAGTTGGAGCTGACATTTTATCGTTTGATTTACTAGCAGTTTTCGGAGTTGGCGTCACAGACTCGTTGCGTTGTGGTCTTTTACCTGTCGCAGATGCAGAAGGTTCACTGTAATTCTATTGTCATTGCAGCTGTTGTCAATATTATTTTCTTTGTTATTTTCAATGTTGGCTTGGCTCACTGGGCTGTTATCTTACTCTTCATCTATTGTTGATTCTTGACTATCCTACAACAACAAAAAAAGAAACACTTTAGTAATAATTATAATAAATAGGTATATTATTAGCTTTTTAGATACCTACCAAATAATGCCAAAGAATGGGTGGAAATAGCAAATGGATTAAGAAAGATATGAAACTTTCCATTATGCTATGGTGCCATTGATAAAAAACACATTCAAATTATCGCTCCTGGTAATAATGAAAGTATGTACTTTAATTATAAAAAAGTGTTCAGTATTGTTCTTATGGCGTTAGTAGATGATGACTATTGCTTTCGTTATGTTGATATTGGGGCTTGTGGCATCAGATGGAAGTCTATTTAAAAATTGCTCAGTACATAATAAACTGGAGAATAATCTTTTACCAGAGGGTGGAGTGATTGTTGCGGATGCCGCATTTCCCTCATGGAACCTATATTATGGAATTTCCTATATTATGGAACCTTACCCTGGTGACAATTTAACACTGGAACAGAAAGTTTACAACTACCGACTATCCAGATCGAGACGAATAGTGGAAAATGCCTTTGGTATATTGGTAAGCCAATTTCGTGTATTCCAAACACCAATTGCAATAAATTTAGAAACAGTCAACAAAATTGTATTGGCAGCATACGCTTTACATAATTGGTTGAGAAAAAAAAATCGAAATTATTTAATCAGCAGTGATATCGACCGGGAAGATATTGATGCAGGAAACACCTCCTATGGCTCTTGGAGAACAAAAACTGCAGGACTTAAGGGGTTATGTCAACAAGGGAGTAATAATTTCTTGACTTTTCATTTATGTGCGCGCTATACAGAGAAAACATGCTGGTTTTCAAAATTTCCCTGTGTGTTGACACCCATTTTCGTTACTATAAATAAATAAATAATGCAATCTTACTTACCGTTGTTTTCCTTTTCATTGGTACACATTTAATAAAACTGCATTTCATCGAACCATTTTAATTTTGACTTATACTCGTCCTTAGAACCTGCTCCAGACCTGGTTGATTTTTCAATGTTTGACAGTTCCTGACAGTAAGTTGCTCGTAATTTTTTTATCTTCATTTTTATGTCTTTGACAGACATTTCTATGCCGAGTTCTAATAATTTGCCAATTATTTTTTGTAGTGCTGAATCACGAATAGACTTATCTTTATATGATGGAATAGTGGCGTTCCATAGACATTCTACCTCGCGATACATTTGTACAAACTTTAAATTAATCTCGGCACTTAATTTTGGCATATTAGTTTTAGAAGCACGTGGTTATCTCTTTGAAAAAATAAAACAGGTCGGCACTACGCACTTGCCGCTCGAAAACACCAGCTTTGCCGGCCAAACGAGGGTGGTACACAAGCCAGGATAGTGAAACCATTAGAGGGGGCTTAACAAAATAGAACTCCATGCTATTAAACTATTCTAGCTTAAGACACTGGCTTACTGCCTTTCTTACTAGCTTACTAGCCTACACGCGAAGCTCGTTCTGTGTACATGAAGCTAGTAATACTAGCTTGCTACTTTAAAAGCGCTAGCTTGCTATCCTAGCTTGAAAAACTAGCCTCGTGTAATCCGGACTTAAGTGAAGACCTGAAATTCTAATCGATCCAATACCGCAAATTGGTAAATATGGCACCGTAAAGTGCCATATTTACCAATTTCATTTTATTCCTGCAAAATGATCTATGTCCTGACGCCAATGCACTGCTGAAAGATCTAAGTGTCTAACCCCGTCCAAACGGTTTAAATAAATTCCAACGGAATGCGCTGTATGCTAGTTCCAGAGCAATGGAAGTGCTAGTTGATCTATGTGCCAGATGTCAACCAACCATTTTGTTGATTTACATCAGTGCGTTTCTTCACGGTTAGTAATTGTTTAAAAGATGTCTATTTCTACAGATATTAATACTAGTAGAGCCTTTTGTGATGAATCTGAAATTAGTAGGAACTTCAGGAAGAAACAAAAAACCGCCAGATTAAGTGGTAAACCCTATGTTACCCTAAACAAAAAGAAAGAAATCCCAGCAAAGCCACTGCCGTATAAAGAGGTTAGTATAATATTTATTTACAAAATTTTGTAATTTAGGTCATTCTGCTATTTATGTACATGTGTGATTGTTGATGACAAGTTTATTTATCTTAACAGTTTTCTATTAGAATGGAATAGTGGAATAGTGGTTTTGGTTACCTGTATCACTATTCGATCCACATTTTACACATTATCATACAAAACATATACCCTAACTCATTTTTTTTTTTTTCAGGTAATTTGAAAGTGTAAAAACAGATGCAATCAAGTTTTATTTGAAATGAAGAGGAAACTGTTTAAGTCCTACCACCAACTTGGATTGAATGACCAAGGTTCTTATTTGATGGGTTTGATAGACATTCTTCCTATTACTAGACGCCGACACGATTCTTACGATGAGCAAGAAAGCAGCCGAAGGCAAAGCACTCTAAGTTACATGGTACCTGATGGGGAAGGGGAGTTTCTTAAAGTATGTAAAAAACTTTTTTAAATATTTTTGGAATTTCACCTCAAAAAATCTCACTTATTGTGAAGAAGAAGAAAAGTGGTGACGTGGTTTTTAAAGATAATCGTGGTGGCAACACTACATTTAAATTTACGGAGCATGACAGGAAACAGATTAAAAACCACATTAATTCTTTGTCCCGAGAAGAGCGTCACTACGGCCGTTCAAAGTCCCAAAAGGAGTACTTAGGCTCCGAATTGAACATGACTAGGCTTTTCGCTGCTTTTAAACAGAAATATCCAGATAGTGTTGTAAGTGCCAAATTCTATCGAAAAGTATTTTTAAAAGACTTCCCAAATTTATCGTTCAAAAGACCAAGGGTAGACACTTGTAAAACCTGCGACTATCTTCATATTCAGACCAAAAACAGAGATGTCACTGCAGCAAAAAAAGCAAAGACAGAGCTAGAACTACATCATAGAAAAAGTGAAAAAGCCTTAAGTACATTAAAAAAAAGATGCATCTGACAGCACAATGCCTAATAGTGGAGTGTGTTGTGTGGTGATTGACCTTCAAAAGGTATTTCCTCTTCCGAATTTTACACATAGCGATATGTATTATTTAAGGCAATTATCTTGCTACAATTTTAATATTGATATTACCGATACCAATGACGGTATTATGAGTGTATGGCATGAGGGCCAATCAGGGAGAGGAGGGAGTTAGATGGCTTCCTGTATATTGCAAGTCTTAAATACAGGTATGTTGTCGGCTTACAAGAAAAAACTTGTTGTATGGAGTGACAACTGAGGTGGTCAAGTCAAAAACCGTATGTTGGTTTTCTTGTACATTTACATAGTATCTTTGGGCCTCTTTGAGTCTGTAGAGCATAAGTTCTTGGTACCTGGTCACAGCTTTTCTGCAGCAGACCGGGACTTCGCAGTTATAGAAAAGAGATCTAAGGTAGCAAAAATGCAAACTGTTAAAGATGTAGAAAACGTAATTAGATCAGCCAGACCATCAAGACCATTTCGTGTGCTAAGCATGGATAGATTTTTTAACTTTGACGAAGCATCTGCATTGTGTATTAACACTAAAGATTTAATGATACCCAAAGTGTCGTATTTCAAGATTGATAAAACCGAACCTGGCTACGTACTTACCAAGAAAAACTTCAGCGAACTGTATGGGTTTGACAAAAAATGCTACGTCCTCAAGAAAAATACTTATATTGAATACATAGCTTCCATGGAGCTTAATACTCTACCAATAAAGGTTCCACTAGCAGAAAACAAAAAAAGGACTTAGGAAGCATGTTAGGTTTCATTGATGAAGAAAACAGAGATTTCTACTATGAAATACTCTGTGATGGCACTTAGATCTTTAAAAAGTAAAGCATACCAATGGACTTAGATCTCTTAAAAGTGAAACCTATCAATGGACTTGGATCTGTTTGAAAAAGTATATGGTTAGCATGCATTTTCTCTGTTTCGTTTTTGTAAAACTGTACAAAAATTACAAAACCATCTTTTTACATTAACTTGTTTGATTAAAACCACTTTTTGTAAATAAAATTGTATTCTGTTAAAAAATGTACAGTTTTTTTACTTTTCCCAACAATTTTACTTTTGGCACTTATATCTATTAGCTTTTCAGCTCTTTAAGTGTAAAATGAGCAAAATATTGAATGAAAGTATATATAAAAAGCTTTAATTTGAGCTGTGCTGTATTAAATTGTTGAGAGATATTGCTCCTACAAAAAAAAAAATTGTAGAAGGTAAAAGTTTCGTTTTTCAATTTTACATATTTGACTAGCTAGAAATTGAAAATTTAATGTTTTTGTTTAAAAAGTAGCAATAATTGGGAAAAATGGCCAAAAATATAGTTTTTTCTTTAATTTTTTTTATCCCTTAAACATAACTTACGGCCTTCATATTCCTCCTAAAAAAACTTTATAATATGACTGAAACGTATGCTAAATTTCGTTAGGACCAGTTTTATAGTTTTCACATAATAATTTTGCAATCCATGGTTTGCAAAAAAAATGTAAATTTGCAAAACTATGCTGAGCCGAAAATAAGCACCACTTGAAATAGTCGATTTTTTTTTACATATAAAGAACGACTAAAGCTTTTAAACGCACCTTGAAAAAATTCAAAAATTTCCTAGGGTCTCCTAGTGGACTGATTTCAAATTTTCAATGTTCGTTTGAAATCTTCAGCCTTTCTCTATATATAAAAAAATCGACGATTTAAAGTGCTTATTTTAAGCCTATTAACTTCAAAAAAATTTGAAGAAAATAAATTAAAAACAAAAGGATTTTGAATAATTGTAAAGTTTGGTTTTTGAAGTATAATATTTTACCAATAAATTGTATTACTATTCGGCTGTCCTATGGCAAAAAAACACAGTAATTGCATTTTTACAACAATGGAGAAAATTCGATTTTTATAAAATGTACAAGCCGTAAGAAATTATTAAATAAATTCAAACACAAACTTGACGGTGTGTTAGACAACCTTTATTCACGTTTTTTAAAATATTATTGAAGGGAATAATCCGCCTTAGAAGTAGAGATCGCAAGTGAAACTAATTTTACATAGATTTAAAAAAAAATTCAAATCCATTTTTCCATAAAAAAACACAGTAATTGCCTTTACTATGTTTTGTAATTAGTACATACTTAAAAATACTCCATTTTGCAGAACAGGAAGTTCTGTTAGTGTGTTTTGCAAAAATAAATTAAAACTATATGATATAACAATATTTATTTTAATAAAATACAGAATATAAAATACAAACGTACCAATGTAAAAACTGAGATTAAAAATTAGGAACTAAGAAAAAAAAAACGATCTGCACTTAAAACAACAACAAATAATATTACTAAAGTGACAAAAGGAACAAACTACACAAATACATCGGTTTGGTAACAGCAGAAAACTAAACAATAAAAACGAAATAAGCAAACGAACCAATATATTTTATTTAAATATTGGAATCTATGACATCCATTTGTTCATGCTCCACCAAAGATGTTACTGAGTCTGATAGGCTTTGCCAAAAGAATTTTCTGTTTTCCGGCATTAGTGGTACTAGGTTTTTCAAAATGAGTGCCTTTTCGTCGCTTGAGATTCCACGAATATTTAAAGTTTTGGGCGTAAACGTGCTAGGACAGTGTTTTCTTTTGTAAAGAATTTAATTCCTGATAATCGTTCTCAAATCTGCTTTATATTTTATACAATTACTTCCTCGTGTAAAAAGAACTTCTACCAGATTTTGTACTAGAAAACCCTTTTAAGGATCCTCTAGTTTCTTAGTTGTCCTTTTTTTATTTTGCCACAAGTGAAACTCTTTTAACTCGAGTACCTCTACAGTTTTTCTAGAGTGATTCACAAGTTCAGTCAGTTCCTGAAAATCATAGATATTTCTGTTTCTTAGTATTTTTTTCTCGATATTGCCATGAATTCCATCAGCAGACATGTGCGTATGGCCCTTTGTAAGATATCTTATAACTGTTTCCTGTGGTCCGGAAGAATGATTGACTTCAGTTATCAAGGAAGTGTATAGAACCCAATTTTTATTCTGGGATGTACAGTTATCTGCCCAAAATACAAAATGAGAGACGTCTCTTTCTTTTCTTATTACTTCTAATACAGCGTCAACAATCGACTCCTAAAGCTTCGTGCCAAAGTACACAGAAGCTGTTATTTTTAGATTGTTGACTTAAAGTAGCAAATGTAAGGTTAAATACAACAAGTCGGCTAGTAAAAATTGTACTTTTACTTTGAGGCATAATAGGCAAAATAATCACTTTTTGTAAATCCATAGAGTATATACGTTTCGTCGAACTTGCTATTTCGGTAGAGTCTTTTTTATATTCTAGATTTGCCTTTTCTGCTTTAGTACGGTGGGAATTTAGCTGATCTTGAATTTTATCGTCTTCTTTATTTTCCAACGTGTTTTTTAACATTTTGCACTCTTCATCCGATTTGGGTTGGCAAAGTGAAATATTCATTTCCTTTAAAACTTCGATTTTACAAACAGAGAGATGTTTTGTTACAAAATCATCAAACATTTTCTTATATGTCAACTCTTTCGGTAAATACCTAACCTTATGGGCATTTTTTCTACGATAATGACTCACTGATGGCTTAAATGACTCAATATGGTCCTTTATTACTTCTCGATTGGATTTCTTATGGCAGCCACCTTTACGTTTCTTGATCTGATCTCCACAAGGTCCTTTTTTAATTACTGCTACTAATTCGGTTATTACAGAATCGTTGGTATACCCTAAAGTATTCAAAAAAGTATATCTGCATACCTCTATGTCAGTACCAATTTTCTAGCTGTAAAGTGTAACGCCTTGATTCGCTTTTTACGTTTTGCTGACTGGGTTCTACGTTTAACAGGAACCAGTTTTATTTGTTTGTACAACCACTTTCGTCTACTCGTGCACGCTAAATTCCAGTACTCCATCCAGATATTGTTCCGATGTTCTTCTGTTATTTTTTTGCACATCCTACTACATTTACCTTCACACACGGCTCTCATAGGATGTTTTTCCTTATCCCTTTCATTTTTTTCTTTTCCCCTTGGCCTATTTTTATTCTTCCTTGTTTGTGCTGTGTGTGCGATTCACTTCGTTGATTATTTCTGTCTCAGTACTATTAAGAAGGACATTGGGTGATTCAGCCGTAACATTATTGTTCTCTTTGTTCTCATCCTAAAAAAATATTTAATTTAATTTGATTGTACCTATACATCATTTTAATGTCCTAAAACACATTACTCAAAACCCTTACTTACCTGACATGACTCCTAAACTGGCTTTTTCTTGGTATTCAATTTTCTTTTCTTTGCCTTAATTTTAATTTCGTCGTAATTTTCGATATCGCTAGAATATGATTGTGGTGTGGGGCAGTAATAATCCTTATCTTGGTCACTGTCATCGACTGGGCTTTCTATGCGATTAAATTTCAAATATTTCATTTCCCGATGAATCTGAATTCTCGCCAAATCGTCTGAAGAGCAAAAAGTTTGCAACCTTTTTAAGTATGTTTCCTTTTGATTTTCACTTTCATAATTGGACAAAAAAAATGAAGATGTTTCAAAATTTACTTTTGGAAAAATCGGAAGCTCATCGATATTCTAAAAACATAAAGATTTATTGACGATACAATAGTAATTATATTATGATGTTTTAGAAATATTTTAAGTTACCTTCTTTAAACACGAACGTGCCGAAGAAACTATATTTTTAGTTCGCGTAGCATCCTATCGTTTGGGTCTTTGGTGAGTAGATTCGAACTGCTTGAAAAACACGCTGTGTTTACAGTTACATGGTTACAAAGGAGGGGTTGGACTTTCCGCATAAATTGAAGACGATTTCTTAAATCAAAACACGGTAATTACAAAAACCATTACAAAAACCAGTAACTAGTTAGCAGGTACTTGGTTTTGATATGGTTTTTGTTAGTTACTGTGTTTTGCACTGGGAGAAGCCTGGGTCGACTGTCAGTTACTAACTGTGTTTTGCGTATGCCGTATTGTCTATATTTATGGTCCGATGTTAGTTTTAAGACTATCAGAAGGTAGAGCAAAACGCAGCAACTTCAAATTTATAAAAAACTCGATTTTGACAAAAATGACGGTTACTGTGTTTTGCAATGGGACACTACAAGCTGTTATCACCATCCGGTAGCTAGAGCTACTTGTAAAAAAAAGGGAGAGCCCAATTTTAATAAATAGAAATAAGTACCTCTGCGTCAGTGAGGTTATACTGAATTACTGAAACACATGTATATTGTATTAGCTGCATTTGGATCACTATAAGTGGCGAATAAAAATTATATGAAGTGTAAAAATTAAAATGTTTTATTCAAAACAAAACATAAATGCGGATTCTGATATGAATTTCAATCAAGTGGAGATTATTTATCAACTGATTAGGTAATAATATAAACAAATGAAGCAAATGTGTTAGTAGGTTCCATTCTGACAATATTATTTGTTACTTTGTACGTTATTATATAATATGAATGATAGGGTTATCTACTTTTTTGACTTGTATGTTATGATTTGATTAAAGAAACATCAATTTTTTAGTAAAAATAATAGATTTTAATAATCTTAAAATTCTGTCATATTTATAGGAGCTATCCCACACATCAACTTTCTAATGGCGCGAAAATGAGTACCAATATAATAAATACCATTCATAAATAGATCTGTTATGTATGTTATTTCCTTAATATATATAAAATATTATTAATATTTATTCTTTTCTTTCGTGTAAGTTTGTAGGTTTTTTAGGTAAGTCTAATTTAAATATACATTAATAAATAAACCAAGAGATATAGCTAAGTACTGCATTAAAACAATGGTTTTACAAAGTTTAAATAAGATATTTTCGGCTACAATTTGATTTGAAGTTATCTATGTTAATGTAGAAACGTTTTTTCTATTAATTGAAGATATACTAAAAACAAGAACAAAATTAAAATTATTGAAATCTGATTGCTCTTAACCATTTAATGCCCAGAACTTATTTTTCTTTTTAAGACAAATATTTTTGTGAAAGAAAAATTGTGAAATCAAATAGAAGTTACCTGATAAAAAAAATGGAAATTATCTTCAAATATTTGTTTCAGGTGGTGGTAAATATCGCTACCAGTGTGCGTTTGGGCATTTAACATAACCTGTAAAGATTTCTACCGCTACATCTATACAATAAAATAAAAGTTTTAAAAGAAGAAGCATTTATTTCAAACTTTATTTCTGGTAATAAAAAGAAAAAAATTTTGGCAAATGAGATTGGTCCTCTTCTGTTTATTATTTCAACCGCAGTTAGCACATATATTACATTATTGAAAATGTGCCTATGATGGACCCCTTAAGAAAATAGCTTCATAATAATTTTAATTATTTACTTTAATTACAATTACAAACTTTAAATATGACCTGATAGACTTCTTGATACGCCCGTGATGGACTAGTTGCATTTTGTATAAAATAAGTAAATACCAAATTATTTCATTAAACCAAAAGGCAGGCCCGCCGAAATGGCGGTACAGCCGGTACATTTTACAGGAGCCCGGCGATGTAAGGGGCCCGGCGTCGACCAAACCAAAGACGTAATTTGTCCCGTTTTTTTTTTTGCTCTTCACTTTATGTGCGCAAAGCGTTTAATTGATCATGTCTCTTTTATGAATATACGACTGTTTTCGTATAAAAACAGTCGTATATTCATGGAATATACTACTCAGCTATATGTAATATGACCTTTACCTCTATTTTGAAATATATTTTATTGTTTTAATGCCGTTGCGACACCGTGTTTTGTTGTTTTGCTACCAATGTTGCTTTGAACGGATTCGCCACCCGCAAAAAAATTCGCGCCTGTTCTGATAGACAAATTACGCCGATAGACAAATTACTGCACTGCAGATTGCATTGGTAGTATTCGTCAGCCAGAAGACCCTGTTATACGAACGCTAATGTCGTCGCGTTAGCAGCGCCGCGTTAGCGTCAGCCCAACCGGATAATGACACAACCATGAAGTAAATTATACGAATGAATTGTCGTCAGCGAGTCCACGTTGTCCCGACGGCAAGCGTTGCTAGCGTTGTCGGTCGCGTTAGTAGAGCGCAGTTCACGCGTTACATACAGCGCGAATCCCGTTATACATAGCTCTAACAACTACAGTCACGTATCGTATAACTTGGAAATTATGCGCCCTGTTTTCCGCGTCGTCAACGCGTGGACATCCAACAGCTCCCAGACACATTCTGCTTTGCTGTCTGCTTTAAATTTACTCTTCGAAAGCTTTGTTTTCCCCATGTGCCTGTCCTTTGAATTTCTGTGGAATGCATGCAGCAAAATATTGCCCTAATGTAACAACTTTTTTCGGAATTGTAAAAAAAATCTTTACAATCAATTTAGCAGCACTCTACGATACTGGGAGATATTAGAGAAAAATACGGGTGTTTCTCTACACTCAACGAGTTCCAACCGTTGATCTGGTAATGTCGAAAGCATTAAACCACAAACCACAAGCACAAAAATTACCTGGAATTAATAAAGCTGTAGAAGAAGATATAAATTTAAATATAACAACGAAATTAAAAACAAATTTAAACCAACTGGATATGGAGATTAAAAATATATCGGGGCTTCTAGAAGATTTACAAAATATCAGAAATTCATGATCTTCCATTGTTGAAAAATCTAAATTAGTTGCCAGCAATTATGGAATAAATCCATAATTTGCATCAAGTAAAGAAAAACGGCTCAAGAAGCCTGCGAGATTATTTTATCATTTGCCTGGGACTAACAGTGACGCGACTGATAATTTTGAGCCCGACACAATATTTAACTGTGAAATATTTAATATTGTCATATATTCTATAATAACCAATTTTACCAGAAGATTTAATGCGGCAAATAAAATTATTTCGCTATTTAACAATTTATGGACATTCCGAGATGAATATGAGGACAATATTAAAAAAAATTGATATATTGCGCGAGTTTTATAAAGAAAACATCGATGAAGAATTGATAGACGAAATTTTTCATTTGAAAGCGATATAGAAGGATAATATTGGTGAATCTCAACTTTCTCCAATTCATTTAGTTAATTCAATTAAATGTCTCAAATTGGAATCATTATTTCCTTACGTCGTTATTGCGTTAAGAATATTTTGCACATTATCGGTGATAGTCGCAGAAGCGGAGAGATCCTTAGTGGTCTTTCTCGCATAAAAAATGCTATAATATCTACAATGAAGCAGGATCGCTAAACTGGTCTATCAACGTTGTGCAATGAGCATAATTTGGTAAAATAACGCGATTTTACCAATCTTTGTCAATCAGAAATCTCGAAAATTTCAAAATTTATTAAATTTTATATTTGAAATGTTAATTATTTATTACTGATAATTTTATTTCTATAAAAATTAAAAAAAATTTTTTGCTCTTCACTTTTTGCCGGGGCCCGCTCTTCACTTTTTGCTGGAGGCCCGCTCTTCACTTCTTCCGGGGCTCGGTCATCCCTCTCGGCGGCCCTGCAAATAGGTATTTTTAAGAATAAAAAAATTACGTACACAATTCCCACATAAATTGTTTATGTCGAGGATTAACATCTGCACGTTCTGCATCTGCACATGAACAGAATGGCGACGAATCTTAGAGCAGGCCTGGATCCACAGAGAATTATCGAGCCAAAAATTACGATGCTTACGAGGGTCATTTAATAGAATAAGTGTTGGAGTTTAAATATCTAGGCATCACATTATCTAGCTACGGAAAGCTCGAAGCTGAAGTGGAAGATTAAGTGAATAGAGCAAACAGAGCCGCAGGTTGACTGAATGAAACAATATGAAAAAATAAAAATATCGGGATAGGAATGAAAGGCAGAATTTACAAAATGATCATCAGACCAATAATGGCATACGAGGCAGAAACACGACCTGACACAGAGAGGACAAAAAGAATGCTAGAAACAGCAGATATGAAAACCTTCAGAAAAATCAATGGTAAGATACTATGGCATAGAGCTAGACGTTCAGATATACGACGGATACGCAAGGTGGAGAAAATCTAGGACTGGGTAAGAAATAGAAGAGTAGAATAGAAAGATCATATTAAGCCGAATGAAAGCAAATAGAGTAATAAAGACGGCGACAGACGGTTTCCCAATAGGAAGACGATCAGTGGGAAGACCACCAAAACTATGGAACAACAACTTACTGGAGGACCATTGAAAAACAGAAAAACAGACAGTCATGACTACACAAAAACTAGAAGAAAATTTATGCAGTATTTTTACCTGCACATGTATTCTATTCTTGTGTAAAGGAAGTTTGCAAGTAAAACATTGTCGTATATATTATGTCATACTAACCACAAACGATAATAAGTAGTGTATACGATTATTTGTTTTGCCAACAGCCAAACCTGTAGTCTTGCTAATCGCGATTTCTTAGAAATGATATTTAATTTCCTATGATAAAACATATATTTGATAATAAACTTAACCTTGATTTTCCTTATCATCAACATTCTCTTTTTGCAATATTTTTATGCGGTTTTGAAGCTATTTTCTTGTGGCGTTTGAAAATCCATTTTAAATAAATAAAGTGTTTTATTTATGACAGGCCAACAAACCCAGGAATTAAAAAAGTTTATATGTATATATATATATATATATATATATATATATATATATATATATATATATATATATATATATATATATATATATAATTAATCACTGAACAAAAGCAAATCGTTGCTCTAACAAACGAAACACCAGTATTACAGAGAGAAATGAAATAATACAACTTAAAGACACCAAGAACATGTACCATAAGTCCTTCCGGAAGAAGTAAAATCGATAATTACAAAAATGAAAAGCGGTAAAGCAGCTGGAATAGATGGCATAACAGTGGGACTGCTTAAATACTCTGGCAAAAAATCTGAAAAATCTTAGCAGGCATATTTACGAACTTACTATTCAAGATCGGGTAGCCGGTAGGAACTCCTTTGGATAGTTCTATCAGGGAAAATGAATCAATCCCTGCCCTCCGCAGACTCCAGGTGTTTCCTGACCCGGGAAACTAGTGCCTGCTTAGGGTCTCTTGTCCAGAGTCACGGATGAAGTCCACAACGACAGCCACGGCGGAGAAGAATACCTTTGGTACGGTGTGGATGGCGGAAGTGGCAATCCCTTGATTATAGGGATTGTACAAAATCACTCACCAGCCCGTCTAGCCAGCGTGGTTTTTTAAGGCTAAAAAACCTCCTAATAGGAATATGGCGATATCTAAAACAAAAGGAATCGGTCCCTAGGTGGGTAGACCATACAGTAATGAAATCTCACTCCTTTGGAAAAGAGGACAGCTTCATGGAATCTGGGGAAAGCAAGAAATCGCTAAACCACACGATTGAACTTCCTAAATATAAATCTCTAAATATAAGGTCCTTATGCAAAGATGAAAAAGTCTACGAACTCGAAGAAGACATCAAGGACTTAAAATGGGACATAATTGGTCTAGCAGAGGTAAAACGAAAAGGGGAAGAGTGCATAACACTAGAGTCCGGTAACGTCCTATATTACAAAAGGCGAGAAGAACAAAGCCTAGATGGCGTAGGATTTCTAATTTCCAAGAAATATGCACATAAAGTAGAGCAATTCGTAAGAATATCTGAAAGAATTGCAATGATTGGGCTAAATGTTAGAGCTTCTCTTGAAGATCGCCCTGAAAGTGCCAGAGCCAATGGAATCATCATTAACAATATAAGATATGCCGATGTCACCGTAGTATTAGCAGAAACAGAAGACCAACTAAAAATATCGATGAACATATTATCAGAAGAAAGTCACAGGCTGGGCTTGGACATTCTTGGACTTCTCCAAAACCAAAATTCTGGTATTCTACAAAAACCCCCCATGAACAACATCTAACATACAAATAAATGGTATCACCCTTCAGAGTTCCCAAAGCTTCATATACCTGGGCAGAGAACTAAATAGTCAACTAGACCACTCAAAAGAAATTAAAAGACGCATTGAAATAGCAAGATCTGGTTTCATGAATATGCTAAAATGCTCTGTCACCCCAAGCTATCAGTCTCAATAAGATTGAGAACACTAAAGTTTTATGTGTGGTCTCTATTACTATATGGCCGTGAGACCTGGACCTAAAACAGTATGACGTAAACAAATTAAATTCATTTGAAATGTGGATGTACCGCCGAATGCTAAGAATAAGCTGGACCAGCAGAACTACTAATGAAGAAGTACTGAGAGCAATGAACACACGCCCTCATTTGGTCAATACTATCAAAATTAGAAAGACGTCATATCTAGGACACATAATGCGCCATAGAGAATTTGAGCAGCTCCAGGTAATATTAGAAGGCAAGATTGAAGGTAAAAGGGGCATAGGAAGGAAGAAAAAATGTTGGCTACGAAACATCAGAGATTTCACCCACACAAGAGGAAATGAATTAATTCATCAAACCCAGAACAGAGAGAAATTTCCCATATTGATCGCCAACCTGTAGTTATCCTTTTTTTGAGGTCTTCAATGCTAGTTGGTTGTGTTGCGTATACTTTGTTCTTGAGATAATCCCACAGAAAAAAATAAATTCAAAAGCGTAAGATCTGGCGACCTAGCTGGCCTCTCCAATAGTACCCCTTCGTCCAATCGAACCCCTTAGTCCAATTATTTATTGAAGAAGATTTCATTCAAGTAATTTCTCACCATTAAAGCATAATAAGGTGTTGCACAGTCCTGCTGGAACCAGACAGTTTCATGCGGTAGGGTCGGATCTATTGGATTGGGATATAAGTTAGCTAACTAAAGAACAACATCGTCTCTTAGCATGCTTAAATATGTTTCCGCTGTCAAATTACCATCTACAAATATAGGACCAATAATATGATCTCCTATAATACCTGCCCAAACATTCAACTTTTGAGGATACTGAGTGTGTGTCTCGTGCATCCAACTAGGATTCTCCGCTGACCAATATCTACAGTTTTGTCGGTTTACCTCTCCATTCAATGTAAATGTTGATTCATCAGAAAAAAGAATTGTGCCAAGAGCTATTTAATTTGTGTCAATTTTATCCATCATTGTTTCGCAGAAATCCATTCTACGATCTGGATCGTCTTCTGTTAGCTCCTGCACAAAAGTCAATTTATATGAATGAAGTTTTTCTTCATGGAGACACCTTGCGACAGTTGTCTGACTTACATTATTTTGACGTGCAATTTGACGTGAACTTGACGTTGGATTCTCTACGACACTTAACAAAATATCCACTTTCACCTCATCTTTAATGAAGTTCGGTTTTCTTTTTAATGGTTTGACATGTCCAAGTTCTCTGAATTGTGCATAAATTTTAGACACATTACCTTGTGCAATAGTAAGCAACTGAGGATACCTCTGATTAAATAAGTTTGCTACTTCAACTTGACTTCTACAATTCTCCCCGTAACCGATCATCATTAAAATCTCAATTCGGTGGGTCTCAGTTAAATATTTCATTTTTATTTCTGCAAGAAATTAGCTTTTAATTAGAAATTTATTATTTTAATGTAAAATGTCAACACACCAACAACTGATTGATAACAATCCGCATTATTTACCGATTTAGTTTAATTAGCAGACTATCTAGACAGTTTTTACCTATTCATAACAAGAAATGTTAAAACTGTTACTAAACAGAAATTTTCCCCAATATACTGATACTTAGAGTAGAAGTGTATTGTCTGTATTTAGATAATGTAAAATAATACCATACATGTGATAAATTATTAATTTCAAAATTTCACCTTGTATTATTCATTATAGACCCTACATGATATAGTTCGTTAAAATCAGGGTGTTAAGAATCTTTTACAAACATAAAAATAAACAGAGTGTTTAATAAAAAATAAGGATTATGGACTATGCCAGACTTGCGTGGATCACCCTGTACATTTAAATTTATGTTTAAAAAGCGCACATTTAAATTTAAAAGTTAACGTGTCCCAGAGTTTTTTTATTATTTTCTATAATAAGGACACAAACAATTTTATTCCATAAGTGGTTTTCACACTGTGTATATATATATATATATATATATATATATATATATATATATATATATACACAACTAAATAAACCTTAATGTTTTTTACTTAAGTTTTTATAATAACTTTTTTATATACATGTATGATTATCACATGTTCTTTTGCTGTGCTAATTTTGTTAATTTGCAAACTATACCTAGTTTCAATTAATTGTTTTATACAACTTTAACTCTAAATGTTCAGTTTCGTAAGCTTTTTCATATTTTTAACATCATTGACTGCTACATGTCTTTGTAAGGTAACACACATTTTTTAACTTCTCTATGGATGTTTGGTTTCATATTGTTCTTTTTAGATGAACTGATGATGCTTTCCGAGCAGAAAGCGAAACGTCTTCAATAAATAGATGAAGTAGCCACCTTCTTTGTCTTTTATTTCTCCACTTTGACCGAAAAACCCACCACTCTTCGAGTGTACCTTAGTATATATATATATATATATATATATATATATATATATATATATATATATATATATTATATATATATATATATATAATATATATATATATATATATATATATATATATATATATATATATATATATATATATCTTACATAAACAGTTATATGCTTATGTAGAATAACATTTGTAATAGCTCGTGTCGTAAATTATTTTACGTATTTGGTAGATAAAACAGATAACCCATTTGATAAAATGTATTACGGTGGTCGTTAAATGATAGGTAAACATAGTAGATTGCATAATATTTATCAGAAACATGTGAGAAGAAGTGAGAGCATTTGTTTATTAAATATGAACAGTTGATAATTTTTTTCGTTTATTAAGTATTACTTGAATATCTAATACATACAATAAATCAGAATGTTGTTGACTATTTTATAAGCAAAAACACTCGTTAGAGCACGTGGGCAAGTCCAGATAGTGTTTATTTCCAAACCTACTCCTTGACAAGGTGATAAGTCCCTTGCTTTTCGACACATTGATGGATAGGATAGCAAGAATCTGCAGAACGGAAACTAAAGGCGTTTGCCCTTCTATACAAAACCAGTTCTTCGCCTTGGAAACGTTTTATTTTTATTTATATTTCTTTCAACAAGAACTTTCTTAGCTGAGGCTAAGATATTAGACTTAATTTTTGCACAATGCCCAGCTATCTTAGACTCCATCACTTTCTGTGATATATATTTGTCGGCTTCTGTCAATTGATACTCCAGTAAATTCCTTTAAAATTTGGATTTAGGTTCCTCTTATCCTCTAGTTCACTTTTGGACCTGAGCCCAGGGGTGCTTTTACTTGGGGGCTAAAAGCCACTCCTTCTCGAGTGTTAAAAAACATACGTTTAAAATAAGTCCGCAATTTCTAAAGACACTTTTGCATCAATATTTACTAAATTTAAGCTATGGGCTCTCAAGACATGTAAAAGGCTCTAGGGTTTAATTCAAGCTTCATATTCGCACCATTATCGTAGCCCTGTCCTCTTAAATCCTCTAAACAAATGTGAGCCTCCAAAAAATGTAATAAAACATTGATTAAACCTTGTCCTGTCAAATCTGATATTAAAACGAATCCTAAAGGTGCATTTAGATGGGCTAGTTTTTAAAGCAATATGTTGCTGAAAATATATATTCGGTATGTTGCTGGCAACATTGCAGCCATCTAATGAAAATATCGCCCTATAGCCGAGCCATGTAGCCGAAATCTTGCTGGTATTTGAACACTATTGCAGTTACTGGCTGATGCGATGCCAATAAAGTCAAACTGCCGTGGAAAATTTTGCATGTTGCTCGGCTATTCTGTAGAAATTTAATTTGGTTTTGTCAAAACATACAAAGAAAAAATAAATACGTAGTCAAATGAGAATACAATAAGTTTTATTAATGCAGTACATTTACGCCCAGAGTTGTTGCATGTAGAAAATACCTCATACAAAGACAGAAATGCAAAGAAAGATAGTTGGACGACCATTGCACAAGAATTTAATATAACACAGGACGAAGCTTATAAAAAATTCAGAAGTTTAAGGACATTCGAAAAATGAACACAAAAAGGTAATTCAAAAGAAAAGTGGAAGTCAAGGTGGCAAAATTGTACATTGGTTTGCATATGAAGCAATACAATTTATTTTATCTCGGGATATACCAGAAACGGGTATTGATAGTTTTAACATTATAAGTGAGGTGCGTAAATTTTTTATTCCTATTTTTAGCTACATGTATTGGTATAAACAATTTAAAAGAACACCTCGTCTAATAGTTGGAGATTTTAATGCACATAATTACATATGGGGATCAAAAAAATTACTCCATTAGGTCGTAGAATCGAAATAATGTTGGATAATTTTCAGTTAAACCTACTAAACGATGGAGGAAATACTCATTTTGACATTTCTACTGGTAAATCCTCTGCCATAGACCTTTCAATATGTGATCCAGCATTATCACCTACCTTATCTTGGGATGTACTTTCTGATTTAAATTATAGTGACCACTTTCCGATTTTAATAACAAATCCTGACAGTATACAATACTCTTGTAATGTTGAAAAATGGAATATCAAAAATGCAAATTGGCAAGAGTATTATAATCTAGTTTCAAATGAAATGAATGCATTACATGAAATTTTACAATCAAATAATAATATTGATAGTCAAATTCAAGAGTTTTCCAATGTATTTATTATTAAATGCCGCCGAAAAAGCCGTTGGTCAAATGAATTCCAAACAATTAAATTCGTCAGTCCATTGGTGGAATTCTGAATGTCAAGAAGCTATTAAACTTTCAAAAACAGCATTAAATCGATTCAGGAAATATAATACACTTGAAATAAATTAGAATTCAAACGACTAAAGCACGAGCTAGATTCATCATTAAAAGAAGTAAACGTCAATCATGGAAAAAGTTTGTTCCAGAATTAAATTCATCTACACCAATTAATAAAGTGTGGCAAATGGCAGAAGAAAAACAAAAAATATACACTTCCTCTCTAGGCATAGCCAATATTCTAGCTAATAATTTTGAAAGATTCTCAAGCGATGATGTTCTTCCTCCAGATTTTTTGACCAAAAAAGAAAGAGAGGAATCCAAAGGTATTGATATACCGCCTACTGACCTTTCTCCTTTAAATTATCCCATAACTATGGATGAATTAGAATACTCATTCAATAATACGAAAAACTCTTCTCCCGGTCCTGATAACATCCCTGCAATATTTCTTCAAAAACTTCCTTCATTGGCAAATAAACACTTGCTAAATATCTATAATAATATATGGAGACATAGCTCTTCTTGTGGTGCCTATCCATTATAGATGTTAGCTTATTGACCGCAGCTCGAAATAGTCCTGAAGTGGTCAAGGAAACCCATTTTCGTAAGTTCTGGAGCCAAGATATTCTTCTTCTTCCTGGTCCCCTCTTTCCGTAGAACTTTAGCTGTAATATAAGTTACAGCAAGTTATATCTATGATCGTTTCGCATTATATGTCCAAGATATTCTAGCTTGCGCTGTTTCACTGTGGATATAATTCGACATGTTTTATCCATCCGACGTAGAAACTCAATGTTTGTTATTCGGTCCACCCAGGAGATCCTCAGTATCCGTCTATAACACCACATCTCAAACGCCTCGAGTTTTCCCATGGATGCCTCGGTTAGTGTCAACCCCATAGAGCAGCACTGTAAACACGTAGCATCTCAATAAAGGGATTTTCGTTTTTAAGGGTAGGTCGTGGCTCTTAAATATCTTGCTCATTCTGACAAATGCTGACCTGACTTTTTCAATTCTTTGTTTTATCTCAACTGAGTGGTCCCATTGGTCGTTTATAGTGGTTCCTAAATAGTAGTAACGGGGCACTTAGAGTATTTGTTGCTGATCTACCAGTAATTGACTAGGTGGAATATGCTTCTTACTGATGACCATGTACTTTGTTTTCTTGATGTTAAAATCAAGCCCGTAGGAGACATAGCAAGTTTCCAAAAATCTGGAGTTCATCTATCGTCATCCCTATTTATAAACAAAATCAACCAAAATATATGTCACATTCATATAGACCTATTTCTCTAACTTCTGTAATGTGTAAAGTTCTCGAGAAAATCATATCCAACAGATTCATGTGGTTTTTAGAAAATATAATTTATTATTGCCCCGGACCAAAGCGGATTCCGGAAAAATCGTTCAACACTGGATAATCTTATTAGTTTAGAGTCTGAGATTCATGAAGCAATGGCATGTGGACACAAATGTATCGCAGTATTTTTTGACATAACTAGAACATACGATACAGTTTGGCGACAACACTTAGTCGATGGGGAATAAAAGGTAATATAGCACAATTCATAAAAAAATTTCCTATCTCATCGAACTTTTAATGTACGAGTTAACGGTACTTTATTTAATACAAAAATTCAAAAAAACGGAATTCCCCAAGGATCTAATTTAAGCGTCTTCCTATTTCTTATTGCAATAAATAATATTATCTCCACTTGTGACTTACCAGTAAAAGCTAGACTCTTTGCAGATGACTTAATCATTTTTGTTAAGGGGATAAATGATAAAACCCTTCAGACTCATATACAGAAAGTGCTATGGAATCTCGAATTATGGACAAATTCCACAGGTCTTCAATTATCAACAACAAAATCAAAGGCTATATTATTTTCAAAAAAAAAAGGAAGTTACGTCACTCCAGAATTAAAACTATTTAATAAAGAAATAAAATATGTTGAGAAAATTAAATGTCTAGGCATAACATTTGACAACAGATTATCCTGAAACCACCACATTCATGATCTAAAAAGTACGTGTCAATCTGCACTTAACATTATAAAAACTGTTGCACACAACACGTGGGGAGCAGATAGTAAAATACTGAAAGTTTACACTTTTATACTAGCCTTACTGAAAGTTTACACTGTGAAGCTGATAAGTCCCCCTGGAATTCCGAAGAAAACAACCTTCGCTAACATATGCGGCATCAATACAGGCAAATCCTATGAATCCTGTTAACCACTATGTAAATTCAGACCGTTTTAGGAATATCTTTAAAACACATGCTAGGCTTGACCTTCCTTTTTATGAAAGGGTAAATAGATACCTCAATGAACTTGAATTCAAATTTCCAGATACCTATTGTATACCAGATATTAACACTGTTCCCCCTTGGACTGTTGCCATCCCCTCTATCAATACCAAACTCTCCATATATAAAAAAACAGATAACCATCCCAAAGCATTATATCAATTTGTCCTCCAAGAACTCATGACATACAGTAACCATAATCTTATATATATACCGATGCCTCTAAAACTATAAATGGAGTGGGAGCAGCATTTATGTTTAATAAAACAAAAATATTAATGAAACTCCCTAAATTAACATCCATTTACACAGCCGAGTTAACCGCTGTATGCAATAAATTTTGTGGTAGAAAATAGTATCAAAAACCTTGTCATTATTACGGATTCCCTAAGTTCTGTAATTGCCCTAAATGACTTATATCCTAGCCATCCAAGTCTACTACTTGTTAAATCAGCATTAAGCCAACTGCAAACTATGAACATAAATGTCAAGTTTGTATGGATTCCTTCCCATATCGGAATTGCTGGTAATGAAGAAGGCGTGTTTTTTAAGTAAGTACCGTTTTGGAATTAAAAAAAGACGGGCAAAGATATGGCAATAATTTTATTTTTACATGACAGCCTGTACCTTAATCTACTTTTCTACATAATTTCCGTGAATATTGAGGCACTTGTCACAACGTGGCACCAGTTTTTGAATACCCTCCTGATAAAATTCTGCCGCCTGACTTGTTAACCACTGCATCACAAATGTTTTGACTTCGTTATCGTCTTGAAGACGCTGACCGCCCAGGTGTTTCTTCAAGTGCTGGAACAAATGGTAGTCGCCGGGCGCCAGATCAGTGCTGTATGGAAGATGATCTAGAGTTTCCCATTTAAATGATTTGATGAGATCTTTGGTCTGATTAGCCACATGTGGACGGGCATTGTCATGCAGCAAAATGATACCCTTACTCAACTTGCCACGTCTTTTGTTCTGGATTGCACGACGCAGATTTTTCAATGTCTCACAATAAGACGCTGCATTGATTGTCTCATTACGAGGCAGAAACTCCATTAGCAATACTCCTTTTCTGTCCCAAAAAACTGTGCACATGATTTTCCGGGCAGAAATTGTTTGCTTAAACTTCACTCTTTTGGGTGATGATGAATGTCGCCATTCCATGGATTGTTGTTTCGATTCTGGTGTGACGTAGGCCACCCACGTTTCGTCACCAGTAACAATTTGGTCTAAAAAATCTTCACCTTCACAGTGGTACCGCTCAAGGAAAGTCAATGCACTGCCTAAACGTTGGGTTTTGTGCAAATCCATCAACATTTTTGGAACCCAACGTGAACACAATTTCCGGTAATTCAAGTTCTCGGTAACAACGCGATACAAAACACTACGAGAATACTGAGGAAAGCAGTCGGACAATGATGAAATTGTAAAGCGTCTGTTTTCTCTCACCTTTTCGTCCACTTTCTGCACCAAATTTTCATTAACGACCGAAGGACGCCCACTCCGTGCTTCATCATGCACATTTGTGCGGCCATCTTTAAATGCTCTCACCCATTTCCTTACCATTCCATCACTCATAATGTTTTGTCCGTAAACTTCAACGATCTCACGATGAATATCGATTGGTTTTACGCCTTTAGCACTAAGAAATCGTATAACAGCCCGTACTTCACAATCAGCGTGACTCACGATTGTTGGAGGCATCTTAAACACTGGAGTAAACAAGTATACAATGAAGAATCAGACTGTAATGGTGTCAGTGCGTAGACAAGAGATGTAGGTAACCAGCGCTCATGCGCGGAACGCCGACCGTAGCGCTGCGGCGGCGGAATCGCAAAACGGTACTTACTTTTAAAAACATGCCTCGTAGATTCCTTGGCAAAAGTAACAATCACGAGTCCGGAAGCTATAGAAATCAGAAGCATTCCACATCTAAATATAAAACCTATAATCAAGAACTTAATAATCAATGATTGGCAGACCAAGTGGAATCAGTCAACATCCAAACTACGAGAAGTAAAACACTCTATATTACCTTGGAAATCAACCCCACATAAGCATATATATCAAACCATCCTATCTCGTCTGAGAATAGGCCACACCGCCATCACCCATAAACATCTGCTGGAGAATGAATTAATAAAACCACAGTGCTACGTATGTGATATTGTGCTCAGTGTTCGCCATATTTTACTGGAGTGTCCTTTATATTGCATGGAGAGACTTCAATATAACTTGCAAGATAACTTACAGGAAATATTAAGTGACGGAACTGATATGAAAAATTTGACAGCATACTTATATTCCATAAATGAACTAAATAAATTGTAAAACTTTAAATTGTACAACGCCAATGACCCTATGAGCTTGGGGCATAAATAAATAAATAAAAAAAAAATTCAAAGAAATTTGAAGTGAAAAAGCTTGAATTTGAATAAGTGCGAAGTGGTTTGAGTTTTGAAATATAATATCTGGACCAATTTTAGTAGGAATTGTACGCGTTGCATATTGTTACGATAAATATCCTGGCCTAAAAATAACTGTAAAATATATGATGACTGATTCTAATATGTTTTAGATTATACGAGAACTTTCGACCATAAACCCCAAGTAATAAAAAACTGGTTCCATTCGAATCTTCCGGAATTAGGCCTGTCCATTCGAGGCGAAACCAGGTCAATTGAGGTCAACATCCATGCAGTTCTAGAGCAGCTGTTTTCGTATAAATATGAGGGAACTTTTATTTTGAAGGGGAGTTAATTCTCAAGACCCGCGCTCGCGAATTTGTTACGTACGGATATAATAAATTATTGTCAGATAAGTTAATATAAATAAAGAAATAAATTAAATCCGTAAGTGTTATAAATATTGAACCTTTTAATAAATTCACAACAAATGGTGGCAGAAGTGAGATCGAACATAAATTAGACTTATAATAATAATACAAGTGAATATAAAATAAATTGTGAAAATGACGACGATTTATGAGCTCACAGTGACGAATTTAAGAAGACATCTCGAAGACAGAGAATTAGCTTCTACCGGAAAAAAGGCTGAGTTAGTCCAACGACTAAAGAACGCTTTGCTAGAAGAAGGACTAGATCCAGAGACTTATATATTTGAAGATGCTGTCCTCTCGTCGATTTCGAAAGTTTCTGGTGATGTAGCCAAAGTTTCTGGTGATGTAGCCAAAGTTTCTGGTGACATCGCATCATTAGAGAACAAAGTGTCTGGTGACATCGCATCATTAGAGAACAAAGTTTCTGGTGACATCGCATCATTGGAGAACAAAGTTTCTAACGAGATTTCTTCTTTGGAAAGCAAAGTTTCTGCTAACATCTCTTTGGAAATCTCTAAAGTCACTTCTGAGATGTCTGCCCTCGACGATAGAATGTCGTCGTTAAAAAACCAAGTTGCTGCCGATATGTTGGCCTTCGAAGAAAAGATATGGAAAGAGATGGAAAAGAAGCTGGAGGAAACAGGGACAGCAGAGAGAGGAAACAATCCGATTACAGTGGAGATAAAAGAAGACGAGACGAAATGTAAGTTGGAGACACGGCCGAAATTTGAAGGAAGTGGAGGTTCTATTCATGTTAAAGTCCCAACTTTCGACGGAAAATCATCATGGAACAACTACATGAAACAATTCGAATCAGCCGCAAGAGCAAATGGATGGTCTGAAAAAGAAAAGGCTGTAAACCTGACTATCGCTCTTCGAGGAGATGCCTTAGATGTGCTTCAGACCATAGCAGTAGAGGAGACGGATGATTTCGAACAACTGAAGAAGAGGTTAAATATGCGATATGGCCACGAACATTTGGAGCATGTATATCAGTCGCAGCTTAAAAATCGAAGACAAAAGAAAGATGAGGCTCTTCAAGAATATGAGGTAGATATTGCCAGATTAGTACGATATGCTTATCCAACAGCTCCCGAAGACATGATGGAAAAGTTGGCCGTTCAAACGTTTATTGATGGTCTTCGTGATCATGAAATGCAGAGAACACTACGATTAGCTCGTCACAAGACGCTGGTTGATGTCTTATCCGCCGCCCTCGAATACGAGTCAGCTACGCAGGCCTCTGGCGGGTACAGTAAAGTTAGAACTGTAAAAGAGGAAGGAGATGAAGATAAACTTGACCAGCTTGTTAATATGATGAAAAGCATGGCATACAAGAAAACGAAGACCATCAGATGCTGGAATTGTGGCGAAATAGGACACGTACGAAGCTCCTGTAAGCACCCTAGGTACGACGCAAATCAAGAAACTCACCATCAGGAAAACTAGAACGGGTCAGCCTTAGGGGGGCAGCTTCGACCCAGAACTTCTCCAAAGACCCTCTCATACTAATAGCTTCTTTGAAATGTCGTGAAGATAGTGTATATGTAGATGGAGACATAAATGGTAAAAAGCATACGTTGTTGGTGGATACCGGAGCGACCAGAACCATTATACGCCCAACAGTTATAAACAGCCGTAAGAAACTGTTACCAACGAGGTTGCGACTTCGGACCGCTACAGGTGAAAATGCCAACATTCATGGAGAAATCCAGGTACAATTGGGAATTGGGGCAGAAAAGTTTGTCCATACTGTTATAGTTGCTGACATCGAAGAGGATGTTATATTAGGAATGGACGTAATGAATATGCATGGATTCCAATTGGATTTTAAGAATAAGGTAATCAAAGTTGGCAACGAGGAGGTATTTCTCCATCCACATAATGACAACACTGTGCAAGCAGCCATTAAAGAAGATACAGTCGTGCCTGCGAGAAGCGAAACGATCATAGTAGCGCGGCTACAGGGAATTGTGGACGAAGGGAGACCTGTTATGATGGAGCCTTGGAACCACGACGATGAGGTTGGCCGTGGAATCATAATTGGAAAGGAATTGGTGACTTCGGCTAAAGAAATTCCTGTGAGACTTATCAATGTCAACGACTACCCAGTGACCATAAAGAAAGAGACAAAAGTAGGAACTTGTGTACCTGTGACATCCATAATCCGTCAGGCGACAACATCTGATAATTCCAACGACAAATTCGACCAAATGGTTGCAGTTGCAGGACAGTCTCTAAATCAGATGGAGAAAAGGAAATTAAGGGAATTTCTTCGGCAGTATCGTGATATTTTCGTACCGAAAGGAGGAAAGACGGGAAGAACTACCGTTGTTAAGCATAAAATTGATACTGGTAATGCTAAGCCAATTCGTCAAACAGCTCGACGATTACCACAGGCGAAGAGAGAGGAAGCTGAAACGATTGTTCAGGAAATGAAGAAAGACGGGGTGATAGAACCCTCTACGAGCCCATGGGTCTCTCCGGTGGTCCTGGTTAAGAAGAAAGACGGAACGACGAGGTTCTGTGTGGATTACCGTTTGCTGAACAACGTTACCAAGAAAGATAGTTATCCTCTGCCTCGGATCGATGACACATTGGACACATTGGCTGGAAGTAAATTGTTTTCTACTTTGGATTTGAAGTCTGGATACTGGCAGGTAGAAATGGACCCAGTAGATAAAGAAAAGACAGCCTTCACCACAGGATCTGGATTGTGGCAATTCAACGTTATGCCATTTGGACTCTGTAATGCTCCTGCGACATTTGAGAGGCTTATGGAAAATGTGTTGAGAGGGTTATCTTGGAAAACATGCCTGGTTTATTTGGATGACATAATCGTCTTGGGAGAGACATTCGCAGATCATTTGAGGAATTTAGAAAACGTTTTTAATCGACTTAAAGCTGCCCAATTGATGCTAAACCCCAAGAAGTGCCAGCTATTTCAAGGAAGAGTCAATTATCTGGGTCATATAGTCAGTAAAGAAGGAGTGGCCGTGGATAAGGGAAAAATCGATTCCATTAAGGAATGGCCAAAACCAACTGACAAACATCAAGTGAGAAGTTTTCTTGGACTATGTACTTACTACCGGAGGTTTATTAAGAAGTTTGCAGATATCGCTAAGCCATTAACGCGACTTACAGAGGAAGCAAGAGAATACCGCTGGGATATAGACTGCCAAAATGCCTTTGAAACGTTGAAAAAGCATTTAATAACAGCACCAATTTTAGGGTATCCACTGCCAGAAGGAGAGTTCATCTTAGATACGGATGCAAGTAATGTGGGAATTGGAGGAGTGCTGTCTCAGATTCAAGGAGGACAGGAACGAGTTCTCGGATATTTTAGTAAAGTTCTTTCAAAACTTGAACGGAATTATTGCGTCACGAGAAGAGAACTTCTGGCAGTAGTGAAATCAGTAGAGCACTTCTATCAATACCTCTATGGCAGAAAGTTTCTAATCCGAACCGACCATGCCGCCCTTAAGTGGTTGATGCAGTTTAAGAATCCAGAGGGTCAGATAGCCAGGTGGATCGAACGACTCCAAGAATACGATTTTAAGATTGAGCACCGGGCCGGAGTTAGCCATAGAAACGCTGACTCTCTTTCCAGAAGGCCATGCCCAGCAGAGTGTTCCCACTGCAACAAAACGGAATCCAAGGAAGCAGCAGTGCTAAGAACGACGATTGTCAACGACGACTGGACGCCTACTAAGATAAGGGAAGAACAAGAGAGAGATCCAGTTATACAGAAAATCCGAAAATGGAAAGAGGAAAACCGTCGACCACCTTGGCAGGAAATATCAAACCTATGCTCAGTAGTTAAGACGTATTGGGCCCAGTGGGACTCATTTATCATCGAAGATGGCTTGCTCAAACGAGTCCTGGAAAATGATGACGGTTCGGAGAAGAGAAGACAGTTGGTGATCCCAAAGAGCAGAATAGCCGAAGTACTTCGTCAGTTACACGACAGTCCATCGGGAGGGCATTTTGGTGTAAGGAAAACCCTTCAGCGAATTCGGGAACGGTTTTATTGGATGAACAGTTCCGACGATGTAAAAGACTGGTGTAAGAAATGTACTATTTGTGCCACGAGTAACGGGCCTTACCGAAAAAGGAGAGCTCCTATGAGACAATATAATGTTGGAAGCCCGTTTGAAAGAATAGCTTTGGACATCGCTGGGCCATTTCCAGAAAGTGAAAATGGAGGCAAGTACATGCTGGTAGTAATGGATTACTTCACTAAGTGGGTCGAGATTTACGCACTTCCAGACCAGAAGGCCGCCACCGTTGCAGATAAGTTGATCCAAGAATATATCAGCCGATTTGGAGTGCCTTCGGAGATCCATAGTGACCAAGGCAGGAACTTCGAAAGTGATCTATTCCAAGGAATATGTGATAGACTAGGCATGAAGAAAACAAGAACTACCGCGTATCATCCGCAATCGGATGGTATGGTAGAACGAATGAATAGGACAGTTGGCAAGTATTTGACAAAGATGGTGTCCGATCATCAGCGAGACTGGGACCAATACCTTCCGTTCTTCACAATGGCCTACAGATCTGCTGTTAACGAATCAACAGGCCAGACACCAGCCAAAGTCCTATTCGGACGCGAAATGCGACTACCTTGTGATCTCGAGTTTGGATGTCGACCTGGAGAAGATGTAGCAGGTGAAGATTATGTGATCGAATTACGAAGAAGAATGGACGATGTACATGAGTTAGTCCGTTCCCACCTTCAGATCGCTAGCGACCGAATGAAGAAACGGTACGATACACAAGCCGAAAAGGGTTGCTTTAAGAAGAACGACAAAGTATGGCTGTATAATCCCAAGAAGCGAAAAGGTTGTTCTCCCAAATTGCAGCAGTTTTGGGAAGGTCCATACCTCATTATGGAGAAGATCAACGATGTCATCTACCGAATAAGCAAGATTCCGAGGGGAAAGCCGATGATAGTACACCATAACCGGTTGGCGTCTTTCGAAGGTGACCACGACGTAGATGAAGAAGTGGAAGTAAACCAAGTCCACGATGTGTCTGACCTCACGTTTGAGGAATTCATGGGTGCCTATGGAGGTACCGGTAAAGCGAGACATGGTGTTACCACTGAAGAAAAGCAAGATCTACTCGCGCTCCCCGTTGACTACTCGCTGGCCCTTACCATCCCGGCCAGTATCAAAGACGCACCAGGGTTGGCATCCGTCTTTCGAAGGAAGTTTGGTCGAGTTGCAGAACTTCAATGCCAGGTGCCAGCTCCCGGTAAAACCTTGAAACTCCAAGAGGCATCACGTTACCTTTTCTACCTGGTAACAAAAGACACTGCCCGTGACCAACCTATCTACCGAGATGTATGGGAAGCCTTACTTCAATTGAGAGAGCACGTACTAGAGTCCGACGTGCAAAAGTTAGCCATGCCAAAGTTGGAGTGCCGCCAATTAGATTGGAGGGTTATCCGAAATATGGTGGAGGAGATCTTTAAAGACACCGAAGTCCGAGTGTTAGTCTGTTGCAATCCGCATAGTTACTGGTGCGGAGAGAAAACCGTCCCTTGTCATTTTTATACAACTGGAAGTTGTAAAAGAGGGTCCAGTTGCCGATACCAGCATACCGTTCCAGTTCTAGTCCCGACAAGGTTCCAGGAGGAACCATCTTTTAAGAGGGGGGCAATGTTACGATAAATATCCTGGCCTAAAAATAACTGTAAAATATATGATGACTGATTCTAATATGTTTTAGATTATACGAGAACTTTCGACCATAAACCCCAAGTAATAAAAAACTGGTTCCATTCGAATCTTCCGGAATTAGGCCTGTCCATTCGAGGCGAAACCAGGTCAATTGAGGTCAACATCCATGCAGTTCTAGAGCAGCTGTTTTCGTATAAATATGAGGGAACTTTTATTTTGAAGGGGAGTTAATTCTCAAGACCCGCGCTCGCGAATTTGTTACGTACGGATATAATAAATTATTGTCAGATAAGTTAATATAAATAAAGAAATAAATTAAATCCGTAAGTGTTATAAATATTGAACCTTTTAATAAATTCACAACAATATTTTTGTATGTTTTATTGTGTGAGATGCAAAAATAACACACAGGTTAGTGTATTACGACTGGAATCTCAATCACATGTAAAAAATTAATTGAATTTTCTATTTTAGCTGGCAATTGGTTTTGCAAAGACAGAAATAATGCAATTCCAATATATGGGTTACTTAAATAAGAATTTTATTTGCTTTAATTAATAAAATAAACAAAGTTCCAATAATTATCTATTACGATATTATATATTATTATATACGTATAATACGATAGTATATATTATTATATACGTATTTGGGTTCATTCATTTTTATTGTCCGTTATTGACAGGTTTTACTCTAGATTATTAATGTAAAAACGTATCTTGCCAAGACACCCTCCCTTGAGCAGTCATAAAATAATGCATAAATTCATCTTTAATTTCTTTTGCTGTTGTTGATGAATTTCTTGGTATATTTTGCATAGATTTTAAATTTTTTTCATTGCGTCGCCACGTACCAGGTACTATTGTTCCAGTAGCAATATCTTCACCATCAAATGCTCCAGTTGGTGAATATAAACTTCGGCTTTCTGAATTTCTTCCCAAAAAATTGTGTAAGTACACACAAGTCATAACAACCTTAACTGTATTGTCCAAGTTCAGTGGAATAGTTAGAACAGTGGAAGCAAAATTAGAAAAACGTTAGCCAGTATACCTAAAGAATTTTCCAGAACTCTGCGTGCCCGTGATTGCAAACTCGTTTAGGCGAGCCTACATCTAAATCGATTGAGTAAGGTTTACAGATGTCTTCAGTCAATGGAAAAGCATCGTCAGCGAGGAAAACATACGGCAATTGCATTGTTCGTCCAGGAAGAGGTTCAGCTTGTGGTAAATTAAGTGTTTCATCTAAAAGAGATTTTCCGAAAGCGGTATGCCTAAATACTCCTCCATCTGATATTCGTCTTTGACATCTCACATGAACGTAAATAAATTCATATTGTGCATTTACTGCAGCAATAGTACAATGCTAAAAAATTGTTTGTAATTAAAGTATTTACTTCCACTGTTGGGTGGACAAACAATTGCGACGTGCTTTCCATCCATTGAACCGACACAATTTGGAAAGTTCCACCGATCTTCGAAATCTTTTGAGCTTTGCTTCCATTCTTCCTGAGTTGATCGCAACTGTAATTATTAAAAAAAAATGTTTGAAATAAAGTTGTTATTTTGAGTTAAATTTAAGTTTCAAAATGAATACTTTATGTTAAATCTCGGTTAAAAGGACTTTGGTTATTACAGTATTAATCCACTATTTACTACCAATACATATTAACATTTTCATTAACCTGTTAATAAATTTAATGTTTTTTAGAGTCAGTCTGACAATGTAGATGGAGAAGTTCTAAATGAAGATGACACCATTTCCAATATATCTCAACAGCAGCAACTAAGTCATCGATCGCGAAAGAGGAAAGTGCAAGATGCAACGGAGCAACGAGCGGTGGAGTTTGAGAACGTTAACGGGTTCTATATCGGTTTAGAAATGCTTAAACATTTATGTTCAATAATCTCGCCATCAATTAAACTGGTAAACACACAGTTTGCTGCCGGAAATTTTTTTACTGTTTCTAGATAATTTGGGTCTGCTGAATCCAAAAATGCCACTAGATTTTCTCCATCAGATCGTTTTCAGGAAATACAACAAATCACATTTCTAACATATAGGGTAATTTAACGCAGCACTGGCTACATATATGTAGTTCTCCTACCAATTAAATAAACAAAACACTAATAAAAAGTAAGATATTTATTGTACAATAATGTACTTATAAAAATCATCACACATATCTGCCAAAAAAACTTAACTTTTCATCTACCATAACCAGCATCGCAGCACAAATCTGCTATTCAGCGTCACCTAAAAACTGTCTTTTATATGATTTTCTTGCAAAGGCTTTAAAAGGACGGTCCCTTTGAAGACTCCAGCAGTAATCTGCCATCATGTGAGTGTCCCATCTCCCCTGATACCTCTCTTCAATCGTTTTGATATCTTGGTGGAAGCGTTTCCCTTGATCCCCACTAAGGTCACCAAGATTTTCTGGGAAACGGTCTAAGTGGCTGTGGAGGTAATGAATTTTAATACTCATATGACAACCGTGTTTGTTAAAATTGTTGAGCATTTCTTTCACTATATCCCGGTAATTTTCCGATTTATTGTTTCCAAGAAAATTTTGCACAACTTTCACAAAAGAGCAACATGCATTACATTTAATTTTAGTCATCGATTCTGTAAAATGCGAATCTTTTATAAGTTGTCGTATCTGAGGCCCATCAAATATTCCGGCTTTCAATTTTTCTTTACTAAGTTCAGGGAATTTGCTGGACAAGTATTCAAAACAAGGACGATTCTGGTTTAGGGCCTTTACAAATTGTTTTATCAGCCCTAGTTTAATATGTAACGGAGATAATATTATTTTCTCTCGGTCGACTAATGCTTCGTTAACTACATTAGCTTTTCCTTGAACTAAAGCATCTCTGGGATGCCATTTTCTTCTACTCCAGTGTTGGTCCTTAGCCCTGCTATCCCAAAGACACAGGAAACAAGGATATTTTGTATAGCCACCTTGTTGTCCCAGGAGAAACCATCTTAAAATCAACAAAGATCGCCCACTGATGTTGGTCATACTTGATGTTTTTCAGCACCAGCGAAATTGTTTTATATTCTTCTTTCATTTTTGTAGAATGCCCAATTGGTATACTTCCATATTTGTTGCCATTGTGTAAAAGAACATACTCTAAACTTTGTTTGGAACTGTCGATAAAAAGACGCCAGTGATCTGGTGTATATTCCGATACACCCATTTTGTCTAACAGTCCTTTAATATTATTACAAAAAACCATATCATTTTGCTGAGAAAAAAAAGGCAAAAGATCTTTTTCTCTATTACGGTAGTATATTATTTTGGTGTCTGGTGTAAAGAGTTCAGGACGTGTTGACTCCTCTTCAAAATCACTGGAATATTGGAATGGGTATCTGTTCAAGCTGATGTGGAATTGGTCTTATTGCTGAATCCAGATTAGGATATGTCCACGTATGTCGATTGTTACGATTAATGCCCTTTATATTCACAAGACAGAAATAACAATCGTCAAAATGATATTTTGGTTCCCTCCATACCATTGGTACACCAAACTTTAAACATTTTCGTTGTCCTTTCGTCCACTGTCGCAAGTTGTGCACACAAGTTTTGCACGCTACATGTGGAGCCCAGGATTTATCTTGATCTCCTAAATGAACACCAAAATATTCTTGATATGCCCTTTTTATAAAATCACAAACTGGTTTTCTACTTTCATTTACAATGTACTCGCCACATATGAAGCAAAAAACGTCCGGGTTATTCACACAACAACGCCTGCTTGTAGAAGCCATAGTTTTCAGTTGTCAAAAACAAACTTTTGCAACGAAACTCAAGTTCAAACTAAATTTTACAATAGAACGCAGTTGACTTTATAGGAATTTATTAAGGCCGTTTCAGAGAAAATACTATTTACTTATCGGACAATAGTTAAAAAGCAATTAGCGCTAATTTCAAGTTATGGGCATTTCCCAGAAGTACACTTTAATTAAAAGTCATTAGTATGTATTTGTATTAGAATTTGTTAAGCTGGTTTATAAACATATTGCAGTTATAGTGGTGGAATATAAAGAAATGTAAGAATATTCAAGTATTTGATGAGTATGTTATATCTCAAAAACTAAAGCTGATATAAAGAAAAGGTTTGTATTTTTGGAATCAGCACAGACGAATTAACCAAAATCAGTTGATTTTTTTTCGGCAGCAAGACAAAAATTTTTTTTTGTTTACAAAAACCAAACTTTAAAGGACAGCATAGTTATGATATGAGGAATAATTCTTGTTTCCATAAAAACCGAAACGACGCAAATATTGCTAGTGGAGGAGTTGTTACATATGTTAACCAAAAATATGAACCGGAAGCATTATTAATCAATAGTAAATTAGAAGTAGTAGGAGTATCAGTGTTCTTTCCACAAAAAATAAATATTTGTAATATATATATATATATATATATATATATATATATATATATATATATATATATATATATATATATATATATATATATATATATATATATATATATATATATATATATTCCACCTAACATACCAATCAAAGAAGCAGATATTTCAGATGTATTAAATCAAATTCCCACTCACAGAGCGGCTTTCGCAGGAACAGGTCCACCATAGATAATTTAATAGACCTGGAGTCCGAAATACATGAATCATTTGCAATTAGACAGGAATGTCTTGCTGTCTTTTTCGATATATCAAAAGCGTTTGACATGGTTTGGAGATACGACATTCTTAACACACTTAGTCATTGGAGTGTCAAAGGTAACATGCTATATTTTCTTAACTAATAAGTTAAGATAAATGGTACAATATCCAACACTAAAGATCAAACAAATGAAACACCTCAAGGATGGATTAGTTCAACACTATTCTTAGTAGCGATAAACAAAATCTTAGAAAACTTCTCAAAACTTGTTAAGGCGAGATTATACGCTGATGATTTGGTTATATATTCAATAGGAAAAAATATTCTTTCATATGTGCAATAAATCACCTTGAAAACTAGTCAAAAGCTAGAAGAGTTTCGGTATGAATCATTAGAACAAACATACGAACACATAAAAACCTGCATGAAGACAGCAGCCCTAGAAGCTCTTGGAGAAGTGGACCAAAAATACACCCACCAAACTACGAAATTAACCGAAGACACACTAACATGCATAAAAGAGAAAAAAGAACTTCATATAAAATACCTGAACACAAAAAACTATGAGGACTTAAAACTATACAGAAAAAAAATAAAGAAGTGAAAAGAAAAGTAGCAAATGAAAAAAATGAAAGATGGGAAAAAACATGCACAGAGATAGAACAGCACATAGGAGGATTCCTATGTCAGAGTCATGGCGCATCTTAAAGTCGCTCCAAAGAAATAAGACAGAGAAAATCAAGATCGGTCAAATCAAAGAAAACGAATGGCAAGAATACTATAAAAAATTGCTAACCGAAGACCGCCCCGAATTCAAACAATCAGAAATAGACGGAATAGAAATCTACACACATTACGAAATCGAATTAAGCCTAGCGGAGGTAAAAAGAACGATCAAAACTCTAAAGAACAAAAAAGCAGAAGGTCCCGGCGGAATACCAAATGAATTGATAAAAAACGGATCGGACAAGTTATTCCGTATGATACATAAAATGTTTGAGAGAGCACTGAATGGAGAAGACTTACCGGCAGAATGGACCCAAGCATATATGACATCAATATACAAGAAAGGAAATAGAAAAAACTGCGAAAACTATCGGGGAATCAGCATTATATCGTCTAAAGGCAGACTGTATGGAAAGACCATAAAGGAAAAATTAGAAATATATATACAAGATAAAATCGGAGAAGACCAGGCAGGTTTCACAGCGAGGAAAGCATGCTTAGATCACATTTACACGGTCGAACAACTAATAGAAAAAAGAATGGCCAAAAATAGATCCGTCCATCTGACTTTTGTTGATCTTAAGAAGGCATATGACTCAATACCTAGAACCAAGCTATGGGAAGCAATGGAAGACATCGAAGTTCCACGAAGATTAATAAACGCGGTAAAAGCACTCTACAAGAATAACGAAGTAGCTATCAAAACGGGCAATAGAATATGCAGTCCATTTAAGACGACAAAGGGACTACTACAGGGTTGCTCCACATCCCCCACCCTGTTCAAAATATTCCTGGAAAAAAGCCCTGAAAACATGGAAAAGAAAGTGCGAAGGAATGGGTATACCAGTAAGGAACGAATATCTATATACGCTAAGTTTTGCCGACGACCAAATAGTGATCGCACAAGACGAGGATGACCTCAGCTTTATGATGAGAAAACTGGAGCAGGAATATACAAAGAATGGGATGGAAATAAACCTAAAGAAAACTGAATACCTAACAACGGAGAATACAGAAATAAAACAGCTGGAAATAGACGAAGGTAAACAAATCAAAGGAACAGACAAGTATAAGTATTTAGGTTTCATAATATCAAACAAAGGAACAACGGAGGAAGATATAAAAAATAGACTAGGACAAACAAGAGACTGCATACGAAAATTGAACCCGGTACTATGGGATAAGAACATCAGCATGAAAACAAAGAAAAAAATATATAATACTATGACAAGAAGTATCCTCACTTATGGGTGTGAAAATTGGACAATAAATAAGAAAACCAAAAACAAAATAAGAGCAACAGAGATGGAATTCCTAAGGAGAAGCTGCAGAGTAACAAGAAGAGATAGAATAAATAACATGGAGATTAAGAGGAGAATGGGAATGAACTCCGACATAATAGACTACATCGAACAGAAGAGGTTAACCTGGTACGGACATGTCAGAAGAGCAGACCAAACTCGGTGGATAAATAGAATAACAGAGTGGAGCCCGATAGGAAGAAGAAAGAGAGGCAGACCTCGAAGATCTTTCAGAGATGAGGTGGACGAAGCAATGAGTAGAAGAAACCTACAGGAAGGGGACTGGCTAAACAGGAATTGGAGAAAACGGTTGAGTGAAGGAATACAGTGAAAACTGTGGAAATCCTTGTATATATATATATATATATATATACATATAGTTTTTCCTGATGATGAAAATAAACATTTTCGAAAGCTTGAAACTTAGTTAAAAGAGTACACTTATTTCACCGCTGCAAATCCCAATAAACCTCAAAGCTCCGTTTTCTAACGTTGTCAGCAAAGACTTCTTTTCCTTTTCTATATATATATATATATATATATATATATATATATATATATATATATATATTTATATATATATATATATATATAGGTATATATGTATACTCATCTGCAAAGAAGACTCTTCTTGCGCAACTAGAAATCATACAAAATACAGCACTAAGAATAGCTACAGGAGCATTTTGTACTAGCCCCATTAAAAGTCTAACCGGGGAATCACCTTTAAATTTTAGAAGAATGTACTTATCATTAATATACGCATCATCCATATGTGCGATAAAATCACATCCCACTTTCCATCATACTATCGTTGAACGTTTCAAAGAAACGTATATACATAAAAAAAAAGGACGAACCCTCCATTTTACGAGAGAATCAGAAGATATCTCTCTCTCCATAATATTCAATTCCCAAAATTTTTTGTTCAGACAAATACAGTCACACCTCCCCCCTGTAAATTTCATCCTGCAATATGTGATCTAACTCTTTCTAAATACAATAAGCTTGAGGCCCCCATGCAACAATTATTAAATCATTTTACTGCATACTTGCTTCTTTCCCAGATCACTGTCATATCTATATAGATTCATCCAAAACTATTGATGGTGTGGGATCAGCAGTTATAATTCCGAACATTGTATTTCAGTTTAAATTTTTTCCAGTTGCAATATTTACTCTGGAGAACTATACTCAATTCTGCAAGCCCTCATTTATACGTACCTAAAAAATTCCAAATTCTGTCATAATTACCGACTCTCTCAGTGCATTACATACGATAGAACAGTTATATATATATATATATATATATATATATATATATATATATATATATATATATATATATATATATATATATATAATCCCATAGGTATTTTAATAAACGAACAATTACATTTGCTAAACAACGCGAGGCAGCAAGTACGCTTTATATGGGTTCTATCACATATTGGACTTCAAGGAAATGAACAAGCAGATTTTCATGCCAAGCAAGCAATACACAGTGCCTCTTCAGTGTTAGTGAACTTATTGTCTGTTTCCGATTACAAATCGTTTCTTAAAGAAAAAATGAAAAATGAATGGAAAAATGAATGCAATCTTTCACAATCGACTCTACACATCGTAAAACCCTCAACCGAATATTGGTGTGAGATAAAAAATCGCCAGCTGCTTGTTAAGCTAACCCGTTTACGTATAGGTCATAGCAGATTAACTCACAGCTACCTAATCTCCAAATCAAATCACCCTATTTGTGACTTATGTAACTGCAACATTAATATAGAACATATCTTAGAGTGTCCTAAATATATCAGTGAAAGACAAAAGCACTCACTACCTAACAATATAAAAGCAGTCTTAGGAGCAAATTGTAAATTTACAAATATGTTTAACTACCTAAAGATATGAATGTTTTAAACAAATTGTAACTATTAATGTTTTGTAGACCCTAATTACAATTGTAAAATTGAATTGATTAGAATTACATTCTAACCTTATTGTAAACCTAGCAATTAATCAAAAATACTGTTTTAGATTTAAGTATCTATGTAATAAACTATTCTCCGTTCATAAATTGTTGAGAGCACGAAATGTGCCTCAAACTCATAAAACGGTCGTAAACCATAGGCGTTCCTGAGGTATTTATTCATTAAATAATAATATAATATTTTTTAATACTGTTATATATATATATATATATATATATATATATATATATATAATATTAATAATATTTTAATACTAATATATTTAGCAAAAAAGCAATTAAAACTTTCACGGCTAATGTTATGTAATTATATTATATTAATAAAAATAAGAATTTAACCATTAACAATTTTGTAAATAAGAATACCTTATCTTTTTGGATATTTCAATACTAATCTTCGCGTTTAATCACTTTACTAGAAAACCTGGAATTCATATCCGAAGGTACTATTCGTTGCAAGATAATTAGGATGGAATTCCCCAGATTTTTAATAATATAATGGGTATGCTTTGGCCACGTGCCTCGTTTGTTCAGTTTATATTCGAAACTTAACTTAAAAGGGTGAAGTTATTATGAACGAAAACAATTTTTTTGTTTAGTACGTTTTTGATCGCATGTAATTTACGGCTCGTCGGTGTGTCCGCGTCTACGGCAGTAATTAGCGTCTCGAATATTTCTTTTGCGAATTATATGCAGTGCGTGAGTGATTTTTTATTCCATATACCTACGAACATATACGTACCTTTCGCTCGTGCTCGTTTTGTTGGATTGTTTGTGATGGCTTCATCATCAAGTTTTACACCGGTACTGTTGCGTACAGTCAGTAAGTCTGTCTATTCACCAAGAGAGAAGACTATTGTCCTGAATGTTCACGATGCTCTGCTTTCTCAGAATCCCACAAACACTGTCCGCAACATAGTCGAAAGTTGTGCCAACATGACTGGCGTAGGAGAGTCAACTATATATAGGTTCCTATCAGAAAGAAAAAAACACGGTATAGCTAACCCAAACACAAACGAACACTTAAAGAGAGGGAAAAAGCCTATTGAAATTGATGAATTTGCCAAAAATGGTATTCGAAAGAAAATTCATGGATTTTTTTTCAAAAAAGAAATACCAAACCTAAACAAAATTTTACAAGAAGTTAGAGACGACCCGGATTTGCCTCATATCGGACGAACTAAATTGTGGCAAGTTTTAAAAGGATTAAATTTCCGGTGGGAGAAATCAGACCGAAAATCACTTTTGATTGACCGGGAGGAGATAATATGTTGGAGAAGAAATTATCTAAGATCCATACAAAAATTCCGGGCTTAAGGAAGGCCCATCTTCTACCAGGATGAAACGTGGGTAAACTCAGGTCATACTCTAAAAAAAATTTGGTCAGATAAAAATATATTAAGCTCCAGGCAAGCCTTTATGGAAGGTTGGTCTACTGGTATCTCCCCACCTTCTGGTAAAGGCAGTAGATTAATAATTTCTCACATTGGCAGTGAAAAAGGATTTGTTAAGCATGGTTTGTTGGAATTTCAGTCCAAAAGCACAAAAGACTATCACGAGGAGATGCAGACTGGCTGCGGAATAAGTATCTGCCTTACGAAGATGGAATGGTAAAAGCAGAACTTCTAAAAATTGCCCGGCAACACAAATCTAAGTTCAAGGAATACGTAGTTTACAAAATGGCGGAAAGGCGAAACATTACATTCCTTAGACTTCCACGCTACCACTGCGAAATAAATCCAATTGAACTCATTTGGGCACAAATGAAAAGTTATGTGGCTAGAAAAAATACGTTATATAAAATACAAGCTGTACGTGAATTGTTATACGAGTCTTTACAACATATTACAGAACAAAACTGGAAAGATGCAGTAAGGCATGTAATAGAAGAAGAACAAAAAATGTGGGATCTTGATAACATAATTGATGCGACCGTAGAGACACAACCGCTAATTATTAACCCTCAAGATGACTCGGATTCCGAAGTTGATCCTATTTATTTTGAATTTAAATAGTTTTCTAATCGTAATTATATAAGGTAAGTAATAATAGTTGTAATCGTAAGGTATTAAAGGGGAAAGGCGCAAAATGTCGCCTGTCAAAATGTTCAATGTGTTTTAAATGTATCCATTTTTTTTTCAAATCCTGAGAAAACTAAACAGCATTTTTGAAAAATTTAAAGGCAGAATGAAATATTTATTAGAATAAATAAAAAGTTTCTTTTGCATGCAATATTTTCAATTAAAAATTATACTATATTTTCTCTTTTATGTTTACCCCTGTTACATAACATATTAAAATAAACATTGTAGAAGTTTTCAGGGACTTTCTGCCCTCAGTAATAATGTAATCTTTCATTCTGCGTTTAAATTTTTCAAAAATATTTATTAGTTTTCTACGGATTCGAAAATAATGGATACATTTAAAACACATTGGAAATTATGCCAGGCGACATTTGGCGCCTTTCCCCTTAATTAAATAAATGTATCTTTTACAAATGGCAAGAAACTTTTTATTTTTGAATAAAATAAAGAAGTTTTATTAAAAAATACAATTTACATAAGTACAATTTAAAAAATATATTTATTTAGTTCAAAAAAATGTTTCAATCATATACTCTACGACACTGGTGTAACACATCTGTAACCATTCCAAATACCCTCGTAATAGGATTATAAGGTATTGTATTCCTTCAGATACAAGGTGGGTTAGTCGAAAACATCTTAAACCGTCAGTTTCTGGTTGGTTTTTACTATTATATCGTATTACCTATCCTCTCTTTATTTCAGCTCTCTAATTAGGGTTAAACTTGTAGTGAGCTATCGACAAATTGTGAACCGTGTATACTATATATAACTATAGAACAAAAAAAAACTATATAGCTAATAACCCAAAGTGGTTGATGCTGTTATCGATAAAATAAAAAAATGTTTGTACTTAGTTTTAATTTTTTCTGTAACCACAACACAATACGTAACAAAAATTTTTCAAATTTGCTACGATTACACTGTTATACATTACATCACCATTAAGATTAAAATGGCACAAATTATCTCGCAGCATGCATTTATAATCTTTTTTCTCAGAAGTATTTTCCTACTAAATGAGCACTTTCCTGAAAAATCCTTGACGCGGCGCGAAAAATGTATTAAAACACCAAAATTTAATATGAGATTTTTTAACTGGATACGACCTTTTGTATACCTATATAAAAATTGAAAGCAATTTCTGTTCTTAAATTCAAACTTCCTGTTACTAGTAAACTATAATCATATATTTTTGTTTTTATAATTAGTTTTTCCCTATTTTTGCAACCCCGGGTCGGAACGGCCCTGATTCGAATTAGATAAGGACTAGCGCCAATAGTATCTATTTAAAGTTTGCAAAAGTAATTTCAGAGTACATTGTCGTAAGGATTTTTCGGATCTATAAAAGTTATTTAGACCAATTAAGTTAGATTTTTACTCGACACAACTGCATTTTTAATCTGTAATTGTACAAAGTGAAAGTATTTTTAAAGTACCTATTGATTCCATATTACAAATAAAATTGTAAAATTTATAGTTTTTTATCCGATATAGAATTATTGTCTTTTTTTTTCATTATTGTTCTGAACCTAGTTTTTGTGGCAATACAATTTACTATTTTTATTGGGAACAAGCCACAATTTTACTTTAAAATAAGTTTACTTTGACGTTTAGATTTGCGTAAATTGCATTATTTTTTTAATCTAAAATAAAATATTGTTACATCTTGTAAAAATCTTCATTTCATAGAGTAGGTTATATTAAAAGGTTGGGAAAAAGCAGCTGGTCCTGATACAGAAAGCGACGCAAAACAAAGAATCCTACGATGTTACTATCGACATAATGACGCAAATTATAAAGAAAAAGGAGACGCTAGAAAGAGCGAGATAGGAACAGGGTGGTTGAGGTAACAAATTACATAATACGCTGTCATGAGTTCTTTACAGCTCGGCTGCACGACGGAATAGACGGCACCTTTACAGCCAGATCTGTAATTATATTACGTACGTAGTTTTCACGACCTCATGCCTCTTTTAATCCACATTCCTTCCTTGTCAGGCTGAACACACCTGCACTTTTTATGAACCCCTATTTTGTTTCCCCACAATACCGTCTCTGCATATCATTTTAAGTGGTTCTTATCGTTGTTAGGTAAGAACCCTTTTACAATTTTCTCCCAAATTTTCAGACTGCACAAGACATCTCAATGTTTCGTTCACCGATTGAACTCGTCCGGGGGTGCCTTGTCCGAAGAAGGGGTGGTTTTTAGTTGGTAGGCGACTGGTCAGGGGTGCATGTGGCGCATATAATCCATACTTTGGATGCTATGTCCTAGCATGTGCTCCTTTCCGGATCGAATCCAACAGTCCCTAGTCGGTTTAGAACCTTTCCACCTCAGTCCAAAAAAAAAAGGTTATATTAAAAGGTAATAAGTAATAGTAAAGGTAATATTTAGCGACGAAACTCGCATATCTAGTGCAGGAATATTTAACTCACACAATGAACTGTACTGGAATGACTGAAATCCTCACTTAATTCAGGATCTGGAGGTAAGGGAGATTCGGTTTTAACGTTAGTGTTTTGTCAAGCATAATAAATTAGTTTATCATAATTAGATGATAAATGATAAACTAACTGCTGTCTGATATATGGGTAGTAAAAACGAATTTTTGATGAAAAATATTTGGCCGAGAGGAATCCATTTTTATTTCAACAAGATTGAGCACCTGCCCGTAATGCGGAATTCTTGGAAATTATTGAAATGAAAATTTTTATAATCGTTGGATTGGAATTTATAGTCTTTGTTCAGCAGAACTAAATCCTCTTAATTTTTTTTATTTGGCGATTTTTAAAAACCAATATTTATAAAACTGACTAATACTAAGAAAGAATAATTGTCACTGAGCGTTTTGTTTCTAACACATTTTAACGCCGGCTCCACACATGGAGGCCAACGTTGGCCCCAACAGCGTTTGTCCAATGTGTGTAACGACAAAACTGTGTTGGAGCCAATGTTAACGCCAAGGCCGGCTTCACACATGGGATCCAACGTTGGGTCAACTGTGCTCCCACATTCGGTGAAGCATCCACACATTGAGGTGAGTATTGGGGCGATATAAGTCTATTCCCTCTAGAGCTCTAGAAATTGCAGAGGCTGCAACTGTCGTGATAATGAGTGCATATGATTATATTTTGCTACAAAAAGGCGAATTTTACGTAATCTTTAGAGATGCCGTATTTGATAACTGCAGACTGAATATATGAGTGCAAGCCTGACGTCGAGACTCTGAATCTCATTTGTTCTTTTATTAACTCAATTCCCAAATGTCTTAGCCTTCTATGTTGGCTATATTCTGCATCAAACGTGACTTTAATCCACAGCCAATATATGGAAGTACATATTTTAAAAGTTACATTACCACACGACGGTGGTCTATTAGGACAAAATGATCTATATTGTAAAATTAAAAGCATATACTTTTGTAAAATATTTAGATAAGTACATTTTTTTTGGAACCTGAAAGGTACTGAAAAAACCAGATATTTTTTTTGTTTATAACCTGAAAGGCACTGAAAAAAACAGGTATTTATATTATTTATGTAAGAAATAGCCTTTTGAGCATAAACCCCGTTCTGATAGACCACCGACGTGTATCCTAGTGTGTTAATCCGAGTGTTAATCCTAAACAACTTAACGGAGGTGGCTCAGGTGGCCAAAGATCGATTTTTACATGTTGTAAATTTGTTTTTTTTATTGCTGTCATGGAATGGAAATTTTTTTCGATAAAGTAACTTTTATCTTCTAAAAAGAATGCTGTGTAAAATGGCAGCACAAGCGTTTTAAAAGAAATAAGAAGACGATAACTCTTTTTATAAACTGGCTTGTCATTTTTTTATTTTCTTTGCTTTGCTAGATTGTGCAAAATTAGGTACCTAATTATATGCAGGATGCGAAAATTATGCGCCAACAACTAAATTATGCGCAAATAGCATAATTATACGTCGATTGGAACACTGCTGTAGCGCCAATGTGTGGTCGGCATCAACGGTAACACCAGTATTGGCACCAATCCCTTTGATGTGTACACAAAAACCAACAGTCCACGGAAAACTCACAACGTTGGCCCCCCATGTATGGAGCCGGCGTAAGTATCTATAACGTAATGTCAAATAAACAATGTATTTGCAGAGTAGCTCCAACGATTGAAAATAGATGTATAATTATGTAATATTAGCTGAAAGAGAATTAAAATGTAAACGAAAAATTTCAAAATATATAGGGTGTCCCATATAAAAAAACATAAGTTGATACTATATTTCCTTAGTGAGACCCCATTAAAAAATTTCTCGTAAGCCATAATACAACTCTTCCGTAATATATCTAATTAAAGTTTTGATTAAGTTTTTTTAAAATTTATCGTAATAAAGAAGATATTCAACCTTTCGACATTTTTTAATAATCGCATTGTATCTCGCTAATGTGGATAGCTACTGTTGATTTGATTGGGCAATGGTTACTTTAATGAAAAAAGAAGTCTTGACATCTCAACTACTTTTTTTTATCTCCTCTAGTTTTCGGTGAACCCTACAAAACATACCAATTTGGGACACCCTGTACAGTTATGACGAAAAATTTCTTATTTTTCACTATCTTGATTGGTCTATATGTGGGTATTGATCTCTTTTGATCTTCTTATAACTGTTGCTTTTGTAACTTTTTTAAAAATTTATCCAAATCTTAAAAATTCAAATCTAAATATTAGCTATTTAGTGTACCAAGCAATCCACGAAAATGGTCGTCATCATTTTCTATATACTTGTTAATTAAATCATCAAAAGGGTTTTTAAGGACTATTGGTAATTAAAAATAAAACATACACTTTTATAACAAATACTCTTTTTATTACACATAAATAACGCCACATGAAATTGTCATAAAATAGACAACCAACATGAGTCACAGATATATGAAAATAACGTCATAGTCGGGCAATGCGCCTGTACCATAATAACAAAAGTTAAACTTATTGAAAACAATATAAATAAATATGCTTACTTATGTAAAGGAAACTCAGACTGCAGAAATATAATATTCATAAACATCTCTGTTGCAAAATTTCATTTTTATATCCTATAATATTTCAGCAATATTAAAAACTACAAAATATTATTGCAGGATACTCACAGACCATAAAATGTATCATTTTTATTTTAAATTCGATATAAATAATAAAAATTTGTTTTACAAATGTATTTTTTAATTTTTATTTAAAGTATGTAGTAGTTTGTATTTCCTGTTTGCTGTTCATAGTACCAATAGTGTTATCGCTACTTTCATTTTGGTGACAAATTCAGTACCACCATACTTTCCTATTTAAAAATGCAAATTAAAACCTTAAACGAACCTCTTGTACATTATGAATCATTTTTAGGAGTAAATCTGTCTTATGAGGAACAAATTCTGTGTATTTTAGGAGCCACAATATTATCTTCAACCAATTTTTACTTATAATTTCTAATATAATAGGTACAATAAGAAAATATATATAGCAATGCTACAACGACTATAAACTTGCCGGTCCTGCCAATAAGATACATATCAGGAGGGGTGTTTGACAAGGAGATACTACGTCATCAAAGTTGTTCATCACTGTTCTTGAACAATACGTTGAAGTCACTTAAATGGGAAAATAAAGCAAGAAATACCGACGGCGAGATGCTTACGATTCGTAGATGATATTGTTGTCCTTATTCTGATTACCTAAATATTGCCAGTGATATATTAAATGAACTTGAAGTTGATGACAGCTACATATACCTAGGATATATGTTAAAAATTAGCAATGAAACTACTAAGCCGTTAAGGAGAACAACTCTGGGATGGGCAATGGGTCTTTTAAAGGTGATATACCATCAGCTTAAAAGAAGAGCCTTAAATCAGTGTGCCCTACCTGTTCTTACACATGCCGTAGATACACACTCTCACAAGAACATCTGCATGTAAATTACAAGTGACGCAACATAGAATGAAAAGATTATTGTTGGGCATAAAGTTAAGAGACAGGGTGTTAAACGAAGAAATTTGTATAAGAAGTGGTATAGAGGACATTATAAAACATAGCTGAAATTAAATGGAAGCGGGCAGGGCATGTCGCTAGAGTAAAAGAGAATAGATGGACCAAAAAGAATCTTGTATTGGAGACCAAGAACTGATAGACAAAACTCGGGAAGGTCACGCACTGAAGACATAAAGAGGATATGTACCAACTGGATTGCAACAACGCAAGATATATCTGAATGGAAGTTTTGAGAGGCTTATGTTCAGCAGTGAACGACTATGGACTGATGATGATGATGATGTATACTTACACATTTGTCTAACTAGTTGTAGGAAATTGGTAATATTATAAGTCGGACTAGGTGACGAAAAAAAGTTTACTATGATCAAACAGGAGCCACATTTAGAATATATTCCAAGAAAGTTTGTGCTTTTATTGCACTGTCAATGTTGATCAATATGTAAACGTATATGAAGCGGTACATGGAGAGCTAGGTTGAATTTTTGAGTTAAAAAATATGTTAAAGGTAATCTGCTTAACCAAACGTAGCACTAGGTATGGCGATTGTTAACAAATTCTTCCAAAAGAAAGTAGTTATCACATACAAATTTCTCCTTTGTGTGATAGAAACTTTGTATCAGTTCTTCTATCGTTTCAGAGCAATTTTTATCACTTATGGTTTATAATATCACCATAGTATGTTACTATATGTATTATATAAGATAAAACTTGAAAAAATATTAAGTGATTCTCATTAAATTGCAAGGAAGACAGATTTTTAAATTTAGATACTACGATTAAAAACAGGAAATGATAACCACAATAATACCTGCATGACACATTACTTATCGTTGAAGTAGAAACAAAACCACTTAAAATAAAAAAAATATTCTAATAATACCATAAATTAGGTTATGGATTTTCAAAATAAACCCAAATATATCCTAAAAACAAAATCAAAGTGCAACAGGGATATTACCTTAAACATAACACAAATACTTAAGCCCTTATTATCCATTTTAACATATAACTAAACAGAACACAATAAAAAAAATGCAAATATAATAAGACTGGTAAATAACTATGCATATCTTTTTTTGGTTGAATTACTAAAAACAGCCATGACCAGGAAAGATATTTAATATCATACAAACAATATTTTGTTTGGAAATTGGGTTCATGTGGCTGCTGAATTCAAGTTTGTTCATATGCATGTAATTTTACACATGAAATTTAATTTTATTACTCACTCACTTTAAAAAATATGTCTAATATGTTTTCCATGTATTAATATAATGATTGTATTTTTTACATATCATATCAAGAGTAAATTAGTGGGGATACTTATAATCTATCATATAAGGAAAAAGCAATATTCTTCCTGAAGTAAAGGAGTAAGTATTTTGGAAAAACAACGCTGAATATAGATCAAAATTGGTAGTATTTGTGAAATAATGTAGTGATTAACAAATTATGTTTACAAGTAATTCACACCAGTGCAATATAATATTGCCAAACTGTTTGTGGAAAATACTACAATCATTATTATCTACAGGAACGATGTTGTTTTATCAAAATGAAAAGTAAAATACAAAATGATAAAAATATAGATACCTAATACTTTCAGAATATCTAAAAAATATGACAAAGTAGTCTGGACATTTCAGTATGAAACAAGTAATTAGGTAACCTACTAAAAATAACTCACAAATATTAAAATAAATAAACCAGGAAAAACTAATCTTGTAATTGAGGTCACAAAGTATGTTCCAATGTAAAAAATCCATTCTTCATTAGCTTCAAATCAAATTGTTACAAATAAACTCATTTTTTGTACATATTTTTAAATATAATACTTTCTAAGCTTAATTATTATGAGCCATTACAAAGATTTACACAATACTGAAAATACATTAGTACTATTTCCACAATTATTTTGATAAGTGTTGTAGAACTTGAAATTCAAAATATCAATTTATTATTCATAGCAAAATATCTCTACCTTTTTTTAAACTTGTGTACTAAAGTGGAATAAAAAGTGGAAAGATACTAATAGTTTCCTTAATATCCTTCAACTCATACACAAGGAGAAATTCATTTAAATAGATTAGACTCCTAAACAAATATTAAACTTGTATTTATGATATCATTAGGGAAGGGCTACAGTTATAGATGAATAAAATATGGGTACCTAATAATCAAAACTAGTAAAAAAATGTAAGGATCTCCTTGCACAATGTCTCCAATATGCTTGCTGTTGCCTGAATGGGCCAAAGAGAATTAGTTAGCTGCTCTATAGAATTCTTCTAAGATGAAATAAAAAATGAAACAACACATGTTGAAAATCATTAGCCATAATGGCGGTAACCTCTCATCCAGTTCAATAGATCTTAACTCTGTTAAGACAAGGTGTCTGTTAACTGAGGAAACACCTCTACAATGTAGGTACAGTGAAGGAACCATAGAGTCCTTGGTAACCATGACATACTCAGTGACTAGAGTCAGATATATACTGGTAAAAGAAGTCTTTAACCAAGAAAAACCCTTAAACTGCCTTTAAGACAATTACTGGCTTTCATTGAGAACATAGAATGTCTTGGTGTAGTTTAATGAAAGACCAGCGTTTGACCAGGGCACCCATCACCAAGTACTAGAGAGAGTTAGTTCTCTTATAAATTAAAAAGAACAAGTAGGGATGATATCAATCTTATAATAGAATCTTTGGGTCTGAAACTAGATAGCGAAAAGCCAAAATCATAATAATTATACACAAACATAAATAGCAACATTCAACAGTAATTACCTAGATATTAAAATCAGCCTATGACGGCATAAACAGATAGTCCTTTACAATGCAATACAAAAGTTTGGAATACTGAATTACTTAGCAAACTTTAGAGAGCAAAATTTGGTCAAGTGGAGATGTGTCTTACACAATCTTGCACTATGTTTAATTTAGCCCTAGAAGAACTTCTGGGACGGCACAATATTTAACAAGAGCATCCAAATCATTGCATATGCGGATGACATACACATTATAGGGAAAAACAAATCTGCAGTCACAGAATGATTCCCACAGCTACAGAAAACTTCATAAACTATGATGCTTGTAACAAACATCCAGAAAACAAAATATATAGCAGTACCAGCAACTCCCCAGACAGGCGCAGAAGTTAATTATAAATGCACAAACCATCGAAATTGTAAGAATTTGAATATCTTGGTGTTCTTGTCAACAAAAAAAAACATGAACAATGAAATCAAAAGATGAATATTCCTTGGCCTATCAGAACAACTCGAATCAAGGAATATCTTGAGAATTACAAGTAAAATCTAAAATGTATAAAACTCTGATAAAACTAGTTTTAATATATGGCTGAAACTTGGACACTTACTAAAAATGATGAGAATCTACTGGAAAGTTTTGAACACATCCTAAGAACAATATAGTACTTTTACAGTGAACAAAATATAAAAACAAATAAAATCAATATATTGAGATAGGTGGGACATGTCTTAAGGATGAAAGATGAAGACCCAGTCCGAAAATTGATGTTCAAAAAACCTGTTGCACAGACACAACAAGAGAAGGATCTTTTAAGGAAAGCCAAAGTTCATCACTGACTTTAGAGCTATAAAGAAGAGAAAAATTAAGAAACCGGCAGTTTAAATAATTGAGGTGTCTTCAGAAACGTCAGGGACAGAACTAAGCCCTTTTTAGGATTTATATAGTCAATTTTTAAGTCATCATTAATATACCTTAAATTAAATGAACAAAGGACCATGTTCTGAAAAAATTCAATAAACCAATTCAGAAAGCATAAATGGAGAAACCTAACAATTTTAAGCATGGTAGGAAAAATAAAATTGTTTGCGAGTGACCTCTACAAAAACGCAACCTAATACATTGCAAAACCTATCCTGCAAAGTCATTGAACAAAATATAAATTCATGTGACATGTTTTTATCTGGAATTACGTGGTTGTTTTCAATTTGGTGGTCTATATTCTGCAGTAATAAATAACATTACTTGCAAATTAAAACAACGGCATTGTCAGTAACCTAAATACAGGCTTGATTATTTTGATTTAATTTTATGTTTACAAAAAACTAATATTCAAATGCTGACTTAATATAACAATACTTTGTGATGATTTCTTTGTCTTCAGTGAACCTAACAATTTTTAATGTGATAAACATAAGCCTTGTATTATCAATTTGATAAATCAGATATTTAGGAATGTGTTATAAATAGGAATAAGTTGACACCTTTGTTAAATATTAGACGTCACATTCCCCTCCTAAAAGTATATTGTTCTTTTCTCTGTTACTAAAATATAGAAGACAGACAACTTTTTTGGTTATTTTATGTTAACTTTCTTTTGTAAAAATTTTAATTGTAATTATTATCGACTGTTCTACTAGATTTTTCCATCCTTTCATTTACTTATCTATATTATGACTAACTAGTATGGAACTATTATTATATAAAACAACATGTCAAGAAACTAATCACAATAAAATGTATTAATTTATCAAACGATAATTAAAGTCGATTACAACAAGGAATTTTTGAGGATGAATTTATTGTGTCTGGATATGAATAATGCTCTAATAATGTTATTTATATCGTTTGAAAGTGTTCAATATTTCTGAGTTGTATAACACGATTTATAATCAATGTTGTTGAAAAATTTAAAACAGTAAAACTAATTTCAAGGTGAACGCTGAACTAATCAAAATAGTTTCTATTTTATTACTCTCAAAACAAGTTTATAGTTATGATAAAATAGTGTCAATTGAAAATCTACCTTGTTTTCAAAACAGAAATAGAACTTTCATAAGTGGATATCTTTATTTAATTTGCACAGGCTGTCTAACTGCCTACATAAAAATCTAGTCCTTGGATAAGAGATATTTGCTAATCAGTAATTTTAACATTTAAACATTGATCTGCCTGTCAGTTATATTTTGAGATATCTTAATGTTGAAACTAAATATTGTGATATCTTTATTACATAATTTCAAACATTTATTTCTTGCCAGAAAATCTTTTGATATAAAAAATAAATATATCGTTAGGTTCTAAAAAATATTACACCTCTTCATTAATAAATAAACCCTATCAGCTAAATCCTGCCTACACAATATGTAGCATATCCAGGAAATATGTTACCGATTTTGATTACCAAATATTTTTTAGTTACAGACAGGAGATTGTTAATAGACTGAAACCCTAAAACTGGGCTATGAATCCTGATAAAAATAAATTGCGAGGAAGCAGAACTACTACTTGCAAAACATGGCTTTTGCAACTTCGATAAAGAATTCAAAGAAATATCAAACACCTTCAGAAAATGTAACTACTCAAAACTAACAAAGGACAATGGCATAATGAAAGACTCCTATGCAAACTCTGCAAACATATATACTAGACCTTTTATGTGACCATCATAACTGGCCCACCAATATTAGAATCAGGAGTGGAATATGCGATAGCAGGTTTAAACAATAATCAAGCTGTAGGACCCCACAAAATATTAAGTATCTATGCAAACTCTTTAATAACATATACAATAGTGGAAAAATACCATCAGATTGGCTTTAGTCAACTTTCGCACCAATTCCAAAGAAGCAAAACACAAGTTGCTGCCAAGCTTAATAATCCACATACTCAAAGCGTTCTTAAAAATAATTCATAAGCGGATTTATAAGAAATGTGAAGAGAGAATAGGAGACCTTCAGTTTGGTTTCAAAAACGGTTTAGGAACACGAGAGGCACTTTTTTGCATGCAGTTATTGGTGCAAAAATGCTATGACCGTAGGAGGGTTGTCTTTATTTGCTTTATCGATAACCAAAAAGCTTTTGACAATGTAAGACATGATGTGTTAATACAGCCGTACTGGATAAGGATCCCCGACAGTCTATATATACAAAAAGTAGAAATAAGTAAGGGCGTGAGACAGGGTTGCATCCTCTCCCATCTGCTGTTGTAACATTTATGTAGAAAAGGGTCTTTCAACCTGGACAGCGGATTGAAAAAGGTATCGAAATACTTAAATGGAATTCCCCTAAATAATTTGCGAAATGATGATGATACAGCTAACATAGCAGACAACACAGAAGAATTACAAGAAATAGTAAATAATATTAATATGGTGGAAGAGGAATATGGTATCAACATTAACATCACAAAAACGAAAGAAATGATAATCAGCAGACAATCCCCTATGCAAGTACAGTTGAAAATAAAAAACCAACTTATAGACAGAGTTTATAAATTTAAATATCTTGGAGTTACCTTAAACAATAAATGGGACTGTGATGAAGAAGTGAAGATATGAGTAGCAATAGCTAGAAATACTTTAACCAAATTCATTAACTACCTTTGTCGGTGCGAAACTCATTTGGTCTCCGTATACTCGTCCTAAAATGGTCATTAATAATGTACGGTAGCGAGACGTGGTCATTTAAAAGTAAAATCGCAACACCACATTGAAGCATTCGAAATGTGGTGTCTCAGAAGGTTGCATAAAATTCCATGGGTCGACCATATTACAAATGAAGAGGTCTTAAGAAGAAGTAATACCCAAAGACAGCTTCTAAACATCGTTACAACAGCGAAAGGTCTCGGAAAATCTAGGCCATATTTTCAGGCGACAAATTTAAAAATCGTTTTAATGGACAAAACTGAAGGTCGGAGGGGACCAGGTCACAAACAACACCCATGGGTCAGATACATAGGAAACTCATGTGACATACTACAATTGTCGACCATGTATATGTGGATTAGTCAACCTCATATGCTATATACTGACCATGTAATAGTGGCATTTTCAACATATTAAAAAATATCAGGACCAGATAGTGTATTTAAATACGGCTGTGAAAAAGTTAAAATTAACATAAACAATATAAATTTATATTATGGAAATCATAAGAACACACTTTCATTTTAGTAGGAGCCCTGGTTGTTTTTTACTCCTCTTTAATTAATCTTATCTATGTAAAAACTGAAATTGCATGATTTTTTTTGTTTGTCAGATAATAAGTATAACATTAAAGTCTTAAACAAATGTAATTCAATGTGATGATAAATAACACAATATACACTGATAAGAAAAGCTTTATTTTTAAGCTGACTTTTTTTAAACTAGCCAACCTTGAACACTTAAATTTAGATGGTATTTTCACATTTAAGTGTTGCAAACAGTAAAGATAGAATCTCTGAAATCTTATCAGATATTTATAAAATAGTAAAATAACATTTAGTCAAATAAATTTTGATTTTTGAAATAAAAATAAATTGGAGTGCTATTTTTTTATAAACGTTTATACACACACCACAAACACACACTTTATATGCAAAATATATCTTTCAGACAAGCTTTCTGTAACTTTGATGTATTTTAGTTGTAAAATAACGCAAAAAGAAGTCTAAGTTCAAAAATTAAAATATATAAAACTCTGATAAGAGTTTAGCTTTAACGCAAGGGTCAGAAACTTGGACACTTACTCAAAAGGATAAGAATCTACTGGAAACTTTCAAAAGGAAAGCCTTAAAATCATATATAGAGCCATAAATGACAACCTGTTATGGATGACACATTTTAATTTTGAGCTATACATGTGGGGGCATGTGTTAGGGATGAAAGATGAAGAACTGGACCAAAAATCGATGTTTGAATAGCCTGTGAGTCACAAGACAATGCTGAAAGCCAAAAAACTCCCTCCAGGAAAATGTGGAAGCAGATCTACGGGTAGGTACTGAAAATAAAGTCATGAAGAAGACATGACCTGAATGAGGAATACTGAAAGGAGCTTTTAAGGGGATCCCAAGGCCCGTCAATGCTGTAGAGCAGCGGTGCCCAAACAGTCGATCGCGACAGCTTCTGGAGTCGATCGCAAAATATTCAGATTCTGATCGAAATATTCCATGCTTCTGAGGCAATCTGACCGCGTGACGTTTGGCGAATGTTACTGATTGTTCTCGAGTGTCCATTCTAGTAGAAGTTGAAGAATTAAAATAGCAATATTTAAAACATGAAATGGGTACGACAAATATCTCACATCAGGCTTACGGTTGGTACTCAGTAATTACGCAACATCTTACAAACAATTGGAAAGTATTTTCAGAAATCTACATATTTTAGTATCTAGGCTCCAATCTAATTGTAGTAGTCGGTAGTCGATCGCTTGTCTTTAAAATATTTTGTGATAGATCGCAGACACTGTAAGTCTGAGCACCTCTGCTATAGAGCTATAAAAAAAAAGAATAAAAGTCTAGAACAAGAAATTCTACTTATCAAAACAGGCTAGATTCTGAATTTGAGAGAATTTTTAAGTATAGGAAAGCAATACAAATACGTCAAGAAATGCATAAATGCAGGCACACAAGAATCCTTACATTGAACAGATTAACACAAAAAATAACACTAAGTGAGCTTGAACAAAATATGATTTTAAAGAACCGCAAGAAAATTTATAAGAAATTAGGAAACCAATTTGTAAGAAAAAAAAAACAAATGGGAGAATTTACTCCATAATACATGCACAAGCATGCAGAGTACTTACAGAAAACAAGGCATTTAATAATAATAAAAACAAGCAAAATAATCACTTCAGACTAAATTTGAATGTAAAGGAAGTATGCAACTTGCTAAAGAATGGTAAAGACCAAATTATGGGAAATATAGGATGAGCACTCATAAAAAGTGGAACTGATAAACTATATTCTCTATTGATAAATTAATCACAAAACCAACAATAACCGGTATAAATATTAACAATCTAAAAGAAAACATATCACTACCAAAGGAAAATTGATGAAGTTGATTACAAATCATCCTTGATAGTCAAAGAAATTGGAGGCCCGCAACAAAATAATGAACATAAGGAAAAGTATTAAGGAATACCTAAGAAAATACAATGAAAGACTGGTAGAAAATACAATCGAAAACATAAAAAACTATAAACTATAATAATAACCAAGAAGATGTACCAGAAGTCCTTCCGGAAGAGTAGAATCGACAATTACAAAAATGATAATCAGTAAAGCAGCTGGAATAGATGACCTAACAGTGGAACTGCTTAAATATGCTGGCAAAAAACTTGGAACATCTTAGCAGGCATATTTACGAACTGCCTAAGATCAAAATGCATACCAGACCACAGGAATACAGCAAACATAATTCTCATTAATAAGAAAGGTAGTTAAGAGGAATCAAAAACTACACACCTATAAGTCTACTAGCAATCATACACAAGATATTCACAAAGGTCATCAACAACACATTAACAAATGCATCAGATGCTTCACAGCCAAGGGAGCAAACTGGCTTCAGAAGAGGATTCAGTTCACGCTTTGAGAACTAATGAGTAGACCTAAATGCAGCTAGCAATGAAGTTGGCCTAAAAATTAACTTAACAAAAACAAAAACCATGTACAACGAGCTAGTGGATGTCCAAGATGTAATAATAAACAATATTGCACTTGAAACAGTAGACGAGTATGTATACCTGGGACAATTAATACATAAATCTGGCTCCTTACTCCCAGAAATCAAGAGAAGAATAAAACTGGCTTGGGCATCTTTTGGTAAAAATGCAGTTATATTTATATCCACGATGCCACTCTACCTGAAGAAAAAAGCATTTGATCAGTGTATACTACCAACCATGACATACAGCTGCGAAACTTGGAACTAAAGAAAGATATAATAGGGAAACTCAAAGTCACTCAAAGGTCAATGAAGCTATGCATGCTAGGTATAACAAAGAGAGATTGAAAAAGAATAGAATGGATCACACAGAAACCCAAGGTTACTGATGTAATCCAAATGAAAGAACTGACAATTGATAGTCTACTCGAATTACACTGTGGTATAGAAGAGACATCAAGAGACCAAGAAGACATCCAAATTTAAGATGGGACTATTACTTAAGGAAACAATCCAGTACAACATGGCACATGCAAGTGAAATGGATATAACAAATGAGGATAGAAAAAAGAAGACAAAAAGGAAGATATATTTATATACATCCTCTTCCTTGTCTTCCTTTTTTCTTCTTTTTTTTCTATCCTCGTTTGTCATATCCATACTTGTCTGGAGTCATCTATTCTTTGCAGATCTTTGCACTTAGTTATCTTGTTTTGAAATTAAGAGTTGACTCTAGTTCTAGCTGATTCCTTACTACTTTATTTCATAGTTTATCCATTCATGTGACACCTTTAACTGTTCAGAGATACTTCATCTCTACTGCTTGGATTTTAGTTTTTTGTTTTGGGTCATGATTCACATCCAAATGTTAGTATTGGTCTGTATATAACTTATGGACATTGATTGATGTTAGTTTTGAAATATCTTTGTATTTTTATAAAAGCGCTGTCCATTGCATATTATAATTTGATTGTTTTGTCTACTATGCCGTTTATTTTTAGTTCTTGTTTACTATCATTTTCTCTAGTGCTCAAGTCTACTCCTATATTTACAACTCTTTAGTTGTTATATATTTGATCCTTTGATTTATAGATTTATCTCTTGCATTTCTTCACTTACTACCAATACTTTTGTTTTTTTTATTATAAGAATATAATTTAAAAAATATCAGAAATTGTGTTATACAGAAGAATGAATACAAGGTAACCCCCATGTTATTTATTATATATCTATGTTTGACATAATAAAGCAATGTTCAAAAAAAGAGATCTGGGATTCTACTTTGGGATCTAAATAACAAGTCACTTGATGAAGCAAATCAATATTATGTAATAGGTTAATAAACAACTAAACCAAAAAGAGAATATATTACACTATAGTGAAGGTAGTAAAAATGTATAGTGGCAAAGTATGGTTATTAAAGGAAAGGTTGGAAAAATTATTAAAAGTCATAAAGATGGATTATTGGAGACAGCTAACAGGAAAATGAATAAATCAGTAAAATCAGTCATACTGATGAAATATGAACCAAGCAATTTGTAAGTAAGTATATATATAGGAGGGAGAGAGCAAGGCAGATTTAAAAAATGCCCATATGGTACTCATCAAACTACTATAAGACAAATTCTTGAAAAATATTGTGAGTATAAGCAAAACATGTATCAGATGTTTACAGATTTAAGATAGGCTTTTGATTTAATTAATAATCCAAAACTATGAAATTCAATGGTTGAGCTGGGTATACCTAAGAATCTAGCTGCGGTAATGTAAATGTGTGTAAGTAACTCCTTTGAACAAGTTAGAATATCATAGAGGGAAAACATCAAATGCTTTCTGCATAAATTGTGGACTTATGACAGGGAGATCCACTATCCCCATTGTTGTTTAGCCTAATATGTCATGTGAATAATTTATCCGAAAAGCAATCCAGACATAGTTGCTAAGGGAGCAAAGATCATTCTCGCTGTTAATGATAACATAGATGTAGTAACACAATCAGAATTAGAAGTTAATGATATTTTTTCAAAACAAGAATGATGTAGGAGCACCAATCACCAATGACAACAAAGTAGAACAAGAAGTTCAAACATGAATAATGGTCAGATCTTTTTTTTGCAATGCAACATCTAATTAGATCAAAACTTCTCTCACGGGTACACAAATACAGTTATACAAAACCATAATACAACCAGCCATTGTGTATGGAAGCGAAACATAGATGCTAACGAAAAAGAAGCAAATAAATTGCTGGTTTGGGAACATAAAATACTTCAATTAATATATGCTCCTTGCAGAGATAGTATGACAAACAAATGTAGGTACAGACACAATGAGTTAAGAGTATCTTTTAGAAAGGAAAATCTAGTGAGATATATAAAGTTACTACAATCTCCTTATAAATAATGTGTTTTGGGAAATACCAGATGGAAGAATGTCTATAGGATGGCCTAGAAAAGGTGGAAAGATGTAATTAGAGAGGATCTGGAGAAAATTGGAGTGAGACAATGGAAAAAAGGACTGACGGAACATGGAAGGTAATTGTAAATACAGTAAACATTCACGAAGAGTTGTAACATGTGGTCATCAAACTAATGCAAACATATGATAGTTACCTCAAGAGATTTTGTGGTGGCCAAAAAGCGTTTCTTCTTTAAATGTGTGAACATTTAGATAGTAGGAGTATTATGGAGTAAAAACTATTCATATTGAAAGTAATCATATTACTGTATTTATAATAATTCAAATATTGGATATTGTTCTGTTGCCGAACAAATAAAGGCACATTTTCTCTAATAGTGCAAACATGTCACATCCTAATTCATTTGGAATGGGAAACAACTTAAAATTAACAAAAATAGAAACAATTGTAATGCATATTCATGTTGAAACTTTCATATCCCATCACACAAGACAGTCCACCTAAATTAACAAACAATGATTTTAACTACTTGTGGGGAATAATGCATTAATAAAATTGCAATAGTGTTGAAACATTTTTTTAATTCAGTAAATGTTTAATATGTTTAGGAATGTGAAATTTGTTCATAATAGACTTGTTAATTAATTATAATGACCACTGCCAGGATTTAACTAGAAGAATTACAAATACTAGAAGAAAATAAAACAAAATTAAATAAGAATTGATTTATTAATATGTAACTCTTGAGAGAACACAAAATACATCATGGCCAGTATATAGTAATATAGTAATGAGGAAAATTTTAAATTACAAATGAAAAAGATTTGAATATTTTGAAAAAAAAAACATGTGTCACAGGAGGCAACAAAGTGACAAGAAAATAAAATAAACACCAAGACTAAAAACTGAAAGGAAAATACCTAGAAAATAGAATCTTGAAATGTAGTACTTGTTATTTTTACTGAGCAAATATATTTACGTACAATATTGTGTAAAGTTTATGATGTACACATTATGTTTAAGCAACCAATAATCAAATATTTTTAGCCATATGAAGAATGGATTTAATTTTACAGTGTGACCTTGTATGGTTGTGTAGGTATACCTATAAAGAGTGGATGACCTATAAAATGGCCTGAAATCTACTTGCAAATGTAGATTTATTTTATATAATTCACTTTCCAATATTTATTATCAAGAAGATATCTTTATTGATGTTATTTACTAATCCTATTTAATGGAGAAATGAGTCACATGTTCATTTCACACTTTCTCTACATATATATTCTTTTATAAAACATACCTATCATTGTCTTTGTCATTAATAATTTGTAAACAAATGTCACTTATCTCAAATTTTATAACAATGTTGATATAATCTTGTTGAAAAACGCAAAGATAAGAGACACATGTTTTTTTTTAAAATGTCCAATTTGTCCAAATATTTGGTAGAATTTAATGTAGATTAATGGACATGGTAAACAAGTAAATCACAAATTCGACTCCTCATTCCCAATCTGAAATTTCATTTAGTTGAATCACAGATTTCATAAATTTATACAAGATGAAATTTGAAAATTTTCAAGTATAAATTATTAATTTTAAGCGTATTAGCAGTAGATTCAAATTTAAGCGTATATAATTCTAATTATTTTAAGGTGTCCACAAAAAGCTAAATTATTTTGCCAAATATATTTGGATTGGAAACGGACATGAAATACACCTGGAGTACTTCATGTTTCATAAAAATGAGGTAAACTACACACATCAACAATGTCTACAGATAGATTTTTCCAACCAGTACTGCCCAAACCAAGGATAAATATAATCGAACCAAAACCTCTTATCATACATATCAATTCTTATAAAATTATAGAATCCTAAGAAAAATCATTGAATGATTTTTGTGAAACTGCCAAACAATTTTCTCAAATTTCAAATCAATGATTGTTCTTCTACGAGACTCATTCTTCCTTCAATTTGGACTTGCATTATGTTAAGAAGTAGTAATATATAGCAATATGTTATATAAACCCAACTATTTGAGGTAAAAATCTACAAGCTAAAAAAGATGATTTGATATTTTTTATAAGAAAGTAACAAAGGAGGACCTGCAATGATTGCATTATGTAACAAAAATACTTTTTTGAGTTTGACAGAGTTCTGATCAGTAACAAACAGCTTGTGTTTTACACTCAAATGACATGGATTGTAATACCTTTTAAATAAGCATGAGATGTAAATTGGTTACAAATGAGCAGAAAAAATGGATGGCCTAAATATTAATTCTAGATACAAAACTGTATTATATAGTTGAATAAACACTTTTTAGCATTAAACATAAGATTATATTATTTTTAAATGTTATAAAATATCAGTAGATTATGTTGATGAGTGTAGAACTAAAATATCCAACTTAACCAAAAAGTTCATAAAAATAACATTTTAGCAAGTTATTCTGCTGACGCAACTCATACTTAAATTTCCTACAAAAGGAACAATAATATTGAAATGAAATATTTACTTAGTATCCTATTTGTCCTGAGGTATAAACCGGAAAACTGGTGTTCTACACTCGTCGTCTGAGTCATAATAAAACTGTTTGGTACTAATTCCTAGTTGTACTCTTTTCACAGCCTCACTAACTAAACTTCCATCTCTGAGGAATTTTTGTAAAAGTTCGTAAGGATCCTCATTGGTAATTTCCTGTGTTTTGTGTTTACCAATACAATTCGGATCACAACACCGTCTGTCACTACATTTGGGGGGTCTGCTGTATGGAGATGCTCTAGAAGATCTCTTTGATATACTGCGGGCTCGAGTCATAGGCTTGTATTGTATTGTAGCAGATGCTGTTGATAATCGCAGATTTTCCTTTATTTCTAAAACTAGGCCTTCGATATCTTTTGAAGAAATACTGAACTGAGAATTAGCGTTAGACGTCATATTACACATTTCGGCTGACGGCATTTCTATTCTTTGGCGTATTTCCATGAATTTCACACTTTTATTGTTTTGTAAACACTATTTCAAAACACAAATTAATAAACAACAATCTTACCGATTGCACTACCTTCCCCTCCAACAAATAAATACAATATAACTATTGTAACGAATGTGAAACGTGGGCTACGAAGTTGAAACAGTATATCAACCTCATCAATTACTGCTTGTTTGGGTGCTTTCATAAAAACATGCGCCAACAAAAAGTAGTTCCACTTAAATATTGACGAATACGCCCGAATACCGTCCAAATGAAAACAATTATGTTCGCACAACACTTTTCTATGACTTTTTAAAACAGTCTGGACTAAACTAGACTTATTTTTAAAATTATTAACTTCATCAAAAATTATGTAAACAAACCATTTCCAGGCACTAAAACCGTACAATCAAGGCTATTCTTGTTGATGTTGTTTTGTTACCGACTGACGTCAAAAATAGTGTCATTGGTGGGGGGGCACTGTTTATTTACATTTCCTAGACTGTTATCGGTGAACCGAGAGCGGAACGACGACGACGGATGTATGGATTTTCGATAGTGACAGGGTAGAACTAGCATTTTTCAAGTTAATAAATCAAAAGAGAGCGAGGACATGTAAGATTTCATTCAGCAGCACTGTTCGGCTGATATTATTACCTCTTTTTGTTTGATATAATAGGTTTTATGAATACATTCTGAATTGATATAAGTTTGTTATTATAATATAATTTATTCCTCTAAAAATTTTAATTAGTAGATATTCTGCATAACCTGCTCAATTTTTTGTCTTTAATTGCCATTCAATCAAATGTGAATTAAAATAAAGAAAAATAAAAATACGTTAAGTGTTATGAGAAATGGACTTATTATTGATAACATATTAAAAAGCCCTAATGTGAATATAGGCCATTGATTATGTACTTTAGAAAGGAACTACAACCCCAAATATGAAAAAACCACGGAGTGCGACCATTTAAAGGGGTGCGTTTTGGAGAAATAGGTGAATTTGTCCCTATGCACTAGGGTGCATTTGGGTAACTTCTGTGAACGTTTTCCACATATACATCTACAGAAAAGTTGTTCAAAATTACATGTCCTATCGAAATATCACCTTTCAAAGTTAAAAATAATTTTTTTTTTTTGACAGAAATATATTCAAAAACGAAGCAAACAAAAAACGAGAACATACGCAATTTTTCTCTTAGTCCCCGTAACTTTTTTCCACGAGGGTATAGGTATAGGCATTGCTGTACATAAAAATTTATCGTTTCTCTTCAAAATAACATTTGGTAGAAGTCTTTAGGATTTACTGTATCTGAGATATGATTTTTCAAAATTTGACACTCACACCATTTTTGGGCCATTTTCCCTATTTTTTTGCAAAAATTGTTCTATAACTCTTTTCTACGCAGTTTTAGATATATGCAATTTTATATTAAATAAAAAGAAAACATAATTACCTTTAAAATGTTCTGCTACAGAAGGCTCTAGGACTAATTTTAACAGGTTGACCGCCAGCGTCTTTCTCCTTGCATTACCAACGAGTCATTTGAGTACCACATATGGTATACCACCAGCATTGAGTACCGCATATAGTGTTCTACAAAATTCTAAATATGTCTCCATTAATTCCATAACCACTTTCTAGGATACAGATATACCAGGCTGAGCTTCTTTTCCAGCATAAACTTTATATTGCAAAGTGTAAAAAGGGTCTGTGCACAACTTAAAAATTTTAACCCCATACTGATGCCTTTTGTCTTGCAGGTACTGCCTAAAACTTAGCCTAACTTGAAATGGTACCATTGACTCATCTATACACAGTAACATTTCGGGAATTACACAGTTATTAAACTTATCCACTAGTAAGTCAATAAGGGGCTGAACCTTGTGAAGCCGATCTCCGGGAACCTGTGTTGAGTTATCTGAAATATGAAACATGCTGCAAATAAATATATTTTAGTTATTAAAACCTGATATAAAATGTTGTAATAGTACCTCAAAATCAACTCAAATCGGTTTCTGGTCATGCAGTCTGTTAGTTTGCTATTATATAACTGTGTTTTTTCCAATAATGAGCCAAAGAGGGCACATCTACTAAACCCATCCACATAAGTATCCACAGCTTTTAATTCTTGCATTTCTCTTTACATTGGGCCCTCCAAGACATTGTTGAGCATAATTGTTTGTTTGATTTACTAACAGAGATACCACTTCTTCATAAAAAAAAAACAGAAGAAATCAAAAGGGCTGGAATCTTGCATTGTATCTATTAGATCGGGGTTTACGCCTACTTCTTTGGAATTCGTATAATATTTTATATTTTTAATCCTTTGCTGATCAGATATTTGCCAATCTTCCGATATGGAAACATTCTCAGGTGCTGGTTATTGCTCAGTATTTAACTCTTCATTTCTCAAAACTTCATTTTCACTAATTTCATCACTGTCTAGTGCATACTCTGGCTCCGCTGGGTCACTGTCATAAAACTGCGACATAGACGATGATCCGCTTCGTATTTCTACAGTCTCAAACAAATGCAGTAATCTCTTCGTTTCTTTGGAATCTATTATTACAATTTACAATCTCGACTGCATTGGAAAGTAACAACAGACAACTACAGAAATCTACAGGTCGGTAAATATTAGAATATAGTATTTTATTGTGAGTACCAGAGGTGGCACTCATGGCTCCCTGATTAAAACATCACTCTTGGGGCCATGAGCACCAACATAGGTACTCAGGTTAAAAATGGTGTGAAATACTTAAAAAGATATTAATTAAAAAATTGCTAATAAACATTTTTGTTCAACAATGTCTGAGTAATAATGGAAGTGCCCTAAATAAGATGATATAAAATGGGGAATGCTGACTTAAAATACTATGCTCTGCTGACGATGATGTCCTGGTAGCGGAAAAATAAGACGATCATTAAAGGTTCTTACACCATTTTAAAACAAGAAGGAAAAGTTTGACTATGGTAATAGCAAATAGCAACTAAAAAAACAAAATCTAACGGTAAAGTAGTATAAAAGACAATTAATTTTAAGTATCTGGGGATAGAGAATTCGAGATCAAGCAATACGGAAAATGAAATAAGAGGCAATCTACAAAAGTTAATATTGAAGCAAGAAGCCTAAACGACATAATATGGAGTAATAAACATCTTGATATAGACATGAAAACGAAAGTATGTAAGACAAAAATACGTCTCATTATGACGTACACTGTAGAAATGCGGCTTTACACAAAAACGAATAATGGAACCAACAGAGATGAAAATACTAAGAAGAATAATCGGCGAAACTTTATACGCTAGGAAAAGAAGCCGAAAAAATAGAAAGCACTGTAAAACAGATCCAGTTAACATGGATGCAAAAATATAATAACAGATTATTCTCGATAAACTATTATTATACGGCCTTAATGGTAATATTTTCAAAATTCATCAAGCACTTTCTTAGCTCTAGATCCTTCAGAGTCTCTGTAAATGGTTGCCTATCATCACCCCACATCCAACAAGACGGAGTCCCTCAGGGCTCTGTATTAAGCCCCACATTGTTTATTTTATCAATTAACCATATATGCCACAGTCTTCCCTCCCCAATCAAATTTACTACATATGCTGATGATCTTGTAATTTATTGCCATGGTGTTGCGACCACTACCACTTGCAAACTTCTCCAAACATCAGTGGACTTATTACAAAACAGATTGACTACCATCGGCCTGTCCCTCTCATCTACAAAATCACAACTCATTAAATTCAACAGAAAAATACTCTCCACTGCCCCTAAAATCTTAGTAAATAACCAGCCTCTCCCAGTCGTCGATCACCGCAAAATTCTAGGACTAATATTCGACTCTCGACTTTCTTGGAAACAACATATTCAGAGCTAACTAGAGCAGAGTGCCTAAAACGTTTAAATATTATCAAAACACTTTCCCACTACCAATGGGGCGCTAGCGAATGTACACTTTTAAAAGTATATAGGTCTCTTAATCGCTCTAAACTTGATTACGGCAGCTTTATATATATGTCAGCATCCAAAACATCCTTAAAAACCCTTAATTCAGTGCTATAATACTGCTATCCGCCTCTGTTTAGGAGCTTTTCGTAGCAGTCCAGCTGAGAGCCTCTACCGCGAAGCCAACGAACCCCCTCTTTGGCTTAGGCGCCAATATCTCCTCCTTTCTTATGCTGCCTCTACTTCAGCTAACCTTTCTAATCCAGTACACACACTGTTGACATCCAACTATACTAGTACTCACCCTCCTGCTCCACGCATACACACTATCGCCCTCCTACTTCCAACTTTAATACCACATATAAATTTATCCTTAACTAACCCTCTCCCGATCCCGCAGAATTCTCCTTGGACCAAAACTTTACCGAAATTTAATGTGTCACTTAAAAAGTTTAGTAAGGCAGAAACCAACCAGGATTTGATTAAGAAATCCTTACTAGAAATTCTTAATTTTAAGAAATTCGATCGGGTACTCTACACTGACGCATCAAAGAGCGAAACGGGGGTTGGTTGTGCGGTTACCACTATGGAAACAGTCGTTAGTTCATGTCAAATACCTGCCACATGCAGCGTTCACACTGGTGAACTGTATGCTATTTACCAAGCCTTCAAACTCTGCACAGCACCCAATCAACATATTGCCATCTGTACAGACTCCCTTGCCTCTACCCAATCCATCAATAATCTATTTACTAATCACCCTCTTGTAGAAAAAATCCATGACACTTACCAAAATCTTATCATCCACGACATCCATATCATTATCATATGGATTCCCTCTCACATCGGTATTATGGGTAACGACAACGCCGATCGCTTTGCCAAAGAAGCTGCTGTATCCAATTGTACACCACATATTATACAAATTGCCAGTGACCTAAAAACTAATATAAAGAAACTCGTACGAAATTACTGGCAGAATCATTGGAAACAATCCACTACATTTTTACACCAAATAGATCAGACGATTGAGCGGTTCATTATCCCTGGTATAACTAGAAATGAGATGGTTGTTGCTAGAAGATTACGTATCGGTCACACCAGATTTACACATGGTCACCTAATGAATTCTACACCTAAGCCAATCTGTCACTATTGCCAATCTCCACTAAGCGTTCTGCACATCCTTGTGGACTGCCCTCATTACAATAAACGACGCCAAGAACTGGGCATGAAGGGCGACATGACAGATATATTATCGAACCAGAGTCAAGTCATCACAGCTATCCAGTTCCTGAAGCTAGAAAACTTACTAAATGATATATAACTATAGTATATTATAATATGTAATTGTACCTTATATATAATTGTATCCACGGTGCCTCGTGCTAATGGCCGAAGCTGTCACAAGCACGTTAAATTAAATAAAAAAAAATATAATAAAATAAAAATATTGATAGTATGAATATATAGTAAGAATATGTAGAGATAAATCATTAATAGGGCAAAGAAACATAGGGTGACCTAGTGTTATCTTTTGGAGATTGAACAGCCACTGTGTCTATTAAGAAGAATGAAGAGAAAGAAAATAATGGATTTTCAAAAATGAAGGTGGGCATGGTATTAGATGTAACTCTTTTACTGGATTTGTTAGTCCAAATATGTCGGAAATAAACTTTTAAGGTAAGTTACTATTTCTAAGATATTTATATTTCTATTTGTTGTGTCTTTATAGCCTCTATGATGATCTAATAATGTAAAATTTTATGTCGGTTGCTATATCTTGTATAGCGATAGAGAGATATGTCTCAAAATACTTTTTATAGAAGATCTACGCATATTCCTAGATTTTTTGTTTGAAAATTTTACACTACGTGTGTAAAATAGCTTTGTAGTTTTATTTATTGTAGTCATTTCACAAGATGCTGCGTTTTTGCTGTATATTATATTTCATTACATCTGGATATATTTTTGAGGACTTAACCTCGAATCTAAGGTCTTTCCCGTACACATAATCCTCATAACAGTCTAAATGTTAAAATATATTATTTCTAGATTGTTTTTCGTTTAATACTTGATTCTTGCGACTGATCACACTGTTTTCAGCTTTAATAATGTATAAATATTCTTCTTGCTTAGTGGATGTTAGCAAGCATCACCTTATTAAACACTACCCAGAAAAAAAATTCTGTTTTTTGTGCATGGTAAACTGTCTCAGGTTTTAAGATACGGTATTCTTTACGGTAAAATACGAGTCTCTCATTAGACGTACAAGCTTCTGTGCGGCGTGAAGCAGGAAAATACATAATACCTCCGTATTTTAAGCTTCAGATCCAGAGTTATATCGTCTTCTTCTTCTTGTAGTGCCTATTCGTTTCGTTTCAGTTGCAAACTGCTGCTCTAAAAAGATTTGTGGCTGTTGTGTTAAGCCACGTACGTAGATTTTTCAGCCAGGAAATCCTTCGCATTCCTGGTCCTCGTTTTCCTTCTACTTTTCCTTGTAGAATTAATTTGCAGGAACCCATATTGTAACGAAATATTTTGCCTACCGCATAGGGTATTACTATGGGGGTTGAAAATTGGGGACAGAAGTTATTGGGGCAGAGATAGGGCAAGCAAAATAAACGAAACTGTGCGAACGGTACTCAGGGTTTGTTTGGAGAGCTGGGTCGTGGATAAGTTGAATGGCAAAGGGGTTGGATTGGGGCAACTACAAAAATAAAACAAAGGGGTACTGACATGAGTCTCTTGGAACAAATGGACAAATGAAACAACAAGAAAGACCTAAAGCTATTTGAAATAAGGATGCCGCTTCGAAGAATCCTAATCTTGTTGGATAAAGGAAAGAAGGCTCTTCTTTCCTAAAATAAAGAACACGAACAGGAGTTAGGAGATTTTTCTAAAATAAACAAAATGGTTCAGAGAGATAAATTAAACATTTATCGTGTCTCACCACAAACAGTTACAAAAATACAAATAATACGTAAAGACTATATTGATAGTCACAAAAGTAAATATAAAAATAACAAAGAAAAACTTACATGTGTCCTATTCGTTTACAACTGAGAATTGCCACATAACTTACAAATGTTACTATAAACTGTGGCAAATAAAAAATGATTTCAAGAATTATCTTTTTAAATAATGAAAGCAATTATTATTTTTTTAGAAAAATGTCTATCTTGACTTTAAAATTTAAAGACAGAAAAAGTTAGCTGAACCTCATAAATCTCACTCTGCACAATGTCTGGGGTCGGGAACTGGATACATTAAAACCTCTGGAGTAGATCTGAGATGACGACCAGGGACAAGGAGATAAGGGTGGAAGCCAGCACCGGCTGGAACACAAACCTCGAAAACTGGTCTCCTTTAAAGACTGAAACAGGCACAGCATAACGGCAACATGAGGTCATCTTCAAAAACTGTTGTAAAACTACTCAATACTACACATTTAACTGCTACTGTCACTTTATACTACATTTCCATGACAAAAAAAGGAAAACGAAAAGACTCCAACAAAACTAAACACGCCTTTAACAGCGGCCGGAATTACCCAGAGTGATCTAATAATCTTTTAAATTCATTCGCTTAACTTAGCATTAACAAAACACTTACAACGGTAAGGGGAACGCAAAATATCCTAAAAGAGGCTTCGATCAAAGAATACCGACAAAATACGCATCTTGTAAAATATAAACAAACTATAAAATGGTTTTTATTAACTTTAGCGACGCAAATAAAAGAGAGTTGAAAGATTCGGTGTTTTAACTTGTACGAAAGGAAACAGAAATACATTAAGATTATTCTTTTAACAAATAAATTATTTTAACAAATACGAGGGGATTTCAATACATATCCAAAGAATTTTCAAATGCTACAATAGCTTCAGGATTCGACGATAAAGCCACATTTCGAAAGCCTCAATTTTATTGCAGGTAGCGTCTGTGAGAGTCCACGACTCAACTCCGTATAATAGTATAGGAAAGATATAACATCGTAGTAACTTGATTTTTATGGGTACTGAAACATCATGGCATTTGAATAGCTTAGCCATTTTTTGAAATGCAGATCTTGCTTTCTCTATCCTACATTTTATTTCTAGGGAATGGTCCCAATTTTCATTGACCTTTGTACCAAGGTAGGTGATGTTTTTACTCGTTCTATTGGTTGGCCATTCACACTGATTCTTTCAATTTGCTGTTTCTTCTTCGAGATCATCATACATTTAGTTTCCTTAATGTTCAGTGAAAGTTTATTTATATCGTACCCACAAAGAATTATCTTATATTTAAAGAAAGCCTATTTAACAGCTCACCATTATGTGTCTCAATGCTTTTTTTTATCTTTCGACGGTTAAACTGCAAAACCTCGTAATTCAGCTTTATGTAGCTTTAGAGGAGAGGCGAGAAACATTTTGACTTCTTTATGAAATATTCAGTTTTTTCGTTTTTTGTGTGTAGGGTTCTTTTTAGGCAGATGTTACACTGGTGCTTTTAAAAAAAAGATTTATTGCAGGCAAAAAAATAACAATAAGTAAACTTCTATTTTGGCCTAAACAGAGATAAATTTTGGTCCTCAAATTGCCTTCTGCAATATGTGTGACTTACTAGGGCAAGTTCGTTGGTTGATCGGCATTCATTAGTGTAGCACCTAATAGTGACTTTCAAGTTTAGTCAACTTTGGGAAAAAGTTAATTAGGAACTTTTTCTCTTCCGTTGGCTCGGATTTACAATTGGTATTCAATTGCTCAATGTTTTGGGTTTGGGTTACTTTTACTTAACTTGCTACACTCCACTCTCCTACACAAAGAACATTTTTTACATACTCGAAGTCGTATCTTATTATTTTTTAAATAAAAGGATGCCTTTTCAATGTTTCTCAATGGCTTATAAAATCAAATTTACTTTTAATAAACCTATTATAATGTTTAAAACTATTATTAGTTACCTACTTTGCGTAGTTTAATTGATACTGTATCAACAAGGCCTTTACAATTTTTTTTATCGTTCCAACTCAACTACCAAAAATAATTGAACAACTCTAACCTATCTTCTTGCTAAATTTTCTGCATAAGAGTTTTGATGATTATAAAGACATATTTCATTACAAGCTGCACCCATTCAAACAAACGTTTAGAAGAACATCCAAAATCTATTTAATAAAACTAAAGAGATAGCTGGAAAAAATGGGCTAAATGTTTGAGACAACATCCGGGACTAAGTTTCCACACTTACGGTTTTCCAGTTTAACTCCACAAGGTGTATCCCGAGCAAGGTTATTGTGCTTCCCAAGAAAAAGGTGAATCATTTGTTGGCCTGTATGAAACTACGGTTTAATATTATAAAATACTTCCACAAGAAGTTTTCAACGTAGATGAAACTGGCATTGTGTAATATAACATAAAAAGATAAAAGTAATAAGTTTAAAAGGCGAGAGGCGAATTGAAACTATCACATCTCAGGAGAGAGGGCGTTAAGTAACAGGGGTAGCATGTATGAACGCTACAGGAAGTTTCGTTCCATCAATGATGATCTTTCCAAGGAAAAACATTCACAATTAAGATGACACGTGGACCTCCAACTGGGACTTATAAGTATGGGTGGATACAAAGCTATTTATTTGTTAAGAGGCTTCAGCATTTTATAGAACATACTGTACCTACAACAAATAATCCGGTATTGCTGTTGCTTGATCAAAACTATTTACACAGTAGAAATCTATCTCTAATTGAACTCGCAAGAGTGCTTGCTACTACACTCCAACCACTGCTTGTTGACTCTGGACGATGCCTTTAGGAACCTTTTAAAACCTTCTACCCTTAAGCAATAGAAGCATGCCTACGCAATAATTCGGGATGGATAGTTAGCGTATACTACATTACTACATTGCGGATTTGGTTGGCGAGGGTTATAAAAAAGCAGCGAACTAAGATGTTGCTCCAAATGGCTTTTACAACACAGAAATGATAAATGTTAACCGGTATATTTATCGTCAGATTGACTTTGCAGAGGAAAACTATTATTATATATCTTTTATTATTATTATTATTATATATATGTATATATATATATATATATATATATATATAATTTTCCTTTGCTATACCAAATATTGAAAAGGGACAATTTTAATTTTATGTGCTTTTTGTTGAAACAAAAGAAACTTTTAGAACTTCAGTAGCGAGTATTCCCTCATCAGACAATGATAACAGCTTGCAAATGACGAGGCATGCATTGGATCAGGTTTTGGATCACATTCTGCGGAAGATTGTTCCATTCCTGCACCAATATGTGGCGAAGCTCTCTTGAATTTCTGGAGGCCGGCACATGACTCTGTAAACGTCTCTTCATCTAATCCCAAACATGTTCTATAGGATTGATATCTGGACTACGAGCAGGCCAAACAAATCGTGTGATTTGAACATCGTCAAAATACTCAGTAACTATCCGAGCAGTGTGGGGCCGTGTATTATTATGCATAAATTTTGCGTTGTCTCCAAGAATAGCCATAAACGGTAAAATATTGTCTTCTAGAACCTGTCAGGTACCTATGCGCAGTCAATGTCTCATTCTCGATAAACGCTAACTGCGTGCGAGCGTTAAACGATGTGTCTCTGCGAAAACAATACGCGACTTCAATTTTCTATTATCCAAGCCAAGTGTTCTCATGCAAAATTCAATCTGGCAATTCGGTGTTCACTGGAAAGCGGCGGTCAAGTTACTTTAGTTCCAGAAGATAAACCAGCAGTATGAAGTGCCCTATTAACTGTCCATTCACTTACGTTTACATTTCTCATTTCTCATAGATGATTTCGAAGGGAAACTGCCATGACCGATCGGTCTTTCAAAGCACTACATCGGTCAAACGACAAAGCGGTCATCTCTAACTGTTATAATTCTGCCTCGACCTGAACTAGGTCTTCGAGTAAGCAGACTGGTCCCTTCGTACCGTTGCCATACTCGCTGCACGGTCGAGAGACTTACACCAACATTTCTAGCAGATTAGAGCTGACCGTGGCCATCGCCACACCACAATTATTGCCACCACAACAGAACTTATGCTCATTGCAATTCACTGACAGTGATAGCACTACACAAACAATTTACAATTGACGTTAAAACCACAGAAACAAAAACTATGCTGATAATAGTTTTTAGGAATTAGGGCAATGGGCCAGCCCTATTTATCTCAAACGCTTATGAAAACAGCAACAACAATTTTTTTCAAGCAATCCATAAGTAAACTATGTCAAAACCTAAAATAGTTAAAAAATAATAATTTCTAAAATACATTCAAATTTCCGAGTGACCTTAATTTTATGCTCGGCAGTGTATGTATATGTCAACGCCGCTGCTTGTCAAGAATCAAAGGATAACGTGGGTTAAGAGGGTTACCGTTGATTTTGATTTCAATTGAGTATTTTGAGTTGTTCTGTAATGTATAAAAATAGTAAAATGTAATATTTTGTCACATTTAAACAATAAATACTAACTATCAATAAATCAAATTAATCTTAGAATATATAACGATAATTAAAAAATGTTCTTGCTTGTGGTAGTTGGGCTATGCCAACCATGGTATTAGACTTGTTTACAGCATAAAGACGGTCTCTACTGTCTCCTCAAATTATAAATGCTCCCGGGTGATAAACAAAGATAAAAACATACAATATTGTATGTTGTTTTTCTCTGTTTACATAGAGGGCTTTTGAATTGCTAGGACAACAAGACAGAAATGGCTAATTTAATTACTGATTAGAAATGATTGTGTAACGTGTATCTACGTATACTTTTTATGGATTTATTATCAAGTAATTGCAAATAATTCGTTCAAAAGCTGTATCATCATATAGTTTTAGGATTGCTTATTGCATAAATTACTAGTAAAGCCAAAAAGTATATTTAATTATTACAATTTTTACTTCTATCTTATGTTTAGATCAAAAGTATAATTTACCGAATTAAAGTCTATATTAGACAACCCGTATTACGGTGTCTTGTGATAAAAGTTGCATAGTAGTTAGAATCTAGTAAAATAAAATTAAAACAGTTGGATGCGTATTCACTTTTTATTTTTTCTTTTTTTGCCAAACACGGCAGTTTAAAATAACAAGACTTAAAATAATTTAGTGAAATATTCAATCTAACTTTGTAATAAAGAAAAATAATGAATTTTACAAAATCATAAATTTTATTTACGTATAGTGGCCCAGTCGACATTCCTACTCTGGCCTGTAATGTTCGTATTGTAGGTTGACAGTTCTATGGCTGAGTGGAAGAGTAAGAAGAGTAGTCGGTAGAGAGAATTAGCCCGTACCATGCGTTTGCAAAAATTAAACAATTCATTTTTCCCGATAATTTCTTCAAATTAATTAAACTCTCTATTCTAGTCATACGGGTTTATCAATCTTTTACTAGATTTGTGATTATTTCATCATCTCCCATACACAATTTTGATAAAATGATCAGATCTAAACTTAAATTTATATTGCTGATTTTAGTAACATTTAAAGGTGCGTCTATAAACAAAAATATTTCGGTCATTTTTAAACTTATAATAAATTAAAAGATTTCCCTTTTAGGTGGTTTATCTAGTGGTCTTCGCTGTTATGTTTGCTCTGACGGGAGTGACATGCCCTGTATTAATTTTGATTCCGAAAAAGAAAAATATGTTCAACAATGTGGTGCTTCGCAAAAAGGGTGTCACTTGAAAGTTGAGGGTAAGTTTCTTTAAAATATTTTCTTGAATTAATAGATATGTGTTGTATTTTGACATTTGTGGATTTTTAATTTAGTGTACAAATTTGTCAGTGAATAATTATAGTATGTTCATTGTTTTTATTCATAAAAGAATTATTAGTTTATCCAATACAGCTTTAGTCACGGAATTTCGGGGTCCTATAAGTTGAATATTTAAAGATTTTCGCTTGCAATCTGTCATCTTTTGATGATATTTTTAGTTTTTCATCGGGTGAATGTACAGTATACTTAATTTTTGATATATTTCATATTTTTGGCTACTACATTTTCTGTATATTTTTTAGACACATGCAAACTTGTTATCTAAAATAAACTCCCAAGTTATTTTGATTCTTCTTTTTGCGCTATTTTTATTTCTGGTTTCATTAGGCTTATTGCGAATATGCAGAACCCCCGTGGCGCTAACAAGAGGATAGCTCATATTTCTAAACCATCCATATAACTTTTGGAACAGGAAAACGATTCGTTCCATTGTAACCTACCACCAAAGGTGGACCGATATATGCCCGATTTAAATATTCATTTTCCACAACCTAAATAATTCATAACCTCAAATCTCCTCCTCCTTAGCTCGACCTAGACGGAATTAAGATTGAGATTGAGCACTGATTTACAAACTATTAGTTGCTTCGCCCATTTTTATGGTAGAAATATTTTGTAAAATGTATCTTTAACATAAGTCATTGTCTCGTCACCACAGAGTACTTTTGAAGAACTAAATTATAGGATTAAACCATTCAACTGTGAAATTTTCATTATAAAATAAATTATCTAAAAACAAAGACAATTTAACACAGAAACGCATATTGCACTTATAGATTTTGAAAAACTCTTTCGACCGGGTTCATAGACACAAACAATTTTAAATCGTAAAAAAAAGAATTCAATCAAAAGAACAATTATTAAAAGCAAGGGCGCACCCAGGATCAAAACTAAGGGGAGGGTAAGTCTTGGCTTTTCAGGTTATGTTACGACGAAAAAGCCGAATAAAACCAAAATTTTAAGAAAATTGTATAATAGCAGTGTTTGATAAACTAAGTTATTACCATTAATTAAAAAAAAATTACCCTAGTGAAATTTCTTCAAGTAATTTCATTTTTTTTGGATTTAAAGAAAACTTCTTCAAAACTCTAGTTTTAATCCAGTCGTGATTTTCCTTGATGAATTTCCGATGGACATTCATCAAACACAACCCAGTCAATCTCTACCCTCCCATTGTATTTGTGATTTTGTGAGCCAGATCTTTATCATTCGAAAAGTACTGAAAGATCATTTAACAATAGCCGTAATGTATGAGAAAGCACTTAAGTGCGTGCAATATCCTTTAATTTATCCTACTGCTAAATTCTTATTTTTCCACAGATTATATCACAAATCTAATTCTGCGGAGAGGACTAATACTTTGATCTTTGCTTGTCTTATCAGCGTTATAAGTGTTTCTTCTAGCCTTAGAGAGTTAAATGGGCCGTGAAGGAAAGTCGATCCTCAATAGTGACCCTTATTAGATCACAAATTTCCTTCATCGCCACGTTGTTATTTTCCTAGGTTTTTCCAGTCGAAAAGCTTGGACTATTGTCGTCAATTATTATCTCTGATAATTTCAATTTGGTTTTTAAATTCTATAAATATTTGAGTTGATTATAAATTATTACGTTAGGAATGTCCTACGATTAATTTTCGTAAGAGACTCCTGGTTCGAAAAAATACAAAATTAAATTTCTATTACAAAAAAATTACTTTTGTATTAAAATACACAAATGACTTAAAAGTTTTATTTAATTCAGTTTCATTCGGTGGTACAAATTCGACTCAACTCATTTTAATCAGTAACACTGGTCACACAATTATCCATATAAAACCCAGTCATAAACTTTTCAATTGTGTTTTTAGAATACGGATTATCATTACAACATTTCTGCAGCGCCTTTATTAAATGAAACTCTATAGTGGCACCCAGAAGAAATGGACTACAATTGACTCCAAAAAACAACCCTCTTGTGTCGAAATACAAATTCCTTTCCTTCATCGTTCACCCATAGGAACCTCAAAAAATCTCTGTCCTTTGAATGTATAGAAATTTGAAGAAAAGCCTTTCGAATATCCGACACAACTCCTACCTTTTGTTGTCTGAATCGTAATAGAACAGAAGGCATACGTTCAATAAGATTAGGCCCTACCTCCAAACACTGACTTAAAGAAGAACAACCCTATTCATGAGATAATGCGTCAAAGACTGGCCTAATTTTTGTGGTTTCACTATTATTTTTAATAACGGGCCTGTGAGGTAAATAATGCACGCAATTATTCTCTTCGGGATTATTCACTATTTCAATCACACCCTCTTTCAACCACTCATTGAATATAAAGTTATACGATTCAAACAAATTAGACCTTTTTAACTTATTTAAAGTATTATCTAACCTTCTCCTCTCTCTCTCTTGTCGTTTCCTCATTGCTGAGGATCGTGATTTCCTACAATGCGGGCTGTCAATTCTCTCCATCTCTTGCGATTTTGGGCTGCTCTTATGGACTCGGAAAACGTCTCTCCAGTGGCTTTCTGTACTTGATCTGACCATCGGATAGGTGAGCGTCCTCTGCCTCTACGCCCTTCTACGTTTCCGCATACAATTAGTCTTTCTAAGTTGTCATTGTCTCTTCTCGCAATGTGGCCAAAAAACTTTAAAACATTTGCAAGACACTGAGAGGAGAGTCTGGTCTTTACCTAGCGACAACTAAATTATCTGAAATTAAAGGATGCTTATTCAACCAAGGTAACATAACTTCATACCTGCCTTCGCTGTCACATCGTACAGTCTCGTAGAAAAAATTCTTAGCCTCTTTGGCTGCCACCTCTAGTGTCATTTTTTCTACATGGTCGGTTATCCCAATAACATCAAGCTCCCAGAGTTTCGGTACAGAAGAATTATTAACAAACAACGAAAATGTAATCATACTTGTAGTAAAATTAGAAGCAACTGCCGGCACCTTGCCCATAAGAGTCCAACCTAACAAAGTTTCAACTGCTACAAGACCACATTGTAACTGATATTTCCTCCCTGTATACAATTTGTCTACAATATCAGCTCCAAACAAAATCTCAATTGGTGCTGTCTTTCCGACATCGCTGAGTGAAATATTCATGTCACTGAGTTCCTCAATCCAAGGGCCGTCATAAATAGAAGAGACATCTGCACAAATTTTTGGTTGATCTAAGGCATCAAATGAACAAGCGTAGGTTCCTTCACACGCAGTTACCTCGTACAATTCATGTCGTTGTTCAGAAGTGCTTCTACCGCCAAATAACGCATGTAAAATCTTTTCCGTTCCCTTAGCAGAAAATCCCATTTCTTGCGCGGTACTTTGTAAAATATATGTCCTCTGCGATCCAGTGTCAATAAGTGCCCTTACTTGTTTAGTAACATGTGCACTTCTTATGTTTATTCGCAGAGTTTGTAAAAAAACCCGTGTATTATTCAAATTAGCAAGCGTCTGATCCTCAGTTATATTTTCTTCCGAACGGGTAGTACTTGAGGTCGATGTATCAATTTTATTAACAGGCAAATTAGGGCACATCAAAACAGCACGTGATTTACAACATAATTTACAGTTCAAACGTCCTCTATACTTTTTAGAAGATTGTCCTACTTTCAGACATCGAAAACAGGCTTTCTTTTCTGACAATGCATTTCTGCTCCATAGTAAATTTTTGTGCTTTAAAACAATTTGTACTGTCATGCTGCCTTTCACAAAATACACACCTGTAAACCTCATAATTTACTAATCCAGCAGCGGTCGCTAAGGGCTGGTCAGTTCCTTGCTTAGGTAATTTTACATTTTTCTTGGCAACGAGGCTATTGAATTTATATTTATTTTCAGTCGGTAAACCAAAACCTTCCGTTGATAAATCAATTTTTTGTTCATTTTGAACTTAACTCTGTAAAAAGTGGACGTTTCTTAGCTAAGTTAGCAAAAAACACTTTTACCATTTTATGCTCAGAAGCTGCCTTGGGACAATTAAATTAAACTAGTGTGCATAACAATGGATAAAATGAGCATACGGAAAAGAACGTCGAATTATACCTTGAACTACATTAATTTTGCCTTACATGACAGCGGCGCCTCATAACTTTGGCGAATTAACTTATTGAGGAGTATTGTTCAATTTTAAATTATTAAGTTGCTCCAAAATACACTTACTAATGCCTTCTGCATTATGGGAAATATCCTCATTGAATTAATAAAACTCAGACCGTCAATACTGATAAAATTTTTGGCGAAGATCTTTAATAAATGCCTAATCAAACAAGAAAATATTCCAGAAGATTGGAGCTTGGCGTGTGTAAGCTCTGTCCACAAAAAAAGGAATTAAAAAAAGGTAAAAATTACATAGATATAAGCGCTATTAGCTCATTGTGGAGGTTGTACGCCTGTATGGTCGATTAATAAAATAACGAATCGAAAACCAATATGAGGAAATAGAAGATTAGAGTGGATTCCGTGCTGGCAGATCTTGTGTTGATAATTTGTACTTCAACAAATTATAGAGAAAAGAACAGCCAGAAATTTACCGACTTATTTAGTGTACGTTGACTTAGGAAAGGCCTATGATACACGATACAGAATTTATCAAAAATATTTTGTGTTTTTTCATATAATCCGGTAATTTATTTGTACAGTAATCTCGAAAAACCTGAGCTTGTTATTCCAGATAACATGAACTGATTTTCAAATACTTAATAAAATTTTAAAAATTACGCATATAAAGGGTGATAAAAATTATAATAAAAATGTCTCAAACCTCCAAAGAAAAGATATTAAAATAAAGATATATTGTACTAAACATTCTGTACAACAGATTCTGCCATTCGTCGTAAATATTTATTGGGTTTCTAATAATTGAGTGACTCATAGAGGAATTCCGCGAAAATAACAAAGATTTGCACTTCACCCTAAGCGGAATCGGCCTCCTCCTATACTTTGCGGTCGTTTTTAGCGATGACGAATGACGACTAAACGAAAAAAATAGCGGTGACAATGGAAGGGAGACCAGAATCGTTAGATATATTTGATAAAGGTGAACGGTCTTATAATTGGAGCATCCTATATGGTGTCGTGTTATATTCACTATCGGACTGTAAGAAAAACAATACCAAATCTGTAACAGAATAACGCAAAGTAATAAATCAATCTCTCATTATAGTACATTTGAAAATGATTGACAGCACAAATTTTATAGCAAAGGTCTAAATACAGGGTTGGTAAAAAAAAAACGTAATAATTGATAAAGTTTGTTTAGTAGAAAATGGTTGACTTCAATTAGTGCGGTCGTAAATATTATTAAATTTATCTGACTTGGCCCATTGTTAAGACCGGTCCGGAGCGATAAACAAACGAGGTAGACACAGTTGGTCTTTTGACAATTAACACTGACTAGACGGTACTTCTATAATAAAGCTAAGGATCCACAAAATTTACAATAATTGAATCGCTTATTTATGAAAGGCCTCTTGTCACAAAATGTAAATTTTGGAAAACAAGTAAAAACTGTTTAATTTTGTAAAAAACGATTTTATACTTTTCTGATTTTTCGAAACATTTTAAGGACCTTAAAACTCAAAATAAATCATGTTAGTTACACTTTTTAAAATCAATATTTTATTTTTTTTATTATTGAAAATAGCTGACAAAAGGCCTTTCATAAACAAAAGTGTTGTTTTACGGGGAAAGTTTTGGTAGATGAATTTACAGCGTGTTTATTTATAATTAATATTACTTTATTAAAACAGTTCTAAGACAATACAATTAGCTACAATTAATAGCCATTTTATACATTTTTGCTCATTTTTTGGTTGCAACTGTAGGCCATTGGGCAAGCTCATTGTAAAACCACTTGTGTTCTTGAGGGACATACTGCAAAAGTTTCTTCAGGTCATTAATTTTTTCTTGATGAATTGCTACCTTTGATTCATGAGTGCCAAACGGATAGACGGACAGTTGTCTAAGGTAGTATATTTCCTGCACTGAAATCGTGGGAAGCGATATGTTTGCCATATAATCAAAACATAAAAGCATCGCATTTTCATGTTCGGCATAGTATTCTTTCGTCTGTCGAAGGGATGAATAAAACTTTTAGGCTACGCCTCTTATGCACAAGTAGCTGCGCAACTGCAACTCGTTTTGCTGTTTCATCTAACTGATGATTTTTTATTGTAGTATTGAGCAGTTCACATTCACAAGTGTCAATTTGGGGCCTTCCAAATCTATAATTGAAATTGAAATGTTCTTTGAAAAGTTTGTAGTAAAATCTATACTTCACGTTTAACTCGTTATATTTCTCTTGAAACAAATTGAACATTTTTTTTATGTCCAGCTTAGTATCTAGATATTTTATTTCCTTAGAAGAATAGTGACTTGTTTTCAGTGGAAATGACTGAATGTGTTCTTTTACAAGATCCGTATAATCTTGTGGAAGAGTCTTCCGATTATTCTGTTGGCCTCTTAAATCTCTAGGAGACTTACCTTTCACAAGAAGATCTTGCAGTCTTCTTACTCCTTTTTCACCAATACCGTGCAGACTTAAAAAAGCCTTTTTGCAGATGTTGATCCTTTTCTCACGAAGCAAGGCATAGAATTTAAAAGAACTTTTATGCTCAACAGAATGTTTGGGCTTAAAAAAAATTTAAGGTTCATCTTCGGAAGTGTTTTGTTTTAATCTTGACCTCCTCTTCTGTATGGGCCCTGCTTCTATTAAGGACTGGTAAAAAAGGTCTTGCTCATTTTTGTTTGAAAAGTTTACCCCTCTGCATAAAATTTCAAGTTGGTCCTCTTCACATAACTTCTCGAAACATCTCAATCTGCATCTGCAACATTTGAAAAAGGTTACTATTGTGGAACTAAGCTAGGTTTTAAAACTGACTGCTAATTATCATCTTATTTCCTGTCTAAAATAGTACATTATAAGATAAAACGTAACTTACGAGCATGGTAATCCTGTTTTGCGTGGTTCAACAACATTTCCTATGTAATTTATATATTCTTCACCACGACATCTAGCTTTCTTAATTCGATTAACCTTATATTCTTCCTGGTAACGAACACCCCTCTTTCGCTTCTTGCTAGCTGCTTCTATTTTAACGACACTTTCACTCTATGACATTATTTCAAAACATAAATTAAATCACTTTAACAATTACTGAAGAGAAATATTTTATTTTATATAACATAAAACAACAAGAGGTTAATTATTAATCTCCAAACAGTGAATATCTCTCAAAAATCAGCTGACCGCGCAATGTTGCCAACAGTGGTTTTATTTATAAAAAGCCCCTTGTCATTGACACGAGGCTTTTCATAAATAAACAATAATTTTAAACTAATATATCTGATAAAGTAATAACAAGACATGAGGCTTTTCATAAACAAACGATGTGCGAACATATGGGTTATCATTTTCTAAGTTAAACGAAAATTTGAAAAAAAGTGACATGAGGCCTTTCATAAATAAGTAAAGTATATTGCTTTGCCTTATATACCCGAAATTAATGTTTTCAAATGAGTTTTAAAATAAATTAAATCTATTTTAATTGCTAAGATTATATAAAAACAAACATTAATAATAATTTGTGGTTCTGAAAAGAACCGTTTTTTTTAATCGTAACATTTGTAGATTTGATGACAGTATCACTCCACACATAGTTCTGTTTCGCTATCGCTATCCTCATCTAAATTAATTATGATCGGTTCAATTATATTATGGTCTACATGCACATATGGATTTTCTTTATTTATTTCGTTTCGGACTGAATTTCTCCAACTACTTGGATTAATTAAACTATGGGATTAAACATACAATAATAGGGTGGAAGCCGCAGCACTGTATGTCCCATTTCCTCTTCCTCCTCCGCGTATACTTTTTTTTTGTAGAAAATGCCTTTAAAACTTCTAAAAGCTCTTGTTTGGTGTAACATTCTTTAAAATACATATCATTCCTCTCCATGTAATTGAGGCTATGAGTGCAATAACGGACTAACCACAATATTAGTAAGTGTTAGAAAATGGGTTTGAAAAAAAAGTGAAAATTAGGAGATCAACTATAACCTTGTTTAAGAATATTTTTTGGTTTGAATGAATGGAAGTATGTTATATATATTACTTGTTTAATAAATTTGATAATAAATTTTGGATAAATACCTATATTCAATTTTTTAATGTGGGTTGGTCCACTTTGCATTTAAAATATTTTTAGTTAGTGAATGGGTTATCCCACAAAATAATACACTCAATATTACATCAAAGACTTTATTACCACAGAATGTGTAAAAAAACATCAGAAGTTAGAATGTCTAATCTTCTTCGTCGTCAAATGGGCCAATTACTTCACCTCCGGCTGCTTGAGCTCAAGATCTCAGGTTTTTATAAAATTCATGGTCTATAGGTGGTATCAATTGCATTAACTGAAGAAGATCTTTTTTTTAGCTTCGTTAATGGTATTACCATTTGGATACAGAAGTGACAATTCCATTGTATTCTTGAAAACAGATTTCCTTTTATTAAGATCCACTGTTTCAAAATACACATCTTCATTGTTCGAATACTTATATTGGATAGTATTGGGAAAGTCTTTCCTAAACCTTAACCATTGAATTTTAAGCCACTCTACCTTGGTTTTTGATTCGGAAACTTTCCTGTTGGTTGTATTATTTTCAAGCAATTTCGTAGAAAAAAAAATTGTTTTGTCCATGTTTATTACTGTGAACGGATTTTTCTTTCTAGCGTACTTTATCACTGTATGCCAGTCTTGAGGTATAAATACATGCGGGTGGAATTTCTTTTCTTTTTCTATTATACCAAAATCTTGGTCAGACGGTAAGTAAGAATGACCACTTACCAGAAACTTGTGGTCTATTTCTTTCACGGTAAAATCTGGAGATGCAGTTATATAATTGCATAGTAATGACATTTTAATATTACGATTCTGACCGCCACATTGGTCAGAATACATAATAAGTCGTTTCGATTTTACGAAATTTTTTATGTAAAATAAGATGCAGGATCCTACTTCTTGAGGACCCCTAGAGGCGACGGTTTCATCCCACAGAAACATAAATGAGTTGTTGGTTCCCATTTCATGAACATTGAAGAAGTAGGTCCATAATTGCCGCTTGTAGTAACAAATTCCTGCGGTAAGCACAGGTGTAGGTAAAGTCTTCATTAGATCGAAACAGATGACTGATGCGTTTCCATTTTTTGCCATTTCGGTGTCTCTTTTTAAAGAATCTCTCACTCTTCGCCTTCTTTTGATGAAGTTCTTTTTCAATTTCGAGTTGTTTACTTGATTCACTAGTGGCTGCCTTTATTTTAACTTTAAATAAATCACAATTCTTACAAGAGTCAGTAATTGGTGGATGAAAGTGTAAATTATATTCCTTGTTGAACGTTTCTCGGAAAATAAAATAGGATAGGGGATTCTGTGTTTCACCTTTATATAACTCAAACATTTTACCGAGACTCAAATCCGGAGACAAAGTATTTCCTATGGTTGCTTTTTTCCCGCCCATAATGTGATTCGTACCATGGAAATTTTTCAATGAACTCCTTTAGTTCCATTTTCTTTGCGTCAGATGTTTTATTGTGCGGTGGATGTTTGCCACGTTTATCACAAGGTGGTGGTGTTCCTATGGATTTACGTTTGAGCAGTCTGTCTAATCTACCGGCAGAAACTTGAAACACCACTTGAAAAAATGGTTTCCACACCTTATGCTCCACACCTTCCTGACTGGGTAAAAAGTAAAGTCTGGTTTTTTCCCTCTTAGATTCTGGGTTCAGAGTGTAGCTACGCAATTTATTAACGACTTTAATCAGAGCAAATAAATATGCAGTTTGCAATTCAAAGGATTCTAAAGTATAGAAATTGTTATGCAGTTCCATTTGCCTTTCTGCTGGAATCAAAAATGAACACCTTCCTTTACATTTACATTCAAATGGTTTAAAAGATTTTGAATGTATAATTTTACCCGATTTAGTCTCATACTCTTGTCCAGCACACTTTTTTCTTTTGGTTATGTTTCTCTTTCATTTTTCAGGATTGCGGACACGCTTTTTAGGCTTACTAGATGTCGTTGTTTCCGCTCTGTCGATATCTGCTTCTGTATCGTTGCCTTTTTCCACGTCCCTATTAGTTTCCGCCAAATCTCCATCCAAAGGCAAGTACTCCGATCCAGAATCCACATATGGATCTGATTCTGAGGCTGAGCCGCCTGCAACAAAACGCACAAATTAGAACCATAGAGAAATTTTTTAATCTAATTTTTAAGAATAACAACTAAATAGTATTATTTAAAAGCAAACTATCCCAGAAAAACAAAATTAAATCATAACCTAGAGACAACGTTTTTTACTTTCGTACTTTTTTTATTTATCTTTACAAAATATACCTACCTCACCTCTACTTACAATAAATTTTTAAGAATAGCAACTAAATTTATTAAAAGCAAATTAAAATATAAAAAACTAAATTATTTGAAAGCAAAAACTATCTAAGAAAAATAAAATAAAATCATAACCTAGAAACAATGTTTCTTCCTTTCATACTTTTTTATTTTTATTTATAAAATATACCTACTCACCTCTACTTGTAGCATCTTCATCGAAATCCATATCAATAGAATAAATATATTTCACAATAATTAAAAGTCACAATAATTCACAAAAAGATCCAAAAATATCAATCAAGAATGATAGATAAACATATAACTGTCAGCGGCACAGTGGACTAACCGCGCATGGTCCACTTTGCTTCTCAAAGATCCTATCAAATATAGAGTTCCAAAACTACTTTAGTGCAGCCATCTAGGAACCAATGGAACAATGTGGATTGGTCCACTATGCAGCTGATAGATTTCAACTAGACGGTTAATATTCTACAATAAAACAAATTTTGAATTTTTGTGGGTTGGTCCGTTATTGCACTCATAGCCTCAATTTTGAATTTCTAATTTAGTATTATTCGGAGCTTATGTTTGGAGCTTACTTAGTTGGCGACTGTGATAGCTTGCATTGTCCATTACTATCACGCTATTTTGAGGAATGTTTGGCATAAGATTATTTTTGAACCATTCTTCAAAAAGTTCTGCCGTTGTATCTTCGTGGTACTCGACGCAGGAGTCTTCGTGGTACTCGACGCAGGAGTCTTCGTGGTACTCGACGCAGGAGTCTTTAATATTCTTTGCAGAAAGCCACAGGGCATTTGGAACCCAACCATTTTCTGATCCAGCATGTAAAATCGTTATTATGTTCCCTTTATTTGACGGAGCTTTTGTCTTACATTTACCGGAGGAATCGGCAAATCCTTTAGGTCGCGTTGAATCTGTGTCAAACCATGTCTCGTCGAGGTAAATTATCGGACGATTTTCAGAACGGAATTTTCTTATCGAAGGTATATACTCATAACGCAATTTTTGTAATCTATGAGATTCTATAATTACTTGTCTTTTGTCAATTATACGATATCGAAAGCCCATACTTTTCAAAATTTTCCATAAACTGATGAGGCTACAGCTTATTTGGGTTTCGTCAACATTGAGCCGTTGCTTCAGAGCTCTTAATGTAGGCATGCGTTGCTCTTCGTACATGGTATAGAATTTTCGACATATCAAGTCCTTATCGACTTCATCCATACATTTGGTGGAACTGGAATCTTTACGTTTTTTCTTGTTTCTACGGGATTTGATGTAATTCATTTTACTGTGGTCAGAGGTATTTTCGTCAAATCGCATATTTCACTCGTAGCGGTCCTATTTTAAGTAAGGTACTGTATATAGTTTTTACAATTTGCTTTGCATCTACAGATAAATGTTTCTTCTTTACCGGAACACTAGAAGAAGCCTCATTATTATTATCCCGGACGCCACATAATGATAGAAAACGTAATGAATAAAATGAGTAATACTAAATACTTCCCGTGATACATAAAGACAAACACATTTTATCAAGAACTCGTATTTAAATACTGGTTGGTGTTCAGTTCCATAAACTTATTATATAAATACCTGAAAACCCTTAAAAGGTGATTAACAAACCCGTCGCGCACTACCATAGAATTCGAAAAACCCTCTTATCAGTACAGTTTCGTCAATATAAGTCTTATCTGTATTAAATAAATTATAATAAGTTTGGATTGTACGCAATTAAATCAGCATTAAGAAATGAAAATTGACAAATTTTATTTTACCCGGAAACATATTTAAATTTTACCTGAAACCGGGCCTTTTATACTATTATCGGTTAACCCAGGATGTTTATAGTCGGTACTAATTGAAGTCAACCATTTACTGCTAAACAAACTTTACCTTCTTATCTGAATCTTCACTCGACTTTAATATGATCACTCCGACAAACCTCAAATGCAATAAATACATCATACAATGTAAATGAGCAAACCCTAAGAAATTAACCAATAACTGAACGCCTCAGTGACAGAGAACATAAAATTACTTTAATATAAAAAAACTAAAATGTCAATATAACGTCTTCTTCTTCATGTGCCGAGCTCGATTATCGAGCGTTGGCTATCAAATTGGCTATAGTAATTTTGTTGAAGGCAGCTCGGAAAAGAGATGCAGAGGATCTGTTAAACCAATCTCTCAGGTTTCTAAGCCATGACGTTCTTCTTCGATCTGGCCTTCTTCTTCCGTCTACCTTGCCTTGTATTATTAAATGGAGTATATTATATCTCCCTACGTGGCGCATAACATGGCCAAAATATTCAAGTTTGCGATTTTTAACTGTTTTGACGACTTCCGTAACTTTTCCCATCCAATGCAAAACAACTTCGTTACGAACTCTATCCACCCAACTTATTCGTAGGATTCTCCGATACACCCAGATTTCAGTATATAATGTACCCATATTAATTTTTAAAAAGTTACTAAATATTGGTTTAGGATATTTCTTTACAATTTAATAATAAATATATTTTGAGTATTAGCGACAATTAGTAATCATCATCATTATCAGTTTCTTCATTTTCCACGGAAATAATAATTGGTTATATTGTTTTCTCTAATAACATATCGAGTTTCCAGAACGTTTCTTCCTCTGCTATGACACGTCTTATAGCTTTTTGCTAATTGTCAGATGAATTTTTTTATAACTTGACGAACATCTTGAAGTTTAAATGTATTATTTCTCGCGATATATTTCTTGATTTGATCCCAGATTAGTTCTATGGGGCTAATTTCACATTGATAAGGTGGTAATCGCAACACTTTAACTCGCATGTTCTTTTACTATTTCACTACACTATACTTCTTAAATTTTGGTGAATATTGACACATTTAGAGGGAAAAGCTTCATTAAAATATTGCTACTCTTCATTTATCATACTTGCTGAAACCAACATTTGTTCAGGGAGTATTTTGCAATGTTGTTAATGAAATGGAACGTTTAAATAATAAAAAGAAACATCTTTTCTGTTTTATTCTAGTGAGGATATACAACAATTTTTTTACCCAGTAATTGACATACTGATTTTGAAAAAATCAATTTTTTGACATCCTAGTTATTGACATGAGAAAATCCCAAAAACCTAATTATTAATGATATTACTAACTATTTATAAAAACGAAACTATATTAAAAAAAAACTGTATTAAAAAAGAAAAGAAACTTAAATGAAAAAATTAAATTGAAAGGTATTTAAGGTGCTTCAAATACATCGATAGGCTTTGAAAAGTTATATTTTAGCCTATCTCCTGAAGTTACAATCTCAGGAGTGTGTAATTGACCGATTATATCTAAAAAATTTATAGTTGAAACATCATTTTCGTCAGTTTTAAATTGAGTTTTTCACTTCTACCTCACTGTCTTTAGAAAATATGTTTTGAGCAACACAAGCATACTTATATGTTACAGTTTTTCATTTTTCCCCACGAAACTTAACAAGCAGATAGTCTCCTATAGCAACTGCACCAACAGCATCTACTTCTGAAAATTCAGTTTCTTCTTGCTTATTGATTTTTATGTCATCTAAGCTGTCACCACTTTCTATCCAGTCTTCAGAACTTTCAGAATCAAAGTTTCTTTTTACCTTTTCTTAATTCGGTCTAATTTCTTTTGCTCTCTTAGAAAAGCTCTCTCTTCTTGTTCTTTAAGTTTAAGTTAAATGCGACTTAAGGGTTGTCACTCCCGAAGGTACTTTTTAGAAAGGCTCTTTTAAAGGTACAACTAACAAAGTAACAGCACTTTATTTAATTAAATTACAACTGACTTTAAAATAGAAATTTACGGCATATCGGCATTTGTCGTTTTGGACTTATATATTTCAGGCAATTTAGGGAACAACTTTCCTGATGTCAGCCAATAGTTCGACGTTTTATTGTCGACATAGTCTTGACTGACCTCATTGGGATGTTGCCCATGCAGAGGTTTACCCATGCAGGTGCGCATTTTTTCGCAATTAGTAAGATGGTTTATGTGCATTTTTGGTTCCCTCAGTTTAATCGGTGTTGTGTCATCTACTGTGCAAATCGCCAGATGTAGAGTAGATGTCTCTTCCTGCATCTGAAAATTAGTTCTTAAATTAATAATCTGTTTTTCTAATTGCTTACTTTTATCATAAGTCCTCGTCCTCCTAAATACCGCGGTAATATCGTTCTTCCTACTGCACTTCGTGGATGGTGTTTTTGTGCTTTTGTGAGGTGTGTTCGTACTTTTCGTTGAAGACTTTCTATATCCATTTTTTTTTCACTTAACAATACCAAATGAATAGCTAAGCACGAAAAATACTTAGGTGTTTAGTGCCTTAAACAAATTTTTACTGTTAAGGTGTGAACGAAGTAACTGTTTTACCCTTCGTATAAACTCCGTTATCTCAGTTTTCATATACATATCATTTTCACCCATGACCTCGATGTTCTGGCCATTTTGCATATCGAAGTCGCCAGGCTGAACCTTTCCTCTGACTATATTTAAGACACGACACTTGTCAAGACCGAAGGGCATACTAATATCATTAGAGAAAATTCCCACAGTCTTTAGCAACTGATCGAGGTGGCTTCGAGTGGAAGCTAATAGTTTCAAATGATTCATATACAATAGTATTATTATCATTATTAATTAAATTATGAATTCACCACAGTGTAGAAAGTTAAAAAATATTATACAAATTTTATTTAATCGCTCAAGAGCAAAATCATCATCATCTTTGGCTCTACAACCCTGTGTGGGTCTTGGCCTGTTCAAGAATTAGTCTCTATTCCCCCCTATTTTCGCCCTGGCTCTCCAATTTCTGACCCCTAGATTCCTCAAGTCATCTTCGACTTGAGTTTTAAATCTAGATCTTGGCCTGCCTCTCTTCCTGGTTCCTACTGCCTCTTGATATAATATCTGTCTTTACGGGTCTCCAGTGTCCATTCTTTCAAGGTGTCCTAGCCAACCTAGTCTATTAATTTTAATAGACCGGACGATGTTGCATTTTTCATAGCATTGATACAACTCAAAATTGTAGCGCCTGCGCCATAACCCACTTTCTTGTACTCCTCTTCTTGTCCTCTTCTTTAACAGTTCTTCGTTGCTTTTTACCATAGTCCATGTCTCTGACGCGTATGTCAGGACAGGTTTAATATGAGTTTCATATATTAATATCTGGGTTTTTCTGCTAATTATGTGTGATGTAGAGCTGCTTTAGTCCAAAGTAAACTCTGTTCACCAGGTATATTCTTCTCTTAATTTCTACGCTTACTCGGCTGCTGTTATTTAGTTGTGTTGCAAGATATATAAACTCCGAGACCCCTTCGAATGTGTATGCTTCTGTCACCAGATCTTGTGGTGCCGCTATTTGTGTGCTGTTCGTGACCTTCGTGTATTTTGTTTTGGATACGTTGACCTGCAGTCCTATTGTCTTCGCGGCTTTTTCTAATGTTTCGAAAGCCTATATCAGGTCTCTTTTTGTCCGTGTTACTATGTCAATGTCATCTGCGTAGGCCAATATCTGTACACTTCTATTGATGATCGTACCTCTGGTTGTTATGCCCGATTTCTCTATGACTCTTTCTAGCGCGATGTTAAACAATAGGCACGATAGACTGTCTCCCTGGCGTAATCCAGTATGTGTTTGACTTTCGGAAGAGTTGCCTTTACCAATGTTATTAGATGCGACGGAATATCTAGTTCTGCCATGGCATTATAAAGTGCGCTTCCGTCTACACTGTCATAAGCACTTTTACAATCTATGAAGAGGTGGTGGGTATTGATTCCATATTCATATGTCTTTTCTAAGGTTTGTCTGAGAAGGAAAATCTGATCAATTGTTGACCTTTCTTTTCGGAATCCACATTGGTATTTGCCTATTTTTTCCTCAGTATATACTAGTAAATGATCATAAAGTATATAAGCCAGTACTTTGTAAGCCGTATTTAAGAGGGTAATGCCTCGATAGTTGTCACATATTAGTGGATCCCCTTTTTTGTGAATAGGTATTATAATACCTACATTCCAACTGTCTGGGAGTTTTCCTTCTTTCCAAATGGATGCAACAAGTTTTATTATGTATTTTTTTAGCGCGTTTGCTCCATACTTGAACAGCTCAGGGGGTATACCATCTTCTCCAGGGGATTTGTTGTTTTTTAACCTTTTTATTGCCTTGGCAACTTCTTCTTCTGTTAATATATTATTTTTCTCCCTCTTATCGTCTACGTCTCCACTGTGGTCATTTATGTCAGTCACTTCTCGGTTGCCCATATTTAATTTCTCAGCAAAATTCTCCGCCCATCTCTCCACTATTTGATCCGGCTCATTGATAATTTCGGCTTCCTTACTTTTTATTATGGTTATTCTAGGTTTAAATTCTTTTCTGTTATGGTTCTTCTAAATGTCGATTTTTATTTTGTTTTAGTATCTTTTTCTCTGCTTGTCTCATCTGTTTGTACTCCTCTTGATTTTGTCTTGTCCTTCTGTTTTGGAGTTTTCCATACGCCTGATTCTTTTTTTGAGTTGCCTGTGCGCATTCCGCATCATACCATTCTGTCCCCTTCCTTTCCTGTTTCTTCTTTCCTAAAACTGTTGTTGCTACTTCTTTCAGGATATTTTCGCACTCATTCCAGTAATTATCTATGTTTTCAACAGTACTACTCATTTGGTCTTCTAGTTTTTCTTTAAGTTTGTGTTCAAATTTTCTAACTATCTCAGGGTGTCGTAGTCTGTCCACCTCGAATTTATCTTATTTGCTTCCTTTACCTTTTTTTGCGTTAGAGATTCGTGCCCTTAGTTTAGCCTGGACCAGGTAGTAATCGGAGTCAATGCTTGCGTCCACAACAACATGGTCAATTTGATTGATTGTGTTACCGTCTGGGCTAACCCAAGTGCCTTTGTGTATATTTTACGCTCAAAGCATGTGCTGGCTATCACCATATTCATTGAGGCGGCAAGGTGTATTAAGCGTGTTCCATTGTTGTTCGACTCGTTATGGAGGCTACATTTTCCCATGGTGGTTAGGTAATCGTTTTCTTTTCCTATTTTGGCGTTGAAATCTCCAACTACTCTCCAAGCTCAAGAGCAAAATAAAATAAAATTAATGTATGTACTTACCTTTAATTTCTTCTGTCCTTGTAACCACAACACAACATGAAACAAAGTTTGCTACGGTTACACTGTTTACATTACTTACGTTTAAGATTAAAATGACACAAATTATCCGGCAGCATGCATTTATGTTATTTGATCACAGACGAGTATTTTCCTGAAAAATCCAGGACTCGGCGCGAAAAACAGGTTAAAACATTAAAACACCAAAATATAAGATTATATTTTCTAATTGGTTGTAACCTGAAGTTGTATACCTATATAAAAATTGAAATTTAAATATACAATTACAATTTATTTTCTTAAATTAAACTTTTGTGTCACTAGTACAACTCTGGTCATATATTTATGTTTTTATAATTATTATAATTAGTTTTTCCCAATTTTTAGGGAGGCTCGCGCCGCCCGCTTGACTTGCCGCCCGGGTGCCACCTTGCACCAATGGGTCGGAACGGCCCTATACTTAAGCAACTCTCACGTTTCTAATTTTTAATTCTACCGATCAGTAGTTTAGTGATTTTTTATTTTCGACAAATTGACACAAACTAATGTTATGAGTGTATTCGTTTGAATACAACAACACCCTGTAAACATATTTTCCCAGTGTGTTCGCTTACTTATTGTAAACGCTTTAACGAGATGATTAATTATTTATTCAGCCATTTATGCGATTATACATACACTAGTGACTACCACAGTCATTAAGCAGTACTCATGCTGGTTAAACATGTAGATTTCCAATTGCTAATGTCATTAATAATGCTTGAAATAATAAAGTAAATATTTAAAACGCTTCCATGATAAAAGTTCAAACAATTATTTATGCAAATTAGCTTTCAGATTCCAACTAGTTTTGACAATATTTCAAAATGATATTCAATATTAAAATAAGATTCTCGTGTGAGAAAATATTGTATTTGCTTGCATTAGAATTGCAAAGTTCTGTCGTTTGAATTTAAATGATCGGCATTGACATAATACAGTCGTATTTATTAAATCTAACATTTAAATATGGACTGATTTACATTTAAATTCGTAGTAAATATAAATTCCATAGTGAAGCTATTGAAAACTGTCGATTGGATCAATATTTTGTTTGTCTGAATCTATAATTAATTGTTTTTCTAAACATCTGTCGTACTTTTTTTGATTTCTCGATGTCTCCCTTTTCTCTCTTTATATCTATATTTCTCTCTATTTCTCCTACACTTTTCTTAATTCATTAGGTCAATGACTTATGTTTCCTTAATTTTTGAATATTAATATAGTGGTGCTTGTTTTCCATCCTCTTGGTATCTTTTCTTTTTCAATAATTTTGTGAATTTTTGTTTTACAAAATGAATACGTTTTCTGTGGCATAGACAACAAACAATGACTTTAAAAATAAGATTCCCTAGATTGTGTTCTTCGTGTTATTCTACGATCTACGGAATAAAAGATTGGACATTAAAGAGTATATTCATTCTTCCAGGACATTAGTACTTATTCCAAATAGATTTTTATATTCTGTCCTCTTGAGCTTGATAGCACGAAAACGAAGGATGTGCCGATCAGTGCCTTCGAATTGGGTATAAATGTATGGAAAATGAAATTTTATTATAATCTAAATTTATTAGAGTACTAGACCAATGAAATTAGTAATAATAAGGTTTTTTTCGTCATAACTGTATAGACGGGTTTGACAGTTGAAATGTGTAGCATGAGATATTACAAAAAGGCTCTCATCTAGAGATTCATCAATTTTTTAGTGGAAATATTTTTAAATAAACAATCAAAGCGTCAAACTCATTATTTTGCTCATAACTTAAACACTTCATTCAACTACCTTCTCAGGACGTACTTCATATTTGTGGAGGATTTCGTTAAAGGCAATCTTTTTCGAATTTGGCACATTAAAACTTTAAAGTATGTTCTTTCAAATGACGTTAATTAGATATCTTAATCTATCTATCTTAAACAAAGCTGCTGTGAATTATTAAAAAAAAAGGGTCAATCTTCGCTCCGAATTGTCCTAGCACAACTTTTTTGTTTAATTTGTGAAATAATACAAGCTTTTAAATACGAAAAAATAATTTTCCTGCAGGCAATGGTTAAAAAGATATTCTAATTGTAAACGATTTTGCAATATTCAAAATTGTTCTTTAAACAACTGCAATCAGTTATAAGTATTATCCAATTTACATGAACTGGTATCACAACGAAAGCTGTAAAACAGCACCGGTTTTAGTCGGATTTTAAAATCCATTTAAAAGATGTCATCTTCCAATCAGCTACCACAAAATGCATCATACTCAAAAGCAGTTAGTCAACCACGTAGTATATTAATCCCAAGCAGAGATCAAGCTATTTTGTTTACCACTCTAGAGAATTGTACAATTAATGACTATCTTGAAGGATTGAGTCAGCATATAGAACCGAAAAATATAATTTTCGCATCCCGTATATCAAACGGTAGAATATGCATATATCTATCATCCAAAAACCTAGTAGATAAATTCATAGCAGAAACAAAGAAAATAATAGTAAATGGAAATATACTAGAAGCGAGAAGATTAATAACTCCATCAGTCCGCTTAATTCTGTCCAATGTATGTCCAAGCATACCTTCTAACATAATAATGGACGAATTAATAAAACTAGGTTTAAATCCTCTCTTAGACATATCATATCTACGGATAGGAGCAACCAATCCTGCCTTTAGTCATATTCTAAGCTTCCGAAGACAAATTTTCGTTTCACCTTTTCCAGACAACTTTGTACTACCTGAATCTTTTATTATCGAGTTGGAACAAACATCATACCGCATATTTATAGCCCAAAACGAAAATTGTTTCAAATGCAAATTAACTGAACACCAGGCAGCTAATTGTAAAAAATTTTTCACCTTCTAACCATCCTCACAATGATAGTGCAATGCAAACAGAAATAAGACAAAATTCATCAATAAATCATACTCAACAAGATAATCTACAAAATACTCCCGCAATCTCAAATACCACTCCCTCCACACTTACTACGTCTTCTCAAACCACATTACAAAGAGTAGCAATCCCAAATTTATCAATAAACCAAAGCCAACAGTGCTCACTACAAAATACATCCATACATTTGACCACTTCTTCAGTTAACACTACAATCGCAACACCTACATCGTCTGAGTCATCCTCTAATACCCAAAAACATAAATCAACCTTACCCGAAACAAGTCAACACATACCTCCAAATAAAAATACACATTTGAATTCTTACGAACCCCAAGTAACTTCGAACAAAGCAACCGGAAAAAGAACCCTAGAAGATGCAATCACGCCTCCCTCCGAAGAAAACTTTGAAAAACCTAAGCTTCAATTAAAGAAAAAAACCAAAACTGATTACAAAAACTTAAGAAATGATATACCAAATCTCCAAACATTATTGGAACCAGTTAGAGAATATGTAGAAAGGGAAAAGCAATTGTTAAGCTTCGATCAAGTAGTGGATCTATTCGAAAATATACAAGGATCAAAAGACATAATCAGCGTAACAAAATTGTACTCAGAAGACTCTTATGTACTTATAAAGTTTCTAACGGAATTACATTCATACTACATCGACAAAATAATGAAAACCATAAGCACCAAATTAATACGAAAACTTGGCAAACACATAGGTTTACTCTCTACAGTGAAAACTTCATTATCGGAAGAAGATTCTGACTCATCGGTAAATAATTCCTCTAAAGAATAATAATATCACTGTTGACTTCATGTCTGTTCCATCACAAGTCTTAGGAAAAAACATGAATATTAAAAAACACAATAAGTTATCTTAAAGACTCAGAACTGTATCAATTATTGTAATTTTTTCTACCTTTACCTGTATTATATTTTTTAGGTCGCTAATAACCCTTGTGGTTGCAGCGTAAATAAATAAAAAAAAAATTGTTCTTTTTATAAATAAACCTTCTTTTATAAGCTACCCGTAGAATTACTGTATTTATTATTTTCGGACTTATATTTTTGCAAAAAATTGTATGAAAAACAAATAAAATAACTTTTAAACTATTTGACCGATCACTTTGAAATTTTGATCATAATTCCTACAAATCCCAACATTCCATGTAACATGCAGGTTCTAAGTTCATTTCTAAAAAAGTTATTAATGTTTGTAAACAACCAAAATTTCTAACTTATTTTGCAACAACAAATAAGGATAGAAACATTTAACAAACGCCATTTTGAAGGTTTTTATATGACTTATAAGTTTCTTACTTTCAACTTTGTTTCGAATGTTTTTCTTTTTTCTGATAGTCGAAAAAAGCGATAAATAGATTCTTGTTATAGAGGTCCATCCACTACTCAAAGCTAATGTTGTTTGCTTGGAGTGGTCAGTGTTACAAACAGGGTAATTTTTTTGCTTATTTGCATGAACTACTCGTATAATATCTCTCACCAAGCACAACAACATTATCATAATGCCTTCATTTATCACGTCTACTGCTGGACATAGGCCTCCTTTAAACTCCTCCATTCCTTACGGTTTCGTGCTCTTTGTTGCCAATTTTTGGTGAGGTGATACGCCTGATGTCAGCCCAACGTGTAGGTGGTCTTTCTCTACTACGTTTGTCTGCTCTTGGCCTCCAATTTGTAATTTTGCTCGTCCATCGTGAGTCGTGCATTCTCGCTACATGGCCTGCCCAGTTCCATTTCAGTTCCACTATGCGTTCCACATCAGCAATACTTGTCCTTCTTCGCAGATCTTCGTTCATTATTTGTTCCCGCAACGTCACTTCCAGCATATACCGTTCCATTGGTCTCTGTGCCACTCTGAATTTCGAAGCCGTAGTTTTGGTTAGATTCATAGTTTCCGCCCCATAGGTCATGATCGGTAATAAGCATTGATCAAATACTTTTCTTTTGAGGCTAATTGATATATTGGCCCTAAGTGAGTCTAGCAGTTTTCCAAAGGCTGCCCACGCTAAAGTAATTTATTTTTGGATTTCGCATATTTGGTTATGCATGCTGATTCTTATTTCATGACCCAAATACGTATATTTCTCCATCAGTTCTACCACTTCTTTGTCTTGAATAGCTAAATGGTTATTGAGGACCATATTTGTCATAAACTTTGTTTTGGTGAAGTTCATTCTGAGGCCCACCTTCGAACATGCAAACTCCAGTTCATTTAACATATCTGTGGCTTCTCCTAAATTATCTGTGATAAAGACAATGTCATCTGCGAAGCGGAGATGGTTAAGCTTTTCGCCGTGTATTGTTACTCCTATGTGGTCCCAATTGACCATCTTAAAGGCATACTCTAATGCCGTTATGAATAATTTCGGTGACAATGTATCTACTTGCCTTATCCCACGTTTTATTTTTATTGGTCAAGTCTTATCGTGTATCTTAACAGTCATAGTGGCATTTTTGTAAATATTGTAAATAAGTTCACTATACCTATGGTCAATCCTGCTGTGATTCATTGCTTCTATAAGGCTGTCTATTTCGATCGTATCCAACGTTTCATTGAAAATCTATGAAAGTGAGGACAAGAGGTTTGTTGTATTCTATAGATTTTTCAATGAGTATCTTTACTGTATGGAGGCGATCATTGATACCATAATTTGAACGGAATCTTGCCTGCTCTCTCGGTTGGTAGAAATCTAATTTTTTCTCCAATCTTGATGTCACTAACTTAGTGAAGAGCTTGTATATGTGGTTCAACAGGCTAATAGCTCTATAATTTTCTAGGTCCGTTCTATCTCCTTTTTTATACAAAAGGATGGTTATAGCATTGTTCCATTCTTTGGACACCTCTCTTTGTTGCAAACATAGATTAAACAGTTTCCTTAATTTATTTAATAGCATATCTCCTCCATTTACGATAGCTTCTATTACAATTCCATCCTCACCTGGGACTTTGTTCTTTTTCATTTTTCTTAATGTTTGTCGAATATCTTCCACCTTTATCTATGACATTATTAGTTCGTAACCTTGATTCATGATCTTCTTTAAAATGGCTGTTTGTTTTCCTGTTTGATCTTCTCGTCTACTTTCATAATTCCTCGTAAAACTCTTCGACGACCTGTATTAACTCGTCTCTACGTGATATTATTTCATTTTGCTTGTTTCTTAATTTATGAATTTCGAATTTCTCATTCGTTATCTTTCTACGTAGAACTTTTAGGCTATTATTTTCCTCTGTAGTGCGTTTAATATTATCGGTTTTAAATTTCCTTAAATCTCTCCTGATTGCCTTCGAAACAGTTTTATTCATTTCTCTTAGAGTGTGGATGTCTGAATTCTTATCGCTTCTCATTTGTTTTGTTTATTTTACTACCTGATTTTCTTTTAGGACTGTGCACTCGGTGACGTTCTTGTAAGGCGTTTATTTCGATAAGATCGTTCTCGGAAGTTTCATGCAGTAGTAGCTTATTATTGATATGTGCCTTATATTGATTTATATCTAATGGGGGTGTCTAGATACCCTGAGATTTATTTTTAATCATTATGTTCCTTTCTCTTTTTATGTTGATTTAGACTTTTGCTCGTATCATTCTGTGGTCACCGCTTTTGGTGAACTTGTTAAGTACTGTTAAATCTTTAATTATTTGTTTTTTGTCAATTATGATGTAGTCGATTTCGTTCCTTGTTCTACCGTTTGGACTTTGCCAGGTCCATCTTCTGTGCATCTTTTTGTGAAAGAAGCTGTTCATGTTGAATACATTATTCTGCAGTAGGAATCCTAGTAGCGTTTCTCTTCGATCATTTCTTCCTGGGGAACCGAATTTTCCCAAGGATGTTTCTAGCTCTGCTTCTTTTACACCTATTTTTGTTCGCGTGGTTTTTATGGACAAAGAAGACAAAGAAACCGATTTCTTCAACCGATGTAGTTTGAGGGCCAATCTGATAGAATATATGCCCTGATTTCAGTGTTTTAAAAGTTTCAGCTCTCTTTCTAACTTCGCTGATTTAATTTTATTAATTTCAGACGCATCCTACTCACCTGGGGTAAATCTGTATTCTGATATCGCGGTTTTAAGGGGTATATTGGCATTAAAACACAACGCCTGCCAGACGGGTTGGCGGTGTTCGCAGTATCACAGCTGGTTAAATCAACTTGATTGCCGCCTGTGACTTTGTGGTACCGCACCTGCCAGAAATTGTATTCCGTTGAGTACTCCCCCGCCTAGTCTGTCTTGCGCAGAGTACTAAAGGACCCCATCTTAGTTCGGAGTCTCTTCTTTACACCAGCTGGGACCGGCACAGACAACATGCCCCAGGTTTACTTCAATTCCTTTGTTAATCCTTGTCATGACTTCGTGGTTTGTTACATGCACTGTCCATGATATCTTCAATGGATCTCGAATAGAAAGTGACTAAAAGTTGAATCTTTGGTGTGAACTGCTTAATGTTTGATGTATAGATTTTAGGTGTTATATATTATAAGTGCTATATAAGTTGTGTTTTGTTTATATTTCTCAGGAGACAAAAAAATCAGATCCTGTTTTGAAAAAAAAATTGACGACTGCAAAGTAGCAAACGAAGTGGAATATTGCTTCTGCTCGACCGATCTGTGTAACAGCGGAAAAGGTAAGTTTTCAAGTATCACAGACGATGAAGATTTAATTGAAGGAAGTGGAACCAGAGTGATATTTGACGTTTCAAAAGAAAAGGAACTAGAAACTCAACCCAAACAGAATGTTACTGTTACTTATGTGCACTCTGGAGGGTTCAGTATGAAAGCAAGTCAATACGTTGCAATTGTTGTCATAAATTTGATTTTTTGTATTTAAAAAGTGAATCTCCAAGTATTACTGAATCAGTATTAATGGTTTGTAAGAAACTGTGTTTGTTGTATATACAAAAAAAACTTCTTGTCATTCCTATTTTATGAATCCATAAGATTATATTTAACCATTTGTATAACACACAAATGTTTATATACCGCTTTGTCAAACGTCCACTATTTGGACCTAAAATTGTTATTCAAGGGATTCATTTGCTCACTGTAAAGTTTAACTTGCTAATAACATTTTTAAAAAATGTTATATTGGCACTTTTGGGGTATTTTACGAAACTCAATATGTCTCTAATATTTATTGCTTAGGGAATACAACTGCTGTGCCAAATTTTAAATTTTGAAAATAATTTTGATAACAATATATATATTTTATCATATTGAATTTGGTTAATAAAATTCTCAATAACACTTTAGCTTGTAGTACTGCCCAGACTTACCAGCTGCTATTAATTGGAAATATGGCAGCACATTGTATTAAAATCCCATTGTTTGTATCTATTATATCTAGGTAGTGCAAATTTTACTAATTATTTAAGATGGTTTTGTTCAAGTTTACATTATACAAACAGGTAAACGTATAATGGAACATGTACAGCGTTAAAACACAGCATTCTATTGGAAACTAAGTTTACCATCATTTCTGTTTTCTATAAGTTCATAATAAGTTTTATTTTATCTCCATATTTCGTGAGCCACAAATTGATTGGACAAAACTTTAAGAGTCTTAGGTTTTTTTTATTAGATTTCTTAAGTAAAAAACATTGTTAGACTTTTTCACTGATCACTGTGTTAATGCCGAAGTAATTCACTCAAGAAAGATATTCGGCCATTCAAGTATCTATAGGGATGCTAAAACTTTTGCCAATAGAAAGCTTGTCTTAACTGAGAACCAACAAAAGAAACTATGAGTTAAAGTGCTATTTATAATTGTAATATATTTATATTAGATTCAGTATACTAAGTATACTTATAGTAGCTTAAATTCTTCTTTTAGCTATAGTAAGATATTAGTCAAAATAGACAAAAGTTGAGAGCCAAGATTTCTATTGCTGGTCACATCTAATAAATTCGTTTAGGATTTTTGAAGAATCTTCATATTGCTTTGCCCACTTTGTTAATTTTTTAAAGATATCTAAGTGAGCAGTATCCAGTGAAAACACCTGTGATTATTCTTAGTTTAGTCCTCCGAAGCTCGTAAGAGTATTTTTGCGTAGCGAAGTGAAGGTTATAATAACCTTTTGGCTTGCCTTTGGCCTGGAATATATTCCCAGTAAGTTACACTAGTTAGTTCATTTTCTTATTTTCGGATCCTCCTATCCTCCATTATGCGGCTTTTTGGTACACCACAGAATGGTCCTGGCTCGATAATCGGAGTATTTTTTTCTTTAGCAAGACTATCAGCAATCTTATTACCAACAATTTTTTACGCCCTGACACCCTCAGCAAAAGTACTTTGTTGCATCCTGCCAGTTGCTTAAGAGACCTTTGAACACAAAAATCGATTTCTAACAGTTCCATTTGAATCAGATTGAATCCATTTAATGATGAAGGTAATCAGATGAAGTGTTATCAAATACACTCCCTATGTCTATGGACACCCATACTACCACTTCTTTTGAGGAGATAACCTTTTCGAGGTCTTTGACAGACAATGCAATGCATCCATGACAGATTTGTCTGGTTGATAAGCAAATTGTTTTTCATGAGGTATACTTGACAAGCATTCAGTTTTTATGTAAGTATTTAATATTTTTCCATACAATTTAGAAGAAAGGATGTTAGGCTAATAGGACTATATGATTTTGGAAGGCGCTTGCCACTTCTAGCAACAATGTAGACCCTAACCTGTCGCCATCCTTTTGAAATATAACCTAAAATGAAACTAATGTTGGATATTTTGTTGGGTCCAAAGAATAAACAACAATAATGAAAAGCTTACCTCTAACCACTATAACTAGATCGACTGCATAGCCCAAATCACAAAATCCTTGTCATTTGAGCTTTGTTACAAGATCGTCAACTACTATCGATCATCGATCAAAGTGGAGGTGATAAGAATCCTTTACAAGGACAAGCTGTACCTGGTCTTATAATGGTCGACTGATCTCCCAGGTCGGTAATTATATTTCCAGTAGTGAGAATGGAATGAATTTATGGGTTTTCTGTTGCGACAGCATTAATAGACTCCACTGAGATGTTCAAATGCGGCCTCTATATCTACAAAAGCACATAATGTCGTTTAATTTGATTATATGGCCTTTCGCGATCTTTAACAAGACAATGCAAGGCATCTAGAGTGCAGTTATTTGGTTGATAGGGAAGTTGTTCTTAGTGGGGCGGTAGACTTGACAAGTATTCTGTTCTTATGTATGTTTTTAGTATCCTTCCATAACTTTTAAAGAAAAATATGTTAGGTTAATAGGTCTAAATGACTTTTATTCCTATAGAGGATATTTATCACTGCTAGGAATAAAGCAGACTTGAATCTAATGCCATTAAATATTTTCGCTACGTAAGATAGTAGGATAAACTGTGGTGTGCTGACTTTGATTAATTGATATTGGAATTTTCGAATACTTACGAAAACTTTTGTCTACACTTGACTCGACATTCGATTTTCTACCTGACGAGTGGTAATGAGCAACTATATGATATAAGTTATTGTCACAAAATTGTAGTAGCAAAAAAGGATTAATATTTTTTTAAAATTAAGGAGTATTTTTGGAAGAATGAGAATTTTAACATTTTTAGAGTTGTTGGTAGTTTGTTCAAAAATTATATCATTTTGGCCTGTTTGTATACTATTTGTAATTCTCTTTTTAACTCGGCCAATTTGATATATTTTTTGAATTGCTTTGATAAACACAAGTGTGAAATAACTTTAGTGACAAGATTATTTATTTATTCACTTTATAAGTGACTTTACTTCTTAAAAAAAAAACTATTTGTAAATCTTTATTTTTGTATGTTTTAATGCATGAAAAATGATTTGCTATTTTATTATGCAGTTATTTGTTGACCGATTGATATTGTATTTTATTAGTAATAAATTGTAGGTATTTTTCCAAAGACTATAGCTTTAAATATATAATATTTTTAATACAGTGCTGGTAAAAGTATACTGAAAGTTTTTAAAATCCGGTTCGATATAAATAATATTTCTTATACAGGACTGGGCCAAGTGGCGTAATGTCAAACGTGTTTGTGTCTATTTTAAGTACGAGTATATAATTATGACTTTTGTGAATCTAAAATTGTACAGTAAAACGTAAAATTATTTATGAGTTACTGTTATATATACACATACACAAACTAAAATGATACAGAAACAGACGAATTCCTTAAGAATGAAATATATGAATGATACTGTGGTTTATGCCTTTGCAAGTTGTAAGCAGCGCCAGTGTCGAAGTAAACATGGTGACTGATTAATTAAATTATAATATACACTCGCGATCATAAAATCCGGGTCACCTTGAAAATCACCGATATTTCATTTTTAACGAGCTTTATTGTAAATAATAATAACACAAATACAAACTAATGCATGTTGCTGAGAATTATTCTCGGCTTAGCGGTTTCCTTTGTAAGAAATTCCAATAGTGCCGAATTCGCGGAAAAGTGCATACTTCCCAAAATGGACGGTACCTGTAACTGCCGGTTGTTTTAAATGTCTCATTTTTGCTTCGACTTTCTGTTCAAACGCAACGAACAAACGTTTATTATTGCCACCAATAGTGTTTATTAGTGCCATTATTAGTGTTTATTATTGTTTATTTTTTGCCAAAAATGCCCTTGACTATTGTTGAAACGGAACAAATTGTTGCGCTTGTGAAAGACGGTCACACTCAACGGCAAGTCGCAAGAACTGTTGGCGTAAGCCTTTCTACGGTTCAACGAGTGCTTCAACGCTTTCAGGAGACGGGTTTGCTATCCAGACGACCTGCCTCTGGACGATGAAGAACGACCACGGCACGAGATGACCGTTTTCTTGTGTTTCAGGCTTTGCGAAACCGGACCTCAACTGCGATTATGCATCGAAATTATCTACAGGAATTACGAAATCGCAATGTTAGCGTTGCAATAGTCAGGAGAAGACTTCGTTATTTTGGACTATCTTCTCGGGTAATGGCTACAGGACCGCCACTTCGCCTGGCGCATCGAGTTGCACGACTAGCTTTTGCTCGATAATACGCGCATTGGGGAATTAACGATTGGAGCAAAGAGTTATGCTCAGATGAATCCCGTTTCTGCCTAACTGTATCCGATGGACGTGTAAGAGTTTGGAGGAGAACCGGTGAATGATTTTCACAAGCTTGCATTGCTCCAATAATGCCATTTGGTGGAGGCTCGGTCATGGCTTGGGGAGGTGTATGTTTCGACTTCTGCACAGAACTACCCTTCATCGAAAATGGGTCCTTAACTGCACGAAGGGAGATTACGGAAATTCTGGAAGAACATGTTATGCATACCATGGCAGGGCTTGGAGAAGACGTCGTTTTTATGCAGAAAAACGCGCGAACGCACGTTGCCACGATCAGTATGCAATACATGGACGAGGTTGGAATTACGAGGTTACCCTGGCCAGCTAGGTCTCCGGACCTGAATCCCGTTGAACATCTCTGGGACGATTTGAAAAAACGTATTTAACACCTAAAATCTCCTCCTAACAACGCACAGGAGCTTAAGGATCTGTTAATGAGAGATTGGAATAACATACCACAACATGTAATCCGGAGAAAAATTGAGAGTATGCCCCGTCGTCTGCAAGAGGTTATTAGAGCAAGTGGAGGCAATACACGATATTAGTCATTGAAATTTCACTGATATTTTACCACATTCTGTATTTTCCATTTTTTTCGTATGTCTGTTTTATCAACAATTTGGTTTGTTTTCTGCTTTTTCAACAAAAACAATAAAGAACCGTTTTTTTTTTCTTTCAAAACAAACATTGATGACAAATAAAAAATATGTTAGCCTAAAAAAAGGTTATTACTGCACCAGAGGCAAAAATATTCAAGAAACTTGAAATTTTAAATGTGACCCGGATTTTATGATCGCGAGTGTATATTGGAGAGGTCTTTGATATCGGTCTTATTCTAGTGATTCTCTCTAAAATTGCATATTTTCAAAATCAAAAGAATGATTACTTTTCAAAGAATGTGTAGTTAAACTTGTAGGGTTTGGTTTATGGTCTCTTTTACTGTTTATATGTGTATATATGAAATCTATGCGCTAAATGTCAGAAAGGAGACAGTCATGCAAAAGTAGGGATAAAAAAACTGTGTGCCACTTGAAAAATTTCTTTCGTTTTTTTACAATATCCATTCGATTACTTTTAAATAAATTTCCTTTTCTTGTTTTCTGTCTGCCTCGGAAGGTGACTTAATTATTTCTTGTTGGAAGATGTTTGGTCGGGAATTTATTTAAATTTAAACATCTATTCATCTAAATTACATAAAATAAGTATTGTATTTAGTCTACTGGATAGAACAATTAAATTATCTGGCCCACAATAATTATCCACCCGAAGTTAACAATACTCGTATTAGAAAAATAAGTTTTCCCATTAAAAATTCACCCAGCTTGCCTGTCAACATTCAATAGGTCTTCGAAATACTCGTTTTTTCTGGCAATTACCTTATTTTTCTCCTTAAGAATTCTTCCCTCTCTATTTTTACAGAATTTAGTCATATCCTTTACCGCGCTGTATAACTTCCTAGTTTAATTCTGTTGGTTTAGATTTTCAATTTCCTGAACTCACTGACATAAATATTTTATCCTTTTTCTATTTTCCTATTCTCTTGTACCTATCATTGACTGCAGAAAGAAAAATGATTTCTGTCTATGCGTTCCTTAGAGTCGTCATCAAACCATTCCACATTATTCTTATTCTTTTTTACTCATATTACTTCCCTTGCAGTTACTTCGATTTTCTTTTTTGTGTTTTTCTATCGTTCACCCATACAAATGGAACTTCGTTTGTGCCCAAAAATGCAAATTATTTTAGCTTCTCTTCACATTCTACTTATTATTCTTATATTCGTCTTCATTTTTTGTAATTGTACTTGTACTTGCATTATATGTTGATCTGAATCATCAAAAATGTCTTCTATCAATCAGAATTGGCCAATATAATTTTCTAAACTAGTTCCGGTTAATCCATGTAGGACAAATCAAATGCTTGATTCAGATAAATAGTCAAAGTCAGTAATGCAGTCAAAATAGTGATTCAGAAAAGTAACATACATTACAATGCAACATTAGTGGTAAAATAAGGCAAGCTAAAGAAGAGTAGATTTATATCACTATAATTTGTAAAAGATTTTTCTTATAAAACAGTAAGTCATATAATCAGTGAACCTTACAACTTTAGATTCATCAAAATCATATAAAAGGTGATGCATTTAAAATATTAACAGATAAGGTCGTAGTATCCTGAAAAATTTGACATGAAAAACAAATATGTACACAGTACGATAAGCGAGAAGTAGCCTAATGCGCGTTGACCAAATTTTGTATTATTATACATCTTCTCTGACAGTCAAGCGGAAGAGATCGAGTTCCGAACGTTAAATTCACTACAGTGTTGTCAAGTATTTAAATATTTCTTTGAACTCATCGGGTACATTTTTAAATTAAAATGGAAAGTTCAGTGAAACATAAATGTTTAGGTTCCCAAGCACTGGAAAGTATTTTTAATGTAGATAAGACTTTTAGTAAATCTTAAAAAAATACAAGTGTTTATGGCTATTTTAACGGGTAATTAATTTAATAATAAATTAAATATAATGCATAATTATAAAATATAATTAAACATTAACACTAGAAAGTCGGAGGGACAATTTGGCCCCTCCTGTCTAGTTTTTTTATTTGACGCAATAATAATTTCATATTTTATGACTTCTAATATTTTGGCACAATGCCCTATTTAACACAAAAAAATGTTGTTTACCAAATTTATTAAAAGGTTGTTCTAACAAACCTACCATAGAAGTCTGAAGGGGCCAAACTGGTCCTGTGTCAGTTATTATCGTTTTCTCGGAAATTCCACGATTCTTTCTTTCACTTATGTGAAAGCTAACTTAAGTTCCTTACGTTTCTTGCTAGAAGGTCTTCGTTCATTTGTATTTCTTAAAGACATACGAAAAATAGAAGATGTTTCGGGAGGCGAATTTGAATTTGAAAAAATAACGAGTCAGACGACGAAGAATACGTACCACTACAAAATAGTGATTCACGTGACTCTGATGCTTCAGATCAGTTAAAAAGTTTTATTGTACGAGCGTTATCAATTTATATAAATACTGCTTCTACTTCTCAACAACACGATTCAGCTATTATTGTGAATCCAAGTGCATCTAAGCTAAGTCGCAAGAGAAAATGAGGTCAACAAGGAAAAGCTATTTCAATCGGAAACAGCGAAAAATCAAAAGGCGGAGCAGCATGGAAAGTTATTGGTTCTGGACCAGTATCTGGTAAGATTATGATTTTTAGTTTCTTCATATTCATTGAATGTTCACTGTCATTATAGAACGCCACGCTCAGCCCAATATTTGTCGAGATGAATCAGGTCCTACTTCGTATGCAAAAAGGAACTTAAAGAATAAATGTGTGGTAAGTGCTTGGCATCTTATAATCAACGAGAGCATTTTGCGTTATGTACAAAAATGCACTATTACAGAAGCACATCGATGTTTGAAAAATGACATATGGACTGTAATTTTGGAAGAGCTGGAGGTTTCCCTTCCTATTATGTACGTAAGAGGAGTCTACGGCCAAAAATTTTCCAACCAACAGCTTGTGGTCAACAGTATGGGGTCCTCAGTTTTTTAGGAAAACTATGCCACGAGACGGATTCAAGGATATTATAAAATATCTCAGATTTTGTGTAAAGCAAACGAGATCTGAACGATTCAAAACAGACAAATTTGCTATAGCCACTGCGGTTTGGAATGGATTTATAGAAAATAGTGGTGCATGTTACAAACCGAGAATGAACCAGGAGCAATAAATGCATGGATTATTTATAAAGAAGTAACTGGAGGTAGACTCAGTCGTCGTAAGTTTATTCTTCAGCTGTGTGAAGAATTACGGGCTCCATACCTTGCCGCTCGAAATCTGGTTCTACCAACAACCAGCACTATTACTATCCAAAAACGAAAAAAAATGTCAGTTGAAAATATTTTGTAAAGGAAATCATATTTCTAATCAGTGCCACGGCTGAAACAAGCAATGTGTGGCAAATGCCTATCGTCTAGAGTTGATATAATTTCTTTAAACTTGGTTTTTGTTGATTTAGTACACATTGGCCCTGCAGTTCTTTTAATATCGTCGCTCTAGCGCATTTGCGGTCTTCCTCGTGGGCTTTTGGCCTCATATAGCCATCGGCCATCCTTAAGACGTTCGTTATGTCCAGCCCATTTCCATTTCAGTTTAGCTGCCTGTTCGACAGCATCTTTTACTTTTGTTCTATTACGAATGTCTTCATTGGTTTTATGGTCTTTGAGTGAGATAACCAGCATCTGTCGTTCCCTAGCTCTCTGAGTTTTTCTGATCTTCTCCATGTTTATTTTAGTGAATGTCCATTTTTACATCTTAGAAGCACTAAATGCAACTTTTATTTTATATAAAAAATTATTATTGACGTGAGCTTACAATCAGTTCAAAGGATAATTAAGGAAGGTCGAGAAATAGAAAATGGTAGCTCAACTAAAATAATAAGTTAGTTAATATTTAATGTACATTATTTTCGTAATATTCACATCATAACTAAATTTTTGACGCGGCAACACCGCATTCGGAACAAGCACTCATGAAACTTTATTTTCTATTTACACGCAGATGATCAGCCACTTTTTGCTTGTCGTACTCTACAGAATATTTCATAACTTTTTTGTAAATACTAAGTATAATATTTCATGTGTTTCTCTTGCATGTATCTCTTTAATTAAGAATACTATAGCACATTTTAAGTTTGTATCACCTCGTATACACACATGATATAGAAATAATACCCTATCATGATCTAAAAAGTTAAAAATATTTTTTTCCGACCATGTTTGGAGACACACAAATTTCTTGATTATGTTAAACACCTGTTTGTCAGCTTTAAATATGCATCAGTATAAGGTCACGGCTATTAATATTCCTAGAATATGAGCAATGCCAATTAATTTGTAAAGCTCCAATTTAAATATCAAACACATTTAACGTCTTGTCAAGTTTCAACGGCTGTAGAACTCGTATAAACTATATTTCTGATAAAATGTCAGCTACCTCATTCGATAAATATATAGGTAACAGTACTTTAAGTGGATAGTTTTGCTTGTTTTCTCGTTGGAACTTTATCACGTTAAAACATTTTTACAGTTATCTGTCTCTTTAGTAATGTCGGTAATTATTCTTCCCAAATTATTTATTTTATAATACAACATGTACCAGGACTTCTACAGTGTAACTAAGAATTATTATCGAGGATTCTTAATTTGGGTAAAATATTAAATGCAGTGTAAATAGGACCGTGCAAATTAGTCCATTTATTTACAAATCTTAAAATAATAAAGAATGCGCATTCCGCTGCACTGTATATTTAGTTGTTGAGAAAGGTGTTGCAGTTCTTCTAGTGTTCTCGCCAGAAGGACGGTATCGTCAGCATATCTTATGATATTAAGTGGCTCACCGTTATTATTAGGCCCTCGTTGACTTCGGTCTAAGCAATTCTGAGATGCTTCACTGTATAAATTAAACAACAGATTATACGTCACATGTGGTTTTTCTGCGCTCCCTCGAAGGTACCACTTTCTTCTCTCCATCGTTTAGAGAACTCTTTCTGATTCTTGGTATGTTCTGTGATATTCTGTCATTCTGACCTTTCTTTGTTTTCCCAATTGGTAACCTTGAGAGTAAGGAATGCAAGCTTATCTTAGAATAGACCGAGACCCACTATGGGTTGTAGCTAATGATTATGATAAACACAAAGCACGTGGTGTTCGTGTGTATTAAGGTATAAAATTTTTTATTTTAAAGAAGATCTTTTCGGAATTGAATCATTCCATCATCAGTTTACTAAACGAAAGAGTAAAATACCAATATTAAAAAACAAGTAAGTTAAAATTTAAATATATAGAAAGAACACGTTGGTTTTTTACTACTTACATAAAAAGTTGTTAAAAACATTGTATGGCCACATAAAAACATTGGAAGGACATCCGTATTAAAAAACAATCCTCATGGTATTTATAAAGGTAAATGCAATAGACTGTTAACTTGTTGATTAATAAAAACTGAAAATGGGGGCATCTTACATGACCCCCTGTAGCTGGTGAGGTTTTATCGACTTACATTACCTCTGATCTGTGCTGGACTCTTGGGCTAACTGATAGAAAGATGGTATGAAAAATCAGTTAGTACCCGTCTGTTTGTTTTTTAATACGGATGTCCTTCCAATGTTTTTATGTGGCCATACAATGTTTTTAACAACTTTTTATGTAAGTAGTAAAAAACCAACGTCTTCTTTCTATATATTTAAATCTTAACTTACTTGTTTTTTAACATTGGTATTTTTACTCTCTCTTTTAGTAAACTGATGATGGAATGATTCAATTCTGAAAAGATCTTCTTTAAAATAAAAAATTTTAAGCTTTTAATAAGCATTTTTTATACCTTAATACACACGAACACCACGTGCTTTGTATTCAACAGGTATACTAGCCACTCCTGGATATCTTCACTTCATGGTTTGTTCCAGTTTCACTTTTAATTATGATGAACCTTGGTAGTTCTACTGACTCCATGTCTATATCTTAGTTTTGGTCTTTCGTTTGACCTACTTACTACTGGTGTCTGGCGTATTATTTTTTTGGTATTACACTCTTCTGCATCCTTTCAACATTGCCCGGCTAGCGTAAACTTCATAAATGTAAATCTTAATAAAGGGGCATACTAGTGTGGCACTCGTAGCTCGATTGACTAGTTCATTGTCGGTCCCAAACCTGGATAAATAAAGGAGAAGGGTTGGGAAAAGCCAGTCACACATTCCCGTAAGAAACATGCCTACGAGACCTATAAACAAGCCTCGTATACGGCAGTCTTATCCCCAACAACTTATTCAAAGAAATATGCATTACGTATTCGATTAATGGAACGTTTTTAACATTTAATAAATCAGGAGCTCAAGCATCGCTGCTCAATAAACTTGAGAAAGAACGAATAAAAGAAAGGAAATAGAATAAATTTTTAACTTCTCAATTATTAATGCCCATAGCCCGACTGAAGATCGGGATATAGCAATAAAAGAGTTTTACGAGAAGTTAGAAGAAATGTATGACAATTCTCCGAGAAATATTAGGCGAAGATTATATTAATGATGAAGATTATATTAGGTGACATGAATGCACAAATGAAGCAGCCGCCTCTCAAATTGATTACGTATTAATAGACAAAAGACCGCCACAGTTATCCTCGATGTAAAAAAGCCGAAGAGGAGGAAGCCGTAAATCTCATTACTGATTGGTACACTGAAAATATGGATACAGGATCTCGAGAACAAAGATAAGTTTGAACAAACAACATAACAGCTAGACATTGAAAAACCGAGCCAACGAAATGTCAAGCAGAAATAAATCAAATACTGGTAAACACAGACAACAACACTGGCAACAACTGAGTTCCAGATTGTAAAATGCAGAACAGAAGACCAAGAGGATGGCACCCAAAGAATAGGAGAGTAAAGTGGCAGACGATGCGCACATTCTTCGGAACGTCAAAACCTAGAGGTGAGCGGTGTACAACAGCGTATATTGGAAGCAGAAATTACAGCAGTTCAAGGCTTAATTCAAGCTATAGCACCATTCAAAGAAAAATAAGAAGGTAGTTTATCCGATTCGTCTGATTTCCTGAGCCAAAACTATTTACTGGAGACAGTTGTGGAGATCTCTGCTACAACGTCAATTCCAGAATTTGCAGGTTCATTGCTAATTTATTTCCGATTCACTCTCAAAAATATCCCGTTTGCCGTAGAACCTATTTGCGCTTAGAATCATTGGACCTTATTTCTTAAACTGCTTAATCATCTTGTCTCACTATAAAACGAAACTATACGTTCTTATATATATTAACCGTTGCCTTTGCTTTTGTCGCTTACTATTAATTCATTCCTGCTTGCCAGGTGATGTTTAGGTTTCCAGTAAGTTTGATTTTTATGTATAGCAAGGACTGCTGCGACAATATATCCGACGATCCGACATAATATATCTGACGATACCACAGTCGGTGTGGTATTCGGTTAATTGTCTCTTGTTGAGGATTAGTCTTAAACCTACTTGTTTTGAAGCATTATCTGATTGTTTTAACATTGTTTAAATTTCATCTATGTTGCTCTTGATTAAGGTGATGTCATCAATAAACTTTAAACGATTAAAGTATGATCCAACCCAGTTTATTTCCAAATTTGTCAAGAAATCTGTTGTAAAAGGACTTCTAGTGCCAACATGAATAGTTTGGGGATGATGGTGTCGCGTATTAACTGATATTTTGCCATTTTCTTTAATTTAAACGTGAATAATGATAGTGACATTTTATCAATTATATTGATACATTCTGACGAGTACTATTATATACTACTAATACTCATAGATGTTCTAAAATATAAATAAATAATAAAGCATTTAGCATAGTTTATATTTTGCTATAGAAAATAACATTAATTAACCACGAATTATAAATGATTATGTCAAATTCTATGCATTTTATAATTATTAACCAACGAAAACTAAAAAAAGTTGTATATTTAATGAAGAGCAGGATCTGTTGTCCTCTAAATAAGAAATTTACAATGCAAACACAAAGCAAATATGGTAGCACCACTTACATTTCTGACTTATCTCAGTGTGGATTTTAAGGATGATCCGATTATCATTCCGAATCAGTTAAACTTACGATCTCAAGGATAACAACATATCACTTTTTTATAAAATCGGATCCGTCCCACCTAATAAGCATCAATCAAAAATCCAATCTACATATTTTAATTTCTTACTTCTACCATTATTAATTGCAACAATCATTTTTCCAAACAAACATCAGATTTAAGACTGAGTAACAATTCCAAAAAAAATATGGATATGTTTTTTTTATCGAATTTGTTCGAATATTGGAAGCATTAGATTAACTTAAACCTTAACTACCTCAGTTATACGTTTGTTTTGGTAGAATTTAGTTGTATGTTTTTGTATTTCTATATAAAGTCCTTTCTAGTCGCATTTACAGGGTGTTTCCAAAATAATCTAAACTTTCTTAGCACATTCGCTGCCACTGTCGCCAAAAGGCGTTTTGTGCTACTTGAGTCAGGTGCCGCTGACTTAGAGACAAATGAAAAATTAAATAGGTTCTTTTCGTATTGGCTCCATACTAAAGTAACTGAATATATACGTGGCAGAGAAAGTGAATTATCATGTTTAAGATACTCGAAAAGATATTTCAGCTTGCACAATGGAACGAAAAGTGTATCAACATATATGGAATTCCTATTGTAACGAAAATTGAACTCATAGCCTCAATTATTTACACTGATTTATTTAAACGTTTACAAAACGTTTGTAAACGTTTACAAACGTTTAAATGTCAAAAGATTATTTCTAGCGAGTTCTATTCAACGCTAGGTCATTTCATTGAGATTATACAATACATCTTCACCCAGCTTTTAGCATATGCATCATACTTGAGATCCAGACTTGGCACCCTTCTTAGCTCTGACTGTCCCGATCAGAAATTCCTAGCATCTTTTCTTGGTGACGAAAGAGACAGGTATTTTCAGCTCTGCACAAGCATTGGTGGAATAAGTAACAGTGCACTTGAAGGTCAGGATACCTGTCATCTGGATGGCGCTGTCGCTTGCATCCGGATCCAAAATTCTTCTTGCCTCTGGTAGCTTAATATCGGTGAATTGATAAGCCTTTTCGCAAGTCTTCGAAATTTTTGACATTCATCATTCCATATGTATTCGTTACCCTCTTCGGTGAGCTTTGACAAAAGCTTAGCGATATAAGCAAATCCTTTGACAAATCGTCTGTAATATGCGCATCACCCTAATAAACTTCTTCGTCTGTATCTTTTGGTACTGACTATTCCCAAATTGCTTTAACTTTTTCAGTGTCAGGTAACTTCTCGTCGAAACATTTTACACTTGTTTGGGCTTAATTTTAAATTAGCTGCACGGAATCGTTGGAACACTTTATTCAGATTCTTGGAATGCTCGTCAAATAATCTTCTAACCACGATCACGTCATTCCTGTCAAAAGTGCATTTATTAGTCTCTCAAATGTAGCGGAAGTATTACCTATACCAAAGGGCATATCTGTAAATTACCAAAGGCCTGATTCTATTGCGAATGCGGATTTCTATCGGTCAGCTGGTTCCATTCCACTATTTAGTTCAGTGTAGATAACCAACGAGACCCGGAGAGAGTATATAAGGTATCGTCTATTTTGGGCAAAGGGTAACTATCTTTGTTGCTGACGGTAATAAGTACAAAAACATATGCAACCGTCTTTTTTCTTTACCAGGACTATAGGTGAGGTCCACGGAGTATTTGATGGTTCGATAACCCATTATTTGCCCATATCTCTAATAATTTATTCAGCTTCATCTCGTTTCGCAAACGGAAGTCTTCTTGGTTGTTGTCTGATTGACTGAGCATCTCTAGTATATATTTTGTGTGTCCCTATGCGTGTTTTGCCCCCATCCCTTTTATTAAAAGCAAAAACATTTTGGAATTCTACCATTGTTTGTGTCTGTTCACTGTCAAGATCTTGGCATGTATTAATGACCATATCAATAAGTTCTTTTGGATACTTTTGCGTCGACTTCAGCCATACTCACAGAACAAATCATCGCTACAGGAATACACTGTCCTATCAAAGTTCTTCTGCTTAATTTTTCGCTTAGTAAGGAAAAATCCTCACCGTCCAGCTGGAGGCTTCATTTTCAACTTGTTGTTTTTTCTTCCCTAGGCCCGTCTGTTCCAAAGCTGAAAGCCGTTATTACTGAAGCGTATTATGTTTGCTGTCCATTGTGGTTTCTTACACCCAGTCTAGAATTTTTGTACCATGTAGAATTTTGTACAGATCTTTTGCTTGATGTGTCCTAAATATAAAAGAGTCTCCTCTTGGTTCCCTATTTAGTTTTTGTCTTTTCATGTGTAGCGACTCGAAATCGCATTCTGGTTACTTATCGCACAGTCTGCAGTTAAGGCGTCCATTGTAAATGCTTATTTTATTCAGGATTTCTCTTACAGATGCATGCCCGGCCAACATTCCTGTTACTGTTCTCATTCTATTCCTGCCCATATGGAGCAGTTCCTCTGTTCTTTTTGTACATGTTCCACCAATGAAGATTTTCCTATGTGTTTATTTTGGGATTCTCTCCCAATATCGCTCATGACTTTGCCAGATCCAGTTCTCTACATCCTTATGTACTGCAGCCTTTGGTACTCCCAGAGTCTTATCTGGTCCATTTGATTCATTTACATCTTCCGTTTAACATCTAGTACAGCTCCAAGTTTTTCAAAGGGTAATATTTTTGTGGATAACTATCATCTAGTCCGTATATACCGCCGTATTAACTTCTCGGAATGTTTTAATGATCTCACCATATTGTGCTGATGCCGGTGATAATCCACGATGGTCTCTTACTATTTCTGGTCTTGCAATGGTTCTTATTACATCCGTTTCAATCTTGGCTCAGTGTATAAGTTATGAACTCCACCAGAGGACGTTATGTTAACAGTAATTAGAAGAACATTACTACCCTTTGCTAAATTGTCTTTTCAAAGTCTTTAAATAGTCTTCGGTAAATTTAATAACTATCTAGTCCGACGTGAAGTTCATTTAATCCTTCTATTCCGAGTCTTAAAATGCTTTATATGTCCTATCCTGATCCTATCCTGTAAGTAAAATATCTAACTTCTATGAGAGCTTTCGGAATATACAGTCTTAGAAGGTTGCTCAGAATTCTATGGGTGGTCCACGTTGCAAACGATGAAGTCCTAAGAAGAGCTAATATCCAAAAAGACCTACTAGATCGTATCTACCTAGGTCGTTTAACAGCGAAAGGTTTCATACTTGGGCCATATTCTAAGAAATGACAAATAAAAGCTATTACATTAATGCATAAAATTGAAGGTCGAAGTGGATCTGGTCGCAAGCAAAATTCATGGATCAGAAAAATAAGAAACTGGTGCGGCATATCTAGTATTAACACAATAATCATACACATATTTGTAGGAATTTCTAGCCTTAATATTCAATGAAGATTATCTTGGAAACACCCTGTATTTTGATATTTGAGGAAAAACATAATAAATATTTTGTTCATGCCATTATGTCGGTGTTGTTATTTTATTATTTAAAAATTTAAAATGGGTTCATAATGTCTACTTAATAATGTTTCGTAAAGACAAAAAATTGGTCCCCAGTTTATGAACGTCACCTCTGTTTTAACGATGGTCTTCCTGTCTCTTTTTTCTGGCGTACCGCTTTTGACTACTTTGTTTATTGTATATTATAACACATCCGCATCAGCAGGCAACAGCTATTAGTAAACAAATTGATCCAAGTAAATATGGGTGTAATAGTACAGTAATTTAATAGTATAGTCATTGTATACTTATTTTATTACGCTTGGTAAAAAATTAAGTGATTGATAAAACTAGCAAATACAGCTGAATACATCTTTTCTCAGAATCAGTTGGTTTTAATTTAAATATTTGCAGGTTTTTAATTAGATAAATATTTCAAGTAGCTTCGGTAGTCCATACAGAATCAGGTCAGAACGCATTCACTCGGGTCCTGAAGATTTATTAAATTTCATTGATCTTTTTCTATTTTTTAACAGCTGTCACTTGCTCCATTAATGATATTTTGTGTGACTATCGTTGTTTTTGATTGTTGTTCACATATTTTTTATGATTGTCCATGTTTCGGAGCTCTTTATATGTCTTAGAGGGTTGGTTCTATATCTATTTGCACTATTTTCCTGTCCATCTTTTGTTTAACTTATTGTATGATTCAAGGGCGCGCGATCCATGAATGCAAGGGAAGCATTGCATTATCTAAAATTTAAAATTTATTTTTAGCAGTAACTACATAATCATATTTCAAATTGATTTGTAATAATTCAAATATTTATAGATAAAATATGTTTTGCAAGAAATCATTAAATTACGTTACGAATGCCAATTACCGGAATGGCTGTTTTTTTTTTCTAAATCGTCCAAAAAGACACATGCTTTAGATGTTATTCTTCAGAAAAGGTTTCCTCGAGCAGCTTCCACCAGATGGAACTACAATGGGAGGCTCATAAAATGTTTCCCAATACCGACAATCCCTAATAGAGTTATTTGAAAGCTTTTTTTAGTATAAAGACCGTTGGGACCCTGAAACTGTGAAATCTTCAAGAGGTTATTCGGAATTACTCAAACGAGATTTTGATTATAATATTTTGCTTTTAGTATTTTTTGAAATATTTCCTTTTACAGACATTTAATTTGATGAATTGCAGAATAAATTGAATGATATTGGATTTTGTATTCAAAAAATTAACGAAGTCGAAATCAACAGACATAGGGAACAATTTGATATCATCTGGCAAAAAACTTGCGACCTCCAAGAGATGCAACCCAAAACGCATTAGAATTGACGATGTAGGTGACATAAAATTATCTTATCACCGACTTTTTTGTGAAATAGTAGATAACATTTCCCAGCAGCTTAAAGAAAGACCTAGCACCTGTGTGAGTTAAAATCTGTGGAGTAAATATGCCAATTCTAGTTTCCTGGAAGATCCTTTTAATTGTCTAAAAATGCAGTATGCTAACTTTTTTGACATTATTTCCCTGCATTCCCAACTGTGCGTTTTCTATGCTTCGCAACACTCTATACAAACTGATACTAATTCTAAAATGCTGACATTTCTTAAACAAACTCACTGAGCTGGATAAAGCATGTGGTGAGGTTTCAAAATTATGTGACTTAGTGATGACAATATCTGCTACAAGTGCGTTTGTAGAATGAAGTTTTTCTGTACTAAAGCGGATTAAAAACTTTTCAGAAATTTCACAAGTGAGGAAGTAAGAAATTTCACTTAGCGATTTTGTCAATTAAAAAAGAACTTATTAAAGAAATGTCTGAAAATCCCAGTTTTTATGAGTCTGTCATAAACGAGTTTGCGAAAGATGAGAGAAGAATCTAATTCTAGGAAAAAAACAGGTCAAATTCGCCTTTGTATCCTCGTAGAGGGCTCTGCAGAGGGCTTCGACCGTCGCGTCGCAGGTGAAGAATCCCCTGCTAAGTCCGTCTTGGCTATGGACTATTAATGTGTTTCGGTTGGTGTAGCTAGCCCTGAAAAAGACTAGCTATTTCTTCTAGGAGGGATCCCAGAGTGCATGTGACTGTAGGAGAGCCCGTGAAGGACTGACTGGCATGACCATCATCGTTGTCTGGTTGTTCTTTTTCTGTTGGTTGTTTTTCTTTATGGCTGATTTTGTTGTCCTGTTTTAGGTGGGACACCTCTTCAGGACGTGGGTTGTTTTTGTTTGGTGTCGGCATGCGTCGCTGAGTTGTGCTTACTGGTGGTATGCGTGGGTGGCTGTAGTCCTGCGGAGGAGGTGGTGTCCAGGGTGGTTAGAGGTGAAAGGGTTTGAGCTAAAACGCTCCTTTTCAGTAATTTATTAGAAAAAATTGTATAGTTATGAATTGTGAATGAATTTAATTAATAAATGTATAGATATGGATCGCGCAGAGGGCAGTTGTGGCTGCAACCTCAACAGTCGACAGGTATAATTGTGCAATGGGATCGGGAAACCACAGAAAACCGATCCCTCCCTGTCCTTAGTAAAGCTTGAAGTGAGCTATTTATTAGTTACGGTGAAAATAAAGTGGAGTTGCCTCTAGAATATCAATGTATTCATCAAGGAGTTCGTTGCTGGTAAGAGTCACCAATTTGGTGGGTGGGAATGGGAGTGTGCGTTTGGGGTGTCTGTTGAATACATTGCCGAAAGATGAGCAGGTAGTTTTAATGATATTTTGGGCTCTGAAGTTGGTTTTGATTGTATAACTCCTGCTCAGAGAGGAGAGCATCTCATTGATGGGCTGGATATTCTATAGTTGACATATGAGGGCGGAGAGGTAGTCGTGCCGTTTGTAGTTTACTCTACGCCAGATTCCCCGTTCCAATCCAGCAGTTGTTGTGTAAGGCGGCGATTGAACTAGGGGTTGCAGCCAGATCAGCCCTCCAGTTTAGTGTTTCTGTGAACACCACACCGAGGTACTCTATTTGGTTACGGAGCTGGAGTCAATCACTCCAAAATCATAAGTTCATTCTTGCGGCTAAATTGTGTGTAGAGTATCCGCTGAGATTGAAGTTCTAAAGAGAACCAATTGTGTTTTATTGACCAGGTCAAAGGGATTTTAAGCAAACCTACATAGAGCATCTGCATCTCGAGATGTTGTCACGAGAGCAGTGTCGTCTGCGTAGAGTAAAGTGAGGGTGCGAGTGTTTCGTGGGTTAGGGAAGTCGCTATTGTATATCTTGTAGAGTATAGGTGCTAACACGGAACCTTGTGGAACTCCTGCTGTAGGATTAAAGAGGCTGAGAAATAACCTCGCATCTTTACCGTGATTTTACGTTAAGTGACGTACGAATGGATAAGTCTAACGAATGTTGCCTGACCTGAAAATCGCCCACTTTTATACACGCGTATTATAGCAATCTTAGGGAGTTCTAGGTCAATTGGCCAATAGGAAGGACTTAGAGGTTGGGCGATGCATATTGGGTGCACACTAGTCCACAGAATTATGTAAATACGGGGCCAAATTCCTAAAAATTTCAAATATATTACAAATTGATAGATCCAAAAATATAAAAAATAGTGACAAACATATATCTATCAAAGCTATTCAGCGATGATAGGAATAATGAAATTTTACCTTATCAAGTTTGTATTGACGGTCCAGAAGTCATGAAATCAGAAGGGAAACATGTGCTAAAAAAATGCAAAAACCAAGAATGCTATTGGCTCCGATAAAACACCGAGTCATTTTTTTAAAACTGGTGGACGAATAAAGTATAAAAGTGACAATAAAACTTTTTAATGCAGTATACAACACCGAAGTGATTCTCCCCCTTTAACTTACAAATTGAAAATAGTCTAACTGACGAAATAACTGCACAACGAGGAGTTAGACAGGGTTGTATTCTATCCCCAATATAATTCAATTTATACAGCCAACATTGAAGGCGTTGCAAATGCATGACTCTAAACACATGGACAAGTCTCAAAGAAATACTTATAGAAGCAGGAGAAGCGAAAATTTGGGAGATAAAATTACATAAAAAAGAAAGCCTTGGATGACAAAAAAGATTGACTAGCAAAAACAAAAATTGCCAGGCATATTTAAGCATCAACGGGGAAAGTGAGGAACACATACTGGTAGCAAAATATTAATAGTTGAACGACATGTGCAAAGAGCTAGAACAACTGAAGCAAGAGCGCGAAAACCGAGAACTGCAAACAGAAAGATTTTAAAAAATCTGCAAGCGTTTGGAATGTGGCTCTACAGACAAAATCGTATGATAAAGATCAGCTGGACCAGTAGAACGAGCAATGCAGAAATCTTAAGGAAAATAGATTAAGAAGCGAAAAACAGTTTACCTCGGTCATATAATGTGCCACACTGAGTACAAACAGTTGCAATTAATCTTGGAGGGAAATATAGATGGAAGAAAGAAGTATAGGTCAAAAGAAGACATCGTAGCTGAGAAATATAAGAGATTGGACGATTACCAATGGAAATAATAACACGCAGTTCAGGATAGAAAATCATTTGAAGTAATGGTCGCCAATCTCAACAGAGATGGCACAAATAGGAGGAGGATAGCGTACCAACTACACGGACCTAAGTTTTGATATGTCTTTTGTATTTTTGTGGATAAATATTGATATAGCTGGCTTGACTAGTGTTTCCAAATAAATGTACGGATGATTTAACTTTTTTGATTGCTTTTTTTTCTTTGTAAAAATGGTTACGTCTAGGTTACTATTTTTGAATTATCGCATCGTTTCTTGTTTTTTTTTTTATTTTGGATTTCTTGTATATTCAATGTTTATCCACACAACACACATTGTAAAACGTGTTGTATCTTCTTTTTCTTCATCATATCTTTATTGTCTTTTTAATCATCGTTTTACCCGTTCAGGAGCGTTACAAAATTGTTAACCCTAACTACCTGTTGATTTAGTTGACATCTAAATAAAATTCTAATAGTTTGTGTTATGTTTTCTTTAATAATCAGAAAAGCTGTTCTGATAGGTAGTAACGATAAAAGCACTTGCCAATATTAACTAAATTAACAATCTTGCCAATATTAACTAAATAAAAAATATCCTTAAAAAGTCCATGATGCGTAATGCGTTAGTTATTTTTGTTAAATGGTTAAATTTAACAGTTTCCTGGTATGAAATAATGAATATTGATGTCCTCAGCTAAATACGTATTGTCTAGTCGTTTTGTCGTTAATAAGTTTAATTATACACTAATTGAAATTTGTGAAGATATTCTTATACGATTATTTGTAATAAACGATGTACATTTTTATTTTTTGTTTTATTTATACCTTTAATAGGGGCTAATTAATAAAGCTGTCTACAATGCTTCAACATTATTTGTTGTGATCCTCTTAAGTGGCTAAAAACAGAAGTCGTCAAACGGTCAGTCAAATTATTGAAATAATGAACAGCGTATTCTTTTGGTTAAAGGATTGATTTCCGTAAATTTAGGAACAACAAAAGGAATATTTTACGGTGTATGTAAAGAAAAAAGCCTTTGATTCAATGACGCATAAATGGCGTATAACTACACTAAGACTATAATGAAGTCGATGGTAACAAGCACAATATTATCTTTTATAAATTGATGATTTAAAAATTCCTTCCACTCGAGACCATCTGAATAAATGCTAAAAACTGTAGAAATTTTGTCCAATAATCTACGTACTTTGGACTGGACGGTAGTAGTAGTATTTTTACTTTGGTCAGGGAAAAGACCAAAACGTCGAAACCATGGACGAAACAGAACTGTTTTAAAACTTTGTTTAAAACACTAAACACCTGTGAATGCTCTGCCCTTGGCTAATCATTTAACTGAAGTATTCTTAAATGCCAGTTTAATAATCAAAACAGCTTATTACAAAAAATATCTTGTCTCTCTGTTGAAAATCTAACAAACAAATGGTGGGCAAATAAAAACTCTCCAACTCTGGCTGTTACTTTTCCCAATTTATCACAATATTCATTCAATGAAGAAGGGATTCCATTCTTTGGCTCCAATTATGACATACTATATGAAGATAAGCCTGCTGTAGTAATTTCTTCATCTATTTCAATTGTTCACGAAGATTTAGTAATACAAAACAAGCTGGAAGACTGTAACCATTCTTGTAAAATTTATACCGATGGCTCAAAATCGCCTGCTGGTGTTGGCTGTGCCATTTACATAGACAATATTCAAGAGTATTTTCAGTACAAATTAAAATCAGATTGCTCAATATCCACAGTTGAATTGGTAGCCATTGTCAAGACGTTGGATTGGATAATTAATAGCACATTATATTTCGAACGATATATAATTTTATCTAACTCACAGTCCATCCTCCTCGCATTAAGCCACTTCTCTAAACACATATATACCAACAGAGTAATTGTATATGCGCTTGAAAAGCTAAGGATCCGAACTTCTCTAAGAAGTATTGTTAACTTTGTGTAGAGGTTAAAGGCCACTCTAATATTCCAGGCAATGAAAAAGTAGACCATTTGGCTAAAGCCGCTACTTTAATGGGTATAGAATACAACGAGTTGCCCAAATGGGATTTAGTTTCAGCTAGGAAGAAACATGTTATACTTAATTGGGAAATTGAGTGGCAATCCTTTACTAACAGTAGCAAAAATACATACTGCAGTATATATCCAACTCTTCCATCTACTCCCCCAAATAACAGAAACTCAATCTCTCGGAAAATTTATACTATGTATGCCGCGTATACATACTGTCGCAGAACGTTGCTTCCATTCTCTATTTAGGTAGTCGAAATCCAACTATTAGATCGATTTTATGGGAATTTTTCAAACGTCTTCTTCTTCAAGTGCCATCTCCGCGGCGGAGGTCGGCAATCATCATAGCTATTCGGACTTTTGAGACGGCTGCTCTGAAAAGTTCATTTGATGTACATCCGTACCACTCTCTCAGGTTGCGCAGCCATGACATTCTACGCCTAGGGGTACACCTACGTACTAGGGGTGTAGGGTTGTGTTATAGAGGTAGCACCTTTTATCGGAACGACCACATCGAGCGTCATAGATGGGAGATGGTTCTTGGTAACTGGTCCTCATAAGACACCTAACTCTCACTTATGGCTCCAAGTGTCACACCCCGGACAACTACATTGGTCTGCAGGCTAAACTAAGTGAGGGTAGCCAGATATGGTGAAAATTTCACCGACCGATTGCCGGTATAAGCAATCCCACACTTGCTAATCAACAGCTCTGGGCGGAAGAATTGGTAGGTGGTAGGGCATCCTTTTGTCCTGGGGTTGAGAAATCGATCTCGAAGATGGAGGAACCAATATACTGGTCAACAGCATAAGGATGTAGAAGGCAAGGGAAAACCACTACATTAAAGATTTCCATGGATATCCCTAGTAAAATCATTATGGTTTTTCAAAAGTACCAAACGGAAAATCTAAACTGCCTTTTTCAGTGTTGTGTGAATCTGAAATGGTAGGACGTTAGTTGTAGTATTTCCCATTGTCTTTCCTTTTATGTCATTTACCTTTAACCGTTGCCTGTATTGTTTGTATAAAAAAAGTCGCTATGAAGGACACCTTAGCGTGAAGCGTGTGTTCCTGTTCAATCCTTTTTGTATAGTCATCCAATAGTGTTTTCAATGGGAAGGTTAGGAAATTGAGTTAATGAACGAACGGTTAGGAAATTGTCAGAAATGAATTTAAAGGAAGTGTAGGAGTTAATTGTTTTTACGTATTCAACCAATTGTCTGGCTAAATAGGTCTTGAACCTAAGGCAAAAAAAATTTACTGAAGTAAGAGAGGGATGGAAAATTTTTAGTGTAAAGTAATAACACTTCTTTGAAAGCGCACAAATATCATCCTACTAGTGCGACAAAATATGTCCACTGTATTTACGAGGAAGAGGGCTAATCCATATAGACAAGACGCTAAAAACATAGAATGACAGGTGATTAGGACGAGCCTTCAGCATCTGGATCGGACGCTGAGGATACAGAACTTGTCAATGTTCAGCAGGAAAGTAGAGATGCAGAGTCCTGCAAAAATCTGAAGAAAAAGAACTACAACGCTTACTGTGGACTTGGTAGGGTAACCTTCAGAGATTTGCAAGTCAAGAAAGATAGGTCTAAGGATAGTTCAGACTAGAACACTGCAACGCCGCCTTGACAGTCCCTGTAGCGCTTAAACGGACGTTTAATATTGCCCTCGTATAAGAGCCTTGGGTAAACCAAAGGGAAGTCAAAGGTTTAGGGTTAAATGGAGAACTGATCTACAGTAGTTCACTGAGGTCCTCGGACTTGTGTGATTACCAGAAAGGAGATAGAGATACTGCTGTTAATTTCTGTTCCATAGATCTGACGGCAGTAAGAGTCAAGATCGGGGAGCGAAATGGACCGAGGGAGATTATTCTAGGGTCTATCTTTCTTCTGACGATCCAACAGTGACACCGACAAATGAACTGTAGGAGCTAATGGATGACAACTAATTTAGACATATTAAATGTAGACAAAAGCCGACTTTCATAACCAAAACTAGAAAGAAAGTAATAGATATTACTATAGTGTCGAATTTCCTGAGCAATTTTATATCAGAATGGCATGTATCTTAGGAGGAGAGCTGCTCGGACCATAGACACATCAGATACACCTTAAAAGGGAAAGCAGAAAAAGTTACTTATCGGAATCCACGTTCAACAAACTGGGAGACATAAAGAAGTTCTAGATCAGCATCTGTCGAGGGTGAGGAGAACGATAAATGACACCACGGACTTAAAAATGACAGTGAATAGTCTAACTGACGCTGTCATTACAGCATTCTAAGAAACCTGCACTCTAACAGAGAGAATTTCTACCAGGGATACGCCATGGTGGAATAAAGAACTGTCTTTATTGAGGAAAAAGACGAGGAAGCTATTCAACAAAGCCAAAGTAACCGGGGGTGGGCAGAATATAGAACCACACGAACGAAATACTATACAGCTATAAGAGAAGTCAAGGGAGACACATGGAGGAAGCACTGTGAAGAAATTGGAAGCACTCATGCTTGTGCTAGACTTCAGAAGGTGCTCTCAAAGCACAGAGAAAATACAACCAACTAACTAACTTCCAAATGATAAGGGCGAGTATACCAATAATGGAAGAGACACGGCTGAAGAGGTCTTCAGAGTGCACTTCCTTGGATCACAAGTAGTTGAATCAACAATTGGCTGGGTATTAGCAGGCAACGAGGCTTTACAGAGGTCCTCAAGAACTAATTGGCAGACAGTCAAAAAGATTGTAAACTATGAAAAATAGCATGAGCAATAAACTCATGCGAGCCATATAAATCACTAGGAACGGATAGTATATATCCAGTCATCATCATCATATAACGGGGGTCCTACGGCGATTGCCGCTTCCCGCATTTCAGCCTCCATCCAGTATTATTACAAAAAGTACCGGAACTTTTGTACTGCGGAATATGCAATGTACTCAGAAGTAGTGTAACCTTCGGGTACATACCTAAAGCTTGGATAGTAATTAGAGTAACGTTTATTCCTAAACTGGGGACAAGAGGGTGGAAAAAGGCAAAATCTCTAAGACCAATAAGTCTAATGTCATTCCTACAAAAGACGTTACAGAAACTGCTCGATAGGTATATCAGGGATGAAATATTGTGACACACTTCAATACATCAAGAACAACATGCCTATAGAGCAGTGAATTCAACCACTCCACAGACTCGTAGAAAAACTGGAGAACACAATTAAAAATGGTAACGCTTGGAGCTTTTTTGGATATAAAGGGGGCTTTCGACAACACTTTGATAATATCCATAAAAAGGAGTCTATTGAAAATGGAATTTGTTTGAACTAGATAGAATCTATGCTCAGGAATAGAGTTGTAAATACCACCATCCTTGGAGAGACCGTGTTGGCCCAGGTCGATAGAGGATACCCATAAGAAGGAGTTCTGTCCTCACGGCTATGGAATCTGGTGATGGACGGAAATAGAGACTTTAAAGCCAAATGGTCATAGAACAGTTGGGTATGTGAATGGTTTGGTAATCGTCTCGCAAGGAAAGTAGAATACGGCAGTCTGAGATCGTATAAACGAGACACTAGAACTAGTGCAACAATTGATTTATTTGGAGGGGCTAAATATAAGTCCCCACAAATCCACCATAGTCGAGAGATTAGGTACTTTAAAGCTACAGGGACAAAAAATGCAGCTAAAGGGAGGGGTAAAGTATTTTGGGGGGTTATACTAGACTCGAAACTTACCTGGAACCGACAATTAGGAAAAATAATAAGCAGTGCAGTAACAACTTTTATGAGGGTCAAACGCATGAATGGGAATAATTTGGGATTAAAACCGGACATGCTGCACTGGCTGTACACCATAGTAATCAAATCCTCAATTACCTATGCAGTAACGACATGGTGGACTAAGACGCTTCAAACAGCTGTATAAGCCAAACTCAGCAAGGTGCAAAGACTTGCGTGTATGGGAATGACTGGTGTCATGCGTATCACTCCAGCAGCAGCTATGGAGGCTCTATTAGGCCTTCCTCCTTTGCATTTGATAATACAAGCAGATACAAGACTGGGAGTCTAAAGAATAGACTGAATCACTGAAACTTCGCAATTAAGGGATAGGACATATAGGTCTCACAAGGACTGTGACGAAGGACATCTTTAATGCAGAACCGGATCATATGAAAAGAGGTACAATTTTAAGAATTCATACAGGATGTCTATTCTAGACAGGAATGTATGGAGAAACAAGAAATACCACAACCAACAGAGTAAGATCTGGTATTCAGACGGGTCCAAGACTAGAGAGAGTTTAATTAGCGAAAGCTTTGCCTTGGGGAGAACCTGTACCGTTTTTCAAGCGAAGATTTGTGCGATACTGCAATGTACAAAGAGAAATAATGAGAGAGCACTTGAAAAAGAGCAAATCCATATATTGTCTGACAGTCAAGCGGCACCAAAGTCATTGGCGTGTCAGAAAGTGACGTCCAGGCTGGTATGGGACTGCATCAGAGAACTGAATGAACTAGGAAACCGGAAGAAGGTTGAGCTTGTGAGTACCAGGGCATCAAAGGCAACGAAAAAGTAGATCAACTTGCTAAAAGAGAATCAAAAGGATCTGCTGTGACTCAGGGAGTACAAAAGACTGCAGTATGTAGGACTGTAGAGGACTCGAGCCGAAAAATCCATGAGCGATATTAGGATAGAATCTCAAAACAAACACATGAGAAAATCTTCATTGGTGGACAATGTACAAAAAGAACAGAGGGACAAACCGACCACCTTCTTTCTTCGAAATACGTAGCCTATAATTTTTGGGAACTAATTATTGAATTCGTGAGAATAACAACTACAAGCTATGATCGGGTTGTTTTTTCCTCTGAAAGTCGTCTTTTGCAGCCAACTGGCTATTCGTAAATCTTTTATTCATGATACTTATTCCAGAATTCTGGAACCCTATACTAGCTTGCACAGGTCTAGTAGATGGGAATATATGTTTTTGGAGTTATATAGCTCGCTGTTTTAGGTTCTATGCCTCAGAGTCTACAGCTTATAAAACAGCCTTATTGTATCCAGGTGTCCCTTGACTGGCACATATCCAGTAAGGAAGCCTGTTATGGTTCTGAGCTTTCTTGTTTTACACAGTACTTTAGCCCTACTAGCGCTTGTCGATCCAATATACATTTTGCCATGCTTGACTGTCCCAGTGGGAGTTATGTTGTGTTCGTATACAGGCTTTTGTTCGGTTGCGGGCAATGCTTTTTGGCATTTCTAAGGTCGGCTCTGGACGAAATATGCTCACATACACGCAAGTCGTACATAATGGACTAGATGTCATATGAGTTAATAAAATAACTAGTCAAACAACTCTAATGGATGTCACTATACCTAAGAATAACAATCTGCGCTAAAAACAATGAGGCAATCATCAAGTAAAGAAATCTCAAGGTAGAACTAAGGAGACAATCAAGAATAGGAAGTGTGCAGACGATATCTATAATTTTGTTAACCACTGGTGTCATTCTGGAAAATCTGTTAGAAAGCAGTCCCGGTAAATATCTATAACGGCATTTAAAAACCAGCATTCTTTGCGACGTCCAGATACATCAAAAAATTTGTGGGAGATACTCCATCTTATTTCTCCATTCGGTCTTATTCTTTGCAGCTTGATGATTGTTTGCCGCATCAATTTTCCTGGCATCCTTATCCACAGAATACGTCTATCTCAACTTTGGTCTAGAGCACCTCTTGTAGGGTAGCTTTCGTTTGTTATGGACAGATGCCCTACTCACTGTGTCTAATTTATATTGCAGTACCTACATCTTTGGCTTCGGCTATTTCGTTGTATGTATTGTATAGCAGCCATGGGCACTTATGATTCCGACAAGATTTGGCCTTTTTTTTTAAATACCATGATACAGATTTTGAATAACTGCGAGTCACAGTCTAATGCCGACTAAACCGGGCCAAAATAAAGTGTGGATGCCTGCAGATACTTTTGATCTCGTTTAAGAACGCAGAAAATTCAAAATTGTTGGAATTGAGAACTCTCTTGGACATTTCCAGTACCGACAGCTATTCAGGCTGCCTGTAGACGAGGCAAGAACAATCATATAGAGAAAATATGCAAAGATATTCAACAACCTGCCGACACAAATAACACCAAAGAATTCAGACTACTCATCGATAAAGTCAGACTACTGACATCTAAATTCAAGCAGAAATCTTAGTCTATCAAAGATGATGAGGGCAATATACAGACGGATTTGGCAAGGTTATACATATTTGGAGGGCGTATTGTAAGTCGTTATAAGCCGATACTCTCGCAGACACCTACAACACAGCCTTGGAATTTGAACCTGACATATTTCCTTCCGACGTTGAATTTGCTCCAAAAACACGTAAGTTAAACAAAGCAGCAGGCTATGATTTCATTACCGCTAATGTCTTAAAGCATATTCTTGTAGGTAGAGTGAGAATATTACATTGTGTAATGAAATCTGGCACACAGGCGTCTAGCCTGAGGATTGGAGAAAGACCATAATCATACCATTACATATATGTAAGGTGATCCTTTATTTCCTGCACCTTCGGCTAGAAAAGTTCATAAGTAGGCAAATAGCACCTGAGCAGGCTGGGTTTGTGAAGGGCAGAGGTATTAGAGAACAAATCCTTAATGCAAGAAACATCATAGAAAAAGCCAAATAATATCAGATTCCGAAATTTGTATGTTTTGTTGATTATACAAAGTCCTTTGATAATGTTAGATGGGGCAAACTGTGGAGCATATTGACGACAATAGGTGTAAGGTGTATCTAAACACTTCGCTTACCTTTTTAACAAACTGTATCAAGATAACCTGGCATATATTCGAATGGACGGATGCCAATCTGATGAATGAACTTTGGAGAAGGAATACGCTTTTATCTCCGTTATTATTTAACATCTATACAGAGTTCATAATGCGCAGAGTTTTGAATAGTTGGGAGGGAGGAATAAACTTAGGCGGTGTCAATATCTGACTTGCGTTTCGCAGACGACACTACCTATCTAGCCTCTATTCCAGAAGAAATTACTAACTTATTAAAAAACTCGAGGTAGAAAGTGTTAAGTTTGTATTCATGGTTAACTACAACAATACAGAATCATGGTTATTGATTGCCAATAACACTTTTCTGAAACACGAACTATTGCTGGATGCGAGGTAGTCTTCTCTATGGCATATCTTGGAGCTCTAGTTACCAATACAGGCAGTTGTGAACCCGTAATTCGAAAACGTATACACCTAGCAGGAATAGCAATGATTGAACTAAACGGTGTATGGCGTGAGCGTCACACTACTATGAAAAACAAGAAGAGACTCATTTCAACTCTGATCTTTTCCATATTTTATGTATGCGTGACATGGACGGTCAAAGAATCAGATAGACGACGCATAGAAACTTTTGAAATGTGAACATAAAGGCGACCGTCTCTCTAGTACTGTTTACTCTAGAATTTTACAGTTTTTTGGTCATATCCATCTAAGCTATCACAAAATGGAGCAGTTGGTGGTCCAAAGTCCAATTGCTAGGTATGATCGCCCAAGTTCAGCTCATGGTGACACTCTAATTCTTTCTAATAATGATTTCTCTCCTATAACAAAATATGTCTTTCTGTTAAATGAAGCCTTTTTTGAGTTTTCATTGGTTTGAAACTATTCGAGCTACTGAAGCTCAATGATAAACCACAACACATCTGCTAGGGTGTTAATTACTATGATGCAGTGGCGGATCTAGACATTTGCCTTGGGAGAGGAACTTTCAACTTGAGGAGGGGGGAAACTTCTAATGAAACACCAAACAAAAGACATAAAAAAAGACATAAATAATAGGTTTTCGTTAATTTTGGACCTTCTTGGGGGGAGGATTTCCCTATTTACCCTCCCCTGTGTATCCGCCCCTGCTATGATGATGATTGTATGGCTCGAAATTATATTTGTAATAGAAAGTAGCTTCTGTATTAGAAAGCAAGTCTCAGGTGCATAAACTAGTACTGGGAGTATTAGGTAAGGTTGTGTATGATCATATATTTACTTTATATAAATTTGATTTCGGTTTAAAACTCAGAAATAAATGTTCCACAAAAAGAAATTCGTAATTTATTACTTAAAAATTTATACAATAAACATGTACAAGCGTTTTACAAATATTATGTTCGTTTGATACAATAGCATTCTTACTTTATTTCAAAACGAATTAAAATAATTTAAATTAGAATATTAAAAGTTCTTAAAGAAATGTTCAAATTTCTGTTCACTCTGTTGATTTATCTTGCTACACGCTTGGTCCACGGATGATGTCATAGAAGGAGGTCCACAACTGAATACACCAACACGTTGTGACTTTAAATAAAAGATAAAATTAAATTTTAATTATTTATATATAGACATAAACATATGTAAACCATTTTACTTTAATTAAGTATGCAGAGAATCTGAATTAAGTATGCATATTTAACATGTTTCCAGAAGAAGCATTCAAACGCCAATATTGGAAAATTCAAACTAATCTAATAAGAATTTACACAAGTCTTCCAAAACACCTGGTGTTTACCGGTTTATCAACAAAGGAATCTACCACCGGCATCCTAAATGCCAAACGTCAATTTAAGATCTGTTTTTGAATCAGCTACCAAAATTATATCGTCATCATTACGCAGCTGCTTCATCTATTACTTATTTTTTAATACATCATGCTTTCCAACGTGTGTCAAGATTTTTCGACATTTAAGTTGTAGCTAATATCACCTTATTGATTTGTACGATGATCCTTCTATTTTCGGTCAGAACATTTACTCAAACAAATCAAATCCAAATATGCCAGTCCCACACTACACATTGATTTCATTATCAAGGCTTTTTATTCCTGGTGGAATGATTTCCGCTTTCTTATAGTTTTTCTAGAGCTAGGATTAATACTATTACAGGAATTAATATTAAACTTAACAGTCTTCTGGGTTGAACCGCGTCGATTATCATTGCGCCGAGCTTTCGACATCCCCTTCGATGTATTCTTCAGGGCTTCTGAGGTCTCAGTCTCCCGAGTCCCCAGACACTACTACACTGATCACTAATCAATGCATTACTGGTGCTGGAAATAGAGGACGGGTCATTTATACCGTCGATGGTGACGTGGTTTGGGTGGAGGTTGGCGTGGGGGTTAGCCTGGGGATTGGCGCGGGAGTTGGCGCGAACATTTCTCACTGTAGGATTTTGAACATGTTATTTTTTTATGAAAGCTCTCCAAGTCGAAGGTAACCGTATGCCGTCATCTCTTGTATTGAGACAATTTGGCTTTTTTCAATTTCTATGGCTTCTCGGATAATTCTTGCTTTTTGGAAGCGGATGGGGTCTATGGTTTGGAGTTTTCAAAATCAATTTTGTGACCTGTATGAAGATGGTGTTCACCTAGAGCTGAAATTGAGTCGGAATTGCGAACCGATATGTAATGTTCATAAATCCTATTTTGGACTATACGATTTGTTTGGCCTATATAGGATCGGGGGCAGTCTGCACAAGGAATTTCATATTTGTCGATTTTGTCAGTGACACCTTTGATGTAAGGAAGAAAAGCTTTCATATGATGAGGGTCTGAGTCTTTGGGTTGAGATTGAGTGGGAGATTGATGTCTGAATACTCCTATTGATGTGATTTTCGCGTAACCGTTTTGGATGAGGGCTTGTTTTATACTAGAAAGCTGGTCTACTTGCATCATTGCAAAGGCGTATTGATCTGGAGACAAGCGTATTAATGACTGAATTAATTTGTGAAGGGGGATGATGAGAGTTGGCATGCAGGTAATGAACAAAATAATGAAAACCTTGGGATTGGTTTTTCTTTATGATAGCGTCGAAAAACGGTAGGGATGAATCAGTTTCCACCTCCATCGTGAACTGGATACTAGGGTGTATACCATTCAGATGGGTTTGAAAAGACACCAAAGCATCTCTGCCATGGGGCCAAATGACGAATGTATCGTCAACATATCGTAGCCAAGATGTGGGTTATATATGTTGATATATGTATATATATATATATATATATATATATATATATAAATAATGTCTTGATAAATAAAATGTAAAAGCGATTAACGGTCTCTTTTGTGTCCCGTATCATCAAAACTGTGGGAAATTTTGCAGAAATTTAATTAGGCAAGGTCCATTGTTAGATTTGTTTATAGAAAACAAAAATAGGAAATTTATTATACAATAAGAGAAGATTGTTAATGAAGAAAATACGATAAACAAATTATGACAGTTTCAATCTCTTAAATGAAATCATTTAAAAATTACAAAAACTGTTAGTAGGTTCTACTTAATAATCTTACCGTAGGATGTATGTACTGCACAGTTTTAAAGAACTGTGCAAACGCGGGTCTTCCAAAATGAGTTACTGCTCTTAAATTCGTAAACAATGACTTGTTGGATACTCGTTGGTAGTGACGTTCGCAAATATATAACAATATTGTTCTTAAATCAAACTTTTCGTAGAATTGGGTGATGAAAATATGAATACTCAGTAGCTGTTTTGTATCTTTATTTTCTACTTCTCGGATTATGTCCACTAACCATTCAAATTGCTTTTGAGTTCTGGATACCCAAATGAAGTACACCTAAAACAAAATAATTTATTAGCAATTTTGAGGATTAGCAAAAATTGTAATTAGAAACGCCAACCGCACATAGGGATAAAATCGAGGACAATTTTGATAGAATAATATTTCCCGTTACCTTTTGACAATGTGTTCTTGTTTTGCTGGCTTTTTGAGCTATGTCTTTCAGAATACTGGCGAACGGTGTCACACCGATACCTCCACCCACTAATACAGCTACATCGTAGGTATTCCAGTCCTGATGCCCTTCTCCATACGGTCCATCTAAATATAACTACAAAAACGAAAATTTGTGAGAATAAATTCTTAAATATAAGATAAAACGATTATAAAAAATTGCTTACTTTAGGCAACTTCATGCTAGCAGATATTGCTGTCTCATAAGTACTTCTTATTAGTTTGGTCCAAGGGCCTACAGATCTAATGTGCACTGTTAAATTATCTTGATCGGGTGCAGAAGATAAAGTAAACGGATGATATTCATTTTTATTAAGACCCATACAAGCAATTCTAACCCATTGTCCAGCTTTATATTGGAAGTTTTCTGGTTTCCTGAATTCTAGCATCGTCACGCCTAAAAATAAAAATAGTAGCGAAAAATATACTTTATTAGTACCTACTACTAAACTTTATTTGATATTATAGAGCGAATAAATCGCTCTCAAATTGCCATTCCTTGGGCCTACAGGCTTATAGGGTTATTATATTAATTGTTTATGACTAAATAATAAACTAACTATTTCAGGATAAAATTGTGGAAATAAAATACCTTTTCTACCTCTTGCCTGGTGCATACACGACGTGAAGGTGCATATCTCTCACTTCAGTTGACCGGAGTGAAGAGGTAACCAAGTCCAGGTATTATTTTTATAGATACCCAGTTCTCTAGCATCTTGGCACAAGTAATAATATAAAAGGCAAAAGAAACGAGAAACAGGATGGAAAAAAATGATGTGCTTCCCCGGATAGTAAACTAAACTTCCAATGGAGAGTTCCCCAAATGTATTGTTTTTTGCAAAATTTTAAAATGTGTTTAATTTGTAGAACAATTTTAACATTTGTTTTCAATACAGATTTCAGTCCTCTACAAATAGTTTTTGATAACTTTTGATGCAAAATATTTAGAAAAGCAAGAATTCAACAGTTTAGAATTTCCCATTGAGTTCCTTCGTACATACGTAGACACTGTGACCACCAATGGTCACAGCGTCTACGTATATATCTATGGAATTGCAAAGGATTTGGCTATGGTAGCCAAAAGGCTTATGGTTGTTGTATATATATTAGGTGTCAAATTCAATCAGGTCAATATATATCCAAACTTTTATGTTCAAAATCTAGAGTAGCACCAGTTAAAACGTTATTAACTATACCGCGATTAGAGCTATGTGCTTCGTTGCTATTAGCACAGCTGGCACAAACAACAATAAAGGATTTACAAATTAAGTTTGATAAGTGTTATTTTTAATCGGATTCGCAGATAGCCTTATCGTGGATAAGAGGTCCAGCTAGTAACTGGAAATTACTTGTAGCAAATCGTGTAAATGAAATTCAACAACTAACAGATGTGAGTGATTGGTATTACGTAGCGACTGATCAAAATCCCGCGGATCTCGTCTTTAGGGGTATGAGCGTTGATGAGATACATATGTCAAATTTGTGGTGGAATGGTCCTAGTTGGCTAACTACAAATGATCTAAAAAAATTTATATCTAGTAAAATCCTAATTTTTGAAGGTTTACCAGAGCAAAAGGCTACTGCTCATCACTCAATATTAATTGATAATTTTAATTCGTTCACACGTTTTTCAAATTTAAATAAACTTAAGGTGAAAGATTTATGCGATAAGGAAAAAAGAGTGGGTAACCTTGGCACAAAAGGAGTCTTTTTCTGAAGACTTTGAAAGATTAAGTTAGGATTTAAGATTGAAACACAATAGTACCTTATTATCTTTGAACCCATTTTTAGAGAATGGTATTATCCGAGTGGGTGGCCGGTTGCAGAAGTCAACCTACGAATACGATAAAAAATATCCAATAATTTTGTCACCTAAACATGTACTAACACGTTTAATTTTAAAATCTGAGCATCAACGATTGATGCATTGTGTGCCAACTATGTTGTTGGCTTCGATTCGAGAAAGGTTTTGGCCAATATCTGGACGTAATATTTGCAAGGGAATTGTCAGGAACTGTATCTCATGCATTAGAGCAAAACCTATACCTGGTAATTACATTATGGGAGAATTACCAGCTACACGAATAACACAATATTTACCTTTTATTATTATAGGAACGGATTTCGCTAGTCCGTTTTTGTTAAAAGATCGATTGACTAGAGGTTCTAAATTAATAAAAGGCTATGTATGTATATTTGTATGTTTGTCGACAAAGGCTGTGCACCTAGAGATTACATCTGATCTAAGAACTGCTTGTTTTCTAGCTGCTTTTAGACGATTTGTGAGCAGACGTGGAAAACCAAGTAAGGTTTATTCAGATAATGGAAAAACATATGTAGGTGCAAAAAAGGAATTACAAAGTCTTAAGAACTTCCTCAAAAATCAAGCGATATCGGAAGAATTCAATAGTTACTTCACCGAGCAATGAATAGATTGGCATTTCATACCTTCCAGAGGGCCAAATTTTGGAGGGATCTGGGAAGCCGGGGTTAAGAGTTTTAAATTTCATTTTAAGAGGGTTGTGGGAGAAGCACATTTAAATCTAGAAGAATTTCACACAGTACTGGTTCATGTCGAATAAATTCTTAATTCACGTCCTTTATGCCCTATAACATCCTCTCCTGATCAATTAAATCCTTTAACTCCGGCTCACCTTCTTCTGGGAAGAAGTTTAGTTTCGCTGCCAGACAGAGATGTCAATCAAATACCAGAAAATCGTCTCAAGCGTTTCGAGAGATTACAAAAAATTCTCCAGCATTTTTGGAGAAGATGGAAGAGAGAATATCTTGCTGAACTACAAATCAGAAATCAAACCAACAGTACGAATGCAGTCATATTACAAACATGTGATCGGCTAGCAAATATGAGAATGCGCGCTGTGTTGAATGTTGAAAAATTTCGTGTTGCCAAGATACTGATGCGCAGAATCCCCCCCCTGCGCGGAATTTCCCCGGTCGCCCCTACGCTTTTTATTTTTATTGTAAGTACATTTAAAATAAATTCTTACTTGAAGGTAAAATTTCTGCCTTGATAACGGGTATTTCCACTTTTTTTCTACTAAGACTAATGGTTGCATCAATTGTGAAAAGTATAATTGGTCCCAGTAGGAAGTAATACAAGTATGGAGGCTGCAACAAAGAAACATTTTGCAAAAGAATAATATACTTATACAATAAAATTACCTGAATCAACCTTCCAGATCCGTGCAAAACTAAAAATATGAAAAAGAATGGGTACAAACTGTGAGCATACCAAAACCAGTTGTAAATCTTTCTTCTGATAATAGGCAGAGCGAAAGAATACATCACTACCCATATTATTGTTAATATAACTCCAGTAAATCCAGTCATTGTCTGCCAACACCAATAATGGAATTTGGGAAGTTCATGGGTCCTGAAAATAAGAGTCAGTAAATTTTAAACTAAAAAAATAGTAATTTAACTTCTGGCTTGAAAGAAATAACTTCTGGATAGCGGCTTATATCTATATTATTTTTAATGTTAAGTGTGGACTTAAGCATCGAGTAATTGCTCCAAAGGCTTGATGGCTTCAAGATATTTTTTCATTTTTCCACTAGATATGCAAGAATACCTTCTTTATTTATAGTATGTACATTTTTATCATTGCTTTATTTTTGAATTAAATCGTAGATCAACTCATACATCTTTCTTGACTTTACCGGCAATAATTCATAAATAACGGCTTTGTAGTTTCCCTAATCTCATCTGCAATCATTTCGGCTTCACTTTCACTGCTGATTTCCATTTCTTGGAATTGAAAAACGAAAAACTCAGCGAAAAAACACGAATCTTAAATGACAAGCGTTGTCATAATAAAATACAAAGGTGATGTTGTTGTCAAAGCCGTTACCTAGCTACCCAAAATCGTCCCGAAAGTGAAAACATTAGTCCCGAAAGAAGCTACTTTCGGGACGGCTGCAGAAAAAAAAACATTTAGACGGTTGTTTAAATTATAGTGTAATATTTTCAACTCATCACTCTGTATATTTTTGTTCTCCGGCTATTTTTTTATTAGATGAGTAAATACATCTATACAGTGGTGTAAATAAGGATCAGAGAACAAAGGCGCACTCATTAAAAAGAAGATCGCCAGATGAATCAAATGATGATGATTAGGGAGCGGATTCTATGCTAAACGCATATTGCTTGCATATTTTGGCATTTGAGAACTTTACCAATGTTAGGAAACATGTATATTATGTGTCTATTTAAAAACATTTTTGCCCAAACAAAAAAATTCCAAATGCTGTCCAAAACCAAACGCAACAACACACATTAGAGATCAAAGAACTGCATGTATAAAATACCCTGTAAATGCAACAATTTCCATATGGGAGAAACCGCAAGACTACTAAGTGTCAGAATAAACGAACTTGAAACATACATCAAAAATAGGGACTTCGACAAATCAGAGATATGCAAACATTTCTGGGACAATGAACATAGAGTACAATGAAAAGATGCGACAATAATTATGAAAGAAACAAACATGAAAAAAGGAAAAACCAAAAAGCAGCCCTCATCCTACTCAATACAAAAAATTTGTAGCAAACCCATCCGCAAAATGTAGTAGGCTTTGGTTGCCAATACTGAAAGACAAACTCAACAACAAGAATATACCAACAATAGTGGATTAAGAAACTCTAAGACACATCATCTTCAATCATACACAATAGATATGCAACACACATATTTTATACGTCAAAAACCCACGCTCATATCTTTTCAGTCAAAGCTTGGCTATTGTCTATAATACCGTGGCTAAGTGTGTCAATTTTCAATTTTGTGAAATGACACAATCTCGTTAACACCTTTGGCGGTTATATACTCTTTTTAACAAAATTCTTAAATATTCTTTTTTGAGAACGATAAAAATGTAATTATCATTACAATCAATTAAATCCCATATAAACACAATATTTAACATAGTTTACTAATATAATATAAATATCTTTATTTGATACTTACGCATGAAAATAATTTCTGAACAAGCATGTTAAATCATCAGCAGTCTGGGTCGAAATGTGATAAAAGTTAAAGGCATGTCCTATGATGTGCAGAACTAAAAAATAATAAACAATATTGTTAAGTTTGATACAAAATTTATTTCATTCAATTGTTGCTCTCCTGAAATGGGTGCCTTTCCAGATCTACGTTACAGCGTATTAGCTTTCCATAATGTCTTGAATAAAAAGAATCTTTAAACAGGAATTATGTACCTGAATTAGGATCGAGAAAATTTCAGTGGACTAACACACCAGCACATAGAGAGAGAGAAAAAAAGAAATTGATACTGACGAATAATTGTGCGGTGCTTATTGTTCAAGTCTCTGCAGAAATTACTAAAAACTTGTCACTGCTTTTCTTTCTAACCAATACAGTTTGTTCTTTACTTTTTTTTTCTTATCTTTTTATTATTTATTTATTTGCCTTTATATTTTCTTATCTTCTAGTTTTTACTTTGTCACTTTTAGTTACAAGCTAGCCTGATTGCTGCCGAGAGCAACATGCGAGGTAATCGTACTGTAACGTAAACAAACCTGCATGGCAGTTACATCTAAAATTAACTCTCACGAATGGTCTACTGAAGGCACTTGGACTTACCTACATTAATATTAGGTCTTATATCTATAATGGGAGTTATATAGCTAGGAACCCTTATTTCGTCTACACTCGGGGGGACCAGAATGGACACGATTAACAAAAATAAAAAAAAAACAGTGGATTCTAAGAAAGACTGAAAATCCAACAAAACTACTCTCCAAAAGAAGGTTCACCGGAGAAACTTGAAAGAAAAAAGCTCAGGAACATGGGACATTATACTATGAGAACGGTCAACTAAATTATTATGGAAGAGCTGTTGCAACTTAGCATATCAGAGGTACTCCCGACGTTAAAATCACAAAAATAGCAGAACTGCAACTTCCTCTCTAAAATATTGTGATAGTGGAAATATAAAACTGCTCTAATGGAAATTTCTGCAGTTGGACGAACATAAATTTACGTATGTTGGGGACAGTAATGAACCAAAGCCTGCCACAATTACTTCCATACAGGAGGCAAAGGTAAAATTCATATAGATGGAAGAAATGTAGTAAAAGCAATCAGCTAGATATCCAAAAATTTGAGAACTAAATTTTAAAGAAGGGGAAATAACCTTGGGTACACCAAATTTTCAAATTAGAATCTGTATGTTTTTTAGATTTGATGTGTGTAGTCAGTAGAAATTGTTAAATTACCCATAGGAAAGTTATTGGCTTTTACCTGGAGACATGACTTGTGAGTGGAGTTTAATGAAGGGAAAGAGTATGGTACAAAGGTTTCACTACCAGACACAAACAGTGTCTAGTGTCTGAAAAATATGCAAAGAATGACGGTTTATTAAAGGTAAAATGAAAGACAGAATACTCAGATTTTTTTAAAGAGAAGGATTTAGTAATTAGTTAAAACATATATATTGATATCATATCAATTTTGTAAATATTGTCAGATGTTTTGTCAATTACATCAATGAAAGTAATATTCTACGCTGCCTCTAACGGTATTATTGACATAATTAATCGATGATAACTAAAGTATGTTACTAGATCAGATTAGATTTAAAAAGGTGGCCTTTTGGCCTATTCCACCGCGACCTTTTCAGATCTATTGTAGTCCTATAATCCTAGATAACATTCTCTAGCCTGACCCTTTTTATAAAGTCTAGTAGCTTCGAGACTGTACCTTCCGTGTAGTTATTTGCTGGTGGATTTTCTTCTCCTAATGCAAAGAACCGCACATTTGCCAGACTGTCACACTGACAAAAAATGTGCTTTGCTGTTTCTTCTTCGAGGCTACAGAATCTGCACAGGTCATCATCTCATAATCCCATCAGCTTCAAGTGGCTTGAAGTTCAATGCCATTGTTCCAGTCCAATGAATGGCATTGATGAGCCTTGTTTGGCCATTTCATCTGCTTTTTCATTGCCCTTATGACCCTGGTGCCCCGGTACCCAGGCTACCGTAACCTTGCTACAGTCTCCTTGTTTATTTAGGGCACACACGCAATCCCATACTAGCTTAGAATTGACCTCTACAGAATTGAGTGTCTTAAGTGCTGCCTGACTATCTGTGAACATGGCAACTGAACAGAACGTTCTTTCTGGAAAACTGTCACATCCTTAGATAGACTTACCGGGAAATGTATCCCCTGATTTGTCCCTACTATGCCGGCTCCCACACCCTCCGATGTTTTTGAGCCATCCGTGTACCAAGTAGCAGCAGCTTGTATGGGTACACCTTGATTCCAGTCTTCTCTGCCTGGTATCTTAATAGTGAACTTATTGTTAAAGCTGTATCTCGTAGCTGTTGCATCAATAGGTTTCCCCATCACAATATCAGCTTTTAGCTCCTCGATTAGCTTCCTGTTGTCAGTACCATGCATCTGGCTTATATGTCGCTGACTATGGATTAATCTGTGCATCATTGATCTAGCTTCGCCCTGTATAAAGATATGAAGTGGTGGTAGATTCAGCAGGACTTCCAACGATGCAGTAGAAGTTGTTCTTATGGCCCCCGTAATACACAGGCATGCTAGCCTTTGTGTATTACCTAGCAGCCTTATTGCTCCCACTTGCTGCGTCTTTGTCCACTACGTCACCGAGCCATAGGTTATCATGGGTCTAATAACCCTTGTGTATAACCATAGAGTCATTTTGGGGTTAAATCCCCAATTCTTACCGCACATTCTTCTACATCTACCTAGGGACATAGTAGCTTTCTGTGTGGTTTTCAGAATGTGAGTATTCTCAAGGACAAGGTATCATGTTTCTTTGGCAAATGAAATCTCTGTTCTTCCCAGCACCGGTGGTTTTAGGCCTTGTGGTACTGTTTTTTTGGTGAAGTTGACGATTTGTGTTTTCTTAGCATGTTATGCAAGTATGTTACTAATATTGTATACGGTATAGATTAGGTACGCGAAGCGAAGTGGTGAAGAGAGTCGAAGAGTTATAAGTATGTGCATGACATGTTTAGCGTTGCCACCGTACCAGTCGGTGTACCAAGTCGCATTTGATGTTTCACATCAAAAAAAGAATTTCAATTGCACAACCAATGGGTGCGAGAAAAGTGGTAGATAGCATATCATCTGGATAGACAAGTGGCTCAGAATAAGAAGGTCTAGACCCTCTAAGCACCACTGATGATGATGACCTTCCTGATAATAACATTTTGATAAAAAAAATAGTTTTTGAAATAAATTATACCTGTAAATATAAATGCCCAATATGCGATATATTTGTGTATCTCTAACGTAGCATCGAAAGGAAAATACTGATTAGCGACAGTGTCTCTTAAAAATGTGATAGTATTTCTACACATCGTTACCAATAGTGAAGAATATGTAAACATCATAGCAGATGCAGCTCCTCTGGTAACTGTAACACCATATCCTGCTATTCTTCTTAACCCTGAATGTTCTCGTTCTACAGAATAATCTAAAACACAATTAAAAAGTGGTCAGTCAGTAATATACAATATTGCATAATATAGACTTACAGTATGCTCGTTCGGCAAATACACCTAGCAAGACCAAAGTATAGAGGCTCATCCAAAATATTTCTTTTGATTTTAATTCGATAAATTTAAGAGCTATAGCATATTTTTGTTCTTGAACTGGATGAGTTTTTATAACGACTTCTTGATCATCATCTATCATCTTAGCACTATTTCCTGATTCATCAAAAGAACCTCCTCCCTTAAATCTGGCTTCGATTTCTTGCTTGCTTCTACAGATATAAACGATTTTATGGAAATTATATGCATTCAAGAAGAATTATTAACACCTATGCTAACGGAAATCATACTTACTCATAAATATTCTCGATTGTGTCCTTAGCCTTAGCTAAATATGACTGATCAGCCTCTTTGATACCTTTGAAACCCAATCTGGCTGTGTTCAGTTTCTTTATGTCGTTTCCAATCATTTTCTTGAAATCTTCAAATGTTAACTTTTGCTTATGCTCTGCTCCTGCATTTTTCAACATAGAGCTAACAGTTTTCTGAATATCTTTGTCATCTACTTTGCCTCCGCAAGTCTCCAAGAAAGAACTGCAATTTTAAAAATAAAATAAGTAGAGGCATTAGAGGGAAAGTATTTGCCTCGAAAGAGTGATTCATATAAGAAAGCCAAAAGAGTTGCTACATTTATAGGCAACTTAACATACAGACACATACATCCTCTAACTAGTTAGTGTGGTCATCACCCCACATTAACCTTACATGTAACAATTGGACTGACAATGCAAGTATGCCAAATCGATATCGAAGGCATTAGCCGTAGTAAGAGCAAATTTCTCAATAAGCTTCTGCCGAAAAAACTTATCGACGTTGTTACAGTTCAACTTTTGTTTTTGTAAGTTGTCAGAAGCAGGTCTCAAGTCAATCATGCATCGCTTATTCTACCAAATCGTGCAAGTCTGTAGTGTATAAATAAAAAGTAGAAAAACATCGAATGGAATTCCATTATAAATTAATCTTGGACTACGTAAAATATTGTGACGATCTCGTAAAAATATCTGTTATGCACATTCGCGAATAAATTAAAATGTTAATGGAGATTTTTATTGATACCTAAAGCAACCATTTCTTAATATTATATTTCCAAATCCACCATATCTTAATTCCCTTTTAAATGCACAAAATACAGCATGTAATTATTTGACAGATACAGTTGTGCCTCTGTAACAAAATGAGTGATTGCATCGATTATACCGTGGTCTCTAAGATATCAATACTTTTTTTGGTAAAAGAGATCTACTTTCGATAACACGTTAAAGTCAAACTTTACAAGCCTTTTAAAAATTTTCGTAATACATGATATTAATAAGATAGTTCGGTAGGATGAAGGTAGATCTGGTTCTTTATTGGGTTTTAACAAAAGACAGACTATTCTGTTTATAAAACTGTAAAAATAGTTTTGTTTCAACCACCAATCATTAAAAATTTCTAGCAGGATAAAATTTCCGTTTAAAGTACTTTATTTATTATTGTGTATGTGAACCCTTCAAAACAACGGATGCTATTTTTGGATTTTTTAGTGCTAATTCGGATTCAGGAAATTTATGATGAAAGGCTGACGGAAACATTCAAAATCCTTTTCTTGGGTGAGGTGGATTATTCCTCTATATCATTTATAGCTTGCTGTGTATCTTTGCTGCTGTCGTGACTCTTTTCTATTCCTTCCTGTACTTCCACTGAACTTTCCAGTCTTTAATATTTAATGTTCTTATATCTTCTTCTACATCATCCAACCATTTTCTTCTAGGCCTTCTCTACACCTGAGCCATAGTGGTGCCCAGTTAGTTATCCAGGTAGTAATAAGGTACTCCTTGTTACATTGGGGCCCAGTATCGTTCTTATTATTTTTCCATAAAATTTTAGAAGGCTATCTTCCTCTTTCTTGTCAATCGTCGTTATTTCCATCCCATATGTAACAACAGGTCTTATAAAATAAAGGTCTTATATAGGTTCATCTTTGTTCTCTTACTTAGAGTCTTTTGAGTTGCTTTTCAGCAGATTCATATTCATTCCATATGTTTTATTGGCTTTTACAATTCTTTCCAATTATCTAATTTTTCAATTGCTTTTATGAGTATCATCTTCGTATTACCTATAACTAGATCATCCGCAGTGGCCAAAACAGGTATGTTTTAAATAGAATAATCGAGTGCATTAAATTTTGTGGAGCGTTTGAATTAGTTCTAAGAGGTCACGATCAAAGTTTGACATCTACGAATCCAGGGGTATTTCGAGGACTTAAAATTTAATGGGAGAAGTTAACACTATATTGTAAAAACATTTAACCGAAAATAATACAACTTTTTGGAAACTTCAAAAACTATTCAAAACGAACTTATGGATCTAATGTTATATGTCGCTCGTGGATTAATAAGCGAAGAGGTAGAAATGGTAAACTTCATTCACAATTATAAGAACTGACTTATGCAGAATTTAAAAGTATCCCGCTGATAAAGTCGAAGCCATAAAGAGATTTGCCTCTTCAGGTAAATAGTAAAAAGGGCCGGCTTAACGAATTTTATATTTTATTTGGTATTTACATTACACATTTAATTTAAATAAATATCTAGATAATTAGGGAAAAAATATATAAACTGATAACTTATTCAATATACAAAATCAACAAATGCAAAAGTATTTTTTTATTTACTTTTTACTTTAAATGTATTATTTAATTATTAGAAGGCCATGAATCTAAACTTGGACATAATTTTTAATACCTACAAACATTTTAAAATAACATTTTCTTGTATATCTAAATTTAAAATCACTTTCTTCTTCAGTATTAATTAATAATTATAATTTTCCCTATCTACCACTTAATATTTTATAAGATTATTGATCAATAATTTTATGTGATGCACAACCTTTAGTGAAGAATAATTTTTTTTCGTGAAATTATTAACAAAGAAATTTATCATTTTTTGCCAACTTTTTCAGACATGAAACGGAAAAGTTAAACATAACAAGTCAACATGAATAAATATGAACCTTTTAAAACGAGTAAATCGGTACTCACCTGAGGGACCGCAGACGTTCGGATACAATTAGCGTCTATTTGTAAAGACAATGACGTCGACTTTACTAAAGTAACAAGACATTTCCTTAACACATACACTACACATTACTCCCCTGAGTTAGTGATAAGTTATAGTCTAAAAAAATCATTATGAAATTGACTGGCCAGTTGGTTGTGAAAACCAGTGTCAATAAAACACAAAACACACACACAAAACGAGTATAAATATTACATCACATAGATATTATGTAAAATCTGTGTCACTATCACTGACGTCTTTTAAATTGATATGTTGTATATTATATGTAGGAAAATATGAATTCTCAGCTTTCATGATATGTGAGACTGCATTTTTCCAACTGTTCGCATCAATTTTGAGTACTTCCTTTTCAATTAAATGCAGGACAGATGCATTTAAATGTGGCGAAGTATTATTTCTTCGAACTCTTGACTTAAGATGATGCCAAATATGTTCGATTTTGTTAAATACACAGTAATATGGTGGAAGTCTTAAAATCATATGACCCATATTTTCGGCATAATTATCACAAAAGTATTATTTTTTCAATGCGAAACTTTTTAAAATGTCCAATAAATCCTTCTTAGTATTATCTATGTGAAAATAAATATCTTTGTCATACAAGTAATTCTGTATTGTTATTTTCATATCGCTTGAACTGGGAATTTTATTTAATTGTCTGCTATGATATGTTGCATTGTCCATAACTACAACACTATTAGGGGGTATGTTGGGTATTAACTTATTTTTGAACCAGTCTTCAAATATATCTGAAGTTGTGTTGTCATGGTAATCGAGAAATGAATCACTGATGTTTTTAGCTGATAGAGATAAGGCATTTGGAACCCATCCGTCGACTGATCCAGCATGGAATATTGTTATTCTTTTTCCTCTACTAGAAGGCGCTTTTGTTGAACAAGATTGACTATTATCTACCCAACCTTTAGATGGCGTATCGTGAGTATCAAACCACGTTTCATCTAAATAAATAATAGGTCGATTCTCTCGACGATACTGTTTAATTTTGTTTAAATATTCCATTCGCTTTCGCTTTTCGTATTTCGCTTTAATAAAGCTCATCAGAACAGTTATTCATAGGCTTTCTCATAGAAAGCCTATGAATAACTGTTCTGATGAGCTTTATTAAAGCGAAATACGTATCAACAGATACATAGACTATTTTTGCGTGAAAGGAAATCTTGACTGTCTTTAATTTTACTTTTATAACAATACTCAACTAATTTTTTGCACAAACTGAACACTCAAACGACTTTACAACCAATTCCGTCGAAAGCAGACTTTTAAGTGGTAGTTTGTCATGGTACAACTCTCTTCAACTTAAAAAACAATTAACGATAAATAACAGGTAGAAAGTTATATAAATTCCAAGTAATTTAATTAAGTTAAAAGTTTACTCATTATAACTGTATATACGGGTTTGTCAGTTCTAATGTGCTGTTTGAGATATTACCCGTTTTCCCAAAACTTATTAATTTCCACGGCCGGTCCAGTCAATTTGACTAAATTGAGATCTTCATAATTTTGGGCGCTTTTATTTCGTTGAGACTTAAAATAATGATTAATAAAAGAATACAATAATTATGGGAAATTTGTATGTTTATAAAAAGAGTTTTTTGACATTACGCTTGAATGATAATATTTGATCTGATTATATGTACTAACCTACAGTTGACTTGCCTATATGCCGGTCCTGTCAGCTTGGATAGCTGTGATAATTATACAACAATAGAGTATTTACAAGGGATTATTCAGTTTTACGGCTGTTATTAAAATAACTTTTATAATGAGACACTAAATTTCTGAATACAGTATACCTTATGTGGCAATCGAGGCTGATGAGACTACGGACGGTTCCGTTCAAGATCAAATGGTTTTAATTTTAAGATATACCCTTGGCAACCAAATCTTTGAACGATTTTGGGGATTTTTTACCTGATTCGCATAATGCAGAGAGTAAGTGTATTTGGAGCAACTTAATAAAGCAAATAATTGACGAATGTACCCTCCACACTTCGTCTTATGTGACCGAATATGGCGCATAACGAATAACACATAGCAAGGTGTGGTGCCGCCATTAGAATTTATTACGCATATTCCAGGATAAATGGCTGAACTATTTGAAGGTCATTTTTCAGACTTTAATTTGGTAATAATATTTAACTGCAACGCTTGAAAGAAATAAAGCGAAAAATATTAATATACAAGTTTAAAAATAGACGTACTAAAAAACTTACTGTATCATAGTCACAAAATCTTCTTGTTTCAAGTGTCCAACGCCATCAATGTCATACATATCAAACAATAATTTCGCCTTCTCTTCTTCAGTTCCGTCAGCAAAGATTATCATCAAATCAACAAATTCTCTAAATGAAATAAAACCATTTCTGTCTTTGTCGATTAATGTAAACATTCTTTTCACGAATTCATTAGCGGGTGTCATACTTAACGCGTCTGCAAATTCTGTAATGGTCAATTCTGTGTCTATCACTTCTTTCGCTACATGTGCATCAACTTTCAGTATTTCAGTTTTTGAATGACTAATTTTGAACGCTTGCGCAAAAACTACTCGGAAGAACATCTCCAATCTTGCTTGTCGATTATCTTTGGTTACAATTACTTTTAATGCTGAGCTCCAGTTTAAATTTACTAGTTCTTTTTTCACTATCTGACTCTGTACGAAGTGTTTTTCGAATTCCGCCAAAAAGTTGTTACGTAGAAATTCCGATTCAAACGTAACTACCTAAAAAAATACAATACTTGATTGGAAAAATTGAACTTATTAGGTATATATCTTATTTTATTTTAATAAATTCAAACAAAAAAAAAATAAAATAGCAACGGTAAAAAGTTATTAAACTAAACTGGGAAGGCATTAAAGATCTAGCACGAATTCTAAAATCTAATATTACAGATCTGCAGGCTGGATAAACTAGTAATATTAAGGGCACCCTCTTGTCTTGAGACCTCGTCGTTGGAAACGGATGTACCTACTAAACAAGTATGTAGTCACCCATGATACAAATATAAACCTGGTATCCTTATATCATGGTAGTCACCTACATGCGAATAAGGATGCAGAAGGTAAAAGGAAACTACTGGAATAAAGATCATGGAAATCGGAAACCAAGATCCGGCAAGTGAGAAATATGTACAAAGTTAGAGTTCAATGACCCTAACTGATTTATTCTTGCATGTGAAAGAAGTTATAGCCCCAAGAGAAACAAAAAGGAATGGATAAGCTGGTTAACAACTCTCAGTGATTGTGATTCGGTATTAAACGAAATGCTTAGTTTAAAATTTGCAATATCTTTACATGTATGGTATGAATTGTTATCGCGTGAGTTATAGCACAATGACCCCTAGAATCTAGTATATTCAATCACGAGAATTCAATAAGAAATTACTGCCTATCAGCACCGAACTTTCTGGAACCTTGCAACATCATTTGCGACGTACTAGATCAGCAAATTCAGTAAGTGTAATTATTATAAATAAAGCATTGTAAAATTACCTTTTTTCAGTCTCACAGTCTGACATTAGTGTGATATTAATCTGATATATTTGTATTTGAAGTCTGACTATTATATTTTGAATTGTAACTAAAATCTTTGTTTGAATACACTAGGTAAATAAAAGTTTATTTTGAGTGTTGGTTCTTTTAAAAAAAAAATGTTTTTCAAAAGAAAATTCATAATTCGTGTTCTGTGATAATCATATTATGGCAATATGTACAAACCCATTTCAGCATTGCCCTTAAACATTTTTCATACCTACATTTTGTGACTGTAAAAAATGCTTATCTGATGCTCAACAATTTATTGACAGAAGCTGTTATGATCTGCCGAACGAATTTAAAAACAAAAAGAGTGACGAAAACGAAAAGGGTCTTTGATTATAAGGGCGAGGATCAACCTATACAGTGCCCCAAAAGCCGGTATGAAGTAAATTTTTTAACACTATACTTGATTTAATTATTACCAATATGGATTTGAGATTTATGGCTTTAAATCAACATCATGAAAATTTAGGTTTTCTGTATGATGTAACTAAATTTAAAAATATTCCACACAAACAAATATTAAAAAATTGTCAAGATTTGCACACAGTTCCTCTGGCGCACCCAGGGGGGATGTGTAGAACACAATAATTATTGTATAAATACACAATAATTAATTATTTATTCATTATATTTAGATATATGTAGATACCTAATATGACTTATGAAAAAGTAGACAGAATGAGTCTGTTGCAAGTAGCATGCGCCTACAGGACTGTATCTGCCGCGGCCTTGTGGACTCTCACGGGTTGTGTTCCTCTGCATGTATTAGCAGTAGAAAAAAGACATCTCTATGAGAGGAGAGAGCATTTTACAAGAGCTATATAAAAAAGAAGAAAGGGAAAGATCAATGGAAAGTTGGCAAGAAGAGTGGAACAACAAGGAAGATGTTGCCAAGTGGACCAGGATGCTGATCCCGAGCCTAAGGCACTGGGTAGATTGCCTGTTTTAGGGCCTATCTTCATAGGTTCAGAAACACAGATACAGATAAATGCTTATACTGCGAATATTCCGACATTGTTACTCACACAATGCTGAAGTGTAATAGATGTATAGTGGAGATAAACAGAATGTATAAAGAAATAGGTATGAACCCTGTGACTGTAAGAGAGATGATCGTGAAGATGACGGGAAGTACGGAGGGATGAAATAGTGTTCACAATTACATCCGAGCAGTCATCAAAAAGAAAGAAGAAGAAGAGAAACACCAACCGGACCAACGATAGAGATAAGATCTAATTACTATTTTAATGGTAATAAGCCGCAATTGAAGGTTGAAATAAATTTATTGACGTTTGAATTTTTGATCTTTGATCTTGTACTGATAACTTGTTTATACTCCAACAATTAATAGAAAAAAGAATAGCGGTTGGTACCGAAGTCTTTATCGACCTAGAAAAGGCGTATGATACAGTTCCAAGACTTAACTTGTGGCAAGCTTTATAACAATTCGACATTAGTCAATACCTTTTAGGAATAAATCACAGAAGTTTACAGAGATAACACTACTTATCTAAAAATCGGACATAGACTATCAGAGCCAATAAAAGTAATTAAAGGACTAAGACAAGGATGCAGTATGTCACCCTTACTGTTTAATTTATATATTGAGACAGCCCTCCAAAATTGGAAAAAACACTGCCAGGGAATGGGAATCCCTATAGGAAATGACGTACTGTTCTCCCTGAACTTTGCGGATGACCAAGTCGTCCTAGCTCAAGATTATTATGATCTAGAATTTATGATAAAGCGTCTATACAGAGAATATTTAAAATGGGGTTACAAGTCAGCATGAAGAAAACAGAATATTTAGTTATCAATTCAGATGCAAGGTTTGAAGTGTTGATAGACGAGGACGTGGAAATCAAACAAGTGAAAAAATTTAAATATTTAGGTGCACTCATTGCTAAGAACGGCTTGGGAGAAACCAAAATTAAACATCGAATTAATCAGGGAAGTAAAATTGTAGGATGTCTGAACTCCTTATGGTGGGATCGCAACATTTCCAAAAGGAACAAAAAAGAATAGAGTAAACCATGGTTGAATTAGTTCTTTGTTATGGACAATTAATGCAGACCTGAAGAGAAGATTGTTGGCAGTTAAAATGGATTATTTGAGAAGAAGTGCTAGAACATCAAGGCAGGAAAGGAAGACCAACAAATCTATAAGAAATAACATGAATGCTACAGAAACGGTCATTGACAGAATAGAAAGAAGAGGTTCAAAATGGTTTGGAAACCTATTGAGAATGGCTGACGAACATTGGCCCGAAATCTTCACAAATGGAAGCCTCCGGAAGAAGAAAAAGAGGTAGACCTCGACGCTCATGGAATGAAGGAATTAGAAGAGCGATGGAATCGAGAGGTTTGGAGGAGGAGCATGCCTTGGACCGGAAGTATTGGCGAAGGAGAACGGGAATACGGCGATAGCAAATATATAGTCGTATAGTATAGGATAGTCTCCAAAATGTACTGTATTTACAAGTTGGATTAATGTCAAACGTCAATAAACTTATTTTAACCTTCAATTGTGGCTTATTACCATTCAAATAGTAATTACTTTAAAATGCCACAAGAAAATAGCTTCAGAACAATGGATAAGATTTAGATAAGAGAAGGGAGTGTTCCAAAAATGTCGTCACACTTACAGCGGTCACCCCACTTTCGGAATAAGATACGTGCGACAGTCAACTGCACACAAGTAAGAGAGGGTGGTTTTAGTTGGTAGGCAGGATAATAGATACCTGAATCTTTGGCACTGCTATCTTTAGTACTTAAAATAAAATAAAACCCAAATTTTAGGGACTCAAAATGGAGGTAGCATAAAAAAATTTCAAACCCCCCCCCCTCAGAAAAATTCTGGGTGCGCCACTACACAGTCCTGCGAGTGGGTGAGAACAGTGGCTTTCAACTTTACGAGTTATATGAAGAATTACAAATAGTGATCCCTAATTTACCTAACTTAATAACAGACGTGAATCAGTTGCTTCAATACATTACAAATAATAACTTACTAACTAAGAAATATACCCAAACATTTACATCGTCATTAGAATATTAATAACAATACCAATTAGTACAGCCTCCACTAAAAGGAGCTTCTCAAAATTAAAACTAATTAAGAATTATTTAAGGAGTAAAGGGAAGTTACAGGAAAGACTTTCTGCGGTCGCAATTTTGTCTATCGAGCCTGATATAGCATCCAAGCTAGATTACGAGCACGTAATTAAACAATTCAACAGTGTAAAAAGTAGAAAATTTCTGTTTCTGTAATATTTAAATTAAATTGTTTTTTAACGTTGGCAGGTCTTAATTAATTAATCATAAATTAATTAGGGTAGTTGTAAGTTTGACTAGATTTTGCATAAATAAAAGTTTAATAATGAAATGACACGTGTTTTTTATTCTAAAAAATATGTCTTTATCCGCGAGCAGAGGACCTCGCAAATGTATCTTGCCCACATAGAATTATAATCTTGCGCCCCCACTGGATAACCGAAAAAATATTACAGATGATGCACAAGAGAAGACAACCTACACAATTGTGTGGGTATCTTATTTCTAAACACCCTATATAAGAATTATTTTATTAGTTTTTTATATTATTTTAGACATAAGAACGTAGAGTACAAAGTTTCAAAATATTTATTGAACATATGTATATTGTTACCGTGCTAAAAGGGAAATAATAATAGTACTCACCAAATCGTAGTTGTGTTTTGTGTTCATAACAATGGTGCATTTATCTGTGATGAAATAGATTGTTACGTGAGTTGCTCCAACGTTTGAGAAATCTAGAGCTCTCAGAGTAGTTCCATTGAAACAAGTCACACATATTTTTTTCAAGCTTGCTTTAAATGATAGAATTATTTCCCTTGGTGGTTGTTTTGGTCCAACCCATTCGGTCACTTAAATAGTAATAAAAATATGGCTATTAATGGTATGAATCCTTGTTGAATGTATACACGGATTGTAGAAATAATTTTATAAATAAATAAATGTTTAACTTACCTATAAACAAAGGCCAGTTAGCCTGATTACTATCACGCTTGATGGTCTTTCGTTTTTGACTAATTTCCTGTGCATTATTCTTTTGAATCATTTTTTCTTTGTACACAATCAGAAAATATGCGAATGTAATGACACCTTAAAACCAAAAAATGAAATTTAATAAATACTACCGTGCCCTAATCGTATAAATATTTGGACGTAGGTGTTGTAACTCTTTCTTTTTGACTTCGCTCATTCACCCAGAGAAATAAGCAAAAATACCAAGTTTTTTTTTTAGTCAAAATTACTATCTAATAATTATTATTTTAAGTTTTATATGGGTAGAATAACAAAAGTTATCCATATTAATTCAAATTCTTCTTCAAATTCGTGAGTCCAGACTCCGGAGATTTGAACCCTAAACATCATACGAACAAGCTGAATTTTGCAGAGAATATCAATTTTTTGGCCCCAAAAAAGATGCCAAAAAGTTTATCAATTTTACTCCCGGGCTTCCTTCTAAAACCAACCTCGTAGAGGGGTAAAAACACAAGAAAATCGATTTATCAAGAACCTGTACGTCGTAAAAAAATGTTTGAAATAAAAAATGTAGCTGAGATGATTTTAAACATAAATGTTAATTAGGACTTTTTCTGTAGAATGAACCGTTCCTTATGCTGAAAGTTATTAGTTTTTTAGATATTTTCATTTTTATATGTATAAAATACTCTTAAAATATGGATATCAACTAAACAAAATTTAAATATTAGCTCCATATGTTATTTTTACCGAAAGATAAGGTTGGTATAAAAGTCATTATTAATGTAAATTAAAAGTTAAACATAAAAGTTGGTATAAATATTAAAGTCAGTCTTAACTGTATACTCAACTGTTTCGTTTCATTTTAACAGACGTTTTAAGTTTTAACAGATTATGGTGGTCCAGACCGTTTTTTCGTTAAATAGATAAACGTTGTATACTAGTACGTGTTAAGGTTCAAAATGTCAGTGAATTACATGTCTATGGTGCCAAAGTTGTTAGGCAGCGAAAATACGATGATTGGGCTTTCGCAATGCAAACTTATCTTGTTCTAGAATCTAGAAGGTTTGTCCACGTGTTTAGACGGAAATGAAGTCGAATTAGACAAAAAGAAAAAGCTAAAGCCAAGTTAGTTCTTTTTAGGGGCGCTTTAAAAAGTTGTTTGATGACTCGGGGTACGCGAGAAAAATCAGTTTATTGAGAAGTCTAATTTCAATGCGATTGGAAAATTGCAGTTCGATGGATATGTGGATCACAAAAATTTAGTGGAACTGGTTTTAAAATTGTCGAGGAGTGAATCAGTTCGCTACTTTTGGCGGGATTATCTGATCGTTTTTTACTAATTATAATGGTGATCAAATATTTCGGAATTGTGACCTACCAATTCAATCAAAACAAAACAACATCAAAGTGATGTTGGTAACACTGGCGTTTGCAAGTAGACGTGGCGGTAGTAGTAACAGAACCAGAACCAACCACAACAGACGGTTTGAAAATAGTAACATCACAGAAGAAGTGATGACTGCGTAAATAATAAGAGAGACAGAGATCTGTCGGAAATCAGATGTTATTATTGTAAAGAAAATGGACACTATAAAAATAAATGCCTGAAGTTAAAAACATACATTTAGTGTCGCGTTTTTCAATGGAGACTTTAAAAAAAATTGAGTGGTATGTGGGCTCGGGAGCTATTGTTCATGTAACGCCAAATGAAGACTGGATTAATAATAAAAGTGATACAGGTGACATTATAGTTGCTAACAAAAACACAGCGAAAGTAAAGTGTTTAGGTGATTTGGATTTAACAACTGTTGTTGGTATGAATCATTTTAATATTGTAGTTTAAAATGCTCTTTGTGTTCCAGAACTTACAACTAATCTTTTATCAGTCAGCAAACTAATAGAGAATGGGGATTCAGTGAAAATATTTAACAAAAATGCTGAACTAATCGCAAAGGCTGACTTGATAAATGGTGTGTACAAGTTGAATATGAAGGTTAATAAAGATTTTGAAAAGTTGTTTATTTGTCAATGGCGAAACATGGTATAGAAAGTTTGGCTATATAAACACTGTTTATTCAAATAAAATGTAAGATGGAATAGTATATGGACTAGCCGAGTCAAATCAGCCGAGAACCCAAACGATCATCCCTTCACTATACTTCCTTATGCAATAATATCCAATGACAATACAAAAAATAAGACCCACGGTTTTACACCATATGAACTTATATTTAGGCACACTGCAGGCTGACCACCAGAAACTCTATACAATCAAAAAACACTAATGACTCAATATATTCGAGACCTAATATGGACTATGGAATATGGACTAAATGTGACTGGGGAAATTGACATTTAAAACAAAACTGTATAGTTGGTTGTAAGATCAAACAAAGACGATTACCGTTCCCTCAGGACGATTACAGAGCCAGTAGTTTATTGGAGATTATACACAGTGATGTATGTGGGCCTATGCCTAACAGATCATTAGGTGGTTCCAAATATTTTGTGACTTTCCAAGAAGATTTTAGTAAAGTGGTTTTTATTTATTGTATTAAAACCAAAAGTGAAGTTTTTAATTGTTTTAAGAATTTTAAAATATGGCCGAAAACCAGAAGGGTTCTAGTTCTTCAAGGGTTATGTCCTAGTTCTGCCATATATCATTTTTTTATTATATATATTTGATAAAACAGTTATACTTAGCTTTATTATTTCTCAATACAATATAAAAATATAACGTGGTATGTCATATTATTTGTGTTTATTTTCATTTTCTCCTCTTTAGTACAAATACTGTTAAACTGAAATAACTTACCAGGTATACAAGCACCAACTGCAGCCCAAGTAATAATATAACTGGCTTCACTGTTAGAAAAATAATCATATGAATCAGGCTTTGTACAGTTTTCATTTAACAGTGCATCATTCAATTGTGGGAGATGATAATATCCATTAGTGTTGGTAGTTAAATTGCAAGCGGTTCTTAACGCTGAGTCTGAACTAAGAGGTGCTTTGAAGGGTTTTTTTGGAATATCATTTGCATCCATTTGTGTCACCGCCATTATTATGTCATAAATTGATACACGTCTTATTCTATTCATCTCATCCTCACTAAACAACCTAAAGAGTAACACTTAGTTAATAGTGGATAAAATGTTCCTCAAATAAAGAAAGAATATATACATATATATATATATATATATATATATATATATATATATATATATATATATATATATATATATATATATATATATATACAGTTTGTAAAAGCCAAATGGAATAAATTCATTATTTAGGTTACTGTACATATTTATAAAAAATCACGAAACACGTCAAATTTAAATTATAACTTGGCATTCTTTAACGTGAAAATGCAACCCCTACCTTCAACCTCCTTAGAATGACAGGTACAACCCCCAATTTTTAAAATAGGAAGTATAGGCTTGTGATATATCGTTTGAAAGGTCTTTTCATTCTCCATTCAAAAATGTTGTCGCTTTCAAGTTTATTAAGATTAATTAAGATAAAATAACTTAAAATCATGTGGTTACCGAAATTCGCTACAATACAATCAAAAACTAAAATGTAATGCAAAACGTAATAAAATGTATAACACGAAAAAGAACTATGAATGTTAATGAAGTAGATGTTTAAAATGTTCACCGCGAACGTCTTGGCAACATCCTAATCTCAAATAAAACTGTCTTCTAACATTATTTAATATAACAGGCGTGATCGACCTAATCGCAAGCGTTATTCGTTCTTTTAAGTCATTTAAATCAGAAGGTTTAGTTTTGTACACATGGCTCTTAACATATCCCCATAAAAAGAAATCTCATAATGTAAGATCAGGTGATCGCGCTGGCCATTCAATCGATCCTCGCCTCCCTACCCACCGATTGGGAAATATTGTATCGAGGTACTGCCGGACATTAAGTTGGTAATGTGGTGGTGCTCCATCCTGCTGAAACCATATCGTATTCGCTGGAACTTGAGGGTTTCCTGGATCAGGATATAAATTTGCCAACGTTGGAATGACATCATTTTGAAGTAGTGCCAAATAATTGTTGCCATTCAAGTTGCCCTCAATGAAAAAGGGACCAATGATATTGTTTCCTACAATTACTGCCCAAACATTAACCTTTTGAGAGTATTGAGTGTGTTCTTCTCTCATCCAGTGAGGATTTTCCGTGGCTCAGTAGCGGCAATTTTGCCGATTAGCATGACCGTTAAGTGAAAAAGTACACTCAGAAAACATAACGTCTTCTAATTGAATAATATTGTTATCCAACATGTCCATCATTTGCTCACAAAAAAAAGTTCTCCTATCAAAATCGTCTTCCATGAGCTCCTGAGTAGGTATCATCTTATAGGGATGCAATTTATTTTCTTTTAATATGTTTACTATCGATGTATGGCTAGCATTGAATGTAGTGGATGCCTGTCTACTCGATGTATGTGGATTTTCCTGAACCTCAAGCAACACATCTAATTTGAGTTCATCACTCAGTGCATTGGCAGCTGCTTTTTTTATCTGCCTTACATGACCAAACTCGCGAAACTGCTTCTCTATTTTACTTATTGTTCCTTGGGATATAGGCGGTAAATTAGGAAATTTCTCATGAAATAGGCGAGTTACTTCCTGTTGTGTTCGGGTATTATCTCCGTAAACAATCATTTGTAAAACTGTTATTTTATGCATTTCCGTTAATCTAACCATTTTTCAGAATTGAATTGAACGAACTTTTTACTTAAATTAAAATACTGACAACTTAAATAAAACAATTTACTAATGCGTGTTAAAATAACGTTGCCACGGAAATTCTTTAGTTTTTTAATGGTTACCATCTAAAAACCACATTGCTATGGTTCTTCTCACTTTCTCATTATCAAGACCTAAACGGGAAATAAGTTTTGAGTATATTTTAGCGAATTTCGGTAACCACATGATTTTAATTTATTTTATCTTAATTAATCTTAATAAACTTGAAAGCGACAACATTTTTGTTTTAAGTTATAATTTAAATTTGACGTGTTTCGTGATTTTTTATAAATATTTACAGTAACCTAAATAATGAATTTATTCCATTTGGCTTTTATACACTGTATATATATATATATATATATATATATATATATATATATATATATATATATTAGTAGGATTTCAAATTCCAAAAAAATAAAATGAAAATGTTAAGACAAAAAAATCAAATCACCGAAAACTTAATCGCAACACCCTGTGCACAGTAATATTAAGTTTGTAAAATATAAACCAGGCATGAGGGATATTAAGTATTTTTCCGAATTAGTGAATTATGATTGTGTAGAGACAAAAAGGACATTCACGAGTAATTTATGCAGATAAGAATTTTGTAAACAAAAAATTTGAATAAAATGTTAAGATGTCTTTGTAGTGTAAGGTGTACCACGGACGTTTAGAAAATGTAAAAAGGCATATGATTAGTGAACTTGTTTAGGCAGATATTTACTTTTGTTTTCTTAGAAATTGAACAAAATTTTAAGACCTTTTATTAAGAAATGTTGATTGATGGGGTTTTTGTAGCAGTGGGTTTTTTTGTGACAACCTTCACATTTGATTGGTAGAAAACGGCTGAAATGGGAGGCATATTTGTGCGTTCTGATTGGTTTAGAAAATATAGAGAGCGATTTGAGTGGTCGATGTGAGTCATGCCAGGATAAGAAATAGGTATTGTGATTTGAAGACCTGTGGACGATACCACAGTTTTTATGATAGGACGGTGCTAATTAGCAGAGTTTCCAAAAAGTAAATTTTGTGAAAAAATGTGTTTTGTGTCTGTGAGGAGAGGTCCAACAGTGGTAGCTGGCAAAAGAAGTTAAAGCAATAGATGAAATACTGTAAGTAAAAAACAGATGTATAGTTTATATTTGACCAAGTCGATTAATCGAGATATCCTTGTGTCTGAAGAGAAGCAGCTATTCCTGGAGTTAGGAGTTTGAGTAAGGAGTTGAGCAAGAAGTAATACAGTTGTAGAATTGTTTTTAGAAAAATTTGCCGTATTTGCAAAAAAATCGAAGAAAGTTAAAGTTTTACATTTGGCGGGGATAAATTTCACTAATTAAAAGCTTCGTATTTGGAGGGTAGAATAATTCAAGAGAAAAACAAATTCAAGAGAAAAACTGGAAGTAACAACTATGGAAACAGAAAGACCGGAATTATCAGGATATGAAAAGATTTTACAAGATATACAAAGGCAATCAAAAAGATGGATGAAAATCAACGAGAAACAAGACAAGCAATAGAACTAAATAACAGGAATATAGACTGGAAAGAGACTGGAAAATTATGAACAGGAAATTAAAAGATGGGTAAAGGGGATAAAGAGAGAAATGGTACAACAGATGGAAGAGATAACACTAAAGAATGCAAAACAGAAGACAGAGATTAAAGAAATTAAAAATAAAATGAAGGAGATAAAGAATTGCCAGAAAAAGGGACCAGAAAATCTGGAAATCAAATTGAAGAATGCTATTCAAAAAGACATGGAAGAAGTGGAGAAAATAATTTAACAAATAGAAAAACAAGTTACAGAAAACAAAACTTCGGAGGCAGAAGAGAAATACTTATCCATAGTACAGGTGACGTGAAACTCCAATTTGGCGGGGATGTGGGCAAATTGCACCCGGTTCCTTTCATTAAGAAGTTAAAAAAAACTACAGTATATTGAAAATTTCGAAGCATGTAAGGAAAATATCAGCCTCATGGATGAAGCGAGCCTATGGTTTGACAGTAAAGAAGATGAATTTACTAGTTGGAAAAACTTTGAAAAAAGATTTTTAAATTATTTCTGGGGCAAAATCCAGCAACTAGAACTCAACAAAGAACTGCAGAACGGGAGATACAATTAAAGGGTGGGAATGTCAGAAAAAACCTATGCATTACAGGTCTACAACAACGCCAAACATTTGAAATACAATTATTTATCGGAACAATTGTTAGCATTGATTGCCAGACATTTTGAGGAAACATTAAAAGACCACATCACTTTGCAAAATTACAAAGATATTGATATTCTGTCAATTTTTACAAATAAGAGAATCGCTTCTACAAGACAAGAACTAAAAAGACCAAAAGAAACGCAGGACTACAGAGATAGGGGACAAAAGTATCGTTAAGAACGGCCAAAAAGAGAATTTAACGGCCAAAATAGAGAAAACACGAGAGAGAATTACGAATCCAGGAACCAAAAAAGGAACAGGGACAGATACAGGGAAAATCGTAATAGAAATACATACACAAACTCTAAAGAAAATAACTGGCTCTAGCATTCTTTGATTATGGGTGAACTGTGGAGTAAATAAAAAAATGTTTCAAACAAAACTGATGTATAACAAAGACGTCTATAATTTTAAATTATTTTCGATTGAGTCAGAATAACGGAATGAACCAAAGTTGTGTTTTTTAAAATAGAACAGCCTGTACATTAAAGCATATTTGAATATATTTTTTTAAATATGAAGAGTTTGTGTAAGATTTTGAGTTTTGAAATATTTACAATCTTATTGAGTCAAACGGTAATATTTAAAGGGCTGTGGATTAGGTTTCCAAGGTAATGAAAATGTAAATGATATGTCAAAGATTTTCTAGTTTAGTGTCATTTTTTAATAATTTAATATCTTTGAAATCGCGCATACAAGACACAGTGTCATCACTATGTTCAAATACAAAATGTTCTCATTTTTTTAAATGGATCACCCCGTACATTAGTTTTGTATTTTGTAAAAAATATTGTTCCTTTTGGTATTAAGTTTTATATACCTAACACGTTTCGTTTTGTAGATATTTAAAGACCTATAAATGTTATGTAATTGCAGATTTTTTCTGTAAATAACGGGATCTGTTGGTCTGTTATCACATTGCCTGCCATATAAGTCTAATCCATAGCCAGTTGTAGATTAGTTGCTTGAGAATTTTGCTAAGATAGCCCTTATTAAAAAATATGTTGTATAATCCAAAGCCACCTTGTTGAAAGACGCTGAATATCACAGAAACCCTGAAAAGGATAGGAATGGAATTGTTCAAGGTTATTTTTCCTCTCGTTGCAATTACACATGTAGCTTAGAGAGTTATGAAAACCCCAATGATATGTTAAATATCACTAAATGGTACCGATAAAAGGAGTGTTAGCTCCTTCTTTAGTAAGACTATTAGATATCTCATTCCTATAGATTCCTTTATGCCCTAGCCAGTTGCTTAATCGATTGTTCAATGTACAGTTCCAAGATATTGCTCATAAGTTGTAATCTACAACTCATAAGTTGTAGATTACAAAGGCCTCAATGCAACTTCTCTGTCACATTTAAGCATAAAAATCTAATACTAGCAGTTCTGTTCAAAATATTGTGGGAATATTGCCACAGTGTTCCAGGCTGAATTATTTACACTGATAGTCAAATTATAAAATAAAAATTTGGAAGAAACTAAGGATCTCCTTTATAAGTTGACAGGGAATAAGAAAGTATGGGTGCATGACAATAACGAGTCCAAGAGAACGAACTAATAGACTTGGTAGCCAAATAGAGCCATTGAAGTACCTTTATAGTCCCAGAACCATTTTACAATATCACGAAAGATTCTATTAAAAATAAAATTCAAAACAGGAGATAAAGCGATAACAAAAAAAGATAGGGAAAACTCATAGAAAGACAATATATATAACGAAACGTCTGTACAATACATTAGTGAAATTTCCGTGGCGCAGGATATCCAAACTAGAGAAAGAAACTGTCATACACGTCATTTATAAATATGAAATCCTTAGTGATATAAAATGGTATACACCGGAAAACAAATATTGGCACAGGAGGAATTTCTAACTTCTCGTAAGAAAATTTCTGGCTTTAATAAAGAGCAGAGGACTTTTTTGTGAAGTTTACTGAAAGGACAGGGATTGGTACCAAGGTTTCACGAGGATAGTCTAGTTAAAGTACTATAAAAGTAGTAAGACCAACGATATAACAGATAAGTTAGAGAAAAAAACACAAATCTAGCACTGTGTGAAGTATGACTTCTTCGGGAAATCATAGATACAGCACTTGAAGAAACACTACATTAAAAATTATTCTTATTAGATAATTTGATCAACTGGGAAATAATTTTACACAATTTTCACATCCAGAACGACTCTGATCTTACCCGTTTTCCTTGTTTTCGAACCAGAATCGATCTCCATCTCTAATTCTTCTAAACTGGTCTTTGATTATTGTTCTAAACAGTTGTCCAGGTCCCTCACGAGTTGTTTCCATAATACCTCCCACCCATACATCAATTTTATTTATATCGCCATATAGTGTTTTTAATCTCTCTCTTGCCTAAAAAATTTTAATTATGATAAACAAAAAATTTCTACTGCCTAAGAAATTTAAACTAAGATAGACCAAATATTATATAGGGTGTCTTTTGTAAACCGTAAATTAGACTTATCTCTGAAGAAAGCAATCGCATGCAGAAAGACTATTAGCTGGTAATATTATTAACAGTAGTCATAGGAAATACGGATCTTTTTAAAGATCCGGATCAGCGGATCTGCATCGGTTAAAAGACCAGTCAGTAATCCGGTAATTAAAGCGTTAATTGCTAATCTCGTGACAAACCCCGAGACTGGGCGATCTGGCCATAAATAGACAGTTTTTTCCCTATCCCAGCGATCTTAAAGCACAAATATTGAGGTAAAAACGGTATTCTATTTTGGGTTAGTTCACGTTTTTATATTTTTTTTTATTTTTTTATTAGAAAAAGATGTCGCATCCACCTAAAGGTTATTAGTGACGGAACAAAATATAAATAACAAAGTTAAACACCTACAGATTGTACAAAATGTTTATGGATCTGAGATAATTCACTATATTGTCACAGGAACAGTTTTGACCTAGAGCCTGTGGTAGAGCGTCTGGGATCTTGTAGCGCTGTCATATTTACTACAAATGGTTAAAAAGTGTTCGACTGTTAATCGGACGTTACACTGATCACATATAGGTGGATTTTTCTTTGTGAAAAGGTATTAGTGCATTAATCTGGTATGTCCTAGACGTAAACGCGCCACCGCAATTTTTTCTCGTCTATTGCGCGACGATGGAAACCACTGAGACACATTATTTTTGATTTTATTTAGATTGGAATTAGTTTGAGACCACTCATTTCGCCACAAACACAACACTTTATTTTTAAAATAAGCTTTTAAGTCACTGTCAGCTTCTTCATTTCCTGTTATTCCGACGTGTGAGGGAGCCCATAAAAATTGGACGCTTCTTCCATGTTCATGAGCTTGAGAAAGCTGGTATTTTAGCAACTTTTCAAAAGGATGTTTCGGAAAAATGTGTTTTAATGAGTTTAGAGAGCTAAGGGAATCTGTTATGATCAGGGCTTTTGTGAGTGTAAGCTTGTTAAGAAATTTTTGCAGCACGGTATATGGCGTAGAGTTCAGCTGAATATGTGCTACATGCTGGGGGTAAACGGAAAAGAAGATTGTTTTCTGAAGAAACGATTGATGCCTCCACTCCGTCTTCGGATTTGAATTGTACAACTGATTGGTCTTTACGTTTGTCTCCTGTAGACAAATAATATCTGGAGAATATTCAGATAAAAGAAGCTGTAGCATAGGGAGACGATGGAAAAATCCATCAATGTTCCATTGGAGTTAGATGATACTGAACAATTGTCTACAGAAGAGTCACTATCTAAGTCAGAAATCTCTTTCTCTAAATGGTTGTGTAGTTTCTTTTGAAGTTTTGTAAACTTGCTTTTTGTAGATCTATCATTTGCATATTGATAGCTGCTTTGTAAAAGATGGAGTAAACCAGCCATATCAGTTGTAAATTCTTTAACGACGCTAATAGTGTCGGGGGAGCCTTGGACATTATCAATCAGTAAGGACAATTGGTGGTAATTTAAAACGAATGGTGGGGTATGATTATCAATGAAATTTTCAGGAGTTTCCCGTGTAGATGGGACTTTAGATGGGCGCGCGGTTTTTTTGGTTAAAGGGTTTGGGTTTTGCAAACAGATTTTCTGATGAAATTACTGAGTCTGAAGGAGGCGTGTCGATCTCACCAATACTGCGTTTTATGGAAGAACTTGCGTTTTCGCAATTGCTATTAGAGTTTTCACTTAGATGCTGTGGCTTTATTACATTTGGAAGTACTGGAGCAAACTCATTGGTAGTGACAGAAGTCGAGCTTAAAGTTTTATTTGTAAGATTGGTTGAAATGGTTGTTTCAGAAAATTGTGGTGATGTATCAGTTTTATTAGAATTTTCTGCAGTTGTATCTAATGGAAAATTAGCTGATAGATTGGAGGATATTGCTTCCGAAGTTTGTGAAAACGGTATTGCCGCTGAAGGAGGTTGATTGAAAGTGTTGCTATGAGTAGGAGATTAATAGATAACTTGATGACTGCTGGGTGTTTGGTACCTTGTGTAGTATACTTGTTGAAGCTGTTTGACTTGGTACTTCATTGTTTGACTCAATATGAGTTGATTCCGTTACTGAACTGTTATTCCATTAGGATGATATGTGTCCTGTATTTTTGCAAATAAAGCAGGTGAGTGTACCTTGTGACAAAAATATGCGGTAAGGTGTTTGGTCGAAATTTATTAGAATAGAATCTGGACTTGGTGATGTTATAGGGCTTATATAAACTTACCTCCGAAAGCTTAATATGTGACTATATTCGGGAAAAGTCGAGCTAATCTTTAGAAATGTTATTGGGGAAATAAACTTTAAACCGATATTCTGTAATTCTTCAACTAATACTTGATGAGAAATTGATGGGCAGACTCCAGACAAGCTGGAGAGACAAGTCTTCGTGCTGTAACAACTTCGACGAGTACTTCTATAGAGCCATGTTGTGTCATGAAGTTATCTACTACGGTTTTGTTTGCCAAATACATGTAGATTCTATTATGAGATAATCTAGATGAAAAAATAATATTTTTTGGGTTGATGATTGTGCCCAAATTAATGAGATAATCCTGCAGTTTAGCATTATCGATGCAACTAAATACAATTGCTTGGGTCTTACTCGGAAAAGAATGTGAAGCGGCTGATGCATAACTGTTGTCTTAGTGTATATTTATTATTTGACGTTTTCTTTTCACAATAATAAAATAATAATTACGTATAGATGACTTAGGTAGTAGTATCTAGTAGATAAACACTTTAATTTTAAAAAACTATTTAATAAAACCACTTGTTTTTATTAAAAACTAGGAGTACAATATCAGTACCGTTTTTATATTTTGTCTTCTCTACTATGTATTTTCTATTTCTCTTCACCGATGAAAAACGCCGCTCCACAATCTGTCAGATCGCTCCCAAAACTGTGTATGGGGCCAATATTTGGGCCAAGAGCGTAATGATAGGTGCAGTCTGCTACAGCTTATAGTAAAAGGCAAGACTGACTGGGAAACTTAAGGGAATATTTTCAAATACCAGAAGCTACAAACATAATACATGCCGCACAAAACACAAACATATCGTTTGATGGTCGCCAACCTTCGGTAGAAGACAATACATACGAAAGAAAAATTAAAAAAAAAACATAGGGACATACACTAGTAGTGTTTCTATGCCGGTTCTATCCCAACTGTTCATAATTATGATAGATGCGCTAGTTGGCGCTTTAATTTTTAATCCAAATTAATTAATTAATTCTTATATAATTAAAAACTCTGTTATCTAAACTTATGTTTATTTTATGTTTATTTACGGGTATTTTTTCTTCTCTCTCTCTCTTCCTCTTCCTCTACAGCGATCTAAGGTTTTTTTTGTATTTATACTAATCTTCAATTGAAGTAGCGACGCGCACGTCGTTTCTGGCTGCAAATCTAGCGTTAATTCCGCACTCGGTTAATTTTTAGAATAAATAACAGAATAAAAATGACATAAATTAAATAAAAATAGCCGTCTAGTGGATAATCGCTGAACTATGACAGTCCATAATGTAGATTCCAAGAGCGACAACGACGCAGGAGAACACAGACTCATCCTCCGTTCGATAGAAGTCGCGACAAGTAAATTAATTTGGATTAAAAATTTAAATTAAAATAGCGCCATCTAGCGGATACTTATGAACTGTTGGGGTATAACCGTCATAGAAACACTACTTACATTCATATGCTATTCATTGATATTGAAAAAGCATAGTACAGAGTTCTTCGAGAGGCTATGTGGTGGGCGCTTAATAACAAAGAAATACCCATTGAATTTCTGATATTGAGGTTATGCTAAAAAAAACCAAAAAACTTATTATAAAAGCATTTGACTTAAGTAAACTTAAAAAATGGAAATATAGATGAAAAGTTAAGCTGTATAAAAACAGTGAGTAACAAGAACATCCAGAGAAATATAAAGAACTCGATACAAACTAGCGAACAATGTGAAGAATTATGACAGAAAAGATTATGACAGAAAATAAGATTGGCTGGGAATTACGACAGAAAAGAAAATTATGACAAAAAATATGACACCTGCAATATGCACTAAAAAGTAATAGATATAACGGGGACACAAAAGAAAATCCAGATCAAACGGAGATCAAACAGAACAAGTCTGTTGCTAGTGGCATGCGCCTACAGGACTGTGTCTGCGGCAGCCTTTTGGACCATCACTGGGTGTGTTCCGTTGCATGTTTTCACGGTGGAAAGAAAAGAGCTCTATAAGAGAAGAGGCCCAAACCTTACTCTGGCCAAGAGAAGACAGAAAAGGGACAGATAGCAGACAAGCGTTACTAACCTTAAACAGAAAACGTGTCAGGGTTAGTAATGGAGTGTCACGACTCACTAACTCAAGCTTCAAATGGTAATAACATCATTCTGAGGTGGATTAAAATGCAAAACAGAAATAAAGGCAACCGCATTGCTGACCAATTAGCTAGGAAGGCGGCAGGCCTAAAACTCTTAGAACCAGGGGATCTTTTTGGTTGGTCAACTACAATAATCGAGGAAATTGTCAAATGTCACTCCCATACATAAACCGTAAAAAAATGAGAAGAAGGGTAAGGATGTAGACTCGCCAGGGTAACACTAAGTAACCTTGAAAAGACAGCATCAAAGAAGTACTTGGGAATGACCAGGAAAACCTACGTTAGACAGTTTGTTTAACTGGTTATGGTCAACTAAGCAAACACCTCCGCACAATGAGGCTAGTAGACACACCTCTATTCAGGAAGTGTGAACCAGAAGACGAAACTGTAGAGTATGTCCTATGTGATTTTCCGGAGTTATCGTTAATACTAGAGTACGCATTCGGCGAGACCTGCCCACATAAGGTAGATATCCTCTAGTGATTTGTCCACCTTCCTAGAAATAGCAGGATGAGCAATGAGCTAAGGACGACAGCTTCCTGGGAGGATGCACAATGGGTCAATCATGACCCAAGTACTGTGGGACTTAACTCGTCCTCCCTATTCTACAGATACAGATCCTTGAAGACGTATAGCTGAAAAGACCATAACAAGTTAAAATATAGTTTTTGATAATATCTGCCGTGACAGACTAGATTCTTTAAAAAAATTGATCGAATCTAAAAAATTAAATAAGAAAAATTAATGCTCAAATAAAAATAAAACGAATATCATTTAGTACATACCGCAGGTGAAGCAAAAGTAAACTCATCAAATGTTTTGTACGGATCCAGACCAAATGCTCTTCTAGCTGAATTAAAATCAGGTAGACCATGATCTCTACCTCTCTGTATATTAACAGCCATCAGATCCCTTCTGGGGAATTCTAAAGGCCCAAAAACATTTCCTCTTAAATCTTCGACAATAGTATGGTCCTCCTTTTCTGTTAATTGTACAGACATACCCATAAGAATTCTGTCCATGTTAATTAAAGTCTGGTTATCATCATATTTTGTAAGCATAGGATCTTGAGGTCTCCAAAAGATATTACAAGTTCTTATAGCAGCCTGGCTCCAGTTCTTGAATTTAGTCTTACAACCATTTCTAATGTAATCTCTTATATATACCCCTGGAAGTACCTACAATAAAATCTTAATTATAAGTTTAAATATAATAAATTAACAATAACTTTAAAACGAGTAAACATTTTATATAATGGAGTTAACGATATAATATTAAGGTAACTAAGAAGTGAATATAAAAATAGAGGATATCAAATAAATAATTAAAGAAAATGAGGCGAAATGATATAATATAAAAAATGGATGCTAGAACTAACGAAATAACATCACAAGTTGTAGCATTTCAAATCACCCTGTATGTATTAAAACACCGAAATATTTTCTCAATCCTTTTGCGTTATTGGGATTGATAATATAAACATTTCTGGTCTGTATATATTGAATCAGATGCGTATTTATTTGGTATTTCTTTGATCGTTTCCGCTTAATATTGCGCGTCAAATAAACAACCACTTAGATTGGTGAGAAAGTATTGCGGAGAAGAGAATTACATGACTCTGCAATGAATTGCCGAAGTGGCCACTTCGTTGTTTAGTCCGGATTTTCTTTAAATTCTCTATTGTGTTTTCGTATTCGTTATTGGTTTTTTGTTATTGGAAATTAGTTAGTGAGCAGTTAAATGTGTAGTTTAACAGTTAAGTTGGGATTGAAATCTTGAAAGGAAGAGATGCAGCTTGTGTAATTTAAAAAAGCCGGCAAAATTTACATTGTGAAGAGGTGAATTTAAATCAAAGGCAATGTGGCAGTTTTGTTGAATTAATCACCGATTTGTTGTATGTGTTGTGTCCAATGTGGGAGGTTTGTAAAACAGCGTTACAACAATTTAAGAGGTCCACATGGTTTCAAGCAAGAGCTTGAGTGGCCGAGTTTTTGAAGATTGCAACAAGATAATCCGAGGCCCGAATCCAGTACCCAACTTCCAAAGAATCGTCTATTTGTTTTCCCTGGTCATTTCAGACCATTTTGCAACTTGAGTAAGACGCATTTGTGTTTGTTTGCAGTGCTTTAGTCCAATTCTAATCCCAGAAACTTTCTTAAAGGAAATGCATCAGCCAGTAATACAAGGAAAGAAAAGCCTTTCTTTTCATCCAGCAGGAAGATTCTTGTAAACGGCGTCCAAATTTTAAGTGGTTTAGGAACCTTCTTATGTTGTGTTGCCTAGGAAATCTATGTAAATACTTTTTGATTTCATTTCTTTGTAGTTACCCCTTTCCAGTCTCTTTTATTCACTTACTTACGACCCAACTCTCCAACCAAACCAAGAGTAGCTGTTCGCAGAGGTTTCGGTTTGCTTGCTTACCCTATCTCCAGCCAGTAATTTATGTCCCCAGTTTCAACTCCCTATAAGTAATACCCAATGTGGTAGGCAATATAACCGCTACAAAGTTGCAGAGATGTGTGAAAAACTTAAAAGAAAATGCAGGAATAAAAAAAGAACTAAAACAAATTTAAACTAGCATAGAAGTAATGGATAAAAATAGAAGAGAAAATAAGGTTGAATTACAAATGATAATACAATTTGGGATGAAGCGATGCGAAACTTTTTTAAGCAGAAATTAGATATAGGAATAAAACCAAAGCAAGTGCGAAAAATAGGAATACAAAATTATGCTTGTCAGTTGCGATTACAACTAGATAAAAAGTTAGTAATAGAAAACAAAAATAAATAAAAACGAAAGAATAATATATCAATGATAATTTAACGGAGGCATAAATAAGTATTGTTAAGCCAGCCGTTTCTACGCCCTTGATCAAATTTACTAGGCGATTCGCAGAAGATTTACGGCTGTTCTGAGGGCACGAGAGTTCCACGGAACACGGAATTCTAAAATAGTTTTATCGAGAAGTTTTTAATAGTTTTTTTTATGCCACTGTCGAAATACTTAAAGTCTTATTTAGCTTTTGACAGTGACAGTGAGTCTTGTCATTATTAGTTTTTTGCCATAAGAGACGTCATTAGACCTAGAGCTAAGATTCATACTAATACAGGAATTAATATTAAACTCGACAGTCTTCCGGGTTGAACCGCGTCGATTATCATTGCGCCGAGCTTTCGACGTCCTCTTCGATGTTTTATTCAGGGCTTTTAGAGAGGTTTGAGTCTCCCGAGCCCCCAGACACTACTCCACTGATCACTAACCAATGCATTACTGGTTCAACGGGTTCTGGAAGACTGTTGAGTTTAATGTTTATTATTAATTCATGTAATAGTATCGTAGCTCCAGGTTTAATTGTACTAACCGTGGAAACCTATATATATATATATATATATATATATATATATATATATATATATATATATAATTAAAAATATATATCTTATATACCAATGTATGTCCAAATCGGAACGCCGCACTCTGGAAAAACTGGTCTATTTGTGGATCTATACTGGCATCATATTTAGTATAGTTACTCAAAGCTTGGTTTTCATTTAGCAATGTGGGTAACCACTCATACAAGTAAATGCTTTGTTGCGTGGCTACTACCCACTTTCGAGCTTCGTTGAATATTTTTTCGGAAGACCAATCGCTGTGATGATGGTATATGCGCTCCGCCAAATAATTATGCCATCGAAACCACATAATTCCAAAAGTTAGAAGGTACGCGTTTTCGTTTCCTCGGGGATTTCCCAACTCTAAAATAGTTAATGTTATATAATTTGATATTATCCATGTTTTGTTTACTTACTAAAAAACCTGGAAACTTTGGCAGTTTCATGTTGCTGAACATACAAAGCGTGATGAAATGGAGGTGGTGGATTCGCCATAGGTAGTCTATTGGTATTATATTCTGGGAATAATCCATCATGTGAGGAAGCTAAACGTCCCCTAGGATCTACCGTCCCATTCGAGTATGTTCGTAGCTGATCTGACCATTGTTTGGTGATACCATAATGAAGGCCTCCATCTATATATGGTGTAATTTCGTTTAACTAAAAAAATATTACAACGTATACATATATCATCCATTTATATTTTATCTTGTGATTCCCTAGGTTAGTAGTGACAGGTAGATATTCGGCCCAAAAATTCTACGAGTTCTATAATTTTGTTCATATATATTTGACAACGTGACATGAATTGATGTTAAACTAAATTGGGCTCGATGACAAAGAGATGAGAATGATTCGACAACTATATTGGAATTAAAAAGCGAAACTAGGGATCACCAACGACCTGTACACAGAAAAAATAAAAATAAGTAAAGGCGTTAGACAGGGTTGTGTTCTCTCCCCACGACTGTTCAACATTTATGTAGAAAAAAAATTTCAGTTTGCACAACAGAAAGAAAAAGGCATCAACATTAATGGTCTTACTATTAATATTTTGATGATACGGCCATAATAGCGGACAATATAGAGGAAGAATATCATAAATGGAGTGAGAGAGGAGTACGACTTTAACATCAACACAGCAAAAACCAGGTATAATATAGTAATCCAGACAAACCCATATAGAAACTCAGTTGAATATAAATAATAGAGATATTGAATAGGTTGAAAGATTTAAATACTTCGGAGATACATTAAATATCAAGTGGAACTGTGACCTGAAAGTGAAGATAAGAGTAGCAATGGCTAGAAAGGCCTTCGCTAAATTTGATAAATACCTCCTTTGGAGTACATTTTGTTTAATCCTTAGAATCTCGGCCTTGAAATGCTACATATGGCCAATCCTTGTATACGGAAGTGAGACCTTGCAACTTAAAACGAAATCTCTTAATCATGTGGAGGCTTTCGAAATGTGGTGCCTCAGAAGGTTGGTTAGAACTCCATGGTGGACCATGTACCAAATTATGAGGTCCTAAGAAGAGCTAATGTGTAAAGAGAATTGTTATTTGTTATTAAATTGTTATTCAAGAGCTACTAATCCGTTGTTTATAAACCTGAATGAGTATTTCGATTTATCGAGCTACAATGAAGAAAGCTTGGAATATATGGTATTAAACCAGAAAATTGGGCTCTATTTTGCTCTAATTGGGCAATATTTAAAATGAAATCTCTTAATCATGTGGAGGCTTTCGAAATGTGGTGCCTCAGAAGGTTGGTTAGAACTCTATGGGTGGACCATGTAGCAAATTATGAGGTCCTAAGTAGAGCTAATGTGCAAAGAGAATTGTTATTTGTTATTGAATTGTTATTCAACAGCTACTAATATGTTGTTTATAAACCTGAATAAGTATTTCGATTTATCGAGCTACAATGAAGAAAGCTTGGAATATATGGTATTAAACCAGTAGAATACTGCATCGAAAGTATTTTTTCGCTGAAAAAACTTGCGCTGTCTTTATTAGATTATGCAAAATAAGTAACTATTATGGTACTTACCTGTTGTCGTGGATTGTTAGGGCTGTATCCAGTCCTCATGTCGTATCTTGTTCTTAACAGAGGTAGTTTTGAATGTTTTGGATGATCTAATTTATATGTGTGATTTTCTGGGATGTCTATATTAAAATATTCAGGTGGACATGCAGGCCTCTGAGCATCTAAAATCTCTTCGACTACTTGCTGACCTTTAAAAAGTGAAATCGTGAAATCGCTCATATTTTCAAACTAGGGTATACAGAATATTGAAGATGCGGTTTTAAGGAGTTCACAAATAGAGGCGTAACGTCAAAAAATAAATAACAGATTCAATAAAACTTAATAAAAAGATCAAATCTCAAAGAAAGGTAATTAATCTTGTAAATCTATATATAGTATATATATATATATATATATATATATATATATATATATATATATATATATATTATATATACAGGGTAAGTCATAACTATTGGGACATAGACTAAGGACAGGTTATTTGGACCAAAATATGGCTATTGGGCCAAATATGCCTTAATCCTTAATAAAATGTTGCTGAGAAAAAAGATACAGGGTGTTAAAGTTAATTTTTGTTTTTCGTTTTTTGCTAATAGTTTTCCTGTATATTTATAAATTGCTATCAAAATTGGCACAGAGGCATAATCTTAGACAAGAAATAGTATTTTATTTACAATTCCGCTATCAAATACCAAACTAATAAACAAAGTTGCAACTAACGTAAGGTTTCCGTTTTGACGATAAATAAAAACTAAACACACTTTAACTTAAAAGAACTCACAAAAACTCAAACCAAATGTTCTACATGGTCTCCTCCGATTTCTATGCCTTTTTTAATTCTTTTTATAAAGGATTTTCGGACGTTAAAAAAAATATTATTCTGTCCCCTTATAAGATTAGCTGCATTTTGAATGTATCTCCAAAGTTCGTCTCGTGTATTAATTTCATTGGTAAAAACTAAGGACTTCATATGTCCCCAAAAATAAAAATTTAGCGGGTTGTACTCAGGACTTCTTGGTGGCCATTGAAAATTGAAAATCACTGCCTCTACCAATCCATCGTTGAGGAAATACGTCATTAAGATGATTTCTAACAGCTAATGAAAAATGAGGTGGCGCTCCATCCTGCATAAACCACATTTTTCTTCTTACATCCAGTGACAGATCATCTAAAATATCACTAAGAGTATTTTCCGAAAAGAATAAATAAGAATCTCCATTTAAATTCGGAGGAAGAACATAAGGCCCTAGTAGTTGGTCGCCTATAATGCCACACCAAATATTCAATTTAAACTCATGCTGAAAATGTCTAGCTTTAATAGCATGCGGGTTTTCTTCTTCCCAATAATGACTATTTCGCCAATTAAAAACCCCTCGTCTGGTAAAAGTTGCTTCGTCGGTGAACATAATATTCTTAATAAAGTGTCTGTCATTGCGATGTTTATTCAGAATACGTTGGCAAAACTGTAACCGTCGTGGAAGATCTGTTGGAAGTAAATTTTGAACAGGAGTGAAGTGATAAGGATGGAGGTTCTCTTTTTTTAGAATTCCAACAATGGATTCAATCCTGTTGCTGCTGATAGATGTCGTGAACTTATTTCAGGATTTTCATCTACTCGAACCAAAAGTTCATCTTCTTGATTAGGTGTGATTTGTTTCGGTCAACCACCCCGATTTTTAGTGTGAAATGACCCAGTTTCACCTAAACTACGATATAATCTTGCAAAAGTTTTGTGATTTGGTTGCCTTCTGTTTGCGTATAACATTCCATACCTTCTGGCTGCCGAGCGACCGCAAAAATTTTCTTGTGCGTATACGCAAATCATATCTCGCATTTCTTCATTAGTAAAATTATTGTGACGAGGCATTTCAATCAAAAAAAGTAATGATTACTTTTAAAAGGTCCTATTGAGTTACGGTCCTTTTCATTAACCTTTAAAAAATTACGTGCAACTAAATATATGGCTTATATATGAATTAACAAGTACAAAAAATGTCTATAACCTCTATAAATATGATATTACAATAAATGTTCAAAATGACCCCCATTTTCTTAAATACACATTCGGTATCATTTTAATAAGGAAAACCGAATGCGCTGAAAAATCATATTTTTCTGACGAAATTGATTTGCAGCTTCAATTATTTTAACCCTCAATTGTTGTTCGTCCTCTATTGTTACAGAATACACTTTCTCTTTCATAAACCCCCAAAAGTCCATGAGGTTAAGACCTGGACTTCTGGGTGGCCAAGAAATAGATGCGCCACGACCCCTTCCAATCCACCGACCAGGATACTGCCTGCAAAGGTATTCCCGAACTTCATTACTGAATGCGGTGGAGCGCCATCTTGTAGAAACAACATATTTTGCCTTATTGCAATATTCACTTCTTCCAAATACTCTTGTGAATCGTTTGCCAAGAACTGCAAATAATTTTCACCATTTAAATTGTTGGGAAGAAATACTGGGCCTATTAGATTGTTATCCACAATTCCTGCCCAAACATTAACTTTGAGAGTCCTTTGGTGATGAGTCGTTTTTTTGGCGTGAGGATTTTCGTCGGCCCAAATGTGCTCGTTATGATGGTTTGTTATTCCATTTCTACTGAAGGTCTCGTCGGTAAACAAAATATTTCTAATAAAATTAACATTTCGAGTGTTTTCCATTAACAACCAATCGCAAAATCCAATCCTTTTAGGATAATCTTCAACCAATAACTCTTGAACCGTTGTTGAGTGATAGGGTTTAAGCAGCTGATCCTTCAAACGCCTCCAGAACCTTACGTGAGGAACATTTAGTTGAGCAGCTATTACCCTTGTACTTGTTCCAGGGACTTCTTCAATGATTTCTAAAATGTCTTCATCAGGTGCATCCATTATTGGACGACCACTATTGCCAGCAATTTGCGGTTGGAATATACCCGTTTCTCGTAAACGACGATCAATGGTCAGAAATACCAACTAGGAAAAAACTAGTTTTTCGAAAAAGTGATGAGGCAAAAAAGTTTTAAAAATAATGTGTTAAACTAATGATGCTACAAAATTCATTTGATTTGAACGTACTCAAAAGTTTGGGGGGATTTAGGGCTGCACACCCCCCTTAAAATTTTTCTGTGTGCTTAGATTTTTTTGTTTCCTGTGTATGAAAAATGCTTTTAGAACAAGAAAGTAACGTGTCCATTTTTATTACAAAATGTCAAGTAGTTTAGGAGATAATGCAAAAAAACAATTTTTATTTTGTAACTTCAAGGGGCTGTAACTTTTTTTATGTACACTTTTGTACTAAGGTAAGTTGGATTCAATCAATTTATTTTTGTCCCCGGAATGCGTGATTTAATTTATGACATACTTTTTTGAAACACCCTGTATATATACGCCTTCTCGAAGAAGCTGAAGCTGTTTTCACTTAAAGATCCTTTTTGTGTAGAGGATCATCCCACTCTGGGTTTGGTTTCTACAGTTTCTGGTGTGACTTCGCTGTTTCCACTACTTTTCTCCATTCTTCTCTCTCTTTGATTTCCATACTCCTTAAGTCTTCTTCCACTTGTTGTCTCCATCTCAGTTTAGATCTGCTACTGGTTTTTTTACCTGGTAGTATCCATTCCGTTATACTTCTTAACGTATTGTTCTTCTCTCTTCGCATTATGTGTCCATACTATCTAATTATTTGTGCATTTATTGCTCTATGTTCTTGTGACCCATTCATTCTTGTACTTCGTGATTCATCCATTGTATTGCATCCTCTTCGTTTTCCCTCTTTGGTCCCAGTATTTTTCTGATAATCTTCCTCTCAAAACCTTCCAATTGCTCTTCTTCTCTTGCTGTTAATGTAAATGTTTCTGCAGCATATACTACTATTGGTCTTATGATCGTTTTGTTCATTTTCATTTTTGTGTTTCGGCTCATCCTTTTATCTCTTAATATTTTTTGATTTCTATAAAACGCTATATTTCTCGCTTGAATTCTTCTTTCCATATCTACACTTTAATTTGTTCTGTTGACTAGTACTCCCAAATATTTGAATGTTTCAACCTCTTCGAAACTGTGTGCATCTATTGCCATTTCTGTCATTTGTGTCTTCTTTTTTGTGCTTACGTTCATGTATTTTTTTATTTCCATTTATTTCCAGTCCTCTCAGTTTCTCTTCGTTTTCTATTTCTTGAAAGGTTTTCTTTAATGCCCTTTTATCTGTTGCTTCTACGGTTATATCGTCCGCAGATCCTATTATTCGTACTGCATTCTTGTTTACAGTCCTTGCGTTTGACAGCTTTTTTATTATCTTGTCTAGTGATAGAATAAATAGTACCGTTGAGAGCGCATCTTCTTGTCTAACTATCTATAATAATGAAGGAATATAATAACATTTGTAGTAAATGACTGATCAGTATAATAGTTCTTGCTAAAATAAATAGAAAATAATTACAGCTAGTAATATCTACCACATGTATACATAAAATAATTAAAAATCATAAAAATTCTCTAGTGGTAAGGTCATAGGACATAAAGAGCTCAATATGTTGCTTACCAAAGAATACTAGTAAGGCATTCTTTCCAACGTTTGAAGTCAGTCCAATAGGTCCACTGAGTAACTGATCACTCAGCACCAAAGGATTAGGTCTGTCAGATCCTGATGGTAAGTAAGTACCATCGGCATAAGCAGCTGGCCATCTCCTTAATAAAGGTCTGTCTGAAAAATTACAAAAAAAAATATTTTGATGTTGCTCGTTATGTTTATATTTATAAAATTATACTAAGATAATATTAATTTCTAGATACACGTCACTATCATAAAAGTTCTATACTAAATCAAATCTCATCTTTTTAGCAACAATTGACAAACGCTCATTCCATCAAAACACCAAAGAAATCCGCAAATTCGGGAATCCTTTGGACAACAGATAAAATATAATTATAAGCTAGACATTATTTGCCTACTTAAATATACACAAAGGCTTATGCCTGACCCAACAATCGCCAATGAAATTGATGATCGTCTTGATAAAGGAAATGGCACCATAAATATCCTAGATGTGAAAGCTGGAGGGGAGCATTTCATGATCTTATCGCTTATGGGTATAAGTATATATCAATATACAGGGTTACGCAATTAACTGTTACCAACTTCACATCGATATATCTGGCAAATCGATAATGACAGCTACGTCAAAGTTGGCCTGATAATACTTCAGTATGTTTATAAGCCGTCAAAAGCATTTGTATTTAAGGTTTATACATACAACAAAAGTTATTTGCAATGGAATTCAAACGTAATAATGTGATTGCGTTATTTTTGACTGGAAAATCACAACCAGCTATTGTTCGTCAGCTCAAACACCTCAAAGTGAATAAAATGTTTGTGTATCGCACCATAACTCGTTATAATGATACTGGTAGCGTTGCCAAACGTTATGGTGGTGGACGAAAAAAAACAGCAACATCACCTGAAATGGTTCGGAAAGTGAAGGCTCGACTTGAGCGAAATCCACGTCGTAGTGGTAATCAAATGGCCAAAGAACTGAAAATATCCCAGCGAAGCATGCAACGAATATTGAAAAAGGAGCTCAAGGTCCCATCCCCAACTTTCCTTCAGAAACCCCCAAGGAAATGTGAAATTGTTTTTTCAGATTTATGAGCCTGAACTTTTCAATATAAACATTAATCCGATCAGGCTGTTCAATAAGGACGAAACTCGAATCACACTGGTGTAGCATAAGTCTGCATAAGTTTTGTCGGTGAACAAAACGATTTTTCGATTTTGTTTTATTGGGAGATGAAGCAACGTTTCACAAAAACAGATGTGTCAATCGACATCATCCTCGCTATTACTCCTCAACAAATCCGTACCTACCATATAATAAGTATCAAACTAGGTGGCCCTTAAACGCTTGGGGTGATATATTATATAATTATGTAATATGCTCTTTCTTCTTTGAGTAAACAAAAAATAAGGTGGTTTTTTTTAGACTTTTTAATAAATCATTTACTCATTTTACTTGAAAACGTGCCACTCGACATTCGTCAATAATTATGGTACAGATGGACACAAATAGGTCATTCTATCAGGTATATCGAGGAATGACTATTGAGTTCAGTTGTCTGAAAGTGAGCAAAGCGTAAACATTTAGCATTAGACACAAATTTTAGTTGGTTTGCAACGTTGCCAGATAACTTTGTAATTCGTGAAATATTTTTTTATAGAGTTTTGATATCAAAAACTAGTTTTTAATAAAAAATAATTTTTTATTAAAATGAATAACGTAAGTGCCGTAAAAATTAGATTTTGAGTGCACAGACTCGTAAAATCATTACTCTGTTTTAAAATTTACGCAACAGGAAGCAGAAAGAAATGCACTTCTTATTGAGTTATTCAAAGTACAAGAACGGGTAGCTGCTTTGACCTGTAAATTAATGGTGTATTTTTATTTTAAAAAATATGTTATTGTTTGCAATCTTAAATATATAAAGATATGAAATAATCGAATAAGAGAAAAAAGTTTGTATAGTATTAAATGTTTATAGGTGTCAGTTTATGCAGCGTCAAAAAAATCGAAGGAGGTCGTGAGGTTGAAAATGGAGAATTCCTTGGATTCTCCACACCTAATAAACGACAAAAAAAGTCCTCAAAAATACAGCTAGATGCATGTAATCAAGGTATCTTACAAATTAATCAAGGTATCTTACAAATTCAAGTTCATGTAACAAGTTCTCAGAATTAAGAAAATTCATCAGAAACTTGTAAACGAAGTGAATTATGCAGGAAGTAGAAGGGAATTTCATAAAGTTGGGTTTAGCTGAAAAGGCTGCAACACCTGAGGAACATTAAGGAAGCTAGTGAAGCAAATAAGTTTATAGTGTTTACTGACGAGTCTTATTTATTAACGACTCATATCTCCAAAAACAATTGGTGGACAACAGTAATACTGGACTTAAACAACCCGTGTCAAAAGGACAACTTTAATTATTGTTCGGACAGGAAATGAAAAAGGTTTTGTTACTGGATCTTATTTGAGCTGGAAGTCGACTTCAAAATCTGCAGACTATCATATTGACATGAACTTTATAAATAAAAAAAATGGTTGGAAGAACAACTTTTAAGTAACTTGTCTCCAAACAGTTTAATAGTGTTGGATAATATATATATATATATATATATATATATATATATATATATATATATCATAATACACAGCCAAATAAATGTCCCACATCCTCATCAAAGAAGTGTGTTATGCAGAAATGGCTTCGAGATAAAAATTTCCTATACTGCTTCTATATTGAAGTCTGATCGGTATAACATAATAAAATTGCCTAAACATCGTTATTTAAAATATGCAATCGATAAAATTATACGAGCACAAGGACATGATGTATTTAGACTCCCAGCATACTATCTCGATTTGAACCCTATTGAATTTGTTTGGTCAGCTTCGAAATCCTATGTGGGAGCCGGAAATGTGGACTTTAGATTTATGTCAATACAGCAGCTATCTGACGAATTTTTTCAAACATTTCCTGTGGAAGAATGGAAAAAAATAACTGAAAAAGTCATCGCAACTGAACGTGAGTTAGTGACAAAAGAGCTGTTAATTGATGTAGTCGTGGATAATATGGTTATCAATATAGACGAATATTCAGACAGCGAAGATTTTTAATCAAGCAGATACAAGCGGATAAGCGAATATACAAACGCACTGTACGTGAAATCAAATCTTAACTGTCTTTTCTTTTTATTCCGATTTACTCTTAATGAGGCTTTATACTGGAACCAGAAAGCAGTAGTAAAGGTGAACGATATATAAACAAATAATATACCGATTGCGAGAGGGGTCAGGCAAGGCTGCGTCTTGTCTCCGATGCTTTTCCACGTGTACTCACAGGTCATATTCAGAAAAGCCTTATGGGAAAGAAAAGAGGGAATAAGAATTGGTGGAGAAATCGTAAACACCATGAGATTTGCAGATGGCACGGTAATTATGGCTGAGAGTATAGAAGAACTAGATGCAATAAATAGTGAATGCATTCAAATGGGTCAAGTCCAAATCCAAAGTCCATCAACAAAGATAAGACCAAATTATGATAGTATCAAGGAGTCCAATAAATAATGAACACCTAACTCTTGGTGGACAGCAAATAGAGAGAGTGACAAAATATAAATATCTGGGAGCTTACATCAACACATAATGAGATCCAGACCAAGAGATCAGGGTACGAATAGAAATGGCAAGGGCAGCGTTCTTAAAATTCAAGCAATTGTTCTGTGACAAAAATCTGAATACTGCGCTGAGACTGAGGTTTGTTGAATGTTACGTATGGTCCCAACTATTTTTCGGGGTAGAAACATGGACGTTAAAAGCGCAAATAGTTAAGAAGCTTGAAGCCTTTGAACTTTGGATATACCGGAGAATGTTGAGAATTCCATGGACTGCCAGAGTCACCAATGAGGAAGTGCTGAGAAGGATGGGTCGAGACAAAAAGTTGTTGAGAACAATAAAAGTACGCAAGACCGCATACCTTGGACACATACTGAGGAATGATAAATTTAGTCTTCTGCAGGTCATCATGCAGGGTATAGTCGTTCGCAAAAAGGGAATAGGTAGAAAGAGGAAGTCATGGCTGCGAAATATTCGAGACTGGACAAACATGACTGTAGACGAATTATTCCACGTTGCAAAAGACAGAAAAACTTTTAGAAATGTGGTCGCCAACCTCCGTTAATGGGGACGGCATAGGAAGAAGAAGAAGACTCTTTATGAGTACGAGAAACCAATTCGCTAAGGATTGTTGAGGAGATATGGTGTAGAATGCAATTTTAGATTCCCCATGTCTCTAATAACATCTTTATCAACGTCTGTTTTGCCTTGCAATTTTTAGAAGGCACAGATTAAAGCAGAACTCTGAACTTGGTTTCGAAAATTAGTTTACGGATTTATTTATCAGATGTTGCTATTGCGTCTAGATCGAAGCCATTTTATAGTTGCTTTTAATATTACAGAAAAGATTATTTTCACGTTAAGAGCGGTTGTGAATAGCCCCCCCGAAGATCCCTTTTAGGGTGAAATACGTATAAGCGGATACACAAACGCACTGTACGTGAAATCAAATCTTAACTGTCTTTTCTATTTGTAATCAAATTCTGACAGCGAAAACAGCGATTTTGATTATATTTGAATAAAATCTGGTAAGTATATTTTTGTAAGCTTTTAGCACTACCGTTGAAAAGAATTTATTTTACCTAAATAACTTATTATTTGGTTTCTAATTTAATAGACTTTGGTTCATTTTAGCAGTTATGGCGAATACTTCACCTAATATCATATTAAATTTATTAATTACCTAATTTTACATTTCAAAAACAAATCTCCAAAATAATAATCGATTAGGCAACGCCGCATAAATGAGTCTCTCTATCGCTTCTCCTGTTCACGGTTTCAGATAAAGATATTCTACTGTATTTAATGCATAATAAGTCATAATGCACTTATCTAAATTATATTAAATGAACAATTTCCTAACAAATGGATGGGAAGAGAAGAACCAATTCATTGGCCAGCTAGATCACCAGAAATAAGTAAAGTCGATGTTAAACAAAAAATAAAAAAAGTTTGCATTTATTACTCTAAAAGAACCGACTCAGGACATCAATATGAAAGAGTGACCAAGTTATCGGTGAACAAGTGACAAGTCAGATCAAGAAATCGAAGAGTTTTATATTAAAGTAGATGAAATAATGCTATTGACGGAATAATGAAGTTAAAGAAGTATATAAAATCCATAAAAAGCTACGATGATGATGCATACATTTATAGCGGGAACCGGGAACTAATCCAATTGTAATGGACTTTAGACTCAAAAGGTTTCTGGAAGTCGAAAGAAAAAAAGTGACAAGAAAAATAGACATTGCATAACTAGAGAAATTTCCAAAGGAAGAAAAGTTTCAAAGTCGAGAAAGAAATAGAAGAGAAAGCTAATTGAACAGTACGAAATAAAGACAGTGAAGGACGGTTGAATACGTTAAAAATAAAAACAACCAAGATCCAAGATGACATCACATTTACGAAAAAGGACACGAAGAGCATAAGCACAAGCATATATATTATTAATATTATTTATTTGCCAACTTTATTACATAACAAAATATTTATATTTCGGAACTTTTTATTTCTGGTTTTTTTCAATTTCAATTAAAAATATTAATAATATTGTTTTTACAAGTAAAACATCCTTAAATAGAATAATAAAAGATTTGGTCTTTAAATTAAAAAAAATTATCATCGAAGAGCTTTAATTGAAAGAACTCAAATCGCAGCACAACGAGCGTGTTTCTTAGGTAAATACATGAAAAAAGAAAATAGTACATATCCACGAGAAGTTGTATTTTTAGACGAAACGTGGATTTTTTCCAGAGGAAATAAAATTATTCCTTGGCAGGATGACAACAGCAGAAGAGTACGTAAACCAGGTGGTTATGATAAAAAAAGATTTATTAAAAAAAGTTCATGCCGGTTCAGTAAAAGGTTTTATTTAAGACACCAATTTGTTATTTTGTTTCAAATCCTTGACCTAAATCATTAAAATCAGACATTATAGATTGGTTGAAGAAGTACAATGTTAATTTTAAACATAAGTTAAAACCAGAATTGATACAATTGGCCAAGATACATCAACAAGAAAATATATATATTGTAGATGAATTGATACGTGAACATGGACACGAAGTACTTAAATTGGCACCATATCCCCCAGATTTTAACCCTCCGTTAGACACGTGGTCTACAATCGTAGACCTCCTCTTTTTAAACACTTGTATATCTCTGTCATTTTCTCTTACATGCGCGTGCATCTCAGTAGCTGTTGCTAACGAGCGTCTTATTCTAATTTATGGTTTTATTTGTGTTCAGCACTTCAGTTGAGTATTTTGTTAAACATAGAACAGTACCGGTCTAAGATTGTAGACCACGTGTGCACTGACGTTACAACATCTGTCTACATTGCAGATATTTGATTCTACTGTTTTCAAAATTCAAGGTAACTTTTATTTATTACAATTTGGTACACTTGTAGTTACTGTGATATATTTTAGATAATACTATGTCTGATAATAAAAGAAGACGGATTTAACGAAGCAACGACCCGGAAGTTTGGTCTCGATGGTTTGAGGAGATATCAAGTGGGGAAGAAGAAGACTGTGATGACGAGTTCGAAGATGATCTCGATGTGAAGGTGAATTTTGCTGAAAGAAGTGATCACGAAACAGACTCTGAATTAGAAACATCGGAGCAAGAGGAATTGGCCAAAGATGAAGGAACGTCAGACGACTCTGATAAAGCACGCCCTTTAAATTTTTACATAGGAAAAGCCAAGGTGACTAAATGGAAAAAGAATAGATAAAATTTACAAGTTCGTATCCGTTCTCAGAATCTCATCAAACTTATGCCTGATACAAAAGGAAACGCACGCACTGTTGAAACTGAAATTGATTGCCTGAAGTTATTTTTGAATGAAACAGTTATTAGAGTAATAACTGTCTCGACAAATATTTTGATTGAAAAGATACGGAGCAATTACCAAAGAAATCAAGATTGTAGACAAACTAATGAAACTGAAATTCGTGCATGTATTGGGATATTGTTCTTGATTGGTATTCTTAGAAGTTCCAGAAAAACTTTACATAAAATATGGGATAATTCTCAAGGATTCGGAGTTGAGTCATGCTACCACGAAGCTAGCCAAATATGACATTACAACATTTGCTCTGGTAGACGCAAAAACGTTTTACACATTCAATTTGGAAGCTTACGTGGGCACTCAGCCAGAAGGTCCATACAAATTTGTAAATACCAGTAACGAAATAACTCTTCGGTTGGTAGAGCCCATCGCAGGTACCAGTCGTAATATTACGGCAGACAATTGGTTTAGCAGTTTATCATTGGTCAACAGTTTACTGAAGAAAAAACTTACATATTTGGGTACTGTAAGAAAAAACAGACTAGAGGTTCCTCAGGAGTTTCTGCCCCAGAAAAATCGAGAATTTAAGTCGTCTCTTTTTGGTTTCCAAGCTGATTGTACTATGGTGCCATATGTCCCAAAGAAAAGTAAGTCGGTGTTATTGATATCCACCATGCACAAGGATGATGCTCTAGATGAAGATACTGGAGATGATAGAAAGCCAGTAATGATCACTGATTATAACAACACCAAAATCGGCGAGGATATGGTAGATAAATTGTGTCAGAATTATAACCTCGCAAGAAATACACGCCGTTGGCCAATGATTGTGTTTTACAATTTACTGAATATTTCTGTCATAACCGCCCTCTGCGTGTATAAGGCTAGTCATCCCAAACAGAAAATAAAACGCAGTGACTTTCTTGAAAAGTGTGCTTGGGAATTAATCCGACCACAAATTGAAGTTAGATCAACAATTCCTCGGTTGCCGAGAGAAATAAGGAAGCGAGCTCAATCTCTGCTGGGCATAGAAAATAATCCCCCTCAACCCCCTGTGCGACCACAGAATTATGTCGGGCGTTGCCATGTGTGTTCGAAATTTTAACAAATCTTCTAGAAAGTCTTGTCTAAAGTGCGGAGCGTTTGCATGCAAAAACCACATGAAAGAAATCTGCAATGATTGTTTTACTGACTAAAAATGTGATGTTTTCTGTACTCTCTAAGTCATACAATTTTTTAACAGTATATTGTACTTTTATTTATGTGATTTTGGGTGATTTTGTTCTAAGTATTGTTAGGTACAACAATTCTTCTTTTGTCAAATTTACACTAAAGTTCTTATTAAGGCAAAATAATTTTAATGGTTAATAAAAATTTTAAACTTTTTATTGTCTAATAACGAAATAAGTAAATCTTTTGTTATAAAAACTGGTCAGTATTATTAACAATAATTTAACAAATATACCTAATGCAGTATTATTAATGAAACTATGAAACTTTTATGTTTAATAATATAAATAAAATGGTCTATGATCGTAGACCTCGTAACCAACCGTGTGTCAGTTTACCACGTGCCTAACGGAGGGTTAATGCTATCCAATTAGTATGGGCAGATTACAAGACTTAGGTACTGTAATACATATATGTAATGGCAGAGATTGATTTAGAGATAAATATGTTTTAAGTATGTCGAAGGAAGCAAATCAAAAGTGTAACTATATCTCCTGGGCAAAGTGTGTAGAACATACTAACAAATTAATTGAACAGTGGTTTATTAGAGAAGAAAATATACAGTGTGTAAAAGCCAATTGGAATAAATTCATTATTTAGGTTACTGTACATATTTATAAAAAATCCCGAAACACGTCAAATTTAAATTATAACTTGACATTCTTTAACTTGAAAATGCAACCCCTACCTTCAACCCCCTTAGAATGACAGGTACAACCCCCAATTTTTAAAATAGGAAGTATAGGCTTGTGATATATCGTTTGAAAGGTCTTTTCATTCTCCATTCAAAAATGTTGTCGCTTTCAAGTTTATTAAGATTAATTAAGATAAAATAAATTAAAATCATGTGGTTACCGAAATTCGCTACAATACAATCAAACTAAAATGTAATGCAAAACGTAATAAAATGTAGAACAGGAAAAAGAACTATGAATGTTAATGAAGTAGATGTTCAAAATGTTCACCGCGAACGTCTTGGCAACATCCTAATCTCAAATAAAACTGTCTTCTAACATTATTTAACATAACAGGCGTGATCGACCTAATCGCAAGCGTTATTCGTTCTTTTAAGTCATTTAAATCAGAAGGTTTAGTTTTGTACACATGGCTCTTTACATATCCCCATAAAAAGAAATCTAATAATGTAAGATCAGGTGATCGCGCTGGCCATTCAATCGATCCTCGCCTCCCTATCCACCGATTGGGAAATATTGTATCGAGATACTGCCGGGCATTAAGTTGGTAATGTGGTGGTGCTCCATCCTGCTGAAACCATATCGTATTCGCTGGAACTTGAGGGTTTCCTGGATCAGGATATAAATTTGCCAACGTTGGAATGACATCATTTTGAAGTAGTGCCAAATAATTGCTGCCATTCAAGTTGCCCTCAATGAAAAAGGGACCAATGATATTGTTTCCTACAATCCCTGCCCAAACCTTTTGAGGGTATTGAGTGTGTTCTTCTCTCATCTAGTGAGGATTTTCCGTGGCCCAGTATCGGCAATTTTGCCGATTAGCATGACCGTTAAGTGAAAAAGTACACTCATCAGAAAACATAACGTCTTCTAATTGGATAATATTGTTATCCAACATGTCCATCATTTGCTTACAAAAAAAAGTTCTCCTATCAAAATCGTCTTCCATGAGCTCCTGAGTAGGTATCATCTTATAGGGATGCAATTTATTTTCTTTTAATATGTTTACTATCAATGTATGGCTAGCATTGAATGTAGTGGATGCCTGTCTACTCGATGTATGTGGATTTTCCTGAAACTCAAGCAACACATCTAATTTGAGTTCATCACTCAGTGCATTGGTAGCTGCTTTTTTTATCTGCGTTACATGACCAACTCGCGAAACTGCTTTTCTATTTTACTTATTGTTCCTTGGGATATAGGCGGTAAATTAGGAAATTTTTCATGAAATAGGCGAGTTACTTCCTGTTGTGTTCGGGTGTTATCTCCGTAACCAATCATTTGTAAAACTGTTATTTTATGCATTTCCGTTAATCTAACCATTTTTCAGAATTGAATTGAACGAACTTTTTACTTAAATTAAAATACTGACAACTTAAATAAAACAATTTACTAATGCGTGTTAAAATAACGTTGCCACGGAAATTCTTTAAAGTTTTTTAATGGTTACCATCTAAAAACCACATTGCTATGGTTTTTGTTCACTTTCTCATTATCAAGACCTAAACGGGAAATAAGTTTTGAGTATATTTTAGCGAATTTCGGTAACCACATGATTTTAATTTATTTTATCTTAATTAATCTTAATAAACTTGAAAGCGACAACATTTTTGAATGGAGAATGAAAAGACCTTTCAAACGATATATCACAAGCCTATACTTTCTATTTTAAAAATTGGGGGTTGTACCTATCATTCTAAGGGGGTTGAAGGTAGGGGTTGCATTTTCACGTTAAAGAATGTCAAGTTATAATTTCAATTTGACGTGTTTCGGGATTTTTTTATAAATATGTACAGTAACCTAAATAATGAATTTATTCCATTTGGCTTTTACACACTATATGTAATATTAATATCGAACCTGTAATAATTAACATTGGAGATGGATAACAGACTCTAAAGGTGATGAAAATGAAATATGAGAAATGAAAAATATAAGTTCAAAATCTTGCAACAATATTATTTGAGCTAAATAATGTTTCATTCTTTAAATTATTTAACTGTTACGTATTACATCAACATACTGTAAATATTATTGTATATTTAAATATATTGTTTTATACATTGTTTATTTATTTATTAGTCACTATTGATATTAAAATAATTTATTAAGTTACTATAAATGTAGCTGTAATTTTGTATCAGAATTTTAAAGCAAAACCAACATTTTATTTTCCATTTATTTGATCAAATCAAATTTTATAATATAATCCGTAATCGGAGCAGTGTAATTTGCAGAAAAACAGCAAATGACAGATAATAGATGGACAAAGCGGATACTGGAATGGAGACCAAGAGATAATGCCTACCGAAGCAGAGGTCGTCCACCAACACGTTGGACTGACGATCTAAAACGTTGTCATAGGAATTGGATGCAAGAGGCACAAGACCGAAATAGATGGAAAATTATGAGGGAGATCTATGTCCAGCAGTGGATAAGCGAAGATTGAATGATGAATCGGAGCAGTAGCCACTTTCTGTTACTTGTTGTTTCCGACTTATTTCGTATGATTTAAATTATGATGACGCACGGATAAAGAACCAAGGACTCAACTGTACGTAGGTTTTACAGACTATCGAAAGGCGTTTGATTGCGTTAACCATCAAAAAATCATCGACGTTTTAAGATCAACCGGAATTGACGAACAAGCTTTATGCGTTGTGACAGAAATCTAGTGGCATCTAATGGCAACAGTCCAAATAGAACAAACATTAAACATTATCGGAAGATTGACGGATTGGACGATAAGTGAGACAAGGCTTTTATTTCCCCACTCCTGTTGAATTTTTACTCGGAATCTATATTTAAAGAAGTAATGGACAAGACTCAAGGCCAGGGATCAAGATCAACGGAATTACGACAAACAACATCAGGTACACGGACTGAATTTATTATGTATTGTAGTGCCATTGCTACAAAACATAATAAATTCCGTAAACTCAGCTGATGCTGAACTAAAGGCTCCCAGTGTGGCCACAGGTAGCGGATAGTGGACGGCCTTCAGGTATAAAGGTTCAAGACTAACAGCGGCGATACCAGAGAATGTAGTGGGTATACTTAAGTATGCCTTAAAAATGCTAAAAAGCGTCGTGACATCACTAGTTTTGCTGCCATTAAATAAACATAACCTAAATCGACCTGTCATTAAGCAGCAGTAATGGAATTACTGGAATAGAGCTGTGATAAACTAAAATTCCCGTAAGCTTAATATTAGACACTCACAGGCCCCACCCGCATTATGAGTCAACCGGCTGTGACACTGCGATGAGGAAGATAACAGGAATAGTCCCTAGAGCATTCATCATGGTTGATGTGCACAAAATTGGAGAAGCTACTGATCATGGACTTTGAATACAAAGACCTGACAGGAGAGTAAGAGCACGAAACTGTAAAGCCTCCCTGGTCGTCAAGACACAAAATCCTTCCTATTATTGAAACATCCATGAAAAGAGAGTGTGCACATGGAATTTTCAAAGTATATTTGAATGGGAGAAGATATATTAAACCATGCAAGAAATAGAGATTAAATATCGAAGTGGTGGGAATCACCGAGATGAGGTTTACAGGCTCTGGACAGTGCTGCATGGATGAACATATTGTGTATTGAGCAGAAAACGACGAACCACATCACTAGAATTACGTAGCAGTTATTATGAGCAAAAAGTACGCTAGTGCTGTACGCAGTGTGCTTTTTCTCTCAGACAGTCATTCTGGTAAAGTTGGAGAGCAGGCCTGTTAATATAAACATAATCCAAATTTACGCTCCGACATCAGACAAGTCAGAAGAGGACATCGAGGTGTTATTCCACTTGTACAGAAAGTACTTAAATATATCAGAAAGAACGAGCAAAGATATCGTCGGAGAACACGGCCTAGTCGAGAGAAACGAGTTCAACTTATTTAATTTTTCCGGGAAGAAGAATTAACCATTGCCAGCACGTGGTATAGACTTCCTTCCAGACTTTACACATAAAAGTCACCTGTCTTCACCTCCAACGATATCATCAGAAACCAAAGCGACTGCATTCTCATTAACAAAAGGTTCAAGAACAGGTTGACTTCGGAAGACCTACCAAAAAACAGACGTCTCATCGGACCACAATCCATTAGTGGACCAGGTGAAACTTAAACTAAAGAAACTCGTCAAGAGCAAACCGAAAGAAAACCTGGATTTATGACACCCTAAAAGACCCCGTAGTTCGTCAGTTGTTGCTTGCAGTCGTATCTGGTGGCTGAAAAACCTCCGACGATGGCTTGGAAAGTCCTCCGCCAAACTGTTTCAAAGAGCGGTCAACAAATCCATGATAGCCTTTTCAAAGGCGTCAACAAATATGCATCAAAAGTGCCAAAAAATAGAACAAATAAACACATATAAAATATCTGGGAGCTACTATCAACAGTAAATTTAACCCAGAAAAATAAATAACATGTAGAATTAAACAAGCAAGGAAAACATTCATGAGCATAAAGACATTTCTTAAGAGTTCTGACCTTAGTCCAAACCTCAGAACTCGGATGATCGTATACTATGCTTTGCCTCGTTTACCTTACCAATACAAAAGTTGAACAATGAACATTGAAAAACAAATAGAGGACTTCGAAATGTATGTATGTGGAGGATACTGCGAATTTCATGAATAAAATATCACTAACGACAAGATTCTCCAGATTCTCCAGCGCATGAATAAACAAAAAAAACCATCAAAGAAAAAAATGCAGTACTTGTGTCACGTATTGACCTGCAAAATACACTCACGGGATAAATTGCCTAAGAAGGTGGATTGACCGCCCATCTTCAGAAATCTTTCATGCTGTAGTTTCCAAAACTACATTTGCCATTTGGCTCGACAGACTTCGGAAGGAGACGGCGTAATAAGAACAAGAAACGTAATAACTGGTGTACTTGATTTTTTATAATTGATAGCTGAAATTAATAAAATCTGTTGTATAAATAAACATTATAAGTACTTACCAATTGCACCAGAATCAGGCCGGGCCAAATTGTTATACCAGCCATCATAGCCTGGATATTCAACAGTTTTAGAAACACCACTAGGTGTATAGTTGTCACTCCAATTTCCATTCAGTAACCAATCGCCAAAAATGTGCCTCCTATTATTACCGTCAGTGTAGTTGCCCGGCCACACAGTATCAGGCGGCTTTTCATTAAACATTTGTGGCGCAGCAGTTGGAGCTGGAGCTGCAGCAACGGGAGGTGCATTCGAAGCAGGTTGAACTGGAATCTGCGATATTACTACAAATATAAAATTATAAAAAATGAAATATAAAAAATTATTTTTATTATAAACAGGTAAAAGAAATAAAATAAGGCTTAATAAATCACAATCAATTTAATTTTACTACCCAAACGACCGGTTTCGCTTTCTACACTTACGACGGTACAATTTACTTTGTACCGTTTGACCTGAAGATGCTTTGCAAAGTGTAGAAAGCGAAACCGGTCGTTTGGGTAGTAAAATTAAATTGATTGTGAGTAAGTCTTATTTTATTTCTTTTACCTGTTTGAAATGGACTCACACAAGCAACACATTCATATTTTTATTATCTTCTCCATATTTTTCTCCCTCTGTCGTTTTGAAAAGCAAATGGACAAAATAAACAGTAATCTCAGCAATAGACAAAATTGACCGTGTCTATTGCTGAGTTATTCCTCTATCATAAGACATATATGACAACGCCTCATTGCACAACTATAACAAATTTTTAAAAAATCAATTGGTCCAGTTCATTAAAAACCGATAAATTTTCCATATTTTTTCAACAACGACAAGCAACAATTTTTACGAAAAAAATGTCCGTATTTCCAGCAAAAATTCTAAAAATTAAACACCGCGTTTAATAAACGCGTTAACTAGCCAAATGTATAGAAAAATTAATTAAAAACTTACCTGGCTGACAATATAAATGGAGAACTCCCAAAATTAGAAAAACTAAATACATTATTACAGTTAATTATGTGTGAACCATCACTGAAGTTAACAGAAACTGATACTGAATAAATGTATAAAATTCAAAAGATGACTGAGAGGAAGCCACAAAGATAACACTTTAATCTACCTCGAACTGAAACTAGGGAATTACAGTATCATTTTTTGTGTGTAAATGTGGCTAAAATTAAATTTTTTGATTAGATATGTACGTAATAGTTTTAATAAAATTTCGGATTAGTTTTTAATTTTCGTAATTTTCCTTGTATTAATACAAAAAAAATCATTTACAAAAGGTGTTCAAAGAAATCGCCTCCTACTTCAGTCGAAACATTTGCACTGTTTATTTGAATCACGAACCCTCTGTAACATTTTCTTCTTCTTCTTCTTCCTCTTTATAAGCAATTCTGCTTGTTCATTGGCGGATCAATACCTCTATGGAAGGTTGTCACTCCATCTTTTATCTTTTGCTATTTTGACGACACGGGCCTCCTTCATTCTGCTTATGTGGTTATTCCATTCTTTTTTTCTATTTTGTGTCCATTCATTAATACACTGTACGTTACATTTTCTTCTAATGTCTTTACTTCTCTTTCGATCTCTCAGCGTATTTCCTGTAGTTCTTCTCAGTAGTCTCATCTCTGCAGTTTCCAGTAGCCTTTGCATTGTGGCTGTGTCGGGTCTTGTTTCTGAGGCATATGTAATTATTGGTCTTACACTGGCTTTATAAATTCTGCACTTCATCTCAGTGTTAATGTGTCTGTTTCGCCATATAGTGTTATTAAGGCAGCCTGCCAGTCTATCTGCTTTTTGTACTCGATCTCTCACTTCTTTGTCCAGGTCTCCATAGCTAGACAGTGTAATTCCTAGGTATTTTATTTCCATTACTTGTTCAATACTGATGTCATCAATTTCTATTTTACATCTGGTTGGTTCTTTACTGACTACTACTTTTTTAGTTTTCTGAGATGAGATTTTCATATTAAATTCTTTTGCTCTTATGTTAAAACTGTGAACCAGTCTTTGCAGACTATTAATTACGCTAAATAATAACTCATCTAAACTGTAAACATATTTTTCTAACAAGTATTTTTTAGCAGGTAATATCCAAACGGGTCCCCTCTTATACCTGCGATTGGAACTCTCCAGAAAAGGGTCAAATAAATTCGTTGGCGACCGAAGATCAAAGAAGCTTCGAGATAAACAAAATGAGGTATAAGACCGGTCTTCTTCCATAGTGTTCGAGACAAGTCAATGGTCAACACAGGTCAACAACCGTGGGCTTCGAAGGGATTCCCGAACAACGGCTGTTTGATATATATAGCGGAACTTTCAGTGTGTGAGGCAGTCTGAAAATATAATCGAGTCGAGTTTTGAAATGTTACGCGCGTATTGTCGGGATAAATAAATTGTAATAAATGTAAATAAATTAGTATAATATTTTACAAATAAAGACTTTAATAAACTAAGTGTTAGAATATTTTAATAATAAATAAAGTTAATAAATTAGACAAATAAACTCAGTTCGCTATCTTCATCTTGGGCTATCAATATTGCATCGCCTGCGTAACAGAGTATTTTTATTTCTTTGTTTTCCATTCTGTATCCTCTTCCTTTGTTAACGCTTTTGATGATTTCATCCATGAGCAAATTGAAGAGCATGGGGTCCAATGAGTCCCCTTGTCTTATTCTGCTTCCTATTTCTATAGGTTCTGTAAGTTATCCATTCATTCTGACTTCCATTTTGTTGATTTGGTAGATGTTTTCGATAGTTTTTATAATATTTAGGGGAAATTCTCTATTATACACAAGATGGATTACATCTTTGAATCTTATTCTGTCAAACGCTTTCTTTAGGTCAATCAAACCTAAAGAAACACAGAAATGCTGCTCTATTATACTTTAGTGATTTCTCAGTAATTTGCTTTATAACGAATATTGCATCTGTACACGATCTTCCACTACGACAACCCTGTTGTTCATCTGCTAAACTTATCCTATGATTTATTAGCACTTGTACAATTTTAGTTGTAAGTTTTAGCGTAGTATTTAACAAGTTTATACCTCTATTGTTTTCTGGCTGTTTTTTATCTCCTTTTTGAATAGTAGAATTAGTTCGCTCGTTCGCCATTCTTCCAGTATTTTATTGTGTTTTATAATTTTATTTTAATGTTGTTAATTCTTCTGTCATTGCTGCTTTACAATATTTCAGTAATTCGTTTGGTATCCCGTCTTTATCTGCTGCTTTTCTGTTCAAAGCAGCAAAAACAACAACTTTTCTGTTCAAAAACATTTTCTTGTCTATAAATATCACAACAGCGTGAATACGAGCTAATACATCTTCCAGACTCTCAAGAGGTTCGAAGTAAACCTTTTTTTTTCAAAAATCCCTAGTAGAAAATATCTAAAGCATTTAAATCTGCAGATCTAGAAGGCTATAGTACGAATCCTCTTTTTACTATCTAACTGTCGCATAATTTTTGATTTAATATATTTCTCATTTCATCATAATTTTCTTTGCCTTCACCCCTATGCGGGATCGACTTCCCTAATTACATTTCTCCATAAGTTTCTATCTTTGGTTCTATTAATATCAATCTCATTTCCCTATGCTTTCTCATTTTGACACCAATTGGTGCCACCCCTAAACTTCCCCTAATATACTCATCCTTAATTTTGTCCTTTTTGTCACTCCACTCACCCATCTTAGCATTCACATTTTTGACACATGCATTCGTTGTTCCTCTTTCTTTTTAATTGCTCAACATTCGGTTCCGTGCATCATAGCTGGTTGTTTGACTGTTTTATAGAATTATTTTCCGTATAGCTTCATTGGAATTTTTCTTCACACAACACACCACTCGCTTCCTTCAAAATAATATCCAGGGTTTTGGTCAGCAGTCTGGATTCACAAAGTATCCATGGTTTTGTGCGAGTGGGCCAGTCGAGCACGAAATTTAAATTACGTTAAGAAAGAATGGCCACTTAGAGAAAGGCTTAGTTGATTGCACGGCATTTCATTAAAAAATGCCGTGATGACGGATATGTTGGAGTTGGTACATTTATTTTGCAAACAATCAACTATCAAGAAAGTGTAATAATCCAAATTTTTCAAGGGGCATTGAAGTATGTGCAGTATTTATTTCAGATATAAATATTTTTTTCGTTTCCGTATACCAACCTTCAGACATAGTAGCCATAAAAAATATTGATTGAATTTATAGGAACAGTTCGAAATTCCTCGTAAAATTTTTTGTGGCGATTTCAATGTACACCATTACAGGTGGGGTCCTATTCCGGAGGATCGAAGGGAAAAGGTTTTAACAGAAGCTTTAGATTTTTTGGAGCTACTTTAAATGAATCGCCCAGTACAGTTAATCCCAATGGTAACCACTCTGCAGTTGATTTAACTCTTATCTCCCCTTTCTTGGCAGGTTTGAGAATTCTTGTAGATTTTAGTGCCAGTGCATTCAAGTGCATTCAAGTGGAATGACGCTAGTACCAATTGGTCAGCCTTTCAAGCATTTATTGATGATGAAATCAGTACCAATGTATCTCTAAATGATTCAGATAATAATTTTCAACTAACAAAAAATACTTGAAGTTATATCTTCAGTTAAACCTTTAAAAACCTTTCATTCGTTCCATCCCAAGGTTCTATTGGTGGGACGAAGAATGTTCTGATATACATAGTTGAAAGTTGCTCCCAAGCACTTAAATTGTTTAGAAGACCAGAAAATTTTAAAAATTATTTGTATTCTCAAGATATTGCAGCAAGGGCTTAAACTCATCTTCAAGTTAAAACAAAAAAATAGTTGAATTACTTTTCTTAATCAACACCCCTTTCTACACCTTTTTCAACAATTTGGAATTGTATAAAAGCTATAGGAAATAAATATCATCAACAAAAGAAACCTCCATTGCACAAAGATTTAATTGAGGATGTTCTGAATCAGCTGGCCCCGCCTTCGGTCTCTAATGTCGATGTAGACAATCTAAATAATTTTCATTTTTATTGTACTTCAGACAGCATGTCTAAAGCTTTTAACTATTCAGAGTTAATTTTGGCATTAAAACAAACCAGAAGAACGGCTCCCGATTTGAATGGTTTTACATATACAATTTTACACAATCTTCCAGATTCAGCTAAACAAATATAAAAATTTTTAAAAACTGTTGGTTAAAACAAGATTATGCTGAGAATATTAAAATATTGGTATTTGTTTAATAAAAAAACCATATTCCAAAATTACCGTCAGCATATCGACCTATATCGCTAATGTCTTGTCTCACCAAGACTTTTGAACGAATGATTAAGTTTCGACTAGAATATTTTATTGAAAGCAATTCTCTCCTATCCACTACACAGTATGGATTTCTGGAGAAACCATATTACTATAGATGCATTGACACATATGGTCACAGATGCTCAAATATCTGAAAACAAATACATGTTATTCCTATTTGTTGACCTAAAAGGTGCATATGATGTGGTTGATGTGAGTATCTTAAAAACAAAATTGTGAAGAATGGGTATCAGTAAATGGGTATCAAATAATTTAATAAATTTGTTTTTAAACAGAAAAATCTATATTCGTGATCACAAAAGTGTACTAAACGGACCAAGAACTGTATATAACTGTCCAATATTGAGTCCACTTTTATTTAATATATACACAGCATAACTGCGTAGTTTGATGGATGACACAATAAAAGTATTCGGATTATATTTGTTTCTACACTATACATAGTTCATATAAACAATGTATTACAGATTTAAAGTCTTTTTTTGTTGCACGCGTGATGGTTGAATACTATGGGTTTTAGTTTTTTATAGCAAAAGACAGCGGTTATGTGTATTACTAGGCACATACTTAAAACCCCTGATAACTATACCATAGGTGATTTTACTATGCTCATAATGAAAGAATATAAATATCTTGGCATCAATATTGATAATAAACTCTTATGGACTAGCCACATAAAGCAAAAATGTGATAAAGGGCTCAACATTCTGCGTGTAGTTTCCAAATATAAATGGGGTGCAGATGTTAAAATATCCCTTACTTTTTATAATTATTACATTCGCTTAATAATGGATTATGGATTTACTCTTCATGCATTAACTAGCAAATCAAACCTATTAATTGTAGATAGAATTCAATAAAAGGCAATTAAAATAAGTCTAGGAACTATAGTGTCGTCACCTAATTTTGCAGTTCTCGCTGAAGCACACGAACCGCCTTTATGCTTTCGAAGACAGTATTTAGCAAATAAACAGTACAGTAAAGTTCAATGGTGCACTAAGTGCACCATTCCAAATGGATTTGCCAATAAAAAAATCTAATAAGTGAAATCAGAACTATAATCATGAATTTAACTCAACATTAAGAAACTCCCGAGATATGATCTGATCGCCACAAGAATTTACACAAAAATGCTTTAAATTAATGACATATTAATACTTGGATACTTCCCAGGATCTGGAAAGTAGCACAAATAATAATGATTTTAAAGCAGGAAAAAGTTAGAAGTCACCTCACATCTATTAGTCTGATTTCAATCATCTCCAAAGTCTTTGAGAGAAAATATACATAAAAAAGCTGAAATATACATCAGAATTATGCACTTAATGCCAGACTGTCAATTTTGATTTCGAAACAAGCATGGTACCATAAAGCAACTACATAGAATCGTAAACAAGATTCATGGTGACATCTAACAAAGACGATACTGTTCAGCTGCCTTCATTGACATGTCATAAGCGTTCGACAAGGTCTGGCATAGTGGACTCTGCTACAACATTAAGAAGGTTTTCTCATACTCTCATTTCCTACTACTAAAATCCTATCTAACCAATAGATGCTATCTTGTCAGACAAAACAATGAATATTCGCCCTTGAATTTCATCGAATCAGGAGTATCACAAGGCAGCGTACTCGGAACCTTTCTGTATCTGCTATATACCAGAGATCTGCCTACTACCCCAAAGATTACAGTAGCTTCGTTTGCAGATGATACAGCAGTTCTATTCTCACATGAAAACCCAAAAGTGGCATTAAGGCAACTACAAACCTGTCAACAAGATTCAGAAATGGCTGTCGAAATGGCACTTGAAGGCGAATGAACTTAAATACACCCATGTAACATCCACACTCCTAAAAAGAGACTTGTCCGTTCGTACAATTAAACAACAGCAGTTTACCTCAAGTCGAAGATGTAAAATACTTGGGAATCCATCTAGACAGGAGATTAACATGTAAACATATATTCACAAAACGTAAGCAGTTAGATAAACGCCTATACTGGATCATCAGCAGAAAGTCTAAGTTGTCTCTAAGGAATAAACTACTGGTCTACAAAGCCGTTTTAAAACCAATTTGGACCTACGGCGCACATACGTTGATTTTAAATAATTAGCCGGCCAAAAGTCAAATTTCAAAAGTGACGTTAAAAATTTAAGAAACTCCTAGAGATACATGATGGTTTAAATTAACAAAAACTAACTGAAACAACTCTAGAACTGTTCACCACGCGCGTGCGCAGACGCAGGCGCGCGACAGGTAGCTTGTCAATAACGTTTTGTTGTCTACGCCCAGTAATACACTTAAAATATCGTGATATTTTGTGATATTCAGCTTATTTTTTAAAGTGATTGTGATGGAATCGAATAATTCAGGTAAGTATGCATATTTCTTAAAATTTTTAAAGAATGTTTACTGTTATCTTATACTATTTTTGCAAAATCAAAGAAAGCTGTTTTGTAGCAAAATTTCTGTTTAATTTTTATGTTTATAACACATTAAGTTATATTATCGCCCCAGATCCTTCAATGCTGTTTATTTTATAGGATACTGCATATATTTGACTAATTAATGCCTTACCATTTAGCTGCGGATAGATGTGGATGACCGAAATACAGGGGTTTTTGTTTATTTTGTTATATTTGACGTCACAAAAAATAAAGTACTTAATTGTGTTAACTGTAACAAGTTACGATCTTCTTTGTTTTAGCTACATCTGGTGCCTCTGGCATAAAAATAGTGACCCGTAAATATCTTTACGACCAAATGAAGCTTCAAGATTTGCCTCATTTAGATCATAAACTGAAATATTTGGAAAATCACTTACTGGCCTGTTATGGTGATACATCTGACAATTTAACCAGTTCAAAGCGAAAATTTCGGCATTTTAAAACAGTCATGAAAGAGAAATGGTTAAAGGACCGCCGAAAAGAGGCTATATTTCTACAAACAAATAAAGTTTGGTTAGATGAAACATTTATACTGGTAGAAAACGAAAAAATGAGCCCAGGTCGGCCATCTAAATCATTTGATGACTCCAGTGAAAGAACGAAAAGAAAGAAGAAATGCGTTCTTTGATTGATGGGGAAGTTATCGTTCATGCAGCACAATCAACATTACAGGCTCGAGGAAAAAGAAATGCTTCAAAAATATTAAAAGAGATTACAAACTCTCCAACTCGTGAAGATAAATATAGAGATGCGTTCAGGGAATTAGATAAAAAAGAAATTACTGATCTTACACCGTTGCAAGCCCTAGCAATGTTTGTTGAAGCTGATGTAACCAAGCGACAGTATGAAATTATTAAAAATACAAATAAATCTTTTTATCCATCCTATGATTTATTGTAAGGGGCTAAGGACAGTGGGGCTAGAAGAAATTCTTTGTTCTCTAAATGACAATGAAAGGAAGTCTTTAAAAATTATTTGTAAATAGGGTTGTGACGAATCTCAACAAGCATATATTCCTATCTTGTTTTGTTCCACTTCGAATAATATGTGACAAAGAAGGTCGGCGTTTAGCTCTGGGGAGCCGGCTCTAATATCAATATAAATTTAATACAAGGATTCCAAAACTAGATGATAAGGACGATTGTTGACGCTTCGTACTATGTACCCAACTCAGTGATTCAACGAGATACATCAAATCCATCAGTGAGGGAAGTACATTGGCTAAAACTTCACAGAGAGGAAGCTTTGGTCATGCAGATCAAAAGTTCTCATTGTCCCAAGACTCAGAAATCAATTGCTTCTGAGGTACAGAGCTTTAAAGTGTCTGTTTTTAGTCTTAAAATCATAAATTTCGAAGCGTGCCTTCCCACACATTTAATATTCGGCATCTGAAACTCTATATACACGGTACTGTAGAGGCGTTCTCAGTGTCCCAAGACTCACAAATCAATTGCTTCTGAGTTACAGAGCGTCAAAGTGTCTGTTTTTAGTCTTAAAATCATGAATTTCGAAGCATGCCTTCCCACACATTTAATATTTGGCATCTGAAACTCTATATACACGGTACTGTAGAGGCCGACACATGAATATAATGTTTTATCGGGGTGTACACATGTGCATTACGTATCAGTGAAACGTATATATCGAAGAATGCTTCATCGGGTATACACATATCCCTTCAGTACAGTCTGCGTCGTAGAACGATTCATAGATATCAACTGCGCATGCGTACAACGCGCTCAAACCCTTTAGGTATGTGCCAGCCCCTATGGTATAGTCTGAAGTACAGTACCCTCTGTACAGGTATACGTTTCAATGATATCTACTGCGCATTTATACATCTTCTGACTGCTTCCATATATGTATCAGTTCCTCCAGTACTTCCCGTGTACTACCACACTATATTGATACACTTCGCCATAAACCACCGAAAAGTTCTGCGCATGCATCTGTGCTTCCTGTGAACTTTGTGAAGATTGGCATTATTTTTCAAGCTTCTACGCATATGTAGTCTCCTACAAAATTAAGCAGACTTCTATGTAGGAAAGCGGGATATCTTCGTAGTACTGTGCCCGTTATTTGTGGGACTTTCCCCAAGGATCAGTGCGATATCCGCAGGATATTCCACCAGGATATCTGATAAAATCAGAGTTTGATGTTAATATTGAGAGTAAACTAAATGTAAGATTAAATACATACCATGTCGAGATAGTATCATGAGGTTTTTTCCTGGTCATTTCCTCATGATATACTATGCGATCACGAACAGAAGAATTTTATTGTCATCATTGCATGAGAGATAGATATATATGGCGACTGGGTATCGAAAAGCATTGTAGAACGTGATGAATCGATTTATATGCAAAAAATAAACCAAATAAGAGATCTTTGTAAATTACAGGATATTGTATGATGGGGAAGACAAATAAGACAGGAATGGAACTATCATTTTACATAAATGGATAGTGAAAACTAGCCTAGTGAAAATTCCAAGAGTTATTATTACATATGTTACCATTACTTAATATTAATTGCATATTATTTTACGTAAAAATATTAGTATTATATAAATCAAATAAACACACATTATAAGATATTCTACAGGAAACAAAATTCAATATATTTCCGGATTTCAACACTATATTATACAATTAAAGATTGTTATCAAAAACCTGTAGTGTTTAAGCTTACCACTAATAATACCTCTATTTATCTATAATGAGGTCAGTAATAATCAGATGGGATTTCTTAAAGTAGAGATGTATTCCTATAAAAAGCTATTTCCGATAAAAGTACATTGGCTTTATATATAATAAATATACCTAAGATGTTATCAAATAAACTTTATATACCTACCGGGTTATGAATCGTCAAACATGCCATAGGAAACACAATGGGAAATTCTAAGCTGTTGAATTCCTGTTTCATGAGATTTCTGTTCGTACAAGACGGAAATTTGTATTGAAAACAAATATTAAAACTGTTATACGATCGCAGATTATACAATAATTCAAAGGATTTTAAAAAAGTTTAAAAATACTGGGACCGTGATTCCTAATTAACTGTACATTTTTATTATTTAAAGAACGACTAAAAAATAATTTATGATAATTTCTAAACATAAAACTATAAGAAATGTTTAAATAATCCGCCATTTTGTATAAGTAGTATCCCAATCGATTGCAAAATTCTCGTCTAACATTAGCCAGAACGCGTGGCGTTTGCATACTCTTCGTTAACTCGCATTTTTAGTGCTTCAATATGTGTAAATTTTTGAGCAAAATAAATTTTGGATTTTAGATGCACCCAGATAAGATAATCGTTTGGAGCTAGATCTCCTAATCTCGGAGGCCACTTAATTTTACAATTAGTTCCAATTAAACAATTATTAAAATTGTTTCTTTAACCTCCTAGTTATTGTGCGCAAGGCACCCATCCATTTGAAACCAAATGTCTTCTTTATTTGGAGTTACTTCTGCAAGTTTCAGTAATAAATATAAAATCAGTAAAATCTCTTCTTATAGCAAGTCCAAGAGCTTTTCTGAATTAAAATTATCCTTATAGAAAAATGGTCCAATAATAGTGTATCTAAATATTCCTAAAATTTATTTTCGACAATAATGGGTCTTCTTCTTCGCGTGCCATATAAGAATTATCCGACGTTGGCGATCACCATTGCGAAGGCTTCTCGATCTTCTGCAATATGGAATAATTGTCCCGCATTTGATTTCTGTGTCCATTCACGAATGTTTTTAACCAAGAAACTTGTTTTCTTCCTACACCTCTACGGTCCTCTATTTTGCCTTTAAGGATCAGTTGTAATATTTTATATTGACTTCCCCTTCCTATATGTCCCAAATAAGACATTTTTCGATGTTTAACAGTCTTTAGCATTTCTCTATCTTTGTTGACGCTCCTTAGTACTTCTTCATTAGTTTTCCTTGTTGTCCAAGGTATCTTTAGCATTCGTCTATAAACCCACATTTCCAATGCTTCAATTTTGTTCATGATCGATACTTTTAGCGTCCACACTTCTGCACTATACAAAAGTACGGACCAAACATAGAACTTAACCATTCTTTGTCTTAGTTCTAAGCTGAGATGATTATTGCAAAGAAATGACTTTATTTTCATAAAAGTAGTTTTAGTCATTGCTATTCTACGTTTTATTTCTATGTCTGGATCTAGTTGGTCCGTTATGACAGTTCCCAAATATGTCATTTTGTGAACTTTCTCAACTTGGACTCCGTTTAATTGAAGCTTTGCATCGGGATGTGGGTCACAACTAAACACTAAAAATTTGGTTTGTTTTAGTTTATTTTAATGCCCATTTCCTCTCCTACCTCGTGAATACGATCAAGCAGAATTTGGAGACCTTCACTATTATTTGACAAAATTACTGTATCGTCTGCATATCTAATCACATTAAGTAGCTCCCCGTTGATTTTTATTCCATATGGTTGTCTCTCAAGTGCCTTTTTAAATAACTGGTCCGAGTAAACATTGAACAATGTTGGCGACAAAATGCAACCTTGTCTGACTCCTCGTTGTATGGAGATATCATCGGTGTAGTTATCTCCAATTTTTACGATAGCAGTTTGATTCCAGTACAAATTTTTAATGACACGAATATCCTTGTCATCTATTCCAATATTTTTCAGTATTTGCATTCATTTTACATGCTGTACTTTATTGAATGCCTTTTCGAAGTCCACGAAACATGCAAATACATCTTTTCTTTGGTCACGGAATTTTTCAATAGGATGTTAAGCGCAAAAAGTGCCTCCCTGGTTCCCATTGCCTTTCTAACACCAAATTAGGTATCTTCGAGATCTTCTTCGCATTTGCGTCTAATTCTGTTGTGAAGTATTCTTAGGAAAATTTTAAGAGTGTGGCTCATTAGGCTAATTAATCGATATTCTGAGCCTTTTCTCGCATTGTGTTTTTTAGGTATTACGGCAAAGATGGATTTGAGCCAATCTGTGGGAATTACTCCGGTGTTATATATTGAATTAAAAAGTCTCACTACTACTTTTATGTTATCATCCTCTATTAGTTTCAGCAACTCAGTTGGTGTATCATCTGGACCACAAGCTTTTCTAATTTTAGCATTATTTATAGTGTTCTACCTCGCATTTCATAATGTCTGCGCCGTCAGTACAGTTTTGGTAGAATTCGGCAATATTATTCCTGTCATCTTCAAACAACTCTTCATATATACAGCTGCCATTCTTTTCTTATTTCGTGATCATTTACAATAATTTTGTAATTATTGTCTACGAGTACAGAGGGAACTCGTTTTTTTAAATATGTTACTCTTTTGTTTTTTTGTGCATATTAAATAAGTCGTGTTTAGATATTACATCCTCCATTTCGTCGCACCTTTCTCTCATCCATTTTTCTTTGACTCATTTGATCTCTTTTTTTATACTTCTCTGCAGGTGTCTATATTCTGTTTCATTAGATTTTATCAGTGGACGGTGTTCCATTAATTTCAAGATGTCGTCTGTTATCCATTTATTTTTCTTGATTAAGTTTTTTCTATAATCATTGTTTGTGGAGATCTCATTTACTTGGTTTTTAAATTCACTCCATAGTTCTTCTGGATCTTTTAGTTGTTCTCCGATGTTTTTTATTCTATTGTTAAATTCTTTTTTAATGTTATGTTTTATGTTTATATTGTCAAAGTTAAGTACATTAGTTTTTGGTTTTTGTCGCTGAATTCGTTTTAACCTTAGTTTAATATCTGCTACAAGTGGTTGATGATCAGATCCAATATCTGCCCCAGGAAATGTAGTGACTTTTTTGACGGCATTTCGGAAACGCTCATTTACAAGTATATAGTCTATTTGATTTCTTGAGGACTCAGGGTTATTGCCATCATCAAATGGGGCTTTCCAAGTGTATAGTCGTCGCTTGGGTAGTTTATACCAGGTGTTTGCAATGATCATATCGTTTTCTTTACAAAATTCATACAATCTCTGTCCTCGATCGTTAGGTTGTCCTAGACCATAAGGACCTACAGTCTGACCTCGTCGACCTTCCCCAATTTTTGCATTCGTCGACCTTCCCCAATTTTTGCATGTTTCTGTAAGATATCTTGGATCTGATCATACAACTTCTCGACCTCATCGTCATATTTTCTATCTGCAGTCGGGGCATAAATTTGAAGTATGTTAGTTTTAAATGGTTGAGTATTTCATCATCATCATAAGTGGCTCGACAATCCGTTGTGGATCTTGGCCTGCTCACAAAGAAGTCGCCACTCCTGTCGATTCCTGGCAACTTCCCTCCATCTTCTAACCCCTAGAATCTGTAGGTCTTCTTCCACATCATCAATCCATCTCATTCGTGGTCGTCCTCTGCTTCTTGTGCCCTCTGGTTTTGAAAATGTTAATCTCTTCGTGTATTCGTGATCTGACATCCTAGCAATGTGTCCAGTCCAATTTTTCTCTCAAAAATACCAAGAAGTCTTTTATCATTTTGAGATAAGATCCACGTTTCAGCCCCATATATCAAAACTGGTCTTATTAAGGTCCTGTATATATTAAGCTTTAGTGCACGTTTTATATTTTTATTTTTTAAATGTCTCTGGAGGCCGTGAACAGTTCTGTTTGCTATTCCTATGCGTCTTTTTATTTCGTCGCTTGTCGTGTTTGTTGCGTTTACTAGCGATCCAAGATATGTAAATTCTTTGATTTGCTCAAAGGTATGGTTGTTAATCTGAATTCTTTGTTGGATATTTCGAGGGTTTTTAGAAACCAACATATATTTGGTTTTTTCCTCGTTTACCACAAGTCCTAATTCACTTGCTGCGTCCGCAAGCCTTGTAAAACACTGCACCATGTCTCTCATACTTCTGCCCACTATAACTATATCGTCAGCGAATGCGAGAATTTGCGTCGATCTATTAAAAATAGTTCCATTCATTCTAATATTTAATTGTCTGATTGCCTTTTCCAAGGCAATATTAAAGAGCAGACACGCCAACGCGTCTCCCTGTCTTAGACCATTATTAATGTCAAAGAACGTAGAGTTTTCTCCTTCAATTCTAACGCATGAGCTTACGTTTTGCATTGTTAGGTGGGTCAACTTAACTAACTTAGGTGGGATCCCAAAGTCTATCATTGCATTATATAATGCAGTTATTTTCACACTGTCATAGGCTGCTTTGAAGTCAATGAAGGTGTGAAGGTGTGTTTCTATGTTATATTCTAGTGACTTTTCTAGAATCTGCCTATGTGCTTGAATTTGATGTGTAGTTGACTTTCCAGCAGTAAATCCGCATTGATATTGACCAACAATATCCTTTGTAAAATGTTTAAGTCTTGCAGATAATACATTGCCGAAGATCTTATACGCAGATGCTAACAGAGTAATGCCTCTATAGTTCTTACACTCCAGTTGATCCCCCTTTTTATGCAATGGACATATTATTCCCTTCAGCCACTCTTCTGGTACCCATTCATTCTGCCATATAAGTACTATTAGTTTATGGATTGCTGCAAAAAGTTGATCACCACCTTTTTTATACATTTCCGAACAGATGTCATCGATTCCTGGGGTTTTATTGTCTTTGAGTTTTAGGATCGCATTTGACACTTCTCTTCTTGTTGGGTCTTCACTGTGTAGTTGACGTTGTATATTTTGTTCATTTTCTATATTGTACTCTCCTTCAATATTGTTTATATTTAGATGTTCGCTGAAATGTTGTGCCCATCTGTTAAGAACTGAGTTTTTATCATGTAGAATTTCACCGTTAGTGTCTTTACAAATTTTTAATCGTGGTTTAAATTCTCGACGGCTAATATTTAAGGATTTGTAGTATTTCCTCGTTTCATTTGAGTATTTCTTCGGTTGAGTATTTATTTGGAGTAATATTATTCTATCCGAGACTGGTACGAAATTGGTCACATATTTACTCAGTTCTGATATTACTAATATACCTACACCATTTTTGTGATGCGGGTCTTCTGTGCTGTTACCGGAATAATATAATACACTTCCGTCCTTTTTACATGATCCTGACTCTGGCCATCTCATTTCGCTGATTCCCAGTAGGATTATTTTCATTCTTTCCATTTCTTGAATTGCGTTGTCAAGTTTCCCAGCCGCAAATAAACTTTTAACATTCCATGTGCACATTCTAAAATTAGATTTCATTATTTTTAGGATTTCTTCACGAGGTTTTCGCATGTTTACGACCTGAGAGGCCTCGTGGTATAAATATGTTTCTCCTCTCCTGCCGAATCTTGGCCTTCGCTTTCCATGATTAGTAACGGTTTGTAATTGCAGTGTCAATTCTATGGTGATTTTCCTGGGGGTGCTCTATGAGCCGTTAATGCAGTGGTTCTCCTTTGTCTTCTGCATTCTTATGCCGTTGACCATTATTTGTTGATTCATCCGCCATCGGCGCCGATTTCTCAACCCCAGGACAAAAGGATGCCCTACCACTCACTAACTCATCCGCCCTAAGCCGTTGGTCAGTAAGTGGGGGATTGCTTATACTGCAATAATGGATATTGTTTTCAAAAGTGACGGATACACGGGACGAAAGTAGGGAAATCCTTCCAAGAAAGTCCAAAATTAAAGAAAATCTATTATTTATGTCTTTTATGTAGATTGGGTTTATTTTTTTTGTATCTTTTGGTTGATGTTTCATTGGAAGTTCCCCCTCCCCTCAAAAGTTGAAAGTTCCCCTCCCAAGGCAAATGTCTAGATCGGCCACTGTGTGGTGAGATATTAATATATTAAAGATTCATAATGCATAATCCCGAAGTAATATTTTACATTGCGTTGTTTTATTTGGAATTGTTTGCAATCAGAATCGGGGGGACATGCAATATGTCAAGTTTACCAAAATACTCGAGTTTGCATAGTTGCAAATAATCTAAGCGTGGCCTTGTTTACTGTTTCTACAACAAAGCTGAACTACTGACCGATTCGTCATAGGTGTTAGATTATAAAAAGAGTAGACGAGGAATCGGATTATGATTCGTTCGTTAGTAAAATCATAATAGTCCATTTATTTGAGATGTAATTATACGAGTAGTTACTCGTAAGTTCGTTAGTTACTCGTCAAGGCTCAAGAAAATGATTATTGAATACATCTTTTACATATTCGAAAACTTTTATTCCTGGTATGATCGAAAGTATGATACCTTGGGGTTTTGAAGGATGTTTAAAACTGTTTAATACATGGGAGTAAGATATATGGGACGCAATGGATGCATTTCGTGAAGTAGTAGCTAAATCCGGTTCATCCACCTTCCCACCGAAAATTTACGTACATTGGAACAGGGGATCTGAAGCAGAACCTGGCCGCTAAACAAAATTGAACCTGCAGCCAAATTACTTGAACCAGCAAAAAGTTGTTATCGATAATCAATAAGTTAAACTGAAATCGATAAAGACAAGGCGAAAAGCTCGGGTTCGTTCGGAAAAATATTCCCATGAGATTTTTTTGCAAAATCACTTTTCGCCTTGTCTAATAAGGTATTTGCCTTTTAAACTTTTCTGGTTTTGAAGGTTATTAATATTGCAGTTTTGTACTCACAGGTTCGTAGGATTCTCAGTGTACTATAGCGAAATTGGGTGAACCGCAAATTAAAGCCTCTTACATAGAGGTTATCGAAGAGAGGTCTCCCGACTTCTTGTTGCTTCGTATAGATGTCGCTGCTAGCGTACCAGGCTGTTATTTTAATTATAACGGCCAAATACAAGACTGCATTTCATTTCAGTTTGAACTTCCACACGTGTTCATGATGAGAGTTGACACCGTCATCCTAAACAGTTCTTTTTATTTTAATAAACTCTCAAATCTCATTAATACTCAAGACTACACCTAATTCCTAATAATCCAACAACCTATCTGGAGAAAACATCATAAACCTTTATCAATAAAACCTCTCTTCCTGTTGACATAAAACAATCTCTAATTTCTCGTAAAAAGTATTTCAGAACACCTCGAATATATGGCCTACCCAAAATTCACAAACCCGATATTCCTCTACGTTCCATTGTCAGTGCATACAACTGCCCTACACAGCCATTTGCCAAAACTCTACAACTTCTCGCCCAAAATGCTTCATCCTTCGTCAAAAATTCTTTTCATTTCATCGAACTTCTTAAACAATACCCTATCTCACCGTGAGGTATTCTAGTAAGTTTCGATATTGTTTCACTCTTTACAAACATTCCTATAGACGAAACTCTAAACATTATGAAAACTAAATACAGTATACAGCAAGACCACTTAATTCTCATTAAACATTGTATGTCCAACACTTATTTCATCTTCCAAAATCAGTTTTACAGACAAATAAATGGTGCCCCAATGGACTCCCCACTATCTCCAGTAATTGCCAATATCTTTATCGAAGACTTCGAGACCCGAGCACTAGCCACATCAATGCTCAAACCCACATGTTGGTTACGACATGTTGACGATACATTCGTCATTTGGCCCCATGGCAGGGATGCTTTGGTGTCTTTTCAAACCTATCTGAATGGTATACATCCTAGTATCCAGTTCACGATGGAGGTGGAAACTGATTCATCCCTACCATTTCCCGACGTTATCATAAAGAAAAAACAATCCCGACGTTTTCATCACTCTGTTTATCGAAAACCCACCCATACCAATCGTTATTTGCATGCCAACTCTCATGTTAAAAATTTAACTAGAGAACTGAGCTCTCTAGTTAAAAATAAGCCTGCATCCAAAATGGTTATGGGGAAAATCACATCAATACTAGCATCCACAGACATCAATCTCCCACTCAATCTCAATTCAAAGACTGAGACCCTCATCATGACCTGAGACGAAAGCTTTTCTTCCTTACATCAAAGGATTTTGTTACTGAAAAAATCGCCAAAATTCTTAAATCAAGAGAAATAAAGACAATATTTACCTCCCAACAAAAACTTCCATCTCTGGTCTGATCAATCAAAGACAAAATTTCAAATGAACAGTTTATGAAATTCCTTGTGCAGACTTCCCCCGATCCTATATAGGCCAAACAAATCGTAGAATAAAAAATAGGATTTATGATTCCATTTCTGTTCGCATTTCCAACTCAATTTCAGCTCTAGGTCAACAACATCTTCATACAGGTTACAAAATTGATTTTGAAAACTCCAGAACCATAGCCCCCATCCGCTTCTATAAACCAAGAATTATCCGAGAAACCATAGCAATTGAAGAAAGGCAAAATTGTCTCAATAAAAGAGTTAACGGTATACGGAGACCTCTCTTAAAGAAAATACCGTCCGCTCCACCCGTCAATCAAAATCCTACTTTCCTAATCGATTTCCTTGCACATAATGTTTGTCAGCCTTGAATCTTCGATTTATTTCTTTGTTGAAGTTTCTCAGACTAGTTTTTTCGCTTTTTCGCTGTAGACTGTACTCTACATAGTTTGATTTATCCTATTCTCAATGATTTGAAATTTTTCGTTCATTATTCGGTATTTCGATTCATAAAATTGTTTATCATTATAGGGTTTATTGGTGTTGTTACACAATCTTTAACAGCTTCCCATATTTCTTGAGATGTACCATTAATAATATAGAGCATATTTTTTTCTACCTTTCCGAGGTCTTCCTTGTTTCTTCTAACTTCTTTGTATCTCCGCGTTTGTTGTATGATTTAAGTTTGAGCTTTATTTTAGCTATGAGAATCATATGATCTGATTCACGAATTGCTACTGGACACGATCTATATCCAGAACTTTCAGTACATAGTTGGCTTACGTAATGCTTGAATCGGGTGTTCAGGATAGACTATTTTGTTGGTAATAGTGAACTAAATTAAGCGGTCTCTTCTCTTGTGTCTTTCACCTAAGCCGAATTTTCGCTGAAGTAATTAAAACTGAAGGAAAAAATAGTGCCGCCACACGGAACGAGGGTAACCATGTCGTTTTTGCGAAATGTCAAAAATAATAGTAATTATAGACAGTAGAAAGGATCATTCAACGAGCGAGTATGTTAACAAACGCAGAGTCAAATAATACACTAAAATTTCCAGCTACAACACTTGCTAAAAGGAAAGCAACCGTGACAGACTTGAGGGAGTAACAGTTTATTAGAAATACCATTCATCGTTTTCATGAGATGAACGTTGTCATGTATCATTGAAACTTTTGCAGAAAAGACTTGAAGATGTGTACGAGTGGACTGGAAGTGTGAGTTCTCTCTACAGAATTGGGAAAGATTTGGGATTTAAATGGAAGAAAACGAAAGATAATCGACGTTTATTAATTGAACGGAATGATATTCGTGCTCTACGCATTAAATATATGAATAAAATTAAATATTACAGAAGCGAAGGCAAGTCAATTGTATATATTGATGAAACCTATGTACATGCAGGACACACTACGCCAAATAGCTGGACAGATGACAGTGGCAAAGGATTGTTCAAAAAGAAGTAGGTTGGTTATTGTACATGGTGGTGGGGAGATGGGTTTCATACAGAATGCCCTTTTGATTTTTTAAGTCAGGAGCTAAGACAGGAGATTATCATGATATTATGAATTCAGAAAATTATGAAAAATTTATGAAAGAACAGTTAATCCCCAATAATGCGTCATATCATAATGTACAAATTAATAAAGCACCCACCAGTAATTCTAAAAAAATGGACACATCTTGGTTGACAGAAAAAAATTTACCATTTGTAACGTCAATGTTAAAACCGCAATTGTATGAAATCATCAAACGACACAAACAAGATCATATTCAATATAAATTTGACAAAATGCTGTAAGAATCTGGACATGTTCCTTTAAAACGTCCGCCATATCATCCAGACTTGAACCGTATAGAAATGGTTTGGGCGCAAATAAAAGATGAAGTTGCAAAACAAAACCTTTATTATAAGTTAGAAGACGTAAAAGTGTTGGTGGAACAGGAATTTGCTAGAGTAACTGTAGATAACTGGAAGAAAGTGTGTGAACATGTTGTCAAGGTTGAAGATAAGTATTTGGAAAGTGAACGTCGCGTAGATGTAATTACTGAAGAATTAGGATTGATTTAAATGATTCTAGTGACGACGACAGTGCATCTGATTATGAAAGTGAATAATATAATTTAACAATACGATGTACCTATGTGAATATAAGTTTTCCAAACTGTCCTGTATGTATGTATTATTTTTTTACTTTATTACAATCACTTCGTATATTCTTCTATTTAACTTTGTGACGTTTAAGTGAGTAATAATATAAATAATAAAGATTTTAAAGTTAAAACAATCTTTGTAATTAACATTTATTAATACTGTTATCTGTAGTACGTATCCATGGTTTCATATACAGACAATATATGTATGTGATGTCAGCCGTAAACTACCGAGCAGTTTTTTTACCAAAGTAAGAGGAAATGACATAAATTCTACAAATGCTAATTCTAGCATCTAATAGAGCAGTAGTACGCCGACAAGTACTAATTATTTAAGATTTTTAGAAACAAAGGTATTTAGAAAATCGGATGTAATGCAATGTTGTGGATATTTTTTAAACCACCCTGGATGCTTCTAGGGTTAAGAACAAAACCAAAATATAAGAAAATATTTAAGTGATCATTCTGTATGGTGTTGCCTACTTTTGCAATTAAATCGCTGCAAAGTAGTGTAATTGAGCTGGTACAGCGACTTCTAATGCTGTATCTTGTCAGTGCTCTTTCTGCCAGCTTGTGTTTTCAGCCCTTTCACATTCCATGTACCGATATTCGTTATGTGCCTTATTTGCAACTGCTGTAGACCTGTAGCTAAATTTTCACAGGATGCCTGGTCGCATTTTAAAAATACTATTCTTAGTTTCATATTAAATCTTGTCTTAATAATAGGGACCCCTTCTTATTTTTTGTTCTCGGATGAATAGTATTAAAGACTACTCACATGCTATATGACTAAGGTACTTAGATCAATAATAAAAATCAAAGCACACTTGTTTCTCTTTTTATTTTACAAATTACATTTTTATTATTTGAATCGAGAAAGTATAAAGAAAATATGAGAAGATTAAAAATTTAGTACAGAATTACATTAGTAAGTATTAAAAAAAGTACAATAACGACATTTTTTACAAGTACAGAGGTTGTTCAAATATGGTAAAATGTTAATAAATGATTTTAAAACACTAACAACACAATGATTTAAAACAACTGATTTTGATTCATCCTATATATTGGAATGTTAATAAAAGTCAATCAATTACTGAATTACTGATAAACATGAAATATAAATATGGTTCCTGTAAGTACCGTTTATATAATTATCAAATTTAAAAAAATTATAAAAAATAACCATAATCATAGATGGGTACGTGGGGGACAGGTCTAGAAGTTTTCTAATCCTCGCAATAGCAATTTTTTTTGCAAAACTTAACACAACTGAAATCAATAATTACCGCAGCTGTAGAAATCTTTAAACATAGGTGCCTCTTTATTGTTTCAATTCCTGTATCATTTATTTGACCCTCATTACAGTGATATAGTTCATCTTGCAGCCTTTTTTTAGTGTTCAATTTCTTTCTAAAACACGTATACCCAATTGGGTGGATACGAGTACTGGTGCCAAGATCTTCTGCATTGCTCAGGAGTGCCAGAGCTATATATTTTTTTATTTATTAGCATAAATATAACAATTTTACAAAATACCATTTGGTTTATTGTGGGAAAAACAAGATATTAATCTGTAACGTCACATGTGTGTTATTTTTTTTGAATAATTATTTTATTTCAATTTCTTTCGATTTTATTGATTGATTAACTTGTCTCTTTGATTTTATTCTAAAAATAGTTAGCGCTCAACCCTTACATCAACTTTCTATTTACTAAATATTCTGTCATAATCTAAATTCCAATTTTCATTTTCACTTAATATTCTAATTTCTGTATTCACACCCTATTAGGTTCTATGAGATAGAACATATATAAATTTCTAAGTCACACTTCAGTCGAAAAAGTATATCTGTAAGTTGGCAACTCTGCTGTCATTTCACTTCAATGCAGTAGGAATTTTCAGTCAAAAATTCATTTATTTTGTTCAATCTTTTCTGGGTTTTTTGGCCTAATATCAAGTTTATCCACCTTTTTTTCGTGATGACTTTCCGAACCACATGGTCGATTATTGGAAGTAACATACTGCAGTATGTGACCGCTGCTTTAAGAACTCAACATATCACTGGAGTTTAATACCAATATCAACGACTGGAACTTTGGTTCCCAACTTTCAGATGCAGTTATATTGTTACCCATTGGCACCCACCGTTTCTGATGGGTCGTTCGATGGTTACAATTCATTAAAATTTGATCACCAATGTGGATGGACAGAAAAATACACCTGATAAAAAATATTTATTTATTTGGATTATGAACATTTCCAAAACACTCAAAATCTAAAAATGGTTTATCTGGGCATGTATTGCAAAAGTACTGACTTTCTTATATTTGCCTTTGGCTACTGTTCTACAAGAAACAACTGAAATTTTATCATAGCAATATTTGCAGTTCGACTTATTTTTTGCTTTACCAGACTGGACAATTTCGAATTTGCTAGAATGAAATAAAGTCTTTTACTGTCCTCCCTTATGGGTGTACACTCTCCTTTCAAATTAAAGATTTTTTGGTAACGCAGTATATCTTTTTTTTACTTATTGCATTAGGTCAAAACATAGTATAGTATAATTGCAGGTCGTAGTTTTCGATTTCAACCACAGATGTCTTCTCACTAATTTAATTAAGAAATCATTTGTGTACACACAATTGGGTGGATACAAGCAAACATTTGAGTTTTTCGTCCATTCCTTTGGGTAGACATATACAATGTTTTGAATTTGATGAAAAATAAAAAACCAAAATCTTATTCTTCTGATTTTTATCACAGTAAGCCTCTGGCAAAATGGAAATTTGTAGGTAGATATTCCATTCTAGTCAACAATTTGAAATGCAAATGCTCCTTTCTAGGCTTTTTTCCTTCCACGTATTTTCCATTCTCTAGCACAGAAGACTGCTTTTTTTAATTAAATAAAATACACAAAATATATAATAATAATTAGTTCCTTGTCCTTTGGGTCAAATGTTCCAGATAGGTGTTCCAGATTTGTAACTGAAGCTTAAGTTGGATCCATTTCTGTGTATTTATCTTTAAAACAGAAGGTTCTATTTGATATTATGACAATAATCCTTCATCTATGAATATCATAACAATACAGTAACAAATGTCTCAAATTTTAAATTTTAATAATAAAATATCAACAATTATACTACTCTAATACGGACTAGCTACCGTCCAATAGTCATATCGTACAAAATACTACAAAAACTATTTAATCAATCGTTCTTACACTTCGTTGAATCATAAATATTGATTATTGAATAACTAGATTTTTGACCTGCGTAGGACATTACAATTCAATAACAAAATTAATATCTACAAACTTGGTTCTTGAATTATATCAACTAAGATTCTTTTCCATTATACATTAGAACATGCTTATCTAGATAGAGTTGTTTGGACCGGATGAATAACTCTAAGTTCCCATCTTTATGAGAGTTAACAAATCTGCATTTTACATGCCAAAAATCTAGAACCATCGTATATGAATAGACTACAATGGTTAACAGAACATACAACACGCATTACCTCCTTAAGTTAAAACACAGTTAAAAATGGGGTAGTACTATTTAGGTTTCGTATCTGTTAAGGCACGATGGCTACTTCTTGCAGCCAGTGGTGAGGAAGGGGTTTTCGGACTATTTGTTGATTTTGCTTTTTTTAACTTCACGTTATGAGACTTTTGACTATTCCTCTCATGAGCGTAGAGCAGAACTCCGATATGTCGGTGACCAGCTTCCATAGCTATTGTTAGAGCTGTGCTGCCATCCTGAAACAAAACAAAAGTATGTAACAACAAAATTATTTAATTCATACAAATTATGTTCAAAGCTTGAAATCCATCCATCCAAAGTGTGTTTGTTAAAATCATCCGATATAATCCAGAGAGGTTAGTAAATAAAATGATATGGGGAGTATAGAATGCACATGTATACTGGTACAACTCTTATAACCAAAAACCGTGTTTTTTAAGTTGTGTACGTTGGTCTTGTCACATGTGTCATTCTAATTTCTAGCGCACTGTTGCCAGTTCAACGAAAATATTATATGAAACCAGCTAAAAGCAGGGCTGTGCGACAGACCGCCAGTTTTGAGTATACTAAAAACTAAAACATTATAGAACATTCTCTATCAGTCAGTCACATTTATTTAAACATGCATCCTAAAAAATTCTCCTATTACTATTGTAATTTTCCATAATCTCTAGTACCCACATATTGATTTGTGTTTTATTATAATTTATGAAAATATTTCAATTAAAAAATAATGATAGATAATCAATCTAGACATAACTTTAAATTATTATAATAAAACATTACAGTGAGATATTGGATTGTAACTGTCACGTTCTGAAAAGCGTTTTTTCGTCCCGGATATTTTATAGTTTATAATACGTAGGATAAAGTATAATGTTAGTTTTTCACATTTATTGTTCTTGTAATAAATAATAATTTAATTTTGGTAGTTTGCCTGTTACTAAACTTATTCGACACAAAATACAATTCGTGTTCGGTAGGTAATTGAAGTATAAAATTACAGTATATGCATTCCAATGTTTCCTGTGCCAATACCTTAGGTTTAAAGATCCTTTAAACATTTTGGATATTAGCTCAACCCTATCCTGGTTATTAAATTTATTAGATACGGTTTTTTGTTGTTAATGATAAAAATAATACCTATCTAAAAACTTTATACATTTTTGAACGTTATTTTTTATATATTTAGATTTTGTGCAATTCCGTTATCTGTGATGGCAACAACGAATTGATTCCCGGACCATTGTGACGGGAAGTGTACCATTGATAATATATCAAGGTAAAATAACAAACAAGGAAGTTACTATAGAAAATAAAAAAGTAGAGCAGTTGGGATAGGTGATATCACTAGACTAGTATGGAGAGCGTTAAGAGAAGCAGAAAGAGCACTACCAGAAACAACATCTTGGTCGCTGTGTAAAAAAAAATATGTCCAAAAATATTCAAATTATAAGACCACAAAAACATTTATCTAAATCATGAAAATACGGGAAAGAGTGATTGATAGAAGGTTCCTGAAGAAATGATAGTGTTGGATAAGATAATAGTGAAATTCCTATGTTACAATCTTTGGTGCTTAATTTGTGCTGGTGATGTATGTATCAAGAGATAAAACATAGAATCGAGATAGCCCGCACGACATTTTTAAAAATGAAGTCATTCTTCTGTAATGATAACTTGCAACTTCAACTTCGAAAGCGCATGGTTAAATGCTACATTTGGTCAGTCCTCTTATACGGTGTCGAAGCATGGACATTAAAAATATCCACCATTAATCGTCTGGAGGCCTTTGAAATGTGGCTGCACAAATGTGGCAGTCCTTGAGAGAGCAAATGCTGCTCGCGAGCTGCTTGATAACACAAATGTAGAAATATGGCCTATTTTGGACACGTAGTAAGGGGAGACCGATATAATATTCTTCAACTTATTATGATGGGTAAAATCTAAGGACGCAGAGGAATTGGTAGAAAGCAGTCCTCTTTGTTGAAGAATATCAGGGAGTGGACAGGAATGAGGAAAACTGAGCAACTCTTTAGAATAGCTCAAGACAGAGACAGTTTCGCCATGTTAATCGCCAACGTCAAGGGGACTTATAGGGCACGTTAAGAAGAAGAAGATGTATGTAGTCTTATTCAAAAGGAATTACAACCAAGACTGAAACAGTGGAGACAAGGTATTGAAGAAAAAGATGGAGTTACTACTTACAAATAAGATTCCGTTACCTATTCCAAATTTTCTACAACTATTGTATAGAATAGAATAGAAATATGCTTTATTGTGAGTGTCAATAGAACAATTTTATGGACAAAGCTTACAAAAGTCAAAAAACAACAATAAAACTTACGAACTAAAAGTTGAAGTTGCTGTATATGATACCAAAATAGAGATAAAAAATACTTTAGTTACTTGTACATAAAGGTACTGTAATCTTTTAGCTATTCGTTAAGAAACTTTTCTACTGAATAATACGGTTTTTCAGATAGATATGCTTTTGTAATTTTACGAAACTTGGGGAAAGATGTTGCAGTTTTAAGTTGTAAAGAGAGTTGGTTGTATAGTTTGCCGAATATAATACATATTTCTTTACTAGTGTTCAGTGGACGGGATCGGTAAATCAACATCAAAGGTTGAATCTCTGGTGAAGTAGTCGTGTAGGTCTTGCTGGAAAAACATGTAGGTATTTACGAATTAAGCAAACAGTTTCTAAAAATATAAAAAAGGAAGTGTGATCCCGTGATTTTTGAATTAGCTTCTGCTATGGGTTTTTCTTCTAAGGCCAATCAGATACTGCACTGCTCTTTTTTGATGCTAAATTGATTTCCTTTGAAACAGATCGTATTGCATAGCAGGCTGAGGCTAATTTCTTTCTTAAAAAATCGGTATGAAGGGGTCATTTAAGATTGCTGTCTATAAAAATACCAAGAAATTTACAGAATCAACGATACTGATCTGGCAGTTACTAGGAAGCAAGGGTTGAAGAGCCCCTTTATAGGATAATGCTACTTACTGTCTTATCCACGTTAAAAGATAGTAAATTAGAGTCGGACCAAGTTTTTATTTTAAGTAGATAAGAAGTTATAGTTGCATGAAGAGTTGCAATATTAGGGTTTCTCCAGGTGATACTGGTATCATCAGCAAAAATAAAAAAATTTCCATCGATTTTTTAATCTGCTGAACCTTGTGGTTCTCCACATACAATGCTTTTGTGACTAGAGTCAGTACCATTTGCTCTAACCATTTGTTTCCTATTCCCCAAGTAAGATTGGAACCAATTCAAAGAAATACCTCGAATTCCGTAGAAATTTAGTTTTTTTATCAAAATTTCGTGATTTACAAAATCAAAAGCCTTGGTATAGTCACAAAAACAGTCGCAGGTTATAAATTATTGTTTAGTGCTTGTTAAACCTCATTTAGTACAGAAAACATGGCATCACTGGTACATTTATTAGATAAAAATCTGAATTTTTTTGTGATAAAATGTTGTTTTCTACGAGAGACGATATAAGTCAATATCTCAATAATTTTGAAAGTACCGGTAGTAAGACAATAGGTCTATACTTACAGGCACTCGATTTTTCACCACCCTTATGAAGAGGAATAATAATGGCTGTCTTTCAGCAGGAATCATTAATTAGTCAGACCAGGACTTCCAACACATTTTTTGGGAGATTTGAGAAAAATTTTATGGATAGTCCAACAGTACCACAGGAGGATATAGTAAGCAGGTAGTGGAAGTAGGAGGTGCAGTGAGAAAGTATAGATGAATTAATGTTTTTCTTCATAATCTCTTTTTGGTGCATATATTTAAACAATTTTGAGCCTTTCATTTCTACAGATTTTTAATGTGATAAACGGTGGTTTGTCTTTCATAGTTGAGGGATGACTGTACAATATTCTTGGATGTATAGGAAAACCTACCCCCGGTTGGCTTCCGTTCTGTGGACCATTAAAGTAGAATTATGTTTCCAGATTATACCGTGTGTGCCATAAGAAGCGGAATGGTCGAATATTTCGCGAAATTTACATCGAATGAATAAACTGAAAAACACGATTTAAATATTTTTCAAACATGTATCGAATGACACCAAACACGACCCCTGATCCCACCTATGGGGTTGGGGTGGACGGCAACTTTAAAATCTTAAATAGGGATCCCATTTTTTATTGCAGATTGATTTTGTGCAAAAATAAGTAATTTTTAATCGGGACAATTTGTCGAATTGTTGATAGATGGCGTCATAATCGGAAAAAAGCGATTTATCCTATCCTAGGAAACTCTGCCTCAAAACATGGGTAATGCCTATAAGATCGAGGTCAAATAAGTTAACTGTCGAATTAGTATTACTACCCACCGACATTATATACATTTATAGGTCAAGAGCACAGTTTGTTTAATTTTTCTAGTTTCTTATATTGTTGAACGTTATAATACTTCGGAGGTTTTATTTGCGTCGTGGGTAAAGTTTAAATTGTTTTTATTTTTATAATTTCTATCCAACCAGTATTCTTTCTGTGGTTTGTTTGAAAGTTTGAAGTACAATACCTCTGCATGGAAAATGTTTGTAATATGTCACTAGAAACCACCCAAAATCAAGTTTAATTAAGCAGCTACATATTAAACGGACTGGTATTTTCGTTACCCTGGACCGAAAGGATCCGGTCAAAAAATTCACAAATAAAATGTAAAATAATTCGTTAGAGACGATTAATAAGACAAAAGTGATAGAATTTCAAGAAACACATTAATTTGTACGTACCATATCTATAATTGTCGAATTGCAGTCTGGTTGGGAAAGGAAATGTTTAACTATTTCGATATGGCCGTGTTCAGCACCACACATTAAGGCCGTACTGCCATCTTCGTCCTGAATATTTATATCTGCACCTGCTTCCAACAACATCTTCACCATGTTCAATCTATTGTGACTTACTGCTAACATCAGTGCTGTTTGGCCATGCTAAAATGTCAATTTATTAAATAAAACTAACTTTACAATTTGTTGAGTATTAATACCTCTTTCGCTCTAATATTAACATCAGCTAACTGAAACAGTCTTCGGACAACGTTGGCATGTGTTTGGGATCTAACTTCCGCCAAAGAAACTAACATAACACTTGTATATCCAGCCTTATTTTGTTTATTGATATCACAAACTTTAGAATCTAACAAAATGGATACGACATCAAAGTTGCCGTGGGAAACAGCATAATGCATGGCTGTGTTCCCACTATAATCACTCATGTTTACTATGTATTCCAGTAACAAGCTGGATACGTCTTCGAAAGCATCCAGGTAATCCTCCACTTCTAATGGATTGGCTGTTACTGAGCTGGATATTTTGAACCATTCCGTTTGAATAATATTTTCAGCTGTAGGGTTCTTGATGTTTTTGGAAGGGTTCTTCATAAGATGGTCGTTCAGGACTTTCATTGCACCCTGCATTTCCTTAGTTGGCATGACTCTATAAGAAATAATAATTTAGTTGTTATTTATAATGTTAGTAAAATCAATATTAAAACAATTTTAAACAGAATCATAGGGTACTATATTCACTGGCGTAAGACAATAGCAAGGGTACAAATTCAAACCTTTGAAACCAATTTTCTTAAATATCTTTTCCACATGTAGATGTCTAGAGAGCACGCCGGTCAGAGATTATGAGTGTGAGCTCTACACTCGGGTAAAGAAGGCAACTTTCTATGGATATATAGGACAACAGGAAAAGTGTGAATTACATGTAACAAAATAAATACCCAAATGAGAACATGACATAGCTGTTTTAACTGTAGATTTTTTTATAATCCCGAAATGTAACACCATCGTGCCCAGTATACACTGGGGAAAATCTTTCCTAACCGATACCCCAGAGAGCTGGCTAATGGAATTAAAGTGAATATAATGGAACATATACAATAAAAACTAAATGATACGGTCTAGTATTGAGTTCTATTAATAGAAAAAAAACTGTCATAAGTACGGTAGCAATATAGTTAAAACCAAAAAGATACTCAGTCCCTAAAACTTAAACCGTGTTGAACTCAAAATACTAGACAAAGACAATATTCAGGTTATGGTTAAACTTGTCAATGAAATCTATAAAACTGGCAAGATACCTAGCCATTGACTAACATCTACATTTGTACCGCTGAAGATAAAACGGAGACATCGACACTGTGGTGGTTACAAACTCATCAATCCCATACTATTAAAGTCGTTCTCCGAATTATACATGGCCGAATTTTAAAGAAATGCGAAGAAGGTCACGACGATACACAGTTTGGTTTCTACAACGCTTTTGGTGTACGAGAAGCTCTTTTTGCACTTACAATACATGCTCCTTCAGAAATACAGAGATCAACAAATAGATGCCTACGTGTGTTTCGTATATTGTGAAAAAGCTTTCGATAGGACACTACATGCTAAGCTAATTGAAATACTACAAAAAGCCGGAGTTATAATCAGTAGTTGATAATCAAATAAATGTCAAAGTTGGCAATCATACAAGTACGGAATGCCAAATAGAACGCGGAGTGGACAGGATACAATATTTGAGGAAAGAACTCATAATGGGAAAAAGCTGAAGAAGGAAGATAGTAAATTACCTGGATAACTCTTTATAGTATGAGGTCTGTATTTAGTATGAGGTATATTACACATAACTCTAGTGAACAAATCCTTTTTCATGAAGTGAGTACCCGCTAATTATTTTTATTTAAACTTTAAACGTATATAAATATGTGTGATAAAAATATGAATTAACAGACAAAAGCATTTATAAAAATTCGGGTACTTACTTTTTTCTATTTTGATTTTGTGTAATAGGTTGGAAAACAGATTCTGAAGTTGGCAGTGTAATTTCTTGGATTTGAACTTTGGTAATAGGCGCTGAGAAATTGACACCATTTTGAGCATGTGGAATTGGTTCTACTAGTTTCAGGTTACTTTTAACTTTATCTAAGGGATTTGAATCGTTTGATATGACTTTAGGTGATAGATCTAAACCAGACAATCTGTAACAAAATTAACAATAAATATAAATAACTAAACGTAACTATACAAAAAATGTTTTCATAGTGTTTTAAACCAAATATTACGATTTTGAAAATTATATTTGCATATTTACAACTGTATGTACTTTGCTAAAATGCTATTCTCCTATTGTTCGTTGATTTGGATTGAATCTTTGTAGACATCACATTTTTGTGAATATTTAAAATAAACAAAATTGTGATATTCATATATACAAAACTTCGTATTGATTGGGAACTCATAATTAAAAAGGATAAATGTGTTATATCACATTTTTGGAAAAAACGACTATCCTTGCTTTTTGGATCTTCTCAATACTAATCTAACCTTTAGTTTATCAAAAGGTAGCTTAATATACAAAAAAAATCTCACACTTTTAAAATTTTTTTAGTGCAAAAAGGTGCTGTTTCAATCCAGGACATGACACCTTTATTCACTAATTATACATCTAAGAGGCAGTTTGTTGCTAGCGCTATATGCCATTTTTGCTCCAACCGGGATATTTTCAATCGTCTACTTTTGAGTTCGGACCATTTGATGAGTTATATTATAGGCAGCTATTAACCTTTAATTACACTTCTAGCATAACTGTAAATAAAATAATTCCAATAAATAACATTTCAGACATATCCATGGTTAATGACCCTTTAAAGTTCAATTTCCCATATTCCCGCAGAATTCATCATGCAATGAATCTTCTTAACTGTAAGCAATTTCCACCCTTATATTAATACAGAAATATATCTTCATCTTCATCTTAGATTATAAAAATTCCAACAGTCAATTGCAGTCTATTAATATTGCAAAAAAATAGCACCAGCCCTAATCTTATCATACAATACTTCAGATATCTAATTAACTCCCATTCGGATTACACAGTATACTATACAGAGGCGTCTAAAACTGAAAATGGAGTCGGGGTGGCAATAATTAATAACAGAGATTCCTAAACATAGAATTCCATATACTGCAACTATATTAACATGCAATAACTTTATGCAATTTACCAAGCTTCAACTTCATTTTTTATTTGCGCCCAAACCATTTCTATAGGGTTTAAGTCTGGATGATATGGCGGAAGTTTTAAAGACACATGGTCCACATTCTTGCAGCACTTTGTCAAATTTATATTGAATAATATCTTGTTTGTGTCGTTTGATGATTTTATAAAATTGTGGTTTTAACATTGACGTTACAAATGGCAAATTTTTTTCTGTCAACCAAGATATCATATCCATTTTTTTAGAATTACTGGTGGGTGCTTTTTTAATTTGTACATTATGATATGACGCATTATCAGTAACAACAACAGAGCCAACAGGCAAATTGGGGATTAAGTGTTCTTTCATCCATTTTTCATAATTTTCTGAAATAATATCATCATGATAATCTCCTGTCTTAGCTTTCGACTTAAAAATCAAAAGGGCATTCTGTATGAAACCCATCTCTCCACCACCATGTATAACCAACCTACTTCTTTTTGAAATGTTTTTGAACAATCCTTTACCACTGTCATCTGTCCAGCCATTTGGCGTAGTGTGTAATGCATGTACATAGGTTTCATCAACATATACAATAGACTTACCTTCGCTTCTGTAATATTTAATTTTGTCCAAATATTTAATGCGTAAATAATCATTCCGTTCAATTAATAAACGTCGATTATCTTTCGTCTTCTTCCATTTAAATCAAAAACCTTTTACAATTCTGTAGAAAGAATTCACACTTCCAGTGTTTTTTAAATTGTGCCACTTTTCACCTTTAGTATTTAAAACCAAATAGCGATCTTACATTGTTTATATATCGTTTAAAAGTAAAAAAATGACGTTTAATATTTTGCATATTGTTATCACCAAATCTATTAAAAGCAGTTGTTAGATACCTGTATCAAAGAGTGTCTTAAGAAAATCGTTACTTCCCTGGTATATGTGGTCCTTGGACTATTTCAGTTCCTTATTCTAAATAATAAAGCATAAGTTTCGTGAAGCAGGTCGTAATTACTTGGATTCTGATAGATTACTTGGATTCTGATAGCGACCTCGGTCTTATCGAAGAAGTACTTCATCAAGAAAGAAAACATCAAAATCTATTTATACCGGACCAGTACCGCCAAATTATTAAATCGGCAAATACCGAGAACAGCGGTATTTGCTGGAGAGCTTTTTTTAGAACATTGGAGAGCTACCAGGAAAACTATACCTATTCAAAAAGCAGGCCAATACTCTATGAAAAAATTAATATTTGAAACAATGTTAAGTGGATTAGGGTGAATGAATTTCTCTTCTATTTCTACAGAACATGCTTAAATAATTACACACCTTTTCTTCAGGTTGGTCTAAGGAAAAAAGGTACACATGATCCAGACAGAAGTGAATGTAAACCTGCTAGATCGGCACAAAAAATTTGGTGTTTGATTTTTGAGAAGTTAAACAATTTAAAGGAACAAATTAATTTTAGTACTATAAAAACATTGTATCAGAAAGCATACCCAATCCCAAGAAGAAGATGAAGACATATTAGAAGCCTAATTTAAGAGCCTTAATTTATAGAAAAACTCTCAGTTTTTCCGACTTGCAATTAAACTAGATAAAAATATGATTTACACACTCATATAAGTCGAAATAAAAAATCAATTTAAAAAGTTCCAAACCAAAACCGTTTATTGTTGTTTTCTTCAAATTAAATTCTTTATTGATTGTATCTTTGTGTCACAGGAAACAAACCTTTGGGGTTCAAGTTCATATAACCGATTTTGAATGTCTACCTTATCTTTTTATTGTCCACAAATATCAAATTGATTCAAAAATAACCTTAAACAAAAAAGTCCTCTACTAATTTCGATTTTGTTAATCATCTAAATTATTTTTATAGTACTATACAGACCAATCTACAATAAAATGAAACATGTCTTATCTTATTATTGTTTGACAATTAGGGATCGATTTATTGCCTTGAAGATTATAAACAAACTGGAATAATCAAAATATTACCTTGTAAGTAGAATATGTTGATGCATGTATGAGCAATGTGCATTTTGGTTTCTTTCCATAGAAGTTAACATTAGAAAAAATATTAATAAAATAAACCTTTTAACCTACGTTAACGCGCATCTTGTTTAGTTTGGCAACCCCATTCCAGGCCAGGATTGGGGCTACGCACGCAAACTGCGTTACGACATTTCTTTTAATTTTATAGAATTTCCAATAGTCGTAGATTTCTCGTTTCCTTATTATCCTAAATGTAAGAGTAGATTATTCCACAGCAATATTAAGAACCAGATAAACATATTCATGTCTAATGGCCTCATTTAGGATTAATTCTTCATATATAACTTCTTTTAATTAACTTGAGTACGGCCCTGACTAGAGAGGATAACAAATCAAAGTGCGCCTGCCTGGCAACATTTTTGGGCCGATATCAGCTGATTTCTACCCAGTTATTTATGTCACACCGAATCAACTAATCCTATAGTATCTGGGGTAAATTACAAACAAAAGTTCCTCGTAGTAGCTGTAGCTCGCAATTCTAACTTAAACGGATCGATAAGCCACACACCTGTTGGAGAAATTAATATTAAGCTACAATTTTACGTCATTTATGTAGCAATTTTCATTACTAATTTTTGTTATTAGTTTTCAGTATAAGAAAACTCTAAATGTATTAGGTTGCAGATATTTTTTTATTAGTAGATATCAGGATTAAATCTATTATTTTCACAATGATCGGGAGATTTAGAATACATACTGAATATAAATAGTAAAAAGAGCTGGCTTAACGAATTTTATATTTTATTTGGCATTTACATTACATATTTAATTTAAATAAATATCTAGATAATTAAGGGAAAAAATACATAAACTGATAACTTAATAATTAATTAATTATTATATTTTTCTTTGTCGATTATTTATTAAATATATCCAAATTTTGAAAGTAATAAACAATTTTTTTTATGTTAAACAAATTGCAAGTGAAATAATAAAATAGTGAAGTGAAAATTAAAATGAATTAATGTAGGTATATACATATAGCTGAATATGATTATATTTTATATTCCATGTATGGGAAGAAGTTTTTCAATTGTTAGTAAGGTATAAAGTATGTTTGAAAAAGTTGGCAACAAATGGGAAATTTCTTTATTATTAATTTCATGAAAAAAAAAACTATTTTTCATAAAAATTTCTGCATTGCATAGAAATCAATAATCAAATTTATAAAATTTTAAGTGATATATAGCGAAAATAAAAAATATTGATTTATACTTAAAAATTTTGTTGCGTCATTTTGTCAAGAATCCAAGAAACCAAGAAAAATCAAAGGTTATAGCGTTAAAATAATTTTAGGAGATTTAAACGCAATGGGCAAGGAATTATAGATTTTCACGAACAGAACAAAAAAAAAACAGGAACAAAAATTAACAGCAAGGATACAGAAAAGGTGAGAAAAAGAACAAATATGCTTCAGATATATTGGCCTCTAATGATGAAAAAAGAGCAAGATATAAAACGAAAATAGAAAACATAATTAAATAATATAATAAACTAAATTAAAATCAGGTTAGAAATATCGAAGATAAGTGGAGGGTTTGAAAGAAGCAATTATAACACCTGCAAAAGAAGTAGTGGGGGAAAGCAGAGAGCCTAGCCAAAAAGATGGAGGCTAATCGAACAAAAAAATCAAGCTAAGCTTAAAATGTTGATTAACAGTACAGAAGAAACCAAAGAGGAATATATTGTAAGTAGAAGACAATTAAAACATCTAAGATTTAGACAGAGGTAACAAAATAAAGAAAATATTGAATGACTAGAAGAACATGAACAGAAAAATAATATAAAACAATTCTATAAGGAAAAATTTTGAGAAAAAACGATTCCAACCAAGAAAAAAATTATACAAAGGCAAAAATGGTGATCTAATAGCAGACGAAAAAGCAGTGCTAAAATGGTGGAGACAACATTTCGAAGAACTGTTGAATAAACAAAACTAACGTTAAGGAATAGAAGAGCTAAGATTAGTCTGAGAGGCTGATGCAGACCTATATGCACCAACATAAGAAGAAATAAAAGATGTATTAAGTAAAATTAAAAATAACAAGGTCCAGGATACGATACAATAACCGTAGACATGTTAAGATATGGAGGAGATAGATTGAAGAGTGAAATATTAAAGTTAATACTAGATACATGGAACACAGAAATAATGCCGGAACACTGGAAAATTGCAGTGATATGCCCTATTCATAAGGGAATCTATTAACATAACTAAAAGAGTTATGAGACCCATAGTAACGTATGCATCAGAAACATGGACTTTAAATAGTGAACAAGAGGAGCAACTTCTTAGATGGGAAGGAAAAATTTTTAAGGAAAATATATGGACCTAGACAGGAGAATGAGGAATGGCGTATAAGAACGAACCACGAAATAGCACTTAATTTCTAACGAATGACAAGCTGTGACGACATGGCACACCCACCTAACACGTGTCTGAAACTGTTTACCTCGAGCTTATCTTGAAATTGAATGAAGTATAGAATATTTTACAATAGACTATTGTAAAGAACAGAAAATAGGTTTTACTTTTTATTTAGTATCGAACCAAGAACATTATCCATTTTATTTAGCAAGAACCGTATCTTGCTTAAAATTAGTCCTAGAAGCTTTTGCGATAGACCATTTTAAAGGTAATTATTTTTTCCTGCTATTCAATGTACCAATGCATACAGGGTGTTTCAAAAAAAGGTAACCCCGTCTCTAGGGTAGGTAAAAAACTGAAAAATAATTGGGGTTTGCTTAGTAAAAAATTTTTGTAACGCCACCCGTTTTCAAGATACAGGGCGTTGAAGAAAAAAAAATTTTACGCATTTTTACAATTTTGCCGAAACTACTGGCAAGTTTTGGAAGCTGATACATCCCATGAATTTGTTTTTATATCTGATTCTCATAGAGGGCGCTAGTTACACGGATCGTACTAAGTATTAGTAAATATAACTTTTTTAACAGTATAATTATTAATCAAAATTTCAAGTAAACTTAAACATCATTCAATTTTAAACGAAAAAGGTACTCTTGGTAAAACTCGATACTGTGTACCGTTTTCGGAATATTTTGATTTGAAAATTATGAAGTAATAATTGATGCTGGTAGTAATGATAAAGTTCTAATAGGTATACCTCTATTTTCTCCAAGTGTGCCATGGAAATCTGACATTTATTGATTGTTATGACGATAAATCAACAATAATTAGAGTTTTGAAACCTTGTTATTTGTAAAATCAAATCAAAATGTACTCAAATGTTGAATACACTGACATGTTATTAACCTTAGGCGAATGTTTAGGATGTTCTAGTGCAGCTGTGACACGTTATGCAGAAAAGTTTCCTAGAAGAAACTTACCAAGTAAAAAAACATTTAGAGCCGTTGAACGACGAAGTCGAGAAACTGGGAATGTGAGACCAAATAAAATAAATTCTGGTAGACCAAGAACAACAAGAACGATTAATAAAGAAAATAATATTTTAAATTTACTTGATCAAGATCCAACAGTTAGCGTAAGGAATATAGCAAGACAAACAAATACTTCTTCTTCAAGTACTTGACGGATACTGAAAGAACAGCAATTACATCCTTATCATTACAGACAAGTCCAAGAGCTCTTGCCAGATGATCTACCGGTTGGAGTGGATTTTTGTGAAACATTGCAACAAAGGACAGCCCACAATCCAAATTTTTTAAAATGCATTATTTTTACGAACGAGGCCACCTTTACGCGACAAGGTATGTTTAACTCCCATAATGCACACTACTGGTGTGATGAGAATCCACGAGTCAAAAGGGTATCACATTACCAACACTCGTTTAAAGTTAATGTTTGGGCAGCAACTTTAGGTAACAAATTAATAGGTTATCATATTCTACCTGGAAATTTAAATGGTGATATTTATCTTGATTTTTTAAACAATTCCTTATTCGAGATATTAGAAGATTTAACGCTAAATGAGCGAAGATCTTTATTTTTTATGCACGATGGAGCTCCACAACACTTTGATAGGAGGTGTCGTAATTGGTTGAGTAATCATTTTCCGAATCGATGGATTGGTAGAGGTGCAGAAGCTCCGATTCATTGGCCTCCTCGGTCACGCGATTTTAACCTTTTGGACTACGCAGTTTGGTCGTATATTAAGGAAAAAGTCTATGCTACAGAGGTAAATTCACGCCAAGAATTGGAAGAAAGAATTCAACGTCAATTTAATGACATCATAGTTGATTCCCTACCGTTTAGAAGGTTAATGGAATCTTTAGAAAAAAGAATAGACTTGTGTATTCGCGAAAACGGAGGGCATTTTGAACACTTACTGTAATTGAATTTTATTTTATGTTCTTAGTCATTAATTTAATTTTCTTCTTGTGAGTTTTGTTTAATTACTAACTATTTTATACCAGCATCAATTATTACTTCATAATTTTCAAATCAAAATATTCCAAAAACGGTACACAGTATCGAGTTTTACCAAGAGTACCTTTTTCGTGTAAAATTGAATGATGTTTAAGTTTACTTGAAATTTTGATTAATAATTATACTCTTAAAAAAGTTATATTGACTAATACTTAGTACGATCCGTGTAACTAGCGCCCTATATGAGAATCAGATATAAAAACAAATCCATGGGATGTATCAGCTTCCAAAACATATTCGTATAAAATTTCATTACAATTTTTTTTTCTTCAACGCCCTGTATCTTGAAAACGGATGGCGCTACAAAAATTTTTTGCTAAGCAAACCCCAATTATTTTTCAGTTTTTTACCTACCCTAGAGACGGGGTTACCTTTTTTGAAACACCCTGTATATCCAAAACTACGTAGAAAAAGTTATAGAACATTGGTCCAAAAATGGTGTGAGTGGCGAACTTTGAAAAATCGTATCCCGTATACTGTAAATCCTCAAGACATCTACCAAACGTCATTTTGAAGAGAAAGGACATAAGTTTTTTTTTCTGTAAAGTAATGACTATACCTATACCCCCGTGGAAAAAAGTTATGGGACAAAAAAGAAAAATCGCGTGTTTCTGTTTTTTTTTTCTTCGTTTTTTGAATATATTTAAAAAAAAATATTTTTGACTTTAGAATTAGAAGGCAACATTCCAATAGGAAATTTAACTTTGAACAACTTTTTTGTAGATGTATATGTACGAAAAGTGCATAGAATTTTCCCAAATGCACCCAAGGATTAATTTTGCTCTTATTCAAAAACGCACCCTTTTCAATGATAGTACTCCGCGGTTTTTTTATATTTGGGGGTCCATTGATCATATGAAACAATAAAACCTCTTTAACGTTGTAGTTCCTTTTAGCGCTATTTTTTTTAACATAATCAGTAGATTAATTAATAGCGTGGCATCAAATGATGCCAAAATGAGAGAGCATAGGTCAAGATAGTTCAGGCATGTACAACGTCAACACGTTAATCACCCAATTCTCTGAAAAATTTGACTTAACCTCTGAGGTACTCATGTATTATTTTATACATGCGCAGTAATAATTTTCTGAGACACCAAAAGAAGAATTGTAAAACTTGGGAGTCGAAGAAGAGTTTATGTCAATGGTAGGAAGCCAGCACAATCATATTTGGAGGATTAGTAGAAGTGAAGATTAATTGTGAAAGTTCTAGGAGATCGTGGCACAAAAACAAAAATATTTTGATTTAATTTTAGGTACCAATATAAATATAAGCTATGCAAAAGCAGAGCTATGTGTTGAACTATGATACAAACTGCAACAAAACATGAATGTACAATGTAGAATGAGACTGTTTTAAACCATATTTTTCCTCAATTACGAGGTTATCAAGTTATTTTAAATGAAAGAAGTGAATATGATCACAAATTGGATAATATGTTTGTCTGATATTTAATTTTAACTGTTTTCTACTTGTCAAAGAATGAGGCAGAAATGTAATAACCATCATTTCTAGACATTTTAAATTTTTTGAAGGTCTTTCAAGTTTGTGGAGCTGCATTGTTCTATAAATAGATGAAAGTGTTTTGCTGCACGTCACAGTTGAATTAATAATTATTTATTAAAACCACGTGTACCTATTCTCTAAATACACAAATTATCGCCTTTTTTACACATTTTAAAAACTTTATTTCACTTTTTTTTACACACTTTAGTTTTTGGTAAAAATTTATTTTTTTACGTTCCAGAAACTCAAAAAGACTTGAAAGGATGATTTGTCAGTTTCTATTTGCGTTCGTATTTCAATTTCATGGTCAAGGTACTGAAACTTGGATACAAGCTCCATTTGCTTGACGAATCGTATAGGTAAGTGATGTCAAAAGAGATGAAGAAAAGGCGGTTTTCAAATTTGTATTCCTAACGAGTACGAATAAACTGTTTAAAAAGTTTTGACTATTAAAATATAAATACAAATTTGAAAATATAAAAATAGTATAAAACCCTTTAAAAATAATATATTTAATTTGTATTATTTATTAAATAAGAAATAAAGACGCATCAAAAACATATTTTCATATTGAAACTTATGAAAATCAATCTACAACTGAGATTTTTTATCAAGCGAAATCTGAATTTTTGGAAAGTTTAAATATAATGTAAATTTGACTAACATTTCACCCCGACTAATACGGATATAGAGTGCGGAGTGAGGGCGATGGTGGGTATGAAGACTAAGGGCCGGTTTTCAAGCCACGTTTCGGGTCACGGTGCGATCAGACAGAACGTGGAGCCGTGTTCCAAGGGAGTTAAATATATAATAGAAAAAGACAAAATAAAAAAAAAACGTAAACCAACCCAACGTGGAATATCGTTTTTTACTCTGAAAATTTTTGTGGTTTACGATCCCTGGGATAGGACAAAACTGTCTATTTGTGGCTAACGCGGCCCATTCCACTGTTTGTCGGTATTTTAACACAGTTCAAAGGAAGATTGAAAGCTGATGAATATAAAGTAGTTACCCCATCAAACCTTCCGACGTAAATCGGTATTAACGAAAAGAAAAGAGACAACGGTTGTCACCCGTGTTAGTGTGAAATTGATAATTATTTACTTTTTGATAACTACCCCCAATGAATCGTGTCCCCTCGAGATCATGGCTTAGGTTAGATTTGTCCACCAGTGTTGCCGGTAAAAATTTTATTAAGGTGGGTAATTTATACAAAAATTCCAAAACAACTTCGTTAGACCACTCTATAGTAAAATTACCACGATACTGACCCTCCCTGACCCTAGTCACGTCAGAAAGTTTGATGTGGTAAGTGCGTGTTATACAACCGCTTCCACCTTCCTTTGAACTGTGTCAATTTACCGACAAACGTCGGGATTGGCAGCACTGGGCAATCTTTATATTTTTATATGTTGTCTTTTTCTGTTATGTATTTTCTATTTTTCTTCGCCGATAAAGAACGCCGTTCCACGTTATGTCAGATCGCACCTTTATTGTAAGTTTTGTGTGATAGGATCAATCCTATCGAATAAAAGGTGGCGTATAAACAGCATCATTTTTCGAGAACTGATAGAATGTGTAGACTCATGTTCAGACAATACGTCCGATCTTGGCTCAGTTCACTATTAGTTCGCTTCATTTTTTCCCAAAAACCTAATGTTAGACTTTGCACCCCGATTTTCTTGGGAATTCATTGAAATGTATAAAAGTTTTTCGTGTTTCTGGCAAGTGAAAAACTAGTGACCGACTAGTGAAAGATTATAGTGACCGTAATAAAAAACGTCGCGTATGAGGAACATATAAAAAATAAAAAGCAATAAACACAATGGCAAATAGACTGTTACAAAAAAACTAGTTGAGATCGGTTTATACAAGAATTGAAAAAAGTATGAGTTATCTCTTGAACTGGAGTAGAAGACATGCAAACCATATTTGTGGTACTTTGACCTATTGGAATTTTTCCAGGATGCCACGAGAAACTATAAACGATGACGAAGAGTCTCAGAATATATCTGAGAGTTGCTGTGAGTCTTTCATGGGGCGTAATGGCTTTTCTCTTACAGGTGTCTTGTTTCAGTATGGATGGTGTTACCAATTCTAGCAATTAACAAGAGAATAAGGTGTTCATTCGCAGATAATTGCACCAGTCATCAGGCTAGCTTCTTACGTGGCCACGCTGGCTACGTGGGAATACTGGTTTCTTTGCAAAAGCCACACATTCCCTCTTCTTCCTTTTACCCCTCAGTCATTGTATCGTTATAGTTGAAAAAATAAAGTTTGCTCCATAATAAAAAAAAGGTCTCTCAAAAAGATTCATTAAAAACAAACTTCACACAACTCAAGACTGCATTTAAACTGAGGTAGAAAGGGGAAGAGAAAACACGTGGTGTGTATACACTGGACAAAACGTACATTTTGTATGCCCGACAAAATGCACGACAGAATGTATGTTTTGTCGAGTGTATACACACCAAGTGTTTTCTCTTCCGATTTCTACCTCAGTTCAAATGCAGAGTCTTGAGTTGTGTCAAGTTTGTTTAATGTTCAAACCTTTTTTTTTTATTATGGAAGAAACTTTATTTTTTCAACTACAACGATACAATGACTCAGAGGTTAAGGCATGAAGAGGGAACAAACAAGATCGTAGCTTCTGAAAAAACGTTAGTACTCCCACGTCTCGTTACTAAAAGAACTGAGAGGCGAACCTGACGACTGTGCAATTATTTGCTAATATAGCACATATTGTCAACTGCTGGCCAAGATCGGACGTCTTGTCCGAACATGAGTCTACACGTTTCGCTTTGCCGATCAGTTCTCGCAAAATTATGTTTCTACCATCAGTTCTTCAATTTGACTTGGATTTCATTTTGATTCGACAAAAAGTACGTTTTGCTGTTTATACGCCACGATTTATTAGATAGGATTTGTCCTGTCCAACAAAACGTAGTGAACAAACCGGCCTTTAAGGAGTCACGAAAGAATAGATAACAAAAAAAAATCATTCAATAGAATCGAAAATTTAGCGACATAAAACCTACCTTGGACTAGTAGGTGATGCAGCTTTCTCAGTTGGTGAATATACTTTAGTATACGTATCTTGTCTCCTGAACTTCCTATTTTCTACGGGAGTAGTAGGAATTTGTGGTCGCGGTATTCTAGATGGAGTGGGACTGCCTCCGTCTTTCTTCAACGCCTCCTTTTCTTTTTCTTTCTCACATTTCACGCAGGTCAGCAAATCCGTCGCGGTATTACAAGCCACTTCAATGGTTTCCGGTTTTTGTTCAACTGCTTCACAACTGACGTTTTTCTTTGGTGATATAAAGTCTTGGGTATCGGTATGCCTTGAGACAGTGTAATTTACGTACTGGGTGTTTTTGTCAGTCATTTTCGTTTCAGCTTGGCAAGATTTCGTAGAAGAATCCTTCTTAAGTTTCGCCTATAAGTAAAGAAAATATAAATCTGACCGTTTAAAAAAACAAATCTTCTTTTATTTCAACATATCTGCAGTAAATACAATTTAGATGGTACTGAGCTCTACAAGATTTTTTAATATGTATCGGCAGACACTACCGAACATGAAATTAGGATGCAAAGATAAAGAAAAGGCGACAAATGTCTATGCCAAAATATTTAGTAAACTAGATACATAAATTCATTAAAAATGTAGTTAAGAAGGAAAATGTTTAGTGTCCTAAGTACATAAACATCACAACATATAGATACAAAAAAAATGAATACTTAATTGTCTTTTACGAAAAGTAGCGATATAATATTGAAGCAAGATATCATCTTTAAAGAAGTTACTTGACTACGAGCTCTTGGGACATTTTTAAGGGCCATTTGACTTTGACCCAGCATAAATCATATATAAATCAATAGTACAATATGTAATAACAACTTTGGAAACTATTCCGTCAATTTTTATCAGTACGGATGACTACACAGATAAGGTGCAGAACTTATTACCATTCAAGGGGGGGGGGGTGGTTTTTTAGTCAAACATTTTTGTACGGCATTTATAACTTAGGTAGGTAATACAAAAATAATGAACTGCGACCTACAAACATATTGATACCAGTAGCAGGGACAATCTTTGAGTTTCGAAAAATGTTGACCCCATTTTCGTTAATTTAATACAGTACGGCATTCATACTTTTCTACTGTATATACTTTAAGATCTGTTCAACAAAGTATATACAACAGGAGTAATAACCGAAGATTGGTTGCTGTCCACGTTTGTAACACTACCAATGTCAGTACATGCGACAGAATGCTCTCAGTACAGAACAATTTCCTTAATAAGCCACACACTCAAAATAATACATGAAAGACTATACAAAAAATAGAAGAAGATATAGATGACACCCAGTTTGGATTCAGAGGAGGACTAGGAACGAGAGAGGCTCTGTTCGCTTTTAACGTTCTCGCGCAAAGACGACTAGATATGAATCAGGATCTCTATGTCTGCTTTATAGATTATCAAAGGGCTTTTGATAGAGTACGAGATCAGAATCTCGTAAAAATGTTAAAAGAAAACAATGTGGATAGTCGAGATATACAGGTTACTGTATTCAATCTGTACGGCGAAGCTATTTTTAAGGAAACAATATCAGAGGAACAACAAGCTATATAAATAAACGGAAAAATCTTGAACAACATAAGATTCGCAGACGACACCGCTGTTTTTGCAGACAGTCTAGAAGCACTGCAACAGTTAGTAAATAGATTACATCAAGTCAGTGTAAAATATGGAATACAAATGAACGTTAGAAAACCAAGTGCATGATTATTTCTAAGCAACATACAGTAGGAAGGCTAGATATCGAGTGAAAACAAGTAGAACGAGTGAATAACTACAAATATCTGGGAACCTGGGTAAATGAAAACAATGACAAAGGTCGAGAAATAAGAACACGCATTGAAATTGCAAGACAAGCATTTATAAAAATGAAAACAATGTTTGTTAATCGAGACCTTCCTCTGGAGCCGAGGATAAGAGCCTTAAGATACTAGGTGTTCTCGACTTTGTTGTATGGAATGGAAAGCTGGACACTAAAAGTGGATAATATAAAGAAATTGGAATCATTTGAGATGTGGTGCTATAGAAGGATTTTAAAAATACCATGGACCCAACGAGTTACAAATGCAGAAGTGTTAAGAAGGCTACAAAAGGATTGCGAGGAATGCAAGGTAAAATCAAGGGTAAAAGATCCATAGGAAGAAGAATAATTTCCTGGCTAAGAAACCTAAGAGAGTTGCAGCTCAATAGATCTTTTCAGAGCAGCCTTTTCAGCAGATAAGGTACGGATAGTTGTGATGATAGCCAACCTCCGATAGGAGAAGGAACTACAAGAAGAAGAAGGCATTCATACACATAGTTTCGGATCATTATTTAGATTACTTTTTTTGCAGTACCGTACAAATCGGCTGGTACAGGAGTGAGAAATCTAGGGAGTAACCCTTGATTTTTAAGTAGTACAAATGAGGTCATTTGAGCCAATATGAAACTCACTGATGTAAATTTAGTTGCATAAAATAATAACATTTTTGGACATGCCGTACATTTTTCACGGTACATGTGCTTATGAGAGGAAAATTAATTTCCCTCTGATAAGTGGGATATTACAATAAAAAATTTCTGTACGGCATTGATATATTTTGTTAATATTGACATCAATTATCAACAAAAACAAAATGCCGTACCAAAAAAATTCCAAAAATAACTGGTTTTTGCACCGAGAAATTTTTTTAGATTTCTTGGGTCATTTTAAACAAAAAAAGTCTCTTGTCATTTTTCTCTAAAGTTGATAGTTTTCAAGTTATAACAAAATTAAAATCTCAAAAAAGCAAAAATACGCACCTTTGAGGCTGGAAAACTCATATGAAAATTATTATTTTTCAGGTTGCCAAGTGCCTAAATTGAAGAGCAGTTTTGAGAAGGTCTATTATTTGTTTTGTTCTTTTCATTACCAAGAAATTTATCTTAAGATAATTAATAATAATAAGTTTTGAGACGGAAAGGGTAGATAATAATTTAATAATAACATAGGAATAATGTTAAGAAAATAATAAATTGATTGAAAATGATATGAATAAAAAAATATATAATAGAAAACCAACTCTAATGGTCCGTTTTTATGTATTCTTATGAGTAATCAAGAACCCGTTTATCTTCGGAGCGCTGTAAAATCCAGAAAAATTAATGAAATTATTTTTAGTGAAAAATTATTCTTTGGAAAACCCTCTATAATATTGCTCTGATGTCATTTTATCGTAAAATGATTAAAAAAAAAAGTTATAAGGCGCAAAATAAAATTTGTTCCAAAAGTTTTAGTTATTTTTGTTTATAACTTATTTATTTTTCATTTTATGGCAAAAAGTAATCTGAAAAAAGTTGTAGAGAATTTGCTACATATTAGCTCTACAAAGTGTAACATTTGAATAGACTATATGAGTCCGTTAGATTCAAAACTCTGTATTTGCAAAAATTGTAAAAATTGAGTTTTAGCTGACAGTTATTTGTCACATGTTATAGCTATCTGCTGATGTAGAAATTCAGCAGCAAAGTAAGGTATTTACTAAGAAAAAGGCATTAGAAGTCTTGAATCAGACGCAAAACTCTGTATTTGTCAGCCTATGCCAGTTGCATAACTGTGTAATTGCAATTGGCCAATCGCTTACATTGTTTGAGTCACATGACACGTCTCATGTGCACATGTCAATTATTCCATCAATCGCCATTACCGGTTTCACTGTTTGTTATTTGAGTACTAAAAACACCAAGTTTATTGCAAATAATTAACATTATGGATCTTCATGTGCATATTAGACCTTGTGAAAAAGGAAAAGGGAGAAAACGAGTTGCACAAACAGAAAAATGGAAACGAAATGTAATGAAACTTAAGAGGTAAGAGGTGTCTACAATTAACTAGATAGGTTTGGGACTTATTGTCAATATTTTTAGGCATTAACCTAAGGATTTACCCGGTTTTCCCACCTGTAACCATACAAAGAAAGTGTATTGTTGTATAGATTTAAAGATGCGAGACATTCAGCGTTTCCATAATAATCTGTATTCAACAACTGACAAAATAAAACAAGATATTTTTTTGCTGAAATTTTGTGAAGGTCAAAAGCCCAAGAGATCAGTAGAGGGTGGACTTTTAAGAGTATGCAAGACAGCATTTCTTGGAATAACTCATTTAAGTTCTGAAAGAATAGAGCGTGTTGTAAGAACGTTTGTTATCCGGGGTGAAATACCAAAAGAGAGAAGAGGGGGAGATACAACAAAAGGTAGATTTGATCCAATAAAATTATCTATCCAAACATTTATGGGGCGTTTGAACGGTGCAGAGAGTCACTATAATAGAGGACGATCGACTAGATTGTATTTTCCATGTGATCTGAATTTTACAAAGCTTTACAGAATGTATTGTCAACGTCATCCACATCATTCTGTTAAGTTATCATATTTCCGAACATACGTTAATGAACACTACAACATATCATTCGGCACTCCCTTAGTAGATGCTTGTTCTGCGTGTCTCAGAGCGAAGGAAATTTTGAGAAAAGAAAATTCAGAAGAAGAAAAGTTAAAGGTTATAACAGAGCAGAGAGTTCATACGTTAAGAGCTAAAGCCTTTTATTCTTTGTTAAAAAATGAATCAAATCATAACATACAAATATTTTCTTTTGATTGTCAAAAAAATCTTTCTTTGCCAAAGCTTCCCGACCAGGCGGCTTATTTCTCACAGCAAATAAATTTTTATAATTTCACCATCGTGGCTGGAAATTCGAAATCCCATCTTTCTTCTGCAAATGTGACGTCATATGTGTGGCTGGAGTTTGAACATCCAAAAGATTCAAATGCTGTTGCCTCTGCTGTACATGATACTCTCATAAAATTCAACTTTAAAAATCAAATCGAAAAAGTTCACCTATTTGCAGATGGATGTGGTGGATAGAACAAAAATAGCACGATGATGTCTATGATAATCTACTGGTTGGTTTATGAAGCACCTGGTCACATCAAGGAAGTGGAGTTTACGTTTCCTGTTGTTGGTCATTCCTTTTTGCCACCAGATAGGATTTTCGGTATGATAGAAAGGGAGATAAAAAAGAAGAACGTTGTAATAAACAGAAAAGAATATGAAGACCTAATTGGAAAACACTCAAAGGTGCTGAGAGTTGGTAAAGACTGGCAGATATCAGACTGGAGAAAGACGAGTGACGTTGTTGTTAAAAAACCTTCCCAGTGGCATTTTAAATGTAATGCAACGAAACGATTTATATTTTCTAAGGACAAAGATTATATGGCTACGGTAAGGGGGGAAATATTTTATCGTTCTGACATACGGTTCAGCAAGTCTATAATACGAAAAGGGAAAAAGATTTCTTTATTGAAACCAAAGTTACAACAGATTGGATGTTCATTGAAAAAAGGAGATAAATCGTCCATAGGCACTCTCCTTAGAAACCATTTTGGTGAAAATTGGAGAGACCAGCCGGATCTCAAATTTTATAAAATTATAGATACTGGCGTACAAGCAAATAATAACGAGAGTGCTGCAGAAAATGATCATATTGATGATGAGGACCCAGAGGAACTTATAGTTTAGGAATTAATATAAATATATACATATTATAATTTGTAATACCTTTTGTACTTATAAAAATAAACTTCACTAAAAGTTTACTTCCACATGCTTTCTTCCTTATTCCTAACACACTAGGTTTAGAAAACAGACTAATATAACAACCACTAATATCGTTAATGGTTGACTATTATCATGTATTTGCAAATGTTAGTTGCATAAATCTGTATTTACATAGTTCACTTGCAAAACTCGGTATTTTCAAATTTTTCTTCCTTTTCTAGCAAACCCAATAACTTTTCTAAGAAAAAAATCATTATATTTTACCTAATAAAGCATTTATCTATCACAAAAAAGTGCCATTTATTATGTCTAAGGTTTTTTGCAAAATTTATCAGTTTTTTGCAAATAACTCAGTTTGACTTATACAGTAAATACAAAGTTTTGCATCTAGCGGACTCATATCAGCTGTGCAAAATCAATCAGTTAAAAATGTACGGCATTGCTTTTTTTATTTGTCTACTTTTAAATAATTAATAACAGCCACTGTATTTAAAATATTACATAACATACACCACAGGGTACTTTAAAAATATGTTCAATTTTAAAATTTTTTTTTTTTTTCAAATTTTTAATTTGTACCGTTTATTATAACTGGCTATAATTTTTTAGTTATACTTTGTCAAAAAAGTGACTACCGTACAAGAAATAATTATTACCGAAAAAACAACAATTCTAATTCCAAATACAGATAACTGTTTATAAACATTTGCAAGAACCACAACTTTTAGACGGCATAGTTGCCAAAAATTCTTTTACGCATCAAGTAATCTTTTGGAATTGATGCCGTAAAGTTTTCAATGACCTCAACGAATAGGGGTTAAAATCGAGGGTTGCGCCCTAGATTTATCATCCCTGTACCATCCGATATGTACGGCACTGCAAAAAAAGTAATCTAAATATCTAAATAGTAATCAGAAAATCAAAGATTGTCTCTGCTACTGGTACTAATATTTTTGTACGGCATTATGTCGCAGGTCATTACTTTTGTATTACCTACTAAGTTACAAATGCTGTACAAAAATGTTTGACCAAAATACCCCCTTGATACCTCTGTAGCCACCTGTACCAATAAAAATTGACGGCGTAGTTTCTAAAATTGTTATTACATATTGTAGTACTGATTTATATGTGATTCAAGCTGGGTCAAATGACCCCTTAAAAATGTAGTTAGATCTTGTAGTCTATAAAAACCAATTAAATTGATAATTGTACCAGCCTCAATCAATTATGTTAATAATAGCAACAGTTTTATATTATAATCGTACAATAAGAATTACCTGACAAGCTCTGCTGATGCTATTGGATTCGTATTGTGATGCTATGGAGCGGGTTTTAGTGGTGAGGTTAAGTCGATCTTCACCCATATTGAACGATTTGCTTCTCAAATTAAGGGACGCTAAGGATATGGGCGATGTATGGCTATCTTCATTAGATTCAGGACCTACTGCTATAGATCTTTTTTGAGCATTACATTTTTCGCAAATGACATCGTTTACTGTATCATTTGAAGTGCCTATAGAGTAACATTCAACACATTTCTGGACAGAAATATGAGATACTTTGACTGTGGCTAAGATCCCTTTATCGACTAGTTGTTTTTTAGTTGCTGTAGTTTGCGTGTAGGTGCTGAACTTGGGCACAACGGGGCTCTTTGTTTGGAACTGAACACCTTTATCTGTGCTTGGCTTGTGTCCTACAGTTTGCGTTTCTTTCGATATTGTGATTTTACTAGATGACTTCAAGTTTTGATTGTTAAGAAATTTAACCTTTTCTGGCAGCCACTTATCAGCGAATTCATTATCAAAAGTAGCCGTAGAAACATTCTTTGTATTAGGCGTCTGGTTACCTACTCCTATGTTTCTTGTCAACACCCCACACATCACTCCAAAATCTTTTCGTGGCGGTGGAGGTGGAGGAGATGATTCTTTTCGCATTGAGATCTCCAAATTGTTAACGTTTGTAAATGATTGAGACCGTTGTCGTTTGTAATGTTCGATATAATTGTCATTTATTGTGGTTTGATTTTTTCCGTTTTCTGACTTCAAACTATTTCGTAACCTACAATTTTCATCCTTCAACAAGTTCACCTCCTCCTGGAACAAATTTAATAAAAACATGCAACTACAATTGACTTTATATTCAGGAGAATGTGAAAAAAATTAACACTTTTTCTGGTCTCTAACACCTCAATATAAATAACCGATCTAAAAGAAGTAAAGAGAATGTTGGAATCACATAAAATAAGCAATGATAAACACAAAACCGAAACATAAAATTGTAAAAGAAAATAATTCAAATCTTTCACATCAGATATGTTAAAGCAAAATGAATAAAAACAACTTACCCGCTCTTTTATTACTGTTGGAGTGTTTGTATTAAATTCATTCGCAGACAAATGATAACAGAACCCGTACTAGGGTTTGAAAGTTCAAAAGTAGAGCAACAAAAACTGTTTCTAAACGATTATTGCTATAAGGAGGTCGACATTTATCAAGAATCAATATTTTTTTCATTAGAACAGCTGTGCAAGGTAACTGTGTTCACTAAATTATGATGGAGGTTGCAGATGATTTCTTATGTATAACAGAAATGACAGAATACTTTAAGAATAGTAGACCAGGGAAGTAACGATTTTTCAAAGACAATCTTTGATAAAGGTATCTAACAACTGCTTTTGATCAATTTGGCGATAACAATATGTGATGAACAAAATATGCAAAAGATTAAACGTCATTGTTTACTTATAAACAATATATAAACAATGTACTCGTAAGATAGCTATTTGATTTTAAATACTAAAGGGAAGCCCGGTAAATTCTATGGAAGTGACACAATTTTAGTAAAAAATCATAGAAAATCCTTTAAATTGAGAGTTTGCAAAGTTATTTTTGTTAATTTGTTAATTAAACTTTAATTTCGCGTGATAATAGGGACAATATCAGATGTATTCAGCTATAAAAATATTAAGAAGTTTCAGTTTGCCAAATTGAAATTGATTATCCCAGAAAGTCCTACGACCCTGAGGAGCCAAGATAGCCTTCTTTAATCATTGTTACTTTAATTAACAACATTAACGCTAGAAAGTCGGAAGGGTCAATTTGGCCGCTGTTGTCATTTGAGGTTATTGTAGTTTTTTTAGTTGTGGCAATGATAATTTCATATTTTATGACTTTTAATACTTTGAGACAAAGCCTTATTTAACACAAAAAATATTGTTTACTCAGTTTATTAAATGGTTTTTCTAACAAACAGACCATAGAAGTATGAAGGGGTTAAACTGGCGCTGTGTCAGTTATTATCGTTTTCTCGGAAATTAGACGATTCTTTCTTTCAACTTCCTGTCGGATGGGTAAAATTATATTTATGTACGTTTGTTCCTAGGTCTTTTGTTATATCGTGTTTGCTCCTTGAAAGTTTTTTGTTTATCGTGCGCTTTATTAGATTCTGCTCATTCTCGTTTCTGGAATATTGAAACATTCGTTCATTTGTGAACAGTCAAGACGACTCGAAAGATGTCTCGACGTGAAATGTTAGAACTTTAATTTCTTGAAGAAATACGAAAAATAGAGGAAAATGTTTCGAGAGGCGAATCTGAATTTGAAGAAAATAATGAGTCAGACGATGAAGAATACGTGCCACTACAAAATAGTGATTCAAGTGACTGGTGCATCAGATCAGTCAGAAAGTTTTATTGTATTATACAAGAGTCATCAATTGACGTAAACACTGCCTCTATTTCTCAACAACATGATTCATTTAATATTATTGTGAATCCAAGTGCATCGAAGACAAGGCGCAAGAGAAAAAGAGGTCAAAAGAAAAAACCATTTCAATCGGAGACATCGAACAATCGAAAGAAGGAACATAGAAAGTTATTGTTTCTGGATGAGTACTTCGTAAGATTATGATTTTTAGTTTCTTTATATTCATTGAATTTTTACTGTCATATAGGACGTTGTGCTCAGCACAATATTTCGCACCCTTAGTAAAGTAAAGGCACAAATCAAAAATTTCGAATTTTGAGTTTTAGTCTGATACAGATATAAAATCTAATACTCTATCCATTGGCCTTGACAGAAAGACAGAAAGATGAAATAGTGCGCGAAAAACCTATATGTGTCTCTTTTCAACTATGCGATTTTCCCCCCGCTCATCCGACTATATCGACGAATTCAGTGTCGTATCAGTATTCGTCGACTGCAAACCGTTGTTTTGTTGTCATATTCAGCATTGTGCCATTGTATGACGAAAACTCTGGTAAGTTTCACATTTTGTTTTTTCTATTGTGTTTAGTCTTATGCCGTTGTATTACATAACTTACGGGTATAATGTGTACGCATGTCAAATTGGTATATTACAAATTAATCATTCACTTTCTACATGTATTTTCAATTATGTCTTTGTGTTACCCAAACAAAACCACAGACTTGAAGTCGAGTAATGATTGTGCCTCTGTAAGATATAAAATGTAACGAAATATAAAGTTTAGTGCCTCTATACTAATGAAATATTCACATAAATATTTATACATAATGTGAATAACTACATACAATTTATTGTGTTGTTGCAGAATTATGGGATCACGAGCTCAAAAAATTATTAATCTTTTACATAAACCAGATGACCTGGTGACACCAAATCAAATAGAGGAACATGAAAATGTAAGTAGGTATTAAAATGTATACTTAAATAAACACGGGATCATTCCATAAAACAGGTAGATCTCTTTTTTATAGATTTTCACACCTAACTGATTGAATTTTAACACAATTGAGAATTGGACAACATTTAGACTCAGAGTATGTGGGATAGCTATAAATTAAACCAAATATTTGCATTTGTCATAATATCCTTATAATGGCAGTGAAAAAATGGATGAAAACCAAAGATTGCAACATTTCAATTCGTTTTGGAAATTAGGAGACATACAAGTACAGCGGATGGTTATATTATCTAGTACGGCTCCAGTTTAACCTAGGTACAAATATACAAACGCTGAACAACCAAGACAACCAAATAATGCTATCTATTTGAATTGTGGAAATGAGAAAATAAGGGTATGTAAAACGTTCTTCACCAACACATTTGATATTACATAAAGAATGATTCGAACAGTTGTGCAGAAGAGTAAAAATACTGGTGGCTACGTCGGTAATGATAATAGAGGAAAGCATAAGTCATAAAACTGCACGCAGCAAGTTGGTGAGTGATATTACAGAGTTTATAAACTCAATCCCTCGAATAGAGTCTCATTATTTAAGAGCAACCACCACCCGGGAGTACATTAGTAGCGGTAAAAGTATTCGTGATTTATATAGAGATTTTATGGAAATACAGAGACATAAAGGACAAGAAAGTGGGCTCTACCACACTTTTTGTGAAGTATTTACAATTAAATTTAATTTAGGATTTTTTCCGTCCGCAAAAGATCAGTGTGATCTGTGTTTGCAGTTTAGCAATTCATCAGGGAGTCAAAGAGGTGATGTTACAGAAAAATATGAAAATTATTTGGAAGAAAAGAAATTGAGCCGATTAGAGACAAATAGAGACCGAAGAAACGTTGATGGGTAAAATTTATGCGTTTGTTATGATCTTCAAGCAATTATACAATGTCCAAATGGTGAAACTTTTGTCCAATGGTGAGACTTATAATAAAAACATGTTTTTATTATAAGTCCAAACTAAACAGCTACAATTGTACAATTACTGAACTAAATAAGGTGACTGACGATAATGTCGATGATTATAAAAGCTATGGAGACGTACATTGTTACTTTTGGGATGAGACCCAAGCTAAGCGAGGTACTGTGGAAATCGGAAGCTGTGTTCTTGATTACTTAAAAATTGTGTCAGCAAAAGCAGACATAAACGTGACATTCATATGTGACAATTATTGAGGCCAAAACAAAAACAGGTACTTAGCCTCGTTATACATGTTTGCCATAACAAAAATTATAAATTTAAAAACAATTACAAGTATCTGATAAAAGGTCATACTCAGAACGAGGCAGATAACGTCCACAGCCTTATAGAAAAACAAAGAAACAGAGACTTAAAAATTGGATCTATTTATTCTCCTATTCAATACATGGCTGCAATAAAAAGAGCAAGGAAGACAAGTATGTACTCCTTTTACAGTCTATAGTTTGACGTTAAATTTTTTTATGATATTAAGGGATTACAAGATAATTGGGTATACAATTTTAATGTTGATGAAGTAAAAAACAATGTCATTTGGAATGACATCTAAGTCTTAAACTTCATAAAAGGACAGCCTCTTTCGTTTTTCTATAAAACATCTTACAAGGATGAATTTAAAGAAATTTCTGTTCGAAATAAGAGAAAGAAGATGTTAGAAAATACAGAGATATCTATCCAAAAAGCGTATTTGGAGCCATTTGAGCTAAGTAATGCAAAAAAATATTGAAAAAATGAAAAAGCCGATTAACAAGAAACTAATAGATCCGTACTAAGCTCACTACTATGACATAATGTTATAGTCTAACAAATAATATTATTACATATTTTTATTTCATAATGATTCTCACAGGTATAAGAATTTTGTTCATAAATAGTTTTAGCGTTTTAATGTTGAGACAAGAAAACCGGCGATTACACTTTCGTCCAAAATAATGAGTGTAATAAAAGAAGGTATGCATTTTCGTCCAAGCCTCTAAAATTGAGGTTACCTTCATACTTCTACTTGCACAGTAAAATATTCGTTGTCGAAGTAATCCAAAACAGTCGTATATTCGTGGAATAACCTATATACAAGTTCGTCCAAAGGGTCAGGTAAATTTTCGTAATGCTCTTCAAAGAAGCAATTAATATTTAATATATAAATATGTACGAATCTTCGAGTTTATTCATTTGTGAAAATATTCTCAAAGTGTTTATATTGCTATAGTCTTGAATTGTGTTATGAAAATCATGTATACTTGAAACGTTATGGAGAATTTCGACAAACATATGGTGGTGAAAAAAAGTGCAACGAAAAATGGGGTTTCCTCTTTTATTCGTGAATAACTAATAAAATCAATTTTGGCGAAAAGTTAAAAAAAAGGGGAATCACGATGGAGATGTTGTACCAAAGGTTGTAACGCTGCCGTCTACACAATTGGGGATGATGTAGTAATTTCTTGACAAAACGTACATCATTCTCATGAATGAATGAATGAATCTGAAGGCCAACTTCATTCAACAATAGTTTGTAAGAGTAGCAGCTAAGCGTAAAGCTGCAGAAGATATAAGTACTCAACTCAGGAAAATTTTACATCGCGTTTTAAGTGAAGAAGAAAATACCAATTTAACTATTATGAAATCCATGAAACGCAGTATTTATAATGTAAGAAGAAAATTACTTCTACACAATTGGGGATGATGTAGTAATTTCTTGACAAAACTTAAACCATTCTCATGAAAATCTGAAGGCCAACTTCATTCAACAACAGTTTGTAAGAGTAGCAGCTAAGCGTAAAGCTGCAGAAGATATAAGTACTCAACCCAGGAAAATTTTACATCGCGTTTTAAGTGAAAAAGAAAATACCAATTTAACTATTATGAATGTGAAATCAGTGAAACGAAGTATTTATAATGTAAGAAGAAAACGTTAGAAGAAGTACTAGAATCATTGGAAAAATTAGAGTACCCTATCATCACGTCTAGAAATGAAAACTTTTTATTGGTAAATGATAAAAGGGCAAAATTGACTATTATATCTTGTAAGACAAATCTCAGACATTTATGTAAGTGTTCTAGAATATATATGGATGGTACATTCAAATATTACCCAAAATTCTATTATCAAATGTTTACAATTCATGGATACTACAATTCCACTAGTATTTTGTTTATAGCCAGATAAATTATCATCTACATATGAAACAAGTTTCAATTTGATAAGGACCAAATGTTCAGAGCTAACTTTAAATTTTCTTCCAAAAGATATTGTCATTGATTTTGAAAAATCAATTCATAAGGCTGTTAAATCAGTTTGGGGTCAATCTAAAATAATCGGATGTAGATTCCATTTTTCGCAGGCTTGGTGGCGTAAAATTCAAGAACTTGGCTTAACAAATGATTACAAAAACAGAACTGAAGTGGGAAAATGGATTGGTCATTGCTTTCGTATTCTTTTTCTAGATCACCAAGAAGTCGGTGATTGTTTAGTTTTTGATCTGATTGAGATGCCCGAGAGTGTCGAACGAAATTCTTTTGTTGATTATTTAGTTGAGACATATGTTGATGAAAACTCAACATTTCCACCGATACTCTGGGCTGCAAAATCATCAGAAACTACGAGAACAACCAATGCATGTGAATCTTTCCATTCACAACTTCCAGAATTAATGTAATGTTTAGTTCCTTTTACAATAGTTTTAAACATTTTTTTAGTTTTAAATGTTTTATATTGACTTGTCTTCTGACGTCAAATTAAACAATAAAAGCATTTTTTGTTTTTATTTTAAGCAAGTGAAAGCATTATTTTGTATTTTTTTGTAACAATAAAGTTGTACTTCCATCTACTCTTTTTGTCATTTATGTCAGCACACGGCCTATCAATGTATTTAACATTATTTCTTTCATAATATAATGCATTACTATGAAATATGACACCAAAGTTAGACAACCAGGTAATCATACATCGACCGAATTTAATATAGACCAATATCTATCTGAAACATTCAGTAATATAACGGCTTATTTGGACAAGGGTAAGGTAAATTATTTTTTTTTGTAAAAAAATATTATTATTTTTATTACTTTAAAAACATAAACATTTAATACATGATCTACGGTGTTATAGTCCTTTTCCATCATATTGATAGCACATTATATATGCAAATCCTCAACAGGTCAAAAAACCATAGGCGTCACCCTATACTTGTTTTGAAATAAATAAAAAAAATTATTATTTTAAGATACCGTCAACAATTCATTATCTTTTAAAAAATCTTCTGTAAAATAAGTGTCCACTAATCTCACTATACCTTTTTTGTGCGTAAAAAACGTCGGTATATATGCCACACGATTATTGTTAATTATACACGGGTGATTAACGAGAGAATTCAATGTTTCACGAAATAAATTAATGTAAACAGTAATTTAAAGGTGATTATTGTTTTCTATACAAGTTATCGCCTGACACAAAAAGAATACCTTTTTTGAACGATTACCTGGAATTACTGATAAGGCTTCACTAATGATAGTTTAAGTAGTTTTTATGCCACATTACAGCTTATGCCAATAATATAAATTAGAAATTGTTTGCATCTTCCATTTAGTTTGTAGATGTACATTGTTCATGTCTTACCTACCTACGTTTTTGGTGTTGATATTTTGTTATTTGCATTTAAAAATGACGTCGACAACAGGTTTTATCCCGGTTAAGTGTAGTTTTAAAGGTGCCTTCAGTCTAAGAGAGAAAAATATAATATTAAATGTACACGATGCACTTGTACATCAACGCCCTTTAAGTAATGTTCGTGAAATCGTTAACATGTGTTCAAATATGACAGGTATTGGAGAAGCAACAATTTATAGATTCCTAAAAGAAAGAAAAGGAGGAACTGTTTCATCTCCCAAGAAGAGTGGAGGGAGTAAACTCTTGGAAATTGAAGAAATACATAAAAACACGATAAGACGCAGCGTCCACTCATTTTTTTTTAACAAAGAATTTTCAACATTGGACAAAATCCAAACATTAATTAGAGAAAAACGAAGAGTTACCAATCATAAGCAACAAGAAATTATGGGAACTATTGAGAGAGATGTGATTTCGTTGGCAAAAGAATAGAAGAAAATCCGTTTTAATTGAAAAAGATTACATTGTATGTTGGAGACGAGATTATCTACGAACTATTAAAAAGTACCGAGAAGAAGGGAAAACAATTTTTTATTTGGACGAGACTTGGCTAAATGAAGGTCATACTGTACCATATCTATGGGTTGATACAAATGTGAAAAGTTCCCGTCAGGCATTCATCGAAGGGGTATCTACTGGAATAAACAATATTCCCGTTGGAAAACGCAGACTCATAATAACCCATATTGGAAACGAATACGATTTTGTCAATGGTGGATTATTAAGTTTTGCCTCAAAATCAACCAAAGATTACCACGAGGAAATGACTGCTGACGTTTTTGAAGAATATTTTGAGCAAATGTTGGATTTAATTCCAAAAAATTCTGTCATAGTCATGGATAATGCTAGCTCTACCATTCAAGACTAGCAGAAAAATTGCCAACAACGGCATGGAAAAAAGGAGAGATAATCGAATGGTTGGATAAACACGCAATTGAGTACAAGCAGAATTCGACAAAAAAGGAATTATTACCTATTGTAAGGCAACATAAAGCAGCTTATAAAAAATATATATTTGATGAAATGGCATTAAACCGTGATGTAATTATTTTACGTTTACCCCCATACCACTGTGATCTGGATCCGATAGAAAATATATGGTTTAAAGTAAAGGGTGAAGTCGGACGCAACAACAAAACTTTTAAATTAGAAGACTTACAACAATTATTAGACTATTCCTTATCAAAAGTAACTCCAGAAATTTCGGAAAATGCTGTTAGTCATGCTCACAAGGAAGAAAATAAAATGTGGAATTTGGATAATATGACTGATGCCATGCTGGAACCGGTAATAATTAACATTGGAGTTGAAGATTCCTTAGATTCTGAAGAAAGCAGTGAATCTGAAATGGAATTTGATTAAAATAATATTCATTTTTTTACAAATCGGCCCCTGTTACGGCCACACATTATGTTATATATAACCAATAAAATAAACATCTTAAATTTCTTGCAAATTCATTAGTACCTGTTAATCTCCATCACTCCGACACTGGCAACTTTATTTAGGGATTAGTAACCCTCAAAACTATTGTATTCTATTCTGCTTCAACCTTTATACCTGGTGGTCATACTCAATTTAAAATTGTTTTCCTATATACTTCTGTAACCTTGTTGACAAATATCTATTTTTCATTGAGTCACCCGTATCAACAGTTTAGGGATTTGCATACATAATGTGCTATCAATATGATGGAAATGGACTATAGTTTAAACATTTTCAGAATTATATAATACCCAGGCGTTATATTATAGGGCATTTTATTACAAATCCTAGTCACGCAAAACTTTAAATGCGATTTCCCATTTTATAAACAATTGCCCTATGAATTAAAAAAATATATCTCCGGTTCTATGTATCGTACAAACTTCTTCTTTTTTTAAGATGTGTTCTTTTTGTAACCTTTCAGATGATGTATTTTGTTTTTTTTTTGTAAAGGTAAAAACGGCGCAGATAACTAAATCGTTTATAACGCGAAAACTAGTACTTAATTTTGCATCAATTATTTGTAAGTAAACAATTAAGAATTAAAAAACGTTTACTTACGATCTTATGAACAGAATCAGACCAAAAAACCATTCTAAGTATTAACAAAACACGTTACAGCCATTTGAAAATGATCTTTTTCTCTAAAATGGGATAAACAAATTGAATTGTTTAAAAACTACTCCACTGATCGGGCCCATCTTTCACAAATATAGTAACTACATAAAACTCACATTGTGGAATGTGTTTTAATTGATTTTATTGTTTATTTTAATAATTATAAATAATTGAAAAAATTGCTTACTTAGCAATGTTTAATTTACAATAACTTTTTTGTTTATAAACATTTTTTAATATAGAAAGTATCATTTTATTTTCAAGAAAGTCGACTGTAGAACGTTTTTCACAGTATTGAAATGAATGAAAAAGTCGTTTTTTGCTTAAATGTTAATAAAAAACCATTGAAATAGTACAAATTTAAATAGTCACGAGATGGTACGCCGTTTCTATTGACTTCCCCAGATATTCCAGTTGAAAAATAGCATCCAGTATTTTTGGATTTTTAAATGCTTCGTTTCCTGTGATAATAGTTTTGCTATGATCTAAAAAGATTTTATAGCGCAACCAACGCGCAATATTACCCGCACCCGCTTACATTTTACTGTACAAGACAAGATCCCTTCTTTAATGACTGCCCTGGCAACCATTGTATTCTTACCCTTGTCCCGCCACTACGAGGCACAGATCTTGGAATAAACGAAAAAAATGTTACATATTTACATTAGCGACTTAAATTAAGTATTTAACAAGAGTTGGAGACGTTAGAGCAAATGGTAAAATTTAAACTGACATTTTCAGTCTATATCTACCATTCGACTAAAATGTTAACTGGTGAGTGAGGGAATAAGCAGATAATTTATATTATCTATCATGGGAATACAAGAGAGAAAGGAATATTATTAGTCCATCTTACATAAAAGAAGCTGTGATCTTAAAAAATCGCTGAAATAAAATGACAACATCGGATAGAGATCGGAGAAAGAAATGGATATATTTATAGTAATTGTTTGACATTTAACATGTGTACAGTTCACACAATGCTCTACTTTTCAACTGTCAAAATAATAAACAAGAATTGATTATCAAAAAATAACCAACTGTGTTATTTTCAAAGAATCAGTACGTAAAAGTATATAGGTATAATATGCGAAATAAAGCGTAACAATTAAGATACTTACTACTTACCAAGTATAACAATCCACTACATACGAAACAATTTTTACGACTAGCGTGCACTTTAGTTTTCTATTTATTCCAACCTTCAATGTTGAAATCCAATATTGTAAGGTATGGAACGCAAAATTGACAACTTATTAAATAATCAACATCGAGTGATTCATAGGATATTTACCGTCAAGTACCTACGAGTGAACCGTTAGGTCGTAGGGGTTGGATCAACTGCACACTATTATATAATTTTAGTATACAGGAATAACCTCGGTGTATAATCTATTGCTTAATATTTCACAGCACGGTAAAAAGTCAAAAATTTGAATCAGGTAATAAATCACAAGTGTGCATAGTTCACATAACGAATTAATTTACTATATATTATGTACCTATTCGATCTGAAATATAACTGAATCGGTGTAAACAAAAACGTTCTAAGTATTTTCTGTTCATTTTTGACACTTCGATGAAGAATGTATTGGGTAATTGATAACAACTACTTAAACTAACCAAAAAATAATAGAACACAAGAGAATTCCTGAAGAATAGAGATCAAGCATCCTAATACCTCTCTTCAGAAAGGGAGACAAATCGGACCCGCAGGTGGTTCATTTCGTCCTAAACGTGATAACTTAGGACGACCGAAAATCATTACGCCTGATCAGAAAGATGAAGTAATGGTTCGCGTTGACGATGATTCTCAAGTAAGTACACAACGTTTATAAAAATAGGAAATGAGATATCACAAGCAATAGAAATACGTAGAGGAGTACGACAGGGATGCATTTTGTCACCGATGCTATTTAATGTTTATAGTGAAAGCATCTGCCTGGAAACCCTTTTGCAAGCAAACGAAGGAATCGTAATCAATGGAGAGGTTGTAAATAATATTCGATACGCAGACGACATTGTACTAGTTGCAAGAATAGTAGAAGAATTACAACGATTACTTACAAATATAAATATTGCCTGCAACAATTATGGCATAAGTATCAATATCAAAAAAACCAAGTATATGGTCTTCAGTAAGAACATGACACAACCAGCACCTATTAGTATAAACAGCATTCAAATTGAAAAAGTATCAAGTTACAAATACTTGGGGACTTTAATAAACGAAACTGGAGACCAAAACAATGAAACAAAAAGACGTATCGAAATTGCCAGGGCCACCTTCATAAAGATGAGCAAATTCTTCTGTAACAGAGATATAAGCATCCCTCTACGATTAAGAATGCTAAGGAGCTACGTATTTAACACGCTATTATACGGTGTAGAGGCCTAGACTCTCAAACAGAACAACATAAAAAATATTGAAAGTTTCGAGATCTATCAAACTTTGAAGTAATGCGAAGGATAGGAAAGACCCACAAATTTTGTCAACGACCCAACGAAGAAAGCTCAAATATTTGGGTCACCTGATGAGAGGACATAAATACGCATTACTTCAAAATATAATGCAAGGAAAAATAGAAGGAAAACGGAATCCAGGTCGTAGAGGAATGTCATGGTTGCGTAATTTGAGAGAGTGGTTTGGCTGTACCACTAATGAATTCTTTAGGTCAGCTCTAAACAAGGTCAGGATAGCCTTGATGATTTCCAATCTCCGATAGGAGTGGCACAAGAAGAAGAAGAAAATCTATTGTCAGCAGATTTACCTTTAAGATGCAGTTTTGCAAATGATGTCCGAAGGTAAAATCTTGACCATTCCGTTGTCGATAGAATATTTTTTACGAACGAAGCTACATTTACACACCGTGGTCTTTTTAATTTAAAGAAAAATCATTTCTGAGATACTGAATATCCTCATATTAAGAGAGAAGGGCATTTTCAACATGAATTTCAAATAAACGTATGATTTAAAACCATTGGTAATAATTTTTTACGGACATGCGAATTACCTTGAATTTGAATGGAGAGATTTATTTACATTTTTACGAAATAATTTTATTTATTTGTTGGAAGAATTGTCATCAAACTTAAGGCAAAATATGTGGTTTATGCAAGATGGTACACCACCACATTATAGAGAGATTGCAGTGAGAACATACTTAAATACAAATTTCTTGAACGTTGGATTGATCTTGGTAGTCATATTCCTTGGTCATGTGGTGAGAAATTGATATAATTATTTAATTCATAAGATATCCCAAGAATACCTATTATTATACTTACAATACTTATAATAAATACTGCAGCAGTTTCTTTAGAATCAATGATGCTATTTAATATGAGACGATCTTTTATGGAATGTATTGACAAATGAATTAAAGCAAATGGTGGACATATCGAACACTTGCTTTGACAAAAAGTGTAATGTTATCTAGTTTAACTATATTTTAATATGGTTTGTAAATAAAATGTTTTGATTATAACTTTAATTTAATATAAAACGTAAAATGTTTGATGTAAAATCCTATTATTTTGTCAAATCCTATTATAATTTATCCTGCTGATAACTCCGTAAAATTTAGTTCAAATTAAATGGCAAAAAATATTCGGAAAGCTGGTTAAAAACAAAACTTAAAAGAAAAGAGGTCCTACGACCTTTAGTGCTCAAAATACGTCGGCTTAGTGACACAAAAATGTAATTACATTTTTTCCCGTTTTGAGATATCTACAACATGAACTTACTTTAGTGAGTTCTATTGAGTGACACAAAACTGTATCTCTCCGAACACTTAAAACCCCAGTAAGGAGTTTTCGTATCTACATTTCTTAGCAATCTTTTAGTTTCACAGAAATGTAAGTGCTGTTACATCTCTGGGATACTATGTTTTCGTACTATAAATAAGCTGATATTGAGTTACATTTTTGTGGCATAAATTTTATTGCACTGAATGGTGATTGCAGGTAGCAACTGTGGATTTGATAATTTGTTTATTATGTTTAGCAGGGTGGTCCGTTGCATTTTCAGTTCTGTTACAACTGTGAAGACGTAAATACGTGAATCAGTTTTAAGTTAATTATTGTAGAGATCGTTATAATACTGTTTCATAATTTTATTATTACACAATAATGGATTCAAGAGGGAAGAAGTTAGTTTTGTTAGCTCTTAACAAATCGGTACGAGATGATAAAACACATAATCATAATTTACCGCTCTCATCACAACAAGTGACATAATCAGATAGTGCCTCCCATGTTTCTACCAATGAACCTAATGTATCAGGATATGAACAATGTGAGGATATATTTTTTGGTGACGATTAAGAATAAGCGACACGTGTGATGGTCAAAACCGCAACGTAAATGTATCTGCTATGTTGCTTTACGCTGTTCTGACATTAGAGATTCCAAAAATTGCCCATTGCTTCTTTGAACCTGACCATTCGATGATGGAGTGTGACTCTGTCCATGGTCATATTGAGGAAGCATAAAAAAATGTGAACATATTTGACCCCACTGGGTGGTACTCCATTGTAAGAATGGCGTCAAAGAAATCAAAATACACTATACATGAGATTGGACAGAAAAAAAATTATGACTTCAAAGCTTTTGCCAAAATTCTAATGAAAAATAAAAAAGTGGACATCAATGGTAGTAGTATCTTCTTCTTAAAGTGCTTATCCGTTCCGGATGTTGGCGATCATCACGGCTATCTTTACTTTGTTTATTGCAGCGCGGAACAGTTCAGTGGTAGTCGTGTTATACCACTTTCGTAAATTTTGAAGGCAGGAAATGCGTCTTCTTCCCGGTCCTCTCTTACCATTTACCTTCCCTTGGAGAATCAGCTGGACAAGACCAAGTACATGCTGGTTACGAAGAACCCAAGACCAAGGGTTAGACAAAACGTAACAATCAATAAATACAACTTTAAAGTCGTCAAAGAATTCAAGTACCTGGGAGCGATCATAATATCTGAAAATAAATATGAAAAGGACGTGGCAGCCAGGATCATTGCAGGAAACAGGGCATACTTCTCATTAATGACCGTACTTAAATCAAAAATACTTTCAATACCAACAAAAATAAGAGTGTACAAGACAATAATTCGTCCCACATGGAAGCGAGACATGGACAGCGGGAACGCCAAAATGACTGGTACTGGAAAGAAAGATACTGCGGACTATCTATGGGCCTTGCAGAGAAGAGACAACAGGGGAATGGAGAAGACGACACAATGATGAACTCCAGTCAGTATATGGAGATGAAACCATAGTACGCTACATTAAAGCAAACTGAATAAGATGGGCGGGCCACATACTAAGATCGAGTGACGAAAGACTCCTGAACGCCACATTCTGGGAAAGGCCGATGACAGAAGGTCAGTTGGTCGCCCAAGAAAGAGATGGAAGGAAGCAGTAGCCGGTGATCTACGCAAAATGGGAATACAGCAATGGAAAATAGCTGCTCAGGACCGACAACAATGGAGGGAATAGTAAACGCGGCCAAGACTCACATAGAGTTGTAGTAGAGCCAAATGATGATGATGATGATGAAACTTAACAACGACATATGAAGGACAAGGGCCAATAAAACAGGACAAATATAAGGATTTAGAAGAGCTGTACAATAAAGACATTATTCCTTTCCAGTATCATCTCTTCTATAAGTTGTTGCTCACCAACAATAAGGACAATCAATCAGATTGGCAAAGTGATTGACATAATTAAATTTATTGTTTGAAAATGTTTTCAAAGTTTATGTTAAAAAAAATATTTTATTATTTTAAATAAAGTTTTACAGCAACAAATAATTACAAGTAGGTACCATTTCATTTTAGAAAAGCTTAGTCTTAATCGTACTACAAGGTAGAGATTAATAAATTTTATTCTATTGTGCTTTTAATTATTATATTATTTAATTATATATATATATATATATATATATATATATATATATATATATATATATATATATATATATATATATATATATATCAGTATGTTCATCTCTCGAAATTTATCAATATTACTCAAATACAAATGACTTTGTAATATGATTAAAATTAAGCTTTTCTAAAATACAATGGTACCTACGTATGTCTCTACAATAATAGACTTTTCAGTTAGGGACACAAAAATGTATCTCCGCTACTTTATCTAATTGTTGAAATTTTGAAAACACATTTTATCCATTGTTGCGTATGATTGTTTTACCGTAAAGAATACATTTCTAAGTTTAATAATTCGGAACAAAAAAGTTGAGAATAAACTACAGCTCATTACAAAATGCAAATCATTTTTTTAAAAACCTTAAATAAGCTCTCCTGAAAAGTAGTCATTTTTGAGATACATTTTTGTATCACTAAGCCGACGAATAGCCCTTTTTTAAATCACTGTTGCGTTAATTAATATAACATTCAGGGCTGAAATTAAAGTTATGAGCAAAATAATGGGTTTGGTGTTTTAATAAATTATTTAAAAATATTTCCACTAAAACATTGATGAATCCCTAGAAAAGTCTTTTTGTATTATCTCATACTATACATTTCAACTGTCAAACCCGTCTATACAGTTATGACGAAAAAAGTCTTATTTTTTACTAATTTGATTGGTCTATAAACATAACCTCAACAACTAGTTGTAATTGTTTTGATAAAAATCTTAACCAGGTTACGTTATTATGAACATCACAATATTTACTGTCAAGGCAAGGAAGAATCGGTTATCTACATTACGTCAGTTATCAGTTATCTCTAAAGTGTTAATTTCTTTAAAATATACATTAAAATATTTGCAACATTTTTGTTTTAATTTAAAATAAGCTTTTTTAATAATCTTGCCGGGAAGCTAAAAAATAATAGATAGTGCAACAACTCACCTCTAGTTTGTGCATGGTCTTAATCTGGTCCTCCAACTGCTTGGTTCGCTCCAGACTCAAAGCCATTTGCTCCCTAATTTTTTGCAAAGCCAAGGGACTCATTCCGTATGAATCGATGGTAACGGTGTCAAAGTCATGTCTTGCAACCTCATCGTGGGTCGTGGGTAAGACGGGCATGGTCTGGCCGGAAGCTGAAGCAACCCTTCGTGAATGTTCTATACATAACACTATACGTAACACTCTTGTTGACAAAGAGAATAATAATAATCAGCAGCTATACCAGAATCAACGAAAATTATGTTATCTATGAGATAAATCAAACGCCTTATTAACCAGAACCATATCCACAAAAACACACTCGACACATTCGTTTTGTTTATGTTCTCCATATATATGTACTTTGTGACAGCTACTTATTTTTTGTTGAACAAAACACAGTTAACAGTACTTAAAATTATAGCAGTGCACCAAGGGGCATGCGTTGCCGATGAAAGGTAGAATAACAATTGTTTAGGTCTGATGAACACGTTAAATTAAAAGCGAAGTGAGGAAGCCACTGTTGCACGTTAGTTGGGGAATTGTTAGTAACTAAACAAGATAAATCCTTGCGACGAGAACACATTACCATTGTTTATACGAGGGAGATTTTAGAAATAGGTATTTATTATTTACAACAGTGGAATAAACTTCATTTTGATGAAATATTATAGGAAATGGATTTCACGCAATATGTTTTTATACCAATAACTCAATACTGTTTAAAGTAATCCTAACAGTATAATACAATGATAATATTTGTCAACATTGTAAGATATTTTATCTCCTGATATTTTATCTCTTATCAGCTGTGATGACATTTTAAATCTATTATAATACTTTTATTGCCACTTATAAAGTAAAGCCTTATATGAGAACTCTTAATGCAGCTGATTACTAAAATCTTTGTAATAATGCTCAAGCCGCCTATCGGTACAAGAGACAGGAACTTATTGGGTGGAAAACAGACATTGGACCGTTGCTGAACATCTCCCATACATTCCAGGCTTTTCGCCATGTGCTTACAATGTGTATGGTCCACTAACACTAAAGGATGCAGTAGAAGGAGTACATTTAGTATGGGAATAAATGCTTTTGCCATTTGAATTTGACCGTCAAATGAAATACATTAGAGAAAAGAAAATTTCTTACAAATCTTGCAATTGGTCTTAGTTTAGAACGTTAGTACCTTGTTTAAACTTAAGCTTCTTCAAGGAGATACTGCTCCTTTTTTGTTGCGGGAGCTTTAGAGGGGGTGAGCAACGTCAGTTGTGAGTGGGTAGTTTTGGGTAGCATGGTGCTAGTGAAGCGAGGCCTTTGAAGGCCGTAGTGTTTGTAAGAAAGAAGGATCATGAAGAAGAGTTTTTGGGTTAGCTAACCAAGCCATGAGCAGAAGGTACCTTTTGTGTCACCAGCCATACAAAGCGAACGACTCTTGAATCAGCGTTTTTGGCGTGAAGCTATTTTATCTGCGATATCGCGATTTCTTTATACCAGCGAAGTCTAGAAGCCTGGCTGGAAGGAATGGAACTTTTGTTTCGGGAAGTCAGGTGAGCATGTGTCCTAGGTGATGGCAAGGAGTCTTTAGAGTTTGTCTGACTCTGTTGTTGGAGCCAGCTATTGTGCAGAGGACGTATCTTCTGCTGAGAGTGCGGATTCTGTCTTTATTGTTGAAATGTTCGTAACTTAGTGAATGAGTGCTTAGGATTTTCCTTTCGGTTGCCAGAATGGTGTTGGTTTGACGATTATTTAGTGATGTGTTTATCTGAAGTGTAGCCAAATTATCCAGATAGTCCTAGGAGATTAGCTCTTCTTCTTATTATGTCTAAGATGTTATTGATGTCGATGTTCCAATTGAGAATCCTACTAGAATGAACTCCCAAATAGGACACCGAGTTTCTGAATTCGAGATTCTTTCCGTGGAGGAATATCCGGTCCCCCCAGCATGGCGACTTTGGAGGAGATCTGAATAGGATCATTTGAGTTTTTGTAGGATTAAGTGTTACTCTCCATCTGTTGCACCACCTAACAATTCTGTCCAGTAGGTTTCGAATACAGACGTATGTCTCAACGTCTCACGATATGTGCCTGCAGTAAGGAGCGCAGTATCATCAGCAATATTGACTCTGATCTATTTAAGGGGTGAGGGATATTACTGTTGTAGAATGTGCATAATATTGGTTCTAGAATTGAGCATTGGAGACTCCAGCTTGTGGAGTAAATGGTGTGGATAGCCTATTAGTGACCTTAACAGGGACTGTCCGAATGGAGAGATAGGAATGTATTATTTTTAGGAATGGTATAGGCAGTCCAGTAAGGTGAAGCTTTTTAAACAGGCCTGTGTGCCAAACCTAATCAAAGACCTTCTGGACATCTAGGAAGACGCCTAAGGCGTATCTATTTTTTTCGTTAATGGATTGTGATATGAAGGTTGTTGCAATTTTTTTTACGGACGGTCATTTAAGGACTGACACACTGATCAACATCTGCCAATAGTCCAATAGGCCTTTTCCCTCTAAATTTTTCATAACTGCAACAATTTGTCTGAAATGTTTACAGTTGGTAGAAAATTACGCAAAAAAAAAATAAATTATAATTTTTCGACGTATGCTTGTTGTATGGGGTGGTTGGCACCCCATCTCGGTGGTTGAAACTTTTAAACTCAAAATAACCCCGGGAATTGAAAAAGAATTAAATTTTAAACAAAAAATTCTGAAAAAAACATTTTTTACGCACACTTAAAAAGTATACTTTTCGCCAAAAAAAAAAAAAACGTTTTCCAATGATTTTTACGAATAACTCAAAAATAAAGCGTTTTATTGAAAAATGTGTAATGAATAAAAATAAAGCGTATAAAAAATCAAAGAGATTGGTTTTAAGCACAATAATAAGCGATTTATGAAGGGCTTGAAAAAACCTTCAAAATTAGATGTTAAAGGTCATTTCGATTAAAAAAAATAGGTGAAAAAATGAAGCACTAAACCTATCAATTTTTCGCAGCCAGATGAATCGCTGTGAAACTTTTTGCATTCGATTCAGGAAAGTGTCGGGAGAAGACGAAATCCATGCTGGTAACAAAAAATCCTAAACCAAGAGTTAGGCAAAACAGAACTATTAATGACGACGACTTGGAAGTAGCAAAAGAGTTTATCGGGGGGCGTTAATCAAAGATGACAACCAATAGAAAACAAGGTCTCAGCAAGGTTAGCTGCCATGAATAGAGCTTTATACTCCCTATCATCATTATTAAGATCTAAGCTGCTTAAAATACAATCTAAATTAAGACTGTACATGCCAATTATTCGCCCAGTTGTTACATAATGGACAGCGGGAAATAAATAAACTGCTGGTATTTGAAAGGAAGGCTCTCAGAATGATATTTGGCCCTCAAAGAGATGAATTGACAGGAGAGTGGAGAACGCGCCGCAATGCTGAATTGGTTACTCTGTATGGTACTGAAAACATCGTGAGATATATAAAAACTAACCGGATAAGATGAGCAGGTCATGTGGTAAAATCAGAGGAAGACAGAGTGCTAAAGACAGTATTTTTTGAGGGACCAGACGGTAAAAGATCAGTAGGCCGTCCCAGAAAAAGATGGAAGGATGATGTTGAAGGCGATTTATCTAGGATTGGTATACAACAATGGGAAATGGAAGCGCAAGATCGTAGAAGGTGGAGGGCTATAGGGGATGCGGTGAAGACTCACCCCGACTTGTAAAGCCAGTCAAGAATAAGAATTGTATTCGTTATACTTTTTTGTATGTCCGTATTATATGTAGGTGTTCTATGGTATTATAACCTTTGAGAAAACCCGCTTGTTCAACAGACTGGTAACTATCGAAGTTATTTGATAGTTTGTGGGTAATTATTTTGGTAACCAGTTCGTGTACGGATGTGATAACAGGCTTATTGGTCTGTAATTTTCGAGTTTGTGTTTGGCACCTTTCTGTGCAGTAAAAGTAACTGCGAATTTTACAAAGACGTTGGAATACCTCCAAAATAGTTTGATCTCCAGCTATAATCATCTCTTTTGTTATTTCGTCGTCTCCAGGAGCGTTTCTATTTGTCATCTGTTTTAAGTTATTTTAAACTTCCTCGGGACACTATAAACTCTGCGACAACCAAAGGAAGGCATTTTTGGAAACACACAATATGCGCTGAATTCGTCAAGTACATATACATGACAATGGCTAACAAAGATATTTAAATACGGTATTTTCTGGTTATTTTCATATAGACTGCAAAAGTGGAGTAGGAACAATATTATATAAATAGTTTACCAACCTGAAACAGCGGTAACATCTGGAAGGTTACTGGAAACTTTTTTCTTGGATCGTTGTAAGGTCCTTTCGAAATCAGACACAGCATCATCGAAGCCGTCAGTTGGAAACGGAAATTTATTTGTTGTACTTCTCAAGTAATTCGGCGATGGGGTTGTTTGCTCTTGAATTGTCTGAAAGTTAAAAACAAAAATCAACACTTACTGTAATGACATCACAGGATTTCCGCTACCGACGGAATGATTTTTCATAAGAAAAACTAGGGCTTAGAAAAAAATATGAAGGCGTTTCAAATGATGAAAAGCTTGCCAATGTGAGTCCATAATACTGATGTATAGGAGACAGTCAATTCTCACAATCTTAGGTAGTTTTTATTGTAATTAAATTGTAGGCTACCGGTTTCGAGGCCCGTCATCAGGCCATAGTACAAAGGTATTTGTTTTAATAAAAACTACAAGGTAAAAACAACATGAAACAAACAATGAACACACAATACAAAACAATAGTTAAAGTCAAACCAAAATTAAATTAAATTATGCCAGCAACTATAACCTTAATTACGTAGAAACGAGTTAATACAGATCGTCGAAGAGTTTTACGAGGAATTATATGGAAGGAGAAGAGAAGACCAAACAGGAATACAAACAGCCATTTCAAAGAAGATCATGAATCAAGGTTCTGAACTAATGCCAGAGATAAAGGTAGATGAGATTCGACAAGCATTAAGAAAAATGAAAATAACAAAGCCCTAGGAGAGAATGGAATTGTAGTAGAAGCTATCGAAAATGGAGGAGATTTGCTATTAAATAAATTAAGGAAACTGTTTAATCTATGTTTGCAGCAAAGAGAGGTGCCTAAGGAATGGCACAATGCTACAACCATCCTTTGCATAAAAAAGGAGATAGGACGGACGTAGAAAATTATAGACCTATTAACCTGTTGAACCACATATACAAGCTCTTCACTAGATTAGTGACGTTAAGATTGGAGAAAAAATTAGATTTCTACAAACCGAGAGAGCAGGCAGGATTCCGTTTAAATTATAGTACCAAAGATCATCTCCATACAGTAAAGACGCTCATTGAAAAATCTATAGAATACAACAAACCTCTTATCCTAGCTTTCATAGATTTTCATAAAGCGTTCGACAAGATCGAAATAGACAGCCTTATAGAAGCAATGAATGCCAGCAGAATTTACCAAAAGTATAGAGAACTTATTTACAATATTTGCAAAAATGCCACTATGACTGTTAAGATACACGATAAAACCCGACCAATAAAAATAAAACGTGGGATAAGGCAAGGAGATACATTGTCACCAAAATTATTCATAATGGCATTAGAGTATGCCTTTAAGATGGCGAAAAGCTTAACCATCTCTGTTTCGCAGATGACATTGTTCTTGTCACAGATAATTTAGGAGAAGCCACAGATATGTTAAATGAACTGGACTGCATGTTCGAAGGTGGGTCTCAGAATGAACTTGACAAAAACTAAGTTTATGACAAATATGACCCAAAATACCATTTAACTATTCAAAACAAAGTGGTAGAACGGGTGGAAAAATATACGTATTTGGGTCATGAAATAAGAATCAGCAGGCATAACCAAACATGTGAAATCCAAAGACGAATTACTTTAGCGTGGGCAGCCTTTGGAAAACTGCGAGACACTTCTTCTTCTTCATGTGCCTTGTCCGTTCCGAACGCTGGCAATCAACATGGCTATTCTGACTTTGTTTACGGCAGATCTGAATAGTTCAGCAGATGACAATCCGAACCATTGCCGCAAGTTTTGGAGCCACGAGTGTCTTCTCCTCCCTGGACCCCTTCTGCTGTCTATTTTCCCTTGAACGATCAGCTGTAGTACTCTATATTTATTATGTCTCATAACGTGACCCAAGTATTCCAACTTTCTTTTCTTTATACTTATTCCTACCTCTCTCTCTCTTTACCTATCCGGCGTAGTACCTCTTCGTTGGTCACGTGCTCAGTCCAGGATATACGTAATATACGTCGGTAAGCCCACATTTCGAAGGCCTCTACTTTTTTCATCAAGGTTGTGGTCATTGTCCACGCCTCCATTCCATATAACAAAACCGGGAATACATAACATTTCAGAAGTCGAATTTTGAGAGGTAGGGTGAGGCTTTTAGTTAGAGGTAAAAATTTGCTTCATTATAGTGAACGATGCTCTTGCCTTTTCTACTCTTATACGTATTTCCTTCGCTTGATCCCAATTTGAGTTAACTGTTGTTCCCAAGTAGAAGTACGAATCCACGTATTCAATTCTTTCATTGTCTAATATCAGTTGCTGTGGTGGTTGTTGGGTTTTGCTTACTAACATCCATTTGGTTTTTGTGATATTTAGTCTGAGTCCGTATTGTGCACTTGTTTTTTGTATCTTACTCATTAGGCAACTCAGTTCCTCCATGCTACTTGCTAGAATCACAGTGTCATCAGCATACCTTATGTTATTAATTTTTTCTCCATTTATCTTTATGCCTTTTGTGCTTTCCTCCAGCGCTGTCTTAAATACTTCTGACTATATATTAAAGAGAATAGGAGACAAGATACAGCCCTGTCGTACCCCTTTCTTGATCTCTATTTTATTGGTCAATGTAGATCCTACTTTCACTTTAGCTGTTTTAATTGTTTCTTGACGTAAAACTTCAGCAATAAATTAGCAATTAATTCCTTGGGGTTCACTTTTCTAGTTTCATCGTTTTTGGCAGATATCTCGATTGTTCCGGGAGTGAGTTTTGCATTGCATTTCCGGGGATGATGGTGTAGTTTTTGGGGATTGGTCAATGTACCAATCAAGAGCAATTAAGTAATTAGCAGTCAAATATGCCGCTAAGATGGGACCTGTAGCCCTTTTCCTTGCCGAGATATAGCTATGGCTATGCTAGCTTTACTGTAAAGTTAGCATAACCATTGTTTCTCGGAAATTTTTTCTTTCTGTAATAAATTAACAATAAATTATGGTCCTCGTCTGAATTCGGCCTTATAACTTTACCAACATCCTCATGTAAGCATTTACTAAATAGTTTGCTTACTGATTTTAGTATGATTTCTTCTTCTCGTTTTATTGCCTCAATAACGAGTCCATTATCACCAGACGATCTATGGTTCTTCATTTCCATTCAATCTGCTCTTACTTGTGACACTCTAATGGGTAAAAGTACTTCAGATCCCTGATTTATGGGAGTCCTTACTCGTGTCAGGATATTGTCTTGTGGTATTTGGCTGGTATTGAGGTTTTTATAAAACTCTCTAGATTTCTTCTTCTCGTTTCATTGCCTCAATAACGAGTCCATTATCACCAGACGATCTATGGTTCTTCATTTCCATTCAATCTGCTCTTACTTCTGACACTCTAATGGGTAAAAGTACTTCAGATCCCTGATTTATGGGAGTCCCTACTCGTGTCGGGAAATTGTCTTGGGTATTTGGCTGGTATTGACGTTTTTATAAAACTCTCTAGATTTTCAGAATGTCCTGTTTATCTGCTGTTACAGTGGCAGCCGTAGCTTAGTAGCTATGTTACTGGCTTCACAAGTTGGAGGGCCCGGGTTCGAATCCCGCCACCGAAAAAATTTTCCATTTCTAATTTAACTGAGCTGCCACCGTGCTTCGGAGGGCACGTAAAGCCGTCGGTCCCGGCTACGAAAGTAGAGGTAATGGATTTTGACAAGAGCTATGAGTCATGCCGATGCAGTACACAAGTTTACCTGTTATTTACAAGGTCATAGCTCTTGTCAAAATCCATTTTGATAGGTGTTAAGTCATGTTAGGGGGGCTTGCGCGACCTGAAAACCCTAACACTAGACCTTAGCCAGAAGGTTACACGAACTTTACTTTACTTTTTTACTTTAGCTGTTTGACCCCAATAGAGACTCGCTATTGTTCGAATGTCTCTGTAGTCGACTCCGATCTTATGGAGAACTTCAATTATCTTTTCGTGCTTTACGTTATCGAATGCTTTTGCGTAGTCTATAAAGCATATGTACACGTCTTTGCTCATATCTCTGCAGCGCTGGATGAGTACCTGTAGACTAAAAAGTGCTTCTCTTGTCCCAAGAGAATTCCGAAACCCAAACTGCGAATCTCTAATGTTATCCTCACATTTTTTGCTTATTCTGTTGTAAATAACCTTGGTGTATGTCTTCAAAATGTGGTTAATTAGACTTATCATCCGATGTTGATCACAAGACTTTGCTTTTGGTTTTTTCGGTATGGCAACAAAAGCTGACTCTAGCCAGTCTTCAGGAAACTCCCCGCTGTTATAAATATTGTTAAAGAGTCTGACAAGTAAGTCTAGAAATTGACTGTTTGTTTCGCACAGCATTTTCAATACTTCCCCGTATACGTTATCGTTGCCTGGTCTTTTGTTATTTTTAAGACCCTTTATAGCATTCTCCACTTCTGATTTTAGAATAGAAGGGCCAGTATCATCATTGCTCAGTGTATACCCACTAGGACGGTCATCATTAAACAGTTGTTCCACATAAGTTTCCCAGATTCTAACTATTTTGTCGGGGTCTAGTTGTAGATTTCCATTATCATCGCATAGCCCTTTCGATAAAATATTGTAGCTTTTCTTTGTTGTGAGTTCCTTTATCTTCTTAGCATATTGTGATAGTCGTATACCTTTTCGCACTGTTCGATTTCTTCGCATCTCTCCGAGAACCATTTCTCTTTAGTTTTTCTTATCTCAGCTCTTATTCGTCTATGGGTTTCACGGTATTTGGCAGTATCTTTGGTTTTATATATCCGTCTCTCTTCCATCATGTTAAGGATTTCTGCAGTCATCCAGTCTTTCTTTTTTCTCTTATCAGGTAGTAAAAACTTAGTGCTTGAAGTCCTAATCTCTTTAATTTCACTCCACTTTTCCAGCGGTTCATTGTTATTTTTAAGGATTTTTGATATTTCGGTATTTAAATTCTCCTGCATCTGTTGTTTAATATTATTGTTGGAAAGCTTCCTACTATCTAGCGTTTCGGGCCTGTTCTTTACATTTGGCTTTTTTAACTTTACTTCAAACTTACATACCACCGGATTGTGGTCTGATGCTACGTCCGCACCCGGGTAAGTTTTTACGACTTTGATGGAGTTTCTAAACCTGATTGGTGCAGCGATATAATCTTCTATTTGATTTCTGATTATTTTACCAGGTGAGTCTGCCGGTGATTTCCAGGTATAGAGTCTATGGTGCGGGAGCTTAAAGAGAGTGTTAGTAAGTACTAGATTGTGTTCTTGGCAAAATTGAACTACACGATCTCCTCTTTCGTTTCTTTCACCAAGTCCGAAATTTCCCACTACCTTTCCTGTTTTGCCTCGTCCTACTTTCGCGTTGAAATCTCCCATTATATGTGTTATTTGTGCAAGACACACTTAAGGCCAATATACTAATTAGCCTCAAAAGAAAAGTATTTGACCAATGCGTATTACCGGTCATGACCTATGGGGCGGAAACTATGACTCTAACCAAGACTACGGCTTCGAAATTGAAAGTGGCACAGAGACGAATGGAACGGTCTATGCTGGGAGTGACGTTGCGGGACCGAATAAGAAACGAAGATCTGCGAAGAAGGATGAGTATTGCTGATGTTGTGGAACGCATAGCGGAACTGAAATGGAACTGGGCGGGCCATGTAGCGAGAATGCACGACTCACGATGGACTAGCAAAATTACAAATTGGAGGCCAAGAGCAGACAAACGTAGTAGAGGAAGACCATCTACACGTTGGGCTGACGACATCAGGCGTATCAACAAAAATTGGCAACAAAGAGCACAAAATCGTAAAGAATGGAGGAGTTTAAGGGAGGCCTATGTCAAGCAGTGAACGTAATAAATGAATGCTGGATGATGATGATCATAATGATAACCTTAATTGAGTAAGAAAGTTGATATTATATATAAAATTATATAGTTAATTTAATAAGAACTGTAAATTTAATTTATAAGAGAATGGGCATAGTATAAAATTGAGACATCAGTGGCAATGGTTATAACCAGTATGATGTAAACTGTACAGTATATTCAGTCACAAGCTGTTTATTTCACGTAGGGTATGTAGAATTTAGATTAGAATAAAAGTTCAAGTTAGACAAATTATATGAAAGAGTTACAACTTACACATCAGACACAAAAAGGAATTAAAATTGGTTGGATATAATCGCAATTTTTCTAATAAATGTACGAGACCGTATGTATGTCTTTTCAGCAACCAATCTTTGCACCACTACCTATGTTTCTTGTATTTTTTTCGTTTACACAAAGAGCAAGAGCAGCAAAAAGTATATCGTTATCTGACATGTTTTTGATTTGAAAGTAAAACTCATACTGTAAAATCGGTACGTGTGTGTTCCCATCCGACTTTCAACATTATTCTACTGCAATTACATTGGACAAAATCGTACTGCGCCGTTGGAACGTGAGTGGCGGGCTTTAAAGATGAGTTCGAGAGCTCGAAAAATTTTGAAAATGTTGCAGATAAATAAAGAAAATATCGGCAATAGCTTAACACTGTCACATGATATGAATATTTGTGACTCCGAAGCCGTTCGTATGATAAATGAAGCTAGGTTTATTTTTGCTGATACGTTTCATACAATGCAATGGTTTCAAGTTGCAGGAGATAGAAAATGGTACTTCTAGGCATGAAGTAGCATTTTTACCAAAAATTTTAAAATACCAAAAAGGAACAGCTAATTTACAAAGCAAAAGCCCAAATAGTGACCAAAGAATTGAAGAAGAAACACGTGAAGTATTTTTAACGAATAGATGTTATGAAGATGGTGAATATCTACCCAGTAAAGCATTAGATTCAGAAAGTAGTGACGAAGAAAATAGCGAAAAACAAATTACCAATATACGAAACAAAAGCTCTAATAGTGACCAAAGACTTAATATAAATAATGAACCTACAGGGAAAAAACGAACAAAAGTTAATCCTCCGAACGTAAGAATTAGAGGTTACGCAATTAAATGGGTGGATACAGTGAAATATTTAGGGGTAGTTATTCGAAAAAACTTAAAGTGGAAATCATATGTGGATTTAATAGAATTAAAAGTAAGTCGTAGCTTGAATGTAATGACAGCTCTATGTGGAACATATTGGGGTAGTCATCCTAAAACTCTCCAGATAGTTCATAATGGTTTGATACAGAGTCATTTAGATTATGGATGTCAAATATTATCAGATTGTCCTAAGGCGCTAATCAACAGGTTAGATAAATTACAATATAAGAGTATTCGTATCATAACAGGATGTATGAGATCTACCCCTATTCATGCATTGTTAGGTGAAAGTGGTCAAATTCCTCTCAAGTACAGATGGGAATGGCTTAATTCTAAATTTTTCCTAAAAAAAATCTTATGCTAATTAATAATCGAATAATTTCTGCCTTGAATAAATTACAGATATCAATGCAATCAAATCATAATTACTAGAATAAAAAAAGTATTCCCCTCTTAGTTTTCATCATGAATAAATTCCAGCATACCCCAAATTTATTTTCTAGTGACTTATTTCGGTGCCACAATTTTGAATTAGAATATCAATTAAATTCTATCCCTATTAGGAATGTGCAATCTAATAAAGGTGATGAGCATGCATTAATTCAATTTCAAAGAATCTCACTTGACAATTCACTTCACACTATAATCGTTACAGATGGGTCAGTTGAGAGTAAGGGCTCAGCAGGATTTGGTGTTTTTTGTCCTGACTTTGAATACTCATACTCTAGTAAACTCTCTACGCAGACTCAAGTTTGCACTGCAGAGATTATTGCAATTAATCATGCGGTTCAATTTGTCTTGGAGAAGGATATCAAGAGGACCTTAACCTTGTCTGATTCTAAGAGTGCTATCCAAAAGATAGGGAAAACATCTTACTCAATGGAAATTGAACATACCTCTATCATGACCAAAAGGGGCATTATAGAAGCCAATCAACAGAACATCAGTATTATTCTGGCATGGATTCCAGGGCATTCGGATATTAAGGGCAATTGTGTTGCAGACAAATTGGCAAACATAGGAAGATCACTAAAAATGCCAGCCAAGGTTAAATTGCATTATTTAAACTACTTATTTTATATTAAAAAGCTAATTTGGACTCGATGGGCACAAGAATGGAATTCAAACAGATCAAAAGGGTCGTTTTATAGTAAAATAGTCAATAATTGGAACAAATCACCATGGTTCAATCAATTTCCTTATAAAGACAGAAGGCATATCACCACAGTAATTAGAATGAGAACAGGACATTGTTCAACTCCAGTTCAGTTATTCCGCATAGTTATTCGGGACAACCCATACTGTGAATGTGGTCAAATTGGATCTCTGAATCATATTATCCTAGAGTCTCCAATAAACGTTTCTCCAAATTTTGACCTCTACAAAGAATTGGTTAAAACAAAACTACAAACTCCTATAGAGATTTGCTCTCTCCTATCCAATCTTAATCCTCAAAGACTAAATTTGTTGATTACTTGTCTTAATCTAGCCAAAATCAATCTATAATATATATTCCTTTCTTATATTCTACTATACCATAACCTTACAAATTCCTTTCTTTTTTTACACCTGGGTTCTCTGACTATCATCAGTTGGTAGAATTTCTGGTATGTGTTCAGCTTGGTTGATACCCATAAGTAAGAAAAGTTTTATCCTGTGTTGTATTGTCTTTCCTATACTACTTAACTGTTTGGCCCAAGATGAAGAAGTTTCAACATAGTGTTCATTCAATATAAAATAAGCGTTATATGGGGATATTACCCAATAAAGGAAGAAGAAGAAGAACGAGGAAAAGGGGTTAATTAGAGAGCCACGAATAAGAAAAAACGCATAGGAGAGAAGTACATTGGTTTTAGAAAGTCCAGAGGACAAAAAAATACGTTTCATGATACACTTACAGAAGCGAGGCATCTAAAGCCTCGATGTCAGTGCGGAACAGAAAAAAATGGTACTAGGAAATGCCAACTTATTGGTGAAGAACATAGAAAAACTATATTTAAAAGTTTTTGGCAGAAAATGTCTTGGGATCAAAGAAAAGTTTATGTGTGCAATATAGTGAAATGTAAAAGTCCCGAAAAATAAAAAAAATGAATCTAGGAGAAGGTCTAGGCTTATCTATACACTTCCTGTAAAAAATGTCACCTTCCCTGTTTGTAAAACGATGTATCTTAGTGCAACTGGTTTGGGTGAGTAGTCTGTAAGAAGCTGGGTACTGCAAAATGAGAACAGATTAGTTCACAAAAATGAGAGTACTATACTTACACGAACGGTAAGAAGGAATGACAAAGATGAAAATACTATTTTTTGGAGGCAGGTCGCAAAGACACATCGAAATTATACTTGGAACAAGATTTTCAGTCAATACAGCACGTATTTGAAGAATATAAAGCCAATGTCAAAATCAAAACAAACAGTGTCTATTAATATCTACATTATCAGCAATGATTAAACAAAAGAACATCTGATTGTTTAGGCCACGGAAGGATAGATACGATGAGTGCTATAAGTTTGAAAATGGAAATTTAGAACAGGTAGATTTTCGCAAACATCGAGAAGAAAAAAATTGAGCTAGAAAACAGAAAGAGTCAAACAAAGATAAAAATGTTTTAGGAAAATGTACTGTAGTCAATATAGATGTACAAGCTATAAAATTATGTCCGCATGTACGCGCAAGTTCTCTTTATTACAAAGTTAAATTATGTTGTAATAATTTTACTGTGTACGATCTGGCAACTAAGTAAGCAACGAGTTATTGGTTAGACGAGATCAGAAGTGATTGCCAAGCTAGCACCTTGCGTTACGTGTAGTAGATTATTTGAAAGAAAACTACTTAGACAAAAACGATAAAAGAGATATCGTAATATTTTCAGACGGTTGTACGGCCCAAAACCGTAATTGTATCATGTCTAACGCATTTTTGTACCTCTCAGACACTTACCATGTGGTAATTTATCAAAAATATCTGGTCAAAGGACACACGCAAATGGAATGCGACAGTGTCCACGCCGCAATAGAAACTGCGTTTAAAAATAAAGACATTCATCTACCGAGCGATTATGAAATAACCAAAGAAGCACGAAGAAAAAATCAATATGTAGTGAAATCACTAGACTTCGATTTTTTTCGTAACTACAGCATAATGCCTTATTAAAATACGAGTCAATTCGTCCTGGAAAACTTACACACGATCCCGTTGTAACTGACAATAAAGCATTAAAATATTATAACGGTGAAATACAGTATACATTGACTTTTGATGAAGAGTTTCGTAGTCTTCCTCGCAGAGCCAAGGCAACCAATCTGAACCAGACCATCTTTTCGGCACTTCATAAAAGTCCTCTCAACCTTACAAAAACGAATCTCTTACAACAAATAAAAGGCTTGATACCACGGGATTGCTGGTCATATTATATATATATATATATATATATATATATATATATATATATATATATATATATATATATATATATATATATATCCATTAAAGTACATTCATTTACCAAATTCCCATCTATAAACATGACCACGTGTTGATATTCGCCATCTCATTCGTCAAGAGGCTATTAAATATAATTTATTACCTTAAGCCGGACAGATTCTCATGTTACAGATCCAAACTGGCCAGCATTTTAAATTCAAATTGTATCGTGTTGATTTTTAAGTTAATATATTGTGTAATATTTATTTTATAGTTATTGTTAAGTTATTTACTGGTCGTGTTATTTTTTAGAGTTTAGTTTAATTGTGATATAATGATTAAATTTCAAGAAATTCTTACACTACTAACAGTTTCAAAAGTAAATATTTTTAAAAATCATATGATACACATCAGTACGACCCTGTTTGGCTTTCACATGGTTCTATTGACAATTGGGAATTTGGAAAATGAATACGGTTTAATGCAGTATTCGTATGTGACATTTTAGTATGCTGTTACTATTCTCCCAACAGTTTAGTAAATAAATATGTTACTTAAGTGTTAAATAGCTGCAGGTGAACTTAATACAGACGATCAGAAAGAAAGCGCCGTTTTTGCTGTTTCCTGTCGTGTTAAAAAAGATACGAGGTACTGCACTGTGACCCTCGATATATTGGAAGCCTCGACAACGGTAGCCTACAATTTAATTACAATAAAAACTACCTGAGATTGTGAGAATTTACTATATCCTATACATCGGTATGAAGGCGTTTCTTTATTTAAATTGTATAATAATTTTTACAAATAAAAACGACTCATACGGTGTTTCGAGGTTTTTGTTAGTAATTTGTATATTTTCGGTTTTCTCCTGATTAATATTCTGTACACAAATCGTTTGTATTTACATTATTAATTGACACATGCACGAAGATAACTGAAAGATGTTTAAATAAGGAAACAACCTCTGTTTACGAAATGAAATTGGATTTAAACATAATTAAAGAATTATTAGTAGAAAATCAAAATTTGAAAATATTGAAAATGACCGCCTAAAAATCTATTTGAACCGAGAGGCTAGCTATTTTTGAATATAAACTAGAAATTCGATAGGATTGTCAGTGACTCATTTTCTAAGTCCTAAAGAGTTATGCAGGGCGGCAATATAGTGATTTATTTATCATCACACAAATTTGTCCCCAATTATCATTTCTACAGCTAACATCGGTTGTAGACAAATCAGATTCACAGTGTTGCGAAATTTACTATTTACTACTGCTCGCAGAGTAAATATCGAAATCACCAGAGAGAAAAAATAAATAAATCAACAGGAGGATAGTTCGTAGCTCTAAATAGTCGACAAACACTGCAAATCGCTGCAATGTGTGGGCCCCAGGGGGTAAGGACCAACTAAACCATAACAAGATTTTTCTGTAGACATCCTACAAAAAAAACTACGCCTTCGGCCAATAAAAAAAATTAACAAAACACTAAAAAAACCGGCGAAAGCCAACAAACAAATCAACAAAAACAAAAAACCCGGACACGTTGGGTCCAAACTCTTGAGCACCAAGTCTCCAAAACGGACGTAATCCGGAGTGAAGACTTGAGGCTCAAGCAAGCAATTTTAGTTTAACGGATCAATCACTAGAGGATTACAGGAATGAAGCGCGTCACGCTGTCTGGAATTTAAAACCGATTAAGGAACCATGTTGAAGTTCTATTAGACTGACTCCTATACACCTCGCTCCAACGAATTGATACACCCGAACGTAATTCTAAGGGGTGAACATGTCTCACAGGCTGGGTTTAATTGAATTGCTTGCTTGCTTGCGTAAATATCGAAGGTTTCTCTATTCAGTACTATCAAGACGTACCTGAACCTGAATGCCACGGGATGGGCAACGAGATCATTTATCTTTTTCGATCATGATACAATATTACTCTGTATAGCCTCGAATTGAATCACTACAAGAAAAGGGAGACAGCTTTGGACTACATAAAAAGGTCAAAGAAATTTCGAGTATATACAAAAAACATGAGACTCGCCTGAAGAATGATCAAGGAAACTACGTTCATGCCCAGGAAAAACTAGCTAAAATCTGGGCAAACTATGCTTCGTCCCTCTTTGCGTATAATAGACAGAATCTGCCAACTACTAACCTACACACGGAAAATTTATCCGGCCCTCCCATTATTCGCGACGAGGTGGAGTACGCTATAAAAGTTGCAAAACTAGACAAGCCCCTGGACTGGATGGAATTACTACGGAAGCCATAAAAATGCTGGAAGATGATAACATCGACATGCTGGTAACAATTTTCAATGCCATATATAACACCGGTCACATTCCAACGGATTGGCTTTATTCAACCTTTATAATGATCCCTAAATCACAAAGAGCGACAAAATGCAAAGACCACAGACTGAGAAGTTTAGTGAACCATTTGCTTAAGGTGTTTCTTCGCATCCTTCACACAAGAATGTTCAGAAAGCTGGAAGATCTAAGCGGTGAGACACAATTTGGTTTCAAGAGCGGACTGGGTAAGCGTGAAGCAGCTTTCTGCTTGAATACGCTTGTACAAAACTAAATGCATGGCAATAAGAAAAAACGCACTTTTAAGAATACAACTGCAAGTAGATAATGCTCCAATCGATCAAGTGAAAACATTTAAATACTTCCTCAACATCCTCAACAAGAAATCAAATACCGTACCGAACAAGCAAGACAAGCTTTTATCAAATTTAAACCGCTACTATGTAACCGCAATCTTTCCTTCAATCTCCGCTACAGGATGGTTAAATGCTATGTATGGTCCATATTGTTATACGGCATGGAAACATGGACGTTAAGAGTACCTTCCATTAATAAGTTGGAGGCCTTCGAAATGTGGCGTAGCGAAGATACCATGGACAGATAGGGTGAGAAACGAGGAAGTCTTAAGAAAGGCAAATACTGAGAGAGAACTACTCAATTTGATCAAGGTACGAAAAATTGGATACCTCGGCCATATTCTGAGAAGAAAAAAAATAGGCAATCCCTCAACTAATCATCCAGGGAAAGATTGAAGGCAAGAGAGGAGTAGGTCGCAAACAAATGTCGTGGCTACGGAACATAAAGAACCGGACAGGCATAAATACCACTGGCGATCTTTTGCATTCCGCAAAAGACAGACGTCTGGCCTTAAGATAATTCGCCAACGCACTATAGGTGCACGGCACTATAAGAAGAAGAAAAAATTTACCGAGATAAAGTGAAAATTAAAATTGTCTTATGTAGCTAAGTATATAGGATATCGTATGTTAATATATAGTGTATTTCTTATTTATTTTCTTCAAGATAAAAAAAATATTCCTGAGCATGGCCACTTTGCCCACCCTTCCCATATATGAGTGTAAACGGTAAATTTATTTCCACTAATTTTAAAACAGTTATCAATTATTGTTTTATTTTTGATCTTTTATTAGACAAGTAATTACATAGATCTCACAAGAATTTTGAAATATACTTGATATTAATTATTAGTGTTTCAGTACATTCATCATAACCATCACTGGCTCGACAGCCCTTTTTTTGGGCATTGGATTGTTCCAGGATTCTTCTCCATTTTGATCTTTTTCGTGCTTTTTTTCTCTATGTTTGTTAACGTTGCTACATCATTTTCTGTTTGTTCGATATATCTCAGCTTCCGTCTCCCTCTTGTTCTTTTTCTTACTGGCACTTGTTTGTTTATTTTGTTTGGTATTTCGCATTCTTCCATTCTTTCCACATGTCCCAGCCACCTGTTTGAATGAAAGTTCAGATACTGGTATATTTTGTATAGTTCTATAAGAAGAAGAATATTCTATATATATATATATATATATATATATATATATATATATATATATATATATATATATATATATATCTAATAAGAATATTATGGCTTGGCAAGATACAACAGTAACAAATGCACGGCAAGCCTTTGTTGAAGGTTTATCGACAGGATTGCGAGCACCGTCAGGGAAAGGCTAGCGTCTAATTGTCGCCCATATTTGCAGCAGTACTGGTTTTCTGCAAAATGGTGCCCTTGTTTTTATATCAAAGAAAATCGGGGACTATCATGAAGACATGAACTCCATATGCTTCGAGAAGTGGTTAGAGAACATTCTCCAGCGTTTAGATACAGATAGTAACTCTGCCATAGTATTGGATAATGCATCTTATCACAGCCGGCATGTTGAACGCATTCCAACGATGACTGATAGAAAATTCGTCATGGTAAGTGAAAAATGTATTTTATTTACTGAGAATATGGTCATAGCTGAACTAATGATAATAATCAAGGAGCATCGTGATAGATACCGTCAATATGCTGTTTCAATGACTAGACTTCATAATATTACTGTTTTGACACTTCAACCTTACAATTACGTGTTGAATTCAATTGAGCTCAAATGCAGGGATAATATGTTGGCCGAGAGAACGTAACATTTAAAATTTTCGATGTTCAGCGGCTATTACAAATAAGTATACAGTCGGTTCACAATTTGTTGATAGCTCACTACAAGTTTAACCCTAATTAGAAAACTGAAATACAGAGAGGATAGGTAATACGATATAATAGTAAAAACCAACCTAAAACTGACGGTTTAAGACGTTTTCGACTAACCCACCTTATATCTGAAGGAATACAATACCTTATAATCCTATTACGGGGGTATTTTGAATGGTTAGAGATGAACGACCAGTGTCGTAGAGTATATGATTGAAACATTTATTTGAACTAAATAAATATATTTTTTAAATTGTACTTATGTAAATTGTATTTTTTAATAAAACTTATTTATTTTATTCAAAAATAAAAAGTTTTTAATTACATTTAAAACACATTGAACATTTTGACAGGCGACATTTTGCGCCTTTCCCCTTTAATACCTTACGATTACAACTATTATTACTTACCTTATATAATTACGATTAGAAAACTATTCAAATTCAAAATAAATAGGATCAACTTCGGAATCCGAGTTATCTTAAGGGTTAATAATTAGCGGTTGTGTCTCTACGGTCGCATCACTTATGTTATCAAGATCCCACATTTTTTGTTCTTCTTCTATTACATGCCTTACTGCATCTTTCCAGTTTTGTTCTGTAATATATTGTAAAGACTCGTATAACAATTCACGTACAGCTTGTATTTTATATAACGTATTTTTTCTAGCCACATAACTTTTCATTTGTGTCCAAATGAGTTCAATTGGATTTATTTCGCAGTGGTAGGGTGGAAGTCTAAGGACTGTAATGTTTCGCCTTTCCGCCATTTTGTCAACTACGTATTCCTTGAACTTAGATTTGTGTTGCCGGGCAATTTTTAGAATTTCTGCTTTTACCATTCTATCTTCGTAAGGCAGATACTTATTCCGCAGCCAGTCAAGAATATCCTGTTTCTTCTACGCAGTCGTTGGAAGTCTTTCTACTAGTCGTGAATGATAAGGTGCATTATCTAATACTATAATTGAATTTGGTGGTATGTGTTCAATCATCTGCTCAAAATACTTTTCGAAAACATCAGCTGTCATCTCCTCGTGATAGTCTTTTGTGCTTTTGGACTGAAATTCCAACAAACCATGCTTAACAAATCCTTTTTCACTGCCAATGTGAGAAATTATTAATCTACTGCCTTTACCAGAAGGTGGGGAGATACCAGTAGACCAACCTTCCATAAAGGCTTGCCTGGAGCTTAATATATTTTTATCTGACCAAATTTTTTTTAGAGTATGACCTGAGTTTACCCACGTTTCATCCTGGTAGAAGATGGGCCTTCCTTCAGCCCGGAATTTTCGTACGGATCTTAGATAATTTCTTCTCCAACATATTATCTCCTCTAGGTCAATCAAAAGTGATTTTCGGTCTGATTTCTCCCACCGGAAATTTAATTCTTTTAAAACTTGCCACAATTTAGTTCGTCCGATATGAGGCAAATCCGGGTCGTCTCTAACTTCTTGTAAAATTTTGTTTAGGTTTGGTATTTCTTTTTTGAAAAAAAAAATTCATGAATTTTCCTTCGAATACCATTTTTTCAAATTTATCAATTTCAATAGGCTTTTTCCCTCTCTTTAAGTGTTCGTTTGTGTTTGGGTTAGCTATACCGTGTTTTTTTCTTTCTGATAGGAACCTATATATAGTTGACTCTCCTACGCCAGTCATGTTGGCACAACTTTCGACTATGTTGCGAACAGTGTTTGTGGGATTCTGAGAAACCAGAGCATCGTGAACATTCAGGACAATAGTCTTCTCTCTTGGTGAATAGACAGACTTACTGACTGTACGCAACAGTACCGGTGTAAAACTTGATGATGTTGATGATGAAGCCATCACAAACAATCCAACAAAACGAGCACGAGCGAAAGGTACGTATATGTTCGTAGGTATATGGAATAAAAAATCACTCACGCACTGCATATAATTCACAAAAGAAATATTCGAGACTCTAATTACTGCCGTAGACGCGGACACACCGACGAGCCGTAAATTACATGCGATCAAAAACGTACTAAACAAAAAAATTGTTTTCGTTCGTAATAACTTCACCCTTAAGTTAAGTTTCGAATATAAACTAAACAAACGAGGCACGTGGCCAAAGCATACCCATTATATTATTAAAAATCTGGGGAATTCCATCCTAATTATCTTGCAACGAATAGTACCTTCGGATATGAATTCCAGGTTTTCTAGTAAAGTGATTAAACGAGAAGATTAGTATTGAAATATCCAAAGAGATAAGGTATTCTTATTTACAAAATTGTTAATGGTTAAATTCTTATTTTTATTAATATAATATAATTACATAACATTAGCCGTGAAAGTTTTAATTGTTTTTTTGCTAAATATATTAGTATTAAAATATTATTAATATTATATAATATAACAGTATTAAAAAATATTATATTATTATTTAATGAATAAACACCTCAGGAACGCCTATGGTTTACGACCGTTTTACGAGTTTGAGGCACATTTCGTGCTCTCAACAATTTATGAACGGAGAATAGATTACTGGTGGCACAGTCCGGAAATCGTTCTCAAAAAAGTTTATTTAAGGATTTTGTTAAAAAGTATGTGTTCCGTCTTATTATAATTCACTTCATGTTATTGTCGATTTTATTTTATTATTTTAGATTCATATCGATAATTCTTAAAGTTTTATTTTTATTATTTTATTAAAGGTAAATTAGCTTCCAGATTAAACCACCCCCCTCCCCTAGGGGCTTCTGTTATACGTTTTGTAATGTATTTTTAGGAGTAGCATTCGACACTCGGTTCTGTAAACATGTATAGTTAAGCAATAAATAGTTCTATGAAAATTGTCGTCGTATATTATTTTGATTTAATAAAATAATATTTTATAGCAAATATATCTCACGATAAACTAATCGTGGGTCGTGACAGTATGTATAACCGCCAAAGGCATAACTCGTCATCAACTTAAAAAAAAGAAGTTAACACTTAGAATATAACAACACTAACGAGTTAATAAGTGTTTCAGTACTAGTTCGTTTCTTTTCGCTTTTCACACCGTCGATCGCCTTCCGCTAAAACCATTACTTAAAATTATTAGCTATACGGAATAATCGCCCTTATGCTAAAAACTCCTTAAGTGTATATTACTTACTCTCCGGCCAAATAGGTCGGGAATATTAATTAAAAAATTGAAATATTTAAAAATTACTAAAAACGTCGTTTTTTCTAGTTCCCTTGCTTATAACTTGAAATAAAATAGCGATAATTAAATTTTTTATTAGATCTAATATCTATACGACTAGTATCTATGACGATCTAGTATCTATACGACTGGTTAAAAATGTTTTAAGTTATTACCCTTGCTGCAAAATGGCAATAAATACAAAAAAAAAGAGAGGGAAACAAGATATTTTTTATTCAATGTTTTTCAACCACTAAAAATGTACTTAGGACCTTCACAATTCGCTTATAAAATCATTATAATAATAATAACACAGTCTACCAAATTTCATTAAAATCGATTTAATAGATTTTGCATAATAATTTTGTAATTTAATTTTTTTTTTAATTGAAATTCTTTAAAATCTTGCAGAACAAAAACTAGACCATACAGAAGTTTGCCAGTTTTTTACTTATAAAAAAGCACTTTACCTATCTAACGCACTTTATGGAATTGAAATCGTATTATTTGGGCGGCCTCAGGAATGTTTTAAAATTTTTTGACTTATAAACAAATAAAATATCTTGGTAACTATTAGCTAAATTAAATTGAGAAAACGGCGTTGAAAAAGACTCGGTAAGACTTTTAAAAGATAAAACCGGTTCAATAATCTTTGAACCATTACTTTTTCTTTCCGAGTCTTTCTCGACAATTTTTTTTATATTTTTAAGCTATTTGTAACATAATGAAGACCACACGGAAGAAAGGGAAAATGTCAATTTTTGATTATTTTTTGTTCAGAGCGGCAATATGTAGGTTTTTATTAGTAGTTTTATGTGAGTCATTCAAACATTGGAAAAAGACGAATCCTCATAGCTTAAAACACGTTATAAAATTCTTCGTACAGGGAAGAAAGGCGAATGGTCTTCGCGTAAATCCGAGAAAGGTGGAATGTCAGTGCTTGTCGGGAGTCGGGGGAGTACAGGCCGAATTTTGTTTACTAAAATAAAAACGTTTAGTTTTCGATTAGCCTTCATTAAATAAAGTGCGTGTTATTGTGCTCGAAAATGACGGATAGTGAAAGAGATGATACGGATCGCGAAAAAAACACTAGAAAAAGAAAAATTACAGGTCGAATAAATGAAGTAATAAAGCGGTTAAGACAACAGAGCCATGAAACAGCTGACGATTGTCAATGTAAGAGACTTAAGTGTTTTAAAACAGTAGATCAAGAAAACCGATCAAACATTATAAACAATTTTAACCGTATGATGCGTGATGAACAAAATATTTACTTGGCAGGCCTAATAACGTTAATGCACGTAAAGCAAAGAAGAGTCCGAGATGAAGCTACATCAAGATTGCATGATGCAACGTATTCTTTTAGAGTTAGAATAACGACTGACGATAAAAATACTGACGTCCCAGTTTGTTTTAAAGCTTTTCTAAGCCTTCATGGAATTGATCGGAAGAAAAAGTTTAAAAGCTACTGGTAGTGCACCAATTGACAAACGCGGAAAAAATTCAAAAAACACGCATTTCCAAAAACAGCTAGATGAAGTTATTGAACACATAAAGCGTTTTAAAGGAAGAGAAAGCCATTATACTAAAAATAAAACTAAGAAAATGTACCTTCCGGATGACTTAAATATTAAGAAAATGTACACTATGTACAAATCCGATAAGGGCGCTCTTGTGTCTTACGAAACATCTCGAAAAAACTTTAATAAGCATTTTAACATTAGTTTCTATCCGCGGAGTGATACGTGTAGTGCTTGCGATCATTTCATGGCTGACCTTAAGGTCGTTCACAATAAACTGAATGAAAAAAATGATGTCTCTGAAAAACAAAAGATAGACGTTGAGATAAAACGAATAACTTTGACAAATAGCCTACACAAATCCAAAGCGGAAGCATTTTATGAAATACAGAGAAAGGCAAGGAAAGCAGCAATGCAGAATGTTATAATCTATTTCTAATGAGTGTAGAGTAATAAAATCTCATGAAGTATTCAAAAGCGCTACAGGGTAATCCGTCAATAAATTCCGTCCGCATTGCAAAATTCTGTCGTTTCATAAAGAGCAGGTAGGTATCACCCTGTTTTAAGGGATTAGTCCATTGTTATCGACAGATAAACACTGAGCCAGAGGCGCGCTAGTGGGTTAATTGACAAAAGAATATGCATTCTTAAAAATCATATTAAAGGAAATAAAAATGTAATACAGCAGAACAGTGTTATTAAAAAAATATAAAATGTAACAATAAAATATATACGAACCGAAATCGGGAAATACTCACAAACACACACGAATGAACTTTACATATTGAAACACTTGTGGGGAGTTTAAATCAATTTATTCACAAAAATTACAAAAACTTTACTGGATACGTTATTACAATTCTACATCACTATAGTCTTCATCCGAAGAACTGTCATCATCCCCTGGTGTTATAATTATAGGGTCAACCACCTGATCGACCAAGTTGTCCAGTTCCCACATTTTATCTTCCTCTTTTAAAACATGCTGGATTGCTTTTTGCCAGTTTTCTGATGTGATTTCCATAATGGCTTGATCAAACAATACCTTGACATCTTTCATTTTAAATGTGGTATTGTGCCTTGCAACATATCCTTTAACTTGTGCCCATATAAGTTCTATGGGATTTAATTCGCAATGATATGGCGGTAGGCGTAGCACAGTTACTTTATACTTTTCTGCTACATCTTCTACGGCATATTTTATGAAGCGAGATTTATGTTGTTTTACTACGGCTAGTAGTTCCTTCTTTATTGAATTCGTCTCAAACTGAATACCTTTATTTGACAGCCAGTTAATAATTTCTTGCTTTCTCCAAGCTGAAGTTGGTACCTTCTCTATGCGCCTTGAATGGTAGCTTGCATTATCCATAACCACGACCGAATCAGCTGGAAGAAATTTTAACATTTCCCCGAAGTAGTCTTCGAAGACATCCGAATTCATGTCCTCATGATAATCTCCCGTCCGACACGACTCAAAGCTTAACAAACCTTCTTTTAAAAATCCTTCTTCGCTTCCAATGTGAGCAATTATAAGCCTCTTCCCTTTTCCCGAAGGCACTTTAATACCCGTCGAAAGGCCTTCTATGAAAGCTTGGCGAGCACTTGTTACATTTTTATCTTGCCACATTTTTTGGACTATATAACCTTCGTTTATCCACGTCTCATCAAGATAAAAAATTTTCTTGTACTCTCTGCAGTACTGTTTTATAGTTCTCAAATATTTTCGTCTCCAGCAAATGATTTCATCACTTTCCAGTAATAGTGCCTTTCGATTGTGCTTTTCCCAGGAAAAATTCATACTTTTTAAAGTTTTCCATAAAAGTTTTCTGGATATCAAAGGAATATCGTTATCTTGGTTTATCTCCATTAGTATTTTGTCAAGGGTGGGTATTTCCTTTTTAAAATAAAACGAATGAACTTTTCTTCGAATGTCACGTTTGGTGTCTTCACCTAAGATTTTTATTGGTCTTCCTGATTTTCTCTTGCATGGACTTAACTGGCCTGATATCTTTCTTTCTCGCAATAATTTAAAAATCGTGGACTGTCCAATTCCAGTCATTCGGGCACATCGCTCAACACTTTCTTGCACAGACAAACTAGGGTGATCGTGTTTTATGCAATCATATACATTTAAAATTATAACTTTTTCACTAACAGATAGCGGAGAATTTTTTACACCTCTTTTCTTTGGAGTAAATGTCGCCATTTTATAACTTTTTTCACTATTTCTATATCACAATATTACTGTACGTTTAATTGGTGTAGTAACAATTACTACCTCGAATGTCGAATGATAATAATAAAATAAAAGAGGGATTATAATAAAAGTGTAAGTAAAACCTCATTACGCGTTATTAGTCTTCATGTTGATTTATTTTAGTTCTTAGTAATATTAGGAGGTGCGTCATACCCTTATCAGTTTCTTCTAATGCTTTTATTCGTTCAGTAAGGAAGTGAATTTGTTTTTATAAATAAAAATGTAATTAGCTTTAATGACCATATAATGGAATACGAGTTTGAAGAATAAGTTAATCGAAAAATTAAATAAAATTGGTTATCACAAAATATCCAAAATATGATATTTTGAGGTACATCAATTTTTGACGACGAAGTTGACATCCGTCCATTTGCCTACGCCCATGACGACACCGAAATTCAGGCAAATTTTATGACACTTCATGATTTATTACTCTACACTCATTTGAAACCAATTTTATAACTGTGAAGCAGTCGCTATGGATTTTGAAAAAAATTATCCAATCCAAATATTCCGACCAACGATGTCTACTATAAGAGACAACTGACGCTTTACTCCTTTAACATTCATGTATTGTCAACAGAAAATGCTACATTTTATTGTTTTCCAGAAACCATAGGAGGCAAAGGTTCAAACGAAGTAGTGTCATTTCTGCCCCATTTTATCTTTGTTAAGCTTGATCTGCCAGTTTGTCACCTCCACATATTCTGTGATTTATGTGGCGGCCACAATAAAAACTTCACTGTTTTCCGTTATATTCACTATGTAGTTGATACTGCAAAAAGGTTGGACTCAATCAAAGTAACTTTCCCATCCCAATACAAGGTCATTCTTACATGGAGTGCTATCGAGATATGGGTGTGATAAACCAAAAAATTATGGCTGAGCTTCCTGAGGATTGGTACACGGAAATTAGATCATGTCGAGTAAAACCAAATTCGTTCGATGTCGTAGAGGTCGATCAATCACTTATAAGAAACTGGTTACTATTCTTGGACCAAATTTACGTAAGTAAACCAACATATAAATCAAGACCAATCAGAGAACTCGAAATATTGAAAGATCATCCACGCCTTTTCAAACACCGAGATTCCTATAATGGACAATGCGAGACGTCAATTATACGCAAACCATTTACAAATTGAGATGAGGTGCAACTACCCGAGAGGCAGTTTATTTTGCCACCAAAATTATATACAGGTGAGTTTGTTTTAAAAATTTTCCCCCCTCCTTTTCTCTTTTTTCATAGGTATAGATGTTTTTAGAGCTAAGGAAAATTTCTAAGGAAAAATTCAACGATCTGATACACTTGAGTCAGTTTTGCATATCTGAAAGGGCTAGATCGTTCTATAGAGACTTACCTTACAACAAAAACAACAAAAACGTAAACAAAATGAGGAGAAAATAATAAAAGCTGGACAAATGAAGAACAGAAAAAAATTGTCATACATTTCGCTTTTTTCCCGTGTTTGTAGTAACTTGTGTTTACATAGGGCAATGTTTCTAAGTTTTGCGTTTTATTTTAAATTCCGTTGATTAAATAATACGTTACAAAATAACTGAAGATTACTTAAATAAAGAAATAGGTACGCAAAATATTTAATTGTATGATGATAGTTAGGGTTTGAAAGTTAAAAATTCAATTTTCTCGAATTAACCTCTTTGTGACATCTCGCCTTTCCTCTGTGTGGTCTTCATATATAATAATAAAAATCATAGATATTGCTCGTTCAAGATACTAAACAATTAGGTTGAAGAAAATTCAATTTCAAAGTTCAAAATCCGTATACGTAAAAATATGTATTTTCTCGGCTTACAATAAAGGATTTTTCTGCCTTTTTAATTCTCTGTTACTCGTGCAAATACGCCTAAAAAATGCATTACCAAATCCTAAAGATGCTTTAGTTTTAATATAAAAGAATTAATTTATACTTCAGTGGTCAGAGACGAAAATGCCACTGGACCTCTAAAAACCATTAGAACAAGATGAATTTTGGCGAGAATGTTAATTTTGGGAACCCCAAAAAATATACAAAAAGTTTACTATTCCTACCCCTGACTTCTCCTTAAAACACACCCACCCCGTAGGGAGAAGACCGGAAAAAATTGATTTAGCAAGAATCTGTACGCCACCGTAGAAAAAAATATTTCAAATAAAAAATGTACCTGAGAAACTTAAAAATGTTTAGTAGCGCTTTTGGTGTAAAATGAAAGGTTCTCTCAGAAACAACGCTTGAAGCGACCGGTGATTTTTAATGTCAGCTAGGCGCGAAATCAATTTTAAATAAAATTTGTATCAATTCGACGGTTTTTCCGTTTTCTAATCTATGAGGAGTGGATGTAAGAGAAAATCAGGGGGTAGGAGTAGTAAACTTAGTTTCATATTTTTTGGGGTCCTAAAATTAGCATTCTCAGCAAAATTCGTATGGTTTTTAAAGGTTCAATGTCATTTTCATCTCTGGGACTAGAGTATAAATAAATTAATTTATTTTATAACAAAACTAAGGCATGTTTGAGATTTGGAATACGTTCTTTAGACGTCTCTATTCGAGTTACATCGGATTCATAAAAGAATGAAGAAAATTGTTCCATTGGAAACCGAAAAAATACTTTTTTTACGTATAACGATTTTGAACCTTGAAATTCAATTTTCTTCAACTTTTGTACTTCATTCAAGAGATCAGCTGTACTTCATTTTTAAAGTTTTACCGACGACTCTCCTGAAGGGTAAATCGAACCAAAATGTTTTACGTAAACTTCGAATATTCAAAATTCAAATGACGTAAATTACATCTCTTAATTGTTATAAACAAATAAGTTGCGAGGTTTAAAAAAAATTGGCCTTTATGGGATAAACAAACAGAAAAAAATTTATAAAAATTTAACGAATCTCTTTGAAATTTTTATCAACACAGCTTTAAGGAAAATTTCGAAGTCTTGGAACAATTTTTGCAATAGTTAATAAATTAATTTTTTCGAAATTTTGCTCTTTTTGCATTTATCTAAACAACAAATACGTATATAGATTTTTGCAAATCGTCATTTTGAAGCTTTTTGCACGTTCTAAAAGATGGTTTTGCCAATAAACCTTCAAAATCTTAATGTACGTAATGTACTATAAAAATGCTAAAATGTACATTTTTTTCACAATAATTTATCTATAAATAAAAATTATCAATAAATCTCAGCAGGAAAATACACCTGCGTGAGATTTATTGACACTTATACATCAAAAAAACCTTTCAGTACACTGGCTTGTTGAGTGTCATGACAAAAACTTTATTACCCTGGACTATTATAGCAGGACAGCAGGATATAGCATTTGTACAATGAGAATTCAAACCAAAAATTAAAAATGTATACCATATACGTGTTTCTCACTCTTATATTTATATGTCGCATCCTAAGCGCCCGTACTGTCATAAACGCTTCATTAACGATTAAAAAACAATGTTTTAAAATGAAATAAGAGAGAACTTAGATAGATAAAACTTACAACCGACTTTTTTTTATTCTTTTTTGTTATACCTCCTCCGGGCCGAAAAAATTTATTGTTACAATTTGTTTAAAAAAAATTGTTTAAAAAAATTTGAACAACTTTTCGCCTTTTGAACTTTTGGGGTTGGAAATGATTTGGCGAAAAAAAATTTCATGGGAATATTTTTCGGAACGAACCCGAGATTTTCGCCTGGTCTTCCTGGTAGAGTTTTATTTTACTTATGGCTTTAACTAGAATTAGACACATTTTTGCACATTCTGGCCAAAATGCTGACTATAAGTGACATATGTACCTAATATGTAATTCAAATACAGAGCATACAATTCCTGTGATTAAATATTTTTGTTTAAGTTACAAAACTCATTAAAAAGTAAATGAAACAATAAAAAAGTTAGAATGTCAACCTTCTAAAGATAATTTATTATTTCCAGGAAGTTGATGTCTCGGAACTTTTTAAAGTCTCTAACGACATGTGTGCGACACTATTTTTAGCATTTGGTAATATCTATCTAAAGACAACAATGATGGTAGGCGGCTATTATGTTTTAACTCTTTATAGTACCTACTAATTAGTTAAAACATTAAAACGACTGGAAAACAAAAGTAAAACTATAATTTACTGGCATTAACGCAACATGTTACTTTTTCAATAAAATCCTTTATAATTTTCTTTATATTAAATTACCTCCATGATACTTAATTCTAGGACGACAGACGTTTGTACTCCCACTACCTTTCAAGGGAAGGAATATGCCATAAAGATGTATTTCGAATTGTAAACAAGTATGTATCAGGCCATTAAGACCTGAAAGCTGTAATACCCCAGTCAATCGGGCTGTTCATCATCATCTTTGACTCGACAATCCTCTGTGGATCCTGGCCTGCTCTAGATTAGTCGCCATTCTGTTCGAATTCTGGCAACGTGTTGACATCTTCTGATCTCTAATATCCCTAAGTCGGTCTCAACTCCATCTAACCGCCTAATTCGCGGTCGGCCTCTTCTTTTTTTTTCGTATAGGTGTTCCTGTCGTTAGATTTTTAGCAATCATGTTATCGGGTATTCGTATTATGTGTCCGGCCCATCTAAGTCGCTGTGTTTTAATGAACGTTACAACATCTGGCTCATTAAAGAGTCTGCCTGCAGAAAGTTGTTGACGTAGATACATGGTTGGGTACACCGGGTGCGAGTTCTTGTGCTATTATTTGGTCTAAAAGTTATTAGGTTATATTGGGTAACTCTCTTTTTGTTTTTGCTAGTTTTCTTTAATATTTACGCCGTAAACTTATTGTAGATATGGATTACGAGATTGAGATATGAAGAGCAGGCTAGATTGTTTAAATTATTGGAGGAAGTCCCAAGTGAAGATGAAATTTATGGTAATGATAACGACGATGAACAAGGTGAAGTTGACAACATTGAGGAAAGATCAGAGGATAGTGACAGCGACCAGGAGTTTGATGAAAACCTAGAGACTTATTATCCCAACACACACCAGCGTGATCCATATTTCGTATATAACGACAATATTATTATAGGGTTCATTAAAGGCCCATTAAAGAGTTGGTATAATTGGAAATTAAATCTTTTGAACCACTGACCTTGATCGTTTATAGCTCCAAATATTTTGCGGAGTATCTTACGCTCGAATATTCCCAGAAGTCTTTCATCCGTCTGCGTTAGAGTCATTTTAGAGTCCATGTTTCCGCACCGTATGTGAGGACCGGCCTTAGCAGTGTTTTGTATATAATAATTTTAGATTTTCTTTGGATATTTCTTGAGTGGAATTGTTTTTGGAGTCCATAATATGCCCTATTTGTAAGGTTTATTCGTCTTTTAATTTCTTCGCTCGTTTTATTGGTAGTAGTCACTAGCGAGCCAAGGTATGTGAAGCTGTCAACACGTTCAAAGATATAACTTCCAAATACTGTTTCCCGTTCCTCATTTGCTATAGGATCCTTAGTAACCAATATGTACTTAGTTTCGTCTTCGTTGATGACTAGACCGACCTGTTTCGCCGTCGTTTCCCGTTCTAGGAAATATTGCTCAACATCTCGCTTGTTACGCCCTATTATGTCAGTGTCATCAGCGTATGCTAAGATTTGTATCGATCTATTGTAAATAGTACCGCCGTCTTTATTTCGTGTGTCTCGGACTGCCTTTTCCAAAGCAATGTTAAATAGGAGGCAAGCCAGGGCACCCCCTTGTCTGAGTCCATCCTTTATCTCAAAGGATCGAGAATTTTCTCCCTGTAACCTAACGCTGGCTTTTAAGTTAGACATTGTCATCCTCGTTAATTGGATAAGTTTTTCTGGTATACCAAACTCACGCACAAACTTGTGCATCTAGCTTGATTTGTCTTTAGGTATTATCTATTGTTGTTTTCTCTTGCTTCTTGGCACTCCTCGTCAAACCATTCGTTTTGTCTAACTAGTTTGGTTTTCCCCAATATTTCCGATGCCTTCTCAGTAATATATTTCTACATTTGGTCCACAATTCGTCCACATTTTCCCTCGCTTCCAGGCTCTCTATTTCCTCATCCAGTTGTCTCCCAGACTCTCTCGCAACGGTTGGTCTCGCTATACTTTTATTTATTTAAATAAATATAAGGTTGAATGCTCGAATAAATGAACTTTGATCAGATAAAAGGCATATATCGAGCACAGTTTAATTAAATCTTGCCCAAGTACTTTCGATCCCTAGATCATCTTTGAAATGCCCCTGAAGATGATCTAGGGATCGAAAGTACTTGGGCAAGATTTAATTAAACTGTGCTCGATATATGCCTTTTATCTGATCAAAGTTCTTTTATTTATTTATTTATTAACGGATATACCATTTACATTGGAACAAATATAATATATAAAATTTTTCAAGGTAAGCATAACATTGGAAAATAATTAGTAAAGTTTGACAAAAACTAATAATTAATTTGAATACAATCTAATATCACACAAATAGTCTCTTTATCACATTTTTAAATGGTTCTAAGGACTGGAAAAATAAGTCCAGATCACTTTGGTACCTATTATATAGTCTCACCATATGGGTAAGAGACTTGAAGTATTCATAATTAAACTGATGAAATGGTAGATGAAAGAACGAAGTATTGAAGAGTGTTAAGACCTAATCGATTTAAAAGTTCAGGGCAATTTATCAAATTATTAGCAATTTTGTAAAGGAATATTAGGCAAAAATAATTATATACTCAGGATTATTCAGACAAATCTAGAGGTTTTTGACTGAACTTTTTCATTTGATCTTATCTCACATGGCATCCGATTCTGATTGAGTCTTATATACCCAATTTGTGTACTCTTTATTTAAACAGGGTACTAACCATCCCACCAGAACTTTTACCGCTACGCTTATATTATTTTGTTCTCACTTTGTTAATTCCCAGTGGTCGTTTTTTTGCTGTATTTTATAGTTCCCTAATAATGTCCTAGTCCCTTTTTCATTACGGTACCAGGCCAGTTTCGTTGGCGTACGCAAAATATTGGTATTTATATATATTGTGATATAGACCTAATATAGTTTCTTCTCGTTCCTTTGCCCTACCGTTGTTTTTTTTTTCTTGTAAGTGGTACTGACTTTTATATATTCGGTGTAAGCTTGTTTAAAATCTATAAATACGAATGTAAATATAACTTATCGTCCTCTCCGAAAACTTGCAGTCACCAGCTTCATATTTCCTAAGCTTTTATATATCGATCAAGTGTGGTGTAGTTATTGCAATTTTATTGCCATTTTCCAGAATTCAAATTATAAGTTTATGTTGTAGATCGCATAAATCATTTACATCCGCAATATAAATTTCAATTATTTCTACATGCAATAAACCTAAAAATACCTACACCTTTTTTGATTTACTACATTTCATGGCACTATAAATATCGAGCCAAAGGGGAATTTAAGAAAAGGGTAATTTTTCGAAATATCTCGAGCTATGTACGCATTTTTAAATCCCTTAAAGCATTGTGTAATTTTCCGTGTCCGAATTGGATGAAAATTTAGATTTAGGTTCTATTTATCATCTACTTCACGTTTGGACTTTGTGCTATTGGTTGCTTTTTATTTTTTAGGTATGAAAACTACCCCTTGTAGAAAAAATCGTATTATAGTAAATTAAATCATATTTTAATGAAGTGATGATGAAATGTTATTTAAATAAATTTAAACCCTTATTTTTGAAAAGGTTGCAGTTGAAAGAGTCTGAATGAGTCAATAATCACGAGTGTATGCAAACTTTGAACAGCCATATCTTAACCAATTTTTGTGTTACAGAAAAACAAAAAAAAAACAAAATATTTGTTTGCTTTTCGAGAATTTTCGTATCACTAATGCTTTTTAAGTTAATTTGAAAAAAAAAAAAGCATTTTTTTCCTCGTGAAACAATCAACAATGTTGACCACTTACAGACAACAACTGAGAATTAATGAAAACTACGACATTTTTGAATCCGGGAAATCTACAGGGTATACTAGTCTAGTTCAACATTTTATTCAAGAAGAATTTATACTGAAAATGCAAGAACAATTGCTAGACAAAAAGAAGTTGAAAATATAATACAAGACAAGATAAATGTAGATATCATCGAAGAAGCTTCGGGCCCCTGGTGTTGACCAGTAGTATTAGTAGCTAAGAAAGAAGGATCTACTACTCGCTTTTGTGTAGACAACAGAAGATTAAACCAGGTTACGCAAATAACAGTTATCCATTGCCACGAATAGATGAAACACTAAACACTTTATCAGGTGCTAAATAATTTTCGACCCTGGATTTTAAAAGGTCTTTGTAATGCTCCAGATACGTATGAACATCTGATGGAGAAGGTTTTAAGAGGACTTAACCTGAAAACCTTTGATGAGCAACTTCAAAACTTAAGCGAGGTATTTGACGGATTGAAAAACGTCAATTTAATGCCAAATTATAAGAATTTTTCACTATTTCACAGATAGGCGTTCTATCTACGACATATTGTTTCAGTAGAAGAAATTAAAACTAATCCAGAAGATTTTTCAGTTATTAAAGATTATAAAAAGGAAATTCGAAGTTTTCTTGAACTCTGTTTATATTTCTTCTTCTTATTGCGCGTCCTTTCGAAGGTTGGCGATCCAAATGGCAATTGTAGCTTTAGAAACTGCTACACGAAAGATTTCTGTGAATGAGCGGTCAAACCATCTTCTCAGGTCTTTCAGTCACGAGTTCTGACGTCTTCCAACTGATCTTTTGCCCTGTACTTTACCTTCCAATATGATTTGGAGTAATTCATATCTTTCACCTCTCAACACATGACCCAAGTATTGTATTTTTCTCTCTTTGGTAATGCTAAGTAATTCTTATTAATTGTTCATATTTACCGAAAATTTATTAAAGATTTTGGCTATCTTGCTAAGCCCCTTAATCGACTAACTGAAAATAACAACGAATTCACCGGATTCTCAAAATGCCTTCGTAGATTTAAAAAACGACTTACAACAGTACCTATCGTAGCCTATCCAAGAGAAGATGGAAAATTGGATTGTGACGCATCTCAGCAAGGTATTGGCGCCTTATTGTCACAAGAACAGGAAGGCGAAGAAAAATTTATTGTATATTTTAGGAAAACAATATGAAAGGCTGAAAAGAATTATTGCGTTACCAGAAAAGAACTAGCTATTATAAAAGTCCTAGAACATTTTCATACTTTCCTTTATAATAGAAATTTTATAATTAGAACTCATCATAGCGCTTTGCAGTGGCTAATGAATTTTAAAAAGACAGAAAGGCAAGTTGCTCGGTGTATAGAGAGACTTTAACAGTATAACTTCGACAGTAGTACAAGGCTGAAAAAGAGGATGTAACCGAAGAAATAAGTCTCCATATGACCACAGTTAAACAAGAAGAAGATAATGATCACAATTTCCCTGGAAAACCTTAAAAAGAGTCAAAAGAGAGATAATGACTTAAAAGTCATACGAGAATGGCTTAAAAATGGCTATTGACAGGAAATAAAAAAATACAGTGGAACTATAAAGACGCACTGGGTCTAATGGAAATCTTTGTATCTTTCTAATGGTCTATTATAGAAGGTGGGAAATTCACAATGGAGTAAGTTAAACAATTCTTCTTCTTCTTTTGGTATCATAACACTGGATGGGTCTTTGCCTGTCTGGCTATGTCCTTCCATTTAGATCTCTCTTGGGCCCTCCTCCTCCATTGTCTTATATTCATGGTTTTCAGATCGTCTTCCACGTCATCCAACCATCTCGTCCTGGGCCTTCCGCTTTTCCGCCTTTCACCGGCTTCCACTGTAACATCTTCTTTGTCGTTTTCGTGTCTTCTTGTCGCTGAACATGTCCCAGCCATGACAGTCTTTGACTTTTAACAAATCTTACAAAGTCATACCCTCTATTCAGTTCATTAACCTCGTCGTTTCTCCCGTTTCTCCATGTGCCGTCTTCCTCTTGCACCGGGCCATATACTTTTCTCAGTATCTTTCCCTCGAATATCCTGAGTTGGGCTTCCTCTTTTTTCGTCATTACCCAGGTTTCACAACCATAGGTTACTACGGGTGTAATCAAAGTTCTGTAGATAGTCATTTTGGTTCTTTTGTCTAATAATTTCGATGTCATCAATCTTTTATTGGCATAGTATGTACGATTTCCACTGGAAATACGTGCATTAATTTCGCTACTTACGGAATTCTTCTGATTGATTTCTGTGCCCAGATATGTGAAGGCATCCACACGTTCAATAGTGTAGTTCAACAATTGGTACTGCCAAAATCGTACATTAGAAGTGTGTTGCAAGAAGCTCATAGCAAACTTTCTAAAGGACATTCTGGAGTCAAAAGAACACTTGTCAGAGTTCGAGACAGATTTGACTGGATCAATTGTCGCCGAGATGTAGAAGGTTGGTGTAAGAAATGTGATTTATGTAACGGTAGAAGAGACCCTAGAACAAGAAGTCATGGTAAAATAACACAATATCTTTCCAGAGAGCCTTTTGAACGACTTGCAGTGGATATTCTCGGTCTACTTCCGATGACAGAGAGAGGAAACAAGTACTTAATGGTCGCAACAGATTAATTTTCAAAATATCCTGAAAAATGTGTGATATTCATTTGAATTGAGGATACGTTTGTGTCAAAAAAACCTTTACTTGATGCAGTTTTTAATCAAATCATAACTGACTTGGGTGCCGCCGCAGCCAACAGTGATTCTGATAAAGATATTTATAGCTGGAATGGATTGTGGAGCGACCAGTAAAGTTTAAATTTAAAATCAACTACAACCTTTGCGTAAATATTGTCTAAAATAATATTTAATTTACACTGTTTTCGTAATATTCATATCACAACTAAATTTTTGAGGCGGCAACACCGCATTCGGAACAATCATGACTACAAGCCTATTATATCTAAGAGCAAATATTTACAAGAATATGTGATAAGAAATAAAGCTCAAATAGTAGCCAAATCGTTGGTAGAAAACTTACTGACTTATAGTTACCGTCCAAGGCTCAGAGTTTATAACAAGAGTTTTTAATATTGATTTAACAAGACATTTTTGCAAATAGCGCAATTAAACTTAACAGCATACCACCATGAAACCATTGCTCTTTTGCATGGATTGCATTGATGCTTAGTAGAAAGAAAAAAACGTACTCACCTTATAAGTTTGTTCAACCGATGTCGTTACAGGAGGAATGAGACCCAGTAAAACTTCCATCGAGTGCCTCTGTTTTCTTCTATCCTTCCTTCTTTTAATCGATCCCGTACGACTTTCTGGTTCTTTGCTGATGGACTCGCAGTACCGTACGAAATCCAGATCGATGTGGTACCCATAAGGACAGCAACCACATGAATACCAAGAGTAACCTGAAAAAGAAGTTATACTAAATGAAAGATCCAATTGAGCTACAAATAAGGAAGACTATTATTAATATAAATAAACAAGGGTAGATAGAACCGTTTCAACCTTCTAGATGTTAGGTGTATCAGAGGAACAAACATAGATAGTCTTACAGCTAACAACCGAGTGACAGCTGTTGGTATTTGGAATCACCCTTAAACCAGAAGTGTCATGCGGGATGAAATTTTTATAGAACGTACTCGTATTTTTTAATGTCAGTGTTTGACGAAAACCACGGTACAAATTGGTGTCAGAAGTAGGACGTCTTCGTGGCCAACGGAATCTCGAGATGTTCCAGCAGGTCCTTCCTCTCAAGATCCTTCATTACTAGCCATGCTGCAGGGTCTGATAACTACAATGCAAAATAATTTAACAAGTAAGATGACCGAAAACCAGACCGCAATACAAGAAATCCAGACTACATTGCAAGAAAAACTGAATTCGACGAAATAAAACCAAGCTACAATTACGGAACAGCTAGGTGGTGTTAAAGATACCACCACACAACTTGGCATAGAGATACGAGAGGCGATCAGTGAGAATACCTCGCAAATCCGAACATAGATGCAGGAATTGGACCGCAAATTGAGAGATGATGTAGCCGAAATAATGAGTCTGGCAAATGTTGCAACTATACCTCAATTTGCATGTCATTCTAGCTCAGCTGAAATCAACCCACCAACATTCGGTGGCATGACTAATTGGTCAGTTTATCTGAAACAGTTTCTTGCAGCTACACAAGACAATTCGTGGTCCTATGAACAAAAGATCACTGCACTTGTAGTTTCCCTACGAGAAGAAACCCTGAATGTTTTGCAGACCCCCTCTGAGGAACAGCAAAAGAACTTTTCCAGCTTGGTGTCTCAATTAAAAAGGCGATATAGTGACAAATATCTGCAGCAAGTGTACCACACTGAGTTAAGATCTAGACAGCAGAAATCCGGTGAATCTCTACAAGAATTTTGTGAACTTCTTACGACACTTCGACAAAGGTTTTCTCAAGCGAACAGAAAATAATAGCCGCAACAGTCCTTCAACCACACTTAGATGTTGGAAGTGTGGAGAACTATGTCATCGTAGAAATAATTTCAGTATACGGTGCCTCAGAAAAATGAACAGGGAATGGAGCAGTTAAGGGGCGACAACTGGTTGACACCAACAATGTCCCAGTAGTTCGAGTTTCACAACTAAAGCACAACGGGAAAAGTCTTATGATTTCTGATAAACTTAATGGAAAATTTGTCAAATAACCATTGATACTGGCACAACTCACACTATAGTCCATCCAAGGATGATTTATGTTTCGGCGATCCTTCGATGCGAGAGAAGTTATAATTTAACAATCACAATCGGAACAATAGCTCCTATCCATGGTTATACCGACGTGGAGTTGTAGCTCGGAGGGCAGGAAATCATACATGATTTGTATGTGTGGATGTTGATGTTATATGATACGTGTTGAATATGTGTTGAAGAAGTTCTATTTGTTGCGAAACTAGAACCAGAGCTACCAACTACTGTTCTCAGAATCTTCGAATCAGCTATCTAACAACTCCCTAAAGGTATCCTTACAACAAGAAGGCTAATAAGAATGCACGGCAACTCGTTTCCTGCTCGAATAATGAATCTTAACGACTACGATGTTCGATTAAAGAAAGGCATTTCAATGGGTACTCTCGAAGGTATTAAAAGTGGCAGAAATTGTATTGTGAAACCACAAAAATCCCCGATGGATTCAAAATTAGAAGCACCACTGCAACTTCTATACCAGAAGTCTAGTGAACATGTCGAGAAAAACCAGAAGGACAAACTTTACAAACTGCTGCAAAAGTCTGAAGATGTATTCTCCTTGACATCCAACGATTACGAGTGAAAGAAGGTAACCAAACATCGAATTAACACTGGAAATGCTGCTGCCATCAAACAAGCTCCTAGAAGAGTCGAGTTTGCAAAACGAGAAGAAGTCGAGACAATGTTAAAGGAAATGCAGGAACAAGATGTAATAGAACCACCACAAAGTCCATGGAGTTCCCCAGATGTCTTAGTGAAAAAGAAGTATGGCTCTACTAGATTCTGTGTGGATTACAGGAGATTAAATAATGTTACGGTCAAGGATATTATTTATCCACTGTCACGTATTGATGACACTTGGGATGCTGTGACTGGAGCGAAATGGTTTTCAACATTAGATTTGAAAATTGGATATTGGAAAGTGGAATAGTGTCCAGCAGACAAAGCCAAGACAGCGTTTTCGACTGGCCAAGGTCTATTGCCTACCCTTTGGCTTTTCGAATGCCCCAGCCACGTTTGAACGTTAGATGGAGACAGTATTGAGGGGATTACATTGGAAAATTTGTCTCATCTACTTAGACGACGACTTACCAGTGTTTTTAAAGAATCGAGAAGTGGGAATCTGACATTGAATCCCAAGAAATATCAGTTATTCCAAGACCAAGTGGCCTTCCTTGGACATGTGATTTCATCTGAAGGAGTGAGCACCGATCCTGAGAAAATAAAAACCGTTAAGAGTTCGCCAGTCTTAACCTTGCGTGCCTTAACCAAATAGTGATCACTATTTGGTTAAGGCTCGGTTTAAAGAAAGAATATCCAATAAAAAAAGAAGATGAAAAAAAGATCCGATCCCCAAACTAAGAGATCCGTACATAGGAAATGTATACAGAAACAAATAGAAGATAAAAAAGGACAAGAAAACGTAAAGATATTAACCAGCTATGGATAAAAATACAAGATATTGTATTGCAGAAATCGGTTGAAATATTGGGCAAAAGCAGGGCGGAAAAAAGAAATCAGTGGTTTGATAATGAGTGCGAGATGACAGCAAACAGAAAAAACGTAGTATATCAAAAAACTATTGAAGCATATTGCGCAAAAGAAGAGTATAGACGTGTCAGAAGAGAGGCAAAGCGTTAGTTTAATTGACAAAACGTAAGATCGTGCGTTAGAATTCAAGGAGAAAACTCTATGGTCTTTGATATTAATAACGGTATAAGACAGGGTAACGCGCTGGCGTACATATTTTAAATTAAAATTATAGTTTATTCTCAATAAGCCTGGAATACAAAAAAACACAACCTTTGATTTAAAATTCAATAACCAGTCTCTGTTATCTGTTAAGTTTTCAATTTTTTAAAACGCAAGAAAAGATTTTGACAAATAGTGTACGTTTTTTATCTGGATAAATTCTGAAGGAGTTGGTAAAGTCAGTATTAATGTTTTGCTTTACTTAAGAAGTTGGGCAAATTCCTCTTCAGAGCTTTCTACTACAACAGTTACTTCAGGTACAGTTTACGATTAATTAAAAAAGTACTTCTTTTGTAGACTTTTGGTAACATATTTCACTGTCCAAAAGTTTTTTGACCGCCCTCGTTCTAAATTCGCTGTCGCTTTCGCATATTATAAAATCATGGTTCAGGTTCAGTCGACAGCTTGTAACGTTTTTATCATTTTCACCGCAACTTATTTAATGGTGGTTTTCCACTAAACAGGCACAACAAAAACAAAACAGAAACTCGTGTCGAATAAAACAAAACTGCAACTTTTTGCACACTTTTTGAAAGCTGGCGTGTTTTGCAACAGTTAGAGTTTTATTTTTCGGATCCCGATAAGAAGCGGTAACATTAGGTATGTTGCTTTGGTTCTAGAACCTGTAATTAGGCTCCCGTAAGGTAAACTGGGAGAAAATTTAATGTTTATGCATTATAATGCACCACCACATACCAGCAGAGTGACTATAGACTTCATTGAAGCAAAAGATATCACTGTTCTGGAGTGACCTGCTTGCTCACCAAACCTTAAGCCTATATAGCATTTGTGGGATATACTTAAAATAAGAATTAGAGGTCGCCGAGATAATCCACAAAAGACCGCACAGCTAGTACTGTCTGCTCTTGAGGAATGGAGCAACCTACCACAACAAAATGTTGACAATTTGTTTAGGGGCATGTCAACGCGAATTGAAGCTAGAATAAGGGCTAGGGGTGGTATCACTGACTACTAAATAAAGATAAATAAATAAAAACAATTTAAACATTATTCGTTTTACATTGAAATTTTTTATGCTATATAACAAATAGTTTCATTTTGTTATTTCAAGAATGTATTGTTTTTTTTTTAATTTTTATGTATTGGTGATTAAATTCCTTTAGAATAAATATTGTTTGATTTCGTATACTGGTTTTTTAAATTCGTTTAAAATTATAAGGAATATCAGATGATTCCATATAAGTTTGGTTGTGTATATACCTGGACTATAACCAGTAACGGTAAATAAAGTATGGGGGCGATAATAGTAACGTAACTAATCCATATGAGTTCCAAGAACCAATCGAGGGATTTGCTTAACCAAAAATTATTATATTTATGAGCTTTCTAATCCAGTTCAACGCAATGTGTCCAATAATAGTATGGGCGTCCCACTCTTTTTCATCGTAATTAAAGTGGTACGTGAATTGTCTCCATTTAACATGACAATAGAACAGGCAACATTTAATTAATTGGAATTCCTGTATTAAATAACATACCTTCTCCTTACATGGGCGATATATAACACATTACTACTACAAAATAATAACAAACCAGAAACCTAGGACATATTCGGCGAGAGAAAGGGTATTATGTTGATAATTAAAGAAAAAAAAAGTGAATCAAACAGTTGATAAGTCATTCGTAATTCTCACCTTTCCTAAAATTGACCGATCGATAGAATCTAAATTACGTTTTACCAAACCTGTTCCAAATCCTAACCTATACCAAATCAATTCTGTTTGAAAATACTTACCATTTTCGTTGGTTTCCTTGATCGTCGGACTGGAGTTTAGATATGACATAGTAGTAAGCTGCATTCAAAAGGATTTCTTGGCACTGAAACAAGCACAAACAGTCAATAGAATATAACTAAACGCATGTAACATGCTATCTAGATAAATTTGCGTGATGTAGAGAAAAGATAACGAGATAATATTTTTGGTATATTGTACAGTTAATGTCTAAAAAAAATGTTATCGAAATCAGTAGTGGATTTCACTATCATTCTATTAAAATAAAAAGTAAATAAAAAGATTTATTGTGTAAAAAGTTTTTCATATATATAAGAAATACATATTTTTCTTATTACAATGTCTTGAAAAAGGAATACAACCATTCCTTTTTCAAGACCAAGAGTGTTTCATTAACATCCCGGCCAATTTTCTGACTGCAAACCTAATAAACTGTGTTGTTTATATATATATATATATATATATATATATATATATATATATATATATATATATATATATATATATATATATATATATATATATATATATATATATATATGTATAGTCCTTTTCCATCATATTGATAGCACATTATGTATGCAAATCCTCAACAGGTCAAAAAACCATAGGCGTCACCCTATACTTGTTTTGAAATAAATAAAAAAAATTAATATTTTAAGATGCCGTCAACAATTCATTATCTTTTAAAAAATCTTCTGTAAAATAAGTGTCCACTAATCTCACTATACCTTTTTTGTGCGTAAAAAACGTCGCTATATATGCCACGCGATTATTGTTAATTATACACGGGTGATTAACGAGAGAACTCGATCAATTCACGAAATAAATTAATGTAAACAGTAATTTAAAGGTGATTATTGTTTTCTATACAAGTTATCGCCTGACACAAAAAGAATACCTTCTTTGAACGATTACCTGGAATTACTGATAAGGCTTCACTAATGATAGTTTAAGTAGTTTTTATGCCACATTACAGCTTATGCCAATAATATAAATTAGAAATTGTTTGCATCTTCCATTTAGTTTGTAGATGTACATTGTTCATGTCTTACCTACCTACCTACGTTTTTGGTGTCGATATTTTGTTATTTGCATTTAAAAATGACGTCGACAACAGGTTTTATCCCGGTTAAGTGTAGTTTTAAAGGTGCCTTCAGTCTAAGAGAGAAAAATATAATATTAAATGTACACGATGCACTTGTACACCAACGCCCTTTAAGTAATGTTCGTGAAATCGTTAACATGTGTTCAAATATGACAGGGGTTGGAGAAGCAACAATTTATAGATTCCTAAAAGAGAGAAAAGGAGGAACTGTTTCATCTCCCAAGAAGAGTGGAGGGAGTAAACCCTTGGAAATTGAAGAAATACATAAAAACATGATAAGACGCAGCGTCCACTCATTTTTTTTTAACAAAGAATTTCCAACATTGAACAAAATCCAAACATTAATTAGAGAAAACGAAGAGTTACCAATCATAAGCAACAAGAAATTATGGGGACTATTGAGAGAGATGGGATTTCGTTGGCAAAAGAATAGAAGAAAATCCGTTTTAATTGAAAAAGATTACATTGTATGTGGGAGACGAGAGTATCTAAGAACTATTAAAAAGTACCGAGAAGAAGGGAAAACAATTTTTTATTTGGACGAGACTTGGCTAAATGAAGGTCATACTGTACCATATCTATGGGTTGATACAAATGTGAAAAGTTCCCGTCAGGCATTCATCGAAGGTGTATCTACTGGAATAAACAATATTCCCGTTGGAAAAGGACGCAGACTCATAATAACCCATATTGGAAACGAATCCGGTTTTGTCAATGGTGGATTATTAAGTTTTGCCTCAAAATCAACCAAAGATTACCACGAGGAAAAGACTGCTGACGTTTTTGAAGAATATTTTGAGCAAATGTTGGATTTAATTCCAAAAAATTCTGTCATAGTCATGGATAATGCTAGTTACCATTCAAGACTAGCAGAAAAATTGCCAACAACGGCATGGAAAAAAGGAGAGATAATCGAATGGTTGGATAAACACGCAATTGAGTACAAGCAGAATTCGACAAAAAAGGAATTATTACCTATTGTAAGACAACATAAAGCAGCTTATAAAAAATATATAATTGATGAAATGGCATTAAACCGTGATGTAATTATTTTACGTTTACCCCCATACCACTGTGATCTGAATCCGATAGAAAATATATGGTCTCAAGTAAAGGGTGAAGTCGGACGCAACAACAAAACTTTTAAATTAGAAGACTTACAACAATTATTAGAACATTCCTTATCAAAAGTAACTCCAGAAAATTGGAAAAATGCTGTTAGTTATGCTCACAAGGAAGAAAATAAAATGTGGAATTTTGATAATATGACTGATGCAATGCTGGAACCGGTAATAATTAACATTGGAGTTGAAGATTCCTTAGATTCTGAAGAAAGCAGTGAATCTGAAATGGAATTTGATTAAAATAATATTCATTTTTTTACAAATCGGCCCCTGTTACGGCCACAAATTATTTTATATATAACCAATAAAATAAACATCTTACATTTCTTGCAAATTCATTAGTACCTGTTAATCTCCATCACTCCGACACTGGCAACTTTATTTAGGGATTAGTAACCCTCAAAACTATTGTATTCTATTCTGCTTCAACCTTTATACCTGGTGGTCATACTCAATTTAAAATTCTTTTCCTATATACTTCTGTAAACTTGTTGACAAATATCTATTTTTCATTGAGTCACCCGTATCAACAGTTTAGGGATTTGCATACATCATGTGCTATCAATATGATGGAAATGGACTATATATATATATATATATATATATATATATATATATATATATATATCAAATTCACATACTTGGGCTCCCTGATCACCAAGGAGAACGTCATGACTGAAGAAATCAAGCGAAGAATAATCCTAGCAAACAAATGCTATTTTGGACTGAGTAGACATATGAGAAGCAGAAACTTAAGCCAAAAAACAAAAATAACCATATACAAAACCCTTATACAACCAGTGTTGACATATGGGTCTGAGGCATGGACCATTTCCAAGGCAGATGAAAATCTCCTGCTTATATTTGAACGAAGGATCCTGAGAAGAATATTTGGTGGCATCTGTGAAAATGGTGTTTGGAGAAGGAGGTACAACTACGAGATATATCACAGATATAAACATATATTTGGTGGTAAAGACGTAGTATCCTTTATAAAAATAGGAAGACTAAGATGGGCAGGACATCTGGCAAGATCACAGCAGAACAACCCTCCTAGAAGAATCCTTATGTCACAACCTGTGGGAAGTAGAAAAAGGGGTAGACCAAAACTCAGATGGAGGGATGGTGTAGATGAGGATGGTAGACAAATAGGCGCAGCAAACTGGCAACAGTTGGCAATGGATAGAACTGACTGGCGTAATAGACTTGGGAAGGTCGAGGCTCTTTTATAGGGCTGTAGCACCAATGATGATGATATATATATATATATATATATATATATATATATATATATATATATATATATATATGTTCGGAAAGATTTCCGCGGTTAGTACAATTAAACCTAGAGCTAAGATTAATACTATTATAAAAATTAATATTAAACTCACCAGTCTTCCACCACTACTGTAGTGAAGTGACTAGTGAGTGTAGTAGTGTCTGGGGACTGGAAGCCCTGAAGAAGGCAACAGAGAGGATGTCGAAAGCTCGGCCCAATGGATATCGAAGCGGTTGAACCCGGAAGACTGGTGAGTTTAATATTAATTTTTATAATAGTATTAATCTTATCTCTAGGTTTAATATATATATATATATATATATATATATATATATATATATATATATATATATATATATATATATATATATATATATATATATATATATATATATATATATGTATAGAAAACGTTAATGCATAATGTAAATGTTATTGTTATCAGTATCTAAGCTAGATTTATCGCCAATTTTTGGTGATATGTACCACGGCATACTTGATTATAATTGTTAAAGCTTACAAATTAGGAAATCTTTAAATATTTCAAAAATGGAGGGAAATAGGTATAGGAACCCTAAATATAGATTGAAAGCTAAGTAAATTTTCCACGCGACAGACTAATACAATACGGGGTATTTGATTTAGAATAAATACGTTATTACAACTCGAATTTGCTAATAGAACAATCTAATATTTTGAACACCCTGTAAAATATTTTGTTATAATAAACATCTGTTTAAATATGACAAATAGTCTATTATTAAGGCCCAACACAAAATTTTTCATCAATTTTAAATTCGTACACATTTAATTTTTTCTAAAACCTTATTATTTGTAGAAAAATCGAAATAAATCAAAACACCCTGGATTTAGGTATGTGGAACTCTTATAAAAGTATAGCTTATTTTTTACGGAAAATTCAAAAATGTCATCAAATATAGGGTGTTCCATAAGAAAAAATGTAACTTTGATATACCACTATTTTTTGGAGCACCCTGTATAATTCAGATTAATTTTAAATTGTAGTGTTAAAGGATCTGCATACTTCTATGACGGAAAAAAACCTTGGATATTAAGTAGTATTCCGTACAGAGACCGAGGCGTATAGGATGATGGGCCACCCTGTATATATATATATATATATATTGTTATGATTGTTTATTTTGAGTTCAAACTTAGTTTATTGAGCCAATAAAAAAGAATTATATCTTATTTGTTATCAAAAGTAAAATAATCCTTATATTACCTGTGTTCGATGGATTCAAAAGATTTTCTAGTTGTCTTTTATCGGGATAGAGAAGAAAGGATAAGAATAAAAATATATTATATTACAAATATTTACGTTTCTTTATTTTATATGAACGAATAAAACAATTATTAAATTCTGTCGTTATCTTATCAATCAGCATACAAGAAAATAAATCAAATTATTATGATAATAAGATTATAAAGCTACATACATTTATATTACGTGAAAAACCAAGTTTACTTAAAATTTTCTTTACTTAAAAAACCACAAAACTTTAAACTTTTGATTAGCCTAAAAAAACCTCAGTTCTTAAATTTGAATGCTAATGACCATGATGTCGAAACGATCCTTCACAGATATAAAATTCAATTGTACAAACACTTACAGTTTATTTTCTTCTTGAGTTGTATGTTGGAACATACCCAGAAAAGTCCAGTCTCCTCAAAGATGTGATCTCCCCTTTTTGGCACCTCGGCTCCTTCTTTACGTCTCTGCAAACCTCCTGCAGACTACACAAAAAACACCTGATTCACTTCTCCAAACTCCGCTACTTATTTATGACACCAGGACCTCCTTTTGTCAACTTGATGCCGTAAGAATACTTTCACATATACTTTATAAAATGCCCACGGTAGATACAAGGACCTCTTTTAATCTACTTGTTATCTCCTTCTTCAAACTATTCACTTCTTTTCGTTACGCCGGTATCCAAACTCACGAACCACCCCTATCTTGAGACACACGACTGTTTCCTTTCGATGACCAAAATATCACTAACTTCTCCTCTCTCATGATCGACTCACCAAATTCCCATTTTAAAAACGACCGTCCAATCAAAAAGCTTAAATTGTGTTTACCATGATTTTGGAAAAGCCTAATTTCGGTTTCAGAGAAAACTAAATAGCTTACTTTAAAATTGGTTTTTTTCAATACATCATTTATACATATTTCAAAAGATTAAAATATGGTCATTTAATACTCGACTATACAAACAATGAAAAGATTAACTTACAGGTAAAATGTCTTCTAATTCTAAACAAAGGTTTTTTGATAATTTTGTTTGAAACGGAAAAGGGTCGTTTGCCAAACAAATTTCTATTCTTATCTACACTAAATCTTATCTTAAATTACTATATACAATTTGTCTATATTGATGTCTTGAAATTTTATTTCGATGGATTTTTTTATTTATTTTTCTTTGGTTGGAAAAGAAAAAGTATGACAATATATATATATATATATATATATATATATATATATATATATATATATACACGTATGCCAACCTAAATTTTATTATCAGTAATACCAACTGTGACCCACGTGTTCTAATTTCCTAATAAGTTTTCTAATTGAATAATTTGATGATTATAAAAATGAAAGTGACGAAAAGAAAGAAACGATAAGAAAGCTATGCTTCCCCTTTTCGGTGACTCCTTGAGTGCCCATTTTTGTTCAAATGAAATGCTAAGCTATGAAAAGAAAAGAACTTTGAGGTTATAAACATAGCAAAATGTGTTCTATAGAAAAAGGTTATTGTAAAAAAGTTGTACATGCTATGGTTTGTAGCATTTGCACGAGGCATTACTATCCCGAGTAATTTGTGTAGGGATTCCTTTACGATTTTTTCTCAAGGTCCAACAAGATGAGTTTGTCTGTCCAGCAATTTGTGAGCAAGTTCGAGACTGGTATAATAATTATCTACAAATATGGTTCGACCACTATCAAATAAATTTTTGCAACGATTAATATTGGAACGCTGTCAGAAATATTATTTTTTTTTCTGTCCCACAATACATTTTGAATCATACATGTAACCTTGTTGAAGACAAAATTTAAAAACTTTTACCCTAAACTCGTGTCTTTTGTTTTTTATATACTGTAGAAAACTAAGACGTCCTCGAAGGGGCACAAGTGTTTCGTCGAGGGCTCGAGGGGTTACCGCGTTTTGAAATTTTCGACTGATATGATTTAGAAGGGTTTTATTCTGTAAAGTTTGTGTGTAGTCTCTATATCTTAATTATCAGAGAAATGCCAGTGGCCCAAAAGAAGTTCAAATCGATTTCTGGAGATCAATGTTTTATTTCGTTTGAATATAATATATTTGTATACCAATCTTATACCAAAGATATCACACTCGGCATTTGAACTAATTCCATCCAAGTCCTGTATACTAAAAAATATTTTCAATTCGTCAGTAGTTTCAATGTCGTCAAATTCGTAGTTCAAATTCCTCAATGTCGAATTCGAGCTTGAGTAAATCGATTGATTGAATTGATTGAATTGAAGTAAATCGGTTTTGCTTTTGCGAGGCGTATTTGTTGGTTTCTTGTACAATAAGATTCATGATTTCGTCATCCAAAAACAGTAAAAAAGATGCGTACCTGAGATATTACCATTTATATTCCACCTTTGGTCGAAAACAGTGAAATCCTTTAAATTGTCCCCGGCTACCTTATTCCAGTTCAACACTGTAAATGCACCAGGTATTTCATCAGCTATACGCCACTCAAAATTTTCTAATTTATAACAATTTCAATTGTTTAGCCGATTAGATTTGTATGACTGCTAACAGGATTAGTTTCCATGTCGTCAGCACGATTTTCTTGTTCAATACTTTTGATTTGTACTTTAAACGATGTACTGGGTTGATCTATGTTATTAGAGTTACTAGAAGCATTGAGTTTTTTTTTGAACAGGAGACGAAGAATAATTAGATGATTCGGAATAATCGCTACTTTCGATATAATTCTCCGAGGAATACTCAAACATGTCTTCATATAACAACATTTCATCCATTGGTTCTTGTAGCTTTCTTTGATAGTTTTCATAATCACCACCTTCCCTATTTTACTCCTACTTGTCCTATCATTTTATTAAGAGTTTTACATGTTTAAATGGAGAATTCCCCGAGCTGCGATAAAATTTAACGAAATAATATATTGAGTTCCAGTCAGTTGGTTTCTTATCGTATTTGTGAATAATGCATAAAATTCTGAATATGAGTCAGTTTTCATTTATATCCAGCCAAAAGCAACTGAGTTATGATGAACTTTTACGGTTACTTGAAAGTGATGATCCAGAGCTTGATATTTATATCAATGAGGAAACAGCAAGTGATTTAGAAGATGGTGATAATGTGATAGAGGTAGAAGAAGAAAAGCCTGATTATTGTTCAAAGCATAGAGGAAAACAAACCAACAGTTACAGACACCGAAGGCTTACGGGTATATATATCTAAAGATGGAACTGAGTGGTCAACTTTGCCAAAAAAACACAAAAGTGAAACGCTCAAAAGCCAATATTCGCAGACATGATCTACGACTTACAAATTACAGTAATAATCTATTAAGTATCAAAAACGCTTTCCTTTTTTTCGACGAAACTCTAAACATAATTAAATCCACAAGGAAAATAATTCCTGCAGCTGGCTGTATGCCACGTATAACAAAAAGAGGTTAGTCTTTGTATGTGGGTATATTTTATTTTATAAAAACCCTTAAAAGGGCAACATTAAAAGCACGAACTTTTTCGGAACAACTGTTCCATCATCAGGTTAAAATACAGGTTACCATGCCTGAGCCACCAAAATATTTGGGTAAAAACCCTTTAAAATGTAATGTGTTACCAAAGATTGTACATGATGTTAATAATATTATATGATGTTTAATATTTTAATTAAATTTTACTTCAGGTAACATACACCCATGCTTAAGTGAGTTCCAGTGTCCGGAGAGTAAACCTCTTCAAACGGACTTCGGCTGGTAACTGAACTAAACATAATTGTCACGAAAACTAATCGGAAGGCTCAAGCGTATTACGATAGATGGAATAGTGAAAACCCCAATAAAACTAAAATTTGTTTACGTTGATTTGCGTTGCGAGATTCAAGCCTATATTAGCGTATTGCTTATACTTGGAGCTTTTCATGGATCGAAAGAGGCAATCGATATGCTTTGGTGTGACAATATTGCTTACTGCCATTCTATAATACCAGCTGCGATGTCTACAGATAATGTTCAAACAAATAACTTCATTTATACGTTTTGGCAATTTTGAAAACACGCAAAAACAAAAATCAGTAGATATTTATACATAAGAGATGTATATGATATTTTCATTTCTAATTGTAAGAAAACACTCAATCCAGGTGATCATCTGTGTGTCGATGAGCTGCTTGTACCTTTTAGAGGTTACATGAAGTTCCAATTATATAACCATTCAGAGTTTATATGAAGAGTACAGATTAAAGATATGGGCCCTAGTGGACTGCACTACTTCTTTTTATTGTAAATATGCAAATTTATTTGGGTAAGTTTTAAAAAAAGTAAGTTTGGAAAACAAGGTACCAATGCGGAAAAGTCCAAGGCCAAAGAGTTATCCTAGACTTAATATACCATTTGGAAGGAGGGTTTGGAGTAACAACTGACAATTTAATACGAGTTTACAACTTGCCGATAAGTTATGGGAGAATAAGGTAACACTATGTGAAGCTCTTCGAAAAAATAGAACGTTTATTTCAATGGAGCTTTTACCAGTATCATATAAAACAGATTACTGAAGTATGTTTGCTTTTAGAAAGCATCTAAAGTTAGTTTCTTACGTTCCAAAACCAAGAACTGCAGTCATCTTACTTTCAAGTGAGCATTTTGACCACAAAGTCGCTGATGAAGAAGATTCCTATAAACCTGAAATAATTCTGTCAATACAACCGATAAGTTAGCAAAATACTATACGGTACAAAGAAAATCAAACCGTTGGCCTATGGCCATATTCTCTCATCTTATTGATGTCGCAGGTATTAATTCATACAAATTGTGGTTACCAAAATATCCTGATTGAAAAAAGCACAATAGGAATAAACGTAAAATGTATATTTTGGTACTAAGCAAGGAAATTATAAAGGAATAAGTTTTCAGGCGCTATAATAATAAGTACATCCAAAAGAATAAAAATCGGCATACAGCAGACGTATTCCCAGAACTTTTGGATATTACTGAGCTCAGCGTAAAACAAAAAAAATACAAGGGACTGTGCCAGTTGTGTTGCAGAGGCAAAGACAGAAAACAAGTAAAATATGCGTAAAGTGTAATAATTTGGGTGGCTAGAACACGCGAAATCCGAGACCGTTTGTGTACATTGTACAAATAGTATGTAGTTGTTATATAGTCTGTTAGTATCAATCAGTAGAATGAATTTTGTAGTAATGTGAATGTTTTAGACTAATAAATGTTCATTAATATAAAAATAATGTGTTATTGGACTGGTCCCCGGTCCGTCTTTTGTATAATATGTTGAGGTCCGTCCAAAGAAAGTTTTTCTATTGCATATTTATGCGTTTATACGAAAAAACCCAATTGGCCTGGAAGAAGGCAAAAAATATTATAATTATGCAGATCAAAGTGTTAATAACTTTGATCCTTTTTGAGCAGGAGACTTAGACGTCCCAAAATTTATAGAAAATAAAAAATATTATCAGTCTCTTTGCTTGCACTATGAAAATTATATTTATTCTTCAGCATTTTTTGCCGGTATGTAAGTCGCTAACCTAGCAGCTATTTATAACACTAATGAATGACAGTTGTTCTTTATTTCCTTTCGTGTGATATATTTAAAATTAAGTAAGATACACATCTGACGGATTTACCCTTTGATATTTAACGAATTCTAAAGTGCACACTTAGTCCTCGCAGAGATATTGGCGTTTGGGTAATAAATATTGAACTAGTCAATAGAAAGTACAGTTGTTGAAACGCTAATAAACATTTTTTTTAATACAAAAAATTTCAATAAAATAGAAAAAAATGTATGTTTTATATCGTTTGTTAATACTAAAAGTGTTAATATATGGTTAATATATGACTACACAGAAGGGTTCCAACTCCTAATCAAGACCGATTCTTAAGACTTCGTATACTGAGACAAAGGTTTGTTACCAGTACTTCCCTACAAAACGAATTTTTGGACTGTTAAATTTTAGAATAAGCCAAAATACGATAAAGAGAAGACTTTCCGAAAATGACATGTGCTCTGGAAGGACACTCACTGGCCCAGTATCGACCAGGACCAGAGGGCACAGAAGGAAAAGATTTTTTGTTTTCGTTCTACATTATAATATCTAATAAATTCTTAAGATTCATTTCTTTAAGAAATAAATGAGGAGCTTTTTTACAAAACTCATAAATCCACTTTTTAAAATTTTTCGGGAGACGTAAAAATGTGCTGCAGCTGTTGTACTAAAATTTTCGAAATTTCAGAGAACGTAATCAATTGAGGTTAGATTTAGAGAAATAAAACGTTAATTAACATTATTTTTATTGATTTGCATTAACAAAATATAGCCATGTGTCTGTTGGAGATATCGCGTTTTGTAAAAAAAAAGATGGGAGATATTAACTTTTGTCAAACTAACAGTATCTTAGAAATAAAAAATATTAAACGGTACCCATTAAAACAAGGCATTGTCGAGGCATTGGGTTCACTCAAGACTCGTAGGTCCCCCGGACCGGACTGGATCAGATACCACCTGAGGCGGTGAAGAGTCTAGGACGAGCGGAGCCTGCGTGGCTTCTAGAACACATGAATGTACTGCTGAAAGTACAAACCTTTCCTGAGCCTTGGAGGACATCGAGGTTAATACTGCTTCCCAAGGCTAGGGAAAAGTATCGCCGCATCCGTCTTCTTCCATGCACCAGTAAGCTGTATGAAAGGAAAGCGAGTACGAATAGACGACATGATTAAGATGTCAGGTGGTTTATCTCGGAGGCAATTTGGTTTTTGTAAAGGGAAAAGCACAATTGATGCAATCATGAGTGTACTCGAAGCATTGCCCAACAGAGGGGATGAACATCGCTGGGCGGCCCTGCTGTTGTTTGATGTTAAGAATACATTTAATACGCTGCAGTGGAACGAGGTAATGAAGGCAATGGAGGAGAGAGAATGTCGTGGTTACCTGATGAATGTGATGGCGGAGTATCTGTCCGAGAGAAGGATTATGGTGGAAAAGGGCACGATAGTGGACGTGACGGCCGGGGTACCCCAGGGATCTGTCTTGGGCCCGACGCTATGGAACCTGGCATATGACGAGGTTATGCACTGTGAATACGGAGAGGGTACAACCCCCTTCGCATTCGTGGATGACCTCGCTGTACTGGTAGTCGCCCGGGATGAGCCAGATCTTAAATACCGGGTTCGGAACGCAGGCCGCGTCGTAAAGAAATGGATGACGCAGCACGGACTGAAACTTGCGGCAGAGAAAACCGAAGCCATCATTCTGAAGGGGACAAGGAACAGGCAAAGTATTGAATTACAATGTGCTGGAGCATGTCTAACACCCAAGAAACAAGTAAAGTACCTAGGACTGACCTTGCACCAGAATGGAAAATGGGGGGAGCGTTCGGCGTAGACTCGGCGAAGATTTTTGTCTTTTAATCCACAATACTTCTCTTTTTCTTTTGTAGTCTAAACTTCACAGAAATAATAATAATAACCCTGTGGAACGTTTTGTCAGTTCTATAAGGTACGGCTCCCTGTGAATGGAGGATGCTCTCTGGGTATTCTGATAATCTGGAATAGGTATAAAATGCAGAACCACTTATGTAGGTACGTTTAGAATCGCTCTGGGGATCGCAAAGGTAGTTTGGAGTCAGCGTTGTCCGTGAGTAGTGAGCATACAGAACGTCGATGGCAGAGTGGTGACAAGTGGACCCCTGACATACAATTAGCTATAGCCTAACATCGATCCACACAACACCGGGAGCTCCACTCGCCAAAGGTGCTATAGTAAAATACCATAATTCTAGGCACTAAATTCTGAGAAATGATAATTGAGTATTAACGATAATACTGACATGCATTCCAGGGTTTATTTGTAATTTGTAATTTGATTTGTACAGTTGTAAAATTTGTAATTTAATTATTTTATTTAATTTGAGCATACTATTTGAATACTATTTGAAGGATGAGTAGATGAAGTGAAGATAATGCAATTAGTTGTGGAAGTTCTAGGGGATCAAGACCCAAAAAAAAATATTCTGGTTATATGACTGACTAAGTATTTATATGTTTACTTTTAGGTACCAATGGTCATCGCCATTTCTTGGAATTTAGTGTCTGCAATTTCGAAACTAAAGTTTACGTTGGAACACCAGCCAGTGCTCACCGAAGCATTTTGCAAGGATTATCTACAAGTTCAAGTATCTGAATAACAAGTAGCAGATCATTACCGGGTAATATAAGAAACAATCTTATCCCAGAGACTAGACTAACCATAGAGTAACTGTTCCAGAAATGAACATATCGTTTTAAAATATAAAATAAAAATATAATTCCTTATACTTTTCTTAGTGTAGAATAAGTAAAATAGTCATTTTATCAAGTTTGCTCGGGATAGCCGACTCATTGGCGCCACAGCCTCTTAAATAGTTTTCACACCTAAATACAAGAGGAGTAATCTTCACTTTTACGCATCAAGTAGTATTTTATTAGTTCATTCTCACACGCCCTTGAGGCATGTGCATTTTAAAACACTCTCAATTCATATATAAAATATTTCTCTACGCCGAAATCGGGCATTTTTCTCATAAATACGGTTTTCTCTTTTACGTGTGATAAAGAAAGAATTATTTGATATTGTACTGTCAGCTACGGCCGTATTGAGGCTTCTTTACTCTAAAAATAGTTAATTATAAGTCGATAAACTTAAAGTGAATTTTATTTCTCTGGAGCTATATTTGCTCACATTAACAATCCTTATCCTTCAACGGTCACTGAAGAACCAAACCTATGGAGATACATCCACTCACAAGTCCTTTGAAGTAAGGCTTGGAATCAAAAGATTTCCAACCCTCTTATGTAGGGAGCCAGTTACAAGGCTCCCCCACAGTAACCATAACTGATTATAAATAAATTCAGGATAGGAAAGATATTTCCTTAAAAACTAGTCCACAAACTGAGAGTTCTCCAAATATATCTCCTATTATCAATACGTTCCCTTCTTATTATCAATACTTAATATTCTCTACACTACTGGTATCATTCTGAAGAACCTAGAGAACATAAAAGAGCTGGGTCTTGATGAAAATTCTCTAAAAGACGATGCAGAAAGCGATATAGATGCGTAAGAAAGTTTTTAGGGGATACTCCAGCGTGTATCAGGTCACATACGACTCGATAACGCGAAAAGAATCCCCAGAGCTCAATCCTTTTGATACCGTATGTATCTGGGATGAGTAAATTTTCCCCTTGGGGGTTAATAGCCGTATGGCTTAAGTTCCGGTTTTTAACTCCGCCAGAGCCTCTCACGAGTAATACAGCTGTGTACAGAAGTCAAGCTATGTCATATTCAGAAAAATAAATAATTAGAAAAGACGGGAAATCGAAAGAAAACGTATAAATTATCAATCGGGTATAGACCTATACCGAATTTATATACTTATGTCTAAACTTTTTCCGTTTTACCATTTCTGCAGTTATGTTATCACTGCCCGACCTCTTTTTGTTTTTTAAACTGTTTATTATATATACAAGTAAAAAACTAAACTATACAAATCGTTAAATCATTGATTACACTAGTTTTATTGCATTTGTTAAATAGGCCAATGCACGGTCTGTACGAAAATAAACATATTAACACACATCGTTAGATAACAACTTTATTTTTGTGTCAAACATTGTAAACATGATTTCACTGTTAAGATAACTTTACTTTCTTATTTCGGCTAGTAACATTGAAATTAACTTTTACTTTTTTATTTGCTGATTGTACATATTTAGATATATTATTATAGTCTCGAGAAGTAAGTTATTCCCGGGACTTTGATCCGGCCAGGTATCTGACAAGTCTTTTGAGTTCTATGGACATCAATAACTAAACCTCTATATCTCCGACAGTACAATAGTTTCGTTGGATTTTTAAATTATTAATAATTTGAGGCCAAACATGCACCATTTGAAGGCCCTTCTTCGTTATTCTGCGCATAGCTAAATTCCAATGTACAAATTTACATAAAATAACGCAAAAACTATGACAGTTATTGAGATAATTCTTTTTTTATATGATAGATCATAAAAAACTGTAGTGCACTAACTATTTATAAATAAATTAATTGTTTAAACAATATTTTTTTTTATTTTTTTTTGTTGAAAATTTATGGTAAAGAAATTTAAAAAGTTACGTCACTATAGAATTGTTCGCACTTTCCAAATCTGTTTTAACTTTTAACATAAAGTGTAACACAAAGCAGATATTTTGTTTAAACTTTTTTAAGAAAAGCTCGAAGCTATGTTAATAGTTATCTACCATAATATACCAGGTATACTCGTATACCCTACTCATTGTACAAGCCCTACACTCTCTCGATAGGGTCATAAATAATATTGAAACCAGAACGAGAATTTAGTGCTTATTAAATGAACAAAGTTAATTTAGATTCAGACTATTGACAAACCAGAATGTTCATAGATTTTACAATGGGTAGTTCACGAAGAACGAGGACATTGACTTCATAGAAGAAATCGAAGGACAAAGAGGAAGACCAGAAAACTCGAATGAAATCATCCCTCCTACATTACCGGAGGAGTTAAACGCGCTAATTAAAAGTAGCTCGCCGAAAAAAGCACCTGGTCCTGATCAAATAACGAACAGGGCTCTAAAATACTTACCAACGAGAGCCATAGTATATCTAACAAATATAATCAACCCGATGCTAAGATTCAAGAAATTCCCAAACAGATGGAAAGAGGCCCATGTCATAATGTTACCAAAACCCGGAAAAAACAGCACATTCCCGCAAAACTACAGGCCAATAAGCTTACTACCTGTAATCAGCAAGATTGTAGAGAGAATAATACTCAGCAGACTCCACGCTGAAACAGACAGATTAGATATAATACCCGAAGTCCAATTCGGTTTTAGATCAGAACACTCCAGTGAGCTATAAGTACTCAGATTAACAGAATACATAGCAGCTGGATTTAATTACAAACAATTCACAGGAGCTGCCTTCCTAGATGTAAGCAAAGCTTTCGACAGAGTCTGGCATAAAGGAGTGATCTACAAAATGAGAAGATATGAGACAAGTCCTATCCGAACTCGGGAACCCGGAGGCTGGAGTGCCACAGGGAGCGGTACTGCCACCTCTACTGTACACGATATACACAGCAGACATACTTAGAACACCAGGTACACTACTAAGCCTCTATGTCGACGACACAGCGATAGCGGCCTAACACAGAAATGTAGACATAGCGTAAACAACTTACAAACAGCGCTAGACGACATGCAATGGAGTTTAAAATGGAAAATCGCTATAAACTCCGAAAAGACACAGGCTATACTTTTCAAAAAGAGGCACCAACAACCAGAAGGACAGGTAACTGTGCAAGACAATCCCATCGAGTGGAAAAGTGAAGCAAAATACCTCGGAGTAATCATGGACAAAGGCTTAACGTTTAGCAAACATGTAGAAGCTACAGTACAAAAAGCCAACATGGCAAGAGCATCAATAAGAGACCTAGCAGGAAGAGCAGGAAGCAAACTTAGACTGAAAACAAAAAAAAGGTTAATAAATAGTATAATTCTTCCTATACTAACATACGCATCTCTCGCAGGGGAACACATATGCAATACATCAAATAAGAAAATACAAGCGGCACATAACAACAGCCTACGAGAAGCAGTCAACGTACCGAGATACGTAGCAGAAAGATTCCTCTTTAGAGAACTACAACAAATCAGAGTGAGTGACACAATGAAAGAAAAAGCTAGGACAAAGTTCGCGGAGATAGAGAACCACCCCAGCCACATACTGCGAGAGATAATGGCGGACCGCGGTCCGCATCCGGACCGTGAGCTTGTTTTTTGCGGACCGCTGTTAAATTCAAAATATAGTAATAAAATTATAGTGTAAAATTATAATCAAATCTAAATATATAAATATCTTTACATTTTTAAAATGCAGAGTACTATTATAATAACATATAGAAATATTCGTAATCTAAACTAATCTTCCATAAAATTGTTGAACACTATAGTTGTAGAAAGAAAAAAACCAGAAACAGTAGCATTAAATGATTAAATTAAGTTCTGCGATAAAAATATTTTAAATTACGCCGCAAATATTTATTAAACAAAGACGTGAAAAAACAATATAATAGCTTTGTAATCATCTCCCTAAACGAGGTGGCCTAGTTGCCTGGTTTCAACTACGTAACCAGGATGATCTCCTGAGGGGGGTTACAACTACTGGAGGATTTCTAGGTTACCCCCCCCCCCTGTTACGTCACTGCCTGGTTTACTGCTGAGTGTCTGGACCGCGGAAGTGTAGTAGGTTTTAGAAATGGACCCTCAGGGAATATAATTGGTGACCCCTGTCTTAGACCACGTGCTCTAAAAGGTTTAAGATTTAAAACTGCCAGTGTATTGGATGGCTAACCAGAAAGCCTGGGTGACAAACGTTTTTTTACAGAATGGTTCAATAATTGCTTCGTACTAGAAGTGGAAGCCTATATGAAGGAAAAATCACTCGATTTTAAAGTTTTATTAATTATTGACAATGCATCATGTCATCTGCAGTTATAACATCCAAATGTTCAAGTAGTATTTTTTCCGCCCAATACAACAAGCCATATTCAGCCATTAGATCAAGGTATAATAGCAACTTTAAAAAAATATTACATTAAGGCAACTTACAAAGTCATCTTCAGTAAATTAGAAAATGAGTCCTTAACAGTAAAAGACGTGTGGAAGCAATTTTCTATTTTTGATTGTTTAATTTATGTTGCATCTGCTTCAGCTCAAATAACACCAAGAATTTTAAATGCCGGTTGAGAAAAGGTTTGGCCAGTATGTATAACAAGCAATGCAATCATTCGAACATCGACACTCTCAGATGAAATAATTACTTTGGCACATGAAATTGGCGGAAGATGGTTTTAATACCTTCATGTGATGCATTAGGTGACCATTATATAATTGATCTAACTTTAGATGGCCTCGTAGGTATAGACGGTGATAATGACGAGGAAGAAAATCAACCCCCCTCACTGCCAAATTAATTCGAGAAGGTCTTCATCTTTGCAGTAAATTAGAAAATCATTTTCTTATTAATGACCTCAATTCTGAACGAGCGTTTAAATTACAACGTGAGCGGCAGAACTGCATGTCTGGATATCTTGAGCTACATAAAAATTAATAAAAACATCAAGTTTAATTACTGATTACATTGTCAAAAAAGGAAGAGCTACGCAGAACGAGAATGAAATTTGTGGAAATTCATCGCCTTTACCGCAAATATATATTACATAACAAGTCTTTTCTTATGATAAAGATGATTTAGAATCAGTTCGCAAACGGTGCAAACCATCATCCATTATATTTATAAAATAAAATGAATTAAGTTTTGAATAAAAGTTTTTTTAAGCTTTTGTATGAATTTCAATGTGTAGTTTTTATTCAATGGTAGAATGGAAAGGTATGCATAAAACAAGACCTTACTGTAATCAACTCTGAACGACAGTAAAACGATATATATTTTATATTAAGAATATTTTGAAAAACTCTTGAAATAAGCCATATTTGCACTTGATATTATGTCTTGTTATTGTTTTCAAAACCAATTAAAATCTACTTGACAACTAATATTATTTTTTTATTGTATTATCAAAATTATATGAATTAAGTATTAGATTCTTATCTCTTTTTAATATTTGAATACTGATAATGAGTTTTACATTTTTAATCTCTTGTTTATGTATCGTCTCATTTGCAATCTCACTTTACCAAAACAAGTGATTTAGTCCAAGAACGATTACATTATTTTTAGAACATTATACAGACTATACAGATAAAAAGCAGCAAAAAATTTAGGAAGATCATACAAATAAAGACATAAGGAACTTGGAAAAGAAGGCAAAAAGGAGGCGAAAAGCATCAGAGAACAATACCAAGAGCACAGAAATACTGTAGGAGTAAAGGACTCTCTAAATAGTAGATAAGAAGGGAAAGCTAGACAAATAGCGAAACTATCTCAGATAACATACCACAATCGATGAGATGCTGCATCCGTTTAGGGGTCGTTGTAACTTTATCCAACATATTTCTAGTAAACTGGCAAAATATGAGGTAAAAATGTTTGCTTTATATGATACCAAAAGTTTTTACACATCTAACCTAGAAATATACTGCGGAAAACGGCCCATTTGCGACCTCTAACACCCCAACAGATATTGTAAAGCGTCTAATCACTCCCATAGAACACTCAAACCGCAATTTAACCATCGATAATTCGTACACAAGTGTACCACTTTGTTGAATATTTGCTATCGAAAAAATAACAATTTTGGGCACAATAAAGAAAAACAATTCTGAAATTCCAAAAGAATTTTTGTCAAATAAAAGGTTCAATCTACACTTTTTGGTTTCCAAAAGGATAAAACTATGGTTTCCTATGTACAACGGAAAAACAAGGCTGTGATATTACTTTCAAGATTACATGAGGACAAAGAAATGGATCCTGACTGAGGTGTCAAAGGTAGAGTCGATACTGTAGACAAGATGTGTGCCGTTTACTCAGCCTCTGAATAACAAAGAGATGGCCGTGTGTAGTTTGTTTTCTACATAATATTGGCGGCTCAAATTTTATACAAACTGGCATATTCAGATCAACCTTCAGAATTTACCTCAAGATATAAGTGCTTTCTTAAAGGTGTCTTATGGTCGGGAGGTTGAACCTATTGAAAAAGAACAAAATAGAAACCGTGCGAAGCGCGACGTGTGCCGGCAATGTGCAATAGAGAAGAAAAGATCCTCAGCTTCAATAAAGTGTTGCCGTTGTCAGTCATTTACATGCAAGAAGCATTCTGCGCTTGAGGTGAATAGCAATTATTGTAAGGATGAGAATGTTGATTCTGACCAATAGAAACAACCCTTTTAAAATAATACATTTTTGAAGTTTTGTTTTGTTTGAAGATTTTTGTAAACAAAAATAAAAAATAGTTTAAAATACCGTTAAATTTAATTGTTTGATATTGTTTTGTATCCTTGTAGCAATTTCCCAACATTTATTTAAAGAAAACATAATTTACAAAAGACGTAAAATTTACGACAAGCTCTTGAGAAATTAAAGTGTGCGCTCTCTGGATGGTTAACAAGGAATTATATGAAGATAAACGATAATCAACTGGAAGAATAAATCAATAAAAAAAAATGGTCGAAAATTCCTCCAAAAAGAACTAAAGCTCTCAAAGATAATATTATGACAGTTCTGCCTGGTTTAAAAGGTGCCATTCGCATTCGCGCTAATACTCCTGACAGTATTATAGACACTTGGAAATTTCTGATTACTGCAGATATATTGGAAGAAGTAGTACTTCGGACCAACGAAGGAATTTAAGTTATCAAACAGCAATAAGGGACATTCAAACGAAATAAAAATTCCAGAAAGTTATTCGGTCCTGCTTTTATACATCCCGTTGATATTGCAGAAATGGAAGCGTTTATTGGTTTGCTCTACATGCATGGAGTATTTAAATCTTGACACCAGGATTTACGTTCAATGTGGGCAACTGATGGAAAAGGCCGCGATCTATTTCGATGTACATTGACAATAGCAAGATTTTCCTTTATAATGTTGTCTCCGATTTGATGATGCTACGACAAGAACTGATAGAAGAAGAGACACTAAATTGGCCCCAATAATTAACATATTTCAACAATTTGTACAAAATTGTTTCAACAACTACTCACCTGGATATTTTTTGACTATTGATGAAATGGTAGTTCCATTTAAGGAACGATGTGGCTTCAGAATGTAATTCTTCCGAATAAGCGAATCTCTCATCCTACCGAAGTGGTTTTATAGGTTAATCAACCAATTCATTACAAATGACGTAATGTGACTGGCGATAACTGGTACACTTCGGTAGAAATGGTTCGTGAATTAAAAAAAAAAAAAGGAAATTACTTAGGTTGGCACAATTAAAAAAAATAAACGCCAAATTTCGCCAGAATTTCTATCTCAAAGAAAAAGGCCAGTTGATTCTTATCTGTTTGGATTCACTTCTGATGTTACCATGGTATCTTATGTACCTAAGAAAGCCAGAAGTGTAATACTGATATCTACAATGCACCATGACAATGTTGTTGATGAGAAAACAAAAAAACCCGACATAATTTTATTTTATAATTCGACAAAGGCCGGTGTGGATCCCTTGGATCAGAAATGTGACAACTATTCTGTATCAGTTCCTAAATAAAGGAAATTCTATCCCTCGGGAAAAATTCCTAAAACAATTAAGTAGTCCAAAGCTTGTACATTACACGCATGAAGAGAAGAATATATAACTCCAATGTGCCCCGACAGGTTCGAGCTATTGAGGCAGATATTCTTGGCACTAAATTTTTAATTGTTCCTCGAGCTAATGAGAATCGAAAAAGAAAGAGATGTCATCTCTGCCCAGCCAAGAAAGACAGAAAAACGAACTATGTTTGAGCAGAGTTTAAAATACCTGTATGTTTACAATGTTGTGTTCAATTATGTAAAAAATGCAAAGAATAACTTCAATTTATGTTTAAACCATTTATGGTACTTCATTTTTTAATCTTAGTTTATAAATAAAAAAATTATCAAAAAAAATTTGCTTGTTTTCCTTATATAAAAAAAAGGGTCTTATAGACCCACTTATAATACTTATGTAATTACTTTTGACAGAGTAGTTAAGAGTTAAATATAATAAAGCAAAAGACGATCCAAACTCCTATCTCCCAATATCACCCAAGTACTGTAAGTACCTGCAAACTTTTGGAAAAAATCCTTAATTGTCTTAAATGGAATCTCAAAAACAAAAACCTAATAAGCATCAGACAAAGTGGATTTCATACAGGTAGAGTCACAACAGACAATATAATAACTATACATGATTTTTTTCTGCACAATCAAAAAGTTATTGCTGTGTTTTTTAACACAACAAAAGCTTTTGACACAACATGGAGACATCTTATATTAAAAACACTTCAAGAGTGAAACGTTCAAGGGCATATGTTGTCCTTTATTAAAAGTTTTCTAACAACACGAACTTTTCGAGTTAGAACCAACTGATTTACATCTTCCAGACGACTACTTCAAAACGGCACTCCACAAAGATCTACTCTAAGTCCAACACTCTTTCCAATTGCAATAAATAGTATTTTAAAAACAAACAATTTAACTCTAGGATCACTTATATTTCAAACTGTCTTACACACAATTATTGAAAGCTGGTCTCAAAACACGTATTCTCTGGTGAAAAGACGCGTGATTTAATTTTAGCAAAAGAAAAATAAATTTCTTATGGGAAAGCCATATATAACCAATCTACAACGTTCTTGCAAATCCAGATTTAATCTACTAAAAATGCTGTCAAATACCTCTTGGCGGGCTGATACAACAACCTTACTTACTCTGTACAGATCATTAATACGAAGTAAATTAGACTACGGTAAGTACTGCTAATAGAACAATTTTAAAAAAAACTTGACTACATTCAAAATACATGCTTGAGTTTTAGGTGCCACAAGAACCTAGGTTGAGGTTCTAGAAGGAGACGACAGATGAAGAAGAATGTTTTGGATATACGACTTTGTAAGTAGTACTACCGATATCGAGCAACAGAACGAGACAAATACTGTGTAGAAGCCTTAAAAACAGTCTCAAAAACTTTTTAAAAGTGGCAACAGAATAGCAGTTTTTGTGCAAATAAATAAACAAAAGTAAATAGTAAAAGTATAGATACTAAAAATAACATTGATAATTAACCCATCCTTATATTACCATTGATGTCATGAACAGGAATTTGTTTTTATACAGAGTATTCAGTGGGCGTCTGTAAACCTTGATTAAGCTATAATTAATTCAAATATTGTAGTCAAATACTTAAAACGTGATAGTGTGAGTGTGATTCTATCTATATGTAACATTTATACTGCTCCTATTCACCTTCAATCTTGACTCTCATATCAGTCTTTTTATTGTTAACATATATTCAATTTTTTAACATCCACTATTTATTATATCCCATTAGACACAGATTTCACAGACGACGAATTGGAAAATATATTTGTTTTTATATTGGTAATCTTTGTTTCTTAAGAAGAATGGAGAAAACTAAATACAAGAATTTCAGCAGAAATGAAAACAGATCTAAGAAGATATAATACTAATGTAATTACTCAAACAGTAGAAGAGAATAAATGTTTAAAGATAATGAAAAGAGAACTCAACAAAGTATAAAAGGAATATATAAGCTGAGAGACAATAACGGAAAGGTAACAGCAGATAAACAGGACATTCTGAAAATAACCAGAGTTTTATAAAAACGTCAATACCAGCCAAATGCCTTAAGACAATTTCCCGACTCCCATAAATCAGGGATCTGAAGTACTTTTACCCATAACAGTGTCACAAGTAAGAGCAGATTGGAAGGAAATGAAGAACCATAGATTATCTGGTGATAATGAGCTCGTTATTGAGTCAATAAAACCAGGAGGAGAATTCATACTAAAATCAGTAAGCAAACTGTTTAGTAAATGCTTACATGAGGATGTTGGTAAAGTTATAAGGCTGAATTCAGACCAGAACTGTCATTTATTATTAATTTATTACAGAAAGAAAAAATTTCCGAGAAACAATGGTTATGCTAACTTTACGGTAAAGCTAGCATAGCCATAGCTATATCTTGGCAAGGAAAAGGGCTACAGGTCCCATCTTAGCGGCATATTTGACTGCTAATTACTTAATTGCTGTTGATTGGTACAGTGACCAATCCCCAAAAACTACTCCATCATCCCCGGAAATGCAATGCAAAACTCACTCCCGGAAAAATCGAGATATTTGCCAAAAACGATGAAACTAGAAAAGTGAACCCCAAGGAATTAATTGCTAATTTATTGCTGAAGTTTTATGTCAAGAAACAATTTATTGCTGCAATCGTTTCAGATAAAAATGGTTATGCTAACTCTACGGTAAAGATAGAATAGCCATACCTCGGCAATGAAAAGGGCTACAGGGCCCATCTTAGAGGCATATATTAGAGGAAAAATCGAGATATCTGCCAAAAACGATGAAACTAGAAAAGTGAACCCCAAGGAATTAATTGCTAATTTATTACTGAAGTTTTACGTCAAGAAACAATTTATTGCTGCAACCGTTTCCGATAAAAATGGTTATGCTAACTTTACGGTAAAGATAGCATAGCCATACCTCGGCAATGAAAAGGGCTGCAGGGCCCATCTTAGAGGCGTATATTAGAGGAAAAATCGAGATATCTGCCAAAAACGATGAAACTAGAAAAGTGAACCCCAAGGAATTAATTGCTAATTTATTGCTGAAGTTTTACGTCAAGAAACAATTTATTGCTGCAACCGTTTCCGATAAAAATGGTTATGCTAACTTTACGGTAAAGATAGCATAGCCATACCTCGGCAATGAGAAGGGCTACAGGGCCCATCTTAGAGGCATATTTTATTGCTAATTAATTGCTGTTGATTGGTACATTGACCAACCCCTCAAAACTACCTAATCATCCCCTAGAGCAAAAATCACCCATGGGAAATCCAGATTTTGGCCAAAAGCGTTGAAATTAGATAATGCACAAGCTTATCAAGCAAAATCACATATTGCTTCTAAATTATTGCTTTCAAGCTGAGGTATTCCGACCATAGCGTTAGCTGTACTACTTAATTGATAACATTCTGTTTGTAAAACCATCAGAAATAAAAATTCGGTAAGAGCTTGTAACTGCCATGAAAATTGTAAAACAAACTGCAAAAAAATCAGTCGATTGTGTGCACTGTATATAGTGGTGGTAGCGGTACGCGTGGAGCGCGCAATGTTAACAATTAAAAACAAGGGTTTTGCAATAAAATAATTTTGAAAACACATCAGAATCTTGTACATGGATATTTAAACTTTACTTTAAGTTTCTAACTTCAAAAATACCTGCCAAATACCTGTTTCTTACTTCAAAAAATACGATCACCCTTGAGAAAAGTTACTAAGGACCTTTTTTGTTCAGAATGTCCCAAAAAACTTTATTCCGGGCGAAGAAAAATTTCCATTTTTTGTGAATTTAAGGAAGTGAGATCGGTAGCACACGGAGTGAAGGGTGCTTTAAATTAGCAAAAATTTAGAAATCAAATATATATAGACTATATCTCGTAGCTGCCATATCGTATGGATATTGTAGCTTAAGAGGAATATTGTCTGGTCTATGCACAGAATATAGCAAGTTTTATACTAAAACCAGATTTCTCGTCAGATTTATTCTCGGTAGATCGATTCCGGCGATAATCCGAAAACCTTCGAATGTCTTGACAGGTACTTATCAGTCTATTTTCTACTAGGCTAAAAGGAAAATTAATTCCTAGCGGTTCACTTTTCCGGTTCCAATTTTTTTGTTTGATATCTAGAATTTTTCGGAGTGAGCTTTTCACCAAGGGATAATGAGTTAGTTTTTGAGGATTGGACAATCCAATCAACAGCAATTAACTAGCAAAAAATACGCCGTCAAGATGGGCCCTGTAGCCCTTTTCATTGCCGAGATATAGCTATGGCTATGCTAAATAGCTTTAGCGTAATGTTAGCATAACCGTTATTTCTCGGGAATGGTTGGAACAATAAATTGTTTCTTGGCGTAAAACTTCAGCAATAAATTGGCAATCAATTCCTTGCGGTTCGCGTTTCTAGTTACATCGCTTTTGGCAGATATCTTAATTTTTCCGAGATTAAGTTTTGCGTTAGAGGATGATTGGGATAGTTTTTGAGGATTAATTAATTTACCAATCAACAGCAATCAATTGGCAATAAAATATGCCGCCAAGTTGGGCCCTGTAGACTTTTTCCTTGTTGAGATATAGCTATGATATGCTAGCTTTGCCGTGAAATCAGCATAACAATTATTGTTTCTCGGAAACGGCTACAGCAATAAATTTGTTCTTTTTTACTTAATAAATTACAATACATTATAGACTTTGTCTGAATTCGACCTTACAAAATGGATATGCTTTACTGACATGCAATTACTGACAAAACTTAAGGATGAAATAATTGCTGACCAAAGCTGATGAATCCCAAAAGTCATTATGTTTGTATTTGATTTCTTTTTTAAATTCATAAAAGCAACCTTATATTATTTACTATATTAAATGATAATGGTCTTTCCACAACTTCTGCAAACTTGCTTCAGTTTTTGTCATATATCTTCATCTTTATAGTAACAAATCGACTGTACTTCGCATTAAGCAGATAGGTACAAGAAAAACATTAGGCATACAGAGTTCAAGGAAGATCCGGCACGAATGGGTTAGTCGAAAATTTCCACGCCCGATGAAGAAGTTATTTTGGAATACTTCAGACAAAATCTATTTACATTTGCGTAAACTGCGAAGGATAGAAATACCTTTTCTATGTTCATTACCAACAATAATTTGTCGTGAATTAAAAAGTTTCAGCAGCAAACAATCGTTTAAATGAAAATAGTAAGCAAGCACATGGTCTATTCGCGTTAAATAACATTTATCGCGATTGAGACTGTGATAAAATGTGATTTTTCTGAAGACAAACTGTTTAAATTTTCTAATGACGGGTCTATTCATATATGTCGTCTATAGGAAACACATTATTCTCGTAAGGACGAATATATTTCATGAACACAAAGAATTGGATTTTAAGTAGATGCTTGGACATAGCCCTGATATTAATCCCATCGAAAATATTTGGAGTAAAATGGTGAAGACATTCTATCACATCAATTTTCATTCTGTAAATGCACACGACATATAAGAACCACAGAATCTACACAAGACTTTTGTGAAGATGAAAACTGATGCGTACAAGTTCTGTTTGCGTTATTATTAACTGTTATGTTGACTTACACCACTTAAATTTCAAAATCAACACCAAAAGTCATACGTAATTTATATGAAATCGAATTCATATTTTTGTAAAGTATTTCCTTAATTTGACTGTTCTAATAATCTGCTAAGATAACAATATGTAAACAACAAAGATTAGGAAGATAAAATATGATGCATAAACAAATGATCCCCTATCTCAATTAAAATTATTTAAGTTGTTATTCTAAATAAAAGTCCATGAAAAGTAAGTGATATATTCCATCATATCTTTGTGACATACGGGCAGTTTCAACAGACAGATTCAACACATTAAAGCAATAAAAATAATGTAAATAGATTTTATTTCCTATTTATACGGGAACAATTATTCCCTTTTATAAAAACGGTATTAATACCTACAGTACTTAATTGTAGAAGGTACTCTGTCCTCTACAGACCCTAGCAATAACATTTAGTTTTCTTAAGGAATCTATGACCTTCGCAAACGTAAAAATTAATATTTACTGCTCTCAGGTGCAGAAATGGTTCGTAATAAGTTGACTGCTGCAGATAGAGTAAAATTAGAAATAAATGAATCAAACAATGAGAAGTAGCGTAAAGACTTTAACCAATATTCTTACACTATTGTGCAAATTTTTACGAGTAAAGCAATTAACAAATCACATAAATCTCTCAACGTGTGTATAAACATAATATTATTGGCAGTTTTTTTTATTGGCAGTTATTTATCTACTACTTAATGATCTTTATTTATCAAAATATTAGCAGTTAACATTATTGGCAGATGTAAATATTTAGCCCAATTTTTGATATCTATATACCTCGGTTTTTTATATTTTATATAAAAGTAATAAACTTTACAGACTTTATTAAAACAAGTCATCGTTAAAAATACATATGAGTAAAACTGGTAAGTAGTATGAAATTAATAAAAATATGACAAACAGCTGCAAGCTTAATATTGGTGTTAATATAAGTACATAAAACGCCTACCGAATTCCAATGAAGCAGTATAAAAACTTTGGCAAAACGAAGAAAACAGGACAACTTTTACCGAAAACCCCGCACTTTCACAAAACCCTGCATGTTCGGGATGTTTATTTATCACTCACCAAAGCGTATTTTATTGAAAAATAATGAATATTTAACATCTTAGTTTTATTTACATGTGTTTAAATTGCCAACTGCCTCACTACTATTACCACATTTCACATTCACATCAGTTACAAACCAAACAACTTCAACGCGATACGGACAACGAACTTCGAGAGAATGGATTATGCGCATGTGTGTTTCTACGATCTTCAGGAATAATCTCTGTGCCACAGGTGATTTGCCTCCTCCTTGTTTATCTCAACAAGTGGTTTAGAGGCAAAGATGCTGAGAGGACCATTTTCTTTCCAGCGCTAATTTTAAATATAACTCATGCAAAACTCACCAGCTTTGGTGAGTTGATCTTGATCAGTATCAATAAATGTCATATTGTAAAAAGTTTATTTTTTTAAATGCTACAAAGTTAATGTACCTGTCATGTTTTTGACTATTTGCATATAGTTTTGTTGGACAATTCACTAGACCAATACTCGATTCTTTGGAAGTTTCTGCAGAATAATGATATGTCTCATAATAAAAAACAAAAAAGATCATTGGGGAAATATATGTAAACGAAACAATTAATAGTATAGGATATAACTAACTATAGCGTATACAACAATAAAAAAAGGAAAATAAAACTAATATATTTGATAAATGATATTCCAATTAGAATTCGAAAATACAGGAAAAAAATAAGATTAGCAGGAGGTCTAAATGAGAGTGTTGTAAGAAACAACATAGGTAATGAAAGATATTTCAAACATGAAAATATAATATTACAAACGTGCCCATCAATAATATAAATATAATTGTTTCGTAATAATGAATTCAAATTTCGTACAAAAGGATATTCATTCCTCTACGGAGGAAATCTGCTAGAACTCAATGCAATACAAAACAATTTTTACTAATTAGGTTTGTAGTTTGTAGATGGCGGTACAAGACGTATCAAAGGCATAAATATATGGAAAAATGACAGCTTATTTTTGCAATGATAATTAAAGTATAAAAAAGTCAAAGTAATATTTTCAACATAATAGATAATCATACTTTAGAGAGATCAAGGAAAGCTTCTGTTGTTTATTTATTTACTCAAATTTTTATATTTATTTTGCAAAACCACTTTGGTCAAGTGCCAATCATGCGAAGTGTCAAAGTCAAATTTGATGTCATAAATATATAACAAGAGTAACATTCAATTTTTAGATATAAATATAAAACTCCCACAATAGTTTTTAGTAGTAGAATATGGTACAATTTTGTCTAATTTGGCGTAACCCATTAGTTGCTGAAGAAAATATAAAGGGACAATTCAAGTCCATGTTTAATCTTGCTTCTGTCGTTTTTCATTTAATCAAATTAATGTCCATTAGGAATTTATACATTATATTTAAGGTAATGTAATTAACCATATTTTCATTGTCAGCATTTTAATTTATACCTAAGTACTGTAAATCCTGCTGTATAACAAGAATTTTAATATTTAAACATTGGAAAATCAAAATAGGAAATTAATATTCCTTAAAAACGATACATAATAACAAACATTGTGTATTTACCCAATTTTGCAATAAATAAATGACATGCAATTTCATGCCTTTAAAAATAGTTTGTATGACATATTCCATAAATAAATGATTTTGATATTCTACAAATTTAAACTCAAATTATCCTATGAATTTTATATATTTTCTTTACTCTTATCTAAAAAAATCAAAAATGGATTAATCTTTATCTCTATTATTAGATTAAATTAGACTATTAAATAGATCTTTATCTCTGGTTACAAGACAATAACAAAACAAATTATACTACCAAATCATTCTTTTCTCAGGTTATTTCTAAATTATGAGAGGAAATATTCTACAAAAATATTTAAGTTTCATTATCTGGTAGAAAAACAAAAATATAGTAAAGAACTCCGAAAGGAGACAGGATAGGGAACTGTTATTATTGTTATAAAAGTCTAAAATATAAACACTTTAAAGAAACACCTTTAAAGGGTGAAAATTAGTTTATGAATTACAGTAGAACCTTAATGAGTCGAACATCAAGGGAGATGCTAAAAAATTTGAGTTATAGAATTTTTAACTTATTGAGGGTTTCAGCATAAAGAGTTTTAGATTAATTTGTATTAATTTTGAGTTAGAGAGGTGAAATAAATAAAAATTCATTTATTTATTATAAATCAACATTATTTCAAAACATCCATAAAATAAAAATTTTGGCATTAAAAAAAGTCGCATTTTTTTGCTTTTAGATTGTTTAGTTGTTCTGTATGTATAGCATTGTCTAAGGTATAAAGAGCAGAACATTCTTGTTTTTGAAAGTTGCTGGTTTGTTCTATAAAATTCCGTTAAGTATTCAATGCTCTTCTGACCTCTCCTATGGAAACCCATGGAGTGCATGTAGTATTATTTAAGTCTTCTATGTTATCTTAAATTAGTATTAGTTTTCTAAGCTATTGAATTGATAATTTTGTCATCAGATAATGTCCCATCAGTGATAACTCCATCATTACACATAATAAAGCCCTTCAAGGATATTCCAGATGTAGATATCACTGTATTCTATTCTGCAATAGTGGAATAAAAATATCTTTGGTTTCAGCTTCTTCTGTTTACTTCTGTCTGACTTTTTAGTGATACATACCTTGATCCATAGACTGTAATTTTGATGTGGTATTGGCTGGCAGCAAGAAAAACTAAGGAGGGTCAACAAAGATAGAGAATTGCTAAAGTCTGTTAAACAACAGAAAATGTCTTATCTGGGACATATAGTGAGGGGAAATAGATATAGAATATTTCACCTGATCCTTAAAGTTAAAATAGAATGCCTTAGAGCTGTAGGAAGAAAACAGGTTACTTTATTTAAAAAATGTTTGTGAATGGACTCAAATATCAAATGCAGGACAATTATTCCATGTGGTAGAAGATCAAGAAGTCTTCGCAGTGGCGATTGCCAACCCAGATAGCTCTGATATGACACATGAAGAAGAAGATTGGCAGGCAGATATTGGATGTTAACTGCTTTTTTATTTATCATTTTTGAAACTTAGAGTCTTATCAGGAAGACATTTAAAAACAGTCCTATTTCGTCAGCATTGAAGATATTGTCAATTCGTAACCATACAACAAATCTAGCAATTCACTTTTCAATTTGTTACAGATGTCAATGTTGACATTGGCACTTTATCCACAAACTATTTTAAAAGCAATTTCATGTCTTCCTTTAATTTTTTGTAGCCACCCATTACTGGCCCTGAAATTAGCAACTCTCAATTATTAAGAGTAGATTTCAGACTTTTCTTGTAACAGTGTCCACTAACAGTGAAATTTTGACTCCCAACACTGCTCAAACCGTTTAAGTAAGCACTCCTCAAAGCCTGGAAATTCTACAATTCGCCATCTTTTGCATTACTTTGAAATAGCAGATTTTAGAGGTTTTCAATTTATTGAGGTTTGACTTAAAGAGGTTCTACTGTAGAGATTTTACTGTATTTAAAAAAAAAACAAAGATGAACAGTTATTGGTGTCTGCAAAGGAAATATTTTTTAGTAAGTTGACCATGTCTTAGGCTTTGAGGAAGCATGTAAATACAATTGAAAGAAACATGTCCACAATATCCTCATGAAACAGCATATTTTATGCAATTAAAGACTAGGTTAGCTGATGACTACTTTTTATCATTCCTTCAATCATAACCTGTAATTACAATTGGTGTAACACAAGTAAATGTTGTGTATAAAACCTTTATACTCCTTTTTTAAAACTTAATCAGTAAACATAAGAGCATTTTTTCTATGATTAGATACATTTGTTACAAATAAACATACTTTTTAAAAATTTTGTAATTTTGGTTCATTATTCAAACATATGTCATTGTTGATCATTGCTTAAGCAACCTGTGCTATATTTCAATTAGGGAAGTTCTCACTTCATCAATGTTTTAAATAACTGAAATCCTTTACATTAGTCTTGTCCCTAGCATGTCCCATACATATTAATTTTTTTCTGATATCTTGGCTTAAACGGCCACAAGGTCTTTCAGAATTTTAGTAATGTACCAGTCTGCAGTTACAATTTCGTCTATCAATGGCCACCAACTTTTAGGTGACCCTAACATATGCTACCTCACACCATAATTGAACATCATTCAAAATAAACCATAGGAATAAAATTAAACTTAAATTAGGAGTTTACACAAAAGCCAGAGCTCACTTATATAAACAAAACATTTTTTACTTGTTCTATTTGAAGACAAGATTTTAGAAACTTAATTATTCTGGTTCTAACAACTTGTTTTCACAAGTAATTTCTTGTTCTAATTGCTGTTTGACATATGTTCCAGAGCGTTTGTCACACCTAAATTGAACATCTACAGCTGTGGTTGAGTATTTTCTATCTTAAAGTCATCTAATATATTATTCAGTTTCGTTCCAACGTTTAGATCACCAATTTTGATTTTCCAAACATGTTACAAGTAAACACTAAATAACTTAATAAAAATGTACAAATAAAACTTCAATAGTAGTACATTCTACATTTGATAGTGGTTATTGAAAGACTAACAATAGTACATCTAATGTTGTAGATTTGTCAGAATCTGGAACTTTCTACATAGTGAGAGGAGGAGGAGCCTGTCAAGATATAGTAATTGCTTTATTTATCTTTAATTTGAGATACTTAGTAGTTGGATTTTAAATATGAATAAACTTCTTAAAAGTGTACGTTTATCAAATAATAAGGATGACATTATAAAAAAGTCAATAACCAGACAACTGTCAGACAGCTGCAAGGAAATACATTATGCTGGAGTTGAAGAAAACAAATCTCCTAATCTTTCAGAGTATTCGACTACAGAAGCAGCAACTACATTGTGTACAGCAATTGAAGCCATCTTCCTACATGGATTAAGAGATACTTTGATTCATAGATTTAAGAAAGCTCTAGCTGATGTAGACGAACAACCAGAACCAAGCTTTTGGGCCCCTCTATTGGTTATTTCTCATAGACAAATCATTGAACAGGTAAGAATTTCTCCTCATTTAACTTTCACACACTCAGTATACTACATTGACTAAGTCAAATCTTTGTCATATTTAACAATAATTGCCGAATATAATTTTTCATCCCATTTATATATGCCATATTGCTCAATAAGTCTCAGGCCTGACATAAATAGCACCACCCAGGTTTACATGGTGCAAACATAGGTCAAATGTGATATATGCAATAAATCTTAACTACTTTTCTTGAAATATAACTTTTGAGAAAAATAAACTAAAACATCTTTAATTATTATGTTATTTTTAATTTTTTTATATTGAAATTAACGTGTCTCGACAGCTATGGCCATTGACATGGGTACAAAAATGTCTGTTGTATTACATTTAAGTTAAATACAGTAAGTCACATTGGAGTTAATTAAATACAGTCTCTTACATCACAAATCATTATAATCTATTATAATATCTGTTATATAAGATGATAATCTGCAATCTTTTAAAAAGTCAATTATACACTATACATGTTTGGTGAATTCTGCTTGAGGTTATTGTTTATATTATGTGCTAGTCTATAAAATCTATAATAACTACACTATATGAATAAGTGTTCTACTCTAAGGCGATGAGAATCACAATGTTCGCAAGCAGGTGGATTTTCGGAATTCTTGAGATATCCTCCTCGTCAGTTTTGTGTTTTGTCCATTCCATAGTTGCTGTTAGATCGTGATGAAGTTGATATTTTTCTAGGCATAAGTCAAAACAACTTGCCTTTGCCTTTCTTGCTGCAATATCTGCGGATTCATTTCCACTGAAAGAAACAGAGTAGTATTTTCTATAAATGCGATCATGTTATCAGAAGAAATGGAAAAAATTTGGGGGAATTGATGGTATATATCTTTAATAGGCTGTTTTGCAGTTTCAGTGGGAGCGTTTTGGGAAGGAGAGCTCACCCTTTGTTTCTTTTTTGGTTTTTTGGTATTTATTTTATGGGGAGGCATCATATCAGAACTAGTTCTGGAGTTACTATCGGTATAACTGGTTTGAACTTCAGAGTATCCCCGTTTATTTGTAGAGGAGGGAGCTGATTGGCTGATCTAGTTCCGTTGTGTTTTGAGTAGGTTCCACATTGCAGTCTTCGGTATTTTGTTGATTGTTTGTAGAATGTATACTAGTGTCTTCAGATATTGTTGATTGGTCGATTGTTATTACACTAGTTTGGGGATGATTCGAACAGTGTGAGGCAATGTGGCCTGCTTGCAGATAAAGCAAGAAACAAATTCTCACTAAAATCAATCAACACCTAATAAATCATACAACACAACTTTCGCCAGTGTCATATGATCAGTAGAATTGGATATTGAAGATGCCCATATAAAAGACCACCTTACAATTAATGGGATAAACCACAGATACTGCAAAATAATTCCATCAAGAAAAACCGAGAAACTTACACCTCTGATTAGAATAATTGAATCATTTTCTCCCATGCTCATTATCTATCCACTCTGCTGACAACTGCATCATGTTAATAAGTAGGAAATGCCAAGGAAAACATCCAACACAAATGTGCACCTCTCCTCTTCAGGAGAAATGTTTGTCATGCAATGCCGAAGACCACCAAGCATGGTCACCTAAATATCCTAACAGACCAACTAACGCATAAAGTCCATGAACAAAAAATCCTATGAAATTCCATCAGAAATTACTGGTACAAGCCGAATACATTTATCAATGATGTATCATGATCATATTGCAGAAACCCTCCAAGAATAAACAACCCCCCAATAACTGCATCCACGTTTCATTCCCCTTCAAAGACTCTAAATTTTATCACATCACTAAAGCACCCTTTATGATAATTCAATAATCATTGGCGATTTTAATCCAAAGTCAACTCCCCACGTTTGAAGCAAATCACATGTTTCCTTCAAAATTCCAATTACCTACATCTCCCATGTTTATCATGGCATATAAACCAAGGACACCTCCGGATATATTACTATGTTCTAAAAATATTATACTTAAATACTATCACAAATGTGCTTGAAACTCCAGATCTGGGAAGTGACCATCTGGCTCTCAATTTGATTTTAATGTACAGCTTGATGCTAATAATATTAATGAAGTTAAGCTGCCTAACAGAGCAAAATGTAAATAGTAGAATGAAGGCATTTTTAAATGTAAGACATAACATTTGTCCAAAGTACATTAAAAATTTCAACACTTGTCTAAATGAATAGTAGAAAACTCACCTCAGCAAAATAAATCACATTTTAATTCAAATCTTCCACCCTTCATTTGATCTCTAATTAAATTAAAGTGAGAGTTACTCAGGAGATCCAAATCAATGATGCATGTGAATTAAAATCACAATTTAACGAACTAAACAAAGATATCCACAAACTTATATACAACATAAATGGATCCTAGCATGTAAGAGTAGGTATAAGCTGCATGAAGTGTAAAATATACTGAAATGAAATAAAAAAACTATCCAAATATAAATCATTTAGACAACAAATTTTAAAAATCCAGTATATGATGGCCAGTCATATAGTAAGGACGAAGAAAAATGTAATGCTTTTGCAAAGTTCCTTGAAGCAACATACGAATTTAGTGAGGACAATGATTTTAATAGAGATACCTTAGATGACGTGGATAATTGGTTTGGAAATTTTTATGAGAACGATCGTAATCAGAATGCCTTTCGGTTCATCACAGAAGATGAATATGACGAAGATTTATATAAGGAAAAAATCAGCTCCAGGCAAAGATTCCATTAACTGTAAAATCATTAAACACCTAGATCCTGTCATTCATAAGGAAATAAGGAGCATCTGTGACTATTGGATGATGAATAATTTCTTCCCTGATGAATGGAAGACGGCTATTGTAATAATTATTCGTAAACCTAATACTAAGCACAAATTACCGTCCAATTTTTGAGAAAATTATTAACATATTCCAGCACACCAGTTTGGGTTTAAGAAAAAATCATTAACAATCCATCCTCTTTCAATTAACAATCTTCAATCTTAACAATCCTCAACAATTGTTACCGATTTTCTAAAAAGACGCAGTAGTATAGTCAAAATTAATGGAACATATTCCCAAGTGATAACCTTCCATAGATGTATCAATCCGCCAATGAACAAGCAGGATTGCTTGTTAAGAGGAAGAAGAATAAGAAGATAAAATATAACTTGGATACGCCGAAATTTATTGGGAGACAATGTGTATTTCAAAATAATTTTAAAATGTAGCTTTTATCAAATTACAAACTAATAATTTAAAATTTTTTAAATTTTTTTACTCTTTCGCTTTAATCTTCCGTTCCGATAGTGGTGATTCACCCTGTATACAAGGAAAAATTTTTATGTATGTAATTGTTATTATTACTTACATGAAAATAAAATTAAAGCTGTACTTGTTTTTTTTTTTAGTTACATCTTATCCAAAGCGTTAATAAATATGTAATGTTAAACAATAGTAAAATTTAACTATTTTTATTAGACCTATAATAATTACATACCTGTATCTGTCAATTAAAGAGACAAGTATTTATAATGCATTGTTTTGTATTCAACTATGCATATCCTTTTATTAGTGAAATTAATTAACTACAACTACACAGTGCTGAATACGGCTCTGATTAGAATGAATTATATATCGACAATCTAATAGCAATACGTGCCTGAGAGTTTTGGCAACAATGATCTCCATAAGCGCAATGTTATTTTCTTAACTTAAAACAAAGTATAGAGCAAAACATTTTACAAGCGTAACACACAAGAATGAGTGAATTAATTGATTTGCAGACCCATGGTGGAATATGGTTCTAACAGTTTTTTATAATTGTAAAGGTCCTGTTAAAAATAATATAAAAGTGGGTGAAACAGTCAACCTTACACAAATTACTAGGATGCGTCATTCTGATAACCTCCTTCATAATCCATCAAATATACCACTTTACAGCAAAACTGGAAAAGAAAATATAAATGAGAGATTCAATAATTTGTATAAATATTTCTCTATTAAAGAAAAAAACATGAAATTGATTGAGCCTCACGTTATGCAGATACCTGAAGACACTCACCGTATATATCCAGAGAGAACTCTATTTGAAGAAATCCTTTACATGTCAAGATAATAAACATTTCCTTCCATGGTACTAACTTATTAGTCTGACAATATTGTAATTACCAATATTTTTTAACTATTTTATTATATTTAGTCTTAAAAAAATAATTTTATGTATCCATACTAATTCTATAAATCGACTGAAAGACTTCGGTCCATGGCCTTTTGGTACTTAGTATCTTCTTCTTCTATTTCTTGGAGATCTTTCGGTCTGTTTAATTCTGAAGCTGCCTCTGGTTAATTTCCTGGGAGGTAGATTGCCAACTATCCCTCCATCTTTTAGGTGGTCTTCCGGGAGGTCTTCAACCGGGCGGGTTGTTTTCTAGGGCAATTTTTGGGAGTCTATTCTCATCCATTGTGGTCACATATGGATGTGAAACGTGGACCCTCTTAACCACTGATGAAAATCAACTGAGAATATTTGAGCGCAAAATACTAAGGAAGATATTTGGACCAACCCAATGCAGCGATAGTTCGTGGAGAATTAAAATGAACCACGAGCTGGATGAACTAATGCAGAGCGCAGATATTGTCAGATTTGTAAAGTCACAAAGACTAAACTGGCTTGGTCACCTAGAAAGAATGCCAGATAATCGAGCTGTAAAAGTAGTCCAGAGATGGAAGCCCCAAGGAAACAGAACAAGAGGAAGGCCCCGTAAAAGATGGATAGACGACGTAGAGAGGGATCTTAAAACCATGAACATCAGGCAGTGGCGAAGGAAAGTATCCGACAGGGCAGAATGGAAGAACATTGTTAAGCAGGCCAAGACTCACAAAGGGTTGTAGCGCCATCAGAAGAAGAAGAAGATTCTCATCCATTCGTCTTACATGATTGTACCACATCCTCTTAAGCTGCCTTCCCCATCTTACAATATCTTGAATTTTGCACTGCTCTCTAACGTACGTATTTCTCACCCTGTCTCTTCTTGTTTTGTCCACTATTGTTCTTAGGGTTTTCATTTCGGCAACCCTTAGCATCTGTTTCGTTTTGTTGGTATTTTCCCGTACTTCTACGCCATATGTCATGATCGGTCGTATGTAAGTCTTGTAGATTCTGATTTTACTATCTGTGCGCATATACGGATTTGACCAGACTATCTCCCGCAGACATCCGGACAATGCGGATGCTTTGTTGATCTGACTCCTTAGTTCCTTTACCGGGTCGTGTGTGCTTGATATATCTATGCCCAGATATCTGAATTAAAGTAAAATGCATGGCGCAAGACCAAAAGGAAGGCCACGGAAAAGATGGGAGGATGAAGTGGCAGCGGACGCGCAAAATTTGCTAGACGTGAGAACCTGGAGAAGATCGGCGCGGCACCGACAAGGTTGGAGGCATAGTTTGGAGGAGGCCAAGGCCCGATTTGGGCTGCAGCGCCATTGGAGAGAGAGAGAGAGAGATATCTGAATTGCATCACCTGTTCTATGGGGTTGTTTTCAACCACTAACTTACATCTGAGCTTAGTATCAATAAAGTATATTTCCCTCTCTCTCAGCTAGTTTTTTATGATTAATGCAGTAATTCTAAATAAATAAAAAAAGGTGAATTTTGTATAAAAGATGTTTTATTAGTTAGGCGGGACTTATTGAATAATGTGATATGTTTAATTATTATTTTTATTCCTCTGTAAAAGGAATACTTTGATAATACGATAATACTTTGGCGTTAGATTCTGGTGTTGCTATCAATAGTTCATTTACTGTTTTAGATTACAAATTTATCGCAAATTACCACAGAGGTGGGTCAATGCCGCGTCTGGATACGTCTAGCTTTGAACGATTGCCTGCTTTCTTCGTACTTAATGAGCATTCGACAGGATTCTTCTTCTTTAAAATCATACTACAAAGTTAACGCATATGTGAGAGATGGAGAACTTTTAGATGTAGCACAGCGATTAATAGAAGGCGTGGAAGCATTCAAAAGTTTTACTTTGCCATTTAACTCCAGTTTACTAAATACGTGGCCACTACCGAGTCTAATCTTATCAGGTATTTGGTCTCCGACTTTAAAATCCTGTCCAGTTGCACCCTGTGATGATGTAGCTCAGAGTATATCCATAACAGAGTCAATGAAAACTCAGTCTAACTTCGAAAACAGTTCTGATACAGCTTCCATATGTTCTGTAATGTCCTATAATTCTCAGAGTTCAGGGTTGCGACAAATTGTGTCTTTATCTGAAGATGAAGTTCTAAAAATTATTTTAGCTAAAGATAAGGACCAGACGAGCAATTCTCAATCTTTTGATGATTTGAGGTCTGTGTCTGGTTCCGATCATGACAGAAACAGTGACTTGAATAATATTAATTATACTGTTGGTAATTCTTTAAGTAAAAGAACTGGTTGGTCATTTGATGAAACTCAGTTGCCTGAGAGTACTGAACCTGAAGCGACAAATGATGAATGTCAAGAAAAACTTGTTAAAGAAGAACCAAAATCTATGGAGACTAGTTTTAATGCTCTTATTGAAAGTTACAACATGCTTAGCGGTGCCTTCATTAAAACTCCTGATTTTCGAGATGTTTGGCAGAAATTGGGAGATAAAAACGAAGAGCCAAAAGAAATTACGGTAAGAATTTTACAAATTTACCAGCATTTTCATATTAGATTTCCAAATTTTTACTGTTAAAAGGAAAACATGTTAATACAAACATGTGAGAACGAATAAATACAGTTTCTTGTTAATAATACATCTTTGTTTCCAGGTTGAACCAAAAGAGCCTACTGTTATAACATTCAATCCGGCGACCAGACCAGAAGTAAGTTTTGCTTTACAAGTAGGAAAGATTGCACAAGAAAAGGGATTGGATTTACAGAATTATGAATGTGCCGATTGTAGAAAATCTATAGCATTAGACACTAAGCCAAAGTAAGTAATATAAAATAAAATAAATGGTAACAAATAAAAGAAAAACAATTGGTTTTCATTGGTTTTGTACTAAGGTTGTTTAAGTGAATTCTTATGATTTCGTCACACAATAAATTGGGTTCACTCCAGATTTGATTTCCGAGAGTGTTTATTTGACTTAAACTGTTTTTTGTTTATATTTGTTACCATATAATATTTGTCGGTAGATTTACGTGATAGGCCGACTATACTCAAAAGTACTACGAAATCTGATAGAAAATGATATTAAAGAAAAACAACCCGAAGAACAAGCGGGATTTAGGGCCGGACGCTCCACCACGGATAATATTTTCACATTAAAAATTGCAATGGAAAAACGAGTGCAGAGAAATAGAGAAACCCATATATCTTTAATAGATTTGGAAAAAGCATATGACAGTGTACCAATCTCAACATCAACAGGAGCACAGGAAGCATACGCAGAGTTAAAAACACAAACGAAAAGGCTAGGTCTGGAAATTAACACAGAAAAAACAAAAATAATGGTACAGACGAGAAGAAATATAATCCCACAAAACATTATGCATGAAGATGACATTGAAACGGTTGGAAAGTTTACATACCTGGGAGTAGAAATATATGCCGATGGAGCAGAGGATGGAGAAATACGAAAAAGGATAACGCAGGCAAACAAAGCTTATTTTGCCCTCTCCCATATATTTCGGTCTAAAAGTGTCCACCGAAATACAAAGATGAGAATCTATAAAACTTTAATTCGGCCAATAGCATGTTATGGCAGCGAAGCATGGGTCCTGAAAGAAACATCCAAAAACAAACTCGACACATTCGAAAGAAAAGTACTGAGGAGAATACTAGGACCTGTGAGGGAAAACGGAATCTTCAGAATTCGATATAACAACGAGCTCTATCAACTGTATAAGGAAACACCCCTGTCAGACTTCATTAGAATACAAAGATTGCAATGGGCCGGACATGTGATACGAATGGGAGAGGATAGGCTACCAAAACGAGCACTGAACGCCAGAATGCAGGGAAAGAGACCAGTTGGAAAGCCAAGAGAGCGCTGGGAAGACACAGTAAGCAGCGACGCACAAGCACTTTTAGGAGTCCGTGTATGGAGAAGAGCAGCCACAGACAGACAAGGGTGGAGGCAAAAAATAAAGGAGGCCAAGGCTCATTTTGGGCTGTAGTGCCGTAGAAGAAGAAGTGTACCAATCTCGCAACCATGGATAGAAATGGGTAACTTGAAAATAAACCCAATTCTTATTAACGCCACTCAAAAATACTACGAACAAAACTTTGCAAGACTTAAAATGGGACAAGAAATCACCTCTCCTTTTCAAATAACAAAGGGACTAAGACAAGGCTGCTGTCTGTCACCCACCTTATTTAAAATATATTTGGACAGATCCTTAGTGAAATGGGTAAAAAAATGTAGAAACATGGGAATAACGGTGGAAGAAAACACGTTATATACACTTTTCTTTGCGGATGACCAGGTAGTAATTGCCGAAGACAGCTACGATCTTAGCTATATGGTAAGAAAACTGCAAGAAGAATATGAGGTGGCAGGTCTAAACATGAATATGACAAAATGTAAATATCTCTCAGTGGGAACAGATTTTCATTTTCAACAAGAAGGGAAATAGCGCAGATGAAATCAGAGAAAGAGTAAACAAGGGCAGAGCAGCGACCCGCGCCTTAAACTCTCTTCTCTGGCAAAAAACAATTCGACCAGAAACCAAAAACACATTTACGGTAGTATAGTCCAAAGTATTACACTTTACGGGAAGTATGGGACGTCACCAAAGCTAATAGAAACAAACTTATGACGACAGAAATGGATTATCTGAGACTAAGCTGCGATAGATCGAAACTGGAGAGAGTTAGAAACGAACAAATAAGAAACTAAATGAAAATGGAGCGAAATATCAATGGTGACATAGAAAGAAAACAATTAATCTGGTTCGGACATGTTAAAAGAATGCCAGAGTACAGATGGCCTAGAAGAGTACTGGAATGGATCCCTCCTGAAAGAAGAAAGAGAGGACGACCACGGAGAAGTTGGCGCAACGATATTGATAAAGCAATGGCGGCAAGAGACTTAGAAGAGGCAACTGCATATGACAGAAAAAGATGGAAATTGACGTAGAAGCGGCGACAGCCGTAATCAATCCGTTAAAAAAAAAATAAATAAGATTTACTTGATATAACTTTTTAAATTTTAATAACTGGATTTGGTGATCACCTAAACCTTTATCCACTATACAAAGCTTAGCATCATAATTTAAGGTGTTGGTCACTATATAATCAATACAAGTAGCTGAGTGGTAGTTAGTTATCATAGGAACAGTTTTATTCAATATTGTAAAACCATTGGAAGTGATTGTTTAACTTTTTAATTTTTGTGATATGGATCACATCTCTTGGATCAAGTCTATATTAAAGTCGCCAAATATCCAGGTTTGTATTGTTCTGTTCATAAACATGTTTAAAGACATATCCACTACTCCCAAAAGAGCAATGAAGGAAATTATGAGGTCTGTATTCTCCTCCCACTATCGAATACCTATCAATCTCTAAGAAAAGTACTGAACATTTTGTGTTATACCTATACACTTCAGAATAATCATAAAAGTCTTTAATACATATCCCTACGCCTCCACCGTCCTTTTCCCTAGCCCTACACATATACACTGCATTATATTCATTCACATTAAAATATGGCTCTTCACCAGCTCTCAACCAATGTTCAGACACTACAATTAATTACATCTCCCATATTTAATGTTACAATACACTTACAAGTAAGTGTATCGTGATGTAACTACTAATTTTATTCCTACATTAATTTCTTTATTATATCTTCATTATGAATAGAAATTGGCTATATTTGTGTTTGAAAGGTTACTTTTGTCTTAATACAACATATCACATTTGAGTCTATATTACGATTTTTTCTTGCATTAATAACTTTTGTTTTAATATCTCGGACCTCCATTTTGCAACAATTACTGATCCATTTTGATTTCCTGGTTGTAACAGTCTCACACATCATGACAAGTCAAATTACATAATAAAATATCATTAGCAATTTCCATTAGAACCTCTTTAGGATCTTCATTTTTAATTTGGGTTCCACGAATCTCCAGGCTACAGGAATAGTATTTAATTTATAATTAGCAGATTCTTTTCTCTAGCTGTAGGTATGTCTTTGGTTTTTAATTGGATATTTCCTTTCTCCATATCTCGCAGTTCTTGTGCTACACTTTGTCCAACATGAGAGAATCAATTTTACTTCTTAAGAAAGCCATAGATTCTTCAGTCCTCTGAAAAGATTTTTGAAACTAGATGATTTCATTTGGTTTCAACGATGAAATTTGATTTTCTGCTGACTTACCCTCACTTTTTGCACATTGAACACATTTGACTGTATTTCCTTTAATTGCACCGGATTTCCTAGCCCAACTATTATGGTGGTAGTAATTTCTCATGCAAATGCTACAAGTCGCAGCATCTACAACTTGTTTTTTACAATAAAAACAACATTTTTGTGTAGTACATTTTGCAATGTTTGCTTTAACCTCAACCTCACCAAACGCCCTGAATAATTGAAACATTTTTAGTTTTTTAATTGAAAAAGTTTAACGCTTTTTATAATTGAAAAATGGTACAAAAGCAACGTCCAGTTATAGTCATAGTTTTTAAATAATGCTCTAAATTCATAAGCATTATTGATTTTAATTTTTTAATAGATACTTTTTAAATCTAATACAGGGTAAGTCAAAACTCAAATTTATTATTTGCTCAGTATTTCTAAATCACCCTGTATTTTATATTTCTATCATAAACTAAAGTTAATGTAGTTTAATTTGTCAAGTATTTCCTATGCCTACACTTAACAGTTGTGGTGATATTTTAAATTGTAGTGGATAAAGATGTATTTCATGAATTAAATTTATTATTGTGATTTACTTTACTGTTTAAAAATATCTTACAATACACAAAAAATAAAATAAAGAAATTGTTATTTTCATTGTAGGTGTTCGAAATGAGTTTGATGCATGTAGAAATACTGATCAATTAATAAATTTGTGTTTTGACTCACTCTGTATTAGATTTAAAAAGTATTAGTAAAATAGTAAATTATAAAATTAGTAAAATAACCATTTTTTTGAATTTTAACAATCATTTAAAAACTATCGCTACAACAGGTCGATGCTGTTATAATTTTTTAGATACCCTGTATAACACAAAACAACTTTGTATTCTTGTAACGAGGAAGTAAAGCGTGTTTTAAATTTAAAATAAATATATATATATTTGTATATTTTTAACTAGTATTAAAATGTGAAGCATACCTTCTATATTTGTAAATAACTTTGTAAATAAATTCAGAAAAGCAGAAGGAGAAGATGGAATAACAGCTGAAACACTTAAAGAAATGGGAGAATTAGGGACGGAAGTAATGCTTAGAATTTGCAATGAGATGTGGAATACCGGAGTGCCCAAATGACTGGGGTAAACTCACATTTATTGTCATATATAAAAAAGGTTCACCGACAGATTGCAGTAACTACCGTACAGTAGCATTCATATCACACGCGAGCAAAGTACTTTTAACCATCATCAATGAAATCTAAAATCGATTCTCTTACCACAAATTCCTCAAGAACAATGCAGCATACTGCGGGTCTCACAATATTCGTCAAATTTAAGATTTGATTTTATTATATTTTATTTTATTTTATTCTACTTTATTTCATTTTATTCCAATTAATTTTATTTTATTTTAATTTAATTTTATTGTATTTTATTCTATTTTATTGTATTCTATTCTATTTTACTCTATTCTATTTTATTCAATTTTAATTTATTTTATAATATTCTATTTTCTTCTATTTTATTCTAATTTATTCAATTTTATTCTAATTTATTTTAGTTTACTTTATTTTATTTTATTTTATATTATTTTATTCTACTTTATTTAATTTTATTCGAATTTATTATATTTTAATTTAATTTTATTGTATTCTCTTCTATTTTATTTTATATTATTTTATTTTATTCTACTATTATATTTTTATTAATATAGATATAAACAGCTGAAAATAGAGAAACATCCTAAAAAAACAAAATAAATTAATATATTGCACATAAATTTAAATCTATGTATATCAAACCTACAGTTCGTTTATTATTTTCTTAATTTTTCAGAGTTTGTGCCTTTACTGGTGATTATTTTTGTGATATTTGTATGAGTACTGAACTAGTTCAAATTCCTGCTAGAATAATTCACAATTGGGACTTCAAAGCCTATCAGATATCCAAAAAAGGAATAAATTACTTAAACGAGGTTAAGGATCATCCCATTATTGATTTTAAAGTGAGTTAATTGTTTTTTTTATGTACCATTAGCCATTAACACCATCAAATGAGCAATAGTAACATCAAGTTAGTGTTAAAAGTATATTTTTCATGTTTTAGACTTAGATTTTTACTAAAAGCTTGGTTTTAAAAATGTCTTTTTAGATTTTATTAAAACGTGCACTTAACAAGCTTTCTAGATAAATACGTATATTATACAGGTTTTTTCAAAAAAGGTAACATCGTCTCTAGGATAGGTAAAAAACTAAAAAATAATTGGGGTTTGCTTAGTAAAAATTTTTTGTAACGCCATCCGTTTTCAAGATAAAGGCCGTTGAAGAAAAAAAATATTACATTTTTTACGATTTTGCCAAAACTACTGGCAATATTGTAATGGAATTTTAAACGAATATGTTTTGGAAGCTGATACATCCCATGAATTTATTTTTATATCTCACTCTCATAGAGGGCGCTAGTTACAAGGTTCATACCAAGTATAGGTACCACATAACTTTTTTAAGGGTAGAATTATTAATCAAAATTCCAAGTGAACTTAAACATCATACAATTTTACACCAAAAGTACTCTTGAACTACTCTAAAACTCAATACTGTGTACCGGTTTCGGAATATTTTCGTTTGGAAATTTGTGAAATTATAACCGATGCTGGTATAAAGTAATGATTAAAAAAATCACAAGCAGAAAATTAAAATAAAGACTAAGAACATAAAATAAAATTCAATTAGAGTAAGTGTTCAAACACCTTCGCTGCGGTTACGAAAAATTCAATTATTATCTTGTATGCTTGCTTACCAGTTGTAATTGACTGGTACTGTAGAATTCTGTATTTAGATACACCAGTCGCAATAGACTGGTAGTTCTTAAGAAATGTGAGTGTGATCTATCTGTCAATTTTTAAAGATTTATGTGTAGTAATAGTTGTAGCTTGAGAGAGTGACTCATGAGACTAATTAGTCTAAGTCTTTACATGATGATGTATTAGGTTTTTTTGGAAGTGGGATAAATGTAGACTCTAACCATATTCGTGGCAGTGCTCCAGTTTCGTATATGTGGTTATAAATGTTTTGTTAGTTTTGAGACATTGTCGTCTTCTAGAAGTTTGAGCCAGTCTGATGGTATTTGGTCAGGGCCTGGAGATTTCCCATTTTTGCTTTGTTTGATGGCTTTCTCTACTTCTGCTTTTAAAATACTAGGACCAGTATTCGTATACTTTGTGGTGTTAAATGATGGCCTCGTATCCATGAAGAGCTCTTTTATGTAGTTGGTCCATTCTTCCTTTTTTTCCCGCCTCTGTACTGATAGACCAGTAAAGATTGCTAATAATTCTTAGATCACATGTGTTTATTCCAATATTTGTTAATACCTCCATCAGCTTGTCGTGTTTTGAATGAATGAAAATGACTACTTTTTATAGGTTATACCCAAGCGAAGACCGTACACTACTGAGTTATTCCATCCCAATACATTTTAGAGGCGCGTGTAGCGATGCAGTATTGTTTAAATTATTTTAAGGGTTATAATGGTATTTTTTTTTTAATTAGTTAAATACACACATCAATTTTCTAAATTAAGTACAATATATTGGGTTTTGTATTTAAGATCTTAACGAAAATTACATAATTTCAAAATTTCACCTTGCATTATTCATAATAGTCCCTACATAATATAATTTGTTAAGATCATGTTGGTAAGTAGATTTTAAAAACATTAAAATATACAGGGTGTTCCATTAAAAATAATGATAATGGACTATGCTAAACTTGCGTGAATCATTCAATACATTTAAATTAATGTTTAAAAAGGGCATATTTATATATAAAAGTCGATGGGCCCCAGCGATTTTTAGTTTTTTTTTTTTAAACAAATCAGAAATAATTTTATTCCATAAGTAAGTTTCACCCTGTATAAAAAACCATCCACAAGAACAAAAGATTATTCCAAGGCCTACTCTAATTAGGATTTTTTCTACGACTGTATATTTAATAATAATAATGCATTATAATTATTTCAGGTACTAAACCCTTACATTTACGGAGTAGTTGAAGAAATGGCGAATTTGCAAATTTTAAGGAATCAGCTTAATTTCTTGAGGGCCTATTTATTTACTTGTAGAGAGCCAGTAATAGAGGAATTACAGAAACAAATGTGGCCTAGAGAATATATGTATGAACATATTCATCAATATTCAATTTTGGTAAGACTTTTTGTCATAACTTTTTTTGGAGAGACCATTTGTTAATTATTGTTTATTTTAGGACCTTTCTGACGTGACTAGTGGTTTATTAGCACAACAATTGGAGAAGGTAGTTGCGTTTGGAAGAGAGCATGTCTATAGTTGCTGGCTGTGTAGTCAAAAAGGATTTGTATGTGAAATTTGCAATAAGCCCAAGGTATTATTTCCATTTGACGTTGAATATATATTCCGCTGTGATGTTTGCAATGCTGTGTATCATAAAACTTGTTGGAATTCAACAAAATCGTGTGGGAAGTGCAAAAGGAAAAAAGATAGAGAGGAATTATCTCTTTTGGGTTATATCGCAAATGAATAGTGTTTTTCTTTTTCTACTTATCCGACAGGACCTACTTATTGCTTGTAATAGAAAGATGGACTTTTATTTTATTGATCATACTGTCAGATTTATTTTATCGGCGACTTAATCAGAGTAACGTTTATGAAAATTCTGAAATATAACATGTAAGGAAAAGTATACATATAAAATACTATTTAATTTAAGTTATTATACGAGTATACACCTCTCATAATATGTAACAATTTCATCATTCAATTTGTTTTTACTTTTTAAATTAAACGATAATAAAATACATAGAAATTTATTATGTTATATTTTACATCATTCCATAAATAACGAAATATTCTTATGACAATGAACAAAACATGTTAAAAAAGGAAAAATATAGATTTAAAATATGCTGTGTTAAAACATTTGTATATCAATTACTTTCCCAATCCAGGCTGAAATCCTCATCAACATGATAAAATGCTTGACTTATAAATACCTGTTTTACTATGTGTTTGAGTTTTTTTATAACCGTAGTCAGCGTTAATGATAAGCTGTTATTTAGAAGTTCTGCAGTAATGAAATTCAGTTCGTTTAAACATGAGCTCCTGATTCATTTTGGGTAGTGTAAAAAATCTTTGTTTTTCGTATTGTAAGAGTGGTTCATTTTCAAGCAAGCTTCCTAAAACAGCGTTTACTAAGGGTCTGTTGTCCATAAAAATATTCCCTATTGAAAATGGCAATGTACTGTGGCGAAATTCCCACTGAGAGAGTACGGTCAAGATGGGAATTGGCGGATTTCACGCTATGTGCTTGGCAGAACAAATAGGACCAAGTAGTGTTCACGACAGAATAGTACAAAGATCTTTAGGGCACAGCTCTATTACGAGTAAAACTACCTTTTTTGATTTTAATTTATAATGCAAATTAGAATAAAACAGAGACACATTAGATATTTATTATAAAATACGTATATTTATAAATAATTGTCTTTAAGTAGTCAGATAGGAGACATGAATTTTAATAAAAAGACTTAGGGTTTAGCGAGAATTTTCTTTTAAAATTGTATACTTTATTAAACTAATAAATATATTTTGAATTCAATTTTTTATAGCTATACAGGGTGGGACCTCCGGAAAGCATCTAAGCATTCCGTATATGTATTTAGTATATATATATATTTAAATAAATTATAAAAATTTTTAAATGTTTAAAATGTAAAATTTATGCGAAATTCAATGTCTTTCATTTGTTTGATTTGCTGCGATGTTGGATTAAAGATTGTCACGCCTTCTGAACCTTTTTTAGAAGGTTCATCTTTAGATGGTCGTCCAAATGCTAATCTTTTTGACCTTCTAGTAGCTCCCAACTTTCTTCGGCTGATTGAAGTTGGTTGCACTCTTATATTGGCCTTGTGTCAAAATCGCCTTGCCGAGAAACTTCCTGCGGCGTTTAAAAAACTTTCCCAAGCCGTTTTTGTATTAATATGGGATAATCTTTCGTGCAATGTACTCTAGAAACTTTGTATAAATTTTTAATAATTTAATTATATCTTCCTGTTGTAAATACTTATTTTTTTCTAATTGCCTTTTAAAGAGTAATCTTGGAGCTTTATCTCTACTATTTGCAAAATTTCAAAGCTGTCTTCCTATAATATTCTTCTAAGGCAGTACAGCTAAAATATATTAAAGCTATACCATTACAAGCTTTGTTACTATGTAGAACTATGTCTTTAAAAAGCCTCACGGTTATTTCACTGAAATTGTTCGTTTGGTGGCCATGTGTTGATGCGTCCCTATAAGCGAGGCACCAATCTTCATTTTTTTCCAATATTCAGTAATATATTTCTTCCACTGCGGAAATCGTTGGTTTCCAAGTATAATCTTAAATGACTGTGGCATTCTAATTAGTCGATGCTAATAATATAGCTTAAAATGTCTTGAATAAAAGTTGTCGTTCATCTTGGGGTATTCTATTCCTCTTTTTTTTTTTTCACACAGCCAGCGTAAAATTGTTTGGCATATATAAAAACGCCATGCAAGTGTTTGTAATGCTGGCCAAACACGTTTTAAGGCTTTTCTTTCTGCGTCATTATCATCTGTAATAAATATTTTAGGATAACCCATTCCACCGAAGGTATTTGGTATCGACCCTTTGAGCAGTTGGTATGCTTCAGCATAATCTTCAATTGTTTGACCTTTGGTAATAATAACTGCCAAAGGCACGCTCCTATTCCACAAGGGGTTAACATAAACGAAACCGAATGGTTTAATGCAGTACAAAAAGCTGTGATCTGTAAAAACAACATCTTTTGCAAATGGAAGATTGTGTGCTCGTTGCATAATAGATGTTACAACAATAACGGCAAACGGGTTTTCATTATATTTTACTAAAATTCTTTCTGCTTTATAAACCTCAATTTTTCCTTCATTTTCTAAAAAAAAGAACCAAAAAAGGTCAGTAATTTTAGAGACTTTTACTGAGACTCTACCTCCAAAACTCCAGTTCCATCGCGAATTAAGTTCTCCATATATTATGCCAATGCTGCGATGTACGATATTTTGGATAAATTTCTGAATTTGCTACAAGTTTACTGTCAAAGATAATTTCAAAATTTAATGTATACTCATAAACTAGAGACTTTTTAATTCCCATTCCATTATCGAAATAAAAAAAGATATTTTTCTTTTGTATCAGCGGATAGACGAAGGTATGAATGGCTTTCAGCTGATTCGAAATTATGATTACGATCACCAATTTTTACGTTTACGGTTTTTATGAGATCGCACAGACTATTACATAAAATTTCTAGACATGCATGGTAAAAACATTTATTCAGATTTTTACTCATTTTTTATGAAATATAAAATTACGTTCCAAACATAACCCAACATTACATTTTTTGCACATTGTACGAATAATTGACGAACATCTTTCACCTGCAGATATCTTTCTTTTTTTCTCTGAAGTTGGTATCAAAAGATGATCTCTTCCATCATATCTGAAATCATTATTAATTCTGTTCAAGGAATATTTCTTGATGTTGCTGGTCTTCCATCCCCTTGATGCGGAGTTCCATATCGAGATAGATATATATTTGTAATTTCACGTCTGAAATCCAGTTGTGACATTTTTGTAGCCACAGATAGTTGATGAATAATCCAAACTTTTGCAATCGATACATCAACCAACCATGTAAATATCACCCACCACCATTTGTTCGAATGTATTACAATCCTATATCGGCTGACATCTTCGTTCATTAGGTCAGTTTCACCCATTACACTATTATACTGACTAATTGCAAAAGATCTTGGTACTTGAATATGTTTTTGTTCGGCTGTAGAATCTCTTTTTGCTTTAGACAAAGGCGTTAGACCATAGGCATTCGAAGCAATTGTCACTGCTTTATTGTCCAACCGCCTTATGAATATAATGCCATTATTTCTTTCAATCAAAGAAAAATAGTCTCCTTTGCGTCCCGTTTTACGTAAAACTTTTGAAGGTGTAAGAGGACAGGTCTTTGGTACTATATTCTCTCTAATAGTTCCGGCAGACTTGTATCCTTTAAATCTTAAATATTTTAGTAAAAAAAAGTTGTTTTTTTTTCATCCAGCATAGAGATAAAAGGTGCAGTGCAATTTCAAAAAAATGTTTGTCTACACTCGTATACTTACGGTCTTTGCCTTGATTGCCAGTTCATGTTTACAATCAGGAATCATCATTTTATTATGCTTTAGTGGAGCCTCTGATTCTCCAGATATCCAAGAAAAGTTTTTGTCTAATTCAATGCACGGTGTAGTACAGGACTCATCATTTTTGTTGACCTCACCATCAATGCCAATATAACCAATTATTTGGTTGTTATGTAATACAACTTCAGCATTTGCACAGAGTTGTCGTCCTGGTAATCGATTTATATCGAAATCATCTTCGCCTCCCGCCTCTTTATCTGTTAGAATATTAGCTCAGAAGGTTCAATAAATATCTGATCCACATCTAAATCATCTTTATATGCTATTTAGAGAGCTTCCTCTAAAGTCAAACCCCGTCTGAAAAAAATAAATATAGAACTTAACCAAATAATATTACTTACTCGAATTGGATGTTCATTTTGAATGTAACCACAAAAATTCGGTGTTTACAAACGACTCTTGCAAATGTGTAAATTCACAATAAACAACTAGATCAGAAAACACGTGTTCCTAAAGCGACCTACAGCACCATCTGTATTACAGAAGACAAATTTTAAACACAAGAAATATTTGTATAGACACCCGATTAGTGTTGCCGTATGGCAACACTGGGCTAAAATGGGTTAATATAATTTCATTTGGGACTCTATCTCTTAATGTTAACCCCAACATCGATCTCTCTATGGCCCGTTGAGTTATTCTGATTTTTTTCACAGATTTTTTAGTGAGTGTCAATGTTTCTGTGCCATAAGTCAACACCGGAAGTACGCTATGTTCAAAAACCTTCCTTTTCAGGCATACCGATATTGGTTTTAAAGGCCGTGTTTCTCAGTTTGCCAAAAGCCGCAAAAGCTTGCTAATTTTACTCGTCTTTTAGTTTCACAGGTTTGGTTATCTCGACCAATTCTAATTTCGCGACCTAAATGTTTATAGAGTGTTACATTCGATCTCTACGCCATTTACACGGTTATATTGAGGTATAATTTATGTATACTTTTCTTTTATTAATGTAGAATTTATTTATTGTTACGAATAATTATTCAGTTGGATATTTTAAATTTGTTATGTTTTATATGCAAACAAAATCTGTAACAATTAAACGTGGAGTCCGACAATATTGTATAGTGAGCCCCATGCTTTTTAACATTGTAATATGAGAGAGTATTCCAAAACAGCGCACAGAAAATGTGGGAAAAGTGAATGGAATCTTGATAAATAATTAAAGGTATACTCATGACACTTATAATTTTAGACAGTTCAGAGAGCTTGCAGTGTTTACGGTGTCTTAGCGCAAGAGCAGCTGAAGGAGATCTATTGGGTTTAAAAATTAACATCGAAAAAAACAAAGATATTTCAACCAGTACATATAAATGTATGCGAAAAATATATACCTAAGCATTCCAAGAGCAAGAATCTGGGCAGCTGGGACGAAGAAAATCTTAATCCTGGTGTAGAATTCACTTTTGTATAGAATTAAAGCGTGGATGCTAAAAGTTAGCAACTGCAATAGACTTGAGGCTTTGAAATTTGGGTATATCGAGGAATGTTGCGAATACCTTCCACTGCCCACACCATCAACTTGGAAGTTTTGCGTCGAATGAGTAGAGAACGTGAGCTGATCGAAATCATTCAAAAGCGGAAAACTGCATATGTTGATTATTTTGTTTAATATGAAAATCAATAATTTTATACCAGAACATCTCTTTCTATAATTTATGAAATTCGTTTTAATATTATAATTATTTTGTCCATCAGCATTTCCATAATAGGCGAATAAGTTAGTTTTTCACTCGAAGTAAGTATATTGACGGGTTTGACAGTTAAAATGTGTAATAGAGATACTATAAAAAGATCTAGGGATTCATCAGTTTTTTACTGGAACTATTTTTAAATAAACAATCAAAACGTCAAACTCATTTTGCTTTTAACTTAAAAACTTGTCTATTTAGAGATTTGACTAGAGGAAAAAAATATACACAAAATGAGATACAATAAAATCAGTTGATAAACAAAAAAAAATTATTGCAAAATGAACAACAAAATCGCTGTTTTTGAATATTGTTTATAACTTTTTTATTATTTATTAAAATTTGTTTATTTAAATGTACCTGATCTTGAGAGCCTTATCGTGTTTGAATTGTGTGAAAAAGATGAGCCAGGTCGGTTGGAGAGTTTTTGCAAAATTGAATTTGTTTATAAAATTTTTTGAAAAATGAGCTAATTTCTAAGGCTAGTCTAGATAATTTTACTGAATGAATCTCAATAATCCGGAAAGAATAACTTTTTTGTTTGTTAACCAATTTTATTTAAACGTAGCTCATTTTGTGTATCTTTTTTTTTTGAAAAGTTGTCTATTGACGTTAAATCTCTAAATAGATAAGTTTTTAAGTTATGAGCAAAATAATTAGTTCGACGTTTTGATTGTTTATTCAAAAATAGTTTCACTAAAAAATTGATGAATCCCTAGGTGGGAGTTTTTTTGTACTAGCTCATACTACACATTTCAACTGTCAAACCCATCTATACACTTGTGACGAGAAAAGGCTTATTTTTTACTAACCTGATTGGCTTATAAACTGTCTATAACTAAGACTCAACTACTACCACTGTACGAACTAACTAAAAAATAACATATCTAGCGTTTTGGAACATTATGTTGGTAGGTACGTGAAGGGGAAAAATCCATAAAATGTCCAGATTGATAGACTTATGTGGTCTGAAGGGACTTCACCGGAATGGGGCGATGAGAACTAACAAACTATAGTGTTAGGAAACATGTTGGCAACCAGATCTAGAAAAATTGGGAATTACAAATCTCTAATTTCCTAGGCAGTCAATTGTTTTATATACCTTGTCATTTACCTGTGACGAGAGACCTTTTTAAAATACACTCAGGTGCAAAAAAATCGATCCATTCCTTATTTCTTATTTATTTGAAGTTGTATAATTTTAGAGACATTAAATTACGTATGTAAATTTAGGTGTACTCTCGTATACGAGAAATAAAATAATATTTTTAATATTGCTTTTTATATTTCTTAAAACAAATTGGTATTTCAGGTTTTTGTCAAAAAGGGTCTGAAGCAAGTAGATATTTATTGAATGTTGTTTTTAATTCAACAACCATACTATAAGTATGTATTATAGTGTAGTGATTTTATTTTCAAAACGTGTTATATTTTTATTTGATTATCCTTCCTAAATGTCTCTAACTCCGACAGATGCTGCAAGGGCGGTGACTTTAGTTCAAGATGGTCGTAGCCAATATTATGCAGCTGAAATGTTGGGTGTTAGTCGATATTCGGTTCAAAGAACAGTTCGGCGTTTTAGCGACACCGGTAACTTTACAAGAAGACCAGGATCAGGTCGTAGAAGGGTAACATCCGAAAGAGATGATCGATTTCTCGTCTCATCATGTTTAAGAAATCGGTATCTAACTTCAGTTGAACTGGCAAATCGTCTGAGCGAAATGAGAAATATGGATGTAAGCAGATGGACAGTTCGTGGAAGACTTGTAGAAGGTAATTTATTATCCAGAAGGCCAGCCCTATCTCCAATACTATCCATAGAACATCGCAGAGCTCGCCTTGCTTTTGTAAGAGAACATGAAAACTGGAGTGATGAAGATTGGAGCAATGTATTGTTCTCAGATGAGTCCAGATTTTGTCTAAGGTCACCAGACGGCCGAGAAAGGGTTTGGAGAAGACACGGAGAGCGATATTTTCAATGTAATATTGCGGAAAGAATAAGTTATCGGGGGGGCTCCGTTATGGTTGGGCCGGTATCAGTTCAGAAGCCCATACTGATTTAGTTATTGTAGATAGAGGTTCTATGACTGCTGCAAGATACATAACAAGTATTTTAGATCAGCATGTGGTACCTTTTGCTCCTTTCATTGGACCTAATTTTATTTTTATGGACGACAACGCGCGTCCTCACCGTGCTAGAATCGTCAACCAATATATAGAGGAGGTGGGAATTGTCCTTATGAACTGTCCAGCTTGCAGTCCCGATCTCAATCCTATAGAACATCTATGGGATATGATGGGAAGACGTCTTCGAGCACGAGTACCCCGTCCAAACAACTTGGCTGAACTTACAGCGGCTCTTCAAGAAATATGGGACCAATTGGATCAATTTGGTATCCAGAGGTTAATTACCTCAATGCCCAGACGTGTACAGGCTGTTATAAGGGCCCAAGGGGGAAACACTAGATATTGATTTATTATCAATGTTTTTCTTAATTTCAGAAAGTTTTGAATATTCTTGTACTTTTGAGTTTTGGCGTATGTCTCTCTAAATAAATGATTTTTTTCGATAATCTGTAAAAATTATTTTAAGCTAACATATACTTTTACATATATACCTGATTTAAAACTAATATCTTCAAACGTTTTCTTTTTTCAGCAAATAATACCCATGGATCGATTTTTTTGCACCTGAGTGTATAATCTTAAAATAAGTTTTTCGAAAGTTTCAGAAAATAAAAATTCCGAAATTAAGTACTTCCTTTTCATTTCCTTTATATCATGTAAGCATTGTATATATCGACATGTTTTATTAAATTTTATTAAAAGTAATCCGTCTATTGTTTTATTTAACGAATTCTAAAAATTTAAATACATTCAGAACTGCAGTACTGATTACAAAATATACATGTAGTCTTAGATTAATAAAACGATTTCATTTATTAACCGCTTTCATTAATCTAAGCTTGTAGTAAAGAATATAGACGCATATTCTTTGCTTGTAGTGAGTACTTAAGTTCTCACTAAAAACGGAATTTCGGCATCGTTTTATAAATCACAAGTTAAGATCATGTAATGTTTTTCAGAATGATTCATGGTTAATTTTAGGAAAATTATCGATTTCTCCTATTTTAATTCATACAAATTGGAGATTTAAAAACCTATTTTTAAAGAAAAACAAATATACAGTTCTGCGGAGGGCATTTTTTGGGGCTCATTAAACTTAATAGGTTTTCTTCTGCGCTGATTTATATTTGGAGCTTTTAAAACATATATCAGCTTTTGTGCGCAGAATACGTTCAACGGTAGCCACTGGAAATCAAGTTAAAAAAGAACAGCGACTAACTACTTCCTAAAAAACACAGAATCCACTACAAAACACACAAAATAAATTAATCGATATGCTAGGAAATGCAATAAGAAATCAAATATCATCTATTTAAGAAAGTATATATTATTCAATCATATTAGACTGTACACTAGATGCCAGTAAAACGGAACAAATGGCAATAATAATACGCTTTGTTTCTGATACTGATGACATTGTGGAGTTCAACAAAAATTTCTTTGGATTTATCGAAATTAATGATTCAACGGGCCGCGGTTTATATGAAAAAATATATCAACCTTAGAGAAATGGCATATTTTCATTGACGATATGCGTGGTCAAGGATACGACAACGGAGCGAAGACGGAGGGGAATAAATGGGCTGCAAAATTTAATTTTAACACAAAATCCTTGGAATTTTTTGTTTCATGTGCTGCGCATACATTAAATTTAAGAATAAACGACGCTGCAAAAGTAAATTCTGATACAATAAGTTTTTTTGCAACAGTTTCAGAAATATATAACTTTTGTTTCTCATCCCCAAATTGTTGAAATATTTTATTATACAATTTATATCAAATTTAACTCTAAAGCAACCATCGGATGCATGCATCGGAGTCAATTATATTCGGCCTTTACGATATGAATTGGGAGACATTTATAATGCTCGTTTAAAAATTTGAAAGTAATGATAACTTTAATAATGAAATTAAACATGAAACAAAAATGTTGTGTCCTTAAAGATTTGGTATGATTTACTCAATAGAATTAATCCAGTTAGCAAAGCGATTTAAGAGCAAAATAGAAATATTTCGTTAGTAATGAAATCTATCGAGAATTTAAAAACTTTAAAGAGGTTTTAAAGAAAATTTAAGCATATTTAAGAACAACTATGGCACAGACGAGACTTGATAATCTAGCATTAATTTCAATAACAAATCATATATGTAATAACTTACATACTAATAATTTTGTAAAAATTAAAACAAGGAGAATAATTTTTTTAAACTATTTACACCGTGTTTTATTAAATTTTGTGAGTGTTATGAAGGTACCCTTAGTTGAAGCTGGCTGAACTGTAACTATTGTAAAGACCTCTTAGATTATATGTATACAGTCGATCCGCCGGATCTTTGCACATCATCATCATTCTTATTATAGGAAATAAATCAAAACATGTGAGTCAAACGTATGTCGGCTATAAGAATTATTATAAAAATTAGAAAATGGCTAATATTACAATTGACGTTTTTATACTTCTCTCTTATTTCATTTATTGCATTTGGAAAACTGGGTATGTATACATTTATGAACGTGATTTTTCAATTTTTGGAAACCTATAGGTTGTCCAATAACATCTACAGTAAACAAATATTTAAACCATAGTAATCAGAAATTAAAGTATTTTTATTGAATATAAGCAAATATATGGTGCTGACATATCGTCAGATGATGTTGACATATCGTCAGATTGTTGTTGGTAAATATCGGTTTAGATTTAAGAAGGTTACAAAAAAGAATAGTAACAAAAATGCGATATGAGAAGACTAAAATGTAAGTAAACAAAAGAGACGTTTTTAAAAATCAGAGAAGAACATCTAATAGAAAAAAGAGAAAAAGAACAGTCAGATGAATGACAAGATACTGCAACTCATGGAAAAAAGAAAAAAAATTAAAGAACAACAAAAGAATGTATAACAATATTCACAGACAAATAAGAATACAAATACGAAAGGCCAAAGAAAATTGGTTAAAATCACAGTGTGAAGAAATATATTTATTGGAAGAAAAACACGATACGTTTAAAATGCATAAACAAGCAGCTGGTCTTTAGAAATTAAATACAGCTAACAAACTGCGAGATTAACTGCACTTCATTGTAGAGATCAATGGTACTTGTTATATGTAAGTCGGCAGTGATACGAAGATTAATAAATGACTTAGTTTAGTTCCACGTGTTTTATTTGTTAGTAGTCATTGAATATCTATTTGTATCCTAATATATAACAGTAAGATTGCCAAAAGATTAAAGACATATAATTGAATTAAAAAAAAACGAAGAGCGCCTATCCTACTTTTATAGACAAGTCTTTATATAGTGATACTAAGTCAAAGGCTTTTTCAAGATCGACAAAACCGAAGTATAGTTTATCATTGTAATGCAGTGCTTTCTCTGCTAGCTTTCGTACTGTGGATATTAAATCGGTTGTACCCCTTCCTGGTCTGAAGCTGCATTGATTATCATCTTATGTTTTTTTAACATTCCTTAATCTTTTTTCTAGAATTACCTCGTATACTATGCTCAGAATAGGTATGCCTCTGCAATTTGAGCATTTCTTTTTATCTCTTTTTTGTATATTGGGGGGATGTTCGCAAGTGTCGTCTTTAGGAATACGGTTGTTTTTCCAGGATAAATTTATAGTTTTATGGAGTAGTGTTACTCCGGTTTTTGGCATGTATTTTATCATTTCTGGCTTAATATTATCTGAGCTCTGAGATTGGTTTGTTTTTGATCCTCAATACTGGTGTAGCAATTGCTAGTTTTATAAATAAATTTTCAGAACAGACTATAATTGTATGTCAAAATCTTACCTTGCCAACTGGTAGGGTCGAATTAAAACACTTCTTCAGTTATACTAGGGTAAGGGAGGAAGGAAAAATGGGTAACTTATTTTTAAGAGCGTAGGCGCAAAATTTCGGGCCAATGCTTTTTAAATGCATTCATTTTTTTTAAATCCTGAGAAAACTAATAAGTATTTTTGAAAAATTTAAACGCATAATGAAATAATACATTATTATTGACAGCCGAAAGTCCCTGAAAACTTCTATAATGTTTATTTTAATAAGTTACAGTGGTGAGAAAGAAGAGAAAATTTAGTGTGATTTTTAATTTTAAATATCTCATTCAAAAAAACTTTTTGTTTATTCTAAGGGACTTTCGGCCCACGGTTCGTAGACTTACTACGGTTGCCTCTTCCGACTGGGGTGGGGATGCTTGAGTTACGTCATCAGAGTACACAAGAATACAAAACCCATTTATTCGCGATTGAAACTGAATGTAGAGGGCAGGTCGATTGCAGTGTTGATTGGTTGAAGGGGAAGAATTACGTCACGAGAGTAGTTTCGGGCTTAATGTTCATTGGTTAGGCGGAAGAGGCAACCGTAGTAAGTCTACGAACCGTGCTTTCGGCCCTCGGGAGCCTTCTCAGGATTCGAAAAAAAATGAACGCATTAAAAAAGCATTAGCCTGAAATTTTGCGCCTACGTTCTTAAAATAATTGAACCGGCGTTTTTATTGGTTTCGACTAGTGTGCTTAGAATAAAAAATAATACAAGGAGACCATACATTTGTCTGCATTTAGCACTCCTTTGAAATGTACGTACCACGTTTCCATTATATGCTCTTCTGTGACTAGTACCTTCCCTTCATCTTCAATAAATCTTGTGGTATACTTTACCTTTATTTTTGAGTGTTCTACAGTAGTGACTGAGGAGTAGGCAGATTGAGACGTCCGTGCCGTTTGACGGTTCTTGTATTTCTACAAAACAAGATACTCTGGTACGTCACTAGTAATGGGAGTAGGCAGATTGAGACCTCGAACTCGAACGGAACCATATCCCCCTTGTAAATGGCTCCAAAATGGATGCCGAAACGTCGAGTTTTAAATTCTCAACGCGGTTCTTCCCGAGAACCTAGTAATTTTTATCCACAAAGAAACTAAGTTCCTGCAGCTGGCTGTATACCATGTATCACAAAAAATGTATTTAAAATCCTTTATAAAAGGTATATAATTAAAACACCCAATCAGGCTACATCACAAACGTTTTCTGAATCTATATTCCATCATCAGTGTGTCTAGGTGTACATGTTTGGAGCCACTAAATATTTGGGTAAAAACCCGTTAAATGTTATTAATTTAAATAGGTTACATTATTGGATCTTATAACTTACTTAGGTTACTTAGTTCAACTAACCGAACTTACCCTCACAGGCGTAGAGAGAGTAGTCAGAATCCAAAACGACTTTTCCAGACCCTTCCATTGTAAAAATGGACTGAGACAGGGAGATGGACTGTCGTGTCTCTTATTTAATCTTGCCCTAGAAAAAGTAATTCGAGAGTGCCATATTAATACGAATGGCACCATCTTTAATAAATCTGTACAAGTGGTCGGATATGCAGATGACATAGACATTATTGCTAGGTCCACAGAATCTCTGATCGAAGCATTTCGATCACTAAGGGCGTCTGCACTTAGAATGAGATTAAAAATAAACGCACAGAAAACCAAGTATATGTATTGTACTAGATCAGGCAACCAGATACCTAGACTATTAATTGATGATCTGGAACTGGAAGGTGTGGACACCTTCGTCTACCTGGGCTCGCTGCTGACCAAAGACAACAATGTCAGCGACGAAATTAAAAGAAGAATAGTGCTTGCCAATAAGTGCTATTATGGCTTGAGGAAACATATATGGCCCCAAAACTACCCAGAAAAATTAAAGTTACCATATATAAAACACTTATAAGGCCAGTGTTAACATACGGGTCTGAAACGTGGTCACTTACACAGAACGACCAAGAATTGCTTAAACGTTTCGAGAGAAAAATTCTAAGAAAAATATATGAAGGAATTCAAGAACAGAGTTTGTGGAGTAGGCGCTACAACTTTGAGTTATATAGAAGTTTTGGGGAACCTGACGTTGTAAAATGTATTAAATTAGCACGCCTTCGATGGGTAGGACATGTAATTAGGTGAGATGAAGATGCAACGATCAGAAAAATTTTTGACCGAAGAGGACTAGTGGGAAGACGAGCCAGAGGAAGACCAAAACTTAGGTATCAAGATAACATAGAGGATGATCTAAAATCTATCGGAGTTAAAGCATGGAGAAGAGTTGCCAGAGACAGGGGTGAATGAAAGATTGTTCTGAAGAATTCTTTGGCTCATAACGAGCTGTAATGCCACTGATGATGATGATGATTGGATCTTAGATGTTAAAGTTACAAGTGGAATTGATCACATGGCAACGTAAGACTCTACAGGAGGTTGCTGGTCCTGAGACAAAGTGTCTACGAGGAGTTGTTGATAGCAACTGATTGCTCAAAAAGTCTTCGCAGACACTTTGTCTCAGGACCAGCAACTTCCTGTAGAGTCTTACGTCGTCATGTGATCAATTCCACTTGTAACTTTAACATCATAACATATAAGATCCAATAATGTACCTAACCTAAATTTAAATTAATAACATTTAACGGGTTTTTACCCAAATATTTATTGGCTCAAAACATGTACACTAATGATGGAATATAGATTCCGAAAACGTTTTGTGATGTAGCCCGATTGGGTGTTTTAATTATATACCTTTTATAAAGAATTTTAAATAAATTTTTAGTGATTTTTATTTACCTGCCTGCGGAAATTCATCCAAATATATATATATATATATATATATATATATATATATATATATATATATATATATATATATATTGTTATGATGTGTTTTTTGTTTGAATAATGAGCAATGAGTATTTTTAATAATATAGGGTTTTTATCGCGGTTCTCAAAGAATTAGTTTGTAAGTACTTTTTTAAATTATCTTTATTATAACTATTATGAAACACACATATATATCTAACTTAGCCAATGTAAATTTAAAATAAACTATCTTTAAATTGATATTCTTATAAAACTAATTAAATTCTATAGACAATCTACAATTTAAACAAAACTATCTTCAAAATTGAAATTGTTATGACACTAACTAAATTATATTAACAAAATTTTGTACCTTTCTTTCACTGAATGCCTAAATGAACTGTTTTCCATTAAGTATATAGATTCTAATCACCACTGAATGTCTTCGTACTTCAGTTATCCTTGTTTTTTTGTGAAATTACTTTTTTCAATTATCAGCTTCTACCAATTTAAGATATATTTTTCTTCACCAGCATCTATACACCACCAACCAAACCAGCAAACAGCATTTATATTTATTCTTCTTTTCAATATACCAATATCCAATTATTATAAGTTGATTTATACTAATCTCCAACCATAATATAATTTAATTTCTTCCAATATACCTTTTTTTATCTTCAATAATTATTTGTGTATAATTATAAATGTGCATTAAATTATATGCATAATTTTTAATCTTCATTTAACTCACTATATTAAACTATTGGACGATTTGTACTTGATTCACTGACTCTAACTAACTTTCATAATAAACTGCTTGACTTCTGACTAAAAAAACTTAAAAACTTCCAAAAACTCTTCTGACTGTACTATCTAAAACTTTTCTGACTAAAAACTTTCAAAAACTGCCTGACTTCAGACTATAAACTTCCAAAAACTTCTGAACAATTGACTTCACTAAGTAAATGTATCTATCTTCTAACTAACTTTCATGATAAAACTGCTAAAAACTGCCATCTTGAATCCAAATCACGGGTATTTATATCTTTTTGGATTTTCTAGAACTATCTCGTAAGATATCATGTTCCAATTTGTTCCATTAACTACTTGTCTGAATTTTCTGGAACAAACCATTTCGCAAACATGGCCATCTCCGGAGATCCAGAGAATTCCATTCTTTTCTATTAATAATTTTGTTTACATTTAGGCTTTTCAGATCAGAATATATAATTAAATTAGTAACTTAACATTCTAATTTAATAAAATACACATTTCAAACAATATATTATTATAACCCACTTTATATTCATAAATATTCTTAAACGTCACTTCAGAGTATAAATATCTGTCAATCTCCGAGAGTATTTTTGGTTGCCTAAGCACATGGCTCACTTATATATATTTACAATATTAAAATACAACTTTTTATAATTATTATATGCTAATTTCTTAAAAAGCCCTCACATAAATATATTTTTATAAAATTCTCTAGTATATAACTTATTTAAAATAATCAAATACTTTTTTATATCTAATATTATGTAGTATATAACTTATTAATTATTTTCTATAAACCCTAATCGTCACAATACCCCAAAAATAATATTTAAAATAAATAATTTACTTATTATTTTTTTAAATATTAATTTTCTCATACCTTATTAAATTTAATAAATTAATAATTCAATTTTTTTATTATTATTTAAAGTGTGTTAAATACATCCCTGTTCGCTGTCTATATCAAAGCATAGAACAACGGATCACAGTTCGGCTATTCTATGGTCAAACTGTCATGTCAAATGAAACAATGGATGCGATATCAGAGAATAAAATATAACCTTAATTAAAAATATAATCTATATTGTGTTCTGTTTATTTATAGACAAAATCTAGGAATTATTTCCATTCAAAATAACTTTCATCAATATAAATTGGTAAGTTTTACACTTTTTATAAAGACATTTACACAATCAATTCTGTATCTAACCCCAAATTATGATTTTTAGGGTACCAAACAATTTACATATGTACAAAATTCAACAAGTATGATGTCAAATTTATTCACAACAAAGAAATCTACCATCTATCTATGAAATGGATCTATCAGTAAGTTTTTTTTTTTTTTTTTTTTTTTTTAAATTCTTTTCTTTGTTTAGTTGACATATTGGGCATTGGGTAGTAATTTCTTTTGCTATACTTATGTCATTCTTTGCAAAATAATTGTCCCTAAATAGCATCCATAGCTTTCTTGAACCAATATGCATATAATCGTTATGTAAATTTTTCAATATTTTCTTTGCTAAAGTTCTAGTTATTACATATACTTCTATGCCATTTATTATTTTATAATATACTCCATCTTTCCTAAGGACTTTTTGTTTTTCACTCAAATTGATCTGATCTCTTATAATTTCTTCTTTAGAATATAATCCAGTACTTTCTACTAATTGATTTAATCCAATTTTTATTGTGCGCTGCCCTTTTTGTGGTGTATTTTCTAACCTTGATAAAGCATCTGCCACTATATTGGATTTTCCAGAAATGTATTTGATTTCAAAGCAGTATTCACTAAGTATTAGACTCCACCGATGTATTCTACTGTTTCCATATTTGTTATTTAATATAGACGTTAAAGCTTGGTGATCTGTTTCTATTGTAAATTCATTACCCAACAAATAAAATCTTAATTTTGTGACACAGTGTATTATACTTGCTAGTTCTAATTCTGAAACTGAGTAACCCTTTTCATGTGGCTTTGTAATTCTTGAAATGAATTGTATTGGGTATTCGACCCCATCATGTATTTGTAATAATACCCCTGATAATCTCTCTATTGATGCATCTGTTCTTAATATGAATGGCTGTGTGTAGTCAGGATAGTATATTTTCAAATTTGACAGAAAAATGTTTTTAATTTCTTGGAATGCTAGTTCTCTTCTCTGATCCCATCTCCATTTTACACCTTTTCTCAGTAGTTCAAGTAATGGAATTTCTTTTATACTTAGATCTGGTATCATCCTTTTATAATAATTAATTATTCCAATAAATCCTCTTAAAGTTCTTAAATTGTGTGGTGTTTTATATTCCTGAATAACTTGTGTCCGTTCTGGATCCATTTCGATTCCCTTAGTGTTAAGTTTATAACCTAGATATATGACTTCTTTTTGAAAAAATGTACATTTTTCTTGATTTATTTTTAGTCCAACTTTGTCTAATCTATTTATTATAATTTTTAGGTGTTTCTCATGATCTTCAGCAGTTTTAGAAAAAATTAATATATCATCAATGTAGTGAATTACAAAATGTTCATATTGATCCAAAATATCATGAAGACATCTACATAGAGCACTGCAAGATGATTGAAGTCCAAATGGTACTACTTTGAATTGATATACTACTCCATCTATCTGAAATCCTGTATACTGTCTACTTTTTCTTTCTAGAGGTATTAACCAAAAACTATGCTGTAAATCGATTTTAGTGAAAAATGACATTCCTGTAATTCTTCCTAATATTCCATCTATACTCATTGGTGCTTCAAATTGCTTTTCAGTAATCTTGTTAATATTCCTTGCATCCAAACATAACCTGATTTCACCTGATCTTTTTCGTACTACTACTATGGGGTTAATAAAACGTGTGTCTGCCTTCTCAATGATCCCATCTTCTAACATATTATTAATTGTTTTGTTTACTTCTTCTCTGTATTTATATGGTATTGGGTATGATTTTGTTTTAAAATCTTTTTCCTCCTTAACTCTTATACTATGGATATAATTCTGTGCAATTCTATTTTCTTTATTGACAAGTCCCTTGTGTTGCTGCAATATGGAAATGACTATTGATTTATATTCTTCAGGGCAATTTAAAACTTTCATCATATCTTCTTCTTTACAAATAACATTATTCTTCATTATGTACTCATTATTCCTTGCTTCCAATTTTACGCACTCCGCCTCGTAGGCATCCATCTGCTTAAAACTTCCATTCCTTAAATATTCACTACAATAATTATTCTTTACATTCTTTTGGGACATTTCCCTATCATCAAAATACATTTCTTCTTCATAAACATCATTATTTTCTTTTAATAATATCCTATCAACTCTTATTCCTTCTTCTACCTCATCTTTCTGCATAAATTTAATTATTTGCCCTTCCAAAGTTACCATTTTTTTCATGTCTTCTTTGACTTCTTGTGAATTCTGTTCCATTTTGTGTTCTATTTTTTTCGTATTCTCTTCCATTGTCTTGTTCATCTGCATCAATAATGACATCAAAGCTGCCATATTGACATTTTCCTCTCTTTCTGGATTCATTTCTGCAGTATCTTGTGGAGCTTGAACTAAACTCTCCTCTTGTATAGGTTGTGTTTCTACTTCCACATCTTCTTCATTCTTTTTGCTTCTTGTACCTTTCTTTCCTTGAGACATTTTGAGACTTTACTTGTTCAAATATAATTAAAAATAAAATCTATAATTTTTTCTTTCTACTGATAATTAATTTAATTATATGAGAGCACTTATCTTCCCAAACTAATTCTTTTAAATAGAGAGCCCCACGTTGGGCGCCAAATTGTTATGATGTGTTTTTTGTTTGAATAATGAGCAATGAGTATTTTTAATAATATAGGGTTTTTATCGCGGTTCTCAAAGAATTAGTTTGTAAGTACTTTTTTAAATTATCTTTATTATAACTATTATGAAACACACATATATATCTAACTTAGCCAATGTAAATTTAAAATAAACTATCTTTAAATTGATATTCTTATAAAACTAATTAAATTCTATAGACAATCTACAATTTAAACAAAACTATCTTCAAAATTGAAATTGTTATGACACTAACTAAATTATATTAACAAAATTTTGTACCTTTCTTTCACTGAATGCCTAAATGAACTGTTTTCCATTAAGTATATAGATTCTAATCACCACTGAATGTCTTCGTACTTCAGTTATCCTTGTTTTTTTGTGAAATTACTTTTTTCAATTATCAGCTTCTACCAATTTAAGATATATTTTTCTTCACCAGCATCTATACACCACCAACCAAACCAGCAAACAGCATTTATATTTATTCTTCTTTTCAATATACCAATATCCAATTATTATAAGTTGATTTATACTAATCTCCAACCATAATATAATTTAATTTCTTCCAATATACCTTTTTTTATCTTCAATAATTATTTGTGTATAATTATAAATGTGCATTAAATTATATGCATAATTTTTAATCTTCATTTAACTCACTATATTAAACTATTGGACGATTTGTACTTGATTCACTGACTCTAACTAACTTTCATAATAAACTGCTTGACTTCTGACTAAAAAAACTTAAAAACTTCCAAAAACTCTTCTGACTGTACTATCTAAAACTTTTCTGACTAAAAACTTTCAAAAACTGCCTGACTTCAGACTATAAACTTCCAAAAACTTCTGAACAATTGACTTCACTAAGTAAATGTATCTATCTTCTAACTAACTTTCATGATAAAACTGCTAAAAACTGCCATCTTGAATCCAAATCACGGGTATTTATATCTTTTTGGATTTTCTAGAACTATCTCGTAAGATATCATGTTCCAATTTGTTCCATTAACTACTTGTCTGAATTTTCTGGAACAAACCATTTCGCAAACATGGCCATCTCCGGAGATCCAGAGAATTCCATTCTTTTCTATTAATAATTTTGTTTACATTTAGGCTTTTCAGATCAGAATATATAATTAAATTAGTAACTTAACATTCTAATTTAATAAAATACACATTTCAAACAATATATTATTATAACCCACTTTATATTCATAAATATTCTTAAACGTCACTTCAGAGTATAAATATCTGTCAATCTCCGAGAGTATTTTTGGTTGCCTAAGCACATGGCTCACTTATATATATTTACAATATTAAAATACAACTTTTTATAATTATTATATGCTAATTTCTTAAAAAGCCCTCACATAAATATATTTTTATAAAATTCTCTAGTATATAACTTATTTAAAATAATCAAATACTTTTTTATATCTAATATTATGTAGTATATAACTTATTAATTATTTTCTATAAACCCTAATCGTCACAATACCCCAAAAATAATATTTAAAATAAATAATTTACTTATTATTTTTTTAAATATTAATTTTCTCATACCTTATTAAATTTAATAAATTAATAATTCAATTTTTTTATTATTATTTAAAGTGTGTTAAATACATCCCTGTTCGCTGTCTATATCAAAGCATAGAACAACGGATCACAGTTCGGCTATTCTATGGTCAAACTGTCATGTCAAATGAAACAATGGATGCGATATCAGAGAATAAAATATAACCTTAATTAAAAATATAATCTATATTGTGTTCTGTTTATTTATAGACAAAATCTAGGAATTATTTCCATTCAAAATAACTTTCATCAATATAAATTGGTAAGTTTTACACTTTTTATAAAGACATTTACACAATCAATTCTGTATCTAACCCCAAATTATGATTTTTAGGGTACCAAACAATTTACATATGTACAAAATTCAACAAGTATGATGTCAAATTTATTCACAACAAAGAAATCTACCATCTATCTATGAAATGGATCTATCAGTAAGTTTTTTTTTTTTTTTTTTTTTTTTTTTTAAATTCTTTTCTTTGTTTAGTTGACATATTGGGCATTGGGTAGTAATTTCTTTTGCTATACTTATGTCATTCTTTGCAAAATAATTGTCCCTAAATAGCATCCATAGCTTTCTTGAACCAATATGCATATAATCGTTATGTAAATTTTTCAATATTTTCTTTGCTAAAGTTCTAGTTATTACATATACTTCTATGCCATTTATTATTTTATAATATACTCCATCTTTCCTAAGGACTTTTTGTTTTTCACTCAAATTGATCTGATCTCTTATAATTTCTTCTTTAGAATATAATCCAGTACTTTCTACTAATTGATTTAATCCAATTTTTATTGTGCGCTGCCCTTTTTGTGGTGTATTTTCTAACCTTGATAAAGCATCTGCCACTATATTGGATTTTCCAGAAATGTATTTGATTTCAAAGCAGTATTCACTAAGTATTAGACTCCACCGATGTATTCTACTGTTTCCATATTTGTTATTTAATATAGACGTTAAAGCTTGGTGATCTGTTTCTATTGTAAATTCATTACCCAACAAATAAAATCTTAATTTTGTGACACAGTGTATTATACTTGCTAGTTCTAATTCTGAAACTGAGTAACCCTTTTCATGTGGCTTTGTAATTCTTGAAATGAATTGTATTGGGTATTCGACCCCATCATGTATTTGTAATAATACCCCTGATAATCTCTCTATTGATGCATCTGTTCTTAATATGAATGGCTGTGTGTAGTCAGGATAGTATATTTTCAAATTTGACAGAAAAATGTTTTTAATTTCTTGGAATGCTAGTTCTCTTCTCTGATCCCATCTCCATTTTACACCTTTTCTCAGTAGTTCAAGTAATGGAATTTCTTTTATACTTAGATCTGGTATCATCCTTTTATAATAATTAATTATTCCAATAAATCCTCTTAAAGTTCTTAAATTGTGTGGTGTTTTATATTCCTGAATAACTTGTGTCCGTTCTGGATCCATTTCGATTCCCTTAGTGTTAAGTTTATAACCTAGATATATGACTTCTTTTTGAAAAAATGTACATTTTTCTTGATTTATTTTTAGTCCAACTTTGTCTAATCTATTTATTATAATTTTTAGGTGTTTCTCATGATCTTCAGCAGTTTTAGAAAAAATTAATATATCATCAATGTAGTGAATTACAAAATGTTCATATTGATCCAAAATATCATGAAGACATCTACATAGAGCACTGCAAGATGATTGAAGTCCAAATGGTACTACTTTGAATTGATATACTACTCCATCTATCTGAAATCCTGTATACTGTCTACTTTTTCTTTCTAGAGGTATTAACCAAAAACTATGCTGTAAATCGATTTTAGTGAAAAATGACATTCCTGTAATTCTTCCTAATATTCCATCTATACTCATTGGTGCTTCAAATTGCTTTTCAGTAATCTTGTTAATATTCCTTGCATCCAAACATAACCTGATTTCACCTGATCTTTTTCGTACTACTACTATGGGGTTAATAAAACGTGTGTCTGCCTTCTCAATGATCCCATCTTCTAACATATTATTAATTGTTTTGTTTACTTCTTCTCTGTATTTATATGGTATTGGGTATGATTTTGTTTTAAAATCTTTTTCCTCCTTAACTCTTATACTATGGATATAATTCTGTGCAATTCTATTTTCTTTATTGACAAGTCCCTTGTGTTGCTGCAATATGGAAATGACTATTGATTTATATTCTTCAGGGCAATTTAAAACTTTCATCATATCTTCTTCTTTACAAATAACATTATTCTTCATTATGTACTCATTATTCCTTGCTTCCAATTTTACGCACTCCGCCTCGTAGGCATCCATCTGCTTAAAACTTCCATTCCTTAAATATTCACTACAATAATTATTCTTTACATTCTTTTGGGACATTTCCCTATCATCAAAATACATTTCTTCTTCATAAACATCATTATTTTCTTTTAATAATATCCTATCAACTCTTATTCCTTCTTCTACCTCATCTTTCTGCATAAATTTAATTATTTGCCCTTCCAAAGTTACCATTTTTTTCATGTCTTCTTTGACTTCTTGTGAATTCTGTTCCATTTTGTGTTCTATTTTTTTCGTATTCTCTTCCATTGTCTTGTTCATCTGCATCAATAATGACATCAAAGCTGCCATATTGACATTTTCCTCTCTTTCTGGATTCATTTCTGCAGTATCTTGTGGAGCTTGAACTAAACTCTCCTCTTGTATAGGTTGTGTTTCTACTTCCACATCTTCTTCATTCTTTTTGCTTCTTGTACCTTTCTTTCCTTGAGACATTTTGAGACTTTACTTGTTCAAATATAATTAAAAATAAAATCTATAATTTTTTCTTTCTACTGATAATTAATTTAATTATATGAGAGCACTTATCTTCCCAAACTAATTCTTTTAAATAGAGAGCCCCACGTTGGGCGCCAAATTGTTATGATGTGTTTTTTGTTTGAATAATGAGCAATGAGTATTTTTAATAATATAGGGTTTTTATCGCGGTTCTCAAAGAATTAGTTTGTAAGTACTTTTTTAAATTATCTTTATTATAACTATTATGAAACACACATATATATCTAACTTAGCCAATGTAAATTTAAAATAAACTATCTTTAAATTGATATTCTTATAAAACTAATTAAATTCTATAGACAATCTACAATTTAAACAAAACTATCTTCAAAATTGAAATTGTTATGACACTAACTAAATTATATTAACAAAATTTTGTACCTTTCTTTCACTGAATGCCTAAATGAACTGTTTTCCATTAAGTATATAGATTCTAATCACCACTGAATGTCTTCGTACTTCAGTTATCCTTGTTTTTTTGTGAAATTACTTTTTTCAATTATCAGCTTCTACCAATTTAAGATATATTTTTCTTCACCAGCATCTATACACCACCAACCAAACCAGCAAACAGCATTTATATTTATTCTTCTTTTCAATATACCAATATCCAATTATTATAAGTTGATTTATACTAATCTCCAACCATAATATAATTTAATTTCTTCCAATATACCTTTTTTTATCTTCAATAATTATTTGTGTATAATTATAAATGTGCATTAAATTATATGCATAATTTTTAATCTTCATTTAACTCACTATATTAAACTATTGGACGATTTGTACTTGATTCACTGACTCTAACTAACTTTCATAATAAACTGCTTGACTTCTGACTAAAAAAACTTAAAAACTTCCAAAAACTCTTCTGACTGTACTATCTAAAACTTTTCTGACTAAAAACTTTCAAAAACTGCCTGACTTCAGACTATAAACTTCCAAAAACTTCTGAACAATTGACTTCACTAAGTAAATGTATCTATCTTCTAACTAACTTTCATGATAAAACTGCTAAAAACTGCCATCTTGAATCCAAATCACGGGTATTTATATCTTTTTGGATTTTCTAGAACTATCTCGTAAGATATCATGTTCCAATTTGTTCCATTAACTACTTGTCTGAATTTTCTGGAACAAACCATTTCGCAAACATGGCCATCTCCGGAGATCCAGAGAATTCCATTCTTTTCTATTAATAATTTTGTTTACATTTAGGCTTTTCAGATCAGAATATATAATTAAATTAGTAACTTAACATTCTAATTTAATAAAATACACATTTCAAACAATATATTATTATAACCCACTTTATATTCATAAATATTCTTAAACGTCACTTCAGAGTATAAATATCTGTCAATCTCCGAGAGTATTTTTGGTTGCCTAAGCACATGGCTCACTTATATATATTTACAATATTAAAATACAACTTTTTATAATTATTATATGCTAATTTCTTAAAAAGCCCTCACATAAATATATTTTTATAAAATTCTCTAGTATATAACTTATTTAAAATAATCAAATACTTTTTTATATCTAATATTATGTAGTATATAACTTATTAATTATTTTCTATAAACCCTAATCGTCACAATATATATATATATATATATATATATATATATATATATATATATATATGTATATATATATATATATATATATGTATATATATATATATATATATATATATATATATATATGTATATATATATATATATATATATATATAAACTAAGGTACACTCGAAGAGTGGTGGGTTTTTCGGTCAAAGTGGAGAAATAAAAGACAAAGAAGGTGGCTACTTCATCTATTTATTGAAGACGTTTCGCTTTCTGCTCAGAAAGCATCATCAGTTCATCTAAAAAGAACAATATGAAACCAAACATCCATAGAGAAGTTACAACAAAAGTGTGTTACCTTACAAAGACATGTAGCAGTTAATGATGTTAAAAATATGAAAAAAACTTACGAAACTGGACATTCAGAGTTAACATGTGATACATGTTGATAAAAACATGATGTTGATGAGAACATGTGATAAAAATACATGTATTAAAAAGTTATTATAAAAACTTAAGTAAAAAACATTAAGGTTTATTTTTAAAGTGTAAAGAACTAAAAAGATCATACGAATGCACTTCCAACAAATTTATTTAATAAATTAGATTTTAATTTTAACTTTAGGTAACATTATAAGTTATTTAGAATAATAGTAATAAGATAAAATGATTATACCAGTCTTTAGCTTACTGAGACTCGCCGATAAATGAATTTACAAGTTTAACACCCACGAAAACACGTGAAAATAGGTGGCCTTGAGGTCAGAGTGACATAAACAGCAAGGCAACCTACCAACTTCTATATATAAGGCGGTATATTCAAAATTTGTGATAAATTTGGTTGACAGCTTGTCGTTAAAAAACCAAACAATGAGAGGAAAAGGTGGTTGAAATCACCACTCACCCCAACAGTGATTGATCTGTCAACAAAGAACAAAGCATGCGAAGTCAATCCAAAATATCATATATTATAATATTATGACGTCACTAGTTAGCCAGCTAACAGGTGAAGATTCCACAGTCCAAAGGCTCAAACATTTAGGACCGTAATGAGAAAGATTCTATGAATCAATTTCAGTTTAATTTTATCAAACAAGTTTATCAAAAAGAACAATTACTTAATTATGTAAAAGTGATATTGACAAATATTAATAAAATATAAGTTGATAAAATTTTTATTTAAATTTATTATATGAAAATGTAATAACAAAACCCCAATGTGGGACAAAATTTAAGTAAACAACATATCAAGCCTAATTCTGTAAAATTAATGCATGATAAATTTGACTCAAATTACTAATGTCGGTTCTCTTATTAAGGGTATTAGGATGTTTTAATATTGAACACATTTCTAAAAACTGTCTTTTTACGAGATTGCGTTCAGTGCCAAGAATTTTAACTTCATTAAAGTTTACTTCGTGCTTAGTGTTGATAGCATGTTGGGCAAGAGCACAAGTATGCTTAGATAAATTAATATCACTGCGGTGAGTCGTGAGACGCCCTCTCAGTGATCTCCCTGTCTGACCGATGTAACATGAGTCACACTCAGCACAAGGTATGTGATATATTACATTAACTTGTTCCAGAAGGGACAGAGGTGTTTTAGTTTTTATTGTTCTTTTTAGATGAACTGATGATGCTTTCTGAGTAGAAAGCGAAACGTCTTCAATAAATAGATGAAGTAGCCACCTTCTTGGTCTTTTATTTCTCCACTTTGACCGAAAAACCCACCACTCTTCGAGTGTACCTTAGTTTATTTTGGATTGACGGTCGTACTCCTTTTCTCGATATATATATATATATATATATATATATATATATATATATATATATATATATATATATATATATATATATATATATATATATATATATACATACACTCCCGGTCAAAAAAACCGGACACTTGTATGATTTTCTTTAATTCTGTAGGTTTTAAGTACTTTAAATGGAGAGGAAATAAAAAATAATAGAAATCGTTTATTTAAAACAATAAAAAAGTAATAATAGGAAAAATAAATTACCTAGAAGAAAGTAATAAGTAACGCAAAAAATTAACATTGTTCCAAAAATTAAACAAAAGAAAAAATAAATTTTTATTTGCCAACAGTTGGCTGTTCTTTAGTTTTAGTATGGGATCTTGCCTCCCCTACATCTGCGGAGGATTTCAATACGCCTAGTCATACTTGCAATAAGTTGCTGAATCTGTTCTTGCGGTATATGTTCTCATTCTTCATTCAAAACTCTTTTCAGCTCTTGAATCGTTTCTGGCAATGGATGCCTTTTCCCTAAAATGGTCTAATGGATTCATGTCAAGACTACAAGCGGTCCAATCCAAAACGGGAATTCGGACAGTATTTAGGTAGTCCATGGCGATTCGCGTAGTATGTGGACGCGCATTATCCTGGACGAAAGGGACAACATTGTCCTTCAGGCAATGTCGTATGTATATGTCTGCTGTTAGAATTTCATGTTCGATGAAAATGGCTTATGAGAACGAAAACCACTTTCATGCAGGACTCTTCTTTCAGTTTGTGCAGAAATATCAGTTCCTCGAGATTTTAACAAACGACTAGCGAGAACATTTGACGTTAAAAAGCGGTTACGTGATGCGACAATATTAAAAAAACGTTCATCACGCTGATCTCTGCACCTTTTTCTGTCTGATCCTGGTCTTCTAAGGGAGTCATACTAACACGATTTGTTCGTGTAACTAGTAAATAGTGATCTGAGTTTATCAGAATAAACCTTCCAACATATCGTAAATACAATAAAAATTGCAAAAAATCTATTGCTAGTTAACAAGATAGAATATCATTTTTGCCAAATATCAAAATTTTGGTTCTATGGCGACGCGATCATTTAAAAACATTAAAAGAACAGTTTTTATTCTTATGCATGAACGTATTTTTATTTTTAATGCATAATTCCTCCCCATTAAAACTACTATTCACTGACAAAATTAAAAAAACCATACAAAATGCAAGTAGTCCCGATTTTTTTGACCAGTATATATATCATGTGCTTCCTTTTCCATCATCTGGAATTTGGCTATCTTGGGATAGTGTAGGTACAACAAAACAACAAATGGAATAATTAAAATTTTTCTGGAAAATGACAAAAACAAACAATAGTACAATCTTTTTGTCTAGTTTGTCAATAAGTTTAAAATAAATTCATAAAAATTTAAAAAATGCTTTATTGATATTTTTTACATGTGAAAATAAAAAAAATATTTGATGAATGAGTCTAACAAATTAACTTTTTATAATTTAATAACTGTATTGAGAGTATATCAGTATTAGGCGGTTCTAAAATAATTAATGAAGTAAAAGTATTAAATGAAGAAATAACCAAAATCGCCAAACCCTATAACCTAACCCAATTATTAAGATCACAATATTATAACATTTATCAAATTTTGTACAAACATATTTTATGTATTAAATAAAATTTATAACCTATGTTTTTTCCCTGTAAAGCCCTAAGTCTATCCGAGGTCCACCAGTCTCAGCTAAATGCTCTGATCGACTTTTGAGTGTCAAGTTGTATCCTAGTCTAATATCCCAAATTATATTAGAAAAAAAAAAGATGATCAAAGAGATCAATGGCTCAATGAGACAAAAAATCAAAAAAATATGAAAGTGGTATATTTGAATGATATATAGAAAGTATTTCTTTGTAAAATTAAAGCTGGATTATGATTGTATACCTACCTAAACAAACGAGAAGAAAGCAAGGCGCACTCCTCTAGAGCTTCTGCATAAAATATACAAAATAATTCCATAAAGGTAAGATGGTGAATGGACATTGACTCCGAAGACAATAATGCTCAAACAAACAACACACACACACACACACGCACGCTCACACACACACACACACGCACACGCACACACACACACACACACACACACACACACACACAAGAGTATACCAGAAGCAATAATATCAAAAAACTGGTCTAGTGAACAATAAAAATAATATATAAGGACACATTACCATTGATTTCTGACATAAAAAGATATAGACTATATTTATTTATATAGTTTTACTACAATTATTTCGCATAGTAAATGATTTTCAAAAACAGTTTTATATAGATAATTTTTGGAAGACAAGTACATCAATTTTTTAATCTTTCTATAGGTGCATACAGGAGTGCCACCCAAAGTTAAAAGAAAAATTCAACATAACATTAATGAATCCCATTTTTTAGCTACACATTGTATAAAAAGCTTTTTAAATGATATACTGAAATGTACCAGTATATTTAACCATTCAATTTTCACCATTTTCACAATTTCAATATAATCATTCAATATTTTCCAGAAGGAAACTGAATTCCTGTAGTTGGCTGTATATCACGTATCACAAAAAATTTTTATTTAAAAAATTCCTTTAGAAAAGGTATATTAATATAAAAACCCTATCGGGCTATATCACAGAATGTTTTCGGAATAAATATCTCACAGACACTTCGTCTAAGGCCTAGCAACCCCAGTTACCATGTGACCAATTCTGCTTGTAACTTACACATCCTAGTTTTTTAATATCAAAAATGTAATTCAAAGTTAATCTAACTACATGTAAAGAGTTTTAATCATATATTTAGTGGCCTCAAACATGTAAATCCATATAGCACTGATGATGGAATAGTTATTCTGAAAACATTCTGTGATGTAGCCTGATAGGGTTTTTTTATAAAAAAAATTTTTATTCAATAATTTATTATTAAAACCACAATATGTATCAGGTAGTGTTGGTGACTAACTAGAAGCTTGTTGGTGGACTAAAAGCCTCTTAATTGGGAGTTTTTACTGCACAACTTGAAATATAAATAATCTCTAATTTTATAACAAACACTACAAAAGTTTAATAAAAAGATCAATAAATCAAACAATGGTTAATAATACAATACATAAAATACAGAGTGAGCCACCAGTAATGGGACAAATTATAACTAACTGAAGACAGTTGATTTTTTCTATTCAATGTGAGACATCTGCAAATGTACTCAAATTTAATAACATACTGTTTATTTTTTATATAAAATAGCTGTGGCATACTTCTCATACTCTATATAGCCAAAGCGACTGATTTATAAACAAAAATTTATTTAATTCTTACAGCTTCAACACTGTAGCATTATTATTAAGTAAAGTATTCTAGACATTCTGACTCATTCTGTATAATTAGACAAAAATATTTATCCATAAATAGTGGAATGATTTTTTTTAACAATTAACTATTAAATATCCTTCAATTTTGACATAAGCTCATCTAAAGTAATTTCATTAGCTGCTGTAGCTTCTTCACATTCCTCAACAGCATTCTGGTTAGGTAATGCATAAGCCAATTGAACACCCTGTGCAATATCGACCTCTTCCTTGACATCTAAACTCTCATCTACTAAACTAATACCCCACTCATTATCTTCATGTACAGGCTTTTCTTCTTTAGCCTCCACAGCTATTTCTGGTTTAGGTTTTAAGGCAAAATCTCTTTGTCTTGATCTACAATGTGAATCTTCACAGTTTGGATTTGGTTTTAGACTCATTGTTGGAAAGAAATCTGTTAATGCACTGTATCCTAAATAATTTGTGACTTGGCCAAACTGAAGAAGATATTTCAAGGTATTTTGGACCAGAAAACCTGCTACTATGCCCATAGTAGTTGGAAGACTAGCAGCACATACTCCGTCTCTTTTTAAAGTGCTTTCATCTATGTTGGATGCAACAATCAAGGGTGGAGCACACTGTAAATTGAAAATTTATAAATATTATAAATTATGGAAATGAATGGAAATAATACTATGGTTTCATTTTCTTTCATTATAATAATTTATTTCTATCACTAATGTTAAATCCTCACTACAGGGGGGTTGAAATTGTAAAAAACATTATAGAACTTCCCCAAAATAATAAATATTCCCCAAAAATTATACTTACAGCAAAACAGGCTGTTTCTCCAGGTACAATAAATTGAATATGTCCAGATACAGCATTCTCTGACACTCCAGATTCAAACCAAGTCAGATTAAATTCATTACAAGCAGTGTTAATAGCAAATCTAGCTTCAAAATTATCCACACAACTTAATACCACATCTATAGGGCCCCCAGTCAAACTGCTTGTTCTGAAACAAACAAAAAAAGAGCATTATTACAATCCTTAATGTAAAGGATGGATTCAAAAACAGATTTACAACAAAAGTATCAAAATAAATAATAAAAAATAAATTTGGTCACATACCTTAAAACCTCAGTAAAATTATCAAAGTTTTCTACAGTAGTTATATTGTAGTTGTAAGTATGAATATCAACATCTGGGTTGATACTTCTTAAAGTTTCTGCAGCAGCTTCCACTTTACTTAATCCAGACTGATGGGGTTGGAAAAATAGTCTGTTCATGTTTGCAAGTTCAACTTTATCATAATCAAATAAAATCAGTCTTCCGATGCCACATCTGGTAAGCATTTCAGCTGTAACGCTTCCTACACCTCCAACACCCACAACTGCTACTGTGTAATCTCTAATCTTTTCATAGTTGTTGACTATGCCCATACGTTTAAGTGCCATGAGGCGACTAAAATATTAAAAGATAGTTGAAAACAAAGTATATATAAGAGTAAAGCTGATAATAGAAGTTATAGAGCCACTTTTCCTCCACAAGCATTAAATATTACATATCTCATTAGACTTATCATCTAAAAATTGTAGCAGGGAACATGTTAAGATTAGCAAATATTTATAACAGTTATTTGCGGCACCAACGCTATTTACATTCAGAAATTTCTGATTTATATTGAATTCACCATGATACATACCTGTATGGATTTGAATCTGTGACTTCAGACGACATTTCTTTAATCTTTTGCCGAACATTTTTCTGTTTCGCAGCTTCTAATTTTTCTTTTAAATCCTTTATTTGAGCTAACAAATCCTCCTGACTCATATTGTTATTTAAATAAATCGTTCAACGTTCAACATATGTTTGACTCCTACACAACTTCTCTCCAATTGTCACTGTCACTAATGTCACTGTCCACCACTGTCTGAAACCACGGTTCGTAGACTTACTACGGTTGCCTCTTCCGCCTAACCAATGAACATTAAGCCCGAAACTGTACTCTCGTGACGTCATTTTTCCCCTTCAACCAATCAACACTGCAATCGACCTGCCCTCTACATTTAGTTTCAATCGCGAATAAATGGGTTTTGTGGTGGTTTTGTATTCTTGTGTACTCTGGTGACGTAACTCAAGCATCCCCACCCCAGTCGGAAGAGGCAACCGTAGTAAGTCTACGAACCGTGGTCTGAAACTGAAGGAAATCAGAGAAATATCAAATAGAGAATATTAGCTTCTTCTTTTTGAAATGCAGATGTCATTTCATGTAGAAGTTATCCTTCCGTTTGTATTCTGTGCCCCACCACCATAAAAATGCAAATAAACAGGAATCGTAGAATAGTAGAAGAAATCAGATTTACTTTTTAAAGTCTCATATTGCCACAGAATAATAAACAATCAGAATGTCCACTCTGCTTGAAAAAATAAGTACGCGCATCTCGTTCACGCAGACGGAATCAGCCATGTTTTAAACGGAACCAGTGCTGTTTAGTGACATTTTATCTGGTGTGCATAGAAAAATTAACACGGTTTAATTTATTTACGGCAACTACAGACATAATATGCACTATTTTATTCGTACTTTTAGTTGAAGAATAGATTAAATTATAGAAAATGTACTTAATTATTAATCTCTAAAAATTTAAATTACAGTTTTGTCGTAGCTTGTCACAAATTTCTCAATTCGAGTCTATGTTTCCGTCTAAAATATGGCGATCGCGTCTGACAAACTTCAAAGGCGGCATCTGAGAGTGGGCATTCTGATTGTTATTTATTCTGTGATACTGCTCTTTACACGACTTTCTTGAATAGAAAGTAAATTACAGAAAACATAAAAAATTAATAAAGATTGACTTTTGTTCCCATATCATGTTTGACCTTGTTCTTGTTTTGGTCTATGCCCCTCCCCTAATCTATGGGTCTATGGCTTAGACCCGCCAAAAAAGAAAAAATCGCGATACTTTATAAAAATTCCAAAAAAAAATGTAGAACATCAAATGTGTAGAAAAACTAAAAATACGACAGTGAGAAAGAAATATTAATGAAAATATTTACCGAACTTAAAGATAACCGAAGAAAAATTGATAAAATAATTATGGTAATTTAGTTACACAAAGGTAAAGGATGAAATAATAACATCATATATACAGCCTTAGTATAAGACAGAGAAGCAAAAGTAGAAAGCATAGAACACAACAAAAAAAAAAACGAAGGTAAAAGGGTTATTAATAATAAAAAATATTTATTATCCTAATAAGCAATTTTAAAAAGTTATACACAAAGAAGAATCTTATATATTAAATAGCCTGCTGTATTTTATGATATAATGTAGATGCAGTAAGTTTAAAAATAAGTGGAATATGTTGCTAACTTCACACAGTTATCCCAGAGCATTATTAAAAAGTTTGTTGTAAAAAATTTGAGTTAGGTTATGTTAAAGAATGAACTAATTGAGAATGTATTGTAAATTATTTGCTTAATTTATATAAATATTCTGAAACAGTTTAATTATATTTAGAAAATATGTGGAACGGCAGGGATAAATCATACAAAATATTACCCAGTAAGTTATGCAAAATTTTGTGGTGGTAAGGTAAAAGTTGAGACAAAACAACAAAATTTTGTTTTGTGTGGAAAATTAGTGAATTTCTTTTGAAACTTTTCGGTTTACAAGTTGTCGCGTTATTTTTTTTTTAATTTCTAATTTTTATGGGATTGTATGTAAACATAAGTATAATTATAAGCTTTCCTACATACACTACATAATATTAAAATATTCCGGTGGGAAAACGGACTAGAATCATTAGCCTTACTGATAATTTATTAATAAAGTAGTCAAACAAGAGGTCCCTTACATATGATGTCCCATTTTCTTTTACCTTACACATTTTTTCTGGATGCCTAATTTTTATGTATATTGTATAAAAATAATTTTAGCCAACAACTACCTTGATCAATCTAATAGATCCTATACAGCTAAACCCGTTCATGTAAGAAGAGTTGAGCAAGCTGTGGACACTAATATGTTTTTACGAGGTGTACACAACCAATTACAGTTAAGTAGTGACTCTGATGATTCTGATGATGACATGGGCAATCTTAGTGATATCAATATAGATACTATTTTGAAAGGTTGGTTTTTATGTCTTAGTTTAATTTGTATGTGTTTATTATACTTCAATATTTCCAGATTCAGAACCTAACTCTACCAAGGAATATTACAACCTTAAAACTGTTTCTGCTAGGCGGAAATGGCTTGCTGATGTTCTACAAGAAAGTTCTGATAGTAGTCCTGATGATGTACAATATAAGCATGTTATGAGGTTGCATTCATATCAGAAATCTTTAAGAAAAACAAAAGAGGTTAGTATGTAATTAACTTTTTTATTAGGAACCTCTTCTAGTCTTTTAACCAATCTTATATGTATAGCTTTTTTGCAATTCTATTGACTTTACGAGAAAAACTTTCACTTAACAACAAACTTAAAAACTTAACTTTTTTTACATTTAATTGGATTTTGTTCTGATTGCACCAATTTTGTTGTCAGTCTAAGTCATCTTGCAACAAGGCTTGATCTTTTAGGCCATCTATAACTTTCCAAAATTTCAAGTCATCTGCCAAAATTAGACATTTGCTATTTAGGAAACAGGAACTGATGTTAATGAAGATATTAAAAAGAAGTGGAGGAGTGCGGCCTCCTTGAGGAACTCTAGATGTTACTAAGATACTGTCAGACAGGTGACAACCTATCTTAACTTTTTGACTTCTATCAGATGTAGAGTTTGTAATCCATTCAACAAACCTGACATGAAAGCCTACAATAATTAATTTGCCCATAAGTATTTGGTGATCTACATGATCAAATGCTTTGGAAAAATCTGTGTATATTGCATGCTAATTATTTACAGTCTTCCATTTGATATAGTGTATCAGATTGATAGCAAACCAAGTTTGTTGCAGTGAATTTTTTGCTATGAAAACCATGTTGAGATAGAGATATTAAGCCTTTACAGAACCAAGAAAGTTGCTTTGCTATAAGACTAAATTATATGAAATATTCTTGGGAGGTTTATGAAATTTATATTGAGAATGTACTAATGACATTTTATAATCTTAAATTGATTTAAACTTGAAGCAAAATATCTCATTTTAACTGTTTAATACAACCTTGACCAACATAAGGTTCGCAGGCCACAATGTGGCCCTCATAAATCGCTCATCCGACCCGCAGCCAGCTGGATAGCGGCGACAGGAGATTTGTCAGAAGTTTGCTTTAGAACAGGATGTCATCAGAAAAAAATGTAAAGTTTACACAGAATGTCGAATATATTTAACGATAGTTGGACTGAAACCTATTTTGTCATAGAACAAAATGGAAACATACTGTTTCTTATATGCCATGACCAAATATCAATGCTTTGAAGAAAAATATGATTGGTCAACAAGCAATGTTCAAAATACCAAAAGAAAACTCCAAGGCAGTTAAAAATATAAGCTTGTCACATCAAGCCATAGCAAGAAGAATGGCCAACAATATTGAATCATCTTTAAAAATACAACTGAAGATATGCATTTTCTATAGTTTCGCTCTCAACAAAACTAATATATCTGATGCAGCACAGTTGGCAGTTTTTATGAGAGGAGTAACAGAAGACTATACTGTGATCTAGGAATTACTTGACCAATGAAAGATACAACTACAGGAAAAGACATGTACGAAGAAATAATGAGTTGCATAGAAAAATATTAACTTCAAATCGAAAATATTTGTGGCTTAACTACTGACAGTACACCAGCAATGACAGGAAGATCAAATGGTTTTGTGGCTTTAATATGCAATAGCTTATCACAATTGCAACACACACATTCATACAGTATCATTGTATTATATACAAAGAACAATTGTGTGCAAAAGTACTTGAACTGTTATAGAAAACCACCTGTTATAGATAAAGTAGTGTGGACAGTTAATTTTATACGCACAAGAGGCCTAAATCCAAGACAGTATCAATCATTTCTGTCAGATGTAGGTTCAGATCACAAAGGCATTGTGTACTTCAATCACATTCTCTGGCTCATCAGAGCAACCACATTGAAGAGATTCTACTTGTTGTTATCTACATTTTTCTGAAAAAAAAAGGCCAAGGAATTTTCTACATGATGAGCAGTGCATATTTTAATAGCTATTGTTCATAATCATTTAAAAATATAAATTTTTAGTAACTAATTGCCATTACTTAAGTCATCTTAACTGAAACAACATTATTTATTAGTGTCCTTTTTGTATTTATATTCTGTATAAAAAATGGATGTTTTATATTTACTTTGTTTTTAGAATGTTGATCATTATGCATATTATGGAGCTGGATTGATCAGTGCAGTAGATCTTTATCCACATGTAGAAAAAAATCTACCAGTACCTGTCAAGAAAAATAAAATTAAAATAGAAGATACATTTAAGTCTCCACTATACCATCCTGATATTTTGGATGCAATTTCAGTATGTATTGAATTATTTTATTAAATATTCATTCATATTTTTCATTTTGATGCCATTTCTATACATTTTCTCCACAAAAGCTTGTAATGTTTAAGCATAAAGCCATGTATGAAGACCAGTTTCCCATTTAATTTTGATAACTTTATTACTAGTGGACCACGTAAGCGAAAATGTCTATTACAACATCTTTATGTATAACATTTTACTGCTCTATTGTGTCAATCAAGTGCTCTACAAGTTTAATATTTAAAAAATTTTGTTTAATTTCGTGTAATGTGTAATGTAGGTTTATCCAATAATCAAAGTTGTGTCATTACAAGAACATATTATTAAAAAATAAGGATCCTTCCACATAAATATTATTGAAAAATGATTCATGTTATCTAAAAACTGTTATCAACAAAGAAATATGTACTATGTCTAGGATATCTGTGCAGATCATATTACCATCAAATTCATATCATCATCATCATTTTGGCTTTACAACCCTGTGTGGGTCCTAGCCTCCCCAAGAATTTTTCTCCAGTCGTCCCTATCCATCGCCTTCCTCCGCCAAGCACGTATTTCCATATTTCTCATATCTTGGTCTATGTTATCTAGGAATCTTGTTCTGGGTCTTCCTCTTCTTCTTTGACTAATAGGTCTATCAAGGAGCGTTTTTCTAGCTGGGTCGGTTTGCTCCATCCGCATTACATGGCCTACCCACCTCAGACGTCCTATCTTTATGTGTTTTACGATATCTGGTTCCTGGTATATCCTATAGAGTTCGAAGTTGTATCGTCTTCTCCAGACACCATTTTCATTTACCGCTCCATAGATGCGCCTTAGTATTTTTCTTTCGAAACATCCTAACATGTTTTCATTGCTTTTTGTTAAAGTCCAGGTTTCTGAACCATATGTTAGGACTGGGCGTATTATTGTTTTGTAGAGTTTTACTTTTGTATTTCTTGATATGTCAAATTCATATTTGCCATCATATATTATTACATTTTTGTTGATGGTTAAAAGTTAAATGATCTGGTATTATTTAATATCTTAGTGGGAATTACATAGTAGGTAAATGGTTAATTATGTTTATTTAGTATTTAATTTTTAGTTTCTTTAGTAATCTTAATTAGTAATTAATATTAATAGTCCATTGAAATGTTACATTTTTTATGCTTAGCCAGAGGGTAAGTATAAACTTAAGTTTGTGGGGGTGGGGTTGCCATCCTGCTCCCCCGACGGCAGTCTTGGAAAAATAAGGGAAAAGGTTTTTCGCGCTGTTTCTCGTAAACTAGCAACCCTACAAAAGTTTTATCAGACATTATTTGTAGCAAATTAAATTGTTTAAAACTTTATTTGTAGTACTTTTAACCTAAAAATGGAAAATAACAAAGTTATAAACAAAAATAACTAAAAAATTACGAACAAATTTTCTTTTAGACCTTATAACTTTTTTTTTTTGTAATTTTACAATAAAATGACATCAGAGCTATATCATAGAGGCTTTTTCATAGAATGATTTTCCCTACAAATTTGTTTAATTTCATTAATTCCTTTGGATTTTAGAGTGCTCCAAACGTAGCCATGTTCTTGAATATTCGCCATCTGAAATAAGGTGTGTCATCTTCCTATGTTATTATTAATTTATTATCGACCCATTCCGCCACCACAAAACTTACCCCACCTCGTACGCTTGCGTACCAATATTATTTCAAGGTAAATTTCTTGGTAATGAAAAGTACAAAACAAACTTAATAGACCTTCTCGAAACTGCTCGACCAGGCTGAATCTGATGCAGATACAGTTATCATCCGTTCTGCTCTTGCTGTATTTCAAGCCTATGATTCTGTGACTGTCGTTGCAGAGGACATTAACATTCTGTCGTGCTCACGGCATTAGGAAGGGAGCAGCCCAAGGGAGGGGGCTGGAAAAAGCAAGGAAAAATTTGGATACCAATCAAACCTTTTAAAACTCGAGCACACCTCGAACTTCTGAGGATGCAAGGGAAACTGTAGAAGTATGTGTGGTGGCCGACAAGTAGTTAGGCCTCAAATGCTCTGCAGTGTGCCTCAATTGTTCAGGTGAAAAATGCAGCATTATGGAAATATTAAAATTAATCAAAAAATTTGAAGAATTGGAAAATGTTATCCACAATTCTAACTTCCGTTATTTCGCAAACATTCACCTTCGATACTGAATTAGATCCTGAACCGCAGCCTAGACCGTCAAAGAAAATGAAAAAACAATAGGTGGAAAACAACTTTTTAAATATATAATTATACTCAATAATATCTCGCTTGGAAATTGTCAGGGAATTAGGCCACTTAAAAAACGCGTCTCCAGACTCTACCTCATAGACGGCCGGGAAAAAGGTCGATGATAAACTAATAATACCATACTAATGTTGATAATAATAAATTATTTGAATAAATACGTAGGGCATAAAAAACTAGGCCTAATGGTTCGTTTTTATCGTATTCTTATGGGTTTTTAAGAACCCGGCCAACTTCAGGAGTGCTGTAAAACCCAGAGAAATTAATGAAATTTAACACATTTTTGTAGTGAAAATTATTCGTTGAAAACCTATAATATTGCTCTGATCTAATCTGCTCTGTCTTTTTATTGTAAAATAACCAGAAAAAAAGTTATAAAGGTCCAAAAGAAAATTTGTTCAAAAATTTTTAGTTATTTTTGTTAATAACTTTTTTATTTTCCATTTTACGATAAAAAATAATACAAATAAAGTTGTAGACAATTTAATTTGTTACAAATAATGTTAAATACAATTTTCTGTATGTAAAATCAAGAGAAATTCATGAAATTTAACAAATTCGTAATAAAAATTACTCTAGAGAAATCCCTCTATAATATTGCTCTGATGCCATTTTATTGTAAAATGACCAGAAAAAAAGTTATAAGGCCCAAGAAAATTGTTTCAAAAATGTTTAGTTATTTTTGTTTATAACATTTTTATTTTCCATTTTACGAATAAAGTTGTAGAAAATTTAATTTCCTACAAATTATGTTTTATAAAATTTTATGTAGGGTTGCTAATTTACAAGATACAGAACGAAAACCCGTTGCCCCCCTTTTTCCAAAATGGCGCCGGAGTACAAGGGTGGCGACCCCACAAACTTGAGTTTAAGCATATACTCACCACCGACACACTTTAAAAAATAAAATTGCGTAACTTTTCAATGGGCTGTTAGCATAGTATAGTATAGTACACAGAATGATAACTATATTTAACATGTCATTAATAAAATAATTTTTTTTGTGTAATAAATTATATCATCATCATCATCATGGCTTTTTCACTCCTGGCGGAGTGTTTGCCGCCCTTTTGGACTCTCTGATTCATTTATTGCGGAGAATCAGTCCGCTGTTGTTTTTTTTTTATTATTATAGCAGCGTGTGTGACTTGGCCCTGTCTACAATTTTCCTCCATTCTTTCCGGTCCTTACAGCGCTCCTTCCAATTGTAGATTCTCAGCTTCTTTATGTCTCCTAAGACTTGATCTCCCCATCTTGTTTTTGGGTCTCGATGACTTCTTTAATTTCTTCATTGGTTAATCTTCTAAATTCGCCTACACTTATCCTCACCGGTCCCATTGTTCGTCGAATTATCTTTCTCTCTAAGATTTCCAACCTCATTTCATCTTTTTGTGTTAGGCACATCGTCTCTGCACCATAGGTGATCACTGGCCTGATTGCAGTCTTGTAAATTTTTAATTTGGTTTTCTTACTAATGTGCTTTTCTTTCAGGAATTTTTGGTAGTTCCAGTAGGTTTTATTACCCAGTAGGATGCGTTCATTTATTTCATCTGTTCTATCATTTCTGTCATTTACCATCACTCCCAGGTATTTGAAACGGTGTACTCTTTCAAATGTATATGCACCAAGCTTAATTTCTTTCTTTATGTTCGTATTCTCTCTTGAACACTTCAGGTATTTTGTTTTGCTTTGGTTTATTACTAGCCCTCTCTTCTTTGCTTCTTTATCTAGTATTAATATTATGTTCTGCATGGTTTTTAAATCTCTAGTAACCAGTGCAATATCGTCTGCATACGCTATCAGTTGGGCTGAAGATTCGATAATCGTTTGGCTGCTCTTACTGCCCCCTCTATGGCAATGTTAAATAATGTTGTTGACAGGGAGTCTCCCTGTCTGACACCTACATCCATTTGTACTTCATCTGACGGGCCTTCCCTTGTTAAGATTCGTGCCTTGGATTCCTTCATCGTCATTTTCGTGAGACTTATTAGTTTTTCTTGGATGCCTAATTGATTCATATCCTTAATTAGCTTCTCCCTTATTACACTGTCAAAAGCTTGCTTGTAGTCAATAAACAGTATATGTAGATCTATTCCGTGCTCGTAACTTTTTTCGACGATTTGCGTTACAATGTGTATTGCATCTATTGTTGACTTACCTTCTCTGAAACCATGTTGGTATTCACCTATTTTTGTTCTAGTTTCTTTTTCTATTCTTTGTCTGATCAAATTAGTTAATATTTTGTACATTGTATTTAATAACGTGATTCCCCTGTAGTTAGTGCATTTCGTCTTGTCGCCTTTTTTAGGGATTGGTGTTATCAGACCACAATTCCAGTCGTTCGGCATGCGTTCTTCTTCCCATATTCGTTCTATTAGGTTGTGGATTCTGTGGGCTAGTTCCTCTCCCCCTTTCTTGAAGAGCTCATTTATAATGTCGTCTGGTCCTGCTGCTTTCCTTGTCTTTAATCTGTTTATGGTCGCCAATACTTCGCTGTATAAGGGAGGCTCTGATTGTTCTCCATTCCTATTTTCTGTTTGTTCTTCATTTTCTGCGTTTTCAGCATCGTCTTTCTTTTTAAACAGTTCTCTATAGTGTGTTTACCATTCCATTTTCCAATATTTGCCGGTATCTCTTTTTTTCTCTGTGATTTTATGTATTTGTATAGTCTTGCATTGTCATTACTATTGGCTTCGAGTTCCTGCAGTAATTCTTCGATCCATTTCTTCTTTTTTGTTTTGCAGCATTTGTCTGACTCTTTCTTCTTCTTTTTATAGTGTAGGAGATCTTCTTGTTTCCCTGTGGCCACCCACCTGTGTCTTGCTTTGTCCTTGTCTTTACTAGCTTGCTCGCATTCTTCATCGTACCAATCCTTTCTTTTATTGTCTTCCATTAGTCCTATCGTCTCCTCTGCTGTTGTTAAGATACTATCTTTTATGTCTTCCCATGTTTTATCTATGTTCGATGGTTTTAGCACTAGTAGATTTTTTTTCTAATTTAGTGCAGAATTTTCTGTTTGCATTATCTGTATTTAGTTTCGACCGATTCCACCTCTTTCTTTTCTTTTTGTCGTTTTTATCTTTAAGTATCTTCAATTTCATGTCGCCTATCACCAAAATGTGATCCGAATCAGCATTGGCTCCCCTGTAAGACCTTACATTCTGTAAAATTGTTCTCCATTTTTTTGAGAGTAGGATGTGGTCTATTTGGTTTCCATCTGTTGTTCCAGGTATTAGCCACGTTACTTTGTGCTCTTTTTTGTGCTTGAATTGAGTGCTAATAATAAAAGTATTAGTTGCTGCTGCTAGATTACATATTCTCCTGCCATTGTTATTCGTATTTTGATGGATCTTTTCTTTTCCTGCGATTTCCCTGTTCGTGTCTTCTTTCCCTATCTTTGCGTTGAAGTCTCCCAACAGGATTAGTATGTCGTTCTTTGGTATTTCTTCGTACAATTCTTCAAGTTTCTCATAGATTTCATTCTTTTCTTCTTCAGGAGCATTCTCAGTAGGGGCATATATGTTAACAAATGTTAAATTTGCTTGTTTATAATAAATTATATATAAATATTATATTCAGTTAATTTGCCTTTAATAGAACAAAATCCAACATTTTTACTGAACATAACATAGAAAATTAAATCATTTACTTTTTAAGTGATTGGAATTATTAAATTTTAAAGCTACTGTTTGAGGCTCACTGATCATCGTTTAATTAGTTATCGGTCTTCATACAAGGTTTTTATTTTACAAGTTGTTTCTCTACTTTTTCTCTGCAGTAAATTATGTAATAATTTAATATTTAGTATTTATTAATGTAATATGTAATTATTTAATTATATTAAAAATATAATGGTTAAGACTTTCATGCTGGAAAATCAAATGAAAGTACCTGATTGGTCTGAAAATTTACCAGACTTAGACCCAATTGAGAATTTGTGGAATATTATGAGTGGGAATTTAGGTAGGCTTATCATATGTGCCGGTGTCCCGGCAGGTCTGCCTATATCTCGCAAAATCTACGAGAAATTAACAACTAATGGATGAGTGTCTGGAAAACTAACAAAACATGTACTTTCATCCGCACTTTAAGCACAATTAAGCACTCTAATATTTATATTTATACAGTAGCAGTATTTACAGATAGTACCATACGTAAATTGATGTCTTAATGTTATGGCAATCTATTAGCTTCTTTTAATTTTGCTAATAAACTAAAAGTCCATCAAGGTACTATAATAGCAGGTGATTTCAAAACTGTAGTGAGTTTGCAGGAAACGCCAACTTACGTTAAAACTCAATTATCGACTAATCATCAGTTCGCACCACAGCCCTTCGTGACTTCTGGTCTGCCTCAAAATATTCTTCCATCCTTCCTTGTCGAGTGCCTATCTTCTCCATCCCCTTACTACAATCTCTCTTAAATCGTTCTGCACATAATCAGAATACAAAAATCAAAAACGACGGTTTTAAATCACCACTCGGCGGTATAGTAGTGGTACTAATTGTGGATTTGATCACAACTTAATTGAATTTAAAGTATGAATAGGTACTGCTTATATAGATATTTGAGAGGTTATGTAACTGTTTTGTTGTGGATCCATGTTCATTCACGGATTTTACTGTAAACATTTTTTAATTCTTAATTACCCTTTCTACAAATTTATAATTTCTCATCGGTTTTACTAGAAGTTCCATCCATTTTACGGGACATTTCTCTGATTATTTTCATGCGTACTAGTCTGCTGACTGGAATTTGAATGCTTTTGGGTCGCGATAGTCTTCATTCTTAATTAGATCGTTCTTGATCTTTTTAAAACCACTAGAAACTTCATCACAGTCATCAAGCTGTTTGTGCAACTGCTTCACGATAAAATATTTTAGCAGCATTGTTGATAGGACAGTGTCAAATTTTAAAAATGTAATAAATCATCATCAGTTGGCGCTACAGCCCTTCGTGAGCCTTGGCCTGCTTCAAAACATTCTTCCATCCTTCCCTATCGAGTGTCTGTCTTCTCCAGTCCCTCACTCCAATCTCCCTCAGATCTTCTTGTACATCGTCCAGATATCTGAGTTTAGGTCGCCCCCTTCTTCTTCTTCCGACCAGCCTGTTTAGCATAGTTATTTTAGTGGGATCACCCTCATCCATCCGCATAACGTGGCCCACCCACCTTAGGCGGTTTATTTTGATGGTCTTCACAATATCTGGATCACCAAAAAGTCTATAGAGTTCAAAGTTATATCGCCTTCTCCACAGACCCCGTTCGTTTACTCCGCCTGTAATAAATAGTCCTAATAAATAGAAAACCTGATATATTTTTTTAAAAAAGACAAGGTTTTTTTAACTTGGCTAAAGTGCTAATCTCGCCCAAGAACCTCCTCCTTTATCCGGGTTTAGGACCGGCAACAAGAGCATTGAGGTAGTAAATCTACTCAATGATCTGGTAGGCGGAGTTAAAAAACCTTGACATACCAAGATGTAAAACTACTAAGCTAAAATTAATATTTTCGACAAAAAATAAAATCATTACGTTTTTATAAAATTAACTGAAAAGTCAACAAAATCTTTATCAACTAAAAAAATCGGTTGCCTGTAAAGTCGGTTTTACGGGCGAAGATTTTACGTGACAACGTCTTTTTCTCGGTAGAATATTTATTGATATGAATATTATTAAATTGCACAATAGGAACAAGGAATTGAATGAAAATAAGAATTGCATTACCGATTTATTAGGTATTTTATATATTATATTTTTATATATTATTTTATATATTATTTATTTTATATTATATTATTGATCTTATTATTTTCTACAAAATTTATTTGAAAATTTTTTCGATATATCAATTAGTTGCGGAGATATCGATCATTGAAGTTATTGTTTGCTACCAGTATTTTATATATTTATTTTTTTCAGTTATAAAAAATTACTATTTCCAATTGTGTCTACCAAGTATGGTCACATGTATTTGCCTACATATTAAATAATAATAAGTACAGATAATGTTATGTGACGTTCACTTCTGATTATATATATTTTAATATTTTTAATTTTAAAGAATCAATTTGAAAATCAAAACACTTATTCAGATCGAAGGTTCAAATTTTTGCTAAATAAATTTGAAATTAATTAAAATTTGTAAATGTAAATGGTAAAGTTGAAAATTAAAACATTTACTAAAATTGGAATTTGAAATTCTTGCTAAGCACAGTTAAATTCTAACTCCGCGCGTGGTGATTGGTCGGTTTAGTTCGTTTGTTTGGTCGCCCTGTTTTGACAGGTTAGAAGTTATAATTTGTTATTTTAAATGTTTGACTAGAAATACGCGCTGTTTCTTCTCAATCGACTGAATTACGATTGATTGCAGAGTGATTTAAACTAATAATTTACTTAACACTATCAACATTTGTCAATAGTATGACATAACCTATAAACTCAGTTTCTCAACTTTTGTGTCAATCTAACAATTAATCAATCAATCATAGTTTACGATAATGAAATATTAGTGTACAATTATTTACCTTTATTGTTGTAGTTGTTGTAAATGACGAATCTAAGCACTCCACATTTTCACTACAGACACAGCTGACGATACTTTCAACGATTTTCAACTTTAGCGATTCAACGCGCCTAATTCTCTAGTGCCGCGCGCAGCGGACCGATCATGTTTGAGTGGGAGAGAGACGCAAGGCATTCGCCGGTCCGGCGGGCCTCTCTCTCGTTCGGCGACTCACTGTAACAGACGTGAGCGGGCGTTACACTTTTTCTTAAATGACTCCGAGCCACAACCTAATTTAAGACGTTGTCACGTCAAAAAAGACAAATATTACACTTCTTTACCAACACGCAACTTTATTAACATTATAAAGAATGTTCTACGACATAACACTAAGTGAAATTAAAGGCCTCTATAAAAAACGAAGGACAAAACTTTTGAAATTGCAAACTCCCTGATAAATTAACTTCCATATATTAGATTCAATTTAACTACGCGTTTAAAACACAACGAATGAAACCAAAAAAGATATATCAGAGATAAGATAAAAGTAAAACTAAGAAATTACAAAAAAAAAAAGAAATTCACGTACTTAGAAGACTCCATAACTCTCTGAAATTGCTAAAAGTTTTAGATTTTATTTTTCTCGGGAAAGACGCTACACAAAGAGCCGAGATAACTGATATTCCAGAAGAAAGATTCAGTGTCATCTACAACAGTCTTAGGTTTCTACCGAAACATTTAGGCGTCGAATATCACTGTGGAACGAGCGCCAGCGACTGGGTTTTCACTGAAGGTTTTTTCTAGAATACCATTTACCAGCTGTGTGTGAGTATCTATGGGGGCAAATTTTGAATTTGGTAAGGGAGACCAATTGAACCTTGTTTTATTTAATGTTATTGATGACAAAATAATAAGAAAATAGCGTCTAATATCAGGAACTACAAAAGTCGAGATAACTGATATTCCAGAAAAAAGATTCAGTGTTATCTATACCACTCTTACTAAGAAGAAAACTAAGAAATTACAAAAAAAAAGAAATTCACTTACTTAGAAGACTCAATAACTTTCTGAAATTGCTAAAATGTTTAGAATATTTTATTTTTCTCGAGAAAGACTCTACACAAAGAGCCGAGATAAATGATATTCCAGAAGAAAGATTCAGTGTTATCTATACCAACCTTAGGTTTCTGCCGAAACATTTAGGCGTCGAATATCACTGTGGAACGAGCGCCAGCGACTGGGTTATCACTGAAGGTTTTTTCTAGAATACCATTTACCAGCTGTGTGTGAGTATCTATGGGGTGTGAGTATCTATTAATATCTTCGTTAACGACATCACTTTCTGTTTCCTAAATAGCAAATGTCTAATGTTGGCAGATGACTTAAATTTTTAGAAAGTTATAGATAGCTTAAAAGATCAAGCCTTGCTATAAGATGACTTAGGCCGACTACAAAATTGGTGCAATCAGAACAAACTCCACTTAAATGTAAAAAAATGTTGTTTTATAAGTTTTTCTCGTAAAGTTAATAGAATTGGATCAAGCTATACTATTAATAATCAGCCACTGAATTATGTTTCTTCTATTCGGAATTTGGGTGTTATTTTCGATGTGAAGCTTACTTTCTGTGACCACATAAACTCTTATTTCAATAAAGGCATGTAAACTTTTTGGTTTCTTTACTAGGAATTGCAAGTACTTCTCCATTTATTCAACAAGAGCAGTGCTTAGAACTATTTTGGAATATTGTTCAGTTATTTGGTAACCTATTTTCAGAACAATATTGATACCATAGAAAGAGTCCAGCATAACTTTTTGAGATATTGTACTTACCGTGTCCACACTACTATTGAACATCATGATTATTCCTGTATCGAACAACAATTATCTTTACCCTCACTCAAGAACCCTCGTGATATGTCAGGAGCTATTTTTATATATAAGATCATACATGGATTTATTGATTGTCCAAACCTGTTAAGCCAGATTAACTTTAATGTTCCCCATCAAGCTCTACATTACCACAATGTTTTGAATATTCCTTTCCACAGAACAACCTGTGGTATGTTCATTGTGCCATGGGTTATAATAAAACAAATGGCGCTAACTTCACCTACATCGAAAGATGTCCATTCCAAAGGTGGCTATGTGTTACTAGCTACATATGGAATTGCGAACTACGTTCATTGTGTACATAGATACTAATGGTTCTATATATTCTGGCGCCAATTTTTAAATTAATGCAATTCGCCATATTTGAAACAAAACTTAAAATAATTATGCGGTTTACTGTGTAAATAGCTCAAAAATGGAAAAATTGTAGTTAGCCACATTTGGAACCAAGCCATCGATATGCACTTATATGTATGTATATGTATTAATAAGTACAATAATTTTAGGATGAGCCATGTTTAGATCTGAATCTCCAAAATGGAATGGATTTCCAAAGTATCGACGATATAGCTGATAAGTATTTGCCATCTGAATATGGACTTGTCATTCCAAATCAGTCTCTACCTCCTCCTCCTTTAGGACTTCATATACCAAAGAAAAAGACAAAAAAATTCAAAGATGAAGAGTCCAGACGGAAATGGGAAGATATGATGACCATTAAGAGGCGAAAATTATTTACTAATATAGTCAAAAAAGAAATCGGAAAGCAACACAGATCAAAAATTAACAAACACAAGGAAATGTTACTGCAGTGCAAACGAGTAGCATCACATTGTGTTAAATATGCACGTCAAAAAGCTGTAAGTTATTTAATCATTGGAAAAAATTGAAAATTAATATGTTATTTGACTTTTATTTTAGCTCCAAAGTGCTCGAATAGTCAAAGAACAGCCATGGAGGATGAAGAGGTTATCACGTGAGAATATTGCTTATTGGAAACGGTCCCGGCGTTTTGATAGAGAAGTCAAGAAACGGTTAGAAAAAGAAGCAGAAGAACAAAGAAAAATTGACCATGAGTTGGTTGAAGCCAAGCGACAACAGAGGAAATTAAACTTTCTTATTACTCAGACTGAGTTGTATGCCCATTTCATGTCCAAGAAGTTGGGACAGGCTTCTCCTGAAGAACAATTGATAATTTTAAGCCAGCTGGATGAGGAAAGTTCAATAAAATTAAGTTGTGATACTTATGATAGGTATGAAATAAAAGATGTAATTATATTTGCTTTTTAATTTATATTGTATATTTTGATTTTAGTGAAAATATGAAGGAATTGGCTAAAAAGAATGCATTAGATGCATTTCAGAGTGAAAAAGCAAGGACTAGACATTTTGACCAACAAGCCAATTCGTGTCTTAGTGAATTTCCAAACGGAGAGGGTGAACAGCCCCAACCTAATATGTTTAGAGGCAAATTAAAAGGATATCAACTAAGAGGGATGAATTGGTTAGCAAATTTATATTCTCAGGGAATCAGTGGTATTCTAGCTGATGAAATGGGTCTAGGCAAAACTGTACAAAGTATCGCGTTTCTTTGTCACATAGCTGAAAAATATTGTAAGTTTTAGGTTTCGAAGTTATGTGCTGTAAAATTATGTGATTTGGTATTTTTAGCTGTCTGGGGTCCTTTTCTGATAATATCTCCCGCCTCAACCCTCCACAATTGGCAGCAAGAAGTGGCAAAGTTTGTGCCGGATTTTAAAGTGGTGCCCTATTGGGGAAATCCAAATGAAAGAAAAATTTTAAGGCAGTTTTGGGATTTAAAAGACATGTACACAAAAGACGCTAGTTTTCACATTGTCGTAACTTCGTACCAAATAGTTATAACAGATATAAAATATTTTAATAGAATAAAATGGCAATACATGATACTAGATGAAGCACAGGCTATCAAAAGTACGAGTTCAATGAGATGGAAGACTCTCTTAGGTTTTAGTTGCAGGAACAGGTTGTTGCTGAGTGGTACTCCTATACAAAACAGTATGGCTGAGCTATGGGCCTTATTGCATTTTATTATGCCGACACTCTTTGACTCACACGAGGAGTTCAACGAATGGTTCTCAAAAGACATTGAAAGCCATGCAGAAAACAAAACTGGTATCGATGAAAAACACTTATCCCGTTTACATATGATTTTAAAACCTTTTATGTTGAGGAGAATCAAGAAAGACGTTGAAAATGAACTGTCTGATAAAATAGAAGTGATGGTATACTGTCCACTCACTACGAGACAGAGTTTATTGTATTTGGCTCTAAAACAAAAAATTAAAATTGAAGATCTTTTGAATTACACTGTTGGCGGAGGAGATTCTCACACTGTGGATAAGAACTTTACTTCGAATTTGATGAATTTGGTGATGCAGTTTAGAAAGGTAAATAGTAAACCAGTTTTCATTGTAATACTGGTATTTAAAGGGAACCCTCTGTTAAGATAATCAAAATGCCCTCACTCCCAGAATTAATTTTTTTTTAATTTTATTTTAACCCAGAGATGCAGGTCTATTTTTTTTTCATTTTCTGTATTTTATCACAAAATATATTACTGATTTTTCCAGATTTTTCCGTAGCCACCTTCAAAAATCAGGAAAAACTATTTTTGGGGAATTTTGAAGCAACTGAGTGTTTTAGGAGATTCAAAAATCGGGCAAAACACCTTTAAAACCAGAATAATTCTCTATTTCAATGTTTTTATGTGTTTTTGCGGGGTTACTCATATTTTTTGAGATCGATACAACCTGAATAAATGCGTCTCCAATTCATATTCAAAAAATGTATGACAAAAAAAAAGTTTTCAAGGGTTATTCGGGGATTTTTACTAAATTTACCCAACTTTTTTTACCTTTCTACATATATAACATAAGACGGGATTTAACAATCCAGTAATCCAATCTCAATATGGGAAATACATCGTTTTCTGTTATTTTATAAAAAAAAATTGAAAACATGCCGCTTAATGATCTAGAAAAATAAAAAAGTTGTCCAAATCCAGTAAAAAATCCAGAATAACGTTTGAAAACGTGGTTATTCGCATACACGATTGTTGTATTTGCTTCTTTGAAGCCTGAATCTATTATTTTTTAAATATGAATAGAAGGCGTATTGAATTAGCTTCTATCGATCTCAAATAATATTAACCCCGCTAAAACCCTTAATAAGCTTAAAAACATGTTTTTTGGGGGTTTAAAGAAGATACGCCCAATTTTTGAATGTTCTAAAGTACTCAATTACTTCAAATTATCTTTAACATATACAAAAAACGTATATTCGATCTATTTTACAGTGTTTACCCTACAAGTCTATACAATGGAGAAAATTCCCAAAACTCATAAAAACCAGTTTTTCGGCGTTTTAAAGGTGGCACACCTTACGGAAAAATTAGGAAAAAAATCAAAAATATATTTTTTGAAAATTTAAAAAAATATATATACAGGGTGAGTCATAACTATTGGGACATAGACTAAGGACAGGTTATTTGGACCAAAATATGGCCATTGGGCCAAATATGCCTTAATAAAATGTTGCTGAGAAAAAAGATACAGGGTGTTAAAGTTAATTTTTGTTTTTCGTTTTTTGCTAATAGTTTCCCTGTATATTTATAAATTGCTATCAAAATTGACACAGAGGCATAATCTTAGACAAGAAATAGTATTTTATTTATCTTAATGACGTATTTCCTCAACGATGGATTGGCAGAGTCGGTGATTTTCAATGGCCACCAAGAAGTCCTGAGTACAACCTGCTAGATTTTTATTTTTGAGGACATATGAAGTCCTTAGTTTATGCCAATGAAATTAATACACGAGACGAACTTTGGAGATACATTCAAAATACAGCTAATCTTGTAAGGGGAGAGAATATTTTTTTAACGTCCGAAAATCCTTTATAAAAAGAATTAGAAAAGGCATAGAAATCGGAGGAGACCATGTAGAACATTTAGTTTGAGTTTTTGTGAGTTCTTTTAAGTTAAAGTGTGTTTAGTTTTGATTTATCGTCAAAACGGAAATCTTACGTTAGTTGCAACTTTGTTTATTAGTTTGGTATTTGATAGTGGGATTGTAAATAAAATACTATTTCTTGTCTAAGATTATACCTCTGTGCCAATTTCGATAGCAATTTATAAATATACAGGGAAACTATTAGCAAAAAACGAAAAACAAAAATTAACTTTAACACCCTGTATCTTTTTTCTCAGCAACATTTTATTAAGGCATATTTGGCCCAATAGCCATATTTTGGTCCAAATAACCTGTCCTTAGTCTATGTCCCAATAGTTATGACTCACCTTTATTTTAAATTTATTGCAACAGACCGAAAAAAAATAAAAACGGAAAAATGAGGTTTTTGGGTAGGGGAGGAGGTAGAGGGTTAAAATTGCACTGAGTTTTATTTTTTAATTATGTTGAACGTAAAAAATAAAAACAAATTTCAGGAGTGAGGATATTTTGCCTATCTTAACGGGGGGTACCCTTTGTTTTTATAGTATTTTATAATTATTATGTTTCAGGTTTGCAACCATCCCGAACTTTTCGAGAGAAGAGACGCCAAGTCGCCCATTAGAATAAGTTCGTTACAATATACAGTTCCTTATTTAATTTATGATTTTAATGTTCGAGACATTTTAATGGAGAAAATTAGGAAACACTTCCTTTTCAAACCAGGAGACATAGCAAATGCTATTCAAGATGGTTTACATCCCACCATTTTTAATTTTTGTTTCTATTTGGGTTTATCAGCTGAAGATGTTTATAGGATATTTCAAGGAGATATTTTGCACAGGTTTGTGTTATTTAATATTAAATAGAAATATAATCCCCAAAAACTGCACAAATCCTAATATTCTAATATTCCAAATCGACGTGAAATACGGCGATACACTGTAATTTTCCGTGTCACCACCGAATTGCTTGAAAATTTATATTTAGATTCTAATTATCCTCCACTTCACTTTTGGATTTATACCGTTGGTTGATTTATATATTTTGGTGAAAAAAAGATATATAACAAAAAAATATTACACCAAAAAATATACAGTGTGTCCGTAAAGTATGGAATGAATTCGATATTTCCTAAATGAAAAGCCTTTTTAAAACAATCTAAAACACGTCGAGTTTTAAATTTAATGTCCTACATTTTACAATAAAATTTCATTATACAAGGTGATACACATTACAGTGATGACGTAATCGGCTCTTTTTTTTTAAATGTAACACCCTGTATTTTAGGACATTTTTAGATCGATAAAAATGGGCTGATTCCAAAAAAGTATAATACTGGAGGTCTAACGGATATAATTTGAAAGTTATGCGCTTAGAAAATTAATTTTTATTTATTTATAATATTAATAAATTATAAATAAATTATAATAAATAACTTAATGGAAAGTAATCCAGTAATTAATACATGACTTAATGTTCGAATTGTAGACCTTGTTGTATTTGACAGTAACCCAAACGTTGTACAAATTCTTGTAGAACCTTGTTTATGCTTTCTTGAGAAATATTGTTTATTTCTTTACGAATTCTTGTTTTTAAGTCTCCAATATTTGCAGGTTTCGTTTTATAAACAACATTTTTTAAATGACCCCACATAAAATAATCCAAAGGATTGAAGTCTGGCGACCTCGCTGGCCATTCAATATGTCGACGTCTTCCAATCCACCTGTTCGGAAAAATTTCGTTTAGGTACCTTCGAACGTCTAAAGCATAATGCGGAGGCGCACCATCCGGTTGAAACCATAAACTTTTATCCAAACCTCTAAGATTAATTGTACTGGGGAATAAATTAACCAAAGTAGGTACGAGATACCCACTTAAAAACTGAAGGTATGCTGACCCGTTTAAATTACCTTCGAAATAGGGTCCAATGATTTTATTTCTTACAATGCCAGCCCATACGTTTACCTTTTGCGGGTATTGTGTATGATGTTCCCGCATCCAGTTGGAGTTTTCTTTTGCCCAGTAATTACAATTCTGATGGTTGACCTCGCCATTTAATTTGAATATAGCCTCATCAAAAAAAATAATATTTTGAACCAAGAGGGGGTTTCGGTGGCTGTTATCCATCATTATTTCGTAAAATTGTATTCTTTTATCTGGATCATCCTCGTTTAATTCCTGTACAACTGTGCATTTTACTTACTTTATTTACTTTTACGTACTTTGTGTACCGTTGTTTTGCAAACATCGAGATCACTACTAACCTTACGAACAGAAGTGTGCACATTCTCTTCAAAAGCAAGTAGAACATCTAATGTTGTAACATAATTTACAGAGGGACGACCTGATTTGCGTGCATTTTTAACCGTACCAGTTTCTCGAAATTTCTTTTCAATCTTACTTACTGTTGACTGCGTGATGGGTATTTCTGGATATTTATCATTAAATAAATTACACACTTCCATCTGAGTTTGCGATTTGTCTCCATACCCAATCATCATGAGTATTTCAATTCTTTGCTTTACACTTAAATTCATTTCATCTTAAAATTAATTCTAAGAAATAATACAGAACATTCACGAATTAATACAATTATTGTACTACTTAATTCTTATTGAACGTTACTAAAAATAATTATAGTTTACCAAAAACTAGAAGTAGGCTACTTTTTTGCAATAAATAATTTATTTTCTAAGCGCATATATTTCAAATTATATCCATTTGACCCGAGTATTATACTTTTTTGAAATCAGCTCATTTTTATCGATCTAAAAATGTCCTAAAATACAGGGTGTTACATTAAAAAAAAGAGCCGATGACGTCACCACTGTAATGTGTATCACCTTGTATAATGAAATTTTATTGTAAAATGTAGAACATTAAATTTAAAAATCGACGTGTTTTAGATTTTTTTAAAAAGGCTTTTCATTTAGGAAATATCGAATTTATTCCATACTTTACGGACACACTGTATAGAGAAAAATTTAGATACAAAAAAGAACAAAGAACTATTAAGAAGGCAAATAACCTCCGAGATGTAGAATCGGGTTATGGTCTTATCCTAACAAAAAAAAATGTTAAGTATATATATATTAAGTATAATGTAAGGTAATGTTAAGGTGTGAAAAAAATTAAAAGACATCTTGTAATGTACATATTAATAAAAAAGGGTTTATGTAATTATATATAAATTAAATAAAATAGTTGTAATTAATGTAAAATGACCAAAATCGGATAAATTGGCTAATGTACGACGGCTCTCCACCTCTCATTCCTTCCCATTGGTCGCCTTTTACGACGGGCAGGGATATCTGGCTCCGGAAGTATTCTTATCGCCAGACGGCAGACCATGCGAAAAATAAGCGTTTGTTTTGCCACTATTGACTTATACAGTACCCTGGGTACTACCCCCACTGGGTACGTTGTCTTATTAAATTACCTTTGTTAACATGTTTGATTGGTTACGACTCTTCTTGTTTCGTTGACATCTTCAAACAATCGTTTAGCTAGCACATTCGGATGCACTGAGACTCTATCGCAGTATGTTACACTGTATTCACTTATCACTTCTTTCACTGATGGGGTTGCTGTATCTCTTTGGATCACTAAATTCGGTACATAGTTAGGGGCATTCATTATCATTCTTAATATCTTGTTTTGGGATCTTCTGATTATTTCTATATTGCTGTTGGAGTGACTCCTTAGAGCTGCATTCTACATGTTTAGATTGGTTTTAAAATGGCTTTGTAGATTATTAGTCTGTTTTTTACAGATTTTTTGAGTTCCTGCATATAATCCAATAAAATTGGCTTAACTTAAGTCCTACTTGCTTACGCTTAGTGAAGATGTGTTTTCGTTAAGTCAGTCTTCTGTCTAGATGCATTTCTAAATATTTAACGTCATCAGACGAGAGAGAATGTGTTTATTTTTCTTCGTTTGTTTTCATGCGCCATGTGGATAACCACTTTTTTGAATTTTGTTTTGTAACTGGCTTGATGCCTTTTTTGGATTCTTATTTGAGGTAAGAATAACTGTATCATCTGCGAAAGTGGCCACTGTAACCATCGGACCAATAGGAATATCATTGGTGTAAATTAAATACATGATTGGTCCTAGAACGCTGCCTTTTAATACTCTTGATTTGATGGGGTTCAGGAAGAGTAATCATTATTTTGTCGGATAAGGAAATATCTATTGGAATGGTAGGATTTAATAACTAGGAAATGAAGATATTGAAGTAGTTTCTTTATTTTATATAATAGACCAGTATGCTATACTTAGTCGAATGCTTGTGTGTTATATCGATAAATGCTGCGGATCGATAGCGTTTTTCATCGAAATCACTGTGGATCTTATCAAATATTGTATGGACTTGTCCTTTAGTGCCGTGATTATTACGAAACCCAAATTGATGGTCCGGAATTAGATGCTGAGCTTCTATTACTTCTTTTAGCCTGTTAACATATAGTTTCTAAGACTTTGGATATAATTGGTAGCAGACTAATTGGGTGGTAGGAAGTAAATTCCTTTTACTTTTTAGCATGTTTTAGAAATCATTATTATTTGTGCCACTCTTCAAATTTTCGGGAAATATCGTAATCTTAGGGAGGCATTGAAGATTTATGTCAGTAATTTGGGACATTTACGGGGCAATTCCTCATGAACTTTACCTGTGATGAGATCATAACGTGGAGCTTTCTTAATTTTCATTTCTTTCATGATTATGTTTTTAGTTTCGCTTAGCAGAAATTTTTTTATTGGTGGGTGTATTTGGTAAGGGGCATTTAGTGTTTCGTCTATTCTTTGTTATCCAGTTGTTCTTCAGGATCGTAGGGACTGATACAATTTTATAACTGTTCTGTAAAAGCTTCTGTTGTTTCTTTATCACTGTTTGCCCACATATTTCTGTTTCTGATAGGCGGGTTAAATTGTTGTGGGCGTTTCAGCTTTTTTGTAGCCTTCTACTGAGCGTAATCAAAGGCTTCGATAGGAGTTAGAGGTTCTAAGTAGTTCTAGATGTTTCTATTTTTGATGTTTAGAAGTGCTTGCTTCAATTCTCTGCTGGCCCTGTTATAATTGTGTTTATTTTCTACGGTTTTATTTTGCATCCACTTCTTTCTTAGTTTTCTCTTGATGAGTGATCAGAGGATAGATCATAAGATGGGATCACTTTGGATTTTGTAATATCTACTCTTTTAGTAACTGCGAAGTCTATTAAGTCTGGTAATTTATTCTTGTCAGCTGGCCAGCAAGTCAGTTCTCCAGCAGTGAAGTGTCTGAAATTATTCGCTTTCATAGCCTTCATCCATTCTCGGCCTTTCGTGGTTGTTAGGCATAATCCCCAGCAATGTGTGTGCATTGTAATTTCCTCCCGCTAGGAATGTCTTAGTATTCTTCATATTGTTCTCTTGTTTGGGTGGGCAGTATACTGCGAAAATGGTTAAGGGATTAGCGTCACTTGTTATAGTTATGCTACTTGCTTGCAGATGCTCTTTTGAGTATTTTTTATCTTTAGTAGTGGAGAATATTTTCACGTTATAATTCACTACTACTCCATGTGCTTTTTTACTGGGATGTTTCGTGATGTTCACTTAATATTTTGGTACTTTAATGTCCCTAATGCTTTTTTTGTACAGTGAGCTTTGGAGATGCGCAGAATGTCAAGCTTCTCCTTTTTTAGGAGAGGTTTGACTTCTTCCATGTGTTGTTGGAGTCCACTGGCTCCAAGCTCCTATTTTATATTTATACTGCACTGCCATACTTAGATAATTTTGATTTGTTGCCTAGAGAGGTAGTAATTGCGGATTTGGGGAGGTGACTAACTTTATATTTGTTCTATTATGGGTATTGTTTAATCTATTCGGATCTGAGGCTTGTGCCTAGCTCACATCTTCTTACATTGATTTGTCGGGATATGGGTTTTTTATGTTCTGTTGTATGTTTTTTATGGGTTTGAATCTGTTGTAATTATTTGTGGACCTCGCAACTTCTGTAGTTTACAGAAACTTTTAAACTTAAACAAAGGGCATTCATGAATTTTAGATGTATAATATACTTTTTGTTTTATTTTTTAGGTGGAAACATTATTACGAATGCCAAAAATACAATGAAATATTATATTATAGAAAACTCTGGGACATATCCTTTAGAAAACGGCCGATATTACAGTTAAGAAATTTCTTCCGCTTAAATCAATATCAGATTCGAAGTAGTGATGTATTTAGTGATTTAGTTTTTACTGAACTCAACCAAGGAAATAGAGTGTTTTATACACATACCGATCACGTGTTTCATTCCACTCCAGAAACTGTTGAACATAAAAATATTAGATTAAAAACTAAAGAATTAAACGCAGGAAATGATGCAGTTTTAAGAGGAGTTAACGAGCATAGAGTCGTAAGTAGAATTGCTATTTTTCTTTCTTTTGAAATGAATACTTCTTATCGCTCGGTATGATGTTTTGGACGGGCGCGAAATCCTATTTAGCCTAACTCAAAAAATGGAGACGGGTGTAGTAACCTTGCGATATACAGTAATATACATAATTTACATGCACAAATATACTTATTGTAATTTTATTTAATATATTTTCTTTATAACTGGAGAACGATTTGGCTAATTTTGAGTTAAAACATTTGTATAAAAAAAAATGGATAAAATTAAATAAAATCCAATAAAATTAACTAAAATTATTTAAAATTAAATAAAATTATAAAAAATTGTAAAAAATTATAAAAAATTATAAAAAATTATCAAAATTATCAAAAATTATAAAAAAAGTAAAAAATTATAAAAATTAAATAAAGTTCAGTTAAATTAAATGAAATTAAATACAAGTAAATAAAATTTAATAAAATTAAATAAAATTATATAAAATTAAATAAAATTATATGCAAATAAATAAAATTAAGCAAAATTAAGTAAAATTAAATAAAAAATTAAGTAAAACCACATCAAAATAACTAAAATTATAGGAAATTATAGAAAACAGTTCTTCGTTTTAGTGAAGCAAAATGCTACACCACACTTTTCGCATAACACATGTGTATAGCCATTGCACTGTGGAAATTTGCACCTTAGAAATTTGTTTTTCGGACCATATAGGCCAAGGGTGAATTCCATCCATTCGAACATCCTTTACTAGCATAACCTGTGCTGGGCCTTTTCTCTTCATTATTTGTAGCGCCTTCTCAGTTTCACTTGCAGAAGGTCATCCCCTTTTTGCAGTGGTGAATCGCTCCCCTGTCCTGCATAATGCTTTTGCCAGTTGTGTTCTAAACTGGGCGTGTGTAACTTTAGGCTTCACGCCAGTTCTATGTTCACCTGAATTCTAAAAATATATTCTAAAATAGAATTATTTTTACTCAGAATAATTTTATTGTCCTTTATTGCTGTCCAACAAATCAACATCGACCATATGACGGTTGTATTCTTGTATAAGATATGGACAACTTTCTTCTTTTGTTCTCTTTTCTTTCTTGACCGTAGTTTCGCCAGCGAAAGTTGATAGAAACGTGACTAATTTGTTATCTTTCCACACTAAGCTACTTATTTCCACACCATCGCAAGTACCAAAAAACTCTACACTAGTTCCTTTTTCTTCAGTTTTCGTAGCCTTTTTATCCGGAAGCTTACAATTTGGAATCCTATTCTTTCTTACGATTCCTAAACTGTGAATACCTTGTTTGGAAATATATACAAGGAGAGGTATAGAAGAGTAATAATTGTCAAAATAAAGCCTGTGACTCATATTCCTAGGAATAATTCTAGCCAATCTCACCACAACATTTGCAGTTGCTCCGAGTCAAAAGCAGGTCTCGTTGTTTGATCATTCTCTTGTTCTGTATATAATTCTAAACGATACGCATATCCAGAGCTACTGCATAAGACAAAAAATTTAAAACCCCATTTATGTGGGTTGTTTGGTAGGTACTGGTTCATGTAGTGCCTAGCTTTGGTAGAACAAATTTGCTCATCGTCGGACAGATATTGTTCCAATGGAATTCCGTTTGAAAATGCTTCATTGAGGTGGTCAATTATTGGTCTAATTTTATAAACTCTATCGTAGTTTGGATTGTCACGGGATAAGGCATTTTCGTTATTATTGAAATGTAAAAATTGTCTGATTTTTTCGTAACTGTTGACTGACATAGCACTTTTTCTTTTCTCGAATCCAATTTCTTCTTACCTATATGCCCTTGTATTGGGCAAATGAACAAGGGACATATATATTGTAATTCCAATAAACTGCTTTATGTCACTTCGTGTAATATTCAGTGGTTTGTTAGGATTCTGCTGTATGGTATATAAATTTGACTCCACAATTTTGTCTAAAAGGCTATCTGTGAAGAATAAATTAAAATATTCATAGGGACTTTCTAGTTGTAGGACATGATTTGGAAGACTCTGATTTCCTCTAAATCTCAGTTGCTATTCAGATAAGTTCAATTTTTTTTCTCCATATACTTCATGTCTAAAAATAAAAAAAACATCTAGTATTTTTGATCACAAATTAATTGTAAAATAAGTATACCTTTGCCCTTGGATTAAACCAGAGTTTCTAGAGGCATCTCCTCTACAGTGCTATTAACTATATTAGTGTCTACAGCATTCTCATCCATTTTGTTCACTGGTTCAGAATCCTTATTATCAGACTCATTATATGTAAAGATAATTCATAATGTCGTGGACCTGACGTAATCATTTAGTGACGTCGATCTACGAACGAAACAATGATATCAGGCATTGCTAAAAACATGCAGTTCTCTTCAATGCGTTATCGTAGTGAGACAGAGACGAACTAGTTTTTGCATTAGTGAAATAGCTTTAATATTTTTATTTTTTTTTTTTTTCGAACAATCGTTTTTAATATTTTAAAGTGAGGTCTATTTATGTTCAGTGCGTTTATAGTCGTTTTTAACATTTTACAGTGAGATCCTAAATCTCATAGGAATATTTTTCCCAGAGAATTCGAGGTTTTCGTCTCATATAAACATATTTTGCTGAATTTAAAACCAAAATCCTATTATTTTTCTATCATACATTGAGTTGTTATTTATTTATTTGTCCTCTAGATTTTTTTTAGTTCTTAAAAGGTTTATTTGTAAGCCAAATTAGTGCAATGTAAATATTTTACATTTTGCACAGCAATTCTTTTCGGCAGTAAAGACGGGAAGTTTTAAATTTTTATTACATCTTTCAATGTGAGATAAAATTTAAATGCGATGACTAACTGGAATGTTTAAGAATAGAGAAACATAACATGTCATGTTTATTGCAAATACTCGACATCACTAGCACGTGCAAATCCTACCCTGTCGCCTAATTTCGTAAGAAATTAAAATGGTGCATGTTTTTAGGGTCCATTTATTTTTTCGGGCATGCGTATTTACGAGGTTCACGAGGTTTTGAAACATGTTTACCAACTTGTTCGTCAGGTAGAAAATTTGGATCGACAATATCATCATCATCATCATCAAACCCATATTCGCTATCCCAAAGCATATTATATCGGCAAGTTCCTTGTCAGTCAGCGGCCTTTTATCTTTCCAACTCATGATGTTTTATCTAAAAGATAAAATTTTCTAGATATGCATGATGTTGTTTGTAAACAACAATTAAACAACAGTACTGTATACCGCAAGAAATCATGCATTTTACTTACCTTATTAATAACACGTAAAATATTTGGTATTAAAATATAAAATTACTTTGGTAAAATTCTTCTTCTTCTTCAGTGCCTTATCCGGTCCGGATGTTGGCGATCATCAAGGCTATCATGGTTTTGTTGACTGCTCTGCGAAACAGCTCCGCTGAGGTCATCCCAAACCATTGTCGGAGATTTTTCAACCACGAGATACGACGACGTCCCGGTCCTCTTCTGCCAAATACTTTACCCTGCATAACGAGTTGAAGAATTCGATATTTTTCTTCGTTCCGCATCACGTGGCCGAGGTACTCAAGCTTGCGTTGTTTAATTAAATTAAGCACTTCTTTTTCTTTTGTCATGCGCTGTAGAACCTCAACGTTGGTGACATGGTCCACATAAGATATTTTTAGTATCCTTCTGTATATCCACATCTCGAAGGCTTCGATTCGTTTTTCAGTGGCTTGCGTCAGTGTCCAGGCTTCAACTCCATACAGTAACACTGGAAGAACGTAGCACCTCACTATTCGCATCTTGGTTCCCAAACTGAGATCACTGCAGCACAGCAAGGATCTCAACTTAATAAATGTAGACCGTGCCATTTCAATTCTGGATCTAATCTCTTGAGCGTAGTCCCATTGTACGTTGAGGGTAGTTCCGAGGTAAGTGAATCTGTCGACTCTCTGGATCTCTTCGCTACCTGCCATTAGTGCCCCGGGATCTAAATTTGTACGGCTGACAACCATGAATTTAGTTTTCTTAATATTAAGGTTCAGTCCGTATGTTACGCTCACAGTTCGCACTCGGTCTAGTAAGGCCTGCAGATCGTTTAGGCTGGTTGCTAGTAACACAGTGTCATCGGCGTAGCGGATATTATTGATGTATTCACCGTTCACTCGGATTCCCATGTCTAGGTTTGTGAGGGCTTCATTAAAAATCTCCTCAGAGTATATATTGAAAAGAGTCGGCGATAGCACACATCCTTGTCTTACTCCTCGCATGATCTTCACTTGGTCGGTCAGCTGGTCTTCGACCTTGACTTGAGCACGCTGGTTCCAGTATAAATTCATGATGATCCGAATGTCCTTCTCATCCAATCCAACTCTTTGTAGTGCGGTGACCATCTTCTGGTGCTGACAACGGTCAAATGCCTTGGCGTAGTCAATAAAACAAATATAGACATCACAACTGACATCGCGGCATCTCTGAAGTAGGACTTGAAGGTGAAAAGTGCTTCACGTGTACCCATAGAATTGCGGAATCCGAATTGCATTTCACCGACATTTTCTTCGCATTTCTTGTAAATTCTGGCATGTATGATTTTAAGAAAAATTTTAAGTGCATGACTCATAAATGACTTGGTAAAATTAACAAAAACAATCTGAAGTACGTGTCAGTGTCTAATCGTGTATACTATTTAACTAAGAAGACACAATACTGGTAACCAACACCATCTATGATTGTTTAGTCTACTTACGCTGATTAATACTGCATTGTTAGTGAACAACCTCATGCACAAACTGATTCATCTTTATCTGCTATTAAAATAAATGATTGTTTTTAGTATGTTGTTTTTAAACAACATGATGCAGTGAAGGGTTAAATGTGTAGTGTTATTATAAAAATAATAATTCATTAATAAGTAGACATAAAATTTCATTAACTGATGCAATTAACATATAGTAACAACCCGCTATAAGAAGTATTCACTTGTGCCGGCACTCCCCAAGTGCCACGCTATTTTTTTTTAACATTCAATTCTTAACTTTTTTCAGATGCAGATACAAAACATATTGACTGATTTTCCTTACATAAAAAGGTCAACTCAGGTGTTCCAATGTACAAAGACTGAAATTCCCGCCTTTCTTTTTTATTGTATGCCTAGGGTGAGTATATATTCTTTTTTATATCCACATTCATCCAATCCACAACGAATGATGACAATATATATTATGCATATATATTATGCATTTTAAATAGTTATTCTTCAGTTTGAGTACAAAATTTTACATCGTTATTGTTTTTTCGAATTATTTAAATTGAGAAGCATGTACGCTTCTCGTGGCCACACATAACGTTTGGATTCAAAAAGCCATATCATGTATACGTGCTTTTCGTATAAGACAAGAATGAACCTGACTCAAATTGTTTATTTTATACAAGGTGTAAAGTTAAGTCGGCACCATTTGGGAAACATTTTTATTTTTAGTTTTATTAAAAAAAAGTTATTCTGCATGTTCTAAAACCTATAATACAATCATCAAATATTCAATTTTTTAGTCATTTACGCTATTTGTCAAAAAATATTAATTGTGGATGTTGTTACTCTTACATAAAATTCATGTTTTTTGACAAATTGCGTAAAAATTAATATCTGATGATTGTATTCTAGGTTTTAGACCATTCAGAACTTTTTATAAAGAATAACTTTTTTTCATAAAACTAAAAATAAAAAAGTTTTTGCATATGATGCAGACTTAATTGGACCATATGGGAAACTTTATATAAAAGAGTTCACCATGCCACTGAGAAAACGTATTCCATATAAAATCAATGGGTATTGTAAAGCACATTTTTTGTATCATAGCAGCCTAAAATACACTACGGCATAAGCTGCAACGGTGGTTCTCGTGGCGTGAGAAGTTCAATGTATGAGATGCATACTTGCTTTGTCGCTCCAATTTGCTTCCCGTCCTTATCTACACCATTCTTCCACATCAATCTCCTTCTACCGCTACTTTAAAGAGATGTATTATAGTTCTCTTCAGCGCAAATGAATTCTTTGAATTTGTATATTATTTATAAGTAAAAAATGACTTTTAATTTTTTGCATATATTGTTTATTACATATTGTTATCAACAAATTTATCAAAAGTAATTGTTAGATACCTTTATCAAAGAGTGTCTTGGGAAAATCGTTACTTCTCTGGTCTTATAGAAAATAGGTAACTTGTAGAATAATGACAGATCTTTGGAAGCCAGCTGCTCACCAAAGAGTCTTGATGTTTTGAGAGGATGTCTCGGACTGCCTTTCGATTGAGAATTCATCGTCTTTTATCCTGACGATTTGACAAAGATCGTGACATTTTGGAATCTCCAGGTCGAGTAGCAATCCCGTGCTGCACGTACGACAGTACTTTATTTACTTTTCAGTGTACGAACGTTCCAAGTATATATTCCAAAATCGTTGTGCTTATTTCGTTACATTGGTTGTAGTCGAAAATTCCGTTCGGGTTTTCTGACTGTGGATTTCGTAACAATGTCTTTTTATGGCTTGTTGTCTTTATCTGTTGACTGACATACTCTATCTACCCAGCACTTACCAGAAACAGAGTTAATTTTTTTAACATAACATTATTTTTCAGGTATCGGCGGCCCCTCTCGGATTATATTGTTACTCTCGTAGAGCAGCGTGGGATCTACAACGCCATCTAGACGAATTTAGTTTCAACTCCCTTAATTATTATTGGTCGAAAGCGACGAACAATAAATTTAATCATAAATCAGCGGAAACTTTACATCCTCAACCATCTAATGCAGTTGATATTTTGAGACCTGTTAATGGTTGGTCGAATATTGTGATACCAGATAAGGAGAGTTTAGTTACCGATTCTGGAAAATTGTCAGTACTTGATGGACTCCTCAAAAGACTCAAAGAGGAAGGACATCGTGTTTTAATATACTCGCAAATGACAAAGATGATTGATCTTTTAGAAGTAAGTTATATTAGTAACTGTTTTATAGTTTTTTGTTTGTTAAACTTTGTTTAGTTAAATTTTACGTTATATAACTTGAAATAATTATTTTTCAGGAATACATGTGGCACAGGCATCATAAGTATATGAGGTTAGATGGTTCATCAAAAATATCAGAGCGAAGAGATATGGTTGCTGATTTCCAAGCCAGAACAGACATTTTTGTTTTTTTACTGTCGACAAGAGCTGGAGGACTTGGTATCAATTTAACTGCTGCCGATACGGTAAGTTTTTCATCTTTAGTCAGATTTTATAATGGAAAAATACAATACATTAAGTTTATTTTAAAGTGATTTTATTTTTATTTAGTCTTTATTTACACTTACATTTTAATTTATTTATACTATCACTATTCACATTAAAACAGAATTTATATAATACAATTTATATTTCCGACTTAAAACCGTACAATATTTATTTCGGACTTAACGATGTAAATTTATACCTGCGACTAACTGCTTTCAATAAAAAATTGTCTCTATATATAGGTTGTTTCATTAAGAATTGTCCATATAGTAACTAGAGCAATCTTAGCACAAAATACGAAGATTTAACCTAAATAAAACACTTAAATAAAGTATTCCTCCTTACCTAGATACATAGTGATTTATTACAAATATTCTAAAATGATTTTAGCCCATTATTTTAACACCTCCCAATTTTTTGTTATTCAAACTAGACTAACTAACTAGAGAAACAGTTTAGATTCTAACTAGAGAAACAGTTTACACATATTAGGATATTTTAACTAGTGTTAAAATATAGTTTCGATTCTTCGTTTCTTTTACCTAAATATCCTTTTGTCTCAATGCGATAGAGTAAGTAGTTTTCAAGATATTTGCGTTTAAAGGTAATGTTTAAAATATGTATTGCTAACATCCATTTCACACGAGTCATAACTATATCACTAAGAAAGTTATACAATTTAGTAGATTCCATTTCAAATGACTTTTTCATATTAATGTTTTAGTTCATAAAAAATCAGAACCATGATTTTTATTATACTAAAAAAATTTTTCTTAGTAAGTTTTCGGATCGAGCTTGTTAATAAAATAATGGTTACATAAGACAAAACTATTGAAAAATATATTTATTTAGACTACTATAACAATAAATCAATTTAATAAATTTTCAAACTGACCTCTGTTCACAGAGGTCATTCACAAAAATACATTTTTGAATTCGTATTATCAGAAAGATTTCTCCCAACCTTCAGAAATATGTTCGGTTGGTTTCTAATAAAATTTGCATTCACTATAATACATTTTTGAATTCTTACTATCAGAAAGGTTTCTCCCAACCTTCAGAAATATGTTCGGTTGATTTCTAATAAAATTTGCAGCATTCTCTATTTGTTCTCAACACTCTAAGTGTCTTTATATGACCCTAAAAATAACAATCTAAGGGATTAAAATCAGGTCTCCAATCAGGCCATGGAAACTCATATCCTCGCCCTATCCCCCTATGGACATAAATCACTAGACCAAGCGCCATTTTCTCAAATTGTGGATTATGGCGCTTTCTGGTGGGAAAATAGCATAAACTATTTACAGAATAAATCCCATTATTCTGTTAGTAACGGTTTAGATATATTTAAAAAGACCAAATGCCTTTCTTCTTATTCTGGATTTTGAATTTTGCATAACTAGACCAAGCGACTAATTTTCTGTATTAGTTTTGCATCAGTAGACCAAGCGCCTCTTGCGAGCGTTTTAATGATTGTATATCGAATATTTGGCAACATACGTACATAAACGCTGTTGACCATAACTTGTTGAGGCGTTTAGGTTAAGAAGTAGTGTCAGTTATTGCTTAAATTTTTCTATTAAATTAAGAGAGCTCTAATTTGTTCAAATATGTCCGAAGTCCCAATAAAGCGTAAAAGAACAAAAACCAGTAACAAAAGAAATACTACAAGGATATACACAATATCCGCTGTGACAGTGTGTAAACCTTTCTTTTTACAGACCTTGAGAATATCAAGTTGCAAAGTCAATGCAGTATTGAAAGCTATGAAACGTCCAATGGATGTTCGAGATTGTGGTGGTCAAAGTGAAGGTCATAATAAAATTAACGATAATCGTGTACAAAAAGTAATTGAGCACATAACGAAATTCCCTAAGTACAAGTCACATTACAGAAGAGATAACACATAAAGAGAATACCTAACACAAGAAACAACATTAAGTAAAATGTTTGGATTATATAATGAAGAAGCAGACAATGATCCTGTTAAATTTTCGTTTTACAAAAAAGATTTTTAACACGATTTAATCTTCAAAGAAAAAAGTTGAAAAAAGATACTTGTAGTATATGTGATTGTTTCGAATTAGAAATTAAAAATTGCGCAGATAATGAAAAATTAAGCAAGTTAAAGGAAGAAAAAAATGTGCACTTAGAAGAAGCTGAAAATGCACAATCTAGAAGAAAGCTAAACTTGAAGATGAGCAACGATCAACCAGAAGTGGAAACCTTTTATTTTGATTTAGAAAAAACTCTTCCCCTTCCGAGAATTTCAACAAATATCGTATATTATAAGCGTCAATTATGTATATACAACCTTGGTATCCATAGCGGCAAGGATAACAAAGTTCATTGTTATGTTTGGATAGAAGGTGAAGCTGGTCGGGGAGCCCAGGAAGTAGGCAGTTGTCTTAAGAAACACATGGAAGAAAATTTTACATCTGCAAAACATGTAATTTTGTGGTCAGACTCTTGTGGCGGCCAAAACCGCAACATCAAAATAGTTTTGATTCTGAAAACGATTTTGGAAACTCATCCTACCATTGCAAAAATTACATTACGCTATCACTTTCCTGGTCATAGTTTTTTACCCAATGATAGTGATTTTGGAGATATTGAAAATGCCCTAAAATTTCAACAACGTTTATATACCGTTGATGATTACCTAAACGTGATGAAGAAATCCCGTAAAAAGAACCCACTACTAGTTCACAGAATGAAAAAAGAAGGATTCGTTGGAACAAAGAAGTTGGAAACTATGATTACAAACCGTAAATCAGACATAGAAAACAGTAAGGTAGGCTGGCTTAAAACAAGAGAAATTGAAATAATAAAGGATAAACCACTGAGTATTTTTATGAAAACTGATTTTAACACTAGTGAAGTTGAAGTAGATCTTCACCAGACACTTCAAAAAGGACGGTCCTTTGCAATGCAATACCTAAGTAACCACTTGATTCCTCTTTGGTCCATAGGCAAGCCACTTTCTGTGGCTAAGCTTAACGACTTAAGATCTTTAATGCACCTAATACCAAATGATGCAAAACCTCTGTATCGCGCCCTTTTCAGTAACAATACAGTGAAGATGTCATTGACGGATTTGTTGGAGACTTAGTCTGTGACATACGAGATGAGTAATGTTTATTTACTATTTTCATAATATTCAGAAAATTGTACCTACTGTTAACACTGAGTTTTTTTTTATATTTTTGATTAATTTCTTAATATAAAATATTCAAAACAACGACTTTTATTGTCATACCAAAAAAAAAATAGCTTGTGGCCTACTAATCATTCACTAAAAGTGATATTTTAGTTATGCATCACTAGACCAAACGATCTCCATGTCGTTTGGTCTATTGATAGAGTGAAAACTTTGAAGTTAAATATCTCAAAATCAATTTTTGGCGCTTGGTCTAGTGATGCATAACGCCGTCCCTAGGAGGAAGTGGATTTTTGTTATCCCAAATGTGACAATTTCTCCAGTTATAAACGCCTCTACGTGTGAAAGTGGCATCATCAGTAAAAAGAATATTGCTAACGAAATTGTGATTTGCATTTGTCCTATCCATAAAAAATTGTGCAAATTCCATTCGTCGAGGAAGATCTGTGAGTAGCAAGTTCTGCACTGGAGTAAAGTGGTAAGATCTAAGTCTTCTTTTTTTAATACTTTGAAAACTGAAGCATGGCGTATTCCAGTTATTTCTGATAAACGTCTGGTAACTGGCGTTCATTAGCAATTCTTAGTAAGACATGATTCTCCTGATTCACTGTAATTATTTTTGGACGTCCTAGATCTCGTTTTGGACGGAATTGACCAGTTTCCGCTAACCGGTCGTAAATATTTTTAAAAGTCCTCTAATGGGGTTGTCGTCTGTTAGGATATAATTGTAGATATATTTGTGAGCAGCAGCAAGCCCTGTATAATTTGCTTGTGCATAAACACAAACCATATCCCACATTTCCGCATTTGAAAAATTATGACGTGGCATTTTCACAAAAAACTCTACTATAACAGTAAGTTAGTCTCTCTGGAGAAGGAATCGAACAGGTCAGGCAATTTAAATACTTGGGTTGTTTGCTGAACGAGGGTTGGGACCCCGAGAATGAAATAAAGAGCAGAGTTGAACAAGCCAGAAATGCTTTTTTGAGGCTTCGTAAGTTTTTGACTGATCGCAAATTGGACTTCAACCTCCGATACAAGATGCTTAAGTGTTACGTGTGGCCTGTTCTCTTGTACGAAATGGAAGCATGGACGTTAAAGGCCAGTTCCATTAACAAACTTAAAGTGTTTGAAATGTGGTGCCTGCGTCTAATGCTTAGAATATCATGGACGGACAGGGTCAGAAATGAGGAAGTACTCAGAAGAGCGGGCTTACAGTATAGGTAACTTTTTAGTTATGTAAAAAGTAAGAAGACTGCATACTTGGAACACATATTACGAGGAGAAAGATATACTTTTCAGCAACTGATACTCGAAGGGAAGATAGAGGGTTGGAGAGGTCTGGGACGTAAAACAATGTCATGTCTGCGCAATATTCGACAATGGACATGAATCCACAGCTATGAAATAAATGTAACACAAATAAATGCTATCAGCCTACATAATTTTAAATGAGCCCTAGAACTTGTAAGGTTGGTAATTTCTGAAAGAGTGATTTCATAATTCTAAGAGATGGAAAAATGTAATAACTATTAAAGATTCATGAAAATTTACGATTAGAATTAACACAATTTATCAGCAACTTGGTTAAGTTGTTAAAAATACTCGTGTGAAATAAGCAAAAAGGATTATGTATTTTAAATATTACCTTTAAACGCTAATAACTTGAAAATTACTTACTCTATCGCATTGAGACAAGAGGATGATATTTACGGAAAAAATAATGAAGAATAAATAAAACATGATTATTACGACAGTGGCGTATATTGTGAGAGGGAAAAGAAAGTATCTATCCCTACAGCACGCCTCTTTCTCTCGCACGCCTCTTTTCCGGCAACAGCGGAAAACTATCTTTTAACACTAGTTAAAGTATCCTAACATGTGTAAACTGTTTCTCAAGTTTAAAAAAAAATATTGGAAGGTGTTAAAACAATGGGCTAAAACCGATTTAGAATATTTGTAATAAAACACTCTAGATCTTTGTGAGGAGGAATATTTTATTTAAGTGCTTTAGGTTAAATCTTCGTATTTTCTGCTAAGGTTTTTCCAATTACTATATGGACAATTCTTAATGAAACATCCTGCATATTTAATTAACCGTTATCTGGAGTTCCTTTGAATGTATTAGAATCGGACCGTCTACCTGCTTATTTTGGTAATCTCGCCGGTGAACCTTCGTGACATCAGCTATCGTAACATTATAATCAAACTTGCAACAAATATCAATATTATTATAGAAAAGAATACCCAACTTAGTATCGTAGTAGTACAATTTATAGTATAAATGACAGTGGTAATAGTGAATTGGGTACTCAGGAGATTAAAGCTCCAGAATAAGTCCTGATTAAGACTCCAGAGGCGGAGTTGAAAATGTATAGTGAGAGTGGTAGTAGTGAAGTAAGTTGGGCACTTAGGAGAGTGAGGCCCTGGAGTAGGCATAGGGAAGGGGTCGAAAGTTTCTTCTTGATGTGCCTATTCGTGACGAATGTGAGCGATCATCATGGCAATCTTTATGTTATCTGCAGCAGATAAGATAAAGAAAACGATTTCCGAAGTGGAGATTGAAACGTCAATAAACTTATTTTAACCTTCAATTGTGGCTTATTCCCTTTAAAATAGTAATTACTGCAGCAGCGCGGAAAAGCTGCACAGATGTTGTGTTGAATCAGGTTCTGAGGGTTTTTTAATCAGGATATTCTTCTTCGCTTCTTCCTGGACATCGCTTTCTAAATATTTTCCTTGCACGAAGACTTGTGGGAGAGCATAACTGGATTCATTTAGCATAATGTATCCGAAGCACTGTAGCTTTCGAGATTTGATGATTGTCAGTACCTCTCGGTTATTCTTAAGTATTCTCTGGTATAGCAACATCTCAAATGCTTCCATTCTTCTGCACATATCTTAGTTCAAAGGTCCACGATTTAACACCATAAAAAAAGGACAGAGAAGACGTAACATTGCAGCATTCTTACTTTTATACCAAGAGAGAGTTTGTGGTTCTTGAAGAAGGCCCCGGTCCGGTTGAAGGTGGATCTAGCTTTTCCGATACGCGCTCTTATCTCCTGGTTTTTGGTCCATTCTTCTTGTTGTATGGTACCGAGGTAGTTGTAGTACGTCACTTTTTCTACTGGGGTTTGGTTCACGTAGAGTTGACATTCCTGTTAAAAGCTTAATTCCATCCAATCGAAAAACGAGGTTCGATTTTATAATCTATTATTATAATAAACAGCAAGTACTTTATGATTTTTGGTTTATTTCCACTTACCTTTAGATTCCTGGGTTCAAATTATTGTGGTTTAACCCAAATCACTTAAATAAAATATGGTTCCTTACTGAGTTACGGGATGTTTTATTTAAAAATTTAAAAACTATATGTGCCCAGTACTTTTTGACTATTTGACATATCCTTGTTATATTTATAACATATAACATGTTGAATGACGTTGAATGAACATGAATGAAGTTAAAAATGAAGCGGCACAGTTATTTTGATTAATGTATTAATTATGTCGGTGTTTTCGGTCGTGTAATTGCATTTATTACGCAAATGAAATCGCTATTAAAAAAACTTAAAATGATTTCAAATTTCTTGAAACAAATAGATGCATTTTGTTATAATATAAAAGAACAATGTTAATAACACGACAATATCAAAAAACACATTTTAACTAAACCTTTTATAGCAAATGTTCAATGTGACGCCCATTTACCTTAATAAACTTATCAATTCTCTTAGTAAATAATTTAAAAACACTTTATAACACTTTATAACACTTTATAATAGATAATTGAGAGGGGTCAACCATTCACTTTTCCTCTCGTACGCCTCTGGTAGTAGCCAGAAACGTTTATTTAACAAAATTTAAACTCTAATTTCACTATTTGGGAGAGTGAGTCATCGTTTGAAGTCGTAGAAGTGGGGAAAGTCGTATGAAAATCCAGTGGCGTACACTCACTTTTATTTTAACGTTAATTATATTATATTGTTTACATATTATTGTTCAAAATAGGCCACAATATATTTATCTGCAGGTTTTTACTGAAGTTTCCATCTCTATATCCAAAGACCGTTTTCAAAGATATAAATTATAGTTATATTTATTTTATTTGTTTATTATTTTATATTTATATATTCTTATATTATTTTCTTTTTTTTTTCTTAACTTTAAAAACGGTCTCTGTACTAGAGATCGAACCGTCAGTAAAATAAACATGTAAATAGATGTATTGTGGCTTATTTCCAACATTCTCCCTAAAAATACGGAATGCCACAAGCAAAAATCCACAGAAAAATAAATATTGCTATCATTTGTATATTTGAAAACGATCTCTTTATATAGAGATCGGAACGTCAGTAAATTAAACATTTCAATTAAATATATTGTTACTTATTCCCAACATTATTTCTAAATATACAGAACGGCAAGCAAAAAGCCATAGAAAAATAAATATTACTATCACTTGTATATTTGAAAACGATGTCTTTATATAGAGATCGAAAAATCAGTAAATTAAACCTATAAATAAATATTTTGTGGCTTATTCCATACAGTCTCCTAAAAATACAGAATGCCACAAACAAAAAGCTATAAAAAACAAGTAATTTTGCAGAAAGCTTACTGATGCCACCAGGCTGTCGCGGAAGTTACGCTAAAACGTCTTTTGACGTGACCCGTCCTTAAAGAGTTACACAATGAAATTTTTTTAAAACAAATTTTAAGACAGTTTCCACACCACCCGAGAGGTATGTCTTGTGGCGCGTCACTTTTTGTTTAATGGGTGTTCGCCAAGAGCCATATTGTCCCATTAAATAAAATAAACAAAACACTTAAACAGTATAAAACAAAACAAAATAAAATCCTATAAAATAAAATAAAATTCTATAAAAACAAAATAAAAATAGTTTTGGATGTAACAAAACATTGTACTATTCTATTTAAACACAAACACTATACACACTTACTATGTTCTTCTCCTTTTTTTTTGTTTTTGGTTTTTTTATGCTTATGCCTACTAAACTATTAGAAAATATTATTCGCTGTCTAAATCTGAAGATGCAGTGCTGCTATCGCTGTCATTATCTTCACCTGGTGTAATTATAATTGGCTCTAGTAAAACTTTGACATGAGTGTCAAGTTCCCACATACGATATCCTTCTTTAATTATGTGGCCTATACATTTAGCCCATTTCTCTGGAGTTACATGGAGGATTGCTTGAATCAAAAGTTCCTTAACTTCGTTTAATTTGAGCGTTTTGTTATTGCGTGCTACTTTTCCTTTCACTTGCGCCCAGATAAGTTCAACGGGATTAAGTTCGCAATGATAAGGTGGTAGACGTAGAACTTTGACACCATAATCTTTTGCAGTTTCATCCACAACATATTTAAGATATTCACTTTTCCTTAACCGTGCAATGTCAAGTAGTTGAATTTTGAGCATTGATTCTTCGTATGCAATCCCCTTTTCTGTAAGCCATTCTTGAATTCTCCCTTTCCGCCATGCCGTCGTCGGTAATTGTTCTAGTCTGCGGCTATGATATGGCGCATTGTCCATAACAACCACAGACCCAGATTCCAATTTTGGTAAGATTCTCTTAAACCAGCGCTCAAATACTTCGGAAGTCATTTCTTTATGATAATCACCTGTTTTTTTCGACTCAAATTGAAGCAAACCATCATCAAAGAACCCTGTATCACTTCCTATATGGGTGATGATTAAACGCCGTCCCTTTCCTGATGGAGCTTTTAATCCTGTAGACCAGCCTTCTATAAATGCTTCGCGTTTACTTTTGACATTTAAATCTTGCCAAACTTTTCCAACTGTATGACCTTCGTTAATCCAGGTTTCATCCAAATAATATATTTTGCATCCAGTGCTGCGAATTTTTCGTATTTCTTCTAAATATTTTCTTCTCCATAGAATAATTTCATTTTTTTCTAATAGCATACTTTTTCTGTTGCATTTTACATATCGAAAGTTCATTTCGCGCATGGTTCTGATTAAGACCCTATGAGATATCTTGGGTAAAGAGTCATCTTTTTTGACTGAATGACTGAATTGAAATGAATTTTTCGACGTATAATATTCCTTGTCTCGTCATCGAAAACAATGCTTTTCCTACCTCTAGTTTTACCTTTTTCTTGCTTTTTATTTTCCGATGTATTTTTAAGTACACGATAAATACAGCTAACGGATACTTTTGTTAAACTGCTACAAATATCGACCGCTTAGCTAACATTTAATGCCATTTTTCTGCCGACAATTCCTTCATAAACGTTTCGTATCATTACCTTCTCTTCGGACGTTAACATTTTCCGTCTCTTTTGCGGCTTTTCATTTTTGGAATCAACATCAGAATTTTGCCAATAAAACTCAAACCAAATAATCACAGAATATAACTAAAAATTTACTATAAAACGACAAACTATAACACTCGTATTATCAATAACACATTTTATCAATAACACAAACTTATCGCATAAAATATATTCACAAAATGCAACACATGCCCTACCCTTAGAAACGCCTACGTAAATGAACTATTGTTGCTGGGCACTTGCTCGACAAAAACTAGTTTTACGGATTTCTGCGGGTCGGAATTCCGTCGCTAATTCCAAAGTTGCCAAACGATTGAAAAATATTGTTTTAAAATATCGATTTTCATTTTATAATTTTAAATATGTAACGAAACGAAACATATAAATAAAATTTATTTAATTACAATTTTGTACTTAATTTTTACTATTGAAAAAATAATATTTTTTGGTATTTTTATGACGGTAATAATCGCTGCGTGGAAGAATACAGGTTTTGTATGACCATAATTACTACTTGTGAACAAGAATTGGCTACACTGTACGACAACTCCTGGTCAGTTTTTCTATAGAGAAGCACAAATAAATATACTACTTTATATATTCTGTAATTTCTTATGAGGAAACCCAAATTGCAATCGAAAAAACAGGCAGTTTTCGAGGGCCGCTGTGTACATTTAAATTTGAGGATATTCGGCGTTTAAACTATGAAATCACTCTTCTGAATTGAGGGTTTCTACTATAGTAGGGTGTACAGTACCTACACTTTCTTCTAAGTATGACTATATAACTTTATTTAAGTTATTTGGCTTAAATCTTAATATTTTCAGCCCAGGAATCTACGATTAAATTATTTCTAATTATTAATGAAACACTCCGTATATTTAAGCTGTGATCTCACAAGAATTCTGTTTTGAAATAATGAATTAACGGTTTATAATTAAAGTAATAAATAAATTGTTAAAAATTACTTTTGTTCTGTCAAAACACGTAAGGTCTGCATTATTGTGTACATATTATCAAGACCATAGGAGAATTTAGTGGGTCAAATCTTACCAAAAAATTAAATAGAATGGGCTATCAATAATTTTATGTCTTCTGGGGAAGATGGTATATTTCCAGCTCTGTTACATCTGGGAATGGATATTCTACTACTTCACCTAACAAAAATATTCCAGATGAGTTTATCTTAGTTTATATTTCAAGAGAATAGTCCAGGCGATATCTGTTTAAAATAACTATTTTTGGGTGTGAATCATGTCAACGCAGTTTTTTTTGCATAAATCGTTCCAAAATATCACTACAAACGATAAATTCACAATGCGTGAGTTGTAAAATGTGGGTTTAATTTTTTATTAAACAAAATATGGAAAAAAATAAAAAAAATCGGTATTTTTCCGTTTTTTTTTCGCATATATCTCAAGAACTATTGGTTTTAGTACAATTTTATATAGACATAAAAGTTTTATAATTGAATTTTACATAAGATAATGCTAGTTTTAAACCTTAAAAAGTATTATTATTGTTGAAAAATACTAAAAAACACACAAAAAAAAACAGTTAAAAACAAGGTTTTTTTGCGAGTATTTCCCATACTAAAATCTAACTTAGACCCTTAATGTTTCGAGAAAGAAAACTTTTTAATATGTTTAATCATCACACAAAATTTCATTAAAATCGAGTCAGTAGTTTTTGCAAAATAATTTTGCAATTTAAATTTAAAAAAAAAAATGAAAAATTTTTAAAATTTGCGTGTTTAAAACTTAGTTTTAAAACTTTTTGCTCAATAACACCTTTAAGAAGTACATACAATCTACGAAAACATACCCTGGAGCTGATATACATAGCGATCACAATCCAGTTATAATGGATTTTAGATTAAAACGATTTCTCAAAGTCAAAAAGAAAACAGTGACAAGAAAAATAGACATCTCACAACTGAAGAACCCTGAACAGAAAAAAGAAATAAGTATCAAGCTTGAGGAAGAAATAAAAACGATCGAAAACTTGGTACAGACAGACATTGAAGTAACATGGACTGCTCTAAAAACAAAAATAACAAAGATACAAGAGGAAGACATCGGGTTCATAAAACACAACAAAAAACAAGAATGGATAACGCAAGAGATCATGGACCTCATGGACGTAAGACGAAAACATAAAAGAAGCCCAATAGAATACAAGCGAATCAACAAAATCATTAGAAAAAAGTACAGAGAGGCGAAAGAAAATGCGTAGAAATCGAACAACTTCAGGAAAAATACGACACCTTTAATATTCATAAAAAAGTAAAAGAAATGACAGGTAGACACAAAAAGAGACAAGCAACAATATTAAAAAATGATAACGAAATAATTATGGGAACAGAAGATAAACTAGAGAGATGGAAAGAATACATACAAACTCTTTTTGACGACGATAGACCTTGTTCTCCACCATCCACAGATAATCGAATAAATGAAAAAGGCCCAGAAATAACCAAAGAAGAAGTGATTCACGCAGTAAAATCTCAGAAAGATGGAAAAGCCACCGGTCCAGACAGTATCAATGTCGAAATACTAAAACTAATTGCAGATAACAAAAGTAAAAGCCTAGATTTAATAACAGCACTATTCAATAAGATATATGACACAGGTAAAATACCAACAGACTGGCTAAAATCAACATTCGTAGCATTACCAAAAAAATCGAATTCCTCACAATGCGATGATTATCGAATATTAAGCTTGATGTCTTATGTCCTTAAAACTTTTCTCAGAATTATCCATACACGAATTTACAAGAAGTGCGAGTTCCAGATGAGTGACACTCAATTCGGATTTCGAAACGGATTGGGAACACGATAGGCTCTTTTTGCTTTAAATGTGTTAACGCAACGATGCAGAGACATGAATGTAGATGTATATGCATGTTTTATTGACTATCGAAAAGCATTTGACTGCGTTAACCATCAAAAGATGATCGAAATACTGAGAACAACTGGAGTTGACGAACAAGACTTGCGAATTATCTCAGAACTATACTGGCACCAAACGGCAACAATTGAAATAGAGCACACAACATCCGAAGACATACAAATCCGACGAGGAGTGAGACAGGGATGCGTCTTATCACCGCTACTGTTTAATTTGTATTCGGAGTCTATATTCAGAGAAGCATTAGACGAGGTCCAAGGCGGAATTAAGATTAACGGAATCAGCATAGACAAGAAGTGTCAGCTCAAAGTCGGAAAAAAAATATTTGCCCTACTATTTGGAGATGGATAAATTGCGAAGATTCTTTGAAACCAGTAAAAATGCTAAATAAGGCTGCACCAGAACTGCTTGTAATGATATTTTGCAATTATACAAAGGGCTGTGGTGCAACGTGCAGCTGTCGAAAAGTTGGACTTTTCTGTAATGCAGCTTGTGGAACTTGCTCTGGTGATAATTATCAAAACTGTCCTCCAATTATACATCAAGAAGAGGAACTCGAAAATGATAGTTCTTCTGATGAAAATGAATTATATAAAAATTATTATATAAAACATTATATTAATAAACATCTATTTTTATTACATCGAAATACATAACTGTTATTTTTTATCTTTATAGACACTTCATAGTTTTTAATTATAATACATAAAATATAGCTTTTTTAAATTGTATCTATCTAGTAGTTTAAATTTTTTTCTACAATATTTTGTAAGAAATGGTGATTTTTAGTAATTGAAACAATTAAATATTTGAGAAATAATATTAATAATAATGAGGAGATTTTGAATGATTGCACTCACAATACTGTTCAGTTTGAATTATAGTAAACAATTTTTATACATTACTCTACAAATCGTGGTTTTTAAGGATTGAATAAATGCGTTATATCACAAAATCCATTTGTAAATAGCAAAATATATAAATTTCAGTGTCGGAGTGGTTTATAAGGGTTGAAAATATTAAATTGATGCCAATTCACTATAAAATACTTTCTTAGTAATTTTCTTTGCAAATTTTGTCTTAAATAGTAGATGTTAAAGGTTAAAAAATAATTATATATTATAACATGGAACCCTTTCACTGCGTAAAGCGCACATGCGCGCTCTCCTATTTCTTTGTAAAATGCGTATGACGCACATGAGCGGCATATGTATATGGTGATTTCCATATACATTTAAAGTTGACACAGTTTCAGGAGATCAAGAAAACTTTGTCGGCATTTTGTTAAAGATAACTTCTATTCATAGGGGCGTCGCGGTTCAGTGACTCATGTGGATAGGTTTGCAAAGCTATTCATAGATGACGTCGCAGATCAGTGACTCACGTGGTTAGGTTTTCAAAGGTGTTGTCGTTTCAAACTATTCAGTTTGTTTATAAGTTTAATTATTTGTATTATAATGGCCGATTTAAATAAAGCTGGGCCTTCAGGCGTAAAAAGACGTAAGACTGTGCAATTGAAAAATGAAAAAATCTGAGTGTTGAGAAATTAATACAGTTTTTCTATAATTCAGACTCAGATGATGATTATGAAGACTATGATGTAGATGACAGTAAGCAAATAAATGTAATAATAAACTTTTAGTCTGAAATTAATATTTTTAGTTGAAATTGAAAATATTTAGGAAGACTCTTCTGGAAGTGATACTGAGGATAATGTACAGAACGAGTTAAATAATACCATTGCAGATAATCCTGACGTACGGACTGCAGAAAATGAATGGACCGAAACAACTAGTGGTATGAAACAAATTCCGTTTACAAAAAGAAGTGGATTGTTAGTCGATAATCCTGGTGATAGTGCGTACGATTGGTTTAGGCTTTTGTTTGACGATGAACTTTTAAATATGATTGTCTTACGAGGATGTGACCGTTCAAGGATTTCTCTATGGAAGGAATTGACAATATCGGAATTGCTAATATTTATTGGATTAATCTAATAAAACTACTGGAAGAAAAATAGGTTATTTTCGACTTAATTTTCTTCATACCTGAGTAGAGACCGCTATTTGCTTATAATGCGATGCCTTCATTTTGCCGAAAGGGCAAAAGAAACTGAACCAGTTCCAGTAGATTGACTATATAAGAGAAGAGCCTTGCTAGATCATTTTAATAACAAAATAAAGACGATATGCTATCCAGGAAAATATTTATCTTTGGACGAGTTTATGATCTTGTGGAAAGGAAAACTGGTATTCAAGCAATATCTCCCTAAGAAACGACATAAGTATGGAGTAAATTTATATGCTGACAGAAGCCGATTCAACAATTTTAGATATCCATATATATGCTGGTGCAGGTGATGCAACTTGTGGCAAGTCTGATACAGAAAGAGTGCTGCTACACCTAATGCGTAATTTATTCGACCATGGACATTCGCTCCATATGGATAACTATTACAATAGTTATATAACGTGACCAAATTACTTCTTCTTCTTCATGTGCCTTGTCCCTTCCGAACGTTGGCAATCAACATGGCTATTCTGACTTTGTTTACGGCAGATCTGAATAGTTCAGCAGATGACAATCCGAACCATTGCCGCAAGTTTTGGAGCCACGAGTGTCTTCTCCTCCCTGGACCCCTTCTGCTGTCTATTTTCCCTTGAACAATCAGCTGTAGTACTCTATATTTATTATGTCTCATAACGTGGCCCAAGTATTCCAACTTTCTTTTCTTTATACTTATTCCTACCTCTCTCTCTTTACCTATCCGGCGTAGTACCTCTTCGTTGGTCACGTGCTCAGTCCAGGATATACGTAATATACGTCGGTAAGCCCACATTTCGAAGGCCTCTACTTTTTTCATCAATGTTGCGGTCATTGTCCACGCCTCCATTCCATGTAACAAAACCGGGAATGCATAACATTTCAGAAGACGAATTTTGACAGGTAGGGTGAGGCTTTTAGAGGTGAAAATTTGCTTCATGCTAGTGAACGATGCTCTTGCCTTTTCTACTCTTATACGTATTTCCTTCGCTTGATCCCAATTTGAGTTAACTGTTGTTCCCAAGTAGATGTACGAATCCACGTGTTCAATTCTTTCATTGTCTAATATCAGTTGCTGTGGTGGTTGTTGGGTTTGGCTTACTAACATCCATTTGGTTTTTGTGATATTTAGTCTGAGTCCGTATTGTGCACTTGTTTTTTGTATCTTACTCATTAGGCAACTCAGTTCCTCCATGCTACTTGCTAGAATCACAGTGTCATCAGCATACCTTATGTTATTAATTATTTCTCCATTTATCTTTATGCCTTCTGTGCTTTCCTCCAGCGCTGTCTTAAACACTTCTTCTGAGTATATATTAAAGAGAATAGGAGACAAGATACAGCCCTGTCGTACCCCTTTCTTGATCTTAATTTTATTGGTCAATGTAGATCCTACTTTCACTTTAGCTGTTTGACCCCAATAGAGACTCGCTATTGTTCGAATGTTTCTGTAGTCGACTCCGATCTTATGGAGAACTTCAATTATCTTTTCGTGCTTTACGTTATCGAATGCTTTTGCGTAGTCTATAAAGCATATGTACACGTCTTTGTTCATATCTCTGCAGCGCTGGATGAGTACCTGTAGACTAAAAAGTGCTTCTCTTGTCCCAAGAGAATTCCGAAACCCAAACTGCGAATCTCCAATGTTATCCTCGCATTTTTTGCTTATTCTGTTGTAAATAACCTTGGTGTATGCCTTCGAAATGTGGTTAATTAGACTTATCATCCGATGTTGATCACAAGACTTTGCTTTTGGTTTTTTCGGTATGGCAACAAAAGTTGACTCTAGCCAGTCTTCAGGAAACTCCCCGCTGTTATAAATATTGTTAAAGAGTCTGACGAGTGAGTCTAGAAATTGACTGTTTGTTTCGCACAGCATTTTCAATACTTCCCCGTATACGTTATCGTTGCCTGGTCTTTTGTTATTTTTAAGACCCTTTATAGCATTCTCCACTTCTGATTTTAGAATAGAAGGGCCAGTATCATCATTGCTCAGTGTATACCCACTAGGACGGTCATCATTAAACAGTTGTTCCACATAAGTTTCCCAGATTCTAACTATTTTGTCGGGGTCTAGTTGTAGATTTCCATTATCATCGCATAGCCCTTTCGATAAAATATTGTAGCTTTTCTTTGTTGTGAGTTCCTTTATCTTCTTATGCATATTGTGATAGTCGTATACCTTTTTGCACTGTTCGATTTCTTCGCATCTCTCTGAGAACCATTTCTCTTTAGTTTTTCTTATCTCAGCTCTTATTCGTCTATGGGTTTCACGGTATTTGGCAGTATCTTTAGTTTTATATAAATTACTATTAAATTACTGTTAGATAAAAATAATTTTTGTACAGGCACTCTGAGAAAAGATAGGAAAGAGTGTCCAAAAAACGTCGTAGACGCAAAATTAAAAATAGACCAGACCACAAGTATTTACCTCAACAACGTAATGATTGGAAAATTGCGAGACAAGAGAGATATCATTTACATATCAACCTAATATAAAAATGAGATGGTAACTTTAAGATATAGACGAGGGGATTATCCGCCTACACGCAAAACTTTACGTTGGTACAAAAAAATTGGCATACATCTGTTTCAGCTATATTTACAAAATGCTCATAGATTGTATAATAAGCACCACGGAAATAACAAAATGTCATTTTATAAGTTTTTATTGTCAATACTTGAAATGTTGTTACCAGAAAATTGTCAAGAAACAGCAATAAAATACGTAAGGATACTATTTATCATTGTCAAGAATGTCCCGATAAACCTGGCCTCTGCTTAGGCGAATGTTTCAGAGAATATCATGTATCAATATAGAAAGACATTACCAAAAAATTAATGTTTTGTATACTTTTATTTTACATTAAAATTACAATAAAATTATAGTTTGTTAACTACTGCCGCACTGTTCAGCGGTATGTATTTATTTTACGCAGCGAAACAAAGGTAAAAATAACAGTGTTATGTATTTAGATGTGATAAAAATAAATGTTTAATATACAATAATTTTTATATAATTTATTTTCATCAGAAGAACTATCATTTTCGAGTTCCTCTTCCTTGATCTGATATTTATGACAAATATGGTCCCCAATAACCATTTAACTATTCAAAACAAAGTGGTAGAACCGGTGGAGAAATATACATATTTGGGTCGCGAAATACGAATCAGCAGGAATAACCAAACATGCGAAATCCAAAGACGAATTACTTTAGCATGGGCAGCCTTTGGAAAACTGCGAGACACACTTAGGGCCAACATACCAATTAGCCTCAAAAGAATTTGACCAATGCGTATTACCGCTCACGACCTATGGGGTGGAAACTATGACTCTAACCAAGACTACGGCTTCGAAATTGAGAGTGGCACAGAGACTAATGGAACGGTCTATGCTGGGAGACACCTTGCGGGACCGAATAAGAAACGAAGATCTGCGAAGAAGGAAGTAGAGGTAGTAGAGGAAGACCACCTACACGTTGGGCTGACGACATCAAGCGTATCACGAAAAATTGGCAACAAAGAGCACAAACTCGCAAAGAATGGAGGAGTTTAAAGGAGGCCTATGTCCAGCAGTGGACGTGATAAATAAAGGCTGGATGATGTTCCTTGATCCATAATTGGAGGACATTTTTGAGAAATATCACCAGAGCAAGTTCCACAGGTTGTATTACAGAAAAGTTCAACTTTTCGACAGCTGCACGTTGCACCACAGCCATTTGTAGCAATTTATCCATCTCCAATCAGTAGGGCAAATATTTTTGTTCCCAAGCCAACTTTGAGCTTATACATAAACTCTTAAAATGTTCCTTGAGAGTAGTAGCTTTTTTGTAGAGTTTTAGTAGTAGCTTTAATAAAACACTCGTAGCACATCTGCTCAAGAAAAGCTGATAATTCTTGCACACTGCTCAATTTTTTTGACTGTATATATTTTGCAAGACCAAACAATTATATTTTATAGTATCTTCCAGCTTCTAAAATTTGTTTCGCACCTCGTAGAATGTGAGAAAATGAGGAATTCTGCACTGTCTGGATGATCAATTTCAAAAGTTTTTGAAGAATACACTGCCGAGGGAACATTTTTTCCCTAATTTCAAAAAATCAATTTCATCGTCTTTGGCTCTGGCTGTCAAAATGACTAAAACATCAACATCCTCTGCTACTATAACTTTTTGCAATATTGAGTCATTATTTATTGCTATTTCAACGATAATATGATTAATCAACATTGACGAACACTCATGAATACTCCAAACTTCTTTAGCTAGAAGTTTTGAACTCCGTCTGGGCCAGGAAATTTCCAGTTATGAAGCTGTTTGATAGTATTTGAGACTTTTTGAGTGGTGAAGGATTCGTAAGGAATATTATCGTAATGTTGACAGTTGTTCGTTGTGTCTAGCATCCATCCAGCATTGGTGTTATGGGCAGCTGACGTTAAAAGTTGATTTCCTCAAAATTCATTAATTTTTCCTAGGCTTGTTTATGATTTATTTTAATTTTCCACAGTGGAATTAAGTTTCCTATAAAACGCGTTTTCTGCATCCTCAAAAAGTATATTGTCGCATTTCCGGTTGTTGCTAACTTTGGCCTCCCCTTAGATGGCCTAGAGTTTTTGTTTTAACGTGTCCATGTATTGTTGAGGTGTGTTGTTTTCTGGATCGTGTTGTGAGTGTCTTAGAGTGTTCAACAATATTTCTTCAGCTCTCTTGAAGATTTTTCTACTTCTTACTCCTCGGATGTATTCCGTTATTTATTCAATGTTCGTACGCAATAATGCAATCTTCCTCAGCAGTCGTTTCTCCCAGGGTGCAATTGTGTTATCAGTCCTTCTGATATTAGTACACCGTCGTGTTCTTAACGCCCATAACATTAGCAACTGCTGTTGCTGCACATTAAATCAGCATATGCAAATATTCCAGTTTCTTAAAAGAGTTTATTTTTGGTAGCGGTGGTCTGCTAAGTGGGTTTGTTCCACTAAACTCTTGTACGGGACGTGCCATCTCATTTACCAGACTATGGTGCAACTTGTTATTGTCCTGCTGTGTATTATCAGGTTGAGTTTTTTGTATCAGGAATCTTATCAGTGGGTATTTTATTAGAGATTTGGTCTACAACTAACTCTTGGTTATGAATCTCTCTCGACTTCGCTTCTGATCATATCGCGTCTAGTCTCTGGGATAAGATTTGTCTTATAATTGCCCAGTATTGGTCTGCTACTAGTTGTTCAGATACTTGGGTCTCTAGGTAGTCCCTGCAAAATTCGGCATACAACTGTTGTCGATAGCCGATCGTTTCTTGACGTAAGTTTGTCACCTTATAATAAAAGCGCAAAATATTTTCATTCATGGACATGCGCCGACTGATGTTCCAGCGCAGCACATTCAGCGAGTTGATCTCTTGTTGTTGTTTGGCTTGCTTGTATGTGATTGTTGTTATTGGGCTTGAGCTGATTGTATGATAGGGGCGCGCCTACTCAACACCCTTCCAACCGACGTCCCGCATGTTGTTACGTCCAGCGCCGCCTCCTGTGGTGCCTTGGCGATCCCCAGACAGCTACCCTAACCATAATAAACGATTACACTCCATTCTCATGGCTGTGCATTTTTTACCTACTACCAAGTGTTAGTTTTTGTTCCACAGCACGTATCCCTGCTACTCTCTGTGCATTCTCGTTACAAATATCCAGAGAGCATCCCCCATTCGCAGGAGGCCGCGCCTGATAAAAGAACTTACGAAAAAACTCCCACAGGAAGAAAGGTTAGATAACTGTATTAAAAATTTAATCTATTTAAAAATTTAAACCCATTTTAAACCTAATTTAAAAAATTCTCTACCTGATCCCGATTTCAAATTTTCAAAATGCGTTTGAAAGCTTGGGCCTTTTTTTATATGAAAAAATTTTTATATAAAAGTATTTAAAGTGCTTATTTTGGGCCCAGCATAATTTGGCAAATTTGAAATATTTTAACATTTAATTTTAATATATTTTATATTATAAAAACTATTAAACTGATCCTAACAACATTTAGCTCACGTTTCAAATGTATTATAAAGTTTTTTTAGGCAGAATATGAAGGCTGTACTTAATGTTTCGAGATCGAAAACATTTAAAGGAAAATCTCCATTTTTTGAACTTTTTTTTCCAATTATTTGCTATTTTTTAAACAACAAGCCTTAAATTTTCAATTTCTAGCTAGTCACATGTTACGTAAAATTGAAAAACGAAACTTTTACCTTCTATAATTTTTTTGTAAGGCAATATCTCTCGAGTTATACGCAAAAATATGGGCACAAAAGACAAAGATTTTCGAGTTTTTTTCAGATTTTGTTAAATAAAAAATTAAGCACAATTAAGGTTTGCGACGAGCGAATATCGTGATTATTGAAAAGTACATGCTGAAGTTATTCAAGAATAAAAGAGACTCATATGGAAAATGTCTATTATGGTCTGCTTTTCGACAGATTTTGCCTGGACTATAAAATTCTGAGCAAAAACCGTAAAAGAATGGACTATTTTAAAGTAAAATTGAGGCGTATTCTCAGTAAAAATAATAAATTGTAATAAATTACTAATTAGTTTTCAAAAATAATTTACTCGAAGACCTAAAGTTCATGCAATGTATCCATTACATATTTATACGAACAATCAATATTTGGGGGCGCGTCAAATTGGAAAAGTACTCAAATTTCGATGCTCTTGACGGATTTGAGAGGCTAGAACCAGCTACTGTGCTACTGCAGATTTTCGATAGGTACCCTAACACGTGCACAAGACAGGAAATGGCATAATAGTGCTCGTTCCTTCCGGTATATTATCGAACAAACAATTTTACTTCTCTTTTAAAATACGATGCTACCGGCCCGGGGTTCTCTCATGTCACATGATACATCTCTTCCGAGATGCTCGAGTTCTATCCTATACATTGAATTAAATGCTCAAAATAAATTTTAAAACCTCACGAAAAATTGTAATATTTATTTTAATAAAATTGGACAGAACAAAAATGTAATATACATTTTACTAGAGGTCGGATTTATAAACATAAAGAAGCGCATAAAAGTGCCGATTTTATGAAAAAAAAAAAAGAAATTATAATACAAAGAAAGCATGAAAATAAACGTAAACAATAAACAAAACAAGGCGGAGTTGCAATTTATGTAAAAGAAAATCTTATGTATTCTTCTCTTAATCCAAATGAGGGTAAGGGTGACTTTGACTTATTTTTGGTGAATTTTGAAAATGTCATAACGTCCTTGCTTACTAAAGCAGACAAACTGATCATACTTGGTGATTTTAATATAAATTTTAAAATTGAATCTGAGCCTTTTTTTGATATTAAAAATCTATTAACACCTTTTGGTCTAAAAGTAACTATAAACGATTATACTGGAATCACACCCCAGTCCAGTAGTTGCATCGACAATATTATGACAAATTTTTCTGAAAATATCTACAGAGTGGGCGTATTTCAACCTTGTTTTTCTGACTATCGAGCTCAATTTTTATTTATTGACCCTGAGCATAAAGTTGTTGACACTAATCAAACATTTCAACGGTTTATTACTTCTTCTAGTTTACAGAAGCTTATACGTGCGCTATCTAGTATAAATATGGGCTTTTTCTATGATATTAATATTGATCCTCATTTTTTAACAGTCTTTCTTACCGAAACTTATAATAATTTAATATTAAAGCATTTTCCACTAAAAAAAGTACGACAAACTGCTAAAAAAACACCCGTACAATGGTTTAACAATGAATTAAGGTCTTACAGATCTAATCTTTCTCTTATTAAACACATTGCAGATGCCACTAAGGATCCCGATTTGTTCAAAGTATATAAACAACAAAAATTTGAATATAATCGGCAATTACAAATTGCTAAAAAGTCAACTTACTGTAATTTTATTACTAATTCCAATAATAAACCTAGAGACTCCTGGAAAATAGTAAATTTCGAAAGAAACAACACAATATCAAGTTCGGTACAACCTGATCTACCTCCAGACGAAATAAATCAATTGTTTACTACAATTGCAGAGAATATAATTACATATCTTCCCACTATTAATGTCGATTTCCTCTTCAATTATAGAAATTATCCTTCTCCGAGCAAGTCCATTTTTTTCGTCTCGTTGTGGAAGAAGAGGTCCCAAAATAATAAAGTCTTTTAGTAATTCTAATTGTAGGGACGTTCACCAAATTAATAGGTAAACATCATTTATCCAACATATTGCAATTATGCTAGTCAAAAAACACGAGTGAACAATAATACTCTCGGATATTATGAAAAATTTTATTGATCACACAACTCTAAATAAACTTATAGCCTAAGATTCTACAAACTATAGAAAAAAATGTTCATCAAATAGAGCAGGCCTATAACAGCTTTGATTTCTATTTTGTCAGTGTCTTTGACTAAATACTGATGTCGTGCATCGTACCGTGGGGCTTTCGTAGCTAATTTTACATTTTTATAGTCAACAATGTCTTCTAACCTTTCTTCTGTAAAGAATAACAACCTACAATCAAGAACCATTTGCTTTTCTCGTGCTATTCCTTTTACACCAGGTAAATATGTAATTAGATTGTCCGACCTTGTTCTCACTTGTTTGTTTTTCGAAAGCTTGAACCACTTTGATTTGTCTTTATCTAAAAAGTGTCTCTTACCATTATTCTCACTACCACTTTCTGAACCACTTGAAAATTCACTTTCTTCTTCAGCCTCCACTTCTTCAGAATCCTCCCTTTTGTGTACCGTCTCTCCTTGAGCCCCTTCTTCCAATATGATTGTCTCTTGACTTTCTAATGCGGTCTGTTCTTTCTCAGATTCACTATCAATGAACGATTTATCATCGTCAGAAATACTGCCAAACTCCGCCTATAAACGTTTTAACCTTTTCTGCTCTTGTTCGTAAGACATAATTATTCTATAATTCAGTATCGCTGAAAGAAAAATAAAAATCATAGTACATCTCAAAAAAATATCATATAAATTTACCTCTAGAATGCAAAACAACTAAAAGTTACAACAGTAGTGTACCAGGGTATCAACCTTCCAAGGTATACCCAACCGTCTTTGACCAACTCATAATTCAAACTGAAATTGTATGTACATCTGGTAACAAGGTCATCGTGAGAAAACTACAACTACTATTATAGGCGCTAGAAGGCGCTATTTCATCTACTTTCGATTTTATAGAAATAAAAGGAGTACCTGGGGTATGGTATACCCCAGAACACTAACCGAGGGTTAATTATAACTATTACAATATTTTACCAAAAAGTATTAAACAGCTAAGCTGTAATAGTTTCAATAAAGTTATAAAAAAAATATCTTCTAAAACATTTTTTTTACTGCTCAGAAGAATATATGACTTATTACAGAACATCCACTGAACTGCTTACCGTAACTTTGCCAATTTGCTATAAATGTTTTTCTGTTTAATATGTGTTCTTATTTGCATATATTTAAGTTACGTTTTATATTCCTTTTTTAATACTATATAATTTTTTTTTGACTTGCTACAAATAATATTTGTATCTGTTATGTAGTTAAATAAATACTCTACTGTAAGATATAATTTTGACAAACCATTTTTTATGAAAATTAGCATAAAACATTATATAATAATTTCAAAGCTTAGCTTAAGAACTAGTAAGTACCTATTATAAATTTAAAAATAAAATAGAATAAACAAAAAAGGATCGATAACTGAAATAAAAATGCTTTAACCTAATTTTCATAGACACACCTTAGATAAAGGAGAATATATCGTTTTTGTTTAAAGCACTAAAAAAACTAAATAATACTTAGCCACTACTTCTTCTTCTTCTGCTAGTGCCTATCATCGATGGATGTTGGCTACCACAATGGCCCATCGTATTTTATTAGCAGCTGTTCGAAATAGGCCTGTGGTGGTCATACCTGTCCACTGTCTCAAATTCTCAAGCCAGGATATTCGGCGGCGTCCTGGTCCTCCATTTCCTTCCATTTTCCCTTCTAATATCAATAGTAGGATTCTGTATTTATTTTCATTTCTCACTATATGTCCGAAGTATGCTAACTTTCTTTCTTTAATGGATTTCAAGACTTCAGGTTCTTTTTGTAAACGTTGCATTACTGCGTCGTTAGTTATAGCCACTACTGCCAGATCCATATTTATATCTTTAATGTGTTTTCCATTTAAAATTGAAAATATTTAATTCATCTTTTGAAATCCTTCGTATTTTGTTAATACATCTTTGAGTTTTGTACTATTTGACCAATTTTTTGAGGGATACCTTCCATTTTTTTTTTTTAAAAACTGTTGATTTTTTGGATCGGCTTAACTAATGTCATTTGCTGTTCCTCCAAATATTTTATTGCTTCACTTACAAAACAAAAGTTACTTTTAATAAAGGCAAGTTTGTTTTGTAATTCTGTTTCACCTAAAACATCCTGTCCTTTCGAAACAAACCCTTTCGATATATTCGGCATAGTACAAATCTGCATCTATGTACCCCACTGAGTTAACACTTGTTCAAGTGATAATAAAGTGTTAGGCAAGCGAAAAATTGAAAAATAAAAAATGAAGATATTGAGCAAGTGGACAAAATGAAATACTTAGGAGTCTGGATTACGGAAGCTCTGAATCTGAAATCATAAATTCGCTCAAGAATAGAGCAATCAAGAGCAGCCTTTTTGAAGATGAGGAAATTTCTGAGTAACCAAAGACTTAATCTGCAAATCCAATATCAGATGGTAAAATGTTATATCCACTCTATTCTTCTTTATGGTGTCGAAGCCTGGACTGTTAATGTTGACTTAATGAGAAAACTGGAAGCTTTTGAGATGTGGCTTTTTAGGAGAATTTTGAAGATACCATGGACCGATCATATTACGAACGAAATGGTGTTGCACAGAATGGGAAGAGACAGAGAACTTTTGACCACCATTAAAAGGCGAAAGACAGCATATTTGGGGCACATACTTAGAAATGATAAGTACGAGTTGTTGCAGCTGATTATGAAGGGTAAAATCGAAGGAAAAAGGGGTCCTGGTAGACGACAAATATCCTGGCTGAAAAACATTCGCGACTGGACCGGGTTAAACACGCAGACGCTCTTAAGAAAAGCAGAAGATAGAGACGCATTTTCAATGGTTATATCCAACCTTCATTAGTGGAGACGGCACTAGAAGAAGAAAAAGAACGCTTTAATATTTGATGCTGTTTTGATCATATATGGTGCACCGTCGGAAAGCATTAATACTTATTTTATTGGTGGGCACAGCATCGGGAAGATAAAAATGTGTTAAAGCTTCATTCACAAATCTTGAAGCTGTCAGTTCTTTTGAGCACACTAAATAAACCTTCGTCAAGATTTCTTCGTGAAGTACGCCTATGATTAAATTAGCGACGTACCGTCCACATATATCTGTAGTCTCGTCCACAGCAAACCAGATGTAATTGTTCCCCACTAATGTTTTTACTTTTTTATGGTTTCCTTGTAAGCGCAATTAACATTTTTTCGCACAGTACTTTCATCCGTCACATGTCTTTGACAGTACCTTTCCAAAAATGATTTAAAACTTTCATTTTGCAATTTATTTAGTGGGATATCAGAGTCTAACATGGCACTGCATAGATGAAAATTAAATTTCTGCTGTTCGCTTTATCTCGACGTTGATAGTAATGATTCTGCAATTGTTTGTTGCTTACATTTATTTGTAAACCTTTTTAGGGATTCTTGATGTAAAGATGTTTTTACATGTTGTATTCTATTGTATTTTTTGTCAGATTGTATCTGTAATCAGTAATACCATCGATGTAATACGCTCCTTCAAAGTACCTGACAGAATCAATACAGAGTGTTTCGTTGCTTAAAAAATTCAATAAATATGTATGCGAAAATGCTTCATTACAGACATCTTCTTCTTCTTCTCGTGCCACTCCTAGCGGAGATTGGAAATCATCATGGCCACTGCGACTTTGTTAGCAGCGCGCCTAAAAAGTTCAATCGAACTACACCCGAACCATTCACGTAGATTACGAAGCCACGATATTTTTCTTCTTCCCACACTTCTTTTGCCCTTAATTTTGCCCTGCATGATATTTCTTAAAAGTTCGTACTTTTCACCTCTCACAATGTGCCCCAAGTATTCCATCTTTCTAGTTTTTATCTCATTTAGAATTTCGCATCTTTTGTCTAAAGTTTGGAGTACTTGCGTGTTAGTGACGCGGTTCATCTATGATATTCTGAGAATGCGCCTAGAGCACCACATCTCGAAAGCTTCGATGTTTTTTGTGGTCAACTGTTTTAGTGTCCAAGCCTCTACTCCATACAACAGGGTAGAAAAGACATAACACCGCAGCATTCGTATTCGTAACTTTATATTGATATCACGATTGCAAAAGAGTTTGCGCATTCTATTAAAGACTGATCTAGCGATTTCTATTCTACATCTAATCTCTTTTGTTTGATCAGTATCGTCTGTGATCCAAGCACCTAGATATTTATAACAGGACACACGCTCAATCGTTGTATTGTCTATTACAAGATTAGCTCTGATGTTCTTTGATTTCGTGATTACCATAAATTTAGTTTTTTCAAATTAATTTTCAAGCCGTAACTGTTACAGTATATATTGAGACTTTGAACGAGATGTTGTAGTTCTACTAGCGTTCCCGTTAGGAGAACCGTATCGTCAGCATACCTTATATTGTTGATCGTCTCACCATTTATTATCAGACCAAGATTTTCTTCCTCGAGTGCTTGTTCACAAATAGCTTCACTATACAGATTAAATAAAAGTGGCGACAATATTCATCCCTGCCGGACTCCTCGACGGATTTGAATTTCTTCTGTTAGCCTACCCTCAACCTTCACATTTGCTGTTTGATTCCAATATAGGTTGCATATAATTCGAATATCTCGGCTGTCTATATTTTTCTTTATTAGAATTTGTCTTAGTGGTTCATGTTGTACTTTGTCAAAGGCCTTTTCGAAATCAATAAAGCAGGTGTAAATTTCTTGGTTCATGTCTAAGCAGCTCTGTGAGAGAACGTTCATTGCAAACAGAGCCTCCCTTGTACCCAGCCCTTTTCTGAATCCCATCTGAGTGTTACTGATGTCTACGTCTAATTTCCTATAGATCCTATTATGGATTATTTTCAGGAACAGTTTTAGAGCATGACTCATCAAAGCTATCGTACGATATTCGCTGCATTCCCTTGTATTTGCCTTTTTTGGCAGTAGTATAAAGGTCGAACGGAGCCATTCCCTAGGTATTATTCCAGTTCTATATATTGTGTTAAATAGATCTAGGAGTATTTTAATAGATTCATCGTCCATAAGTTTGAGCAGTTCTACGGGAATTTCATCAGGACCGGGGGCCTTACCACTTTTCGCTTGTTTGATTGCATAATCTATTTCTTCTCTGATTATATCAGGCCCTGTATCATCTGTATATTCGTTTGAGATTTCTTGTCTATCTTTGTCATCAAAAAGTTGTGATATGTATTCTGTCCATCGATTCATTTTTTGTTGTAAATCTGTTATGAGTAAACCATCTGTATCTTTGATCTGTCCTGTCTGTGTTGTTCTTCTCCTTCCTGTCATTTCTTTAATCTTTTTGTGTACATTAAAAAAGTCATATTTTTGCTCCAGTTGTTCCAAGTCCTGGCATTGCTCACTTAGCCATCTTTCTCTAGCTTCTCTTATTTTCTTTTTTATCAGTTTATCTGTTTCTTTGTATCTTATCGGATTATTTGTTTTGTGTACCCTTCTTTCACACATCAACTGTAGTATTTCCTCATTCATCCATTCTTTATGTTTCCTTTCTTTCGGTGTTAAATTTTCTCTCCCTGCCAGCATTACGGCATGTTTAATATTCTCCCATTTTTGGTCTATGTTATCAGTATTTCTATTCAGTTTCTCTATATTTTGTAAATTTTCTTTGATGTTCACTATTGTTTTCTCTTTTATATGTTGTTCACTCAGTCTTCTCACGTCAATTTGTTTCTGTATGTGTTTTTGAATGATCTTTAGTTTTATTCTTAATGTGACTACTACAGGATTGTGATCCGAGCCTATATCTGCTCCTGGGTAGGTTTTAGCTGAGAGTATAGAGTTGCGGAATCTTTGTCTAACAAGGACAAAGTCAATTTGATTTCTGACTACTCTACCTTTGGTGTCACTCGGAGATTTCCATGTGTACAGTCGTCTGTTAGGTAACTTGAAAAGAGTGTTAGCAACTACTAACTCCTCCGCTTGACAAAATTGTACCATACGGTCTCCTCGTTCGTTTCGTTCTCCTAATCCATAGTCACCCACGTAACCGTCCACACATCCATGTCCAATTTTGGCATTAAAATGGCCCATTACTACTGTAGTGTGATGTTTCTTCATTGATTTTAGAATTTGTTCCAGATCGTAGTAGAAACTTTCAATTTCATCATCATATTTATCAGCCGTAGGAGCATATACTTGTATAATATTTATAATTTGTTTATTTGACTGAAGTTGTAGTGCCATTATTCTATCAGAGAAGGGAGTAAAGCTTGTTACACAGTTACTGATTTTCTTTGATACCAAGACAGCGACACCGTAACGATGAGTTACAGACATACAGGATATTAAAGTACATGTTTATTTTAGTTTTGCTCCAAATAATAGTTTAGATAATTTAGTTGAGTATTATTACTTTTACTCGAAGACGAAGCAAGATAGGATAAAAGTTGTGACTTCTATCAAATACATATTATCCGTACAATTTTGAAAATATTCCCTAATTTAAAATAAAGTGTATAGATTAGTTTAAATCGAAATATCTGGAGAACGGTTGTTCATAGAGAATTCTATCACATATACTTTTTCTACAATAAAATGATGGAGAAATATATTTTCTGTTTTAAAAATGAAATTTATACGTATAAATTTATGGTTCTACAAAAAGTAAAAAAGAGATGTAGGTGGTGCCCTATACAACCAACAAATTACTGAGGACATATTCAAATTTTGCATGTCAAAATACACAACCACCAATTTTCATCCAAATATCGACATTATTTCGAATATTACTTGCAAAAAACAAAAATAAACATAAAACTTTAACACCCTACATTTCTGTAGAAACACGAACACATTTATAGCATTTTTTAAGCAGGAAACTCAATTAAATTTTTTCGCATTATTAAGGAAGCACCCTATGGATATGAATAATTTGTAAAAAAAAAAATTTAACGTCTTTACACATGCTCTACAAAATAATTTACCATGTTCGAATGTTAACTTTTTCATATTCCTTTATCCATTCAGTTACGGTTGGATTTGGCTTTGGCATTTTAATTTAATTCACAAATATACAACACAAACACCGCTACAATGCGTATATGAAAAGCAACATCTAAACATATACAGTTTCAACGGGGTTTTACCTACAGACGAAACGACGCGAAGGGTCGTTGGAGTAAAAGGTATATTGTTATTGTGTCAACCATTTAATTATTTCATTCTTCAAACAATTGGAATTAGGCGCTGGATTTATCTGTATATTGTGATAACTAGCATTATCACAAACTATTACTGAATTGGGTGGTATGTTGGGTATTAACTTCTCTCTTAGCCATTTCTCGTAATTTACCGAATTAATTTCGGAATGATAATCTGCAGATGTGGCCCCTGCTTTGAATATCAACAAACTATTTTAAATAAAACCCATTTCTTTTCCAGCGTGAACTATTATAAGCCTTTGGCTTTTAGAAATAACAACATAAACCTTTTGTGAAATCGTCTGTCTAATTTTTCTGTCATCTGTTGTTTTTCTAAAACTATCCGAATTTTGTATGTAGTTTACTCCTGACATCTGGGATTTTTACAGAACTGAATGTGTGAGATCGGTAAAGACACTACTATTCTATGCGAACAATATAAAAAGTCAAATTTGCAAAAAATGGACATGTGTTGTTTCTCGCGCTTCAATTGCTGACCACTAAGATTGAAAACCACCCTCGAAATTTGTAATCAGCAGCCAAAAATACATTAAAAAAACTTAAGTGGACCCATCAGAATTGAAAAGGTTACGGTGACCTAGTTGGTCCCTACACTATGTGAGATTTTATTATCATTGTACAAGTTAAAGACGATCTTCAAGACATTTAAGTCATTATTACGAAGAAAGTTATTATTTTTTAATAACTTTTGTAGCGATTTATTAAAGGTGGCAGTTTATTTAACAAAAAAGCTGATAATTTGCATATTTCGGCTGAGACGAGTTTCACACATGCCGGGGTATGAATGAATGTAAAGACTTCGTCGTGTAGAAAACAAATAAATGTAAATTAAAAAAGCGGTCAGTAAGACAATGGCTCATTTTTCGAACAATCTTAGGAATGTGCCTTGGATTGTAGCAGAAACCAAAATGTTGCTCGCCGTATTCAAATATCTCACACTATCCTCGATATATTTAAAGCGGTGGGTCACAATAAGGAATGTAATACCGCAACAAAAATGTAAATTCGCAATACAGGGGCTGAGTAGGGTGTTTGGTAGAAATATTTTTAAATAAACAATCAATGGATCTCTTAGCGATTGTGAAGTGAAGTAAGTTCAAATAGTGTGTTGTATGTCACTTCAGTTATTAAAAGTACAGTACATGGCTGGGCATAAGTACCGCTAACTAATTACACCCAAAATTCGTACCCTTTATTGCATAATATTGCATAATATAACTGTATTGAAACATTGCCGTGTTAAGGTAGATAATGGAGTTTAAAAGTAAACTATATAAAAATATTTTAAACGCTCAAACATGGTGGAAGAAAAAACTTCAGGGTAACTCGAAAATTCCTGTTAATAAGTTGGTATAAAGCCATGAATGAACTTAACATTTCCCATAAATTAATAAGACTTGTAAAAACAACTATCGGCAAAGTGATCTGCAGAATGTAAATACAAGGCGAACTATAACATTGCTGCGAAAAATAAGAAAAATTAAAAAAAAAGGAAAAATAGAAAAAAAAATTAAAATTAAACTGACTTAAACAAAGCAATAATGCCAAATATTTAACAGAAACAAATATAGTCTTCTATTATTTTGCGCTAGAAATATCGCTATATAGTTCATCCATTTGCCCTTACTTATAAATTGGCAGAATAATGTTATTTTTCCAGTTGTTTGGTATTTTATTTTGCTCAATGCTTCATTACATATGATCCATAACCAGTCTATGGCTTTCTTTCCCATCCGTTTCATCATTTCTGGTTCTATTCCATCTTTCTCTCCAGCTTTCCCGTTTTTAATACATGTTGCTGTGATGACTTCATTTTTTTTTTTCTATTCTCCATGCCCTGTTCATTTCTTCCCTAGAGCTTAACATACTCTGCCTCATTCTGTGGACTCTTAACCCCTTTATGATTACATTAAAAAAATCTTATTCTCGCCACTAAATACATCTACAAACTACTATCACGTAAACGATAACCGTTCTGGATATATTTTATGTTAGATCTTTAAACCTTCCTTAAAAAGTATTTTTGTATCAGATTATTTGGTCAAATCGACCAATTCGGTCCTGATTAACCAAATCTTTGATGTTTCCGAAATTGTTGAACTTGGACAATTATTTTTAGGTTATACTATATCAAAGATACTTCTATTGATATTAAAATGCCTTAAACATAATAAATGATTCTGAGTGTCTTTTAAATTAAACTCTGAACAATATTTACTAAAAACAAAAAGAATCCGGCAATGTTTTTGATGATACCACGATTGAATTATTTTATTAAAATACAACAGCAACTTTCTAAATTTCAAGCAATTGCAGATTCGGTCACATCATAAATAGTCCGGCCAAATTAGACATTTATTAAGCTTTATTTGTGAAGAGCCTCGATGTTGGACTCCGGAAAATCTACATTATAGTGTATTTTTATGTATGAGAGAGTAATAAAACAATAAATTATGTATGCAAATCCCTAAACTGTTGATACGGGTGACTCAATGAAAAACAGATATTTGTCAACAAGTTTACAGAAGTATATAGGAAAACAATTTTAAATTGAGTATGACCACCAGGTATAAAGGTTGGAGCAGAATAGAATACAATAGATGTGAGGGTTACTAATCCCTAAATAAGGTTGCCAGTGTCGGAGTGATGGAGGTTAACAGGTACTAATGAATTTGCAAGAAATGTAAGATGTTTATTTTATTGGTTATATATAATTGGTTATATATAACCAATAAAAGTTTAATAAGTACCTACCTATTTGCAAAATAAAGTTTAATTCTTTAGATAAAATAAAACGTTTTATTTTATCTGAAATGAGTGCATTCCACGAAGTAAGGGTTTCAACAATCAAACATTTAATTCTTTAATTCCAGGAATCTACGACAGTAATTGACTAGATAATTACCTTCTAAACTTATTCCACAGAAAATGTGATAGTGGGTTTTTCCATTTTGTATATAGGAAGGTCCAAGTGGCGTATTCAAAATTCTTAACAGTTCACTAAAAGTAGGTACTTCAGTTGCAAGGTGCAGTTTATTGTGTATACTAGTGTTATGGAAAATTTGGAAGTGCCGTGTAAACGCCGAAAAATTGGTCCTCTAACAGTTAATGAAAAAACATTAATATTTAATTGTTTTAAATCATTTACAGACAAACGTTTATGTGAAAGTGTTGATGAGACCGTTGAGTTAGTTAGCAGTACACTTGGTGTTGGGAAATCTACGATTTACAGAGTTATTAAAGAAGAGAAATGTGGTAGTTTTCAAATGCCACGTAATGCTCCAGGGAAACCAAAATTTCAAATAGAATATCATTTTAAAGAAGGACTTCGACGGAAAGTGCATGAATTCTTCTTTAGATAAGAATTTCCAACATTGGATAAAGTTCTTGTCTCAGTTCGAGATGATAAGGATTACCCAGAAATGAGTCGAAGTACGTTATGGAAACTTTTAAAAGAAATAGGCTTCCGCTGGAAAAAGAATCCCAGAAAGTCTATTTTATTAGAAAGAAGCGATATTGTCATATGGAGAAGACATTTTCTAAGAACCATAAAGGAAATGAGAAACCAAAAAAGAAAAATATTTTATCTTGATGAAACATGGATCAACGAGGGTCATACACCAAATAAATTTTGGCAGGATGAAACTGTTACAAGTCAAAGGCACGCTTTTGTAAATAACTTATCTACTGGTTTAAACCCACCATCAGGAAAGGGACGCAGGCTGATAATAGTACACATTGGCAGTTCAGACGGTTTTGTTGAAGGTGGTTTATTAACTTTTGAATGAACTCGTACCGGTGACTACCATGAAGACATGAACGCTGATGTCTTTCAAGAATGGTTCGAACAAATGATAGATCTTCTTCCTAAGAACTGTGTAATAGTAATGGATAATGCAAGTTATCACTCCAGACTTATAGAAGGACTGCCCACAACCAAGTGGTTAAAAAAAGACTTGCAGAATTGGCTGAGTTCAAAAAATATTACGTACCATCCCGGATCTATAAGAAAGGAACTTTATTCGTTGTGTGCCCTTCATAAAGAAAAATTTAAAAAATACGAAATTGATGAAATTGCCAAAAATCGTGGAATGACAGTACTTAGATCCCCACCATATCATTGTGAATTAAACCCGATTGAACTGGTATGGGCACAGATAAAGAGTGAAGTTTCAAGAAAAAATACCACTTTTAAAATTCATGATGTTAAACAGTTGTTTTTGGAGGCCGTAAATAATGTAAAACCTGAAAACTGGGAAAAGGCAGTAAATCACACTATTAAAGAAGAAGAAAAAATGTGGAAGCTGGACAATATTACTGATAAAATGATCGAGCCAGTTATTATAAATCTTGGTTCTGAAAGTTCATCTTCTGAATCTGATTTGGATTTGTAACAAGTAGCTGTAAGTTTTATATTAATATTTTTATTCATCTATTTAACATACCTTAGACGGTTTTAAAAACTCTTTTTCTCTTTTGTAATTTTTAAAAATTAAAAAAAATGTGAATTTTTTAAAACCCTTTTTAATGTAGGCCAGTCAGTTCTAATATAGTGTGTGATAAAAGAGGTCACTTTTGTTTACATACACATAACACTTTATAACACTGAAATAATTCATTTATTTTTTACAATTATTCAAAGTAATTTTTCAATTAATCTTGAGCACGCCCATGGAGTGGTCGGAGCTACCAGTTAAAATTATGCTAATTACTCTCTCGTTCATAAAAATAAACTATAGTTTCAAGAAGGTCATAAACACGTGCCACAAAAAGTTATGTTTGGGCTAGGATTATCTGAAACTGAATTTGAGTTTCAAATTCTTAACGCGGTTCTTCCCGAGAACTTAGTAATTTAGTAATTTTCAAATATATATCTATATATATATATATATATATATATATATATATATATATATATATATATATATATATATATATATATATATATATATATATATAAAGTAAGTTTTGTTAATATCTATGTTTGGACATTTCAAATAAGGAAGAAAACAGTGCGTGTCACGAGTTATTACAGTTCTTTAATACCCTATATCGGTAGAAAACCGTGCATTTCCGAGCGTAAACGTCTGAGAAACACTGACTGTCCACTCAGCAGCGCCAGAAAATGTAATTGGCATCATTGTCTTGCAAACGGTCGTGTCAGTGTAGTAAATACATCGTTATAACCACGTGATTGTGCAGTTCTGTTTGGTTAGTTAATTTATTTAAAACAATTATGGCAGATAGTGGAAACATATCCACTAAAAAGGGAGTGAAAATGGGCAGGTTATACGAAGTCATGAAAAAAATGAAGCTTCAGTCACATGAGTTTGGTGAATTCTGCAAATGCAAACGCTTGAAGTGTTTTCACACAGTAAATGAAATGAATAGACAAAGAATTTTAAATCATTTTAATTCATTGATATCTTATAATGAACAAAAGGCGTATTTGTGTTCTCAATGTGACGAAATTACTGCAAACATGAAAGCAGCTGAAACAGACCAGAAAAGTGGACGTACTGAAATAACCAAATTAAAAGCACTTAGAGAGCTCCATCTTCGCAGGACTCAAGCGTTTTATGACATGAAAAAGGAAATCAAAAGAAGGGCACGAATAGAAAAGAATTATGTCGCCTTGCAGATGCCCTTCGCCCATGTGGTTTCCATTCTAAGACTTTTTTGGTGATTTTTCTTTCCTCCATTCGTCTTACGTACCCGTACCATACTAGCTGTTGTCTTTAGATGTCATCTATGATTTTTTTTTCTATTCCCGTTTGTCGTCTTATGTCGTCGTTTCTCGTGTGTTCCAATAGGGATCTTCTTGCTGACCTCCTTCAAAAATCCATCTCAGTGGCTAGTTATTTAGCGTTGTACTTCTTGGTTATTTGTCAGACTTCACCTCCATAGGTTAATATTGGTTTTAGTATTGTGTTTACCACAGTACCGAATTCGGGGCTCCTATCACTTGTCTTCGCTTTACTATCCTTTGTTTAATATTTTCTTCGTTTCGTCCTATCGTTAGTTTTATTCCCATATATACATATTCATTGCAGCTTACAATTGTCTCCTGTTCCAGGCTCAGGTTCTCCGTTCCTTTCTTTCCTTCTCATATTGTGTTTTTTTTTTGTATTTACCTCCAGACCACATTTGCTATATTCCTTTATTAATGTGCTTGCCTTATATTCGAGATCTTCCTTGTCCTGTGCAGTTACGTCCGCCGAGCTACGACCTTCACTTAACATGTATTTAATTTGTAGTAACAAATTTAACACAGTTTCACGTTTATACGAATTTTTCCAAGATCACACCGTTTTTTGTCTATTTCGACTGGATTAAAAATAGATGAATAACACCAACACAACTTTCTGAATTGTTTTTTAACCAGTATAACTGCAACTTACATAATGACTTTGTTATCTAAGTTTATTTTGTTTTTGTTGAATCAAGTGTCGGTGATTTTAGCCATTCCCATGTTTTTAAATGTCAATACTGCGGTTTCAAATTATAACAATGAACATAAAACATTGAATAGGCGTAAAGTTACTTGGATTATTTAGAATTTTTTTATTTAAACAAAAGACAGATTTGTGCCGCTTAGATTCTGAGTCGAGATATAGTTATAATCAAAAATACCCATTTTATTATAGTCGAGACCAGAATCTCCGGATAACTATAGTATATTTGAAGAATAAGCTGGAGTAAATTCTCAGAAAAAAAACTAAATTGTTAAGCATATTTTAGTACGTGTGCTTTTCGTACAACGTCAATATTTTAGCTTATTTTACGTTGGGTTTGACTATTTAGATAGAAATTTTTCCATGTCACATGGACTATCGTAAAATTTAAATACCTGCTATTGTTAGAACTGTGTAGGCTAGGGTTTTTTCAGCTGGTCATAGACGTACTTTAAGGGTATTACATTATTTGTTTCGGTTTGTTAGATATTTAAACCATTTTCAAAGCATATTATATTTATATAAATCTGTTTATTTTAGTAACGTTATTAATGGTTATTTTTGTCGTTATGATAATGACCCATTAAATAACAAGAAATAAAGAAACTCTTAAAATACATAGGTATTCAGTTAATGGTCTTTTGATAGTTTAGATAGAAAAAGTCGATTAGCGAAAGATGGTTTCTGATAAATGTGAACGCTATCCTAAATATGTAGTATAAATTTCGATTTTGTTTGGAAAACCAATGATTAATAAAATGGTTAATGGTCTTTAAATAGTCATTCATTAATATCAGAAAATTTTTGTTTAGTCGATTATAAGCTCGTGAAGAGATCTGACACAGTTGTTTTTTGCAAGAGTGAATAGTGAGTTTATAGAATATGGAATTAACGTGTGATTATACACCAGTTAAAAAATTAAAGTTGAATCATTTATCACTTAACGAAAAGAGTGTTATCCTTAACGTCTACAATTATTTTAAGGACCACAATCCTTCCAATACTGTTGATAGTATAGTTGAAATTTCGTCTAAAGTAATGGGATATTCAAAATCAACTGTATATAACATTTTAAAAGAGGAAAAATCAGCTGGTATAACGCCTCTGAAACCGAGACCAGGAAGACCAAAATTGTCGAAAGTGAATGTGGATGAATTTTTCAAAAATGCAATTCGTAGAATGGTCCACTCATTTTTTTTTAACAAATACCAACTTTAGATAAAGTTTTACAAGCCATTACCGACGATCTCGATTTACCCACAATAAGTAGAGACAAACTTTGGAAAGTTTTGCATGAGTTAAACTTTAAGTATGAAAAAGTGGGCAGACAGTCAATGCTTATCGATTCCGAAGAAATTGTGTGTTGGAGACGAGACTACCACAGAAAAATAAAAAAAATGAGGACAGAAAATAAGAACATTTATTATTTAGATGAAACGTGGGTTAATGAAGGGCATACTGTAGGGAGAGTTTGGAAAGACAAAACTATAAAAACATGTCGACAAGCATTTCTGGAAGGATATTCACCTGGTTTCAACGAACCAACAGGTAAAGGTCGACGATTAATTGTTACCCATATAGGTAGTATGAATGGATTTCTTAAGGAGGATTTACTTTTGTTTGAATCAAAAAAGACCTGTGATTATCACGAAGAGATGAACGGAGACGTGTTTGAAGAATATTTCGAACAGATGATTGAATTCATACCTAAAAATTCAGTTATTGTGATGGACAATGCAAGTTACCACTCTAGATTAGTTGAACGTTTACCAACTACTCAATGGAGGAAAGATGAAATTGCAATGTGGTTAACTTCTAAGAATTTAATCTTTGACGATACAATGACAAAAGCAGAATTATTAGAGCTTGCTAAAATTAATAAATAAAATTATAAAAAATAGGTCATTGAGGAAATAGCCAAAAAACGAGGAATTGAAATACTTCGCCTACCACCGTATCATTGCGAGCTAAATCCGATTGAATTAGTATGGGCCGAAGTTAAAAGCAACGTTGCTCGAAATAATACAACTTTTAAATGGTCAGATGTTACTATTCTTTTTCATAAATCAATATCCGAAGTAACGACTGAACATTGGCAAAAATGTATTAATCACGTTATGGATATTGAGAAAAATATGTGGGAGCTTGATCATATAATAGATAGCAGTATAGAACCTATAATAATTCATCCCGGATCGGATAACACTTCGTCTGAAACAGAATATGAGGAAGTTTAAGAGCGTAGGCGCAAAATTTCGGGCCAATGCTTTTTAAATGCATTCATTTTTTTCGAATCCTGAGAAAACTAATAAGTATTTTTGAAAAATTTAAACGCAGAATGAAAGAATAAATTATTACTGAGGGCCGAAAGTCCCTGAAAACTTCTATAATGTTTATTTTAATAAGTTACAGGGGTGAAAAGAAAGAGAACATTTAGTATTATTTTTAATTTCAAATATCTCATTCAAAAAAACTTTTTGTTTATTCTAAGGGACATTCGGCCCTCGGTAATAATGTAGTCTTTTATTCTGTGTTTAAATTTTTCAAAAATATTTGTTAGTTTTCTCAGGATTCGAAAAAAATGAATGCATTTAAAAAGCATTGGCCCGAAATTTTGCGCCTACGCTCTTAACTTTAAACTGTAGCTCAGAAGTTTATTTTACATTTGAACTAATTGTCGACAACTTCATTGTTTATTTTTTATTTATTTTTTATTGCTAATATAATTTTCATTCTTATTTCCAATATTATTAGTATTAAGAATATTATTATTTATTAATAGGAATATATAAAAACTTACAGTTTTTGTGTATATATTTTACGTTTCAGTATAATTTATTGTATTTTATTATTTTATATTAACTGTATGTTTCACAAATAATAGAATTTTTATTATTTTTATGTGTATCTTTTTATTTTAAACCAGTATTGGATTGGATTAAGTACTTTGTTCTAAATATCCAAATAAATTTAACGCAAACTTTTCTTTTAAGATTACGTTTTAGTTAAGATGTGCACGCCTATGTATTTCGAGGTGCGAAGATTAGTATTCTGAGAATTTACTCCAGCTTATTCTTCAAATATATTATAGGACTTATTTTTAATATAAAAAATTAAAGTCAAACCCAATACGTATATAAAAAAGTCTAAATGTTGAACTCATTAAAAATAAAAAACCTATTGTTTGTGTTAAAAATTCTGTACAGGTGTACAATAGAAATTGGTATAGGTATAAGGAGTAGTTGACGAAAAATCTGTGAAGACGTACAGCTGATTTTGCTTTGTTTTTTAAACAATCTTAAAAAGTGAAAAAAATATTTTTTGTCTATAAAACATTTCTTATACATTTTGGAGAAATAATATACACTTATCAATAAAATTTAAATATTCCTTACGAAATAATAGTCAAATTCAGTAACTTTTTTATGGACAAATGTAATTAATTTATTTTTCCGGGATTTTCCGATTTTTCCGACAGGTGAAAATAGCACAATTCTTATTATTTTGTTGAGCTACCTCAGTTTTAAAAAAATGAAGGTTCTACGTGCCATAGAAGAAGAGATATTGCATATTTTGCCAGCGCGTCAGCTCGCTTCAATTTGAGGTTCTGTTTTTTTTTTTGGAAAGTGTGTTTTTTCACCAGCTTTATATTGAGTCTACTTACAAGCGTGTGACAAAAAAAAATGTCAAAGTTATTATATGTTGATTAGCTGAAAATTCATCCCTTTTTCGGACTGTTTTTAAATAAAAAAAATTAATAAAATGTTTAAAAAAGTTTTTTTTACACCTTTAAACTGAAGTCCCAAAGAATCGATTGCAATTTACAAAATACCTGTAGATTCACTGTTTGGGCAAGTAGAGTTGTTTAAAAAATCGCTTTCTGGGATAACAATTTGAATAAACTATTTCTCATTGACTCATTGTTATAAATTCAAGTAGTTCTATGTTACAGATCGTTATGCAAAAAAGTTATTAGCATTTATAAATTACTGCAAAAATACGGGTTTTTTCCATTTATCTCGATCAATTGTTTATGCATTTTAATTTGGACACTCTAAAAATTACAGAATTTTTTATGATCTACAACTTTTATTTGAGATGACACTGTATTCTTACAGGCCAATGCCATACCAATTGTTTCGGAATTCAAATACCTTGGTGTAATACTTGACAGAAAACTGCTTTGGACTCAACATATTTACTACACAAGTAGTCGCTGCGAAAAAGAAATTAATTTACTTAACATGCTCTGTAAGAGATCGTGGGGTGCCGATCAAAATATCGCATTGAATTTTTATCGAGCCTATATCAGATCTATTATAGATTACTGCTGTTTGGTATATGGGTCAGCTAGCTTAACTAATTTACGTAAACTTGATAGAATCCAATTTGAAGCTTTGATAATTGTGTTAGGGTTGATTAAAAGCACTCCAAATGAAGCCACACTGGTTCTAGCCTCTGAAAACCCACTCTCATTACGCAGAGAATATCTGGCCAGCAAATACTTCCTAATCCGACATTATCGGTGCACCTATAATGTTAAAATAATGAATCAATTAAATACAGCTGATTTAACAACCACATTCTTCTTAAAAAAGAATTCCTCTCCACTTGCAAAGGCATTTGTAACTTGCAATGAACTTAAGATAATAAATTCTCCTTATAATCCTATTTGGGAATCATTGGACATACCACACCTGACAAGTGTTCTATCTACAAATATTATTATTTCTAAATACCAAACATGAATTTTGTCATACTCTGCTACAGCTTATCGTGGAAGGCAAGATTGAAGGTAGAAGAGGTTTGGGCAGAAAGAAGAAATCCTGGTTGAGAAACTTGAGAGAATGGTTTCAAATACCAGAAGCTGCGAAGATAATACATGCGGCACAAAACAGAGAAATCTATCGTTTGATGGTCGCCAACCTTCGGTAGAAGACGGCACATAAAGAGTAAGGGACATTCAGACATATTGGGCAATAGTATTGAGGATTCAATAGCTAAACATCCACTAAATCACCCACATAATATTGATTGAAGAATTTAACACATGTGATCTTCTTGCATACGTAAAACAGCATATTAAATTTAAATGGGATAGTCGTTGGATTGAGTTCGGTGAAACTACAGACACTAATTTGTTTAAGTTACAACCAACAGTGGCTGCGAACCAATTTTACAATTGGTTCTTGCACGAAGTAGAAATACAGTGTCGACCATCCTGAGATTAAAAGTAGATCATGGATGTTTTCTGAAGCATCTACATAAAATCGGAGTTCTCCTAACAGACAGATATGAGTGTGGAACTAGTATCACTGATCTAAATCACATGTCATATTCTTTAATTGTCCCTTACATGTCATTACAAGTACGTGGTTGCTTCAAGAATTGCTGAAAGCAGGTTTAAAGACGTCATTAAATTTAAATGTACTATTAAGTGAAGATAATACAAAAATTTTTAAATTGATTGTGGTATTTCTGCAAAAAATTTAAATAAAGGTGTGAATAAAAAATTTGATCGTTTGAATTGATGTGCATTTTCTTTTCCTCCTTCCATACAAATTTCCTTTGTACGTGTATCTATCTGTTGTCCACCTATCTCACCGTGGTTTATGTCTTGTGTATTATAATAAAGTCGCTCTGATAAACTCCCTTGGCGTGAAAAGTGTCCTCCCTGTAAAAACCTGAATGAATGAATACTAATATTTGTATGTAATTACGTGGCTAAAGGTTCTAAACAAAGTCTTGAATACAAAAAAAAACTTTTATTTGAAGTATTTTTCTCTAAAATGTATAAGAAACGTTGGGCAGACACGAATTGAGGACCAAAATGAAATTTTAAGTAGGGGTTTACTTTCCTTTTATACCTGAAAAAATCGCACGAATTGAGGACCAAGACTTCAAGAAGGTATAAAATATTATTAAAAGTACAAATCCCAATAATCGTAGATATTTATTGCCTATTTAAGAAACAATATTTTAAACATAAAAGCGTTACACATCTTTACATTTAATATTTATAAAAATAAAAGAGGTACACATATTGACATTTAATATTTACACTTTCGCATCGGAAATACAGGTTGAAATACATTTCTTACGTAGGTAATGTCTTTTCTTGTCAAAGAATTCATGGCATCACTGTTTTCCCTTATTCCTAACCTAACCTAACCTTATCCAACCTAACCTAACCTAACCGAAACTAGCGTAAACAATTTTGCGTTATATTATTTATTTACCGTACATGTCTAAAACTTTTCACCACTTTTTTTTCACGATACTTATAATCATCCAACACAAGTAACGAGTTTCCCTTTTCACTTAAGATCATTTTAATTTCACTCATTTTGACTACCTTTCAAGACAGCTCAAAATAAACTAAACCTAAAATAATATTTTATTATTAAATATTTCCTTACTCATTAAAATCTCGTTCGGTCCGTAATTCGGTGCACTTATTTTGTCTGTTCAGGTAGCGGTCCTCAATTCGAGAACACCGGAAACGTTTTATGGGCAAAAATATTTTTTTCACTTTTTAAAATTGTAAACATAAATGTTTATATTTAATATTTTGTTTTATTTTTGAGTATTTTTATTATGCATCTGCATTTTAGAAAAAATGGCTGCATATTTTTAGTAAAAGTAATGCATATATGCGCATATTCTGCTAATGTTGTGTTGCATATATCCGCTCTCTAGTAATGATAATCTTATTTATGTATTCAAATATAATCCTAATATATTTTCGTTGTATATAATATACTTTTTTTATATATATAGTTCAGACTTTTTACATATGCTTTTTTAGGTAATTTTTTATGACAGCGATTGGAATCCGACTGTGGACCAGCAGGCTATGGACAGGGCCCATCGGTTGGGTCAGACCAAGCAGGTAACGGTGTACAGATTAATTTGTAAAGGTTCTATTGAAGAACGCATCTTACAAAGGGCAAGAGAAAAGAGCGAGGTAAGTGAGTTGAAGATTAATGATTGAATTATTCTGATTTTGGATTTGTTTTAGATTCAAAAACTGGTCATTAGCGGTGGTAACTTTAAACCGGATACACTCAAGCCTAAGGAAGTGGTGTCGTTGCTGTTGGACGATGATGAATTGGTACAGAAATGTACGTCAGTTTACTAGATAAATTGCTTAGGTTATTAATGACTTATTTCTTATCTTCCAGATCATTTGAAAATCGATAATACTTCCGAAGAGTTGGACAGAAAACGAAAATTACAATACAAGGTAGGTAAAATTCATGTACACGATATTACGTACGACAGGGGACGGCAACCTTTTTGCAAAATGCAATTAAATTATTTTCATTAAAATTATTTTTATATACATTCTTAGATTACAAATCAATTAACTCTTCTTGTAAATTGTCTGATGCTTTTACAATATTAAATTTTAAAGGATTTTCAAATATTAATATGTCCATTTCTTTTATTGCTTGTCAAATTTAACGTGATACTTGGCCGATTTGAAATTAGGCTCCACCCACGATGCGCATTCGACCACAACAGAATTCGTCCTTATTATTTCTTGGCACTTCGAAGTGCAAGGTACTTGTATAGTCTGCGACAAAGTTTTTTTTTATTTTACTTATGTTTAAAGTTACTGTGTGTTGAAGAAATATCGTATTACAATAGATTTGACTTTTTAAATAATTATTGTTAAGTAGTTTAAATTATAAACATGGATTTTCATTCAAAATTAGAAGGCAAAGTCTTGTCTGGACAAACGAGGGAGGTAATAGCAAATGTAATTATTTTTATGCAGAGAGAAGCGATGCAAAATCCGCATGTTAAAGATTTTAAAAAAGTTCAAGAGCGTGCTTCCTTAGCAACGGGAGTAAGTATAGCCACTATAAAACGGATCTCTCGTGAAATGAAAAATATAGAAGAAGGTGCTTCTACATCATTTTCGACGCCAAACAAAAGAATGAGATCTGCCCCAAAATCCAACTTGGGCGATTTTGACAAAGGTTTACTTCGTCGTATAATAATAAATTATTATGTCACGGAAAAACGAGTTCCTACATTGCGATATATAACAAAAAAAATTAATGAAGACAATATTTATACAGGGTATTATTCTATTGTAAAGAAATAAACAACAGATTAAAATATTTATAACTTACTAAAATGCTAAAATGCCAAAGATCCGAAGAATAAAATTATACGACTATAATATAAAATATTACAACTCTAGTATAAAAATTGAGTAATAAATGTTTTGTCGGTATGTTCCAGGTATAAGATTAACTACTCTTCTTTTATTCTTATACAGTTTACTGTAATGCAAATGTAAAGCTTTCATCTCTGCCAATATTCCTCTTATAAAATTACAGAACGAGACATTTATAGAAGTGTTCGAAAAAACTGCCGCTTCAACATGACTGAATGGTCAATATTAATGAGTCAAATAAAATATAATTTAGAAGAATTTTTTTACCAAGTAACAAAAACAAAATATTTTGTATTTTGAGAAAAATTTCCGAAGGAAAAATTTAAACGTCAAAATAACATACAATATATACATATCATAGAAGTTCCATTAATAAATAAGGTCACTCTCTGTAAAATTGTAGTATGGAGTGTACCAAGGAGGCGAAGATACCGAGCGCATTATGTATCTCTTTTCCTCCGAATGCGTTCTCACTTAATTTTCTACGCAGGTGGACCTTAAATTTGACAAGCAATACATAAAAATCTTGAAACAACGAAGAAAATTTTTGATCAAGTACGTTTGGTGACTCAATAAAAATATTCGAAGGACACTGTCGTTTTTTATTAAAAACGATTGCAAAGTAGGAAAATGACAATATAGATCAATCAAGTTATCAAAAAATAAGAATTTTTTCGTCATAACTGTATAGATGGGTTTGACAGTTGAAATGTATAGTACGAGATATTACAAAAATACTCTCATCTAGGGTTTCAACAATTTTTTAATGAAAATATATTTATATTAACAATCAACACGTCAAACTCATTATTTTGCCCATAACTTAAAAACTTGAGATTTGATGTCAACAGACAGTTTTTTTTTCTAAAAAAAAAAACAAAATGGGATAGGCTAAATTAAAATCGATTAATAAACAAAAAAGTTATTTCAAAATGAACGACAAAATAGCTTTTGAATATTGTTAATAAATTTTTTATTATCTGTTAAAATTTGTTTAAATGTACCCGAACTTGAGGGTCTTATCCTGTTTGAATTGTGTGCAAAAGATGGGCCAAATCAGATAAATAGTTTTTGCGAAATTTAATTTGTGTATATAAGAATTTTTTAAAAATGAGCTAAATCCAAATAATTTAACTGAATGTGTCTCAATAATGAGTTTGACGTTTTGGTATTTTGGTATGGAAATTTTTGGTATCACCCGCATTACTTGGCGAGCGAAAATACTTGCAATATTTATTATCTTTTGGTGATTTTTTGTTGTTTTGGATAATTTTGGCAGAATAAAATGATTAATAATTGGTCCAATGAGAGGATTATATATTTTATTAACGAAATACATTTACGCCCTCCTGAGTTGTCGATGGTGGAAATCGGAATATCATCATTAAATCTTCGCTTGTCCACTGCTGGACATAGATCTCCCTGATAATTTTTCATCTGTTTTCGATGTTGTACCTCTTGAAGCATCCAAGTCCTATGGCAACGTTTTAGATCCTCAGTTCAACGTGTTGATGGGTGACCTCTTCTTCGGTAAGCTAAGCGGATACTGGAATCGGAATATATAAAGATCGAAATGCAAAAAGACGGATGATAAATATCGTTTATTTTTTATCTGACATAAACGTTCAATACCATCTAAAAACGTTCAATAACATTGTATGACATTTCATTCCAACCCCTTTAATTTTGAAATTTAAATTAAATAATCATAGCAATTATACTTTCAGACAATACCAGTTGGCTTGGAACCCAAAAAATCTAAACAAGAACCAGTGGCACCGTTAGAAGAAGCAAGTAGTATCGTCGAAAGTGGGCCTAACAGTCCATTAAGTGTCAATTCTAACGACATTTTGGTAGATGACGGCGTAGACATTTACAATGATGAATCTGATTCGCCCATTACCAATAGTAAGTATTTTTCATCTGTAACCTGATTTTGAATTTATTTTAAATTTGGGTTGTAATTTTTTTTTAAATGTTGTATTTGAAAAGATTGGTAGGTACATGTTTTATAATTCCTTAAACATGTAAAGACCTGCAAGCAAGAAACCGAGAATCAAACGCATCTATCCTAATTAAAAGAGTAGAATAAAACATTGGGTTCCGGCACATTTATCAGCCACCCGCTTCCGTGAAAAATTTTTGTAAATCTTGAAAATATACATTATTTTAAGCTATTTCAAAAAAAAAAAATTTGCGGAATTTCCATTTGTTTAAATAAAAAATGACTTTGAAAATTGAAAATTTCACACTTTTTGGGCGGCCATATTGAGAGTTGACTGCGACGTTTCCAAATCTATAAAAATGTATAGTATCACAAATATTCTCTATAATTTAAATTTTATGATATATTTTTTGAAGGGAATACTTCTTTTTACGTAATATACGTGCATAAACACTTATTACTCTGCTCATCGACTTATATAAATACTATTTTAGAATATAATGATAATCTAAATGCAGCAATTGAACATAAATTGAACATAAATACTAAAATTCTTCTTATTCCTCTTTATAAGCAATTCTGCATGTTCATTGGCGGATTAATACCTCTATGGAAGGCTGTCATTCCACTTATCTCTTGCTATTTTGATGACACTGGTCTCCTCCATTCTGCTTATGTTGTTATTCCATGTTTTTTTTCAATTTTGTGTTCATTTATTTATACACTGTACGTTACATTTTCTTCTAATTTCACCACTTATCTTTTGATCTCCGAGCGTAGTTCCTGTAATTTTTCTCATTACTAAAGAACTTAAATGTGCGGTGTTATTATAAAAAAATTAACAATTAAGTAATATATTAACGATTCATTTTTAAATGAGGAACACTTTACGTTTGTATACTAGCTTCAGTGGTAAATATACAACAATTGGAACTATATGCAATAGACTAATAGTTTACCTGTGCAAGGTCGATATGGAAAATCGTGGAAAATGTTAAAAAAAAATATATTGAACGTCTTGTTATGTTTAGCAGACAGATGGTGATCTACAAACGTCGGTAGGTCATCTCATAGCCCCGAAAAGGAACTCAATCTATCCTAAACTAAATAAAAATAATTAAGATAAAATATATTAATCGGTGTATAGTATTAAGATAAAAATACACGAGTTCCCTTCCTGGGATATTCACCCACACCCCAGGAAGGGAACTCAACCTATCCTCACCTAAATAAAAATAATTAAGATAAAATATATTAATCGGTGTATAGTATTAAGATAAAAATATACGAGTTCCCTTCCTGGGGTGTGAGATGACCTACCGACGTCCTACGGACGTCGGTAGGTCATCTCACACCCCAGGAAGGGAACTCAACATATCCTCACCTAAATAAAAATAATTAAGGTAAAATATATTAATCGGTGTATATTATTAAGATAAAAATATACGAGATAAAAATATAGAAACCAAAACTAATTTAAGATAATATATATATATATATATATATATATATATATATATATATATATATATATATATATATTATGCTGGTATCTGATCGGCCTATGGTGGAGCAGTACGGCAAGAGATAAGGGCTTGCGGCTCGGTGATACTCCTCCATAGATCCCTACCGGAAGGGCGTGTGCCGCCTAAATACCGGGTATATATATATATATATATATATATATATATATATATATATATATATATTATATATATAGATATACATATATATATATATATATTATATATATATATATATAGATATATATATATATATATATATATATATATATATATATATATATATATATATATATATATATATATATAAATAGACATAGACGTCGACATTGTCTAACTTTACATTTAAATTTTTCCAATCCAATATTTTGTAAATATTTAATTAATTCAGTATCGCTTTTTTGTGTTATATTATTTATATCAATAATAGAATTCACTTCCATTTTTCAGGAATAAAACCAAAACATAAATTAAACTTGTTTTGACAATTTATAAATTTCATGATTTGTTTAAATAAATATCATTTAAAATATATTTAAAAACTGAAACAAACCTATCACAAAAATTGGCAACCTCGCACAGTCGCTGTCAAACTTCAATGCAAACAACCATAATAAATCAAACAGGTTATATGAGCAAAATTTATTATTTTGTTGATATCAACAACTATTTCATTATAATCCAATGTTCTAATAAAAATTACTAAATATTACACACTAATATGATATAATTAAAAGGTTAGTAGTAATATATAAGTTTGTTTTATAAAAATATGTCTCAAATTAGGGTGGCTAATAAATGTGCTGGCACCAAAACATTGTTTAATTTAGCACTCGAATAAGTAGTTAGAAAACATCAGAAGGTAGAAACACACGTCAATAAATCAGTCCATCTTTAAAGAAGATTCAGAGATCAAGGCTGGGTACCAAGCAATAACAGGAAGCTTCCTTCAAGACGACAGCGGACAGCTTATTACAGATGAGGAGGAAATCCTAAAAACCTGGAAGGAATACTTGTGTTAACTGTTAAACGACCAATCTAGTGAAATGCATCACACATAGAAGTACATTTAGCTGAAATAAAAGACCAATACCCGACATACGAAGAAGTAACCCAGGTAATTAAAAAACTTAAAATAATAAGGCACCGGGCAACGATGGTATACCAGCATAGTGCTTAAAACACGGAGGAGAAACGTTGTACAGGTCTATATACAAACTAATTTAAGGCATTTGGCAAGAAGAATGTCAGATGAATCGAAAGAATGGATTATTGCATCAATAAAAAAAAGCCACAAAGTATACCAGCATAGTGCTTAAAACACGGAAGAGAAACGTTGTAGATGTCTATATACAAACTAATTTAAGGCATTTGGCGAGAAGAATGCCAGATGAATGGAAAGAAGGAGTTATTGTATCAATCCACAAAAAAGCCACAAAATATACCAGCATAGTGCTTAAAACACGGAGGAGAAACGCTGTACATGTCTATATACAAACTAATTTATGGTATTTGACGAGAAGAATGCCAGATGAATGAAAAGAAGGGGTTATTGTATCAATCCACAAAAAGGAAACAAAAAGCACTGTATTAACTACAAGGGAATAACGCTCCTAAATACCACCTACAACGTCCTTACAAATATCCTGTTAGATAGAACCAAAACATATACAGAAATCGTTGGGGATTATCAATGCGGATTTAGACCGTGTCGCTTTACTATTGACCATATATTTACAGTAAAACAGATAATGGAAAATGCTGGGAGTGTGATCGTGAGCTTCATCAGATGTTCATAGATTTTAAACAGGCATTTGATAGTAGAGTAGAGTATCAGTAAATTTTGTTGTATATTAAATACTACTAATCACAACAAATCGATTATTGTTAAAAAACAATTAAAGAAGAAATTACGACTTTTTCTAAAAATATCCCTAGACTTTGCCGATGTGTGTAGACAGACATTGTCTAATAGAATTAACCAATGGAGAAGAAAAGAAAGGAAACATAAATCAAGAGATGTTCCGAAAGAGAGAATATTTCTAAATAATGATGCAGCAATGGAATAAAGAAGAAATTAAAACAAATCTGCTAAAATAAAAAAAGCAAAGAAATGGTTACAACAAAATCATTATAAACGGAGAAGAAACGAGATGGGTTACAATAAAAGAGAAAATAAAGTAAATAAGGATACAAAAAACTTATACTAAAGAGTAAGGAGGTCATAAATAACGACCAAGCAAACTAAATGGACTGCAACAGACTGGAATAGCAGGAAAAGAAGATAACCATAGCAAATGAAAAAAAAAGACTATACCAGCAGAAAGAGTAAAAACAAAAAAAAACAAGCAAACAGAAATAGTCACCTGAAACATCAAAACGATGCTAAAAATAAAAAGGCGAAACAGATAACATGTTATAATATAGACCTCACAGCAGTATAAGAAATAAGATAGGAAGACTCAGGTGAAATATTACTCATTCTTTTATAGCGATAAACAAAGGAAAAAATTGTGCAAGCTTCTTATGTATAAAACAAATTATTACTTAGCATCAAATACTTCAAATCAATGAATGGAAGAATCGTCACGTTAAGAGTAAAAAAAGAAAAGAGAGGAGAGCTACTTAAAAGAAGTAGGTGGAAGTAGCAGAGGAATAATACATAACCAAACAGATGATAATGGACATCAAATTTATCAACAAGAAAAAACATTAAGAAACACTGATGACTAACATCAGTGGCTAAGAAGAACGATACACAAGATCACATCTACGCCCGCTCCCGTAACTCTTTGATAATGTTTGCCGTAGTTGCACATGAAACTTGAGGAACAACAGTGTACCTTTACAAAATACCAGCTGTGGAAGCCTACACTCCTTGAAAATGTTTACTTTAAATTTGTTTAAGTTCTTGAATTTGTCAGAGATTTAAGAGTTACTAAGAGTAGTGCATATCAATTCCTGCAGTAGATAGGGATATGCTTGTACGCTATTATTTATTATGTATTTGTTGTAGAATATACTGTATATAATGTATACGGTACAACTGTGAAACCAAGGATTCCTGGAAGAGGATCATCTCGAAGGGGGCGGCCCAGAGGATCTAGAAGCCGTACATCAGGGCTTGGCCGGACGTTACCTAATAATTGCGTCTCCACTTCACCGGGACCTGCTGGTATCTTTGTATCGGGTGAGTATTTAGAATAATAAAATACTAATTCACTCTTTTTGTTTATTTACTATAGCAACATTTCTTGTGTAACTATCGTCACATTATTTAAGGCAACCAATCGTAAGCGATCGGTTGAAACATGCACCTGGATAGGTTTTGACGTTTGGTTTAGTGTTACTGAATCTTTTTTTTTTAATATTGATGTAATCTATCTGATTCCGAACATTTCTATATTAGACATTTAAGTTTATAAGCGTTTTGGATGTTGTATATATAAAAAATTAAAAAAAATTGTTATGATTTATTAAACAATTTCTTTATTTAAATAATGCATATTCGTAATGTATTACGCACATTATTATTATAATTGCAAAAAAAATAATTTGGCATAAAGAAATAAAATAACTTAAAATATTTGACCGATCGCTCTGAAACTATGATATTTTAAACAACAAAAGTCCTAACATTTCATGTAATGTAAAGGTTTTATTTGATTTTTAAAAAGTTAGGTACATATTAAAATTTATAAAAAACCGAATTTCTTACTTATTTTGCAACTTTCTAAGCAACAAATAAGGATAGAAACATTTAAAGAAGGCCATTTTGAAGGTTTTTATATGACGTTTCTTGACTTCCATGTGAAGTTTCTTACTCTCAAACTTGTTTGATAGACTTAAAAAGCAAAAATTTACCGTTTTTTGACCTAAATTTGTTAATAATTAATTAAGTCCACAGAATCGACTACAGGAAACATAAAGTTATTGTTGTAGAGGTCTATACTACTCAAAACAACTGTAGTTTGCCCGGAGGGGTCAGTGACACGAAAAAAATCTTATTTTCCTGGACTATATCGTGGTGAAGCAGGAATCGAGTGACGTACTAATAGCATACCAAACTCGAGCCAAAGTCAAATGATCAACGTCGCTTTCCTTAGATTCAATCTCAAGTTCACTATCACTTTCTGAGAGGTTACCATATTCTGACTTGCTCTTGCCCATTTTCAATGGTTTTACTAAAAGAAACTCACACTTATTGCATATTTTCTAAATAACTTACAATAAAATAATTCACTAAAATAAAATTTGAGACATCTATTGTCTAATAGCGACATATACTATGTAGGACATCTGTTGTATAATAGAGAAAATACAAAAAGTACAATTTGAAAACACAATTTAGGTCCGTTCATGTCTGACTCGAGCGCGACATCATTGGAAGGCATGCTCGAGTCTGACTAGAGCGTGTACAGTAAGGGGTTAAAAATAAAACAACTTAACTATGTTTATACGTTAACTTGGACTTTGCCATTATCCAAGTTGATTAAAATGTACAGATCAAACGATAGTACCAGTAAGAACTTCAGAATTTAAAAAATAAAAAATATTCTCTTTTTTTTCATAAAATTTAACTCCGTTTCTTTAAATTTGTCGGTGTGTGTAGTTTCGGAACTACATTAGTAGTACTTCTGGTTAATTGGCTAAAGTTAAAACCTAAAAAAAAAACAAGGAATTGATTGAGATTTGACATTTTTATCTTATATTTTCAGATCAAACGCCTCCAGATTCGGGATCTGGATCTGTATCTTCAATGCATTCTTCGCCGTCCACCTGCTTTATGGATTCTCCTATTTCCTCTCAAGGCTCCAGTTCTGCTGCTCAAACCCCATCAGTACGGCGGGGTCCTGGCAGACCCCGTCTAAAACCAGGTGGCCCGTCCAACGCTGGTTCTAGAGGAACATACCGACCTCGCAAACCATCAAGGCCTTTACCGGTCCCGCTGCCTTCGGATGGCACCAACCTAGGCTCAAATGTAAATAGTAACGCGCAGTATTCAAGTTATTCGTTTTATGATTACCCCGACGATTAATAATATTTTTAATTTTTAAACTGAATTATAATTGAATAAGTCTGACGAACTTTTCAGTGTAAAAATTAAGGTGATATGGTGTGGCCCAGCACACTACTTGATGGTGATATTACAAAAGTATAGCACGTATTGGTTGATTTTAGTTACACTAATAATTAGGAGGGTGCCTGAATTAACGTATAGACACTCAATTGTAAATATACAAAAGAAGAGTCTAGCAGATTCAGGCTTTCGATGACTTATGAAGTGTATTCACCTATAACATAATCTTACTTGAACAGATGCTTTAAATTTCGTGATATGTATACTTCATATTTATTATTTTCTGTTTTTTTTTTTAATTATCTTTTAAAATCCAAAGATTATTTCCCTTGTTGATGGCAAAGTCTTGTTTAGAGATTATCAATAGATCATATTTTAAACAATTTTTGAATCCACAAGTAGATAAAACCCTTTAATGGACATTAAGGGCTTTTTTTCGTTATTTTATTCATAATGAATAACTTTTAAATATAGTATGTCATGTTTTCCTTAATACCTTTTTCCTAGCCAATGTTTTCTTTTTTATCTAGAGTTTTTCATTTTTACGCGTTTCTTTTTTCTAGTTATGGCTGTGGCTTAACTGAACTACAGTATGCTATTATCATGTTTCTACTTTTGTTTTGAGTGCTTATAAAATAATACTGTTGTACAAATAAATTCATACCAACATATATACAATACGTGTTTATAAAAACGTAATTACTGCGACATGACATGTTTACAGCAAATTTTCAACTTAACAGAGTATTATTGCCTTTAGCGCCATCTACCTGACAGTTAAACAAGTTTCCTACTTAGGAGAGTGATGTTGATACTGTAATTTAAAGTAGATGGAGCTACACGTAGCAATATCACTGTTTTAAGTGTAAAATAGTGTTTCAGTAAAGAATTTATCTTCATACAGTGGTTGTAAATAATTCACTAAAATAAAATTTGTGTGTATATGTGTATATATAATATATATTATAAATTACCTCATATGTACAGCAGTCAAAAGGAGAAACATGATAATAATTTAACATGGCTTTACGGAATACCCTTTTTTTATTTTAGTTTGATGGCCTTGGCCGAGCCAATTAGCCAGACAGGAATACCCTTTATATTTGGAAATTATTTTACAATCTGGAGCTATACTTTTTCTAGATCTATTCTGAGAATGGAAATAATCAAACTTGAGTATAAGGTGTATCTGTAGATATATACACACATATATATTTATATATACATATATATATATATATATATATATATATATATATATATATATATATATATATATATATATATCCTTATGCTGTTTTTTAGATCTCTTTTGTTGTAAATATAGTTCTAGAGTTTGGCTTCATAGGTTAAATGTACAGGTCTAGTCCATACTGTAAATATATATATATATATATACAATATGTCCCACTAAGTTGGAACCATATGGAAAACTGTTTTATTATTAATTTTACGGAAAAAATTCTTTATAAAAAGCTCTACATGTTCTATAATCTAAAATCAATCATCAGATATAGTATATGAGGTATGTCAAATAATTTTGCAATTTAAAACACGTAATTAATGTATATGTACTGTAACATATATATGTAATGTATATGTAACTAGTGTAACTAACATTACATTATTACTGCAAATAAATATTTATTTTTCCCTCATTCTACTAATGCCTCGACATATTCACCTTCTCGTTCAATACATTTAATCATTATATTAACAAATTCACGTACTACATTTCTTATTATTTGGAGAAATTTCCTGGCATCTAAAATTATCCTTTCCAAATGGTTAACATCTTGAAACGGCGCTTTCTTGTAAACATTTTGTTTTAAGTAACTCCATAAGAAATATTCAAGGGGAGTTAGGTCAGGGGATCTAGCAGGCCAAAAAAGATCAGAATATCTGTGAATAACTTTTCCATGGAACATATGTTTAAGATATTCCTTAACATTCAATGTACTGAACGTTGACGTTCTTGTAAGGGTAGCTTAGTGATATTAACCTGTTATTATAAATGCCACACCAGACTTAATACCAAAATTTGGATTTTCGTCAGACCACCAGCGACAATGTTTTAACGAGAACGTCCCATTTTGATGAAAATGTTGCTTCATCGGAAAAAACTATACGCCTCGTAAAAAGGGTCTTCTTCTAACTCCCGTTGGACGAGATAGCAAAAATCAAAGCGCCTACGCCTTTCTTTCAAGGTGTGAATGATTTTTGGTCTAAATGGCTTGTATTTATTTAGTTTCAAAAGTCTTGTTATTGTATTTTTACTTACAGTTTGTTGCATTACCGATTTCCTCTTGCACAATGAGAGTTTTGAATTTTCTATCACAGATATTACTTCAAACTGCGTATTCTCATCGGCAACCAGTTTTTTGCGTTTTACATTAAAGTTATATTTTATACTTCCAGTACTCTTAAATTTATTTACTATTTTCCTAAGTGTGTAATGATTTATATTTTTATTGGAATGTCTATTATTAAAAATAATAGCTCTTCTCTATGTGTTTTATAATGTTCTACCACAATCACAATAATTTCAATTTTATCTTCTGAACTTAATGTTGTTTACTAAATTTTATAAATACTTTCTAACAATTTGTCTGAATACAACTTATGTTTTGAAAGTAAATGTCAAAGATATCTTTCTATAAACATATCATATATGTTTATTAGTAAATCCTTGATTTCACGTTACTACAGTTAAACTTGCATTGATATTGTAGACAAAATATGGATATGTCGAGGCATTACTAGAATGAGAGAAAAGTAAATATTTATTTATTTCCAGTAATAATGTAATGTTAGTTAATGTATGTTCCTATTTGCAAAGTAAATGCGCATGCCCTAATTACGTGTTTAAATTGCAAAATTGTTAGAAAATATTTAGATACGATATGGTTATCATGTGTTTCTTAATCACCAGATATTAAAATGTTTATTGAAAATAAAAAGATTAGTAAATAATTATAAAAAATTCTTTTTTCAATGTTAATGTATGTAATTTATATTTGAACGTAGTTTTTAGTTTTGATCAACTTTTCTCAATAACAATTTTCGATATTGTGAAATATAAAGGTACTTTACTCTTGAACGAAATTCGTATTTTTGGACATACCTATACTATTGATAAAACTTGATATCTGATGGTTGAATTAGAACACGCAGAACTTTTTATGAAGAATAATTTTTTTTTTCGTAAAATTAATAAAAAAGTTTTCCATATGATTCCAAGTTAGTGGGACATATTGTATATATAATACGTATAATGTATATAATGTACATAATGTGTTAGAAAGTAGTACTTTTGTAGCAATATTTTCTGTCTTTATACTATTTGTATCATTATATAGAGAAAATGTATTTTAAGGTAGTAAGTACATTGTATAAACAGTAAAATATACATACAGTTACTTGGAGATCTCCGAGTGGTAAAGTGGGACACCAGATAGACCGTAAACTAGAAGAAAGGAAACATTATTACTTAGTGGCGACAAAAATAACAGGAACAAGAGAAACTAGCCAGGATTACATCAAATATGGAACACGTTATTTTGTATTTTTTCTGTTTTGATACTAAACTATTTGTATGAATATCAAGTCAAAAGTTATAATTTTGCAAATTTGAAGAGTATTCGTTAAATAAATATTTTTGCAATAGAATTGTCTATTTTATTTACATCCCTTTAACCTTTAAACCCTATCCATATTTAAACTTACACTTTCACTACCCTGGGGTACACTAGTAAAAGTCACTACCCATTAAAAAACAAGTCAAAAAGTAATGTTTGAATGAATTTATTAAAAATAACTTTTTACCGCAAATATAACTAACGAATTTTAATAACTCTTATGAACATTATCGTTTCTCAGAACATCCTGGACAAACTTTAATTTGATGTTCTGGACAGATGAATTTTTTGCACACATTCCACCTCGTTCGGCTCTTATGGTCTCGGGATCGCACACAGAAACTGCATCTGCCTGAATTTACAGAAGTTTCTTCTTGAATTTCATTGGTCCACTTTCCTTCAAAATACCCTTGATAGCTTCGCGAAGATATGATAAGGTTGGCCAAGCCCATCTTTCCCTCATATAGGACTGCATGAGTGACAAAGCTAAAGTTTTCAAGTAGAACGCCTGAACCTGAACGTTTTCTCTTGCTTCTGAACCCTTTAGAAGAACAAGCAACTCTCACAATGTTAAGAAGTCCGTAAAACATACACACAGAATAACGACGGGTTCTCCATGCTACGAAGTATTGATGACAAAGCTTGTCCATACTATCAACTCCCCCTTTTTGTGCTATTATAAAACTATATTCTCAGGTAATTGAACACTGTTATATGTATCCGCTTCCTCATGCATGCTGGATAGCAATATAACAGTTTTTTAGTTTTAGATTTTGTAGGACAATAAGAAACGAGAACTATTTGTATAAAATTTGTATTTCTATTCTTTTTATTTATAAAGCTCGGTAGTATTTCAGCTTTATTCACTTTCATAGTACCTACAATTGTTACCCGATGTTCTGTTAACAACTTTTGGGCCATTGGAATAAAATTTATTTTTATACGTCGAGTACGATTGATGTCCACTCCATTTAAATTTGTTTGTACCGTAAAGTCTTGTAGATACATACACTAACAACGTTTACCATGTCGCCACAATCTCTCACTCGAATTTCATTTTGACCATTATTTTCCGCTATATCGATGTCTTCCGTTTCTTTACTATTTTCGTTCTGAATATTTTTGTTGTTATCTGTATCAAAAGGTTCTATCACTTCATCTTCACCTGCTGAATTATCTTCTTGATCACTTTCTTTGACAAATTTCTTCATTATTTCTTCCAACTCATGTTGTTTCAAATACTTTCGTTGCCACTTCTGCCCGTGGCCCCTACTAGTACTGGGCTCTAGAGCATTAATTGTATTCTATTACAATAAAAAAAAAACGTTTAAGTAGGTATGTTAAACATACAATTTTTATCAACATGTAACTAGGATTATGAAATAATATAACTTACCGAAAACACTTATTCAAACGTCTAAATAATTATCACGATTTGTTACACTTTCCCTACCCAGAGGTACTACTGTACCCCAACACGTCTATGTAGCGTAGCGTATCGCTAAAATCGCTCTAAATCTTTAAAATTCCAAGAATCATAATATTATTTTTGTTTAGGGTACTCGAGTATCCCGGGTAGGGTTTAAAGGATTTTGTAAGGTCTTTGTAATAAGGAGGAGGAAACTTCCTCACAAGTCCTCTGGAAGTGCCCGGCATTGACCTATCAGAGGTGACAAATCCTGTGTTTCGGTCTTTATGCAATTGAGCCAAATGAGGGAGTTACCCTTAAAGAGACTTATTGCTTTCTGTGAGGCCACAAGGTTACTAAACAATAAGACCTTCCGAAAGCCCCTGCTGATTATTGCAGATATGGGAGCTCGGAATAGCCTGGGTCCCAGAAACGTCGAAGACTAAATCCTTATGGGCCTATTCCGTATGATAGGGGTGATACAATGGACCCATCTTAGGAGGTCCACGTGTATGAAGGGCTCATAAATGGGTCCTGCCCCGATCTACCATAACATAACAACCCACTGGCTTCGCTATGTAGTATTGTGGTACGCAACAATCCTTTATGTATATTGTAGTTAAGGAGCGTAGAAAACTACCTGTATATGTTAGGCCAATTGTGTATGTACCATTCTTATATTATAACAGAAACAACGGTTATTGATACCTACTAAAGGCGCCCGAATCGTAAAAATGGTGTTCGAGGGAGCCGCACGTCGCATCTAAGCTATTAACACAAATCTGGGTGCCATTTTGGAGTTTTGTTCACTGACCTTTAATTATCACAAACCTAAGAAGAGTTGTATTTTGCAAAACACCATGCTCAATTGAACTAATAAATCAATCAAACGGCGAAATCGGTAGCTACATCAACTTTGGGAAAAGTTTCAAAACATTTTTCAGCGTTAAATTTGTTTATCGATAGATGTTAACGAAGGCAAAAGGCGCACCGGCCCACGGGTCGGTTGGCTGGCGAGCTAGTCCGGCTGTGGAGTTGTTTAGTGACTTGGGTAATAATTACAAATGGTAAGAACAGTACGCGCCAAAATATACAGTATTGGTTTTCACTCGGCCTGCATGCGCATGCCTGTGCGTCGGCATGTTGTTGGATCTCCATGATATATTGTTAGTTGTGTAACGAACGTTATGCTCTGTGGTTGTAAAAACATTAACAAGCTGGCACAAAGCAACAGTTATGCGACAGTTAACGGGTAATGTATTTTATCAACGAAAGGGACCGTCTGGTAGCCAGTAACTGTTTCCGCAAACGTTTTCCAGCTGTTGACGGAGTTGAATATAGGTTGGGCAACGGTTGAAGGGGTAAGATAGGCGTTTTAGAATTGAATATTGTTCACGATTTTCGGTTATGGTGTAGGGGAATCCAGATATCTTGCTCAACGTGTGGTTCTCCAACGAAAGTCAGGTTCACTTGGACGGTTTTATCAATTAGCAAACAACTCGCTTTTCTGGTTGTGATAAGCCGACGTTACAGTCCAGAAATTGCTACATAGTGTGCGTGTAACGATTTGGTGCGCAGTTTCAGGAAACGGTGTGCTGGGGCCGTATTTAATTGAGGATGATAATCTTTCTGTTACCCAGGAATGTTAGAGAAACATGGTGGTAAGGCCATTTATTCAGGATCTAAGAATCTTTTGTCGCGCCAGGAACATTCAGATAAATAGACAGTGGTCCAATTAAGACCAGCCTTTAGCCGTCTGTGAATATGTTGCAGGAAACCTTTCCAGGCCGCATCATTTCCCGTGGGACATTTCCTTACCCATCACATTTCCCTCATTTGACACCGCCTGATGCTTACATCGCGGGAATGTTAAAAACATTCACAATCAGGAGAAAAGCTTACAGGGAGAAGAGGATACAATTTTCAACTGTCTTGACCCATCTAAAACTGTACCTGAATTACGTCAGAACATGTATTTTCATGAATCTAGTCATATATGAATGAGAGTTAATTTTTTTGATAGATACAAAATGTTAACCTTACAAAACAGACCCTTGTTTTTATATTTAAATTGGTATTATCATCAGAAGTCTGTGTTTTATACTTGTGTTTTTTCTGCCATTCTTTTCCTTCTTCTACAATTTTTTCTTATTGGTCTGATTTGTTTACAGTTCTTCTAATGAGCGATCCACAATTATTTTCATCAAAGCTATCCAAGCAAAAAATTACGTATATCTTGTTTTAATCTGAATTTTTATCATTGGTTTATACATTAATTTTGATTAACATTGTAAAACATAAAAAAAATCAGCCAAAACCTTTAACATAGAACTTAAATCAAAAATAAAAAAAAATTACAAAATTAAAAGTAACAATAATAAATAAAATTAAAGAAAATGCTGTGTATGTCCACCACCAACATCTCTACATAATGTAACTCTTCTTCTCATTGAGTGTATATTGTTTAGGACCCACGGAGTATTATTTAATTCTTTAATATGATTCTCTATTCTTTGTCTAAGATCTTCCAGATTCGCTACAGGAGTTTTAAAAATCGAATCGAAACTCACAAGTTTCTGTGGATATAAAGGCGTTTCAATAAAATATTGCGGGTTATTTGTATTCCACATCCTCACATTCTGATAATTTGTGATCCCAGAAAGAGGAAACCAACATTCGTCAGTAAAAAAGATTTTGCCTAATACATCATCATTATCATTGAGATTGTTCAGAAAACAATTACAGAAGGCGATAGTCGTTTAGGGTGATGTCATGGAAGGCGTGTAAACGATACGGATGAAAATGTAAATCTTGTGAATACGCTGGAAAGTTCCATATGAAAGATCTACCTGTTGATGTAAATGCCGAATTGATGCATGTGGTTGATCTACAATAACTGTTTGGCCAGTTCGATGTTTTCTTTAATTTATACTTTAGGTCTTTCTGCTCCTGGCTTGTGAGTTGGGTTCCTGCTTCTCTATAAACATCTACAACGCGACGAATAGTTCTGCAAAAGACGCCATAATGAATCATAACATTGAGAAATTCTTAAAAAAAAATCTTCTTAAGCATCTCGGTTGGAGTAAACCCATTTTCTATTAATTCTTTGGCCATTTCTAAAATACATTTCGAGCATAAATCGCTTTTGTTCATCTGTAAAACCATTTTTAATAATAATTTTGTTTACTAAAACTTGTCAAAGTTGGCCAAACAATGGCGCTTCTTCATCGTTTTTTTACTTACTCGGCGAAATGTGCCCGTCATTCGCTCACGTAGCGGTTACTGTCACTGTGTTCTTAAGCCAAAGGTACGGAGCCAAAGTTTCGTTGCGTTGTTTCTCAGATATTCAGCTAGTGTTCGTGTGCTTATTTTCGAGCGTCACCCTACCTCCAGCTTGATTCGATTTAAGGATACTGTCAGGCGTTTAGCTGGAGTTGTACATTTGTCAAAGAATACCGCAGGTGTCTTAAAGCCAGCTCAGCGAGGATGAAAACTTTACGTACAGCAAAAGGGCAAAATCTGGCTTGATCCTGATGTTCAGTATATACCTACACAGACTACCTGTTGGCTTGAAAAGTTTTCAGCACAGAAATAACTAACTTGTGATCGCTAGGTATTCATACCGACATCTCTTTTTGATAGATACACATACTCGAGCGAGTAATACCATCAATTGGATTATGCCCGAACGCCTTTAAAGCCGTATCCTTTCGAAAACCGATAAAGATCGCTTTACGCTGGAATCGACTCTTGCCAGTAAACCAGATCTTTAAATGGATAAACATGGGTATTATAATGTTTTCGATGTTAAAATCGGATTGGTTGTTCTTTTGCTGTTAAGAGCAAACCATTAAAATCTTCGGTAATTGCTTACCTAAGTCGCGTAATCCCCGGTAAGATATGGCGTATTATCGGAGTACGTTATACAGCAGAAGGAGGAGAGTAAAAGGTGTCTAATGAAATTGACTTCATTGTAACCAACAAGATTGCTACAATAATAGATGTCAGTGTAATAAATAAATTTCAAACTGGCAGCGAGACTAATCAGAGCAAAAATTATTCTAGATCTGAAACTAGAAAGGAAAAAATTAATCACAAAACAAACGGTAATCGGTATAAATATTAACAATCTTAGAGAAAACTCAGATCTCTACCAAATGACAATTGATGAAAGATGACCAAATCGACAGTTCTCAATGAATGGAAATCATCCTTGATAGTGCCAAAGAAATCGGAGGCCCGCAACAACAAAATAAACACAATAAACTGTCTAATAAAACCAAAATAATGCTAAATCAAAGTAAGTAGAACATAAAGAGAATACAATACACCGATAGCGCTGGCAGCAGGGTGCAAGGGGGTACATTTGCACCCCCCTGCCTGGAAAGACAGTACATAGCTATACATGTATAGTTCTATATTTTACACTGGTTAATAGTAAGTCCAGATGCAAATACATCCCACTGAAAAGCAAATGCACCCCCTGAAAATAGTCATGGCTGCGCTCATGCAATACACACAACTTTTTAAGACAATAAGGAAATGCATTAGATGCTGTACAGCCAAGAGAGAAAGCTGGCTTTAGAAGTGGATTCAGTACCTTGGATCATATCCATCCGCTTTGAGAACTAATGATTCAAGCTAAAGAATATGAAATACCGCTAGCATTAACCTCCATAGATTTCGAGAAGGCTTTCGATTCCATATATCCCAAGGCAGTAATCGAAGCTTTGACCAATCAAGGCACTGACAAACTATACATAGAGACTTTAGAAAATATATACCAGCAAAAGCTAAGGTAAAAATTTATGAAAACACTCCAGAATTTCCCACTACCAGAGGCATCCGACAAGGAGACGCAAAGCCTAAAAATGAACATCTAGCTCCTTACTCCCAGAAATCAACAGAAGAATGAAACTGGTTTGGGCATCTTTTGGTAGAAATGCAGTTATATTCAAATCAAAGATGCCTCTCCACCTGAAGAAAAAAGCATTCGATCAGTGTACCAATCATGAGATACGTCTGCGAAACTTTGACACTAAAGATAATATCGAAACTCAAAGCCACTCAAAGGTCAGTGGAGCGATGCATGCTAGTTATAACAAAGAGAGATCGAAAAAGAATAGAATAGATCAGACAAAAACCGAGGTCACTGATGTAATATACAGAATTAAATCTTTAACATGGCAGTGGGAGGGACATTTAGCGAGAAGAACTTACAATATATGGTCCACTAGAATTACATTGTGGTATGCAAGAGGCGTCAAGAGACCAAGGAGACGTCCAAATTTAAAATGGGATGACAAAAGGAAACAGGCCGTTACAACATGGCACAGAAAAGCGAATATTAGACAATCGTGGTATTAATCGTGGAATATTAGATAATCGGTAGAATACACTGAGAATGGTGATATATATGTATATATATATATATATATATATATATATATATATATATATATATATATATATATATATATATATTGTTAAGATTGTTTATTTTGACTTTAATCTTAGTTTATTGAGCCAATAAAAAAAATAACTTATTTGTTATCAAAAGTAAAATAAACTCCTTATATTACCTGTGTTCGATGGATTCAAAGATTTTCTAGGTGTCTTTTATCGGGATAGAGAAGAAAGGATAAGAAAAAAAAATATTATATTACAAAAATTTACGTTTCTTTATTTTATATGAACGAATAAAACAATTATCAAATTCTGTCGTTATCTTCTCAATCAGCATACAAGAAAATAAATCAAATTTTTATAATAATAAGATTTTAAATCTACATACATTTATATTAAGTGAAAACCAATTTTACTTAAATTTTTCTTTACTTGAAACAAGAAAACAACAAAACTTTAAACTTTTGATTAGCCTAACAAAACCTCAGTTCTTAAATTTGAATGCTAATGACCATGATGTCAAACCGATCCTTCACCGATATAAAATTTAATTGTACAAAACACTTACAGCTTATTTTCTTATTGAGTTGTATGTTGGAACATACCCAGAAAAATCCAGTCTCCTCAACGATGTGATCTCTCCTTTTTGGCACCTAGGCTCCTTCCTAACGTCTCTGCAAACCTGCTGCACCAACCAAAAACACCTGATGCACTTCTCCAAAAACTCAACTACTTATTAATGACACAAGGACCTCCTTTTGTCAACTTGATGCCGTAAAACTACTTTCACAAATCTTCACAAAATGCCAACGGTAGATACAAAGACCTCTTTCAATCTACTTGCTATCTCCTTCTGCAAAACTATTCAATTCTTTTCACAATGTCGGTATCCAACTCACGAACCACACCCTATCTTGAGACAAACGACTGTTTCCTTCGATGACCAAATTATAACTGACTTCTCCGGTTCTCATGATCGGCCCAAAAATTCCCATTTAAAAACGACCGTCCAATCAAAAGCTCAAATTGTGTTTACCATGATTTTGGAAAAGCCTAATTTCGGTTTCAGAGAAAAACTAAATAGCTTACTTTAAAATTGGTTTTGTCAATACACAATTTATACATATTTCAAAAGATCAGAATATGGTCATTTAATGCTCGATTATACAAACAATGAAAAGATTAACTTACAGGTAAAATGTCTTCTAATTCTAAACAAAGGTTTTTTGATAATTTTGTTTGAAACGGAAAAAGGTCGTTTGCCAAACAAATTTCTATTCTTATCTACACTAAATCTTATCTTAAATTACTATATACAATTTGTTTATATTGATATCTTAAAATTTTATTTCGATGGATTTTTTTATTTATTTTTCTTTGGTTGGGAAAGAAGAAACATAACAATATATATAAATATGAATTGAGACGCCGAATATATAGAAATAAACGACAAAAGGAGCACAATTTGTCAAACTTTCCGTGTATGAATTGGAATTTTTACAGCTTACACTGAAGAAGTGGAAATAGCAGTACACATTCGCTGACTATCCGTGTATGAGTTTGTATATATCCGACTGTCGTATGAAGACGTAGGGCATACAGAAATAACGTTGTTAATAGAAGTAACAGTCTATTGCTACCAATTCATGCACGGAAAGTTTGTCGAATTGTGCTCCTTTCGCCGTTTATTTTTATATATTCGGCGTCTCAATTCATCAAAGCCGTAGCAAAGCTCTTGCTGAAATTTTTTAATCGGTTACACACACGTACACACACACACCCACACACACACACACACACACACACACACACACACACACACACACACACACACACACACACACACACACACACACATACACACAGACATACACACACACATATATATATATATATATATATATATATATATATATATATATATATATATATATATATATATATATATATATGTACTCGGTATATCCGGTATAAACGTAGCGCCAATATTTCCAGGATATACCCCGTATTTATGTATTGAATATATTATTAATTTGCCAAACGTTTTAAGCCATTATCTATTAATAGTGCCGAATGATGCAGCTCCGCGAATTATTGATTAAAGTTTCAAGTTCTTTGCTCCAAGAAGTCCACTTAAAAGTTCACGGACTTTTAAGAGGATTCTCATTTAGAACAAACCATTAAAACAAATAAAACATCTTGTTTTATCCAGCCGTTTTGTCGCCAGAAGATCTTGTTCTAGGGAATAGCGTAATCATCATTTTATTTATTCATCCTTTACCTACACATTATTTAAATTTTCATTAAATTTTTTATAAAAAATAGAGTTATGGGACGAATATCGGAAGACAAACTGCCCTATTCAACAGTAAATATATACAGGGTTGGTCCTTCAAGAGGGTCCACCCTGATATTTGGCAATATTCATTGGATGTTGTGAAAATGCTAAAACAAGCTCATTTCAAAAGGCGCATAGATTATCAGGAAACAAATTTAAGTCCGAATGACATATTTTAAATAAAAAAAAATTAATAACAGAAAATCTAGACGTAATAGAAAAAATCGGCCAACGGAGATAAATTTAGAGCATTGATATCTTCATGCTTGTGATAAAATTTGTGGAAGGAGGATTTGCTTGCAGAGCAGTGAAATTAAATTGACATCTATAGAATCACGTTCCTGCAAGAACTGAATGAAGATGATCCTGATCCGTAGATTAGAGTTCTGTGAAATAATGACGAATTTAAATATTCTACTCTCTATGTTTAAAAATAATATATTTTCAGATGAAGTTATATTTTATCGTAATGACAGTGTGAACAGACAAAATGGTCGGTATTGGGTGACAAAAAATCCTTACTGGATGACACAACACCTTTCTCTGTATCCCCAATTAGTAAAGGTCTGGGCAGGAATTGTTAAATATAGAATTTTAGGGTCCTATTTTTTCGATTATAATTTAACAGGGCCACTATATTTAGATTTTTACAAAAATCCCTTTGTGTGAACTTTGTACGGCTGTTGTAATAATTTTACCAAATTATAATAACCTAGACATATCTAACAGTCATTTATGGTTCCAACAAGAAGGAACTCCACCGCATGATTCAATATGTGCTTCAAGATTTAATTAATTTGTTTATTAATCGGTGGATCGGACGAAGAGAGGAGGAGACCGATATAATGGCGAGATCATCTGATCTAACGCCCAGACTGTTTTCTGTGGGGCTATATTAAAAGTTAAGTGTATGTTGTAAAACCAGATTATTAGGAAGAGTTGAAGTACAGAATCAAAGCAGAATGTTCAATTCAATCAGATACAATTAGAAATGTGTTAAATGAGTTCCAAAATAGGCTTTGCTATTGCCAGTTGTTATGCTATTGCCATTATGATGGCCAAGCTAGAGAGGTGCCACTCTAAGAAGAATTGTCAGGTACTTTTTGTAGGTTGGAGGACATTTTGAGCATTTATTTATACTTAAACAGTAAACATATTAATGCCTTAAAATACTACAAGTTATCTTTTTAGTACTATAAAAATATACGGGGCATTCCATTTAAAAATTATTCCGGTGACGTCATTACCAAAAGGTGGTTGACCCAGTACGCAGTACATTTTATTGTAACATCAGAAAAAATATAATTGAAAATAAAAATTGACCTCTCTGTGATAAATCTTTAATTACATGGATTTTTTTGGCATTGGCTACCGCCACTCAGCCAATTCTACGCAACACAACAATTCTATTATAAATCTAAAAGTAAAACAAGAAACAAAAACAAAACAGTAAGAAAGAAAAGAAAATAAATGTTAGGTACCATAATAGTAACAAGAGATGAGACATGGACACTCGCTTTTCGTCTAAAGACTCTTGAATACATTTCAATTAGACACAAGGTCTGCATACCCCTATAGAATATAATGGAAATATGAGAGTACCTAACCACCTATAGTGTATTTTTATGTATGAGAGAGTAATAAAACAATAAATTATGTATGCAAATCCCTAAACTGTTGATACGGGTGACTCAATGAAAAACAGATATTTGTCAACAAGTTTACAGAAGTATATAGGAAAACAATTTTAAATTGAGTATGACCACCAGGTATAAAGGTTGGAGCAGAATAGAATACAATAGTTGTGAGGGATACTAATCCCTAAATAAGGTTGCCAGTGTCGGAGTGATGGAGGTTAACAGGTACTAATGAATTTGCAAGAAATGTAAGATGTTTATTTTATTGGTTATATATAACCAATAAAAGTTTAATAAGTACCTATTTGCAAAATAAAGTTTAATTCTTTAGATAAAATAAAACGTTTTATTTTATCTATTTGCAAAATAAAGTTTAATTCTTTGCCTATTTGCAAAATAAAGTTTAATTCTTTAGATAAAATAAAACGTTTTATTTTATCTGAAATGAGTGCATTCCACGAAGTAAGGGTTTCAACAATCAAACATTTAATTCTTTAATTCCAGGAATCTACGACAGTAATTGACTAGATAATTACCTTCTAAACTTATTCCACAGCAAATGTGATAGTGGGTTTTTCCATTTTGTATATAGGAAGGTCCAAGTGGCGTATTCAAAATTTTTAACAGTTCACTAAAAGTAGGTACTTCAGTTGCAAGGTGCAGTTTATTGTGTATACTAGTGTTATGGAAAATTTGGAAGTGCCGTGTAAACGCCGAAAAATTGGTCCTCTAACAGTTAATGAAAAAACATTAATATTTAATTGTTTTAAATCATTTACAGACAAACGTTTATGTGAAAGTGTTGATGAGACCGTTGAGTTAGTTAGCAGTACACTTGGTGTTGGGAAATCTATGATTTACAGAGTTATTAAAGAAGAGAAATGTGGTAGTTTTCAAATGCCACGTAATGCTCCAGGGAAACCAAAATTTCAAATAGAATATCATTTTAAAGAAGGACTTCGACGGAAAGTGCATGAATTCTTCTTTAGACAAGAATTTCCAACATTGGATAAAGTTCTTGTCTCAGTTCGAGATGATAAGGATTACCCAGAAATGAGTCGAAGTACGTTATGGAAACTTTTAAAAGAAATAGGCTTCCGCTGGAAAAAGAATCCCAGAAAGTCTATTTTATTAGAAAGAAGCGATATTGTCATATGGAGAAGACATTTTCTAAGAACCATAAAGGAAATGAGAAACCAAAAAAGAAAAATATTTTATCTTGATGAAACATGGATCAACGAGGGTCATACATCAAATAAATTTTGGCAGGATGAAACTGTTACAAGTCAAAGGCACGCTTTTGTAAATAACTTATCTACTGGTTTAAACCCACCATCAGGAAAGGGACGCAGGCTGATAATCGTACACATCGGCAGTTCAGACGGTTTTGTTGAAGGTGGTTTATTAACTTTTGAATCAACTCGTACCGGTGACTACCATGAAGACATGAACGCTGATGTCTTTCAAGAATGGTTCGAACAAATGATAGATCTTCTTCCTAAGAACTGTGTAATAGTAATGGATAATGCAAGTTATCACTCCAGACTTATAGAAGGACTGCCCACAACCAAGTGGTTAACAAAAGACTTGCAGAATTGGCTGAGTTCAAAAAATATTACGTACCATCCCGGATCTATAAGAAAGGAACTTTATTCGTTGTGTGCCCTTCATAAAGAAAAATTTAAAAAATACGAAATTAATGAAATTGCCAAAAATCGTGGAATGACAGTACTTAGATCCCCACCATATCATTGTGAATTAAACCCAATTGAACTGGTATGGGCACAGATAAAGAGTGAAGTTTCAAGAAAAAATACCACTTTTAAAATTCATGATGTTAAACAGTTGTTTTTGGAGGCCGCAAATAATGTAAAACCTGAAAACTGGGAAAAGGCAGTAAATCACACTATTAAAGAAGAGGAAAAAATGTGGAAGCTGGACAATATTACTGATAAAATGATCGAGCCAGTTATTATAAATCTTGGTTCTGAAAGTTCATCTTCTGAATCTGATTTGGATTTGTAACAAGTAGCTGTAAGTTTTATATTAATATTTTTATTCATCTATTTAACATACCTTAGACGGTTTTAAAAACTCTTTCTCTTTTGTAATTTTTAAAAATTAAAAAAAATGTGAATTTTTTAAAACCCTTTTTAATGTAGGCCAGTCAGTTCTAATATAGTGTGTGATAAAAGAGGTCACTTTTGTTTACATACACATAACACTTTATAACACTGAAATAATTCATTTATTTTTTACAATTATTCAAAGTAATTTTTCAATTAATCTTGAGCACGCCCATGGAGTGGTCGGAGCTACCAGTTAAAATTATGCTAATTACTCTCTCGTTCATAAAAATAAACTATAATTAATCTAATAAGAAATCTGTATGATAAAAACTCAGCCAAAGTTAAAATACACGGAATCTCTTCAGATGCGTTCAAAAATAAGGAAGGAACTAGACAGGGCTGCATATCAAACAACAATGGCGATTGCTCCTCACAAATCAAGATTAAAATATGGAAAGACCGAACCATAGCGGGAGAAGACGGAATATGTGCAGATTATAAATTCTAAAATACGGTGGGGAGGCACTATACAGATAGATTTATGAACTAATACAGAATATATGGAGCAAAGAAATAATGTCCAAAGAATGGAAGTAGGAAATTATAGTGACAATCCCCAACCAAAGAGACTATAGAATATGCAAAAACTACCGAGCAATTAAATTACTGAATGTTAAATAAAAGTAATGACTGGTATAATTAGAGACAGACTAACAATATATACAGAACAAATCATAGGAGATTACCAGTACTGTTTCAGAAAATGAAGATCCACGATAGAAGCTACACATACGCTAAAACAAGTGCTAGAGAAAACATACGAGTATGTCGGAGAAACACATATATTTTCCTAGACTTTAAGCAGGCGTTTGACAAACTAAACAGAAGAAAAATGATCCAAGACTCACAAGAGAGTAATGTATTAAATAAAATTATAAGAATGATAGAAATGACAATGCGAGATTCCCAAGCAATAATAGACACCGAAGAAAGAACAGAAGTAATAAAAATAAAAAATGGAGGAAAACAAGAAGCGCTCTCAACGGTACTATTATTGTATCACTAGATAAGATATTAAAAAAGCTGTCAAACGCAGTAACTATAAACAAGAATGCACTACAAATAATAGGATATGCGGACGATATAATCATAGTACCAACAGATAAAAGGGTATTAAAGAAAACCGTCCAAGAAATAGAAAACGAAGCCAAACTGATAGGACTGGAAATAAATGAAAACTAAACAAAATACATGAACGTAAGCAAGAAAAAAAGACACAAATGACAGAACTAACAATAGATGCACACAGTTTCGAAGAGGTTGAAACATTCAAATATTTGGAAAGTACTAGTCAACAGAAGAAATGGAAGTGTAGATATGAAAATAAGAATTCAAGCGGGAGATACAGCGTTTTATAGGAATAAAAAAATGTTTAGAGATAAGAATATAAGCCGAAACACAAAAATGAAAATCTACAAAACGGTCAAAAGACCAATAGTAGTATATGCTGCAGAAACATTCATAATAACAGCAAGAGAAGAAGAGCAATTGAAAGATTTTGAGAGGAAGATTATCAGAAAAATACTGAGACCAAAGAGGGAAAACGAGGAGGATACAAAACAATGGATAAATTACGAAATACAAGAATGGATGGGTCAAGAGAACTCAGAGCAATAAAAGTACAAAGAATTAGATGGTATAGGCACATAATGAGAAGAGAAAAGAGCAATCCGTTAAGAGTTATAACGGAATGGATACCACCAGGTAAAAGAAGCAGAGGCAGACCCAAACTGAGATGGAGACAACAAGTGGAAGAAGACTTAAAAAGTATAGAAATTTAAATCTTTGTATGTAGGTATATTTAAAAAGCCCTTAGAAGGACTACATCAAAAAACACAAACGTTTTCGGAATAATAATTCTATCATCAGGTTAAAAGCAGGTTAACATGCCTGAGCCACCAAAATATTAGGGTAAAACCCTTTACAAAAATTAAAGTTACCAAAAAATGTACATGTTGTTAAAAATGAATGATGTTTAATATTATATTAGATTTATGGTGGCTCATCATGTTAACCTGCTTTTAACGTGATTATGGAATTATTATTCCGAAAACGTTTGTGTTTTTTGATGTAGCCCTTCTAAGGGCTTTTTAAATATACCTACATACTACTACTTGTCGGTTTATAACGTTCCAATAACTTCCAATCGCCACTTAGACCGGTTGTTCCATAGATCTTCTTCTATGGCCCTCTCTCTCAGTTCTTTATTTATTCCTTCGCTCCAACTTTTTCTCGGTCTACCTCGTTTTCTCTTTCCTTCTGGTTGCCACTTTAGTATTTCTTTTGGCATTCGTTGTTCGTCCATTCTTTGTAAGTGTCCGAACCAGATAAGTTGTTTTGTTGTTAGGTCATCTGTGATTGTTCGTTTGATTCCCATTATTTCTCTAATGCGTTCGTTGGTAATCCTTTCTCTTCTAGATCTTCCTGCGGCTCTTCTCCAAAAATCCATTTCCGTCGCTTTCAGCGTTGACAGTGTTCTTTCTTTCAGTGGCCATACCTCACAGCTGTATAAAGTGATACTTTTTACTATAGTCTCATATATCCTCTTTTTATTTTCTTTGCTGATGGATTGGTCCCATAAAATGGTGTTTAACATTAAATATACCTACATACAAAGATTTAAACCCCTTTTTGTGATACATGGTATACAGCCAGCTGCAGGAATTTATTTTCCTTGTGGATTTTATAGAAATTAAAAATATAGAAAGGACAATCAAAGAGAGAGAAAAATGGAAAAAAAGTAGTGGAAATAACGAAGTCACAACAAAAACTGTAAAACCAAACCCAGAATGGGATGATACCCCACACAAAAAGGATCTTCAAGTGAAAACATCTTCAGCTTCTTCGTGAGCGTATAGCTTGTATATATATTAAAAAAAGTAAACCGAGCATACATAATTTACTTCGGCCACATAGCTAGAAGAACGAGGAGCATAGAACTATTGGTAGAAGGAGGAAAGGTGAAAGGCCGACGACCAAAAGGAACATCTCCAACACATTGGACAGACAAAATGAACACTCTGGTATGAAAATCCCTACGTGAATCCTTCCATATGGCACAAGATCGCAGCCAATAGAGACAACAACCTAATAATATTTAGAGTGTCACCACGTCCTGACAAGGGCTCAAGTAATGAGGAGGAGGGAGATAAGGTCGCGGATCGGAGGTAAATACAAATGTGAAGAATTATCAACAATGTTTACAGGTTGATTTTACTTTTACAAATAAATTCCATTCGACAGTTATATGTTTGTTTCATATTAAGTAAAAGTAGATAACAATAATTGTAGAGTGGAAATATATCACATTCTATTAAATTTTCTAGGTTATTTGTTTGAAAGTGTATTTTGAATATCAAAAAAAGATGTGGTATAAATCTACATCTTTTTGGCAATCTGGGCATAAGTTTAAAGTTAAAACATTAATTTTAGATAAAGAGAAAGGGTAAAAGGTGTGCCCAAATTTCATTATAATTATAGAGGTAAGGTATATATAGTTAAAAATAATTTTTTACTCCTGTCTAAGAATTTATTGCTTTATAAATACATCTGCTACAAAAAACAAGAAATGTACTGACAGGCCAAACCTTCAAAATGCTCACATCCAATAAATTCTTGGTGAATCATAAGGTTGTACCTTTTTTGCAACGTGTGTCAAATCAAATCTAAAAATAAAAGGGAAGTACTTAAAAATCAATTAGTAACAAACCACTCCTGCCGTCTTTACACTAACGAATTAAAATAATAGTACAGTACTTTGTGGGATATTATTAGTATCGCCTTTATTATTGATATTGTCATTATATTCACAACAGTTCAAAAATAAAACGTAATGAGGGTGATTAATAACAAAATGAAAACATAAAATAAAAAAGGTATCTCTTTTCTTTATAAGAAAACTAAGCTTTAACTTTATAAAATTGAGACGATTTATTGAGACTAGCGTCAAAAACGAAAGCTATACAAGCAATAACAAATTAATAAACGATATGGAAACTCAAAGACACCTAAAAACAGAGGAAGCCATTGGAAAGGAAAATGACAGGAACGTAGCTACCGTCGTATCAGCCGTATCAACTACACGGGGCTCCCGACATACAGGAGCCCCACACATGTCAAAACAAAATTCCATTAAAAAAAAAGTGGAACAGTAGGTGGTACTGTAGACTAGCGCGAAGCTTCATACTACGTTTTCTGTAATTTTAAAATTTATATAATATTTTTAAAAGTAAATAAAGTAATTTTATGATTTATTTATTTATTATATTTTAAACAAATTCAATAAATTATTGTTTGCTCTTAACGCCAAATGCTAACGTATTAACAAGGCATACGTTGTTTACTTCTGACATACCTGTCAAATTTAGACCAAATATTACATTAATTATTAAATATAAAAAAATATCATTTGATAGTAAATTTAATTATCATATAAACTAATTATAGTGGTGTTAAAAAGTTCTGCATCGCCTTACCAAATACATGAAAATAGAAGTTTAAGTCATTTACCTTAAATATTTTTTAACCATTTACTATCTACATCAAACAAGCACTTAACCACAATATTATAAAATGGAAACACAGCAAAACTTTTGATTAATAAAAAAAATGTAGTTCGGAAAATTTTTTATTCAATATTACAAAAATTAGGCTATTTATATCAAGACGATATTGTACATCACATTGAAGTAATTTAAACTAATTTTAATATTTAATTGGCCAGCCCTTGTTTTTAATAACTAGTTCACATCTTTTGGGCATAGAATTTATTAATTTTTGCATTTCCTCCACGGAAATACAATGATGCCAAGCGTGGATTAAAGATTCGATTAATTTCGTTTTATTTGTGGGTTTGCTTTTAGAAATGATGTTTGATATCCTTTGCCACAAATTCTCGATGGGATTGAGGTCCGGGGATTGCGCTGGCCAGTCCATCCTATCAATTTCATTACTCTCCATCCAAGCTTTATCCAATTTTGCTCTATGGCAAGGAGCATTATCATCCTGAAAAATAAATATTTCTTTGCCAAACAGGTTTTTTCCACTACGTAGCATCTTATTCTGTAGTACCTTAATGTATTTGGTAGCATTCATCATCGCAGAGACAAAGTGTAGGCGACCAACTCCTCGAGCGGACATGCAACCCCATATCATAACGGAGGTTGGATGTTTAATTGTGGGAAGAACACATTTTGGAGAAAATTTTTCACCAAGAAATCTTCTGACGTAGGCATTTCCAGCATGATTATTAATATTGAAAGTGGATTCATCACTAAACAGTACACTCTGCCACTGCTCTGCTGTCCAGATTCGATGTTCCTTGGCCCATTTCAAACGGTGCAATCTTTGCTTTTCTGAAAGCAGTGGTTTCTTCCGTGCCTTACATCCTCTGAGTCCAAAACTAAGCAGTCTTTTTCTCACAGTGAAAGTGCACACGCTTACACCTGTAGGTTCAGACCACAGCTTCGTCAATTGGGTGGAATTAAGGCTTCTGTCTGCCAGACTTGTTCTTCTTAACGCAGCGTCATTCCGAACAGAAGTTTTCTTTGGTCGGCCACTACGCGGTCTGTCGTCGATTTTTCCTTGTTCAGCATACTTCTTAATGACTCTAATTACTGTATATTGATTACAGTTTACTGCGGATGCTATTTCGCTATTAGATTTGTCGTTTTTATGGTGAAAAATAATTTCAAACGCTTTTCGTCCGATATTTAGTTTGTTTGGTCTGGGATGACATTTTGACCTTTTTATCAAAAATCAAAGAGCGAATAAATGTGTTAGGGTAACTACAGTGTTTATATAGTCAAAATATGTGGCAAATTTGTCATTAAGATTTAATTTAATAGTACTTTAACGACTTAATAATCACCTCATAATTTTCTCGGATTATGGGAAATTCCTTTAATCAGATTATTTTAATCTTTTCTGTAGAATTTTGAGCTAGTAATTAAAAAAACATTAGTAAGCATACCGATAATGCTAATTACAAGCACAAACTTAAAATGAATTAGCGAAAATATACAAAAAACTTGTGTTAAACCTCAAAAACTATAAGGCGTTTAGGTAATGCAGGACTTTTTAACACCACTGTAATATATTTAAAAATAATAACTGTATTTATATGAAATTATTTTAAAACTAAAAATATCATAAAAATTTAAACAGAGGATTCAATGTTCTTATTAATCGGATGACATTTATGACTTTTAAATTTTGACAATCGTTACGGATCGAATCTTTTAGTGACAGATAGTTTAGATATTCTTTTAATTTTTTTACTTTTCATTTTTTGTCTATATTCTATTAGTTATTGTTCATGCAGTTTTTAATTTAAACCTGCTTAGAGTAAATGTATGACGACTAGAAACGAATGATCGAGAGTAGTGAATCGATGTAAAGAACCGCTATTTCTTGACGCTACCCGTGACGACGCCATCTTGGGGTGCTAGTTCCGTGACGTTCACCTCAGCATATTACTGTAAAGAACAAGTAATACAGCCAGTATAGAAGTTTCGCTTCAAAAATAATTTCAATTACAATGTCAGCTTCTCCTGGGCTCTGCTATTTTTCATATTTCTTAATGCTTCTTAATTTCAATTTTAGGTGAATCTGCTATACGATTATTTTATATATTCGTTCGTTCCATACAGTGTTCTTTGTTTTTCCTCAGGATACTTTAATTTTGAATATGTTATTTTAAGACCTACTTCTATGCATCTGTCAAGTAGCCACGTTTCCTTTTTTCTCTATGCCTCTTTGTGTTTATCCTGATATTTTGTTTCGTATCTATTTTTATATATTGTGTTTCTTCCATCACAACACAATTTTTACGTCTTCGATTTATGTTGACGTGCATGAATGCTGTTTGAGTATAGATTTGTGCCTCTAGATATGATAAATATCGGGAATGAGATAAGAAGATCTAAGAGAAAAAGGTAGAGTAACTTGCTTTAGGATCTCGAAAGGGATATCTGGGGACGGACTTCAAGATTGTGTGTACCGAATTGAAGGGGAAAAAGACACCCTATCTCCTGCCCAAGGAGGAGAAATGTTAAATACGGGAGCTCTTTGTTTAGCATAGACATGAAAGGGTTACTGGTTTTGTAGAAGCAGAACCCCTTACTGAGATGGTAATCGGCGAGGCTGTTGGACGGATAAAGATCCGAAAGGCATCTGGCATAGACTAAGTCTTGCCGGATACAGTACGGCTGACCGCACTAAGATACCCGTAGGTTTTTCCAAAATTGCTAAACGAACTGCTTGAACAACAGCAGTTTTTAACTCAGTTGAAAGACGCCAACGTTGTTCTTATCCCGACAGGTGGGGCGGACGAGAAAGAGGTGCGCTTTGAGCCAATTTGCCTTCTTAGTTCGGTAGCTAAATTGTACAACAGCTTGTGAAAGGCCGCCTTGACCGAGAAGCTGGAAGAAAAGCATGCGCTGAGCGACCGCCAATATGCTTCTAGGGCCAAAAGATCCACCGTACATGCGGTCATAGAAGTGACTTCATCCTGCTAGACGTCAAGAATGCCTTTAACACGACATTATGGGAAAAATCATGTACAGGCTAAGAAAATTGGGCGTTATTGAGTACTTGGTCAACGTGGTTGACAGATACTTTACTGACAGGTCCGTAAGGAAGATACGTGCATCAGGTTGTTGCAGAGTATTCCGCAGGGTTTGGTACTAGGTCCCACCCTGTAGAATATTCTGTACGACGGGGTGCTGAGGCTATAGATGCCAAGGGGATGCACTCTTGTAGATTATGCCGACGATCTTGCACTGGTTGCAAAATCAAGTCAAAAAATGGACATGACTAATGCGGCTAACACAGCTCTGCGTCGTATTAGTAGGTGGATACGACTACTTTGAGAACAGAAAACTGAGGTGGTAGTTCCCAAGGGTAGCCGGGACAAATCCTCTCTTAACTTTATAGTATGTATTTAATTGGAGCGGTGATACCGATCGTTTTGTTGTGTAAAAAGCAGGCGAGGGTATAAGCGAGGAGGATGGATGAAATATAGATGAGGAAGAGAGAGAGAACGATAGATAAGTGGCAGAGGGAATGGGCTAATGATAGCGGAAAGGCAAGGTGGACGAAGGAGCTTATTCTCGATCTGATGCCGTGGTGGGAATGTAAATTCAGGAAACTGGACTACTTCCTGACGCAGTTTCTGACTGGACATGGTAGTTTTGACACTTTCAAATAGGATAGGCAAATCTGCCTCGGCGGACTGTATTTCCGCTCTCGCCCACCTTTTTAACAGCCAGAAATGGGGAAATTAGAGGGGAGACTTCGAGAGGCGAATGAGTTTCAGGCTGGATGAAAGAAACATGGTAAACATAATGATGACATGAGAGAGAGAATGGAGAGAAGTGCACTGTCTGATCTCTGGGTTGATAAAGAAGAATTAGTAGGACGATAGAGGAGGAAATTAAACCAGGAATCTCAAATATTGTTTCTTTTTCTCGATAGTCAAATCCGGTAAGTATCAAATTAGTTTATGGCCTTTCATTCTTTTGGTAATAGACAGTTCTTAAACATTTTTTTTCTGATTTACGGTGATAGGTATGGTTTTTGTTTTTCCTTTTAAGTTTTTCCTGAATAAAATATAGTTATTGTTCTTTTAGGGTGATGGTTAATATATGGATTTTGGTTTTGTTATTAAGCGGTAAGATCACTACTCTGGAACGGTGATCTGACACTACGATGGGGTCTTCTAGCCTAGTGTCATACTCGGCCGGAAGATGCCAGGGTGTATTGCTTCGTGACATTAGATGTCTAAAAAAGATTCCCCCCCCTCGCAGCCTGCCAGAATTCAATGGATTTGGAGTTACTGCCTACTAACCGTCCACCGTTTCGTATTATTGAGATATGTTGGTAGTATATAAAATACTTACAAATGCTTAACCAAAAAAATGGTCTACACAACAAACCCAACGTGGTAAAAGTGTTGCAAGCCTTCAAAGACTCATTTATGAAAAAATATAGTAAACAAACTTCGAACATGTACCACTATAGCCCGCTGACAATTTCTAAATATATGAATGGCTTCTAAGAATAGACTTTTTAAAAATCCCCTTAATATACTTTTACATTTTTTTTAAATGTAAAGGTATAGTGCACCGTTTTAATCAAATTTTGATAAATCCAAACAAATAACGTATAAATTACTGCGCAAGATATTTATATCTTCCTTAGAAGAGGTCGGAACTTGTAGCATCCAATTCGCTAAATATAAATCGTAGAGAATGAGTGCTTTTAACTCCATGTTCTCTAGAAACTACCAGTTACATTAGTTTCCAATATCAGTATTTTTGTAAAACCGAAGGCAGTTACTTTTCTCATGTCCGGTTCAATCAATTATTGGAAGGCATTCGTTAATTTGGTGTTGTTTACTTTGACTTTAATGATGACAGTGAGGAGAGCAATCGGTTGTAAATGAATTGGTACAGGGTGGAAGACGAGTTTCATTCAGTGATTTTCGTATTTTATTTACGTATTGTTCTAATTTGAAAGGTGAAAGTGTTTATTTTTGTGCAATAATTTCTTTGAAACTTATGGATTTCTTGTTATGGCAAGTATTTTGAACTATTTTCTTATAATCCAGAAAACAGCTTACTAAATATAAATAAATTTGACATATTAGTGACACTATACTAACAAAAATATATTTTTGAGTTTCTTCATCACAATGTATCTTCATCTAATTATAATTCATTATAAAATCATCCTTTTTTTTGTTTTTACATTAATTACTTTGTTTATCTAAAATTTGATCATTGTACGGGATCTTTATAGTATAGTGGGGGTTGACAAGTAAATATTTTAATTGTTTTAGTTATATTAATATATATATATATATATATATATATATATATATATATATATATATATATATATATATATATATATATATATATATATATATATATATATGTCCATCATTATCATTCTCAGCTCTCAGCGTATTCTACTGATTACATAGTCGTTTTAGCCTCCCTTACATAGTCGTTTTTCTGCTTTTCTGTGCTTACCTGCCTAATTTCCTTGTGTCATAGTCCCATCTTAAGTTTGGACGTCGTTTTGGCTTCATGACGCCTCTTGGATACCACAGTGTAATTCTAATGGACAATCTGTTATCAGTTCTTCTCGCTAAATGTCCCGGCAACTGACATTCTAAAGATCGGTTTTCTGTCTGATCCATTCTACTCTTTTGCGATTTCTCTTTATTATGCCTAGCATGCATCGCTCCATTGACCTTTGAGTAATTTGAGTTTCGCTTTAATCTTTCCTTTAGTGTCCAAGTTTCGCAGCCGTATATCATGATTGGTAGTATACACTGATCGAATACTTTTTTCCTTTCTGGTGAAGTGGCATCCTGGATTTGAATATAACTGCATTTTTATCAAAGGATGCCCAAGCCAGTTTCATTCTTCTGTTGAATTCTGGGGGTAAGGGCCTAGATTTATGTATTAATTGTCCCAGGTATATATACTCCCCTACTGTCTCAAGTGTAGTATTGTTTATTATTACATCTTGGACATACACTAGCTTGGTGTACATAGTTTTTGTTTTTGTCAAGGTCACTTCTAGGCCAACTTCATTGATAGATACATTTAGATCGGTTATAACTTCTTGTAGTTCTGCAGGATTATTAGCGATCAGACCGATGTCGTCTGCATAGGGCTTTATTCTGTCAGTTCATTTTGCTAAATATGTTTTCTAGGGTTGGCATGAAAAGCTTTGGGAATATTGCGTCTTCTTGTCGGAATCCTCTGGTAGTGGGAAATTCTGGAGTGTTTTCATAAATGTTTATCTTAGCTTTTGCTTTTCTGTATATATTTGCTAAAATCTCTATGTTTGTCAATGCCTTGGTTCTGCAAAGCTTCTATTACTACCTTGGGATATATAGAATCAAAAGCCTTCTCGAAATATATGAAGGTTAAAGCTAGCGATATTTCATATTATTTAGCTCTACTCATTAGTTCTCGAAGCGTATGGATATAATCCAGGGTATCCAGGGTATTCACTTCTGAAGCCAGCTTGCTTTCTTGGCTCTGCAGCATCTAATTCGTTTGTTAATCTGTTGTTAATGACTTTTGTGAATATCTTGTATATGATTGGTAGTAGACTTATAGGTCTGTAGTTTTTGACATCCTCTTTGCTACCTTTCTTATGAATGAGAATTATGTTTTTTGTATTCCAGTGGTCTGGTATGCATCTTGATCTCAGACAGTTCGTAAATATACCTGCTAAGATTTTTAGGTTATTTGATAGCGTATTTAAGCAGTTCCACTGTTATGCCATCTATTCCAGCTGTTTTACGGCTTTTCATTTTTGTAATTGTCGATTCTACTTCTCCCACAAGGACTTCTGGTATATCTTGGTTACTAGTTGATTCTTCAAGTGTTTCAGGGGCTTTCTACAGTTCTCTGTAGAATTTAGTCACGAGTTGTATTATTTCATTTCTATCTATAATTCTGTTGTTTTCGTTTGTTAGAGCCACGACTTGCTTTTTCCCAATGATTAATGCTTTTCCATTTTTTTCCAAGTTTTTTCTATTTTCGATTGCATTTTCTACCAGTCTTTCATTGTAATTCCTTAATATTTTTCCGTATTGTTTACAAAATTCCGTATTGTTTTGTCATTAATTTTTATTCCTTCTAGTTTTAGATCTAGAACAATTTTTGCTCTGATTAGTCTATGGTTGCTGCCTGTTTAAAATTTATTGATTACACTGACATCTTTGATTGTAGCAATCTTGTTGGTTAGAATAAAGTCAACTTTGTTCTTAGTGGTTCCATTTGGTGGTACCAAGTCAATTTTTTGTTTGAGTTTTTCTTGAAGAATGTAGTTGCAATAGGCATCTTTTGGCAGTGTAAAAACTGAACCAGCCTTTCTTATCTTTCATTTCTCTTGCCGGTTCCATACTTTTCCATAACTTGTTCCTTCCCATTTCTCTTTTTTACTTTGGCATTAGTCACCAATTAAATTCTTAAAGTGACTTTTATTGTTATTGAATGCATCAGTTAGGTATGTTACTGTAGAGTTCCTCCATTTCTTGGTCAGTGTGGATAATCGTTGGGGCGTATAGTTGTCTTCTTCTTCTTCTTCTTAGCCTTCTGTCGTCCATGTTTGGACATAGGCCTCTCCCAACTCCTTCCAACGGTCTCTATCCTAAGCAACATATTTCCCATTTGTTCCGGCTCTTCTTTTAATATCATCAACCCATCTCATCTGTGGTCTTTGATATATTTGTATATTGTATTGTATTAAGTTGTACGATTTGTGCATTGTATTTTTTTGAAATTTCAAGGTTAAGCTAGCTACTCTATCCGAGATACTAATTATTTCTAGTACTCTTGTATTCTAGTACGTTTCCATTTCAATTTCGGTTTCCAATCCAAAACCACCTGTTCTGCCTGTTGATGTTCCACGGTAATAGAATATGTTTCCTGGCGCTAATTACAATAGCTCTTCATCTTTCCGTCGTACTTTGCTGATTCTTATGACGTCCCATTTTATATTTTCAGTTTCTTTTTCCAGTTCTACAATTTCGGATTAGTTTGATAGTGAGCGGCAGTTATATATCGCTATATAAAGCGCTGTTTTATTTGGTTAGAGGTTTAGACTTCGCAGATTTTTAGCCTTCCTGGCCTGATCCCGAAAGCTACCGTAGGCCATTTACGCCTACGGAAATTGACGGTAACGATTTTAGTGTGTCTTTCATCTTTCATGTTAAGGGTTGTGAGGCGTACCTTACAATGCTGCCTCAGTGTATTATATGTTGATCAGGGACTACGCGACTTATGTCTTCGTGTACGTAGGAGGTAGGACCCGTTGGCAGAGCTGACTGACTTTTTAGATCAGCTGTGACCCATTCGTCACTATCAGTAAGGCATTTACCGGAGATTTTAGTAGTTTGCTCTTAGCAACAGAAGAACAGCCCCTCCGATGCCTATACCAACATTTAATATATATATATATATATATATATATATATATATATATATATATATATATATATATATATATATGTATATAATGTTAACAGTGGCCTTTTAGGCCCATAGCTTGAAAATCGTTGTCCATTCTTTACGGTCCTTAGTTTTCCTCTCCAATTTCTCACCTTTCTCTTCTCTTCTCTTCTTCAAAACATTTCTCTTTAAGGTTCTCTTTTGCTTCATCTAACCATCTCTTTCTTGGTCGACCGACTCTTCTTTTGTCACCCATCTCTGTTTTTATTAATATTTTTGTATTTTTGATATTCTTTCTTCTTTCATTATTTCTAAATATCCCAAGATTCCGAAAGATTTCCGCAGTTAGTACAATTAAACCTAGAGCTAAGATTAATACTATTACAAGAATTAATATTAAACTCAACAGTCTTCCGGGTTAAGCCGCGTCGATTATCACCTCTGTTACCCCAAGTCACATTCCAATTGAGACAATCATCTGTCAAACTGAAGAAGATATCTCCAGTTTACCTTCCAAAGATGGTGAAATAACTAGTCAAGACATCGCTAGAGTTCTTAGAAACTCAAAGCCTCCTACTCCGAACATTAGCCAATCCAGGAGAAAATTCCAGAAAGAACTTCTTTTAAATCTAAATCTAGTCATTTTTCCCGCCGATATAGGCAATGCCATAGTCATACTAAACACTTCTTTTTACATTAATAAACTCTAAAATGTCATTAATACTCCAGACTACAGACCAACTCCTAATAATCCAACAACCTATGTAGAGAAAACAACAAAAGCGATTATCAATAAAACCTCTCTTCCTGTTGACATAAAACAATCTCTAATTCCTTGCGAAAAGTCTTCCAGAACACCTTGAATATATGGCCTACCCAAAATTCACAAACCCGATATTCCTCTAAGTCTCATTGTTAGTGCATACAACTGCCCTACACAACCATTGGCCAAAACTCTACAACCTCTCGCCGAAAATGCTTCATCTTTCGTCAACAATTTTTTTCATTTCATCGTACTTCTTAAACAATACCCTATCTCACCATCAGACATTGTAGTAAGTTTCGATATCGTTTCACTTTTTACAAATATTCCTATAGAAGAAACTCTAAACATTCTGAAAATTAAATAGAGTAGCCAGCAAGACCATTTCTTCTTCTTCATGTGCTATCTCCTCTAAGAAGGTTGGCAACCATCATGACAATTCGCACTTTCGATACCGCTGCTCTAAAGAGGTCAGCAGAAGTGTAGTTAAACCAAGCTCTCAAACTTTTTGACCGGGAGATGCGTCTTCTTCCGTGACTCCTTCTATCCTGTATTCTTCCTTGCATTATTAATTGCAACAAGTTATAACGCTCGCCCCTCATGACATGTCCCAGATATTGCAGTTTTCTGACTTTAAGGGTATCCACCCAACTTATTCTTAATATCCTTCTGTAGGCCCATAACTCGAAGGCTTCTAATCTGTATGAAACATCTTTCTTTAATGTCCAAGCCTCCAACCCATAAAATAATACGGAGAACACGTAGCATCTCAGAAGTCTTATCTTTAAAGTAATTTAAATGTCCCTGCTGCAGAGTACTTTTTTCAGTTTGTTGAAAGAATTTCTTGCCTGTCCTATTCTTATATCCTATATCTAATAAAGACAATATTACCCACCAACCAAGACTTTCATCTCTTGTCCGATCAATCAAAGACAACATTCCAAATGAAACAACACAGAGTTTATGAAATTCCTTGTGCAGACTGCCCGCGATCATAATATAGGCCAAACAAATCGTAGAATCCAAAATAGGATTTTTCTATTTCATTGCATTTATGTTTGCAATTCCGATTCAATTAATTCTTGTAATAGTATTAATCTTATCTCTAGGTTTAATGTATATATATATATATATATATATATATATATATATATATATATATATATATATATATGAAAATTACTGAGTTCTCGGGAAGAACCGCGTTGAGAATTTAAAACTCGACGTCATATTATAGCAGAATGTTGAGATAACTAAACGAAGACCGAGCTTTTTTCAAAATATACACTTTGTGGACCAAGATAATATTTTCGAAACAAAAATAGTTTACCTGATTGTTAAAGTTGAATTAGTAAGAAAAATAATACGAATATAATATCATGTACTTTTAGTTTTACAGTCATAATGTAATATATATATATATATATATATATATATATATATATATATATATATATATATATATATATATATATAAATTAGCCAAGGCACAGTTGAATTAAAGGACGATATTAAAACAGTAGACAGTTTCCAATATCTAGGAGATGCATTTATCACGGATGGAACAGAAAAAGAAGAAGTTTAAAAAGAATTCAGCTCTATAAAACTATTATCAGACCATTAGTATGTTATGGATGCGAGAAATGGGTAGTTACAGAAAATACAAAAAGAAAGCTGAAAGTGTTTGAAAGAAAATTCATAAAGAAGATATTTGGACTTATTAATGAAAATGGAGTATGGAGATCCAGGTACAATGATGAGCTCTACCAACTGCTCAAAAAGGCACTGATCTCAGAATTCGTTCAACTTCAGAGACTTCGATTGGCTGGTCATATTATAGCTGGATGTTCAGATAACTAAACGAAGACCGATCTTTTTTCAAAATATACACTTTGTGGACCAAGATAATATTTTCGAAACAAAAATAGTTTACCTGATTGTTAAAGTCAAATTAGTAAGAAAAATAATACGAATATAATATCATGTACTTTGAGTTTTACCGTCATAATGTAATTTCTCAAATTGTTATATCAAAACATTTCAACTATTTTTACCTGTTTGAAGGTTTGTGAGCGTGGTTTAAAATATTTCTCGGCCAGACTATGTGATCTATTAATAAGAACATACTTAAGAAAATAATTCTTTTGTCTAGAGTGATTAGGCATTTTGTAAACAATTGTGTAATATTTGGCTATTCAATGCAATAGCTGATACAAGGCTAGCTCTGATATTAGGTATACAAATATATAATTTGTAAAGACACAGAAACTATTTTATAAAAATACAGAGAGCGCACCAAAAATACGATTTTTCAATACACACAATATAGCAATGAGATACTTGAATCATTCCTAAATTAACTAGGCGATGAAGTTGTTTATTGACGATCAACAAGGTAGTAAAACAGTATATATGATCAAAAAAACACTTTAAGATCTTGGACAGTTTTTGGATGATATAATAAGTAGGAAGATGAACTAATACAGTATAGCCCAAAATAAACAGTACTGAACTTGTAATTATTTAATTGTTTTAAAAAATATATATTATTGACACTTATAACATGTTCTAAATGAGCTCCTCCTCTCTCGAGACGGACTTCATACCGATATTCCAGATTTCTCGTAATGTTATGGAATAAAGGTTGTCTCAAGTCAGCGAAGAAGGCTCTAACGGCATCCTTTAACTCATTGATGGTTTGTGGTGCCCGTTTAAAAACGGCAGTTTTAACCATGCCCCAAATGTATGCGTCTGGAGATGTTAAGTCTGGAGACTGCACATTCTAGGGGAAGTCAATAAATCGTGAAATGAATTTGTTTGGAAAATGTCTTTGGAAATGATTTTCATACTGTAATGCAAGAATTCTGGTACAATATTCCACTCTACTGTGATAATCCCTGAGATGTAATTGTTGATGTACCTGAATAATATACGAAAATGCACACAGCTCCTTCAGGATTCTTTGCAAGGAAATTCGTTTTAAGCCAAGATGCAACGCTGTTCTTGTCTGGCTGGCTTTCGGATTTTCCAAGATTCGCTCTAAAACACGTTCATGGTTATCGTTGTTGTTAACTGTCCTGGGACGCCCTGAGTTTCCTTTTCGTTGGCACAATACATTACCCGTATTTCTAAACTTCAAACAACCTTCAAAATTACAGCATTATTTGGAGAACGTTTATTAAACCGTTGTGTGGGTTGATCACACACGTATTGCAGACTTGCACTATTACGTCGGCCGATTCGTATGAGCGAAAATAATGCTCCACAAGAAACACTTTCTCTTCTGTACTTAACACCATTTTTAACAATTAGGCCTTAAGAATTAATGGTTTAAGGATTACTTGACAGGTCTATACTAGTTAATTTGAATATGACAGCGCCCACAAAGAAATATCTATGTTTTAGTTTCAGTACTGTTTATTTTGGGCAATACTGTATGAACATATACAGGAGGTTTGCCGAACTGCAAAGTACCCTCGATAACATCTGGAAAATGATAGCATCTTACTAATGAGAGACTTCAATGCTCGATTTGGGAATAATGCTATAATCATTATCATCATCAACAGCTATTCCATCCATCGTCGGATGTAAGCTTCCCTTAGACAGGTCTATTCATTTTTGTTCGTTTTTTTTGCATCCATTTGTGACCAGCCGTTCATTTGATGTCATCAGTCGGTCTGGTTTGAGGTCTGCCTCTACTCTCTTATTTGCTCTTGGTCGCCATTCAACAATTCGTTTTGTCCAATGGTTTCCTTCATTCTTCCCATGTGTCTTGCCCAGTTCCATTTTAGCATAGCAGTCTTTTGGATTACATCTGCTACTATTGATCTTCTTCGTATTTCTGCATTAGATATTCGATCGCTAAGCGTAATGTTAAGCATTTTCCGTTCCATAGCTGTTTGAGTCACTTGAAGTTTGTGGACTATGTTGTTGTTAAAAGACCATGTTTCAATTCCATATGTAAGGACCGGCAATAAATACTGGCGAAAGTTTTTTTCCTTTAAAGTATTTGGCAAGTTTGATTTAAAGACTGTTAGTAATCTTCCAAATGCTGCCCATGCTAAGGAACATCTTCTATTTAAACCAGTCTTTACGTTCAGCTTTGACAGTTTGATTTTTTGACCTACATATACATACGATTCCATTTTTTCTATATTATTATTGTCGAGATATATCCTCAGTTATATCTAGAGGTTCATTTGTTAGACATTTAGTTTTTGCTGCATTTATTTTTAGTCCTACTTCTTTTGATTTTGTATTTACGTCTAATAGCATTTCCTGCAATTCTTCTCTGTCTTTTGCTATTAACGGAACATCATCAGCAAATCTCAGGGGGTTCAGTTTTTCGCCGTCTATCGTCCCTCCTTTATTTTATTATCCTATTCTAACGTTCGACCCATATCTTCTAGGGCTAAAATGAAAAGCTTGGGTGAGATATAATCACCTTGTCTAATGCCTCTTTTTAGATTTATTTTTTCTGTTTTTTCTTCTGTTTTTACTTGCGATGTTGCTTTTTCGTAGATATACTTAATGATTTTAGAATATCGGTCATTAATTCTATTGTTGCTTAAAGCATTGGAAAGTTAGGAAAGACATAAGGAACTTTAACACTAGAGAAACAGCTAATACCATAGAACAAAACAAAAACCTGAAAATTCTATAACGAAAGTTGAATACAGGAACGGGGAATATTAAGAAGTTAAAAATAAATAAGGACATGTCATACATGGACAATAAGAAATCCTGAAAATCATCGAAGAGAACTACAGAACATTATATAGTCGAGATGTTCACATTATATAGACGAAATCCCAGCAATACAAAATTAAGGATCAGAAGAATTTCCAGACACAACCGAAGAGGAAATTAAATCAGCGTTAAAAGGTATAAAGAACAACAAAACACCTGGAGAAGTTGGCATTGTAAGTGAAATGCTGAGGCAAATGCGTCATAAAATCTTTAAAAACTCTTTATAATGCCTGCCTCTTTTGGCATGTTAGACTTAGAGATGAAAACTATGTGGGACGAAGGATAGAGCTGTTAAAAGTTGATGTAAAATGAGGAGAGGAAAACCGAGGAGAAGATGGAAGGACTGTGTGGCAGAGAATTTGAGAGAGAAAGGTTTAAGTGAACATGACCCGATTGACAGAAATGAGTGGCGACGAAGAGTAACGAACAACGACCCCTGAAAAGGGAAAAGCTGAAGAAAAAGAAGAAGGTTAAACCTGCCTAAAATGGAATAGTGACATTATTGTAATATTGCAAAAAAAATGAGTTGTAACAGAAATTGGAAACTACAGACCTATCACCTTGTTATTTCGTTTATACATATAAGCTCTTTATGAGAATAATTACTAACAGACTGGGACCTAAGTTAGATTTTCACCAATCACTAGAGCAAGCCGGATTTAGAAGTGGCTTTGGAATGAATGACCATCTACAAGGAATAAAATCCTTTATAGAGAAAGTTATAGAATATATCAAGCCATTGATATTAACGTTTGTAGACTTTGAGAAAGCATTTGACTCAATCCAAAATAGCTCCATGTTGGAGGCTCTTACAGAATACAGTATTGATCATAGGCATACAACTCTTCTTCGAAATATATATTATAGCGCAAAGCTGCAGTGAGAATGTACTATGACGACACAAACACATTTCACATTGTATTAGACAAGGAGACATGATCTCTCCTAAACTATTCACGGCTTTATTACAGAGTGCTATGAGAAACAATAATAGGGAAAATATTGGAGTCAACATAAATGGGAAGTTTCTGAACAATTTGAGGTTTGCAGACTTACTCTACCAGGTCTGCTTATTGCAGACCTGGTAGATCATGCCTGTCAACTTCTTTAAGAACTTCAGAGCTCTTATCCACGGGTTGGACTTATAATTAAGTTTTCCAAAACACAATACATAACCAACTTTGTACTGGCCAAAAACATTTCAAACAACTGGATTCAAGGTGCTCAAGATCGGATGGAATGGAATGATGATGATGAATTATCTTTACCAACAGCTTAAGACTAATAACAGGCTAATGAATCAATAGTTTTCTAATTTATATTTATTTCCCTTTGTAAATATCAGTATTATAAGTGTATTCAGCCAATCTGTCGGTACATCACTTATTTCTAAACAAATAATAATATTACTATCTCGGGCATTAATGGGTTGCATAGGGCTTGTAGTTTCAAAAAATCTATTGATTTTTTTATTTTATATAAAAGTATAGTAATTCAAGAGCACACAAAATTTGATGTAAATTCGAGCAATATTATTCGAGTCATAGAGATTTGAATACCGCGCGGTCGGTACGAGCGCTCTCAGTTTAAAAAAAACTTTGTTTTTGCGGTAGGCAAGATTTCTCGAGAAGGAATCGATTGATTTCGCTGAAACTTAGAAGAGTTCATCTTTATAGTATTGTTTTGTGATTGAAACAAAAAATAAAGTTTAAAGGTTTAACCCATTAACGCCGAGAAAAAAAAATTCTTAAAATTTTAGAAATTTACAATAATAATGACTAAAATAAGACCCTACAACATACTTTTGACCATATTTTTTTATTAGGATCAACAAGATGCTTTAAAATAGCTGTTCCCATATGGGCTCGTTAGGCGCAACCTATATTATACACAAAAAAAAATTATTTTTATAAAAATTAACTATTGATTATGAAACATTCGAAAACAATCTATACAAAGTCCAATATTGCATTTGCAGCACATTGTTCGTCCCCTACTATTGCAATTGTCACCCCCACATCTTCGCCTTTTACCTTCGGGGACTGTAATAATGTAATGATGCATTCCATCATATCTAATATCATTGCTAACTCGAAAATCACTCGCTGCTGCTTTCGGTGCTCGTCCAGTAGCTTTCGGTTGTACCCTGTATCTTGTTAAATACGTCTGAAATAAAGAAAAGAAACACAAGAGTACTACTGAATAGCTTCCTTCTACCTGTTTATTTACCTGGTAAATACTTCGTCTAAAATCTAGTTGACTAATTTTTCGGCCACTTTTTCTGTACAAAATCCATGCATTCTGTAATGCAGCATCAATTAGATAAGTAAATATGGGCCAGTACCATTTCTTTGATCTAATACCAATGCGATAACTACAATCAGATAAAAATTTATATTCTAAAGACAGACAAAGAGACAAACTTACCAAGATATGTTGTTGTCCATTTGGTCAGTTCCACCCATATTTTTATTGTATTCCGCTATAAGATTAGGCCTTGGTATGGGAAGTATTTTCTTTTCTTTTCTGTTAAACCTGTCTACTGCCTTCACTGGCTCAATACCATAACTCGTACTAGCAAGGGTGACAACATTATTGTCCATCTATCTAACATACACTATTCCCGTTTCCCTGTCTAAAATGTATGAAAAGTATCCTCTTCTTTGTTTTTCAACCTCCTTTTTTGAAGGAAGAGGGCAGTCCTTTGGCAAGCGGTTTTCCCTTATAGTGCTGGTTCCAGTATAACCATTAGCTTTTAGAGTACATAATAAATTTGGATTTGTAAACAAGTTATCGAAAAAAAAATTGTACGGAAAGTTTCCTTTTTCCTTTAGTTCCTCAATCATTTGCAGAAGAGGAGCCGTTGGTTTTCCAAAAATTGATTCATAATTAGAATTTGATCTGGGATTTTTTCCTTGGTATACTTCAAAATTCACCAAGTAACCATTCGGAGTATTCAACGACCAAACTTTGTATCCAAATCTTACTGGTTTGCCACGTATGAATTGTTTACATCCATGGCGACCAAAATACCGAATCATCGATTCATCGTAGGAAAGATTTGGTTCAGGTATAAAGTGTTTAAGAAAACTTGATTTTAAGTGGTCTGTAATTAGCCGAAGCTTGTACATTTTATCAGAGGTGTTTACATTGTTATTATCAGCAAAATGAATAAATCTGCATATTTGCAAGAATCTATCACGGCGCATGGCTTCTGATATCATAATATTTTTCATATCATCTGAGTTTTCCCAATAACTTCTTTTCGATGGCAAAACATTAATTCCACTGAGGATCAGAATACCAATAAAAACTTTTAATTCTTCTATGGTCAGATTAAGGATTAGGACAATTTTGAAATAAAGCATAGTTTACCGTTTCATGTAAAATTATTTGAAGCAAATCGTCGGAGAAAAAACATTCAAATATCTCTGAACAGCTCAACGATTGGTATTTAGAGTAGTCCCCTGGTGGAAATGTACGACTACCGGTTTGCAAATCTCCTTCAACAAAATTGGTGACTGCTGGTTTGATGGCTATATTCAGTGAATAACTGTCCTTATTTGGAACATGTACATGAGTTGATGCAGATAAAATATCAATATTATCAAGGTTGAGTCCCAGTCTGTCTTTGTTCGCAAATACAATCTCAGCTGGAGCACTCAGTTGTCCTGCCGACAAATTGTCTGCTAAACCACTCTCATCTTCACCTGCAGAGTCTTCATCAGTTAAGATGTTACTATCAGGAGGCTCAATATATATATCTACGGCATTTCCTTCATCATAAGCTATATCTAGAGCTTCTTGAAGCGTAATTCCCCTAAAATAAAACACATTATTCTTAAATGGCATTAACGCCTAACGAGCCCATATGGGCACACCTATGTTTAGAGGCAAATGTTATAGCCATAATAATTTAGACAAAAACAGTTTTTACATACTAACATTCCTTCACATGTTATTGATAATATACGTATAAATGCAATTAACTAGATAATATTTTCAGAGTTAAATAATACTTACACAAATTTGATGTCTATATTTTCACGAATATTACTATCACATGTATTTAAATATCCAAAACAAACGAAACCTTTTACCACTGGTTCGCACAAACTCTCCTAGGTATGTATCGACATGTACTAAACGTGTCTGACCACTCAAACCGCTTCGGAGTCCCCACTACAAAAAATTCTTCACGTTTTAAAAACCTCCTTCTAACTAGCCCATATGGTACCGTTAGGCGCTAATGGGTTAAAATAAGTTTGAATGAATTTTCGTCTCATATTTTTTAGCATTTTTTCGATTCTTATCGTTTTTAAAACATTATTTTCGTATAAAACAAGAACGAATTCACCGATTGAAAATCCCTTCGTTCAAATATGAAACAGTAGTATAGATATGAACTGTGCAAAGTTTCAGCAAAATCGGTAGATTAGTTCTCGAGAAATCCTGCCTACCGCACGGAAAAACAAAGTTTGGAGAAAAACGTTTTTGAAATTTTGAAACTGAGAGCGCACGAACCGACCGCGCGGTATTCAAATCTCTATAACTCCGGTAATATTGCTCGAATTTACTTCAAATTTGGTATGAATACTCTTGAAGCACTATACTTTCATAAATAAATTGATTTTCTGAAAATACAAGACCTATGTAACCCCATGTAGGAAATCCACTGAATCCATACGAATCTGGAAAACCTGAGAAATCACAAAATAGAAAAGGGCAAATGTGTTAACAACGATGTACCTGCATAAGTTTTTTTCTAATTAAGGAAGAGTTGATTTGTATTTAAACTTAAATGTGTATTTCAACAAATTCTGTAATTTTGCAATATAATTTCGAGGCTATAAACTTTTTTTTTATTTAAACAAAAATGACTCTGCATCAACTACTAAGAGTTATTAGCAGGGGGTACAAACACAAATTACAAGTATTCAATTTCTTACAATGTATATATAACTTAAATATATTCTATTAAATACTGTAAAATTTAATGTCTTTCAAATATTTCAGCACTTGGTTGAACTGGCAGCTTAGTGGATCCTTCATGTTGGTAGAGAGGTTATTTTTTCTTCTTTCTTGGGTGTATGTTTTGCATTCTAACAGAATATGTTTCAAAGTGATTTGTGTCTTGCAGTTGTGGCAGAAAGGGATGGCTTCTTTATTTATTAAGTGAATATGGGTTGGTGTAGTATGTCCTAATCGTAGTCGAGTTATTATCACTTGTTCACAACGTTTGAGTGGGAGTGGTAAGGTGGTGCCGACAGTTTCTATACCGTCTTTTAATTTGTTGGATGTGGAATTCCAGTTACACTGCCATAAGTTGGTAATATGTTTTTTAATTGAGGTTTTATGGTCGTTTCTTGTTAGCATGTGTGATACAGGGATGCTTTCATCTAGTGCAGCTTCATTCGCAAGTTGGTCCACTGGTCGTTTCCCTTGATTCCCACGTGTGATGGCACCCATAAAAAAGTTATTTCTGTTTTTTGTTGATAGTAGTATGAGTTCATTTTTTATTAGCATTATAATTTCATTTGATGGATACAATTGCTGTAAAGCTTTTAGTGGACTTAATGAGTCAGATATTATAATATAATGAGGTGCGGATTTTCTTCTGCAAACTTTCAGTGCCTCTAAAATAACCAGTGCTTCTCCAGTAAATATGCTACAACTCGGAGGGAGTCGTATTTTAAAATGGTCTGCTCCATGTATGTAAGCCGCTGCTAGCCCTGATTGAGTTTTTGATGCATCAGTGTAGATATGTTCAGAATTTGGATATAGGGATACTATTTCATGGTATGATTGATGTATTACTGTTGGGATAGCGAGTAAGAGATGTATTTACAATTGGTGGACTAGTTGACCAAGAGGGAAAGTTTTGGGTTGGATTTATGATGGCACTAAACTGCTCACAGTCGTAACCACTGAATTTGATTCTTTCATGAAAAGGGAGTGTATTCATAGGTTTATTTTTGTAATTACTGATACATTTAGGTTTTAAGATATTTGAATGCATGGGATTTTGATGATTTGATGATACACGAGTTGCATAATTTAGTGGCAATTGTTGCCTTCGTAAGTGTAAAGGTAAAGCTATAAACTTTGTTTACAATGCCTATATCGAATATTAAATGTCGATATAACGTAAACAGCTAATTGTTTTTCGAAACGTTAGATAAATACAAATTAATTGGTTTGTAAATAAAAAATTATTATGTCTGGGACTTTTTTGTCCATCTGTATACACTCCCTTAGATTTCTGGGTCACTCGTATATGTGTTAAAATTACATCAAGTTCATGTCTTCTGCCAAAACATATTTCCGTGTGATAAATCCAAATTTATTACTATTATTCAGGAGAATGTTGACACACGACAAAAATAAAGGGTTATTTTTAACTATTCGAGTAAATTCTTTAGGTGTGAATCTGGATTTATTAGGCGAGTGACGAAGAGGATATTGAGAACTAGATATTTGTGTAGATGTTAACGCTGTGATGCTACAAAGTATGCAGACTATTGTTAAGTTGTTTTGTTATGAAACGAGAATAAACTATTTGTTTTGAACATTTATTTACACAATCTGTCTACATTGACAATAAGTGTTTCTGACGACCCTCAGTTTACTTAATTTATAAACTAGATCAACCTTTTAAAATGTTTTAACATTTAAACATTAAAATAACATTCTAACAGCCTAATTAAAACTAAAACCTAGTAGTAAGTCAGAAGGTTTGAACCTCTTGAGTCTTTTACTTTCTTCTAGCAAGTTTATTAGATTACTTGCTAGTTTGTTTGGGTGTGATTTTATTCGTTCGCGATAGAATACTTCCCGAACATTTTGATCACTTCTTTAACACTCTACCCTAGGGAATACTAACCCTAATCTCGTAATACCTAACTCGTATAGTAGGAGGTCGTTCTGCCATGTCAATCTGTGGTCCAGATACATCTCTGGGTATTTAGATATTCAGCGTAGTCGGAGTGCTGAAGCTGAAGTCCATTAAGTGTTACTGGTGGACAGTTATCTCGTTTCATAGTAAACGTTAGATGCACGTAATAAACGTAGTAAACGTAATAAGCATCTAGATGCAGCTTCAGTCCTGGTATTTGATGCCCTAATAACAATGTCACCAGCATAAGTTGCATATGTTGTTTGCCTGTTGTTGTCTTTTCCTTGATTTACGTTATGTTGCGATTTGTTGTTTAACAATTAGATGTGTTTTATATTTTATGGATGTAGTGAATTGTTAGGGGGTGGCTACCCATGCAGGGCTGTACACTTTTTGTAAAGTTGACGACTACTCTATCTAAGCCTTCCCTTGTTTTTAGCAGAATTTCCAAGTTAACTCTTTTACTTAATTTTTCTTTAAAGTACTCTCAATCTGTATTGGGTCCAATTTACGTTGGACTCTTAACTGGTTAACTTTCTTATTGACAGATAACAGAGAAAAATAAATACATCGTAAATTAAAAAAAAACAAGCAATTAAATGAGGAATATTATACTTCATTTGTGATTGAGTGAGATAGAAAGAGAGCGTTATAAATTAACTTCATTATGTATACAAAACGCTTTAAAAGTGAAAAAAAAATTTCTAGTCTTAAGTTTCTATAAAAGAAAATAGATAGAATGAAAAAGGACAAAAGACGAAATAATATAATACTACATGGAGTAGAAATAGATACAGAAGACCAAAATGTAATAAAAGAAAATGTCCAAGATTTCTTAAGCAAAGTGAATGAATAATTTCTTAAGCACAGATGAATGATTTTTCTTAAGCATAGATGAATTAGGATTTCCCCCGATAGTTGCGGTTACCGAGCATTGGCTTGAAGCTAACGAGCCTTTTTTGTAGAAAAATATACCATAATTGGTAGGTATGATCGTCCAAGTTCAGCTCATGGTGGCACCCTAATTCTTTCTACAAATAATGATTTCTTTCCTATAACAAAATATGCCTTTCTATTGAATAAATCCCTCTTTGAGTTTTCATTGGTTTATAACAAGAATCTTAATCTATATATTCTTTGCATTTATAGATCACATGATTCTTCCACGGGACTATTTTTTCAGAACCTGCTAAATTTGTTAGACGACCTGCCCAATAAAAGCAGAAAAATTCTATGCGGTGACTTGAATAATAATTACGCTGTTGCTTGTGCTACCCAATTATCCTTGGTCAATATATTCAAATCGTATGGTTTTACAATGCACGTTAATTCTTCTACAAGAATTACTAAAGCAACATCTACCATAATTGACTATATTGTCTCAGATTTCTCTGAGACAATGCAAAAGCATGAAGAAGTTTAACACTCTTAACAGACCATCCTCGAAAACCCAACGTTCCAAAATTTGTGCTTGACTTCTGGGAGGCACTTTCCCTCTGTGGTTGTGGACTATAATTTCAGTAATTTTTTAGATATGCTTGTCTGTTAGGCAGACATAAGGTATTTAATTTATAATAAGGTATTTTCTTTAATTACAATTAAGTCAAAAGATCACAAACCCTGGACTACCAAAGGTATACGCATATCAGCCAAGAATATGCATTCACTACCGTACATCAAGAAATTTACTAACAACGTCTTTGTCACTGAATATATCTATAAGTACAGAGGAATCTATTTAAAACTTATCAAAACAGCTAAAAAAATGTACTATCAAAATCGTCTTACTTGAGAAATAGCAAACAACTAGTTAAAGGAAATGATACTGACTCTCGCCACAAAATCATTGTATGATTTTGTGGCGAGTAATCATAGTAACAGCCAGATCAGTATGGTTGACTCTGTAAAATTTCTAGGTATTTTTATAGACAGCAACCTGAAATGGCCCCTTCTTATCGATTTATTAGGTAAGCAACTACCCTCAGCCTGATATGCAATAAGATCTGTTTCGAAGGAAATGAATTTAGCATCTTCCAAAATAACATATTTTTCTTGGTTCGAGTCTCATCTTCAATATGGTCTTCCTTTTTGGGGTTCTAGTACAGCTGCCCAACCTGATGTTATTTTTAAATTACAAAAAAATAAAATACGGTATCTTTTTGGCCTCAGTAGATTAACACATTGCAGAAGATACTTCAAACATCACGGGATTTTAACTCTTTCCTCTTTATATATTTTAGAAACTGTTTGCTTAATTCGTAAACATCTACATGTTTTTCCAGCAAGACCTAATCATGACTTCTCCACCAAAAATTCAACCTTTGATACAAGAACAAGATGGAAACGACCTATCAATAGAATAAATGAAAATAGACTAACTAAATAAATACTAAATTACAAATCGAAAGGAAGATAAAATATAGGGCGTCCCTGGAGAAGATGGAGCCAAGTTTACTGCCAGACAGGCAACAAATGCTTCTTCTTCTTCTTCTTTTTATATAAACATGACTCTGTCTGTTTTTCAATGAGCCTCCAGTAAGTTGTCGTTCCATCGTTTTCGTGGTCTTCATACTGATCGTCTTCCTCGTTCTTATACTACTCTTCTATTTCTTACCCAGTTTTTGATGTTCTCCACCTTGCACCTACGTCGTATATCTGTACTTCTAGCTCTGTCCCATAGTGTCTTACCAAGTGTTTTCATCTCTGCTGTTTCTAACATCCTTTTTGTCCTCTCTGTGTCAGGTTTTGTTTCTGCCGCATATGTCATTATTGACAACAAATGAGAGCACTAAGGGATAGGCTCAATTGTTTTAGTAAATTAGGTTAACACGTTCAGCCCCGGGTGGCATCAATATGATGCCTCACTAAATAGTACGCTTAAGACAGTGAGGCATCACTCTAATGCCACACTACAGTTTTGTATTCGGGACACCGTGGCATCAACTGTGCCCCCACAGCTATATAAATTACATTGTAAGTTGGACAGGGTGGTCCAAGGAGCAAAATAATATTTCCTGATCGGATGTGAGACGGTTTTTACGAAAGATATGGAAATTATAAAACTTCAGAATGTGCAAAAATAATTATAATAATATAACACCTTATTATTTTAAAACAGCATTATGTGTTGAGAAAAAACAAGAAATACAATAATGTTTTTTGCATTGGTTGCACAAAAATTTAGAACGAGAACACTTGTTTTGAGCTTCCTTCCGCCCCAATTCATTCTTCATTCTGACGTAGCAAACCACACATCTGTTTTTTCTTCCTTCTACAAGCTCATGACTGACATCGGTGTTATCGTTGATATTAGTTTCAATAGCGGACATTTTACCCAGTAGTTCTATAGCGACTTCTGTTTTGAACTCTGTTATAGTCAATTTAGTTTGTGTAACCTGTGTCTATACAATATGAGCATTCACCAAGGTACTATCAAACAATAATTCTGTGGCTAATTTCCTGTACCATTTATTCCCTCGTCTCAAGCAATGTGAATACGCTTTTTTCTGATCTGAGAGATCAATAAAGGATTTTGAATCATTGTAATCAACAATCATTTTGGGCTTTTCAATTTCTTTGCCTTTGTGTAGACGTTTCAATATTTCATCCCCATGCTTTGTACTAATCATCAAGACATCCCTTTTGTCAAACCATTTTAACATTATAACTCCGGAATTACTTTGTAGGGCAATTTTTTCATTTTTTTTTAGTTTTTTCTTGACAACCTCGGAATAATTCATTTTTCTGTTTGACCGAACAGTGCCTACAAGGTGAGTTGTACGACTGAGCAGTGTATGAGCAAGGGTGACGCTCGTATAATAATTATCTGTGAAGAGAGTACAACCACTATCTAACAACCCTTCTATAAGTGATAGAACAACAGATAAAGAGGCATTTTGACCACCCTGACTATTTTTTCCACAGTAAATTTTGAGGTCATAAGTGTAGCCGTTTTCGAAGCAAAGCTTATATAATTTAATACCAAATTTGTGTTTTTTATTTTTGATATATTGCTTGAATTTCAAGCGACCACGATAAGGTACCATCCTCTCGTCAATACAGACATTTTCTCCTGGAGTAACAATTTGATGAAATCTAGAAATAAGTTTTTGAACCAACGGAGATATTTTGTGAAGCCGATCAAAATCCGGTGAGTTTGGTTGTGGTGCTGTTTCATTATTGTTGAAGTGTTTTGAATATTTAAAAGTATTTGCTCAAAACGATTTCTAGACATTTTGTGTCTTATATTGATAACAAATAAGTAATTTCTGCTCCAATAGTCGCGTAATCGTGGTGCTTTTAGCAATCATATCCATATAGTTACCCCAAAGAATATTTCCATTTCTTTTCTTGTAGTTGATATCCAACGTTTACATTTAGATTTGGCTACAACAGGTCGGCCATTTATCTGTTGATCTGCGTATAAATTCGTTTGATCAACTATATAATCGATCGTTATGTCACAAATAGTTTGTAAAAGAAATAAGGAGTTTCAGTAAAATTGTTGTAATATTCCAGTCTTATCCCAGAATTCTGAATAGTCTGCGGAAAATTTTTCAACTTGGAAGTGTCAACTTCGCTCTATAATAAATCTGAACTCTCCCCTTTATCTTCTTCTGCGACAATAGCAAATGCAGAAATTACAGTTTCTATTGTCTGTTGTATAACATAAAAGTTTAGTAAAACTTACCTCATTTTCATCTGCCCCTAACGCTATTTTTGGTATACCGCTAGGCCCTGGCACTGCAAGATTGCGTTCGTCCGGTACTTCACTGATGCCATGTAATTTTCTCAGTTTCCTAGGAATTTCTTCGGAAGAATCCGAGGTTTCTGTGTCACTGGGTATATAATCATCTGATGATCCAGAATTTGCATAAGGGTCGTCCACTCCTACGTCTTCATCAGACATAAGCTCTTCGTATAAACTTACAAGTCTTTTCTGTTCTTTTTCGTAGGAATCCATCGAAATAATTCGTGTAATCTAATATTTTATAGTACACTCATACAATGAGTATGAGTACGCAGCGTACGCAAAGAGAACCGAACAAAGAATGACTCAGAATATAACGTCAAATACTTCCGTCGCTTCATACCAGAATGAACAAGTTTGAGGCATCACGTAAATGCCACGCTGTCCAGACAAACAAATTTATAGTTCGTGGACGGCTAGGCATCAATGTAATGCCTCAAAAATGTTGTGCAATAACTCGATTGTCAAATATTTTTTTTTGAAAATGAATCAGAAATGCGGAAAGGCATCCACGACTCCCATCTTATTAACAAAAAAAAATCGGTTGCCTGTAAAGTCGGTTTTACGGGCGAAGATTTTACGTGACAACGTCTTTTTCTCGGTAGAATATTTATTGATATGAATATTATTAAATTGCACAATAGGAACAAGGAATTGAATGAAAATAAGAATTGCACAAATTTTAACTATAGAAATATATTTTGTTTACTAAAACATTGTACATGTAAACTTAAATTGAACTAATTTCTATTTGAGTGATTTTGTTGAGGATAGGACGATGATAGGAGAAATATGAAATGAAAGGAAGTGTTTCTGCTGTAATGTGTCTTGAACGCCAAGAACGCTCGAGAAAGACAGAGACACAAGCACGGAAGCACGCACCGATTCAACGCGCCTAATTCTCTAGTGCTGCGCGCGCAGCGGACCGATCATGTTTGAGTGGGAGAGAGACGCAAGGCATTCGCCGGTCCGGCGGGCCTCTCTCTCGTTCGGTGACTCACTGTAACAGACGTGAGCGGGCGTTACACTTTTTCATGAATGACTCCGAGCCACAACCTAATTTAAGACGTTGTCACGTCAATAAAATGCTGACCAATGGACAAGAAAAAAAATATAACACCGGGGCTGAACGTGTTAAAGAATACTTTCCCTTGATTAGTTCAGTAGATTGTAATAGTAGGTATTTTTAGCAAGTAGATTTTTTTTATATTGTTAAGTAAAAAGCCGATGTTCATTTGAAATACATATTAAAACAATAGGGATGTAACTGAAATAAAGTGGGAGTTAAAATCTTTTGTTCGTATAATTACAAAACTTCGACAAAAAATGGTTAACTACTTCAATCCGTTTGAAAGCCGTTATCTACTTCAGTCTATACGTGATATTTAACTAATAAGGGAAAGCCTCTTCACACAATAGGATGTTTAACAGCCCTCATTAAGTTTATCGAGAGTATTAAATTTCTTAATACTCTTTTTACCCTATTTCAATGGCAATGTACTATCGAAAATGATGTAATCTAGCTTAACGATATATTAATCAAACATGTAATATACACGTAAAATCGAATGAAAAATATAAGGAAAAATGAGGAAATATCAGAAGGTTCGACAAAATTATTTGAATTATTGTATTACTTTCAAAAACTAGGAAAAAATGCCATGATAACTAGAGCTTGTCTCAAATCTGAATATTCTGTATTTAAAACCACAAAATATTATAATATTCTTAGTCTAGAAGTCAGGGGGGAGGCGGTTAGTATACATTTTTAGCGCTGAGCATTGAGGTTTACTTTTGCAGGACCTATACGTACATAAAAGTGGCCGTCTTTAAATTTTAACAATTCTTCAGTAACTGCATACCAAAAATCATTTCTAGAATGTTGGTCTGTCTCTCATTGTAGAGGAAATGGGCATTAACAATCGAAGTACCTACCTAATAAAATTTCTTTAGCTATTTTCTTGTATTAACGGATAGTTCGTCGCAGCGTCCTATTTACTGTAACTCGACATCTGATCGGATAAATCAATGGAACTTTTACCCGAATTATAATCAATTACCGCTTTCGATTTTTGAATATTATTTTCCTGGCGTTAAAGTTGGACCATTTCTGCGTTGTGGTAGGTGTCCAACTCCAACCAAATCCTCTTTTTTGTCATGCCACTTGAGGACACATATTCCTCTTTCATTTTCTCTGGCAATTACTTCATCTTTTCAAGCTTTTTATTTATTACTTCTGCTGGATTACCCTTGCGATTATTTTGCAAAGTTCCGAGACAATGTTTGTTGTTATCCAAAAGTATGTGCGCTAATTGAAGGCTTGTATATCAGTCACAGAAATTCTACCAGACCATAATATACCTCGCGACAATTTTAGTACTACACTGGTAGTTGCTGTTAATTTACCTTGCTTCTTTTTGGCCTGCGTATACACCTAGGTTTTAAGTATATCCATTCTGTTTTAAGTAAATCCATATATTTATGGCACTTTTGTGGATTCTACTGCCTGAACAATAAACGTCCCTGAAACGGTACCATGGTATCATCGATGCAAAATGTCTTCCCTGATGTAAATATTTTTTGATAGTTGCTTATGATTTTGTCTATAAGTGGTTGCATTTTATACAGTCAGTCTCCTTCTGGGCACTTAGAGGTATCTGAGAAGTACCACATTTTCAGAAGAATCTCAAATTGGATACGGCTCATAATATTAGGAGCAACATTATTTTTGAACATCCACTTCGTCGACCAATAATCCCGAATGAAATTTATTCGTACTATTTTCATGTAGCGTAAACCTAGAAATTGTGCAATTTTCTTTCTAATGGTTGTCTCCTGGGCACGAACTTTTTGGAAATCCACAAGGAAAATAATTCCTGCAACTGGCTGTATACCACGTATCACAAAAAAGAGGTTAAATCTTTGTAAATGGGTATATTTAAAAAACCCTTAAAAGGGCTACATCAAATAACACGAACGTTTTCGGAATAATAATTCCATCATCAGGTTAAAAATGCAGGTAAACATGCTTGAGCCACCAAAATATTAGGGTAAAAACCCTTTAAAATACATAAGGTTAACAAAGATTGTACATAATGTTGTTATTAATATTTGATGTTTAATATTTAATTAAATTTTACTTTAGGTAACATACACCCATGCCTTAAGTGAGTTCCAGCGTCCGGAGAGTAAACCTCTTCAAACGGACTTCAGCTGGTAACCTGAGTAACTCTTTTTTTTTGAAAATATTCTCGTTTTTCATAAGGAACTTAGTTGCATACAGATTATTTGATCATTCATAACATCCGGGATGTGAATGTCTACAAAAGCTAAATAATAATCTATTGGCTTAAGACATTGTAATATTGCTTGCCACTCAGAATGTATATAACTTCTGTAAGTTTGGCCAAATTCTAAATGATTTCCAACGGGGTCACCCCAAACTGAAACAGACAAATTACGCAAATCGGTTGCAATTCTAGTGTCAGGTTCTTGTACAACTATAGCCGGGTTATCCTTAATATCAGGTCTTTCTTCTTCTGACGCCGGGGTACGATCTCAAAACCTGGAATTGCAAAATTGCAACATCTTGTAGCTCTTAATTTGGTTCCTGTGCTGATTCATCTTCGACGCACTAATTTTCAAGTCTGCGACGTTTACTGGCATCATGATCAGATGTGCTAGGTATATCATCAATATATTTTAACGAATTTCTCCTCCTAGGCCATATATTTGGCCATTCAATTCAACAACGCGATGGCAGCTTTTGCTAAAAGATTTAATCTTTTAAACATTCCTATCCACGAAAGACATCTTCAACAAGGTGGAAGGAGTAACAAGTGAGGTAGGGCTAAAGATTAATGAGGAAAAGACGAAATATATGTGTATAAATAGAACTACACGAAGAGCCAGAATAGGACAAAATGTGACGGTCAACACCTTCAATTTCGAAAGAGTACAACGTTTTAAGTATCTGGGGGCCGTAATCACAGCTGACAACGATGTTACTGAAGAAATAAAAGACAGAATCCAATCTGCAAACCGCTGTCTATTCGCACTGGATAAGTTCACTGGAAAATCAAAAAATCTTACAAGAAGTTCAAAGATCAAAATCTCTAAATCCATCTTCAGACCTGTAATAACATACAGATGCGAAACGTGGACCATGACCAAAGCAAACGACGAAAAGCTCAGACAGTTTGAACGAAAAATACTTAGAAAAATTTTCGGACCTCACCATGACATCACCACAAACCAGTATAATATCAGAACCAATATCTAATTAAAAGCACTCTACAATGACGCCGATATTGTCCAAGAAATTAAATCACAGCGACTAAGATGGACAGGCCACGTGCACAGACTACATAACGAGAGACTTGTAAAACTGGTATGGGAGGAGATTCCCACAGGCTAAAGACCACTCGGACGTCCCAGAATGCGATGTAGAAACAACATCCAAGCAGATCTCCGGAAAATGAACATTCCATTTGACTCTAGGTTGATGGAAGACCGAACAAATTGGAAAAAAATTGTACAGTCAGCCAAGATCCACCCAGGGTTATAGCACTACGTGATGATGATGATGACATTTCGTATAGTCCAGAGAACAGAAAACGATATTATTAAATCGTTTTTGTTCATGGCCACCAAAGTAGATGGCACCACTGTACTCTAACTACTGCTGTGGTAAACTTTCAGGACCCATTCGTTGGACTTTACGAGTTTGAATTTGTATCAGCCCGAGGGTCTGATGAAGCAGGGATGCTGAAATGAGTCACAACACTCTATTCATACCGATTCGAGCACGAGAAGCTCTCAATAAAAGCAGACAGCTCTTACAATATTTACAGAGTCGTCAAAAGTGACAAGCTTCCTTTCTCTGAAATAATAAAACACAATGGTTTAGTTCAGAACAGTTGCTCTCACCATGTCTGTTTATCGAAATTCTGCACACTAGATTTTTAAACTAACATCACAAATTGATACTTTCCTAACAGAGCTCTCCAAACAAACTACGCATCCCTTTTTTATTCAGCAAGCTTTTAAAAATTTAATATCCAAATACCCATATTCTTATCTTTTTTTCACTGATGCATTCATGGGTGAGGAGGGACATACCGCTGCCTATATCGTGAAGTTCGCTCTCTTCAAATTCCAACAGATTTTTGTCTCTTTACTGGAAAACTTACAGCCATTTACCAGACACTAAAACATTTAGGAACTTCCTGCAAAAAAATTTGTTATAATTGCAGACCTAACGTCTGCAATACTTGGAATCAAAAACAATTTATACAACCCACATTTTACTTCTTATGATCAAAAAAGAACTGTTTAACCTACAATCACAGTATAAAAGTGTTTATTTGGGTACCTTCACATGCCGGAATAACTGGTAATGCAGAATCTGATTCCCTGGCAGCTGTTACAGCAACTAATTAAAGTGCTTTCTCACTGAACCAACTGGAATGGTCAAAAATTAAACATCAAAAGACATGTTTACACGATCTCGCAGAAGATAGGATAATATGGTCGCTAAATTGGATAAGAAACGTATAGGTATATTAAAAACAAGTGGATAGTCGTGAAGAACAGTTGTCAATTTCTGGATCACAACGGCTAAGAGAGAGAGAGAGAGAGAGAGAAAACGTGAAAATTTCGACTTTTTTAAAAGTATAATCTTTACTTGGGTTAGATGACTTCCCTATATCTTGTTCATCTCCCCTCAACTCCATATACCGATATGTAGTTACTAATACATTGAGCATAATAAACGTGCAATCAAATTTTAAATTTAAATTAAAAATGCATTATGTCATCCGGTTCTTGATATTTGCTTAGACACCGTTACGTAAAAACATAACAACACCCCAAATCTAATAAGAACAAAAACTTAGTTCCCCTTTAAGTTATAAAAATCATAAAGACTTTTTTAGTTCCACCAATGCATTTCTTAGGTCAATAAAAGTAAAGGCGTGGATAATTGCACTAACCATTAAAAGTAATCCTGAATATTTCCTAAATAGGAAGATCAATATGCGTAAAGTAAAAGTCAGCCAATAAAACAAAAAAAATGTGGTGTGAAGTTGTCATTCGTTTGAGGTTATTAATCTAAAAACTGAATTACTTGTGGTACTTCCACGGGAATTTATTTTAAATTAATCAGAAGTGTTTCAGTTTAAACATTCGTTTATATCTATGCTTTGCTTAAAACTTAGAGCTTCTTTGTTTTTTTTTAATGTATTTCTCCTCTTTTTCCTATTTTATATAATTATATTTTTGTCAGATGTGCTATACTTGCGATAGTAATTTTTTTCCACACAGTGGCGTAGCGTGGACTAATCTAGACATAGGTAAAGTCGCATCATCGAGGCCTTTTTCTTTTAAAATCCCTTCCCGAAATCTACCAAATGCAGGTATTCTAGCATTAAATCAAACCTATGATATACTCATAATAGGGAAATATATTATAAGTCTGCGGAGGGAGAATATTGAAAAGCATACTGATTTGAGCTAAACTGTTTATTTTGAAAACTTGAGTTACCTAAAATTTACAAAAATAGAGCCCTTTGGTCAGACATCAATATATTAAAGAAACAAATATTCAACACAATACAACAGGCTACAACACTAAATATTGTTCAACAAAAAGGATGATATACTAAGCCTTTCTACGAAAACCCTTATAGAACTAAGGAGACCGATGAAAAGAGATAACAGTATAAGCAAAAAAGCGCTAAATAAAATAAATAAGATGATCACAAAGGCCATAATAAAAGACATAAGAAGTTTTGAGAAAGACCTCGCAAAAAGAAAAAAATAAAAATTAACAAACTAAGAAACAGAGTTGAAGAAGAAACTACCAACATAGATAAAATTATAACAATATACAAAGACTTGCACAGAGCTATGTAGATCATAAGAAAAAGATAACAACATGCAACCTCCAATTACAGTAACAACTGAGGTATTAAACCAAGGATCAGATTTAATGCCCGATATAACAAAATCTAAAATCTAAATCTAAATCTAAAGTCTAGTTTAGGTCAAAGAACAACGCTATTATGATTCTATTAAATGTCACCTAAACTTTTTAATATGATACTGAAATTTGGATTGGCTGACAAAGGGAATAAAAATATATGGAGAATATCTAAACAACTTTTGTTTCGCCGATGATATAGTCATAATAGCTGAAAATCTAGAAATGGCAAGAGAGTTGATACATGAACTCGTTGTGGGTACACAAAATGTAGGTTTAAATATAAATATTTCGAAAACAAAAATAATGACAAAGGTACCTAACCAGAACATCAGTATTGGTGGGCAAAAAATCGAACTCGTATATAAATATTAATACCTAGAACATGAAATTATGATTGGCAGGGATAATCAACCTTATCTTACCTTAACAAAAGCCTCCGCTACCAAACTGAGAGTCACACAGAAAAGAATGGAGCGATCCATGTTAGGAATAACTTTGCGAGAAAAAATAAAAAATGAAGAAATCAGGAGAAGAACAAAAGTGACTGACGTTATCGAAAGGAAAGCCAGACTAAAATGGAGATGAGCAGGACACATAGCTAGAGTGACAGATGGGCGACGAACAAACAGGTTATTGGAATAGAAATCAAGAGAAAACAAGGGAAGCCTCTGTCGACTACCTTCACGATGAGCTGACGATTTAAGAAGGCTAAATTGTTGTTTTAAATGGAGTAATATATTAGGAGTTAAAAGTTTTAGTTCTTCGGATTCTATATATTTGCTCTCTCTTCATATTGAGTACTACACCTAAGTTACTACAATAATTCAAAATCTCTTTATTTGTCAGGCTTTAAATTATTTATTTCGTACAAGAACCCCAAATTTATGTAGTATTGAACAAGTGAAGTAAATCTTGTGCCAGTGTCGTGTGTTAGGTCAACCATTGATGACAGCTATAGCCGTCTACAGCTTTATTTTGAATAAGGCGTAAGTAACCATAACAAGCAATGATGTACCTAAGATGATTATAAAAAAAAATAAGTAGGTAATAATATATCTTTCTAAAAAGTAAAAAATAGCGCGATCACCAAACAAAGCTGGCATAAAAGATGAGAAACGGGATCTTATAATACAGGTGATTAAAGAACCTAAAACAGAAACTAAAGAAATGAAGAACGAACAAAAAGAGACTCGACAAGATAATAAGATAAGAATAAGAAAGGTAAGATAAGAAAATGAATTGTTGAAGAAAGAAAAACTACTATTCGCTGACGATATGATTCTAGTAGCTGAATTGGAGAAAAAATTATAAGAAAAATATACACAAAAGAATAAAAAAAAATAAACACCGAAAAAAACAAATCAAGGATAATGATAACTTAAAAAAAACATATAACTAACATAGAATGCCAACAATTAGAACAACGTTAGCTACAATTATTAAATAAAATGGAAAGAGTGACGAACAAATAAACCAGAAAATTGAGAAAGGGGTAAAACTACTCAATACTTTACGAACAACTTTCTCTGGAAAAAGTGACAGATATATTTGAGAAAGTAAAATCTAAAGTTTATCAGAAAGTAATGACATGCTCAATAATTGATGGAAGAGAGTCTACTAACAAAAAAAAGAAAAATTAAATCTACCGAAATAAGCTTTTTACGATCTATTGAAGGGATCACAAGAAGCGATAGGTTGCGAAATACGAAAGTAATAGCAAATTTAGATGTGAAAGAAGTGAAAATCTTGTTTAGATTTTTTATAAATACTCTTGCTATATATCATTGTGTTATCGAAACCTGCATGAAAAATATTAGCCGTACTTGACTTTATATCGAGCAAGATAAAAGACTCAAAAGCTCGTAACACTACTGTACAAACGTGATACAACAAAAGTTTTATTACAATTTTTAATAGATGTCATCAATTAACTTTTTTAATATAAACGGGATAACAATTAGGATATTCTCCATTTAAGATAAGTGTTTACCATATATTTATGGCGTTGACATACTTAAGGAAATGTACCAAGTAAGTGCAGTTGGCCACTCCCTGTGTATGTGTTCTGTCCACTAGAGAGTAGAAGATAGAGCAAGTAGGAATCACGAAGCGCAGTTCCGCCACCGGCACCGGCTGACCGGAAGCCTTTACTCATGAAGACGCTGCCAAGTCCACTAACCGAGACCGAGACACACGGTAGAGTGCAACTCTCCTACCACTACTCTCTTACTTTTCAAATCTTAACAATCACATTAATTTTGTGTTACATATGAGATTTTATTACACTAATGTTCTAGCTTTCTGCCAAGCTAATAAAGATTATATATAGTAGCTACGTTGGTGTTGTCTAAAATGCATTGAAATAAAAGTATACTTAGATATTTGTCACATATTTCTAGAAATTCGGTAATTCGGTCCTTGTTAACTTGTATTGTTATTGCAGGATTCATAAAAGGTTAGAAGAGTGCATGTAATGGCTGCGACTTGTTCACAGAATCTAAAAGAAATAAAAGCAACAAATCAAATGTTACAGCAAGATTCAGAACGTGAACGTTGGATGATGTATATATATATATATATATATATATATATATATATATATATATATATATATATATATTCCTTATGTCATGGTCCCATTTTAAATTTGGACGTCTTCTTGATCCATTCTATACTTTTGCGATCTCTCTTTGTAATGCCTAGCATGCATCGCTCCATTGACCTTTGAGTGACTTTGAATTTCACTCTTTCTTTAGTGTCCAAGTTTCGCATCCGTATGTCATGATTGGTAGTATACACCGATCGAATGTTTTTTGAAGTTATACTTCTATACGCGCGTTCGACGTTGAAAATTTGTATGGGAGTGAATCGGCAAAATCATTACATATGTAAGATATATGTAAGAGAGAGACAGAAGATATATTTTCTCTCTCTTTCTCTCTCGAGAATAAACATGTTCCTTTTGTAAATATATTTAATATTTATTAATATTATTATTATTTTTCCATTCTGTTCAGATTTGTCTTGAGCCTCGTTAGGCATGTTAAATTATAAATTAAAACTTGTAAATATCTCAAGAAAGTTCAAATGTGTACTTATATACACAACAAGCAAGAATTAAATTTTGTATCTGTCAATGTCAGACAAATTGACAGTGACGAAACAATATTTTTATTTTATTAATATTATTATCATGGTAAATTAAACATCTGCGTAAGTAAGTTATGGATATTGTCATTTTTAAATACTTATGAATATTGCATTTTAATTTGCATTGTATTTTTATATTAATAACAAAATAAACAATGAATTTTACTGCAGAGTATGTGTAAAACAATTTTTTTGCATTCAACTCCTTTCAGACATATATGAAAATAAAAATATACATTTTCATTAAAATATTGATTCAATCCCTCATTTACTATACTCCTTCTTCTGTAGGTACCGTCTCCTCTAAGGAGGTTGGTAATCATCACAGCTATTTTCACTTTTGAGATTACAGCTCTGAACAAGTCGACGGAACTGCAATTATACCATTTTCTCAGATTGTTGAGCCAGGAGATGCGTCTTCTTCCAATACTTGGTTTTCCCTGTATTTTTCCCTGCATTATGGTTTGTAGCAACACATATTTATCCCCTCTCATAACGTGGTCGAGATACTGTAACTTTCTTATCTTAATCGTATTCATGATTTCCATTTCCTTTTCCTTTATACTCTATACTTTATACTATACTCCTATTACAGGTCAAATGTTGCTTATATACAGCAAACGATGCACCATGTACATATATACCTAATTCTGTTTCTCTTTCTGCTCTATCTTACCTATAGCATTACATATGTAATGATTGTGCAGATTGACTTCCATATAAATTTTTAACGGCGAACTCGTGTATAGAAGTATAACTTCTACCGGCAGTCCCACTGGACTGCCACACCCGTTTTTTTTTCTTCAGGAGGAGTAGCATCCTGGATTTTAATATCCCTGCATTTTTACCAAAAGATGCCCAATTTTTATTCTTCTGTTGATTTCTAGGAGTAAAGAGCCAGGTTTATGTATTAATTGTCCCAGGTATACATACTGGTCTACTGTCTCAAGTGCAGTGTTGTTTATTATTACATCTTGGATATCCACTAGCTTGTTTTACATGGTTTTTGTTTTTGTCAAGTTCATTTTTAGGCCAACTTCATTGCTAGCTGCATTTAGGTCGCTTATGATTTCTTGTAGTTCTGCAGGATTATTAGAAATCAGAACGATGTCGTCTACAAATCTTAGATGGCTGAGATATTCTCCATCAATGGATAGGCCTTTGCTCTGCAAGTTCATTTTGCGGATTTATTTTCTAGATTTGCAACGAAGATCTTTGGTGATATTGCGTCTGCTTGTTGGACGTCTCTGGTAGTAGGAAGCTCTTGAGTGTTTTCATAAATTTTTACGAAAGTCCATATGTGTGATTTTTCAATGCCTTGGTTGGTCAAAGCTTCTATTATTGCCTTGGGATAAATAGAATCGAAAGCATTCTCGAAATCTCTGAAAGTTAATGCTAGCAGTATTTCATATTCCTTAATTCTACTCATTAATTCTCAAAGCGTATGGATATGATCCAGCGTACTCAACCCACTTCTGAAGCCAGCTTGCTCTCTTAGATGTGCAGCATCTAATACATTTGTTAATCTGTTGTTGATAATCTTTGTGAATATCTTGTATATACTTGTAGTAAACTTATAGGCCTGTAGTTTTTGATATCCCCTTTGCCACCTTTCCTATGATTAAAAAATTATGTTTGCTGTATTTCAGTTGTCTGGTATGCATCTTGATCTTAGACAGTTCGTAAATATGCTTGCTAAGATTTTCTAGGTTTTTTTGTCAGCGTATTTAAGCAGTTCCACTACTAGGTCATCTAATCTAGCTGCTTTAGGGGCTTTTTATAGTTCGCTGTAGAATTTAGTCACCACAAGAATTGTATTATTTCATTTCTGTCTGTAATGCTGATGTTTTTGTTTGTTAAAACAACGATTTGCTTCTTAACGATGATTATTGCGTTTCTTGTTTTCTTTTCTCAAATATTATATATTATATAGAATAATATTCTTGATGTACCCCAAAAAATAGTCCAGTGAAGTTAGTCTTGGATATATTTTGGGCCATTATACAGTACCGTATCCGATCCAACTGTCGCTTTAATTATTATTTAGCACACGCGTAACGTTTATTGTACGATGCGTTGGTGCTCCATCATTTTGAAACCACATGTTTGGCCTAATTCCCAAGGGAACATCCTCTAATAAGGTTGTAACTGAGGTTGTACATACCTAGCATGTTTAGTATTGTCGATATTAAAAAAGAACTATAGATTTTATGTTTTTGTGGAGTTTTTATTAATTTTTTTTATAAAAAATAAGAAATATACTCTGATTTTAGAAACATATATCTAAATATCAAATCAAAAGTAAAAACGTATGCTAGTAAAAATTAGTTGAAGAAAACAAGAATTAGAAGCATGATGAGGATACGGCAGGAATGGGGCGGGGGGGAGGGGGGAGTCCATGCTGCCGGACCTTAAATGACAGTATAATACAATGAGTATTAATTTATTTGCAAAAATGTCCATATAACCTAACCCAGGAAAAGGTAAAAACAATAAAGGTCAAGATGTATTACCCTTACTTTCAGGACAGAGGATATTATAATTGAAGATATTTTCTTTCATCACAACCAACACTTAATGTTATTCACCACACTTTATGGATAGATTTAGCTAATAATTCATAAATCACATTATAATTTTACTATCTTACTAATAAAACACTCGTATTCTAACATTATTCAGTATTTATACCTAGAATAGTTATCCTAAGTATAAGGTAAATATAATACTAAAATAATTTGTTACAAATAAACTCGGTATATGTTAGTTATAACTATTCCCAATTTATTCCGAAATAATAGTTTGGCAATGTCGCAATCTTTTGCACAAATACATAGAACAACGGCATATTGAGTGAAATATGTCAATTTTGATTTTTCTTTGAAACTGACAATGACAACTGACACCAAAAATATATCTTTATTTTTTGTTATCTTATTTGTTGAGTTTGAGTATTTTAAAAACCTTACGCCATCTTTAGAAAAGCGATATCTTATTCTAAATTCTCTATCAATGTATTTTGAAAAGGGATTTATTCGTTCTTTAAAAGTTTTTCTTTTTCGTGTACTTTCCATCATGTTAATTAAATTATCAACTTCCTCGACAGCCGCAACACCTCTTAAACATATTTTTTTATTATATAGCTACTCACAAAACAATACAAAAAAAAATATATTCTTGTCACTGATGACTATGACATTCATAAAATAGGTTATACTAGACTTAAACAAGAGTGTGGGTCAGTATAATCCTGGAATAAATTCTTATATTAAGTATAACCTATATCTAAGTTATTCCATGTTTATTGGTAGTGAATTTGCCTATACCTGATTTATTCTGAGTATAAGTTTTATACTTGGTTTATTAGTTATGCTGTTATTAAAGTTAAAAAGATATTTATAAATTTTGTTTTTCTCCCAAAATACAAATTAAACAAATAATTTGTAGTTTGAGAACGATTTTCAAAGTAGAAATCTAGATAAATCTAAATAAACGTATTGTCAGCTGAAATTGTGGGTAATTTCCAATAAAAACAATAAATAATACTTGGATTACCAGCTGCTCATCGCCTAAAAGTGTTCTTAGAGAAGAAAATCTGCAAACCGGCTCTGACTTCCTTTGCTATAATCAACTAATTATTGCAATATCAGTTTCCGGCTGAACTGGTTATCTTGGTATCAATAACAAAAAGAAGTTTTGTTTATATTTAATTTGGACTTTTATTATATTCATAATTATGGGAACCAATTCTTTATATAACTGTTAAATTGTTAATTAGTGAATAAAAGGTTGTTTACACGTTAAACATATGGCTTACACATAAAGTTGCTGAAAGTGAGGATTTAGAAAATCATCCACTACAGTAGCATGTGCAAAAATAATGACAGACAGCAAATGATGATAGGAGAGGAAAGGTTATTTAATAATAAGCTTGTATTGATCTGGGTTTTTTATACTGAGTAACATGCAATTGATTATTTTATATTGAGAGAGATTTGGTAAATTTACTATTAATATCATTTTAAGTACACAAGTAGGTAGATTTCAGAATAAATGACGAAATAAATCTTCTTTCTTCAAGTCCAATGTGCATATGTGCATCTGTCATTTATTCGTTTGTGTCCCTCTTTATAAGTACAAGTGATTGATAGTACAAATTTTATCGCACATGAGATAAAACACAATATAACATCCTAAAACAGTGACGATGATTTTCTTAAATAAAATATTCAGCATTGTTCCGAAAATGTTTTGGTATTACCTAAAATTTTTAAACATACCAATGTATTTCAATTCTTGTCTTAAATTTTGTAATTATTTTAATCAACAAATGATATAAGTACGTAATCTCTACAGGTACAAAATATTTACAAAAATATTAATATTTTCAAAAAGGAGAGGGTCAATTTATAAGCCCTCAACTTTCTTAGAAAGGATTAAAATTTCCAAGCAGACGTTCTGCCGCTTACTTCTTCTTAAAGTTCCATCTCCTATCGGAGGTTGGATATCATAACGGCTATGGTCACTTTGTTGGCTGCTGCTCTGAAAAGTTGTAGTGAACTACAGTTAAACCATTCTCTAAGGTTCCTCAGCCAGGAGATGCGTCTTCTTCCTATACTTCTTCTTCCTTGGATCCTTCCTTGCATAATAATTCTCAGCAGCTCATATTTTTCTCCTCTGGTTATGTGACCCAAATACTCTAGTTTTCTTCTTTTTATGCTGTTCATAATTTCTAACTCCTTATTTAGACGTCGTAGTACATCAGCATTGGTAATCCTTTGAACCCACTGAATTTTTAATATTCTTCTGTAACACCACATTTCGAACGCTTCTATTTTTCTTATGTGTTGTTTCTTCAATGTCCAAGCTTCCATTTCGTATAGTAAGATAGAAAATATGTAACATCTTAGAGCCCTCAATTTGAGAGGCAACTGAAGGTCTCTGTTGGTAAGCAATGTCTTCATTTTCACAAATGCTTGCCTTGCAGTTTCAATTCGGACTTTGATTTCTCTGCTTTGGTCATTTTTGTCATCAACCCAGGTTCCCAGATATTTGTATGTCTCTACTTTTTCTATTTGGGTTTGCTCTATCATTAATCTTTCATTTCCATGTTGCGTTTTTGAGACAATCATAAATTTAGTTTTTCTCTTATTTATTTTTAGTCCGTATCTAATGCAATAATCGTTAATTCTATTTACCAATTCTTGTAGCGATTCCAGGGTGTCTGCCATTATAACGGTGTCATCAGCGAATCTTATGTTATTTACTATTCTTCCGTTTACAGAGATTCCATCACCCAGATCCGCTATCGCTTCCTGGAATATGGCTTCACTGTACACGTTAAACAGTAATGGTGACAGAACACAGCCCTGTCTTACTCCTCTCTTTATATCTACATTTTCGGACTTTTGTTCTTCTATCTTTATATTGGCCTTTTGATTCCAATACAGATTGATAATGATTCGTAAGTCTCGTCTGTCTATATCTTTGTTTCTCAGTACTTCTATTAGTTTTTCATGTCGGACCCTGTCGAATGCCTTCTCGAAGTCGATGAAACAAGAATAAATATCTGCCGCTTACAGAAGCACGTAAAACGACAACAGGGAGAAAACCCATTCATATAGACGATACTGTGAAACAATCGATTCGAAGACAAGTTCATTTATTTTATTTATAAAAAAAGGTTCCTACTTTAGATAAACTTTAAGTAGACATTAATGATTCGTTTATGATATGAACAATAAAAAATCTGCGCTCATAGAGATAGAAAACATTATTTGTTGGAAGAGGCAACATTTAAGGGAAATTCGAAAATTGAGGAGAGAAGGCAAAAATATTTTTTATTTACATGAAACATGGATATATGAAGGGCATTTTGTAAAAACGTTAAGGGCAAGATAAACTGGTTACAAATGCTCGTCAGGTATTTATAGAAGATTTGTCTACGGGCTTAAAATTTCCAAATGGTAAAGTTCGCTTTTAATTATCACTCATATTGGAGAAGATAAAAGATTTGTGGATGGAAGTTTGCTAGATTTTATTTCAAATTCTACGAACGACTACCATGAAGAAATGACTGATGATGTTTTTGTGGAATATTTCAGTCAAATGATAGATTTATTACCGACCAATTCTGTAATAGTCATGGATCATGCCAGTTACCATTCAAGATTAAAGGAACCGTTACCTAACACTAAATGGAGAAAGCAAGAACTCTTGGATTGGCTAATAACCAAAGAAATAGTAGTGCCAGCAGAAGGTTTATCCAAAAGAGTTATTGCAGCTATGCAAACAATATTCACCAAAATATAAGAAGTATAGTGTAGATGAAATAGCAAAAGAACATCCAGTTATAGTGTTGCGATTACCACCTTATCACTGTCAACTTAACCCCATATAATTAATTTGGGCTCAAATAAAGGAATATGTCGCGAAAAAAATACAATATTTAAACTTCAAAATGTTCGTCAACTATTATGTGACTCCATATCAAAACTTTTATCTGACAATTGGCAAAAACCTATAAAAATCAGAGGAACGCTCTACGCTGACGTGTCAAATCAGAGAAACGTTCTGGAAACTCGATATGTTAACAGAGGAAATAATAGATCCAATTATTATTTCTGTGGAAAACAAAGAAACTGATGGTGATGATGATGCTTTCTTATCGGACGAAGACAACTTATGTATTTAGGTATGTAATTATATATTTATATTACTAATGATTATGACTAAGTTTATATGACGCTATATATTCGAAATATATTTATTATTAAATTGTAAGCAAATGTCATAAACCAATATTTAGTATTTTTATAAAAATGAATGTGGGTACTTGATATTGACATTTTAGTTTTCTTATATTAATATTAAGTAATTTTATGTTCTTTGTCACCGAGGTTTTAAGTTATTGCGTATTCCCTTAGGGTTTGCTCATTTGCATTTTATGATGTATTGTGTTTGAGGTTTGTCGATGTGGTCATATTATAGTCGAGTGAAAATTCAGATAAGAATGTATCAATTATTACGTTTTTTATGCATTGATTAACCCTCTATTTAGACCTTTGCTATAAAATTTGTGCTATCAATAATTTTCAAATGTACTATAAAACAAGGAGACTCCCTTCTACAGACATATTCAACCTAGTACTAGAAAAGATAATTAGGAAATCTTCACAGAATTTGAAGAAGCTAGCTAGAGAAGATAAAACAAAGTATATGAAAATAAGAGGCGAAAATGCAGAAGAAAGTAAATGGATCAGTCTAAGAACGAACGAGGCGGATTATAAATTTAAGAAGGCAACAGAATTTGAGTAGATTTGAGTAACAGGTACAAGTAGAGGAGGAGGAGAGAGAGAGAAATAGATAAACGGTTGTTGAAAGGTAGGTAGCAAAGCAGCATCATTAAACGCACTTTTGAAGCCAATTAAAGGGCTCCAGATCAGTCAAGATTCCAACTTATGAAACAATAGTGAGACCAACGGTGTTGTATGCATGTGAAACTTAGACAATAAATCAGAGAGAAGAAAAAAAGTTAGATATTTGGGAGAGGAGAATCTTGAGAAATTTTTTTGGTGGTATAAAGGAGGCTAACGAGTAGTGGCACAGAAGAACAAACCAGAGCTAGAAAATCACGGCACAGAGAGTGAGAATGTTGGGACATGTTTTACGAATTCCAAAAGAAATAAATGTCCCAAGTGTTTGCAAGCAGGAGAGCAAGGGAAGAAAATAAGAGGGAGACCACGAAGAAAGTGGTTTGATGCCGGCCGGACTAACATAGAAGAAATGCGAACAAAGGACGGAGGAGCACAAGTGAGGGACCGGAAAAAGTGGAAGACTCTAGTCAAGATCACCAAAGGTCTGCGGCTCTGTATGTATATATACAGTCCTTTTTAGAGAAAACTACCCTTAAATAACTTTGAACTTCTAATTTTTGGGACAAGTGCTAAAATACGTCAGTTAACATTTGATGGGGAAGACATTATGTCATATTTACGCTTGCTGAAAAAACCACCCTCTCACACCCCGTATCATTCCTTAATTATTTTGTAGATTACTTCCACCTTTTTTATTTGATATTTGGATTATCCGCTTTGCAATAATTTCAAAAATGTATAACACATAATGCTTAAGTATAAGTTATTAGTTAAGTTAGTATAAGTATAAGTTATTAGTTTATGAGAAAAATAAATAAAAAAAGCAAGAAAACTGGATTGAAAAAAAAATTTTTAATAATTTTAATACAATAATTTCACTACTAAAAGTGTTCACAATAACACTTTAAAATGACTGCCATTCACTTTCATACAATAGTAAAAATTATTTTGAAATTCTTCTCTGACATTGCTTAGCATGTCTGTATTTAATTGTCGACATTCATCCTCTATTATTTGTCGTAAATCATCCAGAGATTCTGCTTAAGTAGCATACATTTGTTTTAAATACCCCCATAAAAAGAAGTCTAGGAGTGATAGATCTGGTAAACTAGGTGGTCAATCCGTTCTCTTCTAGCTATCCAATGAGCGGGAAAAGTTTGGTTTAAAAATTTTTGCACGGGCAGAGCAAAGTGTAGAGGATCTTCAGAAAGTGTATCATCAATTTCTACTATTGTTCTAATACGATCAACCAATTGCCTTAAGTACTCAAGAGTACTCAACCAAGTAACTCGAGATACGATGCACCATTTAAGTTTCCAGTGATAAAGAAAGGTCCGATAATGTGATCACCAGGAAACCACACCATACGTTTAACCTTTGAGGATGCTCGGTGTGAAATTCACGCACAATATGTGGATCACTCTTAGCCCAGTATCGTAAATTATGTCTGTTCACCAAGCCATTTAATTAAAATGAGCATTCATCCGAAAAGCAAATATCGCTTAACAATTGTGGATTGTTAATGATCCATTGTGTCATTAATTCGCAAAACTCGAGACGACGATCAAAATCTGCTTCATTTAACTTTTGTACCTATTTAATTTTATATGGATGGAACTTAAATTTATGAAGGATTCGGAAGGCTATAGAAGGTGAAACACCCATTGCTCTGCTTATTGCTGACAGTGACTGTGATTGTTCAGCCTCTAAGTTAACTTGCTCTTAAACGGCTACTTGGTTTGCTTCTTTATTTAAGAGTCCCTGCCGGTGTGTTTAATTAAAAGTTCTATCAGCAGCTCTTGCACAATTATTATTTTTTAGTACAAATCTACAATTTCGATTCTTTCTTGCAAAGTGTAAATATTTCAGAGATCAAATTGCACAAGTATCAAAATGCTCTGTTACAAGTTATAACAAAATGTCATTGACCATTAACCGCTTAAAATGAATATCCAAATATCGAAAACTTTTGATAAAACTTTAATAAAAAGTAAAGTTTTTTGTTTCTTAGTTTTTGAAGGTACTACACATAGTCTTCTTCTTCTTTTTAAGTAGACATGACTTTGATGTCGTTCCATCGTTTTCGTGGTCTTCCTACTGATCGCAATATTACATTAAATAAAATTGAAGAACTTGATGTCTTTTAAATAGCTTACACTGTCGAAATTTTGTTGGTGAGAACTGTCTTGAGATCATTATCTGTATGTTAAATATTAATTGACGTCTTTTTGCGCTTTTCGTACAAATTAGAAGTTCAAAAGTTATTTAAGGTGGATAGTTTTTTTTTAAAGCACTGTATATAAATATATATATATATATATATATATATATATATATATATATATATATATATATATATATATTGTTGTGATCTGCTTTATGATGTTTTATTATTGATTAAGACTAATTTAATTAATCCAATTATTTAATTAATTAGTTCACTAATTTATGCAGAGTCATACAATTCAATTACTATTAAAAATTCTCAGGGTGCCTTTTTAATTTTACTTTAATCAGTTTACTTTATATATCTCTTCTAGTGGGTTCAGTATCTTCTAGTTGCTCATAATCGGGATAGAACAGGAAACGGAACTACATTAAAACAACATAAATATGCACACAAATTATTATTTATTTTTAATAAGCAATACGGTGAATGTTAATAAATAACTTTTTGTGGGCAATTATCTTTCCCAACAAATTCCTATACTCTAAATTTAATTTTAATTAATAAACTATCTATTGATCTGTTTTATAATAATATCTACTAAAAAATTTACCATATAAAAAATATAATTTATTCACAAAAAAATAACTCTTTAAAACTTGGAATCTTAGTTCGTATGCTTATATTTGATTTTATCTTTAGAATGTCTTAAAGTTTTCTTTCATTCAAATTATTTGACTGACCTTTATTTTTTTTACACCAATGATGTCTCCTCTCGATCAAACCACAGTTCCTTCCTTGATTGATTATGTCCGGCTACCATCAAATCTTTCCCGTTCCCAGCATCGATCCAAACCGCATACCAGCAAACTACTCCTCCGAAAACACAAGCCCAAGCCTCTTTTGACCGGTACTCTTTATTCACAAATTCTCCTTTCTTTCTCAATTAGATCTCGTGGACTATGCAGACTCAAAAAAGGTATTAATCTTCTCGTTTTTGATCTGCTCTCAGCTTCCACCTTTTTCACTAACGAACGAAAAACACTCTTACTCCGATTGACTACACAAAAACAACACGTCTTCTCTTCTGGTCTGCCGGTAACATAATAATCTTTTCAATCTCCCCAGACAACCTTCTCAAACTCTCTCATCCCCCATCATTCCTTTTTAACCAATCATAAGCATTCATCTTTCCCACTAATTTTCGATTCAGAAAATTTCCAACATAATATTTAAAACAAATAAACTAATTTCACTCAAATTACTTTTCAGAAACCATTAACAATTTTGCCTTTTTCAACCGAAATAAGCTTCCAAATTCTTGTTATCTCATATCTAAATCTAATTCTTATTTACTTTCGAAAAATGTCCACCGCAAAATACAATTACAAAGTTTATTCCTTAAATATATAATTACACGAATTCCATTGTCCTTTCACTATTCACTTAGTCCTTCAAGGAAAAACTAGTCCGTCACGGAAACAATGTCTTTTCTTATGCTAACGATTACAAATAAGTACAGGGTTGTATTTTAACTTATATGCCCGCTATATATTAAAATAATAAAAAAAAACTCTTTATTCTATTTTTGATCGATAAACTGATCCATAACAATATATATATATATATATATATATATATATATATATATATATATATATATATATATATATATATATATATATTTAATAAAGGCTACAAAAAGAGATATTATAATATATTTACAATTCAACTAAAGGAATAAAAAATTCATAGATCAATCAAAAATTGAAGGCCTAAAATAAATACGGTATAAGGCAGCCATTAAATAAATTTTATTTGAAACATAAAGAACGCGTTCTTTAGAAGCGTTTACACCCCACAAAAAACTTAAATAACGAAAATCACACTTTTAGTATTTTCCTAAAAGTCCTATTTTTCAGTTATCAGTTATCACAGCACATTAAACATCATAGCGTTCACGGTTCTGTCTGACAAAGAAAAAACAGTTCCGGCAATTTTTCTTTTTAGGGTGTCGTTTTAGTCTAGTCAAAATAGATATTTTACTGCACGAATTCCAACTGATAAGATTATTTATTTTTTAAAACCTCCAGTACAAGTACCATATGTTCATCACACAGTTTAATATATAAAAAATGTCAAGCTCATAGTTTATTTTTAAATCAATACTACTACAAAATATACCAGCTATTTTAAAAGGCGTAAAGGAATATTTATATTGTAAATATAATATTTATTAGTAATCCGTATAGAGTTAATTGATTCTGTAGAAATATTGACGCTCCTTTACACATCCTCACAAATGGAATTTACCTTTTATTGCTATTATAATATGCATCACGAAACAAATCCATATATAGATAATATATGTATATATATATATATATATATATATATATATATATATATATATATATATATATATACAGCTCAACAGGCCCTAGAAGTCTATGGCTTTGAATTTTTCCACTGTTTTTCTTCATTTTTCCAATTTTACACGCTTCTAGCCACCACTTTTTTGTGGTTGTTTTCTTCTCTTCTTTCCTCCTCTCTCAACACCGAGTCCTTTGGCCACCTCCTGTCTGCCATTCTCGCAAGATGGCCTAACCATCTAAGTGTCTTTGTCCTGACGATCTGCCTAATTTCTGGTTTCCCGTACAGGTCTAAGATCTCTGCATTTGCTTGTCTCCTCCAAACGTCTTCATAGTCTTTTACTCCCCGAATATCTTTCTTAAAACACTTCGTTCCCAGATGTTCAGCATATTTTCTTGATTTTTGTTCATAACTCATGTTTCTCTACCGTACAGGACTGTGGGTTGGATCACTGTTCGGTATATTCTCAATTTTGCCTCTCTGAAGATGTTTTTTGCGCTTAGTAGTTTATGTAGAGTTCCGACCTTCTTCCTTACTCTCGAAATCCTCTTTTCAAATTCTTGGTTTCTTCCCCTTTACTTGTTAGGGTTCCTCCTAGATACTCAAACTCCGTCACACCTTTTTGAAGCAATGCCCTCGTTGTTTGTGGTAGTCTTCAGTTGTGTCGTTTGATTTACATAATGTAGAGAATTATTAATTTGGATTTTTAAGTAAATCGAATGAAATTGTGGTGAAATCTTTATATATGGTGTGCCCCATTTCCATAAACTTTGTTTTTTGCTCATTAATAATCAGTCCATACTGTTTAGCCTTCGCTTCAAATAGTTTGAAAATCCTCCTAGTTAGTAGTTTTCCTATAGTTCTTACCATTAACACTACATCGTCCGCAAAGGCCAGGAGCTGGCTTCTGTTGTCATAAATGATACCATTCGTTCATATTCCACTCTCTCTTATTATTGCCTCCAGCGAGAAATTGAAGAGTATTGTGGACAGCGAATCTCCATGCTTTGGTCCACTTCTTATTTCAAATTTTCTTGTTAGGTTTCCTTCTAACTTTACTCTATTGTCGGTCTTCATTTAGGTCATTTTTACTAGTCTGATCATCTTTTTTTGAAATCCAAGTACTCAGGGCATGGTACAGACGCCTTCTTATCACAGAATCGTAAGCTTGTTTGAAATCTATAAAGAAGAGGTTTAGTTTTAACTGTTGCTCATACGTACTACTTTGAATAATTTTTAACACGAATATTTGATTTATTGTGGATCTGTCCTTTTTAAATCCTCCCTAGTATTCACCAACCTGCTCGTTTAAGTACCTTTTCAGTCTACTTCTTATGACTCTGACGATTATCTTATATGTTACATCCCGAAAAGTAATACCCCTGTGGTTTTCGCACACTGCTTTATCCCCCTTCCTATGAACGGAACATAATATTGGCTCTCTCCATACGTCCGGCAATGCCTCTATCTTCCAGATTTTGATTAGTTCTGCTGGAATGCTATTGCTACCTGCACTTTTATTGTTTTTGTTGACTTCCTCTACCATTACCACTTGCTTCTTATCATTTCCATCGGTTTCTTCATTAAGCAGCTCTTTGAAATTCTCAGGACATCTATCTAGCTTCCCCTCCTTAGCTCCCATTAGATGCCCTTCTTTACTCTTGTAGTTATTCTGTTTTCTTGTACCTTTTTCACTGCTCCTTTGCGCCTACTGGTAGAAGTTTCTCACATTTTTATTAATGAAATGTTCTTCACTGCCTTGAAGCTTTATCCATATGTCCCCTATTCTTCTTCCTACACACTTTTTTCGTGTGTCTTTTCTTTGCTTCATATTCATTTCTATTTTCGTCACTTGATTTCTCCATATATTTTAGTCTTGCCTCGTTTCGTTTCTTAAGGCTTTTCTTGCAATCGGCATCAAACCATTCTTTATCTTTCCTTTCTTTACTTGATACTTGATCTAACCGCTTTTGAGCTGCTTCCTGCTTCTTCTATTATCGAGGACATCGAGGTCACCTTGATTTTCGCTTTGAAGTGTTTTTGTTCCTTAGTTTGACTACATCATATTTTTTATACGATATTATCTGTTTTCTGACCTCTAGGATAATTTCTCTTGATTTCATGATCATTAGTTTGTGATCGAAATTTGCGTCTGTCCCTCTATAACTTCTAACATCTGTTACTAATTTCGCGTGCTTGCTTTCCACTAGGACGTGGTCGATTTGGTTGCGTGTTTTACCATCTGGAGCGATCCATGTTTCTTTGTGGATTTTCTTGTGATCGAAGTAAGTACTTATAATTCTCAAGTTGTTCTCTTGCGCAAAGGCTATCAACAACCTCCCATTCTCGTTACTTTCGTCATGTTTGCTTTCACCTTCCGTAGTTTTTCGGTACATCTCTTCATTGGGAATTAAATCACCTATTACAATTTTAATATCATGTTTTGAAATTTGATTATATATAAGTTCAATCTTACTATAGAATTCTTATTTTACATGCTGGTCTTTATTCTCTGAAGGAGCATGCACATTTATTAAACTTAATTATCTAGGTATAAATATTCTTTAAAAAAAATTTAGGTATAAATATATAACTTTTTTAAAAATGCATGGAGCAATAAAACAATACAGTTACAGTATTAGCTTTTTTACGCGAGAACATTGTAATATGCGCAGTAAAAAAACATTTTATTACACTGTTAGAGGTTAATAAGGGCCTTGGAGGCAATAGTGTCCTACAAAATTGTCTTGTCTTCACGTCATCGAAGACACAGTGTGTTGCGTAACCACTGGGTTTATGGCATACAAGGAGCGTTCATTATGCAACAGATGACAGTGGATGAAAGGCAAGTTTTTTGCGCGTTAAATCTCGGCTAATGGAAATAACCCTAACAGAATATTCTGGTTTTCCAGGTTAAGGGTTTAGTTGTTGGACCGATTTTCTAACACTAGAAAAACGAAAACTACCAAAAAACTCAAATATTGTCTCGGTAAAGTAAATAGGAAACTCTTAAGACGAAAACGGCGACCATAAAATAACATCGACCAAACATAATGCTTCTAAACTATTTTACGAAGATTTAATGACAGATTTCTATTACACAGAACTGGTTTCCATGTCATAAACTTACATGCCTTACATGATATTTCAATCCGTGTTATTCTTTCTTTATCAGAGTCTGCATTGGTGTTTAACAAGCTGCCTAGATATTTTATATGACTGACACGTTCAAATTTATCTATCCATAATTTGTTTCAGTTATCCAGTTTAACAGGGTTTGAAGGTCTTCTACATTTTCTGTAAGAATGGTTATTGAAGGAAAACCAGTTGTTGGTCGCTGTTTGTTTAATAATTGAAATTTCTTTATTCTAATTTTGTTGGGACATGTTGATAATGTTGTTGTGTAGCTCTAAGGTAAACTTAATTGCAGGATATAAATTATTAATTAGTGACAAAATGTTACTTGGTTCTGAAGGTGGGCCTTCTGTACAGGGTAAAATATCGTCCACATATCTGTACCATAAGATTATTTGTAGTTGGGAATGGACAAAAGTATTTTCAAGAGAATTGAGAAAAAGATCTCTGAGTAGGGAAATAGTGGATTTCCTATTGCTAAACCTTTTGGTTGTCTATAAATTTTATTATTAAAGGTAAATAAATCTTGGAAAAAGCAGAATTAAAGTAGATTTGACAAATAGCACTGATAGCACGAAACTACATTAATGATATTTAGGCCTACTCTGATTCTTCACACTCACACTTTAATCTCATGGAAGGTAATGTAAGGCCACACCAAGCCAGGGATATTACATAATACTTAATTTTAGTTAGAATAGAGAAACTAAATTGGTCAGCATGTTCTCCGGATAGAAATCCTATTGAGCGTATTTGGAACTATCTAAGTATAATGTAAGAAGTCGTGAAAGACCAGCTACTAACAAAGCGTGGAATAACTTACTCTAAAAGTATATTCAAACGCTATTTCGTGGAATTTCTTGGATAGCTTCAGCAGCTTCAGTAATTATTGTTCCATCATTGTTGTCCAAATTAAAAAACATACAAAAGTACGCAATGCTCTATTCAATAATTCATAACTTTGAAGCAAACTGAGATATCAAAATGAATGAAAAAATAATATAGAGCAAATTAACTAAACTTGCATACAGAATAATTTTTAGCGACATCCAAAATATGTATTTCACCACAAGGTGTATCAAGTCTAATTGATGGAAACATAATTTTGTTTCTCCTTGTATAAGTTGTGTAAATATGGCCTTATTCGAAAATTTGAATCATGTGAATCAATCTGGTATTATGATTCTTCTACTTTTCCAAAAATTATAAAAGTTGGGCGTTAAATCAACAAGATATTTGTGATTAAAATTTGTTAATATTTTGGAGCTCTGGAATGCAATAATTGTATTAAATAACGTAAGGAAATAGCCCCTCTCCGATGAGTAGTAGGTGTCACAATTCTTAGAAGGATAAATCTAGAATATTCAAGTGTTGGCACTTGTGTGCCTGATCAAAGATGCTGCTAGTACAACTTTCAGTAAAACAGTTAAGTGAGCAACTAGAAGAACGCGATTAAGACTGCAGCGGGTCCAAGAAGATCCTCCAAGAACGACTGAAGAATGTAGAAATTTAAAAATGTCTCGCAAATGATTGAAGAAACTGCTCAAATTATTAAAGAAGCAGCTAGACAAAATGACCAGAAATTCGAAGAAGTTTCTAGAACATTCGATAAGATACAGAAAAATGTAAACGACTTAGAAGAGAAGATCAAATAGCTACAAAGAGAGGATGATAACTAATACGAAAGTGCTACCACCAGTTAATGCAGTAGTTTTAGATCCGGTAGTGAAAGAAGAATCACCTAGAGACGAAACGACACATCATATGAGATTCAAATTGCCACCATTTGAAGTCTTCTAGGTCCATATATCTTAGACAATTTGAAGCTATTGCGACAGCCAATCATTGGACAGAACAAAAAAAGGCTATTTCCTTGACTGCTGCTTTACGAGGTAATGCTGCAGATATCCTAAGATCGATTCCTAAGGGTCAAGAAAAATGTTACCAGATCTTGTCCACTCGACTAGACAAACGTTACGGAGATGCCCATCTATAACAGGTCTAGAAGGCGCAACTAAGAAGTAGAATTTAACGTGCTCGTATAACGCTGTTGGCTTATCCGGAGGTACCAGACAACATATTGGAATAAGTTGCTGTAGATGCCTTCATCAATGGGTTGAGAGACAGTAAACTACAGAAAGCTTTACGAATAGCAAGACCGAAAGTTTTAGATGAAGAGCTCGCCATTGCCTTGGAACACGAAACAGCTAGTCAAGCTTAACGGAGCTATGGAGTACGAAACTCTAAAGAGAGTGACGAACAAAACGATAAACGTCTGGAGGAAATCGTATGGAAAGTAGTTCGTAACACGATGCCGAAGAGACGCGAATCCAGATGTTGGAATGGTAATGATGAAGGTCACATTCGACGCAAATTGCAAGAAAATTATACAAGACTCAGAAAGCTAGAACAGATCGAACGCTGGGCTGGAAAAAGTCATTAAAATGCTGATACTCAGTCAAGACGGCCGTGCAGTGCAAATTGTAATCACTGTCTTAAATTAGAAGAACGACTTTGCCCCGTGATACGAACCACCGTCATTAGTGATCAATGGCAGCCTTACCAGCTACAAGACGCTCAAGCAGATGATCCATGTATAAAAAGAGTATTGGATTGGATGTGTCGAAGTGAAAGACCTTCTTGGCAAGACATTAGTGCATGTAGTCCAGAAGTCAAATGTTACTGGAGCCAATGGAATTTTTTTTAAGCCCTTTTCTCTATTCGGTTGGCCTCTCCTAATTCTCGCCATTCATCTCTATTGTTTGTAAGACGTTTCCACATTAGCCCTGCAGTCCTTTTAATATCGTAGCTCCATCGCATTTGCGGTCTTCCTCGTGGTCTTTTGGCTTCATATGACCGCCAATTCCCGATTTCTTTATTCCATCGGCCATCCGTAAGACGTTCGTTATGTCTGTCAATGTTCGTCAATGGAATTGCATAGTGCTAAATTGTAAAGACAATGGGAAGGTCCGTATGAAATTAAAAAGAGAATAAATGACGAAATATACCGAATTAAGAAGTTGCCGAAAGGTAAACCAAAAGTAGTTCACATAAATCGTCTTGCACCTTATGTTGGCTCAAATGAAACAGAAGAAGCACGAACCTTTAAACATAAGATCAAAGATGACAGGGACTAAGCTTTAATGAATATATGTCAAATTACACAGAGAGAAAGACTGTTAGATTCGGTGTGACCACAGAAGTTAAGCAGGATCTTTTTAGTGTTCCGCATAACGTCTCTCTAGTCCACTGTGTTGCCCAAGATCTTGAGATGACTAAAGAAATCTCATCCGTATTTTATAAGAAGTTCGGTCGTTTCGACGAGTTAAAAAATCAGCAGCCTAAAGTTGGAAGAGTACTGAGATTAGAAGATTGTTCTCGATCTTTGCTGTATATGGTGACCAGGAAGTCGTATACAGACAGGGCAAGCTACGAGGATATATGGCGTGCTCTAACTAATTTGAAGGAAATCGTGTGCAATTATGACATCAAGAATTTGGCCTTACCCAAGATAGGCCATACACTAGATAATCTGCATTGGAAGATTATCAGAAGCATGCTTGAAGGGATCTTCCGAGAAACCGGCGTACGAATTACTGTGTGTTGCATTAACCCGATGAGGTCGTGTCCTTCGAAGTCAGTAGACTGTTATTTCTTCTTGAGGGGTTCATGCAGAGCTGGAGAGTTCTGTAGATTCCACCATCCTAGTAACGAAATAGCCCATCTCCGATGCGTAGTACGTGTCACAATTCTTAGAAGGATAAATTTAGAGTATTCAAGTGTTGGCACTTCAATAGCGCCCGTCTTCGATGCGCTTTCAACGAGAAGAATAGAGGTGGACTATTCCAAAATATTCTAGTACATAATAAGTTGTAATATATAAGTAGCTTCAACATTAGCTAAGTTTAGTTGTTAAGATACTATCTTATTGTAAACTAAGAAATAAATATATTTACATAAATTAGAACCGCTCGTTTTATTTAATCTCGCAACAATAATATAAAATAGCTTCGGAATTCTCCTCGGAATTCTAAAAAAGGCAAATAATGTGTAATGGTATATCTAACGTCTATAATTTTAAGCTCCATACAAATTTTTCCGTGGTTAGAACATTTTTTGTCTATTTTAACTGGATTATTTTGTAACTCTTGTCGATAATCGTTTTGGGTGCTAAGCACTGCCTGTGCCGTTAAAATATTTACTCTCATTTACCGGATTTTAGAGCTACATAATCGAGTGTCATTTATAAAACTACAGTTATTTTAAAAATGTCTCAGCAGATAAAAGAGACAATGTTTAAAAGAGGGCTACAGCCAGCTGAAGTGCAAATGACAAGTCTATCTTGAGATATTCAGAAGAAATGGGAATGTTTTTTTTTGATAAGTAGTCATTTACTGAGAGTATATAAAAAAATGTCGTAGATCTTAAAAAGTTCTTTAATTTGCGGGTTTCGAAATTAAAATGGATGAACAATTGACCGAGATAATTTCAAAAATCCTTATTTTTGCAGTAATTTATAAATTTTAATGTATGTATGTACAGCGTTAACAGGCCTTTTAGGCCCATTGCTGGATGGATAATTTCCATCGTTTTCTATTCTTAGCTAACAGCTTCCAATCTCTGATTCCCATCTCTCTGACATCTTCCATCACTACATCTCTCCATTTCTTTCTTGGTCTTCCTCTCTTTTTTTGCCCTCAGGTACTCTCCAAGCAATATTCTTGACTAGTCTATTACCTTGCATTCTTTCTAGATGGCCGAGCCATTCTAGTCTACGTTTTTTCACCACTTTTGTTATTGTAGGGTTAGCTTACAACTGATACACTTCTGCATTAGTTCGTCTTCTCCATTCTCCCTCTACTACTTTTCTACCAAATATTCTGCGAAGTATCTTTCTTTCCCATGCTTCCAATGTGTTCTGTACGGTTTTGTTCATAGTCCATGTCTCGGCAGCGTATAGCATTGTGGGTCTAATTATAGTTTTGTATACTCTTATTTTTGTATTACGAGATATATCTTTGGCCTTAATTATTTTGCTCATGGCTCCAGCACACCTGTTGCTCTTGGTCAGTCTCAGGTTGATTTCAGTTTCTTCCTTACATGTCTGATCAATAAGAGTACCTAAGTACATATATTCCTCTCCCCGAGACTTTTTTGGTTTTTCATATCTTTTATTATTTCTTCAATTTCTTCTCTTGTGGGCTTTGGTATTTCTTCTATTACTATTTGAGGTCTAGGAACATAACAATTTTCTTCAGTAGTCACTTCGTCATTTAGTATCTCTTCGAAATATTCTTTCCATCTTTCACATATTTGGTCTTCATCCACTATTAGGTTTCCTTGCTTATCTTGTACATTCATCGTTCTTCCCTGGTACCCAGTTTTAATGTATTTTACTTCTTTATAAAAAAAATTTATTTCATTTTTCTTGTAATTTTCTTCAATGCGCTTAATTTTATTCTCCATATACTTTCGTTTCCGCTCCCTTAGGATTCTCTTTACTTTTTTTCGTTGTACGACCTTTCTAGGTCGTCTTGTTTTTGCGAACGTAAACTTTTTAATCTCAAATCTGAGCTTTTTTTTAAATCTGTTCTGCATTCGTCATTGAACCAGTGGTTTTTTCTAAATCTTTTTGTTCTTGGTATGTTTTTCGACGTAGCTTCCTTTATAGTGTTTGTCATTTTCAAGAACTTTTGTTGTATGTTACTCACAGTAGTACTATCTTGTTTGGCGTAGGTTTCTTGTTGCACTTTCTTTTTCCGTTTATGCTTTTTAATTATTGCTTCTCTCATATTAATTCTAACCAAAAAATGATCTGAGTCTACGTCAGCCCCTCTGCACGTTTTCACATTTGTTATTAAATTCGCAAACTTCTCTTGTATTAAGATGTGGTCTATTTGATTAGTTCCATTTGACCCCGGAATTTTCCACGTTCCTTTATATATTTTTTTTTCTTCTAAAATGGGTACTCATTATCTTCATCCTGTTTTCAATTGCGAATGTGATTAATCTCTGTCCATTATCATTTGTATTCAAATGTTTACTTTCACCCCCTGTTATGTTTTTATATATATCTTCTCTTCCGACCTTTGCATTGGCGTCGCCTATAATAATTTTAGTGTCTTGTCTGGGCATTTCTTCACACAATGACTCTAATTCTTCATAGAATTCATCTTTCACTTCTTCTTCTTTTTCTTCTATTGGAGCATGTATATTTATCAACGATATCATGTTCTCTTTTCCTTTAATTCTAATTGCACACATTCTGTCAGATTTTAATACCTTTATTTTTTACTGCAATATAACTGCTTAAAATTGGGGAAATTAACGAGTTACTGAAGTGTGCTAAATTTCAGCCAGATCAATCAAATAGTTTATGTTATTCAATTTGTTATAAAGTTTTTGCTTATAAACATTTAGAATAGCTTTGATATTGTTTATGTCACACGCTTGTAAGTAGGCTCACTGAAAAGCTCATAAAAAAAAATTTGACCAAATAACTCAACGCACAACCCTGAAAGGTTACACTGCTTTTTGTACCAACCGACCCAATCACAACTCCAGTGGAGGAGTAGCTGTATATATAAATTTAAATATACCTGTCCAAAATATAAACTTCATAACTAATATCGAAATAGTCACAGTAACAGTACTGGCCCCACTAAAGTTCAATATTTGTAGAATTTATGTTCCATCAGATGAAACTCTAACTAAACCTGAATTACTTAATCTTCTTCAACAAATTCCCCCACCTCGAGTAATCACGGGAGATTTTAATGGCTTTAACATTACATGGGGATCAAATAAAACAACTCACGCGGTGAGTTTTTTTTGTGACCAAATTAATTTTTTTTGTACCCATATTTATTATAAATGACTTTTTAAAGTGTACCTTAAAAATTAATTAGTTTACATAAATACATCTCAGTGGCCCACTGTTTTCCCTTAAAAAAAGAGACGGAGCTGAACGTGTTAAGGACCATCCTGTATAACAGTTTTACTCTGATAGTGTATATAATACATATTTTAAAAGTACCTTATGGGTTCCCTTATATAGATACTATTGTTGAGAAGTATTTTAATATTTAGTTGTTATTATAACCTAATTTTAATCAACAAACGTTTTGTTCCAGGAGTAACAAAAATTGCAACAATGACGTCCAGAAGATATACCATAAATATTTTAAGGATACTTCGGTTGGATAAAACTCAACTGGCTTCATCGGAAATATTTAGGGCGAGGTATGTCTCAATCTTATTAATATTTACCAAAATTAATTGCATGTCACAACACATTCTAAAATATTCAGTATGGCACAGCACAGCACAGGTCTCCCCGAAAAAATCAATAGATATATATCTTCAAATGTAACTTTAATTGGTTACTGAAAGATCTACCCTTTATTATACAAGTAAACTAGAAAGTATTTATATATAATATTTATACCTATTTATACAATAGTTAAATTTTATTTATTGGCGTGTTTATGGCTAGGTACCAATGATACAGTAGGTAATATTTTTTCATAAGTCAACGATTCGACCGTTACTTGAGGGAAGTTCATTTTATCTAACAATAAAACACTGAAAACTTTTGTTTTCAAAACTTCCACAAAATTTATTATAATTTATTATCACTACAGCTGTTTCGGCAAAGTACCTTTCTTAAGTGATCTATTTTTTACTGTGTCTACACTTTATAGGCTTTAACTGAATAAGTTGGGGAGGGGCGAGCTGTTTGTCTTAAGTTGGCCATTCAAAATTATACCTGTATTTTTTAAATTATTAATTTCCATAGATTCTAACAAAGATAGCTTAAAGCCTTTATTTTAAATATGGAGAATTTGAAATTCATCATTAAATAAATGATTATGATGTAGAAGGTGAAGTGGGTACGTGGAATCTGTTTTTCTATTACTGAAAACTTTTGTGTTCTGATATACATTTGTTAAAGGTTATACCAGTTTGACCGACGTAAATTTTGCCAGTTACCACATGCAAGTTTGTATAAACCACTGTCTAAGTGCTTTTTCTTCTGGCTCTTGTTGTTCTTAATATATTTGCTTACCTTGTTGTTTGTTTTAAAAGCTGGTGCTATTCATTCATCTCTTTTTGTGTTTCCACATGTGTTTTTATGTGTTTATGTGAGACCAAATCGAGCCTTGGCCTCCTCCAAACTATGCCTCAGAAAAAATCTCACCGATTTTCGACCTCCAGTATGTGTTTTTGAAGCGGAACACAATTGTGAGCGACAAATTGTTGTTGATATCTTGCTTGTATATATTGTAACATTTTTAAATAAAACGAGCGGTTCGAATTTATATAAATATATTTATTTATAAGTTTACAGCACCAAAATATCTTATCAACTAACTTAACTCATAGAAGGTATACTTATATATAAAAGTTATTATGTACTAGAATATTCTGGCGTAGTCCACCTCTAATTCGTTTGCTTGTCGGGTCGAACTCTCCAGCGATCGACAGTTCCCGTCGTTTCTAGAAGGACAGATCATCCTCGTCCCGGGCTGCAACCGTTATATGGGCCACGTAGAATGCATGTTCGTAACAATATAATTGAGCAGAAGCTACTTAGTTTATGTTTGGTGATGAAAACTTTGTTTATTGCTTGTAAAAGAAGCAGAGCTACGATAAGAACACCTCCAAAGGATAGCATAAAAAATCAATAAATGAAAGAAATAAATAAATTACTAGCAGACATGAATAAGGAGATTAAAACGGAAATAAAAGAGTTGAAAACAGAAATGAAGGAAAAAAATAAGGAGATCAGACAAGATATCATGGAAGCTAAAGAAGAAATAAAACAAAATAATGAAGAAATAAAAAACATAAAACTAGAAATAGAAACGAAGAATGAGCAATGCACAAAAGAGAAACAAAAACTGAAACGAGAAAAAAACCAAAACCGATAAAAAAAAAGATAACAGAATAATTAAATACTTATTGGAAAGATTGGATAACGAAAAAAGAAAAAAGAATATAATTATTAGTGGATTAAAAATAGACTCTGAAGAAACAAAAACATTGAAAGAGGGAATAAATAATATGTTAGGAAATCATCTAGATTTCAAAAGAAGAAGAAAAAGAAGAAGAAGAAACAATGGTCTTAAGAAACAAATACAAACTCAAGAATCTGAAGTCAGAGAAAATACGGGTTACAGAGGATCTCACAAAATATGAGAGAGAGAGAGAGAAAATGAAAGTAAGAGAAAGAAAGTAAGAGAAATGAGGGAAAATGGAAAAATAGTCAAAATAGGATACAATAAAACCACAGTAAACGGTAAAGAATGGGCATGGTGCCGTAAAGAAGAAAAAGTAGTAGAAATAGCGAGTTCAAAAAACTACCAAAAGCGCATAACAGGAACCAAGGAGAGGTCGTGCAACGAATAGAGAAAGAAGAATTTCTAAATAAGCTGGACAATGATAATAAATGTTTAATTTTACGGTAATAAAACAAATAACGGATATAATGATAATACAAAAACCAGGGAGCATGAAATCAAGGATAACACTAGTAATGGAGAAGCAGAAAACGGTAATAAGGAAGTAATGAGATGGAATGAAATCATAACGAGACAAATCATACAGACATAACGATATGGAATGTGACATCTCTGACCGGCAAGAAAATAAAGGCTATAGAAGAAATAAAAAAAGGGATATACAAATAATGGGAATAAGCGAAACTTTAAGTACTAAATACTTAATAGTTTTCTATATTTGATATGTTATTTAAAATATTTTAATGATTGTATAAATTAACGTTAATAAAACGGAAATAATATAATTAAATTTTAATATAATACTTCAGTCGGTTCACAATTTGTTGATAGCTCACTACAAGTTTAACCCTAATTAGAAAACTGAAATACAGAGACGATAGGTAATACGATATAATAGTAAAAACCAACCTAAAACTGACGGTTTAAGACGTCTTCGACTAACCCACCTTATATCTGAAGAAATACAATACCTTATAATCCTATTACGGGGGTATTTTGAATGGTTAGAGATGAACGACCAGTATCGTAAAGTATATGATTGAAACATTTATTTGAACTAAATAAATATATTTTTTAAATTGTACTTATGTAAATTGTATTTTTTAATAAAACTTATTTATTTTTTCAAAAATAAAAAGTTTCTTGCCATTTGTAAAAGATACATTTATTTAATTAAGGAAAAAGGCGCCAAATGTCGCCTGGCAAAATTTCCAATGTGTTTTAAATGTATCCATTATTTTCGAATCCGGAGAAAACTAATAAATATTTTTGAAAAATTTAAACGCAGAATGAAAGATTACATTATTACTCAGGGCAGAAAGTCCCTGAAAACTTCTACAATGTTTATTTTAATATGTTATGTAACAGGGGTGAAAATAAAAGAGAAAATATAGTATAATTTTTAATTGAAAATATTGCATGCAAAAGAAACTTTTTATTTATTCTAAAAAATATTTCATTCTGCCTTTAAATTTTTCAAAAATGCTGTTTAGTTTTCTCAGGATTTGAAAAAAAAAATGGATACATTTAAAACACATTGAACATTTTGACAGGCGACATTTTGCGCCTTTCCCCTTTAATACCTTACGATTACGACTATTATTACTTAACCTTATATAATTACGATTAGAAAACTATTCAAATTCAAAATAAATAGGATCAACTTCGGAATCCCAGTCATCTTGAGGGTTAATAATTAGCGGTTGTGTCTCTACGGTCGCATCAATTATGTTATCAAGATCCCACATTTTTTGTTCTTCTTCTATTACATGCCTTACTGCATCTTTCCAGTTTTGTTCTGTAATATGTTGTAAAGACTCGTATAACAATTCACGTACAGCTTGTATTTTATATAACGTATTTTTTCTAGCCACATAACTTTTCATTTGTGCCCAAATGAGTTCAATTGGATTTACTTCGCAGTGGTCGGGTGGAAGTCTAAGGACTGTAATGTTTCGCCTTTCCGCCATTTTGTCAACTACGTATTCCTTGAACTTAGATTTGTGTTGCCGGGCAATTTTTAGAAGTTCTGGTTTTACGTCAAGAATATCCTGTTTCTTCCACGCAGTCGTTGGAAGTCTTTCTACTAGTCGTGAATGATAAGGTGCATTATCTAATACTATAATTGAATTTGGTGATATGTGTTCAATCATCTGCTCAAAATACTCTTCGAAAACATCAGCTGTCATCTCCTCGTGATAGTCTTTTGTGCTTTTGGACTGAAATTCCAACAAACCATGCTTAACAAATCCTTTTTCACTGCCAATGTGAGAAATTATTAATCTACTGCCTTTACCAGAAGGTGGGGAGATACCAGTAGACTAACCTTCCATAAAGGCTTGCCTGGAGCTTAATATATTTTTATCTGATCAAATTTTTTTTAGAGTATGACCTGAGTTTACCCACGTTTTATCCTGGTAGAAGATGGGCCTTCCTTCAGCCCGGAATTTTCGTATGGATCTTAGATAATTTCTTCTCCAACATATTATCTCCTCCCGGTCAATTAAAAGTGATTTTTGGACTGATTTCTCCCACCGGAAATTTAATTCTTTTAAAACTTGCCACAATTTAGTTCGTCCGATATGAGGCAGATCCGGGTCGTCTCTAACTTCTTGTAAAATTTTGTTTAGGTTTGGTATTTCTTTTTTGAAAAAAAATCCATGAATTTTCCTTCGAATACCATTTTTGGCAAATTCATCAATTTCAATAGGCTTTTTCCCTCTCTTTAAGTGTATGTTTGTGTTTGGGTTAGCTATACCGTGTTTTTTTCTTTCTGATAGGAACCTATATATAGTTGACTCTCCTACGCCAGCCATGTTGAAACAACTTTCGACTATGTTGCGAACAGTGTTTGTGGGATTCTGAGAAACCAGAGCATCGTGAACATTCAGGACAATAGTCTTCTCTCTTGGTGAATAGACAGACTTACTGACTGTACGCAACAGTACCGTTGTAAAACTTGATGATGTTGATGATGAAGCCATCACAAACAATCCAACAAAACGAGCACGAGCGAAAGGTACGTATATGTTCGTAGGTATATGGAATAAAAAATCACTCACACACTGCATATAATTCGCAAAAGAAATATTCGAGACGCTAATTACTGCTGTAGACGCGGACACACCGACGAGCCGTAAATTACATGCGATCAAAAACGTACTAAACAAAAAAATTGTTTTTGTTCGTAATAACTTCACCCTTTTAAGTTAAGTTTCGAATATAAACTGAACAAACGAGGCATGTGGCCAAAGCATACCCATTATATTATTAAAAATCTGGGGAATTCCATCCTAATTATCTTGCAACGAATAGTACCTTCGGATATGAATTCCAGGTTTTCTAGTAAAGTGATTAAACGCGAAGATTAGTATTGAAATATCCAAAGAGATAAGGTATTCTTATTTACAAAATTGTTAATTTAATATAATATAATTACATAACATTAGCCGTGAAAGTTTTAATTGTTTTTTTGCTAAATATATTAGTATTAAAATATTATTAATATTATATATATAACAGTATCAAAAAATATTATATTATTATTTAATGAATAAATACCTCAGGAACGCCTATGGTTTACGACCGTTTTATGAGTTTGAGGCACATTTCGTGCTCTCAACAATTTATGAACGGAGAATAATGCTTATTTATGTATATTTTATTATAAAATCAATATCTTAACTATTGCTAAAATATCAGTGACTGCCATACAATAATCGTGCAGTTACTTGAATGGAATTTCTTCTATCGATGCCTTTAGTAAGGATATAAAGAAATCGGTTCTAACTTTAGTAATTTATATTAAAAAAACTGTTACACGTTGCATGAGAAAAGAAATTTCAGATAGATCAACATGTCAGAACTGCGTCACATTTAGCCAAAAAAGACAAAAATAAATCTGGAGAAAAATATCAAGCTTTGATTTCGGTCAAGTCTTTTCGGTTAAGTTCGAAAGACGGAAACGAATAAGTTACTTTTAATGAAGACTTATGCCGTGCATTATTGTCTTCAAATATACAGCCTTCAAAATAATCCAATGAAAACTTAATTTCTTAAAAAAAAATAATGTAAATTGAATATTCCAAGTGAAAGGACTCTAAAGAGAAACCATGCCAACTCGTACTCGTCAGTAATAGATAATATTAGTGACAATTACTTCTACGTGTGTGTTGAAGAACCCATCGATTCGTCAGGAATATATATTGCTCATTTAATGATTGGTATTCTAAGCTATCAGATATTACCAAAATCCTATTTAATATCATGCAAGCAATTAGAAAAAACTAACTCAACTACAATATCACGTTTTGTAAAAGAAGAAATCAAAATTTTTTCTTCTTGCAGCTGTCCTTAGCCATAAATTATTGCTTTTTTTATCCGATGCTGCCGAAATATTTTATACCAACTTAATACATGTTACTTGTTTAGCACATGGAATGAACAGAGTTGCGGGAGAAATTAGAAAAAAGTTTCCTTTTATAAACTTAAATATGTTTTTCAAATCTCGTATAAGATTTCAACTTTATAAAGAAATGATTCCAAATATTCCATTTTCACCAGAACCCGTTCTAACAGGATGTGGAACATGGCTGGAAGTCGCTCTTTTCTATTCAGACTATTTCGTAGATTTAAAAAAGATAATTGACGCTTTAACGGATGAAAGTTCTCAATATCTGCAAGATGCCAAACAAATTTTTAAAAACGACGTTCTTCAGCAGCAACATTCATTCATTAAATCAAATTTTAGTTTGCTTAAAAAACTATTACTCAATTAGAATCATCAAAGTTGTCCTTGGTAGAAAGCATAGCCGTAATAAAAGAAATTAGATCCGCATGTCAAAATCTTAAGGCCGGCTCCACACATGGGATCCAACTGGAGCCAACGTTGGGTCAACTGTGTTCCCACGTTCGGTGAGGCATGCACACATTGGGTTGAGTATTGAGGCGATATCGTATTAGGCGATAGTATTGTGCATATGATTATATTTTGCTACAAAAAAGGCGAATTTTACGTCATTTTGTCTACAGCGTAACTTAAAGCTACTAGATCTTTAGAGATGCCGTATTTGGCAACTGCAGACTGAATATATGAGCGTAAACCTGATGTCGAGTCTCCGAATCCCATTTATTCTTTTATTAACTCAATTCCCAAATTTCTTAGCCTTTTATTTTGGCTATATTCTGCATCAAACATGACGTTAATCCACAGCCGATACATATTTTAAAAGTTACATGAACAAAATGATCTATATTTCAAAATTAAAAGCATATACTTTTGTAAGATATTTAGATAAGTACATTTTTTTGATGCCTGACTGAAAAAAACAGATATGAATATTATTTGTTTATCTAAGAAATGGCCTTTTGAGCATAAACCTCGTTCTGATAGATTACCGACGTGAATCGGAGTGTTCATCCTAAACAACTCAACGGAAGTGGCTCAGGTGGCCGAATATCAATTTTAACATGTTGTAAATTTGTTTTTTAATGCCGTCATGGAATGAAAATTTTCTTCGATAAAGTAATTTATATTTTCTAAAAAGAATGCTGTGTAAAATGGCAGCACAAGTATTTTAAAAGAAAAGAGAAGACGAGGACTCTTTTTATAAACTGTCGTTTGTCATTGGTTTATTTTCTTTTGCTTTGCTAGATTGTGCAAAATCGGGTAACTAATTTTATGCAGTCACCAACTAAATTATGTGCAAATAGCATAATTATATGCCGATTGGAACACTGCTGTAGCGCCAATGTGTGGTCGGCATCACCAGTATTGGCGCCAATCCCTTGATGTGTACGCAAAAACCGACAGTCCACGGAAAACTCCCAATGTTGGACCAAGTCATAAAAACGTTGGCGCCAACATTGGCCCCAACTTAGTTTTGTCGGTACACACATTGGACGAACGCTGTTGGGGCCAACGTTGGCCCCCATGTGTGGAGCCGGCGTAAAGGTGACACTGAAACAGATATTTTTCAAAAATTTGAAACAATAATTCAAAAAAACAATGGTTTTTAGAAACTTACTGAGGTAGCTGACGTTCTTGTTGGCAATTTTTGCGAAGAAATAGATTTAGAAGCAAATATTTTTTTGAATTGAAAATATGCTTCCATTATATCCGTTGATATATGGAAAGAAGTTTCTCAATTTACAAATATATGTACACAGATAGAAACCATAAGTTTTTATTGGAAAATTGTGAAAAACATTTGATCATTTACTGTTTCCATAATTCTAAGGAATAGTTTTCATTGCAATTAATTAGTACATTGCAATAACCTGCTTAGTTTTTAAATTCATTTATGTTTTTTTCTAATTATTAAAATAAACATTAATTAATATACCATTATTAAATATATGTTTCCATTGACAGTATGCATATTTTTTCAAAAAATGCATATTTAATGCATATGTTCTAAAAAATGCATATTTATTGCATAGTTTTGGGAAAATTAGTGCATATTTATGCGCATATTTTTCACTTTTTTTTTGCATCTATGCCTAAGTCTATTAATGACATAACAGTTAATTCTATTTTCTCAATTTTTTGTTTCATGATCGCCATTTTCTTTTGCAGATTTCCGTTTTCTTGTATTAACTCATTCATTGTAGTTTATATTCACTATTTTCCTTCCTGATCTCCTTCATTTTCTTTACTATATTTCCCATCACATTTTTTATATCCTCAAGCTCCTCATTTTCCTTTTGTTGTTATGTACTAGCTGCCCTAATAATTCGATAATTTCATTCTGGTTATTTGTTTTTTATATCATTATGTGTTTATGTTTGGTGTATTTGTTACTTCTGCCAAATATTTCTTCTGGTTCATGTTTTTCCTTCTTTTTGCCACCATCTGATCTATTATTGTCACTGTCTGAATTATTTTATATCCTTCTTTTTGAATATTAATAGCAAAACTTCTTCAATACAACCTGTTTTCTGTCTCTTTTTCACAGGCGCAGTTAAACTTTTATGCACCTTTAAAGTGTATAATATATGTCTTAATTTTTTACTACTTTTTATTTATTTTTCTCTTTTCTAAAACTTTTGTTTATTTAATGTGTGACGTATATATCCGCTAGCGAATACTAGTGCATGCCACGCACAGACCCACGTGGCTAAAATAATCACGCCACTTACGAAGTTAAGGGGGCGGGAATTATCTAAACATCAAATGATAATCGAACCGGACTGCTTCACCTCAGTCATTTCTCTTGCATGACAATTGTTTATTTTTTTGCGATAAGAATACCAGCATTCGCACAAATGTACGCCGAATAGAACACCTGCCCCGTCAAAAATTTCCTTAAAAAATCTGCAAAACACATGTCTCATATCCCTGGGAACCGAAGCAACAGATGCTGCCTTGAACGAATCTCTACACCTACATTTATTATTCGAAAATTTACCTGCACTTTAAGTACACTCGGCCATAGGTATACTCCCCCAAATGTTTCCCATACTTATTTTCATTCACATTGACGGAACTAAGAGGTAGAAATAATTATATAACGAAAGCCAAAACCTTCAAAAATAATTAAAAAAAAAATGATTGAGACATTTTAAAGTATCTATATTAATTTTTCGTAAATTATGGATTTTTATCAAATCTCTTGATCTGTGAAAACCACAATTAAAAAAACATTATTTGAATAGAAAGAGTGAGTTCAAGAAAGTGTTTTGTTTCATTAGGATATAAACAAAAGAAACTACACTTTATTTGGTATTGAGGGAAAGTTGTAAACTTTAATTGAGTATGCAAAACGCTTGAAAAGTAGACACTATACTTATGTAAAATACTTAATAAATTTATATAAACATTGACATTGGAATTCAACCTAAAGCTTCTCTATTTTCCTTCCTCACCCTGTAAAAGATCCGAATACAATATAAATATGTTTCTATATTTATTATTATTGGTAGCGATAGATGTGTTTTTGGGTCAAATAATTAATTAGCAATATATCTCTAAAATATGCATGGAAATAAATATTGGAGATTATCACCACAATAGTACTGTCTTGGTGGCGCAGTCGTAAGAGAGTCAACTTACTGAGCGTAAAAATCATGCGTCTTAGTTCTCTGGCTGAAATAAAAAAAATTCTTCTTTGTTCAATCGGTTCTCACCCGAGATATTGCAGTCGTTCGGATATATTAAGCGACTCTTTGTAAAGACAATATAGCCGACTTTACTTAGTAACAAGGCAATTACTCACTCAAAGCACACACTACAACAACATAAACAATGTACGATAAGCCAATTGGCTACAGTACGAGAAAAATGCCAGCACAATATGTTTATTTAAATCATATTTATAAATTATTTCTATATTTTGTCAGTATTTAGACATAATATATTTACTTCTTTGTTACCGGCCGTATTCCCGTAATATGCCAATTAAGTTAGATTTTTACTCGACTCAACTGTATAGGCGGGTTTGACGGTTGAAATACAGTATGAGAAAATACAAAAATATTCATCCATGTTTTAATGGAACTATTTTTAAATAAACAATCAAAACGTCAAACTCATTATTTTACTCATAACTTAAAAACTATCTATTTAGAGACTTAACGTCAACATATAACTTTTTTAGAAGAAAAAGATACACAAAAAGAGATATGCTAAATTAAAATCGGTTAATAAACAAAAAAGTGATTGCAAAATGAATAATAAAATCGCAGTTTTTAATTATTGTTAAGAAATTTTTTATTTTTTATTAAAATTTGTTTATATGTTCCTGAACTTGAGAGTCGTATGGTGTTTGAATTTTGTGCAAAAGATGGACCAGATCAGTCCAGATAATTGTACTGAATGGATCTCAATAAACCAGGGCTTATTTTCTTTGTTAAGATGTATACTAATAACCTATGGAGAAAAGGTTTAAAAAATTACAATTATGTATACAAAATAATATAATAGTAAATAGTACTTTTTAAGCTTATAAACATTTACAATAACTCCGTAGAATTTAGTTCAAATTAAATGGCAAAAATATTCGAAAAGCTGGTTAAAAAACACAACTTCTAGAAAAAAAGAGGTCGTACAACCTTTAGGAGCCATTATAGCCCCTTTTTTTTAAATCTCTGTTACGTTATTTAACAATATTAAGGGCTGAAATGAACCAATCTTTTATGAGAAAAGTCAAAGTTTTTAATAAATTTTTTAGCAAATAAAACTATCTAGAATTTTTAAACACGAGTGTTGTAAACAAAGAGTATTTTGCGTGGGGGGAGAAAATAAGTGGGGGCAGCCCAATGAAGGGCCAGCCGCGCTCTCCAAAAAATCCAACACGCTTTCAAAATAGAGCATTCGAAAAAAAGTTAATAACTATGGGATGTACAATTGTACAAACCTTTTCCTAAGTCGCTTTTTATTGTTCATTTTTTATTTATTTATTTAAAATATAATTACATTAAATAAATATTATTTATAAACAATATTAAATTGTTATTTATAAACAATTTTTCCATATAATCTTATTAAATTTAATAAAAAACGTATACTATACGAATGGAAATTAATGTGTAAATGAAGAAATATTCAGTTTTTAAAGATGATATTGGAAAGGTGACCTCCATTTTGTCGGACACATTCTTGCAGCCGTGGTACAAAGCTGTTTACGACATTGAGTAACATTTCTTGAGGTACTACTTTCACTTCTTGGCGTATTCGTTCTTTCAAAGCCTCTATAGCTCTTGGGGGTTACTTTAAAAGACTTTCGAATTTAGATACCCCCAAAGAAAGTTGTCGCATAGAGAGAGGCATGGACTACGAGATGCCAAGAAAATATCCCCGTACGACTGGGGATCTTCTTAGTAAATCCATTGACATTCGTGATGTGTGACATGTTGCACCATCATTTTGAAAGGTCGTCTGATCATTTCTGTAATTCTTGATTGCCGGAAGAAAAAAATTATTTAACATATGCATGTAGTGAACAGAGTATACTTTTACTGCCTGCTCATCCTCGTCCTCAAAAAAAATAAGGTCCGATGATCCCTTACGAAAAAATTGCACGTCACAACGTTACCTTTTCTAAATATAGGGGTCCGTCGTGTAATTCCTGCAGATTATTGGAGGACTAATAGCGGAAATTTTACGTATCCACTTAGGTGAAAGTGGGCATTATCACTCATCCAAAGATTATGCAGCAAGTTGTCGTTTTCAATAACTATTCAATAACAATGTTCAATACCAAATATAATATATTATATGAAATTGTAACTACTTAAAGTTTAAATTCATAATCTTATTTGAAATAATCCTCTTATAACAAAAGTGCATGTTGCAAAGAGAAAATAATGGTAAAAATCGTTTAAGCAATTTTTTTGTAAAATTTTTTTGACCGTTTTTCTAGGTTAACTGGCGAATTCTGAGCAAAAATATTTTAGTAACTTTTTTTTAATGGATCGTTTTCTAGTTAATAAATAATTTAAGGTCTTAAAAAGCGCGAAAATTTTCTTTTTCTATTTTACAAAATTCTGAAGAGTTTTTAATAATAATTTTATAGCATGCCATTGTTTTTAATTGTTAATTTCACGCCGCGCAGAGTTCCGCGACCGCTATATATACATAATACGATGTCGAAACCACATAATATAATATATACCAACATAACATATGTATAACGCCCATGTTTAAACTATTCTCAATAAATTTGTTTGCTAAAAGTTTTGTTAACAACCTTTCTTATAAAACGTTGGTTAATTTCAACCCTTAATGTTGTTAATTAACGTAACAGTGATTTAAAAAGAAGGTGCTATCTTGGCTGGTAATAGCTGTTAAGCTATTCTTAAAAGTTGTATTTTTTAACGAGCTTTTTTAGGAGTTGTAAATGTTTATGAGCTTAAAAAGTGATATTTATTATTAAATCATTTTGTGTACATAAATGTAATTTTTTCATAGGTTATTAGTATACGTCGTTATAAAGAAAATAAGCTCCTGATTATTGAGATCCATTCAGTCAAATTACCTGGATCAGCCTTAGAAATTTCAAAACATCTTCATCTGCACCTAAACAAATTTTAATAAATAATAAAAAAGTTATTAACAATATTTAAAAACAGCGATTTTATTGTTAATTTTGCAATAACTTTTTTGTTTATTATCCGATTTTAATTGAGCATATCTCATTTTGTATATATTTTCTCTCAAAAGTTGGCTGTTGATGTCACATCTCTAAATAGACAAGTTTTCAAATTATGAGCAAAATAATGAGTTTGACGTTTTGATTGTTTATTTAAGAATAGGTCCACTAAAAATTTGTGTATCCCTAGATGAGTGCCTTTTTGTATTATCTTATATTACACATTTCAGTTGAACATTTTTTTAAAGAAATATTTGATTTCGCCACTTTATTCATGACATAATCATGACTAAAGGTTTCATTTACCTCTGTAGTTAGAGTACATGATATGTTAACACGTACACCTAAGAAATGTCCGCTTAACAGTGATTTATGACTCTCCCTCAATACCAAATAAAGTGTAATAAATAGATTCAGCTCCGCCACTGATCAAAACAGTATGTGTGTTTATTTACTATGATGTAATGGCGTACACATAAAGAACGCTATAAAGCATATAAGGAAATGTAATAAATACCCTTCCAATATTTATTGTCTTTGACCATTTAAGAAAGTCGGAAAGTTAGTTAAGAAAATAATTTCCTCTTACATAAATTATTTATTGACGCCTCTGAAATATTAGGATCTTACTTTTTCATTGTGTTTCACATGTCCGGATGAACAAAAAATGCACCAGAAGGTAGAAAGGGTTTAAAATTACCCTTGTGGAAATATAATAGGACCAAACTATTTTAGGTTTGTATGGACTTTGAAAACTTTTCGGTTCTCACACGGATTGGAAACTTTACTCATAATGAAAGACCTTTTTACGCATTAAAATATTCCGCTGACTTCTTCTATTCAGATTAAGAATTAATATCCTTAAATTAATCATATTGGACTAGATATAAGCGTAGCAAAGTCAAAAATATTATATTCGATTTAGAAATGATTATTAACTATACAGGAATACAGGACACTCGTTTTAAAATAATTTCATATAAATACAATTATTATTTTTAAACATATTATTTAGTTTATATAATAGTTAAATTTACTATCAATTGTACAATCTGTATCATATATCAATAATATAATTGCTTTAAAATATAAATAATTAATAAATAATAAAATTACTTTATTCAATTTTGAAAAATACTATTTAAATTTCTCATTATATTTTGACCCCCCACTTATTTTCCTTAATTTTGGGAATACAAAACAAGTTTTAAATAAAAGTTGTATTATTTTATCTATACCGACCAACAATGTGGCAACAGACCAAATTTTTTATACAGGGAGTGCCCAATAAAATACATCTTCAATATTTCAAATGGGACACCCTGTATTTTTTTATAGTTTTGAGTAGCTCTGCATTTTCTGATTACAAATATATATTATAGTGTAGCATTAGTTTTGTTCTATAATAGCGTATGGTACTACTATACTACACTAAAATAAGAAAAAAATATATTTGGAAAGTCAACAAAATTAATGACTTACAATACTACATTTAAGATACAATACTACATTTAAGATACAATACTACATTTAAGATACAATACTACATTTAAGATACAATACTACATTTAAGATTACAATAGATGCCCAAACTGCCCTCCATTGTTATCAATGCACAAGTAATATCTTCGTCTCAAATTTTCTAATGCGTCAGATATTGTGTTATCATGACCATTTAAATTTTCAATTTCCGCGCGAACTTTTGCAGTAATAGTGTTAATATTTGTATTTGAATCAAAATACACTTTTTCTTTTAAAAACCCCCATAAAAAACTATCACATGGTGTTAAGTAGGGACTATTTAGTGGCCATGTAATGGTACCCTTATTGCCGATTCAAACATTAAATTGATTATTTAAATGTTCTTGAACGGCTACGACATTATGTGGCGGTGCTCCATCTTGTTGCAATATCATGCTATTTAATTGATTTTGTGTATAATTTTGATTTAATAACTTATCCACTTCTGTAATGACTGTATCCAAATATGATTCCCCAGTTAATTTATAATCATAAAACAATGGTCCAACTATTTTGTTTTGAAATATTCAGCACCACACATATATTGATTTTCTTCTTGACTTTTTTATTTGCTTAATTTTTATTTTTCTATTATTTTTCTGTTCCCACGAATACCTATTTCTTCTATTAAAAATGCCTGAAGTTGAAAAATTTGATTCATCTGTCCATAAAATGTTATAAAAATAATTAGGATCATTGTTCAAATTTGTAAGCATGTCTTGACAGAACTGTAAACGCTTTCTCTTATGAACATCGGTAAGTTGTACCGGTAATATTTTGTACGGCTTATAGTTGTGCTTTTTTAAAACTCTATGTATCGTCGAACGGCTTTTCTCTAATGCATTAGTAGCATTGTTTAGAATAGTTTCGGAATTTTCTAAAATAAAAATGTTATTATGGATTTAATCTATTATTTAAGTATTTAATTTTTACCTTTAAAGTAAAGCAAAGTATTAAGATCTTTATCATCATTTCCTACGATAGTACGTTTCTTCCGTTCAAACATTTTTTCATTTATGACATGACGATAATTATATAAAAATGTATTTGCAGAAGGAGTCTGTCGATCTGGATGAATCAGCCTATATTCTCTTCTTACCGCTTGCTTGTTTTTATTATTTTTTACATAAATTGAGAATATATCTACTTTTTCATCTGCAGTATAACCCATTTCGGTATGAGGACTGATAGTTTATAATAAATTAATAATTGTTTCATTTTGAAAATGTCAGTTGCATAGCCACCTATGGTTACCCTTTTGTAGTACCATATGCTATTACAGAACAAAACTAATGCTACACAATGTTATACATTGGTAATCAGGAAGTGCAGGGCTACTCAAAACTATAAAAAAATACAGGGTGTCCCATTTGAAATATTGAAGATAAATTTATTGGGCACTTCCTGTATACAAAATTTGGTCTGTTGGTGCATTGTTGGTCGGTACAGATAAAATAGTACAACTTTTATTTGATACTTTTTTTGTATTCCCGAAATTAAGGAAAATAAGTTGGGGTCAAAATATAATGAGAAACCCGGTACCATCTTTTTTATTTACCCCTTAATAAGACATGGGATATAAGGAGAATTACTTTGTTTGTTTTTTATACGTTTGGTATTTAAAGGAGGTAAATAAAACATATTTTTGTTGAAATAAAAAATAATTTGAAAAAATAATAAAAAAAAGTGGTGGGAACTATTTTCATGTTGTTTTCATAAAGCTACTTGACAATTACTACGTATAATGTGAGTTCGTTTTTCTTCTTTTTTTGTTAGTCAAAATCTGCATCTTGTATAATTTTTTTGATCATCTGGTAAATGTGGTCCCATATTTCTCAGCCGAATTTCGCCTGGAACACCAAAGTTTTCTGTTTTTTTATTTTTAGATATCACAGGTCAAGATGCCTCTACTGTAAAGTCACCTATGAGAGCTCTTCCAAGGCGAAGCCTAAAATCCTTGTAGGAAGTATTTTTTTAACATGAATTCTTGTGTACATGATATATGTATTAATCCCACTTGCATCTAAAAGAAAGAAGAATAATCTCATCCACGATTTTCTAGACTTCGTACTTACTTTTTTTTTGAGAGGAAAATCCTTAGAAGAATATTTGGGCCTTATCACTACATTAATAGTAAGCAATACCGGATGAGAACAAATGCTGAGGTCAAGCAGATGTATAGAGCGAGCGATATAGTCCAAGAGATTAAATCCCAACGTCTAAGATCTGGCCATGTCCATAGACTCTCTAATAACCGCCTTGCCAAGTTTACATGGGAGGAAGCCCCCACAGAAGGCCCTTAGGACGTCCACGAATGCGATGGAGAGACAATATATGGCCAGATCTAAGAACAATGGGGCTACCCACTGACCCAACTATTATGGATGACCGTTCAAGATTTAAGCAAGTTGTGCAGTCAGCCAAAACCCACCCCGGGTTGTAGTGCTACGAGAAGAAGAGGAAGTACTTACGGGATATGATGCCCTATATGAAAGTGGTCAAAGTGATCAACACCTCCCATACTTAGCACGTTCGCAACGATGTGTATAACCGGTGGTTGATGTCTAACTTTTCGTTCAGCCACTTGTGGCCACCGGTGGTACACGATACCTTCCTATTTCTTAACTCTCTAAAACCTTGCAGTTAATAGATATGTTGTTTATATTACGTGCATATTTCAAGTGTAGTTTTGAATATATGGGTTTGCCGTCGTTTTGGCATATCATAATTTATATGATCACAAATAAAGGCCAAAAAAATGCAATAAAAATGGTTTATTTAAATTAAAACATAGATATTGTACAACACTTCTTTTCTTCTTTAGGTGCCGTCTTCTTAGCGAAGGTTGGCGATGACCTCTGCAAAGTCTTCCCTATTTTGGGCTATCCTTATTAAACTTTGAAAGTTTAATCCTGTCCAATCTTTGATGTTGCGCAGCCAGGTCATTTGTCGTCTATCCGGGCCGCGTCTGCCTTCTATTTTCGCTTCTATAATAAGCTGAAGGAAGTTATACCTGCCGTGTCTAAATATGTGTCCAAGATAAGACGTTTTACGCTTCTTGACAATTTCTGTGAGTTCACGTTCTCTATTCATACGCCTTAAAACTTCTTCATTTCTAACGCGGTCGGTCCATGGAATTTTCAGCATACGACGAAATACCCACATCTCAAAGCTCTCTAAACGTCGTAACGAGCTGACTGTTAACGTCCAAGCTTCCACGCCGTGTAATAGTACACTATATACATAACACTTTATCATGCGGTATCGTATTGACAAATCAAGATTACGGGTAGTGAGTAACTGTCGCATCTTTAAGAAGGTGTTTCTTGCCTGTTCTATTCTACATTCAACCTCTTGTTCTTGGTCTAAGGTTTCATGTATCCAACACCCTAGATACTTAAACTTTTTCACTTGTTCAACTAGATTGTCGTTGACTAGTATGTTTATAACTGGTATGTGTTTTTTGAAATTACCATTGTTTTGGTTTTTTTTACATTCACCTTAAGGCCGCATAGTTCTCCTTCTCGCACTACTTTGGTTAACAGAATTTGTAGTTCTTCTTCACTGTCAGCAATCAGTACTGTATCATCGGCATACCTGATATTGTTCACGATTTTTCCATTGACTTTTATTCCTTCTTGTGCTTCATCTAGGGCATGTGCAAAGATGTCCTCTGAGTACAAGTTGAATAATAATGGTGATAGTATACAACCTTGTCTAACTCCTCTTTGGATGTTTATGGTTTCAGTATCACCCATTTCAGTTCTGACAGAGGCGTTTTGGTTCCAGTAGAGTTCACGTATTGTATTAATGTCGTTTGGATCCAGGTTCTTTTTTTGCAAGCATTCTATTAGCTGATCGTGTTTGACTTTGTCAAAAGCCTTTTCATAATCTATAAAGCACAAGTAGACATCTTTTTGTTGATCCCGACACTTTTGCATGAGAACAATGAAACTGAACAAAGCTTCTCGAGTTCCCATACCGTTTCGAAAGCCAAATTGTTCCGGACCGAAGTACAACACTTAAGAAATAATTTTAACATTCTACAAAACTAGGTGGGTTTGTGAATCTCATTAAAGCAAGGAAGGCACATAGTTGGTCTATCCTCACATGTATCGCAATATATACACACTCTTTTTGTTTTTGGATGGGCTGCTTTTGATCCTTGTGTGTCCTGAATTTTCTTATAACATTAAAAGCAGCGTCTTCTTGTTTACCTAGCACTACCTCACTACATATTTTTGTAACTTATACTTCACCAAAGATAAGTTTGGTTTTTTCACTGGAACAATATCTGGTTCACGAGGACTTTCTGTAACTGCACTTTGTAATAGTCCTTCAATATTTTTTTCGCGAATAGATAACATATTACATCTTTTAGGATTATAACCATAATTATTGAAAATAAGCCATGTATTTACTATGCATGTACCAAGACAAATTTCGAAGAACACTTTTTTGTACCACTTAATGCTTTTCCTTAACGGGATATAATATAAAGACATTTGATCTGACAAGTTCACACCTTTCTTTGCCTTATTATATGCAATAACCGCAGGTGGTTTTAGAATGTCTTTACCTTGTCTATTTTTTTCCTGTCGGTTGGAGGTTTACTGTATGGCTGGGAACTGTACTAATCATTAATACAAGACATTTGTCCATCCATTTAGCAACTCTTATGCCATCATCATTTAGTTTTCTATATATTTGCCCTTTCTTTAATTTTTTTGACATACATTTTTGGGACTTTTTTTCTCTTAGATCTAAGGGTTCCGCAAATATATGTTTTACACTGAAGGAGCTTTTTACATAAATTTACACTAGTATAATAATTATCAATATATAGTGTCCTTCCTTCATACAGAAGCCCCTCAAGTAATTCCATGCAAATATCGTAGGAATGTCCAAAATCAAATCCACGTCCAAATGCAACAAAATACTACGACACCCACGACTACACATTGTGTCCACCGGTGGTACACGACGTTTTTTCTTGAAGAATGTTCACTACAGCCAGCGTGTACCACGGGTGGTACTTATAAACAATAGCTTTTAAATAGAAAAATATGGATTTTAACATATAAAAAATATATTGATATGAAAGGTAAAATCTCGGAATTCTGCGTCGTCGCGAACGTGTTAGTGTATAATCTGCAATGGGCACATTATATCTTTCTTTGTGCCATCTCTTTGTGTACGTTTTATCATGGTTACTTCATGTGGTTGATTGGTAGTTGTAATAACCGTGACTTCTTTGGTATCCAACCACTTTATTGTTGTTATAGGGCCACTGCTCAAACAATAGAATAAATTCTTTCGAAGTTTTTCATTTTTATTTTGCTTTTTCCTCATGAAATCGGGTAAACCTTTGCGATTAGGTCTGACTATACCTATAGCACACAGCTGTTTAGCATATAAATCTTCCAACAATTTGCAACTTGTAAAAAAGTTATCAAAAGCATATAAAGATTTATGTGGTATATCTTGACATACTTGAGTTACAACCTTGTATCCCAAGCCATAATTTTCAATGCCTTCAGTTTTTCCAATGTAGATAATAAACTGGTACAGATACCTAGTAACAGTATCACACTTTGCCCAAATTTTATAACCATGTTTAATTGGCTTCTTGGGAATAAATACACTAGTATGTCAAGTTAGGTGAACCTCTCTCTGCAGCTGCTAAATTGTCATTTAGATAGATATTTTCTATTAATTTCTTGAACCCGGTTATTGTAAAAGCTTTGGAGATAACAGGATTATTATAAAAAGAATCACTTGACCAATATATATATATATATATATATATATATATATATATATATATATATATATATATATCTTGGCTGTTATGGGTGAATTGAACATTTGACTGTAAAACAGACTCAAATTATGGTATTTCTGGAACATCTGTTTCAGAGATCCATTGTCCAGTAAAATTATCTAGCGTAACCATTGAACTCTGTTCTACCAAGACACTTTGATTTGACTTTGACAATTTGACCAATTCTGTTATCAATAACATCTCCATCGGACTTGCCGCAAACAGAAGTAGATGGGGATCGACGCCCTTAAGGAGGGACAAACATACTTCATGACAGAAATTGTGAGAGTAAAATGTTTCGATTTCAGTTTAGTCTAGTTTTGATTTATTTCTAATTTACTTTGCCATCATCATCTGGGCATATTTCATATTAGACTATTTTTAAAAATTTGAGAAGCTGATAGAGGTGTCAAAAAGTAACAAGGTGCTTACTGAGGAGAAAATCTTAGCCTATCTGGAAAATGACGATGACTACTCATTGGATATTTGTCCGGCGATAACGATGTATGGTATGAGCTAGATAACCTACCAGATAGTATGTTTGTTTTCTAGAAGTTATAATTATTAATAAAAACCTATTCAAGGAAGTAGTGATAAATCCGGACAAGAAGAAATTGATGAGCCCAACATTTCCGATTCAAATGTGTTTGACCTGAGCACCTGACCTAATTAATGTAAGACCATTTCTAGCAGTTCTCTCACAGCTGGCACTGTTATACAATATTTTCTGAAAAAAACAGATATCACATGGTTGAAAGATAACCTGACTAGAAGTATTGATTGGAACAAATCTGTGTATGAACAAATGGCAGAAAAAACAAACTTTTTAGGGTTTAACAGAGTTTTGTAAGGCTAACTAATATTGAAGAAATCAAAAAAAATATTGGAATTCATATTATAGCGGGAAATTAAAGTTTCCACGAGTTTACTGGAATAATTCAACGCCAATGAGTCTGGTCAGTGAAAACATGCCAATAAATTGACTTTTTAGACTGTGACTGTAGAAACCTCCACTAAAAACCGATAAAAATATGAAGAAGAAGGCCAAAAAAACGGAATAGGTACTTGTGATACAGTTATAAGTAAAGACGGAGTGGTTATCACGAAATGGTTTGATAATAAACCAGTGATTGTTGCATCTATCGTTGTTGGTATAGGAAACCTGGGCAATTTCTAAAGAGGGGGCAAAACGAATAAACAATATATTGATATACTCCCCTGAGGCTGTTAGGTTGTATATCCAAAACATGAGATAAGTTGATTTTTTGCTTAAAATACATATATAGATCGTAGGTTTGCTCTAGAAAATGGACTCTCAATGTTGCAGAATATTTGATATAGCATAGAGAACGAACACATCCCTCAAACGAAATAGACTACAAGCCCATGGGACATTTTTACTGAGTCCCAAGATTTGACCCAACATGAATTACATATAAATCAATACTACAATATGTAATAACAACTTTAGAAACTACACCGTCTATTTAAAGCATGTGGGTTCAAATTAAGGGTTGCACCTTAGATTTCTCACCCCTGTTCCAGCCGAAATTACGACGTTGCAAAAAAAATCTATATGCTGATCCGAAACTTTTTGTATGAATGCCGTACTGAGTCAAATTGCCAAAAATAGGGAAACATTTTTTCCGAAAATTTACGCAATCCAGCAACTCACGTAAGCCCTGTATACTGTCGCACAAGATTACAGTGTCGTGATCATATGGAATAGTAATAATCAGTTCTCCATTGCTGAGAATTCCATGGGTACAAAGAGTTACTAATGTTGAGGTACTTCGTCGCATGTGTAAACAAAAAGAATTACTAAGAACAATAATCAAAGAGAAGAAAATGCAATACTTGGGTCATGTGTTGAATTACTTCAAGTTATACTGGAAGGAAAAGTACAGGGCAAAAGATCAGTAAGAAGACGCCAGAACTCGTGACTGAAAGACTTGAGGAGATGGTTCGACCGCTCATCCGCAGAAATCTTTCTCGCAGCAGTTTCCAAAACTACAATTGCCATTTGGCTCGTCAATCTTCGAAAGGAGACGGCGCCATGAGAAGATTGATTTTTACTCCAAACTCTTTATCTTGCAAATCCCGTTTAAAACTTCTAGTGGGTATGACTGCTTTCTGCTTCCAAGTTTCCATGATAGGCAGATCTCTACCATCAATGCCCTTGGCTTTTAATAAGTTTAAAAGCGTCTTATGCTGTATCGTATCAAAAGATTTTTCATAATCGATGAGAGCTAAATAAATATCTTTAACATTGGTTGCAGCACTTTTGGAGAAGTATATTTAAGGCAAAAGTACTCCACGAGTACCAAGCGCATTCCTAAAATGAAACTGGGATTCATCTAGATCTCTTTCGCATTGATTTCTTATTCTTCCATAGATTATGCGAAAAAAATGTTTCAATGTGTAGCTCATTAGACTAATTAATCTGTATTCGTAGCATTTTTGTCGGCTTTTACTTAGATGTAGTATAAAAATAGACTTCAGCCCTGTATTATCTTGTATTTTTTGTATTATCTACTAGAATATTAAGTTTTCTTACTATGTTATCAACAACTCCATTTTTCAATTACTTTCGCCGCTTGTATTTTTTGTTTTATTTCTCTTAGTGTCCTTCTATATTCTTCTGCTCTGTCTTTGTATTGTTTCTTTTATCCATAAGGTCTAATAATTTCTCCCATTATCCATTGTTGTTTTAATAAATCTATTTGTTACGCTATGTTTAACAAGTATCTTGGTCATATTTTTACGAAAGAATTTCCATGTTTTCTTAACATATTCTCATTTCTGATTTCTTTCATGTAATTGTTTATAATAAAATAGTACCTAAAATTCTTGTACCGATATTTTTTCTCCATCCGTTTTAGTCTGACTCTGGACATCTGCTCCACGGTATCTTGTAGCTCTACTGACGAAGTTCCTATATCTCTTGTTGCTAACAAACTGTCAACCTAAAAATTCCTACCTCACTTCTTTGTCCATCTTTGAGTCTGCATATTCCTGAGCTATTGTTTAGTCTCCTAAACAAGATTTTTAAATGTTCAGGAATCATAAAGGTTTCTCCCATTCCATGTGCTTATCAATATGATGGATTTTGCTATTTTAAGCCGAGGGATTGATATCGGGGAAGGAAAAAATACCCAATCCCTGGAATGTAGAAAAAAAAGAAGAAGAAGCAATCTTTTTAATTGACGTATCGGCCTCCTGATGGGTAGTGACATATTAAAATTGCAGTACAAAGAATATAAAAAGTAAAAATATAGCTCTGACATATTTTGTATATAATTTTTCCTGATCTATAAAAAGTCACGGGAATATCGGCACTGGTGGAGCTATTATAGTGTTGTCATGCATACACAATAACATAATATCGTGTCGCCGACGGAAAATTGCATGCAAAAACAAATGTAGGCAATTGGAAATGGATTTTATTCGTTATCCTGTGGGAGACTTGACTTATGTCTCGGAAACAAAAAAAAATCGTCTGGCATAAGGACAAATTCACAATTCAAGTATCGAATATAAATATTGCGTTTATATGGAATTAAACTACAATTTGATTGTAACAGTAATTACATTTTTAACTAAAAAAAGTTGACGTTTCGATTTCGATATGACTGTGGATTTTATGCCATATGGAACCGCAAATTCTGATTATTCTAAGTGTTATGCAATACTAATATGTGCTATAAGCGTTTCTATTTGTGAGAGTGTTCGTGTATTGTGTATCTCCGTTGTGTGTTGCATATGCATTGTATATGATTGAATGCGATGTGTTTCAGAATTTCTTAATCCGCTATTATTGGTATATTCTTTTTGTTGACTTCTTCTTTCAGTATTGTCAATCAAAGCCTGCTACATTCTACTGTTGGGTTTGCTACATCTTTTTCTTCATTTACTAGGATGAGGGCTGCTTCTTTGATTTTTCTTTTTTTAATGTCTGTCTCTTTCATGGTTATTGATGCAACTTTCCATTGTACTTTGTGTTTATTGTCTCCGGCAACAATGTGGATCTTGCAATCTTAATTGTTAGAACTAGGTATTCAATTGACAATATTAAAGTGAATATATTATACGTAATGCCATAGAAACAGAAACTTTCACGGATAAAATTGAGATACTAAATAGGAAAAGTAAGTTGCAGTACCATAAAGATCGCATCTACATAAATAATGATCTGACATCAAAAAAAAAAGCAATACAGAGAGAAATAGTTAAAATAGCAAAGGAAAAAAAAGTAAAGGAAAACATAAAGCAAAAATAGGCTATAAAAAGTTGTTGGTGAATGTCAAAGAATGGGATGATATGGGATGAAGAAAAACAACAGCTAAAAGAAAATACCAAATAAAAATTGCCAAAAAACTAGTAGAAGAAAAACAACTGGGGAGATATGATACTGAAACGGCAAGGCAAAGGAATACGACCATGGAAAGCGGAAAAATAAACACAAAAGAAAGGCAACAATCCAAGGACATAATAAAAATTCGGACTTGGAATGTGAGACGTACTTATGAGCAGGGACCTTTAAAAACCTTAGACCAAATTATGGAAAAATATACAATAGAGATCCTTGCTCTGCAAGAAACGAAACAACTAGGAAATGGAATAATAGAAATAGGATCGGTCAGATAGCCAAGCGGGCTGGGCGGCCGGTTCTCATTCGCTTCACTACGAGTGGTTCAGTGGATGTGAGTTCGATCCCCAGCTCGGTGTACAAAAAACAAAAAGGCTAACGCAGCAGTTTAAAATTCTAAATGAATCTGCGGCTTAGACTAGAATATGCTGGTGTCTGATCGGCCTATGGTGGAGCAGTAGGGCAAGAGATAAGGGCTATAAGAGATATAAGATATAGGCTATAAGAGATAAGGAACAGAGTTCTACAAAAAACTAAGCACCCTAATAGGGAATATACAGAAATACGATATAAAGATAATGATTGGTGACATGAATGCGAAAGTCGGAAAAGAAGAAATATATAGAAGAATAACAGGGGGACGAAGTTTACATAAGAAATCAAATGAAAACGGGAAAAGGTTTATAGCATTTGCTACAGAGAACAAAATGAAGATAGCTAGCACAAGTTTTGATTACAAAGACATTCATAAGGTAACTTGGACTTCTCCCGATGAAAAAATAAAAAATCAGATAGATCATGTCCTCATTGAAAGCAAAAATGATAAGGCAATAATCCATTGCGGGAGTTAGAGAGGGGCAGATACCATCAGTGACCATACACTAATAATAACAAAACTAAAACAAGAACTACCAATAATTCCAAAACCTGTTAGAGATAGATTAAATTACCAATTAGAGCGCCTTCAAGAGAAGCGGGTTGTAAACATACTAGAGGAAGAAATAAATAAAAAGCTGGAGAATCCAGTCAAACAGGATATAGAAGAAGAGTGGCAGAGAATACAGACAACCATGTCGGAAGCAGCGGAAAAGTATATAGGAAGAGAGCATATAAAAAGACGGCAAGACTGGTTCGATGAAGAATGTAGTAATGCTTTGGCAAGAAGAAACAGGGTAAAACTACAAAGAGATAAAGAAAATAGCCAAAATGCGATCGAAAACTATATTGCAAGAAGAAGAGAAGTGAAAAGAATTTGCAGAAAAAAGAAAAGAGAACAACTAGAAAAGTAATTGAAAAACATAGAAGAAGTCTACATAAACAAGGAGGTAAAGAATTGCTACCAAGAAGTTAAAAAATGTTTTTGCAAAATTATTTTACAATATTTAAAATCTTTGTCTTTATTTTTTTTAATGTTGTTGATAGAACTGTCCTTTTTCTCTTATAAACTATCCTTGGAATTACTGTAACTTTCTCATTTTCTAACTTATATTGTTACAAAAAAATTTAATTTAGGATAAACAAATAAAATAACTTTTCAATAAGGTGACCGATTGCTTTGAAATTTTGGTTATACTTTAAGCACAACAAGACCCAACATCACATGTAATATAAAGGTTATAAGTTTATTTTTAACTTTATAAGAAGGCTTTTGGATTCAAAAAGGAAATGTGGGTTATTTCATTTGTGAATATAATAGTTTTCTAATTTTTCTTGTGATTTAACAGATATATCCACTGACTTTACTGTTTTCGATCTACTTCTGATATCCTAAACTATATTAACTGTTTTTAACCGCCATTTTTATGACTTATCGTGCGTTATTAGTGTAAGTTAAGGGTACGTACCTATTGAGCTTAAATTTTATATAAATTGTTAAACTAGTATTTAAGAAGATATTGCTAGTTTTAATCACTAGATAATTGATATAGGAAGGCCTGGAGAAAGAAAAATTTTGAACCGGCACTGATTACAACAATGTGCGGCTAGGCACGGCAATTTCAAATTAGCTTCTATCCGCCAACGTTAATTGTTGTGCAAAGAAATGGAAATCAGTGTTACTGTTCCACTGACTGCCATCAATTCATGTCTGTGTAGGCTACTATTCATTGAAAATGGTATACACAGAAATGTGAGAGGCACTCATGATTTATGAGGAGAATGCCGAAGAATACGCAAGCATCTTATTCAATTTTTAAGATAACTTAAGATAAAACAAAAAATGTGTTCTAACGAATATTTAATACACCTAATAGATGTTTTGGATTATCCGGCGAGAGGTGTGTTGGTTTAGAGATAAAAATTTCTGTGGTGTATATCAGTTTCCTACATTTACGTAACTGCAAGCTACTATAGGGTTTCATAAAATGTGGTATTTAAAGGACAGCTACACCGTAAAGAACCATCTTTAAAAGATGCAATTTTAAATAATGCTCGTTATCATACGTTTTAATATTAATTGTATTATTTCCATTGTGTTATTTTTAATATTACTATTAAAATTTTCCATAAATAAAATAAAGAAATTAATGGATTTGAATCCGGGACCTCGCGTACCAAAGAGAGAATAATACCTCTAAACTAGACCATTGATACATCATAATTCGCAAAGGACAATTGTGTTCCAAGAGCATTTTATTTTTTAGGTTAGTGACCTCGTTTTTTTTATTATCTCGGGAACCTCAATAGCAAAATAGGCCTTATCATCAGCCGCCATAGTTTTCGTACAGTTTTGATCAATGACGTAAATATATTATACGGCATACGTGACTGGTTTATAAATTTATAAAGACGTATTTCTTAAATAAGTACCTATTATAACATGAATTTACTTTTTCTCAGGGATTTTGAGGGATTTTGTTACAAGAAATTTATAAGCATGGATACATATGTGTGTTTCTTTGTTGAAGGTTAAAACTCAACTCTCTCTTAAAAACTAACTAACAAAATGAATACCGTATGTATTTGATCTAAGTTTGTATATATAACGAAATACTTCTTGGATCACATAAACATATTAGACCACTTGACTTCTGCTGACGGACATTGCGCTAGATCATGCGTCATCATAGGGATTATGATTTAGTACAGCCTCCCCCCGGAATCGAACTCATTAGAGGAGGGGCCACCAGAAGATGCAGGTTTCTTCCTAGGGTGTCCTCGTTTTCATCTTGACACTACAGGCGTGGGAGCTTTAACATAATTAAGGTTAACGTGTGTAAGAGCGGATACGTGGAACACACCAAGAGCAGTAGGGATGTCCACTCCACAAAGCTTGTAACTCACATCCGATACCACTCGTGTGATTCTATAGGGTCCATCTCTCTTCGGGTTAAATTTAGCTGTCTGACCTTTCGACCTGTTACTGGGACGGAGCGGTTGTTTTGGCCCATACTAAATCTCCTTCTATTTTTAATCACTGAACTTTTATTTACCACTCGTTGCTGGCTGTTGCTGACAATTCGTGAGAGAAATTTCAATACCGAGTAAAAAATTATTTCACTTACATATAGCCAAATATGCCTAATCATAAAAATAAGTATTCTTAAATTATATTATGTTTTTTGTTTAATAAAATAATTTAAACAAAATGCTGTTTACACTTTTTCTTAAGATTCCTTCTTCATTATGGAAGGGTGGCTATAACTGCAGCAAATTGCTCTCTATCTTGAGCTGTTCTTAGTGCCGAATGAGTGTCCATGCCTGTCCAGTCTCTTACATTCTTTAACCAGGAGCATTTTTTTCTTCCTGGGCCTCTTTTTCCCTTTAATTACGAGTCGTAGAAAGTTATATTATTCTCCTCTGTAAATATGCCCTAGATAACTCGTTTTTCTATTGTATACAATATTTAGGAGTTCTCTCTCAGTCCTCATTCTTCTCAGCACCTCGTTGTTGGTCACGTGCTTTGTTCACAAAATCTTCAGCCTCCTTCGAAAAACACACACATTTCAAAGGCTTCAATACTTCTCACACTTGTAATTCCGAAAGTCCATGTTTCCAATCAGTGCAGCAATAAGGAATAAATGAATGTTTTTACAAATTGATATCCAACGATAAGTTGATCAGAAAGAAGAAAAAGATATACGATTTCACAGAGAGAGAGAGAGAGCCGCAGCTAGAAGAACACTTAGACAAAAAAAGAGACAACATCTGCAGCAACAAATTGAAAAAGTAGAAGGAGAACACAGACGAAATCAAAATAATAATTTCTACAGAGAAGTAAGACAACATAAGAGAGGCTCGTACATAAGCAAACCCAACTTCGTAAGAGATAAAAAAGGAGAAATGCTGGCTGCCGAAAACAAAATAATAGAAAGATGGGCTGAATATTTTGAAGAGCTCCTGAATATCCAAAATTTCACTGATGAAAACAATGAAAATGGTGGAAACTACGGAGAACCTGAGTATCAAACGGTCGAATTAGAAATACCCCCACCAAGCATGGAAGAAATTACGCATGCCATAAAAACGCTTAAACACGATAAATACCCTGGTCTGGACAATATTGATGCCGAGCTAATTAAAACAGGCGGTCATGAACTCATAAGTAAAATACATCAATTACTAGAAATGGCCTGGCAACAAGATAATAATGCCGAAAGAATGGTGTGGTAGAATTATTGTACCAATACATAAGAAATGAAAAAAGGAATCATGCATGAATTACAGAGGAATCTCACTAATCAACACTACATATAAAATATTGGCTTCGATATTATTAAAAAGATTGGTACCATACGCCGAAGAAATAGTTGGTGACTACCAGTGTGGTTTCAGGCCTGGCAGATCGACTATAGATCAAATATTTACAATAAGACAAATGCTTGAAAAGTATTGGGAATATAATCACGACGTGCATCAGATTTTTATAGACTTCAAACAGGCTTATGATTCAATTAATCGTGCAACATTATGGAAGGCAATGGTCGAGCTCGGCGTACCCAAGAAACTAGCTGCGGTAACACAAATGTGTGTAAGTAACTATTTTGCACAAGTTAGAATAGGGGGAAAATATCAAATGCTTTCTGCGTAAATTCTGGACTGAGACAAGGAGATCCGTTGTCCCCATTGTTGTTTAACCTGACCTTAGAATATGTCATGCGAAAAATATATCCAAAAATCAAACCAGACATAACTACTCGGGGAGCAAAAATCATACTCGCCTTTGCCGATGACGTAGACGCAGTAGCACAATCAACATTAGAAATTAAGGATATTTTCTCGAGCTTTGAAGAAGCTGCATTAAACATCGGTCTAAAAATAAATGAAGACAAAACAAAATACATGGTCGTCTCAAAACAAGAACGACGGCGAATAAGGCAAAACATTACTATAAATGATCACAACTTCGAAGTGGTTAAAGAATTTAAATATCTAGGAACAACAATCACAAATGACAACAAATTAGAGCGAGAAGTTGAAACGAGAATAATGGCAGGAAACAGATCTTTCTTTGCAATGCAACATCTAATAAAGTCAAAACTTGTTTCACTAGACACTCAAATCCGGATATATAAGACCATAATACGACCAGCAGTCGCATGTGGAAGCGAAACATGGACGCTAACAAAAAGAGAAATAAATAAATTGCTGTGTTGTAAAATTCGGAAAAGAAAATCTAGTCAGATATATAAAGGCCAATAGACTCAGATCGGCAGGGCATGTGATACGCAGTGACGACAATCGCCTTATTAACAATGTGTTCTGGGAAAGGCCAGAGGAAAGAAGGTCTGTAGGGCGGCCTAGAAAAAGGTGGAAAGATGCAGTCAAAGAAGATCTAGAGAAAATGGGAGTGCGACAATGGAAATTACTGGCACAGGACCGACAAACATGGAAGGCAATAGTAAACGCGGCAAAGACTCACGAAGAGTTGTAGCGCCATTGATGATGATGATGATGAACGATAAGTTAGAGTTTATTAGGAATGTTTAATACATTCATTAATGTTTACACGTACATTGAGTTATTGTATTTAAATTACTTAACTTTAGTTTATACTTATTTATCCTTGGTTTGTTCTTGATTTTGTAGCCATAGGATAGGTGGGTTTAAATTAATTTTCTTTAAAATACCTAGTTTAAATAATTGGGCAAACTCATATCAATCGTAAAGGTGCAAAAATCTAAATCGTATATCAAAATTACCCTCAAGACCCCCCCCCCCCCCGTCAAAAATTTCTGGATCCGCCACTGAAGAAAATACAGGTAATTATCTTACAACTTATTATTAGTGTTAATAGTTTTTAATTTCGTAGGGTCTTTTTTGAAAGTATATGTAACTAAATAAATGCATAATTCGTAATTTTTCAAAAAAAAACTTATTGGTTTCAACTACATCCGTACGGCAATGGTTTATGGCCTTGACGGTAACCCTTAACATCTATTTAAAGATTTTCATTTATATTGAGCTGCCAGTTGCAAACAAATAGACTTTAGCGTTGTTTTACTGGGCTTTTTTTAATAATATAAATTAGAGTAATCTTTTGCAATATAAATGACGTGGTTTGGTGTTTTGTGACTGTCACAGAAAAAATTATACTTAACTTCATTTATTTACAATTTTTTAATATTTGTATTGGCTTTGTATAGCTTAAGTACTTAGTAATGCTAAAATGTTGACAATATAATCTTTATATGGATAATGAAATAATACATTTTATGTACTGATATTTATGATTTGTAAAATTCCACAACCTACTCTGATTACGATTTTTTTTCCATGGCTCTATCGAAGCTTAATACCTATAAGAACAATGCCATCTAAAACCAAAATAAAATGTCATTAGACTTCCGTTTACATTTAATTTTACGAGTACTAATATCATATGATTAGATTTTTTAAATAAAAGACCGCAGCTGATAAAAACACATGGTAAGTAAAAAATCGTAGTGAAAAAACATCTGCCCCATCGGACATGATTTGGTAATATATAAAATGAATAGAGATACAGGAAAGGGGTTGAGGTTGATTTTAAGCAAAAAGAAGTAACGGGTCAACATCTGACGACTTGAGGAACCAAATCAGGACTGCATCTGTTGTGCAGATGGTACTACTTCGAATTTACCAAGTACCTGATACCTCTATCTTTTTCTCGCGGGGCATTATCGCACCTTCCATCCTACCTTTGCCAGGTCCGGTTCTACACGATAACATAAACACTTTTTTAAAAATTTGGAAAGTAGCATTAAAATCTCTAAACATTAAATAAGTTTATACCGATTTAACTATGCTTATTTTAAAAAAGAATAACAAATAAGAATATATGGTACACTCAATTAGAACCAATTAAAATGTATAAAGAAGTTAATAGAAAAAAATAGTCTAAAAAATCTATTTTTTTTTTTGTTATTAGTATGTCTTGGGAATAAACCAAAATTATTATTTTAATACTATTACACTAAACGTTTCGGTCTTGCTATCGGAAACCGTTCTCAAAATATAATTTTTGACAATTTTTTTTGTTTATTTATAATTACAATCTGGTCATAAATAACCAACAAGCAATTTTAATCTATGCCAAGTTCTTCCATTTTTTTCTTAACATAAACATTCCAGCGTAGTTGTGTTACTAATGTTATACCTAGGCATTTTGCCATATTTGCATTTATTGTGCTTGGTTATTATTAATTATAACTGGTATATTTGTATCTTTTTATTGGTAAAGTTACGGTGGACAGATTTATTTTCGTTCAGACTAATTTTCCATTTTTTGTCCAGGAATGTATTTTGTTAACTGCTATTTGTAGTTTGTTTATTGCCTCTTCGATAGTATCCCTACCGATAAAATGGCAGTATCATCAGCAAAGGTGGCAATGGTATTGTGTTACAACACAGGTATGTCACACGTGTATAGCAAATAAAGGACTGGCCCCAATACGCTATCTTGCGGAGCTCCTGCTCTAATTTCTCTTTGTCTGCATAGATGTTTTCTTGTTTAATTCTAAAGTGTCTTTCAGATATTATAAGACTGTAACATTTGCGAATATTACTTTGGCATAAATGTATTTGGCTTATATATCAAACCTTCATGCCACACTTTATCGTAGGCTTGAGCAACATCAAGAAACATAGTAGAACATTATACTAAAGGCAGAATTAATAAGATTAGTAAGTTTCACATTAGCTTTACGAGGTAGGTATTTTAGTACCTGTGATTAAACCATACCTTTTTTTTGAGTTAACATATTCTTTTATTTCAGTCATTACTTCTTTAGGAGATGGTTTTATGACTTTCTGTACTTGAACTGGTTCTTCCCAAATTTGCTCATCTTCTTGGCTTTCATTGGGTTTGAATGTGTTTTCAAAATGTTTAGCAAATCTGTCTGCTTTTTCTTCATTGCTCCTGGCCCAATTACCGTCCTCTAATCTAATGGGAGGGGAGTGGATAATTGGCCTTTTTAGTTTTTTTGTAGCTTTCCTTTAAGAATAATCAGTTCTATTATCAACCGTTAAATATTTGTAGTATGAAGTAATTAGTTCATTCTGTAGTTGTTGGATTTCTCTTTTCAATTCTTGACTCTTTCTTTCTCCCCTTCCTTTTACCCTAATAGGGTGTCGGATCAATTCTTGACTCGCATTGTTTAATCTGGTTTTATCATGAGGAGACCTAGTTTGTTGCCATATTCTTCTTAGTTTCCTTTTATCGGTTATTAGTTTTCTTATTTCCTTTGGATAATTATTTCTCTTTACCTTAAATTTCAGCACGGGAGTGTTTTCCCATGCTGCTTGCTGGATATCAAGCACAGTTCAACTTCTTCATCTAGCTGCTCGAAGTTTTTTAGCGGCACTGCCAGGTTGATTTTCTCTTCAAGACAGAATTTGAAACTTTCCCAATCCGTTAGTTTATTAGTTAATGTTGGAATATTATCTTTTTTAATAATCGTATCGCTTAGAGTTAATACTATGGGTGAATGATCCGAGTTCATGTCCCAACCATCATCAATGTCTAAGTAACTAACTGAAATATTTTTAATTACGAAGAAATTTATTAGGTCAAAAGTTTTTTTTTCTATCTGTATGCCAATAGGTTGGACGGCCAGTAGATATTGATTCGCATCTATGTTCGTTGATAGTTAATAGAAGCTCCTTTCCTATAGTGGTAGTTAGTCTAGAGTTCCAATGAATATTCTTTGCATTAAAGTCTCCTCCTACTGTATATATCTCTCTCCTAAGTTATTCAAGAACTCGTTATATTGTTCTTTTTTAATGGAACGCCTAGGCGAACAATATATTGAACTTACATTGATATCACAGTTTTTAGTTCTTACATACCGTAGTCACTTGTAGATGTGCAGTTTTATACTCTAACTCTTCACGGTGAAGTATATTATTTTTAATCCCAATTGCACTACCCCTTTTAGCTGCATTATCAGGGTATGTGTGGTACACTTTATATCCTTTAAATTTTATGTATGATTGGTTTGTAAACTGTGTCTCAGATATGAAGCAGATATCATTTGTCTCGATGTCAAGGATCGCCTGTAGTTTTGTTGATGTTGTAGCAATTCATGGGCAATTCATTCCTTAATTTTGATTTCACTAGCCATTTCCGATTTTGAGAATAGCACCCTTAGCGCTATGTTCCAGGTGAGTAACTCTTTCATTCAATTTTATAGTTCATCTAGTATGAGCTGTAGAGTCAAATCTGATTCTTTCTCAATCTGATTTTCCATTTGTAGGTTTGCATTGTTGGTTTTTAATGTATCGCTATATTTCTTATTTACAGTAGCTCTCCGTGTTTGTTTCCGACCAGTAGCATTTTCTTTATTTTTAGTTACTCTTCTTTCTGGAGGATTTGGTAGGTTGAACTTTTTGTATTTCTGTTTTTATTTTCTGCATATCTTCTGCGACAACAAACCCACTGTAGTTGTCAGCCTGCTTATCACCACAATGGACACATTTGGTTCTGCGTTTTTTGGCTTGTCACAATCTTTAGTTAACTGCTTTTTTGTGCATTTAATATATCTTGGTTCTCTGGCACAGTATTTCCAAGTATGCCCATATGCTTGGCATCTCTTACATTGTGGCACTAATTTGGAACTCTTAACTGGCTGGATCTCCACTCTTAATCCCATAAATCTTATTGACATCTTCATCTTGCCTAAAAGTTACTATGAACGTGTCTTATGGCTGTTTAGTTCGCCATTTAAGTTTGTTGACAGCATTTATCACTTTGTACCCCTGTTTTGTATATTAGCAACAATATCATTTTCTGAACAAGAGTAATGTATTTTTTTCACTATAACTTTAAACGGCCTGTTCTGCTTATTTTATAAGTGGTATTGATAATTTTTCTCATTTAATAAAATCTGTGCAGCCCTTTTGATTTTTTTTGTTACCATCTCTTGATACCTTTTCTATTTGATTCTGTATTTACTGTTTGTTTCACATTTGTTTACGTATTTCAGGTTGCACAAAAACAAAGTGAAATAAGTTTATAAAATAAAATAAAATTAAATGAAGGAGCAAAAACAGTTGTTATATTAACGATACCATACTTTATATATATTATTTTATTATAATATCCGATTATCATCTGTGATATTTTATCAACCATTGCTTTACTCGCATGATAGAGCCGGTCCTGACACACAGGTAAAATATACCTTCTCGATCTTATGAGATGACACAAATACTAGTTGGCCATATTTAAGGTGTTTTGGTTTATATTTTTATTTTTCATAGATACCAGTGTTCTGTATTTTGCTGAATAAGGATATATATATATATATATATATATATATATATATATATATATATATATATTAGCATGGGGTGGAACATATGCTTCTCATTTAAATAAACTCGAAATATTACAAAGGAGATTTTTGAAAATAATGCTAAAAAAATCTCGCTTATATTCTTCAGAACTTCTTTATCAGAAAGCAGATATTTTTAGTATTAGACAGTTATATTTGTTAAAAATTATTTTGCTTACATACAAAAATAAACATGTTTTAAAATCAATAGATCATACTTACAGCACTAGAAGAAATGTTCATGACTATGTCCAAATTACTAGTGCTTATAAATCAATTGGAAAACACAATTTCTCTTACTTCATTCCTAGAATATTTAATTATTTACCCGAGATTAAAACTTACATAAGAAAAATCAACTCATTTAACATGATTAAATCCATTTTTACAAAATTTCTCAAGAACAGTGGATCTGAAATTTTGGATGCGATCTTCTTTAATTAAATTCATCATATAACTAATACTATACAGTATACTTTGTAACAATTTTTTGTATTATCAACCTAATAGTACTGTAGAACAAATATTGAATAGTGTAAATGAATGTAATCCCTGAGCACAACCTCTGGTTCATCAGGGAATTTCTTCTTTGTTTATTTGCTAACAACTATTTGTTTGTACAAAATATTTAACTTAGAATTAATTTGTAATTGTATTATATTGAACTATCATATTGTAACATTGTTGTATATTGTATATTGGGAAGTAAATAAACATTATTAATATTATATATATATATATATATATATATATATATATATATATTATATATTATATCATCGTAGATTTTAATAATCATAAATTTATTTGGATTTCTAAGCATACCTATCGTCGAGGAAAACTTCTAGAAAATGTAATGTACGATCTTAAATTAAATGTCCCAAATGTTGGGTCACCTACAATATTTAACATCTGCAGTATAGAATCCTCCATGATAGATTTAAGTTTGTGCGATCCAGATCTAGCTCCCCTTGGAATGTTCTCGACTATACTAATGCTAGTGACCATCATCCTATTATCATTGAACATCTCTCATATCTTTCTTGTCCAAACGGAATATAAATTCTGCTTAGTAGATCGATTTTGAAAATTATATAGATAAGGCTTTGGAAAATCTCGTAATAAACGATAATATAAATGATTCTTCAGGTTCTTTTGATAGTGCTATCCTACAGAGTACGAAGCTCTTCATCGACAAAACAAAGCCCATCAAAAATGATGTGTCTGTGCTTTAGTAAAATTCGAAGTGTAAGAAGCCGTACATGCCAGCAGAACAGCTTTTAATAGATTTAAAAAGTATAAAACGCTCGAAAATTAAATAAATTACAAAAAAATTAAAACTATATTAACGTTTAATAAATCAAGCAAAAAAAATCCGCTTGGACCCAATATTACTCTTAATATCCAGTCTCAAAATAGGTAATCAAATTTTCACATCTTGAAATTATTAACACATGAGCTAAAAACTACAAAAAAATGTCTTCCAATGAAATTTTCGACCATGTATTTCTGGAAAACAAACTATGGGTCGGAAGGTCTAACTCCCCTCCTCTTGAAAACTACAACATTCCATTAAGTGCTCCTCTTATGTTAAATGAACTAAACAATTCTCTTAACGATCTAAAAGAAACAAGTCCTGGGCCTGAGGATATCCTAACTGGTTTCTTAAAACACCTAATTACGTCTGCTAAAAAATACATGCTTCAATTATTTAATTTCATCTGGCAACGACACTAGTAGTCATCTTTTTGGTCAAAATCTATCATTATCCTATTTCGAAAAAGTCAAAAATCTCGTCTAGACCCTGATTACTATAGATCAATTAGCCTAACGTGCAATGGGCAAGCTACTAGAAAAAAATTATCAAATCAAGGCTGATTTGGCATCTAGAAAATTCAAATTTACTTATAAATGAAGAAAATGGTTTTCGACAAAACCCATTTAGGTTAAACAACATATTAGACCTGGAAAGTGATATTCACGAATCGCTGGCAACAAAACAGTATCATATTACAATATTTTTTTGACTTAAGAAAAGCATTCTATACATGTTGGAGATACATCTTAAAAAAGTTAGTCATGGAATATTTGTAGAAATTGCCTTTATTTTATTAAGAACTTTCTAGAAAATAGGTCGTTTTGTATAAGAGGTAACTACCATTCCGAAAAATTGAAGGAAGAAAATGGAACCACCCAAGGCTTACTTCATCATCATCATATTTGGCTCGACAATCCTCTGTGGATCTTGGCCTGCTCTAAGATTCGTCGCCATTCTGTTCGGTTTCTGGCAACATGTTACCATCTTCTGATTTTTAATATCCGTAAGTCGGTTTCGACTCCATCTAACCACCTAATTTGGCCTTTACGGCCTTTGCTTCTTCTTCCTACAGGTGTTCCTATGGTTAGCTTTTTAGCAATCGTATTTTCTGGCATTCGTATTATGTGTCCAGCCCATCTAAGTCGCTGTGTTTTAATGAACGTTATGACATCTGGCTCATCAAAGAGCTGATACAATTCAAAATTATATCTTCTGCGCCACTGCCCTTGGTCATTTATAGCTCGAAATATTTTACGGAGTATTTTACGCTCAAATATTCCCAAAAGTCTTTCATCTTTCTGCGTTAGAGTCAATGTTTCAGCTCCATATGTGAGGACCGGCCTCAGCAATGTTTTGTATATAATAATTTTAGTTCTTCTTTGAATGTTTCTAGAGTGTAAATGCTTTTGGAGTCCATAGTATGCCCTATTTTTAAGATTTATTCGTCTTTTGATTTCTTCGCTTGTTTTATTGGTAGCAGTCAATAGCGACCCAAATTATGTGAAGTTGTCAACACGTCCAAAGGTATGACTTCCAAAGACTGTTTCTCGTTCCTCATTTGCTATCGGATCCTTTGTAACCAACATGTACTTGGTTTTGTCTTCGTTGATGACTAGACCGACCTGTTTCGCCGCCGTTTCCAATTCTAGGAGATATTGCTCAACATCTCGCTTACTACGCCCTATTATGTCAATGTCATCAGCATATGCTAAGACTTGTATCGATCTATTGTAAATAGTACCGCCGTCCCTAATTCGTGTATCTCGGACTGCCTTTTCTAAGGCAATAATTAATAGGAGGCAAGCCAGAGCATCCCCTTGTGTGAGTCCATCCTTTATCTCAAAGGATCTAGAATTCTCTCCCTGTATTCTAAGGGTGGCTTCTAAGTTAGACATTGTCATTCTCGTTAGTCGGATAAGTTTCTCTGTTATACCAAACTCATGCATTGATTGGTATAGCACTGTTCTCTTGACACTGTCGTATGCGGCCTTGAAGTCGACGAATAGGTGATGGGTTTCAATATTGAATTCTAATGTTTTCTCGAGAATCTGTCTTGAATTTTGATTGAATGAATCTGGTCAATTGTTGATTTTTCTGGAGTGAATCCAGCTTGATATTTACCAACTATGCCCACTGTGTAAACTTGCAGCCTTTCGTAGAGAAGCCAAGGCTTATTTATTAGCCCTTTTTCTTCAGACATTCACGGAGATTGCGTAACGATGAGATTTTATATCTTCCTACGCTTCTTTTGCCTTTGGTTTTGCCCCTCATTATATTCCTTCAACTTCCTAATTTTTATGGAATTGAAAACTTTGCATTGTTTTCTTAGCTGTTCGTGAACTTGTGCGTTTGTTTTGCGACCCATCCATGATATTTTCAGAATACCTCGGCAACATCACATTTCGAATGCTTCCAGGTTTTTATGTTGGATTGTTTCAGTGTATAGGTCTCAACCCCATACAAACAGAGTGAAGAAAATATAACATCGAAGCATTCTTACTCGGAGCGTTATATTGATATTGCGATTACAGAAAAGTTATTCAAGTTGACCGTGCAATTTCAATATTAGCTCTACACTATTCTGAAAGCTCATAAAACCTTTAAAAGCACGTTTATATGCAGATGGCTTGGTTGTTTATGTGAAAGGCAAAGATATTAGTCTGTCTCTCTATCTCATCGCTCTCCTTACACATTAACAGCTTACTTGGAAAGAATACATTAATAAGTTAGTATTGACATGTAATAAGAAACTTAATCTAATGAGAACATTGTCAAATAGATGCTGGGGCTTTGATTGCTCTACCCTGTTAACAATCTACAGAACTTTAATAAGATCAACAGTTGATTATGGATCAATTGCTTACACCTCTACATCCTCCGTATTGCTAACACAGCTAGAGTTTATACACAACACAGCACTTAGACTATATCTTGAAGCATTTCGAACATCACCTGTAGAAAATTTGTATTGTGAAAGTGGGGAGTTTTCATTCCATCATCGCTGAATTTCCTTAACACTATTACATGCAACGTCAATAGCTTCAAATATAAACAAACCTCTATTTAATAACACACTCACTTATAAAACTATCTCTTTACCAATAGTATCAAACACAAACATTACTACGAGCGAGTACGGTGTTGCCTGAAATATGTCCCGACATTGAATTCCAAGATATTCTTCAGATAAATATTTAAACTTCCCCCTTGAATAATTAATACTCCACATATAAATACTGGCCTAAACCAATTTAACAAATATACCAATAAGCATCATCTAGATTTAATTGTCACAATTACGACCATTGTTACAAATTCTTTACAGATGCATCCAAGTGTGACAGAGGAGTCTTCTTCTTCTTTCAGTGCCTATTCGTTCCGAATATTGGCAATCATTCTGGCTATAATTATTTTATTGACTGATGCTTTAAATAGATTCGTTGTTGTTGTGGAGAACCATTTCCTCAGGTTCTTCAACCATGATATTCTCCTTCTCCCAATTCCTCGCTTTCCGAATACTTTACCCTGTAGGATTACCTTCAGTAATCTGTATTTAGTGCTGTTTCTCATTATATGTCCGAGATATTCCAACTTTCTCCTTTTAATGGTATACATCACCTCTCTTTCTTTGCCCACTCTTCGTAATACGGTCTCGTTGGTTAGACAGAGGAGTAGGCGCTACAATTGTTACCCCAAGCGATACATATCTATTTCGTCTCCCAACCTACTTCACGATTTTCTTCGCTGAGTTCTATGCAGTGGTAAAGGCAATCCTACATATTAATTCCAATTCTAATTCAGTTATCTTAAGTGACTTACTAAGCAACCTTCAAATCCTTAAACAGATCTATCCCAAAGGTCCTCTTGAGAAATTTACAAAACTCCTTGAACTCATGCAGAATCAAGAAAACTCTAGACGTATCAGATTTATATAGATACCACCCCACATTGACATTCAGCAAGCAACAAAAGAACTGACCAGTGCGCAAGTGAAATTGATGTATGTGCCAATATAGAAAAAGCCGAGGATTGAAATACCGTGAGTAAAAAGCATATATTAAGAATCGAGCTTTCTGCAAATGGAAAAACGAATGGCAATCTTCTGAAAAGTCACTGAAGCAAATTAAAAATGACGTTACAGCTTGGGAACCCTCAACTAAGAACAGAACAGAACAGTTGGTGATTACTCGGTTAAGAATTGGACACACAAATCTTACTATAAAGGAAAAGATTAAAAAAAATCATATAATTCATATTTATTCGCTAAAAGTGATCTACCTATAAGTAAAACATGTAATGTGCAAGTTACTGTTAACAATTTTTTAATTTTATGCCCTTTATTTGCTAATTAATTATGGTGTCGCATTTAGCATACCTAATAATATAAGTAATTCATTGGGCACTAATTTGTCAGCGAATAATATTGTAATTTTTTTAACATCCAACGGAATATTTTATAAAATTTAATTTTGTATTCTGAAGCCGCCGCTAATAACCATTATGGTCGATGCGGTTGTATTTTCTAAATAATAATAAAATTATTCTACTGTAAGCAACCACCCTTTTACATCACTGATTACATCCATATTGTTTCTTTCTATAAAACACCAAAATTCTCACCACTTGGATCGCAGTGACAAGACCAAAACAAATTTGAACTTGAATAGTTTTAATACATAAAAAAACAAACAAAGCTTTCGTAATGGTGTCTGAGTAAAATTTCATAATTTTTGTTCCAAAAAAATGAACATAACGACAGGCTGTACAACCATATGTTTAAATATCTCCTACACTACTAATAGACCAGTAATATTAATCACATTTTTAAGCTTTATTAATTATTATAATTACGTTTATACAAATGTTGTTGATTATAGTAATTTTATAATTTTTTTGCTAATAATATTATTTATTTTTATTATATCGTCTCTGTATTAAATTGTATGAAGATAGCTAGTTTTTTCATAGATCAACAGCTTTCTTAAATCTTTCATAAGTAAAAGGAGAGAAGGAGATTCTTATAAGCTTAACTAACACTTTGCATGGCCTTTCTCTCTTCGTTTCCTCATTACGGAGGGTCTACTATACGAGCAACTAACTCTTTTCATCAGCTTCTCTGCGACTCTACCTCTGTCACTTTTAACCTTTCCTTAAATGATAAGTCTCTCAAAATTATCATTACTTCTTCTTGCAAGAGGTCCGCCTTTAAGACAACTACGAAACAAATAAAGGAGACCCGAAATATCAAGCTCTTAAAGGATTGATTGAGTGATTTGTTATGTGCTCTGTCCTTGAGATCGAAAGCATTCTCCTGCAGCACCACACATTGAAGGTGTCAATTCATTTGCTTTGGTCCGATTTCATTGTCCATGTTTCTCATTTTTGGGTCCTTCGACAAAGAGCAATCTTTCCATAGTTTTGGTAATCGACTAACAGCATTTTTGACCATTCCTATTCTCCTCCATATTTCGGTTTCACAAGAGTCTGCGTTACTAATGCAGGATCCTAGATAAGAGAACTCGTTAACCATTTCAAACTGGTCCAAGGCTGCTGTTATTTGAAGTCAGTTTGAATAATTGACTATCATAATTTTTGTTTTTTGTTTATTGATTTTGAGACCACATCTATTGCTTTCGGTTTTCACTAGCTGTAGCACACTTGATATTTATCCTTCGGATGCAGTTATTAGAGTTGTATCATTTCTATATCTAAGGTTTAAAATCCTTTTGACTACGATAGAGATACCGCCGTTCTATTTGCCAAGTACTTTTCTCATTTATATTCCCTATAAAAGTTGAAGAGACTTGTAGATAGATTACGTCCTTGATTGACTCACTTACTGTTTTTAAAAGGGGTTGGACTTCCTAGGATCGCCATCCTCTCGAGGTTGGCGATCCAAATAGCAATTGTAGCTTTGGCAACTGCTGCCTAAAAGATTTCTGAGGTTGAGCGGTCAAATTATCTTCTCATGTCTCTCAGCCATGATGCCTGAGCCATTAGATTTTTTTTTTGATTACACTGGCTGCTGATATTTGCTCCCAAATATTTCATGGATGTTACCTGTTCTATTATTTGTCCCTTGACATACAAATGAACCAAAAAACTTTCCAGTTTTCTCAGTCAAATGGCTTCTGGTAATCCAGAAAGCAGATGATCATAGAAATTTTGAATTCTCGAGCTTTTTCAATGAGCTGTCGTATATTGAGAATATGCTCTCTTGTGCCTTTACCCTTAACGAACCCAGTTTGTTCTTATGACATTTGTCTATTCAGGTATGTCTGCATGCACGTTTCTTATGAATTGGAGTAAATAGCACAGTACGTCAATCACTGAGTCATTTGTCCATTGTACATATTTGATTGCACAGTTTCCACATTAATTTGAGACCAAGTTTACACGCAACTAGGTGATTTGTTTCTTTTAAGGCGTTATATGGTTTCATCAACTTCATACCTTAGGATATCTGCTTCTAGGTTTGTTTGTCTTTATAAAGTTCTGTGCAGTAGAGTAACATATTGAGGACACTGCGTAAACTACTGCGTATCTCCTGGGTTGATCATGTGACAAACGGTGACGTGTTAACAAGAGCTGGAACCGAACATCAACTCTTACAAAGCATAAAGCATTAAAAAGGGACCTAGGGAGAAACCAACATACGCGGCTGCTAGAAGTTTGGTGCGCAATTCTAAATTCAGGTCAAATTTTTACATTTGCTAGTGAGGAACCATAAATTGCACATAAACATTTACATGCTGGAGGCGTATGATACTTGAAGAAGAAATGTATCTCTCATTATACTGGTACCATGAATGTAGATGTTTTTTTCATAAGTTGTGTATATCTGTAGGCTCCTCTGTAGTTTTGGAGTGATTCGATTATTAACCAGAATTCTAGTGAGTGAAACGCCTTGCTGTAATCAGTAAAACATAGATGTAGTTCCATGGTATATTTTATTATCTTCTCAGCGATTTTTCTAAGCATTTCATGTAATTTAATATAATTTTTTCGGAAACCTATTTGATCTGGTACATTTTAAATTTATTTGCTATGTTGGTTATGATCTTAATAAGGGTTTATATTTGCCATAGGAGACTTATTGGTCTGTAGTGTTTAGCCCCCTTTATTTCCTTTTTGTGTATTAGCACGATTACCGCATTTTTACAAAATATCTTGTATTATTCGTTCTTCAAAACATTTACCCAATAGTATTTTTAGCTGCTTCAATAGTTCTTTATCTCAAAATTTCAATTGTTTAGCTGAACTAATGTGTGTTCTGAGTAGTATTGCTGCTTTTATTTCGTGTATTTCGACATTTTGTATTTGCTATGAGCTCAATTTTGGATTTTCCTCTTTTCTTCTTTTGAAGGTCCTTTAATTTCTGGATATTTATAGTTGCTGGAAGTGTGTATCAATTAAAAACTTACTGATTTACTTATAAGTTATGGAGTTCCATCTCTTCCTCTTCTTCTGTGTCAGATTCCTTGTCCAGTTCGATTGGAATGATTATTGATTGACAAAGTTCTTCAATGATATTATCAACAGTCCACAATCTTTCTTCCTCTTTTTTATGTGGTTTACTACAGTGTTTAAGGTATCTTTCGTTGTGTTTTTTTATGGAATTGAATAAAAGTTGTTTGGCATTATTTAATTTAATAGTTGTATTTTGTATGGCCACTTCACCTTTTACTTGAGCCCACATTAATTCTATGGTAGGATTTAGTTGATAATGATAAGGTGACAAACGTAATACCGTTATTCCTTTTGTTTTTGCAATTTCGTCAATGACATATTTTTATAGTACCTCATCATCATCATCATTGGTGCTACAGCCCTATAAAAGAGCCTCGACCTTCCCCAGTCTATTACGCCAGTCAGTTCTAGTCATTTATAGTACCTGGTACAATGTATTTTACCGTAGTCCAGACCTTAGTTAAGAGTTCAGAATTCGAATGATCAGATGTTACGTTTTCTCTGTTTTGCTGTATGGCTGTGAAAGTTGGACAATGGACTCTGAAATAGAAAAAAGAATAGATGTCTTAGAAATGTAGGTATACAGACGGATGCTGAGAATTCCATGGATACAAAAAGTTACTATACTTCGGCTCATCAGTAAACAAAAAGAATTACTCAGCATAATCAAAGAGAGAAAAATACAATACTTGGGTCACGTGTTGAGAGGAGAAAGAGAAAAGAGGAATTAATAAAGGACTATCCCCTAATGAGACAAAGTATTGTATGAATGTAATAGTGTAGATATGTCTTATAAATCCAAAAATAGTACTACTATTAAAAGTGTGAAGTTGCTTCGTAAACAAATTTAAGAGAGAAAAGAAAATACAGGTCATTATCTGTCAATATATTATTATTAGTTTTAAGAGTTTTTAATTTCATGGGGTCTATTTTTAAAGTATAGGCAACTAAACAAATTAATTTTCTTCTTCAAGTGCCATCTCCGCGGCGGCGGAGGTCGGCAATCATCATAGCTATTCGGACTTTTGAGACGGCTGCTCTGAAAAGTTCATTTGATGTACATCCGTACCACTCTCTCAGGTTGCTCAGCCACGATATTCTACGTCTCCCTATGCTTCTCTTTCCTTGGATCTTTCCCTGCATAATCAGTTGGAGCAAGGTGTATTTCTCTCCACGTGTAATATGTCCGAGATATTCCAATTTTCTTGTTTTAATTAATTTTTAATAAATTAATGCATAACTTGTAATGCATAACTTGTAAAACCTTATTAGATTCAACTACATCCTTACGGCAACGGTTTATGACCTTGAAAATAACCCTTAATCTCTATTTGAAGATTTGCATTTATAATGAGCTGTCAATTGCAAACAAGTATATATATATATACATATATATATATATATATATATATATATATATATATATATATATATATATTTTACAACATTTTTCTAAAAGAGCCGTGTCCTTCACGACGTTTCGTCCAGATTAGCTTGTTTTCTTTAGGAGATGATTCATCGAGAAGTTTAGCACTTCTCCACTTGAAGTAGATATTTCTACCAATCAGTCTATGACTTGTTAATTTAATTTCTGAGGACAACAAAAATAAACATTTAAAACCTGTATATTTATATTATTTACAGACCATCTCTACATTCTAATCTCTTTAGAAACATTTTCAGTTATTTAATAGTGTGAAAAATAGTTTCAGGGTACTTTTTTCTTAATTTTACTGAGAATTCAACTTAGGTTGGCAGTCTACAATACTACAATACTATATTATTATTCATAGTCATTCATTCATTCATTAGTCACGCTCTGTGACTAATGAACCAAGACCGAAGCCAAACTCCTCTACACACACAATTTTAAATATATAATTAATTAAGTAACTTAGTATCGACTGATAAAACACATCGTTCTTATGTATTATCAGTCGAAAATATAATAATAGAGGCTAGAGTGTTAAAATTCCAACGTATTACTGGTCTATAAGTTTTATATAATGGCTCATTGCGGGAGAGTACAAAATGTGGTAGACAATTAAAAAAATCGCACTAAGTGACACTTTTGTGGCTCTTCATCAATAATATCAAATGTTCTTTTTTACTTCCCTGACTCACACTGAGTAGCTGATAAATAATCTAACAGGTGACATCACCCATGCTTTTATTTCTTTTTATTTTGTTTTAGTGTTAAAGAAACTACATAAAAATGTATATTTTAAATATACATATATCAATTTTTAACGTTTCTTTCGCCCATTCTTTGAAGAATGAAAGGTATATCTATATAAGAAGTCGTATATAACTGTTATCTAAAGGGATTAACACTTATTAGAAAATTTGTGACATTTAAATTTTTGAATTTATCGGAAGGTTATTGAATAAGTCACGTAAAGAAAACAAGTTGTATCTTGTTCTGTGCGGAGATGTATTACGAACTCTTTGATTTACTAAGCTACTTAAATTCCAACAAAATCTAACCAGGATAAAATGAACCAGTTTTGACTTGTTCACAGGACTTGCAATATTTGATTCTAAATTGTGGTTATTTTTTTTTATTTTATTTTGCTGAAAATATAGCTGGTAAAATTTTTTAGGAAATATTTAGACCTTCTGCTATAGAGAAGTCTAGTAATGTTTCCTAATACCAATATCACATCCATACTAATAAAGGGTTGGTCAAAAATCTGGAGAGCGAAATTTATTCTGGTTCAGGACTTTTTTTAGATGTTCTTGTAGTGCTGAAGAAATCATTACAGATATTCTTTATTCCAATTGTTGTTTGGAAAAATAAATAAATAAAAGTAGCCAACTGTGTTACTGTGGTTCGCCAATAGGAGCTACTAGAGTCTAACATTTATATAAAAGTAAACGACGTACGATGGCCAAAAAAGACAATCTATTGTCTTTGAGCCTATTGTCTGGCTCCTAAAGCAGAAGGAGGATGCTGAAAAAAGGGTTTCACCCCTAAGATGAAAAATATACTGAAATCATGGCCCTAATTCTCCGTAAGGTCAAATGGCCTGAACTGGGTAGCTTTTGGGATCAAGCCAAGACGGCAGAGGGTGCTAAGAATGTGCGAAGTCTAAACCGCTGCCCAAATAAAACATATAAGTGCAATATATATAGCGACATATAAGTGCCGCTCACTGTCAAATCCATCCAGACTTGTAGAACTGGAAAAATACTAAACATATAAAATGGAACGTCATACGAATCAGCGAAGTAAGATGGAAAGCTGAAGAGCTATCGGAATTAACGGCAGAAAACACATTCTACTACCGAGGAGCATCAACGGACAGAACAGGCGGTATTGGATTCCTAATGAACAAAAAATGGAAACGAAGAGTAGTACAAATAGACATACAAAGACATACAATATACAAATTATACAAATATACGCCCCAACGATTACTCACACTGACGAAGAAATAGAAGAACTCTACAGTAATATAACTGAAGTAATAAATAATAATAAAAGTTATTTCAAGTATTTATTTGGTGACTTTAATGCCAAAGTGGGAAAGAGAAATGGTAAGGAACAAGTCATGGGAAAGTATGTAGTCGGTTAAAGAAATAAAAAGGGAGAAAGACTGGTTCATTCATAAGAAAGGTAGCAAAGAGTATATCAAAAACTACAGACCTATAAGTCTACTATCAATCGTATACAAGATATTCACAAAGATCATCAACAACAGATTAGCAAATGCATTAGATGCTGCACAACCAAGAAAGTGGATTCAGTATCCTGGATCATATCCATACGCTTTGAGAACTAATGAGATAGATTTCGAAAAGGCTTTCGATTGTATGTATCATTAAGGCAGTAATAAAAGCTTTGACCAACCAAGGCATTGACAAACAGTACATAGAGAATTTAGCAAATATATAAAGACAAGCAAAAGTTAATGTAAAAATTTATGAAAACACTCCAGCATTTCCCACTACCAGAGGCGTCCGACAAGAAGACGCAATATGGCCAAAGCTCTTCACTGCAACTCTAGAAAATATATTCAGCAAAATAAACTGGTAGAACAAAGGTTTATCCATTGATGGAGAATACCTCAGCCATTTAAGATTTGCAGATGACATCTTTCTGATAAAAACAAAAACCATGTACAACGAGCTAGTGGATGTCCAAGATATAATAATAAACAATCTGGCTCCTTACTCCCAGAAATCAACAGAAGAATGAAACTGGCTTGGGCATCTTTTGGTAAAAATGCAGATATATTCAAATCCAGGACGCCACTCTACCTGAAAAAAAGCATTCGATAAGTGTATACTACCAACCATGACATAGCAATGCATGCTATGTCATTGTTGACCAAGCGATGCATGCTAGGTATAACACAGAAAGATTGAAAAAGAATAGAATGGATCAGACAGAAAACCAAGTTCGCTGATGTAATCCACAGAATTAAATCGTTAAAATAGCAGTGGGCAGGGCATTTTAGCGAGAAGAACTGACAATAGATAGTTCACTAGAATTACACTGTGATATGCAAGAGGCGTCAAGAGACCAAGAAGACGTCCAAATTTAAGATGGGTTTATGACATAAGGAAATAAGCCGGTACAACATGACAGAGAAATTACGCGACACGAATATTAGACAATCGTGGACAGAAATGAAGAACGACTATGTAAAAGAGGCTGCACCATAATCGGTAGAATTAGTTGAGAATCATCTGTAATATTCATTATTATTCATTATATTTATTATAATCATTATAAGAGAGTGTGATAAAATTAAGACACATGACAAACTATAACCGGACCTTAGCCACAAAACATAAATGGCCCACACATTAACCCACAGGACACCAAGCTGCAGAGTAAGGAGAGAAAAAATCCGACATGGAATAGCCACATAGTAGGAAAGAAGTTACAAATAAGACTGAACCGATAGTGATAAATGAATGCATATGAATGAATGGCTACAGAGTATCGCGATTCCTGAGCATCGAGTGAGCCTACCGAGAGATTCGTGCTCAGTGGCCAGACCCTCCGAGCAACCAGCTCGCAAGAAAGCAAAACTTATTTTGCCAAATCGGTAGCTGATTGACAGGCACACACAACTCTGGGCAGAGTGCTATGATTAAGGTCATTGGCTCGCTGGCCGAGTTACACACAAATAAGAGGCAAATCAAGAAACTTTAAGGTAGTAAGGACAAAAGGGTAAGTCTCCTCAAATCCAATGGGGTCAAGCCACAATTGTGGAAAAGCTTGTGGGACCGGAAGTGGCGTCTCCGACAGAAGACTAAAAGCAAAGACTTAAATACGCGGGACTGCCTATATTGGAGGCAGAATTTACAGGAGGCCAAGGATAAATTTGGACTGTAGTTCCTTCTAGTGGCTATCCTTTACACAAAGAATATACAAATGATTCTCATTTAAAAAATTGTTAAAAACTTTGCTTCGTCATATGTATCTCATTATATCCTTTTCCAGAAGTTCGTAGAAATCTTGCTAGGAGTATTGTCCCGTTGCTTGTTCTCAGCGAATATTTTTAAATCAATAGATTTATGACTCATTAAGGGTTTCCTTAAATTAATGAACAACCCATTGAAGTAAGGGCAAATGAGTTTGTAAAAAATACTAGAATAACTATTGTGCGAAAAACTTAATTCTAATCACACACACATAAGATGGGTTGAAAAATTTGTTCTGCGATTGGGAAAACTGCTACTGAATTGATAAGCACCAGATGTAAAATAACAAATCAACAGATCTTTATTGTGACTTCAAACTATGCACGACTACACTTAAAAGTGATTTTAGGTATGTTGTCTGAAGGGCGATGAGAAAAAGAATGAATGATTTAATCATTCTTTCTAACTGGCAGGTAACTTTTGCAAAGAGTATCTGTCTTTTTTTATATTGCTACGTGTGACATCATAATTGCCCACGCATCTGCATTTTCAGCGAAACGATGCTTATTGTCTATTGTTGATTGTTCAAAGTTGACCGAAAATTATGCTCATTTTAAAAGTGGATTTTTTCGTGAACGGATTATTAACGGATTCCGCATTTTTTTTTTATTTTACACTTTGTCTTTGGTATTTATAAGGTTGGACAAAGGTTTATTCAAACTTCTTTTTTGGGCTCATACCGGGTGAAGAAAAAAAAACGTTTTTTTATGTTAAGTTTGAGACACCCTGTAGGAAGGACAAGGTGCAAGGGTATTTGGATCGAAACAATGTTTTGTTATTTAATTTCCCTGCCTGACATTTTTAAAAACAAAGAAAGTAGATGGTTTTATTCTATAACATGTGTTTTAACTGAAACAATACTAATTGACAATAAAAAATAACAGCAGTTAATAATACTTTAAAAACAGAAAGAAACAACGTAAACTAATATCGCGTGTTTCCCCCTCTGCTTCTAATAACAGTACTTATATTTTTCGTCTTATTAATTTATTTTATTAATACTAATTTCATTCTTTTAATCATGTAAAATTATTGTTTTTTGATATTTCAAATGAATTTACTGAGATAAATCTTCAGTTGCATCTCAAACAATAATTCTTATAATTTATTTATAAACTCTTTTATTATTTCTTCCATTTATTTTTCTTCCAATCAGAATCACGTTATCTGCATAAACCAAACACTGGCGACTCTTTCTACATGTGGCGTTATTTCAATATGTGTTATATTCCAAATGGTATTTTATTAATGTGTCATAAAACGCCAACAGAGACATTTCGGCGCGAGCGGCCTAGTGTGTTACATCTGTCTTTTTGCGTACCCTGGCACACGTGCTCAGTCGAGTGCAATTCTCGGCAAATATACTTACCGATTTTACACGTGAAAGCACAATTAAAACTCATTAAGCTGTGTAAAAACTAATTATAACACAAAGGTACTGTAACTGTGAGAATTAGTACTAAACTCAAATTACATACTTAAAATTTTGCTTTGCTCGTAAAAAGAGTCAGAGACGCGTGGGTCGGCAATTACGGAATACGGGCGAAACAAAGGGATATTTGATTTGTTGTGGTCAAAATTTTTATGGTATCAGTATATGAATACATTTAAGCTGTCAACCAATTTATGTAACACGTTTAAAAAATGAAATATATCAAATTATAACTAACTAGATTATTAAGTTGATTCATATCTAATCCTTTGTTTGTCGATTAGGGTTTAAAGTCGGACTCGTAATTGGGCTACAAGTGGACTAGAAGAATATAATAGAGACATTTAATAATATTAAATAGCATATAAATATATAACTGGAAGCTGATATAACTTCTGATCTCTTGTTTCTTTATATATTTATCAAGAAACAAGACATCAGAAGTTATTTTAGCTTCAGGATATGTTTTGGCGGCTATTATGGCATTATAGAATCGTTTGTTTATTGTTATAAAATCTATTTGATGTCGAACGATATGTTCTGGTTTGCCCTTAAGTGAGTTATAAGTGTAGAACATTCTTGATGGTAACTTAACACAAGTATTAGTTATAATTTTGTTTTTCTCCTGAAAAAACTGAATGATCTGGTAATCACCTCCTTCACTTGCTGTTCCCAAACAATATTTGCCAACTACGTCGCTTACTTCGCCTCTTCCTATTTTGGACTTATACCTAATCCTTTATTACATGGCATATCATCTTTAAATTTGCTAGTAGTCATGATGTTTTACTTGGAATATGTAATGCAGTCATTCCATGGGTTTCTACATCTTTATGCAGTTGACTTCTTCTTCTTCACATGCCATATCAGAGTTATCCGACGTTTTCTTCGGATATATCAAGATTTTCTTTGTGGACATGAAAAGTATACTGCTTGCATTTTTCGCACTCCTCGTGTCCTAGTTGTACGAATGATATATGTTGTTCCTTAACGATTCGCCTGTATAAATATATGATACTTTACCTTTAACCTCGGGAAATTTTTTGATGAATCGCTGCGCATAAGTGCTACATTAACATCCCCTGGAAGGTACCGCATATTTGGAGCATGCTCTCGTCTGTAATGGGAAATCATGGGACGAAATCATTCGATGTGTTCGATGATTATGTGATGGGGTCCTTTATTTTTTGATTACTGTCTTCCTCTCTTATTACTAGGTGGAGTTAATGCACCTTTAGGAGTATTTGTGAGTGTGTAATGCACAAACCTGTCATTATTTTCCTTAAAGCCTAATGTGGCGAGGAAAAAACTATTAAAAACCTCTTGTCATTATCACATCATGTCAAAATGAAATGCCTACGTTCAGACCACGCCATTCCCTAAAACTTTTTGTTTATAAACTCTCTTCTTTCTCCAGTAATTTTCTGTCTACACTTTTTTTTGCAAAAAGCAACAGCGTTTTCACACGGTATGTGTTTTACTGCATGATATTTTATTTCTTTATCTTTAAGTTTTTTCCTTTCTTTCAGGATGGTTTCAAATCTTTTCTTTTCTTTGTGACAGGGGTTAATTGATTTTCTATGTCGATATTGTCAATATGTTGGTCTGCATTGTCATTATAATATAAATTAGTTTGTTTACTATTTTCACTTGCAGTTGACAGAAAATCAACACTACCAGCTGGCAAACCTCCAAGTTTGTATTATCATTGTTTGGTTGGACTACATTTGTGAATAGATTCTCAGATACTTCAGGTACATAACTTGGAGGTTAGTATGTGATTCTAAATAAACATATTTACCAACATCAAATTCTTCCAGTGGACGTGATATGAGTGTAATTGCACTAAGGTGATAAACTTGTATATGGTTGTCTGTTACCTGTTGAATTATATTGTCAGGTAATCTCACATCTCCAACATTATCTACCAACGTTACAGTGGAGCTGGATGGTTGAGGTCCTTCATTAGCTTCTAATAAATCACTGAAAGGACATTTTGTAGGTAAAATTAGCTATAATTTCTCATCTTGTTTAACTCTTGTGACAGTCTTGGTGCTTTTTAGAGCTAAGTTTGCACTAAGTTCAGAACGAGTTGACACAGTATTAAATTAATTACTATTTAAATAGGAATAAGCCACAATTAAAGGTTAAATTACGTTTATTGACATTTCAATTTCCACTTCGGAAATCGTTCTCAAAATACAAACATTAGTGAACAATACAGTATTAAATTTTAAAGCACTCATGTTTCAAAACAAAAATTAACCAAAAGTAATTTATATACTTTATTAACCACTGCGCCAAAACAAATATTGACTTATTATAACCTAACCTGAACACAGCAGTGGCGCACCGAGGGGGGGTTTTGGGGGTTGAAACCCCCCCCCCCCAGGACCCTATTCCGACACTGTTACTTACACATTTTAAGGACTCAAAATGGAGGTAACACCATAAAAAAAATTTTGGTGACCAACCAAAACCCCCCCCAGAAGCAAATTCTAGGTGCGCTACTGGAACACAGCAAATTATTAGCAAACTCGTGTGCTATAAACATAACCTTACAATTTACAATTTACATACATAAAATTGTATGTACATCAGCTGTTTAAACAACCACTCAGCAAGACTGCATTAAGTCCAGTGTACTAAGCACAAACGCAGTATGTGTAAAGTAGTTACTGCATTCTTGGTTAGTCTATCATACTTACGGCAGTCTTGCTCACTATTTTGAAACTTTTAATGCACATACTGCAAAAAATTCTTTTATATCTCAATCACTGTTGGAGATACGGCAATTTTGAGTAGCCCATTAAATTCTGCATGGTTGAAAATGTAGCAAACCATATATGTCTCAATATTCAATATTTTTGGACTCACGGCACTTTTTCTTAGCTGAGCAGAATATTTAATTATAAATGTTCAACAAAAATTTGGAACAGTCTCAAATCGCTAAGTTCAAATCTGTGTGTTAGTTGATTTAATAAACGTTTATTATAATACGAGTTTTTGTCCGATTCCAAGTTTTCATCGAGTGTATCGGGACCAGATAATTCATTTAATTGATTATTATTTTTATTGTTTATATATGAACTCATATTAATATCTTCATGTACAATGATATCCTCAACAAGAACATTGTCTAGTATCTAGCGATAATCTAAAACTATTGACTTGACTCTTCTGTCAAGGTAGTACATACTATGTCTTTCGAAAACCTGGATAAATTGCATCTGGTTCTATGTGATTTTTTGACCTCCAATGCTCCAACACTACACTTAAAAAAGTAAAACGTTTTTTGTACTCTTATTTGATAGGCTATGTATACTCGCTGTCACCCTAGTTCCGAAATTATTCAATTTTTTAAATGTATTTATTCAGATTTATATAACCAAATCTATGGAGTCTTTTAATTTTTTTCGTAAGGCAACTTCAAACCACAACAAACGATATTCTTGTTGGTTACTTTTTTGCTATGAAGATGCAGCTGGCAAACTGGTTGCAATAAATATTTTCGATCACGTAATTATTATTAAAGAGAACTTGTACGAGACAAAGGCAACAGTTTACGAGCATTTTATAATAAGTACCCTCATTGCTTTGGGTATATAGGTAAACATTTAATATCACGAGTTGACCTTGGAATGACTCTTAGATTTCTTTGTAGTGGCTGATGGGTGTAAATTTCAGCGGAACAAAATTGATACTTTTTATCTACAAAGCCAGGATGTAAGACACGATTATTTAAATTTAAATATTAATACTTTAGTTTGACATCATGGTGGTAGGCTCTTTTAAAAGTGAATGAAGGAATAATTGCTTTTACGAATTTGATTTGCATTGTATTAATTTCCAATTTCAGTATTATTAAAATTTTTTGTGTCTGTACTGCATATGCTCGTTATTTTTTTACTTTTAATATTGTTTTGTAATAATATATTATTTTTTTATAGAGTAATTTTTATAAAATCTGTAATTAGTTAATTTATCTATTCTGAGAATCTTTCCTAATTTATTTGCTAGAATATCAGAATAACTACAAAATTTTTCATTTGTCTTGAAGTTTCTAAGCTCTAACTAATGAACTATACCTTAATTATGTTTAAGAGTGGGTGTAGCACGTGTGAAACTCCATATGTTTTTAAAAAACTCCCTACCTCAGATCCGGTAAGCATTATGACATCGTTTTTGAGACCCTTGTCTTAATTTTTTAGCCCTTAGCAGTGGCTGGTATCCGATATATTTTAAACAGGATGGAACATTTTTATATTTATTGTTCATATTTGTATATTGTAAATGATTTGCGTATCATTCTAAAAGTAATGGCTGATTTTTTTCTTTTATTTCATATATCAAAACAAATGAAAATGGGGAAACAGTTAATCGAATTCTACGAACAGCACTAACTGAAAATCCTAAACGAATTCTACCAACATAAAAACATACATAAGTATACCTGGATCAAACAACGAGAAACACTAAGTCAATTATAGATTATGTTATCACAAAACGAGAAACAGACATGGTAAGATAGTATGGTAAGATCAAAATGTAACCAATAATATTAACCACTACACCTAAATGACATCCTACCAGCGCAATGAAAACCACTGGAAACGAATCCACTTAAATACAATAGTACTTAGCGAAAAATTGGCAAACCTAATCTACTCTTCAGCCCAAAATACCTACCAAGAGATAATAAAAACATCAATGAAGCAGCTTATGAAGCGCTCGGCAGGATCCAAAGGATACCTCGTTGTGGTGGACAAATAACATCGCTAATGCAGTACACACCAAGAAACAAGCATATCAAAAGTGGCTGCAAACAAATGACCCAGATGATAGACGAACATATGCAATATCAAACAGAGAAGTAAAAAATTAAGTAACTAAAGCAAAAAATATTTCCTGGGAAAGTAAATACAAAGAGCTCAACAAATGTATAGTCAACCAGATCAAGTGTAGCATGGTAAATGGTAAAAACCCTGAGAACAAACAGAAAAGTAGCAAATATAATAGATTTAGTAGCAGGAAGATCTTGGAGCGTACATTACTCACAACTTCAGGTAACTGTCATAAATTCACTCTCAAGGCTCTATGGAAAAATAATAAAAAATAAAATTAAATAATAGATGACAGAGGTAGAAGAACAAAATGGCTTTCATGCTGACAGATCCTGTATGGACAGCATATTTTCTCTAAAGCAGGTTATTAAGAAAAGATTAACCCACCTACAAAGATTAACCTTTCAACACGAGATAATACAGACTTCGAGAAACTCAGCAATGTATGGATAATGACTTCAGACCATGGTACCCAGACGCAGGCCTAAAGTACCTTTCCAGACAGACATCTGCCCGAAAGATAGCACAGAGGAAGCACATAACCAAGGCTGTAGGTTTATAGCTGTTACACAAGAGCATCTAAAGCTAAGAATAAACAGTATTGGGGGAAATGTAAATACTTCTATTTAACTTGAAGAATATCTCTTTATTACAAGCCGACCTTTATGTAATCTTTCATTGTAGCATTATGTATAATGAGGGCATTCGAACTTAAGTGGATCAGTATATGTACAGGTAGTCAAGTGGCTATGAGGCTGATGGGAGTCCTAAGGTAGAGTCTAGGTCAACGTGGGAATGTCGAGAAGAACTCGATAAACTGGTGAAACATAATAGTGTTACACTGGTATGGATTCCATATCATTAAGGAAGCACCGAAGGAACTGGTTAATTTAACAAAGGATCAGCTATAAAATACTTCATCGCCGGCAGTAGGAGTGCCAAAACGCACCTTCCGTGATCCGATCACAACATAATTCTCACTGGAAAAAAATACCTGGTCCAGAAAAAACACATGGTAAAATGTATTATTGACGGATATGTACTAATATAATTAAAGTACTGCATAAAACAGTTCACAATCATACACGCAGCTAGAAAATAGGCTTTCTTACTAATCTTACTGGACATGCACCAATCAAGGGATATCTATATATAACGGGGCTGTTTTATGGATTTTTAAACGGCATACTCTGTAGCAGCGAACCAGAAACAGTTAACCATATTTTGCATGACTGTGAGCCTACCAGGGGACTCTAAAAGCATATAGATTCGAAAATCCACTAGAACTGTACAAGCTCATACACGTTTCCAAAATTCTGGAATGGGGATTATGAGTAAATAAAAGATGTACAATAAATAGTGTTCCTCATTTTATATGGAACATAAAGAGTTGCACTTTAAGAGGGAAATACCCTAGGTCAAAGATCTTTTTAACCTTTTTGTTAAGTTCGTATTATAGAGTACCTGAAGAACCTTAGAATTAGTATAATTATGGAACCTTTTTTTATAAATCAATACCAATTTTCTGATTTCTTTACTAACAATTTCAACGACTAGGTCAGATATATTCATTTCTATTGTACCAAGGACAATATAGATATAGAATATAGATACTACAAAAGCACCACTAGGAAAAAATATAGAAAAAAAAACGAAGAATCGCTTGATTATTAACCAAAACAAACAACAAATAACAAATAATATTTAAAACAACAGAAGATGGCAACAGGGAACAGACCAAGAAATTCTACAATGAAACCAAACAACAAACTCAAGAGTTTGTTCTTGACACTAAAAAAATAAAGGGAACAAGAGTTGGAGTACGAAATAATAAAGCAGAATTGACAATCGAAGAATCCACATATGTCATAAAGCGTCTAAATAATAAGAAAGCTCTTTACGCAGGTAGTTTAGTAGAAAAACTAATAGAAAACGGTGCATATGCATTTTAAAAGTATATTTATGGATCTACTCGCTGCATATGGACACTTGTAGGTATTCTAGAAGATTGGAAATTAGGAACTATACTTCTTATATTAAAGAAGTCTTCGCAAATTATAGAGGCACAATACTGTTATCTGCAGTGAACTAATGCATTAAAAATATAATATATACTTCTGTGTGAGAATAAAAAAAGATGTACAGTGCAGTACAAAGGAATATATTTAAGCAGGCCTAAAGGCACAAATGGTTTTCGGGTCAAGAGAAGCCGAAGAATATTTTTCATTTTTTGCGTGATGTGCAACATGAAAATAGTGAATACGATTAAATAAAAATTTCGTATATAAATCCAGTTTGTACCCTGAATGTTCTGCCCCTGATGTGCTTTGAAGGAGCATATCTGCTCCACTGCGATTTTTTAACATGTGTGTCAAATGCAAGATACCTTTCTATGATTTGTTATTTATAAAATATGGTTAAAATACAGGATGAGCTACCTTCTTTAATAAATTGAAACGGGGGTGATTTTTTATGGTTACTTTTTTATGTTTTACTTTTCCTGAGCAGCTGGCTAGACATACCTTGGTGGAAAATACACTCGGTCTACAATCTGTGGCCATTTTTTATATTACATTTTCAATCACGAAAGTTTTAATACAAAATTAAAAGTGTTTAATATGTTTCTTAACGTTTGATCAATATTTTGTTTTTATTGGTTATCAAACATAACACTATATTTTCTTTGGACGTTAACGAAGGTATAGGTACGATTAAAAAATTTCAACAGACAAACAGTGAAATTGACGGCATTAAAAATATTTGTTCACATGTAGGGCTCAACTCACTGTTATCACAGTAAACACAAATATCGTTTTGTGGGGTGCATATACCACAGATAGTTCAAAAGCTTAGCACTCAATAGACTCCTTCCTATTACATTCACTCTCAAGGGATGCATTGTTGTACCAGAACAGCATTTGTAAAGACTCTTCAACAGATATTGTTCTATGTGTTTCAGGATTACGTAACCAACGAGGAATACAATAAAAGAAGCAGTGTCGACTGTTTTTAAAATATGCCAAATTCTAGGTATTTGAAAATATACAAATTACAATCGTTTAAATTCCATTTATAATTATATGAATACTTTTTATCTCCAATAACCATTAAAAAGTGCCTGCTCCCATTGTTTATTCATACAGGATGTTTCAAAAAGGTATGTCATACATTAAATCACGCATTCCGGGGACAAAAATAAATTGATTGAATCCAACTTACCTTAGAACAAAAGTGTACACAAAAAAAGTTACAGTCCTTTGAAGTTACAAAATAAAAATTGTTTTTTTTGCATTATCTCCTAAACTACTTGACATTTTGTAATAAAAATGGACACGTTACTTTCTTGTTCTGAAAGCATTTTTCATACAAAAGAAACAACAAAATCTAAGCGCACAGAAATATTTTGAGGAGGGTGTGCAGCCCTAAATCCCCCCAAACTTTTGAGTACGTTCAAATCAAATGAATTTTGTGGCACCATTAGTTTAACACATTATTTTTAAAACTTTTTTGCCTCCTATCACTTTTTACGGTGCTTTTCATTAACCTTTAAAAAATTACGTGCAACTAAATAAATGCCTTAAATGAATTACCAAGTACAAAAAATGTCTATAACCTCTATAAATATGATATTACAATAAATGTTCAAAATGAGCCCCATTTTCTTCAATACACGTTCGGTATCGTTTTAATAAGGAAAACCGAATGCGCTGAAAAATCATACTTTTCTGACGAAATTGATTTGCAGCTTCAATTATTCTAACCCTCAATTATTGTTGTTCGTCCTCTATTGTTACAGAATACACTTTCTCTTGCATAAACCCCCAAAAGCAAAAGTCCATGGGGTTAAGACCTAGACTTCTGGGTGACCAAGAAATAGGTGCGTCACGACCCCTTCCAATCCACCGACCAGGATACTGGATGTAACGGTATTCCCGGACTTCATTACTGTAATGCGGTGGAGCGCCATCTTGTAGAAACCACATATTTTTCCTTATTGCAATATTCACTTCTTCCAAATACTCTTGTAAATCGTTTGCCAAGAACTGCAAATAATTATCACCATTTAAATTGTTGGGAAGAAATACTGGGCCTATATACTGGAACATTTGTGGTATGTGTTGGTTTGCGTTCAATTCGTAGTGTAGATTGCCATGCCACACCAACTGGGCATATTTTCAATCCTACCTAGAAGAGAACACTAATCTTAATCTATGGATCAAATCTACATACGACATAAATACATATTTAATTTTTATGTCATATGGTTGTAACGACAAAGCTCATCTAGCAAGTCTTCCTGCTGGAGACTTTAATGACATAAGCCAGCGTAAGGGATGGTAATCACTCTTATCAATGACAGGGGATGACTCTATGTATCCACGAAATTTTAAAAAAGCCCATACTACTGCTAGAGCCTTACGTTCTGTTCTATGTGAAATCTTCTAAAAATCAGTCAGTAAACAACTTGCATATTCTATTGGTCTTTCTTCGGGATCCTTCCCCTAGAGTAAAGCTACTCCTAATGCATATGAATTAGCGTCAGTCCTAAGGATAAATGGCTTCGTAAGGTCAGCTTGACACAGTATAGGGGAGTGAGCCAACAGCCGTTTAATTCGGTATTTTCATGAGGGGCATTTTCTTAGGAGGAACCCCATTCTTAAATAGATCTCTTGTGAGTAAGTTGGATTAAATGTCTTAATATTTCTGCAAAATTTGGCACACATCTTGGGAACCAAGAGCAGATTTGTAGGAAGCTAACAACCTGTTTTACATTTTAAGGAGCACGCATGTCCTTAATTGCAGCTATCTTGTATGGGCAGGGGATGAAATCATCTTTCAAAATTAGGAGCTTTTATTATGAAGTCATCCAAATAAACAAGCATCGAGATATGTGGTAAACCTGACTTGAAATGTTCAATAAGCCGTTGAAATGTAGCATCGAGATATGTGACAAGCCTGATTTGAAATGTTGAATAAGCCGTTTAAATGTAGCTGGTGCTGTCCTTAATCCAAAGGGTATAGCATTATACCTATATGTACCAAAAGGAGTGATAAACGATCTTTTATCTCTGTCTTTCTTTTTAACTGGTATCTGGTGATATCCATTTTTTAAACCTAATGTGGTAATGAAAACAGCAGAAGAACAACAGAAGATTGGAGAACACAACTGGAAGCAAGTGGCGCGAAATAGAAAACACTGCATTGATTTGGGGAAGGCTTATGTCCAAAGTTGGATTACTTAATGCTGAAGAAGAATGAAAACAGCCTTAGTAGGTAATGGATATTGAATAGGAACAGTAATACTGTTCAAACCCCTATAATCAACACAACGTCTCATATTTCCACCAGGTTTTGAAACTAATACCACTGGGAATGCATAAGGGGACTCACCTTCTTCTGGAATTTATTCCATCTTCTAGAAGGTCATCTAGTAAATAACGCAGAATTTCTTTCTGAACAGGTGTAAGACGATAAGGAGGCTGAAAAATTGGATTATCATCTGTTACACTGAATACTTTATTCTGCATATGGGGTTTGTTCTTTACTCTTTTTAAAAACAGTAGAATGTGTATGAATTAACTGCTCCAATTAAAGTCTTTCATTATTAGGAATTAAGTTTTTACCATCAGTAGACCTAAGCTATAGTTCTGTCTACAAAATTGTACAAGAGGTATCTTGGATCTATTTGTTAACAAAATCAAAAGTTTGTAAGGGATCATCCTTTTACTATTTTCATGTTCAGGTATTGCAAGGATAGCAGTGGGAATTGTCCTTCCTCGTAGTTCTACATTAGCTTTAAAAATTTTAGCTTGTACGTGGCGTACATGTTCGTCTGTTAAAGTCATATCTAATTCAGTCTCCCCGAAGGATAAATTTATTGAACAAAAATGTTTGAATAAAATATTTCCTGCAATTGTACCACCAGAATCGATATATACTAACCCATGCCTTCCAACAATATTAACTTCGATCAAAGGTCTAGACATGAGGGATACTGGACAAACATCTGTGTAAAGCACATTTAGACTTTAGAGTCTGAGTGATAGTAGCTGAATTTGGAGAAGTGGGCTTATTGCTCGAACTGCGACAAGTAAGACATTTGGACCTTATATAATCAGGTGCTCCGCATCCATAGCATGTAACTCTAGAACCATTTGAAACTTGAGAAGAGCTGGAATGACTTCTTTGTTGGGTTGCGGCGAATGAACGACGATTATCTTGAATATGTAAAAAACTATTGTAAAACTGATATTTCGTTCTTGATCTGCTAGATTTGCTCTCATCATTTCCAGAGGTTTATGTCCAACCAATGTATTAACTTTATCTTTACGTTTATTTTCAAAAGTATTTCGATTGCTCTTGCTTTCTCTATAAGATCAGTAAAATATTTAATTTGATCTCCGTGAAGTCTATTTCTAATTCTACGATTGAGTTATGCATATACCATATCAATTTGGTGTGTAGCTCAGGTAGTTTTGGCAACCTAGCAATGAGAGCACGACAAGAATTAATGAAAATATCTGTTGGTTCTCTCTCACCTTGCTTACGCGAAAACAATTCTTTACAAATTTTATATGGTGCCTTTAAAACATCCTCCCAACTAATGATTGTGGATTGAATACCTTGCCACCAAGTTGCTGAATGATGATCCAATAACATTGGCAAATCTTTTATTGCATTTTCATCTGAAATGTTAACACAGTCTTTAAAAAATTACTATGGCACTTGCAAAGAGTACACATACTCTTGAATCTGGTCAGTGTAAGTTACTCTTATGTACTTAAATTCACAAAACAACAGTCTCACAAGTTTGAGAGTTGTTTTTAATAATACACTGTTATTTTAATGTGAAAGTGTAATTCACAAAAATAAGCACTGACTCAAAAAATACGTAGTTACAAACCAAAGCCTACTAAGTGGTAAAATTAAATACAATTCATTATATTGCCATGACCACACTGTTTACTTCTTCTTTTTATTTATGTGAACTTAACTGTCGAACTGTCACTTGGTAGTTTAAGGCGTGTTCACATATTATATGGATTGCTGCCCTTTTCAGGGCAGCAGTCAACAAAGTTAGAATAGCCATGTTAGTGTCCAACATCCGTAACGGATAGGCACCATAAGAAGAACATATTATATTCTTCTTGTTACGTTTATTAATTTTATTGTTTGTTTTGTCAAATATATTGAATTTTATAAAATTAGTAACTGCATTTAAATTCAGATTAAATTTAAATATCATAATAATATATATATATATATATATATACATCCCACTATCCTTTAGAACTCTTTTCACGTTGCAGTAATTTAGCATCACCAAGAATTGCTATCATTTTTTATTTATAAATTGTGTATGTTCGTTTAGGGTACCTTTGTAGGCTTGGCACTGTTGTCGGTTTTTTAATATTCCGATTTTTTTTATATATTTAATTTTTACATCAAACCTACGTTTTAACATCGAGCGGTAAAATCACTGTATTTGGCATCATTTTAGAGCCAGTAGATGTTGCCAGTATTAATCCTTAAAATAATATTTTAGATACCTAAATATCGATCGGTTGTTTGGGTCAAGTTCGAATGACGACATTGAAACTACCTGCTCACAAGTTGCAGTCTCAACAGGTTTTTTTCTTCGTTTAGATGTTATATTTATTTAACCTAGATATTTTTGCCCAGAGAATCGTGTAGGGGAATATTTTACATAAATTTTAATTTACAACCTGTTTAGTCGAAGCTATCGATGAATAGTTTGAGATAAATATTATGGTTTTATGGGATTAAGGCCTTTATTATTGGTTGTGATTGTGATAATGTTTGAAATTTTGATTTCCATTTCGGAAATCGTTCTCAAACAACGTTTTTCTGTACAAAATGTGTATACACATGTTTACATAATTAGTACAATAAACAAAGCTATTGTAAAATAATAGTGGAAATCAAAACGTTAAATATTAGTTAATTAAAAATGTAATTTTCATCTCAATAACGACCAATAATTGTGGCTTAATCACATAAAAAAATAATATTTGACTAAATAATTTAAAAAAATCTTATACAGAAATTTAAATTCTAAATAGTATGAGGGGTAGCTGACGAAAAATTCGTAAAGACGTACAGTTGATTTTGCTTTGTTTTTTTAAACAATCTTAAAAGGCAAAAAAAATAATTTTTTGCTTATAAAACGTTTTGTATACATTCTAAAGAAAAATAATTCAAATAATAGTTGTAGACCATAAAAAGTTTTTTATGTAGAGAAATACCAAATTTAAATACATAAATAATTGATATAATTCCAAAAAACCGTAAACTCTATGATATTATGTTTGTAGTAATTTATAAATAATGTTAATAACTTTGTTTTTGGCCTAACGACAGGCAATTATGGCAATTGATGAGTTATTAAAGTGTGCTAAATATCAAGCAGATCAAAAAATATTTTACAATTTATTCAATTTGTTTATGACAGAAAGCGATTATTTAAACAACTGTACTTGTCCAAACAGTATGACTCTACAAGTATTTTGTAACTTGCAATCGATTCTTTTCGCTTTTAGTTTTAGGGTATATTAAAAAAACTTTAACATATTATTAAATTTTTTATTAAAAACCAGTTTGAATAGGGGACTTTTTAGTTTTTAGACCACTTCACGTTTTTTCAGTTTCTTTGACAAGTGAGAATTATCTATTCGCTTATTTCTTAATATGGGCTATGAGCAATTATCTAGTCAAGTCAACACTATTATAGAAGTTACCCATACTTTTTTAGTAGTCATTCAGACGGTTCATCTTAATTGTCCCCATATGGAACATAAGTCCGAGAAAAGTCTTAAATTCTGTTTGTGTTGTTTCTTTCCAAAACGCAATCCTCGATTTTTCTGACCGACTTTGTGCAAATATTTCGTCAGAGTCAATCAGAGTCACTTCCACCATTCATTTAATCTACATCGTCCTCGCCAGATGCTTCTAACAATGATTGTAATTCAGCAGTGGTCAATCTACGTTTATATTCACATTTAGCTTTTTTAGATGTCGAAGGCATATTATTTACATCCATCTTTTTATAAATACTATAACTCACTTTTACGGAGGTACTTAACAATTAAAATGTTCTACTAAAACTATCAACTTACGACTTCCAATACTATAAGGCCACTTGAGGTATAATACGTTTTTACTCAATAATAGTTTCTGTATAAGTAAAATTGTTTTTTAATGTACTCCATTGAAGCACACTAGACATATTCCAGTTTTGCCATCACATTCTTCAGAGTATGTTTTAACTTTTTTAACTTTTCTATCGTCCTTTCTACTAGTCATGCTTCTTCTTAAAATTTTGTTACATCTTGTACACTTTCTTCTCTTTGTATTATCTACATCGCTTTGTCTGAGATGGTATTTTTGGGTGTAACTGTTCGTGAGGGTTACAACATTTCTTTATTTGCAAATGCCTTCGCGAACTCCAGTCTGAACTCAAGGATAGGTTGTCGCTTTTTTACGTTCTATTATTTAGCAACTAAGCATTTACTACTGCGGTATTAAATGCGGTATTAAATATTAATTCCACTGCCACTTTCCGGTACCACTTCAGAATTTTGCGTATTGGGCTTTGGTAAGAAGCCACTTAATCACTAAAATCAACACTCTTTTTCACCAAGTTATAATCGAGAATAGTTTGTGGTTTTAGTACTTGTGTATAATTTTTCTTTTCATCTGATTAAACCAAGATATAACTATTATGTTTAAATGTTGTAAGGATTAAAACTGGTCTTTTGTCGACCCATTTTATTACTTGTAAAATCAATAATGTGGTTAAGTTTCATCGTGAGTAACTGGTTGCAATTTTTTTAATCGAGATTTTGGTTGTACATGTTTTTATAGTAAAACATCTGCACATGAATAATTCGTTTCTTGAACAATGATTTCAATTAATCGACCAATAGTCTAAAATAGGGTTTTATTACGTCGTCCGGAATATTATAAACTGGTTCTTTTTCACAAATATATTAGAAATATGGTTTACATTCTATATTTAGAAAAATCTTTTACTGCAACTCTTGTTCCCATAAGACCGTATGTTATAAATAAATATATTCCTATAAGAATTATCTTGAAAGATGAAAAAAATACAATAAAAAAGTGCAATATTAAGTGTTATTTAAAAAATAATAAGTCATTCACGAGCGTACAGTTAAAAACTAAAGTTTTCAGTGCTTGATTATTATTATCTGGTATTCTGAAAATGTTGACATTTTTTCCTGGTCTGATCTCCCTCAACTAACGTCATCTTTCTTAATTGGTGGGTTGTATTGATCAGGTCTCTTTAAGTGTTTTGTTGCTATCCATAGTGAATGATCTTCTTTAGACAATGTACTAATGTAGTGTTCAAATGTGGCATTGCGTACATCATGTAGCGCTCATCTTAATTGTCTGATTATCTACCTCTTGCTCTTTATTTTTCGACTATTAGTTGTATAATATAATTCGGAGTGTTATTTGTCTTTGCTTGATTTGGAATTGTTAATCGTGTAGCTCCATATGAAATAGTAGGAGATGAAAACGGCAGCATATTCATCCATAAAAAAAAGGAAACGCGATAAAGATATCTGAAACAACTGTTTTATGTTATAAGAGATGAAATAGTCCGAAATTACCAAAACAGGTGAACAGGGCACTATAAAGAGGAAGTAAAATTAGCTATGAAACAGTTTAAATGAGAAAAAGAAGTAAGCTTAGACCAAATACCAGCAGGAATTATTCAACTGAAGAAAAAAATTAAATCGATAACAATATTCACTCCATTTACAGAAAAGGCGGTGATCCGCAATTATTTTAAGAACTTCTTTAATAGCCTCCAGTCAACAATTTCCTAACCATGTTTAAAAAACGTACGGAATGCACTGTATATACTAACCCAAGTCGTCAACATACTTGTTGTTGCAGTTTTATGTGCATTTATGTTTTATTGCATGTATTACGATCAACTTAAAGGTTATGCACGACTCCCCTTGTATAGGTACACAGGCAAGCACATGCGGGAGAAAAAAGATTTGTCATACCGTTACATTATGTCAAATTTTAACGTTGAATATTTTATGGTCCCCTTTGGGTTATAAAACGAATGATCGACTTTTTCTCGCACAGATCCCTGCTATGTAACTTTACAAAGCGAGTTTGCTGGGTATTAAAGAACCGTCTATGGCATCATATAATTTTACGCTAATATTTCACGTTCTGCGACGCATTCCACGTTTGACACATTGTCTTTTTTAGTTTTCTGTCATTCTATTTGTTAAATCCTATCTCATTCTCGTCACAGCGTCAAGGAGCAGTAAATGTGTATACTGAACGGGAGGCATATGTCTAACAGTGAACGTTGGAGATTTTTCGAGTTTATCATATCTTCTTCTTTGAGTGCCTCTGCTATCGCAGATTGGATATCATTAGGGCGATTCTAATTTTATTTACTGCTGTTTTGAATAATTCGTTAGTGGTACAGCCAAACCACTCTCTTAAATTTCTCATCCAGGACATTCTTCTACGGCCTGGATTTCTGCGTCCTTGGATTTTTCCATGCATTATATTTTGTAGGAATGTGTACTTTTGTCCTCTCATCAGGTGGCCAAACTATTCAAGTTTTCTCTTTTTTATATTCAGTATAACTTCTGGATCGTTATTTATTCTGCGTATTACCTCTTCATTTGTAATTTTATCCACCCGACTTATTTTTAGTATACGGCGGTAGCACCTCAAAGCTTTCAAGATTTTTAACATTCTTCTGTTTAAGAGTTAATGCCTCAACAACCGTAAAGCAAAGTACTGAATACATACTAAGTAGTTAACTAAAAGTGGACGTATGCAAAGAGATGTATGACGTAATCGTATGGTATTCGCTAATAATCCTGTCACGTAATATGCCACACACTTCTGTGCGTTAATTCGTTTACGCAACTAAGCCTCTTTTGACATAACATATATAGGAGCAAAGATATATACCTATAGTCCTTTTAGTGTTGATGTATTTGATTTGTACGTCGTAGTATTCTATTAGTTAAATGGTACCATTTGAGGTACTTTACGTCACGATTGGACTAATAGGATCGAAGATACATAACTAAGGCCCTTTTGCCAAGCTACTCTATTTAATTTTTATATCTCATTGTATTATATTAGTTAAATTCTATCATTTAAGGTACGAAACGTCATGATTGGACTAATAGGACCGCAGATACATAACTAAGGCCCTTTTGACAAGCTGATGTATTTTATTCTTCTATCTTATTGTATTCGATTGGTTAAATCCTATCATTTGAGGTACTGTACGTCACGATTGGGCCACTAAAAACAAAGATACGTAACTAAGGCCCTTTTGACGTGATACTGTATTTGATTTCTATGTAATTGTATTCTATTGGTTAAGTGCTATCATTTGAGGTATCGTACGTCACGATTGGACTAATAGGACCGAAGATACATAACTAAGGCCATTTTGACATGCTACTCTATTAAATTTTTATACCTCATTGTATTTTATTTGTCAAATCCTTTCATTTGAGGTACTGCACGTCATGATTGGACTAATAGAACTAAAGATACACAACTAAGGCCCTTTTGACATTGTTCTGCATTTGATTTTTCTATCCCATTGTATTATTTATGTTAAATCCTATCATTAGAGGTACTATACGTCACGATTGGACTAATAGGACCGAAGATACGTGACTACGGCCCTTTGGACATGTTGCTGTATTTAATTTTTTTATTTCATTGTTTTAAATTGGTTAAATCCTGTCATTTAAGATACTGTACGTCACGATTGGACTTATAGAAACGAAGATATATAATTAAGGCCTTTTTGACATGCTGCTATATTTGATTTTTCTGTCTTATTGTATTTTATTGGTTAAATCCTATCATTTGAGGTGCTGTACGTCGCGACTGGACGAATTGGAGCGAAGATACAATAGGTAGTTGCAATATATCATAACCCGTTTCTTTTTACCAAACATGATGCCAGAATGATTTGTAGATGAAAAAAATATATATATATATTCTTAAATTTACTATTTCGTCGTGGGTAATATTATATTCAACAACGATGCCAAATTTCTGATGCTAAAATGATTGATAATGAAAGTGGGATATACATTTTCATGTATATAATGGCAGCGAGTAAACGGTAAAACCCTGAACTAAATATATATAATATTTTCACTGTACCATCATTTTAGACTCAAACATTTTCTGGAATAAACTTATATAACTCAGTAAGGGATAAAAAGAGAAAGCGGATATTTTAAAATACCAACACTGTATCAAGACTCTAATCAATGAGATGGTTAAAATTCTTGTAACAAGTACGGGAAAACAGTTATTAAGGTCTTGTAAAGTAGCGTCGATATACAGATGCTACTTTGCAAGACGATGCTAAATTGATGGTAAAAGCATAATGTATCGATGCGAAAATGATAGTAGGATGTATATATATATATATATATATATATATATATATATATATATATATATATATATTAATATTTAAACCATATTAAGATGCGATCTTGCCAAAGGCTTCCTGTTAATATTATAATGTTAAGTTTCTTGGCATATGGTATGTTGTGTATTATCTCTTGAGTTCACACCAGGGCCCCAATATTCGGAGGAAAAGTGCGATAATACCACGTTTCTATTTACACACGCCGCCGAGGAAAATATTTATGTCATACGCTTGAAACACTTAGATAACATATGTTGGTACGTGACTTGGGGGGTAGTATGTCAAAACAAACCATCTTTTACTATTAAGTAAAAAATCTCTGAATATAACTTGAATAGAAAGTGATATGTAGGGTGGATAGTTTTCACAACGTACTACATTTGATGTATAAATGTAAAAGGTGCATGTTACACTTGTTGGAAGAACAGAAAATAGAACAGAATTATAGGTCAGGACAGATGGCAGTTGTATAATTGATCACCGGCACATGCAGTATGTTTTAATGATGAAACTTTTTATGGTTAGTGTACGCAAATTATTCTGGTGTAACATGTGGCACAACTATTGGAAAATATTTTATCTATTAGTTTTTTACCTCGATTACATGACTTATTACATTTTTTCAAGTTGTCGCTGTAATCTTTGTTACATCTCTAATTCACTGGAGAACAACTGACGAAAACTAAGGAATACAATAACTGTAAAATATACCTAAAGTATAAAATTACAAATTGAGTGTTTCAGTGAGGACATATACAATCAAAGTAAATTACAATTTTAGTTAGTCTTTAGGTATGTTGATTAAAAATTAAAGTTTTATAAGATTAGTGTCTTCTGAGCATTTAAGTATATTGAGTGAACATAATTTTTTATCAATAATAAATAAAAATACTAGAGTTCAGGGCGATTCTCGTAGTTGTATAGACCACATTTTTGTAAAAAGTAAGTTTTGTATCAATCATAATGCTTTATCAGCTGTTCTGGATCTTTTCGTGATTGATCAAAAAGCAACATTTGTAAGATTTTCTTAAAAAAAAACAAAATTGAATGCAAAACTAAGTTGAGGTAAATAATTAATTATGATGATTTACAAAGAGATCTTAGTTTTCAAAATTGGGATCAATGTTCTGATATGACTGGCTCTAATGATTTCGTAAATAATTTTACCGACAACCTCATTTCATTAATCAATAAAAATACCAAAGAAATAAAGAAAAACAATGTGAGGTTAAGCGAAGTATCTGGATGACAGACGGCTTAGTAAAATCGGTTAATAAAAAAATGAACTTTACAGAAAATTTATCCCCAACTCAGATGACCTAACATTAAAAAAGAATACACAATTTGCAATAATCAATTAAATAAGCTAATTATTGAGGTAAAAAAAATTATTTTCATACTGAAATTACAAAATATAAAAACAGTTCTAAAGGTCTGTATAATACTATTAAAAAATTGGATAATAATAGCACAAAAAGTGAGATTAATTCCATTTAAATCAAAATAATGAGGTAATCACTGACAGTCAGAATATTAGCAATATTTTTAATGATTATTTTTCTAATGTAGGGTGTATGCTTGCTAAACATATTAAAATATCCACTTCTCATGTTCCTCCAAAAATTACATTGTCATAGTATGTTTTTTCTAAACCCGTAATGAAATCAGAAGTTCAGAGTGTTATTCATTCCCCAAAAACAAAAAATCTCCTGGCATAGATCTCCTGGCATTTCCGCAGATCCGTTAACGATAATTTCTAATTATGTTGTTAATCCATAATTAAAATATTTGAACATGATACATGTCCTGACCATTTTAAGAAAGCTGTAATTATATCTATATTTAAAAAAGGTGATACAAAATTGGTGCAAATTTATCGTCCTATATCACTTATTACCAGCCTTGCAAAAATCTTTGAAAAGGCCTTAGCCGAACGAGTAAATCAATCTTACAAAGTTTAACCTGCCGTATCCAAACCAATTTAGTTTTAGAAGAGATATTCCACTATATAAGATGCTGGATAATGGGTCTCCTACTTTAGCGATATTTTTGGATATATCTAAGGCATTTGACACTGTTAGTCATCAGCAGTTATTAGGTGCTTTGGATAATCTTGGAATAATAGGTATACCGTGGGTACTTACTATTTCAAAGTTATTATTTAAAAAATACAACGCAAATTGTCAAAATAATAACAAGTGCTGCAAAAATCATTGAGTATGGTGTGCCTCAAGATACTGTTTTAGGTCCTTTACTGTTTTTAATATATATATATAAATGATCTAGCAGCAATGAAAATACATGGACAGATTATTTGTTTTGCTAACGATACTGTCATACTTTACACTAGTGATTCTTGGAATAAACTTAACACTTTAGCAGAAACAGGCTACAAAGGTTCTAGAATGGCTAAAAAGGAAATTGCTGACAGTTAATACTGACAAATTGTCATATCTAGATTAAATTCTGAAAATTTTGCAGATATTCCAGGTTGTATAGTCTACTTCGATGATCTATTAATTTGTGGTGAGTCAATAGAAGAGCATAATAATACACTAAATAAGGTGTTAGATAGGGCTTGAGAACTGAATGTGAAATTTGACCTAAACAAAATACAATATTGCGTTGAAAGTGTTAGATACTTGGGTCATATCTTTGATAAAGATGGGATGAGAGCTGACAACAAAAAAGTAGAAGCGATAAGAAGATTGAAGGATCCGGAAAATAAAAAGGAATTACAACAAATTTTGGGAATGGTAAATTATTTAAGCGCATTCATTCCAAACTTGTCAGATATTTCCACGCCCTTAAGAGAACTCTTAAAAAAAAGGAATGCATGGGTATGGACATATAGACATTCTGATGCACTAAATAATATAAAAGAAGTAATTATGTCAAGTAGTGTGCTTGCCAATTTCAATGAGAAGTTACCAACCGTGATACAGACTGACAGTAGTAGTAATGGCTTGGGGTGCTGTCTCTTACAGAATAACAGACCGGTAGCATTTGCATATAGGGCGCTAACGACAGCAAAGTCAAATATGAGTCAAATTGAAAAGGAGTTCTTGGCAATCCTATATGCATGCAATAAATTTCACAATTTTATCTACGGAAGGAAAGTGCAAATTGATTCTGACCATAAGCCTTTGGAGGCATTAATGCATAAAGGATTGCCAAGATATTTTTTTTTATATGAACAAGGCATTGGAACGGGAATTTTGTATAATACCTACTGTTGATGAGATTCGTTCAATGTTACAGGGTAAGTAATTTTTTACAGTTCTAGATTTTAAGGAGGGTTTTTACCAAGTAGAACTGGATGAGCAATCCAGTAATTTATATGCTTTTGGCACTATATTTGGCACATATAAATTTTGCCGCCTGCCATTTGGTCTTAACATAGCACCTGAATACTTCCAGAAATTAAATTCTGAAAATTTTGCAGATATTCCAGGTTGTATAGTCTACTTCGATGATCTATTAATTTGTGGTGAGTCAATAGAAGAGCATAATAATACACTAAATAAGGTGTTAGATAGGGCTAGAGAACTGAATGTGAAATTTAACCCAAACAAAATACAATATTGCGTTGAAAGTGTTAGATACTTGAGTCATATCTTTGATAAAGATGGGATGAGAGCTGACAACAAAAAAGAAGAACCGATAAGAAGATTGAAGGATCCGGAAAATAAAAAGGAATTACAACAAATTTTGGAAATGGTAAATTATTTAAGGGCATTCATTCCAAACTTGTCAGAGATTTCCACGCCCTTAAGAGAACTCTAAAAAAGGAATGCATGGTTATGGACACATAAACATTCTGATGCACTAAATAATATAAAAGAAGTAATTATGTCAAGTAGTGTGCTTGCCAATTTCAATGAGAAGTTACCAACCGTGATACAGACTGACAGTAGTAGTAATGGCTTGGGGTGCTGTCTCTTACAGAATAACAGACCGGTAGCATTTGCATATAGGGCGCTAACGACAGCAGAGTCAAATATGAGTCAAATTGAAAAGGAGTTCTTGGCAATCCTATATGCATGCAATAAATTTCACAATTTTATCTACGGAAGGAAAGTGCAAATTGATTCTGACCATAAGCCTTTGGAGGCATTAATGCATAAAGGCATTGCGGACATAATGTCGCCGAGATTACAAAGGATTAGGGTAAGATTATCCAGAAATGACACAAATCTTATTTCATACCATGTTTAATATACAAAAATAATTTACCCGACTTCTTTGGATTAAATCTAAGCTTTAATAACGCGCACATTAAAATGAATAGAAAAAAATACATAAAATATTTAGGCGTTTATATTGATTGTCACTTGAAGTGGGATATACATATTGATATGGTATGCAAAACTCTAAGAATGTTACTATACAGATTTAGATATCTCAGCAATTTCCTTAATTTGTCTTACTTAAAGATAGTATACTATTTTTGATAGAGTCACGTCTTAGATATGCCATTTTAGCATGGGGTGGAACGTGGAACAAAAAGCGTAAAAATATCGCGACTTAAAATCACTGTAGCGGCTGTTCAAAAGCACTTATAAATCTTTTTAAAAGACAAAAATGAAGGTCTTTTTTATACTTTTAAAATAATACTTTTATTTTTGCCCTTATTCGCAATCTACAGGGTGAGTTTTAGTGTGGGACGCCTCAATTAGCTTAGATCGTAGTGGGGTTTGAAAGTTATTCGCACGTAAAAAGATGAGTTATACTATGAAAAATTGGCATTTTCGTGACGAAATTTGTTCTAACTCCGGTTCTAACAAGCGGATCAAAGTTATACAATCAAACAAGATATACAATCATTTAAACAATTTAATTGTCAATAACAAATTATATGGCGGGTTTTCAGCCTGGTACCCTCGAAAAATCGAACCTAAGTACCAAAAAAGAAACGTCAAAGTACCGTGGGGACATTAAAAGTGCATACTCTACACCCTCTGGCTCCTAGACTATATTGAGTATATTTTATGCCTATTTCATACGTTTTTAATCATTCGAAAATCCTTTTCGTAGAATTATTTTATATTGGTGTCGCCTCACCTTCGTATGAGAAAGGTGAGTCGACACCAAAACAGTTGTCGTCGGTTTGTTAATAGTTTCACAATAAATTTTGTGAAAAGTATTTTCAGTATTTTATTTATAAGTTTAAACGGGATTTTTGCAGTGTAGATTCCTACAAAGCCATACGCTTTGGTATTTACATATTTGTAGCAGAGGACAAAGCGTGTTTTGCAGTTCGTGCCAATAGTCACTCCCTATATACAAAACTAGTCGACATTCACATATGCATTCCACTGTCTATTGCCTATCACCTGTGACAGAAATATGGATAATTGTTATTCCGTATTTTTTGTGGTATTTATATCGGTTGTATCATGGTATAAGTACCATCATCATATTATTAAAATGTAATCAATATTGTATGGGTGGCATTATTTATAAAGCCTTGGGATATTTTGGTCTGCTTTTAGTTGAGGCATTTTATCAGGGCAACTACAGAAAAAAAAAACTAAATAAAATAATTTTATCCACGATTGTTGGTGAATGTAATAATTCCAAAATAATTTCTAATAATATAAATTAAAATTCCACACTTTTGATGCGGAATATTTATTCAGAAACTTGTTTCCTTATATTTTGTACCTATTTCCAGTCTATAAAAAGTGATAGAATAAATATTCTGAAAGCTCAACGAAACACCAAAATTGCCACGTATTCTAAGACTGTCAATGTCAGATGTAGACGTAAATACGATGTTTTGATTGTTTTGAGACAATCATTAATTTCACTAACAAAAATAGTAAAAAATCTAGTGAATCAGATAAGGAATTTAATATTACTTCAACTACAGCTACAAATAATAATAGCTGTAACCTAGAACCAACTGCAGCTAAAATTAAGAAAGGAATATGAAAAGTATAATGCACTTTTTAGAGCAAAAAAGTCTGTCTTACTTTATTTTTCCTAGTTTTTTTTATCTAGCTAGTCGTTATTCTTTCTCTTGTATGAAATTTGCACCTTTGTGAGTCATTTTATATTCTTTCCTATAGCTCTAGGTCTTTTTACGTAGCCATTTAATTCTGGTTCGGTTTTTTTAAGACAAAGATCTATGATAGATTATATTTTGTCGAACAGAAAGTTCCGATATCATTCTCAAGTTTTGGATGTAAGAGACTACAGTAACGTAACTGAAGCATTAAATAACAATAAAAGATACTTCAAGTATTTAATTGGTGACTTTAATGGCAAAGTAGAAAAGAGAAACAGCAAAGAAAAAGTCATGGGAAAGTATGGAGTCGGTGAGAGAACTGAAAGAGGAGAAAGACTGGTTCAGTTTGCACACTACCAAAACATGCCTATTGCAAATACATTCTTTAAGAAAAAATCGAACAGAAAATGGACTTGGGTAGCACCAAATGGAATCACTAAAAGCGATATGGACTTCATTCTAACCAACAAGATTGCTACAATAAAAGATGTCGGTGTAATAAATAATTTTCAAACAGGCAGAAAACATAGACTAATCAGAGCAAAAATTGTTCTAGATCTAAAACTGGAACGAAAAAAATTAATCATAAAAACAACAGTAACTGGTATAAATATTAACAATCTAAAAGAAAACTCAGATTAATACCAAAGGACAATTGATGAAAGATTACATGACCAAATCGACAGCTCTCAATTAATGGAAATCATCCTTGATAGTGCCAAAGAAATCGGAGGCCCACAATAACAAAATGAACATAGAAAACTGTCTAATAAAATAAAAATAATACTAAAACAAGGAAGAGAAATGAAAGTAAGTAGCAACATACGGAGAATACAGTACACAAAATTTTGACGACAATAAGGACGTCAATAAGGAAACGTATTAAGGAAGGCATAAGAAAATACAATGAAAAACTGAGAGAAAATCCAATCGAAAACAGGAAAAACTAAGAAAAAAAGCAATAATCATTGGGAAAAAGCAAATTGTTGCTCTAAGAAATGAAAACACCACTAGAAATACAGACAGAAATGAAATGATACAACTCGTGACTAAAAGTCATTCCAGAAGAAGTAAAATCGACCATTACAAAAATGAAATGCGGTAAAGCAGCTAGAATATATGGCGTAATAGTGGAACTGCTTAAATACGCTGGCAAATACATCTGGAAAATCTTGGCAGGCATATTTACAAACTGCCTAAGATCAAGATGCATACTAGATCTCTGGAATACAGCAAAGATAATTCTCATTCATAAAGAAGATAGCAACGAAGGTATCAAAAACTACAGACCTATAGGTCTACTACCAATCATTTACAAGATATTCACAAAGATCATCAACAATATATTAACAAATGCATTAGATGCTGCACAGCCAAGAGAGCAAACTGGCTTCAGAAGTGGATTCAGTACCCTAGATCATATACGTACGCTTCGAGAACTAATGAGTAGAGCTAAACAATATGAAATAACGCTAGCATTAACCTTCATAGATTTTGAAAAGGCTTTTGATTCTATATATCCCAAGGCAGTGATAGAAGCTTTGACCAACTAAGGCATTGACAAATCCTACATAGAGCCTTTAGAAAGTACATATATATATATATATATATATATATATATATATATATATATATTCTTCTTCTTTTGGTGCCTCTTCGTTTCGAATATTGGCGATCATTCTGGCTATAATTATTTTATTAACTGATGCTTTAAATAGATTAGTTGTTGTTGTGGAGAACCATTTCCTCAGGTTTTTTTAACCATGATCTTCTTCTCCCAATTCCTCGCTTTCCAAATACTTTGCCTCGAAGGATTATTTTCAGTAAACTGTATAATCTGTATTTAGTGCCGTTTCACATTATGTGTCCGAGATATTCCAACTTTCTCCTTTTAATCGTATACATCACTTCTCTTTCCCCAATCTTCGTAGTACAGTCTCGTTGGTTATCTAGTACTTCCATGATATCCTTAGAATTCTTCTGTATAGCCACATCTCGAAGACTTCAAGTTTTTTCTCCATCGCTTCAGTGAGTGTCCAGGATTCAACTCCGTAGTATAATATCAAGAAGATAGGAGTCTTCTATATAGTAACATCGTAGGAGTCTTACTTTTATATTCGGATTAAAGTTGTGGCTTTTAAAGAGTTTGGTCATGTTGTTGAATGCACTCCTAGCCTTCTCTATTCTACATTTTACTTCTTGTGAGTGATCCCATTGTTCGTTTACTATTGTTCTAAGATAGGTAAACTGTTTTACTCGGTCCACTGGTGTATTCTTGATAAGAAGTTGGACGTCTCTAATTTTATTTTTGCTTATGACCATAAATTTAGTTTTTGGTATGTTTACTTGTAGTCAAAATCTTTCACTTACTTCATTTACTTTGTTTATTAGTTGCTGTAAACTGTTTAAACTGTCTGCAACAATAACAGTGTCATCTGTATAGCGGATATTGTTTAGGCGTTCTCCATTCAAAAGGATTCCATATTCGCAATTTTCCAAGGCTTCACTAAATATTTCCTCTGAATATACGTTGAATAATATAGGTGAAAGCATACATCCTTGTCTAACGCCTCGCAGAATCTGAATAGCTTCCGTCGGTTCATCTCCAAGATTTGTTCTTATTGTGGCTGATTGGTTCCAGTATACATTTTGTATTTTACGCCGTCTTTATCATGTATTTGGACTTTTGTTACAACATCCATCATTTTTCCGTGTTGAACTGTGTCAAATGCTTTTTGGTAGTCTACAGAGTAGTCTACAGGTAGATATCGCAAGTCATATCTCTGCATCTTTGGAATAATACAAAGACTAAACAGTGCATCTCTCATACCTACGCCTTTCATGAATTTAAACTGAGTATCTTGTATTCTCTCTTCGCATAGCTTGTATATTCTGCTATGTATAATTTTAGGAAAAAGTTTTAGTGTATGGCTCATTAAACTTATTAGCCTATATTCTCAGCACTTTTTCGCTCCCTGTTTCCTTGGTTACGTAATAAATTCTGAAACTAGCCAATCTTTTGGAATATTGCCTGTGGCATAGATATTATTGAAGATTTTACATAGTATTCTTAAAGATTCATCATCAAGAAGTTTAGGAAATTCAGACTGTACTTTGTCTGGTCCTGGAGCTCTCCCTTCTTTTAGTGATATTATGACTGCTTTTATTTCTGCCACTAGTATAGGTGGTCCTGTTTCCGTTCGTATGGTGGACTGGTTCTCCCTCTCATCAAGAAATAAATTTCGTATGTAATTTTTCCAGGTATTATCAATACTCTCTTTGTCCACGATTACCTCTCCGTTGTTATTAACAAGTTTACTTACTCTTTTGTTTTTACATTTGCCTGTAATTTCTCTTACCTTTTTATGTACGTTGAAGTCGTCGTACTTACTTTGTAGAATTTCAATTTCTTGGCATTTTTTCTCCAGATCTTTCTGTTTGGCTTCTCTGATCTTTCTCTGTATATATCGTTGTAATATTTTATACACAGAGTTATTGTTCTTGTTTTTCGTTCTTCCATCAGCTGCAGAATCTCTGTCGTCATCCATGTCTTATTCTTACCTTCTTCGTTCTTCATTTTTTGTCGTCTATCGTTTATCTAAGGGATTCTATCTTCTCTTCTGTGCTTTGCGTTATATTATCGATTTCTTTGAATTTTCCATTTATTGTTTTGCTGACTATTTCTTTTACTTCATTACATTTCAGTGTTCTCATGTCATGTTTTTTTACAGTTTTTCCGCGTATTTTCTTTAACTTGGTTCTATACACGCCCACTAAAGGACTGTGGTCAGATTGAATATCAGCGCCTGGGTAGGTTTCTATATATACTTTCGTACTACTCATGCTAGTAGTGTAGAGTGTACCATTGTTTGTCGAGTGTCTAGCTATAATCCAAAATAGTTGCAAATTCGTGAAATATACTCTAGTAAATATTTCCGTAGAACAGTTCGATCTTTTCACCAGGCTTGTCAGCTGTAGAGGCATATACTTATATGAAATTGAGCTCGATCGTGTCTGTTTGAGTCAAGTCAATGCCTGCGGTGGGCTTCATTATTACCAGAAAAATAAATCATACCATTTGTAGTGATGAACTGACCAGAGTACGGCCGCCTGATATATTCGTTTTATTCGCAATTCAAATTATTTACTGTATATTTGTTTAATTAATATTGAACATTATACCACTGACCACTGGCACTGAATGACACCCTATATAAATGCTTAAAGTTTGTTAAAATAATCAGTATTCCGAGTAAGAAAACTGTTAACTAAAAGAACACAACCCACGGCGTACTTCTTTTATTTAGCCCATCATATAATTTGGAAACAATCGCCTACCTACCACCTGAGACCATTGGGTGGTCGAAGAGGTGTTCAGAATACTAATATAGATTTCAAAGATATCTTTACATTACCGCTGCCCTTTGAAACTTTCTTTTTAAATCGAGAATTAGATTTATTTTTCTATGCGTAATTATGTTTATTAGTCCACAGCATTTTAAGTGATAAAACTACTTTCCATTCTGCTGTTTTCCTTATTATTGTTAGGGCTTTGTTGCAGTTCCTTTTCTCAATATTTCGACATAATAAACTCTTCTTTGGATAGTCTTGGCAACATATTGTGCCTACTTTTTATTATCCTACTAATAAAAAGATACATTCTGCAAAAATGATCAAAGAAATCTGGTTGGAGGACTATCGGGAATAGTGATAATATGTCATCGAATGCCATAGTCTGTGGACTAGTATGAATTTCGATGCGTATCGCCCCGCCTCGAATTTTCCCATTGGCTCTTGACCTGGAAATCCCTATTTATCGCTCGAACAGCGCATATAAATATTGGCGATTTTCAGGTCAGCCTGGTCAGTCCCTCACGGGCTCTCCGAGAGCTTAGTGCTCTCGGGGCTCTGCTTTCTGCATTTATTTTCCATACTCTGTGGCTGAGAATTGTTTCAACTTAACTTGGTATTTTTATTTCGACGAAGAAATTGTCATGTAAGAAATATCTTGCCTTTTTCAAGGCAAGACACCGAAGATAAATATTTTCCATGGTCCATAACCCGAAAATGGACTTAAGTAGAGGAGCTCTCGACAGTGTATTCGAAGCCCTCTGAGTCTACAGAGCACCCGGGGATATCAGAAGGTGGTTAGACCCATAATTGTTCCCCCGAGGTTACAAATAAACTAGAAGAGATCAGTAAAATCTTAAAAAAACTATAAAAGTGATATAAAAAGAAAATCCAATATTATTTAATGATCTATAACTTTGAGACAAATCGAGGCATCAAAACAAATATACAAAACAATTTTAAGGATACAACAAACCTACAAGGTAGTTTTGAGTGCCACAAAAGCTGCATTTCACCACAGACTCTCTAAATGATAGAAAAATAATTATATTTTCTTGTATAATATATGGAAATTTAAACTATGTAAATTAATTGGGGATGCTTTTTCCTTCCACTTGCCCAAAAAATTACCAAACCAAAACTAAAAGTTATTTAAGATTAACAAGATATAGAAGATCAGAGTGGATTCCGTGCTGGCAGATCTTGTGTAGACAATATATTTGTACTTCAACTAATTATAAGGAAAAGAACAGCCAGAAATTTACTGACTCATTTAATGTTCGTTGACTTAGAAAAGGCGTATGATACAGTACTCTTAAAAATATTGTTCGAAATACTGACGAAGACAGGCCTCATTAAGACATACATCAACGCTATAGTGAACATGTACATAAATGCAAAAGGTGTCGTTAAAATGAAGGATAAAATTTCAGACGCATTTCGTGTCAAAATGCTTAGAGCAATAATGTTCTTTATCTCCAACTCTATTTAAAATTTATATTAAGGAAGCATGAAAGGAAGCATGAACTGAGAAAAAATGCAGAGCGAAAAACGGGAATAAGTATTTTTACAAACAATTTAATCTTTAGAACAATTTAAAAACCTAGGTACAGTAATAGCCAAGTAAGGAAAAACAAAACGGGACATTCAGCAGAAAATACAATAGGGCCGAAATGTGGTACCAACAGTAACTTCATTACTTTGGTCTCCTAAAATTATTTTACGAACAAAAGTAACAATCTACAAGTCGATTGTAGATCCAATTATGACGTACGGATCTAAATATTGGCTGATAACGATGAAAGAGAAGAAACAACTGGAAGTGGTAGAAATTATGTACTATTTAGGAAAAGCGTGTCCGATATCCAGACTTGATCATGTCCCAAATGAAGAAATAAGAAGAAAAACAGGAAGGATTTATAATACTGTAGATACAATAGAATTCAAATAACTTTTATGTATGCTACGGGCATGTAATGCGAATGGAGGACGAACGATAGCCAAAAGAGGCCTTAAACTATGTTCTATGGAATAAAAGAAAGAGAGGAAAACCAAGATTAGAATAGAAAAAAGAAATCAAGGGGAATAATGAGAGATATAGCCGTAAATGAGGATGAATGGACCGACCGAAAGAGTTGTTGAACAGTTGTTTTCCGGGTTTGACTCCGCGTTAAATAGTTTTGATTTTTAGAAAAATCATTGTTTTGGCGACGTTTCGGCAAGGTCACACTTGCCATTGTCAAGTCAGATTAGTTCTGCTTCTTCTTGATGTTCCAGGCGAACTGATTTCTCGGTCGCTGCACGCTGAGTTTAAATATCTTGTAGCGCTTCTTGTGATTGGTTCTGTGCGCAGTGTGAGCGTAGTAATAAAGTATTTATTTATATTTTTGGATTAATTAGAGGTAGAAATATATGAAAAAATAGTACTTTAAAAAATCTTTTTTTACCACAACAACAAAAGATGTTACATATATGTAACTCCAGGATCTTATGTAGACCTTAATGACAGTTTGTATGGAATATTATGTTACAAATGCCAATATCACATTTGTTGCACATTGTTCTCGAACTAAAAGAATAATCTTCTTCAGCACAATGTCTCCTTTTTCTAAGCTCTTATTTTTAGCAATGGTAGTTAGAAGATGGTTCATCCCATCATAGCGAAGTTCGTCTGAAATTCTATTCAAATAAATACTGGACCTTGAAATGGACGGCCTTCCACCTCCTTTAGAATGATTTTGTACATTTGTAAGTACGCCTGTGTTATAGTTATGCGAAACTCTAACTGGGATATGTTGTGATGCTTTCTGTACAAAATCCAAGAGTTGTTGTATATAACAGCCATATATATATGCTCGACCACCATTTTTTAGACCTAATCCCAATCCAGTAATAAGCAATGTTTAACCATATTTGGTTGATTCAATTTATAGTAGATTAATTATATCATTACCAATAAATTGTTCAAACATATCCACACAAGATATTTCACGATATTTTTCTTAATGTGGCGGTGGAAAAGGTATGGCGTGATTATCTATAAAATCCCCATCTCAGTCTTATTTTTATACTATCTTTGAGTTTTGATTTATCTGGCAGTAACAATGTTAATGTTTGCTCATTATCATTAGTTACTTGCTCCACGGTTACATTCTCATCAGATATACAGTTGGTTTATCTAAAGTAGAGTGGGAAAAAATTCTTGTTCCATGTGGGAATTTAATTTCGACTTATGCTCTCAATTGCAGGCCTGATAATTAATTTATCCACTGTTCTTCCAGTATCCTCGTTTGCAGAATCTTCGTTTGTCAAAACATGACCTTTCGGTGGTTCTATGAATATTTCCTCTGCATAATCAATGTATGCCATTTCAAACGCTTCCTGAGGGGCCAAATTTCTTCTGAAATTAAAACAAAAAATGGAATCAAAATTGTTAATAAACAACTATAATTTTCTTTTTCATATCTGTTTTAACCGTGTATAACGGCAAATAAAAATAAAATCATCAATCTATACTGTAAATATTTTTTTGGCATCATAAAAACCTAGCTTTACATATTTGTAATAAAAAAATTTGTAACAAAAGTCTATTAACATTCGTTTTGGAAAATACCTAACCTAACATGTAAACAGAACTTTTAGTTAAACAAATACAGATATAATGTTGCATAAGTTAAAAAGAAATTTGTTTTGTAATACCTACTCAAATCGTAATCTAGTTTCCATCAAATCAGGCATGTGCACCAAAAATAAATTACTAAATACTTCTAACGACAGAACTAGCTTTTGACAACTGACCTATCACATCATCTACCTGCTAATAGCCTAACTAAGGTAGCACAAGAGAATTTTGTACGGGTCTACAAACGTTACATATATGTAAAACCAGGTTATAATGAGTTAAGTAACCTTTTTGGAGACCTGACGATTAAAAGTGTTCGAAACCGTGGTCGTCCAAGGTATAATCAACTGATTGTATGTCTAATATTTATTTATTTGACCTTATCATCTATTATCCTTTACCGACCAAAAATTAATATCATATAATCCAAAGGATTAAGGATACTGAACATTCCTGTATTTATTCCAAGCTCTATAACCTGTTTATTGGAAATGAAAAGTGAGTGTAATTTTACATATAGCAAACATAGTTAGTTTTAGAATGAAGTTATCGTGACTATTTTATATAAACAGAAATTACTGATATTTCGATAACGGAGGGAAACCGTATAATTTATGAGATTATAAAAAGTATATCTTAAATCTATAACTTATGTTAGAAATATTGATCTAGAAAATGAGTTTTATGCATTTATTAACATAATTAAGTAAAACAGGAAATATTTTTGTATAGATGTAACAGTCTGTACAAGACAATTTTTGTTTCGGTTCGATTCTTTTATATTTTAGATAATTTATGTAAACGATTATTGAATGGGTCCGTGTGTGAACATATACAGTGTGTCCGTAAAGTATGGAATAAATTCGATATTTCCTAAATGAAAAGCCGTTTTAAAAAAATCTAAAACACGTCGATTTTTAAATTTAATGTTCTACATTTTACAATAACATTTTATTATACAAGGTGATACACATTACAGTGATGACGTCATCGTCGGCTCTTTTTTTAAACGTAACACCCTGTATTTTAGGACATTTTTAGATCGATAAAAATGAGCTGATTCCAAAAAAGTATAATACTGGGGGTCTAACGGATATAATTTGAAAGATATGTGCTTAGAAAATTAATTTTTATTGATTTATAATATTAATCAATTATAAATAAATTATAATAAATAACTTGAATGTAATCCAATAATTAATACATGACTTAATCTTAAATGATCGAATGGTAGCCCTTGTTGTATTTGACAGTAACCCAAACGTTGTACAAATTCTTGTAGAACCTTGTTTATGCTTTCTTGAGAAATATTGTTTATTTCTTTACGAATTCTTGTTTTTAAGTCTCCAATATTTGCAGGTTTCGTTTTATAAACAACATTCTTTAAATCACCCCACATAAAATAATCCAAAGGATTGAGGTCTGGCGACCTCGCTGGCCATTCAATATGTCCACGTCTTCCAATCCATCTGTTCGGAAAAATTTTGTTTAGATACCTTCGAACATCTTAAGCATAATGCGGAGGCGCACCATCCTGTTGAAACCATAAGCTTTTAGCAAAACCTCCAAGATTAATTGTACTGGGGAATAAATTAACTAAAGTAGGTCCGAGATACCCACTTAAAAACTGAAGGTATGCTGGCCCGTTTAAATTACCTTCGAAATAGTAGGGTCCAATGATTTTATTTCTTACAATGCCAGCCCATACGTTTACCTTTTGCGGGTATTGTGTATGATGTTCCCGCATCCAGTTGGAGTTTTCTTTTGCCCAGTATCTACAATTCTGACGGTTGACCTCGCCATTGAATTTGAATGTAGCCTCATCAGAAAAAATAATATTTTGAACCAAGAGAGGGTTTCGGTGGCTTTTATCCATCATTATTTCGCAAAATTGCATTCTTTTATCTGGATCATCCTCTGTACAACTGTGCATTTTACTTACTTTACTTACTTTTACGTACTTTGTGTACCGTTGTTTTGCAAACATCGAGATCACTACTAACCTTACGAACAGAAGTGTGCACATTCTCTTCATAAGCAAGTAGAACATCTAATGTAACATAATTTACAGAGGGACGACCTGATTTGCGTGCATTTTTAACCGTACCAGATTCTCGAAATTTCTTTTCAATCTTACTTACTGTTGACTCCGTGATGGGTATTTCTGGATATTTATCATTAAATAAATTACATACTTCCATCTGAGTTCGCGATTTGTCTCCATACCCAATCATCATGAGTATTTCAATTCTTTGCTTTACACTCAAATTCATTTCTACTTAAAATTAATTCTAAGCAATAATACAGAACATTCTTATTCGAAATATCGAATTTATTTCATACTTTACGGACACACTGTATATTTTGGTACCATACTTTATTCATCAGTAAACATATTAGAAAACGCCAAGTAAAGAAATCGTAATGGTTATGGGGCACGTCAATGCTAAAATTGGGAAAGAGGATATAATATACAGAAATATTACAGCGACTGCGACGAAAAACGAAGTAAGTAATGACAACGGGTTAGGATTAATAGCGTTGACAATTATTAAGAAGGACCTGAAAATTATAAGCACCTACTTAAAAAGAAAAAATTTTTTTTTTTGACTTCTCACTTTATTTGCAAACTGTAAAGATTACAACAAGTAAATGTTTTGATTACTGAAGTAGATGTCTTGGAGGAAATAATTCTTTAAACATTTTCTTTATATATATTTTACATAACTATAAAATTGTTTTTCTCTGGGAACTAGGGCACATTATTTAAACTCTTGCTGGTAGATCACTGGAGGTGTTCCGTCTAACGTCTAAGCTTGCACCTAACTGGTTGTCTCATCAGGTTTTTCGCTATATTATACTATGTTGAAATGCTCTATTAATCTGTTTTCATATTTTCGAGCGAAATTACTAATTTCTTTTTTTACCGTTGGTATTTGAAGGTCGTATCTGATAATATTAGTTTTTACATGGGGCCATGGGTCATTTGTAATAATCCGAAGAATTTTTGACTGGAATCTCTACAAAATTTCAAGATTAGACTTTAATGCCCACAAGGAAACTAAGTTCCTGTAGTTGGCTGTATACCATATATTAAAAAAATTTTAATAAAATCCTTTATAAAAAGGTATATAAAAACCCAGTCGGGCTATGTTAAAAAACGTTTTGTCTATTTAACATAGCCCGACTGGGTTTTTATATACCTTTTTATAAAGGATTTTATTAAAAGACTTTAATGCAGTTACAGAAAGTTATATTCCGTAACTCTAGATAGGGTTTTGGATTGCTTTATAGACAAGTACTTTAATATTTAACGAAAGTGATGATTTGTGGCCAATCAGCCAATATAGATTGTGTAATTTGAGACCAAGTTGTTTGCGCTTAATGAAAATGTGTGTCTTGTAGTTTAATTTTTGGTCAAGGTGCATTCCAAGGTATTTGACAATAGCTGATTTGTAGCTGATGACAGTTGAAAAATACTGGCGGATAATAACCTTTGCCGTTTGTAAGAGTATTATAAACCGAGTTTAATTCGTTTTTATGAAAATGCCATGGCTTTAGTCAAATTTACATTTTTTTGAGACTACTCTGCAGGAGTTGGAAAGCTGTTCTTGGATCCTGATGTACTGACATCATGGCTGTGTCGTCTGCGTAGGTGACTGTCGTGGTATGATTGTTTGTTGGTAAGTTCGCTGGGTACAATACGTATAATACCTTCCCCAAGGTATTATACCACAGCCCTAGGGAACAACGGATTAAACTGGGAATAGTGACGTACAAATACATGCACTTAGGATTTTAGAATTAGGAAATAAGTGAGGGGAACCTTTTTTTATTAATTTGTATAGAAGGATTGGCAAACTTTATTAAAAGCTTGCGAAATATGTAGGAAGGCCGCAGAGCAGTATATTAGTATATTTTGGCTTCCAATGCTCGATTCAAAGTTCTGTATATATGATCAACCTGTTCTGTGGTTACGTGTTGGTGTCTGAACCCACACTGGTGAGCAGGTTAGTTCACGAACTGATAGGAGTAGTTGTATTTTTGACAGTATGAGCTTCTCTAAGATTTTGACATTGGCAGCAAGCTAATGGGTCGATATGATTTAACTTCTTCTGGTAGTTTACCTAGTTCGGAAATTAAAATAACTTTTGGAACTTTCTAAAGAAGTGGGAAATATGCGGTTCATAGGACTATGTCCCTTAATGCCTATATTAGCACACCATGTTTTACATTTTCAAAAGACTTTTGGTAACCGATAAAGCAAATAAAGACATCCCTTCTCCGGTAACAGCATGTCTTCACCAATATGTATGCAATGTATGCAAAGTGTCTCCACAACAACCTTTAATAATTTTAAACAATTGATTCTTGCATTGCACTGAATCTATACTTGTGTACGATGCTTCTCCAAGTTAAGCATTGTAAACACAAAATAAGACCCATTGGTAAATCTTATTCATAGCGCAAGAATAGAATATAATAGAAATATGCTTTATTGTCACTGAAAATTGTAGAATTTTATGGACAAAGCTTACAAAAAGTCATAAAATAACAATAATAATTAAAATTTACTGAAATTACGTAAATCGTCAATATCACAAAATTAAAGATAATAAAATAAACACGTGGTCTTCAAAATGAATCAAATGTTGAATTTCTGGTGGAGTAGTCATGATTAGGTCTTGCTGGAAAAATATGTAGGTGTTCACGAATTAAGAAAACAGTTTCTACGATATATAAAGAGGAAAGCGTTAAAATCCCGTGATTTTTGAAGTAGCTTCTGCAATGTGTTTTTCTTTTGAGGCCAAAGATATAAGGTATTATTGCTCTTTTTTGTAATTTGAAGATCATATTGAAGATGAGAGACTCGAACATAAAAAATATGTTATTTTAAAAGTTGCTAAATTGATTTAATTCGAAACAGATCTTATCGCATAGCAGGCTGATGCTAGTTTCTTACTTAATAAATCGATATGAAGGGACCATTTAAGGTTGCTGTCTACAAAAATACCAAGAAAGTTTACACAATCTACGATACTGATTTGGCTGTTATTAAGAAGCAAGGGTTGAAGAGATTTTTTTATAGGATAATGCTACCGTCTTATCCACGTTAAAAGAGAGTAAACTAGAGTCGAACCAGGCCTCTGTTTTAAGTAAATCAGAAGGTATAGTTGCATGATGAGTTGCAATATTAGAGTTTCTCCAGGTGATACTGGTATCGTCAGCAAAAAGAAAAAAAATTCCATCGATTTTTAAATTAGTGATGTCATTTATAAAGATAAGGAAAAGTCGAGGACCCAATACTGAACCTTGTGGTACTCCATATAAAATGCTTTTTTGACTAGAGTCAGTTTCACCATGTAGTACAGAAAACATAGCACCACTAGTAAATTTATTAGATAAAAAGCCGAACTGATATTGTGATAAAACGTTGTTTTTAACGAGAAGTCTCTCAATAACTTTGGATAGTACCGGTAGTTAGGCAATAGTTCTACCGTGGCAGGCGTTCGATTTTTCACCACCCTTATATGAAGAGGAATAATGATGGCTGTCGTCGATAGGCACTCTGGAAATATACCTGTTTTAAAGGAATCATTAATTAGTGAGATCAGAACTTCCAACACATTTTTTGGGATATTTGAGAAAAATTTTATGGATAGTTCATCAGTACTTCAGGAAGATTTGCTTTTGATTGATTGTTTGGATCAGTTCAGATGTATCAAATGGTCTTATAAATAATGAATTCGAGACCTATTTTGAGTTGGGGAGATAGGAAATGGGATCTTGTTGTGGAAAAATAGTTGATGTTATATTTTTACTCACGTTAACGAAGTATTCATTTAGATTTTGAGAGTTTGGAACGAAAAATGTTTGAGCTGTGTTAGTTTTATTTTGAAGATCGTTTATTATGGACCAAGTTTGTTTTGCAACACTTTTAGAGCTTCCCAAACAATTTTGATAGTACGTTTTTAGATGTTTTGATAAGTTTTAGATAGATTTCTCTGTACTTGGACTTGGTGATATATTCATTGATAAAGACGTTGGTAGTAAATGTCATGATGTACAGTAGTGAACGCATATTATTGGTTGATATGTGGATACTTTTGGTAGTCCAGGGTTTGTAATGTTTTCACTTAATTGTAATTAAAGCTAATGCTTTATTGAAAATACAGACAACTTCATCTAAAAAATCACTCTAATTATAGTCCTCGTCCACAGAAGGAAAGTGCTAACCAGAAGTCAAGCATAAATTTTGGAATTTACCAAAGTTCTGAGCGGAAAAAATGCTACCTAAACGTCGAGTTTTCGAGGAGTGTTGTCGAGAGTGTTTAACTTGGTATATACTGCTTCATGATCAGATAGTCCTGTATTAATAATTGAAGAACTTACTGCTAATTGAGATAATGATTTAGTTGTAGATGCATTTAAATAAAGTGGTGCATTTCAACAGAAGAATGTCATTACAGCTTTATTATTTAGGACTATGATTTTGTTTTATTCTCATGTTTGATACTTATTAATAAAATAAAAGATTAACATTTTTGTAAACTTATTTTACACGGATTTTTAAGTTTTATTCATACTCTTTAACTTCACAATAAACTTTTAAAATATTACTCAAAAGAAAAGTAACATAGAGTGACAACGTTAATTATTCTTATGAAAATAAAAATACCAATTATCAAGTCAATGACTTAATAAAAAAAATAATAAGCAAAACGACGATTACCAAACTATAGGAGGAGCTTACATATGGCGTGTGTCCCCACACGAAAAGATCCTAAACACGCCTGTGCTTAGACCGTAGAATGAGGAAGAAGAAGAAGAAAAAGAAGATTGGACTCAAAGAAACAAAAATTGTCTGTGACCAAAGCCAAGTATTTATAATTAAAACGAAAGCTAGATAGTAATTCTATTGTATTACATTTCAGACTTGCTATAAAGAAAAATGACTATTTAAAATTGACCCTATCTTGTTCGAGAAAATCACTGAAATATAAAAATTAATAATTATTGATTATATTTTTATCTTTTAATTAATATCGAATAAATGAAAAATATTCGCAGTTTTCGCGTTAATAAATGTTATCGAGCAAACATTTTTTTGTAGAAAAAACCGAAACAATAGAAGCTGAATACTTCACGAAAGCTTAAATAGAAAGTTCTATCGGGCCCGATTTTCCCTCACGCAGTTCCCATCGCAAATGCTATTAGTTCACTTCACTCAGTAACGGTTTCGGTAAAAAATGTAATATACAAATTAGGCCAGTAGTTTGTAATTTTTTTGATATGCTGTACTTTTTCTTCACAATAATAGGAAGGTGAAATATTTATTAATTATCAAACATTATCAGAAGAGTTCTGCAAGTCTTGATATTTCTCCATTTGCATCATATATCGACAGCTATATCGATATCATTTTTGTAAGCCCTTTGTAGGTGGCGACATATTTTGTAACATAATTAGCATTAACCCCTTAACTGGGGAGGTGAAATATTTCTACAATGTAAGGGACTTGGGGTCCCTTTGATCCCAAGGAAAGAACAATATTGTAAAAATATTTAAACAAATCAAAAACAACTCGGCAATGAAAAAACCTCTGTGCAAACAACATACTTTACAATCAAAAAGTGCAATATAAAGTGTTATTTAAAACATGGCAAGTGATTCACGAGCGCATTCGTTACATGTATTTTTTGAACATTTACCACGAACTGGTTTTTTACATGAATTGCAGCAAATTAATATTTTATTGTCTTTACTTCTAGAATATAAATAGCACCTTTTGCGTTTAATTTGGTTGTTATTAATTGGATCAAGCTTTAGAGGGAGTGGTTCTTGAACGTCAGAAATTGTTCTAATTGTTCCTAGTAACTCAGGGTTGATCCTTGGATTATTTAGTCGTCAGAATTGGCGAAGCTTTACTAATTTGTCCCCAACATTTTTATAAAATTAAAGCGGAAAATTTTAGTTGATGGATTACTAGATTTATAGATAACATAGCTATTTGATGCAGTTATGTCTAACAGTGTATAAAAAATGGCCATCGGATGGGTTCTTTTATTTGACGAATAGTTAGAATACTTTTGGTCCAATGTATCCACTTCACTCTTGCTAGAATTGTAAAACAGTATATCTGGTTTACCTGTAGTGTTATGGCATATGTTATCATTGTGTTGTAGAGATACAAGAATAACTGCTTTTCTCTTTTTTAAAACATAAGACACCAATTTAATATCTTTGGTGAATCCAAAAATAGAGGATTCAACATCTCTTTTTCGGTTTGGTAGGAACTCGTTAGAAATTTCTCTTTTTGATTTTTTTAAATTTCCAACAAATGTCAAACCTCTTTTCTTCAATTCGGTACATAACTCTATAGAGGAAAACCTTTGTTCTATTGGTTTGCAGAGAGCGAATCGCAGACTCTGTAGGTACACTAATTTTTTGTCAGATTCGGATAGATCTCGCTCATCGCTATTTTTCCACAGTATAAGTAAGCATTATAAAGATAGTTGGTTTGCACGTCAGTAAGGCACATAATTTTCAAGCCATACTTGTTCGGCTTATTCGGCATGTATATATTAAATTCACACCGACCTCTAAAGCTGACTAACATTTCATCAATATAAGCACTACGTTTAATGGTGTACATTCTCTAAGAGTTTTGGATAACTTCTACGAATATTTCATCAATAGTTGCAGCAGAATTTTCTTGTTTTCTCTGTTGTCTGGAAGTTTTAAGTAGTATAAAAGTAAAGTAAAAGATCTTTTCTCTCACTCATAGTACTCCGAAAAATTGCACGTCCAAAACCATCTATTGAAAGTGGGAAAAATAGGGATTCGTGGTCAAGTTTTTTACTACTACTTAAACATAAAAAACCTAAGAATGCCTTAAATTCTATTTTATCGACATCAGCTAATTCAGGTCCGTTCGGATCTTTTCATTTATTTCTGTATAATGTAGCTGTTGGTTGGTATATGTCATAATTTTTGCAATAAGTGTATCTAAAAATAATATCTCTAAGGGACCATCTGCATTTACTAGAGTCCTCGCCTTATTATATGCTCCCGGTAAATGCATAACAAGATTATGAGCTCGTGTTCTAACATTAGCAGCTGGAGATTTTTTAGCTCATTTGTAAAGATTTTTTTCCACGAAAATATTATGACTGAATAAGTCTCTGAAAAATCTTCAGTTGGTTCAACATCACTCGCTTCATCTTCGTTCAAATTTGTATTATCAACAAATAAACTCTGGCCACCTTCTTCTTCAACAGATTGCTCAGAGTTACTTTCATGATTGCTGAGAATCCAGTCATCATCTGGAACATTTTCACTTTCACTATCCTCAGCACGACTGTTCCTAAGTTCTTTACTCGATATCTCCTCAAAATCCGAATCGGTTGGTTTTAAACTATCTCTAGGATGCGAAAAACCAGCCATTATTGTTACACACTGTCTATCTAGTAGTAAGTCAGTAGTAAGTATAAGATCTAATTTTAGGAAGGTACTGGTGGGGTTGAAGCAATGCATGAATATGACCCCACTTCCTCAGTTAAAGGTTAATTAGATTGTGTGTATGGTTGGGATATTGACTAAAAAGCCTACGGTTTTATTCGCCTAATCATATTTTGTTTTATATACCTTTTATAAAGGAATTTTTAAATAATTTTTTTGTAATACATGGTATACAGCCAGCTACAGGAATTTAGTTTCCTTCTGGATATTTTGTTTTGTTATTTAAAAAAAATATATATAAAATATAAACGCAATATAAGTTAACTAAAAAACCTACGTTAATTAAAGATATTGAATATACTGACGATACTGTAATTGGAAATAATATCGAAAATCTGCTACAGTCAAAAGTGTCACACTCGTGACTCCCGTGCCGCATGCGGCCTAAGATGAACATTTTTGAGGTCCAGTTAATATTTCCGACGTTAAGTAAAAATCAAATAGAAATGGCCCTAGAAACGAAACCAGCATATATACAGTTATAATATGTTTTATTTATAAATTAAATGAATTATTTTAAATTGTATGCGTGATATGTTATCTTAAGTGGTTATGATTATTGCATAATTTATTTTACGCCTATTGATTTGTGCAGTTAGTATCTGCTTGGTAAGCTAATATTCAAGATAAAACTTTGATATTGTAATTAAAATGTTTTATTATTTTTTGTAGACACTTGCATCGCTTATTTTTTTCAGCACTTTGTATTCAGTACGTATGTCTATATTGAAGCTAAGTGGTAGTAAAACTAACCGACAAATCGCCGACGAACATCGAATATTCCAAGATAAGATGGAAATTGGAGTATTTTTGTTGTGAAGTAAATGGTAATAACATTTTTGGTTTGCAATAATTCCATTAATGTACCAAAATTAAAGAATATTAAATGTCATTGCCAAAAAGGGTTTAGAGACAGGAGGAGTTGAAAGAGCTTAAGTTCGGTATAAAAAAACGACAGTCAATATTTATTTAAGTATTGCAATAAAATGAAAAGGCAGTACATGCAAGTTATGTCTTGTTAGAGTTATTAGCTAAACACTCGAAGCCTTTTAGTGAAGGTGATTTCATCAAGAAATGTCTAATTAATGCTGCAGAAATTATTTATCCTGATTATTCGGAGGCTTTTCAAACAATATCTTTATCTCGAAATAAAGTTTCGGAAAGAATTACCGACTTGACCGTCAATTTTAGTGATCAGATCATAGCAAAATCATCTAGTTTTGAAAAATTTTCCATCGCTTGTGATGATAGTACGGATATTGGTGGCATAATTCAATTAGCTGTATTTCTTCGTACTTGCGAAAAGAATTTAACCATTTTTAAGGAATCATTGGAGCTAATACTGATGCATGGAATTACTACAGGACAAGATATATTTAATAGTGATTTTGAACTTCTGCAAAAATAAAATCAACCTCTGTCAAAATTAAATTCTATAGTTACAGATAGCGCTCCTCCCATGACCGTAAAAAGCAACGGCTTCATAACATTACTACAACAAAAACTTAGTGAAATTCATGGTTTAAAAATTCATCATATGCATGACATTACACATCAAGAAGAACTATGAACGAAGATTATCAAAATGGAGAGTGTTTTGTCATATATAAAAAAGATATAAATTGTATAAGCTCCCGAGGCTTAAATCGACGACAATTCAGTGAATTAGATAGTACATATTCAGGTTTATCCGACTATATCAAGGTACGTTGGGGATATATCAATTCTAGGATTTAAAAGAAGAAGGATTTAAGTTTTTACAAACTAACAATCAAGATATAAGCTTGTTTTCCGATCAAATATGGTTGCAAGATATATTTTTAAATTAATAGTAAAAATCAACTGAAAAATGAATATTTAACGCACTTTTCAACGTGCAATAAGAATAAGTCTAGTTTAGATGATACTGCATCGATCAAACATACACAGAAAAAATTTCAAATCTTATAACAGAATTTGAAACAAGGTTTAAAGATTTTAATTATTTAGAAGAAAAATTTTGTTTGTTTTCTACGATTTTCTCAGTAAATATAGACCTAGTATCCAGTAATATGCAAATGGAAGGGATTGAGATTCAGTGCCACTCAAATTTGAAGACAAAATTTATTGAAGTGGGTGTGCGTGAATTTAATAAATATTTACCGGTAAGATTTGAAAATATTCGAAAATTCGCACATGAAATTATTTCTATAATTGGAAGTACTTATTACTGGGAGCAATTATTTTCTGTTATGAATGGAAATAAAGCTCCTGTTCGAAACTCTATTAATAACGCTTACTTTATACCTTGGGTCAATTTTGAAAGTAGTCTTAGTAAGAGATATCAGGTAAGCTTTTCAGTTTGACACCCCTGTGCTGCAGTTTGCGTATATCCCTTGTAATAGGATGAAAATAAACTTTAGGAACAGAGGGAAATATATTGGTGGGCGTTGAATAAGAAAGGAATTCTCGAGGAGTAATGTAAAGATTCTGGGATACATGTATGAAGTAGTAACAACTAGTGTTAGGGCAGGTGTGGGAGAGACTAATAAATTTCATGTGAAACTAGGTTACTTCAGGACTCGGTGCTTAGTCTTTTTAATTAGCATATAAAGCGTTGTTAGCAGTCTCATTTAAACTTACTTGAGGAGTATACACATAACATTCAACACTTCTATATCAAGTACAAACTATAATTATTTTTGCAACACTGTATTTATTAATATTTATTTTTGCATTTGTTATTTTTCTTCTTCCTCTGTGTTGCAATTGGTGCTATAGAAAGATAAAAAATGTTCTGATTTCTAAATATTAGCGGAATGATATAATAATTGTATCTGGAAACTATCTCTTGAAATGTGCAGTTAAACAAACCAAAAATGTATGAGGCTGTATCGAATTAGAGTATCAAATATAATAGAACAATTGAATACGCTAATTATGATGATTTTGAAGTCGATTGAGCAACTGCGTATTTTCGGCTCATATTCGTGCAGCGTTTCTTAACCTTTTTCCCGTTCGAGGACCCCCAGAAAACCAAACATAATTTTAAGTACCCCTTAATAAAGAGCGAATAAATTTAGAAAATTTTATTTAAGTATCTACTGAAAAAAAAAACAGTTTTATGAACATTAAAAATATTGTATTAATGTGAAGGTTGGTGCAGCTACTAAATTGGTTATATGTGGGTTGATGTTTTTACTTAGTTGTAATCTCAAATCAGATTACAATAATTGGAATTATTGTAGTTCGTTTCTGTATTTGTTTTTGAGATATACAAGAACAGAAAATCCGTTTTCACAGAGGTATATGGATGAGAAAAGTAGTAAATATTTCATTGCTTCTTCTGATATTTCTTTATAAACTGTTTTTAAATTCACCCAAAAACTTGATAAGAAAAATTCTTTGAAATGACGTTTTAGCCATTTAGGGCCAGCTATCCAGTTTTAATTTCTGTCGGGTTCTGGAAAATAATCCCGAAAAGAAGACCGTAAACCTCGGAGTGTTTAATCATTTCTTCTTCTACTTGTAGGTCAAGTTTTTTTATTACAGTTTCTATTACATCTTCAACTTGGAAGATGTTGTTACCTCTTACTTGTAGACATAAGGTTAACTCGTTAAGGGTACTGAAGATATCAGCCAAATATGCCACCATTGTAAGCCATTCTAAGTTATTGAAATTATCAGAATATTTATTTCCGCTGCCAGCTAAATTCTTCTCTCATCTCAAAAACATGCCACCCGACTTTGCCACGAGACAACCAACGCAAGTCAGCATGTAATAACAACTGATTGTAAATGCTTCCCATGTATTCACAAATCATACCGAAAAAATGGGAATTTTAATAAAATTCGCAGCCCGCGCTATATCGTCCGACACTGTTTTTAATTTATCAGGCATAACTTTAGTAGCTAATGCTTCTCTATGAATGCAACAATGATATCAGATAATAGATGGATTCATATTTTTCACGTGCACCTGAAGTTCTGTTCGTTTACCGGTCATAGCCCGAGAACCATCCGTGCTAATTGCCACACATTTATCCTACGGTATTTCATGAGTGGACATAAAGTCGTTCAATACTTCAAATATTGCTTCAGTTGTAGTATGCAAAAGAAGAGGCCTACAGAACAGAAAATCCTTAATTATGTCGTCGTTGTATTGCAAGCAAATTGGTGTCATTGCTAATATATCTGCTCTCATCTAATTGCAAAGCATGAAATCTGCTCACGTTAATATTCACAATTAATTCCCCTTTAACGATTCCTGACCTACCAACAATTTTATTCTTCACTGTAATGTTGGATAACGATTTAATGTCCAATTATTATTTTGAAGCTTTTTCTCCCAACATAAGGGAAACTATAATTTTAGTGCACGGTCGTATTAATTTTTTAGCAATGGTGTGAGGCTTATCACTTTTTGCAACTAGTGAGCAGGCAGGATTCTGAAAGGGTCACAGTACAGCGAATCATCTTCTTACAGTCACAACACCAATAGAGAAAAACAATGAATATCACTTGAACTTATACATTGGCTTCGTTGATTATGAAAAGGCATTCGACTCCATAGAACTTTGGGCAATAAAGAGAGCTATGAACAACTGCAGGATAGACTCCCGATACATAATGCTCATACATAATATTTACAAGAAAGCTACAATAAAAATACAAATAGATGCGAAAACCAAAGCTATACCAATCAACAGAGGAGTTCGCCAGGAAGATGTTATCTCACCAAAGCTATTCACACTTGGACCGGAAGACGTGTTCAAAGACATTAACTGGGAAGATAAAGGAATAAATGTTAATGGAAGAAAAGTGAGTCATTTGAGATACGCTGATGACATTGTAATATTCGCTACAAGTTTCGAAGAACTACAGACCATGATGACGCAACTATTTCAAGCTTCGGAAAAAGTAGGAAAAAACAAAAATAATGACAAATACACCGAATATTAGAGAAATAACGTTGAACGACATAAATTTAGAAACAGTAAGCGAATACATCTACTTGGGACAGATAATGAAAGTTAACAAAGAAAAACAAACTGCCGAAATTACAAGAAGAATAAAGTTAGCATGGTCAGGATTTGGAAAACTGAGTTGGATCTTGAAAAGCACTAAAATAGAACAATATTTGAAAACCAGAATTTACGATCAGTGTATCCTCTCTATACTAACGTATGGTTCACAGACGTGGACACTCACCAAGTCTAATATGGATAAAATAGTAAAAGCACAAAGAGCGATGAAAAGATCAATACTCGGGGTGACACTTATAAACAAAAAAACAAACAAATGGATTAGAAGCAAAACCAAAGTAAAAGACGCAGGAGAACATGCTGCCAAATTAAAATGGAGCTTCGCAGGACACAATGCCCAACTAAAGGATAAAAGATGGAACCACGAAATACAGCAATGGAGACTATAGTTAGGAAAGAGAAGCAGAGGAAGACCACAAATTAGATGGGCTGATGATCTTAAGAAGATCGGAGAACATAACTGGAAGCAAGTGGCGCAAAATAGAAAACACTGGATTGATTTGGGAAGGCCTATGTCCAAAGTTGGATTACTTAAGGCTGAAGAAGAAGAAGCAGTCTTAATTATTGTTTTTTGCTTCGTTCTAATTTTGAGGCTTTGATTTTAAAAATTTGAAAAATGATTGAGATTTTTCACTAAGGTCTTGATGTTTTGTTTCTAAATGACGTCGAAGTCTGGCCAGGTTTATAATACGCTAAGGTCTTTCTTCATCGTTTAAATTAATAGGTGTAAAACCGAAAGCCAAGTATTCGTCGCAAAACTTACGATGTTTATTAACCTTTAAAGTCGATGGTCTTGTATTTTCTTCATCTAAAGCGGAATCATTTGTCTTTAACCAGCGTTTCATTGTCACAATACGAATAAGCGTAATTAAATCTTAACACAAAACACACGAATAATAAACCAAAAGTAAGTTGCGACAAGAATGGGCAAGAGCGTAGGCGGTGTGGCAGGGGGAAAGGTTCACTTACTTTACTTACTTCACTCGGTCATCTCGGTCGTCGTCTCTCGGTCAGTCTCGGGTGGATCACGCTTGCGAGCGTAAACATTACGAGACTTGTATTTATTTATTATTTCAAATGTCCATAGTTAAGACCACGGACCCCCTCTAACACATGCTCGCGGACCCCCAGGGGTATGCGGACCACAGGTTGAGAAACACTGCTCTAGTGTCCCCTTACTAAGTTTTAGTTAACCAAGGACTCTAAAATTGAGTTTTAAACATATGTGCGACGAAACTTTCGCGTAATTGACGTTTGCTTAATGTTTTGAAATATACATTTAAAATATTACAATAACTATCAGGAAAATCAATAAATCAATAATGTATAAATTTAAGTTAAATTAAAATGTTATTAATGAATTTGTTGTAAGAACTCAACTTTAAATGATTGTGCATTACCGTTTTAAAATCGACTGAAGAACTGGCCTATTTGAAAATACCACTAAACTGGAATCTCAGTCGAGACTTGACACAAAATATCTTATGAATCGTCGGATTCAATGTCACGAACACTAATAATCGGCTCTTTAAATTCTGATCGATGTTGAAAACTCTAAAGTCCCGTTGTCTGGCCAGAAATTGCCAATGCCGAGCAGTAATCGCAATATGAGCTCCTGAATCGTTTTGTCGAAATGTATAACTGCATGTTCGTAATGTACAATAGCCTTCCGCATAAATGTAGCTGACAGCTCATTTCGCAAAATTATTTTGCGAACAAAAGGCCTGACCAACAAATTTTGTGGTTGACTAATATTCCCGAGTGCAGCCGCAAATTGAAGTAAAATCTGTGTGAACATCAACGAGGCCAAAAAATAATATAGGAAAATTGTATAAATAATATATCGGTACAGGGTATTTCAACTTGCAAACAGGTATTTTCTTTAGGACACTTAATTAAAGTCATTTATTATGAAATTGTGGAGTGATTATAAACTTTATTTGATATCGAGAGGAGGAGAGAGAGTGATAAATCATTAACAAATATACACTATTTTTTAATTGTTTACAAACCGAAAACGTTTTGATTCAACTAATCCTTTCAAACAAGGCGAAAAGATCGGGTTTGTTCGAAAAAATATTCACATGAGATTTTTTTGCATCACTTTCATGAGATACCCCAAATAACGTTCAAGAGGTCGCTCAGGCGAAAAGTTGTTAAAATTTTTTTAAACAAATTGAAACAATCAACTTTTTCGGCTCGGCAAATTTTTATTAAATTTGTTGGATTATCCTGAACCAAATAGGTCTCAATTATTATAAATTATTATTATTATCTCAACAAATCTCGTTACAAGGTCTCTTGTAATTTTTCTGTAAACTTGATCGTTTTCGAGTTATAAACAATTTAAAACTGAAAAAACGCAAAATTACGATTTTCTGGGCGGGGGAAGTAAAAAATATTATGTAATATTTTTTATTATTATTCTTACGTAATGTCTAGATATATCATTCAGCCTACGTTGCTATTAAAAAAATACGAAATGCCAGCGATAAAGGAAACAATAATGTAACACAAACTTAAAAGATACTCAAAAAATGCAGAAAACAATATCATTCCGTATCTCTCAATAATAAGTTTATTCATTTTAAAGCTGTAACACTATAATTTTGGTAAATACAAGGGATTATCTCATCATCATTATCATCGGTGCTACGGCTCGAGTTGAGACTCTATCTTTCTAAGCTGATTCATCCATTCGGTCCTATTTTGTGCAGCTTGATGCCAGTTAACAACACCGATCTTCCAGGCATCATTATCTTTACCGTCACTCAATCCCAACCTTAGCATACCTGTTCGTCTAATTTCCTCGGGCTGCGTCCATAAAATACGTCGTTTTTATTTGTTCTGACTAGATGTCCTGCCCACCGCAGGCGTCTAATTTTTCTTCTTTTTACGTAGACAAACCTCTGTCCGTTTTTCTATGTACCTAAAGTAAATTATCGTTCCACCGTTTTCGTGGTCTTCCTACTGATAGTCTTCCTATTGAGGAACCCGCTGCTCGCAGTCTTTACTACTCTATTCGGCCTATATGATCGTTCCATCCTACTCTTCTATTTCTTACCCAGTCCTTGATATTCTCCACCTTGCATCATTTACTTTTATCTTATATCTACTTATAAATTAGAATTTACTAATGTTTGTATTTTGATAACGATTTCCGAAGTGCAAATTGAAACGTTAATAAACTTACTTTAACCTTTCATTATGGCTTATTCCCATTTAAATAGTAATTACTTTAAAATGCCACAAGAAAATAGCTTCAGAACAATATGAACAATAGAGGACTCAGCGAATCTTCATTTCCAGCTTCAATTGGGTCAGTTAGTTTTTTTTTCTACTTTTATTTTTATTGTGTTGTTCTGGTAGATATTTTCGATCGTTTGGACTATTCCTAGAGGTATCTTTCTTGTGTACAATAAGTGGATAACTTCCTTTAATTTAACCCTGTCAAATCCCTTCTTAAAGTCCACGAAACAAATATCCAATTTTTTGCATTCTAATGATTTTTGTTGCACTTGTCTCATTATAAATAGTGTCGGTGCTTGATCTTCCCGACCTAAAAACTTGTTCTTCTGCTAGTGTTATAATTTCATTCAGTTTATTTGTTATTACTTTGGTTGTTAATTTTAGTATTGTGTTTAATACATTAATTCGTCTGGAATTTTTCGGGTCCGATTTGTTTCCCTTTTTGAAGAGAGATATTAGAATGCTTGATCTTCATTCTTGTGGTATTCTGTTGTTTTCTATTATTTTTTCCATTAGTTTTAATAGTTGTTTGGTCAGATCTGGTCTTAGGTACTTAAGGAGCAGATTCGGTATTATGTCCTCCCCTGGTGATTTTCTGTTTTTTAATGTCCTCAATGCTTCCTTTACTTCGTCCTCCTCAACATCTATTTCTTCATTTGTTGTCAGTTCTGGTATTGATTGCTCATTATCGTCACCTTTAACAAATATAAATCGAAAGTAGCTTTTAATTTATTCTTGAGAGGAGAAGAGCTACCCCCAGAATGGAAAACTGCATATATCAGCAATCTATACAAAAATAAAGGCGACAGAAAAGATTGTAAGAACTACCGAGGGCTTAGTGTAACTAACTCAATCTGTAGAGTCTACGGGAAGATAATTAAAAGCAGAATTGAAGATTGCTGGGAAGACGCTGAAGATCAGAGTGGCTTTAGTACTGGTCGTTCCTGTATAGACAATGTGTTCTGCCTAAAACAAACAATAGAAAAGCGTTTGGAACATAATATGGAGATACAATGGTATTTATTGATCTTCAATGAGCGTATGACAGTGTCCCATTAGCCAAACTATGGCAGGTGCTAGAAGACAAGAATATTCCACCGATTTACATTAATGTATGGGTGTTAAAATTGGAGACCATACACTGTACAGTTTGCATTTTGCTGATGACCAAGGAATACTTGCAGAAGATCAAGATGATATCCACTACATGTTACGAAAAATAGATGAAGAATATACTAAGTGGGGCTTATCAATTAATCCATCAAAAACAGGGTACGTAGTAGTGGGAGGTGAAGGAAAGCACTTAGAACTAGGAAGCAAACAAATTCAAAATACTGATAGCTATAAATATCTCGGTGTAAACATTACAAACAATGGTCGGAATACAAAAGAAATAGCTACTAGAATTGGTCAAGGAAATTCAGCAATACGTCAACTGAATAGGATACTTTGGAATAACCACATCACCCGAAACACAAAAATTAGGATATACAAAAGTATCATAGAAAGCATTGCTACATATGGTTCAGAGCTTTGGGTAATAAATAAAAATGACGCATCCAAAATAAAAGCAATGGAAATGAATTATTGGAGAAGATGTTGCCAACTCACTAGAAGAGATAGAGTAAGGAATACTGAAATCAGAGAGCGTATGGGCATAGACATTGACGTCCTGGAAACTATAGAATGCAAAAGGCTGAAATGGTATGGCCATGTAGAAAGGATGAATGATCAACGATGGCCAAAGAGAATGTTACAGTGGATCCTCACCAACCGCAGGAAAAAGGGAAGACCAAGAAGATCGTGGAGACAAGAAGTAAAAGGTGCAATGGACGATTGGGGTCTACAAGTAGATGACTGGAACGATCGCAAGCGTTGGAAACTAGGTTGCGAGAAACGGCGGCAGCTGTAATAAACTCGTTATATATATATATATATATATATATATATATATATATATATATATATATATATATATATATATATATATATATATATATATATATATAAATCGAAAGTAGTCTGCCCATGTTTCCTTATAAATGTGTTTCGTTTTTTTTTAGATCGTTCATCCCTTTTTTATTCGTCCTCTAATCATTCTCCATATTTCTTTTTGTGTTCCGTAGAAGTCGTGTTTCATTTGTTTTGGGAAGCCCTGCCAGTGTTCCCTTCTTATTTGTCTGAATAAAGTATTCGTTTCAGTTCTGATTCGTTTATAGTGGTTGTGTGCCTGCTGTGTTTGTTGTGTTCTGCATTGTAAAAAGGCTTTCTTCTTTTCTTCACATTTTGTCTTCACTTTTTTTTCTAAACCATGGGGTTTTCTTTTTTGATGCTGTAATTTTTATTGCAATAAATTAAAAAGAATTATCTAGTGTATCGAATGATCAGTGTGTCAACAACTTTCTTACCCTTTGCTTGTAAATACCAATGAGCCAAGGCCCATCTTAAGTTGATGAATTTTTTGACTCTCCTAGGCATGCTTCGGATAAGGTGTCTTAGGCAACGTAAATGCATTCTTCTTTTATCTTCTATCTATATTTTCTTTATACGTTCAATGTGTTAAAAATCAAAAGATCTAATTGGTCAGGGAAGAACGGTAACTTGGAAGTCACAAAAGAACTGGTAGTGAACAATGCTCTAGATATCTGTCATATATGTGGAAAAATTGAGTTTTTTTGCTGGAACTGGGTCTAGAACGTTGTGAATTCATTGAGCATTCATCTAGTATTTTAGTTCAAGAAATCGTCTTTCTGTCAGAATATAGTAATAGAAATCTGCTTTCATATGAGATTGCACCTTATAAGATAGCTCCTCTTTAATTATTTAAAATCTGTTAGTCTAAAATATAATATCCGTATGACGTAATTTTAATATAACTCAAAAGATATATAATAGGAACAACATCGTCGTCGTAGTCGTTTTCTTCACGGATTAAGCCTTATGATCTTTTTCGGCCTAACTGACCATCTTTTCCGGAGTCGTCCTATGCAGGGCCTTTCTCGTGGGTGGTATCTTTTTGCTGTTTTTCTTATGTGGTCTTCACTTATTTTGTCTATATGGTATACGTTGTTACGGTAGTGGTCGATTTTTTCTTTTTTTGAAAATATGCCAAGTTCTTTCAGTGTTTCTTATCTGGTCTAATTTTATACATCCCGTGGCGCTACTTGCCTGGATTCTTGATGTCTTTCTATTTTATTACTTACGTCTTGCAACGATACAGACGTGTTGTTAGGCCATTGTCTTATAAAACTTTATAATTGAACTTTATTGAACATTTTCAGACCACGCTAAATACCTAGAGCTACATATGGACCACAGATTAACATGTCAGAAGCACATTTTCGCTATTACCAAACAATTAGGTCTGAAATTGAAATAGTATTATTGGCTCATAGGGAAAAAAATCACAACTCACCCTCGAAAACAAACATCTCCTATACAAAATTATCACCCATTTGGACTTATGGCATTCAATTATGGGGCACAACCAGCAACTACAACATAGACATCATCCAAAAGTACCAAAACAAGTTACTAAGCATTGCTTAGACATAAATTTTATTTTGTTAAATTTAGGTACTTGTGTAGTGAAAGGGTTGGTAAGCCTATTAGGATTGATGTTACGGCTGTCATATTGTAATATCTCTCTCTTGTCATGCAGCAATAAAATGGTAAACACGTCTCATTATTTAATTGAAGTTTTTATGTACTTTAATACTAAATGATAGAATCAGGAATATGGCCAATCACTATTGATTAGCCAGAAGTTCATACAAGCATACTAGTGGACGCGCCGTTTAGTGTACCCTCTCGGGTACGAGTAAAATCACACCCAAACACAGTAGCTAAGCAAAGCGATCTTATTAACCTACCAGAAGAAAGTAAAAGACTCAAGAGATTTAAACCATCTGACTTACCTACTAGGTTTTAGTTTTAATTGTGCTCTTAAAATGTTTTTAAGTTAAGACAAATCCTATTTTTGTCTTTTGAAAGGTGAGTACTCACTTGAAGACTCCCTACAAGTTATTTTAAATGGTTTACCTAATTTATAAACAGAAATTTTCAACAAAAATGTTGTAAATCTAAACGAAGGCAAAAAATTTGTCCAACGATTATAATTTTTTTATTGAAAGGATATTGGAAATATAATACAACAAAAAATATAATTCAGTTTACTACAGGCTAAATCATCTATGAATTTTTTTTATAGTTAAACACATTTTAAGGGTTAAAGAAATAAATTTTTTAGTGATCTACAAATGAAACGCTGGTCTATAATGGGTTAAGATCGTTTCTAGAGATTTATTAGTAGATATTTTTCTTCGCAACATTATTTTTATGAGTGATTAATATTAGTAGAAATCTTGTTACCTTTTTGGTTATGTTTGCAATCTTTTGTAACATCAATTTAAATATTAAAACAGTCGTAGGTATTAATAAATGAAATAAACAATTGAAAAAGATATGAACGGTATATTCCAGTGTGTGGAATTGGAAAGCACTTAAAATCTCGTAACTCCTAATAATTTCAACAAATATTCATTTTGTCTATTTAGTTCTCGGGATGGGAAATGCGCTGTCGTTTTGTTACAAGTAAGTATTCATAGGAAACAATTCAAACAAAAAGTTAATTAGAAGAGTAAATATCACACTCACATATTTGTACAAATGCAGTTAGTTCATTATTGGGAAGAGCTTTGACTGGCTGGTAACATACCCAAACATTTACATTACGAGTACTAAGTGGTATACCTGTGGGACGACAGCCTTGAACATTGTTTGTTAAATGAATTTGTTTTTTCTTTGTAAGGAGATTCTGTAAGATGAGTGGTCTCTGGTTTTGAATCTGTTGCGAAATAAAATGGCGTAAGGCTACCATGTTGAAAATATACAGGGTATACATAAACTTTCTTTCACGAAAGAAAACTGTACTTTCTGGGATTCGTTTTATCACCTGTTGCTTGTTTCTTTCTTGACGTTTTTTCCAACGCACTGAACCATTACCCAATTAAATTCACTTGAAGTATTATATATATAATTTTAGTAGTATTACGTGACATATGAAAAGTTATTTTGCGTATATACTTAGATATAAGAATAACAAATTAATTTGACTGAGTTAAAGTAGTTGGTCTGTTCGTTCTTTTGGAAACCGGATGTTTTCCAAATCATCCAACTGTAAGGAAGTTTCAACAGTGGCGTTTCGGTACCTTATGTAATTTCTTCTATTAGATTGGAGCTTAGATATTTACAATTTACTATTTTTTGGGAATAAGCGACAATTTTACTTTAAAATTATTTGACGTTTCGATTTCCACTTCGGAAATCGTTCTCAAAATATATATATATATATATATAATCGAACACCTCTCTACCCGAAGGTGTGAGGTAAATACAAATACGAGTACAGATATACATTACATCTCAAATCCAATGAAAATACAGAATTTTTTTTTTTTTCTATTCTATTCTGTGCACGAATTTTGTCCATTCTTTCTTGTTTTTTGCCTTATTTTGAGCTTCTGACCATTCCATTCCCCTACTTTTCAAAATCTGCCCTACTTTGTCATCCCAGGTTTTCCGTGGTCTGCCTCTGGTTTTAAACTTTTTCACTTTAGCCTTCCAGACTTGCTTAACGGGTCGGTTGTCGCTCATTCGGCACTGATGACCAAACCATTTTATTTGTTGTGTTTCAATAGCGTGTAGTATAGATTCTATGCCCAGTTCTTCTCTAACATCTTCATTTCTTATTTTGTCTCGTCGTGTTATTCCTTTGACTCGCCTTAGATATTTCATATCAATGGCTTGTATCTTGCTTTTTAATTGCTTTGTTAAAACCCAGCTCTCGCTTCCATATATCAAGATTGGTCGGAATACTGTCTTATAAACTGTCATTTTGGTTCTTCTGCTGATTTCAGGTTTACCTATGAATGCTCTACTAAGATTATAGTACACTTTTGAAGCACTACTTATTCTTTCTGTTATTTCATTCTGCATGGTACCTTCTCTGTCTATTGTAACCCCTAGGTATTTGAATGCATCTACTTGTTCTATGAGTTGTTGGTTAATTTCTATGTTAACATTTCGGTTAGTTTTCGCTATTAGCATCACCTTGGTTTTCTTAACATTAATCTTCATGTTTCTAATTGCCAGCTCATTATTCCATCTATCTATATTTTTCTCGAGGTCTCTCTCGTTGGCAGCGCATTACATGAGATCATCTGTGAATGCACACTCAGCTATACCAACCGGTCGTAGTTTACTATATCCGATATGTACTTTGTGTATACTTGCTTTTGTTTCCTTAATTATGTCGTCAATAATCAATATGAACAGTGTGGGGCTCATAACACCTCCTTGTCTTAGACCCTCGTTTATTGCAAACATCTCTGATTCCAAGTTATCCTTACGCACATAACTCTTGTTATTTTGATACAGACTTTTGATAGCACCTGTTAGTTGATGGTCAATATTTCTATTTTGCAGACTTTTCCAAACTGCTTCCTGGGACACTCTGTCAAATGCTTTCTCAATATCTAGAAATGCCATATATATTTCTGTGTTCTTTATTCTAGCTTTCTCAATTATTTGTTTCAACGTAAATATATGGTCTTGCGTACTGTGTCCCTTCCTAAACCCACTTTGTACTTCATCCAGATGTGGTTCAACGATGTGTCTTAATTTCTTTTCTAGGATGCTTTCATATATTTTGGAGACGATACTGAGTAGATTAATTCCTCTATAATTTTCACAAGAACTTGGGTCTCCTTTCTTAAAGATTGGTAGTATTATGCCAATTCCCCAATCTTCGGGGACTGTACGTCGGTTCCAAGCCATGTTCATAATTTTGGTTAAAAATTCAACTCCTTTCGGTCCCATTGTCTTTAACATTTCAGCAGTGATTTTGTCATGACCAGCTGATTTACCTCTCTTTGTATTATTAATTGCTTCTTTGACTTCTTCTATTTGAATATCATTTTCTCGTCTATGTTCTCCTTCTACTTCTATCATTACAGTTTCCTCTTTCGGTTGTCTTGGTGTTAGGAGTTCGCTGAAGTATTGTCTCCATCTTTCCATAATCTCATTTGGTCTAATAATCAGTGTGCCGTCTTTACGTTTCACCTGTTTCATCGTTGCTTCTTTACCTTTTCTTAGCTTCTTTAGTGCCTTGTAAAACAATTTTTGGTTACCACGAGTATCTGCCTCCATCTTCATTCCAAACTCATCCCAGGCTTTCTTCTTCTTCTTTAGTACCATTTCTTTCACCACCTTTCTTTGTCGTTTATATTCTTCGTAACTATTTTCTGTTTTCTTGTTTAAGTATATTTTCCATTTCTGTTTTTTATATTTTATTTGGGCTTTTAATTCATCGTCCCACCATCGTGTTTGCTTCTTATTTCTGTTTACATGGTTTATTCCACACGTTTCTTTTGCTGTCGTCACGATGGTTTCTTTAAATTGTTTCCAAGTTTCCTGTAAGTTGTCAGTACTATGTGCATTCGTTAATTTGGCTAGTTTTTCTTCTATTTTACTTTTAAACATGGCCGCGACTTTTTGGTCATTTAGTTTATAGTTTTTAATATTCTCGTTCACTTTATTATTTTTCGTTCTTTGTTTAGTGGTTTTAGGGGTTTTTTGAGGTAATCTTATCTTTGCCATTACCATATAGTGGTCACTATAGATTTCCGGTCCTCTTTTAACTCTGACATCAGTGACCTCTTTCCTAAATTCTCTATTAATGAGAACATAATCTAGAATTGATTTTTCATTTCTGCTCCTGACTTCTCTCGTGAACTTGTGTATATCCTTGTGTTCAAAAAATGTGTTGGTGATAATCAAATTATTCTCCATGCAAAAGTCTATCATCCTTCTTCCATTATCGTTTCTTGTATCTTCCCCCTGCATATATATTTTTAACATATGACATATAGCTTTCTCTCATTAGGCATCCTACACCTTCTGCCGCTCTACTATCGGTACTGACTCCACTGTACAAAAATACATGTTCTTTATCCAATTCATCCATTCCTTGACCTTTCTTCTTAGTTTCCGTGATTGCCAAAAAAATCTAATTGTGCTTTGTCAAATTCATCTATTAATTCTTTCTCTTTTCCATTGAGGCTTCTGACGTTCCACGTAGCCATTTTTATGTACGTTTGTAGTCTATGTGCACCTTGATCTTGTATTAAATTTTCTTTGTTACAGTTTTCTTTTTTGTTCAATTCAATTATATCGTTAAACCTTATTCTCGCCTTGTTTGTTATTCCATGTTGATCAGTTCTATTGGGCTGATGGTCTGCTATTTCTTCCTGGATTTGTTGAGAGCCTTCATCTCCCTGTTCCACGTCCATACTTCTCCATTTATAATAAGTTTTTGAAACCCCATTTGGACTGTATTCCCTTTACTCTTTTCTTCCTTAGCTTTAGCTCTAATTTCTTTTTGAATAATTCTCTGCTGTTCGCTCATATCATCATTTATATATGAGTTAAAGTAGTTGGTCTGTTCGTTCTTTTGGAAACCGGATGTTTTCCAAATCATCCAACTGTAAGGAAGTTTCAACAGTGGCGTTTCGCTACCTTATGTAATTTCTTCTATTAGATTGGAGCTTAGATATTTACAATTTACTATTTTTTTTGGGAATACGCCACAATTTTACTTTAAAATTAAGTTATTTGACGTTTCGATTTCCGATTCGGAAATCGTTCTCAAAATAGAAAAAATTAATTAATTAAACACATTTTGCTTTTATTGTTTGGTAAAAAATTCTTCGAATAGTTTAATTTTATCTGACTTCTTCATATTGACAATTTAGACATATATTATACATATTAAAGTAGATGACTGTAATATGATATTGCCAATATTTTTGAGTTGCGTTCCTGAACAACGATTTTTGTTAAGAAACTAAAAGTTTTATTAAAAAAGGATTATCCTTTATCGTTTATAAATAAGAAATTTTCAAGAATAGACCGAATTGTAAAACAACAACTTAGAACGGGATCCTATAACATTCCCAAGAAATAATACGAGGAAAGAAAATAACAATACCATACATAAAATAATTATCGGAAAGACTTAAAAAGATATGAAATAAATTCAACATTTCAACAACGTTTAAAATAATACATACATTAAGATCTATTTTATCTAAAACTACGCCTAACAATGACCAAGAAAGAACAAAGAATTGTATTCATAAAATATCTTGTGAATGCGAACATTTTTATTTAGATGAAACATCAAGACCATTAGAAATTAGAATAAGTGAACTTCTTTTTCTTCTTCCTTAGCTTTTCCTTTTACAGGGGTCGCTGTTCCTTACACTTTGTCGCCACTCATTTCTGTCCTTCGGGTCTTCTTCACCTAAACCTTTCCCTCTCAAGTCTTCTGCCTCACAGTCCGTCTATCTTCTCCTGGGTTTTCCTCTACCTCTTTTTCCTTCAACTTCTAACAGCTCTATCCTTCGTCCCATATATTTTTCATCTCTACGTCTGATATGATCAAACTATTGCAGTCTTTGTTTTTGAATCTTTTTTGAGACTGTAGTCACCCCAGCTCTTTTCCTAATCAAGTCGTTTCTGATCTTGTCCCTTCTAGTCTTACCCAAAATCCACCATAACATTTTCATTTCAGCTACTTGCAAGTTCTTTTCCTGAATATTCTTTACAGGCCACACTTCATCGCCGTATACCAACACAGGTCTCACCACACTCTTGAATATCTTTCGTTTCAACCTTACCCCGATTTTTCTATTACAAAGTACACAGCACATTCGCTTCCAGTTAAACCAACCAGCTTGTATCCTGTGGGCAATTTCTCGATCTAATGTCCTATTTTTTGTTATGTAGAAGCCAATGTATTTAAATTCTTCTACTCGTCCTAGCATTTCTCCAATCAATTATACGTCTTCAACCATTCCTCTTTCTCACAACCACATATACTTCGTTTTAGACCTGCTAATTTTAAATCCTTCCTCTACAATAGCCCTTCTTCAACTTCTCCTCCAACATTTCTTTGTTATGCTCTACTAACACGATATCATCAGCAAAGAGCATTGACCAAGAAGTCTCCTCTCTTACTTTCTCGGTCACTACATCCATAACAAGAATAAACAGGTAAGGACTCAGTAAAGAGCCTTGACTGGAACCGTCACTGGAAAACTTTTGGTGAATCCGACAGTAGTCCTTACTTTGGTGTACGCTTCTTCATACATATCCTTAACGTGCCTTACGTACTTCTCAGGAACCCATTTCTCTCTCATACATCTCCATAGCTCATGTCTAGGAACTATGACGTACACCTTCTTAAGATCTATAAATATCAAATCTCTTTTCTTCTCGCTGTATTCTCTTCCAAATTTTCATTGTGTATGACATTAACTTTATCCCTCTATAGTTCTTACAGTCCTGAATGTCCCCTTTAGCTTTATACAATAGTACTATCACACTCTCTCTCTCCATGCATTGGGCATCCTTTCTTCCTCATATTATATCCTACTTATCATTTGCCACAGAATATCAACCCCTTCCTCTTCTAGAGCCTTCTAAACCTCCACAGGTATTCCATCAGGTCTTACTGCCTTATCGTTTTTCGTCCTCGACAACTTCATCTCTCCTATCCCTGGCATTATATTCTTATTTGAGATCCCGCATCCTCTGTCTCTTCTCTGGTGTTCTTTATTTAGCAACTTACTAAAGTACTCATACCATCTTTGAGCTTTATTTCAACATCGTTTCTTGATACTCTTCCATCCGCACTCTTAATCTGCCGCACGTGGGTCAAGTACTTTGATGACTTGTCCCTTGCTTTAGCAATGCTTTTCATCCCGTCATGTGTTTCCAACTCTTCATACAACTGTGCAGACAATCTTTTCTTAGCAGTAGCTACAGCGCGCTGTGCTTCCCTCTTTGTTACCTTGTACATATCCTTATCTTCCTTTCTTTTTGACCTGTCATACCTTTTTCAAGTCTTTTTCTTGTCTCTAACCTTCTGTTGCACCTCACCGTTCCACCACCAAGTTTTTTCGTCTCTAGGATGTCGTTTATCAGATGTTTTTCCTAGCACTTCCTCTCCCACTAGCACCACAATTTTACTGTTGGCTTCCCACCAGTCAACTTCTACTACTTTACTTTCTGGTATTCTACTTGTTTTCCTTTCCGCCTCACCTTTATCTCCGTATTCACTATGAGCGGTCGGTATTGACTGGTTACACACTCACCTTTTATCACTTTACAGTTCGTAACCTCTTTTAGCTGACTTCTTCTATACAGACCAAAATCTATCTGACTTTTCCTTCCACCGCTTCTGTAGGTCTTCTTCTTCTTCTTTGTCAACCATTTTCCATCCACTCCTGAATGTAGGTCTCTCCCAATTGCTTTTATCTTTCTCTATCTTGCGCCAATCTAATCCACTGTTTGCCTGCCACTGTTCTTATGTCATCTACCCATCTTTTTTGATGTCTTCCCATGCTTCTTATTGTCGTCCTTGGTCTCCATTCTAGAATTCTCCGTGTCCACCTGTTGTCATTATATCGGGCTACGTGACCTGCCCAGCGCCATTTCATTTTTGCAATTTCTTCCACAATATCCCTAATCTTCGTTCTACGTCTTATCTCGGTGTTTCTAATCTTGTCTCTTAGTGATATTCCAAGCATGATTCGTTCCATTGCTTTTTGCGTTGTTTCTAAATTTTTTAGCAGATTTTTTGGTAAGGGCTACTGTCTCCAAGCCGTAAGTACAAACTGGTAGTATGCATGTGTTATACACCTTTTTCTTTAAGTTTACAGGAATGGAGGTGTTTTTCAAGATATATGCTAATTTGCCGAAAGCGCCCCATGCCAGTTGTGTTCTTTTTTTAATTTCAGCATCTTGATTTGGTTTTCCTAGTTTGATAACATGACCTAGATATACATAACATTTTCTATGGTATGATTTTGTATTGTTATATTTGTCTGGTCTCGGCTCAGTATTTTTGTTTTGCTGTAGTTCATTTTTAAGCCTACCGCTCCTGAAACTGCATTTGTAGGTAACATACTGGTATTCAATCTTCATAAATTACGTATTAATGACAGCCAAATCCCATGCTACTGCAAAGTCAATCACACTAGTTCCTTCATAACTACTTATTCCCATCCCCAAATCTCCATGAACTCTTTCTATTCCCGCTCTTTCTGTACCAAAATGTCCATTTAAATCAAAAACATACTTTTCGTCTACAGGCTTTCCGTAGTGCCATCTATATTTAGTTTAGTTTTTCGAGTCCGAATCTGCTATTTACCATATTTTGTATTTCTCCACATTCATAGATAGCGTCGTTTTGAGTCTTTATAATATATTTAATCAGAATATGTTTCAGAAGAGCAATGCTGTTTCGTATCCGGTTTCGTCCGCCAAGTTCTCCAATCTGTATAGTCATTGTGGTGCAAGGGAAGCAATTTCAGGGATTTTGTGCTAACAGTTGTCATAAATCTTTTTCTTGATTTAAGTCGACTTCTCTTCTTCTTCAGATGCCGTCTCCATCTTGGAGTTTGAAAACAATTTCGGCTAACTGCGATGAACAGATAACAACAGAACCTTACGTTACAAAAAATATCTTACTTTTGTCCACAGTAAATCGGTTTGTAGATTAATGTAACAAAACCGATTTAACAAAAAAAACTCTATTGCTAATTTATTTTCCTTCAAGTTGACAAAAGTCGATAATCTTCCATAAAAGTGGTTTTTAGCTAGCTGATAATCCTCGAGAAACGTCTCGAGTACTGACTGAGTATAACAAAATTTCTTTATCTTTATCTATTACAAGATATCCTCCAAACAATTTTAAAATAAAACAGTTGAAACCGTTTTGGTGTTGTTTTATTTATAACTATATGTATAAGGTTAGGCTAGACTCGACAAATTTGGCCATACAATACTTACAAATTTTTATTACCCTGCATAAACGAAAAGAAATATAGAGCAGTATATCCTCTGGTCAATGTCGATCACTTCTTACACTTCTACATCTAACCTCTGGCCATTGACCGTTACTCATTTGTCCCACCCTGTACTATTGTGTGGAAAAGAAGAAGAGATCAAAAGATAAGCGATCATATTTGCACTCAGCATACAGGATGGCCTCTTATAGCCATTCAATACTTTTTTCACACTGCTTCATCTACCCTCTGTCGATCACTTCTCCTGCGGGAAAGAAGAAGACGTCTAAAGATAAGCGACCATTTCTGCCCTCTTTTTGGAATTTTTGGCACTTCTTGTACACCTCAAGATCAAAGTGAGTTTAAACCTCGCAAAAACATAAAATGACCAGTTGAAAACCTACAAAACGACTCAACAAAATACTTACACGAAAGGAGACTAGCAGAAGTAATAAACAACAACCGAATCTCCGAAGTGAAAGATGATGGAGTAGAGAAGAACTGGTTAAACATAAAACAAATATTCTTAACGCAGCAAAAGAAGGAAATTAATTTAATTTATTTAATAAAAAACATTATTCGCACCCCTGCTTCATTTAAGAAGTGCTGGAACTCAGGGCCATTGTTGATTTTGCTTGCCGTGATGAGGTTATGTCTATGCCATTATCTTCTACTATTTTTTCCCATTTTTTCTTTCTGTCCTTTTATAAATCTCCACATTTCCTTTTGTAAATCTTAGAAGTAATGTTCCAGATCTTTTGAAAAGCATTCCCAGTGGTTGTTTTTAGTTATTCTAATAAGCCTATGTATCTCATTACGAATTCTCTTATAGTTTTTATATGAACTTAGTATCTTATTATTCATGTATTGCAGATATGCTTTGTTCTTTTCTTTGTATTTTTCTTTTACTTCCTTACAGAGCTATGGATTTTGGTTGTGGAATTTCGTATTCATATTTACTGTCTTTTCGCCGAGTCGCAATATAATTCAAAGAAATATTCGAAGCCTACTATGTAAGAGCAGCAAAGGTCCAGAATGTAATTCAAAAAATGAGCAGAAATACTATTAAAATATTAGGATTGAGCAAAATGAACCGGTACAGGAAGACTAGAAATTGATGACCATGTTATCTACTCTGAAGGAGAAAATAATTGTTCTTAACAATATGGTGTTGCATTTATCATACACAACAACATTGATAAATCTCTAGAAAACTTTACCCCTTACTCCGAAAGGATAGCGCCACTATAACTTAAAGGTAAAACACTGTACTCAATCTAATACACGTACAGGCACCCACAGCAGACAAGGAAGAGAATGAAGTAGAAGAATTTTATGCAGGAATAACAGACATCACAAAAAGCCTCAAGAAACCCCACATCAACATTCTATTAGGCGACTTGAATGCAAAAATTGGCAAAGAAACAGTAGCTCTAGAGCAATCGTATAACCAGAATAACAGACGATAGGGTGGTCAAGATAGCAAGGGACAAATCGACGTCGGGTAGAAAAAGACCATGGAAAAAGTTGGGTGACAATATAACATAAATGCATAATCCAAGAAAAGAGAAACAGGCTTCTTTCTTCTTTAAGTTCCATCTTCTATCGAAGGTTGGAAATCATCATGGCTATGCGGACTCTGTTGACTGCCGCTCTAAAAAGTTCTGTACTTCTGCATTCAAACCATTCCCTTAAGTTCTTAACAGGATATTCTTCGTCTTCCCACATTTCGTTTTCCTCGGATTTTGCCTTGCATAATAAGTTGTAATAATGCGTATTTTTGCCCTCTCATCACATGTCCTAAGTACTCAAGTTTTCGTCTTTTGATAGTTAATATTATTTCCGCCTCATTTCCTATCCTTCTAGTTACTTCCAAGTTTGACATTCTTTGAATCCATGATAATCGTAGGATTCTTCTGTAGCACTAAAATTCAAAGGCGGCCAACTTATTCAGATGGACTTGTTTTAGTGTCCACGCTTCCAAGCCATAAAGAAGAGTAGAGAATACGTAACATCGAAGCATTCTCAGGCGTAGTTCTAACCTTATATCCCGACAACAAAGAAACTTTTTAAGTTTAATGAATGATGCAAGTGCTATTTCAATGCTGTCCTAATTTCTTTTTTTTTTAAATCGAGAAACAGGCAGAATCGCCTAATAAGAAGATAGAAGAAAAAGAAAATGTTTTATTGTTTTAAAAAAATCTTGTACAATTACTTACTGAAGCATTGGAGCATATGATGATACTTTAAAGATTTATCAATAGATCACTACATAGTATATCATAGTATAATTGAGTTTTCCCGCGACGAAAATGTCGATAATATTTCACATTAAAATATTAAAAAGTTTAAATTGAAAAAAATTTTTACCTATAAAAGGTTTGAAATCTAAATCATTTCTTAACTACTGCTTGAAATATATCTTTTAATTTCTTGTCATAGTTAGGTTTTTGACCTTACCTGAGATGCTCGTTGACTTGTAGTGACCCGTAAATTATTTAATGTAATTAGAGTTCTGGGAATATACAAATGTTTTAATTATTTGTTTTCTTGCATTCTTACGTACAATAAACAATTTGTTATGAAAAGTTTCTACGCATCATAGACCGAGCAAGACCTGAACAAATTTAAATCTTGTCTGACTAAGATTCTGTAAAACTGGCAATTCAGATATTTGTGATTTATAATTTAATAGCTTTGATATTTACTCGCGAAAGCTTTTACGATTAGTCAAAAAAAAAGGAATCTGTCGCTGACTTTTCCTTCGATAAATATCTTTCCCAATCCCTCTGATCTTTTCGTTATTTGCCCATATTGCCAAAGCTACATTTTAATGCATAATCTAAATCTAATTTTTAACGGTTTAGTGATGCAGTTTCTGTATGTGTGTGTGGTGTCTATAATAAACAGCATTCACGTATGAGTCAAAATATTTGAAATTATTGTCAAGTATTTGTCATGAATATCAGTGATCTCATGGTTCAGATGGCACAGCGCAACACTACAATTACTTCAGGTTAGGAACCTTCTTTATAATATAATTACATATTAATAAAATATAATTGTAAGGTTATTTTTTCTTACTTTGCTTTAATTACAACAATTTTTTGCCTGTTTAGTTGTGGACTAGACTCCTAACTACTGTTTTTGGTTTCTTGGTACTTTAATTCATTTTGGGTACTACTTGGTATAATGGCGTCATCAGAGATTCTTTTACATCGTAGAAAGGTGATCGGATAATTTGTTCAAATTTTGGGCATTAATTTTTAGGGAAAAGTAGGAAAGAGCGAAGGCTACTTGGAGATGCCTGAATAACTGGAGCAAGATCTTCGGTTGGAGAAGAGGTATCATAAATCAAGCTAAGTGGGAGCATAGATTTGAGCAGATTTGGGTTCTTTAAAGACAGTAACCAAGACATTCTTCCTTTAAAAGCTTACTTTTAAGGCAAAATTACAGACAGGATGGTTCTAGCATCTAGCAATGTTTAGTAGAAGTATTTTAAAGGGGTGGTACAAAATCGAGCAAGGTAGTTAGAAAAGTTAAAGTACATTTGCAAGCAAGCAAGCAATTTAATTAAACCCAGCCTGTGTGACATGTTCACCCCTAAGAATTACGTTCGGGTGTATCTCGGTACGTTGGTTGCTGTTGTGTGTCCCTTGTATTTTCTTTTTTATTTTATTGCATATGTGTTCCCATGCGAGAGATCTATATGTTAGTATAGGAAGAATTATACTATTTATTAATCTTATTTTCGTTTTCTTTCATAGTTTGCTTTTTCTTCCTGATAGTCCTCTTATTGTAAAGTACATTTTGAAATATGGCCATTCCGACAAACCTCAAATACAATACATCATAAAATGCAAATGAGCAAACCCTAAGGAATTAAACAATAACTGAATGCCTTAGTGACGGATAACATAAAACTACTTTAATATAAAAAAACTAAAATGTCAATAATACGTACCCACATTAAGTTTTATAAAAATACTAAATATTGGTTTATGATATTTGCTTACAATTAAATAATAAATATATTTCGGGAACTAGCGTCATATAAACTTTAATTAGTAATATAAACACATAATTTTATACCTAACTACATAAGTTGCCTTCTTCGGATAAGGAGGCATCATCATCATCATCATCAGTTTCTTTATTTCTCACAGAAATATTAATTGGTTCTATTGTTTCCTCTATTAACATATCGAGTTTCCAGAAAGATTCTTCCCCCGCTACGACACATCTTACAGCTTTTTGCCAATAGTCAGCTGAAATTTTAGATATGGAGTCAGATAATAGTTGACGAACATCTTGTAGTTTAAATGTTGCACTATTTCTCGCGACATATCCCTTCTTTTGAGCCAAGATGGGTGATCCCTCTATGTGGTTAAGTATATAGTGACAAGTTGGTAATCATAATACTTTAACTCCATGTTCTTTTGCTATTTCATCTACACTATACTTCTTAAATTTTGGTAAATATTGTTTTGCATAGCTGTACTAACTCTTTGTTGAGTCAACCTTCTACAGGCAGTACTATTTCTTTGGTTATTAGCCAACCCAAGAGTTCTTGCTTTCTCCATTTAGTGATAGGTAACCTTCCAGAATTGTTCGGTAATAAATCTATCATTACTGAAATATTCCTCAAAAACATCAGCAGAAATGTATTAATGGTAGTTGTTCGAAGAATTTGAAATAAAATCTAGCAAGCCTCCATCAACAAATCCTTTATCGCCTCCAATATGTGTGATAATTAAACGGCGACCTTTACCATTTGGAGATTTTAAGCCCGTAGACAAAACTTCTATAAATGCCTGACGAGCATTTGTAACCAGTTTATCTTGCCAAACTTATTTTACAAAATGCCCTTCATTTCTCCATGTTTCATCTAAATAAAAAATATTTTTGCCTTCTCTCCCTAATTTTCGAATTTCCCTTAAATATTGCCTCCTCCAACAAACAATTTCTGCTTTTTTAATGAGCGCAGATTTTCTATTGTTATTCTCATAAACGAATCCTAATTCACGTAAAGTTTTCCACAGCTTATCCGTTTTAATATTTGACAAAGATTCGTCTTCATTAATGTCTAATAAAAGTTTATCCAAAGTAGAAATCTCTTTTTGTAAGTAAAATGAATGAACTTTTCTTCGAATCGATTGTTTCACAGTCTCCTATATATGAATGGGTTTTCTCCCTGTTGACGTTTTAGGTGCTTCTGTAATAGTTCCACTTTTTCGTTGCTTTAAAAATCTATAAACAGTTGTTTCTCCAACTCCGGTCATATCTGAACACTTAGAAACTATACTCCCAACAGTACTTGTAAAATGTTTATGTACAAGAGCATCAAGTACATTTAACACTAAAGTTTTCATTGGCACGGTTAAATATCACTTCAATTTCACAGGAGTAAATAAAAATAGACGTTTGTGACAGTTTTATTACACAAGTTCATTTATTAATATCGTTTTTTATTATAAAACCCAAACATTTTCGCTGAATATTTTATTTTAAAAAATCTACGTCCCTGTTTAATGATGTTATATTGGGTTTTATCTCACGTGCAATAAAATTTGTGCTATCGATCATTTTCAAATGTGCTATAAACTTTTCTAGTTGTAATTGATTATTCCAAGTAGAAAGATTATTCCTTTATTAGAGTTCACATCTGTATATGGAAACAAAAGAGCAGAATGTCCTGTAGATCCAAACAATAATAATTTCTTTAAAATTATACATTTTTAAATTCAAGAAACCCACACAACATTGGTATCTTTGCATGGGCCATTTTTGCAGTAACAAATAGGTGTTGCCTGGACTATATAGAAAAATAAAGTAAACATGGTAGAATATTGTATCTACCTGCCCAAGGCAACGTGTTAAACGGTAAGGTATTTAATTATAAGGATATTTCCCAAGTCATAATAGATTAAATCTACGATTAAACTTCTAATTTACGTGTCGTAAAAAAGGCTGCTGTTATTTGTACTCTTCTCTTTTTCCTTAAATTTAAATTAGTTAAAAAATTAAGTATTTGTTATGTATATATGTATGTATATGTTATGTATATATATATATATACATAACATATACATATATATAATATAAAATTAGTTTTTCTTGGGTTTAGGTTCAATAAATTATATTAAATATGGAACTAGATTTTATTTTCCGTAGAAATCAACGTTTCGGCAGGAAACCCTTGCCTTTGTCAAGATTCTAAAATGTACAAGATTAAAAACAAACAATTATTGTAAAATATGTATATATATATATATATATATATATATATATATATATATATATATATAACTTACCAAAACGTAAAACGTGACACTGACATTATCTCCACTTTACTAATGTTATCTCCACTTTACCTGTAGAGCAAGAAAAGAAAGAAAATAATAACAGAAGGTCAACTCTACGTCAACCAATCCCCTGTAGAGAGAGTGACGCACTACAACTACCTCGGCACCATAATAAATGAAGAATGGACCAAAAACCAGGAAATTACAGCACGCATCGGAAAAGCTAGATCCACCTTCAATCGGATGGGGGCCTTCTTCCAGAGTCGCAATAGTAGAGAAAGTACACAGCCCTGGCGAACTCCTCTTGTTATTGACATTTCTGCTATCATACAATTGTCTATTTTAATCGACGCCATTTGATCCCAATATAGGTTTTTAATAAGGGCCACCATGTTATGGTCTATACCATGTTGTGTTAAGTAAATTACACAACCTTTTTAAACTAAATGTTACATGTCGAATTTAGCTGCAATTCACATTGCGTCCATAAAGCATTTTACTTGATGTTATTCAAAATCAAAGTGCCGTTAACCTCAATCGACTCTCATCTGATGATGCCAATGAAAATTGGCCAAATATAATGAACTGTTGAACAGAGTACACTTGGCTTTCAATAAGCGGTATACCCAATCAATCTCAACCCCCTTTTTATCTACCAGATCAGCTGTTATTTTAGACGATATATATAATACTGATAATAATGGCAATTAGCCAATATGCTAATAATAATGCTAAGTTATCCACTACTTAGTTAGAGTGTATTGCAAGCACACTTACATAGCCATACAAAGAAAATGATTCGAAGTTAGTAAATTATCAGCTTCATTATGCCAGGGCAGTGGTGGTAGGCAGACTATTTTCTGTACATCGATGTATGTGTAGTATCTTAAGGAGAAAATATTTAAAATGTAGAACGGAAAAAATTTCAGTTTTTTTCCGTTGGGGAGCTCTCTAAAGGAAATTCGTTGTTGAAGCATGTTCCATACATGTTCATGAGGATTGGGGTCTAAGACTGTGTTGGTCATGGAAATACATCAATACCCTCATTGGTTAAGCGAGCATTATCATTTGTAAATACAATTAAATTCAATGGCTACTTTCATGAAAACGATCGTTTTAACAAAAATATGTTTACTGTAAAAAATATGTAGTTACTGAATACCCGGTGAATTTGGGTATAGGGAAGATTTATATGCAATGAAAGATAATTTAAATGTATTTCATTAAAAAGTATGGAATACCAGGTGTGATATTTAAAATAAGAATATTATTCAATGTTACATGTAGGCCAAATTCAACTAATTCACTTGGTCACTTTGAATTATTAGCCACTTTTTTTATTAAATATTTTGTAAATAAAAATGATTTTGCAATTAAACATTTACCTAACATTAAAAAGTGAAAAATTTGTGAATGCGAATAAAGTATTTTAATCCATCTATACACTAAGTATTTTGATTGAGATATTATTTGAGATTTTTGTTAGTTTCATCCTATTTTGCCTCTTGAAAAAACTTCGATTAAAGGGACAAAAAGTGATGGTTTTAAATTTACTAATCGTTGGGTTTACGTATAGAACACATAACTGTCTTCCAGAATACGGTATAGAATATATGGTATATTTAGAATGAGAATATTATTCAATGTGACATGTAGGCCAAATTCAATTAAAATAATAAAACATCCTATGCGATGAAATGATAATATATAAATGTTATTGTTAACAGTATCTAGGCTAGATATATCACCTATTTTTGGTGATATGTACCTACCACGGCATACTTGATTAAAATTGTTAAAGCTTGGAAATTAGGAAATCTTTGAATATTTTAAAAATGAAGAGAGATAGGTATAGAAGACCTTAATATAGATTGGAAGCTAAGTACATTTTCCATACCACAGACTAATAAAATATAAGAGATTTTTAAAAAATAAGTACGTTTTACAGCATGAATTTGATAATAGAACAATCTAATATTTTGACCAATCTGTAAAAAATTGTGTTACAATAAACATCTGTTTAAATATGGCAAATAGTCTATTATTAAGGCCCAAGACAAATTTTGTCCCCAATTCTTAGATTCGTAGACATGTTATTTTTTTGTAAAACCTTATATTTTTAGAAAAATCAAAATAAATCGAAACATCCTGTATTTAGTAGGTATAGGAAATCCTTATAAAAGTATAGCTTATTTTTTATGGAAAATTCAAAAATGTCATCAAATATAGGGCGTTCTGTAAGAAAAAATATAACTTTAATATATCTTTATTTTGGAGCACCCTGTATCTTCTTGTTCAGAAGATTTCTCGATGTTGGAGCTGGAAGCGGCTCTCTCTGACACAAAAACGAAAAAGGCAGCAGGGATTGACGAGTTGTACCCAGAAATGCTTAAATATCTGGGAGCCGCAGCCAAAGGCATCATTCTGAATTTAATTAACCTAACATGGAATTCAAGAGTCCCAAGTCAGTGAAGGAAGAGTGAGGTCATACCCACCTTAAAGAAAGGAAAAGACCCGAGCCTGACTGATAGCTACCGGCCAATATCCCTCACAAGCTCCTTATGCAAAGTAGCCGAAAAAATGGTTCTGGGCAGACTAAACCGAGCCTTAACCCATCTTGAACTGATTGACGACGCTCAAGCTGGCTTCAGGAAACACAGGAACACCATGGACCATGTAGTCGATTTTGCCCAAAAAGTTAAGGATGCTTTCCACCGTAAGATGTCAACAGTAGCAGTGCTAGTAGACCTCAAAGCTGCATACGACACAGTATGGAGAGGTTTGCTGTTACACAAGATAGCGAAGTCCGGCGTTGACGGCAAACTATTCAATTGGATAAAATCCTTTCTCGGGGAAAGGTATCAGAGAGTCAAATTTCACAACCACTGTTCCAAATTCAGACTGCAAAGACAAGGGCTGCCACAAGGAGCTGTCATCAGCTGTCAATTGTTCAATTTAATGATAAACGATGTGCTCGAAATGATTAGAAAGACACCTGGTGTGGAAGCTCTCCTGTATGCTGATGACCTCCTAATATGGGCATCAAGTAGCAGTCTGAGAGCGCTCGAGGAAGTAATGAACCAGGCTCTGAAAAATCTAGAAAAATGGGCGGATAAAAACTGCCTAACAGTCAGTACAACCAAAACCGTATATCAAGTACTTAGCCTTTCAACAAAACAGACTGCTGTCAAGCTGACGTATAAAGGAGTTGATCTGGAAAGACAGGACGTAACAAAATACTTGGGGGTGTACATAGATAAGAAAATGACGTGGAAACCTCAAATCGACAACATTGCAGAGAAAGCCACAAAGAGATGTCGACTGCTCAAACGTCTCACAGCAACTTAGTGGGGCGCTACGCAAGATGTCCTGGTAGCAACATACAAAACCTATGTCCGGCCGATATTAGAATATGGGAGTGAAGCTACAATAACTGCGAGTACAAACACCACCTCCAAGCTTGAAGTCGCACAGAACACTGCCCTTCGCGTCATCACCGGTGCTCCAAAATCAACACCGATTACATCAATGGAAGCCTAGACCGGTATTGAACCAATACAATGCCGCAGAGAGCAACACGCGTTAACCTTCTGTGAAAGGCAAAGACGAGAATACTTCCACAAAAATGGGACGAATATAGACAAGCAGCCTCACGTCTTAAAACACAAGCCATTTCGCTTACAGTAGCAAACCAAATCATGGAAAAATACCACATTGTCCTGTCGGAAGCCGCCCCCTTCCCAGCGCAAACCACACTGGCCCGCTGTCTACCAAACACAGAATTACTGCTTGAAAACCATAACGACCCGAAGCACTTATCGTCAGACATTGCCCTAAGGAAAGCCGCCCTAGAGACGATACACACCAAGTACCCAGCACATGAGTGGATCCACATATACTGCGATGGATCCTCGATGCCGGACTCGGGAAGAACAGGAGCAGGATACGTCTCAACGTTCTTCAAAGGCTCTATAGCTGTGGGTGCCCCTCTCACCAACTACGACGGCGAAATTGCTGCTATACACGAAGCTGCAAAAAATCTTGAGAATTTCCAACACCCCCAAAAAGTTGCCTTTTTCATCGACTGCCAAGCCGCAATCCTCGCCCTGTCGACAAATCGATACACCGACTATGCCAAAACAATATCTTGCCGCGTCCAACTATCGAACTTGATGGAAAAAGGGTGGCTGATTACTCTACAATGGATCCCTAGTCATGTTGGTGTTGAAGGAAATGAAGCGGCGGATGAACTTGCAAAAGAAGGCACTACTCTTCCACAGCCCCCTAGCATCCAATCGTACACATCAGCAAAGTCCACCATTAGAAGAGGAATCAAACGAAGATAAAAGAGCAGCAAATACAAGCCGGTACTGGAAAATCTTGGGCCCACCTAATAGAGTCACCAATCCCTCGCAACTTGCCGAGACCCATTAGTGTAGCCGTGTTCAGAACAACTACGGGGCATGACTACCTGGCCTCCCATCTACATCGCATCGACGTCCGCGAAAATGACAACTGTCCACTATGTGATCAGCCCCAGATGGATGCTGCTCACCTTCCAGAGTGCCCAGCCCTGAAAACAGACCCACCCGAGGAGGATGAAGATCGCCTACGAGAAACGGCTCGTCTATACTGGTCAGCGCGCCACCAAATGGCTAACATGCCAAGGGTGGCCGTTGGCTAGTAAGTAAGTAAGTATCTTCTTTTTCAAGTGTCATCTCCGCGGCGGAGGTCGGCAATCATCCGTACCACTCTCTCAGGTTGCCCAGCCAGTATTTCTCTCCACGTGTAATATGTCAGAGATATTCCAATTTTCTTGTTTTAATTGTATTTAAAATTTCTATTTCTTTATTCATCCTTCTCAGAACCTCTTTGTTTGTGACGTGTTCTGTCCACGATATTTTCAGAATTCTTCTATACACCCACAGCTCGAATGATTCCAGTTTTTTCATTGATGTCGAATTTAAGGTCCAAGATTCCATTCCATAAAACAAAGTCGAAAAAACATAACACCTCGCCAACCTAACTCTTACTTCCAATTTTAAATCCCTTGTACATAACACTCTTCTCATTTTGTTGAAATTTGCTCTAGCATTTTCTATTCTGATTTTGATCTCCTAAACGTAATAATTTGTGGAGTTAATCATTGTTCCCAGATATGCATATTTGTCCACTTGTACTACGTTGGTTTCGTTTATTAGAAGATTCTCGTTATTTCTTTGAGTTTTCAATATTCTGATAAATTTCGTCTTCTTGACGTTCATTGTTAGACCGTACTCTTTTCCATACTCCGCTATTCTGGTCACCCGTCTCTGAAGATCTTCAATATTTTCGGCTAAGTTTACAGTGTCGTCCGCATATCTAATGTTGTTAATGGGAACTCCATTTACCTTTATTCCAGCTGTTTCATCTTGTATAATTTACTTTAGTTTGAAATTGTAGTGTTAATAGCCATATATGTTTGTGTGAAGAAAATAGCTTTGGTTATTAAGTCGTTTTCAGAACAGTGACCGAGGCGTATAAGATGGGACACCCTGTATATATAACTAATAATGACAGAAGTTGACAAAACTAATAAATTTTTAACATTATCATTGCAACATATGCCTGTCTTTTTTTAAGCTTACTTAATTTTTAATAAAGTTTAAGGGTAAAATGTTAGCTTGTGTTTTTTTATTAATAACTCAGTAACCAATGACAAAAAACAAAATTTTTATTTCTATGATTTAATTTGTTTTATTCCGCTGATATCTCATATTCGGAGAAAATGAGCGTCCATTTTGAGACACCCTATATATATTATGTGATATTGACAATTTTACAAAAAATTTTAAAAAACATTGTCATATTTGCTTAAAAACTAACTTTTAATTTGTGTAAATACCAATAATGATGTTACACAACTTTATTGCGAACAAAATCTTGTGACTGACTCCATCCCTGATATTCATTTTTACGAAGGGTGCATGAGTTTCGTAAGGGAGAGTTTACAAATCTATTAGTACTATCTATTCATTATATTCGAAATAATAAAACAGGGTAAAGGACCGATAAAAAAAGTCGAGGCAGATGGTCCTGACTTTTCAAAACGCTGGCGTTGCGCTGAAATAGGGATGTCCACTGCTAGGTTATAGAGGTAGGGAACAAATAAAAGAGTATATATATATATATTTATTGAGTTTCTTAATTTATATATCTGGATAATTTTAATTAGAGATGCCAAATTATTAATTCGAGTTTTATTATATCTTAGGGTTCTTATTTGAGTTCAGAAATACCTATATCTTTAACCAGTGTTCAATAATAAACAGAATAAAATAAAAGCCATATATTATGGCATTGGAGCACAAATTAGTCAAACTTTTCACATTTGAATCGGAATCAATAAAACAATATAACTGTTATTTTGGTATCCCTACAGCCGTTCGATTTCGATTCAAACTGACAGGCAAGCTACAAATATTTTAAGAAAAAAAATAAAAGAAAACTGTATGAGACTCAAAGGCAATCTATTCATTCCAGGGCATCCTTAGAAGAGACTATAGCTGGTCCAAGTGATCTTTGTCCATTTGTAAACTTACCCTCAACGGAAATTATATAAAAGAGAAACAACAAAGACAAATAGTGATAACAGCGAAAGTTCAGATGACTTAAATGACGAAGAATTTTTGTTGCCGCATTGTGTTGTTAAGTGAAAGAAAAATAATACAGTCTACAGGAAAAAAAGACTTGAGCTTTCTCAGACTTCTAAGCTGCCGATCTGACAGATTTGTCTAATAGAGCTGCTGCAAAAATTGCAAATTAGCTGATTCCCTAACTAATTTTCGATACTGGTTTTTAATAAATGCACTTTGCTTAATAAATGATAATTTACTAAAGATAGTTATCCAATATGATTAAAAGCAGTGTGCCAAATTCCTGGAAGGAGAAAAGGACCAAAGTAAGACCAAAAAATACTTGGTGTAGTTTAATTAGATATCTCTGTGACGAAAGTTAACATTCAAATGATGTAAGGTAAAAATCTTTGCAGAAATGTAGTTATCGAAGCGACCCGACATAAATATAAAAGCAAAAATAATGATCATCTGCAACTTATAAATATTAAGAAGGATGATTACTATTTAAATGGGAATAAGCCACAATTAAAGGTTAAAGTAATGTTTGTATTTTGAGAACGATTTCCGAAGTGGAAATTGAAAGGTCAATAAACGTACTTTAACCTTTAATTGTGGCTTATTCCCATTTAAATGGTAATTACTTTAAAATGCCACAAGAAAATAGCTTCAGAACAATATTAAGAAGGGTAAAAGGAAAATCTAGAAAATCTTTTGAGAGTGCAAATACAAAATATTTTAAAGCATGCAAACATGTCAATTTTTCTATTTTACAGAAAATAACTGAAAATTAAAATACAGTAAACAATTTCGCCGTACTATATAATTATTTTTTTGCTCTTTAAAAAAATCATAACTTTTTAATACGCTACACATGCAGAAACCGGAAGCTCCGTCAAGTAGTTAATAATATTTTAGGGAAGTTACTTGGGGGCCAGGTCTTTTATTTCTCTGACAGTTGTGTGGTGATGATACCTCGAATCTGATTATTAATTTTTTATTTGGCTGTGAATTGAGGAAATCGGAACCTCCTACATCCCTATGCTATCGACACTTGTGTTTGATTTCTGAAAGTTAATTTTTATTAATGGTGCAAAAAAAATTCCCACTTCCTCCGAAGACAATAGCTATATGGGAATCTTTCTCAGACACCGTTTTTATACACTGTTTATTTGAAGCATATTTGAATAAATATAATGATTACATTGGCAATTAAAACGAGGAAACTACATTATATGGGACATTTTACATGTGAAGATAAATTCTGGGATACGTTTTTACACGTTGTTAATTTCTGTAAAAACCGAGACATCGCCAAAAAAAAAAAAACAAATAAAATAAAAATAACAGAAAACGCTTGATTAATGGTGAATTAATATATCTGGCAATAACCGGGTTAATAATGAATTAATATATCTGAACGTTGTGGATAAACATAGGAAATCGTGTTCGGGATTTACAAATTCATAAAGCCTGTTTCATAGACATAAAGCTCGTGTTGTCGATCTTCGTTGACAAAAAAGTTTCTATATTGTCAGAATAAGATAATGGTAGGTAGAGGAGAAGGTCTTAATATAGCCCCCTATTTTGTTTTTTTTTTTTCCAAAAAATGTTTTCTCTTTCATGATAGTTATGTTAAATTACAGTTATACTTAAATTCAATATTTATTAATAATACTGAAAATAATACAGTTATTTATTTCAAAAAAGCTTTCGAAAAAACATATATCAAATATACTGTAAATTTGGTGCAAATTTCAAAATTCCTCGGTGTATTGGAAATATGGATCCCTAAGAAAAATCGCACAAAATTTTTTATTTAACCAAAAAGAACATAGTTTAGTAACAGAAAAAGTAAATTATTTGCAAAAACCGCCAACGTAAGCGTCTTTATCAGCTCCTAAGTATTGTTCTTGTGCCCACAAGTTACACCTAAGGCATTGAATCCAAAACTCTCCCATTTTGTCTGCTTGAAATCATCATCATCATTGGCTTTTACAACTCTTCGTGAGTTTTTGCCGCGTTTACTATTGCCTTCCATTGATTCCGATCCTGTGCTATTATTTCCCATGGCCTTACTTCCATCTTCTCCAGGTCTTCCCTGACTGCGTCTTTCCACCTTTTTCTAGGCCTTCCTGTCGATCTTCTACCATCTGGTCTTTCCCAAAACACATTGCTAATCAGTCTGTCGTCATTACTCCGTACCACGTGGCCTGCCCATCTTAATATATTGGCTTTTATGTATCTTACGATGTTTCCTTTCCCGAAGAGAGTCTCTATTTCATTGTTGTATCTGCTCCTCCATTCATTTGTCACGCTGTCCCTGCAAGGACCATATATAATTCGCAGGATTTTGCGTTCCCATACTAATAGCTTATTGATTTCTTTCTTTCTCAATGTCCATGTTTCACTTCCATATGTCACTGCTGGTCGTATTATGGTTTTGTACATTTGGATTTCGGCACGCCTTGAGAGAAGCTTTGACCTCATTAGATGTTGAATGGCAAAGAATGATTTATTCCCCCCAGTATTCGTATTTCAACCTCCCGTTCTCCTGTGTTTTCACTGGTAATTGTTGCTCCTAGGTATTTGAATTCTTTGACCACCTCAAAATTATGATCGTTTATGGTAATGTTTTATCTTATTCGCTGTTGTTCCTTTTTTGATACAACCATGTATTTAGTTTTTTCTTCGTTTATTTTCAGGCCTACGCTTAGTGTTGCTTCTTCAAAGTTCGATACTATATCCTTAACTTCCAGTGTTGTCTGTGCTACTGCATCTACATCATCTGCAAATGCGAGAATAATCTTTGCTCCTCTGGCAGTTATGTCCGGTTTGACTCTGGTATAGATTTTTCGCATTGCATATTCCAATGCTAGGTTAAATATTAATGGGGACAGCGGGTCTCCCTGTCTGAGTCCGGTGCTTATGCCGAAAGCCTTTGAAGTTTTGCCTCCTATTTTAATTTGTGCAAAGGAATTGTTGACACACATTCGCGCAATCATGGTCAGCTTCTTTGGTACGCCTAACTCCATCATTGCATTCCACAGTTTTAAGCGATCTATGGAATCATATGCTTGTTTGAAATCTATGAAGATCTGGTGCACTTCTTTATTATATTCCCAATACTTTTCTAGCATTTGTCTGATAGTAAATATTTGGTCGATTGTTGATCTTCCAGGCCTAAAGCCGCATTCGTAATCGCCAATAATTTCCTCTGTATATGGCAGTAATCGTTTTAGTACAACTGAAGCTAATATCTTATATGTAGTACCGATTAGTGAGATTCCCCTGTAGTTGCCACATGTATCCTTTCTACCTTTTTTATGTATTGGCATATAATACAGCCACTCCATTCTTTTGGCATTATTTCTTGTTCCCAGGCTTCTTTCATTAATTGGTGTATTTTAGTTCTAAGTTCATGCCCTCCTTTTTTAATCAGTTCTGTATCAATATTGTCTAGTCCCAGGGATTTGTCATTTTTTAGGGTTTCTATCGCCGTGATAATTTCTTCCAGGCTTGGCGGGGGTACTTCCATCTCGGCCGTTTGGTACTCACAATTTGCTTTATTTCCATCCGCGTCTACCTGGACATTTAGAAGACTTTCAAAGTATTCAGCCCATCTTTCGATTATTTTATTTTCAGCTGTAATCATTTGCTCATTTTTATCTCTCACAAAGTTCGGTGTTCTTATATATGCACCTTTCTTATGTTGTCTTACTTCTTTGTAGAATTTTCTATTTTGCTTGCTTCTGTGTTCACGTTCTACTTTTTCAATTTGTTGTTGTAAATGTTGTCTCTTTTTTCTCCTTACTGTTCTTCCGGCTAAGGCTCTCTCTCTATTGTATTGTTCACGCTTTTCATCCGTCGGGTTTGCTAGGTAGTCGATTCTTCTTTTGTTTGCTTCTTTTAAGGTATCCTCGCATTCTTCATCAAACCATTTATTTCTTTTTGCTTTTCTCTTCCGACCTATACACTTCTCTGCTGCTTCTGTAATGATCGTTTTAATGGAATGCCATTTCTGGTCTATATTTTCTCTTTCATTTTCTTTCGTTTCCAACACCTGGAATCTGTTTCTCAATTCTAGAAATCGCCCCTCACAAAATATTCATTCTGCATCTTGGTCGTCTATTGTGTCTTGTCCAACTTTCTCAAGGTCAACATCATCGTCAACTGGGAAAAATTGTTCAGATGCTATGGAACTGCCTTCACTGCTGGTTTCGGATGTTTTTGATTTCTTCTGGGTTTTTCTTTTTTCGGCAATGTTGAACCCTCATTTACTGAATTTTCAAGTACTTTTTTTACGTTATTAAGCCTTTTACTTGCAGTTTTAGCGAGAGAATCTTCTAAGTCAGTTTTGTAGGAGAGGAGGTAAATATTTGTCATTTGGAACCTTTTCGTCTACGAGCGGATGTTTTTTTTTAAGATTGGTGTAGGGGATATTTTAAAAGTGACACAAATCTTGGAAAAGTCTCCCTGGAGCATAACTTTGATGGTTCTATGGACTCTTTGTCCATAAATTTGAAGCAGGTAGGTAGTGGTTGCATCAGCTTCCCTTGCAGAGAACCAACTACTCTTTTGGGAAAAGATTTGTTGGTTTCAGCATCGGAGCTTCCCAAAATCCGCTTAATTTTTGGGTACAATGACGTTTAGCGATGTCATGTTACACGTTTTTTACGCGTTAAATATGTTACTGTCAAATGGATAGATTCCCGTTACCCTAAATCCATTTGCAATTTCTCCCGACTGTAATTTTAAAAATGGCCACAGACGCTACGCTCTATTTTTTGCAACCTTTTTTTTGATGGCAAGGCAAGTGTATATGCATATTTTTAGTTTAATTGTAAATTTTTGAAGTAAATGAATATTGCAGTTATGAAATGGAGTGACTCAAGCGGCATCACATTTGCAGATCTATTGTTAGAATGTTGCTTACCTTTGCAAATCTTCGTTAACTCCTTGCAGTTTAAAATGTTGTCAACCATTGGTCTAATAAACCGTTGACATACCACTGGCACTAAACTGGGTACTTAACTCTGTATGAGCACAATCATTTGTTTGATTTTCTGTTTGATTTTCTTCATCATCATATGGTTGTGTAATTCAGGTTGTGTTTTGCAGTTTACGATCTCTTTACTACAGTTTTATCTGGTTTATTCTGTGACTGGAACGCCCTCCTTCCGTTTTCGATCTATTTATTTTTTGAGTCGCTGCTGCGTGCCTTTCCAATTGTTTTAGGTTAGCCCAATACTCCGTTAACAGGTTAAGTGCCACCATATTGAAAATTTTAATGTCTTCATTGGCCGATCATGTTTTTATAGTATTTCTATTACGTGTTAAGCAAAAATGGTAGAAGAGGAAGGAAGGCAAGTAGCACAGAGGAAAGCAACCAATACCTCATTGACATGCGATGGGTGTAAAAAATTATATTTCCTGTGTTTTTGTCATACATTACGTGACAAAAAATTAAATTACTGCTTTCGATGCAATTTTGATATAATGATATTACGTTTTGTTTTATAAAAATAAAGCTTATTTTGCCTAAAATGTGTTCTTACTTACTTACTTACTCACTTAGTCCTAAGCCTTTCTACCGTTAGGTGTAAGGCTGGTGGAGTTAAGTTTTGCACTGTTGTCTCCATGCTTTCCGGTCTTGTGTGAGATTTCGTGCACTTTCCCATGTCAATCCTTTCTTCTCAACTTCTTTTCTGATTTCGTCTACCCACCTAACTCTTGATCTTCCTCGTTTGTTTTTCCCTTGCACTTTCGTTTCAAGCAGTGCCCGAACCATCTTAGTTGCCCCTCTACTATTTTTTCGTTTATTGGTTCTAGTTTTAGGTTTTGTCTGATTGTTTCGTTACGTATTTTGTCTGTCCTCTTTCTGTTTGCTATTTTCTTTAGAAACCTCATTTCCATAGCATTGACTGGAGATTTTTGTCTCCCAGTCAATGTCCATGACTCGCTATTATACATGATTGTAGGTCTAACTACTGATTTAACGACTGTCGTTTTTACCTTCTCCGGTATTTCTTTTTTCCCCAAAAATGTTGTTTTCATAGTGTTAAATAAGCTTCCTGTTTGTCCCATTCTCTTATTTATTTCCATGTCTTGTTTACCGTTTGATTCAATTATTACTCCTAGGTATTTAAAATGTTCCACTTGTTCTAGTTGTTTTCCGTTTAATTGTATTGCGTGTGTCTTTCTCTTATTTGAAATTATCATTGTTTTTGTTTTCTCTGTATTTATTTTCATATTTATGTTTAACAGTTCTTCTTCTAGGATTTCTTCTTCTTCTTCTAAGGTTGTTCTGTAAGTCTTTTCTGTTTTCTGCTATCAAAACCATGTCGTCTGCAAATAGAAGCTCTGATAGTTGAGTCTGTTTCATTTGCCAGTATCCTAATGTTAGTTTTCTCATTCTTTTCTTGGCTTTCTTTATTGCTTCATCCAGTACCACTGAGAACAGCAGTGGACTTAACACGCATCCCTGTTTGACGCCTTGACTTGTAGTAAATTCTTCGGATTCCTCGTTGTTGGTTCTCACCGTATTTGTATTATTGTACATATCCTTTATTACATCAATTGTTATCCTGTCAACTCCTCTTTCTTTTAATGTCCTCCATACGTCCTTTCTTTGTATTCTGTCAAACGCCTTTTCCAGATCAATAAAGCATATATGTATTTCTCTATTTTTATTGATTACTTTCTCACTTACTTATCTTATCGTGAATATGTGGTCTTGCGTGCTTCTGTCCTTCCTGAATCCACATTGTGTATCTTCCATAGTTGGTTCTATTTGGCTTTTTATTCTTGTTTCTATTATTCTTGCGAATACCTTCCCAGGAATACTTGATATAGTAATACCTCGGTAATTATTACAGTTTCTCTTGTCGCCTTTTTTGTGTATTGGTAGTATAATGTCGTTCTTCCAGTCCTGTGGTATTTCTGCTCTCTTTATGATATCATTCATTAGTTCTTTCATGCTGTCCACTCCCTCTATTCCCATGAATTTTATCATTTCCGGGGTGATATGATCCTTGCCTGGTGCTTTGCCTAATTTAACTCTTTCAATTGCCTTTTCTAGTTCCTCTGTTGTTATGGGTTCTACTTTTTGTTCTTCATTTATTTCTTGTATCTCCACTATATTGTCTACGTCTGTATGATCTTTGAAATGTTCTCTCCATCTTTCCATTATTTAGTTTTCTTCTGTTATTACCTTTCCATTCTTGTCTTTTATATTCCGCATCATGTGTTCTGAGCTCTTTTGTCTGAGCTGTTTTGATGCGCCATAGAAGAGTTTTTGATTTTCTCTATAATTATTTGTAATTTTTAGTCCAAACTTCTCCCATGACCTTTCTTTTTCTGCTTTCACAGCTATTTTAACCTCTTTTCTTTTTTTCTTTATATGCCTCATAATCTTCAGAGCGCTTTGTACTTAGATATCTCTTCCATTTTTCTTTTTTGTTCTTTACTTTCCTTCGTATTTCTTCCGTCCACCATTCAGTTCTCCTCATGCTATTATTTATTATTTTTGTCTTCCCATAAGTTTCCTCAGCAGCTATGATTAAGTTGGTCTTGAGATTTTCCCACTTTTTTTCTATACGTGCAGTTTTTGCCTTACCTTTCAAAATATTGTCTAATTTTTATTGGAATATCTTCTTAAATCTTTCTTCTTTTAATTTGTAGCTTTTTACTTTTTCATTTACTACCTTTCTCCTCTTTTCTTCCTTTTCTTTTGCTGTTCTCATTCTCATTATAACTAGATGATGATCATTGCCAATCTCTAAGCCTCTTTTCACTTTTGTGTCTTGTAGTCTTTTCCATTTGTTGCTACTTACCAAAAAGTCATCTATGATTGATTTTTCATTTCTGCTTTCTTGTACTCTCGTGTATTTGTGTATTTTTTTATGTTTAAATTTTGTATTTGTTATAACAAGTTTATTCTCCATACATATTTCTATTATTCTTTCACCATTTTTGTTTAGTATTTCCTCTCCTTCTTTTCCCATGCATTCCTCAATTCCATTGTTATTATATGAATTTCGTATCATTTCATCTCATCATTTCTTACTATGAATATATAACAAAAAAATATATACAATTACGCAATTGTTACTTATAAATATTATGAGCCATGGGAATCCTCGTTGAAATCTCAGAAGCACAGGCTAAGTATGCTTTCTAGACCATCTGGCCAGGCTCGAAATGTCCCCGTGTATATGTAAATGTACACAGCATTTTCTGACGACATAGCGCGTGAGTCCACGTCCGCATCACGTAGCCCATATATAACTTTTATGTGTGAGTCCGTGTTGGCCTCTCATAATATTTAACCTGTTAATTGGCCTTTTGTTCTAAAAGTTTTTGGACCATTTGAATTAAATTACAACTTCAATTTTTCCCACACATTATCTTTATCTCTGGTAGACACAACATTGGTTTTTCTTTATTTTCAATGATGTCCTTGTATTTGGACACCAAGACAATCAGTTCCTCCTTTTCTTGGACAGAAAAGTTTACTCTTTTGTTAAATTTGTCCATATTCGTTTAACTGACAAAATAAAACTACTATGATAGGTACCTTAGTTTTTAAAACTATCCCTAAATTTTAAACTATTATATTTATTTTAAACTAGCAACAGAATAAATTTGCAAAATACATAAGAACAATCACCATTTACAATAAATATTGAAATGGCATTAAAGACAGCATCAAAAATGATACAAATGTTTTTCTTTTTTTGTTGTTTTTTCATTAATAACGAGTTGATAATTTTGCAAAGATTGTGCAAATCTTTGATAACTTAAGTTTTTTCTTGGTTAAGTAAAGACTTGTATGGCGGAACACAAATTTTAACTAAGCAAAACTTACGTAAGATTTTACATAGATCACGTTAATGGAACCAGACACAAATCTGTTATCGAATGGAACGATATCGATATTCGAATACTCGATATCGAAAAGACAGTATCGATAGTATCGATACTTTATTCAGAACCTTGTTAATCTTTTCTATTATCCCTAATTCGTATTATCTTTCATTACGATGACTAGATCATCTGCAAAAGCGTCTATATTCACCCCTACCCCAAGTTTTAGCTTTATTGTATATGGATATACACGGTGGATACAGTCAAAGGATTTATTTATCAGAGCCATGACCTATACCAAGTATCTCTAGTAGTCTAAGAGAGGGAAGAATAGAAATCCTAGAAATAGTATCGCACTCTTCCGAGAGTCAAACGAGAAAACAACAAGAAAAATGTTTTTAAAATATCGTTCAGTTTCATAGAATAAAAATAATATAGTTTGTTTTCCTTTCTCCGCTTCATTTGATTTTTTGTTCTTTTTAAGAATCCAGCAATATATTATCCATTGTGGACGTGTACGTGTATATACTAACATTTTTTTAGCAGGTGTATTATTGTGATATATTAAAGTCTCCAAGTGATGGTGCCACTAATGGGATTCGTGGAATCATATAGGCAGTTATATATTTGTATATTCATTGCATATTGGAAAACAGATTGAAAAATAGTAGTATGTACGTTCAATTTCACATACATCTGGCAAAACAAACAACACCTGCGCAAACTGAACATGTCAAACTTAAATTAAATATATTGGTATATAAACATATTGGTATATAAACATATTTTGTCTACCACACCATAGACCTCAGACTTGCGAAGTTGTAAAAAAGCTATAAATCACTGGTCACAAGTCACAATCAGACCAAAGAAAATTTCGATATTCTCACGTATTTATTATTTCCATAATTCTATTTTTATCCCCGTCGTACTTTCGTTAATTTATAATGTCCATATTTGATACTTTGCATACGCCTCAAATATATATTTTCATGTTGTGTATGTAATATCTGAAATTGAATATTAGTCGGCACCTGGATAAGTTTTGACTGCCATACAGTCGAGTTTACTAACAATAAAATTATTATTTTTTATGTTTTGATCAGCAGGGACTGCCGACAAAATCAAATCGGAACCTTTGACTGTCTAAACACAATACGCGGCTTCAGGTGTAAACAAATACTAAACACTTTGCCGCACTTGAAATCCGCTATAGGATATGGCCACGTTGTCAAACCTGTCTTTTAACAAAGAACAAAGCGGTATGTACAAATTACTGGTGCACGTACGAGTAATATATCCGACGTATAAAGGAAATTATTGTCATTGATAAGAGCTAGAAAAATATAAGCAAAAGTTTTAAGACGTTAAATATTTTTTTTATTAAACATCTGAGGTGTGCTTATGCCATTGAAATCTGGTCATACTTGACCAATTATCAATTCTTCTTTGACTTAATTAATAAAGGATACTTTAGTTTAGAGAGCTTAACCCTATGGTGTCCTCTTATTTTATTTAACAACTATGCACTAAAGTTAACATATATCACAAATCACAGCAGGGACTGGGACTAATCCAGATATCTGACATTTTTTTTAGTTATTATAGGCCTATATAAAGAAAACGTATATGTTTTCCCCATACATTTTGGCATCTTTTTTAATTATAAACAAGTGAGTGTAAAAATGCCATTTTTTCGATTTTTTGCATGTCATTGAAAAGCTTAATACTTGAGGTAAAATTACAAAAGTTTATCTTTTAAAACATAAAAAAGCTGTAAAATGGCGATTTTTAAAAGTTGTAAAATTAATTTGTTGCTTCAAAAACTGTAAAATAAGACAAAATCGTTATTTGTTTATACCTAATATTGTTCTGAAGCTATTTTCTTGTGGCATTTTAAATTAATTACTATTTAAATGGGAATAAGCCACAATTAAAGGTTAAAATAAGTTTATTGACTTTTCAATTTCCACTTCGGAAATCGTTCTCAAAAGAACGATTTCCGAAGTGGAAATTGAAACGCCAATAAACCTATTTTAACCTTTAATTGTGGCTTATTCCCATTTAAATAGTAATTGTTTATACCTATTGTAAAAATCAACATTCTTCTTCTCATGGCGCCGTCTCCTTTCGAAGGTTGGCGATCCAAATGGCAATTGTAGTTTTGGAAACTGCTGCGCGAAAGATTTCTGCGGATGAGCGGTCGAACCATCTCCTCAGGTCTTTCAGCCACGGGTTCTGGCGTCTTCCTACCGATCTTTTGCCCTGTACTTTTCCTTTCAGTATACCTTGAAGTAATTCGTATCTTTCGCCTCTCAACATATGACCCAAGTATTGCATTTTCCTCTCTTTGATTATTCTTAGTAATTCTTTTTGTTTACACATGCGACGAAGTACCTTCGTCTGGTGGGTTATTAATATAAATATTAATAACTCTTTGTACCCATGGAATTCTTAACATTCGTCTGTATATATACATCTCAAAGGCATCTATTCTTTATTCTATTTCAGAGTCTATTGTCCAACTTTCACAGCCATACAGTAAGACAGAAAAAACGTAACATCTGATCATTCGGATTCTAAGCTGCAGACTAAGGTCTGATCTTGTAAAAAATGTTTTCATGCTCATTAATGCTTTCCTTGCTTGTTCGATTCTTGATAGGATTTCTTTTCTTGGATTACCTTGAATTTACCTGTTCTACTATTTGACCCTTGGCATACACATGTACGTTTATTGCCTGTTTATGTCTTTGAAAATACTAAAGTTTTAGTTTTGGAAACGTTTAGATGTAAACCGAACATTTCGCTGTAGTGAACTACCATATTTATTATATTTTGTAGTTCTTGTGCGTTGCTTGCTATTAAGACGGTATCATCAGCATATCTGATGTGTATGCTGATTCCGTTAATCTTAATTCCACCTTGGACCTCGTCTAATGCTTCTCTGAATATAGACTCCGAATACAAATTAAACAGTAGCGGTGATAAGACGCAACCCTGTCTCACTCCTCGTCGGATTTGGTGCCAGTATAGTTCTGAGATAATTCGCAAGTCTTGTTCGTCAACTCCAGTTGTTCTCAGAATTTCGATCATCTTTTGATGGTTAACGCAGTCAAATGCTTTTCGATAGTCAATAAAACATGCATATACATTTACATTCATGTCTCCGCATCGTTGCGTTAACACATTTAAAGCAAAAAGAGCCTCTCGTGTTCCCAATCATTTAGAGGGATGGAGTTTGTGACTGAGTGAGCAATTTTGTTCGACACCAATATAGCAGTTCCATATTGATGTTCTGGGTCGGTTCCACCTGAATAGTATAAGTATTCATGTTTTATTTTTTATATTCCTGATCCAGGCCATCTTACTTCACTCATCTCCAAGATGTCTATTTTCAGTCTTACCATCTCGGCTTCAGTGTTTGCCAGTTTCAAGGACATAAATAAGCAGCGTACGTTCCAGGTGGCGATGCGTACTATTCGGTCGTCTATTTGTATTCTCTGTCCACTTTCTTGGGTAGTTGACGGGGGGATTCTTCGCACCCTCTCCCCATTTAAGGGGTGCCCGGGGCCATTTTCTTTTTCTCGTCTGTCATTTAGATTTGTGGAAAATATAATGGTTGATAAAAATCAACCTAAGCATTTGTTATTCCACCCAAAGTTGAGTATTGTGGTCCTTAACAAACCCCCAAAATTTCAGATCGATCCATTAATTAGTTTAATAGTTATTTTATTTGTTTATCCCAGATACTTTTTTTGAGTCATATTATTTAGAAAATAATGAAGATACAGTAATTCTACGCATACCAAATGAAAGTTTAAGATTTAAACTATTAATATACACAAAAAATGATTTTTACAACGTAAGACCCTTTTGTAAAATTACGGTTATTTTTGATTTATAAATATTTACAATAACTTTTAAACTACTGCTCGAAGATAAAATTTTTTTTATATTCGAAAAGTTATTCACGAATTAAGTTATATTATAGTTAATGAAGTTTAATAAGTTATATTTTTACATGAATTTAAAAAAAGTTATTCTACGATAATTTGGGACACAAAGTTAGTTTTTTTTAAATTCACAGCTAGTTTGTTTATAATAATTAAAGAACGCAATTTTCGACATTTGGAAGAAAAGAATACAAAAAGTTGTACAAACATTGCACTACAACAGGATCCTCTGTGAATTGTTAAAAAAAATGGTTCAAAATAAGACTAATAGCGGCGAGTGGAGGGGGAATCCACAAATCTACGCGTTCAAAAAATGAAAATGCATCTTCAAACTACTACAATTACGGATACTCGGATCTACGGATATACGGATCTACTCAACAGATTTAAATCTTTCTTGTTTCAACAGATTTTTTAATTATGTTGGTAATTCTGTGTAATTGGTGATTTGGAATAACGCTTAGGAGGGAGGGAACAGTTTTATGGCTTCCGTAGTAATTCCGTCCGGTCCAGGGGCCTTGCCTGTTTTGTTACTTTTATAGCGTACTCCACCTCGGCGCGAATAATGGGAGGGCCGGATAAATTTTCCATGGGTAAGTTAGTAGTGGCAGATTCGGTCTATTATCCGCAAAGAGGGACGAAGCATAGTTTGCCCAGATTTTAGCTAGTTCTTCCTGGGTATAAACGTAGCTTCCTTGATCATTCTTTAAGCGAGTCTCATGGTGTTTCTTGTATAACTCGTAGTATATACCGCAGTATATACCTTTATTATGTTATCGCTTCCTTCTCTATCCGTTAGGCTTTTTCCTGATATTTTCTGAGTATTCTCATCTATATCGTTTCTAGTAGTAGTTTCGTTTTGGATGTGTTAGGTCTGGTCTGCGTGTGTGTTATTACAGGTCTAATTACTGTTTTATAGATAGATCATTTATTTTGTATCTTGTCTTCAATTCAGAGAAGCCTACAGAATAATAGTAGCTTCCTATATTATCGGAAAACGTTAAATCTGACAACGCAGGGATCATATCGCTGTCCCGGAAGTATACTGACGCAATTGTAAAATTTTGAAGAATGCCTTTATTGTATTGAAGGGATCAAAACTGCATTTTCTATATATTTCTAAATCGTCATAATTGTACTTACAAAATCCTCCGTCATGGCGAAATTTATAAGCACAATTATAACGATTTACAAATATGTAGAAAATGCAGTTTTGATCCCTCCAATACAATAAAGTATTTTTTTTTTAATTTTACAGTTGTGTCAATATACTCCCGGAACAGCGATATTTTGTCACTTCTCATATAATTCAAGCGTTCCATACGCTTGTCTCATATTGTATGTTACTGTTTGCATATGTTTTTGAGTAATAAGATGGTAATAACTCTAAATTAATACCAATTTACTGGTCTAAATAAAAAATACATCCACTACTACTATGGCGAAGGTATTATTTCAACTAGATTGGCTTAGGACAGAGTTTCGCAATGTTTTTTGTTATAAAAATTATCAAAGTACCTCAACATATTGAAATGGTTGGCGACCACTGCATTAAAGTCTCTTGGTCATGTATTGACAGCCGCATAAAATATATTAATATACGGATGCGAAGTGTAACATGTACAGATTACCGACCATACAGAAGTTGTTTTTAAACAGACTTAATCTAAATCTAAACATGTCCGGCACAAAGTATAAATCCACTCGCTATGTCCGTGGTCACGTAGAAATTGATTTAGTAAAGACCTACGTTGGAAAGTTTTGTATGTTAATGAACATATGTCGTACTAAAATAGATATAATCGTGAGAACCGAAACCGTTCATAAATCTGATTTGTTTCTTTTATTGTATTATTTTGATACGGATGAACTTACCCTTCAAGGGAAATATGAATACACAGTTTATTTAAGCATAGGAGAAATGGGCAAGAAAATGGATAAATAATTGAAACAGATGAGTTTGAGCTATATAAATATGGTATTTACAGCAATTTTACCATGAACAACTTTATATTGAAAATATCAAACCATAATTGTCACGTCATTCAGCATGGTGACTTGGTTATCCAACTACGATTTTTTTTATATAGCTCTATATATTGGACGAACCATAAATTTAGTACCATGGCGTGTCACGTCAATCCCAAAAATAAGACGAAGAGAATATATTCTGTATTAGTTCATAGATCTTTCTGTATAGTGCCTCTCCACCGTATTTTATTTTGTGCATATTTTATCTTTTATCATCATCATCATCATCATCATCTTATTACTCGAAGCAACAGAAATGGATGTATTTAGACGATCACTTCGAATATCTAGGGCAGACAGAATTAGAAACGATGAAATAAGGAATCGAATGGGGGTAAATGGATCACTGGCAACAGACATAGAAAGGAAACAACTTATATGGTATGGCCATGTTCAAAGAATGCCAGAAACAAGACTACCAAAAATCGCCATGAAATGGATACCACCAAATCGCAAGAAACGAGGAAGACCAAAAAGAACATGGAAAGAGGGAATAACAAAGGCAATGAGCTCCCGAGACTTGACCGAAGAACAATGGAATGATAGAAATTCGTGGAAATTAGGCATCGGACAACGACGCAAGACGTTTTGAAACCGATATATATATATATATATATATATATATATATATATATATATATATATATATATATATATATATATATATATATTTTATCTTTCACTTCTGCATAGGTCAATTCTTCTTCTCTTTGATCTTGTTCCGTATTCATTATTGTTTCTCCTCTATTAGGTTCTTGATATATTTCTTCGAAATACTTCTGCCACTTTTCTGCTTCTATAGCTATATTAGCTGTCCGTTTTCGGTTACTATTAGTTTTATGTATTTGTACAATGGTTTTTAGTTGTGTCTTTTACTTTCTGTTTCTATCTCGTTCATATATTCTTGTTCTCTTTAATTTTTTTTTTAGATTTAAATAATTTCTTTGTCCTTTACCTTTGATCTTTGTATTTTTCCCGTTCCACTTCTTTGCTTGTGCTTAACCATTTCAATCTTGTTTTATTCCTTTCTTCCACTCCTAATTTGAACTCATCGGCAAACCAATTATTTCTTGTTTCATTTTGCATTTTGCCAAACACTTTCTTTGCTGCTTTGTTTATTCTTTGTTTGATTTTTTTCTTCTGTTCCTTCATTTGTTGTTCTTTGAACTGCATCTCTGCATTTACTTTTTTTACAAATATTCTTTTTACTTCTTTGTCTTTTAATTTGTCTACGTCCCATTTTCTCTATGCTTTTCGTCTTTCATTCTCCCTTGTTTTTATTTTACATTTTGCAATCACTAGCATATAGTCCGAATCGATGTTGACCACTCTATGAGATCTAACGTCATTTTTGTGTGTCTTTTTAATCATTACATGGTCTATTTGATTTCCCTCCAGAGTTCCTTGTCTCATCCATAATATTTTGTGTATGTTTTCATGTTCATATCTCGTGCTACGTCCATGTTTAATGCTGCTGCTAAATTACATAGTCTTTCTCCATTATTGTTTGTTGTGTTATGTATTGAGTTTTCACCTGCAACTTTTCTGAAGCAATTTTTTTGCCTATTTGGGCGTTGTAATCTTCTATAATGACTAGTATATCTTCTTCCGTGATTTTTTCGGCATTTTCTTTTAGTGTTTCATAGAACTGTTGTTTTGTCAAGTCATCACTTGATGGTGCATAGACATTTATTATGGACAACTTGTTCGCTTTGTTGTTTACTCTTATGTATGATATTCTTAGAGAAATAGAGGTCAATCCCCAACGAGATGGACAGATGACATTAAAAGAGTGACTACAAATTAGATTCAGATGGCGCAAAATCGGACTACGTGGAAAAGCATGCGAGAGGCCTATGTTCAGCAGTGAACGTTAGAGGCTAGTTAATGATGATGATGATGATATTCTTTCACTTATGGGTTTAAATTCCACAACTTTATGTCTCATTTCCCTTATCACGATAAAGACCATTTCTCCATATTCCTGTTTTTCTTCGCCTGTATACCATACTGTATAATTTTTCTTTTCGATTTTTTTTTGTCCCGCAACTGGTTTCCTGAATTTCTGCAATATTTATCGTGTATTGTTTTAACTGTGTGGCTAGTGTGGCGTCCTTGAGTTCCATGTTCCAGTTTTTTGTCATTCTCTTAATTCTCTTTCTTTTTTTTGTATTTTTCTTATTGTTCTGTACATACCTTGACTCATTTTTCTATTCGTTTACATTGTATGTTTCCTTTGCATCCACCCATTCGTTTTTTCTAGTTTTTTGGAGCATTATCAATTTCTGTGAGTTTATTTTCTTTTTCATTTCATTTCAGCACCTTGTCGTCTATTTCTAATTTCTGGTATCTATTTTTTTACTTTTGCTTCTTTTCTTCTCTCTTGTTTTGCTATGTCTTTGATTTCTTTTTGTATCTTTGCTTCCGTGGACATCAGCGCTGCATCTCTACCCACTCTTGGATATCTGAGTTTACCTTTTTTTGCAGTATTTTCTGTTTTTCTTTCCAGTTTTTTCTTTCTATTACACATTTCTTGTATCCTATTTTAAACACACTTAGTCTTAGTCTTAGTCTCTCTTCATGTTCTATGTCTTCCTCAATTCCTTATATGATTAATTTACTGCGTATTTTTTCTTTATCGATCATCTCTAATGTATTTTTCATGAGTGCTAATGTTATTTTTGAGTCCTTCGTTTTCTTTCTCCCATTTTTGTTCTTCCTTTTCTACTTCTCTTTTTAAATTTCATGTTTCTACTTTGCTTTGCTTAAGTTTCTGCTTTATATCTTCCAGTTTGTTTTTCATATCCTTGATTTCATCTTTAATTTCTGTTTTGTTTTCCAGGATATTTTCTTTAATTTCTTGCCTCACCTGGCTCAGCAATTTCTTAATCTCTTTCATGTCCATTAATATTGTACTTATTTTTTTTTATGCACGTGTCTGGAGCTTTCTTACTTTTATGTTGCTCTTCTTTGTCTTCTTACGCAAAATATACCCAAAAAATACGGAACGAAACCCATGTCCAAAAATCTCTTATCTATATATAATATAAAATCTAATATCTTGATTTTCTTTGATTAATCTCTAGAAATCTTTTCCTGGCTTTACCTGGCTATAGTTCCTTCGATACCAATTGCCTTGACTGTTCCTTATATCTCTGTGTTGAAGAGAGGGATCGCCTTGTTTACATATTTCTTATTTTTTTGATATCATTGTCATTATTTTTAATCTGAATATTTTGAGGAAGTCTTGATTTTGCATTCACACTAGTCCAAAATTCAGTATTATTTTAATAATTTATCATTAACTTAAACAAATTGGATGCAAGAAGCTCGATGCAAGAATTTTTACGGGAGGTCTACGTTCAGCAGTGGACAAATATAGGATAGTTGCTGAATTTAAATAGTCTCAGATGTTACGCACTTTTCAAGATTTTATCACTAAATTTTATCTTGCATAGATAATAGTTGAAGATTGTAAGTAATTTGGGGCTTACGAGATATTGCTTATATATTAATATTGACAATAATAGAGATTTTGCCGTAAAACTATTTTTGTTCATTTATCAAAATTATTTGCACGATTGTTTTTTTAATAAAATAACTGTTAAACTAAAAATATTCTAAAAAAAAATATAACTTAAAGTGTTACACTGTATACGTATAAAAGCAATTAAAAAATTACCATGAAAGAAATGTTTTAATGTTCTGTAACGTATGACTACTTTCATGCAAATAATGTTTTTCAACAAAGTAGAGATGAAGAGAGATGTGGTCAGTGCAACCCTATTCTGTTTTCTGAAAAGTACTACTGGCAACAAAATTCCAAGTTGCCCGCCACTGCATATCAAGCTTGATGCATGCCAGCCGGCCATATACCAGGTGTAAAGCATTGCTTGACACCTGTCCTCTTAAAAATCAATGTCCTACGGCAATTGTTCATTATAATTTTGACTAATGAAGTGAAAAAACCTTTGTTAAGATTTTTAATTGAACAAAAATCATATCTACTAGCCCTGATTGGTTTTATCTAGTTATATATTTAAAATCATATTTGGTTTGGGATATCGGTAGAAATTAATAAATAGACTAAAAAACCAATCAAACTACATCATCAGGAAAAGTAAAATATCTTAGAGCGTCATTTCTTCTTCTTTTAGAACATGCCCATCAATGGAGATTGGCGATAACTATCATCGTTATTAACTTCTCTTTCTCACTAAAAATTCATAAAGTGTTTATAGTTTTATTTAAATAATATTCACAGCTATACGCTATAAAAATACAAAATTGTTCAACAAAATGCTTTAGTGGCAAAAAATCCACATTTTAAAAGACTCCTGTAAATCTTTCCCACCATGTGATTTTTAGGCTTACCTTCCTACTTATTCTAGAAATATGACACCGTGCACCATATTACACCTATACTTATAGGCGGGTTTATAATGACTTATAGAGCCAATGTAACCAAGGCAGCAAAAGGGCGAAGATGATTCCTCTATTAAATTTACTTTTAACAATTTTCCTATTTGAAATTCTATTTCTCTTTGGTCCTCTATTGAGCATATACAGGGTGTTTCAAACAGGTATGTCATAAATTAAATCATGCATTCTGGGGACAAAAATAAATTGATTGAATCCAACTTACCTTAGTACAAAAGTGTACACAAAAAAGTTACAACCCTTTGAAGTTACAAAATAAAAATTGTTTTTTTGCATTATCTCCTAAATTACTTGACATTTTTTGTAATACTTTCTTGTTCTGAAAGCATTTTTCATATAAAAGAAACAACAAAATCTAAGCGCAGAGAAAAATTTTTAAGGGGGTGTGCAGCCCTAAATCCCCCCAAACTTTTGAGTACGTTCAAATCAAATGAATTTTGTGGCATCATTACTTTAACACATTATTTTTAGTTTTTTCCTAGTTGGCCATAAAATTACAATTAGTTTCTACGGATACAATTACAAACAGTTCCATCAATAATAGTCAATAATTTTAAGCTATCATTTATTGTGTGAATAAGATTAATATTAAAAATTTTGATATTACAATGGCCTACACATTTCAGGAAATGGCAAATATGCATTTAACTTTGGGTAAGTTCGATCAGATTAAATTATGATTTCAATAAACTATCGGGAATATCGTAGGTGAATGTGAAGGAAAAAGTGCAGCAACCGCAAGGCGTTATCCAGTAAAATACCCCAATCGAAATACACCCGATACGCGATAGACGATTATTTCTGACCATTGATCGTCGTTTACGGGAAACGGGTACATTCCAACCGCAAGTTGCTGGCAATAGTGGTCGTCCAATGATGGATAGAGATGGATAGGATGGATAGGAAGAAGTGAATATTACAATAATGCAAAATATGTGGTTTCTACAAGATGACGCTTCACCGCATTACAGTGATGAAGTCCGGGAATACCTCGCAGGCAGTATCCTGGTCGGTGGATTGGAAGGGGTCGTGAGGTACCTATTTCTTGGCCACCCAGAAGTCCAGGTCTTAACCCCATGGACTTTTGCTTTTGGGGGTTTATGAAAGAGAAAGTGTATTCTGTAACAATAGAGGACGAACAACAATTGAGGGTTAGAATAATTGAAGCTGCAAATCAATTTCGCCAGAAAAATATGATTTTTCAGCGCATTCGGTTTTCCTTATTAAAACGATACCGAATGTATTGAAGAAATGGGGGTCATTTTGAACATTTATTGTAATATCATATTTATAGAGGTTATAGATATTTTTTGTACTTGTTAATTCATTTAAGCCATTTATTTAGCTGCACGTAATTTTTTAAAGGTTAATGAAAAGGGCCGTAACTCAATAAAAACTGTTTTTTGAAAAAAATGATAGAAAGCAAAAAAATTTTAAAAATAATGTGTTAAACTAATGATGCCACAAAATTCATTTGATTTGAACTTACTCAAAAGTTTGGGGGGATTTAGGGCTGCACACCCCCGTTAAAATTTTTCTGTGCGCTTAGATTTTGTTGTTTCTTTTTTATGAAAAATGCTTTCAGAACAAGAAAGTAACGTGCGCATTTTTATTACAAAATGTCAAGTAACTTGGATTCAATCAATTTATTTTTGTCCCCGAAATGCGCGATTTAATTTATGACATACCTTTTTGAAACACCCAGTATAAGGCTTCTTTGCAACAAATTTATGTTCTAAAAGTTTAATGTGTGCTTCATTATTTTAAACCTGCCCAATGTCAAATTTATGTTTCGCAAAAATATTTTCATATTTATTTAGTAATATTTCTATTTTATTTCTCTGATCTGGCAATAAATGTACTAATTTTGCTTCAAAAAGCTCTGTGAGAATTCTCTGATTAAAGTTTATTGAGTAATATTAATATTATTATTAAATTTTTCAATCTTTTCTTCAATATTTGCATCCAATCTTTATTCTTGAGAAACTTCTAAATCAAAATCTTGTTTTATTTGAAAATTCAAAATATAATCTAATCCAAGCATAATTTTTTTAAAGCCTTTCTCTCTATTCGGATTGTCGAATATACGCCTCTCCTAATTCTCACCATTCATCTCTGTTCTTTGTAAGACGTTTCCACATTGGCCTTGCAGTTCTTTTAATATCGTCGCTCGCTCCAGTGCATTTGCGGTCTTCCTCGTGGTCTTTTGGCTTCATATGGCTGCCAATTCCCGATTTCTTTATTCCATCGGCCATACTTAAGACGTTCGTTATATCCAGCCCATTTCCATTTCAGTTTAGCTGCCTGTTCGACAGCATCTTTTACTTTTGTTCTATTACGAATGTCTTCATTGGTATATAACAGTCTTCAGTCTTCATTGGTCTTTGAGTGAGATACCCAGCATCTGTCGTTCCATAGCTCTCTGAGTTTTTCTGATCTTCTCCATGTACAGGATGGAGAATACAGGAATTAATCACTTTAGTTCGCAGTCTTTGAGGTATATTTTTATTTTTAAGTACGTATGAGTACGTACGTCTTCCGAATGCTGCCCATTCCATTTTTACAGGTCTGCTTATTTCGGTAGTCTGATTTTCTTTGCTTACCTTGACATTTTGACCCAGATATGTATATTCATCTACGTGTTCTATCCCTGTCTCTTGGATGTTTATCATAGGTTTGTCATCTTTGTTTGACATTAGTTTAGTTTTGCTGAAATTCATTTTCAGTTCTTTTTTTTAGAAATTCTGTGTGTAGCTCCTCAATCATCGTATTCAATGCATTCCACTATTAGTACTTCATCATCTGAGTATCTAAGATGGTTCAAGTAATCTTCCGTTAATAGGGATTCTCTTATTTTCTACTTCTGAGCATGCATTTAATAGTTCTTTTGTTATGACTTCATTGATTTCATTTAAGCTAAGTTTATCTAGATTTAATACTTTTGCAGGTTTTAACTTGCTTTTATATTGTTCTGTATTAGATTTTAGTTTATCTGTGTCTAAGATCCAAGTTTTTCTAAAATTATTTCTATTTTTATTATGTTTTATCTCTAATTTGGCTCTAACCATTAGGTGATCGCTACTTACTGACGCCGTATTTATTACTGTTACGTCCTGTATGATATCTGTTTTGTTACACAGTATGTAATCTATTTCGCTCCGAGTTTTCCGTCCGGGGATAGCCACGTCCACTTTCTTTGAGGTTTTTTCTTATAGAATGTGTTCATTGCATAGTATTTGTGGGCTTGTAGGAAGTTAACCAAGGTTTCTCCTCTCTCATTTTAAGTCGAATATCATACTCGAAATAATCATCATTAACTACAAAAACCTTTTTTCTCAATTTTAATAATTTTCATTTTTGCAACTAATTTTCCTGTAAAATTTGTTCTGCCATTTATCGTTTAAACATATTCCTGTCTTCATGAATATCTAATCTTAACTTTATTGTCGCCTTCATCTATTATTTAGGAATACTTTTAATTTAATCATTGGTAGCAAATCTAGGTGTTTTTTGGTATGTTACTTAATATGGTATGTCATTTAATATATATATATATATATATATATATATATATATATATATATATATATATATATATACATATATATATATATATATATATATATATATATATATATATATATATATATATATTATATCAGTGTTAGCCGAACGATAAATATGTGAACAAAATATAGTGACTAGTCGATTTCAAACTTTTTTTGCGTTTGCTTAATATATTTTAATCTGCCTCTGCTATCTAGGAAAAGGGCGACCTGTTGATCCCTAGGATATGCGTCGGCGCATAGAAAATAGCGCGAGTGCGTGTTGTTATGGCTCGTGCCACTATGTTAAGATAAAAACGTGTGTGCTGCAGCTGTCGATACCGACATTGTATATAATATACCGTGCTTTATATTTATCTGTCAGTCCATCAAAAGCTTCTTTGTCTCGAATTCTATCGAAAAATTCGTATGTTTACCTGAGTTACCGGTATCAACAAGTATCCTTTCAGAGTAATGGTAAATAGACTATTATTATAACTGAGCTTACAATTATATTAAATGGGACATGTAGTTCAATTTTGTATAAAAAGTACAACAAAAGTCGGCTATATAATTAAGGATCAATAATGCGGTGACATTGTAGACAATATTTAATATAAGATTGGTTATGGAGGGTGTAATAACTCAATACCTTTAATTACCACCCTCTTTAGCAATCCTCTTCCTTAGGAATGTTTCCTTTGGTGTCTCAGAAATTGCCAGTTTTCAATTAGTTATTAGTAATTTTATTATGTAATAGGGAAAGCTAAAAAGTATTTAAACGTAAAGGAAAGGAAAGCATTATCTATGCTTGAATACGTCTAAAAGATACTTTAAATAATATTTAGATACTTTATTCTTTTCTTTTTGCTTAGACAATCTTATTTCACTAAAAACCAAGCCCAATAATAAATCAGAAAGAAGGAAAGACTACGTTTAGATTAAAAAGAGAGACTTTGGTAGGTTTCAAATAGGTATGCAAGCATGCGTGTTCAATGAACATATGAGTCGCCTATTATAAAAGTGGCCAATCTCCAACATGATCAACTTTACACGAATCTCGAGAACTTGTGACACCTTTATTTCGGTTACGATTTGTCTAATTTTTATAATTTATTGTAAATATGTAATGAGGCTTTTGTTTACATTTTTTAATAATTTATCAAGTTTGTACTTAGTTTAAAATTCAAAAAGGAATATGAACTTTGGCGATTATAATTAATATTGTCACTTTGGTTAATTTGGTACAAATTTCGCTGCCTCCAAGTTAATTGAAATGGGTTTAGTTAAACCAAAAGTCATTCTTGTCTAAATTAATTTTATTAATAAAATTACAATGACAGCGTCATATTTTCTTCGCTTTGTGGACCACAGATAAAAAAAGTAGTTTCTTAGGTACAAAACATGGATCTACCACGTGGTAGCCTTTTTTTTAGCGGGCGTACAAATTGGAGATACTTCCTGATATTTTTTAAAATTTGGGGAAAACATTGCAGCAAGATTGCTCTTTATAGAGTTTATTATTAGAATGCAACCAAACAGTGCTTTTTTTCTTTGCAGTTTTCTTAACTGCAAAACAGTATTCATAGAGTGTCCAAATATCTAGTAATAAACGAAATAATGATATGAAAGGAAACTCAATACTTATTATAAACACACATCATACGACATAAGTTTGGTCTTCTTACGATGATAATTGAAGGGCTTGGAAGGTCAAGGTGCTATGTTACAAATAATTGAAAATGAGATAATCCAGGTTAAAGTTTTTTTGGTTGCATTTTTACAAGAACATGTTAAAAAAACTCAAATTTTGAATCTAGAATCTTTTGGATAACAAAAGTTCTTGCGAGCAATTTTTTTTTGAAAAACATACATTTCACCCTTTAAAAAAAATTAAAATATGTACATAGCACCTTTGTCCACCAACCTATTAGGATGTAGGGTACATGAAAACAAGTACGTGGTGCTATGTGTAGATAAGAAGACAAGCCAAAGTTACAAATTAGAGCTATATTTTACTTAAAATAAATCAAAATAACATTCTGTTAGCCAATGCAAAAATGGTATACAAACATGTAGGACGCTACCATTTTTAATTGCCCTGCAAAGTTGCTTCGTAATACCATCTGTGTTCAAGGGGTACATATGGCAATAACTGCTTGATGTCTTCTTTTCTTTCTGCAGACAAACTGCCAATCTTCTTGTTTATTCTTGGAACTACAAAGTTTGGGGATATAACACACATAGTTTTATTTGTCTTATTGGTAGACCTATAACGTCGAATATCCACTTTCTTGAACGGCATATTGGGGTCGTAGCTATATTTAAACAGATAACTACCAAAGTCATCTACCCTTATCCATTTGATGCCATCTCTAAATTGAACAGTCTCTACAAGAAGATCCTTTTTCCGGTTTACTAGTTTTAGAGATGTAGCTAATTCCTCAATATTCCTAAAATGGGGTTCCATATTTATAACATGGTTTCCTTTGGTTGTTTGCAGTATTATTTGTCGATACTCATCTGGTAAGAATAAATTAGGCTGTTTCCGTAGATACTCTTCGATGCGACCAAAGTCACGATCTGAGTCTAGGTAAGAGTGGCCCACCTCTGGAAATTTATGGTGTATAGTTTTGAAGTACCCTTTCAAAATCATTTACTGGTACAGACAAAACTAATCTGGAAATTCTTATTTTGTCCGACAAAAGAAACGGACCACACTTGCAGATGATTTTTTTCTTGAAGTGTTCTATCACTTTCAATCGCACTCAATAGTGAACTTGCAACTTCTGTACTGCCACGATTTGCTACGTTTTTTGTCCAGGTAAAAAATATACTCCTGTCTACATTTTTTGAAATTATATGCAGGCCGAGATTGTAAAACCACATCTGTCTTTTATAAAAAGCTTTTTGATGTGGACAAACTAGGCAATGGCATAGTCTCTTGCAGGTCCATAGTGAAATATGCAATATCGTTCAACACATTGGCACTTTCCCTGTCAGCTTTTTGAGCCTCAAATACAGATTTATAAAAATCAATATGTTCTTCTGAACATTGTCCACTATCACATGTACTACATGTATCACTCTTAGGTTATCCAATGGATAAATTGAACTCGTAATCATAAATAAATCTGTACATGGACTCTTTTACTAAGAATTCGTCTGAAACTTGGTCTAGTCTGCATTATTCAATGTAAAGTTTGTACATTTTAGGTACGGACAACAACGGTGATAATTATTTTTTGTTTGGATTGTTGGCTCTAGAATAGTGAGACAACTCAGCAGGAAACGAAGCAATATGTTCCATAACATATTTTTTTACATCTGGATCAAGTTTAATAGGCCTGTTCTTATACTTGCCCCGTTTGTCTAACACTCGGCTCTGACAAACCTTTTTTTATCTGGTTTTGGATAAGAAATACTTTCTTTCTGCCTATTTGGTACAATGACATTAGGGCTGATTTACAAATTGGCACATGAGTTTCATTTACTGTAATAGTGTACTTAAAAGATGCAGTTTTATGTCTGTTTGCACCCTTATGTTTTCGCTGAGGTTCACTTATGGAAATTGATTTAGAAAGAATTACATTTTTCCCGTTAATATCATGTTTGTAGAAGTCATTAAAAATTGATACTCTTGTATCCTTTACGAGATAAGTAACTTTCTCCACATTCTCTTGCTTTAGCAGCCACATTTCTTTTCCATTGTTGTTTGTTTTTCTGTCGTTTCCTAGACAATTTTTGTTTTTTTACTTGTGGTTCTACATCTAAATGAGCCTGGTCACTATTAATAGGGCTACTCACCACTCTATCCTCAACACACCTGCTGTTTGCAATTGAAATGGGAATTTGTAGGTTTACCACATCACTTTCCACATCAGACTGTGCATGTATTTTTGCTGTAGAATTTGTACTTGTTGAAGGAGATTATATAAAATTAGTTTTATCTCGACAAGAAAGAAACCTTCTAGAAGAGGAAATGCGAGCACATCTTGTATAATCATCATCACCATTATCCTCACTATCACTAACGATATCTGAGTCCGGTACATATTCATCACTTGATGGATCGTCGAAAATGATGTGAGAGAAACAATATTTTAATTTATTTGTAATGGTAATTTACTGTAGTATATTATTTTAGGTTAGTTATTTCATCAAGCTTATCTTCATAACTGTCTTCTTTTGCCTATTTAAGAGCCAATTCTAATATTTGTTTACTTCTTCTCATCTTGCACTTTATTTTACAACGTCAACAAAGCACAGTGACTAAGTGGATGAAGGTGTTATGTGCATGCTGAAGACACATGGCACCTTCTCCCTCCAAACATTCTGCATATTAGTGTATCATAACCCCTTCACCAGCTGAATAAATACTAAGTTATGGCTAGAAGTGAATGGGAGAGAGTGCTATGAGAAATAATAACAGATAACGCCTTCATCCACATAGATATCCCAATTTTCAAGCAAATGTAACATAACACCTTCACCTTCCAAGCCCTTCAATTATTTCGATTCGTCAAAATAATTTACTCTTCGCGTAGCCTACGAAAGCGTGGCGCACGTGCGTGGTTTACTACAAATGCAACGCGGCTTTACGTTAGGTTATGTGAACTAGGAAAGCAAGCGGCTTTAGCTGACCATGTAAGGTTTGATTAGATTAAGTAAGGCCAGCGAGCCAAGCGATTGCGATTAGGTGATGTTTACGCAGGTTAATAATAATGACACCATTATTAGGTATACTTAATTAAAAAAAAATAAGTTTTATTGTTTTACAAGTACAAGTGTACAGAGACTGGTGATAAGTGACAAGTAAGTCATCAGTCATCAACAAAAAGAAAACGTGTTGGCAACATACACAAAATAATTATAGTACTCAATTGTACAGCAACAGGTGACTAGTGATATACATTTTGCATTACATTTTGAATAATCTTCTTGTAACTTCAGCAAAACGTTGGGCGAAACTACATGACACAAAAATAATTTATTATGTGTTATGCTAAATAATAATATGTAAAACAGTGGTCAATACACACTAAAAGTTTTAATTTCCTACAAATCCGATTATGTTCAAATTAAAAAATCTTCTCACGATATTTAAATATATTCATTATTGATTTCTTGAATATTTATATTTAAAAGGAACAGTGAAACATAAATAAACAAATATATGTTTTTAATGCAGTATAATAAATAAGTCTCACAATCTGCTCGGTATATAATGATATTCAGCTGTTCATCTGCCTATATATTATCGGTAACTTTCATACACCTCCTCAAAATATGGTCATGTTGTACAACTTACTTAAAGCAAGTGACATCAAATATTTCTTCATTATAAACATCATTCGCTTTCACCTTACAATTAAAAAAATACCGCACACAAAAATGGTAGAAAGGCTTAACATTTTTTAAGATATTTCGACGTGGACCATCATAAGGCCATCTACGACATTGCAGCTGTCACTTCTTGGCAGAATCGGTTCTGCTGAAGAAAAATTGTATAACCGAAAAATATTCAAAACATTCATTATTTTATTCTTAGCATATTACTTAACTATACCGGGTAATTAATTGGTATATTTATTCCACATTACTTACATACATGATGTTTGATCTATATTCCGTTTGAAAATTATTGATAGCGCAGTTTTTATGACACAGCAAATTATCCTTAACGTAATATCATCGACCGGCGACAAAGAATTAAACAATTAAAGTATTTTCCACCTAAGAAGACCGCTTTGCAATTAAATGCTCGTAACTTTATTACTAGCGGACCAGATAAGCGGCGATATATTTTACACTACCTTTATGAATAACATTTTACTGCTCTGTTGTTTCAATCAGCACTGCTCAACAAGTTATCGTTTATTGATTTTAATATTTTATTGCAATAGTTCGAGTACGGAATATTTATTTAAATAGTGAATTTATTACATGTTAATTTTTTTTAATTTCTTCTGACGTATCGTGTAATGTAGGTTTACCCAATAATCAAAGTTATGCCTTTACAAGAACATATTATTTAAAAAATAAGTAGTACCATGTGTCATAATAATTTTAATCTCCTTTATACATACGTTAAAAAATTGTTTAGTAATGTATTTCTTAAATCCACACAATAATTGAAAAATTAGTCATGCTATTTAAAAATATCTTTCTGTTAACGACACTGTTATCATTTTACACTTCTGTTTATCGTTAAAAATTAATTGATGGTCGTGGGTTGTATTGGTGTTATTTAATAATTTAGCAAAATACATAATCAGCAAAAATCTTATTTAAAACATGCGAACGGTTTTTGCAATCACAATCAATGCAGTGTTTATGCTTGTTTAGGATTGGCTGTTAGATAATTTGTGTTCTATTGCTTCATCTGTTGTACAACCCTCGTCCTTTTTAGGGCGTAGTAGTTGTATATAAGTACCTATTTTTTTATAGTAGTGTAGTGCAGCAGTACTTTAAAGTAAAATAAGTAATTTGGAAGAAAATAAAATACAATCGAAACGTAGAGTGTTATCTCCAGAATAACGGCGTTTAGTTCTGAAAGTCGAAAGTTATTTCAATTTGGAAAAAACTAATATGGGTTCATTGAAACGCACATGCGATGCTTGCGATATCTCAGAGAGGACATTCCGAAGAATTAATAACATGAGTGAGGATAAAATAAATAAAGTAAGCAAGAGAAATCGTCGACATCCAAAAACTTAAAATTTGTACCAGTCAATTAAACTTGCAATTAAAAATATGATATATAATATGTATAAAGCCAAAGAACATGTAACAATTAGTGCTGTGTTACAAAAAATAAAAGACAAGGAACTGTGTGATATTAGCTTAACAAGTTTGTGGAGAGTGCTGAAACATTTAGATCTTCGATATAAAAAGACAAATAATAGACTATTGTGTAAACTCTCTAATGTTGTTTCAAAACGTTGGCATTTTTTAAGAAAATACATTAACAATAAAACGTCTGATAGTCCGAGGAAAGTTGTATTTTTAGATGAAACTTGGATTTTCGCTAAAGGAAATATGTCAAAATCATCCTGGCAAGACGGCACCACGAAATGTTATGGTAATGGTAAACGCTACATTATACTTGATGCTGGAAATGATGAGGGTTTTATCCTGACGCTAGTTTAATTTTTTCGTCCACAAAGAATACGGGTGATTACCATGGAAATATGGATGCAAATATTTTTGAAGAATGGTTTGAATATTGCATATAATAGAATCAGTACAGAACTGTTCCAGGTGATCCCAGTCAAACAAGCGGGTTTTTGGCCAGAACGAAGCTGCGCGGACCAGGTAATGTCACTCACCACCTACATCGAAGCGGGTTTCCAAAGAAGACTTAAAACTTCAGCGGCATTTGTTGATCTCTCGGCAGCTTACGATACAGTATGGAGAGAGGGCCTTATACACAAAATTCTCCGTGCAATCCCCTGTAAACCAATAGCACGTCTAATAGATAGCATGCTCAACGACCGAATGTTTCAAGTAGTGATGTAATTGGCTTTGGATAAATTATTCTCTTTTGCTTCTTACACACTTCAAATATCACATTATTATGCACCACCGGTGTACCCAGAGCCACCTTGTGTAGACAGTGATGCTTTTTAATATCATCAAGACAGGAGGTTCTAGGAGTAGACTAGTTCTCATACTGTTAACTTCGTCTGCTACCACCACACCAAGTGTTTTCTAGAGCTCTTCGATTTTCCGGCTACTGTTAGTAGTCAATAAACAGTTACAATATCATAAAACGTATAATATAAATTGGTAGGTTTCCGTTTTTCAATATCGTGGTTCCTCCTCTTTTTTTGTTTCTGTTATAGCTAGTACTTCAATCTTCTATTTCTTTCTCCAGTTCTATTTCTGTACCGTGTATCCCTCTTCCGATTCATGTTGCCATTTTTAAAATAGCCTTCTCCTTGTTTGCCATTGTGTGGCGTTTTAAATGTGGTTTTTTTTGTTTGTATTACCATCTTTATATTCACTCATGTCCTTATTCTGCGCGTTTTCCCTTTCTCGATCAGTCCACGTATTTTCTTCTACTAGTTTTTTAAACTAGCTGGTACTGTATTATTTGTAATTTTTTTTTATTACGTTTGTTTTTGGTTTCATTTCCATCTTGTGTCTTGAATCTATGTCTATGAATCCATGACTGTTTCGTTTGCTGCTATGTTCCTAAGTTTTCGTTGTATTTTCATCTCTTTAGTATAAAGTAACATTTTATGTATACTGAGTGTTGTTCACATCTTGTTAATTTACCTTTGGCTTTCAATACTTTTGATTTCTCTTCGAATTTATTAAATTCAATGACACACATCACAGTATTTATTTTTTTTTGCTTTGTTTATTCTTATATCATTATCCCCAATTCTTTATTTAAAAAGTTTTCTATTTCGTTTTTTAGCTGTTCTTCATCTGATTTTGCAAAATAGACTAATATCGTTTTTCCCACCGACTCTTGACTTGTGATGCTATACAACTGATGCTATACAACAACAACATGTCTGGTGGGAGTCAGAGTATATACCACAAATATACTCTGGTGGGACCATATTTTAACTACTCACACTAAAGTGAGTCCGCCAGTCGGATGAGCTATCGTACTGATACATGCAAACAAACTCTAAGAAATGAGAGTATAAGAGTATCAAGCTGTATTTTAAAAATGTAAAAATCAATTAAAAAACAGTAATATTTTAGCCTATTAATTTCCGCATTTAAGTACGTCTATGACAAATGTGTTCTAAAAATGTAAACAGGTAATTATTTTAATGTCAAAGAGTTAAACGAGTTTAGTAATTAAACATTATAAAACCGCAATCGTAAGTCAACCTTTACATTCTTGTAGTCTTAACACCGCTATATTATGTAAAAACAACATTTACAATTATTTAATTTAAAGGTTGTTTCTATATTTTAAACAAACACTCTGAAAACTATGCAGAGTATAAATTTATTAGGAAATCAGTAACAATTGAGAAATCAGAATATATTTCTCTATTCCCACCAATTTAGACCACTCATAAAGAATTGCCATTGGAACAAACATTGAAAACTATCGAGACACAATGAAAAACAGATTGGAAGAGGAAATAAAGGAAATATTGAGAATATACCAAAGAGCAACAATTGATCGGCAGATCTTTAATTTGTTCTGACATATTTTAACTATTAAAAACGGTATGTACATAATTTTCAAACATTACCATTTGGATATTAAGCTGCCTAAAGACGGCCAACGCGTATTGCTAACATACCATACAGACGGCCAAATCGTTTGTGCATTTTTTTACGTTTGAGTTCGTTCTTAACCCTGCGTTAGTGTGCCTAGATAAATTAGCACGAGAGGTGTTCCGGGGTATGTCATACCCCAAACTAAACTAACGCAGGAAGTTAAAATTTTTAAATTTAATCATTTAAAATGGGTAATCTTGGTTTTTTACTTATTTATAATTCAAATAAATTAAATATGGTACTGTAAAAGTCTTATGTTTAAATGGTAAACATCATTTATCTAACATATTGCAATTATGCTAGTCAAAAAAACGAGTGAACAATAATACACTCAGATATTATGAAAAATTTTATTGATCACACAAGTCTAAACAAACTTATAGCCTAAGATTCTACAAACTAAAGAAAAAAATGTTCGCCAAAATACATTGAAAAATAAAAAAGTTACGACTCCTCAAAATTGACGCAATTTGAACACGTCATTATTGCGTGTTCCAAACAAATTGGAGTATCATCACATCGCATGCATATGTAAAAAGTCTTCATATCTTTATTTCTTGGACAAACAGAACATCTACTGCTTGTCCTACGTTGCCTAGGTTCCAACTGATGTACCTATGGTTGCTGATTATCACGTAGTGGTCGACGCAAGGAAGGGTTTTGTTTTCGTTGGTTTCGAATCTCAGAAATCAGCAGCACATCCAGTTCTTTCAAAAAAATTCGTCTTTTTAGTTTATCGCTTTTTGTGTCTGTTTTATATATAACTTGAGCATTCACTCTAGTTGTATTCAAAAACGAAAAAAATAGTGTCAAAGTCCAACGACGACTATTTCTTGATATTCTGTAATTAGCAGATAGCTTATCCAATGTGTCTACGCCGCCTTTGGTTGAATTGTAAAAGTCGATAATGTCAGGTAATTTCTTTTTACCAGTTTCTTCAATTATAGTATCATCATGATACAATGTAGAAAAGAAGATTACATTTTTTGACTTTTTTGGCACATATGAGACAGCCGTTATATCTTCTTTGAAGGCAAATTTTGAACTGCGAATTTCTCTTCCTCGTGTGTTCAGAAATGCTGTTGGAATTTGCATTTTGTTCTTCCTAACTGTCCCAACCGAAGTAAGATGATGAGTCTGAAGTAGATTGATTATGAGCGGATAACTGGTAAACCAGTTATCGAAAGTAATATTACGTTTGGTACCAGAAACTGGCCCAATCAAACATTCAACTATGTTTTGCGGATTGATACTTTATCGGAAAGGTCCTTCTAGCTGTGTGCCGACGTAAAATTCCATGTTTAGACAGTAGTAGTTTTGGCATTTCTAGCGCTATACTTTGCTGGCTTATTCGGTATGTATTAAAGAAATGACACACGTCTCCTGAACGATTCTAGTTTTTCGTCTGTTGTAAGATGTTGACTTTTTATATAGTGTGTCATACAGTTGACAACGAGTTGATCAAATATACCTCTAATTGGTGGCAATTTGTCGATCTGTTTCCGTTCTACTCTATTTTGTACATTGTCGAATCGCAAACATTGCAACAAAATGGAATATCTTTGTTGTGACATTGTTGTTCGCCTGAGATCAATACCGCAGCCATCAGTATTCCAAAGATCTGAAATATTTTGTAGGTTTGACTTGTAAAGTCCTGTTCAAATAGAGCAGGCCTATAACAGCTTTGATTTCTATTTTGTCAGTCTCTTTGACTAAATACTAATGTCATGCATCGTACCGTGGGGCTTTCGTCGCTAATTTTACATTTGTATAGTCAACAGTGTCATATTTTCTTTCTGTAAAGAATAACAACCAACAATCAAGAACACTCTGCTTTTCTCGTGCTATTCCTTTAACACTAGGTAAATATGTAATTAGATTGTCCGACCTTGTTTTCACTTGTTTGTTTTTTGGAAGCTTGAACCACTTTGATTTGTCTTTATCTAAAAAGTATCTCTTACAATTATTCTCACTACCACTTTCTGAACCACTTGAAAATTTACTTTCATCTTCAGCTTCCACTTCTTCAGAATCCTCCCATTTGTGTGCTGTCTCTCCTTGAGCCCCTTCTTCCAATATGATGGTCTCTTGACTTTCTAATGCGGTTTGTGCTTTCTCAGATTTACTATCAATGAACGATTTATTATCGTCAGAAATACTGCCAAACTCCGCCCATAAACGTTGTAACCTTTCCTGCTCTTATTCGTAAGACATAAGTATTCTATAATTCCGTATCGCTGAAAGAAAAATAAAAATTATAGTACATCTCGAAAAAATATCAAAAATACCATGTAAATTTACCTCTAGAACACAAAATAACTAAAAGTTACAACAGTAGTGTACCGGGGTATCACACACCCCAACCGTCTTTGACCAACTCCTAATTCAAACTGAAATTGTATGTGCATCTGATAGCAATGTCATCGTGAGAAAACATGTATAAACTACAGCTACTAGGTGCTATTTCATCTACTTTCGATTTTATAGAAATAAAAGGATTATCTGGGGTATGGTATACCCCAGAACACTAACCGAGGGTTAAAATTCGATTTTGGTGTTCATGTTCTCATCAAAACGTTTTTATTTCCACCAATTCTAACAGCAGAGACTTACTGGTGAATCTCGGAAATTCCAACACAGATCGTTAAGCACTGCGTCTTCCATTAATGCAATTGTTTCGTCTAAAACCAAAAAACGCGACAGCACGCTTTTGCTGAAATTTAAACTTTGCAATTTTCAGTCAGCTCAAAAGGATAGAAAACGGTTTCATTAAATTGTATTTCATTCATGACTATCAAAGTAGATGGCACCTTTTGTAGCTACGGCTACAGAGACAAAAATGCAAAATAAGCAGACATTTGCTGGCTGTTTTGTGTTTCAATTTGTATCTACCTAAGTATCTGAGGAAGCAAGGTTATGCAGAAATAACGCATTATAAAATTCTAATGATAACGATTCATACACGGACATATATATTTGGCTTTTCAGTTGATCAAAGTGGCAGCACACTTTTGCTGAAATATAAACTTTGCATGTCCTACACCTACACTTAAATTTTTATGCAATTTGAGATTGTCAGGAAAAAGTTTACAAATGATAAAAAATGCGATTTTCGAAAAACTGGCTGTTTTTTAAAGGCTGTATTTTCGAATCTACCCAGTAGGTATATTGTAATTTACCAACGCCAATTTTTTTCCTTATATGGTTAAATTTTGAAAATTTAATTGAAAATCATAAAATTTTGTAAGTTCTTCTTTACCTACACAATCAAACTTATCTTCTGCGATTTTGTAAATTATTTCATCAAAAAGTTAAACAATATTACAACAAAAATGAGATATTGTGAGTTAAAATTGGTCAACTTTCACTGGTCTTTAAGCTGTCGGAATGTGTGTAGGAATAATGTTAATACGGTTTCGGCAGACCAATGGCTACGTCCCTTAATGGAGAAAAGTATTACTCTGCATCAGATGAATCTTTATCATCTGGAATCACATCAGCAGCATCAGTTGTCTTTAAAATTTTATAAAAATCGCGAAATACTAGACTAATCAGAGGAAGAAGATCCAAAATGACCTTTTTTTTCTGCGTTGATATAGCAAAAGTGCTTTTAGACAAATTGCTGGGTACCAACCTAGCATTAGTTTGTCCTCTACGTAGTACACTTAGCGTCAAAAATGAATCTTTTTCATCAAGTGATGTTTTATAAAGAATAATTCCCTTTTCTCTTGTATAACGAAACCATTTCAAATCAAACCAATTGAAAGGATTTCCTCTTGTATCTTTTATCTGGTATCTCAAGCTGATACCAGTCGTGCGGATGGCTAATTGGAACACTTAACCTTTTTTTTTGCTTTTCGATCAATCCATGATCAATATCGCACTTCATATAACTGTGTCCACTCACCATGAATTTATGGTCAATAACTTCTAAATTAGCGTTATTTTGCATTGCTACTAAAAACATCATAGCAACATGTGAATTTTTATTCTAACCACCGCATGTATCCAAGTACAGGGTTACTACTTTGGAAAGATGTGGTGGTAGTGATAATAATTCTTTATAAATACATGTAGCTATATTGTTACCTCCCCTCGCTCCTTCACCTTCGTGCCTCATGTAACATGCTACACTTCCTTTTTCATTCTCATGAAAAGTTAGGTTATATGTCCATAATTGTCTTTTGTAAAAGGCAACAGAAGAATTTACGTATGGAGTTGGGAGACACTGCTGCAAGTCAAAAGTGAGGCATCTAAAAGTACTATCACGTTTTGCTTTTTCTGTATCGTTGCTCTTCATAATATATGCACTGTCTGCAGCAGTGTGATGAATACTTATCTCGTCTTTTATTTTAGGTTTATCATCTTCTCTTTCAGTAACTTTATTTTATTAGTCAGCTTCAGCACATCACATTTATGGCACGTATCTACTTTAGGTTTTTTAAATGAAATGTTCATTTTATTGAACTCTCTTTCATAGAAATGTCTATTTTCTTCACAGTATAATTTGTACATTTTCTGAAGATTAAGATGGCATTGCAAATACAATCTACTACTTTCTCGTTGAGTATAATGGGATTCATATAGGGGAAAAGAATTTATGTGGAACTTCCCTGCATTAATAGTTCCTTCATTATGCTTGTTAGCATAAGGATCAAGACCTCGCTGGTCATTAGTTATTCTTCCTGAAGTAATTGAATCCCTGTTTGAAAGAGCCAGTGTAATAAACATATTTGTCTTATCAAATGTGTTCATAAAGCATTTTTTACAAACTTTCACCTTTAAATGAAAAACATGAGTCACTTTTCGAACTTTTTCTTAATCCGGATCTAAAGTCATTTTTGTAGTGGTTTTAGGTGGTTCAGAGTCTATAAGACTAACAATATATGCAACACGTTTGTTGCGAACACCCATAGACCAATATTCGTCGAATAGCTTTTTTTGTATATCTTCTGAAATTTTGTTATTTTATTTATTTCTACAGGCTTCAAGTTTTTTCAGCAGCTTGCAAGTTTTACCTTATTCTTTGCTGTTACATAAGCTTTTCAAAAGTTTCGATTTCTTTTACGTTCCGCTCTTTTTGTTTCGTGAATAAACTCCTTCAATGTTGAAATCAATACTGGTATTACCTGATTTTGATCTCCTCTCTGTATTTTCAGGCCTAGAATTGGGAACAGATTCTATTTTTTCTTCAACAGCACTGCTATATGCACTATCCGGTATATAGATTTCATCTTCGTCACTATAATCATCTACATGTCGACATATACTATTAGAGCCAAGAATAGTTCACAAACTCAAAGTATATAAACAGTATAAGTTGACATAAACTGTTTTTACCAAATTAAAAGTTCATTTAACTAGTTGTACTAAAAAGACCAAATAATTTTATTTAATTTATATTAGCATATTGACTTGTTCTATTGATACCAAGGTAAAGATATAGTCCTTTATAGTTTTTTTCGGCAAAAATAATATGTATCATTGAAAGGAATTGTGGTAATTGTGATCATAAAACAGGAAGACTACGAAGTAGAATAAAACATATTATAATCAAGAATTGAAGCGAGTAATGGCTTGTAGAAAATGGAGAAGTGAGTTTATCAGGCTGAAACACTCCAATAGTTTTAAAAATGCAATAAAATTAGGACTAATCCACTTTGATAAATTAGATAATATAAATTTTACCTTATTAGAATGGATTAATTTCTAAAATAATGTAATCAGTTTTCAAAAACATTTCTTCAGTAGTTTTAAATTTACGACTATTATTTTATATTCCAACACAAAAAATAATAAAACAACCCTTGGAGTAAGAAAAAGTTAAGTTAATATTGTAAATAGGGATGGATGGCGCTGCTTGAATAATTTTGCTCCATATCAGGAAGAGAGAGCCAGCCTAAGGCCGACCATGCCGATTCTAAAAAACTTTTTAAGACTGTTTATCGGAAGGTATATAGTAAACCAATACGGATAAAAGTAAGGATGTTACCATCTAAAGTCCATCTGCCTTTGCATACATCTGTTCTTCCAGCTGCGGCACAATCACGAAAATACCTTACAAAACTCGTGTTTGATTTTGATAAGAGGATCACGTAAGAGATATAATTTAAATATAAATATCGATATAAACACAAATATTAAAAATGTGGATGAACCCGCATGGAGTATGGAGCCATCGATTTTTTTAAGAATATAAAGGTCAAATGCAATGTATTGTTGAATGGTTGTATATAATTGTGTGGGTCAACAGGGTAGAACTCGCACATCATTTACAAATAACTTTATATTTTTATCTAATCGAATCTTCTGGTATTTAATACCCTTTATATACCAATACCTCTTTTATGTTTTATTTAAATATTTATAGTGTTTTATGCTGCTTCTTGCACTAGCAGAGGCAGGGTACTATATGGCAAACAATAAGTTAGTTATCGTTAAACTTCGGCAAATATCCAAAAAAAAAGTGAAAAATATGCGCATAAATATGCACTAATTTACCCAAAAATATGCATTAAATAACTTTTTTTTTTAAATATGCATACTGTCAATGGAAACATATATTTAATAATGGTATGTTAATTAATGTTTATTTTAATAAATAGAAAACAATATAAATAAATTTAAAACCTATAATGTTTATTAGCGGCGGCTACAAAATTACAAAATTAGAGTTTATAAAATATTCCCATAGATTTTAAGAAATTTACAATATTATTAGCTGAAAAATTAGTGCCTAATAAATTACTTATACTGTTAGGTATGTCAAATTTAACACGAAAATTGGCAAAACTATGGCATTCAATTAATAAATGGTTAACGGTAACATGTACATTACATGTTTTACATATAAGTGGATCACTTTTGGACAATTAATATAAATGAGTAAATTTCGTGTCTCCAATTCGTAATCTCGTTATCATAAATTGTTCTCTTCTGTTCCTGGTTGAGGGTTCCCAAGCTGTAACGTCATTTTTAATTTGCTTCATTTAAGAAGATTACCATTCATTTTTCCACTTGCACAAAACTCGATTTTTTATAAAATCTTTTATATCACTTAATTTAGCAATTTCACTCGCGCACTGGTCCGTACTTTCGTTGTCTGCAATGTCAATGTGGGATGGAATCCATATAAATCTGATACTCCTAGAATTTCCTTGAGCCTGCATCAGTTCTAGTTTTATCAGTTTCTCAACAAGGGGACCTTTAGGATAGATCTGTTTAAGGGTTTGAAGGGCGCTTAGTGAGTCACTTAAGATAACAGAGTTTCGAATATATTTCGAATTTATATGCATGATAGCTTTAAGCATTGCATAGAGCTCAGCGGAGAAAATCGAAAAGAAGTTTGAAAGACGAAATTGATATGTATCGCTTGGGGTAACGAATGCAGTACCTACTCCTTTATCACACTTAGATGTATCTGTAAAGATTTTATAACAATGTTCGTATTGCTGACGGAGAATTAGATCTAGATTATTCTTAATCTCTGCGTGACTATTAATATGATTGGAAAAGTATTTGGGAATTCGATATTAAGACATCTCAGGTAACACCGTACTCGCTCATAGTAAGGCTTATGTTTGGTACTATTGTAAAGAGATTTATATATTTATTAGTGAACGTATTATTAAATAGAGGTTTGTTTACATTTGAGGCTATTGACGTTGCGTGTGATAGTGTTAAGGAAATTCGGCGTTGATATAATGAAGGCTCCCCACTTTCAGAATATAAACTTTCCACCGGTGATGTTCGAAATGCGCCAAGAGAGAGTCTAAGTGCTGTGTTGTAGATAGAGTCTAGCTGTTTTAACAATATGGGGGAAACAGAGGCGTAAGCGATTGACTCATAATGAATTTTTGATCTAATTAGAGTTCTGTAGATTGTAAGTAAGGTAGAGAGACCAGAGCCCCAATATCTATTTGACAGTTTTCTCATTAGATTAAGTTTCTTATTACAAGTCAATACTAATTGCCTAATATGTTCTTTCCAAGAAAGTTGATTATCAAACCACATACCTTAGAATTTTACACATGATTTGAAGAATATCGATGTATTGAAAAACTTGAGATTGGGGTTATTTGAGAAGTTCTTTTTTGAGAATACCATACCTACGGTTTTTGTAACCGAGAATTGAAAACCAGTATGGCGAGACCACTTTTCGAGTTTTTGTAAGAAACTTGTTGATATTTATATATATATATATATATATATATATATATATATATATATATATATATATATAAGAAAAAAGAAGTACTTGTGACTCGTTTGGAAAAAATATATAAATATGTTTTGGATGTGTTGGAGTCAAACTCCAACAGAGTCCAACCCATCCAAAACATATATATATATATATATATATATATATATATATATATATATATAAATATGTAGTTTATAAAATGTATATGAACATCTATCAAAGTAGATTGATATTTGGACTATGATTATTATTGATAGAAAGGTTTTGGAGCATACTGTAAATTTTATTTTAATAAAATATGGATTTCAAGATATTTTCTTTTTATTATAAATGTCTAAAAAAATTTCTTTCCTTGCTTCCGGCTCTGAATTCCAAAGCACTGTCCTGTAAGTAAAGTATGACTGCCCGTATCCCGCCTGTAGAAGGCATATATTCGTACATGCAGTAAAGCCACTCAGGTTGCAGAGTAACTCGGGATACAAACAGAAATAAACCACATTGTTCTGAATAAACGCAGTAAATGCAGGTAATGAGTGCTGACTGGGTTTTTAAACTTTAAAAATACGCAATTATATGCGTACGGTCGACGGTCGTGCAAGCTGCACTTCACAAATACGGTCGCATTAAATTATTATATTATCAACAACATCAAACAAATTTAATGGAACTTGATATTTTTATGGAAGTTACTTTCATAAAACCACTGCAAACTTCCTGAAATGAGAGAATCTAGTACATTTGCAATTTTAAGCGCAGTGTATATATATATATATATATATATATATATATATATATATATATATATATATATATATATATATATATATATATGTATATATTATTTAGGTTTTAATAGTTTGTTATGCCACTGTCAAAATACTACTTTGACAGTGACAGTGAGTCTTGTCATTATTAATTTTTATAACTGTCATAAGAGACGTCATTTTTTATTTTTAGTTAAAAGCTTCAAATGTTTTTTCTTTTTGCAAGTAACGTAATTTTAATTCAATATTGTACAACCAATATTAAAGTTGTTGTCCTGAATGTGACATATATTCAAATACCTCAAAAGAAAAAATTAATGAGGTAGGGTAAACATATCAGTTATTGGGACACTGCGAGTTATTGGACATCCCAATTATTCTAACTGAAAACAAGAATTCTATATTCATTATTGAGCTAAGTTTTGTTGAGATATGCCCATTGTACTATTAGTATTAATATTGACATAAAGAATATTTGACTAAAGTCTCTGTTTTGCCGCCAAATGCGAGATTCTTTGGTTATGCACCAAAAAGACGGTTTTAGTGCTATTATTAGTAGTGAAATTTTACCACTGTGCCCCGCATAAGTATACAAGTTAGTGGTACAGTAAAAGTAAGTTTTTTAAGGTTTAAATCACTATATTTAAGTCTAGGTTATGTGTTAGATGGGTGTCCAATAACTAAAACTAATATCTGAGTATTTTCAGTTGTTGGACATCTGTCCAATAACTGCATTTTGCAAAGGTTATACAGTTTTTGTGTGAAATATTCGTGCATCTTATCTGTTTCCGTCACTTCCATTTTGGTGTAAATATTCACAGTGTAGCCAGTTATTGGACGCCTGTCCAATAACTGGTCCACAATCTGTCCTATAACTGAAACAGTTATTTACACAGTTTTTTTATGTGTTTATTTTGCAATCATGCCCAAGAAAAATGAATATAATGCGGAATCGATGGAAGCTGCCGTAAATGAATTCAAGAATAATAATATGTCATATAGAAATGCGGCAAAAAATACGGTGTACCTAAATCGACTCTGGAATTTAAAATCAAAAATCCTGGTCGTAAAGACACATGCGGTCCAAATCTAATTCTTTCGGAAATAGAAGAGTTTGATCTTGAAAGGTAAATTAACTAAGTTAGAGAAGATGAAATGCCCCCTCTGATGATGCAACAATCAACGTGAAAGAAGATTTCTTTCAAAAAATCGAGGATATACTTAACAACATAGGAAAAAACAGAGAAATAATTATGCTTGGGGACTTCAATAGTAGAACGGGATATCAGAAAAACAGTAGAGTAGTAGGACCTTTTGAAGAAATGGCAACTAATGATAATGGCGGTAGACTTATACACTTATGTGAGAGCTATGAGTTAAAAATTAGCAATGGATTCTACAAACATAAGGACATACATAGATATACCTGGATTCAACAAACACGCAATCTAAAATCAGTCATCGATTATATTATTAGTAAACAAAAATCTGTATTGCAGTGGAATGATGTAAGAGTTCTCCGAGGAATAACATGTGGATCCGATCACTACTTAGTAAGAGCGAAAATTTTGTTCCCACTTAAGATAATACACGGAGACCAAAACCTAGAAGACAAGCAAGACTTGCAGACAGTAGATACTCCGAAGTACAACTTCAATAGTCTTATCGAAGGTGGAACGAAGAAATCGAATATATGGTAAAAGAGAAAAAAGAACAGCATCTAAAATGGCTAAATACAAAAAATACTGAAGACCATCAAGCTTACAAAGAAGCCGATAGACAACTACGAAAAATGATAAAACAAGAAAAGAATAAAAAATGGGATTAGAAATGTCAAGAAATCAATACATACATCGGAGGGAAGCAATGTACAGAGGTATGGAATTTTATACAATCAGTAAAAAATACAGGAAAAGACAAAGCACACATACACACCATAAAACCAAGACAATGGAAAGATCACTATGAAAGCTTGCTGACAGAGACAAGACAAGAATACCTAGCGAACTCCCCAACACAGTCAGTACATATACAAGGAGAGGAAGCGAGGGTAGACATCGAAACAGTAAGGAAGGCTGTAATGACCCTAAAGAATGGTAAATCCGCTGGACCTGAGGGAATCTATGCTGAAATGCTTAAGAATGGAACTCATAAACTATTTAAAATATTAACTTATGTGATCAATCAGTGTCTAAATGGACACCCAGTACCAGAACAATGGAGAACGGCATACATGTCCTCAATACACAAAAAGGGGGACAAAAGAAATTGTAATAATTATAGAGGCATATCGGTAACCAGCACCCTGAGCAGACGGTATGGACGAATTTTGAGAAATATGATCGAGGAAGAATATAAGCACGATGAAGAGGAAGAACAAAGCGGGTTCCGTGCAGGAAGATCGTGCACCGATAACGTATTTTGTCTTAAACAAATAATAGAAAAAAGATCGGCTAAGAATCTAGAAACTCATATTACTTTTGTAGACCTGCAAAAAGCATATGACAACATCCCCTTAACAAAACTATGGACAACGTTGAAAAGATCTAACATCAACCACACATTGATAAATGCTGTACAAGAACTATATAGAGACTCAAAGGCACAGATAAAAAAAGGAAAATATCTAACGGAAGAATTCCTGGTTACAAAAGGCTTGCGACAGGGATGCTGTATCTCACCAACCTTATTCAAGATATATGTTGCAGCGGCATTGGAAAGATAGAAAAGAAAGGTACATAGGATGGGTATAGAGCTTAGCAATGAATGTATATATACACTCCAGTTTGCTGATGACCAGGTAGTGCTAGCGACCGACAGGGAAGACATGCAGTACATGCTAAGAAAACTGATAGAAGAATATAACGACTGGGGAATGAATGTAAATACAACAAAAACCAAATATCTTTGTATTGGAAACGAGTCAGATAACATAGACCTCGAAAACGGACAACATATTTCCTGCTGTCAGAGCTATGACTACTTGGGCGTTTCCTTTGACAATACAGGAACTGATACACGGGAAATAGAAAAACGATTCACTCAAGCAAAGAAAGTCTTAGGATGTCTCAATGGTATACTGTGGAGTAAAGAGATAACAAAAGGAAGGAAATTTAATATATATGAGACCATGATTAAAACTACTCTTCTTTACGACGCTGAAACATGGAGAATTAGTGAAAAGAACAAAAAGCGAATAGAAGCAGTAGAGATGGATGCAATGAGAAGATCTTTAGGTATTTCCAGACGAGACCGAATCAGAAATGATGTAATAAAACAACGTATGGGAATAGAAGGAAATATAACTCAAGATATAGAGAAGAAACAATTAAGGTGGTATGGGCATGTTCAACGGATGCCAGCATCAAGACTCCCCAAAAAAGTAATAGAATGGCAACCGATAGGTCGACGGAAAAGAGGAAGACCCAGATTAGAATGGCAACACGGCGTAAACAAGTCCATGAGCGAAAGAAATTTAACAACAAACGACTGCGAAGATAGGAAGAGATGGTGTTTAGGTATCGGACAACGTCGAAAGACGTTCTAAACCGATGTATATATAGATAAGATAAAATATTTAATCAACTGTGTTAAATGATTGGTTTCATTTTTGCAGGTGGATAGAAGATCTGGTAACAAAAGGATTCCCTAGGAAACGAGAGGATATTTTAAATAGTGCTCAAAACCATTTTTCACTGAAAATTCACGGCCTAATCCTTTTAAAAACCACAGACCTGGTGAGAGTTGGTTCAAGGTAATCCATTAAAAAAGGATATTTGTAAAATAGAGGTGACTAAAATAGCACTTTATATTATAAGCTTTCCTAAAAAGACATCCAACAACTGTGCAGCAAACAAGTGAAACAGTAAGTGCTGCAAGCGCTTGTGTTTCAGAAGCAGATATTCGAAAATGGTTCAAAGATATAAACAATTATCTTGTTTCCAAAAATTTAATCATTAATGACCCTTCAAGAATTTACAATGACGACGAATTCGTTTTCAGATTTGCCCAGACACTGGCAAAGATTTTGCTAGAAAAGGTGCGAAAAATGTTTATTCTGTGGAAAAGGGATCATCTAAGGAAAGCATTACTGTCATGTTTTCGTTTTCTGCTTCCGGAATTATTTGTCCACCTATGATCGTTTATCCTTACAAGCGAATTCAGACCGTCAAAGATCCTGATTGGGGCATTGGAAGATCCGATAATGGGTGGATGATGACAGAGACGTTCTATGCTTATGTGACAGAGCTAGAAGTACAGATATACGGCGTAGATGCAAGGTGGAGAACAACAAGGACTGAGGTAAGAAATAGAAGAGTATAAGAACGATCATAGTCGAATGATAATAAATAGTAAAGACGGCAAGAGACGGTTCCCCAATAGGAAGACGATCAGTAGGAAGACCACGAAAACGATGGAACGACAACTTACTGGAGGCACATTGAAAAACAGACAGAGTCATGTCTATATAAAAAGAAGAAGAAGAAGAATGTCTTTCCTTCCTGACAACTGAAATCCAAAAAGCATTTAGTAATAATGAGTGTACAATAGGAATATTCTCAAATACCTGTCAGCATATTACGACAATGTGAATATTGACAAACTGTATTCTACATTATATATCACATGATTTAGCTAACCTCATACATACTTTTTTAAAATGCAGAGAACTGTTTGTCGGAGATTCTAGCTTAGTACATGGCCCAAAAAACAGTAGCTATGAACTACCACAAGGATCACCACTAATTTCGATGCTATTTAATCTATATACTAATTCAAAATACAAGTTGCCAAAAAATAGTAAAGTTGTACATGTACATACAGTACGCTGACGACTTTGTAATTATTGTAGTCAAGGGAGTGAATGTAACCATATTTATACCTTCAATATTAAGTTATAACACATGTCATAATTCCATAATCCGTTAGTACCAATTCTTGTGTGTGCAAGGCTTGGAAGCTGCCACCGAGCGAGAAAGAAATTTTACTAATATTTTGACCTGAGAAGAATTCAATAAAAGTATTACTTAGACTATATCTAAAAAATAATTTTAAAGAAACAAATGGAGAATAGATGTAAGTAAATAACTAAAAACACTTATTTTCGAGGCAGGACAAAAGTATTTCCCGCAAAGTTAACTGGGTGAATGGTCAAGAACATAAATAAGAAGAAGAAATTTTTGGTTATTTTTCTGAATGCGTTAATTAATTGAAGATGTATTTATCACGTAAAAGTGTTGGTGATTTATACGTAATAATTAGTTTAAAGGCGTTTAGTTATGGGATGGAAAGTTCCATTATGGACTTCCTACTAATAAAAGAGTAGACGAAATATTAAAAAACCTATCTTACTCCTGGTATCATAAAAAAGGTGGTACCCAAGATTTTTTCAAGGCCAATGCATTATTACCTGTCTAATTTTCGTCTGCTAATGATAGGACTGGTGGAGTTAACGCTCACTGCACTTCTTGTAGGATCCGTTTAGTTTATAGCCGCAGGAAGATCTATTCGTTTTTTGATTCGCATTTGAATAGTGTACATCTGGCAGAGACGGTTTTTTTTATTGAAGATAAACCAGTATTTCACAACCATAGCTTGAGGACATATAAATTGTTTAATCTTCCAATTATAGTAAACATACAGATGCGCATTTTAAATATTTTTGATATTTATGTAAATATGTTATAGGAATAAAAATGGGAAGGATAAGAGCATTTTAAAAAAATACAGTTTTTAAAGAATAAATCGCTGTTCATATAATAGCTTTTTCACATTTATTTTAACACGAAAAACCACTAAATAAATACACTTTATTTAGAAACTAAACCATTCTAGCAATCTGTACGTGCCATATGACATGCCCAATAAGGTAATCTCACGAAAGAACTAAGTCCCTTTTTAAGTATACTTATTTTTAACATTTTTGTCTCAGCACGACAATGGCTCATTCAACATAAATTACATATAATAACTTTTGCAATAACTTAAATATACGGTTTCCTTAAAAATATAGTTACCCAAAACATACCAAGTCTAAAACTTTTATTTACGTCAAATGAAAGAGGCACAAATAACTATTTTTAGACCAGTTTGTGTTGTACTTTTAAACAAAAAAACCGTATTCATCAGACAAAATGACCTACCGTAGCCAGGCACGCACACATTTACATTTGCACACATTGATATAGATATATATATATATATATATATATATATATATATATATATATATATATATATATATATATATATATATGTATATACTGCAGAGTTTGTGTGTTTTTTGTTTTTTTTTGTTAAGTTAGGTTTAAATGTTGAGTAAATTTTACAGTACATATATACCATCGATAATAAACTACATATTGAGTTAGAACTGATGAAGAAATATAAAGCGAAACGTCTTCCATTAAACTAATGAAGTAGTCGACTTCTTTTTTTTTTATTTGCCAACCTGAATGACCGATTAAACCTCTGAATTCACTAGTTGAGTACTTTTGAAATATCGATTGACGATCGTAGTCTTTACAATGTCTACTTATGGCTATTATATCCTAGCTAAATCTTTTATTTGTGGTAAAAATTTACTTTCCCTAAAAGTGTCATATTTTTTTTTTCGTGTCTGGTGCTGGAAAATCTCTAATTGATATTAAATTGTCATATAATGGACGAACAGAATTGTTTTTCACAATATGTCCTAAATATTTTACCAAAGTTTTAGTCTGAATACCTCTTCAAGAATTGCTTCCATAAGTCTTTCTCTATGATCTAAATGTCATCTATGAAGTTTATAAAAAATCAGTTTAAATGATGTTTTCTGATAATATTATTTAAAATTCTTTGAAATATTTTTGGGGATGTTTTAAGTCCAAAAGGTAAGCATTTCCATTGCCAATGACCATTTTGTGTAACGTAGGTTGTCTTATATTTATCTTTTATTCGAACTGGAATGCACCAAAAAGCAGAATTTATGTCTAAAACAGTTATAAATCTAGCATTCTTTTTTGTTTGGCTAACAGCAAAGGTTGCAGTTCAGAAATAATTAATTTGAATTATTTACAAAAATCAATGCATAATCTATTTTTATATCCTGTATCTTTTTAAGAGCCAATGAAGAGTGGAAGTTTCAAAGGTGCCATGTGCCAAAACTTTTGATTTTGAGTTATTACCATAGAAAGGTTGCATATGTATGTGCCACGCTCTACGTCCTAACAAAGGCGCCAGGTGCCATTCCTAATACTAAACTTTGTATAGGGACTGTATGGCGCCAGTGGCATGTGCCTTGCCTGTTGCTTTACAAAAGAATTATGTGCCAGACTGTCAAATTTATTATTATTAATTTTGTTGTGATTAAAGGGTACAGTTTGTTACATTGAGTGAAGTGAAAACCTGAAGAAGTAATGGTACTGGCAGCTTTGACAAGGAACAAACACAACTTAGGGAGGCTGCCAAAGCATATAAAACCAGAAAACGTAAAGACATAGCAGCAAAACCGTTGCCAACACAGAAGGCAACATGACCTATCATGTTGCACCCTGTCTTACTTTATATATTTTTTATTTTTAGGTGATTTGTAAGTGCAAATTTAATTGTACAACTACCAGTTTCACCGAGAGAATAAAAAATTTTAAGGTACTTATCTGATGGGTCTTATACAGCTTCTGTAGGTTGGCAGGCGCCAACAATAAACTACACCCTACTCAATGGAGATGGAGCCTTTGCTCAAGTGAGTAAGAATACACTTATGTGTATTCTTACAGAAGTGTGTAAGAATACAACCAATTTTCTTGGTATTCCCATTTCTAACATTGCTATCCACAATTTGCTTCTTTTTATGGCATCATATGCTTGCTGGAAATCTATGAAAATTTGGTGCACATCGCGGTTGAATTCCCAGTTTTTCTCTAATATTTGTCGGATGGTAAATATCTGATCTATAGTAGACCTTCCAGCACGAAAGCCGCATTGGTAGTCACCTAAAATATCTTCCGAATATGGTGTGAGTCTCTTTAGCAAGATAATTGATAGTACTTTATATGATGTGCTAATAAGCGATATGCCTCTATAGTTTCGGAATTGTTCTTTGTTTCCTTTCTTATATATGGGAATTATAATGCTTCCATTCCATTCTTTAGGCATTTTCTGTTGTTGCCATACTCTCAGAATGATGTCATACAATTTTTGGTGTAAAAGGTTTCCTCCTTTTTTTAACAACTCTCCATTTATGTCATCATTTTCTGGTGCTTTATGGTCTTTTAGAGACGCGATCGCATTCTTTACTTCCTCAAGTGTTGGTGCTGGTATTTCGATATCTGCAGAATGAAACGTAATATCTGCTTCCTCCGTCTCACTTTCAATATTTAGTAAATTCCGAACGTATTTCTTCCATCGTTCGACGATTTCCGTTTCTATCATTATAAGTTCACCTGCTTCATTTCTCTTAGGCTGTGTTACTCCAACACTTGCACCTTTTCTGACTGACGGCAATTCACTAAAGAATTTCCTTATTTGATTCCTCTCGCCACTTCTGTCCATTTCCCGGATTTGCTCTTCTAGGTAGCTCCTCTTTTTAGTTCTGAATAGTCGCCTTGTTTGTGCTCTTGTTCTGTTTAAATCTGCTTTGTTCTCATCTGTGAAACCTTGTAGCATTTTCAATCTTTTTTTCATTTTTATTTCCAGAATTTGCTTGCATGCTTTATCAAACCATTTCCGTTTTGGGCTAGTCCTCTTTTTTCCAATGGTTTCCTTGGCTGCTTGTTCTATAACTGATGCCACTTGCTGCCATGCTTGTTTTAACTCTACATTATGCTCTTCCTCTCCCAGCAATTGGAATCTGTTGCTTACTGCCACTTGATAATCCAGCTTCTATGTTCTATATTTCACTTTTTTCTTGTTGTGCCAGTTTCTGTATTGATAATCGCGTTCTTAACTTAGATTTCAACAGAAACTGATCGCTGTCGCTGTCAGCTCCTCTCATACTTCGCGAATTAATAAAGCTACTAGAGTGTCTTGCGTCAATGAGGACATGATCTATTTGATTTCGTGTTCTTTTATCATTTGAAGCCCTTGTGACCTTGTAAATGTCCTTTCTCTCGAATTAGGTGTATTTAACGATCATGTTATTAGATATTGCGAATTGTGTTAGTCGGTGTCCATTATCATTTGTTGTGTCGTGCAAGCTATGCTTACCAATTACTTTTCTTAAATAATCTTCCTTATCTGATTTAGCGTTGCAATCTCCCATCACTATTTTAACGTCGTGTTTTGGAGCAGCTTTATACTTTTGGTCTAATAGTTCATAAAATTCATCCTTCCTATCTTCTTCGGCATCTTCTGTTGGGGCATATATTGAGAATATTGTGAGATTGAACCACTTACCCTTGAGTCTAATATAGCAGATTCGTTCGTTTATTGGCTTGAAATCTATCACTGCTGATTTTAGTATTTTTGCAATAACAAAGCCATATCCGTATTCATGTCTATTCTCACTACCCGACCAAAAGACTATAGTATCTTCCATTTTCCGAATTCCTGTAGCTGTCCAATTTATTTCCTGTATTGCTGTTATATCCATCTTATATTTTTGTAGTAGTCTAATGGCTCTTGTCGCTATCCCACATCTGTGTTAACTTAACATATTCCACGTTCCTATGCAAATGTCCTTATTTTATTGCGAGTGTCGTTTATATTTCCTATCCGTCCTGTTCCGAGGAAATAGTTTCTGTTTCGTGACTCCAAATTTTAACATGTACGGAACGCCAGCCCATAGCACAATCCACTTTTCGGAGGACCATTTCACCCGCTCTCGTCAGTCCCTGACCCAACTTTCCACCCGGGTTGAATACCGGATCTCCAATTGGGTACCTCCTTTGAATTTTCAACCAACCCATTGTCAAATTTATGTTTTGCAAAATAATTCTATTTTATTTCTCTGATCTGATAATAAATGTTCTAACTTCAGAAAGCTCTGTGGGATTTTCTTATTCCTATCTTCATGAATATCTAATCTTACCCTTTCTGGCACCTTTGAATTCAGAAGAGTAACATTTGAGCCTGGCTCATAAATTCCACAAACTTCTGTATTATTTAAGAATACTTTTAATTTGATCAATGGCACCAAATCTAGTTTTTCAATATTATCAACATATTTAATATTATTTGATTTTTTTGTTTTAAATGGCATATTACTTCTGGATGAAACCGTTCAGGTAATCCTTTTTTATCACAATATTTACAAGGTTTCTTTTCTTCTAATGTTAAAGTATATGATTATAGGTATTTGGTCAAGAATTTAATTTATTCTTCCCTTTGATACATATGTAATTACCTAATTATAATATTATTATAATTAGGTATATATATATATATATATATATATATATATATATATATATATATATATATATATATATAAATTGGCAGGTCTGTCACAATTAAATCAATTATTATATCAATAGGAAAGTCATTTTTTACTGTTAATAATAAATTTTCTTTGCGAAATGCTTAATTAACCAGAATACAACTACATACCTAAAGTATATAGTCCTTCTTTTGAACTTTAGATATATTTATATCACTAAATTTCTGGATTAACTCAATTAATAACCGAGATTGATCAATTATTTCTGTCTTCTCATATACCAGTGTTAAAGTCTGTTGTAAGCACTTATTTTGATAAATCACATCACCATCTGTATCAAAATAAATCTCCTTCAAATTATCTTCTAATGAACTGGTACATGTCCTGAAGTTGACATTTTTGTACGAGAAATATGTTAGGAAATACAAAGTACGGACCTAATCAGTAATTAGAAAAGATAACAAACTGGAATATAAGATGTTCCCTTAGGTTATATTACGAATAATAACCATTAACTGGTTTATCACGTATTAGTAATTGAACTAATATAATATATTCACGTACCGGTGTTGCAAATAATTATCACTTAACTTTTTACAAATGAACTGTTCTACTAATGTTCTTGATTCGTACTTTGACATTATTTTAGATCTATACTAAAAAGTGCAGAAAGACTGCACGAAACGATTCCTTTTAAAAAATTGAAGGAGTATTTTCATTTTTTGACGTGCAAATTTTATCTCAGGGTTCTTATGTGCCGTGTGCGTTGTCTTTTTCTAGTGTTCAATAAACAAAACAAGAGAACAAAGAAAAAAAAAAATGCCAAAGTATTTAATACAATTAAATATTATGATAAAATCCCTTGAAAAATTTATTTACACTTATAAACCACTCAATCATAAATATCAATCAATTCCTATCCTGACAACGAAAGCTGCGCAGCCAAATTAAATTCGCTTTACTTCATATCATATACGAGTACTACTTACTTTACAGAAATTATGAAAAAATTTAACTATTTTCTGTTCCGTTTCAAAAACTTTTTAGCTCTGTAATATTGTTCTCCAAATTTTATAAAACCGATTCACTTTCAATTAATTCCAATTCTAAAATCGCCCCGGTAATTGTCAAACTCGTTAGTCAAAATCCCTCCTTGGATCTGCTCACAATACGGAATCTACATTCGATACCAAATTCTGCTAGCCTAAGCTTGTTCCGATGCAAGTAATAATTTATTTGTACTTACAAATATTTACTTCTGCATTTTTCGTAATCAGAATTCATAGAACAGCCGCTGCTACCACTTAAACACTTTTGAACCAATTACTTTTACTTCCCACAAATTTTATTTTTCCACCGTTCAAAACCACCGGCATGCAATTGGTCAGGATTAAATGTTGGTCCTGTCACAGACAGCAAACGATTCCCTTTTTTCATCTGCTTCAAAACAACCGTCAAGCATACAAATTCTCCTTTCCTTCTAAATTTTTAACCAATGATCTTTTAGTATTTCAAACAAACAAACAGAATTCTTACTTTCTACGCCTTGAAAAATCCATCAAATTTATGTTTTTCTTGCTTTCGGTCTACCCAACAATAGAATCTGCATAAATTAGCTTTCTAAACTTTTCCAGATTTGAAAGACAAAAGCTACCGTTAATCGCTATTTGTATATTCCACTGTAATGTGATTAAAATATTTTGCTTTCTTTGGTCTGTGTTTTGCTATTTTATATATCTTTGTGTCTTCTTCCCTGATATCAAGTTGATCGTAGGGATTTGTAAATGCTTCTGCTTTAGCTTTTGGTACTGCTACTTTCGCTTCCCTTTTGGCGACTGCATAGTTTTGAAGATCTTTGTCACTTTTTTTTCTTGCCAATTTTGATATAATTTTCTCTTCTCTTTTATTATTTTTTGAACTTCTTTTGACCACCACCAGATCTCTTTATTCTCAAACTTTTTTCCTGACATTTATTCAAGTATTTTAATAGCAGTATCTCTAGTGATACTAGCCATCTTCCTCCAAATTGTATTGGAACTACCTTTCATAATCCAACACTTTTTTTCTATTTTTGCCCTGAATAGGCCTTCTTTCTCATCTTTTAATATTCACCACTTGATTTTTTGTGGTCCTCTCCGATTTTGTTTTAGTTTCGCTTTTTTACTTAGAAATTTTAGTTTGTGATCCATATAATAAAAAATGTGTATTAAAATCGTCTTCTAAAAGAAAGAGATGTGGTAATTGGGCCATATGTCTTTGAATATTTAATAGAAAGATGAAATTTAATAGAAATTTAAACGTTCTTTATAAAAATTGCACCTCCTTCTTTCCCTCTTTGGACTAGAACGGTAGGTTGATTGAAGATCCAATGTACTTGTAGACTAATTATCGAAGGACACATAAAATAAAAATAGGATAATTATACTATAGAGCCAAACTTGCTTTAATAAAAATGTTTTTTAGAGTGGAAACATTTTTCAACATTTATTTTACTAAAAACTATTATCGTTTGTCAGTTATAAATAAGTATATATTTATCTATCCTATTCCCGAGACAATTCGGATTCTGCAAGGGGAAGAGCACAATTGACGGCGTATGACGGGGTCGTAAACTGCAATACGGAGAAGGTATAACCCCCTTCGCCTTTGTAGATAATCTCGCTGCATTGGTAGTACCGCGGGACGAGCCAGATCTCCGATTTCGGGTAAGGCATACGGGCAACGTCGTGAAAGAACTGGAACTCGCGGCAGAGAAGATCGAAGCCATCATTCTGAAGGGTAAACGGAAAAGAAATGTGCAGGGGTACAGCTAACATCAGAGAATTGCCTCAAATATCTGGGAGTGATGCTACACCAATATGACGGATGGGAGGAGCATGTACGGTGATAGCCCAGAAGTCAGGGAAGAGTACTGCTGCACTGAAGAGGGTGATGCCCAACATTGGGGGATCCAAATCAGAAAGGAGGAGGGCCCTACACGGTGTTGTGCAGTCAATAATCCTTTATACGCCACCAGTCTGAAGTGGGGCGCTAGAGATACCGACCTACAAGGGGCTTGTGATACAACTGGACAGAACGAGTGTTGCAAATAGCATGCACCTACAGGACTGTATTTGTGGTGGCCTTGTGGACTATCACGGGTTGCATTCCTCTGCATGTGTTAGCAGTAGAAAGGAGACATTTTTATGAGAGAAGAGAGCATTTGACAACAGCCATAAAAAAGGAGAAAGAGAAAGATTAATAACAAGATGGCAAAAAGAGTGAAACACCAGGGAAGATGTTGCCAAGTGGACTAAAATGCTGATTTCGAGCCTAAGGGACTGGGTGGAGTGTAGTCACAGGCGACTGGATTACTTCCTGGCGCAAATGCTCAAGGACGTGGATGTTTTAGGACGTATTCTCATAGGTTCAGAAAGACAGATACAGATAAATGCCTATACTGCGAATACTCCGACACTGTTACTCACACAGTGCTGGACTGTAGTAGATGGACAGTGAAGAGAAACAGAATATATAGCGAAATAGATATGAACCCCGTGACTGTGAGAGAAATGATCGTGAAGATGACGGGAAGTGAGGAGGGATGAAATAGTGTACACAATTACATTCGAACAGTCATAAGAAGAAAGAAGAAGAACAGAAACACCAGCCGGATCAACGACAGAGATAAGATCTAGATAAGAGAAGTGAGTGCTCCGAAAGTGTCGTCAACCTTACAGCGGCCATCCCACTTTCAGAGTATGGTACGCGCGACAGTTAACAGAGTGGTTTTAGTTGGTAGGTAGGATAACAGAAGGGCATCCGTTTGCAGTACCTCCTTCTTTTGGGGAAATGGGCTCGGATGTACTCCTCTACCCTAAATCCAACACACGCCAGCAATCCCTAGACATGGGTTAATCTGGTACAGTTTTTAGAAATTTCCACCCTTGGAAAAGAAAAAAAAATATAAATAAGTAATTTTACGAATAGAGAAAATAGAGCTATACAACATAAAAAACAAATAACATACGCAAGGGATTATCAGAAAAACTTACGGATAGGAAATGAATAAAACATTCTAATCATATGTAAATTAACTAGCACATTGAGAAATTTTTAAGATTTATCTATCTTTTTACTTTTGGATTCGATTTATATTTATGTCGTTTGAAAAAACGTTGTGTTTTATAAAAATAGGGCGCTAGAAATACGACCGGATAGAGGGAGTATGATACTTTCAAATCAGAATAAACAATTGCATGTTTTCCCCTAATACACCACTTGTAACAACGTTTTTCTCAGCTGATTTACGATCTTTAAACCTATTCTTTCTAATCTGTAATTTTTTTACGGCTTTATGACTTTCTATTGTATTCTAATATCACAAAAATGGTAAGCGTGTCTACATCTAAATGTTACAGAACAATTAAAGTGAAGTTTTATTTAAAAACAGCTCAATTGTGTTGTTTTTGAAACACCACAGCTACCACCCTCGACTTTCACTCGAATCAGTAAATCAAACAATAGATACTAAATAAAAAATCGGAGAGCCGTGTCTTAGAAAACAATTACATAGGCACTTGCAGGATAGGATTATACAACTTTTAATTCTCGGTTATACACTGGTAATGTAGATAAACTGAATATAGGTAAAAACATCCTCAAACCCATCTTAAACAACGAATATCTTATGATGAAATACAGTAGATTACCGCTAATCCGAAAATCTGCTTAATCTGAAACTGGATTTGGCAATAGATTTGGTGAAAATAAATATGCAGGTACTCTAAGAAACACTACTTTATATCTAAAAATGACAATAAAATATTATTTCATGTATTTAACTGTAATAAATCTTTAAAATTTTCCTTTTTTTTTAAGCAGTTAAATCTCTTTGCTCTATTGAAGAATTCCTCTCACTCGAAGCTAAATTACGCCAGCGTACCAAAAACATAGTATCCACTGACGGGGCGGAGGGGTGTTGCTCTACGTAGCGTATCGCTAGATCAAACGCAGTCGCATCGTCTGTGTGGGTTACTCGCTATTTGCTGTTTACATCTTCTTCCCCATCACTTTCATCAGAGGCTTTTGAAGGTTCTTCTGTAACCATTTCAATGATTGGCTGATTATCATATATCTCGTGGCCATCATCATTAGCTCGTATCCATTCTTTTACATCATTGTCATCGCTTCTTCACAACGAGGAATATTTTGCACAAGGTCCCTTAACAAATTCGTCTTTTCGGCCTTTAGATCTGGCATTTCTTCGCAAGTAATGCTTGGCCAAATCTTTTTCCAGGAGTTATTTATAACTTTCTTATTCACAGATTTCTGAGCCCCTGCTACCCAATAAATGATGTCTTTTATATTTATTTTTTTGAGGTTTTCTAATAGTCGCAGTAATTTATTTTCATTACTAATTAGTTGATTAGTCGCCTTAACATCTGCTTTCTGTATAATAGTTTCACATCCTGCAACACGTGCTGATCCATTGGTTGTACCAGCGTGGTAACGTTTGGTGATAGGAAAACAGCTTTTATATCTGCACAAACTAATTTTACATCTGACCGATGAGACGCTGCATTGTCGATGAGAAGCCAAGCACGAATTGGTTTTCAAACCATTGTTTACCAAGATGTGCGTTAATCCAAGCTTTTTTGAAATTCCTGTAGTACGCAGGTAGAGAATTGACATTATTGTTTTTAAATGCCATTAGTTTAGTCGACTTCCCAATAACCATAAGAGGTATTTTGTGAGTGCCTGCAGCATTGCAATATGTTAAAACGGTTACGCCTTCTTTGCTGATTTTAAAACCTGGAGCGGTTAGGGTTTCCTTAGCAGCCAGCCTTTTGCTTGAAGTTAAAGCCCGATTCGTCAGCATTATATGCTGAGGTGAGTAGTTTTCTGCATCAATCATATCAACAAATTTACCTACATATTCAAATACAGGAGCCACATCAGACGACAACATTTCTCCAGTAATGGTCAGGTGGCGTATGCCGTGATGCTTCTTAAAACGATCCAGCAAACCTGTACTAGCAGCGAACGTTTCGTCACCATTCATTAGCTTATTTAAATCTAAAGCTTTTTCCTTAATAAAGGGTCCATTAATTGGGGTTCCATTTTCCCTCACTTGACAAAACCACAAAAGCAAAGCTTGCTCAAGCAAAGGGACTAGTCTAGTGGAGTAGTTTTGGCAGTTTGTCGAAATTCTATACACTTAATTAAAGTTGAAGTGCAAAACTGTTGTATTTTTGATCGATTTCCTTTCCAACCAGTGATCGTGGAGTTCCCAACTCCATACTCAAATGCTAATTTAGACGCACTCTCGCCATTGTACAAACATTTCATTACCTAAAGTTTTTCCTTTAAGGTGCACGAACTGTGTTTTTGTTTTGAAGCCATATTGTACAGCGCAGGGATAAAAATACAGTACAGTACTTATGGTTCTCTTACTGTTACGGTATCGAAACAACAAAACTGAGATGTGTAATCAGACGAGTTCGCACAGTAGATGAGGCACTGACAGTGGAAATTGGACAGGGAATGATATTCCGGTTACGGAAACTCGTCCGATTGGCGCATGATATCAGCAACAGCGTTAACAGTTTGATCGTACGTCTAAGATGAACGTATTCTTCTATTAAAGGTTTCATTATCTCCTTCTTGCATTCAAAACGAAAGTACTATACTTAATGATAGGAATATTATTTATGTTATTTTTTATTAAAAGAGTAAGAAAATCTGATTAATCTGAAAAATTCGGTATTAATTATTTTGGATATTGTGCAGATCCACTGCCATATATTCCAAAGCATACATAACTGTTAAATTCAGCTATTTGGTAAAAAATATGAGAAATAAAATAAAGCAAGCATTAATGATTCCTTTGTTAAAGGCTTACTTATATATGAATGCGATATTTGGCAATTCAATCGACAAATAGCATTAGTGACGTAAAATAAAAATAAAAATAAAAACGTTTATTGACATTAATATAATTAACATTTCACACCTAAGATATTTCAACTTAAGATATCATAGCGTTCTTTCTTGACGTCCCGCTTGGATTTTTCTGTCTTGGACTCCTTGGCATCTTTTTCTGTAGATACTTGCTTTCCGGAATCGTACCTATTATCTTTGGTCGACGCTATACATCCTCTGGATTCGATTTCTATCGAGGATGTCTCTTGTTTTTGGGAATCTTCGTGTGGCTTGGTGGAAGAAGTATCTTGTCCTCAGCCACCTCCCTCAGTAGTGTGTACTCGAGCCTTTCCTGGATGGTTGCATTTGTAATCCCAAGATGCACGGTCGATTAGTCGATAACAAGACGTCTCAGTCCTCTCTAGTTTCTTCCAGTTGGTTTCTGCCGTTGAACTCCATACTGGAACTGCATATAACATCACCGACCTAACGTAGACCTGGTATAATTGAATCTTCTTGGCCTTCCTTCTTCTTCTTCTTCTTTACATGCCATACACCAAAGTGCGTAGGCGACTATCTCATTACTAGAATTCTGTTCTTGGCGGCGTGACACAGCTCGCCTGTATTGTGTATTCCTGTCCATTCTTTAATATTTCTTAACCAGGATAATTGTTTGCGGCCGGCTCCTCTCCTACCTTCGATCTTCCCTTGTAGGATTAACTGAGGTATTTCATATTTTGCTCCTCTCAATATGTGCCCAAGGTAACCAATCTTGTGTTTTTTAATTAATTTAAAGAGTTCTCTTTCCACGCCGGCTCTCTTAAGGACGTCATCGTTTCGAACTCTATCCACCCAAGGTATGCGCATCATTCTTCTTAATGACCACATTTCAAATGCTTCAAATTTGTTGATAGATGTTTTTTTCAAAGTCCACGTTTCCATGCCATAAAGCAAGATGGACCATATGTAGCACTTGACCATTCTGTAGCGTATTTCGAAATGTAGGTTTTGGTTACATAGAAGCGGTCTGAATTTCACAAAAGCTTGTCTTGCCATTGGTATTCGGGTTTTTATCTCTTGTTGTGGATCCAATTGGTCATTGATTGTGGTGCCAAGGTATTTAAAAGTTTTCACGCGTTTTATGCGATCGTCACCTATGCATATTATCGGGTTTTCTGGAGGGTTTCTGCTAATGGCCATATATTTCGTTTTCAAAATGTTGATTTTGAGGCCATATTTTTTACCTATGCTATTCACCCTATCAAGTAATAATTGGCCTTCGTTAGGGGACTTTATTTTTTCCTTTATAGGGAGCTATATTTGCTTTTACCTTGGTTTCTTAGACGTGTTACGTGAAGTTTAGTTTCCTGTCGAGGCAGACTCTTAGGTACTTGACTGATAATTCCGAGTGGATGATGTTTCATCTCATCGTTAGGTCGACTACTGGTGGGACGAGCTGCTGTGTAAAGATGATGAATTGTGTCTTCTCCGCATTTATCTTGATTTTCCATTTGTCCGTGAATTCTGAGATCCTCTTCAAGTGGTTTTCTAACATCTGGACTATACTTGTGTCCTCTTTTCCTGATGTGTAGATTGCTGTGTTGTCTGAATAAAGTGCTGTATTTGTTCTTACATCTACACAGACTTGTGACTGAATCTACAGAAAACTATGAAAATTTGAAACCGGAATCAGACCACATTCATTATCAACGCGGATTCTATAATACGCATTCGAAATAATACACAACGGAATAGATATTCCGTTTTTGTTCTAATATTTTGTCTACCTCTGAAAACCTATCTGTACTTTTCCAGTTTCTGATCTAATTTCTTTTTAGCATATTATGGTATTAATATGGTATTAAGTTGATTAAAAACTGTTTAAAATATTTTGAGCGGAAGTTTTTCTGTCATTGCTTCTAAACGCCTAATGTTGTGGCCATTCTAAATTATTAATAATATTAGATTAACCAGTTTATGCTTCTGTTCGTAAAATATGTAAAGCTTAAAGTACTCACTTGTGACATATCTTGTGTAGTGTTCGTGAGAAACAGTGTTGCTGTATGAAATAAAAAATATCAGTCCGGTCCTGGTTACATGAATAGAAGTGTTTCATCAAAGACACATTACCAAACTCTATTGTTTTTCAAATATAATTTGAAATCGATCAAAACAAGCTATTGTTTATTGATTTTTTATATGCTTGTTAGAAATTACGTTTTCTACATCCAAAATAAGACAAACAAAGGATCTGACACGAGCCTCAAGTGCATATAATGGACAGTGGTCAAAATTAACTTATTGAAGAATGTCCAGTCAAAGAAGATCACTGGTAAGAAGTAAAAATCGTATACTTTTATAAATCAGAAAATATAAATTTAATAGTTCTTGCAAAAGTTTCTAGATGATCCAGTTAGATAAAAAGTATTATTGATGATTAATAAAAATACTCTACTGATCTATTGATGATTATTTTTCTTCTACACGTTGAAATATATTTATTACCTAAGGAATAGATGTGAAAAAAAAAACAATAATGCGTGGTTTGGATTAGGGATGAAAGCTTTTGGCTGTCGAGTGTCTACCGATAATCCAAAACAGTCCCAAATTCGTGAAATGTAGTTTATAATGTGAAAATTTCCACAACTAAGGCGAAATAATATTTTCCAAACTAACTACGTACTTTATTAATACAATAACTAAAGCGAGGATGAAAAAATGTGCACAAAAACTTAGTTGCGCTGAGTTTTTCAAATACGAAGCCTAATTTAACAGGACAAATGGTTATAATAATAATTCCCGTAATGATTTTGAAGACAAAAACGTAGAATTATTATGCGAGACGGAGACGGTTAGTAAGTCTCCACTGTTTATTTTTACTGAACTGTGGCATTATAAGACACCTGTGCTGCCCTTGAAATAAAAATAATGTCTAATATTTTTTTTGTTTCGACGGACCGGACAGTAAAGAGAGACCAGACTTATTAAAACTGTCAACTTACCGGATCAGAGATTATACATGCTGATCCTCATTTATATGAGTTCCTGTAATTGGGATACAGGTATGGTAGAAATTAAGCTGTCATCGTTTTGTTTTTCGATGGAGTTTCGGTGATTGTATTTATATAACGAAAGAACTAAAAATACTTCCTCTAATACCAACCATTAGAGCAAGTCGGATTTAGGAGTGGCTTTGAAATGAATGACCACCTAAAAGTAATAAAATACTTGATGGAGAAAGTTATAGAATACAATAAGCCATTGATATTAATATTCGTAGACTTTGAGAAAGCCTTTGACTCAGTCTAGCATTGTACCTTGTTATGAGCTCTTACAGAGTGCAGTATTGATCATAGGTACACAATTCTTCTTCGGAATATATATATATATATATATATATATATATATATATATATTAATAGCGCAACAGTTGTACTGAGAATATACTTTGGCGACACAAACACATTTCTTTTGAATAAACATATTAGGCAAGGAGACACCATTCCTCCTAGATCATTCACCACTTTATTACAGAGTGCTATGAGAAACAAAGTGAGAAAATATTGGGGTCAACATAAATAGGGAGTTTTTGAACAACTTGAGGTTTGCAGACGACATAGTCCTTAATGCAGACCGGGTAGATCATGTCTGACAACTTCTTCAAGACCTTCAGAGTTCTTGTACACGAGTTGGTCTTAAAATTAACTTTTCCAAAACATAATACATCACCAACCTTGTATTGGACAAAGACATTTTAACTAATGGAAAGCAAATTAAACAAGTGTATACCGACAAGTATTTGGGTCACGAGATTAAATCAGAAAGAGACAATCAAACAACAGAGTCAAATAGGAGAATAGAACTAACATGGGCAGCTTACGGAAAACTCAGGTAAGTCTTTAGATCAGATATTCTTATGTGCTTGAAAAGAAAGGTACTTGATCAATGTATACTTCCAGTTCTAACGTATGGAGCAGAAACATTGACTCTTACCAGAAGAGTAATTAACAAGATACAAGTGGCACAGAGTGCAATGGAGAGATCCATGTTGAATATATACCTGAGAGATGAAATAGAGAGTTTTAAATTAAATAGTTAGGAGAAAAACTGGTGTTACGGGCAAAATTAAAAGAATTATAATGTTGAATTTGGCAAGACTATTGCCAGAGTCAGAGATAGAAGATGAACCAAGAAAATTTTAGAATGGAGACCTAGACACGGTGCTTATCGTAATCGAGGACATCCTCGTTATCTCGGCAAAAATAGGATAATACCGGGACAATTATTAGTTAACCAACAACCTACATATATCACAAATCACCAACTTTTGTTACTTAGATGCAAATTTTGATGAGCAGTGTGAAGAACCAACGGAAATTAAAAAAGGATCAAGAAGAAAAGATCAGCTTTCTGATGTTTGAAAATTCTACGTATTCTTTGTTCTTCTATTTGAAGTAGAGTCTTAGACCTTAACTGAAACATCAGTGACGAGACTCGAAGCGTTTGAAATATGGTGCTAAACACGCAAGTTGATGATTTCCTGGATAGACAAAGTTTCCAACGAGGAAGTTCTACACAGACTGGGTGAAGAGAGCGAATTAGTAACAACCATCTCTCTTTTCTTGGGGATCTTCCTCGTGATCTTCGTCTTTCCAGTTTTTCTGTATCTGCTCTCATAATATGTCCAAAGTATTTTAATTGGATTATTTACCTTTGGGCGATTAATTGGTGTTGTTACATAGTGTTTAATAGTCTTCCATATTTTTTGTGATGTATCCTTACGAATAGAGGGCAAACTCGTTTGCACGTCTTGGAGAAGGTAGTCCTTCTTTCTTAGTTCTATCCTCTTTGTCACTCTCTGTGTGGTTAGCGTTTTAAGTTTGAGCTTTACTTTAGCTATGAGAAGAGTATGATCTGATCCACATATCGCTTCTGACTGTTTCTATTGATGATCTCTAGCGAATATTACTGATATGAAGTCAATTTGATTTCTAGACCTATCTCCAGGACTTTTCCAGTATAAAGTCCGCGTAAACGGTGTTTAAATCGAGTATTCATAATAGACGATTTATTTGCGATAGCAAACTCGATTAAGCGGTTTCCTCTTTCGTTTCTCTGACGTATGCCAAACTTTTCCAGTACATTCTTTAGGTCGGTATTCTGCGTAGTGCTACGACATTTGCGTTAAAGTCACCGCATATTAAGGTTAGCACTTTATTTGGAATGTTGGTAATTGTTGTAATTTTTTGTAGAATTCCTTGACTTTTATGTCGCCTGCTGCACTGGTTGGTTGTATACTTATAACTTAAAATATACAAAGATATTGAGTTTATGTGGTTTGCCTTCCAGTTTAAGGAGAACTATCCTGTCATTCACAGCTTTAAATTCGACGACAGATTTTTGTAATCTTTGTGAGACTAGAATGGCAACATCTGTATAGTTCTGGTTCTCACTGCCAGAGAAGTAAACATAATTGCCATTTTGTGTTCTAAAATTGTCCTCTCCTAACCAATGCGTTTCAGCTAGTCCAGAGATTTCAATTTATACCTTGCCAGCTCTCTTTTAATAATTGACAGCTTACCTGTGATTGTCTTTAGCCCTTGTACGTTCCATGTACCGACATTAATTAATTTTCTGTGGAGTTTTAATTTCTGTGGACCAGTAGCTGAATTTCCACACCACGATGCCTGATTACTGACATTCTCGTGGTCGGTGGCAAATTTCGCACAACTGTGGCATAACTTTCTTGGGAATGATAATGCAATGGATTTCCCAACCCTATTGCATCGCAGTGTCACAACCATTCAGCTGATACAGCTCCGCGTGTGAAAATCCGGTTCAGGATCATTTCCTATGTGCCTTATCTTGGTACTGTCGGTCGCTGCTGCTCTTCGTCAGGAAGATTTAACCACCTTTTGGTCGAGGTGTGGGAAGGGAAAAATACATGAGGATTAGATGGAGTATATGATTGAGACCTGTTTTCTCCTAAGGGGAAGGGGGTTAGGAGAGAAACAGTAGCTGGCGTAGGGGCAGGGTTGCCAAGCCCTGAAAAATTCTGTCCTTTACTGGGAACTGTAAAAGACAACTATCCGTTACCCGTTATAACCATAAAACGTCACAAACTGGAAAACTTGGGCCATATAATGCGTAATGAGTAGCGATAAGATTTACTTCGGACCATACTTCAAGGTAGGATGCTTGGAAAAAGAGGTCAAGGAAGAAGAAGAATATCCGGGCTTCATAACCTACGAAAATGGTTTAACTTGATCATTACCGAACTTTTTAGGATAGCAGTCAACAAAATTAAAATAGTTATGTCAATGTCCAACATCCGTAACGAATATTAAAACATTTTTTTAAAGTGTTTTAAATTTTAATTGTTTTTAAACACACTTTAAACAACGTATTGTATCTTAAACTTTATAAATATACTGAAATCCTTATGGTATTGATTTTTCTATTGCAAATATATCATGAAATATGAATGAAAGGCAACCAATTAAAAAATTCCGTGCTATCACAAAGTGTTACCATTCGGATATCATCCGGTAATTCATTTAATAATTGAAACAAATTCCTCAGCAAAGTGAAGGTATATACTAAATAGTACGTAAACAACAAACTTATTACAACAATAGGTTTTTGCATAAGAATGATAAATTACGTAACATAAATATTATGTGAAGAGAAACAACCGATACGTACAGTGAAGTAAAGGATTTTTAATGTCACATTCCACAAAAAAAATTTAAATAACTTAAAATGAGTAATCGTACCACTTATAAGTTCCTACCTTAATACCAACATCTTGAAATAAGAAATGTGTAGAAAATTAAATATAAAGGGGTCATTTAAAAAGACTAATGATTGCAAAGGTAATATTGTCTTAGTCTACTGTTTCCTTGTCTGCGGATCGATGTTTGAAATTTGCGGATGATCTAAAGTTTATTTGGCATTGAAAGAGAGTTATAAAATCTGCAAGATATTAACAAATTGGACCAAATATTTAAATAAACTTCTACTTATACACATTAACATTGCAATGAAACCAGGCTGTCTTCATTTACCTCATTCACCGTGTAAAATATACTAGTCTTGTTACATTTCCTTGAGATTTAGTTCATATAGAAAAAGTCCCTTCATGAAAAAGAAGAAGTAATGAAGAAGTCCAGAATTTTCGAGATGTCATCGAAAATTCTTGAAATGTCTAGTGATGTGTGGAACGTAAAAAAATATATAAACAGAAAATACATAAAAAATATATACCGTAACTTGAATATGACAATTTAAATAAATGATATGATAGCTAAAGCAACTAAAGAAATTATTATTATGAGAGCAATTTGTGGTAGAAAATGGGGAGCTGATCCAAACATTCTTTTAAGCTTATACAAAGGGATAGTAAGATCTCATTTAGATTATGCAGCCAATCTTTTAAAGCCTTACAGTAAAAGCTTGATGACGAAGTTGGAACAAGTACAAAATGTGGCCTTAAGGATTATACCAGGTTGTCTACGTTCTACACCAATTTTAATATTACAAGTGGAATGTTCAGTATCCACACTAAAAGTTAGAAGGGAAATATTGGCTCATAAATACATATTGAAACAAATGTCTGAAAAAAAACCATAGTAATAAGAAGTTTGAATAAGTTAAATGAAGCTATAAATGCAAATAACGAATTTTGGAAGAATAAAGCTATACCAGACTACTCATTAGCATATTCAGACATACTCAAAAAATCAAAAAATATAAACCGATATAAAATTAATTCCATATATGAAGTAGAAGGAAAAATTCTTTTATATCCTATTATAATTGAAAGTCTAGAGTATGAAAAATACGAAATTGAATCTAATGAAATGTTTTCAGTTAAATATGGTGGAATATATAGTAATCATACTTAAGTATATACAGATGGATTTATCGACCCACAAACTAACCAATCCGGATTTGGAATTTATATAATAATAATAGTCTCCCGTTTTATACCGCTGTCGCGGCTTTGGGAGTATAGCAGGTTAGTCTGCTATATCTAGGGCCTACGGTATACAAGGAAGGTAACATGGCCAGTGCTACGCTTCAACCGTCTATTATTACCCCTGGTTTTACCCAAGGTACTCATTTTTATTCAGGCTGAGTCGACCTGGGGCCTATAGACATTTTTAAAATGTCTAGATGTTCTTGCCGGCGGTGGGATTCGAACCCCGGACCACCGGCTTGCGAGTCAAGCATCCTACCGCTTGCGCTACGCAGACTTTGGAATTTATATACCACGCAATAATTATAAATTTTCATCAAGACTCCATAATTACACACAAATCTGTACAACTGAAGTGATAGCTATATATAAAGCTATCTCTGTGTGCATTGAGAAGGAGATCATGAAAGCAGTTATCTTTGTGGATTCAAAAAGTGCTTTATCTAAAATTTCTCGTCTCAAATGGGATCAAATAAATTATGTAACCATAATAACCAAAAAACTATTGGTAGAAGCTAATAATATGGGATTCTCAATATGAATAGAATGGGTACCTAGACATCAGGGGATTAAAGGTAATGAAATAGCAGATAGGTGGGCGAATATTGGGAGAGAATTAAGAGTACCATATGATATAAAAAATATTAGTACATATATCTTTTGTGTTACAAAAAAAGACATTTTAACACAATTTTACAATGAATTCTCAAATTAAAGATAAAGATCCAGATTATTTTAGATTGCAGTGTGATTTCCCCATAAAACCATGGTAGGCCAAATGTGGGTATATGGGCAAGAATACTATAACAAATATTAATCGTTTACGTAGTGGACATTGTAAAACTCCTTGCTATCTCTACAAAATAGGTAAAACAGAAAGACCGATATGTGAATGTGGAACCATTGGAACAGTGATCCATACCTTCTTTGAATGTCCCATAAACAAACACAAAAATATGGATCTGTATTTAGAACTATTAAAAGCAGGAATAGAGAGTCCAATATCTTTACATAGTACTCTACACAAACCCTCTGACAAAGTTATAAAAATAATTAATTAATTTATCAATATCTTTCAAATAGATCTATAAACTTGTCAAAATAAGAAAAAAAAATAAAAAATTTAGAAAATACTTTAATATCTTAACATACAAAAATTTACGTATCATTCAAGTATCACCCAGCTGTCAATTAGAAGTAAACAGAAATTTATCCCTGGTTGTGCATTGCCTAGAGCAAGACAAGCATAACCTTACATGTACCTACTGGGTAATTGATTCTCTAGCAATACAATGATAATCTGACTCTAGCAATACAATGTACATGGAATGTCTTGAAAGATTGTGGTAGTAGCGATCATTTTCCTACAATTATTCTAATGAAAATTAACTATAGTGAAGGAAAAAGCATTACAACCAATAAAAACTTAAATTTTAGAAACAACATTAGAGAAATTGATTGGAACAAGTATAGTAAATACATAGAAGAACATTTAAATATAGAAAATCAATCCTATGACCACTTCACAAGTATAATTAACCAAGCAGTAGAAATTGCTATCCCAAATAAACAAGGCAGAGGCATAAGAAAACTGCAATATCAAAAAAGAGTACCTTGGTGGGACCAGGAATGCACTGAAATAATAAATAAAAGAAAAGAAGCGTTAAAGGAATTTAAAAATAATTTTAATCTTAATAATTATATCAATGCAAAACACATAATTGCTAAATCAAAACGACTTCTAAAAACAATAAAGAAGCAAAAGTTTATGGAATATTCTGGGAGTATTAATAGAAACGTAGACATGAGCTCTATTTGGCAAACTATAAGAAAATTTAAAAATGCATTCTCTCAACCGTCAAACAATAAACTTCCCAATAAAAAAAAAATAAGTTATGAAATATTAACTAACCTTTCAGTAACTAATATTGAACCGGATTTCGAATTACAGACCATTGATCACTTGTCTAGTGAATTCAATCTCACGGAATTAAAAAATAGTCTATTTTTAAAGAAAAACACATCACCAGGCCTTGATAATATTAACTTTAATATGTTAAAACATTTACCGGAAATAGGGCTAATATGGCTACTAAATTTATACAACAAGGTTAAAGAAGGTGAACTGATTCCCAATGAGTGGAAAACTCAGATTATTATAAGTATTCCTAAGAACAACAAAATTCAAAATTATAATTTAAGAGCAGAAAATTATAGAGCTCTGGGACTTTCATCATGTGTAGTAAAACTACTGGAATCAATGATTAAAAATAGGCTGGATTGGATCGTGGAAAATCAAAAAACATTTAGCCAATTTCAAGTAGGATTTAGAAAAGGTATGGGAGTTAACGATAATTTAAATTATTTAAATACTTATGTTCAATTGGCTTTCTCACAAAACCAATATGTAAATGCTACTTTCTTAGATATTAAAGCAGCTTTCGATCATGTGAATATTTACATACTATACAGACTTCTTAATAATCTTCATATTCCAGTAGACATCAATAACCTTATATTTCAATTCTTAAACAATAGGACTCTATATGTTAAAAATCATTATCACGAAATGGTTGAACCATCGCATACTACACAAGGTCTAATACAAGGCTCACCTTTAAGCCCAATATTATTCAATATTTATCTTAAAAATATTATATAGACAATAATACCTGAAAATTGTGTACTTCTGTCATATGCAGATGATCTAATTATCTTAACAAAAGGTAGTAATTTTAACCATATATCAAATCAGGTAAACTTTATCCTATATGAATTATCCAAATGGTTTGATACACATAATCTTAAACTATCCTCATCAAAATGCGAGACTTTGTGGTTTAAAATGAACCGTCCTATTAGTAATCCACCAGATATAAAAATTAATGACTATATAATCCCTAATGTTCTGTCGAAAAAATATTTAGGTATAATATTTAAGCACAATCTAAATTGGTCAGACCAAATAGATAACATGATTAATAAAGCCCAAAAGGGCATTAATATAATACGTGCTCTTTGTAGAGTATGGTGGGGATCAGACCCAAGAACACTAAAATTAATATATAATGGCTTGATACAATCACAATTAGATTATGGCGCTAGTATAATTAATAACTTCTCTCAACAAAATTTTATGAAATTAAACCGAATACAATTCCAAGCTTTGAGAACAACACATGGGATGATGAAATCTACTCCCACTAATGTCATTTTAGCAGAAAGTGCAACTATCGATCTACACCATAGATTTAAATGGATTGCCACGAAATACATAGCAAAGATTAGCACAACTTCCTCATTATTAAATATGCTTCTAGACTTAAAAAACTATCATGGTTATCAACAAGGATATTGGAAGGGAAAAAATCCAACATATTTGATTGACGCTCTAACAGAAGTTAAAAAGTTTTTACCATCAATGAACACAAGTGACATACCAGCCTGCTACTCAAATGAATATGATATCTACACTTATAATGTACCAATTATAAAAACATTATTAAAAAAAAATAGTTCCCATAACCTTTGGGAATATTACAATTTTGTAAATTCGTATTACTATAATTACATACAAATATTTACAGATGCTTCAAAAAAACAAAAAAATCAAAACTTTGAGGAAGCCAAAACGGGTATAGGAATACACATACCTAGTATAAATTATTTCTTTTCTGAAAAAATTCCTTCACTTATTAATATCTGTACAGCAGAAATAATAGCTATTCAAAAGGGTCTAATGATTTGTGAGGAAAAAAGTTTTGATAAAGCTATAATATTTAGGAACTCAAAGAGCGCTATAGACAACATTAATAACAATATGATAATTGCAACAAAGGATTACAGAGTCTTGCAAGTTAAAAAGAAACTATACTATTTAAATAAATATGGGAAAGATATTAGATTATGTTGGATTCCTGGACATAATGATATCAAGGGAAATGAAATAGCTGACAAACTGGCAAAGATTGGGGCTGAATTAAATATTCCTGCTAAAACTCGATTAAGTAACTTGGATATCATGCCATTATTAAAAAATAAAATATGTTCTATGCATCAAAATAATTGGTTAAATTCTTTTCAATATAAAGGCAAGTGGTATAACAACATACAAAATTTTTTTCCTAATAAACCATGGTTTGACACAATCCCATACATAGATAGGCGGCATATTACTACCATTATTAGAATGAGGAGTGGTCATTGCCTGACAGGAGTACATTTATATAAAATCAACATTCGCGATAACCCATACTGTGAATGTGGGCAAATGGATACACTAGAACACATATTTTGGGAATGCCCAATAAACAAAATAAAAGATTATGATGTCTATCAGGAGCTTATCAAAATTAATATTAAAACCCCAATTAACATACCAATGCTTCTATGCGAGATTAACCCTAAAATTATCAAAATTCTTATCAGATTCCTACAGATCAACCAAATAAAATTATAACCTTAATCTATTATCCATAATAACCTATCCAATATTAACATTTAAACCAACTATAAGAAAATAGAAAACATAAATAAAATGTAGATATGTAGAAAAAATGTCTATATGTCAATGATAATTGATAATAGGGCATGAGATATATTCTCAGACTCACGACAGTGGCCCAAAAATTAACAAAACAAATGTACTGGCTGATTATTCAGAAGAATAAAAGCCAAAAAGTAGAAGAAGAAGAAGAAGGGTAATTGATTATGCAATCGAAAGCCAAAAAAAAAGAAGAAGAAGAATATATTATAAACAGATGTTACTGACAGTTTGGAACAGTTTTAATTAATATTTTGAAGTTTATAGTTGTCATTCAGTTAAAGTTGCGTAAGTATTGTAAACAAGTTAGTGTTGAATAAAGTTATTTTAAAGAAGTTTAAGGGTATAATAAAAATGGGTTTCTACATTAATTGTTAATTGTATCATCGGCGTGCCTTTAGGTCAGATAATTGAGTAGCAATATGTCAAGATGTTATAGAGCCCATAGCATGAAATGGAACTGGGTAGGCTATGTAGTCAGAATGAATGACGTGCCACATAGGAAAAGGTTTTTCGGAATGACGCTAGTACTAGAGATGATAATAAGTATCGTCTGTGTACTGTTCATCTTTCATTGATTTCGTATTTGTATCTTAAGATCTTTGTACTTGGTCATCTTCTAGTTGTGTTTAATATGTAGACTATTGTTAAATATCGCTAGATTATCTCTGCTGGACCTTACAATTTCTGGTTGAAAAATATACGTACGAAGTTCAATGCAACAACTGCACATCTTTTCATAGCAGCAGTGGGCAAAGTACATATTCCTATGATGGTTGCCAGCATCCAAATCAGATAGGAACTACAAATAGAAGACCAACTTTATACTGAACCTACCTTTGCTAGGTTCACCAAAGACCGGTTGAAGTCAGGAGAAGAGGCAGGCACAAAGCATGATTTAAGGACCAGGTGGAAGACGAGTTACTCTAGTCAATCCAATTTCTACCCAAATTTAAAAGGTACGCTCTGAGAAGAACCCCTCTGCAATTAGTCTGTGCAAGTTGATTAACGGATAAAGATTACGGATAAATTAGATGATATTTTCAGGGAAGGATTAATATTTTCCGTTTTATTAAGCTTTTTTGCAAGTTTTATTTTATTCAAATGCCATTTTATACGTATTTACGGTTTTTTTTTGATATTCTTTCTGGGAGGTTTTTTTAAGTGTTGAGGTCCATTAACTAATTTGAAATGTTATACTTAAACTGATTGAAATTGTATTATTGATAATTTTTTCTGCTAAAATATACTCTTCAATTTTTCTTTCCTTCTATTTCGACAATTAGTAAATGAATTCGTAAATTCAACAAAAGTCGCATGGAGTTAACTTCCAAAAACCAACACATAGGGGCTTTAAAAAGTAATGAGAGAATGGTGAAGCATAAACGCGTCCACCTTGTACAGTGATATTTCTCGATACCTGTTAATATGGGACAGGTGAAGTTTTGTGCTATTTGCGTTCAACACACCTGTCACTGCGGCTGATGGTACACATCAAGACATCCATCGAATCATCGTGTCATGCGATATTGAGCACTTATTATCGTTGCCACTATGTTAAGATATATAAATATTAATTTTTTTAAATACCACTGGCACCTATGGAAATCATTGACAATCTTTTCGATTATTACTATTTTATAAAAAACTTAATGACAATTACAATGCTAATGGCCTAGTACAATTTAATTGTACTAGGGTACTAAGACTCCGCAATTTAAACGTCACTGTTTATTGTTTTTCCAAGACATTATAAATTTATATATATATATATATATATATATATATATATATATATATATATATATATATATATATATATATATATCCGAATGTTGGCGATCAGCATAGCTTTCCTAACTTTACTTGCAGCTATTCGGAATAGTTCAGTTGTAAACGTATTAAACCACTTCCTTAGGTTTTGAAGCCAAGATATTCTTCTTCTCCCTGGTCCCGTCTTTCCAAATACCTTGCCCTGAAGAATATGCAATAAGCCATATATGTGTTTATTTCTCATGACGTGACCAAGATATTCTAATTTGCGCTCTTTGATTGTGTTATAGCCGGTTCACAATTTGTTGATAGCTCACTACAAGTTTAACCCTAATTAGAAAACTGAAATACAGAGAGGATAGGTAATACGATATAATAGTAAAAACCAACCTAAAACTGATGGTTTAAGACGTTTTCGACTAACCCACCTTGTATCTGAAGGAATACAATACCTTATAATCCTATTACGAGGGTATTTTGAATGGTTAGAGATGAACGACCAGTGTCGTAAAGTATATGATTGAAACATTTATTTGAACTAAATAAATATATTTTTTAAATTGTACTTATGTAAATTGTATTTTTTAATAAAACTTATTTATTTTATTCAAACATAAAAAGTTTCTTGCTATTTGTAAAAGATACATTTATTTAATTAAGGAAAAAGGCGCCAAATGTCGCCTGGCTTTCCAATGTGTTTTAAATGTATCCATTATTTTCGAATCCGTAAAAAACTAATAAATATTTTTGAAAAATTTAAACGCAGAATGAAAGATTACATTATTACTGAGGGCAGAAAGTCCCTGAAAACTTCTACAATGTTTATTTTAATATGTTATGTAACAGGGGTGAAAATAAAAGAGAAAATATAGTATAATTTTTAATTGAAAATATTGCATGCAAAAGAAACTTTTTATTTATTCTAATTAATATTTCATTCTGCCTTTAAATTTTTCAAAAATGCTGTTTAGTTGTCTCAGGATTTGAAAAAAAAATGGATACATTTAAAACACATTGAACATTTTGACAGGCGACACTTTGCGTCTTTCCCCTTTAATACCTTACGATTACAACTATTATTACTTACCTTATATAATTACGATTAGAAAACTATTTAAATTCAAAATAAATAGGATCAACTTCGGAATCCGAGTCATCTTGAGGGTTAATAATTAGCGGTTGTGTCTCTACGGTCGCATCAATTATGTTATCAAGATCCCACATTTTTTATTCTTCTTCTATTACATGCCTTACTGCATCTTTCCAGTTTTGTTCTGTAATATGTTGTAAAGACTCATATAACAATTCACGTACAGCTTGTATTTTATATAACGTATTTTTTCTAGCCACATAACTTTTTATTTGTGCCCAAATGAGTTCAATTGGATTTATTTCGCAGTGGTAGGGTGGAAGTCTAAGGACTGTAATGTTTCGCCTTTCCGCCATTTTGTCAACTACGTATTCCTTGAACTTAGATTTGTGTTGCCGGGCAATTTTTAGAAGTTCTGCTTTTACCATTCCATCTTCGTAAGGCAGATACTTATTCTGCAGCCAGTCAAGAATATCCTGTTTCTTCAACGCAGTCGTTGGAAGTCTTTCTACTAGTCGTGAATGATAAGGTGCATTATCTAATACTATAATTGAATTTGGTGGTATGTGTTCAATCATCTGCTCAAAATACTCTTCGAAAACATCAGCTGTCATCTCCTCGTGATAGTCTTTCGTGCTTTTGGACTGAAATTCCAACAAACCATGCTTAACAAATCCTTTTTCACTGCCAATGTGAGAAATTATTAATCTACTGCCTTTACCAGAAGGTGGGGAGATACCAGTAGACCAACCTTCCATAAAGGCTTGCCTGGAGCTTAATATATTTTTATCTGACCAAATTTTTTTTAGACTATGACCTGAGTTTACCCACCTTTCATCCTGGTAGAAGATGGGCCTTCCTTCAGCCCGGAATTTTCGTATGGATCTTAGATAATTTCTTCTTCAACATATTATCTCCTCCCGGTCAATCAAAAGTGATTTTCGGTCTGATTTCTCCCACCGGAAATTTAATTCTTTTAAAACTTGCCACAATTTAGTTTGTCCGATATGAGGCAAATCCGGGTCGTCTCTAACTTCTTATAAAATTTTGTTTAGGTTTGATATTTCTTTTTTGAAAAAAAAAATCCATGAATTTTCCTTCGAATACCATTTTTGGCAAATTCATCAATTTCAATAGGCTTTTTCCCTCTCTTTAAGTGTTCGTTTGTGTTTGGGTTAGCTATACCGTGTTTTTTTCTTTCTGATAGGAACCTATATATAGTTGACTCTAATACGCCAGTCATGTTGGCACAACTTTCGACTATGTTACTAACAGTGTTTGTGGGATTCTGAGAAATCAGAGCATCGTGAACATTCAGGACAATAGTCTTCTCTCTTGGTGAATAGACAGACTTACTGACTGTACGCAACAGTACCGGTGTAAAACTTGATGATGTTGATGATGAAGCCATCACAAACAATCGAACAAAACGAGCACGAGCGAAAGGTACGTATGTTCCTTAGGTTTATGGAATAAAAAATCACTCACGCACTGCATATAATTCGCAAAAGAAATATTCGAGACGCTAATTACTGCCGTAGACGCGGACACACCGACGAGCCGTAAATTACATGCGATCAAAAACGTACTAAACAAAAAAATTGTTTTCGTTCGTAATAACTTCACCCTTTTAAGTTAAGTTTCGAATATAAACTGAACAAACGAGGCACGTGGCCAAAGCATACCCATTATATTATTAAAAATCTGGGGAATTCCATCCTAATTATCTTGCAACGAATAGTACCTTCGGATATGAATTCCAGGTTTTCTAGTAAGGTGATTAAACGCGAAGATTAGTATTCAAAAATCCAAAGAGATAAGGTATTCTCATTTACAAAATTGTTAATGGTTAAATTCTTATTTTTATTAATATAATATAATTACATAACATTAGCCGTGAAAGTTTTAATTGTTTTTTTGCTAAATATATTAGTATTAAAATATTATTAATATTATATATATAACAGTATTAAAAAATATTATATTATTATTTAATGAATAAACACCTCAGGAACGCCTATAGTTTACGACCGTTTTATGAGTTTGAGGCACATTTCGTGCTCTCAACAATTTATGAACGGAGAATAGTGATCTCGCACTCCTTGCACATTCTACGTAAGACCTCAATATTAGTCACACGATCCACCCATGAAATTCGTAAGATACACCTGTGACACCACATCTAGAAGGCCTTAAACTTTCCTAAAGAAGCTTCAGAGAGCGACTATGCCTCTACTCAATAATGCAGAAAATACATAGCATCTGATGATAGAGATTTTGGTACTAAGTGGTAAATCGTGACTTCTGGAAAGAGTCTTCATCTTTACGAACGCTGATCTTGCTTTCCCTATGCGTTGCTTTATTTCAGTAGAGTGGTCCCATTAACTGTTAAATTAGTACCAAGATATGTGTAGCTGTTTACCCTATCAAATGGCTGTTGGTTTACCAAAAGAAGTGTATTTAATATTTCGCGCTTAATAACTATCATCTACTTTGTTTTGTTCGTATACATATATCGTACATATTTTCGACTTATATTTGATATGCCCGACATAATTGCTTGTAAACCATCTAGGCTATCTGTAAAAACTACTGCGTCATCAGCGTATCTAATGTTGTTTAGACGCACTCCGTTAACTAAGACGCCTTCCTGTAGTTGTCCCAGTGCTTGCTCGAAGATGCGCTCCGAGTACATGTTAAATAGCACTGCAGACAGAATGCATCCTTGTCTCACTCCTCTATCTATGGAGATTGTCTTTGTCAACTGGTCATTCACTTTAATGTTGGCAGTTTGGTTGTAATATACATAAATTATACGTAATTCCACTTTTCCTTGTTCGTCCATAAGTTTCAGGAATTCTTTATAAAATTTGTCAGGCCCTACAGCTTTCCCATCTTAGTTTTTCTAATAGTGGCCGTGACTTCTTGAATATTAATCGGGGGTCCTGTTTGGCATTCTATATCTTAAATGGCAATCTGCCTTTCATCTGCAAATGTTACTTCCACATATTTCTTCCAATTCTCTAGTCTCTCTTCCACACTTAGTAGTGGATTACCTTGGTTTTCTGCCAAACATTAAACTCTTCTAGGCTTGTATAAGCCTGCAGCTTCTTTAACTTTGTTGTGTATATTGAATTAATCGTGTTTCTGTTGTAATAGCTGTATTTCCGCACATTTCTCTCAGCTGTGCGGAGAACTTCGCCTCTCTTCCATCATATCTAGAATTTCATTTGTCATCCACGATTTTTTTTTTAATTTTTGGTGGTTTGAGGAATTTTTCTTTTATATCTTGTGAAACTCTATGCAATTTTTCAAGCTTCTGCTTTGTTCTGTGAGTTGGTCTTTGAATAGACTGATGTCGTATTTTGCGTTGACACCACTTCGAATCTTCTTTAGCCTGACCCTCATTTTGCAAATCAGTGGGTTATGGTCTGACTTGATATCGGCTCCTATATGATATGGAATAACCACACGACCCATGTCGTCAAAATAGCCAAAGATAAGTCACCAATCGGCAGAATAAATATCGGACGACCACGCAAAAGATGGATTGACAACCTTCCATTAATCCATTAATCCTCCAATGAACAAGCAGAATTGCTTATAAAAAGAAAGGAGAAGAATAAGAGCTGTATTACAACCTGTTTAATAGATATTTATAATAAAAAGTTCAGATCTTCCTTCGAGTGACGTTATATCTAACTTTAAGAAAATAAAACTAAAAAATGGTTGCAAATTTGACTCGAGGTACTAATGTCAGTTTTTTTATTGAGGGCAGTAAGATAAGTACAAACACATTTCCAAAAACTGTCTTTAAGTGTAATTCTTTTCATTGCAAATAATTTTAACCTCTTCAAAGTTAATCCTGTGTTTAGATGTAATCCGTCCCTTGTACAGACGGGGCAAGAATGTTATCATTACTACGGTGTGAAGTTAACTCTGGTCAAGTAAGATAAGTACAAACACATTTCCAAAAACTGTCTAAGTATAATTTTTTTTTCATTGCAAATAATTTTAACCTCTTCAACGTTAATCCTGTGTTTAGATGTAATCCGTCCCTTGTACAGACGGGGCAAGAAGGTTATCATTACTACGATGTGAAGTTAGTCTATCCTTAAGTGAACTCCCAGTGTGCCCTATCTAACAAATGTTAAATTCTGCACAAAGAATGGGGTAAACAACATTGATTTGTTCATGAGAAGGCTGATTTTCGTCTTGGTTTACACTATGACATGACATGTTTGATCTTTGTTGAGAACTAATCAGGTAGAGCTAAAACCGAAGACATACTGAGAGAAAGAAATGCCTGCATGTAAGCAATCTTGACACCTGTTTCTTAATATCTCTTTCTTTGAGGAAGTGAAATACAAACTAGAAGAGGTCTCGACACCGTACTGGACTACTACCTAAACAACTCACTTAAACCGAACCAAGTCAAGACCCAAGTAAGGGAACCTTTCATCTCCGCACACGGCTAGCAAACAGGAGATTTTAAGTCCGATGGGATGCTGTCATTCTGGAAAACACGGAGAAACCAATACCTACCTGGGTGTTACGCCTGACAGGTCGCTGACATACAGATATCACTGGAAGTGTGAGATAACACGTCAGAAAGTGGCATCCAGAAACAATATTCTCAGAAACCTCATCATTCGTTAATAACAAGTAGCCGGTCAGTCTGGACATCTTAAGAACCACTGCCCATGAACTCTACAGCAGAGGACACCTACTTGGTGTGGTCAAGGTCAATCTAGGTAAAAAAAGTTGTTTTTATCCTAAACAAAACCTGTAGCTAACATCAGACTGTATGAAGCCAATTTCAACAGACAAATTCTATGGGGCTGCCGGTTTTGATAGCCCAAATTGACACAAAAAAGTACAAGAAAGTATGGCAGGGACTAAGTAGACAATTAATGACTTTATGGATACCAACAAGATGAGACAATGATTTCGTAAATACCTAGGAAAAAAAAGGTGGTGCTGGTACTTTTCACTATCTACTTAGAAGGCGACAACACATTGGAAGCTGAAAAACCTTTAAAACAAAATGAGTTAACACAGTACATCAGATTTTTACGACGTAGAATACAAAAACAGCCAGAAAATCGGCAGAAGGAGGTTTCTAAAAAAACTTTTATTGGAGTTTCAAAAATATCGTCTCATTTTTAACATTCTGACAAAGAGATATCAGGTGCATAATCTAGACCTTACCTAATATAAAGTATTCTATAAATTCATGGAGCCTGAAAACAGCAATAAGGAAGCGATGTTATATGTGTCACAGAAGGAAACTCCGTAAATCCTCAGGCATATGTCATTTTTGCGATAAAACTCGTATCCGAAGTTGCGTGCTCACAAAAAAATTGTATCCGAAAAATATTTAAATTTAGAAGTGTAAGTAGAAGGATTTTTATGTGTATGTTTGTGTGGTTAAAAATATGACTGAAGATTACTGGATCCATTCGTCTATCCAATAAGTAGAAATGTTTAACAAATAATACCAAATAATGAATTTTATTTATTTTTTATGATTGAATAAATTAAAAATTGAGAACATACAGAGTTTCGTGTGACAATTTTCAGTATGTAGGTGCGCTTGCTTAAGGGTTAATCGTTCCCTTACCTAATTCTTGCAATATTAAATTTAATTATGACGCTAAATCCAAGAGTGTGTCGGCTCTGTCAACTTTGCCGAAAATATCAAGAATTTGAATTAACGCCCTTGATAATAATATATATGTCCTCTCACTCACACTTGTTTTAAATAAAATGTTATTTAAAACAATTAAAAGAATGTTAAAAGAATGCCAGAGTACAGATGGCCTAGGAGAGTACTGGAATGGATCCCTCCTGAAAGAAGAAAGAGGGGACGACCACGGAGAAGTTGGCGTAACGATATTGATGAAGCAATGGCGGCAAGAGACTTAGAAGAGGCAACTGCATATGACAGAAAAAGATGGAAATTGGGGGCGGAGAAGCGGCGACAGCCGTAATAAATCCGTTATTATATATATATTTTTAATAATCAATTTTTCTTAATAGTTTTGATTTGTCTTCGATGACGCTAAATCCAAGAGTGTGTCGGCTCTGTCAACTTTGCCGAAAATATCAAGAATTTGAATTAACGCCCTTGATAATAATATATATGTCCTCTCACTCACACTTGTTTTAAATAAAATGTTATTTAAAACAATTTATTTTTAATAATCAATTTTTCTTAATAGTTTTGATTTGTCTTGTGTTTAAGTACATTAACTATTTTTTTAAGTACCCTATCATACCTTAACGTACCCTTAATTAAAATGCTTTAGTCTTGCACTCTTATTTTTAATAAAACTGGTCTTAGATCTGTTCATCCCCCAATTTTATGCTTCTCACCGACAGCGACCGCTAAACATCTTATTTAAATTCTTAGCTGACCAACCGGTTTTTAAATCAAAGTTTAATCCTATTGGGCTCTTACAAATAGTTCTCACGCTACATATTGCTTTGTCTAATATAGATTAATTGCTGGACATTGTTTGTATACTACCAGCTGGTAATGATTCAGTTTCATTCATATGAGATGAGCAGAATGGAAATCGGTAATAGGCCAGGTAATATTATTTAACATCACTATATGAATATATATATATATATATATATATATATATATATATATATATATATATATATATATATATATATATACAAGACATACTGGATAATATTGAAAATAACACAGTTTATTAGGGCTGCAGTCAGAAAGTTTGGCCGGGATGTTACAGAAACACTCTTTTGACTTTTGGTCTAGCTTTCGGAATTGTTTTTATTCCTTCTTCAAGACACTGTAATTAGAAGAATGTGTAAATATTTACAATATATGACAAATTGTCAGTGCAACTTACTAGTCGTCGAGATTATTTATATAAAGCTATGACACTAAACATTAATAACACACATATAAAATATAACATATAAAATAATGAACAAAATACATTTTAAAATTTATTTATTGATAGTAAAACTTTTATTGGTGACAAAAAATCTTTTAATGGTGTGTTTTAACTGATCCCTAGAGAACAGAAAGAAAAAACAAAAATAGTAGATTAAAATAATCATTACATATTTCGGTTTTTATTTGTCACTGAATATTTTTGCACATTCTTGTGCTATTCTTAGATTTTCTTCTTTCTTCCATGAGTTGCAGTATATTGTCATTCATCCAACTTTTTCTCTTCTCTTTATTTTCTAATAGACGTTCTTCTCTGATCTTGTTAAAGGTTTCACATATATTCTGGAGTGATTTTTCTGGATCATAATATGTTTGCTTCATGACTTAGCTTTTCTGAAGGAATCCGTGCGACTGTCTCCTTTGTTTCCTTATCTTTTAGTCTTCTCATATCACATTTTTTGTTACTATTCTTTCTTGTAACCTTTTTAAATCTAAACCTAAATCTACCAATAACAGAAATATCAGATCACATCCGTTAAAAAGACTATACACTGGTCACCGTACTATTTCGTCCCAACTCCAGGAAATAAAATTGAGGCAATATGAAAAAGAGAGGCCTCAGAAGTTAGTATATCTTTCAAATCTATAAATACAAATATACATAGTTCTCAAATTGTTCTCATTGTCCAAACCAGGGTCTCACAGACGAAACTTTAGCACAGTAAGTATATATACCGGTTGTTGGCGAAGGTCCGAAGGTTGGCGAAATCCTTCAAAATTGTATAATAGTTAATGGAAGATCTACAATTGCGATGAAGTCAATTGACTGCAGCAAACGGTGTACAAGAGACGGCGTAACAGGCCTAGGGTTATGTTAGATAGAAATAGAATGGTAGTTAGTATAAAAAAGCAATAGAAATAAAAACTTGAATGACGTGAGGAAAATTACAAACCGGTGTCAATCTTTTAAAATACTTTCTCCTCCAATTGATTTCCATCAATTGTGTGTAATGTCAAAAGCATTTTCATGATTGGAATAAGTATAAATATCAACAATAAAATCATAAAATGTTATAATTATTATAACTTAAGAGCGGAAACACTGAATTAATTTGAAACCGGTTTCTTGTTAATTTAATTTTACCAAATTTACTGAACATTTCCAAACAGTAATGTTTTTCTTAATTATTATCTTAATAAACAAAAACATATTTTTTACAGAAACCTGCATAATTAATTTATATCACTAATTAACAAGAATTCTTTTTAAATTGGACGTTACAGCTCATATACTTTTATTCTATAGCGGATTGTGCTTTATCATGATATACAAATTTTGTTAGCAATTGTTTTCTTATATAATAAAACCGTACACTCTACGACTAATTAATCTTGGTTACGGTTATTATAAAATACTAAAAAATATAATGACATAAAACATATTGTGGGTTTATTGACACTAAGCAGAGGAGGTGGAAATTTAAGTAGGTATTAGTTGGAAAAAATGCCAAATTTGTGACTGTGAGGATTATTTATTATTGTTTACTCCAGTTTAGTTATTTTGTAATTCTTCATCTTTTATATCGATATGACTCTGTCTGTTTTTCAATGTGCCTCCAGTAAGTTGTCGTTTCACCGTTTTCGTGGTCTTCCTACTGATTTTCTTTTTATTGGGGAACCGTCTCTTGCCGTCTTTACTATTCTACTCTACTATTTCTTACCCAGTTTTTGATGTTTTCCACCTTGCATATACGTCGTATGTCTGTACTTCTAGCTCTGTCCCATAGTGCTTTGCCATCAATTTTTCGAAGTATTTTCATCTCTGCTGTTTCTAACATCCTTTTTGCGTATGTCATTATTGGTCTTGTGACTGTTTTGTAAATTCTGCCTTTCATTTCTTTCCCGATATTTTTATTTCTCCATATTGTTTCATTCAGACAGCCTGCGGCTCTGTTTGCTCTATTCACTTGATCTTCAACTTCAGTTTTGAGTTTTTCGTAGCTAGATAATGTGATGCCTACATATTTAAACTCCATCACTTGTTCTATTATCTGACCTTTCAGCTCGAATTTAGATCTTAGTAAATTTGCTGTTGTCACCATGCATTTTGTCTTTTTTGGGAAAATTAACATGTTAAATTTTATGGCGGTTTTATTAAATTGGTGCAGAATACGTTGTAAATCGTCTTCACGATCTACTTCCATTTAGTATCCTTTTTTAGTTCTTTCTTTTTTTTATTATTTCATCCTGAACAATAGAGGACTCAGGGAATCTCCTTGTCTTATCCCATTGCCAGCTTCAATAGGGTCGGTTAGTTCTTCTTCCACTTTTACTTTAATTGTGTTGTTTTGGTAGATATTTTTGATCATTTTGATTATTCCTAGAGGTACAATCTCCTCTCTTGCGTACAATAAGTGGATAACATCCTTTAATTTGATTCGGTCAAATGCCTTTTTAAGGTCCACGAAACATAGATATGCCGGTTTGTTGTATTCTAATGATTTCTCTTGCACTTGCCTCATTATAAATATAGCGTCGATGCATGATCTTCCTGACCTGAAACCTTGTTGTTCTTCTGCTAGTATTATAATTTCATTAAGTTTATTTTTTATCACTTTGGTTGTTAATTTTAGTGTTCTTCTTCTTTAGGTACCGTCTCCGCTACGGAGGTTGGCAATCATCATAGCTATTTCAATTTTTGAGGCAGTAACTCTAAAAATTTGTTTTGAGCTGCATCCAAACCATTCTCTCAGGTTCTTGAGCCATGAAATTCGTCTTCTTCCGATGCTTATTCTGCCATCTATCTTTCCTTGCATTATGAGTCGTTTTAGTGTTGTATTTAATAAATTAATTCCTCTGTAATTTTCCGGGTTCGATTTGTCTCCCTTTTTGAAGAGAGGTATTAGGATGCTTGATCTCCATTCTTGAGGAATTTTGTTTTGTTCTGTTATTTTTTAAATTAGTTTTAATAGTTATTTGGTTAGATCTGGTCCTCCGTACTTTACGAGTTCGTTCGTTATTCTGTCCTCTTCTGATGATTTTCTATTTTTTAATTTCCATAATGCTTCCTTTACCTCTTCCTCCTCAATATTTATTTCTTCGTTTGTCGTCACCTCTGGTGCTGGTGGTTCACTATCGACACCTTTAGCAAATAGGGATCGAAAGTAGTCTACCCATGTTTCCTTTTGAATGTGTTTCGTTTTTATTAGTTCGTTCATTCCTTTTCTTTGTCCTCTGATCAATCTCCATATTTATTTTTATGTTCCGTAGAAGTCGTATTTCATCTGTTTTGAGAAGCTCTACCAGTGTTCCCTTGTTATTTGTCGAATTAATTCGACATTCTGATATATGGTATTCGTTTCATTTCTGATTCGTTTATAGTGGTTATATGCGTGTTGTGTTTGTTGTTTTCTGTATGGTAAAAAGGCTTTCTACTTTTCTTCACATTTTGTCTTCACTACCTCTCTAAACCATGGTGTTTTATTTTTTGATATGTTAGTGTTCGTTACTTTCCTTTCTCCAAGTGATTCTGTTGCTGCGTTAATTATGTTATTTTTAAGTTTATCCCAGCTTTCCTCGATGTTATCGTTTTCTAATATTTCATTCCCAGCGATTTTTTCTGATATTCTTTTCCTGTATAAATATTCCGTGGATTCCGTATTTAGTCCTTCGACTTTGATTTTTGTTTGTCTTGGCGCCGCTCTTTTGGGTATGTTATTTTGTAATTATGTTTTAGTTTTCCTTTCTTCATTTTTGTATCTTCTGACAGAAGATCAGTTTCAATACTAACACAATTACCCTAAAATATATAGTATAGATATCACGAGGAATTTAAAAAAGGAGTAGGTTCTCTAAACTTGAATGGTACAAATATAAATCTGGTCATTTCTTTTAACACATGCATAGGTCTTTTGCATATTCCTGTAATTTGGTCAATAAATCTTGTTCGGTAGAGAGGGTATGTACAAAATGCTCCTGCTTCACAGTTCTTGCAAAGTCAAAGTTATCTTCTGAAATGCCCTTTGCGTTGTGATGGTAAAAAGGACTCCGAGTTAAACGCTTTTATTAGAGAAATTTATAAAGATTGCGCGTTAAGATCGGACGAAAACGCGTTTAGAGGAATCGCAATGCTTTTTTGATGATTTTGCTGCAAAATGGTATCAAGGCAATAAAGATACTATTTTTACATGGGATAAACTTATTAAACTTTTAAGAATTACGTTTGGTCCGAAAAAACCGGCATATTGTGTTTATCGCAAACTATTTACTGAGGAACAAAATACCAAAACAACAGTTGATGTTTTTGCCTGTAAATGTAGAGCCATAATTGCATAATTAGAACCAGATAGTCTTACGGAATCAGTTTAATTAGACAGTGTACGGATTATTGTACGAAAGTATTAGAGAAAAGATTTCTCGAGAATCAGTTGCAACTTTTGATGATTTGCTTATAAATCACGGAAAGATGAAGATGTCTTTGACCAACCTAGTTTTAGTTTTAGTTAGCGAAAGCCTCTCACAATCGTGAATCGTATTAAAAACGGTTGCGTTGTAGTTATTGTCGTGTTTCCGGTTATTCTATGGAATATTGTCGCAAAATACTTGCTCAACAGTCTAAAGATCAAGCCGCACCTACAACTTCGAAAGTAATTTTAGGTTCTTTGCGTACGGTTAGTGCTACCGTTTGAACAACTAATTCAAAATCCCCGCACAATAGCGTAAGAATCCTTTAACTTAATACGGTTGTGATAAACTAGGTTTCGTCAGAGCAAACTGTCTAATGTATAACAATACGGAAGCATCCTCGTTTGATGTTTCCTCCGTAAAAACATTTATTTTACCGCCACCTACACCAGTTTTACGCATTAACAAATTAGTCCATGAGGGCCAAGGTTTAATTATTGATACAGGTGCTAAAGAAAGTATAACAACTTTATATAACCTTTTGAAGAATAAAGGTCAAACTTTTAAGTCGGAGCAAATTTCTGTAAAATTTGATGATGGTGTTAATAGAAACGAACGAGTGTTGCCAACGTTAGCTGCTGTTAAAATAAGGGATAAAATGATGCCTACTAAGTTTATTTTGCTTCTTCACGTACCATATCAGAATTATCTGACGTTGGCGATCACTATTGCGAAGGCTTCGCGATCTTCTGTCACATGAAATAATTGTCCTACATTTGATATTTGAGTCCATTAACGAATGTTTTTTAACCAAAAAACCTGTTTTCTTCCTACACCTCTACAGCCTTCCATTTTGCCTTTTTTCCTAATGCACCTAACAAAACTTTTCTTGGTATTGATTTTTTGACCAATGCAAAAATAGCTTTAGATATGCGTAATAAGAAATGGTATTTTGTAAATGAAACCGCACGACAGCAATTTCTGTTTGAAACCAAATGTATAGAACCTATTATTATTCATTGTTGTGAAAATTGAAGACAAGATGAAGGAACGATGATTGCTGATTATCAACGAGCTCAACGCGATGATTTTTTAGAAAGTAGGCCTTTAGAATGGGAAGCGTCTACAACATATGTAGATCATCGCATTAACACTGGAAATTGCGCACCAATTGCACTGCCACCAGACCGAATGTCACCAGCACAGAGAGAACTGCTTAGAACTGAGCTAAAACTTCTGAAAGAAGGCATCATCGAAGAATGTGAAAGTGCATGAGCAGCGTCGTTTGTATTAATGCCAAAAGAAAAAGACGGTACCCGACTTTGCGTGGATTATCAACTTTTAAACGCTATAACTACTAGTGACTCTTATCCGTTACTGCGTATGGACTATTTGTTGCACGTCGCTAAGCGAACATTTTATATGTCTACCATAGACTTACGATCGGGATATCATAAAGTCAACGGCGCAGAAGCTTACCATGAGAAAACTGCATTTGTGACAACGTTCGGGACTTACCGGTACTTACAGATGGCTTTTGGACTCAAAGGATCCCCAATGATTTTTGATCTGGACCATTTTTGCGATGGTCTTAGTAAGTTAGTGATTTTAAGTTGTCTATACGAACTTATCGTACTGTCCAGCTCTTTAATGAACGGTTGATGAACATTTAAACGATCTTAACTCAGTGGTCGATAGATTAAATCAGTTTAATCTTCGGGCAAATCGGAAAAAGTGCGTGTTTGCTCGAGAAAAAGTAAAATACTAAGGACATTTGATAATTGAACCCTTGTCTATACGGTATCGTCTGTAAGATACGAGCTTTGTAGAGTGGAGTTCGGGGTATCTGCCATTACAGACGCTCCCGTCAATGATATTGAAACTCCAACGCCTGTAGTGCCTACAAGAAAATAAGGACACCCCAGGAAGAAACCTGCATCTTCTGCTGGCTCCTCCTATAGAAGACTGTAAAAAACTGTAGCCTTTACGGTTGTGGCGTCTATGGAGTGCACGATGATTTAATCGTCAAACCGCGAGCTTGCAGAAAGTGAAGTGTGTTTATGTTATTTAATATACGCAGACAAAGATTATTATACACAGTATAAAATAATTTAGTTTAAGAAGTTGTCGTTTGACCATTAATAAACGCACATCTTATTATCCATCAATATGATTATCTTGTAAAACCCAAAAATTCCTGCGAATTAACTAACTACATGATAAAAACTTTAATAAAAGAAATAAAAATTAGAATATTTTGTCCACTTTGTACGCGTGTTGCTTACATATTTGGAGCTAATATGAAAATAATAACTCTTTCATTCTCCCTCCCTCTCTCTCATCCAATACCAAATGAAGTGTATGTTGACTGATATTCAGAAGTATCATTTATTTTGAAACACTGAGTGGGAAACGTTGTGACTTATAAAATTTGTTTTATAAAGGAAAGTTTGTGTTGGCTGTTTATCTATTCACCTTTTCTAAAGATATTAACAAATTCGTATATATTAATGTCTTATTACCATCTAATCAAAATGCACGTTTTCTCTCAGAGATCTGTTACTCTCATTTGTCAATACGTACGTAATGTACCGTTGATTCATCAAGCTGAGGAATGTAATCAATCTTACATAATGTAATTCTTCCCAAACGAATGATGACAGATGATGCATATTCAATGACAGTATAACCTTGTGATTTTATGGAGGTTTACCGGTAAACTATTACTTTTAATTGAATTTTGATAAATGAATTCTCTCCTTGAGCATTAAAATGATATTTACACAACATGACACCATTGGTGATACCTTAGAAAAAATAATTAAAATAAAAAATTCTACATTGTCATTTAATTGTTAAATCTTGTTAAAATTTAAATTAGTAAAAGTAACTTCTACTTTAGTTATATCACCAACAACATCTTCTTTTTCTTTTTCGTTTATATAGGTATATGCCCGTTTTTCAATGTGTCTCAATTATTATAGTGTCAGTGTCTCGTGATTTTTCATGATCTTTCACTGTTTTTGCAACGCTGTTCTCATACGATCTCACGATGTTGCACATCATGAAAATTAAAGAATTAAAGAAAATGGGGCTTAAAAACATTACCGGAAGTAGTGGCACAGCAACTAGAGATATATTGGTAATTAAAAAAAAAGAAAAGTGTAATTGTTTATGTCATTTTATGGATTATTCAGACGAGATAAAAAAGTAAACGATATACTAGTAGAGTTACATATACATACAGCAAAATTATAGCTTTGATATCGATTTAATATAACAGTTTCATGCAATGGAGGATAAATCAGTTTAACAAGATCTTTTAAATATCAGTAGTGAACCGGCACCTGTTAAATCTAAAATTATTCCTTTCTACCTCTTTTTTATTGAAGATCGGCACCTGCACCACGCATATGAATGCATTTTAAAAAGTTAAGGCAGCCTGTGTGAACTGAAATCCGACGGGTCTTGTTATAAAATCAGTATTATTTATGGATGTCTAGACCATTGTCGCTGGGAAAGCTTAAAAATACTGATATAAATTTTATTATGACAGTTGAAGCTAAGATCGTAACATTTTCATTGAAACAAAAAATAATAGGTAAAAATAATTTACGATTTAATCGAAATTCGCTATCACAACTAACTTTTTTTATGTATTTATTGCAATTTAAAAGCTACTCTGAAGCTATTTTCTTGTGGCATTTTAAATTAATTTATATTTAAATGGGAATAAGCCACAATTAAAGGTTAAAATACGTTTATTGACGTTTCAATTTCCACTTCGGAAATCGTTTATATTTTGAGAACGATTTCCGAAGTGGAAACGTCAATAAACGTATTTTAACCTTTAATTGTGGCTTATTCCCATTTAAATATAAATTAAAAGCTACTCAATACATAGGCAGAATAATTAATAAATATGATTTAGGAGAAAGGGCTTTACTCAGTATATCAATGGTTTACAGTAAAAAGTCCACAGGTTCACAGTAAAAAGCTGTTTAATTCGCGAATTTCTGAATTAAAATACACAAACTATTGACCGAGATAATTGCAAAAAACCCTTATTTTTGCAGTAATTTATTAATCTTAATAAGTGTTTTTTGCGATGACATCTAATATAACTACTTGAAGTTATGGCAATTAATGAGTTAATAAAGTATGATAAATCTCAGTTAGATCGAACAAATAGTTGTAAGTTACTCACTTACTCAATTTGTGTATCTCGGAGAACGATTATTGAAACAACTGCGCTTGCAAAAAAGTGATTCTAGAGGTATTTAGCAGATCGCAATCGATTCTTTGAGGTCTTGATTTTAAGATATATTAAATATATTTCAACATTCTATCAAAATTGATATTAAAAAAACTGTTTAGAAAAGGTCCGACTTTTTAGCTTATAAACATTTATTATCATCATCTTTGGCTCAAACCCTGGGTCTTGGCCTGTTCAAGAATTAGTCTCCATTCTCCCCTGTCTTTAGCCCTGGTTTTCCAATTTCTGACCCCTAGATTCCTTAAGTTTAATACAAGATCAATGCAAATATGCGCATATGCGGATTATGTTGCCATAATAAGCCGCAACAAAAGGGTATTAAGCGAAAAAGTTATAGAACTGAAACGAGAAACTGCTATGTTTGGTCTATATATAAATGAAAGTAAATCAAAATATATGGAGTGCACAAAATCGAATGAACATGAGAATCTGAAGGTAGACAACCATACCTACAAATATGCCTCCACTTTTCCCTACCTAGGCTCAATAACAAATGACAACAACAACATCAGTAAAGAAATACAAGCACGGATTCTTAGCGGTAATAAGTGCTTTTATGCATACAAAGACTTAATGAAAAGTAAAACTGAATCGTGAGTCTAAGCTTAGAATCTACAAAACAGTAATTAGACCAGTGGTCACATATGGATGTGAAACGTGGACCCTCTCAACCACTGATGGAAAATCAACTGAGAATATTTGAGCGCAAAATAGTAAGTAAGATATTTGGACCAACCCAATGCAGCAATGGTTCGTGGAGAATTAAAATGAACCACAAGCTGGATGAACTAATGCAGAGCGCAGATATTGTCAGATTTGTAAAGTTACAAAGACTAAACTGGCTTGGTCACCATGAAAGAATGCCAGATAATCGAGCTGTAAAAGTAGTCCAGAGATGGAAGCCCCAAGGAAACAGAACAAGAGGAAGGCCCCGTAAAAGATGGATAGACGACGTAGAGTGGAATCTTAAAACCATGAACATCAGGCAGTGGCGAAGAAAAGTATCGGACAGGGCAGAATGGAAGAACATTGTTAAGCAGGCCAAGACTCACAAAGGGTTGTAGCGCCATTAGAAGAAGAAGAAGAAGATTCCTCAAGTCATCTTCGACTTAAGTTTTAAATCTAGATCTTGGCCTGCCTCTCTTCCTGGTTCCTACTGGCTCTTGATATAATATCTGTCTTTGGGGGTCTCCAGTGTCCATTCTTTCAAGGTGTCCTAGCTACCTTAGTCTATTAATTTTAATAGATCGGACGATGTTGCATTTTTCATAGCATTAATACAACTCAAAATTTGTAGCGCCTGCGCCATATCCCGCTTTCTTGTATTTCTCCGTATATGTGCCTAAGTATTCTTCTTTCAAAGCGGCCTAACAGTTCTTCGTCGCTTTTTACCATAGTCCATGTCTCTGACACGTATGTCAGGGCAGGTTTAATAAGAGTTTCATATATTATTATCTTGGTTTTTCTGCTAATTATCTGTGATGTTAAGAACTGCTTTAGTCTACGCTTTTAAATTTCTACGCTTACTAGGTTGCTGTTATTTAGTTGTGTTCCAAGATATATAAACTCCGAGACCCTTTCGAATATGTGTGCTTCTGTCACCAGATCTTGTGGTGCCGCTATTTGTGTTCTGTTCGTGACCTTCATGTATTTTGTTTTGTATACGTTGACCAGCAGTCCCATTGTCTTCGCGGCTTTTTCTAATGTTTCAAAAGCCTGTATCAGGTCTCATGATCGTACCTCTGGTTGTTATGTCCGATTTCTCTATGGCTTTTTCTAGCGCGATGTTAAACAATAGGCACGATAGACTATCTCCCTGGCCTAATGCAGTATGTGTCAGGCCTTGACACTCTGTTTTGTACCTTGACTTTGCACTCAACTTTCGAAAGAGTTGCCTTTACCAATGTTATTAGATGCGACGGAATATCTAGTTCGGCCATGGCATTATAAAGTGCGCTTCTGTCTACACTGTCATAAGTACTTTTAAAATCTATGAAGAGGTGGTGGGTATCGATTCCATATTCATATGTCTTTTCTAAGGTTTGTCTGAGAAGGAAAATCTGATCAATTGTTGACCTTTCTTTTCGGAATCTTCATTGGTATTTGCCTATTTTTTCCTCAGTATATACTAGTAGACGATCATAAAGTATATAAGCCATTACTTTGTAAGCCATATTTAAGAGGGTAATGCCTCGATAGTTGTCACATATTAGTGGATCCCCTTTCTTGTGAATAGGTATTATAATACCTACATTCCAACTGTCTGGGAGTTTTCCTTCTCTCCAAATGGATGTAACAAGTTTTAATATATATTTTTTAGCGCGTTTGCCCCATACTTGAACAGCTCAGGGGGTATACCATCTTCTCCAGGGGATTTGTTGTTTTTTAACCTTTTTATTGCCTTGACAACTTCTTCTTCTGTTGGTATATTATTTTTCTCCCTCTCATCGTCTACGTCTCCACTGTGGTCATTTATGTCAGTCACTTTTCGGTTGCTTATATTTAATTTCTCAGCTAAATTCTCCGCTCATCTCTCCACTATTTGATCCGGCCCATTGATAATTTCGGCTTCCTTACTTTTTATTATGGTTATTTTAGGTTTAAATTCTTTTCTGTTGTGGTTCACATTTTTATAAAATTTTCGCGCTTCGCTTTGTGAATTGAGCCTTTCTAGTTCCTGTAGCTGGTTTTCTAAATGTCGTTTTTTCTTTTGTTTTAGTATCTTTTTCTCTGCTTGTCTCATCTGTTTGTACTCCTCTTGATTTTGTCTTGTCCTTCTGTTTTGGAGATTCCCATATGCCTGATTCTTTTTTTTGAGTTGCCTGTGCGCATTCCGCATCATACCATTCTGTCCCCTTCCTTTCTTGTTTCTTCTTTCTTAAAACTGTTGTTGCAGGACCTTCCTACTTCTTTCAGGATATTTTCGCACTGATTCCAGTAATTATCTATGTTTTCAACTGTACTACTCATTTGGTCTTCTAGTTTTTCTTTAAGTTTGTGTTCAAATTTTCTAACTATCTCAGGGTTTCGTAGTCTGTCCACCTCGAATTTATCTTCTTTGCTTCCTTTACCTTTTTTTGCGTTAGAGATTCGTGCCCTTAGTTTAGCCTGGACCAGGTAGTGATCGGAGTCAATGTTTGCTCCACATCTGGTACGTACATTCATAACTTCGCTGTAATGTCTTGCGTCCACAACAACATGGCCAATTTGATTGATTGTGTTACCATCTGGGCTAACCCAAGTGCCTTTGTGTATATTTTTACGTTCAAAGCATGTGCTGGTTATCACCATATTCATTGAGGCCGCATGGTGTATTAATCGTGTTCCATTGTTGTTCGACTCGTTATGGAGGCTATATTTTCCAATGGTAGTTAGGTAATCGTTTTCTTTTTCTATATTGGCGTTGAAATCTCCAAGTACTATTTCATTTTTATATCATTTCTAGGGCAGTTCTGTATTATTTCTTCCAGTTTTTCGTAAAATTCATATTTTTCTTCGTCATATAAACATTTATAATAACTTTATTATTTTTAAGTCACGTGCTTGTAGTTAGGCTCACTGAAAATATTGTAAAAAAACACTATCTTTAAAAAAATAACCTTTTATGACCAATAAGAACCAAGATGGCAATTTTTTCTTAAAATCATATTTCCATTGTTTATTGACATTAAGAGCTAAAAATTTAACAGATTATAAGCGACGTTCTAAATTTTATGATCCATTTTATAGTTGGCATATACCGAGAAGGAGTAAAAAGGTATAATCCGTTAAAGTGATGGTACTCGTAAAATACCGCCTATCCGAGCTTCGTTTTTTAGCATAGAACTTCAAATTGAAGAGTGCTGGAAAAATTTGCAATATATTGTTTTCTATAGCACGTACAAGCTTATATTTTTTAATTACGGTAGCTTGATAAAATAATAAGAACTGTGTTATTTTTACTATCGAAAACATCGGAAAATCCCGGAAAAATCAATTAGTTTAAATTTTCCATAAAAAAGTTGAATTTTACCATTATTTCGTAAGAAATATTTAGATTTTATTAATTAATGTAGGTATATTATATAAATATAAATTCTTCTTGTAATGTACAAAAAGATACGTTTGGCAATTTATTGTAAAACAAATTATTTAGAGAGTGTAAACACTTATTAAAAAATAAGTCGTTTCATATTTTAATTTAAATAAACACATTTTGACTATTAATTTATAATTAATATCATATTTTTATATGAACAGTATACATATAATTATTAAAATTTAAATACGTCTTGCGAAATAATAGTAAAATTTAATAACTTTTTTATGGAAAAATTAATTTATCCACTTTTTCGGGATTTTTCGATTTTTCCAGAGAGAGGTCAAAGTAGACCAGTCCTTATTATTTTCTCGAGCTGCCCCAGTTAAAAAAAATGAATAATCTGCTTACTATAAAAGGCGAGATATTACAAATTTTTCCAGCCTGCCTCAATTTGAAGTTCCATTTGAAGTTCGTTTTTGATTGAAATTAGAGGAGCGGAGGAGGTAGCTTTTCTGCTCAATTTAATAATTTTAGATTTTTTTGGTGATTATAGAGTATAAGGATAATTACAGGCCTTGCAGTTTGTTTTGAAGGAGATCGACTGAATACCGTAGGAGTTGGCAGGAAGTATTAATGTTTTTCCCATGGCAATAAATAATAATTATTGAACATTTATAGCAAGAATAAAAAGGGTAAGGCTAATGAGAGATCCTTGTGGTAATACGTAACTCTGAATACAGGTACTAGAGGACCTTTGGTTTACAGATACTTTAAAGGAACTGGGTTGCAGGAACTTTTCTATGAAGTGAAAAATGTTTCCATTATGATTGCAATGACGTAGTTTATTTAATATGGATTTTCTAGAAATTGTGTCATAAGCACTTTCAATGTCAAAAACAGCTGCGACTATTTCTTGCCGGCCGTTGAATGTTATCGCAATGTGGGTTTGTAGAAGGGCAAGATTGTCCCGAGCGGGATGATTACATCGAAACCCGGATTGAAAATTTGGAATTTGATTGTACTTTTCCAAAAACCACAGGAGTGTTTTATTAATCATTTTTTCAAGAAGTTGGCAGGTAGTGTTAGCAAGAGAAATATGATAAGACTTTGGTAATGGGGACGGTTGATCTTTTTTGGAATGGTTTGGAATAATAGTAGAATAACACCATCTCACTGGAAATTGCTGGAAATTCCAAAAAAATTATAAAAATCCAGTAGTTTAAAAAGGGAGATATCGGAGAGCTTTTTTAAGAAATGTATGGGATGTTATCAGGACCTCTTGCATTGCTTCTACAGGAAGATAAGGCTAATTTTAGGTCATAGAAGGTAGAAGGTTCATTGACGTGTGTAATGTCAAGAGGGTCAATAGAATTATTTATGAGAGAAGGGACAACAGAGGAGTTGGACGCAAGATAGAAATTCTTATTTTAAAATTTTTCTTCAAAGTGAAGAGCGAAAGTGTTAGAAATCGATTGGCTATCACAGATAACTTTGTATGTCGTATATGATAAGATTAGGAACTTTATTGCTAAAGTGTTCTCAAGAAAATCAATTAGTTGCATTTCTTCAAGGGAGATACTTCAACATTCAACATATTTTGAATGGTAGAGCGAGTTGCTTATTATTTAATTTTCAGGTGCTTGGGGTTTGGATTTTTAGCTTGATTTTTGAATAATTTTTGATGTAATGGCTTTAGAGGGGGCTAGAGTATATGTATCGGGAAAACTTAGGGTTTATGGTAAGATAGGGGAACTTTTATGATTGTTAAAAAAATCCAAATCCGCCGTACCTCTTTAAAGCTTTGTCATAAGCTATATCTAATATACCTTTTAGAACCTCCAAAAGCATGTAGGTATACAACTTTTACGTGAAATCCAGTGTTATCACTGGATAGCTACAATGGTTTATTTCTCAGCCAACTCAATTGTCTAATTTTAAGCTCGTGACGTCTTTTAACTTTTTTGTGCGATTTCAACGTCAATATTTCATCCATATAAAGTCATAATTAATGTTTTATTGAAATCCGAATTGGTTTGACGGGGTTAAATTGTCTTAACTGCATCGTTCCTGTTGTTTTGTTAAAGCCTTGTCATTTTTTTAACATCGTTTGTAAACTTATCGGTCAGTAAAAGATCATTTTTCAGGTTGGTTTCCTGGTTTAGCGATCAGAAAGATTTGCGAGTATTTCCATTGGACTGGGAGATAACAAAGATGAAGTACGCTGTTAAAATATTGACGGCTAAGTACGAGTACTCTTCAAAGAAGATTTTTAAGTACAGTAGCATCTATTAGATCATATATACTGGGGCTTTATACGGATTCAGCTGTTTAAAAATATCACGTGAGCAAAAATGGTAATTGACATGAAGCGTCGATGTATTGTCAATGTATTGGTATTCTCTAATTTGGTATTTAGTATTTTAAAGTTTTATCTAATGGCACAGTTGTAAAGAAACTATTCATATCAAAGCTTACATACATTGACAGATTTTCTCGAATTTTTTTTTGTTTTTAGCAAATACATTTTTTTACAAAGGTGGTAACATAAATTTTACTTTGTCATCATCTGTAATTATTATTGGATGGAATTATGCTGTTCAATTAACAAAAGAGTACGTGGTAATATGATAATAATTTACCGCATGTCTACCTAGGTAGTTTACAATATCAAATATATAAACCGTATATAAAAAAGCTATATAGAAATAGGTCAAAAAATAGTTCACCTGGAAGGTACTATGTACCCACCCTATATCTTTGTACGTTTTGTCTCCCACACATGTTCTAATTCGATATTATTTTCAGATAAGCAGATGTAAATAAATTTAAAAAAAACTAAGAATACTAGAAATGCAGAGTTTATAAATTAGTTTTAGGGGAGAAAATAAAACAAGGTGTTTAACTAAAATGGTTTTGACGACCTTGGCCAAAACTGCTCGAGTTGGTTGTCTAAATATGTACTACTAAACATATAGATACGAACCGTCCTATTCAGTAGTGCCCCAGCAAGTAAATTTTTCTTCCATTAATTCTTCTTTAGGCTCGTTGTCCTAATGAAGGTTGAAAATCATCATCGCTAGGATAATCTTATTAGTGAGATTTCTATACACAATATACATACAATTTAATTTTGTTTGTATGGGATTAAGTCACAATTATTGGTTGTAATGAAAAAGTTTAATTAACAAATGTTTGACGTTTCGATTTCCACTCTGGAAATCATTTTCAGAAAATATTATTATACAAATTTTGAAAAATGTTTAATCAAAGTTTGTGTTATTGGCTACGTCATTACAAAATTTACACGCTGGACGTCGATCTTATAGGCAAAACGTATATAATCGCTGTAACAAATTTGAGGGTGGTTTTTTTAGGAATATCGCTAGGAATATTAAATTCTGACTGTTATTGGGTGTTTTGTTTTATAAGTTTGTGAAAAAATTGTTCGTAATTGTGGTTGAGTGCGTAAATTGAGTAAAAATTGATTTTGTGTTTATGTGTATCGTGTGTTGTGTGTAAGATTGTAGAGGATGTTTTTTGACCTTCTGTTACTCCGCTATTATTGGTATATTAATGTTGTTGACTTCTTCTTTTAATATTGGTAACCAAAACCTGCTATATTCTGCTGATGTGTTTGCTACACATTTTTCATCGTTGAGTAGGATGAGGGCTGCTTCTTTGACTTCTCGTTTTCATGTCTGTTTCTTTCATGATAATTAATGCATTATTACATTGTGGTTTATGCTTGTTGTTTCACCGTTGTATCCTGACACTTAGTGGTCTTGCGGTTTCTCCCACGTAGAAATGATTGCATTCACGGGGTATTTTATAGATGCAGTTTTTCATCTTTCTTGCGTGTTGTTGGATTTGGTTTTGGACACGATAGACCTTAGTGGGTTGGTTGTTTTGAAAGTTGTTGTGATGTTGTACGTGTTTTCTACCCCCTTGAGTTTTTCTGATAAGTCCTTTACATATTGTATTGTTATCACCTTTGTGTCACTTCTTGTGAGTGTTTTTGGATTGCTTGTGGCGTTTTGTTATTTTCTTTCAATTTTGGGGAATTCCTTGTTTATAAATGACAATGGGTAGTCATTTTTAGTCAAAACCCTTTGTTAGCAGGTTTCTTTCTAAAATGTATTTTCAATAGAGCTGGTGCTTCGGGCTCTATCATGTAGGGATTTGATAATTCCTTTTTTACGTTTACGTTGTGGTTGGAGTGGTAATTTAAATATTGTTTAGGTAGTTGGTTGGTGTGCGTTGGTTTTCTGCAGACTTTTGTGGCCTACCCTGTGTCTTCTTTTGTGATTATCACATCCAGAAAAGGGTTTTCCTGCTCCATGGTGAATTTATTGATTCTTTTTTATTATTGATATCCATCAGAGATGTATTTAATGCTTCTCCACCATACTATGAGTTTGTCTTGTTTGTGTACTATGTCAATTTAGAAATCCTCCATGAATATATCTGCTAGTAATGGAAATAGGGATGAGCCCATGGCTTATCCAAAATTTTGCTTATAGAAGTCTTTATCTAGTTAAAAATAACCTGCGCAAAGTGTTAGTAGCTCCATGATAGCTGATGTATTCAGAGCCCATGCTGCTGAAAATCGGTCTGAGGGGTATATTGTCTTTGTGAATTTTTGGAACTCCATATAAGTGTGGTGTCCTGTTGTAGTGTTAATGTTCTTCTTTGGTAGTCGGTCAGGTATTCCTTAAATTTGTGCAGTGTTTATATATTTTCTTCTGGTATTTGCTTTTGTCCATAATTACAGTTGCGTTGCACTTATCAGCTGGTAATATTTTTATGAACTCATCTTCTTTTAGAGCTTTGATAGCTTTGAGTTCTCTTTACTAATGTTTGCTTTTAACAATGTGATTTTCTCCATTTCCTTTTTGCATAGTACTCTATATTTTTCCTTTTCATGTGTTGGTGGTACTTGGCAGACTTTCTCTGTTGCGTTCAACGTATCTTTGATAGATTGATAACTGTGCTCTTAGTATTAGTGTTATTAGTATTATTTTAAAATGTTGAGGTGTCGCTTTTAACTGGTTTGCGTCTTGTCTTCCCTTTTTGTGCTTTAATAAGAATGTTTTTGCTCTGTCGTGTGCAAATTGTAATTTATATAGGAGCTCATCATGGTAAGCATCTATATTGTAACATGGTTGAATTTCTTGTGTTAGATCTTTCAGTAAATTTACTTTCAGACCATACGACAATTCAAAAGGTGTATAAATACGATTACGCATTAGGGGTGGTGTTGTAGCAATATGTGAACTTTCTGTAACACTAGTCTCAATTTTCTTTGTCCTCGTCTATGAATGATCTCGTATTCATTTATTATCCTATGTAGTTTTTCACAATTTCCTATCGACTAAGAATTGTATGCCATTGAAAAATTGTGTGGAATCTTTAGCATTTTCGTTAACTGATTCATTATTTCATTTTTGGATTCTGTGTCGTCATCTGTTCTAATCTGATTCATGAGTCTATTTGTTGATGTAAAATGATCAAAAATTCAACGAGATATTGTCTCGGCTTCTTTATTACACACTGGCATACTTACTGCGTATTTTGTCAGTTCACAAAGCATTGTGATACAATATCGATTGCCTTCATTGCCTTTAGGGAATCGACCTATCGTGTCAATGAACACTATGTCCCATGGTTTCGAAGAAGTATTCGATATCTCAAATTCCTCGACATGTCATCATCATCATCATTGGTGCTACATCCCTATAAAAGAGCCTCGACCTTTCCAAGTCTATTACGCCAGTCAGTTCCATCCACTGCCAACTGTTGCTAGTTTGCTGCGCCTATTTTTCTACCATCCTCATCTACACCATCCCTTTATCTGAGTTTTGGCCTACCCCTAATTCTACTTCCCACAGATTGTGACATAAGGATTCTTCTAGGAGGATTGTTCTGTTGTGATCTTGCCAGATGTCCTGCCCATCTTAGTCTTCTTATTTTTATAAGGAATACTACGTCTTTACCACCAAATATATGTTTATATCTGTGATATATCTCGTAGTTGTACCTCCTTCTCCAAATACCATTTTCGCAGATGCCACCGAATATTCCTCTCAGGATCCTTCGTTCAAATATAAGCAGGAGGTTTTCATCTGGAAATGGTCCATGTCTCCGACCCATATGTCAACACTGGCTGTATAAGGGTTTTGTATTGTCACCTCGGGGGAATAATTAAGGGTCTAACCACCTTCTGTTATCCCCGGGTGCTCTGTAGAGGGCTTCGAATATACTGTCGAGAGCTCCTCTACTTAAGTCCATTTTCGGGTTATGGACTTTAAAATATTTATCTTCGGTGTCTTGCCTTGAAAAAGGCAAGATATTTCTTACATGACACGAAGTTAAGTTGAAACAATTCTCAGCCACAGAGTATGGAAAATAAATGTAGGAAGCAGAGCACCGAGAGCACTAAGCTCTCGGAGAGCCCGTGAGGGACTGACCTGGCTGACCTGAAAATCGCCAATATTTATATGCGCTGTTCGAGCGATAAATAGGGATTTCCAGGTCAAGAGCCCATGGAAAAATTCGAGGCGGGGCGATGCGCATCGAAATGCGTACTAGTCCACATACTATGGCATTCGATGACAGTATATGGTTATTTTTGTTTTTTGGCTTAAGTTTCTGCTTCTCATATGTCTACTCAGTCCAAAATAGCATTTGTTTGCTAGGTTTATTCTTCGCTTCAGGGAGCCTAAGTATGTGAACTTGTCCACCACTTCAAAGGTAGAGTTATCAACCGTGAATTGGTGACCGATGGTTCTGGCTCTATTGTTGGGTGTTGATGCCATTATCTTAGTTTTCTCCTCATTTACTTGCAGGTCCATATTTTTTGAGGTATTTCACAAGGTGGTATACATTTCTTCTAGCTTGCGTGTTGTGCGGGCAACTAGGTCAACATCATCTGCATATGCCAAAATTTGGAATGATTTATTAAAAATGTTTCTTCTGTTGTCTATTTGGGCACCCCTGACCTCTTTTTCCTGACTTCAGAGCTATGAAAAGGAGACGTTCCAGCGCATCTCCCTGTCGCAGCCCAACATGCGTTTCAAATGCCTGTGATTGTTCTCTCTGTATTTCGACTTTGCAAACAACTATATGCATTGTAACCTTAACCAATCTTATCAGTTTATCGGGGATGTGGAATTCATCTATGGCTTCATACAATTTATTTCTTAGGACACTATCACAGGCCGATTTAAAATCTACGAAAAGATGGTATGTGTCGATATTGAATTCATTGGTTTTTTCCAGTATTTGCCTTAGCACAAAGATCTGGTCTGTTGTTGATCGACTAGGCCTAAAACCACTTTGATATTCGCCAAGAAGCTCCTCTGAATATGCACTCAGGCGACCATATAAAATACTCGAAAATATTTTGTATGCTCTATTAAGGAGGGTTATTCCCGTCTAGTTTCTACGTTCCAATTGATCACCCTTTTTGTGTAGCGGGCAAACGATCCCAATACACAACTCTTCCGGGATTTGTTCCTCATTCTAGGCTCTCAGTATGATTTTATATATATGATTAGTCAGAGTAGCACATCCACATTTAACAAGTTCCGCGGGTATACCACCACTTCCTGAAGATTTATTATTTTAAGGTGTTTTATTACATCCCGTACTTCTTGAATTGATGGAGGCTCCAATGGTGTATTGTTGCTTGCTCCTGTGGGTGGTTGATTTGGATCTTCTACTTCGATAGTAAGTAGTTCTTTATAGTGTTCCACCCACCTTTTCAGTGTTTCCTCTACATGCAGTCTTTTTAATTTGTTAGTTTCACATTTATGACAATATTTAATTTATATCTTTACGTCTTTTTCCATATTTTACCAGTTAAATCTCGCCTTTAGTTTCTTTACTAGCCTATTAGTACCCACGTGACCTCCAAACATCGAGTGGTTATGATATTCCTCTATTATTCTTTGTCATCTTCTATTGTTTCTGATACTTCACATATTTATATTTTTACATTTTTTGATATTTTATTCTCTTCGTTTATAAATTCATCAATTGTGCACAATTAGTTCTCTTTATTTTCTATATCAGTCAGTTTCTGTTTTTCTTTTTATAATAAGAAAATATTTCCTTCTATAGTTCAATATTTATATACTTATGGAATGTATATAATATTTTTTTTTTCGGATAATGGAGTCAACCCAATTGGGACAGGTGTGAACTCAGAACTGTTTTCATTACAGCTTTCTTAATTATCTAAATTTTAAAAATGGCGTATTTAATTAATATAAATGGCCACAGATGCACCTGAAACTTTAATTTTAGGTAATATATCCTTAGGTGTCATTATTATGTAAAGTTAAGCTTAATAAATAATCGGTAATCTAATGTATAAAGCTTTTTTTATGTTTTGGCGAATGAATTTTGTTTTATACTGAATTATTACGTATAATTAATAGAAGTGAGGTAGAAGTGTATTACAAAATATGTTTTTAACATTCAAAGATTAGAAAAACAGAGATAATGAATCTAATTTCTTAAAATAATACCATGAAAGAGAGAGGTGTTTCCAATAAATGATTTAGGACGTCTGTCTGTGTCTTTTAATATTTTTTAAAATGTATTTCAAACAAGTCCTGATAATTTGAGCACATTTTACTTTTGACATAGAATCAGTAGAAGACGCAAGAAGACGCTCCAACAGAAGACGCAAGTGACAAAGATTAGTAAGCCTTTTATTAATATCTCAAAGAGGCCTCTGAAAACATACCCACAAATGACATGTGATGATAGTAGGTGACTTCAACTCTAAGGTTGGGAAACAGGAAAATGGCAGAGAAGTAGCAGAAAGCGAAACAATACATAAAAAAACATATAGATAATATAGCTATGACGCCAAATATTTATATTGCCAGCACAAAATTTTGACATCTTCTTCTTCTTCTGGTTCCTATCCGTTTCGGATGTTGGAAATCATATTGGCAATCATGACCTTACTCGGTGCGGCTCGAAACAGCTCCGTTGAGGTTTTCTTAAACCATGTTCTTAAATTCCGCAGCCATGATATTCTCCTTCTACCGGGTCCCCGCTTACCTTTGACTTTACCTTGCAATATAGACTGCAGTAGGGAGTAACGGTGCTGATTTCTCATAACGTGTCCCAAATATTTCAATTTTATGCGTTTGATCGTAAACACAATCTCTGGTTCCTTCTTCATTTTTTCTAGAACTTCCTTGTTCGTGATCCTTGCTGTTATTTTTTTTTTTTTTTTAACATAAAAAAGAAAATAAAATAGCATGGCATGCTAAAGAGAGGGCAATTAGATACTTTCTTCTGATTCTTCTCCATTCTAGGGTTCCCTATTCTTTTCCATATATATATATATATATATATATATATATATATATATATATATATATATATATATATATATATATATATATCAACATTCTCAGCGTATTCTGCCCATTATGATGCAGCCTCTCTTAGATAGTCTTATCTTAAATTTGGACGTCTTCTTGGTATCTTGATGCCTTTTGGATACCACAGTGTAATTTTAGTATACCATTTATTCTCAGCTCTTCTCGCTAAATGTCCCGCCCACTGCCATTTTAAAGATTTAATTCTGTGGATTACATCAGTGACCTCAGTTTTTTGTCTTATCTACTCTTTTTCGATCTCTATTATTATACGTAGCATGCATCGCTCCATTGACCTTTGAGTGACTTTGAGTTTCGCTATTACCTCTTTCTTTATTGTCCAAGTTTCGCAGCCGTATGTCATGATTGGTAGTATACACTGATCGAATGCTATTTTCTTAAGGTCGGGTGGCATCCTGGATGTGAATATAACTACTTTTTTACTAAAATATGCTTATGACAGTTTCATTCTTCTGTTGATTTCTCGGAGTAAGGAGCCAGATTTATGTATTAACTGTCCCAGATATACATACTCGTCTACTGTCTCGAGTGAAGTGTTGTTTATTATTACATTTTGAACATCCACTAGCTCGTTGTACACGGTTTTTGTTTTTGTCAAGTTACTTTCAAGGCAACTTCATTGCTAGTGCATTTAGGTCGCTTATAAGTTCTTGTACTTCTGCAGGATTATTAGCGATCAAAACGATATCGTCTGCAAATCTTAGATGGCTGAGGTATTCTCCTTCGGATAGGCCTTTGTTTTGCCAGTTCATTATGTTGAATATATTTTCTAGTTGCAGTGAAGAGCTTTGGTAATATTGTGTCTCCTTGTCGGACACCGCTGGCAGTGGGAAATTCCGAAGTGTCTTTATAAATTTTTACCTTAGCTTTTGCTTGTCTGTTTTTATTTGCTAAATTTTTTATGTAAGATTTGCTTTGGGATATATAGAATCAAAAGCCTTCTCGAAATCTATAAAGGTTAATGCTAGCGGTATTTCATATTCTTTAACTCTACTTATTATTTCTCGAAACATAGGGATAATATCCAGGGTACTGAATCCACTTCTGAAGCCAGCTTGCTCTCTTGGTTGTGTAGCATCTAATACATTTGTTAATCTGTTGTTGATCTTTGTGAATATCTTGTATATTATTGATAGTAGGGTTATAGGTCTGTTGTTTTTAATATCCACTTTGCTACCTTTTTTATGAATTAGAATTATGTCTGCTGTATTCCAGTGGTCTGGTATGCATCTTGATCTTGGGCAGTTCGTAAATATGCCTGCAAGATTTTTCGGGTTTTTTTGCCAGCGTATTTAAGCAGTTCCACTGTTATGCCATCTACTACAGTAGCTGTTTTACCTCTATTCATTTTTGTAGTTAGTTGTAATTGAAAGTAAGGGAACGATAGTTCTTTTTATTTACCACGTTCACGGTTAGATTCAAAGGTATCATTATCTGGTGATGTCGTCGTAATGTCATGTTACAGTTTATTAAAAGGACTTTAACCAAAAAAACAATTTTTTGTTTTAATTAAACTATTTAATTTAATTAAACTGTTTAATTTCTATAAATATTTTAATGTCGCAAAAATAATGCAAATACCTGTAAAACTTTAATTATTAAATCATTCCCATAATAATACAAATGCATTTTTTGCGGGACAAACCGCCAGTTCCGTCCCGTGTCCTGTCCCGCAACCAAAATCGCTGTCCTGTCCCTTCCCGCGGGACAAAGTGCATCGCTAGTCTCGCCTGAACTAAGAAGAATCCGAACAGTATTAACACATCCGAACAGTATGTTAAATATATCACCCTACTACGGTTTTAAGGCAACATTTGGAAATCCTATTAATGCGTAGCCTGGGGGTCTATAATACCTGGCGATTACTATATCTTACTACTTACGGCTCCTACGGCCTCTGCTACTTTCGGCACTTCAGTCTACATCTATTCTTATATGTCCAATTACCATCATACATACCTGTCAATAGTTTGCCTATAGAACTTTGCTATCAATCATTTTCAAACCGGGTATAATTGTATAACTGTATATGGTTCTAAAACTAGTTTCTTCTGTTATCTATGTACTTTTAATATTGTGTTTATTTCCCATTAAAAATGTAACCAACTTTATATACAGGTTATATAAACAGTATATTACCAATTACATAATTAAAAATAAAATCTGTTTTTCCTTTACCATGTACTGACTAATCTTTTCTGTATTTTCATCCTGTTGTGAGGTAGTTTTGTGGTCAGATTTCTTGTGCATTGTTTAACATCCCCTTTGTTTTTATAAGCAGGTATTAAGAAGCTACATACTTGAACATTTGCATAACATTGCTCTCCCTTTCAGAATTGTATTAAACAAACAGTATCTGAAACCAGGTGGTTCAAGTTACTGTTGATTCGTATAGGGATATCATTTGGTGTGATTCCTTTACCTTTATTTATGTAGTGGTTGAGCAGCTTCCTCGTTTGTTATTTTAGATACCATAGTTATTACTGCTTGAGCTTGTTCCACTGGTTTTCTGGCAAAACTATTTGTTTAATAAGCTTTCATAGTATTTCTTCTAGGGTATCTTTACATGTATTCTTAATTTATTTTTACATCTGCTTTGATTAAATTTTTTTCTACAATTGTTTTATGTTTAAATAAGTTTATACAGGGTGAATTTTTAGTGCAACATTCGTCTATAATTTCATTATGGTACATAAAATCTAAAAAAGTTATTTAAAAAACATGTATGGGTTGGAGAATATGCCGAATTCTACAGGATGATTAATAATTACGTGAAAAATCAAACATACAATTTTTTAAATAGGACATCCTGTATATCCTCTTATTTAGATTCCTCTCATAATGTCTGTTTTTACAATATGAAATTTCACTGATACTATACAGGGTATTTAACGAGTTAGGACCATTTTTATTTCGACATCGCTATGAACATTCATAATAATAATTGAATGCTGTGCTGGAACAACGTTGTAACCGCTAATAGTTTCATATGTGGGTTTTCCATGGAACAACGTTCTCAATCCGCAAAATATTGTAGTGCTGACTGTGAGGAATATTTGTCATTTCGAGCTAAAATGGATCTTAGTATAACCAAGTCGGTGATTATCCAAATTAACACAGGGAAAACACGAAAGCTAAACATTGATAAGTGGAAGCAGAATCTTAGAAAGCCTCGCAAAGATGCTAGTGATGAGTACGTTTCGTCTAGAAAAGTACCCAAAAAAGCTCTAAGTTGCCCAGATAAAGTGGGTTAAAGTAATCTAAACTAGTTTCATGTTTTAAAACAATATATTCTTTAGGTTCGTATTTGTAAATGTAAGCAGTTCATTACAAGATGTTCTGTTGAATTACTAGTAGACAATCCCGCAAAACTTTTTAAAACGTTTAGACAACTGAGTTACGATGGCCAATCAATTTTTTTTCTATCTATTTCGTTGCAACAGCCAAAAAGAGGAAGGGTTGGAGAAGCAACATCTCGTCGTCAGTGTACGGTGAACTATATAGTAGAAAACTTAAAAGTATGTAAAGCAATGGTATGTTAAATACTTTCAATATCACCTAGACGACTCTAGTTCTTGTTGATAAAATAAAAGCAGGCGTAAATCTAAATGATCAACGTGGCAAACATACTAATCGTCGCAAAAAACTCAGCCTAACAGATGCAGAGAAAATATGCAAACATAAGGTCATTTCCGCAGCAAGAAAATCATTATAGTAAAAATGCTTATCCCAAAAATTGCCTTTCAGCTGATTTAAGCATCTCTAAAATGTACAGATTGTTTTTAAAAATGTATCTTGATACGAAAATCTCTCTACGAACCTCCTACGAGATTTTAAAAAGCAAATTCAACTTGTGTTTTGTACTAGCAAACTTTCTTGTACTAGCGATAGATGTGAAAGGAAGAAAGTCGAAATCGAGTGTAAAAGTCATCATATGTGCGCGGCAGCAGGTTACAAAACATTAAGACAAGATACTGAAATTCCTTTTCTTCTTCTTCGTATGTTAGGCCTTAAGGCCTGTTGTTTCCGGTCTGCTTTAGCACTATTTGCGATGTTGACTGCCAACTATCTCTCCATCTTTTAGGGGGTCTGCCTTGTGGTCTTTTACCTTCTGGTTTCCCATCTCTTACCATTCAGGCAAGTCTCACTCTTCCCATTATGTTAATGTGTTGGTTCCATTCTCGTCTTTTTGATGATATCATGTACTTTACACATATTTCTGATTTGTGTATTAGGGATTCTGTCTCTTAAAGTTTTACCTAGTGTTGTCCTCAGTGTTTTCATCTCTGTTTTCTCTCTACAATTTTACTTCTCACTGGCTCCGTAGCAATAACGAAAGGCTTTGTTTTTAGTGCTGCTATTTTCAGGTGTAACGTTTCTGGTTAGCTTCCAAAGCGTGGATTATTTGTTGTAGGTCATCTTCATTATTTGATATTATTACTGCGTTATCTGCGTAGCGTGGAATCTTTATTGCTCTGTTGCCCATGTTAGTTAATATCCTTTATTGTCTGTGTTATAGTGGCTTTTATAGTCCCTCTGTGTAAAAGTTCAATCACATCTAGCAGTCTAATGCAGTCGAAGGCTTTAGTGAGGTCGATAAAACACATGAATGCAGGTGTATTAAATTCCACTGCTTTCTCTCCTATTTGTTTTATTATAAACATGGCATCTACAGTTGATTTGTTACACCAAAATCCTTGTTGCTCTTTGCATATTTGATATTTTTCAATTATTTTCTCAGTAAGTATCTTAGTCAATAATTGAAACTGGTGTCAAGCAACGTAATAGTTCGATAGTTAGATGTTTACTTGTTAGTTGTATACTGTATATGTTGTTATACTCGTTTTGTTGTTATACTCGTTATACGCTTTTTTCCTTCCCTTCAGCATCTTCCACACTTTTCATTGTGCACCGTATAAATCACGTTCCATTTCTTTTGTGAATTTAGAGCAGTGTTCCCTCTTTATATTTCTTATTTGAGAGTTGATATTATTCCGTGTGGTTACATAGTGCTGATAATTCGTGGGTGTCTTATTACTTTAATATTGGATATACGCTTTTCGTTGTTCATAGGCTACAGTTTTAATGTCGTTTGGTGAACCATGGTTTGATCTTCCTTTCACCATAAGGAGTAATACTGCTACAATTATGCTGTGGAACGAAATAATAGCACATCGAGGGTCCACTAAGATAGCATCAGCATTGCTACTTTATGTTACTGGAAATTTCAATCGTCTTTATCCAGGCAAAGAAAGAAAACTTGTTATTTGGTTAGATAGATGTGTTGGCCAAAATAACAATTGGAAAGTCATAACATTACTTCTACCATTACCGTTAGAAAAAGACTTCACCCAAAGTGAGCAAAAGTTTCTAACTAGCGGACACAGTTTTCTGCCCTGGAATAAAGACTTTGCTCTCATGAACCCTACAAAAAACTTCAATTTCAAAAGCTAGAGTTAAAGACCCATTTAAAATTATCTACATGCATCAAACATTTTTAAAAAAATTTATCAACTCAGAAAATGTAGTATGGAAAGATCCAAAGTGCAAAATAACTGAGCCAGTGTGAATACAAAATAGCTCGGCAAATACTATCTCTCTTTAATGGCGCTACAATCCAATTCGAGCATTGGTTTCTCCAAACTATACCTCCAACTTTGCCAATCCCGCGCTGATCTTCTCCAGGTTTTCACGTCTAGTAAATTTTGCCCATCTGCTGCCACTTTATCCTCTTACCTTTTCCATGGCCTTCCTTTTGGTCTTGCGCCCTGCATTTTACTATCTAGTGCTATTTTTGGCAATCTTTCAGTCTCCATTCTCATTACATGACAAACCTAAAGTCCCTGAAGTTTAACGAATTCTGAGATCGGTGCCTCTTTCAACAGTTGGTAAAGTTCATGATTGTACCTGGATTTTCATATCCATTTTCGTTAATAGGTCCAAATATCTTTCTTAGGACTTTTCTTTCAAAGACTTCCAGCTTTCGTTTTGTGTTTTCTAAGATCACCCATGTCTCGCATGCATAACATATTATTGGTCTGATAATAGTTTTGTAGACCCTCATTTTCGATCTCTAGTGTGTGTTTTTGGAGCGGAACATATGGGCAAGTGAAAAGTAAGTTTTGTTTCCCTGTACTATTCTTCTTTGAATTTCTGGTTTTTCTATTCCATCCGTGTTTCCCCTAGCTTTTGCCGGTGTTAGTTTTTTTGTCTTATGAATATTTATTTCTAGTCCAGTCTCCTCTGTTCCTGTTTTAATTGTCAATAAATTTCTGTTGCCTCTTCTGTTCTGCGAGACATGATGCTAATGCCATCGGCATAGGCGGCAATCTGTATTGATTTATTTGTTAGGAAATTACCTCTTCCTATATTCAGCTGTCTTATCACATATTCAAGAGTCAGGTTGAATAGTCTCGGTGAAAGCCAGTCTCCTTGTTTTAATCCTTTGACTATTGAAAAGTTATCAGTGAGCTCATTTCGTACTCTGACAGTTGCTGTTGACGAGTCCACTATAACTGCTAATAGTTAACTATACTGTTAAGAAAATCCCATAATACTATTCAACCATGGTCATCTTATTCTTTAAAGTCAACTAAAAAGCCTAAAACTGAAGTCACTCTTCAAGTAATACGATTAATAAGAGGAGTAGCGTAATTTATGTTAAAATATAGACTGATGATATCTTGTAATTCTACAGCTTTTATATTATTATACAATAAACAAATTAGTCCAGAAAGTAATCAGTAATCTTCCAATATTGATCAGTAAATGATTTCTTAGCAAATATACATTAGGATAATCTCTTTGGAATATTTGGTATAGTGAAAGCGGCTACATTATTGTCAGTAAGTAATTGTTCCAGTCGTCTTTAGGTATTAGGTTAATGATGACAATATTTTAAATAATTGTTTGTCACCGAATTTTTGTGACAACCTGTATAGGAAGAGACATTAAAAAAGATAATTCTATAGAATTTATATTGTCTGTGAAGCAGTTACATATTCCACTTTTCCTAAAACGAAATTCTAAAAATCCAAACACAAAAGAACTTTTACAATATTAATCTACATTAAGATTGTCACATTTCCCATGTCGCACTATTATATTATATGTTCAAAATTAATTGCAAAAACGTTTCTTGTTCATTCTTTATTTTTACTACTACAAATCTGTAATTAACATTGACAAAAGAGGAAATATTCATTTTGTAATCATTTTGTTCACATATTATATGAGTTACAAATTACTCAACTGTCACTCCACTTTTTTGTTATACTTAATACGCCAAATTAGAATTGTTAGTCATGTCATGATTTATTTATTCTGTAAATCAGTGTTCTTAATTTAAAACGATATTTCCCAAAGAGTATATGAGTGTAATAGATTAATACTACCGTAATTTTTAAACCGCAACCACAAACGCTGGGTCATAACGGCCCCTAATTTCAATAATGCATACTATTAACAAAAATTAAAATATTTGTAAATGAGGCAGTATCAAAATATTATTTCAGTGCTAAATGTGTACAGGCTTTAATAGGTTTTTATTAAAATAATGTGTCTATAAAAAAGTCATTTGTAAAGTGAAATGTATGTTTTTTACCTTCGCTTCGTCCACATTTGGAACGGGCTTTGTGATTAGAGAAGATTTAATGTACAATAACAATGATGGTCAAAGATTTATCGAAATAGCAGTAAATAACTTCCTCTTCTTCTTCTTTTAACTCCTTTTACCCGCTAGGGTGTCTGATTTTTTTGTTGTGTTTCATCCTTCTGACTTTTTTAGTCCTCTTTCTAGTTTACTTATTTAACACTTGGTATAATTGGGCATATTTCCCAAAAAACTGGTTTTCAAATTTTTCTTCACAGGTTACGCCCCCTAGCGGTTAACCCAGAAACTTGAAAGTTATTTCCAGCGATTTCTCTTGGCCACTTTTACTAAGGAATTTTTTCTCCTAAAGTTATAACATGAATAGTTTCTGATATATAGCCGAGAGATCGGCTTATTGGACCACCCGGTACAAGCAGTCATATTTATATCATTGTAGCTGTGATTTTCAATAGTTAGATAAGTTTTTAATACCACCTTCGCATTCCAAGTTGTGCTTTTGTGTTGCGTAAAATTTAAATTGTAAAATACCACGTCATAACTTGTTTTCAAATAGTGAAATGACCTATATGGTGGCAGTTTATGGCCAACTAAATTTTAATGAACGTGCTGCAGCTAGATATTATGCTGACACATATCCCAATCGATGGCAATCCAATAGAAAATTAATTTCCAGATTATTTCAAAGGTTACGACAATCGGGTAGTTTTCGACCCCAGAATCGAAATGGTCGACCAAGAGTACAGACTGTTCAACCAGACGTTTTGAACAATGTGGAAGAAACTCCAGGAATTGAAGTCCCTCGAGTAGCTGACAATGTTGGACCATTTTTAGTCGAGTTTATTTACTACGTTCAGTATTTTGCACTAACAACAACTCCATCCATTTCATTAGATCCCAGTTCAGAATCACCTACCACGTGATTTTTTGCCCAGAATAAATTTTTGTGAAACTCTTTTAAATAAATAAGGACAGGATCCAGATTTTATTTCACAAATTCTTTTTACAGACGAAGCAACATTCACCAGAAGGGGTGTAATAAATCGAAAAAATTGCCATATTTGGGCCGATGAAAATCCAAATGCAACGTTGTCTCGGCAATTTTTTTTACAGACGAGGCAACATTCACCAGAAGGGGTGTAATAAATCGAAAAAATTGTCATATGTCATATGTCAATTGTCTCGGTACTTTCAACACGAGTTTAAAATCATTGTTTGGTTTGGGATAGTTTGTGATAATTTCGTTGGCCCTTTTGAACTTCCAGAGATACTTAACACACAAGACTATCTGAATTTTCTTCGAAACGATATTCATTAACTTGTTCCTTTAAACATCAGATTAAATATGTGGTTTTTGCATGACGGTGCTCCACCTCATTATCTCCATGAAGTACAAAATTATTTAAATAATGTTTTTCCTCACCGATGGATTGACTGAGGAAGTGAACATCCGTGGCCTCCCCGCAGCTGAGATTTAAATTCCTTAGACTTTTTCTTTTGGGGATATATGAAACATCTTGTTTATTCAGGACCAGTGATCAATACACAAGATGAGTTTTGACAAAGGATAGTGGATGCTGCTAACGTGATTAGAAGATTGAATCCGAATATTTTTTTCGTAAGAATAAATTTTATAAAGATATGTCAAAAATTTATGGAAGTAAATGGAGGACATTTTGAATATTTGATTTTTTTCTCTATCTCTTATATCCATATGTTTATTAATTTTTGCATCTTGTGATTGTCTGCTACAAGGACTACGTCTTTTGTATAGTGTTTCAATTTGTAAAGGGGTAAGTCGATTGTATTTAACTGTTGTTTGAAAGGTCCTGGTTCTGGATCTTCTAATCCTTTATAATATATCCATGATTATTATAAATAATGTATGTATAAAGAATTAAAGTCAAATTATAAAAAGACAGATATAAAACAAATTAATTAACTAGAAATGTAAGTACCACAGAGAAAGATTTAATAACATAAATGAATTTTCGACTAAAAATTCTGCTTAAATAAGCAAAATACATTATAAAAACTACTCTCCCTTTCTATTGAGTTATCCCTACTTCTGCATTAAAGTGATTTGACAGAGCATAGTTGCCAACTGGCAGATACACTTTGTCTATTTAAGTGAGGCATAGAAATTTATATACGTTCTATCTTATAGAACATAATAGAGTCTGAATAAAGGAATTAGAATATTTAGTAAAAATTAAAATTGAAATTTAGACAGAATATTTAGTAACGAAAAAGTTGATTGAAGAGTTGAGCGCCAACTATTTTTAGAATAAAAATAGTAAAATGGGACAAGTGAATACATAAATAAAATTAAAAGAAATTGAAATAAATAATTATTAAGAGAAGAATAACAAACATGTGATGTTTATAACATTACAACATTGTTACATGTAACTGTCTTTAATGTTAAGTAAAAAAGATAAAACTGTTAGGCAAATAAACATTTCAGCGTAAAACGTACAGTGCACATGAATTATATTAAAAGGATTTACTGTAAATAACTTCTTATTAATACTGTAAAGGATTTTTTTAATTCAATTTAGAAATTACTTGTTTTATATTTTCATTACTAGAGCAGTTTACTTTCACACTTTTTATGCTGTACATTAGAGTGAACCATTAGCCGTCAAGTGTCTAGCGATAATCCAAAACTGTTGCAAATTCGTGAAATATACTTTACACACAGCCAGATAATAATTTTATTAAAATTGATATAGTTTGCCAGGAGTCGATCAGAGCATATTAATAAACAGTAGATTATAAACCTAAGACAAATTAGGTGTATTTGAATTCTCAGTGTCCTGACGAATGAAAACAAACAGCCGTAAATCTCTTTTCTATCTAAAGCCAGCAAAATCATTGTGCTATATGGGTTTTCGATGTTTGATTGTCGAATTTTTCTGAAAAATTAATTGGATTGCCAGTCAAAAAAATTGTTGTTTAGTTATCCAGTTTTGGTACAAACTTCCGAAAGTTTACTCTCAGTATTATGATTTTATGTAATGTAAAATGTACAATTTATGTAAACGTAACTTCATTCTGTTAATATTAAATGTAGTTTATTCATATAAAAATGTATTATTTAAATTTCGTGTCATGAAACTTTTTATTTTGGTGTAAGTAATAAAACACAAGGTGCGCCTTTTTCTCGCTAAAAACCATCCAAGCAAAACACCACCGTCGAGTTACCGATATCCCTTACAGGTAGGCACGTCACTGGCTGTTGCACCCTTAATGATACAGGCCGGTAACCACGTGTTCTTGGCACGAGCCAGGTGGTTGCTGCTTCCAAAATTAAACGACATATGTGAAATTTTGCTTCACTACTTAAGAAAAATCCAATCGGTTTATCTTGTTCTTGGAAGCCAAGCTGACGTAGGGCCCCGGCTATAATTACTAGCATATTTAAAATCACATATGTCCTGCCAGATTTTTAGCATTGGCCCACCGAATATACTTAATAAAATACCTTAGCTGCATTATATCACTACTTTTTAGTGAAAAACTGAACAGTTTAAAGTCTGTTGTTAAAATTAATGATTGACTACCTCAAATTGTTATTGACCTAAGCATTCTGTGGTAATAAATGCCAATACTTACCACTTACCATATCGGTTTTTAAATTAATTATACTAATACGTGGAAAATCAATATATATATATATATATATATATATATATATATATATATATATATATATATATAGATAAAAAAGAAATACCTATTAATATTAAATACTAATTAATATATAATAATAACAATTGTTATTAAATTTTTCTTTAAAATTAATATTGTTAAAAATTAATGGATAAATAATAAATAAAACAAAAAATAAAAAAGGTAAAAGAAATAATAAGTTAGACTTACTCACAATCAATTTAATTTAACTAATCGGACGACCGGTTTCGCTTTCTATAATATGCAAAGCATCTTCAGGTCACGATACAAAGTTAAAATGCTGAAAATAATAATCCCATATTAGGGTGTTGTCTAATAAAGATAAAAACATAGGTAGGTGATATAAATTATATAAATTACAGTAATTATGCCAATATTACATGTCTGTGGTTTTATAAATGAATAAAATGTTTAAGCAGACAAGGTAAGACCCACAAATTGGTAACATAGTCTATTAAACTGTAATGAATTAATAAATAAACCAATAAATAAACATTACTTACATGCCGGTACTCTATTAATTGATGGTTGAAAGAACATGGTTCAAACTATCTTGGATTGTTGATTGGAGAACTCAGGTCAACTATTGTAATTGTTTAACAGTAAACGGGGAAGTTCTTGAGGAGACAGATTTTATCCAATGAAGTAGAGATAGGTGGAATGTATTGTTTGTTTTATGAAAGTAATGTTCTATACCATTAATTTCTTTAAAGTTATTTAAGTTTATTCTGGAGATATATTTATGAAATGTGTGTTATTTATTGAGATTTTATGTTTCTCAATAAATAACACACATTTCATAAATATATCTCCAGAATAAACTTAAATAACTTTAAAGAAATTAATGGTATAGAACATTACTTTCATAAAACAAACAATACATTCCACCTATCTCTACTTCATTGGATAAAATCTGTCTCCTCAAGAACTTCCCCGTTTACTGTTAAACAATTACAATAGTTGACCTGAGTTCTCTAATCAACAATCCAAGATAGTTTGAACCATGTTCTTTCAACCATCAATTAATAGAGTACCGGCATGTAAGTAATGTTTATTTATTGGTTTATTTAATAATTCATTACAGTTTAATAGACTATGTTACCAATTTGTGGGTCTTACCTTGTCTGCTTAAACATTTTATTCATTTATAAAACCACAGACATGTAATATTGGCATAATTACTGTAATTTATATAATTTATATCACCTACCTATGTTTTTATCTTTATTAGACAACACCCTAATATGGGATTATTATTTTCAGCATTTTAACTTTGTATCGTGACCTGAAGATGCTTTGCATATTATAGAAAGCGAAACCGGTCGTCCGATTAGTTAAATTAAATTGATTGTGAGTAAGTCTAACTTATTATTTCTTTTACCTTTTGAAATGGACTCACACAAGCAACACATTCATGATTTAAAACAAAAAATGTATAGACAACACAAAGTTAGGTTTGACGATATTCTGTAAATATTTTAAAAAACAGGGTTCTCTTGCTATGTATTAAATTATCATTGAACATGTATTTCCATCAAAAAATCGTCAATTCATAAAAAAATAATCAAAATTTTACGCAATTCAACATCACTCCAGTTTTTATCTTCTCCGATGATCCGATGATATATTATTCACAGTTTTGGAGCATTTTGAATAGTCCTGCAATTGTATAGTAATTAGTAATTGTATAGTAATTATATACATATATATACATATATTTATATATATATATATATATATATATATATATATATATATATATATATATATATATATATATATATATATATATATATTTAACGCGATTATTTCGATCAAAAAACAATTTATAAGTATGTTAGAAATATCGGGTATGTGGTCTATATTAAATAAAAATCTTTGTATTTTCTAAAGCTCAATATTTCGCCATTTCCCGAGCTTCATCGGGAGTAACTGTAAAAAACAAACATTTCAAAAAACTGACGTACACTTGGATTGGATTTTGATGATTTTTTTCTCACATTATAGGTATATTTCTAATTAATCACTGTAATATTGTTTTCTAAAAAATATAACGTTGTACCCGGATACGTGGTGAAAAATAAAGTTGTGTTTTTTCATTGTATTTTGCAATAAATTTAAAGCCTCTCCCAAAAACACTTAATAACGAGTATTTCCACCTCTACATCGAATTACTTCTTCACAGCGAGGAGCTACATACTTAAAATCAAGCGGCGTATTTGATCATGATCAATTGCATGTCAAACTTCTCTCACCATAACTTCTATGTCGTCAAGAGAGGCATGTGGTGGTTGTCTGCTCCTGAGTTGGCGATTAATAATATCCCACAAATTCTCTATGAGATTTAGATCAGGGCTGTAGGGTGGCCAGTTCATGGTTTGTATTCTAACCTCGTCCGAAAAATCACGGACCACACGTGCAATATATGGTCGAGCATTATCATGCATTAAAAGAAAATTATTTCCTATGTAAGGATCAAATGGAACTACATGGTTAGACAAAATGTCTATAATATACCTTTCACTTGGGAAGGAATCTATTCTTAAAGCAACAACGTCCGTTCGCCCTCCGCAAACCATTACAGATCCTCCATTGAATAAAGTAATAGGTCGTATGTTGCACTGTGCGTAGAGTTCTCTTGGCCGTTGAATAACCCTCAGACGTCTATCTGAGCTGTATAAGCAATACCTCGATGCATCAGTTAACAACACGTGATCCCAGTCATCAATATTCCAGTCAAGGTGTTCTCTGGCAAATTGTAAAGGTGCATTTAAATCAAAGCGAACACAAACGAACGAACGAATTCGTTCGTAAAATTTATTCGACACAATCTATAAGTCTACGTGGTTTGCCATATATATCATTTCAAGATTATACATAGATATTCTACAGAAATTTTTACCTTGAACTAAATTGTCAGTCGTTAAATCAATTACCAAGGTATCATCTCCTCTTTTTTCTCTTTTGTAACAAATTTAAACACCACACTCTCTTCGTACTTTTCGTAGCAGCGATAATGATGATCTTCAACTCTATCCGATATTGCTAACGGATCATCAACGAATGCGAACGTTCGCTACAATGTAAATGGTCTTACTTTGTAGACAACAAACACCTACGAATTCGTTCCTTCGTTTGTTCGTTTGTTTTTGCTTTGCGTTAAATGCACCTTAATCTACTACTACGATGATTAACGTTTAAAGCTAGTGCTCTGACTGGTATCTTTACATGCAGATCTTGTTCAGAGAGATGTCTTTGTATAATAGTGTTTCTACTAATATGAATATTATGAACACCTATCACTTGTATTTGTAAATATCTCATTGTGACAAAAAGGTTCTCTTATAGCACGAAGCCTGATAAACTGATCTTGGCGTGGTGTTGTTAGTTGTGAGTCTTCCTGTTCCTTGTACACATCGTCTCGTATGGTCGTTTACTTCTCGAAAACGTTGAATGACTCGTGATATTGTAGTACGAGATACTCTTAACTTCAAGCCATTTTCACGATAACTTAATCCTACATCAGCTAAAGTAATTGCCTGCACACATTCATCTCGGCTCAGATGTCAGTCTAAAACTGTCCTGTCCAAATTGTTTGATTTTTTATAGCTATTGCTATACAGGAAACAGGGACGGCAGAGAGAAGAAACAATCCACTTACATTTCGTCTCGTCTTCTTTTGTCACTACTGTAATTGGATTGTTTCCTCTCTCTGCCGTCCCTGTTTCCTCCATCTTCCTTTCCATCTCTTTCCATATCTTTTCTTCGTTAAAAAACCAAGTTGCTGCCGATATGTTGGTCTTCGAAGAAAAGATATGGAAAGAGATGGAAAGGAAGATGGAGGAAACAGGGACGACAGAGAGAGGAAACAATCCAATTACAGTAAAGAGAAAAGAAGACGAGACGAAATGTAAGTGGATTGTTTCCTCTCTCTGCCGTCCCTGTTTCCTCCATCTTCCTTTCCCTCTCTTTCCATATCTTTTCTTCGAAGGCCAACATATCGGCAGCAACTTGGTCTTTTAGCGTAGGGGTCCCTTGGATATTGCCTACTAAAAAATACTTATTAGAAAAACATGTTTGACACGTCATTATCTATCGTAACAATATTTTTAGATCATAAAAGAAAGCTTCTTCGCGTTTGATTTTTGTTTACAATTTTTTTTTTATTGATAAACAAGAAAAATTTTAAAAACATCAAAACTTGATCAACGCATAATTTTTTATCCTCCCCGCCAGTACATTTTTCCTCCATTTTCCCTTAATAAAGAAACTTTTTCACGTCAATGCATCTAAACAACAAAAAAGGTTGAATGTAGATTTTGATTTATTCATGGTACTTGTATATTACATCATTTATATTAAAAATTCCCATGATATTTCCAGTCTCTATTATATTAGATTGATCGCATACCATTTATTTCATTATCTTGTTTTATTCCTTTTTATTCATATTCTACTCCTTCAATATCTTCCAGGCCACCTTTTTCGGTGGAACCCAGATATTTTTAAATTTTCCCTATATCATAATCGTATCTCTGTCAATTTTAGCAATTTTTAGCAAAATTTTGTGTTGGCCACTTAATCATCCAATTTGTCCGCTCCAAACCATTATCCTATTTCATACGATGATTTAGTTGACAATGATACGGTGGCAAACATAATACCGTTACTCCTTTTGTTTTTGCCATTTCGTCAATGACCTATTTTTTATAGTACTATTTATGTTGCCTTGCAATTCGTAATAATTCCATTTTAAGCATAGTCTGATCATACGGTATTGTTTTGCGTTGAAGCCAGTCAATTATATCTATTTTTTCCATGAGACCGTCGGTAACTTTTCCATTAATTTTGAGTGATAGCTGGCGTTATTGAAACAACAACTTTGTATTCTGGAATACAATGAATTTGTATTGGAAATACTTACTACTACAATCGAAACCACTGCGACAACTCCAGAAGACATCTCATACGAACCAAATCCAGCAGAATCAGAAGGTGATATTGATATGCAATCTGCTTCGGTACCAGCGCAGAAGGGAAGTAAACGTGGCAATTATACTCAATACAGCAGTTTTTAAAGATATTAAGTTGAAGAATAATAGATGACAACCTTTAATAATCGATAGATTTAAAGTAGCGAGAGAAAAAATGAAAGCCAGAGTAATTATATCCAGAAGACGATATGATGATTCGACGGTGATAGCATTTTCCTATGATGGTAGAAAAGACGACTCCCTTACACATGAAAAAGTAGAAGAAAAATAGCATCCAAGAATGGTAATAAACACACTGGGTTGATTATATATACTTAAAAGGTGAAACTGTTGAAATAAAGTACAAACATTTATTGTTAACAGATTTAATTGGTATTGGTTCTGATGGAGAAAACACCAAGAATGGTGTTGATAATGTTGTAATAAGAAAGATGAAAACACGTCTACAGAAACCTTTGCACTGGTTGATATGTCTTCTTCGCTTTAATGAATTGCCACTACGGCATTTTTACGACGCACTAAAAGATATCTGTACCAAAAGACCCGCGAGCCTCAACAGGATTGCAAAAAAAAATTAAATGAATGTGAAAAATTTCAGGTACAGTAAAAATAATAAAAATAATATAGTTTAATAATAATAACTATATTTAATAATACATTAGTATATATAAGTACTTAAAAAAATATTTAGTTTATTTTTTTAAATTAATTTAATTAATAAAATTATTAATTTTTTTAAATTTTATAATAAACTAATTAATTTTAAATCGTTTATAACACAAAATCAGTGCTTTTAAAATAATATCAACTGAAATAATAATATTAACACTGTTTTAATCACCAAATAGCCCTAAAATAACAGAAATTGCACTGTAGCGCCAACTGGTGCGTGTTTTAGGTAAAAATAAATATCAAAAATGGATTCCTCGCATCAAAAACTAGTAAAAATGTTTTTTTAAATTAAAAAAAATTTTAATTTGTCCGCAATCAACCGAAATTCATCATACACCTATAGTGTAGTCGACTTTCACAGAATCAGAAAATAATAATTATCTCCAGACGACACAATTTTTTTTCCACATAAAATACTCGGCTCTAAAATATATATATATATATATATATATATATATATATATATATATATATATATATATATATATATATATATATATATATATATATTAGTACTATTTCTACCTACTGAAGATATTTCATATAAACAAATATTTAAATCTCTGCCGGAGAACTTTCTTTAGAAGATGTGGGGATGACTTGAAAAAAACAAATTTCAATTGATTTTTTCTCGACGCAGCTGGAAGGATGTAAGGTAAACTCGAGGCACACTTCATAGCCTCTATTCAAGCGAGAATATTGATGATTTTTTCTATTATCACTGTTTACCCGGCAAGTTGCAGATAAAGAAATCTTTTTAAGTAGGTCTGTTGTCAAATATAATAAAAAATAATAAAGGAATAGATTTTAACGAAAATACTCGAGGATAGTGACAGATATGGACTAGTAGTAAATTTTAAATCGTAAATAGGTTGGGAATGGGCAGTGAATAGAAAATAAATTAAAAAGGTGTCAAATGATCATCATTTGACATTTGAAAGTGGGAAAGAAAAAATGTGCATCTGGCGAACTCGTTTTCGGCGACTTGATCATTTTATTGTAATTTATATGATTGGTGTTACCGTTTTTCATTATAATGCACCTTGTATGGTTGGAATATACGTGGATAATGGTGGCTATATCACGATAATTTTTTAAAGGATGTGTATAATCTGTTTTAAAAGTCTAGATATCCCTCTATCATCATTAAAGTTAATCCTAAAATTTTTCTCTTAGATATTCTTCACACCTGTTGTGAATCAATTTTACCATTATCCTCTTAAAGAACGCAGCTTGACTTATACTATAAACTATATATATCTTCTACAGCCTGTTTGCATCTACTCCAGGACAAGGCCTCCCCATGAATACTCCACTTCTCTCTGTTTTGTACTATTTGATGCCAGTTTCTTCCCACATTTACTTTGATGTCGTCTAGCCATCGTTTTTGTGGTCTTCCTTTGCTATAACTGTGTTCTCGTGGTCTCCATGTTTCTCGTTTATTTTTGGTTGTTCTGTTGTGCCACGTGTCTTATCAAGCTCTATTTCTTTTGTGCAATTCTTCCAATTACATCTTCCACCTCTGTCGTGCTTTGCACGTCCTTATTTCGTATATGTTCTCTCAGAGAAATTCCTAACAAAGCTCGTTCGATAACCCTTTGTGTTGTTCTAAATCTATTGGCTGATAACTCTGTAAGTGTCTCGGTCTCCATTCCATAGGTCATAACTGGTAGAATACAGCTGTTGAATACCCTTTTCTTTAAATTTATTGGTATCTTTTCGTTTTTCAGTACAATATTGAGTCTTCCCACTGCTGCCCAAGTTATTCGTATTCTTCGAGTAATCTCTGTCGTTTGATCATGTGACCTAGGTATACATACTCTTCTGCAGTTTAGATCTCACTTCCATCTAAGTATATCGTGATATTTTGATTGGTCATCAGTTTTGTTTTATATAAATTCATTTTTAAAATTCTTGTTTACGTTTCTTTAGCATGCAGAGCAGTTCCTCTGTATGGTTGCTTACGAGTACTTATGTCATCGCCAAATCCTAGATGACTTAAAAATGTGGTAGCTATCGGACTTTTGATTGTCTCTTGGTAATTATTTTTGTAAGTAGTTTGTACGGATGTGGTAACAGGCTTATTGGTCTATAATTTTAGAGTTTGTGTTTGTCTCCTTCCTTGTGTAGTAAAAGTACCTGCGCATTTTGCCAAGAGATTGGAAAGGCACCCTCAAAGAAGCACTTAGGATTTCGACTGCCTCCAAAGTAGTTAGTAGTAAGTAGACCTCCATATTATTATCTAGGTATAATTATCCCTTTTGATATTCCGTCGTCCCCCTATTGTAAATAGTATTCTTCAACAATATTTATTATCTGATTTTTTTCGTTTATATTGATTCCATTTTGGTCTGGTCTTGCTATTGTTTTTCCTTTGGTATTATTCTCTTTGATGTCTAGTCTTAAATCAGCTGGAGAAATCCACAAGCGGAAGGAAAATTAGCGGACTGGGACCGCTTACTATACAAAGTTTATCAAACATAAAAAATGGTCCAACCACGTGTTGGTACTGTTGGATCTTGCTTAATCCTGAGATAATAATTAGATTTTATATACAATACCAATGGTATGCCCTTATCTAGGGAACCTACGGACTCGTTATGTGGATGTCTCGTGCAAAATACCTGAAAGGAATTCCTGTTTTAAGAACCATCCACAGTCGTTCCACACTTTGTCCTGCATTTTGTTCCGGGGGACGTTACGGGACAGTGATTTTTGTTACGGGACGGGACAGCGATTTTTCTGAGGCTCGGGACACGGGACGGTCTTAGTGATTGTGACTTATCTAGATTAATTTTGAGTCCAGTTGCATTCATAGGAATTTTATGTCTTTTGAATATTCATTTGGAGAATTGTATTAAAATAGGTTTGGGAGATGTTGTGGCTTTGATTTTCGTGAAAAATGTATAGCTTTTGTGGTGGAAAACTGGAGTTCAATATTGTTAGCCCATATTGTTTATAAAGTTCTGCAGGTCCTAAACCCTAAAATACAATCTCCAGATATTAACTTATTTCTGTCGTATACGCAGTTTGTCAAAAAAATTTTATAAAGAGTAAAGTAAGTATCTTTATTTTTAACAATATCGACAAAGGTTGTTAAGAAAATTTGATTCCATTAAAAAAATAACGATTTATATCATCCATACAATCCGCTCTTTGTACATTCATTAAATGAAAACGATAATGATAAAGGTTCTGTATTGTGTGTTAACAGAGGTGTCATTTCTTTTATTTTATCAATCTCAATTAGCGATTAAACGTTTGCTGTCAAAAATTCATTGGTTTTTCAATGCATCCTAGATTAAATATCGATGTATAGACAAATTGTAAATTAATAGAAAGTTAAAAAAAATAAGGGCCACGCGGGACGGGACAGATGGAAAAGGGTGGGACGCGGGATGGGAAAAGTGCCTATTCCACGTGAAACCCTAATAATCATGGAATTTGGTGTCTAACTTTAATGAAGAGTAATGGGTTTTGGTTATACCATTAGGAACAAAAAGCTTCAACATTCTCACAAATAGCTAACTTTTCAAGATGTATAAACAAATAGGAGATAACTTTAACGTCATATCAAAATATTGTTCTGAAGCTATTTTCTTGTGGCATTTTAAATTAATTTATATTTAAATGGGAATAAGCCACAATTAAAGGTTAAAATACGTTTATTGACGTTTCAATTTCCACTTCGGAAATCGTTGTCAAAATACAAACATTAGTAAATTAAACAAATTTTGTTTTTTGTTACTTAGTGAAAAATTCTTCTAATAATTTAATTTTATCTGACTCATCTATATTGACAATTCAGACATACCTTATACATTTTAAAGTAGACGACTTTAAAATGATATTGCCAATATTGTTGAGTTGCGTTCCTGGGACGACTTTACTTATAAGATAGTTCATTCGATTACATGAAATCAACTTTAACTTGAGAATATCCGTCAGAAAAAGATCATAACATGTAATTCGTCTTTAAAAAGACAAATACATGCCATGATGACAGTAAAATTCTCCTGTTAGTGATTCCATGGTAAATTATGAGGGAAAAACCAGGAAAAAAACCTCATAATACTATCCCGACATGGTAAGTATTTGATCGTGCATTTAGTTTACCTTCAATAAACACCAAATTCCAATTTTATATGTTTGTTATTTAAAAAACATAAATGATGTATTCTCTATATGTTACTGACTTACCAATGCTGGTATTTTCCTTTTAATAACTTCCTCTTTCAATATGGGTAACCAGATCCTACTACATTCTGCCGAGGAATTCGCGACACAATTGGTCTCATTTAGCATAATTAGAGCCGCTTCTTTGATTTTTCTCTTTTTACCATCCGTTTCTTTTAGGACTATATTTGAATCATTCCATTGAACCCTATGTTCTTTATCCCATACGTGTTTACAGATTTGAGATCTATTAAATTCTCTATTTTTAATATAGGATTGATGTTCACTTATTCTAACATTTAATGGTCTTGATGTTTCACCTAAATAAAACTGATCGCATTCACAAGGTATTTTATAAATGCAATTTTTGTCCTTTCTTGTTCATTGTTAGGTTTGGTTTTGGACAAGATAGATCTCAACGTGTTTGTTGTTTTGAATGTTGTTGAAATGTTGAAATTATTTCCTATCCTTTTAAGCTTTTCCGATAATCCTTTTATGTATGGTATTGTTATTTTCCTCGTATTATTCCTTACATATGCTGTAGGATCTCGTTCTAAGTTGTTTTGTTCTATTCGATCGATTGTTGAAAATTCCTTATTTATAAACGACAAAGGATAATCATTTTTTAATAAAACATATGTTAACAAATGTTTTTCCTCCAAGAACGAATTTTCGTTAGAACAAGTAATTTTGGCTCTATCGTATAAGGATTTAATAATTCCCTTTTTAATATTAATATTGTGATTTGATTTGAAATTTAAATATCTGTTGGTGTGTGTTGGTTTTCTATACACCTGAGTTTCGTATCCAGTATCGTTCTTAGAGATTAAAACATCCAGAAAAGGTAATGTGTTATTATATTCCTTTTCCATGGTAAATGTTATTGTCTCTTCTTTATCGTTTATATCATTTAGGAATGTGTTTAACAACTCTGATCCATGAGGCCATATTGAGAATACATCATCTACATACCTCCACCATACTGAGGGTTTTAAATTTTGTTTAGAAATAATATTTGTTTCAAAATCTTCCATAAATATATCCGCTAATAATGGAGATAAACTAGAGCCCATTGCTAGTCCAAAACTTTGTTTATAGAATTCATTATTTAGTTGAAAGTATGTATTATCAGTACATAATGTTATCAACTCCATTATAGCTGATATATTTAGTCTTAACATTGAGATATTTTTTCCACTGAGCTTATTATGTCTAATTATATCAGATTATAATATATAATATATAATATATAAATTATATATTATAATTTAAGACTAAATATATCAGCTATAATGGAGTTGATAACATTATGTACTGATAATACATACTTTCAACTAAATAATGAATTCTATAAACAAAGTTTTGGACTAGCAATGGGCTCTAGTTTATCTCCATTATTAGCGGATATATTTATGGAAGATTTTGAAACAAATAATATTTCTAAACAAAATTTAAAACCCTCAGTATGGTGGAGGTATGTAGATGATGTATTCTCAATATGGCCTCATGGATCAGAGTTGTTAAACACATTCCTAAATGATATAAACGATAAAGAAGAGACAATAACATTTACCATGGAAAAGGAATATAATAACACATTACCTTTTCTGGATGTTTTAATCTCTAAGAACGATACTGGATACGAAACTCAGGTGTATAGAAAACCAACACACACCATCAGATATTTAAATTTCAAATCAAATCACAATATTAATATTAAAAAGGGAATTATTAAATCCTTATACGATAGAGCCAAAATTAGTTGTTCTAACGAAAATTCGTTCTTGGAGGAAAAACATTTGTTAACATCTGTTTTATTAAAAAATGATTATCCTTTGTCGTTTATAAATAAGGAATTTTCAACAATCGATCGAATAGAACAAAACAACTTAGAACGAGATCCTACAGCATATGTAAGGAATAATACGAGGAAAATAACAATACCATACATAAAAGGATTATCGGAAAAGCTTAAAAGGATAGGAAATAAATTCAACATTTCAACAACATTCAAAACAACAAACACGTTGAGATCTATCTTGTCCAAAACCAAACCTAACAATGAACAAGAAAGGACAAAAATTGCATTTATAAAATACCTTGTGAATGCGATCAGTTTTATTTGGGTGAAACATCAAGACCATTAAATGTTAGAATAAGTGAACATCAATCCTATATTAAAAATAGAGAATTTAATAGATCTCAAATCTGTAAACACGCATGGGATAAAGAACATAGGGTTCAATGGAATGATTCAAATATAGTCCTAAAAGAAACGGATGGTAAAAAGAGAAAAATCAAAGAAGCGGCTCTAATTATGCTAAATGAGACCAATTGTGTCGCGAATTCCTCGGCAGAATGTAGTAGGATCTGGTTACCCATATTGAAAGAGGAAGTTATTAAAAGGAAAATACCAGCATTGGTAAGTCAGTAACATATAGAGAATACATCATTTATGTTTTTTAAATAACAAACATATAAAATTGGAATTTGGTGTTTATTGAAGGTAAACTAAATGCACGATCAAATACTTACCATGTCGGGATAGTATTATGAGGTTTTTTTCCTGGTTTTTCCCTCATAATTTACTATGGAATCACTAACAGGAGAATTTTACTGTCATCATGGCATGTATTTGTCTTTTTAAAGACGAATTACATGTTATGATCTTTTTCTGACGGATATTCTCAAGTTAAAGTTGATTTCATGTAATCGAATGAACTATCTTATAAGTAAAGTCGTCCCAGGAACGCAACTCAACAATATTGGCAATATCATTTTAAAGTCGTCTACTTTAAAATGTATAAGGTATGTCTGAATTGTCAATATAGATGAGTCAGATAAAATTAAATTATTAGAAGAATTTTTCACTAAGTAACAAAAAACAAAATTTGTTTAATTTACTAATGTTTGTATTTTGAGAACGATTTCCGAAGTGGAAATTGAAACGTCAATAAACGTATTTTAACCTTTAATTGTGGCTTATTCCCATTTAAATATAAATTAAAGTCATATCAAAATAGAAGCACAAATGTGAACGGATATTCAACCCAGTAAATGTATATTTGATTGCAGCTAAATTCGTCTTAGATTTAGGGAAATGTTAACTATTTTGCATACTCAAACATCCCGAGTGATAAAAGTGCGTCTTGTACTTGTATTACTGATATACTCAGCTTTTTTACAGTCAAATTTATGTTCACACGATACTGAATACTATTTACATACAGTATACAGTTATTGAATATATACTTAAAACACATCTTTATAAAATACTATACGATTTCACCGTAATGATAAACATTTATTATTCCTTGAAAAGTTTAACCTTACGTGTTAAATTCGGGCTTAATTTATAAAGTCTGGTCCTGGCAGCGGATGCCCTACAGTAGAGATGCATCTGCCAGGTTCGTGGAAGTTTTCAAGATGTACATACCTCTTTTTCACCTGTCACAAAAAGGAGGATTCAATGATAGTTGCTATATTTTTCGGTATCGAACTAAAAGTACATTGTATTCACATTTGCTCTAAAATTAGTTATAATTAGAGTAAAGAGTTCAATATGGATAAGTGCATGGCCTTTTTAAACGATCAAGACCTGATATACGACTAAACTTAACAAAATATATAAAAAATGTGAAGAAAATGATCAAAAAATGTTTTACGGAATCATCGCTATCGGTAATATCACTGTCATGTCTTGCCAAAGAGTCACTTCCACTTATATTTACATCATGAGCTTTATGTGTAATTTGCTAATAGCGATTACCACTGAACGTTTATTTTAATATTTGATATTGAAGGTATTACTATTCTTGATACTCGCATTCTAGTAAAATAACGATGGAAATGTAGCGCCACAGACTAATGTATTTCATAATACTTACCTTTTCCAAAAATTTTATTTAAAAATCCTTTATATAATCAAAAAAGTTATTTTTTATCCATCTAGAGTCCATACAGAGACATTGTCTCAAGTTCAGCAGCAACCCCCATTGAGGTTACGGTTCTTACGTTTCCATGCAGAATGTTTGCTAAAAACCAACATCACAGCATCCTTTTAACAAAAATGTAACAAATTTTGTAAAATTTTAAGGATTTTACCCATATATGTAGTGGGTTGACTCATGTACACCTGGTAAATGCACTAATGATGGACTTATTAGTCCGAACATGTTCTGTGATGTAGCCCGAAAGGGTCTTTTTAATTATATACTTTTATAAATGATTTTTAAATAAAACTTGGTATGGTATGATATGGTATGGTATGGTATACAGGAATTTCAGTTTTCTTCTGGATTTTAATCCTTTTTCGGATTTGGGCGGTTTTTTAGACTACCCATATCTATGAGTGGGTCAGTTAAAGAGCCTTTCATTTATGGCCATATAAAATCCTTACTATAGATAGTTACTCACTATCCGTTCGTATAAGATGCTGGTTCCAATCCCGTCTTTTCTGTATTCCCTATCGCACAATAGTTGCCAACAAATTATTGCAGAAAACGTTATCTTAAGCTTATTGCAAAGTCATTTGTTTCCAGAGCTGTCTATCATAAACAAATAGTCCAGTAACAGATGAACACAATGCTACTGCTACCTGCTTTTGTTAGTAATCTCATCAAATAGAAACGACTAGAATGATATGCAGATAATTAATTCTATAATAATTTGGTGGCGACTGTACTTCACAGAGATCTCTTATTTTAAGAGTTCATTTGATATATCATCAGATACTGGAACTTTTTTAAATTTATATAGGCTATCCACGATTTCTCTTTACATCCATTAATGGGTTTTTTCGACTTTTGGGATTTTCCAAACTTTTTTTTGCGCCACATACATGTCGCGTTTCATGTCTTTGAATCCTGCTTAATAGTCTCTTTCTGTTCCTCTTATCTTACTCATGATGGGATGGGTGAAGGCGAGTATCCAATGCCTTAAATCCGCATCAAATAGCATACAAGAAAAGCCATGGATAAGCCACCGCATAATCCAAAAAAGAAATTATGACATATTATAGTTACCACAGAATGACGCGTGAATTTGGGATACCCTTTATAGACAATAATAAAGTTAAGCACTTGGTTATAGATGCTACACCAATAAGTTCACGATTAAGCTGCTTAAATTTCCGGCTCTTTAATATTATTAGCCTTTTTAACTTACAAGCCCCAACAAAGCATAAGGAAGGCGATTCTAGGATGAATTGGAAAACACATACCACAGTTTTTCTAGAAATGACATTAAGACAGACAAATTTATACAAAAATACGAAAGGACGAAATATATCTACCCCGCATTGATAACCATGGTATCCACAATAGCATTAATTTGAATAGGAACTGAACAGTTAGATGTGTAACCACTAAGAACATGTCAGACAGTTTTTCAACCTAATGGATATTGGCACAAATATTTGAGCTGGAATCTCAAATGCTAAGTAGGAAACATGTCTAAAATATCTCGCTACAATGTTAAACTTCTAAAAAAACCGCAACTACTAATAATATTTCAAAATCCTAAATAATACAAAAGTTATGACCACTGAGTTTAAAGCTGATACCACAGTGCAAAAGATGCTAGATTTATGGTTATACCTGGAAATATTGTAATAAGGAACCAAGATGTTGCACCAAGAAGTGCATTGGTAAGCACCTTACAAAAGATTGTGGGAAACCACTAAAAGAGGAACCAAAATACATCCATTGTGGTGAAAATCATCCTGCAAACTACCGGGATGTTACGTAGCCAAAAAAATACACAAGTTAAGAAATCAGAGGACAAATAAAGCTAGAGCTCCAAAACCTTCACAAAGGCTTAAGGAGAAGGAAAAACCAAAATTCACTGAAAATAAAACATATATGTAGTAATATATTCAATAATTAAAACAATCGCAACAAGAATTGGAAACCGAAAATACATTGAAAATGATCAAGGTAGATGATAAAAAAACTCAAATAGTTGTAAGAGTGACCAGACTGGAACATAGCGCAAAGAAGCTATACCGAAAATTAGAAATGACTAAGTACCTGCGAATCACGAAATGGAATTCCAATGGACTGCTACAACCTCAAAATGAGCTGCAAGCAATCCTAGCTACAGACTGGAACATAGCGGTAAAGAAACTATACCGAAAATTAGAAATGGTTAAGTAACTGCGAATTATGGAATGAAATTCCAATAGACTGTTACAACTTCAAAATGAGCTGCAAGCAATCCTAGCTACAGAAGAAGTTCTAAACAATCTTCCATAAAATTTAAAGGATACAGGGTATACCACACTATACGTCCTGACAATGCAGCAAAAAAAGACAGCGCAATAATAATAAAAGATAACATTCACCATTATGAGGAGCTAAAATATGAAACAGAACACATACAAGCAACTACAGTATGTGTCAAACTCAATCCTAGTCAAAAATTTAAAAGAGAAATTCAAAAAATAAACAATTAGTCAATCCGTTCTTACCTGATAGAGTTGACGGATGATAACAGCACTAAGTAATCTCTATTGAAAGCAAAAAAAAGGCTAAAAAGACCAGTTACCCATTCTTCACCGGTAAAACTGAAAGACGATAGCTGGGCTAGAAACAATAAGCAAAATGCATAGAGATTTGCCATGTATTTAGAAAATACATTGAAATAGTTACTGGAGAATTACTAAAAAACCTGCTTCATAAAGTCATAGTAAAATAGACCATAATAGAACATAATCAATGCTGCATTTAGATTGAGATATTTCTCAAATTTATGGAAAAGAAAAATGAGCTACTTTGGTCACATACTAAGCAACGAGAAATACGAATTGATGCGGCTGGTCATACAAGGGAAGGTGGAAGGCAATAGAGGACCGGGGAGAAGACGCACGTCCTGGCTGAAGAATCTGAGACAATGGAGTGGAAAAACGTCAATAGAACTTTTCAGAACGGCTGCAGATAGAGTCAAATGGGTCATGATGATCGCCAATGTCCTTAGGGATGGGAGACATTAGAAGGAGGACATTGGGAAGAAGAATGGAAAATAGCTGAGGTTATATTGATACCAAAACCAGGGAAATTACCAAATTAAGTCTCTTCATAAAGGCCAATATCTGATGCAAAGAAATTCAGCACTGTCCATAACTAACGAACAACTATACAAACAAATACTGAGACCAATATGAACGTATGGTTGCCAACTCTGGGACTGTGCCAATTCAAGTAATATCCAGATTATTCTATGATTCCAGAATAAAGTTTTAAGAAATATAGTTGAATACCAAAGAAGACGTATTGGATAGGTGGATGGAACACTATAAAGAACTATTTTCCACCCAACTAGAAGATCCAAATTCACCACCTTTAGGAGCAATAAACAAAACACCAATAGAATCTCCTTCAATTCAAGAAGTGTAGGATGCAATACAATACCTAAAAAATAACAAATCCCAACAAATCGGAAACATGGACCATCTTCAGGGTACATAAACACCTTCTGTTCAAATTTGAAGGAAGGATCCCGGGAGGAATATTCGGTGGCATCTGTGAAGACGGTATTTGGAGGTGGAGGTACAACTATTATAAGTACGACAAAAACAAACAGATATCTGGTGATAAAGACGTGGTATCTCTTATAAAAATAGGAATTCTAAGATGGGCGGGACATCTAACAAGGTCACAGCAAAACAACTCTCCTAGACGAATTCTTATGTCACAGTCTGTGGAAAGTAGACGGAAAAATCAGCCAAAATTTAGATGGAAGAATGGTGTAGACGATGTTAGGAAACAGGCGAAGTAAACTGACACCGTTAACACCTCTACTATACGACTGTAGTACCAATAACAATGATGATGCTTCTTATCTAAGAATTTATGTGGGTTCTCTTTCTTTGTAGGAAAAAGATGTTGTTTATTCTTAAAATATTACGAGCGCACTATTTAATGAGTCCTCCGTTACGATTTATGGTGTCTTCGTTAAATCGCTTCGTTCTATATTGTATCTATTATGCCTTCGTTTAATATTGTCTATACTTTTTTATTATTTTTAAATTCCTACACTTATTAGCCGAATAGTTCAGTCAGTAGATCATCTGATTTTCATGCATAAGACTCCCAGTGCCAGCGAAAACATCTACCTAGATATTTTTAAAATATCTACAGCCCTCAGGTCGACTCAGTCTGAATAAAATGGGGAAACCTTGGGAAAAACTAGGGGTAATAATAGGCAGTTAAAGCGTAGTATACTGTATACTGTAGACCCAAGAGAGAGAGCAGACTAAACTACTGTAATCCCAAAGGCACACTAGCGGTATAAAGAAAGATGATTAATATTTATTTCCTATTTTTCCTTTTTTTCGGGCCCAGATAACACAAGTACAAGTGGAGTCGCAATAATTGTACCTTCTAAACTGAACGACTGCGTAATTGGAAATAATACTGTTAATGCCAGCTTAGTATCTATTAAAATAAGAATATCCACCAATACCCAACACCTTGTCCAGATATATTATACGCTCCTATAACAGCTGCACAAGAAGAAGACATCAAGAGGTTCTATGGTCGCCTAAACGAGATTGTTTGCGCTATTCCGAATCGTCAACTAATCATAATTTTAGGAGACGTTAATGCCAAAGTAGGGTCATTTAATGAAAATATTGAAGGAGTGATGGACAAAAATGGATTGGGACAGAGAAATGGGAATGGCGACCGTCTAGTAGAGTTCTGTAAAGAACAACATCTTACAATTACAAACACGTTCTACCAACATCATCCACAGAGATTATACACATGGCACAGCCTAGATGGTCGAACAAGAAATCGAATAGACTACATCCTAATAAGATCAAGATGGAAGTCATTGGCCATCAACTGTAAAACATATCACATTATGGTCAGTAATAGATAAGGAAGGTAATCTAAAGACCGATACTAACGAAATATCGGAAACATGGCGAAAATACTGTGGCAAGCTATATAAAAATAACGAGGTACCAGCAGAAAATCAGTGGCCCTCTGACTACCCTAGAGAACCTTCTGTCTTACTCGCTGAATTCAAAAATGCAATTAAATCGCTAAAGAGAAATAAATCCCCAGGCATTGATTCAATACCAGGTGAAATACTACAGTTACTAGGTAACAAAGGATTACATATCATCCATTATATCTCTGTCACTGTTTGGAATTCAGGCAAATGGCCATCTGATTGGTGTACCTCAATTTATATCCCGCTACACAAAAAAGGAACTACTACCAGATGTGAAAACTACCGCACACTGTCACTAGTAACACATGCTAGTAAAATCTTGTTGCATATCATCAAAAACAGATTAAAAATCTATTATGTATAGATCGGTTTAAAACGTTCTCCTACGTCTTCCGATACCCAGTTGCCACTCCTCTCGATTCATCCATAAGTCTTTTTCTATGTCTCTGTCTTTCATTTCTCTATTGATGCCTTCTCTCTAATTAAGGCGGGGTCTTACTCTTTTTTTTCTACCTTGAGGGGTCCACATTAAGACTTGTTTTGGATTTTTAAACCTATTTACATTACCAAATACCTCAGGAACAAGCGGGGTTTGCAAAAGGTAAAAGTACACGGGAACAAATCCTGAATCTGAGACAACTCGGTAAAAAGTTTAGAAAATTTTAACTAACTATGATTATAAGCTTCGTTGACTGCCAAAAGGCATTTGATTGTGTAAGCTGGATTAATCTGTGGTCCATTTTAATAAAAATGGGCACACAATGCACCTGGTGACACTTAATAAAAATCTATACCAGTCCAATATAGCAACAGTACGACTAGATCAGAAGTTCTCAAACCAATTTAAGACCGAGAGATGTGTTAGACAAGGATGCGTGTTGTCACCTGACTTATTCAACATTTATGGTAAACATAAGTCATGGGGATTGATAGCTTTAGATGTATGGGTCGGTGGAGTAACAGTGGCTGGTAGAAAAATTTGCAATTTAAGATTTGCTAATGACACTACACTTATAGCAGCAAACCAGCAAGAAATGTTTAATCTCCTGAGAAGAGTTGAGTACGAAAGCAATAAAGTTGGTCTGAAAATCAATTAAGCTAAGACAAAAAATGGTAGTCGACAGATTCCACAACATGGTACAGAAATACCAGATAGTGGACAGTTTTGTCTATCTCGGGTCTACTATAACTAACGATGGTAACTGTGAAGCAAAAGTTCGGAGGCGTATTAGTCTGGCAAAATATGCGATGAGTCGCCTAACTAAAGTGTGGAACGACAGATCTACCTCTCAAAATATCAAGATGAGACTAGTGAATGCCCTTGTATTCTAAATATTTCTATACGGGGTAGAGCCTTGGACTCTTCCGGATGCGAGTGCCAAAAAATTGATGCCTTTGAGATGTGGTGCTGGAGAAAAATGTTGCGCATACCTTGAACAACTCATGTTTCTATTCTAAACCAACTCGAGATTAAAAAAGGCTGTCCACAATATGTCTGCAACGTACTCTGCAATGTTTCGCTCACGTGGTTCGCAGAGGTGACGATAGTTTGGAGAGATTAATTGTTTCTGGAAACGTTCCGGGGAGAAGATCAAGAGGACGATCACCAACTAGATGGTCTGACCAAATTAAGAATTCAGCTGGAAACTCATTCTGCGAATCTCTCAGAGCAGCGGAAGATAGAGACTAATATAGAAAAATTGTTAGAAATATTGAAAGAAATCACGATCCTCAGTAATGGGGAAAGGACAAGAGAGAAAGACTCTTGCCTTAAGATCTTTGAAAATGATAATTTTTTCATTTATTTGAATTCTGTCTATTGTATGTTGCAAACTATTATAACAATCTTCCGTTTCACCTCCTAGTTTGCTAATGTCTGTATCCATTCTTCTTCTTTTGGCATCATAACCCTGGATGGGTCTTTGCCTGTCTGGCTATGTCCTTCCATTCAGATCTCTCTTGTGCCCTTCTTCTCCATTGTCTTATGTTCATTGTTTTTAGGTCGCCTTCCACGTCATCCAACCATCTCGTTCTGGGCCTTCCTTTTTTTCGCCTTCCTATGGGCTTCCATTGTAACATTTTCTTTGTTGTTTTTGCATCGTTTTGTCTCTACACATGTCCCAGCCATGATAGTCTTTGACTTTTCACAAATCTTACAATGTCATAACCTTCATTTAACTCATTAACCTCGTCGTTTCTCCTGATTCTCCATGTGCCATTTTCCTCTTGTACCGGGCCATATACTTTCCTCAATATTTTTCTCTCGAATGTCCTGAGTTGGGCTTCATCTTTTTTCGTCATTACCCAAGTTTCACATCCATAGGTTACTACGGGTCTAATCAGTGTTCTGTAGATAGTCATTTTGGTTCTTTTGTCTAATAATTTCGATGTCGTCAATCTTTTATTAGCATAGTATGTACGACCCTCATCTGGAAATACGTGCATTAATTTAGCTACTTACGGAGTTCTTCTGATTGATTTCTGTGCCGAGATATGTAAAGGCATCCACTCGTTCGATAGAATAGTTGTCTATTGTGATATTATTTTCATTGTCGGTTATTCTTTTAACTGTCATATACTTCGTTTTTGCTTCGTTTATTTTGAGACCTCTTTTTCTTGCTTCAGGATCTATTTGTTTGAACACTTCCATTAGTCGTGGCTTATTCCTACTAATGATGGCTACATCGTCTGCATATGCAGTAATTTGTACTGATTTGGAGTTTATATGGCCGGTTATATTGGTTTTTCTGATGACTGCCTCAAGAACTAGGTTAAATAGCATGGTTGATAGGGCATCTCCCTGTCTTACTCCCATGTTGATGTTAAACAGGGGAGTCAGTTCTCCATCTACTCTGACTGCGGCTTTTGAACCCTGCAACGTCATTTTTATGAGGCTGATGTATTTCTTAGGTATACCTAGATTACAAAGGTCTTCCAGCATTCTGTCTCTTTTCACACTATCAAAAGCTTGTTTAAAGTCTATATATAAATATTATATAGGTCTATGTCGTATTCATAAGCTTTTTCTTGTATCGTTCTTAGTATGAATATGTTATCTGTAGTGGCTCTATTTGGTCTGAATCCATTTTGATAATCACCAATTATATTTTCGGAGTATTCTAATAATCTATTGTAGATTATACCAGAAAGAATTTTGTATATTACATTTAGCAATGTAATTGACCTATAATTCTGGCATTCCCTCTTATCTCTTTTTTTATATATTGGCTGTATGAGGCCAACTGTCCATTCCTCTGGCATTTGCTCCTTCGTCCATATTAATGTTATTAGGTAATGAATTCTTCCCCAGAGTTCGGATCCTCCATGCTTTAATAATTCTGCCGAAATTCCGTCCGTTCCTGGTGCTTTATTGTTTTTTAGTTTATTTATTATCTGAACTACTTCTTCATAACGTTCTGCTCATTTTCGTTGTCTGCATTTAGATTTTCTTCGAAATATTGTTTCCATCTCATTATAATTTTTTGCTTCTCTGTTAGTAGTTCTCCGTCCTTGTCTTTGCATATCGTTAGTTTTGGTCTAAATGACTGTGTGCTTTCTTTTATGCATTTATAGAATTTTCTGCTTTCGCGTCTGTTGTTATGCTTTAAGATTTCTTGTACTTGTTTTTTCATAGCCTCTCTTTTCTTTCTGCTGCATATTCTAGTCGCTTGTATTTTTTTGTCGTTATAAATCTCACTGCTATTTCTTGTGTTTCTTTGAAGTTGGTTAAGCCTAGCTTGCCTTTTTTCCTCTACTGCAGTTCTGCATTCATCATCATACCATTCCGCATTTCTTTGCCTTTTGGCTTTTCCGACAGTTTCCTCTGCTGACTCCGTTATAATTGTTTTTAATTGTCTCCATTCCTCCTCTACAGTATCTTCCTCTCTAGTTCGGTTGAGTTTTATTTGGAGAGCATTTCTGTAATCTTGTCTCTTTGTTGCGGTTTTGAATCCTTCGACATTCCATTTTTTGATTTGAATATTTTTCCCTTTTGCTACTGTCGCTATTTTCTGCCGTAATTTTGCCCCTACAAGATAGTGATCTGAGTCAGAGTTCGCCCCGCGATACGTTCTGATATTAGTTATGTCTGTTGCCCATCTTTTTGAGATGAGTATATGGTCAATTTGATTGGCTTCGTTAGTTCCTGGTATTTTCCATGTTCCTTTATGGATATCTTTTCTGTCTGTCTGTATCCATTATGTCTCCATAATACGGAGGATTTTTCATAATTTAGATATTTTTTAGGATTCTGTTTCTTAATACTCGATATCTTTTATGTCGATTCCAAAATTTTTCGTGCAGTAAAATGCCCAGTCAAAAGTTTGCACAATGTTCTTTGTCCGTTCCGCTGTAGGAAAGTGTGATATTTTTGTGTTCCTTTTCCTTTTTTCCTAGCTTCCCAGAGTGCGCCAGTTTCGATTTTTGTGATCGGTTTTATGAGCGTGCTTGATGTTTTTTTTTTACCGGAACAGGTTGGTGGCCTCAACTTCGACAAAATGTTTTAATAAAACTCAAAACTAACACTAAAAGATTTTTTTTATATAAAACTGAAATGGAATTGTTCCGTCCTGTAACTCCATAAAAGTGAGAGAAGCTGCTGAAATTTCGTCCTTGAATTTATTGGTAAAAAAAAACTTGAGAACATTTTATGTGGCGGCACTGATGATGTAAGATTATTTCTATTTCGAAAATGATTTTACACAAATACTTTTCAAACAACTAAACTGTTGATTAAACACATTTTTTTACGACTATTTGCAAGCTTCCGCTATAAACGTTAAAGAAAAATTGGTAATAAAAGAATTTATGAATCTTTTGACAATGTCGGCGATCAATCAGGGTTTAAGACATACATAATGCCTGCAAAATTACTATGCTTAATACCACACAGTAACGTTATGTCTCATTTGCATTCTTTAAAGTTTTAAGTAACATTGTATGCTACCATAAAAATGATAGTAATTCCGCTAAGACGCTGAATATTCCCACGATTAATTTTAAATGCAAATTAAACGTACCTACTAGAAAGAAATGTGTTTGATTTATTGATTTTTAAGAAATAAAGTGCATAATATAATTTTATACTTTCAATTGTACAATTTTACAAATATTAAATATCATGGCATCAGTAAAACATTAAATGTTTTTCTATTTTTTATTTTGTTTAGTTTTATTACATCGATTTCTAAACAAAAGCATCTTCAAAATCAGTTGAATACTCTTTTTTACAGTTTTGATAGTAGCAATCTTAAAGGGGAGGGATCTGCATTTATTTAAAAGTCACTGACGTAATCCACCTATCGATTCGAAAAAATTAAATGACTTTCTTTAAACCTTGATAATCTTATCTTATTAGGAGACTTCAATTTTGCCGAGATCTCTTAAATGATGGGAGATTCCTGTTGCCGATCTTAATCGACTCTTAAGAGGTCCTAGAGTAATAATAATATCGTATGGCATTTTTTCCGGGTAGATCTTTTCGGATTGTTCCAGCTCAATTGCATCTTGGACCCTGTTTTAAGTAACTAGTGTCGACGCACTAGCCCAGGGACACTGACTGCTTTACGTGCCCTCCGAAGCACCTTTTTTTTTAATTGCCGTTTTGCCATATTCCAGTAAGAGCCTAAGAAGGTATCCATTGAATTCTGACAGGCAACGGTGGGGGAAATCTTTTTTGGACATCTATGTCACGGAACAAGACACCCTGGCGTCCGATACCCCACAAACAGTACAGTCTGCCGAGGCAGATTTGCCTATTCTATTTGGGAAGGTGCCAAAACTACCATGTCCGGTCAGAAACTGCGTCAGGAAGTAGTCTAGTTTCCCGAACTTACATTCCCACCACGGTCTCAGATCGGGAATAAGCTCCTTCGTCCACCTTGCCTTTCCACTATCATTCGCCCATTCTCTCTGCCACTCTACTATCGTTCTTTCTCTCTAATTCTCATCTATATTTACATTCATCCTCCTCGCATACATCCTCGCTCGCTCTTTACACAACAAAACGATCGGTATCACCGCTCCAATGACATATAGAGCCTCACAGGGGCAGCGTAAGTTACCACCTACTGGAAAACTCCATTTAGCACCTTTCTTTTGGTGCTTCCTGGGCCTCCAATGTTTGTCATCAGCCGTATCAACGCCTCCAGATTTCGGTTTGCCTTCTCTACTGTCTTTTGGATGTGTACTCCGAACCTTAGACCTTCCGACGACCAGACTCCCAGATACTTAATTGATTATACCGGTGCAACCTTCACACCTTCCACTATAAAGCGAAGAGAGGATTTTTCCCGGGTCCCTTTGAGAGCTAAAACCTCAGTTTTCTGAGGGGCTAGCTGTAGATCGTTCTCTCTGATCCACCTACTAATGCGACGCAGGGCTGTGTTAGCTGCATTAGCCATGTCCGTTTTCTGACTCGCCTTCGCAACCAGTGCGAGATCATCGGCATAAGCTACAAGAGTGCATCCACTTGGCATCTGTAGCCTCAACACTCCGTCGTACAGGACATTCCACAGGATGGGACATAATACTGAACCTTGCGGAACACCCTGCGACAAACTGATGCTGGTATCTTTTTCTCTTATGGACTTGTCAATAAAGTATCTGTCAATTACGTTGACCAAGTACTCACTAACGCCCAATTCTCTCAGCCTGGACATGATTTTTTCCCATGATGCCGTATTAAAGGCATTCTTGACGTCTAGCAGGATAAGAGCGACCCATCTCTTTGTATCCTGCGTGACTAAAGAGGTTACTTCTGTGACCGCATCTATGGCGGACCTTTTGGCCCCAAAAACCATATTGGCGGTCGCTCAGCGCATGCTTTTCTTCTCGCTCTCGCTCAAGGCGGCCTTTTTATAAGCTGTTCGTACAATTTAGCTATCGAACTAAGAAGGCAAATTGGCCGAAATCGTACCTCTTCCTCTTCACCTCTACCTTTCGGTATAAGGACAACCTTATTGTTGGAAACTGCTGTTGTTCAAGCAGTTTGTTTAGCAATCTCACAAAAACCTGCGGGTATTTTAGTGCGAAGCACCTTAAAAGATGCATTAGAAGGCCAGTATCTTGGACATACTGCCGCCACAGGTTATAAAGTACAATTGCACGTAAAATGGACGAGATAATGTCGTCGTGAGTCAGCAGAATGAAACAATATTTTTCTGTGTCCATTTGATTCCCACGAGTTATGAAAAAATTCTGCCAAGGCTATGATCCCCAGAGGCGGCTAGCTTTCTGGATCATCGCTTAGGCAATACTTTTCCTCATCTGTCACGCGTCCCATGGATACGATGGAGTAAGTGTGTGTCATGTTTAATAAACAAATCTAGTATTAATGGCATAGCTGCCTCTATTCCTTCTTTATTAATTATTGGGACGTGATATACCGGGCATGAGAACTTCTCTTAATCAGTCTGTTCTGATTTCTGAGGGATGCCGCGTTCTGTGAGAATTCTTTTGGTTTTTCTTTCAGTACTTTTGAAGTAAATTTCCTGGTCTAAGGGAGAGGCCACGTTTGATACCTAGTGTTGACAAGTTGCCTAATTTTACAAGGTGTTCTTACATTGCACCTGGCGTCTCTACAATGAGCTCGTAGATCAATTATCTAGCAAGTAGGGAGAATTATCTCACTTGGATTTCTGCCTATACACTTTAAGTTTTCCTGCGTGCAAGCGCTGTTTCACTCTAATCATGATGAACTAATGAGAGCTTGCAAGATGTCACAATTAACAACAACGTATTATAATAAAAAATTTTCAACAGTTACTAAAATTAATTACTATTTAAATGGGAATAAGTCACAATTAAAGGTTAAAGTAAGTTTATTGACGTTTCAATTTCCGATTCGGATGTTAAAAAGAGAAAAATCAAAAAAGCGGCTCTAATTATGCTAAATGAGACCAATTGTGTCGCAAATTCCTCGGCAGAATGTAGTAGGATCTGGTTACCCATATTAAAAGAGGAAGATATTAAAAGAAAAATACCACTATCATTTATATTTTTTAAATAACAAACATATAAAATCAGAATTTGGTGTTTATTAAAAGTAAACTAAATGTACCACCAAATACTTCCTCCCTGTACAATCCTGTATGAATGAAAATTTATATGTAATTACGTGAATAAAGGTTCCAAACCAAGGCCAACACACAAAAAAAATTAGAGATCATTTACAGAATACAAAAATGATGATTAAGTACTATTGGTGTTTTTACTTTTTAATGACTTTATTAAAGCTAAGTACTATATCATAAGAGTGAAAGTAAATAAAATATTTTTATTAAACAAGATCTGTAATCTCTTTCAAAACAAAGAAATCAAATCTGAATACGAGAACCTATCGGTATTTCAATGGAATTCAAGTAAACAAGTTTTTAGGTCAAAAATCAGACAGTATCGATTGTCGTTTATAAATTACGTCCTTATATTACCATTAGGAACATCACGACACATCACGAAAGTATTATCCATATTTTGTTTTGATTTTTATTAGGACGATCCCCTTCTGTTTTATATTATGTGTATATTGGAACATTTCCTGAAGCTATTTTTAAAATCATATACCTAAACGGTAAACGTTCTATACAGGTTATTTAGATGGTCACATAATTACATACTTGCTTTTGCGAAAGTAGTACCTGAAAATTATTTTTTAAGGAGGATTTGATGAATCAATACACGGTGTTTACAAAGTAATTTGAAATACTTTAAGTATTTTTGTGGGGGATTCGTCATTCAATTGTGAAACTACAGTCCCTATAAACATATTTTCTTTTATTACAAGAAAACAATGCATCGAGTCCTACGATTAACCAACAATTTGTATCTAACCTAATCTAGTACATTTTTGTGCTACATCCCAATAGTTCACCTTCTTCGCCCTCTCGATTACTAAAGGTTGGCTATAACTATAGCAAATTGCTTTCTATCTTGAGCTGTTCTTAGTATCGAATGTGTGTCCATGCCTGTCCAGTCTCTTACATTTTTTAGCCAGGAGCATTTTCTTCTTCCTGGACCTCTTCTTCCTTCCACTTTCCCTTCCATTATCAGTCGTAGGAAGTTGTATTTTTCTCCTCTGTAAATATATCCTAGATAACTCGATTTTCTGGTTTTTACAATATTTAGGAGTTCTCCCTCAGTCCCCATTCTTCTCAGCACCTCGTTTTGGTCACGTGCTCTGTCCAAGAGATCTTCAGCATCTTTCGAAAAAACCACATCTCAAAGGCTTCTACACGTCTCATACTTGTGATTCCGAGAGTCCATGTTTCCACTCCATATAGCAATATGGAATAAATGAGTGTTTTTACAAATTAGTATCGGATATCCAACGATAAGGTAGAGTTTATAAGGAATTTTTTCATTCTTTGAAAAGCGGATCTAGCATACTCTATATGGTCACGTATTTCAACTTCGTAGTCAAGATCGGTTGGTATCCAGCAACCAAGATAGTGGAATTTTTGTATGGGTTCTATCTGTTTGTTGTAGATACGAATATTAATGTCGGCATTTAGTGTACGTGTAACGGGCATTAGTTTTGTTTTATTTGTGTTTATATTCAGCCCCAAGCTATCTCCCTCTCTGGTTATGGCATTCAAAAGTCGTTGCAAAACCTCAGCACTGTCCGCAATAATGACGGTGTCGTCTGCGTATCTTAAGTTGTTTACATATTAATATTACAGATTATTAATTTATATTTAAATGGGAATAAGCCACAATTAAAGGTTAAAATACGTTTATTGACGTTTCAATTTCCACTTCGGAAATCGTTCTCAAAATACAAACATTAGTGACATTTTAAATAATAATTAGGAATATAAAGTGGGGTTATAATAATATGTTGTTTAAAATGTGTAGTTTATTAAATTAGAGTGTTAGTTACTAATTTAAGTGTATATTCTGATCTGAAAAGCCTAAATGTCAACAGAATTCTCGATAGAAAAGAAAGGAATTCTCTAGATCACTGAAGATGGCCTTGTGTGCGAAATGGATTGTTCCAGAAAATTCAGACATGTGTTTAATGGAACAAATCGAACAGGGTTTCTTGCGAGATGATTCTGGAACATTGAAAAGGTATAAATACTCGGTGATTTGGATTCAAGGCATCAGTTATGAGTTACAGTTACTATGAGGCCAGTTTAGTATGAAAGTTAGTTAGAGTTCATTCAGTTAGTAAGAAGAATTCAGATCAGTTACAGTTTAGTCAGAATTAGGAAGAAAGTATAAAGTATGTAATAATCGGTGATTTAGTATTAAAATTTGATAATATTGGAAAGTATATTAGAAGAATATTGGTTGGATATTGGAAGAAATTAAAAATTATATTATGATTGGAGATTAGTATAAATCAACTTATGATAATTATATGGTGATTGGATATTGGTATATTGAAAAGAAGATAAATATAAAATTATATAATATATTTGGTGATTGGATATTGGTATATTGAAAAGAAGAATACATATAAATGCTGTTTGCTGGTTTGCTTGGTGGTTTATAAATGCTTAAGAAGAAATATATTTTAAATTGGTGGAAGCTGATAATTGGAAAAAGTAATTTCACAAAAACAAGGATAACCGAAGCACGAAGACATTGAGTGGTGATTAGAATCCATATAGTGGAAAACAGTTCATTTAGGCATTCAGTGACAGAAAGGTACAAAATTTTGTTAATATAATTTAGTTAGTGTCATAACAATTTCAATTTTGAAGATAGTTTGTTTAAATTTTACATTGTCTATAGAATTTAATTAGTTTCATAAGAATTTCAATTTAAAGATAGTTTATTTTAAATTTACATTGGCTAGGTTAGATATATATGTGTGTTTCATAATAGATATAATAAAGATAATTTAAAAAAGTACTTACAAACTAATAATAATAATATTGACTAATGTTTGTATTTTGAGAACGATTTCCGAAGTGGAAATTGAAAAGTCAATAAACGTATTTTAACCTTTAATTGTGGCTTATTCCCATTTAAATATAAATTAATTTAAAATGCCACAAGAAAATAGCTTCAGAACAATTACAGATTATATACAGAATAAACAAAAAAAATTTTTGAATGAGATATTTAATATTAAAAATCACACTAAATTTTCTCTTTTTTTTTCACCCCTGTAACTTATTAAAATAAACATTATAGAAGTTTTCAGGGACTTTCGGCCCTCAATAATAATGTATTCTTGTATTCTGCGTTTAAATTTTTAAAAAATACTTATTAGTTTTTTTAGGATTCGAAAAAAATGAATGCATTTAAAAAGCATTGGCCCGAAATTTTGCGCCTACTATCTTAAACAATAGTGAAGAAAATACACAGAGCTGGCGAACTCCTCTTTTTATTGACATTTCTGCTGTCATACGATTGTCTATTTTAATCGACGCCATTTGATCACAATGTAGGGTTTTAATAAGGGCCACCGTGTTATGGTCTATACCATGCTGTGTTAGGGTTTCTATGAGTTCTGTGTGTTTTACTCGATCAAATGCTTTTTAGTAGTCGATAAAACAAAGAAACACGTCTTTTAGTTGATCTCGACATGTTCGTAGTAATATCTAGAGGCCAAATAATGCCTCCCTCGTACCAAGCCCCATACGAAATCCAAATTGATTGTCGCTCAGATTTCTTTCGCATTCTCTGTATATACGTTGATGTATAATTTTGAGTAAAATTTTCAGAAAATGGCTCATCAGGCTAATTAATCTAAGCCAGTCTTCTGGGAAGATTCCAGTGGTACATATTTTGTTAAATAGTAGTGTTAAGGACTGAAGATTTTCTTCATTGAGTTTTATCATCTCTACATACAGATTGAACGAATTTAAAACGGAACATACAATTTAATATATGTCTGTTTGAACTGCATTTGAAATAGTGGACCGATATAAAACTTGGACAAAAATAAATCCATACCCGGTGATAGACATTGTATAAAATATCGTTCAACTATCTGTCTCCTTTAAAGGAAAGAGGAGCTTGCCTAATAGTCGGAGAGATAGAGCCGAAATTTTGAACTGATCAGTAATATGACACTTCTCTATTGGAATTTATTCATTGTAACTGGGTTAAGACTTTGCCTGACAGGCGGACGCCCCTCGTGGTACAGGGGGTGACTATACAGGGATGAAGTTGTAATTTTTTTCGGAAAAATTAACGATCGATAATATGGCTGAAAATTTGCCCAGAGTAAGATCTTGGTATAACTAGACGAAATCCCAAAGGGCGGACGCGAGAGTGGATACATAAGGGGTGGCGGACAGGGATGAAATTGCAATTTTTTGCTCATGGCTCATTATTTAGCCCCTAAAAACTCTAAAGAGCGGACAGCTGGGTTGGTACAGAGAGCCATAAGACGGGGTCAAATGTACCACTTGCAACTTGGTCTCGGTAACAATTTTCAAACTGATTTTATTATATTTTTATATCGATTGATTTGAAAATTTGTATGCTCACTTCTGTTACTATTCTGAAAAGCGTCAAGTAGAGTTTTCCTCAAAATTTTCCAAAAAAATTCCGTAAATGAAAATTTTCGTAATTTTTTGAGGTAAAATCTAATTTATAGAATCCTTTTCGAATTTTCTGTCAGTTATACCATGAATTTTTCCAAAAATTTTCAAACAATTTTTCCGATAAGAAAAAAAGATTTAGAAAAACTTTAAAAATTTCGACATTTTTCCCACTCTCACTGATGTTATCACATTCATCATCTTCGTTACTTTCACTTTCAATAATATCACATTCATTATCTGCTTCATTTTCAATCACTACTTCTCGAATTGATTCTGGCATCTGAGGTCCACTAAACCATTTGAATTTATATGTTTCATCTTCAAACTCCCAACCATGTTCTTCAACAATCAATTCTGTTGGTACTTTTTTATGAGCATTTGTCCAAATATTTGAAATATAATGGGCTCGCAGTAGATGTTGGTGTAATTCATCTTGACATGGTGGTAAGCTTGAAGCATCGAAATTTTTTAGTTTTTTTTTTAAAAGGCTCGTTCATATCATGCAACTTATACTGCCGGTTAAATAGTGAAAATCTGACATCGTTTACTTTTCTTTTTGGAATTGTTCTCATCAGTCCTGTTCCATATAAGTGACATATGAAAGTTTCTAAGGTTTCAAAAACTTCATTACAATCGAAGTCAGTTTCACCAAGTTGGATAAAAGCATCTTGATACTTATTACATTTAGCGCATGCGTCTAGAATTACTGATCTAAATGGAACGCGCATCATTATTATTTTAATATTTTAAAATAATAATGATGCAAAATTAATGTCCAAACAGAATTTGTAAAATTATAATTAACTAATGAAAAAAAAATTCAATCAATTTGAAAGTTAAAAAAAATATTGAAAATATCTAAGTACAAAGTAAATTTCAAAACTTAAAAAATTGATAATTCCACTATTAAATTGATTTTTATTAATAATTATTTGTAAAATGTTAAAGGAATTCTACAAATTGAATTTTACCTATTGATAAATAGAAATAATATATTTTGTATTTGATTATTAATGTAATAATAAATCAAATTTTTCTTATATCTGAACAACCATTATTTATGCAATATAAATTTAAAAACCTTTTTATTGTAATAAAAAATAAGTAAAATTACTATTTGTTATACCAAAAATATTTAATAGTTAACATTATAAAATTACTTTAATTTAATAAAATATCAAATATCAAACATTTATTCAATTAAAAATTAATTCGTAAAATATTTATATTTAAGAAAAAAATGTGATTTGTAAAGTAAATATGACTTTAGTTTGAAAAAAAACATTATCATAATATCATTTTAAAACTACAAAATATTCTATAAAAGATTCAGACGATGACGTAGAGTTTTATCAAATGTTTTAGAAAAGTTTTTCTAATTTTTTTTTCTTATCGAAAAAATCGTTTGAAAATTTTTGGAAAAAAATCATGGTATAACTTACAGAAAATCGAAAGGATTCTATAAATTAGATTTTACCTCAAAAACTTTTGAAAAAAAAAATTTGAGGAAAACTCTACTTGACGCTTCTCAGAATAGTAACAGAAGTGAGCATACAAATTTTTAAATCAATCGGTATAAAAATATCATAATAAAATCAGTTTGAAAATTGTTACCGAGACCTAAAATACGCAGGCAAGTGGTACATTTGACCCCGTTTTATGGCTCTCTGTACCAACTCAGCTGTCCGCCCTTTTGGATTTAGAGTTTTTAGGGGCTAAATAATGAGCCATGAAAATGGCGGACATATTACTTATCGTTAATTTTTCCCCAAAAAATTGCAATTTCACCCCTGTCCGCCAGCCCTTATGTATCCACTCTCGCGTCCGCCCTTTGAGATTTCGTCTGGTTATACCAAGATCTTACTCTGGGCAAATTTTCAGCCATATTATCGATCGTTAATTTTTCTGAAAAAAATTACAACTTCATCCCTGTATAGCCACCCCCTGTACCACGAGGGGCGTCCGCCTGTAAGGCAAAGTCTTAACCCAGTTACAATGAATATATTCCAATAGAGAAATGTCATATTACTGATCAGTTCAAAATTTCGGCTCTATCTCTTGGACTATAAGGAAGCGATAAGTGGTTTGACAGCATAATAACTGCTTGTGGAGTCTAGTTTTCACAGTGATTCGAGGCAACCTATTTGGGTGGAGTTTTGACTTGTTCTTGAATGAATTCAGAATCCAGCAGCCCGCTGAAGTATTGGATTTTTATAATATAATTATTTGACAACCTTTTGTTGGCCAACCACCTAGAGCGGAGTTGAGCCGAAATACATTGATTTCGTATGTTCCGTTTTAAATTCGTTCAATCTGTATATCTCATCTGGACTTGAGGCCTTTCGTGGCTTTGCCATATTGATTGTTTTTGTAACTTCCGATGTTAATATATAAAGTATTGTGTCATGTACTATATTCATTTGTGGTTCTGTTCTCTCGTCATCAAACAGATCTTCGATGTATTTTTTCCACATATTTCCTACATTTTTTGGGGTAGATACTATTTGGCTATTATCATTCACCTTAGAAATTAAAAATTCATTTTGCGTACTTCACTGATGTGACTAGGTTCACTGTTCCAGTTTAAACTAATATTTATCCTGTTACGGCACAATTTTATTGTTTAGTATAACTAGTTGTTTATTTACTTTTTATAAGTAAAATCGATATGGAAAAATTTCCATTCATTAATTTTTATGTATGTTATTATTACAAGTATTTCTTTTATTTGTTTTTTTACAACATATAAATAACTATATGATACAAATAAATATATTTAAAACAAAAATATGGACTCTACAAATCATTTAAAGTTAGATCAATGCTACGCTTAAAAACGGGCAAAGATAGTTCAGTAAAACCTACACCCACATCACTGAATCTATTGGCAAGTCGGTACCACTGGACTGTAAAAACTATAGTTGGCGCTGTGATATGGAACGTCAAACAAGTATGTCTGGTAGCCCTATTAGGTATTTTAAAGGAGAACAGCTCAAGTAGGGCAGGGCAACAAATGTAGCCAGATAACAGCTTAAAAAGAAGTATTGTATCTGATATTATCCTGCGATTTTCCAGAGTATAAATTTTAAGCTGCATTAGGATATCTCCATAAGAGTAAGTACTCAAAGGCCTGTTCAATTTGTATGCAATAAACCGTAGAAATGCAATGGAGACTATCTTTCACGAATTATTGGATAGATTCCTTGAATTGCGCAAAACAAAACAAGCATTTGAAGAGCTTTGCTAGTAATTTAATTATAATGGTGATTAATAGATACCTTTATATCAAAGAAATTTTCCATCCAGTCCTTAACACTGGTTTACTCTTCCATATAACTTAGGATCATCGGCAAATAATAAAAAATTGCAAAACTAAAAATCAAAACCGATGACGCTTATAAACAGCTTGAAAATCAAAGGTCCAAGATGAGATCCTTGAGAAACACCAGAATGAGATGGAATAGGATTTTCTGTTACTAAGGTACTGACTTCTGTTACTAAGGTAACTTGATAAACATAAGGTAAGCCATATTGGAAAATTCATTCTATCTAATCTCTCGATATTAGCAGTATGATTTATCCTATCAAATGCTTTATTGAAGTCAGTATAAATAGCATCCACTTGACTGCCACTCTCTATTGAATTATATAAATAAGAAGAGATTAGTTACTGTGGACTTACCAGTGATAAAACCATGCTGCTCATCAATGATAATATTCTTACAATGCCAAGAAAGAAATTTTGTCACAAGTAGTTCACACTTAGCTTCCTGATAGGACGGTGGTTTTTAACATTAGAATTGTCGGCGGATTTATGTACTGGTGTGACAAAACTATTTTTTCATGTGTTTGAAAAAATTCCAGTTACAAATGACTGATTAAAAAATATGCAAATAGGTTAACTCAAAGTATAAACACACCTTATGAGAAAAAGAGAAGGGATCTTATCAGAATCTAAATGATCAGAATCAGAAATGTTACCAACATTCAAGTATTCATTAGTGTAAACATAAGAAAAATAAGATGCAAAAAGGTTAGCTAGCTATTCCAAATCCAGTATTACAACACTTATCGTCTAAGAACAAATTATTAAAAATACCATTGGTATCTATATTTGTTGAGTATGGAGGACAAGTCAAGTCCCACAGAACTTGGGCTACAATTAACCCATTGTACATACTTCCAGGGAGCTGTCGTCCTTAGCTTGTTGTCCATCCTCCCATTTTTGTAAGGTGGACGAGTCACCAGGAGGTGACTCCCTTATGTGGGCAGGTGTAGGCCAGAGCCCTCCGAACGCCTACTCTCGTATTGACGATAACTCGGGACATTCACATAGGGCATGCTCTACAGTTTTGTCTTCTTATTCACACTTCCTGCATAGAGGTGTTTCTACTATCCCCAGTGTGTGGAGATGTTTGCTAGTGGACAATGACCAGTTAACAAACTAACTGTCAATCGTAGGCTTTTCCTAGTCATTCCCAAGTACTTCTTTGATGCTGACTTTTTTAGGTTACTAAGTATTACCTTGGTAAGTCTACATCCTTCCGTTCTTCCCATCTTTTTATGCTTTGGGTATGGGAGTGATATTTGAAAATTTCCGCGATTGTTGTAGTTGACCAACCAAAAAGATCCACAGGTAGTAAGATTCTTAGGTCTGCCGTCTTCTTAGTTAGTTGGTTAGCAATTCGGTTGCCTTTATTCCTATTGTGTCGTTTTACCCACCTCAGGGTCATGTTATTACCACCCGAAGCTTAAGGTTCAGTGATCTGGAGTATATTTCACATCCTTCTTTCTTGTTTAGATTTTGTAGGGTTTGTCACAAACAAACTTAGGTTTAATTTAGTCGAAGTCTGTCTGTAGCAGAGGTAGTGCTTTTAGCACTCCCTGCAATTGTCCCATTCCTAAATCAAGGTTTGCACGCTCTGAGCGTAGTCGCATCATTGTCACTAGCGCCACCTCTGTGACATATATGTTTAGAGGGGTGATGGCAATATATTTTGGCATTAAATATTATAATGAGTTATATTTAGGCAAGCCATCCGCTTAATATGGTTAAGCTAGTTGATCGCTGTTGTCTGTAGCACTTTTGGTACCTAAGCAATAGCTCCGTAAGTAAGCATTGGCCTAATGACAGCAGTGTAGATCCAGGCGATCACCCTGGGCCTGGATGATCTATAGAAATAAATTTATATTTAAAAAGTGCACATTTTAATTTAAAAGTTTACTGGTCCCAGCTTTTTTTTTCATTTTCTAAAATTAGGACACAAAAAATTTTATTCCATAAGTGGTTTCCACATTGTATAATTTTAAAATTTCACTCTGTATATTCATAATAGATACTACAGAATATAGTTCGTTTGGATCAGATTGTTAAGGGCTGTTTAAAAATATAAAAATAAAAATGATGGACTATGCTAGACTTGAGTGAATCATCCTTTACGATTAAATTTATGTTTAAAAAGTGCACATTTATATTTAATAGTTAAAGGATGTCGGCGATTTTATAATTTTGAAGATCAGGACACAAAAATTTTTATTAGAATAAGCTAATTGGCTGCAATATGACCGGTTTATAACAGATGGCTTTCAGAGAAGAAAAAAGTAACAAATCGCTGAAAGTACATAGGTATATGATCAACTCACAAAGCCGTATGGAAATTCTAGGGGAAATTAAATAAACTTTTAGTTCAGAATGGAGATTCTGTAAGGTAGAGGATGAAACTTCTATACATAAAATCTTATTAAACTGTTTCACCCAAAGAATCTCCAAAGCACGTTACATTTAGATATACTAAAATTCCTATGAGGAATAGGACTGCGTAATCTTCTCTAATCACTGAAAATGCACGAAAAGTAGGACACAATAGATATTAAAAAACATATTGACAGATTCATGAAAAAACCAGGAAATTTTATATCGACTTCCATCTGTTCGTAGATATCAAAGCAGCGTATGATAGCATATCACAAAACAATTTATATAAAGTAATGCACTTCAGAATTTCTGTTAAACTGGTAAGGTAAACATCACAAGAGTTATTCTGAAGAGTTCACAACCAACAGAGACTACGACAGGGGAATGCGCTGACATGCCTTCTTTTTAAGATTGTACTGGAGAAAGTTATAAAAATGCAGAACTTAAGAACCAAGGTACAATACCAAGCACCTTAGCAGCTATTGTTAAATAAGAAATACAAAGAAAATAGAATACAGAACATTAATACTTCGACTTCTAATATATATGGATCTGAGACATGGGGTCCAAAAAATGATAATAGAAGTTGGCATCGTCGATATAATTTCGAGCTATATAATAAATACAATGAAAGCCGAAGCCAAATATGTAGCTACAGCAATAAAATTAGAAGTCTACAGTGGACAGGATATCTGGCCAGAACAAATGAGAGTTACTCTGCAAGATGTACTCTATTGATGAAACTCGAGGAAACTAGATGACGAGGAAGACCAAGGTTGAGATGAACGGATGGCGTGGATAAGGATGCCAAAAAAATCGGTGTGGCAAACTGGCACCAAGTTTCAAAGAATGCGATTGAATGAAGAAATACGCTGAGGAAAGTCGAGGATCAATTAAGGCAGTAGCACCAATGAAGATGATGATGAATAAGAGAACACCATAGATAAGTTTTTAATTTTCGAAAAGCTCGTTCACTGGTCAGTTAATCAGATTTAAATACGTAAAAATGCCGATAAGATGATTTTCAAAAAAAAAAACTTAAAATAAAATAATTGCGTCCCTTGGTTGTAAATAGCAGTAAACGTGTTGGAAGAGTAAATTTTGCGAACTAAAACAACATTATCGCTTACTTTATTTGGTTAAAAGTCTCTTACTCAAACTTTTTGTAAATGAAAATTAAAATATTGAAATTCCTTGGTTATTAAATTTGTGTGGAAATTCCAAAAAAAAAAATAGTTTACAACGTTTGATTGGTAAAAATATTTTAAATACTTTGTTTTCGTTTACGTAGATGCAATTATCCTTTTGCGCTTTGTTGCGAACTAAATAATACCCTGTATATTGTGTATATAATCACAAATATCGCCCAGCTGGTGTACAAAAACCACTGCTTCTTCTAAGTTTCCGTTTTGCCTGTTGATTCAGCAATACTTTAAGGGACACGATTCTACAGGAAGTAAGTTTCCTCACAAGGAAATCCTATATTAAGAGCATTACCTACTTTAAAATAAGAGAACAGCTGCTGTAACCTGTGTCCACCCGAGTTTTATTTTCTGGTCCATGAGCACGTGCCAAGCACGTGCCTGGTCCACCAGCAGCTTTGGCTCAGATCATGTTTCTGCGGTTATTTTTATATGGTATCTTGTCTTTTGGAAATCGGATATCAGGTGGTAAATTCGGTTAATTGGTGAGATGCTTATATGTGTTGTCAAGTGGTCACGTTCGTGTTCCTGATGTTTGTGTGTACCGGAAGTGTAGGGCCTTGTTACACATTACCGACAAACAATCTTTGTCAAATGTAGGTAAATATTTGATCTACTTTCAAACAACTTTTTAATTTTATTGTAATATAGTTTCTAATCTAACTATCCTTTACAACAAAATGTTCAAAATGTACAATTCAATTCAGTAGATCAGTAGAGAATCTCTGAATTAATTTTATATATATATATATATATATATATATATATATATATATATATATGGGTTTAAAAACATTGCTATTTATTATCTAACGGTGGTTTTATTATCCCAAATTATTATTAACTCGATTCTAGAAAAAATTTTTATAATTTGTTGGCAAAAAGCAGTTATGGTCATAAAGTGAAAAATATTCTTATTTGTCCTGATTTGACAAAAATGAGTATGCGAAATGTAGATACTAACTGGTGTTATTATATGTTTATAGTATAAACATTTTTATAACCCTCTCTAATTAATCAAACGTAGACTATGCTACTAAATTATTACCTAATTTAATCCGTTAGAAACGATTAAATAAATTCCTTCAGATTTTTCTTAATGTGTGTTTTTGTTGTAAAAATTGTTTAAGTTTATTTCCTGTAAATGACATCTTTTATTCTTTTTTAATTAAAAAGATTTGTCTCGGATATTCAGTATGTGGACATTCCGCAAAATATTAAATTCATTTTTTTTATTCAGTTATGGACAAAATTCGAGGAATGTAAGAAAAAAGATAGATCAAAAACATTTTTAGTTACTGTTTATTACTCTTTTATAAATATTGAAATAGATGAATAAATTAACATTTTCAATGTTCAATAGACCAGTTAAATAAAATAATACATGTAAATCATTTTGTATTAGGTTTCAAATTAAGACCTTTCGCTTTTCGGGGGTCACTGTTCCTTACTCTTCGTCACCACTCATTTTCGTCCATCTTCACCTAAAACTTTCTCTCTTATTTCACACATCCCTTTCATCTTTTCCTTGATTTTCCTCTAACTCTCTTCTCATTAACTTCTAACAGCTCTATCCTTCCGTCCTACATAGGTTTTCATCTCTATGACTGACATCAATAACCATTGCAGTCTTTGTTCTTAAATCTTTTCTGAGACTGTAGTCTCAAACATCCACCTAACATCCACCGTATGATTTTCATTTCATCTACCTTATCTTCTTTTCCTGAATCTTCTTTACAGGCTGCTCTTCACCGCCACTCTTGTATATCTTTTCTTTCAGCCCTTCCCTGATTTTTCGATCACAAAGTACCCCACTCATTGGCTTCCAGTTAAACCAACCAGCTCGTATCCCGTGGGCAATTTATCGATTTAATGTTCCATTTTTCTTTATGTAAGAGCCAAGGTAATTAAATTCTCTACTCGTCCTAATTTTTCTCCAAGCAATTCTATGTCCCCAACCATTCCTCATCTTCCCAACTACATATACTCCGTTTTCGACCTGCTAACCTTAAGATCTCTATCTTTAATAGCCCTTATTCAATTCTCCAACTTCTCCTTCAATATTTCTTTGAATCTATCCTCTACTAACATGATATCATCAGCAAAGAGCATTCACTAAGGAACCTCTACCTTCCTTTCTCTGTAAGTACATCCATGACAAGATTAAACAGGTAAGGACTCAGTAAACAGCCTTGGCACAAACCAATTTACCGACACAAGTCCTTACTTTAGTGTACGTTCCCTCATACATTCACAAGCCTTACATACTTCTCAGAACCCATTCCTCTCTCATATAACTCCATAGCTCTCTCCAGGAACTGTGTCGTGTGCCTTCTCAAGATCTATAAATATCAAATGTAACTCTTAAACAAGGCATCCGTTGTTCTCCTTCCTGGCATAAACCCAAACCGTTCTTCTTCTATCGATGTCTCTCTTTTTAACCTTCGCTCTATGATTATATTCCAAATTTTCATTGTGCGCGACATTAACTTTATCCCTCTATAGTTCTTACAGTCCTGAATGTCCCCTTTATCTTTATACAATGATGCCATCAATCTTATTCCATGCAGTGGGTATCCTTTCTTCCTCATATATCCTATTCATCATTTGCTGCAAAATATCGACCTATTTCCCACCACAATGGAAAGTTGCTGAAATAAAATCCATTTTAAAACAAGGTAACCTACCTGATAGTGTGAAATCATACCGGCCCATCAGCCTACTACCAGTGCTCTTCAAAGTGTTCGAAAAACTTTTACTAACAAGACTAACACCTCTCCTAGAAGACAAAGGAATAATTCCAACTCACCAATTTGGATTCAGGCAGAAACATTCTACCGTTCAACAAGTACATCGAGTAGTAAACAGAATTCATAAAAACCTCGAGGCATCCAGATATTGCTCCGCCCTGTTCATGGCCATAGAACAAGCGTTTGACAAGGTATGACACCAGGTGTTGCTCTATATGCTGAGGAGTTGTTTACCTCTAAACTATTACACCCTACTTAAGTCATACCTTACAAATAAACGTTTTAGAATCAAATACGGCAATTAAATAACAGAACTCTAACCCATAACAGCGGGAGTCCCACAGGGATGTGTACTATGTCCTGTCCTGTACTTACTCTATACTGGCGACCTGCCAACATCACCTGCCACAACAACAGCTACATTTGCAGATGATAAGGCGATCTTATGCTCCAACAAGAATCCACACATCGCTTCAGAACTCCTGCAAAATAACATACATGAAGTCGAAAATTGGTTAAAAGAATGAAGATTTAAACCGAATGAGCAAAAGTCGATACATGTAACATTTACATCCCGTAGGGAAACATATTCACCTGTATGTATTAATTGCAATTAAATACCACAGAAAAATGATATAAAGTACCTTGGGATTCACCTGGCTAGAAAACTGACCGGGAAAAATCAGATATCTTCTAAAAGAAAACAACGTGGTCATAAAGTGGGAGACATATACTGGTTAATAGGAAAACAATCCCAGTTAACAACTCAAAATTAATAACTCCTATACAAAGTGGTTTTGAAGCCAGTATGGACAAATGGGAGGGAACAGCGGCTTATTGTAATATAGATCCAATCCAGAATAGGTTCCAATCCAAAATACTAAGGATGATTTTAAATATACCGTGGTATATCACCAACAACACCGTACATCGAGATGCAGAAATAACTTATGTAAAGGAAGAAATTACACATCGAATAAAAAAATAGAAGGACCGATTGCGGGAACACCCAAATCACCTAGCAAAGAATTTGATGTACATGCGTACAGTGCATAGGTTAAAACCTAAAGTGTCTAGTGATTTAGTGTGAGCAAACAAAAAGTGTAGTAGGTACTAATAATGTTTTTTCCAGAACCAATGATAGTTTAATAGACTAACATTAAGAGCGGCATATTAATGGATATGTTCGCCACATATCAATAGTTTAACCGACATAAATATTCTTCTTCTTAGAGTGTCGTCTCCCTACGGAGGTTGGCAATCATAATGGCTATTTTTATTTTTGAATTTGCTGCTCTAAACAAATCAATCGATCTGCATTGATACCAATCACGTAGATTCTTCAACCATGAGTTCTGCCTTTGGCCAACAGATCTTCTTCCTTGAATATTTCCCTGTATTATGAGTCTCAAAATTTCATATTTTGGTTCCCTCATCACGTGATCTAGGTGTTTCAGTTTTCTGGTTTGTATAGAGGTGATTAGTTCTGTTCTGATTCTTTTTAAATTGCATTTTTTTAATGTCCAAGTCTCAGCTCCATATAATAATATTGAAAATATATAACAGCGAATGGTACGTAGACTGATCTCCAAATTTAGATTTTTGCACGTTAGTGGCTTCATTCGTATAAATGCTGATCTGGCAATCTCTATTCGCCTGTATATTTCTGCAGTATGATCATTGGTTTCATTGATCAAAGTTCCCAAGTACTGATATTTTTCTACTTGTTCTGTCACGTTACCATTGATTGTCAATAGGTGATGTATATTTTGTGGTCTTTTTGTAATTAGCATTTTACTTATTTATATACTTCGTTTTTTTAACGTTTATAGTAATTCCCATATCAGCACTATTCATACTTAAGCTTTCGATAAGATGTGGTAGATCTTCTATACTCGTTGCTATGATCACAGTGTCGTCTGTATATCGTAAGTTGTTAATTAATTTTCCATTAACGGTAACTCCCGCTTCTAGAACTATATTTAACTAGGGACTCATTTTTTTAAATTCATTATTTGTTTATTTATCATTATCAAGAATTTAAACTCCGGTAATAAATCCTTCAGCTCTTCAACTCACTCTTCAATTACAATTGCAGATATAAACAAAATAATGTTTTAAGTTAAATACCGATTTAAAAGTGCCTTCTAAAAAGAAATCTCCGATCATAAAAGTAATAGGAGTAATCAGGTAGCAACGTTCAAATGTGAAACTGAATACTTCAATTAGAAAGCGCTTGAAACTTTCCGGTAATAATGGACCAATTTGGAAGTTTCAATCTGGAGTAGCGCTCGAAAATAACAACTATGCAGTCATTTTTGCAATGAATAATCATGAATTTGTCATGTTTTTACCAATTTTCTTTTTTTTTTGTATTATTGTAAAAAATCATTATTCAGAGATAGTGAACAAAAATTTTCGTTGAAAAATACAGGGTGCTCAGAAACTCGTCTGACAAACGAAGACCGGAGATTCCATAGATAATTTTAAGATAATTTATCGCAATTGTATTGTGTCCGAAAATGTTTCCTAAGGGAGCTAGAGCTTTTTAACGAAGACGCCTTGTAATTAGTATTTTTAAAACCTCCAGAACTTTTTTATTTAGAAAAACAAAAACTGGTTTGATTATTTCTTCTCCAGAGTTGAATCGATTCCATCAATTGCGAATTTGTAATACCGTTTTGGGTAGGTGAACAGGTATTTTAACGCATAATCCTACGTTGTTATTGTCAAATTGTTGTCAGTTCACGAAGCATATGTATTAGGTTTTTAGTTTGTGGCATTTAAACACGATAATTTCATTAAAAACAAATGGTTTTTATTAATGAGGAATTCGCTGATATTTATTTAGTTTATGGCGAAATGAGGTATAACGCTCGAGAAGCACAAGGTAGATACGCTGAAAAATTTCCCAGTCGTGAGCATCCCACTCACTCAACATTTACAGCTTTTCATCAACGATTAACAGAAACAGGTCCAGTGGTCCCAAAAAATAATGAAACAGGGCGACATAATGATTCGAAGAAATTAGCATTCGAAGTATATCTGTCATTTATCTCATAATTTCAAAATCTTCCATAAGAAATATCTTACAACATGAAAATTTATATCCTTTTCATTTTACAAAGGTACAAGCACTGCTACAAGGAGATTTTCCTGCTCGTGAAGAATTCGCTAGATGGTTACAAAATCAGAAAAACTAAAATGAAGATTTTTCCAAAACATTTTGTTTTGCGACAAAGCTACATTTACAAAAAATAAAATTTTTAATGTACATAATGCACATGATTATTCGTACGTTGGTGACAATCCACGCGTTGTTCAAGAATTTAAGCTTCAGCATAGGTTTAGCATAATCGTCCGAATAGGAGTAGTTGACGATTATCTAATTGGACCTGTAGAATTGCCTGCTCGTTTAAATGGTGCTGAATACTTTTTTAAATGATTTGTTAGATGATGTGCCTTTAAATATTCGGCAAAACTTATAGTTTCTATATGACGGCTGTCCGGCTCACTGTCCCAGCAGGAACGTAAGAGACTTTCTTGATAATAACTAGGAAGACCACTGGATTGGAAGAGACGGTCTAGTTGCTTGGCCACTAAGGTCCCTGCATTTGAATCATTGCGATAATTGTGTTTGGGGATACATTAAATCATTTGTTTATTTCGTTCCGATACAGAATCGTGTACAACTCTGGCTAAGGATACAAGATGCTTGCAACGAATTTAGAAACAAATAACTTTGGAATTTTTGCAAGAATTTTTCTTTAAGCAAAAGGGCAAATTTATGCATAGAGACTAATGGTCATCAAATCCAGCATCTTTTGTAACTGTCTACCTTTGATCCTTGTTCGTTTGTGTTGTAACGAAAATATTTTGCCTACCAACGGCACTCGGGGTTTGTTTGGAGAGCTGGGTCGTGGATAAGTTGAATGACAAGGGGTCGGATTGGGGCAACTACGAAAAAATTTGAAACAAATGGATACTTACATAAATCTCCTAGACAAAAGGGCAAATGAAAACAATAAGAAAGACCTCTAGCTATTTGAAATAAGGACGCCGCTTCGAAGAATCCTAATCTTGCTGGATAAAGGAAAAAAGGCTCTTCTTTCCTAAAATAAAGAACACAAACAGGGGTTAGGAGACTTTTCTAAAATAAACAAAATGGTTCAGAGAGATAAATTAAACATGAATTGTGTCTCACCACAAACAGTTACAAAAATACAGATGGCACAAAAAATTACATTATTAGTTACAGAGATTCATACCAAAATAAATAATGAAGAAAAAACTTACATAATTATGTGTTATTCGTTTACAAACTCTATTGCTACAAAACTTACAAATGTTACTGAGCTATAAACTGTGGCAAATAAAAAATTATCTTTTTAAATAATGAAAGCAATTATTATTTTTTTAAAAAATTGTATATCTTGACTTCAAAATTTAAACACAGAAAAAGTTACCTGAAACTCACTAAATCTCACTCTGCACAATGTCTGGGGTCGGGAACTGGATACATTAAAACCTCTGGAGGCAGATCTGGGATGACGACCAGGGACAAGAAGATGAGGGTGGAAGCCAGCACCGGCTGGAACACAAACCTCGAAAACTGGTCTCCTTTTCTCCTTTTTCTCGAAAATGGTGTATCCTATAGACTTAATGTAAGAGTACCTTTTAGTACTAAAATACCTGAAAATTTAATGTAAAAGACAAAAAAGTTATGCGTTAAAATAACCGTTGATTTACCGAAAACGAACGCCTATGACCGGTACTAGAAATTCGCAATTGATTGAATCGATTTTACTCTGGAGGATAAATAATCTTACTTATTTTTATAAATAGAAACGTTCTGGAGGTATTTAAAAAAACTAATTACAAGGCGCCATCTTCAAAGAGCTGTAGCTCTCTTAGGAAGCTTTTTTGGATTAGGTGAATAGGGTTAAATTTTCTCGATTTTTGTAGATCGGAGATTCGAGGAATCCCCGGTCTTCGTTTGTTAGGAGAGTTTATGGACACTCTGTATATGTTCATATAAATAATCAATAATTTCTTTTAACATGGAAACATTTAAAATTTATTATACTGATATAAGATTCTAATTCTAGAAATTTATCATTAAATTGGCTGTAGTTGAGTTGTAAAGTAAAGTTGAGTATAGTTATTTAAAAGATCTTAATTATTTATTATTAAATCACATTAAAATATTTTTTTATAATCGATTAAATAGACATAAACATTAACATCAACAACGTGACAATGTTAAACTAGATAAATTTAAAAAAATAATATTTAAATAAACCTCTTCTGTAGCCGATTGCTTCGTAGCTTTCGAGAAAATTTAATTAATTCTCCAACATACTGCCTGGTTAAACATTTTGAATAAGTATAGGGGGTTCTAAAGCCGGTAATTTTGTCTACGTTGATGCAGTAAAGTAAATGACTACTCCGAGAAAACGAACACTTATTTATACACCGTAGGACGCATTAAATCGAAATAGAAGAAAATTGAACTATTAAGTGGTTTTGGCAGACTCTAAAGGGCCCTAATCTAACTCCCATCCATTTAAAAGAGCAAACTGCCGACATTAACTATAATCAATCATTTATTTGAGGAAAGGAAATATTACAAAGCATCATTAAGAAAAAATCAGATTTCAGGGAGCTCGTAATTTGTTAAAAATTGGACTGCTAATTTTATTTAAATATCTTTTTAACGGCTTTTCCACGAACTGAACAAATTTGAAAACTCCATTAAAAAGTGAGTTATAAATATAAAAAGTAAATGAAAAAGTATATATATATATATATATATATATATATATATATATATATATATATATATATATATATATACAGGGTGAGTCATGAGGAACTTTACATACTTCTACCATATGTAGAGTCCCTCAGGGAGCATATCATGTGACCACTAAAAAATGTCAACTCCTCTTCTTTATTAATTAACAGGGTGATTTGTGTAATTGACCATTTATTTCATTTTACTGTAGTGTTTATACGGCTCATTTGATTTTTTTAATTTTTGCATGATACAGTACACTACTATCAAGCATTCGACTGGTATTAGCTAAACTAAAAAATTCCAGGACTGGCTTTGGAAAAATTAATTTAGGGATTCGTATTAAATATTACACCCTGTATAAATTTTTTTTTAAAATGCAATAAATGATTTTTAAACTACATAAATAGCCAATGAAAACGACATATGCGACAATGTTGTCGCACTTTTATTAAATTTTTAGTGAACGATCAAATCTTACCAAAAATAGAACAACCATAATGAAGTATCAAATTATAAGGTATTAATTTAAACAAATGTTATAAATTTCAAACATTTTAATTAAAATGAGTTCCTACAACATAATCTAATACGTAGAAAATTAACATCTTTACTGTCACTTTGTATTATCTCTACGATAGAATCAATTGTTTTTCAATTTTAAATTTTTACTCATAGATCGTATTGGGGCATTATTTTCGATAAATAATAAATTAAATTGATTAAAAAGTCAAACCTCTTGTATGTGTTAGTTTTTGTTGATTGTAAATGATTAAAATTTTATGTCAAATAATAATACATTGCATCAACTGTACTAAATAAAAATAAATCTAAAAAAGTTTAAAATGAAGGTTGGCGTTGACCGTTTGACGTTTCTTGATATTTTATACCCATTGTCATTATTGTCATTATCAATTGTTATTTATTTGTGCAAGAATACATATTTCTTCTGTCATACCTACGTTAAGTACATTGTGTTAGTTTTGGTAGAGCTTTTGTTACTTTCGTTCAAAATGCCACATCAGTTTTCGACCACAGAATATGCAGACATAATATTTGTTTATGGATTCTGTAATGGGAATGGTAGGGCTGCTAGTAGAGAATATCGCAGGAGATTTCCTAATCGTCGAACTCCCAGTCATCCAACATTTGGGTCAGTTTTTAATTATTTGCGAGAAAATGGCACTTTTCCTAGTGGAAGAACAGAGCGACATGTAGATGAAGCGCAGGAAGATGACATTATGGACGCAGTTACTATGAACCCTACAATAAGCACTAGACAAGTAAGTCAAGAACTCAATGTTACTCAATCAAAAGTAAGTAGAGTCTTACAAAAAAATAATCTATACCCATATCACATTCAAATGGTTCAGCGACTACATGCTGGAGATGAGATCGATAGGTTGGAATTATGTAGATGGATTAACAATAATCGACCAACGCTATACAGGACACTATTTACAGATGAAGCCCAATTTACCAGAGACGGGATAAATAATTCACGAAATTCACATGTGTGGTCAGAAGAAAATCCCCATGCTATTCGAGAACGTCGTTCTCAGTTAAGGTTTTCGGTTAACGTGTGGATTGGTGTCATTAATAACCAATTAGTAGGTCCTCACTTTTTTGATGGTCCTTTAACAGGGCAGGTCTATTTGAACTTTCTACAAAATATTTTGCCGAATTTGCTTGCCAACGCGAACGTTGCTATCCGAGGGATGTATTTTCAGCATGATGGGGCACCCCCACAGTTTTTACTGGCAGTGAGACAACATCTCAATAATGTTTATGGCAACAGGTGGATAGGACGTGCAGGTCCTATATCGTGGCCTTCAAGATCCCCTGATTTCAATCCCGTTGATTACCATATTTGGGGACGATTGAAGCAACTAGTTTACGCAGTGAATATTAATAACCGACAACAATTAATTGATAGAATTATACATTGTTGTAATACTATGTATTAGAAACGATCCCCAGAGTATCCGTAATTCAATACGTCAATTAACAATTCGGCAACAAAAATGTGTACAGGCTGCAGGGTTCCATTTCGAAAATCTATTTTGAATTATTTTTATTTTGTTACCATTATTGTATCTTTTCCAGTTCTAATTTATGGGTTTATCATAACTATGTACATATTTTTAGTTTTTTTTTTAAATTGTTCTTCGTTATTGTTAGTAGTTACTGTTTTTTGTTGTGCAGTGACTCAGTTTATCATTTCAATTAAAATGTTTGAAATTTATAACATTTGTTTAAATTAATTACCTTATAATTTGATACTTCATTATGGTTGTTCTATTTTTGGTAAGATTTGATCGTTCACTAAAAATTTAATAAAAGTGTGACAACATTGTCGCATATGTCGTTTTCATTGGCTATTTATGTAGTTTGAAAATCACTTATTGCATTTTAAAAAAAATATATACAGGGTGTAATATTTAATACGAATCCCTAAATTCATTTTTCCAAATCCAGTCCTGGAATTTTTTAGTTTAGCTAATACCAGTCGAATGCTTGATAGTAGTGTACTGTATCATGCAAAAATTTAAAAAATTAAATGAGCCGTATAAACACGACAGTAAAATGAAATAAATGGTCAATTACACAAATCACCCTGTTAATTAATAAAGAAGAGGAGTTGACATTTTTTAGTGGCCACATGATATGCTCCCTGAGGGACTCTACATATGGTAGAAGTATGTAAAGTTCCTCATGACTCACCCTGTATAGATAGATATATATTATAGTCAATATTCGCTTTTCTGTGCCACGTTCGTTGTGCCGACTTGTTTTTTTTATGTCATGGTCCCATTTTAAATTTGGACGTTTTCTTGGTCTCTTGACGCCTCTTGTATACCACAGTGTAATTCTAGTGGAACATCTATTCTGATAATCTGATCCTTTTTGTTCTCTTTCGATCTCTCTTCGTTATACCTAGCATGCATCGCTCCATTGAATTCTGAGTGACTTTGAGTTTCGCTATTATCTCTTGATTTGAATATAGCTGCATTTCTACCAAAAGATGCCCAAGCCAGTTTCATTCTTCTGTTGATTTTTGGGTGCAAGGAGCCAGATTTATGTATTAATTGTCCCAGGTATGCATACTCGTCTCCTACCTCAAGTGCAATGTTGTTTATTATTACATCTTGTACATCTCGTTGTATCGTTGTACATGGTTTTGTTTTTGTCAAGTTCATTTTTAGACCAACTTCATTGCTAGCTGCATTAAGGTCTCTTAATAAGTCTTATTAAGTCTCTTATAAGTTCTTGTAATGCTGCAGGATTATTATCAATCAAAACGGTGTCGTCTGCAAATCTTAGATGGCTGAGATATTCTCCATCAATAGATAGGCCTTTGTTCTACCAATTCATTTTGCTGAATATATTTTCTAGAGTAGCAGTGAAGAGCTTTGGTGATATTGCGTCTTCTTGTCGGACGCCTCTGGTAGTGGGAAATTCTGGAGTGTTTTCATAAATTTTTACCTTAGTTTTTGCTTGTCTGTATATATTTGCTAAAGTTTCTATGTACGGTTTGTCAATGCCTTGGTTGGTCAAAGTTTCTATTAGTGCCTTGTTATATTGTGGGCGTTCTGGAAAAATCCACTAACTCACAAAAGTAAAGTTTTGAGAAAAACGCATTTAAAGATTTCTATACCTCTTAAAAATCAGGAACACTGGTTGGTCAAGTTCTGGTACCTGGATATGATTTGGAAGTATGTTATCCACACGTGGTGTGGCCATTCATGTAAAAATATTTTGAAAAACATTATTTTATTGATGAAAACTGTGAACAAGATGGTGTTAGTTGTTTTTCCTTGTCATTGAATGTACCTATTTAATATAACGGTTGAAACATTTAAATGTATAAATTAATATTTATGGAGTAAAACCTTTTATAATAAAAGACAAAAAAGTCTTGAATATTTATATTATCAAAAAACAGATAAACATAGAGATAAGTGCAGACACTAAGAGTTTTGATCACTCATGTCATCTTCGGTACCACTATCCTCAACACCGGGTTCAATTATGACATTTGTTACCAGTTTTGACGTGGGAAGAGACCTTTACCAATCCTGAAATTCATCTGGTATAATGTTGTTTTTGCACAATTTCATTAAATCCTTCTTTTTTTGAATACTAATAGGTAGCTGTTTTGTGTAAAGCTTGGGTAAATCTTTTGATTGATTTGGTGGCCTCCCCTTTTCGTAAAGAGGAATTGAGCGGTAGGAGTCGGTATGTCTATACTTGTATTGAATTATGCCTGGTTCAAGCTTGGAATATTTTAAACTTTTAATTAGTAACCAATTAACAACCTTCCCAGTTTCGTCTTTAGATCTATTTTTAATAAGATTTTTTTGAAAGGTGCTTCAAATTATAAAAATCTGTGTACTTTAGTTCTGTAATTTTGTACGGTTTGGAATTTTTTGATTTTCGCGTAGATCGGGCTATCCGGAAGATATTTAACCAATCGTTCATTGAATACACAGATACATGCTTTTTCGCTTTTTCTATCGCACTATGCATCGAATCAGCTTCCATATAACTGTGCCCGCCTTCAGTTACATGTGGAGGCAACTGGTTAATGTATTTAAAGAGGCACGTTCCTATCTCTGAACTCCCTAGTTTGCCATTTATTTCAGTCCAACAACAACAACTTGCTTCTTCGAATGATTGGTATTTGGTAAGGTTGTATACACATAATGTGCGAGAGTAATACATTGGGCTAACATCTGAACTTGGTATCTATAACACAGATTATAGATCAAATGTTGCATACAAAAAAGTATTATCTTGGAGAAATCTTTCTTTATCTGCTTGTTTTGCAGAGTAGCCGTCATCTCTCCTTTGTAAATGACACTACAGTGTCTGTTTTTCGGCTTAAAAAATGAATAATTATAATTTTGGCCAAATATTCGTTTGTACGTTAACAGTGACACTGGTGGTTTTCCTTTCTCCTCCAGTTCCTCCAGTATGCTAAACACATCACTTTCCTGTCTTCTTCTGTGAAGTCCTCGTGACATTTAAAGCGACAATTTTGACAATCAACTGGTTGGGGTGTCTTAGCTGGTCGTTTTTTTTTCTTAATTTCATAATCTAAACCCTGACTTCGTCTTTTCCTGGCAACATTACATTTCCAAGTTTTAGAATTGGTTTCTTTTCACCTATTTAATTTTTTGATTGGACTCCTACTGTTTTCAGAGCTGTTCGGCTTAGACAGAGATAAATCACTATTACACTTTGGATCGTTGACGGAATCATCACTAAATGAATCTACAATAGACACTAAAATTAACGAATTGTACTTGAAAGCTATATAAGTTTTATACCGGACAGTGGAGTTGTAGTTCTACATATTGGCATAGATTGTGGTTCCTCCTGAACAGCATTGATTGCGATTTCTTTAGAGCAAGTACCAATTTGTTCCAGTTCTAAACAAAAACAACAGTATTGTTAATAATCGTATTATTTTAATAATAAAATATTTACACAAACAACAAATAAAATGAATACTAACCTCGATCTGGATTTTGTGCCTTCTCAGCACCCTCTACCATTTTACACAATAACTTTCCTCTGCTATACATTCTAAAGAATTTTATAAACTAACCACGTTGCATCGACGTCCAAACACAATTAAAATTAATGAAGTGTTTAGCAAACATAACCGCACTATTTGGAGTTAGTTGATTCTCCTTGTCCCAGGTTCTATACTATTGCAGCTTGTATAAGCAACTAAAATTACACTATGTGCAGTTAGTTGATTTTTCCTGTCAAGCTTTATAAAGTAAAAGCCTAACACGAACATCAAAGATTAGAATATATAAAACGGTGATTAGACCGGTGCTCATGTATGGGTGTGAGACATGGACCCTGACCAAAGAAACTGAAAGAAAACTTAGATGTTTTGAGGAAAATCCTCAGAAGAATCTTTGGGCCTTATCACGACATTAATGGCAACCAATACCGAATGAGAACAAATGCTGAGGTCAAGCAGATGTATAGAGCGAGCGATATAGTCCAAGAGATTAAATCCCAACGTCTAATATGGGCTGGCCATGTCCATAGACTCCCTAATAACCGCCTTGCCAAGTTGATATGGGAAGAAGCCCTCACAGGAAGAGGGCCCGTAGGACGTCCACGAATGCGATGGAGAGACAATATATAGTCAGATTTAAGAACAATGGGGCTACCCACTGACCCAACTATTATGGACGACCGTTCAAGATGGAAGCAAGTTGTGCAGTAAGCCAAAACCCACCCCGGATTGTAGTGCTACGAGAAGAATTACCTATTTAGTTTTTAAACATATTTATATTGTTTTCTAATTGTTAAAATAAACAATAATTAATATAACATTATTAAATCTGTTTCCATTGATAGTATGCATATTTTCTAAAAAAAAATGCATATTTACTATAAAAGAAAAGACTAAATGCATATTTAATGGATATTTTTGGATAAATTAGTGTATATTTTTCACTTTTTTGCATATTTGCCTAAGTCTAGTTATGAGTTATATATTATAAGTGATCAAAATATTTCTGTATTGGTAGGTTATCCACTATCGATCGGATTATATCACAGATGATTTATTTACATTTGACAGCGACCAAGCACTAAAATTGCACCGATAGGTACAAGAAACGAGTTTTCAACAAAATATTGAATTGCATATAGCTCTCAATATTTGGGAACGATTTATAGGCGAACATCACAACAGAGATCGATCTTTTTTTTATATCGGTCTGGCAATACAGTTTTACTGCCTTATTATTTTTAAATATGTATTCAAATAAAACACAATAGTACATTTTGTATCTGCTTGATTTTGAATATTTGTTCAGCAATAAAATATGTAAAAATAATGAATATTCTAGACATACAAACCATAAAGAAGCAAAATGCAAATTGGACAATTGAAAAATTATATATAATATACCTTGCGTGTATTTACAAAAACGTGGAACTACAAATTTGTTCGACATACTTTCAGTTAATCCGTAACTCAAGGGGCAGGCAGCTTTATGAAGTACGTACTTCCGTTGTTCGATATTAGTTTATTGTTACTTTCAAAAGAAAAAATGGATATCTAGTAACGATCAGATTTAATTTGTATTCATATTATAGAGTTTGACGAAATTCCTGAACATTTATTTATTTATTTATTTATTGGTGGGAAACCCCTTTATACATAATTTTTTTAACTACTACTACTTGTCGGTTTATAACGTTCTCCGCCGTTTTCCGACTTCCAATCGCCACTTAGTCCGGTTGTTCCATAGGCCTTCTTGTATGGCCCTCTCTCTCAATTCTTTATTTATTCCTTCGCTCCAACTTTTTCTAGGTCTCCCTCGTTTTCTCTTTCCTTCTGGTTGCCATTTTAATATTTCTTTTGGTATTCGTTGTTCATCCATTCTTTGTATGTGTCCGAACCAGATAAGTTGTATTTTTGTAAGGTCATCTGTGATTGTTCGTTTGATTCCCATTATTTCTCTAATGCGTTCGTTGGTAATCCTTTCTCTTCTAGATATTCCTGCAGCTCTTCTCCAAAAAACCATTTCCGTCGCTTTCAGCGTTGCCAGTGTTCTTTCTTTCAGTGGCCATACCTCACAGCTGTACAAAGTAATACTTTTTACTATAGTCTCATATATCCTCTTTTTATTTTCTTTGCTGATGGATTGGTCCCATAAAATACTGTTTAACATTGTGATGCCTTTTCTCCTTGACGTATTTCTCTTATGGTTTTGTCTAATGTTCCATCTTGTGAAATAGTGATACCTAGATATTTGTAGTCACAGCAGTGCTTTATCGTGGTCTAATATGAGATCTTTTTGTCTCCAATGTACAGGTAGGTATTCGGTTTTCTTTTTATTTACTTCTAGACCCCATATATCATACTCTTCAATTAATTTTCGTGCCATATAGTTTAAATCGTCATAATCTTGAGCCATTATTACTTGTTCTGAAGCTATTTTCTTGTGGCATTTTAAATTAATTACTATTTAACTGGGAATAAGCCACAATTAAAGGTTAAAATACGTTTATTGACGTTTCAATTTCCACTTCGGAAATCGTTCTCAAAATACAAACATTAGTAAATTAAACAAATTTTGTTTTTGTTACTTAGTGAAAAATTCTTCTATTAATTTAATTTTATCTGACTCATCTATATTGACAATTCAGACATACATTATACATTTTAAAGTAGACGACTTTAAAATGATATTGCCAATATTGTTGAGTTGCGTTCCTGGGACGACTTTACTTATAAGATAGTTCATTCGATTACATGAAATCAACTTTAACTTGAGAATATCCGTCAGAAAAGATCATAACATGTAATTCGTATTTTTTAAATAAATTATCAAATATTGAATTTAATTCAAATAATACTTTAGTAAGTTTTGACATAAATAGTTTATTTACGAATGTGCCATTAGATAAGACTTTAAATATAGTCAAGACAAAATTAGAGAGTGATGATACATTGGCAACTAGAACAAGACTAAATATATCAGCTATAATGGAGTTAATAACAGTATGTACTGATAATACATATTTTCAACTAAATAATGAATTCTATAAACAAAGTTTTGGACTAGCAATGGGCTCTAGTTTATCTCCATTATTAGCCGATATATTTATGGAAGATTTTGAAACAAATATTATTTCTAAACAAAATTTAAAACCCTTAGTATGGTGGAGATATGTAGATGATGTATTCTCAATATGGCCTCATGGATCAGAGTTGTTGGACACATTCCTAAATGATATAAACGATAAAGAAGAGACAATAACATTTACCATGGAAAAGGAATATAATAACACATTACCTTTTCTGGATGTTTTAATCTCTAAGAACGATACTGGATACGAAACTCAGGTGTATAGAAAACCAACACACACCAACAGATATTTAAATTTCAAATCAAATCACAATATTAATATTAAAAAGGGAATCATTAAATCCTTATACGATAGAGCCAAAATTACTTGTTCTAACCAAAATTCGTTCTTGGAGGAGAAACATTTGTTAACATCTGTTCTATTAAAAAATGATTATCCTTTATCGTTTATAAATAAGGAATTTTCAACAATAGATCGAATAGAACAAAACAACTTAGAACGAGATCCTACAACATATACAAGGGATAATACGAGGAAAATAACAATACCATATATAAAAGGATTATCGGAAAAGCTTAAAAGGATAGGAAATAAATTCAACATTTCAACAACATTCAAAACAACAAACACGTTGAGATCTATTTTGTCCAAAACCAAACCTAACAATGAACAAGAAAGGACAAAGAATTGCATTTATAAAATACCTTGTGAATGCGATCAGTTTTATTTAGGTGAAACATCAAGGCCATTAAATGTTAGAATAAGTGAACATCAATCCTATATTAAAAATAGAGAATTTGATAGATCTCAAATATGTAAACATGCATGGGATAATGAACATAGGGTTCAATGGAATGATTCAAATATAGTCCTAAAAGAAACGGATGGTAAAAAGAGAAAAATCAAAGAAGCGGCTCTAATTATGCTAAATGAGACCAATTGTGTCGCGAATTCCTCGGCAGAATGTAGTAGGATCTGGTTACCCATATTGAAAGAGGAAGTAATTAAAAAGAAAATACCAGTATTGGTAAGTCAGTAACATATAGAGAATACATAATTTATATTTTTTAAATAACAAACATATAAAATCGGAATTTGGTATTTATTGAAGGTAAAATAAATGCAAGATCAAATACTTACCATGTCGGGATAGTATTATGAGGTTTTTTTTTTTTTTTTTTTTTTTCCTGGTTTTTCCCTCATAATTTACTATGGAATCACTAACGGGAGAATTTTACTGTCATCATGGCATGTATTTGTCTTTTTAAAGACGAATTACATGTTATGATCTTTTCTGACGGATATTCTCAAGTTAAAGTTGATTTCATGTAATCGAATGAACTATCTTATAAGTAAAGTCGTCCCAGGAACGCAACTCAACAATATTGGCAATATCATTTTAAAGTCGTCTACTTTAAAATGTATAATGTATGTGGCGTACAAAACCGAATCTATATAAAAAAATTACAAATTGTACCAAATATAAATCAGACGTACACCCGGAAAGAAAAGTACTATACGGTGACAGTCTGGGAATGGCTCGCGGCTAGACAAAACAGTGGAGATGGTCGTGCGGTCCACAAAACAAAAAAATCCGAAGTTATATCAGGGGCGCCAGGTAAATTGGCCCACAGCCTTCCCTACGTTGCTATTCAATAAACCACCAACTTACCAATAGGTTTACTACTAAAATACTAAGTAACAGTATACAACCTGAATAAATAAAAAAATAAATGAAATTGTCAGATTAGAATTTAGTCAATTTTAATAAATAGATTCCCAAGATAGTTGAAAATAAATACATACATATTACATATTACAATATTATTTAACTTTACCATAGGCTTAATAAAAAAATAATATAAAAATGCGGCTTCTGCTTGCCTAACAAAAATTCATAAGTTATTTCTACTTAACAGAACAAAATGAAAGGTAAGACGTGTCAAAAGTACCGGACGCTAAGGGGTGTGCGGTTCAATACCAACCAAAAAAAAATAATTAACGCAAATAGGACACCACGTGAGCTCAAGTGCGTGCGCAGAAAATAATATAAAAAAAATAAATCTCAAATATATAACCCCCCCTTAGACGCAGTTTACAAAATTAAAATAGGTATGTGTAAATATTGAATTAATAAAATAAACCGCAAATTATCTTTAAAAAAAATCTGTAAAGTATTTGTAAATATGAAAATAAAAACTAACAGCAAATAATCTTTAAAAAAAAACTATTGTATTCCGCAAACCAAATTAGACGGTGCTTAAATCTTCCGTTGAAAATTAATTATCGATCCATACCTCGAATATTCATATACTTCACCGCGTGGAATTCCAGTTATAGTTCAGCGTGTCTTCAATCCAAAATCCCATACGATTGCCGATGTACATAGACTTGTGTGACAATGTTGAAAAGTTGAAAATTACAGCCAGATGGAAAAATACGAAGAAGAAGAAGCAGAAAAAAAACAAACAAACCAACCAACCAACCCTGAAGCAAGAAAACATTAATTACCATCTGTGTCTAAAATAATTATTTGGAAATAAATATATTGATTTTAACACTTTGTTTATCTGCCTTTTGGCGATAATGGAGCAATACAAAAAAAAACTTGTCTCCGAACTTGAATGTATGAAAACTGATAAAAATGTGAATAGCTTTTTAGAGATGGGATAAAAAAATAACTACAACTTTTTAATTAATTAAAAACGAAATGTTCTAACACTCACCCTTCTTAGCCAGATTAGGGGTTTGAAATATCCCAAATTGGACCGAAGCGTAGCCGGCTATTTGGACTCGTGATTAAGGCTAATTTCTTGATCTAAATACGACTCCCGGTATTCACGTGTACTGTAGATCCGCTTTTTTTAGCGAAATTGTGGATATTCCAAAAAAAACCCTTCCACGAAGGCAGCAAATCCCCTTGAATATCCACACGGTTCGGACTAGTCCAGATCCCACATGGAACAGCAGCAAAAGCAAAAAAACAAAAATGCCGTTTTTAATCTAGCCCAACCTTTCAGTAACACTCTCAAACCTGGAATCACTTTCTTTCCGTCGTCTTTCCGAACACTTGACAACTTGACACACGGAGGTCACCGAATAATACCGAGATTCAAAAATTTCAATTTTATGATTCCAATTCTTCCAAGATAACTCTAGAAAGAACGATCTAAATTAGTTTCTTCACAAAAAGAGAACGTGTTCCCTTAACTTCAGCACAATTTGCCAGACATTACCCCTATTTGAAAATTACTAATTTTATTTTCGCCACCTTGCTTATAATATATTATAGGCAACCGCTCTTACACGCCCTGAATTATTTAAATTTTGATAAAATAGAGGTGGGACTTTCTACTTTAAATTTGGAACGTAACAACACCTCCCTTTCCCAGAGGAAAATTTACGAGGAAAAACTAGACGAAGAAAATTTTCCCTCGCGCTAGCGACACACTACCTAAACTCTGAGCGAAGTCCACACAATCCACACAATCATCATCCACACCGTCTTCACCATGCGCAAGTACTTGGACAACGAAAGACATACCAACCTCAAACCACACGCACAAAGCAACAACTTACTTACAACACTTACTCCACTTCCACACAACAGTCATCTCTCATCGTATGAGATCAAGTAGAATAGTTTCAAATTCCAACGTCAATCTGACAACACTGATTTGGTCGGTTACTGGATGTTGCCCTTATTCGCGACCTCCCAGCTCTGGGGCATCGCTAGTACTTCACTATACCTCGCATAACATGAGTCCATAAGAAACTCTCCACCACTCGACTCTTACTGATACTGCGAGAAACATCTACCGAAACAGTAGTGTAATTCCAATTGTTCATTAAAATAAAAATGAGATAGGTCTTTCAGAATTTAAATCCGTATACAACGAAATTTAGTGAATCATCCAAAACTAAGCTATTATCCAACAAGATTCACCAAAACATAATTATGTGGCTTCGAAAAAATCCCAATTAAATAGAATGGCTTACTAACATCAAAACAAATCCCAACGCCATATCATCGAAGACAACATATTTCTGACCAAACCTAAGTGACATTCAATTCCATAAATCAAAAGAAATTAAGGCTACCGCAACCCTACGACTTCGTATTGGCTACCTAACACAAAAAAAAAACGAATCGGTTGACCATCCAAATACATCCTAAGAACCGATCATAGCCAACACTCAGTCATCCTTCACGGACACAACAAAAAAAAATAAATACAACCAATTTCAGAAGAATTTACTTAGACTAGACAAAACTTTGCTAGTCCGTTCTACTCCGACCTAAATCCTATCGGGATCACCAGTCGGGTTACTAATCCTTAAATCCTTAATATTCCAAATACCTTGATCCTTGCCATTTTCATCCTCTAAACTATATGTCCAGGGGGAAACTTTCTTCTTCACGAAGTAGGGTCCTATCCATCTAGGAGCTAACTTTTTCGTGAAATATTTAGCGGCATCTGACAACACAAAATTTCTCCGCCATACTGACTGATGGGGCTGAAATTCCTCTGGACGTCTCCGTAGATTATAGGTCTTCTCACACTTAGCCGAAGCTTTATCTAAACGTTTTCTAACATCAACAAATAATTCCTGGAGTCCACGCGATCGATTATATCCCATTTTAGCTACTTCGTCCTCCGGGTCTCCGAGTTTGTCCTTTCGGGAAAAATCTCGTCCATCCACTACCATCTTCCGACCGAAATTTATGAAGTAGGGATCTTGACCAGTCGACTCGTGGTATGCAGTGCGCGTAGCACATGCTAGTTTGGCCAAATTTTCATCCCACTTCCTATGGTTGTCAGCTATATAAGTTGCCATCATTGTTTTAAGGGTTCGGTTATAGCGTTCAGATGGATTGCACTGTGGATGATACAACGCATTATAACGAACTGAGACACCATAGGTTTCCATCATTTTCTTGAAAATACCCGAAGTATACTGGACACCATTATCACATAGTAACAGACGTGGAACTCCAAATACGAGGAAAACTTCTTCTTCTATTTTCTTAACGACATGCACGGCTTTTGAGGATCGCAACGGAAATACCAAAGAAAATTTACTAAACACATCCATTACCACTAAGATAAACTTATAGCCTTGAGTTGATCTTGGGAAAGGTCCCATAAGATCGGTTGCTACTATCTCCCATGGTTGAGTAGCTTTAGGTTGAGGAGTCATAAAGCCTTTGGGCTTACCTTGTTCCACCTTATGCATGGCACACAGTGAGCAACGTCCAACGTAACGAGACACATCACTCCGCAGTTTCGGCCAAAAATACTTCTCGTTAATACGCTTATAAGTTTTCAGGATCCCCATATGACCTGCTAAAGGACTATCATGACACAACTTCAGCACTTCCAATCGTTGACCCTTAGGAACGACTTCCTTCCAATTGTCCGCTTCCTCGACCAAAAATCCATGACTGGGACGGATGTATTTATAAAGTTTGCCACCAGACATTCTCCACTGAGGATACTTCAAGGGATTAGACTCGATTTTTCTACAAAGTTTATCATACCAACTATCACCACTAGGAAGCGGTACAACCTCTTCAACCATATCAAGCACGGGAACTGACCGAGATAACAAATCGGGGACAACATGTTCTTTTCCTTTCCGATGCACAATCTTAAAGTCATATTGTTGCAATCTTACCGCCCATCGAGCTAATCTTCCAGTAGGATCCTTCAAATTTTGAAGCCATACGAGGGATGCGTGATCAGTCACGACCGTAAACGGAACACCCTCCAAATAAGGACGCAGTTTTTCGACTGCCCATAACACAGCTAAACATTCCCGTTCCGTCGTGGAAAAATTCCTTTCTTGACGCGTTAGTGATCTGCTCAGGAAACTAATTACTTCGTCACCATCCGGGCCTGGCTGCAATAACACGGCGCCCACTCCATATCCTGAGGCATCACATTGGACAACAAAAGGCAAATTGTAGTCAGGACAATTAAGTATCGGAGCAGAAACTAGACATTCTTTTATTTTCTGAAAAGATTCTTCACAACTCGGGGTCCAATTGAATTTTCTTCCTTTCTTCAATATCGCTGTAATTGGAGCTAGTAGTGTCGCAAAGGAAGGAATAAATCTTCGATACCAGGAAAATGTGCCTATGATGCTACGAACTTCCTTGACGGATGTGGGTGTTGGGATACGTAGCATAGCCTTGACCTTATCACCATCAACATGTAGTCCATTCCTATCAACCACATGACCCAAATACTTTAGTTCCGGTCTACAAAATTGACATTTATCCCAGCTAACGGTTAACTTAGCTTCTCTCAAGCGTCTAAAGACTTCCTCTAAGATCCTTACATGTTCTTCAATAGACTTTGTCACGATGACCACGTCATCCAAGTAAGTAAAAACATAGGGTTCCAACTCCGGACCGAGGACACGATCTATCAACCTCTGCCATGTAGCCGGGGCATTATGTAATCCAAAAGGCATTCTGCAAAACTGAAAAAGACCTCGACCAGGAACCGTAAAAGCAGTATAAGGCCTGGAAGCCTTAGCAACAGGTACCTGCCAATACGCCGACTTAATGTCTATGGTGGAAAGATAATGCGCGTTCTTCAATTTATTTAAAATATTAGAGATGTACGGTAATGGGTAGCCATCCCTCTCTGTTACGGCATTAAGCTTTCGATAGTCTACGCAGAACCTCCATTTTGGTTCTTCACCTTCTGGAACCTTTTTTTTCACCAAGAGAATCGGGGACGACCAAGCACTATTCGATCGCTCCACTACTCCTTTCGCCAACATATCTTCTAGCTCTTTATCAATATGGCTTTGGATTACTGGGGATACAGGATAGTAACGTTGTTTTATGGGTGCAGATTTACAAACAATCACATGCTCAGTGACATCAGTACAACCAAGAGAAGTGCCCATTAGTTCACGACTTCTATTAATAACTTCATCCAATTGCGACTTCTCTGCATCGGTCAAAATAGTTTGACCTCGGAGATGATCCACTGAACCTACCATTGCTGGAGCGTCCGAAAAATACCATTCGTTATGCCTCAAATCTGGAACGATACCCATAACACGCCAAAAATCAGATCCTAAAATCAGAATGTGCGGTACGTCCAAAATAACTAATACTGGCAAGACACGCAAGCGATCCCTAACCATGAAAGGTACTAAACATTCCCCCAACGATTCACACATCTGACCATTCGCCACTCTACAAACGGTCTTCTTCGAAGTATCCAACTCTAAACCCAAGTTTTGTAAAAATTTCCAACCAGTTCTTCCTACAATGGTCTTTGAAGCACCAGAATCCAATAATCCCAAAATTTCCTTTCCTAAGACTTTAACTTTCAAATATGGACGTTCATCTCCTTCGGAATGATGTAAAATAAAGTCTAAAATAGGACGTAGGTTGGTCGAGTCAACGTCGGCAACACCTCTTCGACCAGTTAGGTGCGCTTCCTTCCGTTTCCCGAATTACACGAAGGACAAGTTCTGACTGTAAACCCTTCTTTCTTACACTTAAAACAGTGAACAGCCTCCTTCTTCATTAGACACCCTACTGCCTTATGGCCTGACTGATTACAACGATAACAGATTAAAGTCCTAAACTTTCCTCTAGCCGACTCCGATTCGGATGAAGCAACAGGACCCTCACTAACACTACTAAAACTTTCAGCATCCACACTGATATAAGCTAGGTCCTTTTCCAAAGTATTCATTTTCCTACTATTCGGTTCAACATAGTTCCTAATACAATCACGTCTTTCCTCCATACTGCGACATAGAACACGAAGTTCCTCCAAGGTAGCTGGCAAAGGATCACGTAATCTATCTTGATAGAACGGATGCAAATTCCTAATAACTATAGACAATTTAACTTCCTCTGGAACATGACAACGCAAGCGATTAAAGTAACTATTCATTATTGCCAAGTAAACTCCAATAGTCTCAGACGAATGCTGAGTTCTCCTCCGAAGCTCTTCAAAAAGCGCTTCCCCATGGTGAGCTGACAGGTACTCCCTACGAAACTCTTCAACTAATTCAGCCCAACTCCCTACACGTAGACGAACATCTTTATAAAACTGATAGGCTTTATCCGAAAATAAATCTATACCTGATTCCAAAAGTATACTATCTGGTACATGACGAGCGAGACTCAATTCATTCACCATCTCAAAAAATGCAGAAATAGACATACCCCTAGCAGAACCTGAAAACTTTTCTATTCCCCATTTATGAGGAAGTATCATCCCAGAAGAAAAACTAGAGACAGACCCTGAAAAAACATTATTACCAGCTTGTGACATCGCTCCAGGAGAAGAAGCATGAACTTGTCCTACCCCTGCCTGAAAAGACTGATTTAAAACCGAAATCACATCGAGCGCTACTGGTACCGAACCAGATCCGATTGGATGCTGCTTATCATGTAAATCCTGTGACAACTTCAAAATCTCAGCAAGAAAGTCTGACTTAACAACCTGGGCTGCGTCTGCATCATCACCTGTTGGCAATACCATAAGATCAATTCTCCCCAAGACATGGTTAATCTGTGTCCGCAATCTCAAGGACTCAGCACAAGTAGGAGTTCCGGCAAACTTTCCAACAGCCGTATTCAGCTCCGCAAGTTTAGTCTCGATTGCAGTTTTATCCTGTGAAAAGGTGAATGGGTGCTCAGGATATCTAAAGCTTTCATTTGCTGCCTCACGACTAAGTGCATCAGACAGACTAGACCTCATAGACTCAACAGTGCCAGTAGACACTCCACGAATTTTGAGTTCATATTCCAGTTCCTCTTTCCTTAAGTAGTTGGGTACAAGTTTTCGCACCATCTTGCCAAAGTTCAAAATTTAAAAAAAAATGTATCAACCGAAAGGAGCAAATATTCAAACAAAATCAAGATATAAGTAAAAATATTAACACACAGGTACAGTTTACTTTATTAATGGGAGCAAACCAAAAGCAAAATAAAAGTAATAGTCGCTTTATTCAATCTATAAAATTTCACAAAAGATTTTCAAAATTTCATTGTTTCAGAACAAATTACAAGTCACAACATAATCTCAAAAAAAAAGATTTTACATTCCCTAACATAAGTAAGTTAAACCACAATGTAGAATTTCGAAGTCCAACTTCTCAAAAAAATAAATTTGAACTCCAACTGAAATAGAAATATTTCAAAGTCCTAATATATCCATAATTCTTCTAAGTTCCACAACACCACTTCAAAGTATCTTCTTTTAAGTTCCATTTTTGGCTTCTTCCAACTTCACGTCACACAAAAAAAAAAACTAGTAAGCACTTCTTGGCATACACTTCCACTAAACACGAAGTTCTAAGACTACTACTAAGTGCAAAACCAGTGGTAAAGTAAATAAATCAAAGTTAGTCAATTAAAGCCCAAACACGTTAGGTTAACTAATTAAAAGGAATCTACACAAGGGGTTGACAAAAAAAAGGTTAATTAATTAAGGGCCCCACGTTGGGCGCCAAAATATGTGGCGTACAAAACCGAATCTATATAAAAAAATTACAAATTGTACCAAATATAAATCAGACGTACACCCGGAAAGAAAAGTACTATACGGTGACAGTCTGGGAATGGCTCGCGGCTAGACAAAACAGTGGAGATGGTCGTGCGGTCCACAAAACAAAAAAATCCGAAGTTATATCAGGGGCGCCAGGTAAATTGGCCCACAGCCTTCCCTACGTTGCTATTCAATAAACCACCAACTTACCAATAGGTTTACTACTAAAATACTAAGTAACAGTATACAACCTGAATAAATAAAAAAATAAATGAAATTGTCAGATTAGAATTTAGTCAATTTTAATAAATAGATTCCCAAGATAGTTGAAAATAAATACATACATATTACATATTACAATATTATTTAACTTTACCATAGGCTTAATAAAAAAATAATATAAAAATGCGGCTTCTGCTTGCCTAACAAAAATTCATAAGTTATTTCTACTTAACAGAACAAAATGAAAGGTAAGACGTGTCAAAAGTACCGGACGCTAAGGGGTGTGCGGTTCAATACCAACCAAAAAAAAATAATTAACGCAAATAGGACACCACGTGAGCTCAAGTGCGTGCGCAGAAAATAATATAAAAAAAATAAATCTCAAATATATAACCCCCCCTTAGACGCAGTTTACAAAATTAAAATAGGTATGTGTAAATATTGAATTAATAAAATAAACCGCAAATTATCTTTAAAAAAAATCTGTAAAGTATTTGTAAATATGAAAATAAAAACTAACAGCAAATAATCTTTAAAAAAAAACTATTGTATTCCGCAAACCAAATTAGACGGTGCTTAAATCTTCCGTTGAAAATTAATTATCGATCCATACCTCGAATATTCATATACTTCACCGCGTGGAATTCCAGTTATAGTTCAGCGTGTCTTCAATCCAAAATCCCATACGATTGCCGATGTACATAGACTTGTGTGACAATGTTGAAAAGTTGAAAATTACAGCCAGATGGAAAAATACGAAGAAGAAGAAGCAGAAAAAAAACAAACAAACCAACCAACCAACCCTGAAGCAAGAAAACATTAATTACCATCTGTGTCTAAAATAATTATTTGGAAATAAATATATTGATTTTAACACTTTGTTTATCTGCCTTTTGGCGATAATGGAGCAATACAAAAAAAAACTTGTCTCCGAACTTGAATGTATGAAAACTGATAAAAATGTGAATAGCTTTTTAGAGATGGGATAAAAAAATAACTACAACTTTTTAATTAATTAAAAACGAAATGTTCTAACACTCACCCTTCTTAGCCAGATTAGGGGTTTGAAATATCCCAAATTGGACCGAAGCGTAGCCGGCTATTTGGACTCGTGATTAAGGCTAATTTCTTGATCTAAATACGACTCCCGGTATTCACGTGTACTGTAGATCCGCTTTTTTTAGCGAAATTGTGGATATTCCAAAAAAAACCCTTCCACGAAGGCAGCAAATCCCCTTGAATATCCACACGGTTCGGACTAGTCCAGATCCCACATGGAACAGCAGCAAAAGCAAAAAAACAAAAATGCCGTTTTTAATCTAGCCCAACCTTTCAGTAACACTCTCAAACCTGGAATCACTTTCTTTCCGTCGTCTTTCCGAACACTTGACAACTTGACACACGGAGGTCACCGAATAATACCGAGATTCAAAAATTTCAATTTTATGATTCCAATTCTTCCAAGATAACTCTAGAAAGAACGATCTAAATTAGTTTCTTCACAAAAAGAGAACGTGTTCCCTTAACTTCAGCACAATTTGCCAGACATTACCCCTATTTGAAAATTACTAATTTTATTTTCGCCACCTTGCTTATAATATATTATAGGCAACCGCTCTTACACGCCCTGAATTATTTAAATTTTGATAAAATAGAGGTGGGACTTTCTACTTTAAATTTGGAACGTAACATGTATGTCTGAATTGTCAATATAGATGAGTCAGATAAAATTAAATTAATAGAAGAATTTTTCACTAAGTAACAAAAACAAAATTTGTTTAATTTACTAATGTTTGTATTTTGAGAACGATTTCCGAAGTGGAAATTGAAACGTCAATAAACGTATTTTAACCTTTAATTGTGGCTTATTCCCAGTTAAATAGTCATTATTACTTGATTGTCTGCAAAGTTAAGCGTATATACCATAGTGTTGGTGAGCGGTATCCCCATTCTCCTGCATTTTTGTTTCCGTCTTTTTAAAGTTCTTTCGAGGTATATTTTAAATATGGACAGACAACATCCATAAAGTGGGGGACAGACAACATCCTTGCTTTAATCCTTTTGATGTTATAAATCCTGTTGTTATTTGTGTCCCTGCTTTTATTTTTGTTATTGGTTGGTTGTATAGCACTTTGACGGCTTTTATTAATTCTATATTAATATTCGTGCTTTCCATTGATTGCCACAGCTTCTTCAGTGGAACGCTGTCGTAGGCTTTCTGTAGGTCGACGAACTACATATGAATCTCTTGATTCCGTGCCATCTTTTTTTCTATTATCTGGTTTAAGTAGAAAATGTGGTCAATAGTGGATCGACAATTTTCACAATTATTTTTATCACCCTTTTTATGTATAGTACTAAGGTATGACATCTTTCATTCCGTAGGGATTTCGCTTGTGTTTATGCATTCTTGAAATAGTTGTCGAAGACATTCGTACAATTTGTTCGTTCCGTACTTAAACAATTCTCCGGGTATATCCCCTGGCCCGGGTGCTTTGTTCCTCTTCAGCAGTTTACACACATTTTTAATTTCCTCTGTTGTTAATCTTATTGACGAGCCGACTATTGAAATTCTATCTTGGTTTTGATTTCTATGTTCTTGAAATTCGGCTCTATTCTCTACCAAAAGTCCTTTAAAATACTCTTCCCAGTCTTCCGGTTTTATGCTCTGTATTACTTCTTTATTCTTTTCTTTTCTCAATTTTTTTATCAGTTTCCAACTTTCTGTGCTTCTGGTTCCTCCTAGATAAGTATTTATTCGTTGGCAGTTTCTTTCCCAAGACTCGTTCTTCTTCTTAGAGATTTTCCTTCGTACTTCTGCTTGTTTTTCTTTATATTTTATTTTGTCTTGTAATGATTTGGAGCTTAAATACTGTTGATATAGTTGTCTTTTACATTTTATTTCTTCCTCTATTTCGTTATCCCGCCAGTATGGTTTGTTTACCTTGGGTTTTATGTAGTATCCCATTGCTTCAAATGCTGCTTAGTGTAAACATTTTTTTATATGTTCATATAACTGGTCGATATTCTTAGGGGTGAGTATGTGTAGATTCTATCCAATCTATTTTTGAATAAGTCTTGGGTACTTTCTTCATCTAGGCTTTTGATGTTGTATCTTCGTTCCTGTATCTTTTCTGCCTTGTTTATGTCTTGAGGTCCTTGTCACAAATCCCAAGTGGCAGAGAAAGCAATGGAGAGATCAATGTTGAGCATATCCCTCAGAGACAGAGTTTTAAATCAAATAGTTAGGAGCAAAACTGGTGTTACGGATACCATTAAAAGAATTACAAGGCTAAAATGGAACTGGGCAGGACATGTTGCCAGAGTTAAAGATAGAAGATGAACCAAGAAAATTTTAGAATGGAAACCTAGACACGATGCTTATCGTCATCGAGAACGTCCTCCAATAAGGTGGTCGGACGACATCAAGCGCATCCAGCACCAATGAATTCAAGCTGCTTAACATCGGATGCAAGAATTATTTACGGGAGACCTATGTTCAGCAGTGAACTCAAAACGGCTCATAATGATAATGAATTAAAATATTTGAATGTATCTGATAATGAAACTCAATGCATGATCTAGACTTAGAAAAGGTTATATTGAAACATTCATTTAAATTCACCGATAATGCATTAGAAGCGGACCATCTAAATAATGAAATTAAGTCTTCCTGAAGTTTAAAACAATTGACTAGATTGGTTATATCTAGATAAATTTTAAGATCATCAGCAAAGAGTAAACATTTGACATTCTTAAATATTAAAGCTATATCATTAATGAATAGGTTGAACTGTAAAGGTCTCAAATGAGACCCTTGAGGGACACCAGAGGAAACAGATATAGCAGTATCCACCTGTACCTTCTTCTCAAAAGCTAAAATAATGTCCTGTTGATATATAGTCTGGTAGTCAAGGTGGATTTGCCAGTCCTGAATCCATCTTGTTGGCTAATCAAGATATTATTGCAATAACACGTCAACGGTTTGCACTGAAGGAGCTCAAACAACTTTGCAATAGAAGACAAAATAACCACAGGTCGGTAATTCTCCACAACCTCTCTGCATTCTTTAAAAATAAAAGTCAAAGTGATAGAAAAACTTTTATATTCTATATATATTTATACTATATACTATATACTATATTTATCTATAAATATTTACATATATATATATATATATATATATATATATATATATATATATATATATATATCTTTAATTAAATATGACAAACTAAAATTGTAAATTGTAAAAGTAATAAATGATTTTTTCTTTTGCAGAAAGTTCGAAACTCACTCTTTTTGGATTTCCCTGTATTCAATTTGAATAATTTGTTTACTTTTCACTATAGTTACAAAATGGAAGATGAAATTAAGATCTTTAACACCTAGGTGGCAGGCACCATTCGGTGTAACAAAACATGCATCTAATGTAATAACACGTACCAAGCCCATTTAACAAACAAGAGATGTCTCACAATTGGTGAGGGCAACATCTCCGGGTTACCGCAGTAGCTACAGGCACATTTCACAAGTTGTTTGAATATATAAAATCCCATAAAAGTAGTTCCAGTGGGTCCAGTACCAAGCCCTTTTTACAAACAATTTATTAACCAATAGAATTACGCAAGAATCGCATTGGTTAGTTAAACACGACCAATAAAAATATTGGATTATATTTGCGTTTCCTTGAATTTATGTTTAGATAAATTTGGGAATGTATGCACAAAAATATTGGAATATTCTTATTGCGCAAAAAGTTAAGCCAAAACATCAATAGTGGTCATAATTTTGGACAAATTTTAATTTTGTTAGCAACATTTCTCTTTTTCACACATCATTTATGTTATTTACACGATTATCTATCATTTTATTGCATCGTTTTATGCTTCTACTTAATATTTAACGTCTGTTTTAAGAGGATAAACCCTCTAAAAATTGAAAAACAAATCACACACAACAGCCGTTAGATATTATAAGATATATTTAAAAAATGGTACAATGGGTATTACGAAAAAAATTAGTATTTTGGTGGGGTAACCCTTTAATTTTTAACACAGATTCTGCGAGGGATAGAGATCACAAAATGACCCAAATCTTCTGGTGTAATAACTAACCAGTTTTGAATAATGGCTTCCATCAGTTCACTCTTGATACTTGGATTTCGGTGTGATACTAACGCTTTCAGTCTTGACCAAAGATTTTCTATTGGATTTAGATCTGGACTATATCCAAAGTAAGGCAGGATAGTAACGTCGTTGTTTCTAACCTATTCCATAGAAGTTTTGGCTGTATGACAGGGTGCTACATCCTGCTGGAAGATTCATTGTTGAGGATTCCCTTTAAACAAATCTCTGATAGACGAAAGCAGTTTGGCTTGCAGTATTTCTTCCTAATATTGTTTGCATGTATGTTGTGGTCATACAAGTCCATAACATGAAACTTACAGGGTGCTTCATAGTACCGTAGATTACTGTGACAAAGGTTCTTCCCGCCGTTATTCTGGTTTAATTACTCTACTACTACCTGAAGTCACTAATAAATACTGGAAGTCAAACGAAACTGTCCTAAACGCTTCTAATTTGACGACTAAAACACGCCACTCATCGTTGACTGACTAGAGTAACCCTTCCAGTTCATTGTTTATTCACAAATCTCGAATTTACGGCGTTTATTAAATCCCATTCCATTTTTTATTAAATAATTATGTAAATATATATACATAGAGTGAAAATTACGTAAAATATTAAGCAGAAATATAAAACAATAAAATAAAAATGTAATTGTATTGATAAATCATATAAATCACGATTATGAGACGAATGTTGCTGGAAAAACAATACTTTTTCTAAAGCAATACCTAGATTAAAGGAATTATATCTTTTAGGGGGTCGAAGGCATATTCTTACCTTTATTTTTTTTATTCGTATATTTCAGTTTTTCTGTTTTTTCGACAATTTTTTCATCTGTTAATTGGTTTTTCCTTTTTCTCTTCCTGTATCTATGATTTTTCACGGTCTTCGTTTTATCATACTTTTGGAATCCGTTACCTGTTTGTTATCCTGACTTGAGTCATTCCATTGATGTGTCCATACCAATTTAGTACCCTCTTCTAAATTTTTGACACTATCAATTCCCGTTTTGGTTTTTTTTTTCACATCTTTACATCTTATGCGGTTCAATTTTGTTTTTCCGTGCTCTTTTACTCAGTGGCTTCATGTCAACCACAAATAGCGTAATTTCTGTTGTTGTATTGTACAACCATAGGTTACTTTGACGATGCTTTCCTCTTAAGACCCTACATTTTAAAACCCTTTGGAAGAAATACTCATTTATCTAGAAAACAGAAAATCTTAAACTATCGCTTAATAAGAGCTCGTCACATTGTTGAAAATGCATTTGGAATTTTGGTTTCTGGACTCAAAGTGTTTAAACGAACTATAGCGGTTGGAATCACCAAGGTGGACATAATTGTTAAAGCAGCTTTAGCATTATATAATTGGTTAAAAATAAGTTCAGGTGAAAAATATACACACCAGCAGGCTCTATTGATACATTTCTCTTTTTTATACATCGTTCTAATAATCTTGATTTTGTTTTTTTAATGTCAGCAATTGTAATAGCAGGAATATCCATTTCCTTGACAATACAACCCAAAGCATCTTCTTGTTCATATTTATATTATTATTATTAGTCATCCGTTCGGTGATCCCACAGACAATCATACTTTTGATACATATCCAAAAAATTTCATCATAATACTTTCAGACCACTTCAGAACAACGAAATGAATCAAATTTTTATTTTTTTTAATAGAACACCGTATATATTAAAGCATTTTTAAATATATTTTTTAAAAATATGAAGAGTTTGTAAAAACTCAAGGCTTAGTTGAATGCTTCTAACCATTGGACGAAATTGTCCTTCTTATGTATGTTCCCTTAAAGTGATATCCTATAACATCGATGATTTTCATGTAATATAAAGGTTTTTATATACCTAAATTTGTACATAGTTTCAACTAATCGCAAGATGTTTCACTGATGATGGTGCAACTGGATGAAAACGTTTTTAAGATATTCGTAATCCTTTTGAATAAATTTTAAAAATTTTAATAATAAATTTTACCATTATACATCAAAAAACATTACTTCTTTGTAAGTTTTTTTAAAGTATGGTATACAGCCAACCACTGTGATTTTCCCTTTTATATTTTAAAAGTGTAAATATTTCGAAAATTGTTAACTTTAAATGTATAAAATCCTATAAAAAACTTCATATTTTTAAAAAATATAATCAAAAATGCTTTAATATACAGGGTGTTTCAATTAAGAAAACACAAATTTGGTTCATTCGGACGTTTCGACTGACTTTGTAAAATACACTCAGGTGCAAAAAAATCGATCCATTCCTTATTTCTCATTTATTTGAAGTTGTATAATTTTAGAGACATTAAATTACGTATGTAAATTTAGGTATACCCTCGTATACGAGAAATATAATAATATTTTTAATATTGCTTTTTATATTTCTTAAAACAAATTGGTATTTCAATTTTTTGTCAAAAAGGGTCTGAAGCAAGTAGATATTTATTGAATGTTGTTTTTAATTCAACAACCATACTAGTGTAGTGATTTTATTTTCAAAACGTGTTATATTTTTATTTAATTATTCTTCCTAAATGTCTCTAACTCCGACAGATGCTGCAAGGATGGTGACTTTAGTTCAAGATGGTCGTAGCCAATATTATGCAGCTTTAAATGTTGGGTGTTAGTCGATCTTCGGTTCAAAGAGCAGTTCGGCGTTTTAGCGACACCGGTAACTTCACAAGAAGACCAGGATCAGGTCGTAGAAGGGTAACATCCGAAGGAGATGATCGATTTCTGATCTCATCATGTTTGAGAAATCGGCATCTAACTTCAGTTGAACTGGCAAATCGTCTGAGCGAAGTGAGAAATGTGGATGTAAGCAGATGGACAGTTCGTCGACGACTTGTAGAAGGTAATTTATTATCCAGAAGGCCAGCTCTATCTCCAATACTATCCATAGAACATCGCAGAGCTCGCCTTGCTTTTGCAAGAGAACATGAAAACTGGAGTGATGCAGATTGGAGCAATGTATTGTTCTCAGATGAGTCCAGATTTTGTCTAAGGTCACCAGACACCAGACGGCCGAGAAAGAGTTTGGAGAAGACACGGGGAGCGATATTTTCAATGTAATATTGCGGAAAGAATAAGTTATCGGTGGGGCTCCGTTATGGTTTGCGCTGGTATCATTTCAGAAGCCCATACTGATTTAGTTATTGTAGATAGAGGTTCTATGACTGCTGCAAGATACATAACAAGTATTTTAGATCAGCATGTGGTACCTTTTGCTCCTTTCATTGGACCTAATTTTATTTTTATGGACGACAACGCGCGTCCTCACCGTGCTAGAATCGTCAACCAATGTATAGAGGAGGTGGGAATTGTCCGTATGAACTGGCCAGCTTACAGTCCCGATCTCAATCCCATAGAACATCTATGGGATATAATGGGAAGACGTCTTCGAGCACGAGTACCCCGTCCAAACAACTTGGCTGAACTTACAAAGGCTCTTCAAGAAATATTGGACCAATTGGATCAATTTGATATCCAGAGGTTAATTACCTCAATGCCTAGACGTGTACAAGCTGTTAAAACATATACATATACAGACATAGACATATACATGTGTAAAAGAATAAATCTTCTAGCAAAAGTTGCTATCGCTTTGTTGATTTAAATTGCCAAATATATGGCCTAGGAGGACAAATTCGTTAAACTTCCCGTGCTCGAATCGGTATCAATAAAGTGTTATGACTCATTTCGGCCTATCCCAGCCTCATCAGACACTTGGGCTGATACAAATTCAAACTTATAAAAAATAAAAAATAAAAATAAAAACGTTTATTGCCATTCTAATGTCGCATTTCAAACTGTTAGTATTTCATTTCTTCTTCTCGACGTCCCGCTCTTGCACCGCCTGATGTTGAAGTTTTCCCTCTCGGATTCCTGGGCTTCTGCTGGTGGCTTCCTGGCTTCTTCTTCTGTAGGTACTTTTTGTGGCATCGTACCTACTTCCCTGGTTGGCTGTTCTTCGGAAACCATCCGGCTAGACCCTGATCAGGTGGTCGATCAGCTTGTGGGTGTGTCTGTACATCCTCTGGATCCTGTTTTTCTCGAGGATCTCCCTGGTCTTCCGGAGTCTTCTTGTGGCCTGGTGGAAGAAGTATCTGGTCCTTTTCTCAGCCACCTCCCTCAGTGGTGTGTACTGGAGGCTTTCTTTGATGGTTGCATTGGATATTCTGTCTTACCATGTCGATTCGTCTATGATCCTGTAACACGATATCTCTGTGGCTTCAAGTCTCCCCCAGTTGGTCTCCGTAATTGAACTCCAAACTGGGACTGCATACAATATCACCGATCTAACGTAGGCCTGGTACAACTGGCCTTCTTCTTGGCCTTCGTTAGTGGACTGGTCCTGAAAATATAAGGGAGTATTAGTTTTGTAGCAGCATTGGCTTCTACCTTGGTTTTTTGTGTATGCAACCGGAAGTTAAGTCTTCTGTCGAGGTGTACTCCTAAGTATTTGACTGCATCTCCTGCTTGGATCCTATTTCCTCCTACTGTTATTTCGTGCACTGGTGGTTTGCGTTCCTGTGTGAATATGATGAATTGTGTCTTCTCTGCGTTGATTTTATCTTCCATTTGTCCGTGAATTCTGTGATTTTTGCAAGGTGGTTTTCCATATTCCTGATGATACTTAAATTCAAACTTGAAAAGTTCAACGAATGTCTCACAAAATTTCACCACAGCAGTGGTTAGCATGCAGAGGCGCCACCTGCTTTGGCGGCCATGAACGAAAACGATATATGTAATAATATCGTTTTCTGTCAACATCAACAATATATATATATATATATATATATATATGCGATCATAAAATCAGGGTCACTTTGAAAATTTTAAGTTTTTGGAATATTTTTGCCTCTGGTGCAGTAATAACTTTTTTTTTAGCCTAACGTATTTTTTATTTGTCATCAATGTTTGTTTTGAAAGAAAAAAAAAAGGTTTTTTATTGTTTTGATTGAAAAAGCAGGAAACAAACCAAATTGTTGATAAAACAGGCATACGAAAAAAAATGGAAAATACAGAACGTGGTAAAATGTCAGTGAAATTTCAATGATTAATATCGTGTATTGCCTCCACTTGCTCTAATGACCTCTTACAGACGACGGGGCATACTCTCAATTTTTCTCCGGATTACATGTTGTGGTATGTTATTCTACTCTCTTACTAACAGATCCTTAAGCTCCTGTGCGTTGTTAGGAGGAGAGGTTAGGGCTTGAATACGTTTTTTCAAATCGTCCCAGATATGTTCGATGGGATTCAGGTCCGGAGACCTAGCTGGCCAGGGTAACCTCGTAATTCCAACCTCGTCCAAGTATTGCATACTGATCGTGGCAACATGTGTTCGCGCGTTGTTCTGAATAAAACGACGTTTTCTCCAAGCCTTGCCATGGTATGCATAATATGTTCTTCCATAATCTCCGTAATGTCCCTTCGTGCAGTTAAGGACCCATTTTCGATGAAGGGTAATTCTGTGCGGAAGTCGGAAGATACACCTCCCCAAGCCATGACTGAGCCTCCACCAAATGGCATTCTTGGAGCAATGCAAGCTTGTGAAAATCATTCACCGGTTCTCCTCCAAACTCTACACGTCCATCAGATCCAGTTAGGCAGAAACGGGATTTATCTGATAATAACTCTTTGCTCCAATCGTTAATTCCCCAATATGCGTATTGTCGAGCAAAAGCTAGTCGTGCAACTCGATGTGCCAGGCGAAGTGGCGGTCCTGTAGCCATTACCCGAGAAGATAGTCCAAAAGAACGAAATCTTCTCCTAACTGTTGTAACGCTAACATTGCGATTTCGTACTGTCTGTAGACGATTTCGATGCATAATCGCAGTTGAGGTCCGGTTTCGTAATGCCTGAAACACAAGAAAACAGTCATCTCGTACCGTGGTCATTCTTCTTCGTCCAGAGCCATGTCGTCTGGATAGCAAACCCTTCTCCTGAAAGCGTTGAAGCACTCGTTGAACCGTAGAAAGGCTTACGCCAACAGTTCTTGCGACTTGCCGTTGAGTGCGACCGTCTTTCACAAGCGCAACAATTTGTGCCGTTTCAACAACAGTCAAGGGTATTTTTGGCAAAAAATAAACAATAATAAACACTAATAATGGCACTAATAAACACTAATAGTGGCAATAATAAACGTTTGTTCGTTGCGTTTGAACAGAAAGTCGAAGCACAAATGAGACATTTAAAGCAAGCGGCAGTTACAGATACCGTTCATTTTGGGAAGTGTGCACTTTTCCGCGACATCAGAACTATTGAAATGTGACCCGGATTTTATGATATATATATATATATATATATATATATATATATATATATATATATATATATATATATATATATATATATTGTTGATGATGATGATATATTTATTTGTCTCTTCACAATTCTATCACAATTTCCAAAGCAGTAACATTATGTTTTTGCTATCATTTTGTATGTCATCAATTCTTTTTTGTGTTGATTCTGCATCAATTGATTCTATTTTCTCCGCCTGCTCGGTTAAGAATGAAAATAAATCTAAATTAAAATATTCCAATCGAATCGTAGAAAATTAATGTTCTTGAATGGATTTAATAACGAACAAAAAACTTATCGTTTACGTTATAAATCAATTCTCCCAGTTTAGAATTTTTCATAAGACCTTTACTTTGTATCTCTATAGCCTTCGTGGTCGAATAAACCCTAATAAGATTTCAAATATAAAACGAGATATAACAGACATGATTTGAAAATCATTAATATTTTACGCAGTTCACGTCGTTGTCACCGAAGTTTCTCACATAAATTAATATTTTATTCTTAAATTATGACCACTAAAAGGTTTATTAAACTTTCATATGTCCGAAGAAATTTTGATTTTAAAACAATCAAAAAAGCCATAACTTTGCGGCATACTGCACAAAAGTCGTACGTTATAGGTAGGTAATTTGGATATTTTAATTAAATAAATTAATTAAATAGACATTTTTATTACTAGTATTGCGGCTGATTTATTGCGGTAATAATGTGCTTAATGCGTCGACGTGCAAACGATCAAATTGTTTTAAAACACAAATTTAGATGTTTTTGAAATCCAAACCCATATTTGTCGTTATTTCAAAGTATGTCAAACAATTGAAATCGACGTGTTGAATTTTTATTTCAATTCTTCGTATCAATTGAATCGGTGTCAACAAAAACGTTCTAAGTCATGAAAATAATTTTTGCGGAAAACTGGAAAAAACTGTATAAATCTGTATTAGTCATTTAAATAAATACCAAAAAATTTGGGACTGTTTTTGATACTTCTAGATGTAATGTTCGATATTTCCTAGTGCAAAATAATTATATATGATATAAATATTTAAATTTTGTCGACTTAGTACTTTTTTGTTTACATTCCTAAGATGACACAAAAAACCTTCATTTGTTCAAGAAAAATATATTTAACATACAAAAATCCAATTTTAAGTGAACATTTTAAATTCAAATATTCAGTTATTTTTTGAATGCTTCAAAATGTCATTGTTCCTCCTAATGGATGTCGTGTTCATCTTCTCCAGCATTGGGATTATCAGTTGTTGGCCACTCCATTAATTCGTCATAAAACTGTCTAATACTACCAGGTATCTAAGGTAACAGCTTACCAATATCTTGGTGCTTCACTTTTTAAGGGTACTTTACCGTATGGATACCAAATTATTGTGGGAAATTCAATTGATTGATTGTCGACGTGAGAAAGTTTGTAGGTTTGTTCCATGAACCCATTAATAAAAGACCTACAAACAGTCACACCTTTAGCTGTTTCATAAGTTGTTAAGTGCATGAAGGAACTTATTCCAAAAGATATCGTATCCTTAACAGGAACACGTTTTCCTCTTGTTTCCTAAGAAATGCACGTCTTTTTATATTTAGTAGGTTGAATAAATGCAAAACACATTCACCGTTAGTTGCCTCAAATAAAAGATTTCCTGTACTGAAATCATGGACAGCGGAATATTTTGCATATAATCGAAAGCTAATGCTAGCACATAGGGCTCTTTTGCTTTTGTTTCTTGGTTATTTTCTTTTTTTAATTTATTGTAGAATTTTTTAGATCTAGGCTTGTGAATCATCAATTCAGCAGCAACATTTCTTTTTGCTGCATCACTAAGATGAGGACTTCTCAATTTTAAATTTAATTTTTTATATAACTTGACTTGTTCAACTTAACTTGTTGATAACTTTCAACACGTTGTCTTATTAATTACCTGGTATGACCACTGATTGCATTGGTGCCCAATTTTTCCCACGAAGATCCTTCGGGAGTTTACCCATTAATAATATTGAGCGAAGCCTTCTAATACGGCTTATTTTAATGCCATAGAGCGACTTAAAGGCTTCTAGATATACGCTTTCTCTGGTTTCACCCACGATTACCTCGTATGTGAAATAAACATTATGAGCAGCCCTCGCTTTGGCACCTCCTTTTCTGGGTCTATGGGTTTTTACATTGTTGCAGGTAATTAGTTTATTACGTAAAAAAATCATCAATTATATTTCACCTTTGACTCTAGCATTTCTCACGATATTTCTTTTCCACTTACAATATTTTCATTTTTTACTTTTCTCCCGTTGCTAGTACTGCTTAGTTCTTCATCCATCGCAATTTTAATAAAAATACAATAAAATGATGCTAAATACAACTTTAACCTCACAAAAACATGTGGTTATTTAATTTTATGAGGGAGTCACAGAACACAGTAATACAGTACAATACACAGATGTTGATAGTGATGTCTACAAAAACATTCTGAGTAACTGACATAGAATCTTTTAGTTTACAATGATATATTTAAGCTTTCTATTTAACATGCATGGAGAGTACAGACTTAAAATGTTTTTGCACCAAAAGATGCAGTTCTGTTCATAGAACAATTTTCCATCCAAATGTCAAAAATGAAAAAAAAATGACTTAGAACGTTTTTGTTTACACCGATTCAATTGGTCTAGGAATTCGCCACACATTTTTAAAACATAACTACTTAAAAGTATCCGTTATTACTTCAAAACTGAGTACATATAGGGCCAGAGGGAAGAAGGGGCTAAGTCAAAATTATGACACTTTTCAGAAGAGCACTTTTAAGGTTATTTCTTAAACACCACAGTAATATTATAATTTGATGTAAATTGTTAAAAAGTTTAGAAATGTGAACTAGTTAATTATAAACCAAAATCTATTGAAAAACCATTTTCTGGTCTCATTTTCCTAAGTTGTTAAACATTTTCTTTACTTACTATTAAAAAGAAGAGGGAAAAAGGGGTACCGTAAAATGGGGCGAAATAGATGATTGCGAAGGATTCTGAATATTTTAATTTTCCCTGAAATCTAAGAAGCTTAACAAACGGTTGACAATGTCGCTTCTAAGCGTTCATATGTCCACATCGGACGCATCGTACGCATCGGATTAATTTTTCATACTGCGTCCACTGCATCGGCAGCGATCGGATATGCCGACGCGAGTATCGGCAATTTTCTCCCCCGAGGAAGTTTTTAATAAATTACCTGAGGAAAATAAAGAAATAGAGGGCCAAATCTACAACCTTGTGGTACATATCTAAAGGAGATAAGATATTCAGCTGCACCATTCAGGCAAAATATTAAGCGAACCAAACTAAATGTCGAGCCACCAAAAAGTATTGTAGCTCAGCAAACTGATGAAACTGAAAGCGACGGTGAAGAAGAGCCACCAAGTGATAACGAAACAGAAAGTGAAACGTCCAACTTCGATGACGCTGACAATAATGATGGGGTTGAATATTTTGACTATACCAAAGATGACATCAAAGGAGATTTTCTGTTAGTAGAGGTATTGGGAGGAAGAAGGAAGAAGCAATACTATCGCTATGTTGCTAAAATTCAAAAAGCCAATGAAAAGGACTTAGACGTTTATATAAAGACGGATACAAATCTACGGACGATGTAAAGAAGGCCTTTAAACTGGTTGAGCATGATAAATTTTCGGTTCAAGTGAGTGAAATTATTGCCATTTTGCCCTCTTCTGAATTCCTTAATTCAACAGAAACAGCTTGTATGTTTAAAAAAACGGGTTGATTTAATGGAGATGTAGAATATCACTTTAAACTTAATATAAATATGTTCAAAGATGTTTAAAATTATGTTTTTTGGAATTCTACACTGCAGTACTAGCCCAACTTTGTCATTCTTTGGTTTAAGCATATTAAAGTTTACTTTTCATGACCTGTTTCATACGATTACATTTTTTAGAAAATATTAGTTTTTAATGAATATGACCCTTTGGTTCAGTTTTTTTTAATATCATTGATAACTTTTATTTGTGAAACCTAATTTAGGGGGTATTAGCATATTTTTGTTTTTTGTGTGAATAAAATAAATCTGTACAACAGCAAATTGTGATTTACATTGCAATGATCAATTTCGCCCCAATATACATTTTTCAGAATGCTTACATTTTTTGAAAAATATTTATAACGTGGGGTGAACATGATCGGCCGGCATTACATATTATGCTATTCGTTTACTTAAAAAGGGGTGATCAATAGTTTTGGCATAGTTTCCAATGGTAAGTTTGAAAAAAAAAGGAAAAATATTAAAACCACAATCGTGTTTAAATCAATCCTTTAATCTGAATTTTATAAATCTATTTTTACAAAACTTCTTAAAGATTCTTTCCAATGCTTCAAGGTACTTCTTTGTTTCGGGATCGTCACTGAACTTAAGGTTAGAGAAAAATCTTTCAGCAACAATGTTGGAGCAGAATGCTGCCAGTTCTTCTAAATCCTTATATTTTTCGCTCGATATATGCGGTGGTTCTAAAATTAAAAAAAAAATGAGACATTTAATTGCAGTTGGCTCAATTGTTTAAAAAGATTAGTTCAGAATTTTTAAATTATTAATATAGGCCCTAAACTTATTGTTAGTGAGACAAAACTTATTTTTTTTGTTTTATTAGAGCGTTTACTATAATAATATTAAAAATTTTCTTTTCTCCACCAATAGTGTTGAATCAAAACTTACCCTCATAAGATCAATCAGGGAGAAAAGTTGGTTCGATTGTAAATCTTCTACTCTCTGGTAAAGTAATGACAGTCGTTTCCCAAGCTCCAGAAAAAGTATTTCTGTAGTTCATAAGTCGTTCTGTTTTTTGGGTAAACTTAATTTATCTTAATGGTCTTATTTTGATGGTAAACTTCTTTACATACGAAAGGTAAAAGAAATAATAAATTAGACTTACTCACAATCAATTTAATTTAACTATCAGACGACCGGTTTCGCTTTCTACAATATGCAAAGCATCTTCTGGTCACGATACAAAGTTAAATAAATGCTGAAAATAATAAACCCATATTAGGGTGTTGTCTAATAAAGGTAAAACAAAGATAGGTGATATAAATTATATAAATTACAGTAATTATGACAATATTACATGTCTGTGGTTTTTCAAAATGAATAAAATGTTTAAGCAGACAAGGTAAGACCCACAAATTGGTAAAATAGTCTATTAAACTGTAATGAATTAATAAATAAACAAATAAATAAAACAATTAAATAAAACATTACTTACATGCCGGTACTCTATTAATTGATGGTTGAAAGAACATGGTTCAAACTATCTTGTATTGTTAATTGGAGAACTCAAGTCAACTATTGTAATTGTTTAACAGTAAACGGGGAAGTTCTTGAGGAGACAGATTTTATCCAATGAAGTAGAGATAGGTAAATGTAATTGTTTGTTTGATGAAAGTAATGTTCTATACCATTAAGTTATTTAAAGTTATTTATATTTATTCTGGAGATATATTTATGAAATGTGTGTTATTTATTGAGATTTTTATTTTTGTTTTGGAAGGTGACAGTTGTGAGACAAATACACAAAAAATAAAAATCTCAAAAAAAAAAAATCTCAAAAAAAAATCTCAATAAATAACACACATTTCATAAATATATCTCCAGAATAAATATAAATAACTTTAAAGAACTTAATGGTATAGAACATTACTTTCATCAAACAAACAATTACATTTACCTATCTCTACTTCATTGGATAAAATCTGTCTCCTCAAGAACTTCCCCGTTTACTGTTAAACAATTACAATAGTTGACTTGAGTTCTCCAATTAACAATACAAGATAGTTTGAACTATGTTCTTTCAACCATCAATTAATAGAGTACCGGCATGTAAGTAATGTTTTATTTAATTGTTTTATTTATTTGTTTATTTATTAATTCATTACAGTTTAATAGACTATTTTACCAATTTGTGGGTCTTACCTTGTCTGCTTAAACATTTTATTCATTTTGAAAAACCACAGACATGTAATATTGGCATAATTACTGTAATTTATATAATTTATATCACCTATCTTTGTTTTACCTTTATTAGACAACACCCTAATATGGGTTTATTATTTTCAGCATTTATTTAACTTTGTATCGTGACCTGAAGATGCTTTGCATATTGTAGAAAGCGAAACCGGTCGTCTGATAGTTAAATTAAATTGATTGTGAGTAAGTCTAATTTATTATTTCTTTTACCTTTTGAAATGGACTCACACAAGCAACACATTCATGATTTCTTTACATACATAAGATTAAGATGTTCACTCCACTTCCGGCAAAACCTGTGATCTATTTTTTCAACGATGAAGAGAGATGGTCTTTGTCTACAATCTCTTATATTATTATGTGCGGGACCCACTCATAAGGCAGTTCAGTTCTAAAATTTTGCTTTAATAAAGTCATGTTTTTATTATTTTCCATATATGAATATCCCCTGATGCGAAAAGTCACCTGTACCGATTTAAACATCTTTTGTATATGTACCATGTAGCGGCAGGCAAGCATTCTACCATAACGGCAATTCATCACTGCGTGGATGAAATAGAAAGGCAGGAAAACACGTTCCGTTCAGTTACCATCTTCACAGATAGTCAGGCAGCGCTTAAGGCACTCAATTCTGTAGAGGTCAATTCTAAGCTAGTATGGGATTGTGTGTGTGTCCTAAATAAACTAGAAGATCGCAGCAAGGTTACGGTAGCCTGGGTACCGGGGCACGAGGGTCATAAGGGCAATGAAAAGCAGATGAAATGGCCAAACAAGGCTCATCAATGCCATTCATTGGACCGGAACCCTTCTGCGGCGTTGCAAAGACAGTAACAAGAACAGCTGGGGGAAGTGAGTAGCTCACAAATCTCTGGAATGGTGGAAAAATTCAACAGGACAAAGACAGGCGAAACAGTTCATTACAAAACATTCGCCAAAATTTACGGCAGACCTAATAAGCAAAGGCAGGAAAACAGTCAAAGCCATAGTTGGTCTTCTAACAGGGCACAGATGATGACCTATGCAGATTCTGTCACTTCGAAGAAGAAACAGCATATCACATTCTACGTCAGTGTGACAGTCTGGCAAATGTGCGGTTCTTTGCATTAGTAGAAGAAAATCCACCGGCAAATAGCTACATGGAAGGTACAGTCTCGAAGCTATTAGACTTTTTAAAAAGGGTTAGGCTAGAGAATGTTATCTAGGACTAGAAAGCCACAATAGATCTGAAAAGGTCGCAGTGGAATAGGCCAAAGGGCCACCTCTCTAAATCTATCTATCTATCTATCTACACCATGTAGTGAAGAAAATGAAATACTGTTGTATTTTTATTTTATCCTCCGCAAGAGACAGCGAAGGTGTGCAAATTTTCAACACTCTGTGATGAGTACTTAAAAAGTGGAATAACATCTGGGTAACATCATCGCTGCCTTTTTACCCTCTTATTATATACAAAAAATTTTAAGTCATTTTCCTGCATCACATGCATTTGGTCACAGAAACTGCAGGTGTCTGTTCTACGATACCCGAAGGAAATATTGTATTGTATTGATTGAACATGTATTGAAAATGGTTCTGTATGAGTCAACAGAAAGCTGTGTTGGGTTGGCCACTTTAAAAAGTCGGAACATTTTTGATACATTGAGGTCATCTGGTAAATACTTTTTTTCAGATTTCTTAAGACAATAATGAGCTCAACACCCATTTAATGATTCTAAATGTTGTTTTATGCGCCAAACTTTTTCTTTGGATAGCTTATGGTTTCTGTTGAAATGTTTATATCACTGATCCTTAGGAAACATGCCACTCATTTTTAATGAGTTTATGAATTACTAAATTTTTTTCTTTGAAACTACATGAATTGTAGTAAAAGCTTTTCTGCAAACATCAGATTCGGTAGCCACTCCTTTTAATACACATCTAACTTTATATTTACATGATACACCTTTTAACTTAACGGTTTGAATGCCAACCCTAGTACTACGGTTTTGTACTGGTAAGATAGAAATTAAGCCACATAAGTAAGAATTCTGTTCATTTGTGTTGTTTGTGTGACACTGCACCCTGATTTTCTTAGCTACATCTCGCATTCTGCCGAATCCTTTTCTTTTTCTCAACGAACTTTGAACAAAAACTCCACCACTCTCACTTTCTTCTCCATCAGAGTCATTTATTTTTAATTAAAATTAATAATACTATTGGTCAGACTATCTCAATCTACACTGTAAACAATAAACGTGTATGACCTTGACTAACTCTATCAAACAAAATACCGAGAGTCGGTGTGAGTGTGTGGCCTAGAGCATTGTTTTAAAATAAGTAATCGCGTTTTTAGTCAGTGACTTGACTCCTTCTTCCCCATGATAATCGGACTTAAACCCTTCTTCCCGCTAGGGCATTGTTTTTGATAATTTTAAAATTAGATACTAGACCCATTTTTCCCACAACACTTTATATCAATGTGAAGTACTCAGCCAGATCTATCACAATCTTTCCAAGTCAAATCTAGCGACTTAGCCCCTTTTTCCTTCTACCCCTTCATATGAAATTTGCAAGAACCGCAACAATGAATTGTAAGCCAGTAAATTACTGTTTTGGATTATGAGTTTTCTTGTCACAACAGATTTGCTTAAAAATTTGGATTTAGCTACCTCTTACCCTCTACTTCGCTTTTGGACTTGAGCCCAGGGTTGCTTTTAACAGGGGGATTAAAGCCACCCTTAAGGAAGGAAAAACACGTTCAGAATAAATCCGGAAATGGACAAATTGACTAATTACAAGTATCTTTTATTCTATAGAGTTTTTTCACTAATACTTTTTGAGCTATTTGCGAGTGAAAATGTTCATTTTTCAAAAAAAAACACGTTTTCAGACGGTTTTTAACTAAGAGCTCTAAAAGTAAGTATATTATCGAAAAAAATATACTTAGCAAAAATTAAGCTCATAAACAAAGAAAAGAAATGAGTATTTATGAAGTATGTTGACTTAGTTGAAGCAGGATTGTAGCTCATGAAAAGTACTAATACAATACTAGCGACATTACATTGTGGATTATCAGCTGTGCCATTAAACGTTGCTATTATTATTTTTCAAACAGAGTACATCAATGTTAGTTACGCAAACATTTCCTACAGGTGTTAAAAGTGATCTAGTATGTGAAAAAAAACAAAACCTCTTGCATTAGTTTGTGAAAACATCTGGATATGAAAATCAATTCTTCCGATTCTAAGTACATAATTAAAAAACACCCTTCAAAAATCATAACACTGACAGACTGAGCTTAGAAGCATCTATGGCACATTTTTTATTACCTTACCACAACTGCTTCTCCTACTACCACACCGCAGTGTACCGCTTTGACTTTTTTATCGGAAGGAAATTTCAACCTCCATAATCTGTATATCCTGTTTGTGATTTAAAAAAATCTATACTGCAACCTATTAGGAACCATATGCAATATGTGCAACATCACTGACTCAAGGTAATAAATCACTTTTTTACATTTTGAAAAAACTCACTCCAAACAATTACCAATTGGCCCACACAGGACCGCATTAGGAAGAAGGGTATACACAAATAGGTAATGTAGATTAAACATGTATAAATATGAGACCTTTATTATTAACTACATATTTAATATCAAGCTATTTTTCTATTTATATATTCCTTAAATCTAATTTTTCTCGCATCTAGATAAATTATTTACACAATTTTCATTAAAAGAACAAGGATAGTTCCCTAGAAGTATTTTTGATTGTTTTAGTATAGTCTTATCAATGTTTGGATCTTTTGCAACTTACTATTCATTCATTTCTTCCAAAATTAAGATGTTGCTAATTCCTCAAAAATTTTCCTGTATGTCACGTAATCCATGGGAGCGTAAATGAATGTTATTTGCTTATTTAATTTAATTTTCGTCAGCATTCCCATCCCAGATTTGAAGTTGACAAGCTGCCTGCTTTCATAATTTTTTATTGAACGAATCTTCCAATAACGTGAGTTTAAGCTTGACATTTTTTTTCAATTTTATCCAAGTATGCACTTGGTAAGTATATGTCAGTCATATACTAGGTATTTAATTTATTTATTCGACATATAGGCAACTAATACTAATAATATACCCATTAAGAGAGGAGTTAGACAAGGCGAAATAATATCTCCAAAGCATTTTAATCTTTCCCTAGAAGACGTATCCAAAACTACAAATTTGTCAACATATGGTATCAACGTTAATGGCAACAAGTTAAACCACCTTAGATTCGCTGACGGCATAGTAATTACAGCGAGTACATTCGAGGAATTACAAATTATGATAAGGGGACTCACAGACAGCTCCTAAAGGCCTTAAAATAAATACAAAATGAAAACAATGACCAACACAGACGATCCCAGAAGTATAACTATAAATGGCAGTGAGATAGAATAAGCCCACGAATATATCTACCTAGGCCAAATTCTGAAACTTGACAAAGCAAGAACAACATTACATCACTAGAACAGCAAGATTGGCATGGGCAGGATTTGGAAAACTAAGTTAGGTACTAAAGAATTGCAAAATACCTCAATACTTGAGGAGCATAGTGTTCAACCAATGCGTCCTTTCTGTCTTGACATATGGATATCGAACCTGGACCCTACCCAAGGCAAATATGAATAAACTAGCCACAAAAGCAACACTGCTAGACAAACAGACCATTGTTGGAACGCTACAATACAACATTGGAGACCTAACAAAATTAGAGGATCAATAGGAAGACCACAGATAATATGGGTAGACTACATAACAAGAACAGCCGGAACAAATTAGAAGTATGTTGCTCAGGATCGAGATCGATTGAAGGAACTGGGAGAGGTCTATGTCCAAAAATGGTCGATACAAGGCTTAGAAGAAGATACTATTTAAACGTCAGTCCACTGTATTTACGGTAAAGTTTTTTATTATAGAAGCTTTGTGTTCTCTGGCATCGGTATGCAAGAGTAACACTTATTATATCTCACATCTCCATCTACTGGACCGATAGGTATATGAAACATGCGCTATAAGAAAATGGACATATAGAATAAATAGAACAAATAGAATTAACGTTTCTTATATCGTGAAAGAAATTTACTGATAAAACCCTTCTGTAATTTCAAGACACGAAGCTTTGCATTTATCGTGCAATTTTTATATTTTCTTTCCATATTACATATTTTTGGACTTCCTTGGGCTCCACGTCTATCTAACTCTTACTTTATAGTCACTTCTTCTTCTTAAGGTGCCGTGCATTTCTGCGTAGGCGTCCACCGTACATCGTCTTGTCAGGTGAGATGTTAAATAGTCAGCATTAAATAATTCTATTTTTAGCAGCATTGCGAAGCATTTCATAGCTGTGGATTCCTGCCCATTGTCGAATATTGCGCAGCGACATTTTTTTACGTCCCAGACCTCTCCTACCCTCTATCTTCCCTTCGAGTATCAGTTGCTGAAAAGTATATCTTTCTCCTCGTAATATGTGTCCCAAGTATGCAGTCTTCTTACTTTTGACATAACTAAAAAGTTCCCTATCCTGTAAGCCCGCTCTTCTGAGTACTTCCTCATTTCTGACCCTGGAATATCATTGTGGAATATTTGTTATATATGAATATATGGTTGATCCTTGTGGAATATCTCACGCAGGGTTTTTTGAATATTAAGGTTGGTTAAGAGGGGGTAGGGTTTATTTTCAATATTTTGCTTTGTTCAAAGCCCACTATATCTTCGATATATGAAAAATTATCAGCTAACTCTTGTAACTCTGAGGTCGTCAAATATTTTTTAGAATTGTTATCTCTAAAAGAGAGCAGGAAGATCGTGCGTGGACAACACATTTACTCTTCAACAAGTAATTGAAAAACGAACAGCTCGAAACCTCCCTACGCATCTGGTATTTATAGATCTGAAGAAGGCTTATGATACAGTTCCTTTAAAACTCTTATTTAGTGTCTTGACGAAAACGGACCTTAGTAAAACATATCTAAAAGCAATACTGAACATCTATAAATGTCCTCAAAGCACTGTAAAAACAGGAAATACTTTCTCAAGGGTATTTACAGTAACGAAAGGCTTGAGTCAAGGATGTTGTCTTTCCCCCACCCTATTCAAAATATATATCCAAGAAGCACTGCACCAGTGGAGACAAAAATGTGCGGGAATGGGGTTGAAGCTTAACAACCATTATCTGACAACGCTGTTCTTTGCAGATGATCAAGTACTAATTGCAAGCTGTGAAGAAGATGCAGATTATATGCTTAGAAAGCTCAAAGATGAATACGAAAAATGGGGGATGAGTATGAATATGTCTAAAACAGAATATATGCGAATAGGCAATGAAGACGAAGACCCGGATTTGGAAATTAGACAAATGAAAAGGTGCTACGAATACAAATATTTGGGAAGTATGATCTGCAGTAAAGGAACAACGGAACGAGATATAGACTATAGAGTGCAACAAGGCAGGAAGAGTGTTCAAATTCTGAATTCGATACTTTGGTCCAACAAAGCTACTATGAGAACTAAAATGACTATCTACAAAGTAATTGTAGAGCCCATTCTTACATATGGAGCAGAATGTTGGCAAATGACAGTAAAAGGAAAGAAAAAAGTTGACACGGTTGAAATGGACTACCTAAGAAGAGCTTGCCGTATATCAAGAGTAGAACGTATACCTAATTCTGAAATTAGAAGAAAAACAGATAGAGTACATACAACTTCTGAAAGAATAGAAACTAGACAGTTAATATGGTATGGACACGTACAGAGGATGGACGACAACAGATGGCCAAAAAGAGCTATGGAATACAATCCAAGTAATAGAAGGAAACGAAGAAGACCAGCCAAGTCTTGGATACAAGGTGTTATGGAAACCATGAAAGATAGAGCCATTGATGAAGACACCTGGAGAGATAGAAAAAGATGGCGATCGAAATGCGGGAAGCGGCAGAAGCTGTAGGATCCCCGCTTATATATATATATATATATATATATATATATATATATATATATATATATATATATATATATATATATATATATATATCTAAAATATAACTATAATATACTATATAACAAATTAATACAACAATATCTTATAATAATTAATCCTTACTACAACTACCTCTAGGATCTTGTACCTCTAATAAAAACCATGTGTACTAAAAAAACCAAGTATTATACAGCTAATTTTACTTACATCTTCGGGCGCGCTGCAGCACGGAATGCCGTCAATTCAACACATATTATTTCAGCGTTTCACTGACATTTAAACAAATCATAAACCTACGCGTTATGTGCGTCGTAAGTTACCAAATGCAGTCATTTGAGAATAGCCAGACGGACAAATAGATGTAACTAATAATACTTCACAAAATCTTGGAATTAGTAAAAAGGCGGCATAAAGTACAGATAGCACACCCGCCGAGGGGATAATTATTAAAATAGAAGCTTGGAAATAAACCTCGTATTAACCAAAAATATTAAGTGATTCGGTTGAATGTTAAATTAACAATACGTGAATTTATAATAGAAAGACCTTTTACTCGACCTTGTAGAATCAGCAGCAATTATGGATCACAGATGTAATATTTAAAATAACTTTTGGTTTTAAAATGTATTAATTTATTATTAATTATTTGTTGTTAGTAGTAGAGTTTAGAAACCGTCTTTTGTTTACGCTGTCGACCTGACCCGGGTTATGATGTATTTGTTGAGTTATCAATAAAGAACGGAAAAGTACTGTTATAAATAAGTATAGATAGCTTTTAGTATTCAGTACTTTATTTACTAAGTATATAGCAAACGTGTTAACATTTTACAAGTTAGCTTACCCCGCTGTCAGTCACATGTCAAGTGGCGTTTCTTAGGAAGGCGGATGTGTGTAATGACACTGACAAGCACAATGTCCTCAAACTTCTTGTTAAAGGTTACTTCACAAGCAAAAACATTTACTTGTGACATCTCTCTCTTTATCCCTTGTAACAAGCATAATCCCTAAACCTTGAAGATCTCTTTACTGTCCTACCAGAGCGTGTTACAATGTTATTAGGTTAAGTAGGATTATTAATTTGTACAGCTTCACTACTAGTTGAAGGAATGTTTGGAATATTACCAGAACTTGGCACATCAGTTTCATCAAAAGGCATGTTGTAGGATGTATTCTGAACTTATTTGTGAGGACAAGGGGGATGTGTGTATTGACACTGACAAGCACACTATTCTCAACCTTCTTATTAAACGCCACTCCACATGCTTATTTGTGACAAGTACAATCTATATTTTTTAAAACTGCAACAAGGAAAATCGGTTGGGCTAGCCAACACAGAACCCCGACACCACAACCTCGTATACTGTCACTCGAAAATAGAGAAACGCGCACACATAACAGAAAGAATGGAAAAATAATATTAAACATTTTTGTTATATGGTGTAAACTTATATTATTATATTATCATATTAAGTTATTAAAACTATCCTTAAACTTGCCGTAGACAGAATTTTCGTTAGGATAAATGGATCAACAAGCTTCCCAGTTTGCTGAGTTTTATCCTAAGTTTTAAAAACGGCTAGTACGATCCTGCACCACGAAGAAAATCTAGTGGGTGAGCAGATGTTACACGTTGATTTCGAATACTGTAGAAAAAACGCACCAAGACCATCCTGAATTTGTGGTGCACCTTTAAAACCCTGTTGTTTGATCGGCATATTCATTTAGCTCGTCAATATAACTACCTAACTTAAGAGTCGTGAGAAAGGGCTCTCTCCCTCAATAGCTAGATTAGTTGTATTATTTTTGTTCATCTTTTTCATGCAAAAAAGGCCACAAGGTGTTGATGATTGATTACATATATAAATACATATGATTTGGATTTATTTAAATTCAAGTAATAAATCATCCTTACTCAATGTACCAATAAACAGTTGAATAAAAATACAAATGTCTAAAAAGATGGTTTAAAAAAATTTAACAATGCAATAAATAACAAGAGTACTGTGGAACGGACAAGAGGGGATTCTATTCAAAAAAGAAAAAACACATTATATACATTCATAAATACATATACAATAATATATATATATATATATATATATATATATATATATATATATATATATATTTATATATATGAAAGACTAACAATAAATTTTGGAAATGCCTTTATTGACACACGTGGCTCTTAAACACTCATAAACGAAGGGAAATATTTATCGGTTTGTTTTTTATCAGTTTGGCACATGATAATATATGTGCATGTAAATGTCTGCATCTGTTTTGGAATGTCAGACCATAAATATCGGATAGAGAAATATGTTGAGACTTAATTTAGATTTCTTTAAATGAAGCACGACCAGTTATCACCCGTTTTTTTAGAATTACAGCTTTTGTTTTGAATTATGATAATTAAGACCAAAATGTTTGTGTACACTGCAAAATTTAAACTAGATCATTGTACGCAACCGTCGTCGTCGAAAATGGATCGGGACTTATTGTAATGGGGCTTTTTACATAATCTGAGAGATTTCTGAATAAACAGAAGTTTCAAATTGAAAACTACGGATCTACAATTTCCAATTAAAATCCAACATATATCCCTAGCTTTCAGGTTCATAAATCGATAACAGAAATGTTACAAGGGAAAATGGTAGATATTGCGAACAATTTTTTTATTTAAAAACAAGCATCAGCCTATATAGCTATTAGCGAGAGAAAAAAATATTAACATCCATCGAATAGTACAACAATCAAATTTTTTATAAAGAGTTTATTGCTTTTAAATATTGAATAATCACTTTGGCACCTCATTTTAAGAATAGTTCTTTCAAATTCTCCAGGATTCCGAATTCACCTCTTTCCGCACTGTGTAAGTGTGTAACGGGCACTCCACTAGGTGTTTTATTGTTAGCGGGGTCTCGCAAGTGTAACACTTCGGTTGGGGAGGTTGGGGATCTCGTACCATCAGATATCCATGCGCAAGGCGACTATAACCAAGTCGTAGTCGCGTGATGATCACCTGAGAAAACCGATTGGTGGAACTATCAGATCATGGTTGGTTTTATCTCAAGTAATTTCGCCTGTTTATTGTACCATCTACTACTCCATGTCAATTATTCTGTCGTGGAAATATGATTTGAGGTCTATCGCTGGAGTTTTGACGTGACAACGTCTTAAATTAGGTTGTGGCTCGGAGTCACTCATGAAAAAGTGTAACGCCCGCTCGCTCACGTCTGTTACGATGAGTCACCGAACGAGAGAGAGGCCCGCCGGACCGGCGAATGCCTTGCGTCTCTCTCCCACTCAAACATGATCGGTCCGCTGCGCGCGCAGCACTAGTGAATTAGGCGCGTTGAATCGGTGCGTGCTTGTGTCAAAGGAACAACCATCGACTTGACTTTCGCAAGACACATTACAGCAGAAACACTTCCTTTCATTTCATATTTCTCCTATCATCGTCCTATCCTCAACAAAATTACTCAAATAGAAATTAGTTAAGTTTAAGTTTACATGTACAATGTTTTAGTAAACAAAATATATTTCTATAAAATTTGTGCAATTCTTATTTTCATTCAATTCCTTGTTCCTATTGTGCAATTTAATAATATTCATATCAATAAATATTCTACCGAGAAAAAGACGTTGTCACGTAAAATCTTCGCCCGTAAAACCGACTTTACAGGCAACCGATTTTTTTTGGATAGATCTCAATAGTTGTATCCTCTAAGGCTTCTCGTGCATATTTATCTGCCAGATCGTTTCCCATGATTCCAATATGAGATGGCACCTACATGAAACCAATATTTCTGTCATTTAGATTGTGCAATTCTTTTTTCTAATGAGTTTGGCCACAGTATGGAAAGAATAGATTTTAGAGATGATTTCTAGAGCATTTAGTGAGTCTGTAATTATTAGGAAATTAATTTCAAGGCTTTTTGTAACGCGACATATGGCTTTTTATATTGCAAAGAGTTCTCCTGTTAAGATAGCATTAGTCTTCGCTAGTTTATATTTCTTTGTTACGAAGGCAGATGCTAAATCAAGCGTTAGCCTCCTCCAAACTATGCCTCCAGCCTTGCCCGTCCCGCGCCGATCTTCTCCAGGTTCTCACGTCTAGCAAATTGTGCGCGTCCGCTGCCACTTCATCCTCCCATCTGTTCCGTGGCCTTCCTTTTGGTCTTGCGCCCTGCATTTTACTATTTAGGGCTCTTTTTGGCAATCTTTTAGTCTCCATTCTCACTACACGACCAGCCTATCGAAGTCTCCTAAGTTTAACGAATTTTGAGATCGGTGCATCTTTGAACAGTTGGTAAAGTTCATGGTTGTACCTGAATCTCCATACTCCGTTTTCGTTAGTAGGTCCAAATATCTTTCTTAGGACTTTTCTTTCAGAGACTTCCAGCTTTAGTTTTGTGTCTTCTCTCATCACATATGTCATCCATGTCATCGCTAAAATATATGTCGGAGAAAAATATTATCAGTCATCGAATTAGTCCAACTATCAATTTTTTTATAAAAAAATTAATTAAACCTTTAAATTTGATTCATTTGCATCTTTCATAAAAGGGAATGTGGGTTTTGCGTGCTGAAGGAGCGAATGGTTTGGTAACATTGTAGAGATTGTACATGATATACTACGCTGACGATCAAGCCATTCTAGCTGAAGACAAGGGTGATGTAGACTATATGCTTAGAAAACTGGCAGAGGCGTATATTAAGTGGGGTCTCATAATTAATATACCAAAAGCCGAGTACTTAAGAACTATAAAATCAACTTAAACCTTCAAATACTTGGGAGCCCAAATAACGTCAAAAGCAGGGAGTAACGAAGAAATACCATCCAGGATTGACCAAGCAAAATCAGCAGCTAGACAGCTACACGTACTATTGTGGAATAATAAAATAATAAAAGAAATAAAAGAATAATTTATAAAACAATAATACAAAATATTGTATTGTAGGCTCCATACAATCTACTGGAGACCATGTGGCCGGCTCACCAGACTTGATACGGTGAGGAACGAAGATATTAGGAGACAAATGGAAATTGATCTAGACATAATAGACCCAATTAAAGCCAAAAGACTAAACTAGTATGGACTCCTGCAGATAATGTCTAAAAATAAATGCCAAAAAGATAGAAAAACGGATTCCACCCACTAGAAGAAAACGACGTAGACCAAGACGGCCTGGATACGGGAATTTGTTCTTTATGTGTATATACACAAGTTTAAACATAATTTAGGTTTATGTAAATTTCCTTTTGTTTTGTTGTAATGGATAACGATAATATTGGTATCTCTATAGAAAAAACGACTCCAGAATGTAGCCGGAAAAGAATCATACAGCGTACTAAACACAAATGAGTAGTTGCTATGAAAAATAGGTAAGCATAGAGAGTTAGATAATGTTTCAATGTTTCAAACTAATCATGTTTTGTTTTTAGAAATTCGGCAAAAATTTGCCTGAAAAACCAAGATGTGTTCATAAGTTCCATTAAAACTTAAACAAGATGCCTTTTATATTAAAATGTTGTGAGGACAAGCCACCGCAGAGGAGAAGATAAGTAGAGAGAGAAGTGAGTAGCACAATTTCTCACAAACAGGTATCAATAAATTATAGATTACCAAAGCAAGGTGGTGAATGGATTATTGTATGCATAAGGGCCTTTATTCAATTTTTGAATTTTTGGACCACGTTCTAGAAAAGAATGATCAAAAAAGTTAGCTATGAGTAATTTTATTAAGAGTTTTAAATGTCTGGAATCTCTTTACTGCAGGAGTCAAGTAAAGAAAAGGACCTATCTACCATGTGATCTTAATATAAGAAAGCTCTTTAAACCTTACATCACATCAGTGGATTTTTACCTCTCTTATGGTTAAGGAACGTTATTTTCGTTCATATTTTGCACAGACGCATGCTCCCTTTGGTTAATATATAAGGAAGAGATAAGAAAGGAAAAAGATGAGGAACAAACAAAAGAACTTAATGTTTTACAGGAGTTACATAAACTTAAAGCATAAGCATTTTACAAAATTCTTAAAACTAACAGAAGCGAGAGAGAAGTATTTTCAATGGATAGTCAAAACAACTTCCGAAGTTACCTGATCCGAGAGCTTACTTCTCTGCCCAATATAATTTTTACAATTTTTCAATTATAAACGGTACTTATAATCTTATAATAAATGGTTCTAACTTAACTCTGACACAGTTTCAGCTTATCGATGGACCGATTTAGATTTGCCAAAAATTTGATTTGTGCAGATGGGTGTCCAAGTCAAAATAAAAATATTACAGTGATCGGTAAGCTTGCAAGTTTTCTCTATGAAAAGGCGCCCAATAATATTCGCTGAATTGAACTAATATTCCCACTTATTTAACATAGTTTTAAGCGGCCAGATAGAGTTTTTGATATTTCTGAAGAAAAAATTAAAAAAACAGAAATTATAACGAATCCTGGGCACTTCTTCTTCTTATGGTGCCGTGCACCTATAGTGCGTTGGCGAATTATCTTAAGGTCAGACGTCTGTCTTTTGCGGCATGCAAAAGTTCGCCAGTGTTAGTTACGCCTGTCCAGTTCTTTATATTTCGCAGCCACGACATTTGTTTGCGACCTACTCCTCTCTTGCCCTCAATCTTTCCTTGGATAATTAGTTGAGGGATTGCGTATTTTTCCCCTCTCAGGATGTGGCCCAGGTATCCAATCTTTCGTGCCGTGATCAAGCTGAGCAATTCTCTCTCAGTATTTGCTCTTCTTAGGACTTCCTCGTTTCTCACCCTATCTGTCCATGGTATGCGGAACATTCTTCGCAAGGTCCACATTTCGAAGGCTTCCAACTTGTTAATGGAAGATATTTTCAACGTCCATGTCTCCATGCCGTATAACAATATGGACCATACATAGCACTTAACCATTCTGTAACGGAGATTGAAGGAAAGATTGCGGTTACAAAGTAGCGGTTTAAATTTAAGAAAAGCTTGTCTTGCTTGTTCGGTACGGCATTTTATTTCTTGTTGAGGATCCCATTGGTCATTCACCATCATTCCCAAGTATTTGAATGTTTTCACTTGCTCGATTGGAGCATTATCTACGTGCAGTTGTACTCTGAAAAATGCGCCCTTTCTTATTGTCATGCATTTTGTTTTTCCAGCATTTATCTTCAGGCCATATGTTTTTCCTGTGGTGTTTATTTTATTTAGTATCAACTGCATATCATGTTCGTTATCTGTGATTATTGCGGTGTCGTCAGCGTAACGAATGTTATTTATCGGGTACCCGTTGACCTTTATACCACAATCAGTGCCTTCAAGTGCCTCTGCAAAAACATTCTCCACATAGAGGTTGAACAGCATAGGAGACAAAATACACCCCTGTCGCACCCCTCGTAAAATTTCGAATTCCTCTGTGTTTGTTGATTTGTTCAGCCTCACACGTGCCTTTTGATTCCAATAGAGATTCTGGATAACTCTTATATATTTCTCATCAATATCAGCATTGTGTAGCATTTTTATTATTTCATCGTGTTTTACGGTGTCAAAAGCTTTTTCGTAGTCGAGGAATGTGATGACTATATCTTTTCGTTGGTCCATACAGTTTTGTACCAGGGTATTCAAGCAGAATGATGCTTCGCGCGTCCCGAGTCCCTTCTTGAAACCAAATTGTGTCTCGCCGCTCAGCTCTTCTAGTTTTCTGAACATTCTTGTGTGGAGTATGCGAAGAAATATTTTAAGTAAATGACTCATCAAGCTAATCAGTCTGTGGTCCTTGCACCTTGTCGCTCTTTGTGATTTAGGGATCATTATGAAGGTTGAACAAAGCCAATCCGTTGGAATGTGGCCGGTGTCATATATGGCATTGCAGATTGTTACCAGAGTGTCGATGTTGTCATCATCCAACAGTTTTAGGGCTTCCGTAGTAATGCCATCCGGTCCAGGGACCTTGCCCAGTTTTGCTATTTTTATAGCGTACTCCACCTCGGCGCGAATAATCGGAGGACCAGACAAAGTTTCTGTAGATAGGTTAGTAGTTGGCAGATTCGGTCTGTTGTCTGCAAAGAGGGACGAAGCATAATCTGTCCAGATTTTGGCTAGTTCTTCCTGGGTATGTACGCAGTCGCCTTGATCATTTTTCAGGTTTGTCTCGTGGTGTTTCTTGTATATATTCGAAATTTCTTTAACCTTTTTGTGTAGTCCAAAGCTGTCCCCCTTTTCTTGTAGTGATTCTAATTCTTCACAACGCTCTTTCATCCAGATTTCCTTTGCGGTTTTAATTTTTGCTCTTATCGTACGATGAGTTTCATTGTATTGGGCACTAAATAACTATAATCTAAACGCCGTTTGATTGGAAAACCACAGTATCAGAAGTTATTAAACCACCAGGAGCGTGACACTTCTAATTTTAACAGTGCAAACGCTTTAGGATTTTGAAGCGAAATGATAATACTATTAAAGTTTAGGACGAAGTCAACTATAATACTCCCATTGGTGTTCCAAAGGGCATTTGTAAGAAGAGAAAACACATCGATTAATCCTGACAAATTTGAAGCTGGCAGAGTAAATGACAAAAAGAAAGCCTAGAGTGGTGCCAAACTATTGGAAACATATTATGGAACTGATTGGCAAGAAAATTCCGATTTGATGTTTTATAAAGATTCCATACATTTTTCTCTAAATAATGACGAGATTGATCTACAAATATTGATAAATGAGTTATGGTAAAAATTTTCTCCAGAAGAAACAACTGGGATGTGAAATTAGTTGTTTTCAAAAAAGTTGATTTTTATGAGTTTATGTTATTTTCAATGTTATACCAATCTATCTATATAAAGGCTGTGATGACCGTTTCGAAGTCACACCGTTTGTCCAGTAAACTAACGACGCCATCTAGGAAAGAAATCGGAACTACCACCATTTGACATTTCAGTCATGTTTTGTTCTTGAAACGAGTCAATCATATTTTGTTTTTGAATCGATACGTTTAATTACAAATACAAAAAATATTAATTACATATTAATATAATTAATAAATAATATTATTAATATTTTTGGGGTACGATTTAATACAAAATAATTTATAGTTTTTGGTTTTTTTGATATTGACACTTATGCCATAATTGTTGCAGGCAATATTTATATTTGTAAGTAATCGTTGTAATTCTTCTATTGTTCTTGCAACTAGTACAGTGTCGTCTGCGTATCGAATATTATTTACAACCTCTCCATTGATTACGATTCCTTCGTTTGCTTGCAAAAGGGTTTCCTGGCAGATGCTTTCACTATAAACATTAAATAGCAGCGGTGACAAAATGCATCCCTGTCGTACTCCTCTACGTATTTCTATTGCTTGTGATATCTCATTTTCGATTTTGATGTTAGCTTTCTGATTCCAATATAGATTGAGAATTATTCGCAGATCTTTATTATCTATATCCTTTCTTTCAAGAATGTCTCTTAGCTTATCATGGCGTACTCTGTCAAACGCTTTTTCAAAATCGCAAAATAACTGGTAAATATATAAATATGAACAAATAAATATGTTTAAGTAATAAGAGTCTAATGTTTAAAATAATTTATCAAGTGAAGTTAAAAAACACGTGGTTCCAAAATTTTCGGGAATTTCCAATCCAAATATGCTAATTTTTATTGCAAATCGCGCCATGTCCATTAATAAGCCCAATTTTATACTGAAACTGCAGCTCAAATATTTTTTATTTTGTATTCTTCCAATAAAACATTATACTAGGATACAAGTAAATCAAACAGAAAGCTCAAAATATCGCAGGAGTCCTCTGTAATAGTGTTTCACGTTAACAGCGAAGGAAACAAGAAAAGCTGGATAAATATTATGGGAATAATGCTCTTTCAGACTACACTGTCAAATTGACTAATTGATTGATTCCCTGAATCTGGTGAATAATTCATAGCGGACCACATATTATTAATTTATTTTTTTCAGTGTAACGTGACAACTAATTTTAACCAAATTCATTATAATATACTTCGTATTTTGGTATCACAGAATTTTTTGTGTACTGAGAATAGAACCGGGGCAAATTGCTAAAGATTTATTCAGCTTGATGATTTATTTGTCGAACAACATAGATTTTTAACGATTTTTCATTTTAATGCCTTTATTATTCTGCGTATAATGGATTCTATTTCAATGAATGAAATCCAAAAATAAAAAATAGCGTGAACGATGGGATGTGCAAGGAAACTGGATCGCTAAAAATAATCGCGAACGGTTGCAGAGAAATTCAAATCATGATGTATGGCTGGCACAGCTTCTCGTGGACTTTTCGAACAAATAAAGTTTATTGACTAAACTCATATTTTTGTTTGAAAAATTCGCAGTCACTTTTATAGCAGGTTCTTCGTTGAAGAAATTACACAAAAGACCGTGTATAAACGTTGTATCTTGAAAGTGGACGTATTTAAAACATTTCTCTTTACTAAACCGTAATTGCTGTTATCGAATTTTCTTTAAAAATTAATTATCTTTTAATAAGTATTTTAAGTGGAACGAAGTAACTATAACGTCTTTACTGTTTAACTGCTTACAAAAAAAGACAATAAATTAAAGCATTGTGACCATAAAAATGTTTTCTATCGGGAATGAACCTAGAAAAATGAGTCAAATCTATTATGAAGTACAACGGCAGCCTGCTTTAAATTAACGGCAAGTACAAATGTAAATATATTGTAACTAATTAAAATAAATATGACATAACATTTAACTTCCATAAGTATACTTAAATATAATAACAGAACAACCAATTAACATAAATCAAGAAATTTCCTCTCGGACAACACCAATTTATATTATCATCATTATCTTTGCCTTTATGGCTATGCATGGTCGGCTTCCTTAAATACATATTTCTTTATCAGTTTCTATCTTGGTTCATAATAATATCATTCCGCTTTACCGAAATATCCTGCCTCAGCGTCTCTTAAAAGATCTTCTTTGTTCTTCCGTTCCTACTTCTTCCAGGAACGTTCTTCTTCTTCTTCTCATGGTGCCTATCCGTTACGGATGTTGGACAATAACATGGCTATTCTGACTTTGTTGACTGCTGCCCTGAAAAGTCCGGTAGTGGTTAAGTTAAACCATTTTCGCAGGTTATGCAGCCAGGATATTCTTCTTCGTCCTGGACCTCTTTTCCCATGCACTGGGCAGCATTTGGAAAACTGAGAGAAACTTTTAAAAGTGAGCTGCCCACATGCCTAAAGAGAAAGGTATTTGATCAGTGCGTCCTCCCAGTCTTGACGTACGAAGCAGACACACTTACCTTAACAAAAGCAGCAGCTACCAAACTGAGAATCACGCAGAGAAGAATGGAGCGGTCCATGTTAGGAATACCTCTGCGAGACAGAATAACCAACGAAGACATCAGGAGAAGAACCGGAGTGACTGACATCATCGAGAAGATAGCCAGACTAAAATGGAGATGGGCAGGACACATAGCCAGAATGACAGATGGGCGATGGACAAAGAGGTTATTGGAATGGAGGCCAAGGGAAGACAAGAGAAGCGTCGGTCGACCACCTACAAGATGGACTGACGATTTAAGAAGACTCAATAAAAACTGGATGAGAGCGGCGCAAGATAGACGGGGTTGGAAACATGAGGAAGAGGCCTATGTTCAGCAGTGGACTCTTGAGGCTGGATGATGATGGTCCGAAGTAGGTCATATCGTTGTTCATTGCGCATTATATGGCCCAGGTATTCTAGTTTGCGACGTTTTATGGTTACGACTAGTTCGCGCTCTTTACCCATTTTATGTAGTACTTCTTCGTTGGTAACTCTGTCTATCCAGGAAATCCTTAACATGCGTCTATAGCACCACATCTCAAATGCTTCGAGTGTCTTCAGTGATGCTTCAGTTAAGGTCCATGACTCCACGCCATATAAAAGAACGGAGAATACGTAACATTTTAGTAAACGAACTTTTATTTCCAATTTTATATCGTGGCTGTTAAAGATTTTTTTTCATTTTGACGAAAGCTGATCTTGCCTTCTAGATCCTTATCTTAATTTCCATCGATTGGTCCCACTGTTCATTTAAGTTTACACCCAGATAACAAAAGTTGGTGATTTGTGTAATAGGTTGTTGGTTAACTAGTAATTGACCAGGTGGTATCCTATTTTTGCTTATAACCATGTATTTGGTTTTTTTGATGTTAAAATCAAGCCCAAACCTGCTACTTACTTCTGCCACCATGGAGACGTGTCTGCAGACCTTCAAGACTGTCTGCAAAAATGACAGTATCATCAGCGTATCTTATGTTGTTCAATCGCTCTCCGTTTATAAGTATTCCCTCCTCTTAACTTAAAGGAACGTTCAAATCAGTAACTTCTTGTATTGAATGATTACTGTTTCGACGTTGAACATATCCGAACCATCTCAACCTATGATGTATCATTTTTGTATTAATTCGTGCTACCCTAGACTTCCCTAATATTCTGTCTTAATTGTATCAATTTTTGTAACTTCATTTATCCATTTAAGCATTTTCATTTCCGCCACAAGCATTCGTCGGTCTTCTTTTTTTTTTAACTACCCAACATTCAGTTCCGTACATCATAGCTGGTCTTATAACAGTTTTCTAGGATTTTCCTTTCAGTTTCATTGGCTAATAATACTAGCCATACTTCTGCAAATTGCATTCATTGTCATCAATGCCTTTCAGTCCTGATGGAACGTTTGCCGCTCTTAATTAGAGCTCGCAGATTCGCTTATTGCGATAAATCACTCTGTCAGAGTTTGTTGTATGACTTGGATTTCGTTGCATGACCTGGTTAATGCCCCATATTATTCGCAAATTTTAAATAAGTAAACAACAAATTTCTGGACAGTACATAAAATAAAAGAATGGTTAATGAATGAAAATCTTTTATTTCCTCACGATTCTTTTGAGCCGTAATTACTACAGCTATCCAAAATAACTCAAAACCCAAAAATATTTATAGTAGATGAGATCATACATAGTTTTGGACATAATATATTAAGAAGACTTGTCTCCTTACCATTGTGGAATTCAATCACATTGAACATATTTGGGGAATATGCAATATATATATATATATATATATATATATATATATATATATATATATATATATATATATATCCAAAAAAACGTTTAACGTATCATGCATTAGGATCTAAATAATTTATTCCTCAGGTAATCGCATAAGAACCGCTTCTTTTGTTTGATGGCTTCCATCTTTGTGAACGGCTTTTGGCTATAGAGACCAATTTTAAGCTTCAGAAGACTTGAAAAGTATGCAAACAGGACCTGCACACTGAAGATAAGATTTTAATAATCTTATCACCGCCGAATGTGCCTAAATAAAGGGACAATAGATAAAATTTATATGTTCTGAAGGATTTATACATAAAGAAAAATAATCTGTTGAAATTTTGATAATTTAATATACATATATATATATATATATATATATATATATATATATATATATATATGATAATAGGTATATATTGAACTAAACAGATTGTAGAGAAATGTGGTAGGAAAGAACAAATTTTATTTTGATTATATTTCCCACCACAGGAAAAAAGAATAAAATATGTATAGAGATATAAAGTTTGCTTATGTTTATTGTTTACTTATCGATTAGATTTTATGTCTGCGTTTCAAATATTTTTCTCACGTATTTAAACTACCTTTTATAAGTAATAATATAAAATACTAATGTACAACCTATATATCGATTTCAAACAGGCATTCGATTGAGTGGATAGACAAAGTTCTGAGTCAATAGTCTAAGCTAAGAATCTACAAAACAATTATTAGGCCAGTGGTCATATATGGATGCGAAATGTGGGCTCACTTAAGCAATGATGAACATTAACTGAGAATCTTTGAGCCCAAAATATTAAGAAAGACATTTGGATCAACCCATTGTACGTAAAAAATTAAAGTAAGTGCAAAGTACAGACATATATCATAATCGAGCTATAAAGTTGACCCCAAGGACGAAGAACACGAGGAGGGCTCCGTAAAAGATATTTGGACGATGTTAAGAATGACATAAAAAACAGCTAGTGGAGAAAAGTAACCGACAGGGCAGAATTGAAGAATATTTTGAAGCAAGCCAAAACTCCCGAAGGATTGTATTGCCAAAAGAAGAAGAAAAAAAATGCTGTTTAACATCTTTTTCTAAGCACTAACTTATAATAGAAATACAAAGATTTACAAGGAATAAAAAATTAAAAAGAGGAAAATCTCTCTATTACAATGATAAAAATAGAAGGTATTTTGTGAGTTGTGAGATATATTGAGGTAAAAAATACTTTGACAAACAAATAGCTGACAAAGCAGAATATGATGGGCAATAATAACCAACAAAAAGCCACGGAATTACCCCCAAGTAAAATCTAGATCAAATAAATAAAATAGAAACTAAACACAGAAATATACTGAAAAAACATCTAAACATCTAAAGTACTTGCAGTGTACATAAAAAAATCAACTATCCTCACAACAGATATTGAAATTGATGTGAATGATTGAATTTAGACTAGAATATTATAGCACATTAGTCCAAATTTTCCTATTGCAAGGAATTTAAGGGAATTTAAGCAGAAATTTGCGGTTTTTTTTTTAAACTTACAGTAGACTTATTAGACGATAAGAACGAAAGATGATAAATGGTTAAGAAACTGAAAAGTTTGAAGTCAGTGAAGATCTGCGACATGTGCTGTCATCGCTGTTACTCAATACAATTTTTGAAAAGAGGAGCAGAAATTAATAAACTAGACATCATATCCCACTGGAAATACCAGTTCCTAGTATTTACTTATGATCTTATAGTCATATCTAGAAGCAAACTCGAATTAAATCGACAATGTTATCGCTATTATTCGCTTGATATTTCTGGGTCCACAGTCAGCTTGGGTAAAAACGGTATTCACCATTCCGTATTCTTTGATTTGCTAAATATTTATCAGTCCATCACGTCGTTCATCTTATTCCCAAACATATTTCTACATAGAAGAAGTGTCTTGAGGAAAAAGAATAAGTGTTACAATTCTAGAATATTCAAAATGTCATCGAAAAATCATAAAATGTCTAGTGAAGTCTGGAACGTCAGAAAATGTATAAAACAGATGTTGACAGTTTGTAACAGTTTTAATTGAGTTTTTGAAGTTTATAGTTGTCATTAAGTTATTGTAATATTGTTTGTGTTCCGAAAAAAGTTATTTTAGAGAAGTGTAACATTACTTTAAGCTTAAAAATCATAACCCGATCTGATAATGGTAAATAGCTAGTTACAGATTGGTTGACAGATTTGTCTAATTTACAACGACTCCGTAGCAGCTAATAGCATTTCTTTCTTAGTTGTAGTTTTTCCCATTCCATATTAATAGATATCGCTAATACATAAAATTTTAACAATAAGTCGTTTCATCTCGATTACTACATCGTCTAGGTTTCCGAGGTTTGGAGACCTCCCACGTTCCATGTAGCAACTTTTATAGCTACCCGTAGATTCTTAGCACCGTCTAACCTTCTAAGGTCTACTAAAGATTGAAGGCCTTTGTAAAAATATGCTTTTATTCTGCTAAAAAAAATCTTACTCTACTGTGATTTATTCTCAAAAGAAGTAGTCACTAAATATACGGGGTGTTATTGTGTAGCTTATGTAATTAGACCACATCTTTTTTACGAAAAACCCAACAGAGAAGCTTATTCATATTCTGTGTAAAATTATTTACCAATTTTACTAGATTGTTTTAGTTTTATAGTACTTGTGGTGTAAATGTGTATTTTTTTCTACCACTGGTAGTTGAATGGATCTGTAGATGAGTCAGGAAGACTGGAAAAGAAAGGACATATTGGTAAATTGGTTCAGTTTTTGTTTATTAATAAAGTACTCATACAATCTTTGATTTATTTCAACATCGGTTTTTAACACTCTTCCATCCGTACTCTTAATCTGCCGCACGTGGATAAAGTCCGTTGATGATTAGTCCCTTGCTTTAGCAATGTTGAATAACCTTTTCATCCCCTCGGGTGTTTTCAACTCTTCGTGCAGCTATGCAGACACTCTTTCCTTAGCAGTAAATACAGCGCGCTTTCCTGCTCTCTTTCCTACCTTGTATATATCCTTATCTTGCTCTCTTTTAGACCTGTCATACCTCTTTCTAGCTTCTTTCTTCTCTCTGACCTTCTATTGCACTTCATCGTTCCACCACCAAGTTTTTTGTCTCTAGGAGGCCCTTTACCAGATGTTTTTCCTAGCACTTACTCTTTCACTCGCACCACAACTTTACTGTTGGCTTCCCATAAGTCATTTACCGTATCTTTTTCCATAAGCTCTTCCAGCACTCTACTCTTAAAGACTCTTGCCAAACTCTTATCCTTTAACTTCTACCACTTTTCTCTCTGGTGTCTTACTTGCTTTCCTTTTCATCTCACCTTTATCTCCGTATTCACTATCAGCTGTCGGTGTTAGTAGCTACACAGTCACACCTTATCACTTTACAGTTGGTAACCTCTTTTAGCTGACTTCTTCTACATAGCACTAAATCTATCTTACTTTATCTATTGCCCTTTCCGCGACTATAAGTAACATACTGGTCTTTAGTCTTCATAAGGAACGTATTAATGACAACCAAATCCCATGCCACTGCAAAGTCAATAACACTATTTCCTATATCATTTCTTATCCCCATTCCCAAACCTTCGTAAACGCTTTCTATTCCCGCTCTTTCTCTACCAATATGTCCATTCAAATCACCTTCAATAAAATACTTTTCGTCTACAGGAACCTATGAATAGGTATTATTGTGCAATGAGATTAAGAAATCACAGAAATCCAATCGCCCCGTGTGCAAAAAAAGTGGAGTTTAATAAAAGATGACGTCGTTTTCGTTGGAAAGTTCGGCACTGGGTGAATAAGGATGAACAAGAAATTTTTAGGTCATTTTAGGCACATATATTTTGACCACGAACGGTTTGTAGGTGGTAATACCTGCTCAAAGAGGAAAGTCTCTCATGCCAGGTAAAAAGGTTCCAAAGCCAATGTACTTTCTCTGCGGAGTAGTCGTATCGTTTGTAGTTTGATTTACGCAAAATTCTCTCTTGGAACTTAGTGGCTTTTATGATAGGTCATTACTGAGCAAATTTTTGACCAGAGCTTGAACAGCGGATTTAGGTAAGTTTTTTAGGTGTGAACTAATGTCTTCTTTTGTGTCTGTCCTAATTTTCCCCATAGAACATTGAGTAGGTCGCTCCTTTCCATCCCTGTATAGGGTTATTTTTAGGTCTGGTCCTCAGTACAGTGTTCTGCTGACACATAGTCTAAATTTTATTATTTCTTTCGCTTGTTGCTTATGGTAGTCGCTAAACTTTGTGTGTCCGAATAGCATGAGTTCATAGTTTATTTGAATTACCTGTCGAACTGTATCACCTGTACCCTCTATCCACATGGTGTTGGTGCGGCTAGGGTTAGGAAACTCGCTGTTGTATATCATGTAGAATGTTGATGCAAGAATGTAATTATGAGAAATTCCTGCGGTTTACCTTAATCTTGATGCTCCTCTGAGAGATACGAATGGATCAATTGAACAAGGGAATGGAAAAGTCGAGTTTTTATAGCTTTTTCAATAGTTTAGAATAACAGTTTTAATTGAAGGTTTTTGGAACGTGAAAAAGACCTGAAGGCATTTTTTTATTTATCTCAGTCAATTCATAAGTGTGTGAAGATTGCGGTCAATGCAGTTGTGGTGTAGTGACCTTTCCTAAAGTGGAATCCATGATGTTGTTTTCCACACTAAATTGTACGAGTGTGATAGTGTTAACTAGCTCCTAAAAATTTGGAAAAGTAGCTTAGTTTGAGGGAAGTGTTGACTATATTCGTCAGGTTGAGGGTGTAATTGATGAGGATGGAAGTTGTTTCACACAGTGCTTCGGGATGTTATCAGGATTAGATGTGTTGACACTGGAGTGATAAAGATGTTTTGGAGGGTTGATTTTATCTTCTGAACAGCGGGATGATAGCGATAATAGATAAAGAGCAATAATATTATTTTAAATCTTAAAAAACCGTTTTAGTGTCTTATTTTAACATTGATATTTAAATATAATATGGAAAATACTACATATATGTCCTTCAATTTTTAAGAAAACATTTTTATTCGTGTATACGAACTACAAACACGATGCCGTGCGAATATGTGTTGGTATTCAGTGGTGTTTGGGTTTCTTCAACCAATATTTGCTTATCCCACCGAGTAGTAGAAGGAATATATGACCTACTATTAATGGTATTAAAGGTCGTTTCCGGTACAGCCAGGCTGCCTGAATGGCGGATATCCTGACACATCCGGAACTACTTGTCAGTTCTATTAAATTCTTTTAGAAGTATCGGGATACATACAACCATCACTTTATATTATATTCGATACCAACTATTCTCGTAAAGAATGGATTAATATGGTTATGGTTGCTATTTTTTATTCGATTTCATTTTTTGAATCGCTGTTCTTTTGGCATTTCCTTTCGCATTATTTATTGTGTTATATTCCCATAACCGAATGAAAAGCTGTACGGTTATTTGGTGTAGTGGGATGTTCTATAACCCTTCTTGGGCGTGAATTATCCTTATAATATGTAACACGATATTTATATTCGATTTTATGAGATGGAAACAGTGAACGCCGATTACCAACAAAATATTGCTTTTATTATTCTATTTTTAGTCTTGTGTGCCGGTTGTCCCAAGATTTAGTTTTACCAAAAACGAAGTTTTTGTTTAGTTTATCATCTTTTTTAAATATAAACTATAAAATAATATTCGTAATAGTTCATACCATAGCATTATTATTCTTAAAGTCTATTCGCAAATTTTCAAATAAAGATTAAGAACCTGCTAAGAATATGTTCATAGAAACGAACAGTAATAGATCGAGATATTTGGAGAAGTTTACTGAAGGAGATTAATTTATTTAGAGCCGCCGTAAACAAAGTTATTATTGCCAATATGATCGTCAATGTTCGATAAGACAGGGTACTGAAAGAAGAAGAAGACTGAAGGAGACCAAGGTCCGATTTGGGTTCTAGTGTCTTTGGATGGATGGATAATATAATATAATTTTTGATGTTTATACATGCATATTTAAGGAACAACAATGTTTATGTTGGAAGGTATTTATCAGCTACCGAACTATTCCATTGATAATAGTATGTATTTCATTGTATTAAAAAGTAAAACCAAAGAAATGCTTTAGTTAAACCATCCTGATCTCACGATATAAATCTACTTAATTATTTCTAGGGGTTACTTTAATTTTAAGTACATAATAGGTGACTGACAATTATTGATGAGTGAAAACAACGTAATAAAAAGTTAACCGAAGAAGTAAAGTCTTTTATAGTGTATTTTTATGTATGAGAGAGTAATAAAACAATAAATTATGTATGCAAATCCCTAAACTGTTGATACGGGTGACTCAATGAAAAACAGATATTTGTCAACAAGTTTACAGAAGTATATAGGAAAACAATTTTAAATTGAGTATGACCACCAGGTATAAAGGTTGGAGCAGAATAGAATACAATAGCTGTGAGGGTTACTAATCCCTAAATAAGGTTGCCAGTGTCGGAGTGATGGAGGTTAACAGGTACTAATGAATTTGCAAGAAATGTAAGATGTTTATTTTATTGGTTATATATAACCAATAAAAGTTTAATAAGTACCTACCTATTTGTAAAATAAAGTTTAATTCTTTAGATAAAATAAAACGTTTTATTTTATCTATTTGCAAAATAAAGTTTAATTCTTTGCCTATTTGCAAAATAAAGTTTAATTCTTTAGATAAAATAAAACGTTTTATTTTATCTGAAATGAGTGCATTCCACGAAGTAAGGGTTTCAACAATCAAACATTTAATTCTTTAATTCCAGGAATCTACGACAGTAATTGACTAGATAATTACCTTCTAAACTTATTCCACAGAAAATGTGATAGTGGGTTTTTCCATTTTGTATATAGGAAGGTCCAAGTGGCGTATTCAAAATTCTTAACAGTTCACTAAAAGTAGGTACTTCAGTTGCAAGGTGCAGTTTATTGTGTATACTAGTGTTATGGAAAATTTGGAAGTGCCGTGTAAACGCCGAAAAATTGGTCCTCTAACAGTTAATGAAAAAACATTAATATTTAATTGTTTTAAATAATTTACAGACAAACGTTTATGTGAAAGTGTTGATGAGACCGTTGAGTTAGTTAGCAGTACACTTGGTGTTGGGAAATCTATGATTTACAGAGTTATTAAAGAAGAGAAATGTGGTAGTTTTCAAATGCCACGTAATGCTCCAGAGAAATCAAAATTTCAAATAGAATATCATTTTAAAGAAGGACTTCGACGGAAAGTGCATGAATTCTTCTTTAGACAAGAATTTCCAACATTGGATAAAGTTCTTGTCTCAGTTCGAGATGATAAGGATTACCCAGAAATGAGTCGAAGTACGTTATGGAAACTTTTAAAAGAAATAGGCTTCCGCTGAAAAAAGAATCCCAGAAAGTCTATTTTATTAGAAAGAAGCGATATTGTCATATGGAGAAGACATTTTCTAAGAACCATAAAGGAAATGAGAAACCAAAAAAGAAAAATATTTTATCTTGATGAAACATGGATCAACGAGGGTCATACACCAAATAAATTTTGGCAGGATGAAACTGTTACAAGTCAAAGGCACGCTTTTGTAAATAACTTATCTACTGGTTTAAACCCACCATCAGAAAAGGGATGCAGGCTGATAATAGTACACATTGGCAGTTCAGACGGTTTTGTTGAAGGTTATTAACTTTTGAATCAACTCGTACCGGTGACTACCATGAAGACATGAACGCTGATGTCTTTCAAGAATGGTTCGAACAAATGATAGATCTTCTTCCTAAGAACTATGTAATAGTAATGGCTAATGCAAGTTATCACTCCAGACTTATAGAAGGACTGCCCACAACCAAGTGGATAAAAAAAGACTTGCAGAATTGGCTGAGTTCAAAAAATATTACGTACCATCCCGGATCTATAAGAAAGGAACTTTATTCGTTGTGTGTCCTTCATAAAGAAAAATTTAAAAAATACGAAATTGATGAAATTGCCAAAAATCGTGGAATGACAGTACTTAGATAAAGTAGTACTTAGATAAAGATTAGTACACAGATAAAGAGTGAAGTTTCAAGAAAAAATACCACTTTTAAAATTCATGATGTTAAACAGTTGTTTTTGGAGGCCGTAAATAATGTAAAACCTGAAAACTGGAAAAAGGCAGTAAATCACACTATTAAAGAAGAGGAAAAAATGTGGAAGCTGGACAATATTACTGATAAAATGATCGAGCCAGTTATTATAGATCTTGGTTCTTAAAGTTCATCTTCTTAATCTGATTTGGATTTGTAACAAGTAGCTGTAAGTTTTATATTAATATTTTTATTCATCTATTTAACATACCTTAGACGGTTTTAAAAACTCTTTTTCTCTTTTGTAATTTGTAAAAATTAAAAAAAATGTGAATTTTTTAAAACCCTTTTTAATGTAGGCCAGTCAGTTCTAATATAGTGTGTGATAAAAGAGGTCACTTTTGTTTACATACACATAACACTTTATAACACTGAAATAATTCATTTATTTTTTATAATTATTCAAAGTAATTTTTCAATTAATCTTGAGCACGCCCATGGAGTGGTCGGAGCTACCAGTTAAAATTATGCTAATTACTCTCTCGTTCATAAAAATAAACTATAGTATTCTGCTATGCCGGTATAAGTAAGGAACATAAATTGTATTTCCTCACAAATTATCCCATCTATCTTGAAACCCACAGTCGTAAAACTAAACAAAGTTTTATCGATAAATATTTGTTTAGATTCACCTGCATCGTAGATTCAAACCTACATACATAGGTACATTTTTGAAGATGAGGAAATTTCTGAGTAACCAAAGACTGAATCTAATCCGGTATCGATTGGTAAAATATTATATCCACTTTATTCTTCTTTATGGCGTAGAAGCTTGGACTATTGACTTAATGAGAAACCTGGAAGGTTTCGACATGTGGCTTTTTAGGAAATTTTCAAAAATACCATAAAGAGATCATATTACGAACGAAAGGGTGTTGCAGAGAATGGAAAGAGACAGAGAACTTTTGACCATCGTTAAAACGAGAAAGACAGCATATTTGGGGCACATAATTAGAAATAATAAGTGTGAGTTAATGCAGCTGAATATGAAGGTTAAAATCTACGGAAAATGGGGTTCTGGTAAACGCCTAATATCCTGGCTAAAAAACATTCACCAACAGTGGGATAGAAGTGTCAAAAAGTCGATTTAAGAATTTTAGTAAAATATGTATGTCATTGTAGAGAGATTGGAATATAAGAGCAAGCCTTAAATCATGAGAACAACATAAGATCGAAAACTCTTTTCTGAATGTCTTGGACTAGACTATACTTTTGTTTTTAATTTAAAAAGCATTTTAATAACTTTCCGGTAAATAGAATTCTTTCTAACAAACTCTGCCTCGACACGGCTAGAATTTACGTATCTCATTACTCATGGTATCCTATGCCATTATCCATCCAGAAAGTTCTTATTCACGGTGCTCAGATAAATGAAAATAGCATATTTCCAGTGCGAATGTTTTGATGAGGAAGCTTCTGAATAGGCATCACAAATCATATAGAAATGAGCATTGAAGAAAACACGATCGTACAGAAAATTTACCTGATATATTTTTTATATTAATAGACATATCAGATCCTTTTTATCTTCTTCTAGTCTTTACCTGCGAATTAAAAAAAAATAAAACATTACAACGTCCCACAAAAGTCCGAGATGTTTAAATGCGGCTCATGACGAAGAGTAAGAAGAAGACATGACTGAAATTCCAGAAAGATTCTCATCATTGCAATTGGACGAAGTTGTGTTAATATTAATAAAAGTAAAATTTCAAGTATTAATAGTAAAATATAATCATAAAATATTAATAATTAAAAAAAAAATTAAAATAATTTTTATACTGTTTTGTTTAATTCTTGTATTGCAGATGTAATACCTGTATTTCTCTACAACTATTTTCTACCAAGAAACGAACTTGTTTCTATGAAGAGGTGTTAAAAATATTTTTTTAAAAGTTTTCCAATAATTACGATTATCATTATTTTCTCTTCGTTCAAAGTGTATTTTTACTAACAATCTTAACCTACACCAAGGTTTAACGACGAACGTCCTTCCGAATTCAAAATATTGGCATTAGACAAAAAATTTATCAAAATATTCTCAGAATTCGCATCTGTATGTTAAATGAAGGCGTCAAATATTTTAATGACCTTGTAGTTCAGTGTTGGCTTTGCTCAATATTAAGGGTGTATAGATTTCAAATGGACGTTTATAGTAACTGTGTACGAGAATTTTCATTCGTCTTACACAATTTCGCTATTAATATATTTCTACAAAAATATTTGCCAGATATCCGTAAAATTTGCCTGTTTAAGGTCAGGGTCAATGTCAAGATTTTAATAAATTCGTTTTTCTAAAAACTAGTTTTATTGTCGACAGACTATCTAAGTTAAAATCAGTTCAATCAACATAATAGTATCAACCTAATCTAATACAACATCAATATTGATATTAAAGACGTATAAGTAAAAGTTAGAACAATAAAATTTGCAAGAAATACAGTACAGTGGCGATAAATCAAAGAACTATAGAAAATTTGCGTGTAAAGAATAAATTGTAAATTCAGGGAAATTTCTGCATTTCAGACAGGCTTTTGATAAAGTCTGGCTTTCAATGCAAAATTAAGAAACTACTAACGCTCGGCTACTAACCGATTCTCAAATGATAGCTAAGAAACGAATACTAATCAAACAAACATCAACATACAGTATTTTTTGAACACTATGTCGAGGCTAGTGTACCACAGGACAAAGTATTAGGTCCAATCATGTATCTTGTTCTTTATGAACATACTATTGCTATACGATCCTACGCAGACTCTATACTAGTATGGGGTATTGCTAAATGAGATCCAAACATGGTTAATAAAATGAAAAATAAAAGTTAAACATGGAAACTCAATGATATCCAATCAATTATGTAAAATAATTGGATATGAAGAAACATATATAGACCAACAGCAAACAACTAGGTCTAGCAACCTGAACAATATATTGATTAACCGAACATTCATTAAAACTTTATTTAAATAATAATACGTTTTTGAGATATGCGTTACGTACAATTGATGTACACTTGAGATTTGCCGATAGTGTTGCATTAATAGCAAAACACAGAGAAGAATTGCAGTAAATGCTTTTAGACCTAGATACAAGATCAAAAGAAATAGGACTAAAAATCAATCTAGCAAAAACTAAATATCTAAGTCGTATATATACTTAGGATAAAAAATCGAATTAACAAAGCTTAACTTAAACGCTGACTTAAATAGAAGTTCCTTAGCATGGGCAGCATTCGACAGATTACAAACAGTATTTAAATCAAACTTACCAAATACTTTAAAGGCAAAAACTTTCGATCAGTACGTGTTACCTGTACTGACATATGGAACTGAAACATAAGTAATTATCAACAACATAGTCCACAAACTCCAAGTGACTCAGAGAGCTATGGAATGGAGAATGCTCAACATTAAGCTCAGCGATCGCAAGTCCAATGAAGAAATAAGAAGACCAACAAAAGTTATACATGTAAAATAAGAGCAAACAAGAAAAGTAGAGGCAGACCTCAACCAGATGGACTTATAACGTCAAGCGAATGGCTGGTCGCGAATTGATGCAAAAAACAACAAAGACAAACGAATGGACACACCTAAGGGAGGCTTATATCCTACGATGGAAGAAATAGCTGTTGATGATGATGATGATTATGATGATGATGATGGCTCTGGAAAAGAGTCTTTTTGCTGCAAAGGACCTATTTGGAATTGATAGAATATTCCTGTCCAAACGAGCCCTGGTAGGAATTTTTTTTAGTTGTCTTTCCACCAACATAACACGTCCACGTTTCTGACGTCCCGTTCTTCTGCTAGATATCGAGATGTCCACTTCGTCGTCAAGGAGCACCCTTTTCTTGTACAGCCACAAAATTCTGAGATCGTCCTGCCTACTAGAGGACCCAGAAGAAGATCCAACTTCCTTATTTGTTGTTTCCAGGTTGAGACTCTTTGTTCATATTTTTTATATAATTCTGTTTGTTGTTTCAAGGAACGGCCCCATTCCGATAAATCGGATCTTTTAGAAATGCACAAATCACCAAACCAAGTACCAAATTACTAATGTATTTTAATATTCACGATACCAAAAATTGCAACAAAACAAATATCCTTTATACTTCAGAAGCGAAATCTCATTCAAGTAGGTCATATAAAAGGTAGGATAGTTATAAAATAGAAAATTAAAATAGAAATGTGTATCAAAAACATATTTTTATTTACTAAAAGAAAACCCTTATTTCTTTTAATTTATCACATTCACGGTTAGATTCAAAAATATCATCGTCTGGTGGAGTCGTCGTAATGTCGGGTGGCGGTTTATTAGGAGGGCCTAAACCAAAATATTTTTTGCATATCAGGCGTCCATCGCAATAAATAAAAAATAATTGTCGAAAAAACTTTTTTATTTCAAATATATTAATTATGTTTCAATCATATGAATTAATAATACAGAAAACCTTTTAATTTCTATAAATATTTTTACGTTGTAAACATAATGCACTTATATAACTTTAATTACCAAATCATTCCGATTATTAAAGGTGCGATTTTTGAGGGACATGCGGGACAAAGCGCCAGTTCTGTCCTGAATCCCATCCCGCAGAATCGTCTGGTCCCGCAGGACAAAATGCGGCACAAAATGCGGGACGGGACGTCCCGCGTACATCACTAATTTACGAAATACGTAGAAAAAAAAAACGAAATAATATAATGATAACATTTAATAAGAAAATAGTCATACTTTCTCTGTTATATGGATATAAAAACTGAGTAATGACCCAAGAAGATGACTCTTAAATAAAAGCTAGTGAAATGAGATTTTTCTCATTACAAAGGCATTACAAAACTAGATGGAGCCAAATTTGATGTCAGAACAAGCAATAAATGCCTAATCCCTGGAATAAAGAAGAAGAAGAAAATAGAAGACCATTTTTTTCACGGAAGCTGTCTGTTTTAAACCGGTCGCACTACAGTCAGTTGACTTATTGTACATGTTTCATTCACTCACGATATCCATTCCAGGATTCTGTACCAGCTTATACAGGTCTAGAGAATGAGTACCATATGTTTTTAAAGTCACTTGGTGCTTTCCGAAAAGTGTTTGTTACCTGCGATCTAATGACTCACAGTCATGCAAGAAACGGTTGATTGTTTCAGGTCCTCTGCTGCAGAATCTGCAGCTTAAGTTTCCATGAAACAATCTGATTGTACGAGGGTATGTCTTGAGTAGCGGATGTCCAATAAGGAAGCCTGTTAAGACTAAGCTGATTTCTGCTTACTTTCCGCAGTACTTCACTCCTAGTAACATATAGCCAGCCAATATACATTTTGCCATGTACTTAACCAGGTATGTTTTCCTAGTACAAGTTATGTTGCCTTCTAATCCAGACTTTTTGGATCCAGACGTTTTGGAACCACCACGGCCGGCTCTGGACCGAAGTATTTAGTAGCTGATGCTCTTCTGGCAAGTTCATCAGGTCTTTCATTGCAGTGTATTAACCGGTGACCTGGCTACGCCAGGATATAAGGCCATACGAAAGACCATTTGGATTTACGGTCAAGAACGTTGGGAATCAAATCAAATCAAACATTCGTAAAAAACTTCTTTGACATCTCAATAGTGCCACATAGTTGTAAACTTGTGAAAATTATCTCGCTATCGACCTTATGGATAACTTCCAAGAAGAACTTTGTCTAAAAAACATTAAAACAATTTATTTAACTTTTAGACACAACCAACTATCTGGACAACCGGTATACTGGTATATTATACGTAATCCTTATTGTTAATAGCTAGTATTATTGGAATAAGTATGCCTTGTGTTAAATATATTCACTGAATACTTCTTCACCAGTTCAAAAAACACATATCTCAGAATTCGCTGGGATCTATAAACTTTCGATGGGCTGGCCATATTGTGAAGATGCATGACAACAGAATGTTAAGAATAGCTTTAGATAATAACATGCACAGCAGAAGACCCAAAAATTTTTCACAGAACTGTCAGAGGACGAGCAAAATCTCTAAGCGTCTCCATTACAGGAGGCGGTAGCGCCATTGAAAGTAGCCGATAAAACTTGCTCTGTTAACGTTCAACAGAGAGCAAAGTATATACATATAATATAACAGTTAAAAGATTTTGATATAAAATTTCTCATCAATTTTGTATTATGTAAAATAAATAGAAATTTTTCAGTCCACCACTGCTTATTACATTAAATTCATCACCTTAATCCAGAGAACTTATTAAAAAGCTCACAAAACGGTCCCATATTAATGTCTGGTCGACTGTCTGCTTGATCTATTTAAATCGCAGGTAGGACATAATAAATAAAAAATCAAATAAAAACGTTGATTGGGGACGAAAGAGGGTTAAAACAGACGCGTACTCTATTTATAGCACTTTTAAAATAGTCTACGGACGTGTATTATTTTACTTTTTTAAGTGGCAGCTCAAAACCATAACAGCCGATGTGCACTTCAGCATTCAAATGTGTAGACGATCTGACAATGATACTTTTAAAACAACAACTATTTTCGGTGTAGTCGCTATTTTACATTGGTGAATATGTTACATTTTGGGAAGTGTCAATTTAGAGAAATTTTGTTTAAATGTTAAACAGAAGCTAGTTAAGTAAATGCAGGACGAAAAGTAGAAGGAAGTGGATAAAAAAAAGCCAAGAAAAATATGTTTTATAGGAAGGCAGACACTTGGGAACTGCAAATTTCTTGTATAAACATCCTCTGAAACTGTGATTTAAAAGACACAAAATTTGAATTTTTATAATAATATTTCCAAAATTGATGTAACCAGAGATCAGATCCTGATCGTAGTTTTCATCAGATGAACCTTGTTTTCTGTATATGTTAAATCACAGTGTATAAAATAGTTGTGGGTTAGAGTACGCCAAAGGACCAAATTGCTGAATACTATTTTTTAAAACCTACTACACTAATATCTCTACGAGATACTCGGCTCTTTGATAAATCACCTGAATTATGAATAATTATAAAAGGGATTCCTCCTACAAGAAGGCCGTACAGTCTTGAGGAAGTTATTTGTCGACACTTATAAGTCGACGATAATCAATAGATGTAATACTAGCAGTCGTGTAGAAGAGTACTTAGAAGAACAAACCTCATATGGAATTGACTATATAAAAATGCAAGAACAAGAATCATAATAATAAATAATAAAAAAGCAACCGGAGCACATCAAATAAACATGGAACTCGTAAAATATGGAGGTCTCCTGTTGGCGTTCTGTTCCGCCTTCTCAAAATCAATGGCTCAATCAATCAACTGACTCAGGCACAAAGGTTGGTTAAAGCTCCTGAAGCTTCTCCAAGACAGTGCTGTAGGTCTCTATCTGCTTGTTAGGGCATATACCAGAGGTATGACATATTATCATATGATGCAGAAATAGAAATGGGTAAGTATGGATATGGCGAAATAAATGTACGAGGGCAAAGATTTCTGACCTTTTTACACCAGAAAAATTTATCCATAATAAACTCCTTTTTCGATAAAAAGCTTTAGCGTAAATGGACATGGATCAGCCCAAATGACAGTGTCAAAAATGAAATAGATTATATCATAACAAACAAAAAAGAGATAATCAAAGACATCGAAGTACTTAACAAATTTTCAATAGGAAGCGACCACAGATTAATCCGAGTCAAGATACTATCAAATGTCAAATTGGAAAGAACAAAGATGATCCTAAAAACAAGAAAAAAGAAATGGATTCCCCCAGAAAACAACCTGTATGAAGATACACTAACCAGATATATACAAGACTTGCAAGATGAAATAGAAGATGTAGATCAAGCAAATGGTGGTATAATGAAAGCTCTAAAAGAAACGGAAAGTGAGTTCAATGCATTGTGGTTCTGTCCGACCGTTCTGACCCATAAAGAATAACTAAGCCAAAATACCAAAGAGGTAATAGGTAAAAGAAGACTATCTGAACAAGAAACAAATAAATTCTGTATACAGCGAGGAGTACGGCAAGGAGATACCGTCTCTCCAAAGCTATTCACGGCGCTTTTAGAACATATTTGTAAAAAGGCACATCTGAATGAGCATGGTATCAACATAAATGGAGAGAAGCTCAGTCATTTGAGATTTGCAGATGACATCGTTCTTATAGCCAATCGTATGGGTGATGCAATAATAATGTTGAAAAAATTATATCATGCTTCCTTGGAGGTCGGACTAAAGATTAATATGAACAAGACGCAAATAATGACTAATCTGCTGCTAAATCGAAATATTGTTGTTGATGGAAGGGATATTGTGCAGACTACATCGTATAAGTACTTCGGTACTTATAAAAAGAGCTTATAAAAGAACATGAAATTCGGTTGGGCAGAGATAACCAGACATGTGAGCTCCCATGTCGCATAGGATTAGCCTGGGCAGCGTTTGGTAAATTACACTATGTATTTAAATTGGATCTCCCATATGCCTCAAAAGGAAAATCTTTGACCAATGTGTGTTACCTGTACTCACTTATGGAGCGGAAGCATTAACACTCACAAAAGGTAGTGACTAAGATTCGCTTGACTCAGAGGGCTATGGAGCCAAATGTTGGGTGTCTCTCTGAATTCCAAATGAAGAAATACGTGGTAGAACAAAAACAACAGACGTCATCGAAAAAATCTCGTCGCTAAAATGGAATTGGGCAGGACAGGTCGCCAGATTATCAGACAACCGATGACAAAACGTATTGTCGAGTGGAGACCAAGACAAGAAGCAATAAGAAGCAGAGGACGCCCACCAACTATAACTGGACGCAAGCCGCACAAGACAGAGACGGATAAAAAGAGCTGAGAGAGACCTATCTCCATCAGTGGACGCATACAGGTTGATGATGATGATGATTATGATTTTCTTGAGCTCATGAATCGTTAGGAGCTGAAAGTAGGGTATGAAATGAGGTCCCAGAAATTCTTCTACGTATCGTTGAGGTATTGCGTTCCCTCTGACGAATATTAGAGGTGACCTTGAATCATAAGCGATGTCACTCCACCCCATGCCCCCAACAGTGCGATGCACGTGCCGTTCGACAAAAAACTGTGGATTTCGTCTTTTACCACGTCGTCTTGTGACCTTGGCTCGGCCATCTTGCATCCCTAAACTAAATAGAGATTCATAAAAAAGACATGCCTTGTTCAGACCTCATTCCATTCCATGTCCTAAGTCGTCCTAAGATACGAAGTAGCACCCAGTGGCAATCGTTGTAAAAAGATGAACTAAATAAAAAGAAATTAAACCCATACAACTGAGTATCTAAAGATACAACAGAATTCGAATATAACACCAAAAAAAAACTATCAAGTTTCAAGATTTTACAACATTTCTTTCAATAAATAGCAAAGGAAAAATCATATGGTAAGAAGAAACAGATCTATTGATCGCAAATTCAATTTTAATTTTGTTTACATCAAGTACATATTCACTAAGTTTCAACTCTAGCATTTTTCGTTTTGGGACTTTTTCTTTAATAAAACAAAGATATAAAAATATGGAAAGAAGAAGAAGACCTATTAATTTCAAAAGGTCCTTACATCAAAAGGAACCTATTTGTTAAGTTCCAAGACTCGAGGATTTTTCCTTCAAGAGTTATCGTACGAGACGGTTTTAAGAATAACAAGCAATGTCCTTAATAGTTTATAAATTTGTAAAAACGGCCATATAGTAGTCATTATGTTCTTAACAATCAAAGAGATTTTCTCTTTCCCTCTTGGGGATACGCCAGTGGTAATGGGTACTAAAATTCCAAATTTCCCGTAGTCATTATGTTTTTAACAATCAAAGAGATTTTCTCTTTCCCTCTTGGGGATACGCCAGTGGTAATGCGTACTAAAATTCCCGTTTTGATGTTAACGAAAGATAAGAGACTATATCATACCTATTATTCATTACATAAAATTTAAGTCGTCGGTAATCATTTCTTTTCCAACTTTTAACGGAGTCAGAAATCAACTCGCGGTAAGAATTTTTTATGTATATAATATATGTTTGTTTTAATCTTTTATATCTAACTTTTCAGGGACCAAAGACAGAAAACCGACGCATTTGAATCTGTTATGAGTTGTTGGAAAGCTTAAAATATGATACTGAATTGGCTGTAATATTTATATTGGTTGTAAAATGTCTAACTATTTTAATAAATCAATTGTCTTCTTCTTTTTTATTTCTTTTTCCTAATACACGGAATATTTATATCCGGTGAAGTTTTAAAAATCTATGATTCGACACCCCGAACGTTGATGATGAATCGAATTACATAATTGCAACGGAATCTTTAGTTGCCGTTTATTAGTCAGTAGCACTTTCTTGCCTATGGGGTGAACATCTCGTAGTTGTTTTAAGTCATTTTGTGATTAGTTTTAAGTAATTTTGTGAGTACGAAGTGGTTATTTGAGTATTGCGTATCCATTGTACATGTAGAATTAGGAAAACGAACTCTTTTTTGAGTTTTAAGAGTATTTGTATACGTGAGTAGAACTATTTTATTTATTATAACAAACATATAGTATATATCAAATTCAGACTAGAGGTGGTGGTTTATTGCAACTGGGGAATATTTACAGGACTAAATTCTTAAGTCAACAATATATTTAAACATTTATGAACTTTTATGGAAATTATGCAAAAAAATACTAAGAAATATTTGAATAAAACTATTGATAATTTTACTGTGTACCAAGTATTTTTGACTTTATTTTTATGTGACCTATTATTTTAAGTTTCTGAGTCATTTCTGTACGAAAGAATTTTAGTATTCAAATAAAGCATGAAACATTGTATTTATTGGAAAATATATAGCAAATTCCTCACCCACATCTGAACAATTTTATGATTAGAAAATATTTTTTAGTTCCGATAGGTTTGTTTGTTAAAAAATTTCGTACATAAATGAGTAATTGTTTTAATTATTTACTATTTTGTCGATGTCGACATTCCGTACCTAGTAAATCTTTTTGTCTCTACTTTTATAAAACTTGTTTTTCCATCTTCTCGTCAGAAGTTTCTCGCTATCACAGCACTTGGAATTCCTTTTTTATGACTACCACTACATTATGTATGTCTCACACTTCTTAATATTTTTATCTTTCATTTATTTATTTGTTATTTCTGTCAGTGTTAGGAACTGTCAATTAGTTTTTGTACCTTTATGTATATATATATATATATATATATATATATATATATATATATATATATATATATATATATATATATATATATATATATATATATATATATAAGGTACATATACTTATAGATATATAATTATCATCATCATCATTCTCAGCGTATTCTACCGATTATGGTGCTGACTCTCTTAAATAGTCTTTCTTCATTTCTGCGTACGATTGTCTAATATTCGCTTTGCTGTGCTATGTTGTACCGGCTTGTTTCCTAATGTCATAGTCCCAGTCCCATTAGTTTTCTGTCTAATCCATTCTATTTTGTTTCGATCTCCCTTTATTATACCTAGCATGCATCGCTCCATTGATCTTTGAGTGACTTTGAGTTTCGATATTATCTCTTTATTTAATGTCCAAGTTTCGCAGGCGTATGTCATGATTGATAGTGTACACTGATCGAATGCTTTTTCATTCAGGTGGAGCGGCATCTTCGATTTTAATATAACTGCATTTCTACCAAAAGATTCTCAAACCAGTTTCATTTTTATTTTGATTTTTGGGAGTAAGGAGCCAGATTTATGTATTAATTGTCCCAGGTATAGGTACATAATCGTGTACTGTCTCAAGTGCAGTGTTGTTTATTATTACATCATGGACATCCATTAGCTTTACTAGGCCAACTTCATTGCTAGTTTCATTTAGGTCGCTTGTAAGTCCTTGTAGTTATGCAGAATTATTAGCAATCAAAACGATGTCGTCTGCAAATCTTAGATAGCTGAAGTATTCTCCATCAACCGATAGGCCTTTGTTCTTCCAGTTGATTTTGCTGAATATATTTTCTAGAGTTGCAGTGAAGAGCTTTGGTGATATTTCATCTTCTTGTCGGACGCCTCTGGTATTGGGAAATTCTGGAGTGTTTTCATAAATTTTGGTTATAGTTTGCTTGTCTGTATATACATTTGTTAAAGTCTCTAGGTACTGTTTGTCAATTCCTTGGTTGGTCAAAGCTTCTAGTACTGCCTTGGGATATATAGAATCGAAAGCCTTCTCGAAATCTATGAAGGTTAATGCTAGCAGTATTTCATATTCTCTAGCTCTACTCATTAGTTCTCTAAGAGTATGGATATGATCCATGATACTGAATCCATTTTTAAAGCCAGCTTGCTCTTTTGGCTGTGCAAGCATCTAATGCATTTGTCAATCTGTTGTTGATGATCTTTGTGAATATCTTGTATATGATTGGTAGTAGACTTAGAGGTCTGTAGTTTTTGATATCCTCTTTGCTACCTTTCTTTTGCATTAGAATTATGTTTGTTGTATTCCAGTGGTCTGGTATGCGTCTTGATCTTAGGCAGTTCTATCTATGCCTATAAAGATTTTCCAGGTTTTTTTCCAGCTTATTTAAGCAGTTCCACTGTTACGCTGTTTTATTTTTGTAATTGTCGATTCTACATCTTCCAGAAGGACTTCTGGTACATCTTCTTGATTACTGATTGCTTCTTCAAGTGTTTCAGGGGCTTTGTATAGGTCACTAGTCACGAGTTGTATTATTTCATTTCTGTCTGTAATTCTGGTGTTTTCGTTTGTTAGAGCAAGGACTTGCTTCTTCCCGATGATTAATGCTTTTTTTATTTTCTCATAGTTTTTTGCTTTCGATTGTATTTTCTACCAGTCTTTCATTGTATTTTTTTATATCTTCCTTAATACTTTTTCTTATTGTCTCACAAAGTTCTGTGTATTGTATTAGACAGTTTTTTATGTTCATTTTGATGTTGCGAGCCTCCGACTTCTTTGACACTATCAAGGATAATTTCCATTAATTGAGAGCTGTCGATTTGATTATGTAATCATTCATCAATTGTCCTTTGGTAGTGATCTGAGTTTTCTTTTAGATTGTTATAAAATAACAAACCGTATCGTACGTACCGGAGGGATCCGTATATTTGTATAATTTGTATATTATATCTCTTTGATAGTTGTAAGTTTAAGCTAGCGACTCTATTCGAGATACTAGTTATTTCTACTACTCTTCGTTTTCATTTCTTGTTGATTAGATATCCAATACCGACTGCTGAAGTTCCTCGATAGTAGAATGTGTTTCCTGGCGCTAATTCCAATAGCTCTTCATCTTGCCTTACTTCGCTGATTCCTGTGAAGCTTATTCGGTATTCTGTCTTATCCTGGTGATTTTGACAAGTGACTTTTGAAAAGTGATTCAGAATTTTCTCCCACTTTTTCACCCCTTCACATTTATTTGTTTGTTTTTCCTCTTTTTGATGTTTAATAACAACGGTTACGTGATATTATAAATTGGCCAGCCAGCTTTCTCTGTCTTTTGTCATTCTTATCCATAGAAATGGAAATGTAATGAATTTGGTTAGATGTACCTTGTGTCACATATGTGTCGACTTTTTTTGTATTCCATACTGACTATACACTAAAACTGTAACCCTCCTAAGGTTGTTTTTCGCTAAATGTGCCCAAAAGAGTGTATTAGATATTATTTTACGTCTTAATTGTTAGCTTTTCGAATATTGTTGAAACTGTTGTGATTGTTGGCTAAGTCTCCTAAATATCTCTCATTTCATTTAATCTTACCAGGTAATCTAAACATTTGAAGACATCGTAGACAGGGGCAACGTAACCCCATTTCTTGAAAATTTTTCATTAATTTTCTCTCTGTTTAAGCTCTTGTATTTCTACTGTTATCTATAAATAAATCCTGTATTTATGTAATACATCTAATGTACTAAAAATGGTTCATCTACATTGTTATCGTTTTTCTCACGGTATTTTCACAGGGATCAAATAAAGTAATAATATTAAATTGTTTTGAAACTTTTATAGCTTTTATTTGTTTATTTCATATCGGTTATTATTAATAAATATTTTAATAGTATAAGAATTGATAACACAAGTGCCATGATTTTTTGTTTATTTGCTAAGCAAGCAAATATTTGAGAACATATTATTATACACATATTACTATAAAATAGATATACTTTAAAAAACTTTCAGATGTTTTTCTTCTTCTTCTTACCTCAGGTGGGACACTACTTTTCTCTGCTTCTTGTTTGTGAGACCGTAGTACGAAACTCTGTCTTTGATTATATTCTACCGCGTTTTTAATTTATCTTAGCTACACAGTTCAGATTTACAAAACATCATCATAATAGGCTCGACAATCCTCTGGTCTTCTAATGATATCTCTTCATTTTCTTCATATTCAGTCAGCTTCCTCTTTAAATTTGTTTTGAGTTTCGGATTTTTTCAGTTTTTCCAGATCTAGAATTTCTTTTTTGGTTGATTCTGTTTTGCCTATCGGCTGATCCTACATCTGAAGTGTACCTGAACTAGTAAGTGTTCTGAGCAGCAGCATGCACCTCGTTTACTTTTTACGTCTAAAATGCTTGTTTCCGATCGCTTTTCTATCAAGACCTGGTCTATTTGGTTCACATCTCTGGTATAAAGGCATGTTTTTGAAAAAATTTATTTCTTCCCTAACAAAATTAAAATAATTTTTTTAGCTTTTCGAAACTTCTAATTTAAAAATGGCATTTGACTTGGAGGTCGAAATGTCAAAATTCCTAATCCTTAGGAATAATAATTCCTAAAAAGTACTTACAACAAACGACTTTTCGGCAAGCTTAATCTATAGAATCACCAAAGAATACAGTTTAGTATGTTGTCAAAGAAGATATCATGTGTGCAGACTACTTTTTTTCTTGGCAGTTTTTTAGAAATATTTGAATATTTTAATATGTTTGTAGGTATACATTCGTCTATTCTATTGCCTTATGTATTTCTGCTTTACAATATTAGAATTATTTCTTATTTTCTTATCAATGGAAATTGTATCACTTAAAATTGTTCTTAGCAATGTATATATATATATATATATATATATATATATATATATATATATATATAGTTTTTATATTAATATTATATACTCAGATGCGAAAAAACGCAATAGAGAAAATTTTAGTCAAATTCAAAGTATTTCAGTTTTTTATTTTTAGCCTATTTTGATGATTTTGTAGCACACTGTGTAAAAATTTATAAATTTTAATTTAGTATAGTGAGTTTTTTAATAAAATTTTGTATTTGACTTATTATACGGGGTTAATCGAAAGGTGGTTTCTTATCCTAACTTTGAAACATCCTGTGGAATATATTCCGTCAGCGGATTTTCCTAAAACCTTGTTTTTCGGTTGCAACCATGTCTTCTAAGTATTATGTTTTTTGTTTTATGTGAAAATATGGATTGGTTCATTTTCCTCTTCCAACTTCCTCTAAATATTGAATGACACACATTGCAGAGTGGGGTCGCGTTATCTTGCATTAATAGAAGATCATCGCCGATATATTGAGAAAAGGGTACTAAGTGATTCGCTAAAATTTCCTCAATATACTATAACGAACCCTCAATAAATACCAATTCAGTGTACGCCTCTCGGGATATTCCTGCCCATACCCCATACTATCACCGAACCCCCTCCCCCTAACGCGGGGACTGAAAGCGCACTCCGCAAATCTCTCTCCAGTTCGACGCCATACTCGTTCTCTCCCATCTGATGAGTGAAGATAGTATTTCGACTCATCCGTAAAAGGAACATTACTCCATTGTCCTACATTCCAATGTAAATGCTCCCTGGAAAATTGTAGTCTAGCCACTCTGGCTATTTTTGGACCAAATTTGGACCCAGTTGCTGGTCTGTAACTTTGCAAACCAAATTCATGTAATCTTAGACGAACTGTAAATACACTTACATTATTGCCTCGAACCTCTTGAAGCTGATTTTCTGTTTGCACAGCTGTTAAATGACGATCCCGCAAAGCGTTGACTCGTATAAAACGATCATCTAAAGCGGTAGTTTTGCGCTTCCTGCCACTTCTTGCTTTACGCTTGTTTGTTCCAGTTCATATAAAACGTTCCACTACTCTTTGGATGGTAGAGCTGTAGTAGTACTCTAGCCACATATTCATAATTTCGCCCATCTTCAACCAGAGCAACGGCTTTCGCACAATCTTCGACACTAAGAACCATGATCAATCATAGGTAAACAAAATGTAAGTGTCAATATGACATAATGATAACAGTCACCAAAGCCACTTCGGCGTATTACAAAATAACTTCAAAATAATCATAATTAAAAAAGTCCTAAATTGTGGGTGGCAAATTCATTTGGGTCTAAAAAATAAACCAAGGCATTGACATGAAACAAATAATACAATGATTAGGAGACATGGTTGCAACCGAAAAATAATGTTTTACGAAAATTCGCAAACGGAATTATTCCACAGGACGTTTCAAAGTTAGAATAATAAAACCACGTTTTAATTAACCCAGTACAATAAGTCAAATATAAAATTTGATCAAAAAACTGACTATACCAAATTAAAATTTATAAATTTATACACAGTGTACTACAAAAATCCTCAAAATACGGCTAAAAGTATATATATATATATATATATATATATATATATATATATATATATATATATATATATATATATATATATATATATATATATATATATGTAAATATATATATAATTTTATACTAATAGTTTTTTCTCTGTCGATAAGTGATTTTTCACCATGTTGCTCAGATATCCCCTCTGCATTCCCTATAAGGTAGATTAAGTAGTAGTTCAAAGGGTGCTATTACTGGGTAAAGGATTTTAGGGGAAGATTTACAACTTAAACAACCGGGGAAACAGTTATAAACGTGAACTATAGAAACTACACCAAACTAAAATAAAGATTAATATAATGGTCAAATTGGTTGATGCATTCGAAAAATACTACAAAAATTTAAATTAGTTTATAACACTAATGTTTCCTAAATTTCCATAATTTTTTATAGTTGTATATACAGCTTTAACGACTTCACCATTACGCATGTTCCTTTTTTAATTTATTCATTGCGATGTTTAAATTAGTTAAAGTCGATAAGAGTAACTAGAAATTTATGTTGTAAATGATATCATATTTTGTACAAAACATCTGTTAAGAAAGTTCTCTAATGCCTACATTATTTGTTACTTCTTCCACTTTTATAATTCGCAGGTGAGAATATTCCCGCCAGGTGCTGTACCTAGTTTCGTTTAATATTAAGGCCAATTGTACTTGTCCGTGATATTCTTCTGTTTAGAATTGTTCTGGTCTAAATTTGTTATATTGTACATTATTAATCAAACTTTTCATCATGATTATTAAGGTTTGAATTGAATTCCGATGCCTGAAAAGATATGAGAAGACTTCTTTTACGAAATCCAAAAACTGTTTTTTTCTGTTTTTGTGGCCAGCTAGTGTTTGTCCAATTTAACTATCTTGTTTTTCTTCCAATCCGATACTGCAGATATCAACAACATTGGATGCTGTAATTTTACACAACTGTTCACCTTAACCACTTCTATTTAGCGCTTCTAGTCTTTGCGCGATAGTTGCCACGTTAACAAAAATGATAAGAGTATAAACAAAAACAACAAACTGATCGGAAACGCTGATGATATGAGCAGACGGATCCAGTATTAGGGTGAGGCGCTGTTAACATATTCCCAGAATTCCGGATATCCAACCGTCTTTCTTTATGAGTCACTCATTTTGTAGAAACAGCCCCAGTAATGATTTGTATCGAATCGCAGATTTGTTCTGTATACTTAACAAAAAACATTACGTTCTTTACTATTAATATTTGTCTCAAGGTCCTAGACGTTTTTATTATGTAATATGATTTTTATGTGCTTCATTTTTTGTATATGTAGGTCAAAGTTTAACGTCTTTTGCCAACGCGAATATAGAAAACTATATATTATGATTTTACTTAGTGATGTGGGAATCCTGCTAGATCTTAGATTGTCAATCAATATTAGTTTTACGTAATAAAAACATCCATTTCCTGTCATTAATTTTATATTTTAGGGATGTTTTGTTATTCTATTTTCTAAATAAATAGTTATTTTGTCCTCAGAATTTCTAAGAATTTCTGCATTAAGATTTTAAGTCTGTAACTTTTTGTTAACTTGCAACATAATAAACATATATATCTTTAATTTTTATATTTCTCGTAAAGAACAAAATTTGTGTGTATTTATTGGTTTTCTTTGTTTCGTTTTAATTATTTTTATCTAGGTTTTCTATTTTAAATAATCTTTCTACTACCGATGACCAAAGATCTAATTCGCTTAGAAAATTAAAGTGCAAAATAAATAAACAACCCCCAATATTATCATAGGGATGGACACATGAACATAATTGTTTATCCAGCGTCTTGAGTCCACTGTACTGGCATGTTAGATGCACATGGGAGGATCTCAGTTCCTACACGTTTCTTAATCTATCTGTGATAGTAATTATGTCTTGTATGACTCTACCTACAACTTTTAAATTTACTCTCTGTTTTTATTATTTTGTTCTTGTTTTCTCATTTTTTATCCAGTTTTTAAATCCTTAGGTCAGCATACTTTTTGTCATGGTTTTTTGTATTCTCATTTTTTTATATCTTCATGAGTTGTTTCTCTTTTTCATATTATATATCCTAAATACTTGATACTTAATCTCCATGTTATTTCTTTGTAACCATAAAACAGAGATCGTTATCGAAACTTTAATGTAAATAGATAATCATTTCTAAGATACTTTTTTTTTATTGCCGTATTGCCAGACTCTAGTAAGAGCCTAAGAAGATATCCATTGAGTTCTGACAGATATCTAATGTCACGGAGCAAGAGACCCTGGTATCTGCCGTCCTAGTATGACACTAGGCCAGAAGACTCCAGGGTAGTGCCGGTAACCGGGTTCCGGCTAAAACCCCAACTAACGGTTCCAGAGTAGCGATCTTATCACTCAATAAAAAACTAAAATCCATATATTAACTGTCACGTTAAAAGAAGAATAACTATATTATATTACGGGAAACATACAACTAGCCATACCTATCACCATAAATTAGAAAAAAAAATTAAGAACTGCTTATTACCAAAAGAAAATAAAAGAACGAAAAAAAAAGGTCTTCTTGGCTCTCAGATTTCAGATCCCTGGTTCAATTTTTTCCTCTGTCCTCTTGCTCCTTCTTCTTTATTACCAAAGAAATCAGACAGTGCTCCTTTCTCCATTCTCTCTCTCTCTCATCTCATCTCATCATTATGTTTACCATGTTTCTTTCATCCGGCCTGAAACCCATTCGTTCCTCGAGGTCTCCCATCTAATATCTCTGGCAGTTAAAAAGGTGAGCAGGAGCGCCTGGTACCCCACAAACAGTATAGTCTGCCAAGGCAGAGTCTGCAGGAACTGTTTGGCAATAGCCGTATACCGTCTTTCGGACGTGTACTGCGTACCTCAGTTCTTCCGAGAGCCAGACTCCAAGATACCTAACCGATTTAATCGGTGCAACCTCCACTTTTTCCACTATAAAGCGAAAAGAGGACTTTTCCCGGCTACTTTTGAGAACTACCACCTCACTTTTCTGAGGTGCTAGCTGTAGATCGTAGTGTGAAAGAAATTTGTAACGAAAGCCAAGTCATACAACAAACTCTAACACTGCACAAGAAGAATGCGCAGTGATTCACCGCAATAAGCGAATCGGGGAGCTCTAAGTAAGAGCGGCAAACATTCCATCAGAAATGAAAGGCCTTGATGGTGATGAGTGTTTTGATTGTTTTTTTATAGATATGATGATGATTTTGTTCGCAGAAAATTCAAAACTGCTATCACTACAAAGTTTTATTAATAAATTATTTGATGTTATAACCAGTTCGTCTAATGTGTTTGGATATATGTCTACAAGAAATGCAAAAGAAGAAACATAATGTAAAGAAATACTCAACGTTTATTTTTTTAAATCATCATGAAGAATGAACCATAAAAAGCATCAAAACTTAATATATAATTGTTGGCAGGGAGATAACCATTGTTTAATGTGCAGATAATGCGGTCGTTATAGAGGAGAATGGAAATTATCTACAAATTCTAATACAATAAATTAATCATATATCAAAATTATATAATCTAGTAATACATATGTGTAAAGAAAATTTTTCATTATTACACCAGAAACACATATCATATACAATAACTTGAAAAAAATTTAGGTTAACAGATATGTCGAAAATAAAATATGAAATAAAATAGCAATTCAATCAAGATCGTCAGATACAGCTATAAACACAAACATCAAAAATTAAATAAATGTTGGACAAGACAACAGAATTGAGAACATTACGCAAATAATTATAAAAACGGTAAGGAATAAGGAAAAGAGAAAAATAGAGTTACAGAACTACAATTAAACTTTAAAGCGTAAATGACTATCGACTGGGTTTAACAAATAATAGAATGAGCACATCAGCAGAAAGGGCGCTAAAAGGTAGTGAGGGTGGCGCGAAAGAAATCTCCGAGAAAAATAAACAGACGGAAGGGCATTTAAACAACGGCTTTTAAAAAAATTACACTAAAAATGTATTGGTCTTTTAAGGAGATAACATGTATTAAGTGTGGAATTCAATGTAACAATATTAATTAATGCATATGAGTTTATTGAAATTACTAATAAGAATATTAAACTATTTTCTTGTGGTATGTGTTATATTTATTGCCATTATTTTCTCGGAATAATCCCCATGAATTATAATTCAATTTACATATTTTTGATGTTTCCATTTGCAGTCCAGAAATCGTTTTAAAAAATATTTTAAATATAAAAATAATATTACCTGTAAATACTATGATTATATGGTCAATAATTAACATAAAAGCAATATTTATTCGTTATATTATTTTATATTTATATATATTTATTTGAAAACAATTTCCGGACTGGTAGTATAAACGTCAAAAATATTATGTAATTTTAATTAAATTTACTGTGTTATTCCCAAAAATATACTATTTAATCCGAAAAGAAAATTAAAAAATAAACATCTGGTGTCTATTTAAAGTATTTTTACATTTTCCTCGTATATAACATAGATAACAATTGTCACAATATATCTGAATAAGATTTTATTAATATAATGCTGCAGTATTAACATACTAATATTTTTTTGTTTTTATTTTGTCTTCCGGGTATTGTACAAAACAGCACATGGTTTTTCGAATGCTCATGCAGTTTGTAATCCTGCCAAGTGCAAAGATAAAAAGTTTGAAAGGGTGCAGTAAATCAGCGAAGAGTCTCCGAGACGAGCGGGTAAAAAGTGTGATTTTGACAAAAAGGCAAATAAGGCTTCGTAAAAGTAATAAGCGATGGCGTATGGGGTAGTTTGATGTCGTATGTGGTTTACAAATGGTCGTACTACCCTATGGCAGCCGTTGAGCAGCTGCTTTTGCCTAGCGCGTCCCTCATATTAAAGCGGACACGCCGGGTGGCTGCCCATTCGAGGGTAGCGAGCGCGCGAGTGTAGAAGTTAATCTAAGCAGTTTTAAACAAGTACACGTTCTTTTCGTATTCGTATTGTGGAACACAGAACTTTGGCGGAAGCACTACATAGTACCCCTTAGAGCGCCCCCTCCATAAAGTATACGCTACCGTACCACACGGTTGAGTTGAGCCGACGTCCAACGTGAAGTTTATGTTTAAGCTCAGTCAGTCTGTATTCACCGCTCGAGAGTTGTGTAACCGAAACTCTCATTTCTGGATATACGTGTGCTGTGTTGTGCATTGCCGTTATGGGGTGTTTTAAAGAATATTAAATTTTAACAAACGTTTTTGCATGTGCTGTGCCTATGTGGATTTTTTAAAGTGTGTGGGCGACGAATATTGTCGTTGTCCAATTGTGTTTTTAGTGATTTTTATTTCATAATAGCCTATGGCGCGGTGTTGCAGATTACCCCTGAGGTAACAGCATTAGGAGGCTGCTGATACCACCTATTCAGGAGACAGCTTATTTAACTCAAGAATCAACAACATGTCTTGGATATTATTCACTCTACTGGGGCTTTTAGCCTTTCACCAGGTAAGTGTTACCGGTAGTTTTAGATACGCGATAAATTTTTTAAAAAAGTTTTTTCGCGGTTTTATCAATTCGAGATAGTGAAATCTTGCGTATAGCCAATGTCTCGAACTCTTCTTCGGGAAATTTAGAGTATCTTTTAACTAATTTTTGATAATTTCGCCTCGCTTCGCGCACTTTCCAAAAATTCCAACTAACAAGCAAACAAATTTTTAGTTTAATCATTTTCAAATTGAATTAAAATTAACTCGGCCTTTTTGTAAAATCAAATACATATACAAGTTATTCTTCCTTAGGCCCAGTCATCAGGAGTTTTTGAGTTACGATTGATTTCTTTCGACAATGAAGCCGGCAAAAATGATTTAGGAACGTGTTGTACTGGAAAATCTCGACCAAATTCAGAATGTGACGGATTTTGCCGACCTAGATTTAGGGTTTGTTTGAAGGAATACCAAGTTAAAATTGACACAACATCCAAATGCACTTTTGGTGATAAGATAACACCTGAATTAGGTCCCAATCCTGTTACGGATACACCACAGAATGGGTTTTCTAATCCCATAGCCTTACCATTCCCATTTACATGGCCGGTAAGTTTGTTTTTAATATGTAGGTAATGGGATGTGAAACATTTTTACTTTCAATAGCTTAATCAGAAATTGTGAGTCGGATGATTTAATCAAATCTACTTTGAAGTAAAATTTCAAAAAAAAATATTTAGTACATTGTGTTAAATATCAAGAATACCTGGTTAACTATCATGATGTTACCACCTGCCCCTACTCGACAGTCATGCGGGCCGGTCTTTAAACTTTGAAGAGAGAAAACGCGTAATTTAATTTCTTCTTACTGCCTCTATTTTTAACATTACATATCAATCAATCTCTTAATAACAAATACTTAAGTAAGTTAAGCTCTTAAAGCCGAAAATAAAAATACGCTATAAGGAATGCCTTCTTGTTCTGTACCCGATCGTACCGAAGTGTCTGAATTCTTGCAGAGAGTGTACATTATCCGCGGAGAGATTTTAAAGTATCTTGGACTGTCTCGAAGCAGGTATCAGCCGTGGGAAATAAACTGCACAATTCCAAAATTAATTAGGTACCCATTAAAGATTTATTTATTAAATAACAATGTATCATATTACTTTTTTATTGTTAAAACATTCTTGAATTAATATGATATGCTACGTTTGTTTCATTAATTGTTAGTAAAAGTTCGATAAAATATTTAGAATGAAAATAATTGTTGCGTTAGTATGGGTAATTTAAGCAGAACTATTTTCCTGATGTAATTGGAAAGCGTAACAGTTTGATATATTATTTTAGAGAGGATACTTCCTCATGTAGAAATACCACATTCATAGTTTAATGGTTTTATTATCGAAAGTGCTAATAAAATGTCCTATTACATATTATTGTCTCTTAATACGAGAACTAAGTAACTGTTTTTTGATAATTTCTAGTAATCTATAAAAATAATTTTACTTGTAGCATATCATTAAATAATTCATGTAACAACTTTCAGATTTTGTAACCATGTGCATTCCTATTTAATATATCAACACAATTGGGGTGCTATATGATCTCTTAATTCAAAATTGCCACAATTTTTAAAATCTCTAGTTCTTCAGTCAGTTATATCCGCGGTAAAAAACTAAGACAGTATTTTCCCACAATTCTCTGTGCATTAAGTATAAACATCAAGAGAAAGATGCATACTTAACCGGTTTTATTATTACTACGGTTAGTATTAAACCTCCAACCTCCGTTCTTGCGCAGACTCATTTCTTAACCTCTTCACTCAGTAGATGTAGACTGGAATAAATCGTGAACCACTCTGTGAAAATCGTTCGCCGAGATTTTACTATTAATTACAAAGCATCGGTTTATCGTGTTTAATTTTTATTTTTGCTGGACTTTATTATATTAAGTCTTCAAGACTTTGTGTTTAATCTTCCCATGGCCTTCTTCTCTTTTGTTATCGAAGATTTATTGCTGTTTATCCAATCTACAGAGTGTACGACATAAAAGCAGCGCTACTATCATAAAAAGTCAAAATTAAAATTTATATCCCTTTGCTCCTAAAATAAACTTCAGTCCTTACTGCATACATACCAGCAAACCATAAAAAGTTTGTGAGAGGGAGGTCTAATGTATCAAATAAAGATGCTGGTACAACTTTCAAACATGTTGTTCTGCAAAATATATTTAAAACGGACAGAAACTACATTCCTGTATTATTTTTCAACCTAAAACTAATTTCGGTTCAGATTGTCTGGAAGATTAGTAAACAAAACAAACAGCATTATTCAACAAACTATCAACCGTTCGCTTGTTTTTTATTTTTAGTTTTTAACAGATCGCTACACAATGCAGAGAATTCATTATTATGGCAGTACAAAATACTCGGTTATTTAATGAAAGTGTTTATCTACTACCAATATTAATATTATTTTATTAAAAAAAAATGCAATTAATCAAAAATATATATTATAAAAGAATTACAGATAATTTTAAAACGTTTTGCATCATTTTTGTAGTTGACAAATGGCATTTCAAATGCTATCTCTATTCTAGACTATTAAATAGATGGCAGTTCCTAAATAAATAGTACAATTGCTGTGATGTCTGCATAAAAACAAACAATTTTTCAATTAAGAACTTCAATTTTTTTAAACATGCCATCGTAGTACATAATAACATTGTATAGGTTTATGAGAAAATTGTTTATAACAAAATATATTGAGAAATGTTTATTTCTGAATATCACAAACGAATTTAAATTCACAAAATTAGAAAAATCAATATTACACGAAGTGGAGACACAAAAAGACTTGAATGAATTAATAGACCACCAGATAAAGTATAAATGTAGACCATAGATAGATATTCCATCTATTGAAACCTAAATTATTTACAAAATCAATTTGAAATAATTAAATATGTACTCATTTGGCAAAAAAATCGTAAAATATAAACATTATGTATTGTTCGTTTCTTCTTTCGTTTTAGAAGCTTGCTTCATTTTACAATTCTTGAATAATTCATAAGATATTGGATAAAATTAAAGGCTTATTTGAGACATATGACATTTAAATCAAATGCTGATCTTATTGTAAAACTCTCGCCTATAATAACCGACCTTGATGAAAATAGTTAGCATATATCTAAACCCAGTACCCTACTTGTTTGGTATATTTCGAAAGTGTCACAGGCACAAAATATTTACAGCAACTCATTTTTAATAAACGCAAAAATATTTTCTTTATAATATGATGTAGTAGGTAAAGTTTTCCAGGTATTTCTCTATTAAACGTAATTTTATAATTTCTTTTATGTGTTTAGTAACCATTGTGAAAACCCGTGTATTCTGTAACTATAAAATCCTTCATCTCATATTACATATACCACAATAAAGTACTTTCAGGTAATTTCTGTGATTATTATTTGAAGGAAATACATAAAGACGTCTTATATTTGATATGAGTTAAAAATTATTTGATTTCTGACTGAAATTATCAATTATACTATTATTAACTTGATATAGACAGTGATTCTGGATTTAGTAATTTAATTTTGTAGAATTTGTATTTCATTACAAATAATAAACACTAATGTTGTTTACTGAGAAACACCATATTGATAGAAATTATTCGACTCACATAAAACAGCTATAAAATGAATGTAAAAAGGTGATCACATCAATATTGCATGTACCATTAGCATCTTCTTCAGTGAAAGTTGTTTTCTCTCAAAATAAAAGAATTCAGAGTTTCTTCTTCAATTTTACAGGGGACCTTCTCGTTGATAGTGGAGGCATGGCATGGAAATGAAACATCACATTCTGCCGGTGAGTAGAAAAAATCATTTTTAAAACTATTGCACAATGGGAAAAATAATATTTTATATTTTTAATAAAGAGTGCCTGAGTAGCAATCTTTGTAAATTGCATTGCGTGATTGTAATATACCCGTTTTCATTTCTCAGATAGTTATTGTTTCAGTTATAGCAACGTGGAAGTAAACTGGGATCCTAATTAAATATATAAAATGCAATCGTTTACGATTTTAACTGTTCCGCTTTTGCCATTTAGAACAATCACTATTAATAATAATAATAATAGCATAGCTCTCATATTAAACTTAAGCCTTATTTGGCATTACTTGTTAGTAAGGATATTTTGTTTTCATATTACATATAACCTTTCCTTGATCTTCACTTATGATTCTATATCCTCTTGATCCAAAGTATGTGAAAGAGTAATAAAGCAATCACATGTTAGTAGCCTTTTCAAGAGATGTACATTTTAGGTATGATAAAAGTGATTCGGTGTTTTTCCTATTAGTCGTAGAAATTGCATAGGGAATATTATTTTAAAATAAATATTTTCAATAATACGGAGCTGGTCTGTCAGTAATTAATATTAGAAATATTCTGAAATATATAGTATACAATAGTATATTAATTGTATAAGAACTAAGTGAATAGATTATAGAATATATAGATAAACAGGGACCATCTAAACGACCAAAAACTTGAGCATTATCTTTACATGAAATTGTTATGTACTCGTATTAATTCCGGCTGCAAGTATTGGTGACATTGTAGAATGAACTAGTTCTGTGAAGTATGTTGTCAAATTCCCAATTTATTAAAAGACGTAAATTGTCGTCCATCAAGTAAAATTCTTTTTACTTGATGGACGACATTCTGATGTTTCATAAAATTGTATTGAAGAAGCCACGGACTATCCGAAATTCTCTAGAGCGACATTATGGAAAAGAAATGGGTGTTAAGTATAAAAACACAGAAACACAGTAGAAAATGGATGGACATTTGATGGACAAATAGAAAACCGTAATCTTTATTTTACTTATTCAGTATGTTCCCAAATACATATCACTGTTGTCTGCTAACAGTCTGTACTTCATTTTATAACAATGAAGACATTTTCAGTACATCTGTTAATGAAACTACCCGGCATAATGAAGAAAATAAATTGATAATAAAATATGACAGTCTTACTTTAAATTTCGTGATTTTTAGACTTTAATATATCATTATTATTCCTCTTGTCCATCATTACCTGTCATTATCCGTATCCTATATGGATTTTATTATTTCTTGTCCTGTAGATACATTTCAACTTTTCCTTATATTCTTTTGATTCATTCAATTATTAAAGTTCTTGATAAAAATACTTTGAGATAAAAAAATTTCTACTTATATATTCATCAACTACATAAAACACTAATACCTTTGTATTAATTAATTACGTGCCGATTATAGTACCTAATTGTTCTAATTGATTAAAAGATCATTAGCCTTTTTCGTTTTCGAGTAGGAAAAATTTGAGATAGAGGTTATATGTGTAACAATGCCCTACTAAATCCAATCAATAGTTGTTGGCATTAGAGTTACTGGTGAATAGTGTGTATATAAGTTGAACTTATCACTTGTACTGATCGATCAATAATCGTTAATGTTTGATGACTTTCTAGCAGGTTTTGTGATGAAAAAGCATACTTTAGACATGATTATAGTGTAAAGAAAATTATTGAAACGCGGAAATCAAGGAATATTAATTGGAGTGGAAAACCATTTCCACTCTCTGAAAATAAAAACTTTCTGTAATAAATATTGTTGATGGAAAGATGAATCTATTTTTAAAACATAGAATTACTTGTATAATGTGATTCCGATAACGTTTGTTATTTCCGAAGTATTAAATTGTTTACGAAACGGCTTGCTTCTTCCCGTCGTCGTAATATTTACCTCACTTACGTATCAGCCGTGTGAATCATTCCTGGAACTTTTTATATCATATCCGAGTTATATATACGAAAACAGACTATGCACTAAAACTAAATAAATATCCAACCATATAGCACGGTGTAAAAAGCCACATGTATAGCAGCTGTCAACTCTTAACTTACCAACAAAACCAGCCCTCTTCCTGATAACCTAAAAGGCTCTTCCGCTTCAACTGATATTTCCACTACGTTTTCCTTTATAACTAATCTTCGATACCAAAACGCCGTCTTTTGCAGACCACTGAATTTATTTTATAAACGACATTTATAAAAGCGTTTGTAATTGAATTTAGTTGAGCTTTTAAAATAGGATTGATCTTTTCTTCCTTACGTTAATTACTTCAAAGATGAGTTTAACAAACTTTCTAAACTTAATTATTTATTAGAGACGTAAATGTTTATTTGTTCCTCGAGTAATTGTTCGCCAGTTATTAGAGTGTTTAGTTAATTAATTATAAATTAAGTCAAAAAATATTAATATATTAAAAAATAGATTAATAGGATAATTATAGCACCTATACATATTTAATATTTATATTTCTGATGATCATCTATTCGTCAACAACAACATAAAATCCAAAATAAATCTTCAGTTGGAATTGGAATTCGTGATCTGGCTAGTGGATCAGTATTAGACTTAACGAGTCGGTGATCCTTACCGAAAAGCTTTAAGATGCTAGAATACCGGATTATGGGACATGCATATCTATTATATAGCGTCTGTTTTTCGAGTTTACGTTGTGATTATCTGTCTGTTAGTTGGCCAATGTTTGGTCCTGTTCTGGTTCTGGTTTGTATAGAATAGATGAGTATTTATATTTGGTTATCTTATAATTCGACACACTTGTTTGCTTTTATTCCTTTTTTGGGAGTACTAGCTGACTAAACACAATCTCTGTCTGCCTTTCTTTTTCTTATAGTGCCGAATCTAGTAATAAAGGTTGGATATAACCATTGCAAATTCGTTTCCATCTTCTACGTTTCTTAAAAGCGTCTGTGTTTAAACTGGTCCAGTCGCCAATGTTTTTCAGCCAGGATATTTGTGGTCTACCACGACTCATTTTTCCTTCGATTTTACCCTTCATAATCAGCTACAATAACTCATACCTATCATTTCTAAGTATGTGCCCCAAATATGCTGTCTTTCTCCTTAAGATAAAAGTTATCTGTCTCTTCCCATTATGTGCAACACCATTTCGTTCGTAATATGATCGGTCCATGGTATTTTCAAAATTCTCCTAAAAAGCCACATCTCAAAAGCCTCCAGCTTTCTCATTAAGTTAATATTAACAGTCCGAGCGTCACCACCATAAAGAAAAATAGACATTTTACCATCTGATATCGGATTTGCAGATTGAGTCTTTGATTACTCAGAAATTTCCTTATCTTCAAAAAGGCTGCTCTTGATTGTTCTATTCTTGATTGTTCTATTCTTGATCGAATTTCTGATTTCGGATTTAGATCTTTAGTAATCCAGTACTTTATTTTGTCCACTTGTTCAATATCTTCATTTTTTAGCTGGATCCTTGTTATGACTTTATCCCTCTTACTGATAATCATAGTTTTTCTTTATGTTTATCGTTAAACCAAACTGTTCTCCAGTATCACAAATTGTGTTTCGTAGCGGATGCAGGTCTTTCTCACTTTCGGCAATAATGCCTGTATCATCGGCCTAACGAATGTTATTTATATTTTCATCATTTATATTGATTCCTTCTGTACAGTTTTCAAGTACTTGTGTAATTAACTCTTTGTAGTATATATTAAATAATAATGGTGAAAGTACACAGCCTTGTCTCACACCTCCACTTATCTGATGTGCATCTATGCTATTTTCATTTAATGTTACAACAGCTTGTTCGTTCCAATAGAAATTTCTCAGTAGGTTAATATTATATCATTTTTGTCGAATCCTTTTCGCTTTAGACATTCCATGAGAATGTTATGTTTAACTTTGTCTGCCTTTATTACGATTATTCGTTTATAATAAGGTTATACCTTATGTGTCATCTTAGTTATGTCATTTGGCTCTTCTACATTATTAATATTTCTTTCAAATTGCACTATTATCAAATATCCTTGTTTCTTATCTCATCGTATCCTTTATTTTCATTTAAAGAGTTTAAATAAAATACTCGTTAGACAAAGAATGGTATATGATATTCCGTAGTTATTTTATTGTTAACTATAATTTTTTACGAAAATACTGTGATAAACAATCACAAAAAATAACTAAACAATTTTATGTTCAGTTTCCAATTCGTTTAAAACGTTGTAATCACAAAACGACGTATCTATTTTGCAACTGATTTTTAGATGGTTTAATAAAAAGCCATATTTATTCATACAGGGTCTAACAATAAGGCATTCAAATTTTATGTTTCGTCTGTACCTAACTTGTCCAGGTGTTGTAACAGTAAAACCGTTCAGCGTTCCCTCGTTCTATTGAAGGCACCCAGTTGACAAAATGATAAATATATTTCAAGCGATCTTCTGACCGATTATTGATAACTTCACTTTAACTTTGTGGTATTTAAACGTTGTTTAAATTCATTTAAAAATGTGTATACAAAGTTTATCGGCAAATATATATTTTTCGTTTCGGAGAAGTTTTTATATGGCGTATAAAAAGCCGCCATGGTGTAACGCATTTTTAACGGTTTTACTTCACAATGGAGTCTCTAAGATCTCTAAATTAAATATCCTAACCGAGACTGGTTCTTTAATTAACAGCCATTCGTTAATTTGAAGGAATACATGCAAAGGCGAGCTATGGTTGAGAAAAGATGGTAGAAATATATAACTTAAATGCCGAGCTGACATAGGACGGCAATTATTTCTGTGACAAAGTGTATATGGGAATTTAATAACCTTGTGTGTACAATTGGATACGTAAACTGGTTAGGCCCTAGAAAAATGACAGCCATATTGTTATTTATTGAACACACAATAATTTTCGTAGCTTTACAGGTAATATTTACTTCTTTATGGACAATTTATTTTGTCCGCAACAATGACAGGAATTTCAGATCGAGGAATCGAGTATTTAAATTCATTTATTATACAACAAAAGTAATTAATTTCACTGATAGCAATATTTTCCCAACATAGTTGTTTTCTCCGGTGCCATTAAATCCGTAAATGTACACTGAAATATCGTGTACAAAATCTAGTGAATATTTTCATCAAAAAAGGAAATGTTATTTTTTTACCACGATGTCGAAGAATGTTTGTCAAACGCATTTCTTTTCTCTTGATTTTGTTACTACATGTCTTAACCTACTACTACTACAAAGTTTAGTAATTTTGCTCAGAAGAAAAGGTCACTGGGAGAATAAAAGTTAATGGCATCCAAATATCAAGCATCATATTATAGGCAGATGACACAGTTCTCAATGCTTACTCAGACGTTGGATTCTTCTTTAGGTGCCGTTCCGTATTCAGAAATTGACCATTATCATATTTACAACTTTATGAAATCATTCTCTATCGGCTACTGCTCGAAATAATTCTTTTACTGTCTTACCACACCATTGCGCAGCCATGAAAGTTTCTTTCGACCAATCCATCTCTTTCCCTCCAGTCCTCTAATTATATGGCCGAAGTTTTTCTCCTCTTTATGATGTTTATGATCAGACGTTCTGAATTCATCATTTTAAGAACATCTTCATTGGAAGTGTGCGAAACCCATGATATTTTTAGAATCCGTAGATAGCTCTACAATTCGAATGCTTCTAATGTTTTAAGCATTGTGGTTTTTAATGTCTATGTTTCACAACCATATAATAAGATAGTCCAGACATAACATTTCAGAACCTTCTTGCGAATATGCATCGATTGGTTTCTGTTACATAAAACTGGTTTCCAGGTCATACAAGTCTTACATGATATTTCGATCCTTGAATTAAACACGCCCGATTACGTCGGGCTAAACACGGCTTAAGCCAGTTTAATGAAACGTTCCACACGTTTGGAATAAAGATTAACGAAAAAAATACCAAAAAGATGGCCATCAAGTGTTATCAAAACATTCCGTACCCCTAACGATACATGGGAAAATGCTTCCAGTCATCATTCTCATCACGGTGCTGCAGCCATTAAAGTACCTCGACTTTCTCAAGCTTTCTGCGTCATTCTGCTCTGTCCTTTACTTGGCTTTTCCAATGGGCAAAACGTCCCAGCATCCTATCATCCAGACTTTAGCTTTGATCTGCTCCATCTTCTTACTCCCATCAGCTGTGCTGTTAAAATCATTTTTATCATGTTCTGTCTACTTCAGACGGTTTTGCTTGATGCTACAAGCAAGTTGTTATAAATTCTTAAGCTGGTAAATTCACAACAAGCTCGATCCTGAATATGAAACAAAAGCCAGAATCTCGTAAGCTATGGATACTTTTATTAAACCAGAAAAATTTAATCAATTATAAACGGTAAAAAGAAAGAAGACGTGCCAGTGCGAGAAAACGCTTTCCTAGAGGAGTCCATCAGACAATGAACCGGGCTAGTCTTTGAACAACTTACGAGCACCAAAGAACAGAGAGAGTTTTACCAAAACAATCACAGTTTGGCTGGAAATTCTGGCTAGATAATATCAAAAGTACATTCTGCTTGTTAAATACCATAAAAGAATAAGCTAGAAATCCTACAAAAAGATTACTGCCCATAAATGTCTATAAATAGCCTAGACGTCTATAAATAGCGCATAAATGTTTCTATCGAAATGCATCTATTTTCCTAATATAAAGGCTTTGCTTATTGTATATATGTTTGTATCTCATCTTTAAATTGTTTTTGTAACATTTTTGTGTGAACTAAATATTGTAAATGATTAGTTCTAATTAAATAGGTAATCCAGTATGCAGGAACATAAAAATAAATGACTATATACTCATGATTAACTGTAACTTCCTTTTTAAAAAGTGCTTAGCAACACCGAAATATTAATAAATACAGCAAATTAAACAATAAGCATTCTTTAACGGCTGAATTGTATAGCTTTGTTTAGTGGATTTGGAACAAAAATATAAAATCTAGTTAATAATGATTATTAACGATAACTCATTAATTGCTACAAAAATTGCAAATGGGTGCAAGTTTTGCTAAAATCCCATTTAATTGGGTAAATAACGAATATAATTTTTGATCTCAAGTTTTGGACCTGTAGGTTCCGAAAGATGTGCCTTTTGCAATGCATTGGCTGGTATTAGGGAGTTTCAATAAATTCTATTAAGAGCTACCTAAAACTATGCGAAATGAAAAATTTCTCTTCATCTTCCATTTATTTATTAAATCCATTCCAAAATTCTGGACCGTTGTACCAGCTTGTACATGATCAGTGGATTGATACCATTTTGGACTACTTGATAGTCCCCCAAAAGTATTTACTGCCTGTGATTTAGTGCCTCGCAGTCATGGATGACTGTTTCATGTTATCTGCGTGTTTCCTATTATGATTCTGAGATTATTTCTGCTTATTTTCAGAAATACTTTAGCCCTTTTAGTGCATGTCTGTCCAATATACATTTTGTTATGTGCTTGACCAAGTCTACTTTTCCATTGAGAGCTATGTTATGTTTGAATCCAGGCTTTTTCTGGTCGTGGACGGTGCTTTTAGGCACTCCTACGTTCGGCTATGGACCGATGTTTTTTTTGAGCTGATCCTCTTCTGGCTATTTCATAGCTTTAATTCTCCAGTTATGTTCGCCAGTCTGCCGAGTTATTGTCGACATTCCCACACTAGCTTAGCGTCTATCTTAGGGCTCCTAAAGGACCCTATCTACACATATATGAATCATTTAAGTTCGAAAGCTCCCATGTTAATTTCTCTTTACTTCATGTTACCTTTCTTTTGTACCGTTACTCGTGATATTTTTCTTCAGTTAAGACAAATATTATGAGTCAAAGCTACTCCAAAGACTTGGGAGTAGCACTGATAATGCAGTATTATGGAATAAAGACTTACTTCAAAAAGAATCAAAAAAGTCCTTGTAAATGCCAGAGAAATCTTTGTTTAATGGAGTTAGAATAGCTATAAATAGTAATCATATTGTAGCGGATTCAAGGGACTATAAGATTTGATATTATATATTTCTAGTATTTATAGTACTACCATCTTTCTAAGAGACTCGGTCAATATTCAGCTCAACAAGGCTTATTATTTGAGGTGTGAAATTCCATAAACAAGGGATCTACCTGTTTTATAAAATGTTCCCTTGTTTATGTAATTTCACACCTCAAATAATAACACCCTGTTGAGCTGAATATTGACGAGTCTCTTAGAAAGATGGTAGTACTATACAAGAGGTTTGCCCACGTAGACGGTCACATACTGCTGTCTGAAAGATCTGTTGTGTATATCCTACTTGTGTGTTTACTAAAACAGATCTGGGCTTGTTAGAAAGCCTATTGTCCTGATCGGGTTTTAAAAAGAACTGTTCCCGATATTTATGGCATTGTCCAACAATTACACTGCAGTTGCAGATAATACTCGGCCGTTTCTTTTGCATTTTCGAGAATCTGCATATTGCTCTGTCCACTTTGCCAATTTTCTAGATATGCGCCAATTCGATGGGGGTAGTCTAGATGTTCAAATATCGGCCAGGGTCAGTAAAACAAAAAGTTTAAGGTATTAGTTTGAAATCCCTGTCATCTGCTTTGGACTATAGAAAATAAACTTCACTGTGTGTATCTAAACTACACAGAAAACGGCAAATTTATTTGAAAATGCTTCTATTTATCATGTATTATAGCATATAGCTGTTAAGTGCGAAATGTACTTAAGAATCCTTTCTCTCTCCTAGTCTGTCTTCGATATGGCATTACCTCACGAGTCTCAATAAAGACAAAACACGTGTCACATTCATGAGAAAAATGTATGCTTCCTAGTGAGTGTTTGTGTGTGTGTGTTTTCACGTTTAGTACAATTAAACCTAAAGCTAAGATTAAAATTATTGCAAAATTGATATCAAACTCTCCTGGCTCCCGCATTAAACCGAGCTTTCGACATCCTACTTGAAGGCTTCCGAGGTCTCAGTCTCCTGATCCCCCAGAATCTCTTTACACTATTCAGTAGTGTAGTGAAGAGATCTGACGGCTCAGGAGACTGAGACCTTGGAAGTCCTGAAGTAGTATGCCGAAAGCTCAGTTTAACCCGGAAGCCAGGTGAGTTCGATTTCAGTTTTTGTAATAATTTTAACCTTAAGTTTATATGTATATATATATATATATATATATATATATATATATATATATATATATATATATATATATAGTTCCGTCTCTGATAAAATACTGTTTAATTAATGCCAACCCTGGAAAAGATATACAATGAAAGTTACGGAAATGTAGGAGAACGAAGAGCTAAGAAATTACAATAAATTTTAATGAATGAGCTGATAAAAAACCAGCGTAGGTATTGAATATGCGTAATATGTTCCGGGCTACAGAGAAATAATGTTACTTCCTTTGACTGTCTTAATATATAACGTGCGAACTTTTGTAATTAGTTGAATATATTTATACTTCTTGATAATATGATTTTTAATGAGTACATAATAACATCGAAGGATGAATCTTTCATTCGCAGAATCGTAATCGTTCGCATACAGCACCTCTTGTAGTCTTTGTGTATAAAAAATGTCTAGACTCATTCTGAGATTCTTAAAATATAATAAACAGCATCTTTGTCTTCCACTCGTTTGCCATTCATTCAAAACAAGATGCCTAAATTAACACTTCATGTTAGTTTCGTCGTGTAGTCACATCAAGTATTCAAATGATATACATATAGATTTGTCCCGTGTGTATTTGTTAGAATATGTGTGTTGGATACCAATTTAATTATGCAAATGTTGTGACTAACTAAATATTTTAAATAAATTTTAAATAAATCAGTAAATTGTATAGTAAGTATTAAATTTAATAGATTCTTTGTTTTATTTTCTCCGTCTTTCGACGGCTTTGACCAAATTAATATTGACGTGATTATTTAAACAATAAAAACAGAGTGATGTGAGACTCATCAACAAGAGTACTCATTTCATATTCTTTATTTTAATACTTTTTCCCCGAAGTAATATTTCAAAAGTAACATTCAAGTAGTAGCTGAACCAAAACTAATATTTATACTTCTTAAAATTATAAATTTTGAAATGTGACAATTCTATTACAAATATTTTTTACATGAACAATTGCTTACAACTCGTAAATAGTATGCACTTGCAAGTTCGCATCAAATTGTTCAAAATAAACATGGTTCCACCCTTAGGGAGCTCGCTCGGATCTTTAATAATTGGAGTAGGTGCATGCAGAAGGTACCTTCGGCGGTGTAGAGTTTACGAACAACTTGTTACACAATACGGCCTTTAGACGCTTTCGCGATTTAGAACACTTAACCGGATATCCTGTATTTTTAGTAGCTCCCCAACTTGTGGAATATTATCTCCGACTTCCTTTCTTAACCCCCTGAACAAGATAAAGATTTTTATAACACCTGAGTGGAGAGAATACTACCTCTTTATGCAAGCCAAAGCGACGAGAAAAATACTTCATTCTTAAAAAAGTTTGTAGAATGAATTGTATTGTTTGTTAGGTATTTATATTATTAAAAGGCTGCATTTGCGCATACTTCCGACTGCTTTCTTATTCCTTTTATTAGTGATGTGTTCATTTTTTAAAGGGGGAGGATGTGTTCATTGTTGTTTATTACATATCTGTTTAAATGTTTTGACTAATCTTTTGATAGTTGATGTTTGTTTAGAAACATCTACTATTTACTAACTTACTCCGTGGGTTTTAGGCGACTAGAAAACATGCCTCCATTCGTCTCTGTCTTGAGCAATCTCCGTCCAATTATCCACGCTCATAGCTTTAAGGTCGTCCACGTGGTCTTCTCCCATAGCCACCTTACTATTCTTTCTTCAGAATGCCTTCTGATGTGTCCTGCCCAGTGGAGTATTTTGGACTTTATTTCTTTTATTATGTTGGCGTCTGGAGCTAGTTATTCTAGCTCTTTGTTATTTCTTTTCTTTTTCCTATATGGTCTAGCTGCTCTATCAAGCACAGGTCCAAAGATCTTCCATAGGATTTTTCTCTCCCAAACACGTAGTTGCTATTTGTTTGCCTGTGTTACCGCCACGTTTCGCTACCATACATCATTACGAAACGTATGACTTTTATATAGTTGTATCTTTGTATGTATTGTTAGCTGTTTCGATTTTATAGGGTTTTGAAGGGCATAAAGACATTTGTTACCTGCTTGTGTCCTATTATTTATTTCTTGTGATCCGTTATTGTCTTAAGTTACTCTTGTTCCAAGATACGTACATTCTCTGACACGCTCAAAAAAGTCATCGATCAAGATGTTCTGTCCGATTTTATCTCTGTTTTGGTTATTGCGGCTCATATACATATATTTAGTTTTGTCATTAATAAGGAGCACCATCTTCTCTGCTTTCTTCTCGAACCTTACGAAAGTCTCCTTTATCCTTAATCTGGTGTTTCTTGTATGTCCTGTATGTATGGTGAATACTTTAGTCGGTATTTCGATTCGTACCCTTCTGATTATGTATTCCTGAGCTTAGTTGGAAGAGTTGTGGTGAAAGTGCATCTCCCTGTTTTTGTTCATTGTTTCTCTCTAATAAAATCTCTAATATTCTGTACATAATTCCGTCTTTGCTCTGTTTGTACCTTATTTTTTAATTTTTAGCACCTCGATGAGTTTTGTTATTATACAAAGGAAATTATTTTGTTGATAAATTAAGTGTCCATAACTCTACACTATACATAATATAACCATCGTATTTTATAATCCATTTTTAAATTTTGTACTCTTTAAACTAGCTTTTCCTAAAAAATCTAATAAGAATATTGACATGCTATCAAAAATAATTGAATGTCAAAACAAAAGCAAAACTTTCTTTAAAAACTGGTAGACATTTAACAATAATATTGACATTAACATTTATAAATACATATCCAATCAAAAAGCAGACGACAGATATATCTGGAAACTCAGGACTGTTTTTTATCTAGAAACTTACATAAATCAATTGATAATAAAGTATTTAATATAAATCTAAAAGTGTGATACAGTAATTCATATGCAAGATCAATCAATTAAGTAAATTTTATTTTTTGAAAACACCTCGTATATAAACGGAGTAGTTATTATCCTCATTTCAATATAAAGTACTTAATAAACTCAGTTCATTTAAAAATGAAATCAAAGCATTTAAAAGAATTAGTTTTTATTAGTTTCACATCTTTTGTCATCACCAGCATAAAATCAGAAAGCGAATTAAAAAATAAAGGTGTTCTTATAGTGGTGATACAGCTTCACCGGATACAGCTGCCTGTTGCCGGATGCTTAAAGAATACACCTGCATTATGTTTCTCAGACGTCTATCTCTACCCGTTCAAATTTACTTTCCAATTTCGTCTGCTCCAGCCTACCTGTATCTTTTCCTACTTGGATATTTATTAAAACAAAACTATGGGAAATTAAAACAACTCCGTCTCGGTTCAGTTTCTTATTATGAGCTATTAAGAAAATTAAAAATCTACCAACCCGAATTCAGCCCGTGCAATTTACGCGGTCAGTTGCTAGACGCTGTTATTTTTTATTTTGTTTTAAATTCGATAGTTAGCCCTCCCAGAGCCGCTTTGATTTTTAAACTAAGAAATAATTGGTAATAATTTGAAAGGTTAAGTTTCGGCACTTCCTTTTAATTCATTTATAATGCATTGCAGCAATATGTATTTACACTTTATTTGGTATTAGCAGAGACTTATAAACTACAGTTTATAAATCAAAAGTGGACAAAATATTTCTATAAACATTAACATTGCAATTCGACTCAAAGTTTCATTATTTGCTATCTTAACTCTATAAAAAATCAGAATGCAATAGAAACGGGTTTTTACATTTATTTTTATTGCCTTCGAGTCATATGATTGATTTTATTTTTTCGAAATCCGTTTGTTGGTATAACTGGTCGTACTGCAGCTACGTAGCCGGGACCGATGGCGTTACGTGCCCTCCGAACCACAGTGGCAGGGAAGGGATCAAAATTTCGTGTATTTCCGTTGTATTAAAAATTAGCTTTATGTATTAGAAACAGTAAATTGCCTTGGAAACCTCATCTGCCTTGGGGTCTGTAGTGAAAAACGGCCTGTTTTCCAAAAATAATTTCAAATAACGAATAACAGTTTCCCCTTTGATGATTTTAATGCTCTAATCCTGCCAGTTATATGCCAAATGAGAATATTTTTTATAAGAAATAGTTTATTTGGGTACTTTATTATTCCAGTCAAAACACCTAAAAAATTGATATAATATACCGTACGCCTATTAATAGATACACCTAAGAAATGGCTATTTCATAGTGATTTATTATTCTCTCTCTCAATATCAAATAAAGTTTAATATAGAACAACTTTATAACTTTACAACCTTAAACTTCAATTAAGACGATGTTTTTTTTGTTACAGTTCTAATAAGCAGGTTGACACGACAACGATATCTAGACGTTAGCGATGAATGGACAGAAGATGTGCACATGTCAAAATTTTCCACTTTGAAGTTCGAATACAGGGTAACCTGCGATTCGCACTACTATGGAAAAGGTTGTGAAAATCTGTGCCGACCCAGAGATGACAACTTCGGCCACTACAGCTGTTCTCCTATTGGAGAGCGAGTCTGTTTAGCAGGATGGACAGGAGATTATTGTACTAAAGGTAAGTTTGTAATTTCTTTTATAATAAGTATAAATTTCGTCATTTTTATATTTAAAATTAAAAATATTTACAAACAGAAATCAGAAAAACGATTTGAATATTAAACTTAAAGATATTGGTTTAAAAAAACACATAATTCTACACTTTTGTGGCGAAGTAAGAAAATCTTATATGCATCAATTGCAGTAGCATCAAGAAAAACTTTATTTAATATTATATAACCTATAATCCGAGCAAACAAAAACAATTTTCGTAATTCAATGTAATACCACAGTTGAATGAACATGGGTTTTACAGGGTGATCCGATTCAATATTTCAACAAATTATTATGCTGTGATAATGAGGCTAGCAGGTCCACGACAGTTTTATTCTTTCTTGCGATCTATTGGGATTCATAGATTTATTTTATGAGCATAAATTTCCTTCCATTATGAATGTTTTGTTTTCTACACCAGACAAAATGAGAAATACGGATAGTAATTTATGTGGCTAGTACAGAATGGTTATTAATTTCAATATTTTTCACTTAACGTAACACGTAATAAGAAATGATATTTATGTAAGCTTTACGAATAACATGTTTTAACTGTTCTACATTATCTTGACCGTACAACTAGTTTCGTTCTTGTATATTTGTCATCACATTTGAAAATAAATGCTGTGTCATCTATCTTATAGCTGTTTTTTCTTCTTTTAACTGCTCCATTTTCAGAGCAGGATTATATAGGAAACCCCACAGTTTCGAAATACTGCAAACAAATGCATCCAGTGATGTAAAGTCCGGTAAGTGATATGGAAATGAAAAATTTATGAAGCATAAAACCACATTATTTCAAAACAATTCCGTAGAAAGGTTCTTGTAACTTGTACTGTTTGACACGTTGCTTAAAAGATTCTATAACAGTATTCAAATCATCAACAATTCTCAATTCTTCTACTTCTTCTCGTAGCACTACAACTGGGGGTGGGTTCTTAAATCTGACCAGATGTTATCTCTCCATCGCATTCGTGGACGAACTAAGGGCCTTTCCCCTACTGTGGCTTCCTTCCAGATTAACTGGTAACGTGGTTATTAGGGAGTCTGTGGACAAGGTCAGGCCATCTTAGACGTTGGGATTTATTCTCTTGGACTACATCTTCTTCTTCATGTACCTTGTCCTTGTTTGGTATTTTTTTAAATATATAGACTTATATTCTGTTATTTAGTTAATACGAGTATTTTGGTTTTCCGTGTGTTCAGATCCAGGCCTGCTTTCTTACAGCTATTAACGACACTGTTAAGTAATGTTTGCAGATCTTCTTGAGTAGATGCTAAGAGTACTATGTCGTCCGTATATTTGAAACTATTGATGACTTCACCGTTCACAATAATTATTCCTTCTTGTTTTTCAGAAAATGCTTTTCTAAAAATTCTTTCGGAGTAAATGTTGAAATGCAGGTAGGACAAGAGGCATCCCTCCGTACTCCTCTTTTAATATTAAGAGCCTGTGATTCGAAACCGTCTACTAAATCTGATGTTGATGTTGTTTGATTCCAATACAAATTTGCAATTATGCGAACGTCTCTGCCATCCAAGCTGATGTCTCTTAGAACTTCGATCAATATAGAGTGCTTATCACCATCAAATGCGTTTTGGAAGTCAATAAAACAACAGTACATGTCTACAGATATATCACGACATCTTTGAGCAAGTACGTTCATCCCAAATTCGTTCCAAACCCGTTACAGAAACCAAACGTGTGTCACTTAGGTATTCCCCATCCTATTGGACTACTTCGCTAGTCCTATATATTTGTTTGACCTCGGCTTTAATCTGATTCGGTATTGGTTAGTATTTGGGTCGTGATAAGGTCCAAAGATTCTTCCGAGGATTTTTCTCAATTGTTTTCGTTCAAATGTAGCCAACGGTTTTCCTCCGTTTGAAGTACTCCTATTCTTTCAGTACTGTAATTTAATAGCCGTATTGTAGTTCAATGCATGATAATTACAGGAGATCCAGGACGATGAATGTTTTGGTTAAATAATTTATTACAAACATGGACCAATATGACTGTTAATCTGTTGTTTTTATGATATTTTTGTACTAAAATCTTATATTCCCTTTTTGTTTCCATACAGTCAACAAGTCTAGGTTCTCTAGCAGTTTAAGCACATTTCGTTGTGGATTCTGTCATATCTTCTTTTGTCTCTTTACTATTGGATTATTGAATTCATAAATCGTATAAACAACGTCAATGACATGTATTTTATTTTCTTTAATATTCAATTCACGTTAATATGTCAGAAGTTTTTTTCTCATATTCAATTTGGTGTCAATATGCAACAAGAAAAACATGTTTAAGATAAAGAGTGTGGAATAATATGATGTAAATATTAGAAATGTAACATTTTTGTAAACTTTCATCGAATTCTTTAATTCGCGTCTTTCGTTTAAATACCAGCCATGTTACATAAACACGTAATATTAAAAATACAGCAAGTCTACATCGTTTTCGAAATCGTTGCTATTTTAAAAATACGTTTTAGCGAGTGAAGAGTTGGATTTTAAAATAAACATCATTCAGACAAAGAAGCTAAGCCTGTTGTGGACTTGGGGTACACACCCTGTAAAAATATAAATAGAGCTGGGCAAAAAACGCCGAATTTTGTCCACAAAAAAAAGAAACAGCAATGACCGCGAGAAAACAAGACGTGAGCGCCGCTCGCTCAGCTACTGTCGAGAGCTTCCCACGATCACGGCATACCTCACTTATACAGGGTTCATTTCGTTATTATCTACTCAATAAGAAATAATTATCAGAACTTATTATCTTGCCAGGAATTCCATCACAGACGAAATTCAATGCATTTTAATTGTTGTATTTTTTGTTACAGCACAATGCTTACCTGGATGTGACGAACAACATGGACACTGTACCAAGCCCAACGAATGCAAGTAAGTTATTAGACAAGTATTTTTTAAGACAATTCCTTTGAAATTCAAACGGCAGTGACAGATATTCATATATATTTTACATTTAAAAAATATATCATTTATTTACTTTATAAGTTATTAATATCTTCAGAATCATACGGCTATATTTATATTTATTAATTTATATGTACATACTTAACAGATGTAATCAATCCTATGAAATATCCACATTATATCGTTATATTAAATTATATATTGATTGCACTTTATTTTTATTGCATTTCAAATGTTTTTAAGATTAATTGTAAATATTGATCTGTGGATCTGTAAGTAAACCGAAATCTTAATTATAGAAAGCAAGACAAGCATCCAAGAATACAAATAAATTAAAAGAATTAAAATGTTTCGAAATTCAATATCGGTGTCGCCGCGCTGTCTGTAGTAAAGATAAATAATACTAGAATTTTATCGGGTAAGGTGACCTGCTTTTATGAAACATTAGGAAGCATAATATTTTTAAAATATTTGATTTTTGAGATCTGTTAAACAGTTGAAAATTTTTCACAGGAAAAGCTTTCAAATCCTTATCTTTATGAACGTTATAAAAGTTTTATATTTTAAAATTTTCTTCTTAATAGTGTTAATCGGTTTTTTTGTCATTCAATCAATACCTTTATACCGTTCTGTTTTTCTCTTTGAACTTGTGTATTAACAGGATCGTTTTTCACTTACTTACTAACGATATAATGTTCTTACATGTCTATATCGAGATGTTTATATCTCTATCACACAGATAAATAAAATTGATTGTTATATTCCTTCATTGCTATCAAATATTTTCAGTTTTCTTCTCTTTATTTTTCATAGAATAGAGTTTAAAGTAAACTAAGACAATATTTTGAAACTGTGTCTCTGTATCATCTCAGTTTTTATCAAGTATCTTGTTAGAGATTCATCAGTCATGAAATAGACTATTTATGTGATACCGAAACGCCAAATAAAGGGTTTATTTTATAATTATTGTTTATTCGTAATTAAATGTTTGATAAAAAAATCTTTAATAAGGCTTTCGTGTTCTTACTCCATTGGAACCACTTTTTCAGCCATCATAGTCTTCTGCTTCGAATACTTCGTCTTCATTTTAATTTTTCCCTATTACTACATTTAATAATTTATATTTCTCCCATCTCATTACATGTCCCAAGCATTAAAGATTTGTTCTTTTATAGCTGCCATTAATTCTTACTCCTTTCCCATTATTCTTATTACCTCCATGATATCCTTAAGATCCTTCTAGAATACTGCATTTTAAACGACTATTTATATGTTCTTGTTTAAATGTCAAACTTATCTTTAATTATGACAATCTTGGGAACATTAAAGCGTTCTTGTGTTTTCAGTTGCCTTGAAATATCTTGAATGCAAAGACAGTTTCGCAATTTATTAAAAACTATTTTATTAAGTCGCTTAATAGTTATAGTTTACTATTTTTTCAAACTGCACTTTTTTCGGTGATTTTTAGTATTTAAGTAAATTTTGCTTTTTTGCAATTATCATATTATGTACCTCTAGTTCTTCTGAAAAAAATATCTGTGTAGTAAATTGTGCGTATTTTACTAAAAACTGCAAATATTTGGCGGTTAAAGACGTATTTGTTTGGAAGCAGGTAAGAATCTGTACAATAAAGAAATTAAAATAATATATAAATATTGCCAATTACAAAAATTATTAAGCTTCCATTAAAATCTGTGAAACAACCAAAATTTAATTAAGTTTGTGGGCAAAAAGCCTGTTTCTTTTACTTACTGATTCAACGAAAGATATAATTTAGAATGAAAAATGGTTTTGTGATCTATTATTAAAATATCCGTAGCGTGGTACGAATACGTTCTCGACCGGTACGTGATTACTTAATCCCCACCCATTCAATCTGTATTCATTAAATTTCAGGCCCTATAATTTTCCAGAAGTTTAGTCGAATTAGGCAGTAATTAGAGTCCCAGCTCAAGGCTCGTCATTAGAAGTTAGTAGTTTTCGGTTTTTGTATCACAGTTTGCAACGGAAGGATCTATATGTGCAGTCCGGCTATGCAGATTGGGGCGCCGACCCGTATATAACCTTTCCTTGACCTGCATACTTGCCAACGGGCAGCGTGGGAAAGAGCTCTGTGGGCGTGTTGCATCCCCCCTAGATGTCCCCGCGCGGCCCGGTCTGCGATTCAAGCTGCAACTCAATGAGCTCTTCGATACACTCTCTTTCAAACACATGCTTAGAATAAGAAATGCACATCACATTCAACATACCAACCGATTTGCTGTTGCTGTGCCGCCGATGCGGTGGTACCGTCGATCCACAGTAAGCCGGTACAGTACTGCCGTGCTTAATTCTCATCTAACTAGTTCGCATCGTGCAAATATTTTCATAAATTTAAGATCATTGCTTACAAAAATTATAAATCGCTTCAACCTGACAATGTAGTTAAACATTCAAGAGTAATTCCCGTGGGACAGGTAATTGTCTCATCTCTATTCATACGATTCATTATAATTCTTTTGTCGTTCGTTGTTTCTCATTGAACGTACTTCATTGATTATAATGTGATATTTACCTTATTATACGGAATCTGTCATTGACCGTTTTAAGAACGTTTCCCAGTGTGTCGGTATTTTAATTTACTCTTTTTTTTTATTACAGGTGCCAATCAGGATGGGAGGGTCCTTTATGCAATCAATGTCAAAGATATCCCGGATGTATGCATGGTACTTGTGTTAAACCTTGGGATTGTTTATGCAATGAAGGTTGGGGTGGGCTATTTTGCAATCAAGATTTAAATTTTTGCACCAACCACAGACCGTGCCGTAATGGTGGGACATGTTTTAACACAGGACAAGGGAGTTATACCTGTAGTTGTCCCGCGGGATTTAACGGAACAGATTGTGAAATTCCAGCAGACGATTGTTTGAAAAGCCCTTGTAGTAATGGAGGTAAATGTGTACTCAAAGGAGGTTACAATGTGTGCTCTTGTCCACCTGGCTACAGTGGCCTACAATGCGAAACCATCATTAATTATTGCGGCAAACAACCATGCAACAATGGTGGTACCTGCAGCAATACCGAGACTGGATATCAATGTTCCTGTAAACCTGGATTTAGTGGTACCGACTGCGACTATCAAGTTAATAGATGTTTACCGAATCCTTGTAAAAATGACGGTACTTGTATTGAGACTGACGATGGATTTCAATGTATCTGTCCCACTGGATTTTCTGGAGAGTTGTGTAATATCAATATTGACGACTGCAATGGAAATCCATGCCAAAACGGTGGAACCTGTATAGATAAAGTAAATGAGTTTCGCTGCCATTGTGTACCTGGATATGTAGGACCCTTGTGCCAAAACCGCGTAGACTATTGCATAACGAAACCATGTGCCAACGGCGGAACTTGTTTACAACTGATTAATGACTATAAATGTAAATGTGCCCCTGGTTTCTCAGGAAAAGACTGTAGTAAAGAAATTGATGAGTGCCTCGACAACCCTTGCCGAAATGGGGGTACGTGTGTGAATAGCGTCCATGGCTTCGAATGCCAATGTCCCATCGGGTTTCTGGGACGCGAATGTGACGAAGTATCATCTAGCGCTGCTCCGAGTGCTCGAGTTTCATCCGAATCAAACCTTACGACTGAACATGTTGTAGTTATAGCAACCATCTCAACATTTGTACCATTAGTTGTCTTAGTGGCCGTAGGTGTTATCATCTGTCTGAAACAACGACGAAAACGCGAAAAAGCTCGCGCTGATGAAGAAGCACGGTTACAAAACGAACAAAATACCGCAAACAGTAGTTTCGCTAAACGTGGTGCCGCGATGTCTGCTGATCCCCATATGATAAAAAACTCTTGGGGGAAGTGCACGAACAATGTGATTGGTTCAAACTTTTCCTCGCCAGATGACTGTAGTGTTTCTAATATCAGTATAAATGACTGTGATGGTTTCCCTAAACCTCAACACCAAGTGATTGATGGACGCCCTGTGTACACCCTGCAGAGGACGCGTTCCCAGAAGCAGTTAAATACGGAGACAGGTGCTCGTGCATCAGCTTTACTAGCTGCAAAACTGCATGAACCTGACTACGAGCACATCAAACGTTTGTCTGTGATGTCAAACGCTTCGGCTGTGTGTGGCTCTAGGTAAATATTTCTACTATACATTACACTTCTATATCTTAGCTATCTATTTCCAATTTCCTTTTCCTATCTCTCTCTCTCTCTCTCTACCTTATGTTCGTTTGTTTCCTTCTTTGCTTGTTCTCCATTTTGACATTTTTTTATTTGGTAAACTTTATCTGAATAAGACATTTCTTTGTTACAGTGATCCCTCCATATTGAAGAGGCCGATTGAGAAGGAGTCAAATGGCGTATATGTGATAGAAGAACACTTCCATACTCCAGATGCGATTTCGTCTGGACTTTTCGCAACGGAGGTGTAGATAATTTAAAAGAATGACTGACGTGTGCATGTTATGTCCATGCTTCCATCAGGCTTGGTCCGTTGTACAGTCTATTTATTATTTTCCAACGTTCTGAGGGAAGCACGGACAACCTAACTTATGATTGTATGAGTACATATATTCGAGCTAGTGCCTCGTGTCCAAGAAGTTTTGCTACTCTCAAGACTCCTCTCTGGATAACGCAAACAATAATTAATCGGGTCGTTGCCACTAGTGGTAAATTATTTTGTGTTTATATTGTAAATATCCCAATGGATTCTTTGTTTATTTGTATTTATAGAATTTACCAATGGTGGATGTTCCTGGTAAGAAACCAAAGATTTTGACATTGTTCAGGGACAGACTCCTGAGCATAGCAAGACTGAAATTCGTCGAGTAGTATCTGTGTAACTAACATAACATTTTTATTGTTATAGTATATTGTGATGATTCGAAGGAAACTAAGTCACCATTGTACTTAAGTAGGCTTTTCTTAATAATTATAAGCCATTTCAGTATTGCCATCGTTATTAATTTGCAGTCATTTATAAATGATTTTTTTATAGGCCAGTGATACTTTAAAATTAATACCGATCGCAAACCCTCGTCTTAAAATCGTTTTGTAAACAATTTTGAACAAAGAAACGATGTTCCTTTATATAAAAACTAAGTCATTTACTTTTTTCAATATTATAGATAGACCCTCGACTTTGTGTCTCTCTATAACATTGATTGACATTTTTTGTTCGCTACTTAAATTCTTGGACCGTTAAAGACTTGATTATGATAAAGACGTTTTGTAATATATAATATGTATATTTATAGTTTGTAACTTGTTCATGTTTCATAATAAATACTTCTTTAGAGAAGCGGCTGTATTGTTCCTCACGTGAATCATGTTATTTAAAAGTTATCTTAATAAAAATTTTTGTTCTATTTTTCTTACTTTATTATTTATTTACCTCCTGCATTAGAAGTCTATTAAAAAATACTCCGCTACCTACCGGAGCTACGTTGTTTACTTTTTTTTTTAAATAAACTAGATGTCGTAGTAAATAACATACACGGGAAAAAAATTATCGTTACACACATTATTGAAAGAATATATATAAGATAAAGATAAAAGAATTTAAAGCTAATAAAAAATTACAAAAAAAAGAAACAGCTAAGAATAGCTTTGGAATGAGAATGAAATGATATCGATTGACCTTAATAAATATCTATTAATTAGAAAGTCTATCAATATAGATACTGCTGATGATATAGTGAGAATTTATAATGTTGGTAAGAATTTAAAGAACATATAAACTCATGTGTGCATTTATTATTCCTTAAATGTTTTGCTATTAAATTAATTGAATCGATAAGTTTTTCATGTCTTTAAAAAAAACTAAATTGGAAAAAATGAAAAGAAAGTTAAAAAAAATCAACTTTGCTCAGTAAACTCATTGCTAACGACGGTTTCATCTAGGGTTGAGATATTGGTAACCATATTATTATGAAGAATATAATAAAATAGATTCTTTTTGCTCTTGATTTTTAAGAAATTTTCATAGTAATCTCGGATTGTTTCTGTCAATATTCTGAGAAAATTTTCGAGCTTGCCGAAAAATAAACAAACTGAATTATTTTAAAATCAAAGGTCGAATGAAAAAATTTCTGAAGTAAAATCTATTTGACGATTTCTTTCAGTGTATCCTCATTTATAAAAGTTGGCTATAACCTATAACTGTAGAAAAAGCTTCTATATTTCTATATTATATTTAGGTTCATCTGGTATCACTCTCCAACATACCTAAATATTAATAAGTGACATTTACTGGGTCCTCATTGGTCTTCAATTTTTACTTTCATATCTAACTACAAAGAATGCATCATATCATCTTAACACTTATCTTTATATATATATATATATATATATACATATAAGCATATTAATGAAGTATTGATGATAAGAACCATCTTCTTTCAAGGTAAGTACCTATTGTTATTGTATATAGAGGCAAAAGAATATTTCATAGAAACCTAAAAAACTATTTTTTACAAAAAACAATTTTAATAAACAGAAAAGTACATGATATCCTTATTAGTTCGTAAATTAGCCACTGATCAACAGAAATTACTTTGATGGAGACTCATCCTTCGAAAAATACGGACAATGTTATATAAGAATTTTATCAAACAGAAAGTTCAGGTAAGAAACTGTTGGGTATTTCATGGGTACCGGTCCCAGATGGCATATGTTTCATCTCGTACAAAAGGTCCAGGTGTAACTGAAGGGCATTCGGTTTTCAAATATAGGTAATACCTTTTCTAAAGGACTTTGTGTGAAGACATCTCCGGGTAGAGAACAAAGGACCTTTTTAAAAAGAAACATCTGAAATTATAATTTTTTTTCTGAAAATTAAAACATACGTACATAAGTATACATATATATATATATATATATATATATATATATATATATATATATATATATATATATATATATATGTATATATAAACTGCTCCAAGAATTTAACGTACCACTTCAAAACGTACTATATAAATTAAATAAAACGCATTTTATTTCGTGTTAAAACAAGCAGAAGATTTGGTTATGCTGTCGCTAATCATCTTCAATATTCATAAACTTAACACAATCTTAAAAAATGAACAAAATAGCTTATATCTAAAAATTGAAATTGTTTTTTTTGACACGAATGCCAGCTTGGCACAGACGTTTCATACTCAAAATAAACGGTCTTAAAGTATTCTCATCCTTCTTCATCAGGTTACTTCTCCTATCGGAGGTTGGAAATCATCATCTATCAAATTTCTTAGCCAGGATATTTTGCGTCGTCCTGGGTTTCTCTTCCCTTGTATCTTCCCTTGCATAATTAACCTAAGTAAAATGTACTTTTCGCCCCTCCTTATATGACCCAGATATTGAATCTTTCTAATTTTAACAGTTTTTATGACTTCACATTCTTTGTAACACCTCTATATTAGTTACTTTTTCAGTCCACGATATTCCGTGGATTCTTCTGTAGCACCACATCTCAAAGGAGTTTATTTTTTTGATTTCAGACTGTTTTATTGTCCAAGCTTCCATGCCGTATAGTAAAGTAGAAAAAACGTAACAACGTAGCATTCTTTTGCGGATCTCTAGATTAAGGTTACGGTTGCAAAGTAAGTTCTTCAATTTTATGAACGTGTTTTTTGCCATTTCTATTCTAGATCTGATTTCTTTTGTTTGATCTCCATCTTCGGTTAGCCACGTTCCTAAATATTTATATGTTGTTACTTTTTCGATCGTTGTATTATTCGACACAAACAATCTCTATAACGCTCTCTATTCGCTGACAGTCCCATAACGTCGATTCCAACTTTACCTACCACCAAGTCTGTATGACCCGCTCTGACAGGTATACGATTTACCAAATCACCTTCCTTGAGGCGTTGGCGAACAGTTTTACAGCTGATTCGAACATTATGAACATCTTCAGGTTGGGATTGTAAGCTTCTGGTAGTTACAAATCGTTGTCTTAAGGTACTAAATCGTAAAAAACGGTCTTGAACAGGCGTTGTTACTCGATGTCGACCTTGTCCTGGACGCTTAGACTTGCATTTTGATTAAAACAATAGCAAAATTTTAGCAACAAACAGCAATAGTTCACACAATGACTTAAAAATGATACTAACCTTTTATCGACATTAATAAATTTACAGCACCTTTGTTTTGTGTTTTTAGAAACCGGTCGAAACAAAAAACAAAACAACTAACATAATAAAAACATTCCAAATACATGGTACGTTCAATAAAAATTGAATACAATTAAATTTTGTGTGTTTTTGTAGATGATGCGTTAATTTCTTAGAGCCAGTGTATCTTCTTCTTTCTTCTTGTATGTAGGCTTTAAAGCCCGTTTCTTCTTCAACATTAGCCTAATAAATTGTCTAAATTATCACACCATCTTTTTCTTGGTCTGCCAATACTTACTTATCTCGTGCTATTCGTACTATTCTATCCTCTGCCATTCTACTAATGTGTTCGTTTCACTTCTGTTTCCGTTTTGTCACCCATCCATTTATGTCTTCTATATTGCATGCTCTTCTTATATTTTTGCTTCTCTCCCTATCTAATAGACTTTTCCCTGATATTGGTCGGAGTATTTTCATCTCTGTTGCTTCTATTAGTCGTCTTGTTTTAGATGTGTCAGGTCATGTCTCCGCCGTGTATGTTAATATAGGTCTAATTGCTGCTTTATAGATTCTTGTTTTTGTGTCTTGTCTTAGGTGTTTGTTCTCCCAAATTGTGTCATTAAGAGATTCCGCCACTTTACTTGCTTTTAAGCTTTGTTGTCGTACTTTTTCTTCAACATCTCCGTAACTAGTTATATCTATTCCCAGACATCTAAACCTTGCTTCCTGCTTTATTATTTTCCCATCAACTTCGATTTTACATTCTAGTGGGTATTTAGATGTTATCATACATTTGGTTTTTTCTGCTGATATTATCATATTCTATTTCTTGGCTGTTGTATTGAAGATATGTGTTAATCTTTGGAGCTCGTCTTCTGTCTCGGCGATTAATGTGGCGTCGTCTACATAACATAATATTTGGATTTCTTTGTTCCCCATTCTGTAACCAGGACCTTTACGTACTGCTTGTATTATTTCGACCATTATTATATTAAAGAGGAGGGGGCTTAACGAGTCACCCAGTCTGACTCCACTTTTTACTGGTATACACTATGTTAGTTTTCCATTTATCTTTGCCTGTATTCGATTATGTAAGTAGATGTTTTCGATGGTTTGTATAATATTGATTGGTATATTTCTTTTATACAGTAGGTGTAAGACGTCTTCGACTTTGATGCGATCGAAAGCGTTTGTCAGGTCTATAAAACATGGATATGCTAGTTTATTATACTCGATAGCCTTTTCTGTGATTTGTCTTTTTGACAACCAGATGACGACCATCTGCATTCTGCATCTTTTTGTAAAGAATAACATTTTTTCAAAAACTAAGAATAAAAAAATTTCCCTTCTGATGCCGACTTAATTGGACACCCTGTATATATATATGTAGTGCAGTGAATAGTGATCAGTGCAGTAGTGTCTAGGGGCTCGGGAGACTGAGACCTCGAAAGCCCTGAAGAAGACATCAGAGAGGATGTCGAAAGCTCGGCGCAATGAAAATCAACGCGGTTCAACCCGGAAGACTGGTGAGTTTACTGATGAGCGAAGGTCATAATTTTTATATATAGGGTGTCCCAACCACCCAATTGGGTGCTGGTTTTATCTTGGGAACTAGAAAAAATACAGCCGTCTGTTATATTGACATCGAAGGGACTACTCAGGTTTTAGTCGTAAAAACTGCTAGTCGTAGCATACTCCAGTCAATCTGTGGAAAAATAATCGATTTCACGTAAAATTTAAAACGGATTTTGAAGGTTCTAAAATAATATGAGGGATAGCTAGATGATGACAAATCTTGGAAGATGTACAGCAATAATCAATTGACCGAGATAATTGCTAAAAACTCTTATTTTTGCAGTAATTTGCAAATGATAACTTTGTTTTTTGAATAATGACATATAACTACTTAAAACTATGGTTATTAAAATTGGCTAAATCTCAGATATATCAACGAAATAGTTGTAAGGTATTTAACCTGTTTATCCCGGAGAGTGATTATTTAAAAAACTGTACTTGCCCAAAAAGTAACTCTAGAGGTATTTAGCAGATCGCAATCGATTCTTTGAGACTTTAATTTTATAATAGATTAAAAAATTTCAACATTTCATCAAAATTGTTGATTTATTTTATAGATGGCATATAACGAGAAGGAGTAAAAGTGATAGTACTCGTAAAATACCGATTGTCGGAGTTCTGTTTTTTTTTAGAATGGAACTTCAAATTGTAGCGTGCTGAAAACATTTGCAATATCTTGATTTTTATGTAGCTCGATAAAATAATAAGAATGTGCTATGTTCACCTCCCTGAAAAATCAAATAGTACGAAGATTCAATTTTTCCTTAAAAAAGTTGAATTTTAATATTATTTCGTAAGAAATAAGTATTTAAATTTTATTGACTAATGTATATTATTTATACAAATATATAATAATTACTAATTCTTTCTGTAAAATACAAAGAGATTCAGAGAATGTAAAACTTCTTAAAAAATTTCATATTTTAATTTAAATAAACACATTTTGACTAATAATTTATAATTAATATTATATATTTATATAAATAATACACATTGATTAAAAAATAAATATTTCTTACCAAATAATAGTAAAATTGAATCAATTTTTTATGGAAAAAATTGATTTATTTATTTTTCCGGGAGGTGAAAGTAGATAAGTTCTTATTATTTTCTCGAGATTTAAAAAAATCAATACTATGCGTGCCATAGAAGGCGAGATATTGCAATTTTTACAGCTTGCTTCAATTTGAAGTAGGTACCATTCTAAAAAAAAAAACGGAGCTCGGAAACATTTTCTTTCCGAAAAAATTCATAGAATTTAACGTTACGACTACGACCACCGTAACGGGTTATAACTTTTTACACATTCTCTGTATATGCTATCTATAAAATGGATCATAAAATCTGGATCTTCATCTACAATCTGTTCCATTTTTTAGTTCTTAATGTTATATTAATAAACAATGGAAATATGATTTTAAGAAAAAAAAATCGCCATCTTCGTTCCTATTGGTCATAGAAGATTCTTTTTTAAGATTGCGTTTTTTCACCATCTTTTCAGTGAGCCTACTTATACACGCGTGACATAAAAAATATTAAAGTTATTATAAATTTTTGTAAGCTTAAAAGTCGACTATATAAGCAATAACTATATAATTTCGAATTCATTAATGGCCATAATTTCAAGTAGTTATATTCTAAGTCATTTTTCAAAAAACAACGTTATTCCTTCCTTATTTTCTGAAATATTTAAAGATTTCCTAATTTGTAAGCTTTAACAATTATAATCAAGTATGCCGTGGAACATCACCAAACGCATTGATATACCTAGCCAAAACTGTTAAAACAAAAACATTTAAATTTTATCATTTCATCACATAGGATGTCTTATTATTTTAGTTTGATTTGGTCTATATGTGACTTTGAATAAAATTCTTATTTCAAATGACATACCATATATTCTATACCGTATTCTGGAAGACATTCAGTCTGTTTTTTCTTGCACGTACTGTCTAACTTACTGAATAGAAATGTCAAACAGAATGTCAGTCACAATTTTGTAAATACAATTAAATTCAATGGCTAATTTCATAGAAACGATCGTCTTAACAAAAATATTTTAAATGTAAAAAATATGTACATATTTACTGAAAACCGGTGACTTTGGGTACATGTGACATGTAGGTATATACAATGAAAGACAATTTAAAATGTATTAATTTATAAATGTATAAATGTATCTATAAATGTTTTTCATTATAAAGCACAGAATACCGGTGTGCTATTTAAAATGAGAATATGATTCAATGCCACATGTAGGCCAAATTCAACCAATTCACTTAGTCACAACAGTTTCTTTAATTTATTTCTTTATTATTGAATTTTATTTGTTTCTTGCATTTTTCATTTGTAGATATATTATTAAATATTTTGTGAATAAAAAATAGCCTTATGTTGCAATCAAGGCGTAAAATTTCGGGCCAATGCTTTTCATTTTTTTCGAATCCTGAGAAAACTAATAAGTATTTTTGAAAAATTTAAACGCAGAGTGAAAGAGTACATTATTACTGAGGGCCGAAAGTCCCTGAAAACTCTATAATGTTTATTTTAATAAGTTACAGGGGTGAAAAAAAAAGATTTTTTTTATATATCTCATTTAAAAAAACTTTTTGTTTATTCTAAGGGACTTTCGGCCCTCGGTAACAATGCAATCACTCATTCTGCGTTTAAATTTTTCCAAAATATTTGTTAGTTTTCTCAGGATTCGAAAAAAATGAATCTATTTAAAAGGCGTTTGTGAATGCGAATCAAATATTTTGGTCCAGCTATACGCTAAGTATTTTGATTAGGATATTACTAATTTTTGTACGTTTCAGCCGGTTTTGCCTCTTAAAAAACCTTTGACTAAAGATTCAAAGATTCAAATAAAAAAGTGGTGGTTTTAAATGTACTTAATCGTTGGGTTTACGTATAGAAAACATAAAAAGGTCTTCCAGAATAGAGTATAGTATATAATATGGTATGCAATTTAAAATAGGAATATTATTTAAAGTCACATGTAGACCAAATTCAACTAAAATAATCAAACATCATATGGGAAGAAATGATAATGTTGACAGTATCTAGGCTAGATATCGCCGATTTTTGGTGATATGTACCACGGCATACTTCATTATAATTGGTATAACTTACAAATTAGGAAATATTTAAATATTTCAAAAATGAAGAGAGATATGTATAGAAAACTCTAGTATAGATTGAAAGCTAAGTAAATTTTCCACACGACAGACTAATAAAATATAGGGTGTTTGATTTAAAATAAGTACGTTATTACAGCTTGAATTTAATAATAAAACAATATAATATTTTGACCACCCTGCAAAAAATTTTGTTATGACAAACAGATGTTTAGATGTGACAAATAGTCTATTATTAAGACAAAATTCTTCTTTAATTCTTAGATTCGTAGACATTTGATTTTTTCTAAAACCCTATATTTTTAAAAAAATCGAAATTAATCAAAACATCCTGTAGTTGAGAAACCTTATAAAATCGTCATTCTTATCATTCTTTTTTTAAGCACTCTGTATAATTCACATTATTTTTAAATTGTAGTGTTTATAGCCTTGTATAGTTCTCTGAAAAAAAGCTTTGGATATTTGATCATTTTCCGTACACAGACCGAGGCGTCTAGGATTGGCCACCCTGTATATATACAGGCACATGTATAGATGCAATTTGTACTTTTTAGCATTTTTAGTAGCCTTTCCGGAGAGCTGACGATGAACAGCAAAGTTTAGTATTCGAGGTTCAATAAATAGATTGTGAGTAACATTTCTCTCTTTGTTGAAATGGACTTACATGTGCATCCGTTTCATCATTTAACTTTCTTATCGTTTGCTTTTAATTTACTGTCCCAGTTTCGTAACCATCTTTCAAAAATTTCTGATGTTATCCATAATTGCACACTATTTTTAAAATATCTTGGTTTTCTAGATTTGTCAATAACTAAAAACTTCCTTTATGGGATGTAAGGGATAGTGATGCGCAACGTCTAGCCTCTCCGATTAAAATGTAAACCTCACCTGCCCGTGTAATGGTCTTGATCCTGACTATTCGATGCATCATGCCAGCCAGATAACAAACGAGGCTCTGACGTCCGGGAGATTGCCGGTATAAGCAATCCCCCCACGTACTGGCCAACGGCTTCGGGTGGATGAGCTGGTAAGCGGCAGGGCACTCCTTTGTCCTAGGGTTGGGAAACTGGCTCTAAAGGCGGATGAGCTAAGATATTAGCCAACGGCATAAGAATACAGAAGGCAACGGGAAACCACTGTATTAAAAATCGTAAGAGATCTCTAGTCGAATCATCATGAAATGAGAAGACAGAGTAAGCAGAAGTGTACTGATCATGGGTATAGGAGACCAGCGAAATTCCTACCAGAAAAAGAAAAAATCAGACCGTCAATTTAAAATTGGAACGTGGAATGTGACCAGCATTTTTGAATCCGGAAAAACACACAATGTAATCCAAGAAATGAAAAGAATTAACATCAATATTTTACTATATAATAGGTGCTTATAGGTACTTATAATAGGTGAAACCCGATAGATAGGAAATGGAAAATGTAAAGTTAAATGTAAAGAAAAATGTGATGAAATAGAAATGCTACAAAATAAATATGACAGCTTTAATTTACACAGGAAAATAAAAAATTGACTAGAAGACCAGAATACAAACAAAATATACTAGTTGATGAAAAGGGAGACACAGTAATGGATATAGAAAACAAATTGATGGTATGGGCAAACTATATAGAACAGCTGTTTAACGACAAATGAGACAAAATAGACAACGAATATTTCGTTGAAAAGACTGGACCAGAAATAACAGAAAGTGAAGTAAAACACACAATTAAAGAAATGAAAACTGGGAAAGCAGTAGGACCAGAAGAAATACCGACAGAAATATTGCAACTTATCGCCGACTGCAATATACATGTTATTAAAATTTATTCATCGTCCTAAATCGTCATCGTCATTATTCCTAAATATTCCTATTATATGTCCTAAAGATTATTCATCGTAGAACATATAAAAAGGTAGAACAAGACATTGGACAAACTCAGTTTGGATTTAGAAATGTTCAAGGAACCAGAGAAGCATTATATGCAGTAAATGTGCTAACTAATAAAGAATGAATGCTTCCTAGATTATAACATGGCATTCGATACAGTGAAACATAATCCGTTAATAAAACTACTGAGAACAAATAACATCGACACACGGGATATAAGAATAAGATAAATAATCTGTATTATGAACAAGAAGCTGCCATAAGAATAAATAATTTAAAAACTAATGAAATAGAAATCAAAAGAGGTGTTCTGCCTGTTCAATGCATACTCAGAGGAAATATTCAAAAACGCATTAGAAGATGAAGTAGCAGGCATAAAAATAAATGGCCTACCCATACGTGAAATTAGAGCCCTACCCATACGTGAAATTAGATATGCTGATGATACAGTACTAATAGCGGAAAATATTACAGATCTACAAAGAATTTTAGATAAGGTTGTTGCAGCGAGTGAAGAATTTGGTCTGTCACTAAACATAAAGAAAACAAAATTCATGGTTATATCAAAGAAAAATATTAGATACATCAATCTACACGTAAATAATAAGACGATAGAACGAGTTATATAAAAACAATATATATAAAACAAACGATTATACCAAAGAAATTAGAGTTAGAATAGAAAAGGCTAGAAGTGCATTCAATAATATGAAACAAATATTATGTTGTAGAGACCTCATTCTAAATCTTAGAAAACGAGTACTAAGGTGTTAGGTATTTTCTGTTCTTTTGTATGGTGTGGAGACATGGACTTTAAAGAAACAATGTCTCAATAAATTGGAAGTATTTGAAATGTGGACATATCGAAGAATGCTGAGAATCTCCCGGACAGACAGAATAACCAATGAAGAAGTACTAAGAAGAATAGAGAACAGCAGGTAGATAGTGGATTCCATCAAAATAAGAAAACTACAATATTTGGGTCATATAACAAGTGGTGATAGATATGAATTCCTAAAACTAATAATGCAGTGAAAGATTCAAGGAAAGCGCAGCATAGGAAGAAGAAGAACGCATTTGGATGCAGCTCAACCGAACTCTTTCGGACTATAGTGTCAAAAGTTGGAATAGCAGTGATAATTTATTCTGGCCGTATTCGTTAGTCCGTCTTGGTATTCGTTTGTTCTCTTGAACAGAAGAATTCTCTCCTTTGAACTTTAAAGCCCTGTCTGCTATTATATTGTAAAAAAGTCTGGTTTTGACTGCGTTAAAAATGTCATCTGGTACATAGCCTTCGTGTAGGTCATTTTTATTTCATCCATTATCCTCCAACACTAGCAGCTTCACCAGTCATTTTCGCGCCGATAATACCGTGCTCAGCTCGGAAACGTTGAATTCAACTATATGAAATCTTCACTCTTCACCCCAACGCAGTGCTAAATCGTTTGCTTTTTGTTGGAGAATTGGTCTATTTATTACCACAATATTTGTCGTTTGATATTTAAATCACTTTAACAAAGCTTCCTCAATCTTCGTATGCTTCGTTGTTCTGGCTAGTTTCATCTTAAAGAAATTGTCATAAATGGTATAAATTTCTCCTCCGCTTCCAAATGATGAAAATTGTCGAGTCAGATACACCATATTCCTTTGCCATGTCCTTGTTTTGATTTCCGCTCGCTAGCTTTAATACAATACACGAATAGTTTTATTTTTCTTAGCGATAAGTTAAAAATTTCGGTGCCTCTTGTATACAGATAAGAAACAAACGGACTGTTGTTTCTTTAATAAGACTTTGTAATTAATAGGAACAATCAAAATAACTCGTATCTGAGCGGTACAAAAGACATACAAAAGGTTTTGATAACTTTTGCGATTTTAATAGCCGTAGGAGATAATGTTACCTATTCAAATTGTTTATATTATAGCAACGCTGGTCGTTCTAATAGATAACATTCTCCGAAGATATTAAGTTAAACGTAGTCAACAATATCGTATAATAAGCAATGTCGTAAAAAATTGATAAGGCGATCATATTGCATTCAGCCGGGCCCTTTGATTTTAGTCACTAAAACCGGGATATGGTTCTAAACGATGTCGTTATTAACGGTTTTAACGGTTTATCACCAAGACAAAATTTACAAACACTATTTTGGGGTTTCAAATATGACTGTTACGGGTAAACAATATAAACGATTTTTTGTTTCTTTGTTTCTTTGTTTTTATTTTTATGTGTGTAAACAAATAATTATGTATTTGTTTTTGAACAAAAACTTCAAAGACAGTTTAGAAAACATCTAATGATAATACTCGACTAGGAATACATTGTAATGAAATGCAAAACCTTTATAAACTAGGTTTTAATATACAAGAAATTAGCATTGTTTTGTTTGAATGAATAACATGACAATTACATGTGACATTAACTAAAACTAAGATGACAAATGACAAACACAGTTCACAGACCACAGGACATTCACCCCAACTTTATTTTTGAACAAAGTCTTTAAAGTAAGCAGGACTGTTTCTTTCCCTGGTACCCCTTCTAATAAGACTGTCTTTATTTTCTTCCTTTAAAACACTTTCAATATTACCTTGATCTTCCACAACGTTAACAGGAGAAATATTTGGATTTTCCTCACATATACTCAATCTAGGGCTTGTTGGATCTTTGATAAACTGTTCATTAGAAACCGCAGATTCCGATCCACTAACACAGTCCAGTAGAGATGCATCTCCTCGTGGTGTAAGTTGTCTTAAGGCTACTGTTGTTTCTTTACCATCTTCACGTCTAACAACAGCATAGTTTGGATTTGCTTCAATTAGCTGTACTTCTTCAACGAGGGGTTCATATTTGGACTGCCTTACATTTTTTTTCATAAATACTTTTCCGGGGGTTATCAACCATGAAGGAAGCGCAGCTCCATTTATAGCTTTTCTGGAATGATGAAACATTCGCTCATGAGGGGTACTGTTTGTAGATGTACACAAAAGAGAACGAATTGAATGAAGAGCTATCTCAACTACTTCTTCCCACTGTTCAGTTTTTAAATGTTTAGATTTTAAAGCAAGAGAAATATTTTTCCATATAATTCCATTATATCTTTCTGTCTGGCCATTGCCTTCAGGATTGTAAGATGTTGTTCGGCTTGTAGGTATTCCTTGTGAATGGAGAAATGTTTTAACTTCTTGAGACATAAATGCCCCCCTTGATCTGAATGGATATAACTAGGCATTCCAAATAAAGAGAATAAGTTTGTAAGACACTTCACAACAGTTTTCGCTGGAACATCTTGACATGGATATACAAAGGGGAATCGAGAATATTCGTCAACAATTGTTAGGATATATTTGTTATGAGATCTAGATGGAAGCGGTCCTTTAAAATCCAGAGACAATCTTTCAAAAGGCGAAGTAGCTTTAATTAATCTCCCTTGAGTTTTCAAAAACTTTGGTTTTATTTCTGCACAGATAGGACAGCGATTGGTCATTTCACGGACTTCATCAATAGTATATGGTAAGTTACGTGTCTTTATTCAATGGACCATTCTGGTGATTCCTGGATGACACAAGGATTGATGTAGTTCAAATAGACTTGGTCGAGGATTTATTGAACAGCTCACTCGTGAGAAAGTATCTGGCACTACATTCTCAACTCCTGGTCGGTACTGAATATCAAAACTGTAGCATGATAATTCAAGGCGCCATCTGATAATCTTCTCATTTTTTATCTTACTAGTGTGGCGCATATTGAACATAAAAGAGACAGACTTTTGATCAGTTATAAGTCGAAAATGTTTACCTATCAAGAAATGTCTCCATTTTCTAAGAGCTTCCACTATTGCATAAGCCTCTTTTTCCACTGATGAATGATTTCTTTCACTTTTTGATAAGGTTTTTGAAAAGAAAGCAACAGGTCTTCCTCCTTGGCTAAGAGAAGCAGCAATACAAAAATCTGAAGCATCAGATTCAACGATAAAAGGAATCTTGTCATCAATCGTAGTAACGGCTGAAGAAATAATTTCAGATTTAAGAATTTGGAAAGCTTCAGCTGCTTGTTCTGTTAAAGGAAAAGTATTGCATGTGACTAGTTTTTGTATCTTTTCTGAAAATTGTGGGATAAATTTGGAATAATGTGCAAACATTCCGACAGCTCTCTTTAGTGATTGTAAATCGTTTGGTAAGGGTAACTTCTTTAATGGTTCAAGTCTTTCAGGATCAGGTTTTAAGGTCTGATTTTCTATTTGATAACCCAAAAGTTTGATTGAATTTAGTGTATAAGAACTTTTATTTTGATTTTGATGCTTCAGATTTTTGTATTGCTGCTTCTCTTAGCCAAGAAGGAAGACCTGTTGCTTTATTTTATGATTCCATTCAATAGCAGATACTCTATCTCGTCAGATATGAATTTACTATCTTCAGTTGAAAATTTTCTTGATTTAGTTGCCCTCGGTTTGCAATCATTTGATAGATTGGAGAATAATTTGGGTGGCTCTATATTTAAGTATGCCAAACTACAAATGTTATCTATACGATCAATAACTAAAGGCATTTTTGAGCCAGTAAAAGTGATTTCTAGAGAAGAATGTTGTTTAAGCAAGTCATGACCTATAACTACATCAGCACATAAATCTTGAATTATTGATAATTTGACATTTTTATAGGAATATTTGTTTATTTCTAAATTAACAAAGCAGTGTCCTGAGATAGTCGTTCTGAGTGCTGTTGAAGCCATTATTATGCTTGCATGACTTCTAAATGTTTTCACGTTTATAGACAATGCATAATTCTTACTGATATATGATTCAGAACTACCTGTGTCTATTAAACTTTCAGTTGTATTTCCATTCACCTTTATCTCAGTAACACTTTTAGATAAGCATTAAGGGGCAGCAGCAAGATTTCTAACATTGGAACTAGATGTAGTAGTAGCTAAAACAGCAGCTGATACTGAATTGGGCATCTGAAGCCTACATACCTTGGAAAAATGTCCAACTTTCGAGCATTTCTTACAAACTTTGTCTCTAGCAGGGCATAGGCTACGAGGATGCCTTTCAGTTGATCCACAAAAGTAACATTTCCAACTTTTCACAGCAGCAGAAGTATAATTAGTGTGCTCTCTAGTTTCGGAAGAAATTGCATTAATAATTTGTACATTAGTTGTATAAGCCTCAGAGTGTTTTGAAGCTGACTCCAGAGACTGGGCTTTCACTATGGCATATTGCAGAGTAATAGTGTTGTTTTCTAGTAAACGTTGTCTTATGTCATTAGAAATAATGTCATTAATAAAAGAATCTCTTATATAATCTTCTCTATTTTGGTCTGCAGAAACGGCTAGAAAATTACAGTCTTTGGAAAGCACTTTAAGATGTTGAACGTATTGACCTATATTTTCACCAGTTTGTTGTTTTTTTGTCATTAGGATATGTCTGGCAAAAATTTCATTTTTGGGTTTAACAAAAGCTGCTTCGAGAATACTTTTGGCTTCAGAATACTTTCTACAATCAGAGATGAGTTCATAGATATTGTTGCTCACGTAATTTACCAGTAGTTTGAATTTCTCCTCCTCTGAAACATCAATCACAGAGGAAATGAAGTTTTCAAAGGTAGCTTTCCAATGCATCCATTCTTGAGACGATCTAGGAGAGTTAGGATCTGCATCGAATCTGTCTGGTCGTAGTAGCTTATCCATATTTGATATTTCTTTGTATATTAAATTGTAATGAAATGCAAAACCTTTATAAACTAGGTTTTAATATACAAGAAATTAGCATTGTTTTGTTTGAATGAATAACATGACAATTACATGTGACATTAACTAAAACTAAGATGACAAATGACAAACACAGTTCACAGACCACAGGACATATATTACATATTCATTCGAACTGTTTTCTTCGATCGAGATTTTGGGTATTTGTGTCCCGTTCCCACATCAAATTTCGTTCCACTGTTTCAAGTGGCTTCATCCTACACTTTTTCTTCTCTTCGATTTGTAATTTTTTTGTTTTGGTTTTAGGATTAGTCCATGCAGCCAGAAACGAAGTAAGTATTAGTAAGTCTAGCTTTTTTGTTTTAAATATTTAGTGTAAGATTGTCTCAGTCTGACCGACCAATTTGTTATGATTACGCAAACATTTTTTTCAACGTAATTTTTTTTTGGGAAGATTAATCATACTAAGCATTTTGGGATTAGGACAAGGGTCGCACTTTTCTCGCCCAGGGGTCGTTTTGAGCATTTTTTTTAAAACAAATACTGGTTAGATCACGGTAAGGTAGGTATATAAATAAAAAGAAAGAGATTTAGGGTTTCAACCCTAATCTAGTTATTCCACAACTTAATTTTAGATTGAAATATGAAAAATAAAATAAATCTAATACACGTTTAGCATTTAGTGTCAAAAGATTCACAAAACGCAGACCGTAAACGTTTAAACTTTTCCCCTCCTAGTAAGTCTGTAACTTTTTTGCAGTTTTCAAGAAAGCTTCTGTTGGTTTTAGTAATTCCAATTCTGCTTCTTGGATTCTGAGTGGTAATAATTTTGAATTACTGACACAGAAGAAAGTAAGGAAAAAGTTCGGTTTCTAAGATTCCAAGACCCTACCCTAATTTTTCTAACCTCTAATGGTGTTCTCTCAGTTTGCTTCCAAAACATTTTACTTCAGGAGATGGCATCATTATATTCTTTTTTCTTTCGTCTACATACCTTTCTTAATATTCTTCTCTGACCTCTGTAACTCGGGTTCATACCATCATTATTATTTGATAGTGCTAATGGCATTAAACTTTTCATTTTCTTTACTATTTTAAGGCATTCTTCATCAAACCAATTCTTCCCTGATTTCATTTGGCTCTTTTGTGGAATAATTATATCATTTGCTATAGTTATTGCCTCTCTTGTAGTTTGCCACACTTGCTCTATTCCTAGTTTCTCTTCGTCCTTCTGGGCTAATAGCCCTTTATTGATATACTTTCTTTTTATTTCCACTTTTCTATATCATATCGATTAAATCTGAATCTCTTTGAATTTGTTTTTCTTATGTTTTTTATCTTTTTGCACCATTCCGCAAAAACCGTTAGTCGTAAATATACACTGACTGGCAAAAAAGTGGCCACCCTATAAATTTCCAAAAATACAGATTCATTGGAAGTTTTATGCACTGTTTCATATTGTATACTCAACATCTTTCATTTTTAAAACAATAAATGGCCATTACTGCTTGATTCCTTAGCATAATTTATTTAATTAGAAGGCTACAAAAAAAAAATAGTGTAATATCGAAATGAATTAAAAACAATAAAAATTACTGGAGTGGACTTACACAAAATTGTCTAAAATTTGGAAGGGAAAGAAACAAATTTTGAATAAAAACTTGAGAAATACGTTCATATTCTTTACGAAGCATGTTTTGAAGGTCTGCAAGACTTTCTCGCTAGCCTGGTTGACTTCTAACCCTACGATAAAGTTCATCCCAAAGATGTTCGATGATATTCAGATCAGGACTATAGGCCGGCCATTCTAGAGTAATAATTGCTACTTCTCCCAAGTAGTTTGTCACGATTCTTGCAGTATGCGGCCGTGCATTATCTTGCATAAAGACGAAATTGTCCCTAATAAATGGACCAAATGGAACTAGTGATTCTAACAAAATATCCTCTATATACCGGTAAGCATTCAGGGAGCCATTGATGAAAATAAGTTCAGTTCGAGTTGCAAATGAGATTCCAGTCCAAACCATGACACCGTCACCGCCAAACTTTCTTCTCTGGAACATACAAGCTTCGGCATATCTTTTATTTCTCCGTCTCCGAACCCTCTCTCGGCCATGGCCAGACTTCAAACAGAACAGCGATTTATCAGCAAGGAGAATTTGGCTCCAATCCTGTATATCTCAGTGTTGATTTTGTCATATAACTCCAAAGGAAAAAAAATGCTCAGGTACCGATCTATGAATTCTGTTATTTCCTTTTTTATTTCCTTAGGATCCTCTAAGTCCCTTTTTAAGTCGTGCTACTATGTTTTTCTCTCCTTTTTCTTTTTCTAACAAATAAATGGTTTTCTGCATTTCTCTTAATTTTCTTATAGTTCTGTGGTTGATTTTTATTACATTCTTTAAGTTCTTTGTTCTCATCCCTAAGATTCTTTTGCTCTTTCCTTTGTTCTGCCATATCCTGACTCATCTCTTTTACTTTATTTTTATGTCTGTCCGCATATCCTGCATTAGTTCATTTTTAGGAATGCTTCACCTTCCTGCTAATTTTTGTCTAGGAAGACAGACAAAAATAAATAAGAAAATATAACCACTAGTAGTTAGAAAAAATTCTATTGTAGTATTCCATCAATACGGCTCTGGAGATAAAAGATCTTGTTAAAGATATCCAGTGATGAGGACATTTTATATAAAACGAATATATAAAAGATAGAGAAAATCATGTCCCCGGAAAATAAGTCTAGCCGATTATAAGACAGAAGGCTGTAAAAAAAATATCGCGACATAAAAAATATAAATAAACATGCGACAGTAAATATATCTACACTATATCGATATTTCAATTCAACTTCTAGATGGAGAAACTATTACAAAACGGCGTAGGGTTTAAAAGTAATTAATTCTGAATGTGACCACCAATGATCTCAAAAACAGTTTCAACAAAATAACAGTACATAACTATATTACTCATCTCTTTTTATTATCAGTTCCTACAGCGTAAGATCACGTCTGTATAACATTTGACACATTTTTCAAAGGAATTTATTTCACAAACAGTACCGTCTCAATACCTGATAACAATTCTGAGATTTCGAAACAGTAATTGAACTTCTGCAAGCAACATCTTGCGCACAGAAATCTTCGAGCTAACTGTCAATAATCTTTTCTAAGTAGGCCCTAATAAAACATTTAACTTTCAAAGAATTTTAGGTGTTAACGGTGACAGGTCCGTTTTTAGTCAAAATCTTAGGATTTAAGTTTTATGTAAAAAATTAACAGATGAAATTTGTATTTATAAGACATTGTAGGTATCTATATCGAACAACAATTGTAATATGTATAATATGTAAATATAGATGATAATTAGACTTTGGACAAATGAAACTTCAGTTTCATTTTCAATAAACACAATTTGTTATTTCTTGTTTAATTCTGAGTTTGGTCATAATAGACCAGGAAACTAACGATTATCCCTTGACACTCTTTGATACAGGTATCTAACAACTGCTTTTGATAAATTTGGTAATAACAATGTGTAATAAACAAAATATGCAAAATACTAAACTTCATTTTTTACTTACAAACAATAAATAAACAATGTAAGATCGCTATTTGATTTTAAATACTAAAGGTGAAGAATAAAGACCGATAAATTATATGGAAAAGTGATACAATTTTACTGAAAAAGCATAAAAAATCCTTTAAAATTAAGGTTTGTAAAGTTAATTTGTAAAGCTATACGCTCCCAAGGAAGCTGAAGCTGTTTTCACTTGAAGATCCTTTTTGCGTGGGGAATCATCAAATTCTGGATTTGGTTTTACATTTTATGGTATGACTTCACTGTTTCCACTACTTTTCTCCGGTATTCTTTGTCTTTACTTGTCCTTCCTACATTTCTAATTTCCATACTTTTCTAGTCTTCTTCCAGTTGTTGTTTTCATCTCAGTTTAGATCTGACTCTGACTCTTTTACTTGGTGGTATCCATTCCGTTATAACTCTTAATGTATTGGTCTTCTCCCTTCTCATTATGTGTCCATACCATCTAAGTCTCTGTGATTTTATTGCACTAACTATGTTCTCTTGACCTATCCGTTCTTGTATTTCATGATTCATTTATTGTTTTGCATCCTCTTGGTTTTCCTTCTTTGGTTCCAGTATTTTTCTCATAATCTTTCTTTCAAAAACCTATAGTTGCTCTTCTCTTGCTGGTAATGTAAATGTCTCTGAAGCATACACCACTATTATTCTTATGGTCGTTTTGTAGATTTTAATTTTTGTGTGTTCTGCTTATCATCTTATCTCTAAACATTTTTTTATTTCTGTAGAACGCTTTATTTCCTGCTTGAATTCTTCTTTTCATATCTACACTTTCATTTCTTCTGTTATGACTTAATCCTTACAAATATTTGAATGTTTCAACCTCTTAGGAGATGAGTACGTCTATTTAGGACATTTGATTCCTGTAAGCATAACAAAGGAAGGAGTTTTAGCTAGAGAGTTCTGATAACGTAACAATAGAGACATTGTAAAATTTGAAATACCTAATTGAAATTTAACTGGTTATCTAGAATAATATTGCAACGCCATAAAGTTTTAAATATGATTGGTTGGAAAGAGAGAATGGTAGGAGTAGTTACGTTTAACGTAATTTTGAAAGCGGAGAAAAGACAGGCTGTTTCTGTTCGTGAAAAGATTAACACCTGAAGCAGAAAAGAGATTGTATGCCGCTGAAGTTGAACGGTAGAAAAAAATTAAATTGTGTAAATTAAAAAGTAATTTTTTTTCGAAAGTGTTTAAAAAAGTGGTAGCAGTGGCGATTCCATGTATGCTGATTGATAGCAGTGGATAAGTTAATGTTAACAGTATTTGTAAGTGCCAATAAATTAGCATTCCATCGGGAGAAGCTTAGGCTAGGAGAATTTAGTATCCAAAAGGAGATAGGAGTTTTGGTTAGGACGTGAGATCGAGATTCTTTTTTGGGAGAAGATCTAAGAAGGGAGTTTAGCTAGCGAATTGACAAGAGAGTATTCGGGTCAATTTTAGAACTGAAAGAAATGCTCCTGCTCCTCACCAGCAGCTGCTGTAGTGGGTTTATCAAAAATCAAACTCTTGCACCAACAAAAGCATGGGTGAGAAGTAGGGCACTCCTCTCCAAACATTTTTTTCAAAATTTGTCCATATCTTTGGTCTTTTCTTTGGTTAACACATGATGAAGTGGGAGTTCTTCCAGTCTCAGATGTGTAAGATTTTTTTCCCTTTCTTTCTCAAAGATACAAAAGACTCTTCTCCTTCTTATCTGTAGTTTTTCAAGCCTCTTACCAACACAATATTTTTGTAATACTTTCCTTTTTCCTTTTTTCGGAAGTGTTCAGTTTCTTTTTGTGTTCGGTAGCGTATTTCAAATCTCTTCAATTCACCAATTTATTGGATGTCCTTATAGTTTTCACTTAGCTTCTTAGTATCAAGTAGTGACCAATATTTTCCTAATGCTTTTACCTTGCCTATACCACTGTAGATGTTATGGTATTACTGTTGTGTTAAAATTATGAGTTTTTCCAAAAAATAAATCAACGTTCTCAGGACAATGTTATTTTTAGTTTGAGAAACAACAATCACTAAACCACCTTAGTAGAACAGCCCTGAAAATCAGCTTCTGTCAAATAGTTAGAGAGCCGATGATATTTCCACGCTGCTTTTTCCTCCAAGTGTAGAACACAATTTGCATCGCGTAATAAGCTTCCAGAATTGGACATTACGGTAGTGACTGAATATGTTGAAGATCAAAGCAAAGGCTAACATAATGAGGAACATCCATTTTTGGGGAAACCCCTTTGCTCTTCTTAAATGGATCCGCTTTTCAACCATTAGCTGCGCCTTTTCAGCAGACTATACTGGTGCAATTTTAATTTGTTCTTTGAAAAGGCCGCGCTTACTGCAAATATCGGAGGCAGGTAACTTAAAATCTATATTAAACTCATTTACAAAAATCCTAAACATGCTGTATTTAACTTTTAGCTCCTTTTCACACTGATCATTATACATTTTACTTAGTTTAATAATACTAAATTCACTACTCAGATGTAATCTTTTGGACTTCTTTCTGCTGTAATGTGATTAAGTTCCTCTGAGCTTTTTTATGTAGGAGCTCTCTAACACTTTTCTTCTTCAGATAGCTCTTATTTTTAGTAGTGTCACCTCCTCTTGTCTCTTTAGCAGCAAATCCAAAATGCACTTTTTGGCTATATTTTTTATTCTAGTTTCTCTAACACCAATAACAGTACAAAAAACTTTAAACATACTAAAGTTTCAGCACAAAACACAGTTGGAAAAAAGTATTGTATTGAATATTTTCGCTCAGGTCTAGGTTTTTTCTTTTTGTTTTTGTTTGCTGGCCTATACCTATATCTTTTGATTTAATTTGTATAAATCAGACTGGCATTTTATCATCTGTAACTTTTTTGTGGCATAGACTTTCGTCATTCAGCCAGTCTCGAAAGGTTATAATATATTCCTTAAGAAAGTATATACACATAAGTACAGATTATTTCTCTCAGACAAATGCACAGCGATATCCCTAAAATAAAATAGACGAATAAATTAATAGAAGAACACGTCGAAGGAAAATACAAGGACACTCGCTTCTCGTCTAGGGGTCCGTCAAGACATTTATTTTAACAGACAAACAATACTGGACCACGGATAAGGTATTGTTACATATAAACAAAGGGTACAAGTCTAACCCTATACACGCTTATGAAAGTTTTCATGAACAAGTACCAGATTTATAAAGCTATGCATGTTTCTGACAAAAATTCTATAATTAAATTATATATTGTTACAGAACCTATTGCTAACAAGGACTGTATATTATATGGAGCGTATGTATTGCATTTAGTTAATTTTGTATACAGGGAGTTTGAATGCTGAATAAATTTAGGACATTAAAAGAAGATGTGATCGAGGTCACCTAGCTTACCGCAATGTTTGCAACTATCATCATCGATGACTTTTATTTTAAATAAATGGCATGGGTAGCATGCATGTCCAAAGCGTATTCGATTTATAGTAGTAATATATTTACGAGGAGCTTTGAAATTCTGAAACCAGGTTGTTTGAGGTATAATTGGTTGTAAACAGGTATACCTTTTATGGTTTGTAGAACAGTAATGTTTCCACTGCTCTTTCCATCTAAGTTGCTGATTTTTTTTGAAAATCGTAGTAACATCTGATGTATTAAGCATATATTTCAACGTAGAGCCAGTTGTTACACTCATTTTAGCTAAATGATCTACATATTCATTATGTTTGAGACCAATATGTGCTTTGACCCAAAAAATTTTTATGTTGACTCCAGTCGATGATAAATGATACAATCGATCTTTTATTTCAAATATGTAGGGGTTGCTAAATGTTGAGGGCAATTCAATGTTTTTTATGCTCTGCAAAACTGAAAGGCAATCTGACATAATTAAAATATGTCTATTGTAGGTGTTTTTAACATATTTTAGAGCTTCAAGTATAGCTATTGATTCCGCTGAAAAGATTGAAAATTCATATGGTAGTTTATACTTGAATTCTACGTTTGTAGCTGGTAAAAAGTATGCGCATCCAGTCCCTTCTGTTGTTTTTGATGTGTCCGTGTATATTACTGTAGCTTCCCTATAATCCTGCAGTAGAGATCTTAGAAGATTGCTACTCATAATGGTGTTCTCACTATAAGTAGGTATTATAACCTCAGTTCTGTGGAATAAAGAGAAGTAGTCTAAGCTTCTGTCAACCGTGTGCAATTTCTTGAAAAAAATAGGATTATTCTGTAGTGCCATGCATAAAGGCGGGGAAGGTTTTTTCTCCTAATATTTGTTTGTAAGATCTGACTCGTTAAGTTGACGGACACTTGAAAATAACTGGGAGTTAGTTAATAGAATTTGAAGAAGGCTTTTTTCACTTAAAAAGTTTCTTCTATTTTCCAGGGGTAGCTCAGCGGCTTCAACATATTAGGATTGTATAGGGGTTGATCTCATAGCACCCAAACATACCCTCATAATAGAATTTTGAAACGTGTCTTAAAAGGTTCTTGGAGGCGGAACATCTGTAACTTAATAAAACTCTTCTTTGAAAGCTTTGATGTAATTAGGCCTTATTTTCACGCACTTGAAACGTTGTTCTGCTTACACTGTACAAAAATAGGGCTCTTTTGGGAGCTGCGTACCTAATAATTTGCTGACTGTTCTTCTTCCTCCTGTAACTCTTCTCTTTCTAGTCCCTTTATTTCCTTCGCCAACACTTGCACTTCCATCTGCACCATCCATTATCCTTTAATTAATAAAGTAGTTAATAATTGTTTATACTTTGACAATCTAACTAGTAGCCACAAATCCTTCCAATACAAAATCTTCATAGTTGCAGCGCTTCTATTGGTTGGTTGGAAATAAGCTGGTTTGCATAGACAAGTACAGTTGAAATAAGTTATTTTGCATGTAAAGGTGGTTTTTAACATGCTTTTACCATTGGAAATATTTTTTTTTTGTATGAATCAGATAGAATAAACCACTTTGGCTACAACAGAACAATGTTTATATGTTACGTCCTCATATATATTTGAACGTTTTCTATTCTGGTATTGGTATTAAATTGATAACCGTTTTCTAATATTATATATGTTATCGTTACCATCATAAACCCGTTATTTATATTGGTCTACCTTTGAAACTCATATTCTACAAATAAGGAAAGATTGTACTGTTTAATATCTATATAAATTCATAATCTAATGAAATCTACGTTTAATGAATCTCAGAATTTATTACTAAGTTTAATTAACCAAAGAGAGAATATAATTATGTATTTTATTGGCCATATCGGTGCAACGCTATAATTATTAAAATTATCGAGTTTATAACAAAATGGTAATATTATGTATTACTTTGGCCTCTCCTAATTCTCGCCATTCATCTCTGTTGTTTGTAATACGTTTCCACATTGGCCCTGCAGTTCTTTTAATATCGTCGCTCCATCACATTTGCGGTCTTCCTCGTGGTCTTTTGGCTTCATATGGCCGCCACTTCCCGATTTCTTTTTTCCATCGACCATCCGTAAGACGTTCGTTATGTCCAGCCCATTTCCATTTCAGTTTAGCTGCCAGTTCGACAGCATATTTTACTTTTGTTCTATTACGAATGTTTTCGTTGGTTTTATGGTCTTTGAGTGAGATACCCAGCATATGTCGTTCCATAGCTCTCTGAGTTTTTCTGATCTTCTCCATGTTTATTTTAGTGAATGTCCAGGTTTGAGCTCCATATGTAAGTACAGGTAGGATACAGGAATTAAATACTTTGGTTCGCAGTCTTTGAGGTATATTTTTATTTTTAAATACGTATGAGAGTCTTCCGAATGCTGCCCATCCCATTTTTACACGTCTGCTTATTTCGGTAGTCTGATTTTCTTTGCTTACCTTGACATTTTGACCCAGATATGTATATTCATCTACGTGTCGTGTTCTATCTCTTATTACTTTGTATGCACTCCACATTATGGAAAAAACATTAGCTTAAAGATAATTTCCAAAAATTGTACATATAAATTTAGATCCTGAATTTACCCTCATTAGACTTCATGGAATCAAGGAATTAAAAACACGTAGTCCTAAATAACTAATTTTGGTTCTGTCGATCGCTGCTGATGTTGAAATATTTTACTTGACAAGGATGGGTTTACATTGGAACCGTTGTCGTTATGACGTTGAGTTTTGATAGAAATCTGTAGTTTTGAGTTGTAGGTTTATTTTAAAATACACATAGTTTCAAAAGTTATGTATCACCCAAAATTTTCGCTATTATTAACTATTTTCAAAAACTACTGTTATGGATCATTTATAAAAAAAATATCATAACGTTGACAGATATTTTTTGTTTTAAAAGAGAGACTGTTTTTTATTAATAAATAAAAAATTAAAAACAAAAAAATTAATTTCTAATTAAAATGTATTTAAAAATTTTAATATCGTGAATTTTCACCACGGGCATCGATGTAAGCCTGGATTCGAGCTCTAATATTGCTAATAAGTCGATCAATAATTTCCTGTGGCAGACTATCCCATTCTACTTTACAGGCAGTTGTAAGTTCATAATGGGTTTTAGGAGGATTTCTTCGGGCATGAACAGCTCTGAAGAATACATCCCATGCATGTTCAATGGAGTTCATGTCTGGAGACATCGCAGTCTACTCCAAACGACAAATACCTTCTATCTCTAGATAGTCATTAACCGCTTGAGTCCTATGTGAACGAGCGTTATCCATAAATACAAAATTTTCACTCATAGCTCCTCGCTGTAATCTCACATGAGGTTTTAAAATCTGAGTGATATATCTTTGTCCTGTTAGAGTCCCGTCAATAACCCCCAATTCCGTGCATCTACCTGCCATAATACCTGCCCAAAACATACCACTGCCTCCAGCGAGTGGAAGTATGAGACGTGTATGTTCTAGTTGTGCAGCTATTGTTGGCTCTTGCCAAATACGAATTCGCCAGCTATTACTATTTAAACAGATTCTGGTCTCTTCTGAAAAAAGCACAAAATTAGTAAACTGTTAAGGAAGCTGTGTGTTCTTGAGCCCACTGGAGGCAGTGCCAAACCTATCTAGGCTGTAGCTTAGGAACTCTTATTGGTCGACAAGTTCTTAAACCTGACTCTATTCTTCTTCTATAGAGAGAGAGAATTCTTCTTCTTACTATAGCCAACGATACTGTGACTTCCGTAGCATGCCAAAAGTTCCTTTGGAGAGCTGGTACAGACATAGAAGAATTTCTCTTAATGGAAATTCTGATATATCTATTCTGTTGCTCAGAAACCTATTCCATATCCGTGATTTCGCCACAAACCGCTAAGAATAACATCAGATTGGGCAGCTGTACTAGAATCCCAAAAAGGAAGACCATATTGAAGATGACTGAAATAAAGAAAAATATGTTATTTTGGAAAATGCTAAATTGGTTTCCATCGAAACAGATCTTATTGCATAGCAGGCTGAGGCTAGTTTCTTACTTAACAAATCAATATAAAGGGGCCATTTAAGATTGCTGTCTACAAAAATACCAAGAAATTTTACATAATCAACAATACTGATTTGGCTGTTATTAAAAAGCAAGGGTTGAAGAGCTCCTTTCTTTATAGGATAATGCTACTATCTTGTCCATGTTAAAAGAGAGTAAATTAGAGTCGGAGAAGGTTTTTATTTTAAGCAGATTAGAAGTTATAAGTGCATGAAGAGCTGCAATATTAGAGTTTGTCCAGGTTATCTGATATCATCAGCAAAAAGAAAAATTGTTCTATCGATTTTTAAATAAATGGTGTCATTTATAAAGATAAGGAAAATAGAGAACCCAATACTGAACCTTGTGATGCTCCACATAAAATGCTTTTGTAACTAGAGTCTGTATCATTTGCTCTAACCAGTTGTTTCCTATTCCCGAAGTAAGATTGGAACCAATTCCAAGAAATACCTCGAATTCCGTAAAAATTTAGTTTTTTATCAAAATGTCCTGATTTACACAATCAAAAGGTTTGGCATAGTCACAAAAAACAGTGACAGTAAAAAGATTATTGTTTATTGCTTGGTAAACCTCATGTAGTACAGAAAATATAGCATCACTGGTACATTTATTAGATAAAAAGCCGAATTGATTTTATGATAAAATATTGTTTTCAACGAGAAGGACATAAGTTGGGCTTTTATAAGTCTCTTAATTATTTTGGATAGTACCGGTAGTAAGGCAGTAGGGTTATAGTTGCGGGCATTCGATTTTTCGCCACCCTTATAAAGAGGAATAATAATGGCTGTCTTTAGGCACTCTGTGAAATATACCTTTATGAAAGGAATCATTAATTATTGAGACCAGGACTTCTACATATTTGGGAACATTTTTATGGATAGTCCATCAGTACTACAGAAAGATTTGCCTTTGATACTATTGATTGTTTGGATCAGTTCAGATTAATCAACGGGTCTTATAAATAATGAATTCGAGACCGTTTTTGAATTGGGGAGATAGGATATGGAATCTTGTGGCAAAATAGTTAATGTTATATTTTTACTCACATTAACGAAGTATTTATTTAGATTTTCAGGGTTTGGAAGAAAAAATATTTGAGCTGTGTTTGTTTTATTTCAAAGATCGTTTATTATGGAGCAAGTTTCTTTTGAAACACTTTTAGAGCTTCCCAGACGATTTTGATAGTACGCTTTATTAGCTGTTTTGATAAGTTTTAGATACGTTTCTCTGTACTTGGTGATATATTCAGCGACAGAGACGTTGGTAGTAAATTTCTTGATGTACAGTAGTGAAGGCATATTTTTGGCTGATATGCGGATACCTTTGGTAGTCCCGGGTTTGTGATGTTTTGGCTTAATTGTAATTAAAGTACCTTATTAAAAATATATTGCCTTATTGAAAATGTAGACAAGCCTATCTAAAAAATCACTGAAATTATAGTCCACGTCCACAGAAGGAAAGTGCCACTATGAAGTCAATCATAAATTTTGGAATTTACGAAAGTTCTGAGCGAAAAAAATCATACCTAAACGTCCGGTTTTCGAGGAGGGTTTTTTAAGATTGTTAAATTTGGTATATGCTGCTTTATGATCAGGTTGTCCTGCATTAATAATTGTAGAGTGTACTTCAAGGGGTGAGAAATCTGAGAAAATATAATCAATTATGGTAGGTGTTGTTTTAATAATTCTTTTAGGAGAATTAACGTGCATTGTGAGATCATACGATTCGAATATATTGACCATGGACAGTTGGGTAGCATAAGCAGGAATGTAATGAATATTGAAGTCACCGCATAGAATTTTTCTGCTTTTATTGGGCAGGTCATTTAACAAATTTAGGAGGTTCTGAAAAACTGGTTCCGTGGAAGAGTCAAGTGATCTATAAATGGAAATAATTTATAGATTAAGATTCTTATTATAAACTAAGGAAAACTCAAAGGAGGCTTCATTTAACAAAAAGTCATATTTTGTTACCGGAGAGAAATCATTATTTGTAGAAAGAATTAAGGTGCCACCTTGAGCTGAACTTGGACGATCATACCTAGAAATTGTGGTATATTTTTCTACAAAAAAAGGCTCGTTCACTTCAAGTCAGTGCTCTATAACCGCAACTAGCTTGAGAAATTCTAATTTCTCTAGAAACAGAAATCATTCATCTGTTTTATATCTTATACAACGAAAATTAATCAGAACCATGTAATAGTAATTTCGGTGAAATTTCCTTGATTTTTGGTGATGACTAAATCTTTTCGAAGTAAGAAAGGACCTAAAAACAGCAAGATTAGCTTCCGCCTCAATTGGACCATTTCTATTTGTTTAGTTTGTATTTTGGGAACGATTTCCGAAGTAGAAATAGAAAAATTAAATACAAAATAAATGTAGAAACCTATTTTCTATTATAAAATATTAGGAAGGCAATAATGAATGTTTATAGAATCTTATTAACATTTTACATACATAATTGAACTTTATAACTCCTGTCTCTTTCTCTTTTTCTCTCTTTCTTTCTCTCTCTCTCTCTCTCTCTGTCTCTCTCTCTCTCTCCCTCGATACCAAATAAAGTGTAGATGACATTATGCAAAATATTAGCTTTAGTTTCAGTTTCAATAAATCGAAAATCTCGTTGGCAACAAAACACAAATAATAAAAAAACTCTTTTCTTGACGTTTCTGTTTCTAGATAAGAAACCCTTTTCAACATACAACTTTGAATTAAAGAAAACCATAAAAAATTTATTGTTTAACTACTTTTGAATACAATAATTATCTATTTTTTATATCTAGCTTTGTATCTTAATTACGAATTTAATGAATCGTATAATTACATTTATTTTATCATACTCACCAAACTTACAGTTTAAACCCTTATTTTTATCTTGGTTTCAACGCCTATGTGTTCTTTATGATTGTCAGGTGAATGTTGAGGTCATGAACTAGCAACCTACGACCTGCCGTTTTAGCGTATAAAATCTTGGCAATCACAGGATTATTTGCCGTTTAATATTAGCGAATTGGGGTTACTGCATACCAAAGAAGTATTCTTAGTATGGTCTGTGGGTACGGAAATATTACAAACCTTTATTAAAAACCTAACATTGGCTATGTGTGTTTCTAATTTTAAAAAATAAGCAACGGAAAGAGTAGAGCAAAAGATAATGTACACAATAAAAAGGTATATCGAAGGAAAAAACAGAAGCTTGGAACGATAAAAAACCAAGTTAGTCTATCTAGAAAGCAAGAATATAAAAAATATAAGTCCAGTTACAGATTCAAAAGTTTTAAACTGTAAAAGCAAGCTGGAAATTATAACCACCCTTGAGCATAGTATCACACATGTTCATTAACCCGGTTCTTAGAACACATAGTCACCTCTGTCGATAACGTCGGTAATTCGCATCTAGTGTATCCACGTCGCTGGGGTAGGTATCTATCATTTTAGTAGGCTAGAGTGAATAGATAACTAGGTCCAGATATACCTAAAACTTACACAAATGTAAGGGTAGTGTACATACACAAAATATGATGACAAGACATTGCCCTATTTAAATCCTATAGACCGATACGTCTTACATCATTTCTGTTGAAAACAGTCGAAACAATTCTCGATAGACATATTAAGGAGGGGCTGTTGATGGATCATCCTTTCAAGTAGTTCAGAAAATCAGTCACTGTATTAATAATGGAGAGATTGCTTTATCCGCCTTCCTAGATATAAACAGCTCATTTAATAATGCACTATCAAATTCTCTTTATGAAGCAGCATCATCAAAAGGCATTTCCGCTTCCTAAGTGCAAGCCTAAGCGGATGATTTAGTAATTATGGTAAAAGGAAAATATGGTAATATTCTATTCAGCACACTCCAAAGAGCATTAAATATCCTTACTAGGTGTTGCGACAGGGAAAACTCTCTCTAAATCCTAGTAAAACAGTAGTAGTTAGCAAGGAGACGGAGTCACCTACAGCTGGAAATGGTATCAGATGCTGTGCTACCTAAATATAATTTCGAAAAGCCGTTTACCGTATTCTTTTAAAGGAAGGGACGAATGGAAGTAGAATAAAACGAATCTCATAATGGCAGATTAATGCTCTAAAACAGACGAAGGAGTTGGAGCTGGGATATACGAAGGAAAACCAAGAATAAGCCTTACTGAAAGTATAGGTAATCACTCTACTATATTCTAAGCAAAAATCTATGATATAGAAATGTGCCCACAGAAACTAATCACAAGGAACTACAGGACAAATCTATAAAAAATTATTTAGGTGGCATTAAAGGCACTGAAATTGAATCATCGGATTGACTCCAAGTTAGTTTGGAACTGTCTTCAGAATCTGATTCGGATCGGAAAAAGCAACAAAGTAAATTTAGTCTGGATGCCTGGACGTACTGGTGTTGAAGGAAACGAAATAGCGGACCTATTTGTCAGGTGTCTTCAGAATCTGATTCGGATCGGCAAAAGCAACAAAGTAAGTTTAGTCTGGATACCTGGACGTACTGGTGTTAAAGGAAATGAAATAGCAGATCTATTTACCAGGTGAGGTACGAAAAAACATTTATAGGCCCAGAACGTGTCGTTGGCAGAGCAAAAACCATAGCCAAAAGAACATTATCGGTCTGGGTGAAATGAATGAAACGTAACCACTGGTAGGAACAAATGAGTCTTAAACACTAAATATAGACATTTTAGGCGTTAGGGAAGTATAATGGTTCGTTTAAGAAAAAATCAATATTTAATATGGAGTTATATATTATTCGGGCAACAGTGAACCGACACACAGATATGGTGTTGCCACAGTGATGAATAATAGAATCAACAGATCAGTGGGTGGATGCTGTTCGTTAATCTCATGGAATTATCTTTAAACTGAAACAGGGCTCGTTAATTTTATTCAGGTGTATTCACCTACAACAGACAGTCTAGTAGAAGTAGGCAAATCAACAAACATTATTTGACAAATACAAGGATGAGCACTGTTTGGAGCAACGAAAAGAGCTTAGCGATCGCTTGGCTCAGTTTTTTCAAACTGAGTTTTAACTTTACAACTATGATTTCAAAACAAATGTAAGCTTCCACTTGTTTTTTACGAGTATGAAGGTGCTGTGCACCATGAATACTCTCCAAAAATCAGACAATCAACAAAGAATCGTACGTTTAAGTTCTAAACAGATTGCGTAACACTAAGGAAAAACGGTCTCATTTTTGGGGCAGTGATAATGAACAATTATGTTTACACTAATACACCATTCATCAAACTTTTGCAATAGTTTTTAATAAAACACAATGTACACAACTCCACCAGTCTCTGTAGAGTCCCGATATTTACTAACCGTAACATCCTGCGATTTTTTTGTGTTTTCAAAACTGAACATGATGCTTAACTGACAACGTTTCGATAATCTTCTTCTTTTTCTTTGTGTGGCTGATCCTTTAAGGACATTGGCGATCATCACGGCCCATTTTAATCTGTCTGCAGCAGTTCTAAAAAGTTCTATTGTTGTTTTCCCACTCTACTGCTTTAAATTTTTCTTCCAGGACGTGCTTCGTCTCTCCGGTCCTCTTTTTCTTTCCACTTTCCCTTGTATAACCAATCGTATCAACTCATATTTTCAATTTCTTTGTATATGACCAAAGTAGCTCATTTTTCTTTCCTTCATCTTCTTCTTCTTCACGTGCCATCTCCGCGACGGAGGTTGACAATCATCATGGCTATTCTGATTTTAGATGCTGCTGCTCTGAATAGTTCAATTGATGTGCATCCGTACCATTCCCTTTTGTTACGCAACCATGAGATTCTTCTTCTTCCTACACTTCTCTTGCCCTGGATTTTCCCTTGTATAATCAATTAAAGTAGGTTGTATCTCTCATTACGCATAACATGCCCCAGGTATTGCAGCTTTCGTGTCTTGATGGTTTCCAATACTTCCATTCTTTTGTTGATTCTTCTCATGACTTCGTTGTTTGTTACATGCTCGGTCCATGATATCTTCAGGATTCTTCAGGATTCTTCTTAACACCCACATTTCAAATGCTATTTCCTTCATAGTGTTGATTATTTATTTTTTCATCTGTTTTAATGTTTCCCTGTTTGTTATGTGTTGTGTCTATGATATTTTCCACATTCTTCGATAACACCACATCTTAAAACTGGCAAGTCTTTTTCAGGCTAGTGTTTTGTTAATTAATATGCCTTCATTGATGTCTTCTAGTGCCTCTTTAAACATCTCTTCTGAGCACATATAAAGTAGGTGGGATAGTACACCTGCTTATAGGCGTACTTCTCTTCTTATGGGCATCTCATTCAATTTTTATTGGTCTACTCTTATTCTGGATTTCTGATGTCAGTATAAGTTTGTAGTTTTTCTCACATCTTACTTATCTATTTTTGTGACCCGTAATATGTTTGCAAACCTTCTGTGCTGTATTTTCTCGAAGGCTTTCTTAAAGTCAACTAGACATATGATTACGTCACAGTTAACATCTCGTTGATATAGATTATTAATTAGAAGTCGCTTAGGTTACATAATGGTCAATGTGAGATTAGAAAATAAACATCAACATCTTTGGCTCGACAATCCTCTGTGGATACTGGCCTGCTCTAAGATTAGTCGCCATTCTGTTCCGTTTCTGGCAACGTGTTACCATCTTCTGATCTCTAGAATATCTAAGTCGGTCTCAACTTTATCCAACTACCTAATTCGCGGTTGGTCATTATTTCTTCTTCCTATAGGTGTTCCTTTCGTTAGCTTTTTAGCAATCATAGCAATCAATTTGTATCGATTTATTGTAACTAGTACCTTCTTCTTCTTTTGGCACCATAACCCTGGATGGGTCTTCACCTGTCTGTCTATATCCTTCCATTCAGATCTCTCTTGGGCCCTTCTCCTCCATTGTCTTAGATGCATGGTTTTCAGGTCGTCTTCCACGTCATCCAACCATGTCGTTCTGAGCTTTCCTTTTTCCGCCTTCCTACCGGCTTTCACTGTAACATTTTCTTTGTCGTTTTCGTATCTTCTTGTCGCTGAACCCAGCCATGACAGCCTTTGATTTTTCACAAATCTTACAATGTCATACCTTTCATTCAGTTCATTAACCAAGTCGTTTCTCCTGATTCTTTATGTGCCGTCTTCCTCTTACACCGGACCATAAACTTTTCTCAGTATTTTTCCCTCGAATTTCCTGAGTTAGGCTACCTCTTTTTTCGTCATTACCATGGTTTTACAACCATAGGTTACTACGGGTCTAATCAAAGTTCTGTAGATAGTCATTTTGGTTCTTTTGTCTAATAATTTCGATGTCATCAATCTTTTATTAGCATAGTATGTACGAAATCGTGTATATCGGACTACCTTTTCCAAGGCAATGTTAAATAGGAGGCAAGCCAGGACATCCAGTTATCTGAGTCCATCCTTTATCTCAAGGAGAATATTCTTCCTGTATCCTAACGCTGGCAAGTTTTTCTTGTATAACAAACTCACGCATTGATAGGTATAGTACTGTTCTCTTGAGGCTGTATGCGGCCTTAAAGTAGACGAATAGGTGACGGGATTCAATGTTAAATTCTAATTTTTTCTCGAGGATCTGTCTTATTAAATGAATCTGGGGAATTGTTGTTTTTCTGGAGTAAATCCGGCCTGGTATTTTCCAACTATACTAACCGTGTAAACTTATAGCTTGTCTTAGAGAATATTTGGTAGAATTTTGTAAGCAGTTGTTAACAGGGTTATACCTCTGTAATTGTCACACTGGAGCTGATCGTCTTTTTATATAACGGGCATATCACGTCTTGAGACTACTCATAGTCCCATTTTGTCAGACAAGGAGTAAAAGTTTATGCAGTGCTTCTAGCAGGGCGTCGCCACCATTCTTGTAGAGCTCACTACAAATTTGGTCAGTTCCTGGTGCTTTATTATTTTTAAGCTTTTTAATGACTTGGGCAACCTCTTCAGTGATATGTGGTCTTTCGTTTGTGTTTAATAGATTAAAATCATTTCGATCTGTTACGGTGTTATCTGCTTCTTCAATATAATGTCCGTTCAATTTTGCGTTGAAAAATTCAACCCATGGGTTCAAGATTGAGGCCGCATCACTTAGGATATATCCTTCTCCATACTTAAAGCTCCCTAATGTTGGCTTAAACTCCTTACTCATTTTGTTTACATTTCTGTAGAACGTAATCTTTTTTCTTCCCGTTTTAGTCCGGTATTCCTCCTTTGCTCCTCTAGTGCATCTAGCTTGATTTGTCTTAAGGTATGGTCTATTTTTGTTATCAGTTGCTTCCTGGCACTCCTCGTCAAACCATTCGTTTTGTCTAACTTCTCAGTTCTCATCATCTGGAAATCTGGTATATTATTAGATTTTTAGATTTTTAAATTAATACATTTGGTTAAAATTTAGAAGGACAATAATTTCAGTATTTTCTTATAAATCTAGTTATGTAAAAAATTTAAAAGTACAGTTGATAAAGGGTCACCTTGTACTAGGTTTCTGTTGTTGTTAAAATTACCTGGGACATGACCTTCTATTATAACTTTACTTTTAGTATAACTGAGTATCGATGTAGTTAATCTTATTATTTTTTTTGTTGTAGAAATTCAAAATAGTCTAGTTCTGCAAACAGATTCATCATCATCAGTAGCTCCACAACCCTTTCTGGGTCCTGGCTTGTTCTAAGATTTTCCGCCATTCTGTTCTGTTCCTTGCTTTGTTTTTCCAGTTGGTAATTTTAAGTGTTTTCAGATCTTGTTCCACTTGTTCCATGTATCTAAGTTTGGATATTCCCTTTGACCTTCTCCCTACTGGTGTTTGCCTCATTATATGTTTTGGTGCTTTGCTTCAGTCTCCAACATCCGTTCAACATGGCCCATCCAGCGCAGACGTCCGATCTTTATGGATGTTATGACCTCTGGTTCATTGTATGCTGTGTATAGTTCAAAATTATATCTTCTGCGCCACATGTCATTTTCTTTCACCCCCTTATATATGTGTCTAAGGATTTTTCGTTCAAACGTACCTAATAGAATCTCATCGCTTTTCGACAGTTCCATGTCTCTGATCCATATACAAGGACCGGTTTTATCAGGGTATTTTGCATTTGGTTTTTCTTGTGACGTTGTTAGATCTTAGATGTTTAATTAGTCCATTATATGTTTTATTAGTGATATGTATTCTTCTCTTAACTTCTTCACTGACATTGTTATCTGCGGTAACTAGTGAACCTATACATCGTAATTAGCGTCATAGATTTATCAGATAATGCACTTTTAAAACATAAATTGACTTTGAAGGTATTTTGAAACGTTCGAAAGATCAAAAGCTACAAGAAACCGAAAATAAGAGGAACGAAAACAAATATAAAATTCAATCTAATGATATAAAACCTTGACTTAATCATATTATGAAATCATAACTGTCCAAGGATCCTTCCTACTTGAAATATACTTTATAAAAAATATATAGTTTTTTTCTCTAATAATCATTAATTTATTTTTGTGTCTGTAATTATATAAATATGCCATTCCACTGTAGGACTATCATTATCAAAAATTCCTTTAAGTGATTTATGACGTTTATGGCTGACTTATAAGAAATCACTTGGCTACCTTTTTCTAAGATCCTGCTTAAACAAAATAACTAACTAATAAAAATAAATGGGATTTGGGCACTTGTGTGGGAGGATTAGTTTCGTTTACAATCACTGATTACTGGGCGGCACAAGTACTGCCTACTTTATAAGAAGCTTACAGTGAAATACAACACCCTTAAATTAAAACAGGTAAAATATTTTTAATAATTCTTATTGCAAGAGCTGCAAGGGAATTATCTTGACCTTTGTTGTACATTGTATATGTGAGAGAAGGAAACAGAAGAGTGAAAACGTTTAAATAATTTATTTATTTACTAAAAGGAATTTAGAACAAAAACTGGGATGGTGGAGGGAAGCTCTTGAGAAAAAAGGTTTATAACTTAGTAGGACAAAAATAGAGTAGGGGAAATGTAATATAATAGTATTAATGACATATAATTTTGTTTTTATATCCTAACTTTTTATTTGTAGTTCACAGCACGTCCATAACTTATATCACTTATCTTTGGTCCTTAAATTATCGAAACTAATAAACATTTGTAGCAAAAATCTATAGAAAAAATACAAAAAATATGTAACTGAAATCAATCCGCAACCAGTCTTCTCCGGACTTAGATCTTGAATAAAGGTTTACAGTAAATGCACGAACAGTCCTCTTCATCGCCATGAGAAATATTAGAACAATATTCTTCTTCATCACTTTCTTCACATAATTTTTTGGTGGCTTTGCCTTTTTTCTTTGTTGGGAGTGCTCTAGGCTTATTATTAGATTTTATTTACAGCATATTAGGAGTACAAGTCAACACCAACGAGCTCTCTCAAATTTTTGGTTTACGTTTCCCTTGGAAACTAATGAAACATATTTTTGGCACCTGAGAAAACAGCTTAATATGAACAGCAAGGACAGAAGACGATGGACGTTCATTGGTAGCAGCAGCAGTTAAAACATCTTCTAGACCGGAGTTGGTTATTGGAACCTGAGATGAATTTTCAGCTTGTGAGTCCCTAAGTGCTGTTATTTCAGTTGCATTGTTTTCTTCATATATCATATCGTGGCTGAAGAGGTAACGCAGCAACCTGAGACGTATTTATCACAGGAACTGAATCATCTACTTGCTGTGAAGAAAACCTGTTCAGACCCGACAGAGCTCATTAGTATTGCAGGCTGAGGAGGCTATTCATTGCCGTTGTCTTCCAGCGGTATGTTTGTGGTTTCAGCTGGCTCGTACATATATATTCCAGAATTATATCAGTATTCAGCGGCCATATGCAAGTGCTTTTAAATCCGTGACATGCATTTTGCACTGTTAAATAAACCGGCGATCTGAAGATGCGTAACAACACGTCCAGGATGTGCCTATAGCTATTAAGCAATTTTTTGGTTGTATTAGGTCTTTAAAGGCCCAAAAAGAGAGACGTCAAGAGGATGTATACGATGAGTCCAATGTAGAGGCAGACAAATAACATAAATATCGCTTTCTTTTGCATATTCCAAAGTTTCAATGTCTTTATGAGTTGCACGTCCATCTGAAATTGGAATTACTGTAACGTCAATGCTTGCTTTTACAAAACGTCGGAAATTATATAGCCAACAGATTCTAGCAAGCTTCCGTGCAAGTGATAAAACTTTTAAACTTATGGCCGATTAAAAGCTTGAGCGCGAGCTGGTGCGTAGCTTCTGATTTGTGCAGTGATATAGCTTCATTATCTCTTAGAAATCCATTAAACCAGTCTTGGCCTGCCTTTTGTTTTTGGATGTTAAATTTATGAGCGAAACCGTTTTTATTAGCAATCTGAAAAGCTAATTCTGTACCGATATTCGTGACTAAGAGCAGGGGTTGGCCGTCGATCACGATTACTCAAACACGCAATATAGGCGTTTCCTGCCTCTTCAAAATATGTTTCTCTTTGGTGTGATATTAACAGCATTAAAATCTTTGGATAAGTTACATCCCTCTCTCTCTCTCTCTCTCTCTCTCTCTTCAATCCTGACCCACCGGAGGAAGTGTAGTGGTCATCGTGATGTCGTATATTGTCCATCTCCAAAGATCTCTGCCTCTGGTCATTTCTTTTAACTCATGCTTAGGTCTTTTGCATATGCCTGTAATTTGATCGATCCATCTTGTTGGAGATCTTCCTCGTAATCTTCGGCTTTCTACTTTTCCTTGGGTAATAAGTCTTTCCATGTTTTCTGTGTGTGCTCTCATAACATGCCCAACGTATTTTAATTATTGGAGATGGACTTTGCTGGATAGCCGTTTGCTGATTTAAAATTGAAATATTTGTCCTGTGATCGGTCCACGGAATTTGTAACAATCTTCTCCAACAGAACATTTACGTTTCGATACATTACGTAAAACCTCCCTAAGGATAAGGATATTCGGAGCGTACAGAACAATTCCGACGAGAAATAGCATATAAGCTGAAATAGATGAACCCATGCTAGCATAATTGTAAATAAAAGAATTCCAATAAATAACATTTCAGACATATCCATGACTTATGACTCCTCAAAGTTCAATCTCCCATGTTCCCACAGATTTCCACCCTTCAGTACAAAAATATATTTTCATCTCCAAATGTCATCTGTTCAGTTTATTACAATTCCAAAAAAATAGCACCAACCCGAATCTTATCATGCAACACTTAAGAGATCTAATTATAATACTATACATATATATATATATATATATATATATATATATATATATATATATATATATATATATATATATGTATATATATATACAGACGCGTATACTATACAGACGCGTCTAATTGAAAATAGAGTCGGAGTCGCAATAATTAACAACACCGAGATTCTCAAACATGGAATTCACGATACTGTAACTATATGAACAGGAGAACTCTATACTCTATGCAATTTACCAAGCGATATTGCACTCAAATGCAAATAAGATGAACAAAATATTAACGTGACAGATTATATGTCATTACACACAATGCGGAAAACATACACGCAGCATCCATTAGCTTTACTAATAAAGGAAGAATGAAATAAATTACATACTGAAGATATATGCATTAAGTTTCTTTGGATCCCATCACATGTTGAAATAGCAGGTAATAAAGCAACAGACAAAAATCTCAAAGCTATAAACGATAGCAGTATTCCCATATCACCAGGATCTGTAAGTATGTATCTATAAAGCTATTTCATAAAGAACCTGTTCGAGAACTGGAACAATAAATGGAAATCCACACCATCAAAGAGTCAGGAGATAAAAAATAAGATTGGACCATGGCAATCATCCAGGTATCCAGACGAAAGCAAATAATTATTTCCAGTTTACGACTTGGACATACCAAGTTTTTACAAAAATAAGAAGTTGTGATGAGTTCGGTTTACCCCACACTGTTCAATCGTCACAGAATTAAAAACATTTTAATCGTTCAATCTTAAAAACATTTTAATTTCAAAAAACACTATCACTTTCATTTTAAAAGACTTTAAGTTACTAAGCAAAGTGTAATTAACTGTTACCATTCCGATAATAACCTTATTAGGTTATAGCGGGCTTTTTGTAAATAAAAAAAACATTTATAAGTTACAATACTTAAAATCGCAGTCAAATACAAATGATAGGAACTGATCAGTGTGATGTTTATAAACATAAATAACATTGCAAAACGTCAGTTGAGTGAATATACAATTTTTCCAAGGCTAACCTGATCAAAGATGGGTTTCAATTGAACAAGCGTATAATTTCTGACTTTTATTTAACATTATTCATGTCCGTATTTTTCTATTGTGATTTCCAAATAGGTAAACTTTCTCACATTTTCAAATATGTAGGCTCTATCTTTTTATATTTACTTCTAGGTGATTACATATCTTCTATCCATAACCATACATTTTTTCTTTTTTGGTTTATTTTCTGGCCAAATTTGTCTGCTTCCTGTAGTATCTCAGTCCCAGCAAAGAGGCAGAAACAATGATGATAAAATAAAGTATAGAATAAGCCAAAAATGTATAGATCTTTTTCCAACTTGCATTTAATATTTTCTGCTACCCACTCAAAAATGATTAGGCACGACATTGTCCAATAGTGAGCCATCGATTGCTACGAGTAGTCTCATCTTCATTTAACGAAAAATCCTGGAGATAACATTTTCTAAAGTGAAGTGAAAGCTCTGCACATTGCTACCTCTAATTATTTTAATGCGATATACGAAAAGTAAAAATAGATACTGCGAATATGCACTGGTGGTTTGACTAAAAAACGAATAACAAATAAACAAATTTTTAAAATTGTATTCTTGTTTGGTTAAACATAAGTAACTGTTCCTTTGCCTTTTATTGCATACTTCGTTTCCCAAAGAATCCTACAGATTTTTATCTTAAGCACACCTCTTAATAAAGATTACTCATGATAATCTAAACCAGTGACTGGCCAGATATTCGCAATAATTTGTAGAGCGTCAAGTCGAAATCAACAATCACCTTAAAAAGAAGAACAAAAATGTGTATTGGGCAAAATAAAATTAGGCAGACAGTCAATATCCCACGGGAAGAAATACTTTTTATTTGGATTTTTTATATCTTGCGAAGAGAAACCATGAAAAGAATTGCAAGAATTTAGGTAACAGGTCCGGCGCGGCTCTTAGCTTTCAGATACTTGTGTTTATGCGAACATAAACAAAATTTGATGAAAATGACAAAATAGAAAAAGTAATGCAAAAGTATAATTTAGAGGACAAAAACAAGCTCAGATAATACGAAATGAATAAGAAAAGAGGAAAGGAATACCCAAAAGATTAAGATGGATACTTCATTATCTCCTCTTACCCCAGAGAATGTCTCATTAGTGTTGAGTAGTGGAATAAATAAATGCCGTCAGTACAGAAACTAACTTACTTTTTATGAATGATGTGGTAAAAAATAATTTTTACATAGAGGCACATTGCAGGCTGTACAAATAGTCGTAGTTCGAGTTGATTTATTTTGTGAACATCTAAAGCACCTTCTCTTAGTAGGTATTTGATGTGGCAAAATGGTCTCCAACCTATCTCCATCCTGTTTCTGTCGTTTAGATATTCTTCCAGAACGGTTACTTATTCGTGTTTTTACATTTGATTTCAATCTTCCTAATTCAATTAGCTGTTCTGCTACTGGCACCAGAAAATTCAAAAGTGAAAATTTTGTATTATTTTTTTATGCGAATCCTTGTAAATAATCCAATAATTTACAATAGCGTACATAACTATCTATAAAAAACTTTTCTTCGCCATTTCACAGATTTTCGGTCCATATCATACGTGCTAACATTTTGATCGACGGAGTCTACTCCTCTCATAAAATTATTGTAAAAAATAATTGCTTCAGGACAAGTGAACTCAGCTTTTTCTCATGTTTTAGCTTCCTGTTGATAATTCCCACAGTTGTACTGTGACAATTGGACATCAGCATCACTTCTTTTGTATCTTTCCATTTAGTCGCTAAAATTCCTTCGGCTGAAACTAAAGTCCATTACATTCCTTAACATTTTATTTTCAAACTTAGCTACGTTTACCCAATTGGCCATATAGGTTCCTAAACACGGAAAATTTAGGGTGTTTAGTAGGTTGAACGAAGTGAAAGATCTATCAAAGCATAGACACATATCTGGTGACCGTATGGTGTTGGGTAGAGTTTCAATAACTCGTTCTCCTAGAGTTCCAGTAGTTTTTGTGGATTCTTTTCCCGAGTAAATATTGAAGTCGTATATATATATATATATATATATATATATATATATATATATATATATATATATATATATATATATCCTGTGATACTGCTTCAGGGCAAATCGTCCTTTGAACTTAGTCATTGATTCGTCGATGGACTGATGGGAACTCTCAGTCATCGCCTTTACAAAAGTTTGTTGCAAACAAGAAACCGCTTCGTCAATGTAGTATGTTTTTGATGTATTACCATTTCTTTCAGGATTATTATAGTAGGACTTATAATGCAGGAATAAACAGTGATCTCTTGAAATAGCTTTTTTATGTGAGAATTCGAAAGTGATTCGTTTTGTGACCAGTATTGTAAGATCATCATTTAACCCGGATCTATCCACTGCTGGATATAGGTCTCCCTCAGTCTTTTCCATGTATTTCTATTTTGTGCTGTTTGCATCCAATTTTTGTTGATCCGTTTTATGTCATTAGACCATCTTGTTGGTAGACGACCTCTACTTCGATGTGCTTCTGGTCTCGGTCTCCACTGTATTATTCGCTGTGTCCATCTTTTATCCGACATTCTAGCTATGTGCCCCGCCCAGTTCCACTTAAGGGTCATAATTCTTTCTATGGAATCTGTCACTCCTGTTCTCCGTCTTATTTCCTTGTTCGTGATCCGATCCCTACGAGAAATGCCTAACATCGATCGTTCCATGGCTCTTTGGGTAACACAAATTTTATTTCTTACTTTCTTGGTTAGTGTTAATGTCTCTGCACCATATGTAAGTAGTGGCAACACGCACTGATTAAAGACTTTTCTTTTAAGACACATAGGCAGTTCTGATTTAAGAACATAGCTTAGCTTACCGAATGCCACCCAAGTGAGTCCTATGCGACGGCTTAGTTCGCACGTTTGATTATCTCTTCCTATGCGTATCTCATGTCCTAAGTACTTATATGAGGTGGTTTCTTCAATATGCATGCCATTTACTGAAATCTTTTCGCTTAACACAAGATTTGTCATGATTTGTGTTTTTGTGTGGTTGATTTTTAATCCTACTTGTAGGGAGGCTAGGTATAGTTTCTCCAGTTGCGATACTGCATCATCGATTCTGTCAGCAAAAAGGACAATATCGTCAGCAAACCTCAAATGACTAAGCATTTCTCCATTGACATTAATTCCTTTTTCACTCAGATTTGCGTTCTTAAACATATGCTCTAATAATGTTGTAAACAATTTTGGCGAAATTGTGTCTCCCTGTCGCACTCCCCGTTTTATTTTAAATACGTTGGTCTTTTTATCTGCCAGTTTCACACTTGCTGTCCCATTTTGATAGATGTATTTTATCATGTTTATATAGCGATGATCTATACGGCACTCTGTTAAGGCTTTTAACATCTTTTGATGACTTATTGTGTCGAAAGCTTTTTCGTAGTCAATAAATATCATGACTAATGGATTGTTATATTCAACACTCTTTTCTATTAAGTTCTTAATTACTTGTAAATGATCATTCGTGCCATATCCTGCTCTAAAACCTGCTTGCTCTCTTGGCTGATAGAAATCCAACTTACTTCCTAGCCTGTTGGTAATAACTCTTGTAAATAGCTTATATACTTGTGACAACAAGCTAATGGGGCGGTAGTTTCTAAGGTCGCTGATATCTCCCTTCTTATGAAGTAAGATGATTTCCGCGTTGTTCCACTGCGTCGGTGTTATGCTTCGCACAGACATTTATTGAACAGTTTAGCAAGTGTCAGTAAGAGCTTATTTCCTCCTAGTTTTAGGCTTTCGGTCATTACCCTGTCTTCACCTGGGGATTTATTGTTCTTCATCACCCGCATTGCAGTGCATTTTTAATTTCGTCAACAGTTATGTTCGGCATTAATTCTGAGCCTTGATTCTCTATCTTTGGTAAGGGGCGTCTTTCATCGGATTCATTTGTTTCATAGAGTTGTCTGTAGAAGTCTTCCACTGTTTTCACTATTTCTTCCTTATCAGTCACAATGTCGTCTTGTTTATTTCTTAATTTATGTATGTTCTTTTTTCCTGTGGACATGTTGTGTCTTAGAACTTTCAGACTTCTATTTTTCTCTATCACCCTTGTCACCTCTCTCATGTTATGTTGCCGTATGTCTTTTACGAGACATACGGCAACATAACAGTAGTGTGAGATAGATGGTGCTTTATTATAATACATAACCATAGTACAAACAATCACTGTCATCATTTCTTCGTACATATCTGCTTTTTTGTTCGTGTTTAATTTTATATTCCTGTTTTTTGGAAGTGCTGCTATTCTTTAGTTTGTACAGGAAGTAATATGCTTAAATATACTACGCGGAAATAATTTTAGAAAAATATCAACAGGACGAGAACCTTTATCAATATTTAGTATTTTTAGTAGTTTATCAGAATCTGACGCAGAATCGTCACCAGGTACATAATCAGACTCTAAGACAGCATAAGGTTCTTCCTCATATTCATTTTTAGACATATTTAAGAGGTTTTCAATTTCTTCTCTTCTCTTTTTGCGTTAGAAAACGTCTATGTGCCATAGTAAGTCTGCAACCAAATAATACGAATGGAATAAACTACTACTGGGACGCTAGAGTCCCGTTTAGAAATTATGGTAAAGGCGATGAAAACAATATAAAAAATAAACAATATATATCACTGTGTTAATCTTCAACTAAATTATACATAGTCGGTTAAAAAAACAGAGCAGCCACTTCTTCTTTACTAAAATTGTATTATTTACAAGTTGTTAATGCACGTGTTTAGTTAACATCAATTTAAAGGTTACAGACGTGACATGTTGGTTGCATACTACTAGGTAATGAGTAAGGAATGTCTAAAAATATGGATGCGGTCAAGTAACATGGGTTTTGGGGACAAACAGATGCCAACAGATTTTTTGAAATCAGCTGGGACATACATGTCCACATGGTAATGAAAGGGTTAAAGAGCTACAAAGAAGAGGGAATAAAGCTATTCGAGCTGATACAAAATAAAGTGGAGAACTAAAAAACTTTTTATGTTTATCCTGACGTTCAATCAAGATAAAGATATTAATAAAATCTTTGGATAAACTGACATATTAAGCCTGAGGGTTAAAATCCAACCATTAAGGAGTTTAAGGCTGGTACCACAGTGCAAAAGATGCCAGCCGTATGGTCATACCTGGAAATATTGTAATAAGGAACCAAGGTGTGTTAAATGCAACGGTAAACATCTTACAAAAGATTGTTGGCAACCACTAAAAAAGGAACTAAAATACATCCATTGTGGTGAAAATCATCCTGCAAACCACCTAGGGATGTTATGTATCCAAAAAATACAAAAAATGAAAATAAGAAAATTACAGGACAAATAAAGCTAGTGCTCCACCCCCTCAAAGGGTTAATGAAAAGGAAAAACGCTCAAGTCAACAAATAATCGCACTCTGCCGAAACAGCTGTAGTGATAATTAATTATAATAAACATTTGTGGAAGTGTTGAAAACAAAAGTTTTCAGTGTTTTATTGCTTGAAAAATTAATCTAAATCAATTCAAGTTAATTTTACAAATAAAAAATTCCAAACATTCCAATTAGAATAAATGATGCCCAAATACCATATCTATCTTCCGCAAAATACTTAGGCAACACACTTAATAAAAGACTTCGCTGGAAAGTCCATATTAAAAATAAAAAGGAAGAACTAGTAGAAGAACTAACTATCGGTTACAAGGAAGTGTATTGGCTGATGAGAAGAAATTCAGCATTGTCCATACAGAACAAACAACTGCTATACACATAAATACTGAGATTAGTATGGGTGTATGGTTGCCAAGTCTGGGGCTGTGCCTATTCAAGTAATATCGAGGTCATCCAGAGATTCCGAATAAAGTATTAAGGAACATCGTTGATGCTCCTTGGTATAACAGAAAGTTAACAAGACGGTGGCAGATAGTCACAAACAACGATTCCATAGTCATGTAAACGTCAAGGCGATCCAGCTCCTCGATAATACTGGGTTAGAAAAAATACTCAAACAAAGAAAACCATTTGAGTTAGTGTAAATTGTTAACTAGTGTAAAAGCAGAACATAGTTCTGTGTTGTCTGTTAGCTGTGGTACATAGTTGTTAGATACAACAATAGGGTTGAGCTTTAGAATGTAAGTATCATTTAGGATTTTAAGTCAAAGAAGAATTGATAATTGGTCAACTATGACCAGATTTATTCGTTCTTGCAAAATTTTAGTTGTAAGTTTCATGGTAGTATTTAGCAAATTGATACCTCTGTAGTTTTCTGGTCATTTCCTATCGCCCTTTTTGAACGAGAGGATTAGCTTACTTGTCTTTCATTTTTCTGGCATTTTACTATGTCTTATAATCTTGTAAAAATCATCATGGTTTTAGAAACTAATAACGGCGTTACTGATCATGGCCCTCGGAAGCCAAGATCCGGCAGGGGAGAAGAAGACAAGGACTCTCAGGTCGTTAATCAGCGAATTCCTTGTCAAAAGAACGCAGATGAAAAAATAAGACTGTCCAACACTAGAATAGGAACATGGAATGTTCAGAGCATGTTTCAGCCTGGTAAAATGCACAATGTTATTCAAGAAATGAACAGGTTAAATATCGATGTACTGGGTATCAGTGAAGCTAGGTGGCCCAACTCAGGTTGTTTTTCAACAGACGAAGCCACAATATATTATTCCGGTAGCGAGAATAACCAACACAGACACGGCGTGGCAGTAATAGTTAATAAAAAATCTAATAGAGCGGTGGAATGCTATTTCCCTATCTCAGAAAGAGTAATGGTACTGAAGTTAGTGACATCTCATGCCAAACTGAATTTGATACAAGTTTATGCTCCTACGGCGAATGCCGACGAAGAAGAAGTAGAATTATTTTATCGAGATATCGAAGAGGCACTTAGAATAACGAAAACAAGAGAAATCACGATAGTCCTAGGTGATCTCAATGCAAAGATTGGAAAGGGACAAAGCGGAAAGTGTATAGGAAACTATGGTCTGGGAAATCGAAACGAGAGAGGAGACCGTCTGTTACAATTCTGTCAAGAGCAGAACTTTATTATTACAAACACATTTTTTATGTTACCAAACAGACGACTGTATACATGGCGATCGCCCGCAGATACATCGGAGAAAGTAGTCAGGAACCAGATAGACTACATTATGATCAATGAAAGATACCGTAATGCTGTTAAAGCCGTGAAAGCATATCCTGGATCAGACGTGGCCTCAGATCACAATCCACTTATAGCCAAAATTACACTCACCCTTAAAAATATTAAAAGACATCAAAGAATCCCTACAATAGACACAAGAAAACTTAAAGAACCTAAAGTAAAAGAATGCCTCCAACATGAACTGCATGTGAACTGCAACAAATTGAACACAAACACCAACGATATTGACGAGTACTGGAATCGACTAAAAGATTGTCTACTGGAACCCTGTAAAGAAATATTAAAGACTTCCTCAAGGAGAAAAGAGGAATGGATGAATGACGAGATACTCAATATGATGGAACAACGGAGACAATTTAAAAACAAGGATAACAATAAATACAGAGAGATAAACCACGAGATTAGAAAGACGATAAAGCAGGCAAAAGAAAAATACTTTGAAGAGCAATGCAAAGAGATCGAAGACCTTCAAAATAAATATGATCTGTTTAACCTACACAAGAAAGTAAAAGAACTGGCAGGACTAAGAAAACATAATTCCACTTGTGCAATTCTGGATAGACACGGTACTGCTATAACACATACGGACGAGAAAATACAAAGATGGTCAGAATATATCGATGAATTGTTCGATGATGAAAGAGGAGATCTGGAGCACATAGAACTTACGTCAGAAGAAATAGGTCCATATATTACAAAAGAAGAAATATTGCACGCATTAAAAACAATGAAGAGCGGGAAAAGCCCTGGACCTGATATGCTTCCTATAGAAATCCTAAAAATTCTAGCTGAGAAGCACACTGATGTTTTAGTGACACTTTTGAACCAAATTTATAGTTCAGGCGTATTACCCAAAGAGTGGTTGACATCTATTTTTATTTGTCTCCCTAAAAAGAAAAACGCAAGAGAATGCAGCGATTACCGCACCATTAGCTTAATGTCTCATACGCTAAAGTTACTACTTAAAGTCATCCATAACCGAATATACCACAAACTGGACATAGACGTTAATAATACACAATTTGGTTTCCGCAAAGGCCTAGGAACACGTGAAGCTCTTTTTTCACTTAATATACTAATACAAAGATGCCTGGACGTCAATCAAGATATATACGCATGTTTTATTGACTATAATAAAGCATTCGATAAAGTACGACATGAACATTTAATGAATGTCCTGAAATCAAAGAAGATTGACTACAACGACCTCAGGATCATATCAGGTTTATACTATAAACAGCGAGCAAAAGTACGTGTTAACGAACAGCTGTCAGAAGAAATTGAAATTAGATGTGGAGTAAGACAGGGATGCGTATTGTCGCCAATTCTTTTCAACGCCTACTCCGAAGAGGTCCTGAAAAAAGCTCTTGAGGGTGAAACAGCTGGAATAAAGGTAAATGGAGTTCCCATTAACAACATTAGATATGCGGACGACACTGTGATTTTAGCCGAAAACATTGAAGATCTTCAGAGACTGGTGACCAGAATAGCAGAGTATGGAAAAGAGTATGGTCTAACAATGAATGTCAAGAAGACGAAATTTATGAGAATATCGAAAACTCAAAGAAATAACGAGAGTCTTCTAATAAACGAAACCAACGTCGAACAAGTGGACAAATATGCATACCTGGGAACAATGATTAACTCCACAAATGATTACAATCAGGAGATAAAAATAAGAATAGAAAAGGCTAGAGCAAATTTCAACAAAATGAGAAGAGTTCTATGTACCAGAGAATTAAAACTGGAACTAAGAGTTAGGTTGGCGAGGTGCTATGTTTTTTCGACCTTATTTTATGGAATGGAATCTTGGACCTTGAATACTACATCAATGAAAAAACTGGAATCATTTGAGCTGTGGGTGTACAGAAGAATTCTGAAAATATCATGGACAGAACACGTCACAAACAAAGAGGTTCTGAGAAGAATGAACAAAGAAATGGAAATTTTAAATTCAATAAAAACAAAAAAATTGGAATATCTCGGACATATTACACGTGGAGAGAAATACACCTTGCTCCAACTGATCATGCAGGGAAAGATCCAAGGAAAGAGAAGCATAGGGAGGCGTAGAATGTCATGGCTGCGCAACCTGAGAGAGTGGTACGGATGTACATCAAATGAACTTTTCAGAGCAGCCGTCTCAAAAGTTCGAATAGCTATGATGATTGCCGACCTCCGCCGCGGAGATGGCACTTGAAGAAGAATAATCTTGTTAATTAATGTTGTATCATTTGGTATCCTATCTTTACCTGCAGCTGTTCTATTTTTTTCGTTTTTAAGTGTTTTTGGTACTTCATGCTTGCTTATGTGAACTCTTCGTTTATGGTAATTTCTGGTGTTTGTAGTTCCAGCGTCATTTCTTGTTCCTTTGTATATTACTTCTTTAGATAGTCAATCAATTTAGTCTACTAATTGCTTCACCTCCGCTCTTTGACCTAGGCTCCATATTTCTTTTTGTAAACCATAAAAATCATGCTTCAGTTCTTTTGAGAAGCGTTACCAGTCGTACCAGTGCATGTGCTTCATTTCTTATTCCCTTGTAATTCCCTGGAACTTGCACAGGATGCAAATGATACCAAAATAGTTTTGTGAACATTGAACAGGAGCGACTGATTACTGGACCAATCAGAAAAGGTCTTCAGTGAATTTGTTATTTTATCTTGTAAACATTTATGTCTTTATTGCCGTATAGATTGTTGATTCATCAGCATAAACTGATATAAATGCATCAGACATTACATATGGTAGTTCATTAATATACAAAATAAATAATATCGGGGCCCAATATGGAGCCCTGTGGTACTCCATTTTTATTAACAATCGGACCAGACTTGAAATTTTGAAATAATTTTTTATTTTAACTATTTGGTGTCGGTCTTTCAGATAGGATCCAAACCAACTATGAGCAACTTCCCTAACACCATATCTGTACAATCTATCGAACAGTCCATCGTGTTGCACACAATCAAAAAAGCACGACTAAGGTTACAAAAAATGGCAGTTAGATTTTCACCATTTTCTTGTTTGATATTATGTTTGAATCTGTAATCCTAGTATTATCTATTTTTACACAGATATTTTTGTGATTTTTTTATTTTCCATTAAATTCATTTATAACAGCCTATGTGGTTTTGTTTTTGTTAGAGACTTTTGAGGTCTCAACCAGAACTTTGTGCTGATATTTTTTTGTTTGTGTCAAAATAGAGTTTTTAGCTCAGGATATGCCTTACCCAAAGTACACAAATCTTTTAGACTATCTGAAGAAGATTTTACTTCTTGTATGACCCATACAAGAAGTACATACATGTTTTTTTATTTTGGTAATGTTTGGTTTTCCTTATAGGACAACTAATATTGAAATAGAACTGTACTTTTTCATGAAAGCATTATATTTACTCTCAACATCAGTTGCACGATAAACATCTTGCCATGTTTCTTTACTCAGGAGATTGTTAAATGAAATTAAAATTTCCAAGAACTCATTTTTATCATCTACACGTTAATCATTATTCTATCTACCACAACTATGACTTGATGGAAGTACGTAATTTCTAGAATAATTATTCTTTCATTGACTGCTCTCCATGTTTTAATGTTTTTTGTCCATTTTTTATGTTTTGTAATAGTTACTAGTGCTTTTGCTCGTTTACTTTTACCAAGTCCGCTATTAAATAGAATATAGTCGTCTTCTATTTGGTAACCATGGCCCTTGTTCTTGGTTTTGTGTAGTACTGTGATATCTATTTTGTACTTTGAAATTATTGAACACCTCTGTTTCTTTCGTGTTTAGTCCTTGAATATTTTAGCAACCAGTATTCATTTGCCTTTTCCTAAATGGTCGTCTTTTAGTTCGTATCCAATTTCGAGGCTTTTCGATTGGGTTTTTAGCAATTTTCAAATTTTCGTGGATGTGGTCCAGCGGTCCAACCGCTTGTTTTTCAATTTCGTCGATAAATAATTCACCGTCGAGGTGTTCCATGGCAACAACTTAGGTCTTCACATATCGATGTATGTCTGCAGGCCTGCAAAAAAAAGAAGTATCAGCGACAATAAATGCGTTTTCATAAAAGTACCAATTAAATTCAACGTACTTATAAAACGCCTGTCGCAACGTTACATCGCGTCGTCTGTTACATTATCCCCGACTGCTCAAATCTTCTTATATCTGTGCTAATCTTATCTTTTGATTCTTGAATATTAGCAGGTTCTGTTTTATAAACGATGTTTTTTAAGTGATTTAGGCTATTTCCCACAGGAAATAACCTAAAGCTGTTACAGCCATCTAAATGTATTATTTTAACTTCGGCGAAGATAATGCAAATATAGAAATAACTCCGAAATTATGGCGTAACATAAAAAATAATCAGTATTTCTTAAAAACTTCAAAAGACAAAAAATATACAGTATAGTCCATTTGAAATAAGAAAGTTCATTATATTTCCAGAAAAATTGAAAATCTGACAACAATGTAAATACCAACATAATATTTGCCACATCACTAGACCCCTAAGCACCAAAATCTATAAAATTCGTGTAAGCCATTACCGAAATAATTAAGGCGTTCCATACTTAAAACTCACCCTGTAAATTGAGAATGAAGAGAAAAACAAATACAATATTTTAAAAGTATAAGAAAAGACTTTTATTTTTGTTTTTTAAAAGGATTTGTAGGTGCTTTTGAATAGATTCTAGAGTCATTTTAAATGGCGACATTTTTATACTCCAAAATCACTTATTTCGCTCATTAAATTTTTGAAATTTTGCAAAATATACATAAGTATACAGTAAGTATAAGAAAAGACTTTTATTTTTGTTTTTTAAAAGGATTTGTAGGTGCTTTTGAATAGATTCTAGAGTCATTTTAAATGGCGACATTTTTATACTCCAAAATCACTTATTTCGCTCAGTAAATTTTTGAAAATTTGCAAAATATACATAATCATCCTGGTTTCGGGTGATGGCACTATTTTTCCTTCAGTTTTAATCACAAAACTCTTCCTTACACACCAAAATCATAAAAATCGTGAAGTCGTTTCCCAGATAATTGAAGATATTGGTCTAAATGGATTTGGTCTTACCTGGATTTGGTCAACATCGTAAAGGGCCGTAAGCTGCAGTACTTGGGGCATATAATGAGAAATCAAAGCAGATACGAGCTACTTCAATGCATTTTGCAAGGTAAAATTGAAGGATAAAGGGCCCTAGGACGAAGAAGAATATCCTGACTTGCTAACCTGAGAGCATGGAACGCAAGTTCCATGGAAGGGAACAGAAGAAGACCTGGAAAAGGCTTGATATAAAGAACCAAGGCTTGATATAAAGGTAACATGCTTAGAAAAAGACCAGCATATGGACAAAGGGCAGTAGTGATTTAGTATCAGACAACGATCTAAAACGTTTTGAAATCGATTATTACATATAGCATTGCTTAATCATATCATAAATGAATGGCATATTTGTTAATGAATATTATTCATAACTTTACTCGAGGGAAAGATAAATATTTCAACAAGTTCGGCTCCACCGTGAGATCGACTAAAAATAACACAGCAGATACCCAATTTAAAAATAATACGACAGTAAGCCATTAATTATTGTGATATCAAGAGGATATATCTGGTTTGTGTAGATCACTCTGTATTTTCAATAGCCTCCGATTCGATACCGTCCATTGCAAATTAAACGTAATTAAATATAAAACATTAATTATCTGAAAGTAATTGACTCTCTTCTGCTCTAGTAAGCTCCTCCATCTTTAGTGTTATTAACGTATCCTTACATTTACCTGCCAGTAAAAAATATGTGAGAAAATTATTCTCCGCTGACTAAAGAGAGTCAGGGAGGCATTTTATTGTGTGACCGATCGGATGCTTCGATTGGCCTTCGTACGTTACACATAACCCGTTCTCTTTACTATTTATTCTGAAGAAATAAACTAAAATATTTATCTAAATACTTTACTCACTATTACCTGACAACAGACAATATTAAAAATATAATTTTTTAATCTTTCTAGAGATTATAATCGGTTTGTACACAAAAAAATATTTTAACTTGACTGTTTAATTAATTAATTTTGGCAATTACCTAGTATGTGTCATTCCATATAGTCATCATCAATGGCGTTACAAGTCTTCGTATATTATACTCTTTCAGATTGTCTCACTTCCATTTTCTTCAGATTCTCTCTAACTACATTTTTCCACCTTTTTCTAGGGCGTTTTACAGCTCTTCTACCATCTGGTCCTTCTCAAGATATATTGTTGATAAGTCGGCTGTCCGTTATCTGTATCACATGTCCTGCCCATATTAGTCTAGTCTCACTAGATTTTCCGAGCAAACTATTCGTTGCATCTGCGTCTATTCTTTTGTTATGCTATCTCTGCATGTACTGTACATAAGTTGAAGGATTTTGCACACCCCATCAGGATTTTTGCGTATATGTATATATGCATATATGTTTATATATCATCCATCATTATTATTCTCAGCGTGGTCTACTGATTATGGTGCAGCCCCCCTTACATAGTAGTTCTTCATTTCTGCTCATGATATTCTTAGTTTCGCTATTATCTCTTTCCTTAGTGTCAAAATTTCGCATACACTAGTCGAATGCGTTTTTCTTCAGGTGGAGTGGCATCCTCGATTTAAATATTACTGCATTTTTACTAAAAGATGACCAAACCAGTTTCATTTTTCTGTTGATTTCTAGGAGGAAAGAGCCAGATTTTTGTATTAATTGTTCGAGGCATACATACTTGTCTACTGTCTCAAGTGCAGTGTTGTTTATTATTACATCTTGGACATCCACTAGCTGGTTGTACATGGTTTTTGTTTTTGTCAAGCTCATTTCGAGGACAACTTCATTTCTAGCTGCATTTAGGCCGCTTAAAAGTTCTTGTAGTTCTGCAAGATTATTAGCAATCAGAACGATGTCGTCTGTACATCTTAGATGACTGAGGTATTCTCTATCAATGGATAGGCCTTTGTTCTGCCAGTTAATTTTGCTAAATACATTTTCTAGCGTTACAGTGAAGAGCTTTGGTGATATTGCGTCTCCTTGTCGGACGCCTCTGGTAGTGGGAAATTCTGGATTGTTTTCATAAATTTTTACCTTAACTTTTGCTTGTCTGTATATATTTGCTGAAGTCTTTATGTATAGTTTGCCAATGCATATATGGGTAAAGCTTCTATTACTGCCTTGGAATATATAGAATCGAAAACCTTCTAGAAATCTATGAATGTTAATGCTAGCGGTATTTTATATTGTGTAGCTCTACTCATTACTTTGTTGACTGTGCAGCATCTAACGCATTTGTTAATCTGTTTTTAATGATTTTTGTGAATATCTTATATATGATTGGTAGTAGACTTATAGGTCTATAGTTTTTAATATACTCAAAATATCTAGCTTATGTTTGCTGTATTCCAGTGATCTGGTAGGCAGTTTGTAAATATACCTGCTAAGATTTTCCAGGCTTTTTTGCAGCGTATTTAAGCAGTTTTACTGTCATGCCATCTATTCCAGCTGTTTTTTCGCTTTTCATTTTTGTAATTGTCGATTGTAGTTCTTTCGGAAGGACTTGGTACATCTTCTTGGTTACTGTTTGCTTCTTCAAGTGTTTGAGGAGCTTTGTATAATTCGCTGTAGAATTTCTGTAATTCTGGTGTTTTCGTTTGTTAAAGTAACGATTTGCTTCTTCCCAATGATTTATGAATTTCTTGTTTTCTTAGATTTTTTCTGTTTTCGATTGCATTTTCTACCAGTCTTTCATTGTATTTTCTTGTCTTCCTTAATACTTTTCCTTATTGTCTTACAAAGTTCTGTGTATTGTATTTCCTGTATGTTGCTACTTACTTTCATTTTTTTTCCAAATAAAAAAGTCTGTCCAAATGCGATTACATCAAATTTTAATAATTACTTTACTTTAGTAGCTAAACATATTTGAAGTTCTTTTAATTCTACAAATGAAAATGTAGCCATAGATTTTTTGAAAAATGTACAACACTCTCGTTGCCACTCTTTATTTTTATTACCTGTTACTGATACTGAAATAAGGAATGTTTCTCACAGATTGAAAAATTCACAATGTAGGGATTTTTATTTCTTAAACAAAAAAATAATAATACATTTTAATAATTATCTTAGTGAAGGGATTTTCCCAGATGTATTAAAAGTAAAAAAAGTGCTACCAGTGTTCAAAATTGCAAAATTATCAGTTGGTATCTTTTATTGTAGAAATTTTGTTGGTTAGAATGCCAGTTTTTTTGCCCTTCCATTTCTCTTACCCACTCCATACTCTCCCATGACTTGTTCTGTGCGGTTTCCCTTTCCTACTTTGGCACTAAAGTCACCAACTAAATATTTAAAGTGACCTTTATTGCTATCTAATGCTTTAGTTATGTTACTGTTGAGTTTATCTATTTCTTCGTTAGTGTGAGTAATCGTTGGGGTGTATATTTGTATAATTTGTATATTTTATATCTTTGATAGCTGAAGGTTAAGCTTGCTACTCTATCCGAGATATTAGTTATTTATAATACTCTTTGTTTCCCTTTCTTGTTGATTAGGAATCCAATACCTCCTGGTCTGCCAGTTAATGTTCCTCGGGAGTAGAATGTGTTTCCTGACGCTAATTCCAATAGCTTCATCTTTCCATCTTACTTCGCTGATTCCTATGACCTCCCATTTTGTATTTTCAGTTTCTTTTTCCAGTTCTGGATCTATTTGATAGCGAGCGGTATTTATATGTGGCTATATAAAGCGTTGTTGTTTTATTTGGGCAGCGGTTTAGACTCCGCAGATTCTTAGCACCCTCTGCAGTCCTGGCTGGATCCCGAAAGCTATCGAGTTCAGAGCCTACGGAGAATAAAAGCCATGATTTGAGTGTGTTCTTCATGTTAGGGGTTGTAAGGCGTACCTTACCATGCTGCCTCAGTGCGGGTTGGTAAAGGTTCGTTGGTGTGTTCCGATTATAAGGCGCCGCAATCCGCCTTTCACCCTCCTCGTTCTGCTACATAAAGTACATCCATAATACGCCATATATTGCCCGGGTATTACGCCATTTTTGGCTTCGTGGATATAAGACTTAGGATTCGTTTGCAGAGCTGGTTCTCTTTTTAGATCAGCTGTGACCCATTTGTCATTATTAGTTAGGCACTTACCGGAGATTTTAATGGTTTGCTCTAACCAGTAAAAAACAACCCCTCCAATATCTATACCAACATTTAATCCTAAAAATTTCATTTACATGTAATTATATATATATATATATATATATATATATATATATATATATATATATATATATATATATATATATATATATATATATTGAGACGATATTAAACATAGGAGAAAGAAAAATAGTGTTTAAAAAAAATAATTTATAAGTTATATATTAGATATATTAGATATAAAAAGTATTTGGTTATTTTAAAAAGTTATATACTAGAGAATATTATCAAATATATTTATATGAGGGTATTCTTAAGAAATTAGCATATAATAAGTGTAAAAAGTTTTTTATTTAATAATTATGATATATTTAAGTAAGCCATGTGCATAGGCAACCAAATATACTCTGAAAGTGACAGTTAAGTGATGGTTGCGAATGTAGAATAGGGTTATTTGTTAATTTGAGATGTTTGATTTACATATAATTGTGGATTTGAAGTAGTGTAATTTATTGATTTGGGGTGTTTAATTTACATATAAGTTTATGTTCTGATCTGAAAAGCCTAAATGTCAATAAAATTCTCGATAGAAAAGTAAAGAATTCTCTAGAACACTAAGTTAACCCTGTTTGCGAGGAGAGACTATTCGAGAACATTCATATAGTTAGGAAATAGAACAATTCGAATATGATTTCTTTCCAGATGATTCTGGAACATTGAAAAGATATAAATACTCGGTGATTTGGAAAAAAGACGGTTAGTTAGTAAGAAGACAGACACAGTTAGTTACAGTTAGTGAAATCAGTTGTTCAGTAAGTTCAAGAGGCCAGTCAGTCAGTAAGCAGTCAGTATATAGTTAATCAGTTGGGGAGATTTTCAAGATAGTAAAGTCAGTATAAAGAAAAGAGGACACAGTTAGTAAGCAGTCAGTATGAAGTCAGTATAAAGTCATTAAGTCAGTCAGAATTAGAAAGAAAGTACAAAGTATGCAATAATCAATGATTTAGTATTAAAATTAGATAGTATTGGAAAGTATATTAGAAGAATATTGATTGGAGATTAGTAGAAATCAAATTATAATGGTTATATGGTCAATGGAGATTAGAAGAAATTAAAATTATAATAGTTATATGGTGATTGGATATTGGTATATTAAAAAGAAGAATAAATATAAATGCTATTAAGAAGAAAAATATTTTAAATTGGTGGAAGCTGATAATTGGAAAAAGCAAGTTTACAAAAGAAAGATAACCGAGGCTGAGAACGAAGACATTGAGTGGTGATTAAAATCTTTATTTTGGAGAACAGTTTCATTTAGGCATTCAGTGACAGAAAGGTACAACATTTTGTTAATATAATTTAATTAGTTTCATAAGAATTTCAATTTTAAAGATAGTTTATTTAAAATTTACATTGTCTATATAATTTAATTAGTTTCATAAGAATTTCAATTTAAAGATAGTTTATTTTAAATTTTACATTGGTTATGTTAGGTATATATGTGTGTTTCATAACAGATATAATAAAGATAATTTCAAAAAGTGCTTACAAACTAATTCTTTGAGAACTGCGATAAAAACCCTATATATATATATATATATATATATATATATATATATATATATATATTATTAAAAAACACTTAATGCTCATTAAAATCATTCACAAATAATACATCATTACAATATATATATATATATATATATATATATATATATATATATATATATATATATATATATTATAATAGAAACTTTTTTAATCCCTGTATTTGTCGGTCTGTTATAAATAAAAACCTTAATTATTGCTTAAATGTTTCGGCTACTTGCCACTTTCTATAGGCACTTTAAATACAATTTACATCTAGGTCTGCACTTTTTGCTAGTTTTTCGATGGACTGCAAAAGTGATATTTTAACCTCGACTGTGTTTCACGTGAGAGCCTACGAGCTACGATGAGCATTTTTTGCCTGTGTTTTGATGTTGTATTTTTACGTGACTTGGGGAAAGAAAAGAGGTGACTGCCTAACGTCAGCAGATGTTGGATTCTCCCGTGTACTGTACCGATACCGTTTAAGCCATTCACAATAAAAGGGTTGGTGTACTTCTCTTAAATTAGCGACTGGGTATACCCTAGGTTAAACCATAAGGATAGCAACATTTTTTCTTCTTCTTCTTTTTATGTAGACATGAATCTGTCTTTCAATGTGCCTCCAATAAGTTGTCGTTTTATCGTTTTCGCGGTCTTCCTACTGATCGTCTTCCTATTGGGAAACGGTCTCCTGCCGTCTTTACTACTCTGTTTATTGTCATTCGGCTTATATGATCGTTCCATTCTACTTTTCTATTTCTTACCCAGTTCTTAATGTTCTCCACCTTACATCTACGTCGTATATCTGTACTTCTAGCTCTGTTCCATATTGTCTACCATCAATTTTTTTAAGTATTTTCATCTCTGCTGCTTCTAACATTCTTTTTGTCTTGTTTTGTTTCATTTAGGAAACATACGGCTCTGTTTGCTTCTGTGCCGAGCTATCCATAGCTAGATAATGTGATGCCTAGATATTTAAACTCCATCACTTGTTCTATTATTTGACCTTCCAGCTCCAATTTAAATCTTAGTAAATTTGCTGTTGTAACCATGCATTTTGTCTTTTTTGGAGAAATTAACGTGTTAAATTTTCTGGCGGTTATATTAAATTTGTGCAGCATAATAATATGTTGTAAATCATCTTCACTTTGAGAGAGTAGTATTGAGTCGTCTGCATAGCAGATTATTTTAAGTTGTTTTTCTCCCATTTGGTATCCTTTTTAGTTCTTACTTTTTTTTATTTCATCCATAATCAGGTTGAACAATAGAGGACTCAGGGAATATCTCTGTCTTATCCCATTGCCATCTTCAATAGGGTCGGTTAGTTCTTCTTCTACTTTTACTTTTATTGTATTGTTTTGGTAGATATTTTTGATCGTTTTGTTTATTCCTAGAGGTACCTCTCTTGAGTACAATAAGTGGATAACGTCCTTTAATTTAACCTAGTCCAATGCCTTCTTAAGGTCCACGAAATATAGATATGCCGGTTTGTTATATTCTAATGATCATGAATAACAATCTTTTGAATAGATATATATTTAATGACTATTTTTGTGAGAATTTTTAACACCCTTGTTCTATAAAATTAATGAAGTATTAAGTACTTTTTTGAAATATTTAGGGCTGACCGGTTTCTTTGCCGATTAGTGTATGGCATATATACAATGTATATTATACATACCTATACATGTCCCGAACTTGTTTTGAGTTACTGTTATTCTAGTTTGATTTACCATTACTTTTTTAACCATTGGTTTTACCTAGAAAATCTTAAATAAGAAAGGGAGGATAAAGTAAAAAAATTGTATAAAATTTCTAGAACCATAGACAAAGCCATTGAACTAGTAAACTATCTGATAGCTTAGTAAAACAGGCCCTTTGGGAATTACAAACTTTGGGATATAATTTTTTTTATGTGCCAAAAAGGTCAAATAGAGTTCAATTAAATTTTCTTCCAGTGTCTCTACGAAAAAATTGTTATCTTGAAATGATAGGTATTACACAAATTGAACTCTCATCTTTATTGCTGCAAATCGCGTTAAATATTCAACAATATTATAGAAATGAAAGTTGAATACTAGATACTAACGTTATTTATTAACTTCCTCTAAGCATTACTCCCACGTTTCAATATAAATGTAAAATCTAATGTTTATAGTTAGCTCCGCTTGAAATATATTAGCAGGAAGCCTTTCACGAAGCAGGAATTAATTGTTAAATTCGAAGCATCTAAGAGCCGACTAAAACATTTATAAGAAATTCAATAATTTTAAGTCACTTAGTGTGTATCATCTTACTCGTAAATTTATTTATTTTAACGCATTTAAACGGTTCTATTATAAGTGTAGTGAATAAAGGTATAACCGGGTGCTTCAAAAATAATAGATAAGGTACACCGGGGTAAGAGGAACCTAGAAAATCAGTCATTTCTGTTTAAGGCCTTCTAAAAAATTTAGTTTTATATCCACTCTATTAGGTTACCGACAGGTAAGACTTTTATTGTTATATAATGCTTTAAAAGTTTTAAAAAACATGGTTATTAGCGAACATTATAGTGATTTAGAGAAATAGGAAACGAAATTAAAGCTTGTTGCCTTTTTGTAAGTTGGGAAAAACTTAATAGTTTTGGCAATACAAATTCAATTTGGAACTTAAATGCGACTGATATGTCTGGTACGTTAAGAAAATGATATTTTCCGTCATTTTTATGCATTTTCGATGGCAACTAACTTTAAACTTCAGTATCAAAATACTCAAATATTTTAGCGACATAATAAATATAATTTGAGCCTCCTTTAACTGGAAATTTCATTAATACGAAATCATCAGGCATAGCCTCACGATGTAACTCTTCTTCGATGGGAGAAGTTGGAACCCTTAATATATCAATATCGTCGTCGGAATCTGATCTCATCTCAATGAAAGCTTGGTCATCATCACTGCTGTCGGATTGTGTTTCCTTCTTGATCTTTTTCCTTTCCGTTTTATTGGATTTTACGGTCTTTTTGTCTTGTTGTATCTTCATTTTTGCTAAATAGTCAGTGTGTGTTATGATCTCAGCGTCAGAACAGATTTTCTTACGCTTTTGCTGGTTTGATAGGGATTGTTTGACATGTTCGAGTAAAATAGATTCGAAGGAATTTCTTTCAGGAAGCCTTTTTAATGCATGATTCTGATTATCATTTTAAAGTTACTGTTTGTCTTCTAACACAATACTTCTGACCAAGTGTGTTGCTTGGCTGCCTTTTTCGATCTTTCGAAAGTACCTTCGTTTCGAAGAGCTGTAAGTTTCGAAAATTTGGACGAATTTTGTAGCTATAAGTTTCAATATAAAGTTTAGATTTTCATTCAAAATTTTTGCAAATTTTATTTCTTAATGTTTATAAACAATGGAGATATAATTTTTAAAAAAATAGTCCCCATCTTCGTTCCTATTGGTCATAGGTTTTTTTTAAATGAGAGTTTTTTACTAGCTATCCAATGGTTGTACGTACAAGTCTGTAGCTTGAAAAACTTAAAAAATATAGAAGTTATTACAATTGTTTATAAGTAAAAAAGATACCCCTTTTTCAAACAATTATTTTGTAAATAATTTCGATGAAAACGCAATATTCACTTAATTTCTAAGACAGTTTAAGACTTAAAGAATCATATGAAAATTGTTAAATTTGTCTAGCATCATTAATAGAGCAAGTTCAATAGTTTAAATATTTAGCCTCAGGGATAAATAAATGTTGAGGATTCCATGGGTACAAAGAGTTACTAATGTTGAGGTACTTCGTCGCATGTGTAAACAAAAAGAATTACAAAGAATAATCAAAGAGAGGAAAATGCAATACTTGGGTCATGTGCTGAGAGGCGAAAGATATGAATTACTTCAAGTTATACTGGAAGGAAAAGTACAGGGCAAAAGATCAGTAGGAAGACGCCAGAACTCGTGGCTGAAAGACCTGAGGAGATGGTTCGACCGCTCATTCGCAGAGATCTTTCGCGCAGCAGTTTCCAAAACTACAATTGCCATTTGGATCGCCAACCTTCGAAAGGAGACGGCGCAATGAGAAGAAGAAGATAAATAAATTAAATAACTTTTAAACTATTTGACCGATCGGGGGAAATTTCGTATAAATTTAAAAGACGGTAATTCCTCGATGATCAAATGTATTAATAACACTTTATTTTGTTAATAAAAAAATTAATAAAATTTATAAATTAGTGCAAAAAAACTGCTTCTTTGCAAATATCTTCGTAAATTATTTATCAATTTTAATTTAAAAAAGGATATAATAAAAAACGGGATAATAAAGATATTCTTGATATAAAAAAATGATATAAATATTGTTTATGTAAAATATAAGGGAAAAAACTTATAGACAAAAAATCAAATTGTGACTATAAATTATTGTTTAAAAAAAAACGAAAGGTAAAAATACGAGTACTTTTTCATCTATTCGTCATCTAGTAACCCCCACCTATGTCTTAAAAGCTTCAGATATCTGCGAAAAATTTTGCCGTGAAATCGATGATTTTTGCATAACCAGACTGGGCTATATATCCTAGGCACTGGAACAGAGTCACATAAGTTCTGAACTTACTTTTATTAAAACAAGAGAATGGTCAGAAGACAGCTCATAACAAGAAGACGGCCTCGTGTGGTTTGTTTGGTGACACCAAAATCTACCAGATATGGTACTTTATTTCTGTCGGTAGATTAGTAGGTAGGTTCGTCACATTTTGTATATGTTAAGTTGACTTTATTTCTTTTAAAATAATGTGATAACAATATCCACTACAACTTATTCCAGTATGTTATCTCCTGTCATTTTTAAATGCAAAACCTAGTTCGCTATGTGTCTCTTTAAGTCCCCTTTTTTGAATAAACGATATGTACGTTAGTTCCTATTACTAATCTCTCACAATTTTAAATTGAGTTTTTAAAAATATCAAAGTTTCCGTTTAGAGGGCTCAAATCAATATTTTTCGACGTAAAATATAGTTTGGGTTTACTACGAAAGCATACTTAGAGTACAATCAGTGAAAATCTATTCACAGGATTTGATTAGCTTTGTTATCTGTCTACTGATACTTCGTATTCTGTCAAGGGCCCTATAGCAGAAAGTATAATACATCAAAAAGTGCGAAACCATCATTTACTAACTTTTAGCTGGCAGATAATTAATCAAAACAAAATAAGTTCTACAATTCTTTGTTGAAGTGTTATGAAAAGCGGAGTGAAAAGAACTGACAATTAGAATATAATAGAAATAGCTTTATTCACAAGAATCGGTTGACAAAGAAACAGTTCAAATTAACTTCAATTGAAATGTATAATAACGTCAAACATAAGTGCAGTGCAGAACCATTACTTAATTTATTAAAAGCGAATCACAAAAGTAAGTTAAGTAATTTTAACAAATTATTAACCTAATATTAGTAAATTGAAATTTATATTTAAATTTAAAATGTATTACACGACACATTTTAAGAATTTGAAAAAAACAGCAATAGGCAAAGAATATTTCAGTCATTTCCTCACGGACAAATCAACATAGGCGTAGATGGGAGATTCTGAAGGACGTAGACCTCCCCACATATTCTCTAGCACAGGGGTCACCAATTATATTCCCTGAGGGTCCGTTTCGAAAACATACTACACTTCCGTGGTCCGGACACTCAACACTAAACTAGGCTGTGGTTTAACCGGGTGAGGGTGGTTACCCAGAAACGTAGTTGAAACCAGGCGACTAGGCCACCTCGTTTAGGGAGGGGTATGAAATAAACTCAAGGAAAAAGATGATTATAAAACTAGTATATTATTTTTTCTGCCGTCTTTGTTTAATAAATTTTTGCGTCGTAATTTAAAATATTTGTATCTTAGAACTTAATTTAATCATTTAATGCTACTGTTTCTGGTTGTTTTGTTTCTGCAACTATAGTGTTCAACAATTTTATGGAACATATCTAAATCTATTTAAACATTTAAATGTTAGTAACAGTTTACCTTAAATAGCGTTTGTTTACTTTACAACTGCAGTTCCGTACATTTTACGGCGAATAAAAAACTATATAAGTATGGAAAAGCAAACTAATATCTCATTGTTTTTTTTTTTGGCCACTGTACAGTTAAATACTTTCCTGGTACAGTAAATGAAATATAAATTGTGTATTGTTTTGATATTATTATCAGTACATTTTGAACACAGCAATGTTGTTACAGCAATTATTACTGAAAATATTCAGAAGTTTGAAATTTATATAACATGGTACAAAATGGTAACTAACATGTTATCTATTCTACATTAGTTTCAATGCAAGATGAATGCTTGTGTTAAGCTTTATAAATCTGAAAACTATTTTAATTAAACGCTCAGCTGAAAAGTACTCTTATTTAACATGTAGAGAAGAAGGAAATATAAAATAACGCACATAACAAATTTTACATTAGTTTAATTAAATTTAATACATATTAATGATTACAATAAGTATAAAAATAAAGATAAAACTCCTTACAAAATTAAAATATTAGATGCTATTAGTGAGAAAAATGACACTTTTTATTTTGTACAACCTGTCTGAAATTTGTAGTGAGGTTAGTGCAACTGATTCTCATTAGGGAGCCGAGTTGTTTATCTGTCAACCGAGATCTGTACCAATTTTTAATAAAGTTTATTTATGAAAAAGCGGCCTTGCACACATAAGTTGAGCCAAACATAGGACACAGTTTCATTGCAAAAGATTTTAGTTCTGGATATTTTTTGTCACACAAATATTTAATCCAAAATTTGTCACAGGCAAGCGTTTCTGGAACTTAAGTATAAACCTCCTTACGGGCTTGTTACTCTTAAAAAATTCTGCTGCTTCGCTGGACAATACACCATTAGGCTTGAGTGAAAAACTGTTGATTAACAGTTGCACATTTTTAATTTTGTGGAAATCAGCAAATCGTTTTTTAAATTCCAAATCAAGTTCATTAATAAAACGTGAGAACTGGGTAACATCAATTTAAGGAGAAGAAAATGCAAAAGTTCTGCCTTAATATATTCAGAAAAAAGTTCGATAAACTTCTTAATATCCGACAGAAGTTCACAAACAAGTTTTCCCCTGCATTATAATTTGAAATTCAAGAAATTTAGATGTGTGAAGATATCCACAAAAATGCAATAGTTGCAACGTTTTCTGTGTACAAGAGGAAGCCCAAATGGTCATCTGCAGCTTCATTATTAATAGTGGACAGAAATTCTTTTATGCTGTCAGGTATTGCAAAGAATCTTTCAAGCACTAAACTTTTGCTTAGCCATCTTACCTTGTTATAAAGAAGCAAATCGTCAAACTGAGCGTTAGTGTCCTCTAGGTATGATTTGAATTGACGATGCCAATGACAATTTTTCTTTTCTTCTTATATTCTCTATCTAATCCGATAAAAAGAATAAAAATGTAAACAATACGATATTATGACGACTGATTGAAGATTGCGATGCGACAAGCAAAACTGAGACTGAGACTAGGGATGCGAGATATTCATCGATGATTGATAAACATTGTTCTCCTTGGCTCGATGGTCGATGTTTTGCCATTGATATTTAGGTATTCGATAACATAGATGTTAAATCGATGTTAAATACAACAGAATTATTATAAAATTCCACAGAATAGTTACTGTCAGAAATATGCAAATTGAAACATTGTTGAAAATTATTGACAAAGAAATATTGAAATTTATTTTTTTACATAAGAATTTCAAAATTTGAAATACAAAAAAACTTAATTTTATTATGGTTCTATTACCTGAAAGTTTGGAAAAAACATTTCAGTTTTATTGTAGACTGGTTACTAGGTACGTCATAAATATGCAAATTAAAATAATTTTAGTGTTCAGACAGCTTCCCTATTGTAGTTTGGTAAAAGATTATTTTTAGGTAGGTATTCCTGAAATTTGGGAAAACCATTTAGTCAAAACATATTCTTTAGATTACGAGTACTTCTATATAATATTAGTACTATGCATTTTAAAAATGTAAAGATATTTATATATTTAGATTTGATTATAATTTTACACTATAATTTTATTGCTATATTTTGCGGACCGCGGACCGCCATTTGGTGACCCCTGCTCTAGCATACCAAGAAGCCTGTGGCAAAACTTTTAGAACGCAATGGTGAAGTTAGTAAATAGAAAAACTTTCAGATTACCTTTACTGGGGCACAAGGTTTCCGAATCATATATCATACAACACTTTACCATCAATATATTAAGCATAGCAACCGCCCATTTTTAAAGAAAATTCAAGAATTAAAACAAATATTACAACAGCTACATGAAGTATTGAAAACGGTAGGTCTAAAATTTAATTATAATAAAGCAAAAATATTGAAAGATTGAGCATTGAGCATATTCAAGAGCCATGACCTCACCCTAGAAACAAAAATAAGGCTCCTTAAATGTTATGTGTACTCAGTGCTTCTGTACGGAGTAGAAACGTGGACATTGAAGGCGTGGACATTGAAGTTCTATCAAAACTTCAGGCTTTGGAGCTATGGTCATACAGAAGGATCCTAAAGATACCATGAACAGACGAAGTCACCAATAAAGAAGTACTGCGGAAGATGAACACAACTGCGGATTTGGTCAACATCGTGAAGAGCCGTAAGCTGCAGTACTTGGGACATATAATGAGAAATGAAGGTAGATATGAGCTACTTCAATGCATTTTGCAAGGCAAACTTGAGGGAAAAAGGGACCCAGGACGATGAAGAATATCCTGGCTTGCTAACCTGAGAGCATGGTATAGAAAGTCCTCAACACAGCTATTTCGTATAGCAACCAACAAAGTTATCATCCAGAATGATCGCCAACGTTTGGAATGGACAGGCACCTTAAGAAGAAGAAGATTGAAAGAATAATAAATAATTGAATAGATAATCCAACAGTTAAAATTACTTTGTATTCTGTGATATATCGTACACAGTAACAAATGCACGGCAAGTCTTTTTTGAAGGTTTATTGATAGGATTGCGTCAGTTAAGGGCCAGCATCTAATTATCGCCCACATTGGTAGAAATCCTGGGAATTCATTGAGTCTTCTGACGGCGCCGACCCTTACTATTACAGGTTTAATAACATATTCCATATTCCCATCCAACTTGCACATTACGTTCTCTCGGGCTGGATTCAACTCACAACGGTAAGACGGAAGTCTCAAAACAAAACAGTAATACCATGAAGTCTAGCCATTGAAACAACAACATATTGACGATATCATCTACTCCGATGCTCATTGCTCAGTGTCATTAGTTCTGCTTGGATCATATCCTCTGGAAATGAAATACATTTTTCTCGTAGTCAGCTCTGCATGACGAATTTTCTATCATCACCATATCATCGTTGAAATGCGTTCAACAAGGCTGCTGATTCTGAACTACTATGACATAGTTACTATTTACACGCGGGGAATGTTCTCGAACCACTTCTCGAAGCATGGAGTTCATGTCTTCATGATTCCCCCACGGATTTTTTCCATATAAAAATTAAGGGACAATTTTGCAGAAAACCAGTATCTCTACCAATGTGGGCGACAATTAGACGCTGGTCCTTAGCTGACGCAATCCTGTCAATAAACCTTCAAAAAAGACTTGCCGTGCATTTGTTACTGTTGTATCGTGTCAAATTTTGGCGACTCTATGTCAGACGTTAACCCAAGTCTCGTCAAGGTAATAAATTCATTTTTCCACCCGATAATCCCGAATTGAGCATAGATTTAATTACGTCGGGATGATATTATTTCCTCCTTATCTGGGAAAATGGAATTCTGGGAAAATGGCATATCACTTATATCACTTATACCGTTACAAACAATAACATCTCTTTAACTTTCAATCAATCAAAACAACAATAGGTAACTTCTAGAATATCGTCTCAAGATCAAATCAATCAATCATTTTATAACGTTTTACGTCGTCTTCTGATTTCCAGTCTCCATTTATCTCGTTCCAAAGGTTTTTTTTAACTCCTCTCCCTTAAGTCTTTATTGATTCCTTCTCTCCAACTTAACCTCGGTCTACCTTGCTTTTTTCTTCCATGCGATGTGCAGTTCAATACTTTCTTTGGTATTCTGTGTTCATCCATTTTTTGGACGTGTCCATACCATCTTAGTTAATTTATTCTGATGTCCTTTGTTATATTATGCTTAACACAACATTGTGCTAACTCTGTCTAATCTTGATTTTCCAGCCGCTCTTCTCCAGAAGTCCATTTCTGTTGCTTCTAATGCTTTTAAGTTTTTTCCTTTCAGTGGCCGTACCTCACTTCCATATGTAACAATGCTTTTTATAATGCTGTTATAGATTTTGTGTTTGTTTTCTTTGGAGATTGTTTTGTCCCACAGTACACTATTTAATTGCCTAATGGTTTGTCTTCCCTGGTTATTTCTTGTTTGATTTTTTCGTCTAGTTAGGTTAGTTGGTTGTTTGCATGCCTAAATATTTGCATTTTCCCCAATACACATGTATTCAGTTTTCTTACTTCTAGTCCTCATAGTTCGTATTCTTTGATAAGTTTACGGGTCATATATTCGAGGTCTTCATAGTCTTGGGTTATCCCTATCTGGTCGTCTGCAAAACTCAATGTGTACAATATTGCGTCGTTTAGATGAATTCCCATGTTTCTGCATTCTGGAATTCTGGAATTTTCCAACAGTTGACGGTTTTAAAAAATAAGTCCTTACGAATGAATGAATCACCCTCTTTAATAAATTGTTGGACTATAGTCACTGATTGGATATAGTTCAAAGCTTAAAATAAGATATGATAAACAGTATATTTATTTATCTTCTTCTTTATCCCAGAGATTATTCTTCCAGTGTTGGTAAAAATTAGTTAATACTATTATGTCGAAAAATTACTTTCCAGGTCATAAGATTTCCACCTTGAGAGAGTTTAAGCTTTTTTTTAATGAACTCACAACCCTCTGAGAGTAATGCGCACATTCTATAGCATAATAGAACTTAATAACCACGTCGAAGTGCCTAATGAGGCCTTAGTCTAAAAATAAAAAGCGGAATAGGAAGGCATATTTTTTACTTTATTTAATCTTACTCGGAATTGCTCCATCACTTTATCTAGCAGAATTAACTAGAGCAGGGGTTATAACCATTCGATGAAAACGTAAAAATTGTAAATAATGGTGGACAAAAACGCAGCAAGTGGGACCAATAAGTCTGCTAACAAAGGTTAACATGCCAATGTATTACGGGAGCCATAAAAGCGGCATTGGAATCGCTTTAAAGAGCTAAAAGCAGATATTGCAATGGGGCAACCCATCGATGCTCCAGCTACGAGATATAAAAAGAAAGAAAGGCAGAAAAGAACCTATCATTAAATTTTCATCTTTACAGATAGCCAGGCAGCGCTTAAGGCACTCATTTCTGTAGAGTTCAAATATAAGCTAGTATGGGGTTATGTGAGTGCCTTGAATAAACTAGGAGACCATAGCAAGGTTACGATAGCCTGAGTACCGGGGTAAAAGGGTCATAAGGACAATGAAAAAGAAGACGAAATGGTCAAACTAGTTATCAATGCCATTCGTTGGACCGGAACCCTCCTGTTGCGTTGTAAAGGCAGTAACAAGAATGGCTACAAGAAAGTGGGTAGTTCACAAATATCTGGAATGGTGGAGGAAGTTAGGCGAAACAGTTCATTACAGAGATATTCGCCAAAATTTACAGCAAACCTAAAGGCGCGTACCCATCTGGCGAACGCATGTGACCGAAGCCCTTTGACCGAATTCATTCGATGTTTTCGGCGTTCGATGGAAAATTTGGTCTTTTGTCCACATACAGCGAACGAATTCGTTTGCAGTCATTCGTTCAATTTCGCGGGCATTTTTGGGGATTCGTGACGCGGCGTTTATGTAAATTGTAAAAATGACATAGGATGAGGATATAGTTAGTGCAAGTGTGTTGTATATTATTATTAGTGAGGCGGAAGCCGAAGAAGTGAAAGACCTCCCCAATAAACGAGGAAAAACTGCGTTGGTGGACAACATCATTGTTCAAAAGCAGAAGTCAGTATAGAGGGATAGACTTATTTAATGATCTAAAAGCTGAAATGGAGTACAGGCTTTTTCGAAATTTTTGTAGAATAAAGTCTACTGATTTTGAATGGTTAGTAAATTAAATTGGTCCAAAAATCACGAAAGAAGATACAAAGTTTAGAGAAGCGATACCGTCAACAGAAAGGTTAATGTTAACCCTACGATATTTAGCTACTGGTGATTCTGGATGCACTGGATTCCATAAAACTTCTCGCTCTCGATATAAACCAATAAGTTTCAAACAAGAAGAATTAGTCCACTTCATTATTGAAAATTAGAAAATCAAAATAAAATAGCGACGATGTTCACTTAGAAGCATACACACTAAACACAGCCAAAAGAATTCCTTCTTCAATTATCTTTTGATGTACCGCCCAATGAGTGAACTCATGCGTTTGCTATCGTTTGTTGGGGCGTACACATTTACCGAAGGCGTTTGGTCGCAAGGCTTCTGCCACATGCGTTCGCCAAATGTGTACGTTCCTTAATAAGCAAAGATAGGAAAACAGTCAAAGCCATAGTAGGTCTGCTAGCAGGGCACTGTGAGCTGAATAGGCAATCGAAGCTAATGGAATTGGCCGATAATGACTTATGCAAATTCTGTCACCTATAAGCTGTCTGCAAATTCTGTCACCTTATAGAAGAAGAAACAGCAGTGAACATTTTATGTCAGTGTGACAGTCTGGCAAATGTGTGGTTCTTTGCATTAGGCGAAGAAAAGCCACTGACAAAGAGCTACATGGAAGGTTCAATCTTGAAGTTATAACACCTTTTAAGAAGGGTCAGACTAGAGAATGCAATAATAATAATAATAAGCCTAGAGGACCATAATCGATGTACTATACCTGAAGGACTAAAACTAAACTACCTATTTTACGATAAAAATGATAAAATAAACTACTTCGTATTAACACTGGTCAGAATATGTGCGAAATGGCCTCTTTAATAATGTACAAATATTTGGAGAATAAAAAATAAACTGGCTATTGTCCCCATTTCGTATGAAAATTGCATGATTAGACATTTTAAAGCAATCAAATGGGCAACTGTTATTCGATATATGATATTTTTCTTGAAAAACAGATCTTTTATTTACAGAAATATCAAGAAGGATAATGTTTTCAAGTCAAGTTTAACTCTCTTTAAACAGATAAGGCTAATATAAACGATATAACAGTAACACTAAGAAATATTTTAATTTGGAATTTCACTCCCTTCCTCATTTTGTAGATTATATGATGAAAATATGTTCAAAGAAGATCAGAATTGAAAAATCGACGGTCTACCGCCTTGTAAGTGAAGAAAAGGGTAAAACCCTGAGGCAACCAAAATCATCCCCAAGAATGCTTCATCCGTTCAACGTGCTTCTTTTGGTATTCCACCTTAAGATGAAATTTTGGGTACAAGAAAAACAAAATATTCCTAAAATAAGATGAGTTTGGAAAATCTGGGGATTGAACTTTAAATGGAAAAAAAGATACTCGAAGTCTCAGTTGATCGAAAAAGGTGAAATTATGTTGGAGCTAAAAAGCACATAGGCATGTCTGCTAATAACAATAAACCTATAAACCTAATTTCATTGTATTCAGGCCTTTTACAGGGCGTGAAAGGCAAATAAAGAAAGCTTGGGTCGACTTGCAATGTAAATATTTATAGAAACTTCTCTCTCTCCCTCAATACCAAATTAAATGTAAAATCCTAGATTCTAATTGCAATCTTTAAGACCTTAGTGATAATTATAAATAAATATATGTTTATGTATCATTGATCCATCGTAAATGTGTAAAAAAAGGCTGGGAGACACAATAAAAAATTCTACGGGTATTAAATATTCTAATTTTACACAAGCAGCCCAATTTTGAAGTCACTTACCGGTTGCAATTTGGATGAACAAATTTCAAAGCCACGGTAACTTCTTGCTATAAAATTTCACGAACTCGTGATGAAACAATGAATACTAATACCCTACGGCATTTGAAATATTTAATGAAATGCTTATCACTCATTCGGGTAACCCATAAGAAATTCCTCGAATTGTTTCTTTTTGTCATAAAACTTTGGTTCGTTCCCATGGATTCTGTGTAATATATTGTCTGATTGTCGTCGGGTCGAAAACACAGTTGCCAGATGAGTAATGCTAACCTTCTTTTCTCTACCTACATATATGTTTATAGATTCACTATATTTTTTATAGTATATTAACTTATTTACGTTTTTAATTGTAAAAATTGAAAATAATAAGTACAATAATTAAACAAATACCTTATTTGTTTAATTGGATGAAAATATCTTCATTTTGGCATATGTATATGAGTTTTTTTATAAAAAAAGTTAATGGCATTTTATAATTGTTTATTAGTTATTTGCCGGATTCTTATTCGTATTCTATTTCCAGACTATTTGGTTTAGTCTTAACAGAATATTTTTGAGATAACTTCATAAAATTAGGTTCTATTCAATTTCCGTCTTGAAGGTTGGCAATAATCTAGACTGTGCGTACTTTCAACACTGCTGCCCTAAACAACTGGTCTGGTTGTAGTTTGGTTTTGTTGAACCATTCTCCAGAAAATTCTTTGCCTCCCAATTGATCTTCTTTTACTTATTTTTTATTGCATTATAAGTTAAAGTAATTGATGTTTTTCTCCTCTCATAATGTGTCCCAGGAAGACTAGTATTATCATTCATTCATCACTAGGACAATTCTCTGGCTTTCCGTGTAGGAGTTATAGGGAATATAGAAATAACGTTATAACAGTCTACTGATACCAATTGATATATGAAAGGTTATGTTATATGTTACATGTTAAACCTAGAGCTAAGATTATTACTATTATAAAAATTAATATTAAACTCACCAGTCTTCCGGGTTGAACCGCGTTGATTTTCATTGCGCCGAGCTTTCGACATCCCCTCTGATGTCTTCTGCAGGGCTTTCGAGGTCTTAGTCTCAGGAGCCCCCAGACACTACTACACTGATTAATATTCACTTCACTACTGTAGAAGTGAAGCCTTGAAGGCCCTGAAGAAATCAGAGAGGATGTCGAAAGGTCGGCACAATGAGAATCAACGCGGTTCAACCCGAAAGACTGGTGAGTTTAATATTAATTTTTATAATAGTATTAATCTTAGCCAAGAAAAATATTTGGAAAACGAGGTCCAGGAAGAAGAAGAACCTCAGATTCTGGTTTAATGCAACATCTGTGCAGCTTTTCCGCGCTGCTGCAGATAAGATAAAGATTGCCATGATGATCGCTAACATTCGTAACGGATAGGCACATCAAGAAGAAGAAGAATTAATCTTAGCTCTAGGTTTAATTGTATTAACCGCGGAAATCTTTATATATATATATATATATATATATATATATATATATATATATATATATATATATATATATATATAAGAACCGCGTCTTACTCAATGTAGCTACTTTTATACACTCAGTATGCGAGGGAACGGTATACGCGGAAACAGTCTGAGCGGGATCGGCTTGCGGGGCGGGTCGTTGAAGCAGCGGTCGCCATGTTGCCAGCAGTCTTTTAGCGTCATCGCCCGTGTTTAAGCAGATAGGGCGTTTTCCAATTTCGATGGCTTCACGGATAATTCTCGATTTTAAGGAGCGGATAGGAGCGATGGTTTTTGCTTTTTTGAAATATATTTTGTGATCTCTCTGAATATGATGTTAGGCAAGGGCAAAAGCAGTAATAAAATGGTTTACAGATATAGAATGTTCGTAAAACAATATATATTTAATTACGAGAACAACCGGCCGCCGTACTATATTTTAAAGCAAAACTAACAAAACCTACAAATCTGAACGTTTTACCATATTTTTTACCGCAACTATACCTTGGTTCTGGAACAATCTTAACTATCTCCCTATTCAGTAGACTTTGAAATTTCCCTAATCTGCTTTTTGGAAGTTAATCAGGTATTCAGATTGAAGATCTTCTCATGGACACAAGAACGGAACCAACACAAATTGATAACGAGGAAGCTCCAATAATATTAAAATCTGAAGTCCAACATGCTATAAACAACTCAAAATCTGGCAAAGTCCCTGGCCATTATGTGGAGCAAAATCAAAGATTATGTTATAAAAACACAGAAAGAAACTCTACAAAAGAAAACAGAAAGCCGAAAACCCTGGATGACTCAAGAAATACTGAAAATCATGGAACAAAGAAGAAAATATATAAACAAAAACCCAAATAACTACAGAGAAAAACATAAATTAATAAGGAACAAAATAAAAGAGGCTAAGGAAAAGTGGATGATGGAAACATGCATCGAAGTGGAAGAATTGCAGAAAAAGCACGATCATTATAATTTACATAAAAAAGTGAAAGAATTATCTGGAAAATCACGAACAAATACACCTAACCGATTAATTGACAAAAACAATAAACCTATTATTAACCCAATTGAAATAAAACAAGTATGCACTAAAGATATGAAGATCTTTTTATGGACACAAGAACGGAACCAACACAAATTGATAACGAGGAAGCTCAAATAATATTAAAATCTGAAGTTCAACATCCCTGGAGTCCCAGAGTCCCTGGACCAGATGAAGTTCATATCGAGCTGATTAAACTTATAAACGAAGACAATTTAAGTGCAATAACTATACTCTTTAACAACATATACAAATCTGGTGAGATACCTACCTTTTTGCACATGAGGAAATTTCTAAGTAACCAAAGACTCAATCTGCAAATCCCATATCGGATGGTAAAATGTTATATCCACTCTATTCTTCTTTATGGTGTCGAAGCCTGGACTGTTAATGTTGACTTAATGAGAAAACTGGAAGCTTTTAAGATGTGGCTTTTAAGGAGAATTTTGAAGATACCATGGACCGATCGTATTACGAACGAAATGGTGTTGCACAGAATGGGAAGAGACAGAGAACTTTTAACCACCATTAAATGGCGAAATACAGCACATTTGGGGCACATACTTAGAAATGATAAGTACGAGTTGTTGCAGCTGATTATGAAGGGTAAATCAAAGAAAAAAGGGGTCCTGGTAGACGACAAATATCCTGGCTGAAAAACATTCGCGACTGAACCGGGTTAAACACACAGACGCTCTTAAGAAAAGCAGAAGATAGAGACGAATTTGCAATGGTTCTAGCCAACCTTCTTAAGTGGAGACGGCACTAGAAGAAGAAGAATCACTTATTAAAGTAGAGTACACACAACAAATCTTCCAGGCCACAGTATGGAAAAGTTTACGAGTCCAAATGACTCGTTTAGCAAAAATCTAAATAAAGCAAGAAAATAATTTAAACCAAGGATCGGACTATGTAAGGATAAGGAAGGGCATATACTCAATACAAAAGAAGAAGTATTGAAAAGGTGGGTGGAACACTATAAAGAACTGCTTAGTATCGAAGTAGAAGATCCAAATCAACCACCCCCAGGAGCAAACAACAATACACCATTGGAGCCTCCATCAATTCAGGAAGTACGGGATGCAATAAAACACCTAAAAAATAATAAATCTCCAGGAAGTGATGGTATACCCGCGGAACTTATTAAATGTGGGGGTGCTACTCTGACTAATCATATATATAAAATCATACTCAGAGCCTGGAATGAGGAACAAATCCCAGAAGAGTGGTGTATTGGGATCGTTTGCCCGCTACACAAAAAGGGCGATGAATTAGAATGTAGAAACTATAGGGGAATAACCCTCCTTAATACAGCATACAAAATATTTTCGAGTATTTTATATGGTCGCCTGAGTAAATACTCAGAGGAGCTTCTTGGCGAATATCAAAGTGGTTTTAGGCCTGGTCGATCAACAACAGACCAGATCTTTGTGTTAAGGCAAATACTGGAAAAAATCAATGAATTCAATATCGACACATACCATCTTTTCGTAGATTTTAAATCGGCCTATGATAGTGTCCTAAGAAATAAATTGTATAAAGCCATGGATGAATTCTACATCTCCGATAAACTGATAAGATTGGTTAAGGCTACAATGCGTAAAGTTGTTTGCAAAGTCGAAATACAGGGCGAACAATCACAGGCATTTGAAACGCATGTTGGGCTGCAACAGGGAGATGCGCTGGCGTGTCTCCTTTTCAACATAGCTTTGGAAAAGGCGGTCAGGGATGCCCAAATAGACAGTAGAGGAAACATTTTTGATAAATCATCCCAAATTTTGGCATATGCAGATGATGTTGATCTAGTTGCCCGCACAACACGCAAACTAGAAGAACTGTATACTACCTTGTCAAACGTCTCAAAAAATATGGGCCTGCAAGTAAATGAAGATAAAACTAAGATAATGGCATCAACACCCAACAATAGAGCCAGAAACATCGGCCACCAACTCACGGTTGATAATTCTACCTTTGAAGTGGTGGACAAATTCACATACTTAGGCTCCCTGATCACCAAGGAGAACGTCATGACGGAAGAAATCAAGCGAAGAATAATCGTAGCAAACAAATGCTATTTTGGACTGAGTAGACATATGAGAAGCAGAAACTTAAGCCAAAAAACAAAAATAACCATATACAAAACCCTTATACAACCAGTGTTGACATATGGGTCGGAGACATGGACCATTTCCAAGGCAGATGAAAATATCCCGCTTATATTTGAACGAAGGATCCTGAGAAGAATATTTGGTGGCATCTGTGAAAATGGTGTTTGGAGAAGGAGGTACAACTACGAGATATATCACAGATATAAACATATATTTGGTGGTAAAGACGTAGTATCCTTTATAAAAATAGGAAGACTAAGATGGGCAATTCTGCTGTGATCTGGCAAGATCACAGCAGAACAACCCTCCTAGAAGAATCCTTATGTCACAACCTGTGGGAAGTAGAAGTAGGGGTAGACCAAAACTCAGATGGAGGGATGGTGTAGATGAGGATGGTAGACAAATAGGCGCAGCAAACTGGCAACAGTTGGCAATGGATAGAACTGACTGGCGTAATAGACTTGGGAAGGTCGAGGCTCTTTTATAGGGCTGTAGCACCAATGATGATGATGAAATGACTCGTTTCAAATGTATTGCTCTAACGATAGTATTTTTATCAGGAAGTATAGATAACTTCCAGTATTCTGTAATGATATATATTAATACCTATGACTATAGAGGCTGGTCTGGAATCATTTCTTCCTGTAGCAGCCGCGAACGCAAAAATTATAGATCACGGCCGATAATGTTTTTAGTAATTGATTTTTTTAAACGTATTTAGTTGAATTAATCATGGCACATTAAAAAATATACAGAATGTACCATTTTAAACAAAATAGGCTTGCATTGTTTTGGAATACTTATGTAAGTACAGACTGTCGTTACGAAGTATCCAAGTAAAATTTTGCGCGCTTTTTAAACTCTTTTCTTGTATGGCCTAGTCGCACCGATTATAGCTATTGTTTCAGCTTGAAAAATTAAAGGGGTGCTACGCAAGGTTATGGAATAGGGCGTGATTGATTCCCCTTCTGCCTGTTCAACCCCTTGCCATTATCGAGTCACCAACAAAGCTTTATTCCAATAGCTAAAGTAGCAAGTAAATAGTTTTCTATTATTGATTTTTACCGCACAAATATTTCTCTAAAATATTGTATTTATGTTCATTAATATTTTCTACAGTATAGTAAAAATATCAGAAATATTTAAAACAGTCGCAAAAAAATAAGGTACAAATATGAAATCGACCACTTATTGTAAAAAGATTTTTCGTTCTTAATATATAAGTAATTAAACCTCAAACAAATTCGTTAGTTTTACGATTAAAACCCAGTTTTTTCATTCTAATAAGTAATTTTAACAAAATTAAGTTTGTGATTTTAAGAATTCTTTAACCCTTTTTACAGTAAAAATCATTAAAAGTTATATTGACAACATGACATGGAACAAATGAGCAAATTGCTAAACTAATGGATTGACACAACACAAATATGAGTTGTATGCATTTATAATAGACATAATACGGAATTCAGAAACAAACTTCACGAAAAAAAGTTTTATAAAATTTTACAACTATAAAATATATCTAGATGGAATTGCACTCGGTGGGACAGCAATCATTATGAGAAATAACGTCAATCATTACCAGACAACCCAGCCACCAAAAACACATATTCAAGCCACAACTGTATTTGTAGATTGGATATAAGGCCTATAACTTTTTCAAATATATTCCACCAAAACATTCAATTAAACAACCAGAATTTAAAACCTTTTTTGATACACTTGGACCTAGATTTATTTGTGACGGGGACTTAAATTCAAAACATCTAATGTGGAGGTCTATAATTATTAATACGAAAGGTTGTGAACTACAAAAAGAAATACTAATAGATAACCTAAACAAAGTATCCACAAGAGAGCCAACATACGAATAAAAACTGTTCCAATACAATACATATGTACATAAAAAATAACTAAGCAAAGATGGCTCAGAAAAACTAGAAAAAGCCGAAACATTTGCGACACACCTTAAAAATTTTTTAAGCCAAATGAGAGAAAATACTCACTACAAACTGAAAAGGAGATTATTTCAGACGAGCAAAACCTTATCAACTAGAATTTCCTAAAAAAAGATTCACAAAAAATGAAGAAAAAAATATTATACAACAAAACATCAATAAAAAAAAGGCCACACACCTTAAAAAAGTTTTTAAGCCAAATGAGAGAAAATACTCACTACAAACTGAAAAGGAGATTATTTCAGACTAGCACAACCTTTGCAAATTTGCAGTGCAAATGAAAGTGGGTACATATTACCAGAACACACATTGGTGTCATCTTAAGAAAAGAACACTCCTGGTCAAAAAATTATGAAAGAAAGAATCACCTTTATGCCTTGTGCAAATGCTTCAGGGACTCACAAACTTCGTTTGCTTGTTGTGGGGACGGCTAACAAGCCTCGTGCATTGAAATCTGCTGATCTTCCCGTATGGTATCGGGGGCAAAGAAGTGCATGGGTGACAAGAGATTTGTTCTTGGATTGGTTAAAAACTGAATTCGTTCCTGATGTTCGTCGTCATCTCGCACGTGTGAACCTTCCTCAGGAGGCAGTGTTGCTGTTGGACAACTGCCCTGGTCATCTATCCGCTGATGAACTTTTTAGTGAAGATGGTAAAATTTTTGCAATGTTCTTACCACACAATACAACAGCTATGATTCAACCAATGGTCATCCAGAATGTCATCCAGAACAGAAAACTGCGCTATCGAAAAGCTTTACTCAATCCCTTTCTGGGATAGTCCGAAATGATCATAACACTTTATTGATACCGATTCGAGCACGGGAAGTTTAACGAATTTGTCCTCCTAGGTCATATATATATATATATATATATATATATATATATATATATATATATATATATATATATATATATATATATATATTTGTATAATATAATATTTTATTAATATACATAAAGCATTTTCAGTCATTTTCATTGTGTTTTTCTAGGTTTTTTCTCCCAATAAAAAAGTCATACCGAACGATGCGCGATCATTCGAACAACCCGTTTCCCCAATTTGGTTCGGATTAACGGGACCGTACTATATGTACATTGTAATAGTAGTGGGCAGTATAGTAAAAATATTAGAAATATTTAAAACAGTAACATCTTGCAACATGAAAATTAAGGAACAAACATGAAATCGACCACTTTTGTTTTATACGTTTTGCCTGATGTTCAGAATCTGATTACTATATCGGTCATCAAGCCGTCCCTTCTTCATTTTATTGATAGTTATCTTTTAGTTTCATATCTTCTGGGAATCAGTTTATTGGTTTAGATACATGAACAAAAAATGTCAGGTCGATTTTCGACTGGCGAACGGTTTTAAAAGTTTTTTTTTTAAATAGCTACATTTTTATTCCTTTTTATATACATTCTAGTCTAAAACCTGTGGTAAAATATTACCTCCTTTTCATATAAACATATAAACTTAAATAAATGGATAAATAAAATATACTGCTGAATGATGAATGAACAAATCGAGTGCTTAAGTTTTGGCTATTAGTGGCAAACCATCGCTAAATAATTTCTGTATTTTAAACCGCCTTCGCTTTTACAGAAATGAGATACTCTAATACCAACAATACGAGCATAAGTATTTTTAATAGGAGTGTATGCTACACCTACTAGTAGGTGCAGGATTACTTAACAATTCTGCACCTACCCACTATTACGGAGGTAAAGCAGTATTGATGACCCATTACTATTTAGAAATTTAGAATTAAATTCTTAAAATAATTATTGTGGGTTAATTTATCACTAGTTGCAACTATTCACCATCTATTAAATCGAAAAATATAAACTATTAAGGACATGATTTAAATAAATGGACTTATGTGATGGACCTTTTATGATCTTCCTCCAAGACGACTATGTACGTGGAAATCTCCCCAGGATACTCCAGATCACACAGTACGAAATCAAATAGACTATATTCTTATTAACAAACGATTTAGAAACTCTATAATATCTGTTAAAGCGTACCCGGGATCCGACATAAATTCGGACCACAATCCACTTATCGCCAAAATGAACCTTAGTTTAAAGAAAGTTCAAAGATCAAAAATTATGAAGTACGATATTAACCAACTGAAAAATAAAACAGTAAAGGAAAAGGTACAAAAACGCCTAAAAGAAAAAACGTGGGCTCGTACAGAAAAACCATGGGCCCGTACAGAAACAGATAACACAGATGTAGAACTAGAAAATTTGCACAAAGTAAGTCAAGAAATAACAGAGAAATACTTAAAACCTGAAAGAACAAATAAAAAGGAATGGCTGACGGAGGAGATTCTATGTATGATGGAAGACAGAAGAAACGCTAAGATAATAAGAATTACTACAACAATATAAATAACGAAATAAAAAGGGCTATTAAAATAGCAAAAGAAAATTGGTTTAGCTCGAAGTGTACAGAGATAGAGTCATTACAACAAAAACATGATTTATTTAACCTCCATAAAAAGATTAAAGAAGCGGCAGGCTTATATAAACACAAGAACACTGGATTCCTGACAGATAATCAGGGAAACATAGTACTGGAAATAGATCATAAAAGAGATATTTGGATTAAATACGTAGAAAAAACTTTTGAAGATATACGAAGTAACACTGGTATTACAACAAACACCAATTGCGAATCTGGACCACCATTTACAGTCGAAGAAGTAAAATATGCCATCAAAAGCACCAAAGATGGTAAAGCAGTAGTCCCTGATAATTTTCACACAGAATTCTTAAAACTTATGGACTATGATGGCATAAAACTGTTGACAAATATATTTAACAGTATATATGATACGGGCGTGGTTCCCCAAGAGTGGTTAGTGTCAACTTTTATAAATCTTCCAAAAAAACCCAATGCGAGAAAGTGCGAAGACTATAGAATTATAAGCCTTATGAGTCATTTACTTAAAACATTTCTAAAGGTCATGCACAAAAGAATATATACAAAATGTGAGGAACAACTAACAAGAACACAATTCGGATTTCGTGATGCTCTGGGAACACGGGAGGCCCTTTTTGCTGTACATGTGCTATTTCAGAGATGCAGGGATGTGAATTGTGACATATACGTATGCTTTATAGATTACCAGAAGGCATTTGACAGAGTAAAACATGACAAATTAATGACTCTAATGCAAGAATTTGGAATTGACAACAAAGATCTTAGAATTATCAGAAACATTTACTACAATCAAACGGCCAAAATCAAAATAGAAGACCAGTTAACTGATGAAATTGCAATAGAACGTGGAGTACGACAGGGTTGTATTTTGTCTCCATTGTTGTTCAACATTTATTCTGAATGGGTATTTAAGGAAGCTTTAGACGGTTGTGCGAAAGGAATACTAATAAACGGTGAATGGTTGAATAACATTAGATATGCAGATGACACTATAGTTTTTGCCGATAATCTGAATGACTTACAGATATTAACAAATCGCATAACAGAAGTCAGCAACAGATACGGACTAGCTCTTAACATAAAGAAAACCAAATTTATGACAATTAGTAAAAAACCAATACTAAACGCTCATCTTACAATCAACCAACAGAATATCGAAAGAGTCGAGCAATATACATATCTAGGCACCAATTTAAATAGCCAATGGGACCACTCAACAGAAATTAAACAGCGAATAATAAAAGCAAAAGCAGCATTCGTTAGAATGAGAACCATTTTCAACAGTCGAGACATATCATTAAAAACAAAATGCCGTCTATTGAACTGCTACATATTCACAGTTCTGCTCTACGGAATGGAAGCATGGACACTGACTGTTGCATCTATAAATCGGCTCGAAGCTTTCGAAATGTGGTGTTATAGGCGCATCTTACGTATATCCTGGGTTGACAGAGTTACTAATGTGGAGGTCCTGCGTAGAATGGGGAAAGAATGTGAAATTCTCATGACCGTCAAAACTAAAAAGTTGGAATATCTAGGACATGTAATGAGAAATCAAGAACGTTACGGCCTTCTCCAGCTGATTCTCCAAGGGAAAGTAAATGGTAAGAGAGGACCGGGAAGAAGACGCATTTCCTGGCTTCAAAATTTACGAAAGTGGTATAACACGACTACCACTGAACTGTTCCGCGCTGCAATAAATAAAGTAAAGATAGCCGTGATGATCGCCAACATCCGGAACGGATAAGCACTTTAAGAAGAAGAAGAAGGACTTATGTACAATCTGTGTTTTTCCATCATTACAATCTAATTAAGTAGATCATTAAGCAATGTTGTTCTTATCATAATTCTCTCTTTGTTCTTTATCCATATTCGTATGCGGATTTGGCTTTCCTAATTAAATTTCTCTATAATGTTCTCTACCATATCTTACCATACCAATATCAATCCTCTTCACTCAAATGCCCTGGTTAAGCGTATCCTACCAGGTCTTTCTTGGTATTCATTTTCTAGTACTTCCAGGAACCTATAACTCAGCAATTCTTTGTATTTGAATAGTGTCTCAACCTTGAACATACTATATCTATCTTAAACCATGCTCCTTCATTTTAGCAGCAATAGATGCTACCCATGCCATTCTTCTAATTTATCCATTTTTAATTTCATCCTTTTTTGCCACTCCACTAATCTATACAACCATTTTTATTTACACCAAATGCATTCTTTGTTCCCCTTTCTTTGTAACTGCCCAATACTCAGTTCCGTACACCGTAGGTGGTCTTGTTCCTCTTTTTTTTAGTGTTCAACATTCAGATCCGTACTAGTCTTATGACAGTTTATCGATTTTTTTTTTCATTTTCATTGGAATCATGCCATTGGCTCAGACTCTTTAATATAATAATGGACGAAATAATACAAGCAGTAGGTAAAGGTCATGGTTACAGAATGGAGAACAAAAAAATCCAAATAATATGTTATGTAGACGACGCTGCATTAATCGCCGAGACAGAAGACGAGCTCCAAAGATTAACACTTATCTTCAATACAACAGCCAAGAAATATAATATGATAATATCAGCAGAGAAAACCAAATGAATGACAACATCTAAATACCCACTACGATGTAAGATCGAAATTGATATGATAATAATAAAGCAGGAAGCATGGTTTAGATATCTGTGAATAGATATAACTAGTTACGAAGATGTTGAAGAAGAAGTACGACAACAAAGCTTAAAAGCAAGTAAAGCGGCGGGATCTCTTAATGACAATCTGGAAGAACAAACACCTAAGACAAGACACAAAAACAAGAATCTATAAAGCAGCAATTAGACCTATATTAACATACACGGCGGAGACAAGACCTGATACATCTAAAGCGAGACGACTACTAGAAACCACAGAGATGAAAATACTCCGAAGAATATCGGGGAAAAGTCTATTGGATAGGGAGAGAAGCAAAAACATAAGAAGAGCATGCAATATAAAAGACATAAATGGATGGGTGACAAAACGGAAACAGGAGTGGAACGAATACATTAGTAGAATGGCAGAGGATAGAATAGTACGAATAGCACGAGATAAGTCACCAAATGAACGAAGAAGTATTGGCTGACCAAGAAAAAGATGGTGCGATAATTTAAACAATTTAGGAGGCTAATATTGAAGAATAAACAGGCTTTAAAGCCTACATATATGAAGGAGGAAGAAGAAGAAGAACCATTATATGGTAGAAAGGTTTTTGATTATATATATATATATATATATATATATATATATATATATATATATATATATATATATATATATAATCAAACCCTATATTCCTCTACGTCCGATTGTCAGTGCATATAACTGCCCTACATAACCTGGCCAGAACTCTACAACCTCTCGCCTAAAATACTTCATCCTTTGTCAAAAATTCTTTTCATGTTATCAAACTTCGTAAACAATACTCTATCTCACTGTCAGACATTCTAGTAAGTTCTGACATCGTTTCACTCTTTACAAACATTCCTATAGACGAAATATGTCATTCTGAGAGTCAAGCGGCACTGAAGGCACTGGCGTGTCAGGATGTGACGTGTAGGCTGGTGTGGGACTGCATAAAAAAACTGAATGAACTGGGAGACTGGAACAAGATTGAACTTGGCTGGGTTCCAGTACATCAGGGCATCGGGGGCAACGAAGAGGATCCAAAGAATCAAACAAACCGGCTGTAACTCTGGAAATACTCAAGGCTGCAGTTCATATGACTGTAGGGGACTAGATCAAAGAGAGTCATGAGCGATATTTGGAGAGAATACCAAAACAAACATGGAGAAATATTCATTGGTGAATCATGTAAAAAAAGAACCGAGGAACTACTTGACATGGACAGAAAAAAGCTACTGAACAGTAACAGAAATACTGACGGGGCATGCACCAGTAAGAGAATTCCTAAATAAAATAGACATTTACAATGGAGACCTTAACTGCAGACTCTGTGATAAGGAACTAGAAACTGTAAAAAATTTATTATGCGACTGCGGGGCGCTGGATTGTAAAAGATAAAACTGTATGGGCAACCAAGAGGAGACCCTGTTATATTTATTAAATACCAAGCAGAGGACCTACACCAACTTATACGGGGTACAAAATTCTAGACTGAGTGTAGAGAACAACAATCGGCAGCAAACATAATAAGCTTCATCTTCAGTGAGAAATAAATACAGTATTCACCAAGACCACTTATCTCTTTAAACATTGTATCCAACACTTATTTTATCTTCCAATATCAATTCTACAGACAAACAAATGGTGCCCCATTGAGCTCCTCACTATATCCAGTAATTGCAAATACCTTTATGGAAGATTTCGAGTTCTGAGCACTTTTCAAATCAATGCTTAAACCTACATGTTGGCTACGATATGTTGAAGATACATTCGTCATTTAGCCCCACGGCAGGGATGCTTTAGTATCTTTTCAAACCCATCTGAATGGTATACGTCCTAGTATCCAGTTCACGATGGAGATATAAACTGATTAATTCCTGAGGTTTTTTGACGTTACCATAAAAAACCAATCCCAAGGTTTTCAGCACTCTATTTACCGAAAATCCACCTATATCAATCATTACTTGCATGTCAACTCTCATCATCCATCTTCACAAATTAATTGCGATGATGCAAGCACACCCGCTGAGCTTTCTACTTTAAAACAAGATCTCATCCAAAATGAATACCACGAAAATTACATGAATAGGAGCATCCAAAGGCATCAATCTCCCACTCAATCTCAACCCATAGACATAGCCCCTAATCATACAAAAGGTTTTCTTCCTTGCATCAAAGGTGTCACTGAAAAAATCGACAAAATCCTTAAATCAAGAGCTCTATCTTCCAATCAAAACCCCGTCATCAGAAATCTGTATATATCTTGGCACCAATTTAATTAGCCAATGGGATCACTCAACAGAAATTAAACAACAATAATAAAAACAGAAATGACATCCATTAGGATGAGACACATTTGCGGAAACTGAGACATACCATTAAAAACAAAAGGCTGTCTGCTGAAATGCTTTATATTCATAATTTTGCTGTAAACAATCTAATCATGAACATTAACTTGTGGCAACTAAGAACATAGCTTGGGTGAACCGAATTATCAAGTTAAATCCTGTGAATAAAAAAAAACAAAGCGCAATAGTTACGGTTAAAACTTTTACGCTGATTCTACAAGGAAATATAAATGGCAAAGTACCACTTGGAAGTAGACCTACTTCCTAGTTACAAAGTTTGTGGAAATGGAATAACACCACAGATACACACCATAAGAAAAATAACACTTTTATGTTATCATGCTTTCTTTGGTGTATTAACACATCTTTGGTTTTCTACTTCGTGACTTATAGATCTACAATGTCAAGTTTAATTTTGCTACATTCATTTTCGTATTTTCGAGGTCAACTAATTAATAGTCATTTAGCAACGATTGTTTTTATAAGCTCCTAATTAGAAAGGATTGTTTTAATTTAGTAAGTTTTAAAAACGAACCATAAACAAAAAATGAGGATCTACCCATTTAGTAAACAAAAGTTTTCGGATAATGACTGCTTTGGTTGTAAATTGTCTTTTGTCGCTTTGCCTTGTTCTAAAGCTGTCCAATAAGCTCTTTCACATGCACGAATAAACTTTCAATTAATCACTATTTCAATCGTTCGCTTTTAACAATTTTCCGGCCTCCCCTAAATTCTTTTGTGCAGTAGCTTTAGGATTAAGCATACGATTTATTACTCAATCAAGTCTTTTGCCAGTTTAAAATTAGTCTAAATTGAATTGCATCGTATGATTACAGTCTACAATGTAACTGAGGGAGGGGCGCTAGTTAATCTTTATGTGCTCAATACTCTCTAAATAATCACGTTGCTTCCTATGATTGCATTGTTTTTATCGCTTGGCTACTTCATGGGGGGAGCTAATGCGAAAAAAGTATAGGAGGGTTCATTATTTAGTAAGTAATCTATCAAGACACAAAATATAATTTATTACCCACTCATGGTGTGTTATTTAAGTTAAATCTGGAACCAGTAAGTTTTGAATAAGCCGCTACTAAATTGTGCTTTGTTTTTATATTTTGTAAATTTTAGTGTTTTAAATCTTACTTCACGCTCTCCGCCCCTCTTCTTTTACGTCGCGTTGCTCTGTATTTTTTCAACAAATAAATTCTTTTCAGGTGCCCCAGCCATATTATTATCTATGCTTTCATTTTTTTAAATTTATTTACACAATCTGTCTACATTTAACATAAATGTTTCTAATGGCTATCAATTTACTTAATTAAATAAACCTTTATTAACCTTAATATAAGCCTTAATTAAATAAACCTTTTAAAATGAATCTAGAATCTAGTAGGTAAGTCAGATGATTTGAACCTCTTGCGTCTTTTACTTCTTCTTCTTCTTCAGATGCAAATCCACTAATGGATGTTAGCGATCACATTTTCCATTAATTCTCTATTTCTTGCAATATGTATCAGAGATTGTCTGTCGTTAATCCCTGTCCATTGCCTTATGTTTCGGAACCAGGACATTTTCTTGCGTCGCATTCCTCTCTTGCCTTAAATTTTACCCTCGATTATAAGTTGGAGGAACTGGTATTTTTCATTTCGCATGATGTGACCTAGATACGCCGTTTTCCTTTTCTTGATGGTTTCGAAAAGTTGGCGTTCTTGGTTTATTCTTTTAAGGACATCTATATTTGTGATTTTCGCTGTCCATGGTATTTTTAGGATACGGCGATAGAGCCACATTTCGAAAGCTTCTAATCTGTTTATATCCCTCGTTTTGAGTGTCCAGCCCTCTACGCTATATAGCAGCACTGATCAGACGTAGCACTTAGTAAACCTTAGTCTCAGTTGAAGATCGAATTCTGAACAAGTCAGTACCTTCTTGAATTTTACGAAAGCTTGTCGAGCTTGCTCAATGCGACATTTTACTTCCCTGTCCGATGCCCAGTCTTCAAAAAGCCACGATCCCAGGTATTTAAAATTACTCACGCTTTCAATGGACTTAGTATTCAGTGTTATGGTGGAGTTTTCAAATGCATCCAAGTTTCTGGAGATGATCATAAATTTGGTTTTTTTGGTATTAATCTCTAATCCCATTCGCTTACTGTATTCTCCGATTATAGTGACAAGTTGTTGAAGATCGACTATGTTGTCACAAATTAGGACACCATCATCAGCATATCGTATGTTGTTGATCAATACTCCATTCACTTTGATTCCCATCTTTGCATCATCCAAAGACTCTTGAAATATGGCTTCCGAATAAATGTTAAATAAAAGAGGGGAAAGCACACATCCCTGTCGAACGCCCCTTCTTATATGTATGGGTTTGGATATAGAATTGTCTATTTTTAACTGTGCCGTTTGATGCCAGTACAAGTTTTCAATGCATCTTATGTCTTTTTGGTCTATATCAACTTTCTTGAGGATCTGCATTAACTTGTGGTGTTGGACACGATCAAACGCTTTTTGGTAATCTAAAAAGCATAGGAACACATCCTTCTTCTGATCGTAACAATTTTGGACCACCACCTGTGTGTTGCCACTATTGCTTCTTGTGTTCCTAAACCTTGCCTAAACCCAAACTGGGAGTCACTGATGTCCCATTCATATTTTTTGTATAATCTTTGATGTAGTATTTTTAAGAATATCTTTAAAGTGTGACTCATCAGGCTAATGAGTCTGTGATCCTCACATCTTTTTGCATTGACTTTCTTGGGCAGGGAATAAAGGTAGAGCGTAACCACTGTTGAGGATAGCAGCCAGTTTCATAAATTAAGTTAAATATTTTGTGTAGTGCTGAAATTCCCCTTTCATCCAGGAATTTGAATATTTCTGACGGGATTTCATCTGGTCCAGGTGCTTTATTGTTTTTTGAATTTAATATTGCCTTTTCTATCTCCTCTTTGGTGATTGAAGGGCTAGTCAGCTGATCGTCTGTATAAACTTCACTCATGGGTCTTTCGTCATGGAAGAGCTCCTGGATATAATTTTCCCATATACCAATTTTCTCCTTTTCACCCAGAACTATCTGGTCTTTTACTTACCTTTTGGTAAGTTTATTAGATCACTTGAATGTTTGCTTGGGTGTGATTTCACTCGTTCCAGAGAGGATACACTAAAGTTTTTGATCACTTCTTTAACACTCGGAACATTAAGATCCCTATGAGTTATGCTGTTGGGTACATACCATAACGCGTTCAGTAGTATGCGTAGTATCTTGTTTTAGTAACTTTGGATGATGTCTTTGTTGAAGTTGCTGGCGATGCCTCATAGTTGGATACCATATGTCCAAATCGGTGTTATGATAGTTTTGTATACGTGGTGTTTGTTGTCGAAGGTAAGTTGTGATTTTCTTCCTATGAGCCAATAATACTGTTTCAGTTTCAGACCTGATTGTTTTCTTTTAGCGAAGATGTGCTTCTGCCATGTTAATCTGCGGTCCAGGTGCATCCCTAGGTATTTAGCATGGTCGGAGTGTTGAAGCTGAAGCCATTAAGTGTGACTAATAGACAGTAATCTCGTTTCATAGTAAACGTTACATGAACAAGTTTAATAGCATTTGCTTTCATACGCTTTCATATTTGTAAGCCTCTATGTAAAGGCATCTTTAGGTCTGGTATGTAATCCGTGTCATCAGCATAGGTTGCAACTAAAAGTAGTACTAAAAACTAGTAGCGTTGATTTGATTGCAGCTAAATCGCTTGAGCTTGAGAGGGTTGTGTTTATTTTAACTTTAAGTTTCGCATATCCAGATAAGATTTAATCATTTCATCGAAGGGATATGGTAAGTTTTATTTTATTTTGTAAAGTAAGGCTTCATGCTATACTTTATCGAATGCTTTACATATGTCTAGAAATGCTGTACTACAGTATCTTTTGCCCCAAAGAGCTGTGGTGAGATCCGCCGCGTTGGAGAGGTCATGTCCAACATCGGAGGGCTCAAAACTGAGAGGAGGAGGGTCCTTCATTCCGTTGTGCAATCGATCGTACTCTACACGGCGCCTGTCTGGGTTACTGCAGTTTTAACAAAGGCGTACAGAAGTCATCCGAGGTCCGATCAGATAGGAAGAGTCTGTTGGGGGTGGCATGTGCATACAGAACAGTCTCTGCCGAGGGGCTGGGAGTTATCATTGGGTGTATTAGGATGAATGTGCTAGTGAAGGAAAGAGGAAGCGTATACGAAAAAATAAATATTCAGACATAGCAACAGAACGTTTAAAAAAAGGAAAGGCAGAGGTCCATTATGGCATGGCAAGAGGAATGGGACGAGATGAGAAGGGTGGCGTAGCTGACGAAGTTGCTGATTCCTAATCTGAGAAGATGGATGGACGTCGGGCATCGGCGTTTGGATTACTTCCTGACGGAGATGCTCATACCTTTACAGATTTCGAAAGACAGAAAATGACAAATACTTGTACTGTGAAATATCAGATATTGTCTTACACAATCTATTGGTCTGCGATAGATGGATGGACAAGAACAGCCTGCTTGAGAGACCTAGGAAGGAGGGTGAAAACAGTTACGGAACAGGTGAAAGAGATGCTTAGGTCGTCAGACCAGTGAAGAGCAGTTCAGAGATATATGAAGAGAACGTTGAAATGAAAACAACAAGAAGAAAGGTGACACTAAGGGAAGCAGGGTGCTCAGGAGTAAGCACGAGAAGGGGCAAGATTGAACATAGGAAGTAGCGGTTCTGCCCGCCTTTTAGGAACGAGGTATGTTTCGAATATTTTGACCACCCTCCTCATAAAAGAAGAAAAAAGAGGTATATGAAGGTGTCCACACCTTTTAACTCCTGATTGTCAATTATTAGTCGAGTTGTCTAATTACCAGATTTATTTTTAGTCCTATTTTCAGTGTAGACGCCCTTATTGACTGAAAATCTTCTGTCATGGACTCTGTGGATCTAGCGATTATGTCAATGTCATCTGCATATCAATTCACCTGTACAGATTTGTTAAATATTGTACCACTCCTATTAATCTAGGACTCTCTAGGAATAAAATTTGCTAGTGTTAGGAGCTAAAAGGTTAAAAAGGAGACACAATAGTTCGTCACCTTGTCTTAATCTGTTTTTGCAGCGGAAGGACCTTCAGGTATCGTTCTAAAATATCTATCGGGCTAGCGTTCATAGCCTGAAACAGTTTCTGTCTATCCAATGAGTCTTAGGCTGCCTTAAAGTTTACGAATATATGGTCGGTGTCAAAGTCAAATTCAAAGATTTTCTGAAGAATCTGTCACATTATGAAAATTTGATCAGTTGTTGATTTATTAGGTCAAAAGTCACACTGATATCACCCTACTATTTGTTTGGCGTAGGGGAAAATTCGATAGTACTTTGTATGCCATGTTGTGAAGGGTATTACATCTATCGTTACCGCATACCATTATGTCTCCCTTCTTGTGAACTGGGCATCTTCTTGATGTGTCTATCCATGACCAATGTTATCGATCATTATACGAATGTTAAAGCTACACATATGTTTGTGTAACAAGGTTCTGAGGTTCTTTAACCACGATGGTCTTCTTCTTCCTGGACTTTGCTTTCCAAATATTTTTTTTTGTAGGATGGCTTGTAGGAGGGCATATCTGGATTTATTTCGCATAATGTGTCCGAAGTATTGTAGCTTTTAAGATTTGATGGTGGTAAGTACCTATCAGTTCTTCTTCATTCTTCTGAGGATCTCCCCATGTATGACTCGGTCAGTCCACGGGATCTTAACTATCCTCCGAAATAGTAATCTCGAATGCTTTCAATCTTCTGCACATAACTTCGTGCAAGGTCCAGGATTCAACACTATATAAAGTTCAGATGTTTTTATCCTACGCCAGATTTCATTTGTTAACCTATACATATGTTTTACCAGTATGTCACCGCCGTTTTTAAAGAATTTGGCAGGGAGATTATCCGTCTCAGTATTTTGTTGTTTTTTAATTTTGAAATGGCGTCTTTTATTGCTTGCTCAGTATATAGGACTTTGTTCTAACAAAAACTACAAGATATCAGACCCAAGAAAGCTCTACTAGTATGGAGAATTCTGTAGCTCACCACCACCATCAACTGACTCATTTACTCAAATATGGGAGTATTTATGTGTATATTGTATGTGACTAAGCCATATGTATCTAGTAAGGAGTTTTTCCTTATAAATTTAAAATTATAAATTTAGTTATGGTTGCTTTTGTCAATTGTATTTATTGGAGTACATTATTTAATTGTTAAAATAGGAGGACATCACATACATTGAATTCACAAACTTAATTTGTTAAAATATCATTTTTCCTTTCTTATGATACTATGTCATGTTTTGGAGGTTATGTTACCATTCCTCCCGCCATACTATTCTTGTGCCTGATATCTTATAGATTTTGTTAGAATAAATACCTATGTACTGTGACCTGATGATGGGGCATATATTGCAAGCCTCGAAACTGGTAGCCTAAAATTTCAACAACAATAAATAACTACTTAAGATTGTGAGTAACCTTTTCATCATTTTAAAATTTAGTTATTTCGAATTTTAATATTTATATAAATATAGTGTTCCAGATGCCGCAAAATTCAAATTTCTTTAAATTATGAAATGATAAAATTAATTAGGCTATAGATAAAAATACTTTGCTTCTTTTTTAAAAACTACCGCCCTACTTACGAATTAGGCAATCAAAACTTAAATAAAAAACTGAAAATTAAGATCAACCACTTACTTTCAGTAGTATAATGAGAAAGTATTTGTTGTTCAACAGGGTACATTATGTCCTTTTTATCTTTTGGAGGTAGTCGGCAGTGGTTGAACAGAAAGACATGAGATAAATGATTTAAAGTGTTATAATCTTAAAAGGTCTTAAAGAGTTTGTTAAAGGATATCGTAATCAGGGACGGTTTCAGTGGTAAGGTTAAAATTTAACCATTTCATCTATAATACTACCATATATAAAGGAGGCCAATAAACCGATTATAAAAATTAGATTTATGATGCTGCTAAATATCACTAAAATTTTAACAACTGTCACTAGTAGTTAAATATTGTATTTATATTTAACTTAAACACGCTACATATATAAAATGAAACAGTTTCAGTAGATCTATAAAAAAGAATAAGAAAGCGTAAAAGCAAAAATTGAAGAAGAAAAAATTAAAAAAAACAATTAAACACAGGGTAATACTTAATATGTTGAAGAATCCTCATATTCTTATAGTTTAATAGTTAATAGTTATAATAATAATATGTAGTTAGAAATATTTTAATTAAATCCGCTGTGGTGTTGTTTACTCGTCACCGCTTACCGAATTTGTCCAGTATTGGAATTTATATATATATATATATATATATGTAAATACTCTTTTCTTTTGGGTGTGGTAGTCAATAAAAACAGAGCTTTGCTAAGGCGTACTATTTATTCTGAATCCAAGCTTTCGGTGGTTTTTTGCCACCTTTATCAAGGTCTACAAAGAAAATTACTATGTTTTAAACAGTTTGAATGGTGCCAAAAAAAAGGCTATAAAAAGTATAAAAAACTTACCCGAATGTAAGATTCGTGGCAGAAACAACAACGTTAAATAACATGATATACTGAAGTTGCAATTACACTTTAAAAATTACTGTTAAAAAAACACTTTAAAATTTCTAAATACGTTAAAAGTTAAAAACAAAATTAAGGACGACATGTTAAAACAATCGTCGCTGCAGGCTTGATTTCAGTCACATTTCACGAGCAGAAAGAGAACGTGGGTGGACAATTATTGTTTAAATAGTTCGGAGAGAAAACAAAAAACAACTTTGAAATTAACGTCTCACAAGATACTGTTTATGAATTTTGAGTACTACCAACTGTATTACCAACTTAAAAATAAGCGGGAAGTTCAAAATGTTATTCATGACATAAGCAATCGAAAGAAAATAGTATTTAGTAAATAGGTTTAGAAAAAATAATAACTCAAACAAAACAAATCTTAACTGATCTTAACAAATTAGTAACTGAAGTTTGATCACAAGTATTCAATTAATACTGAAATATTTAACAAAAGAAAAGAACAAAGAAAACTCTGAGATGCAAAATAGCTCAGTCAAAAGTCAATATAAAATTGTAAATTTTGCTAAGATTCTGGATCTCAGATCTCTTATTAAGATTGTTATTATCACTCTTGCTGATATGTACCATCTCTAAGAAAGTTCTCTTAAATTTATTTTTCTCTCTGGCTAATATTTTTACATTGTTGAAATCTATCTTATGGTCTAGATCGATAGTATGCTCTGCCAAAGCACAAGTAGGTTTGTTTAATCTACAATCACTCTTATGAGAAATAATACGGCTAGACAGATTCCTTCCAGTTTCACCAATGTACGTGGATGGACATTCAGTACATTGAATGCAATAAACAACATCTGTAGTCTCTAGAGTGGTTAGGGGTTGTTTTATTTTGCTATACAGCTGACGTATGGTTTTGATGTTCTTGTTAGCTATTTTGATATTCTTAAAGTCTTTAAAAATCTTAGTGAGTTCAACGGTTAGTTTTGGAATATATGGAAGGGCATAAAAATACACACTTGTTGAAGCTGAATTATTTTGTGCTGAGGGCACTGATTGTGACATAGTAAGTCTGTTGTTTCTATTAACAAAGGGAACATTAAAAATTAATTTATTAATCAGTCTTAGAGGATATGAATTTTCAACAAAAATATTACGTAAGAGGTTGAGATCATGTTGGAGATAATCCGGATGAGATAACCTTTTGACACGTTCTTTCATCGCTAGGACTAAATTAGTTTTCATCCTCGGAGGATGGTGAGAGTGGTAGCTTATGAATCTATTGCTACATATGGGTTTTCTATACCATTGTGTTTTCACAACATTATCCTCACATCTATGCAATCTCATGTCAAGGAAAGGCAAAGATCCCTCCCGCTCCTCCTCGCACGTGAATTGCAAGTGTGGGTTTTGTTGGTTGAACACATTTAACGTAGAATGTATGGAGTCTGCAGGTAGTGCCAAGATTAAGTCATCCACATATCTCTTTATGAACGGTATTTCAAAATTGATTTGTTGCAAACAATCTTCAATCAAGTCATCTAAGACATAATTGCACAGTATTGGTGAAATAGTGGAACCCATTGGAGTACCAAAGACTTGTTTGTAGTAACAGTCATTAAAAATAAACACATTAGAGTCAAAAATAAAAGAAATGAGTTTTTTGATATTATCTAAGTTAAGGGTTGTGTGCATTGATATGTCATCCCAGTGTTTCTCAACGCTAACCAATATTGTGTGTAATGGTAAATTAGTGAACAGAGACACTACATCAAAACTAACGAGCTTATAGTTAATGGGTAATTTTAAGTTATTAATAAAGGAACTGAAACTGAAAGAGTCCTGAATGCAAAACTCATTGTTATTATTGTATGTTTCTGTGAGAATATTAGTTAAAAAGATAACAAAGATGTCCACACACTAAAATCGACGGCAAAGTGGCGTTGGTGAATAAATATCGTTTTAATTTTCGGCTGTAAGAAAACTCGGAAAACGGGACTTACAACGAAAAGTAACTCGGTAGAAGTGACCCACATATAAACACCGATAAGGGTCGGAGATTCGACGGGTTGACTGGTCGACGACTCTTTTCGCGGTGTAGGACAGGGAAGGAGATAAACAGTGAAATAACAAGAAAAGGCCAAAGAAAATATTGTAAGAATGGACAGCGACGAATACTCTACAGATGAAGGAAGAAAAAGAAAAGGAGAAAATATAGATTTTTTTGTAAACAGCAAAAAAACACCAAGAACTCCTACAAAACGCCAAACAACTGAATCTGAGAAATTAGACCAGTTATTAATAATGATGAAAGAAATGAACACAACTCAAAAAGATATGAAGCAAGAACAGAAAGAAATAAAAACTGAAATAAGAGAAATTAAAGACCAACAAAACAAAACAAACGAAGCTCTACTAAAACTGACAGTAGAAAACGAACAATTAAAAAAAGAAAATCAGGATATAAGAAAAGAGAATTCAGAAATAAGGAGAGAGTTACAAGAAATGAAAAAAGCAGTCGAAATAATCGAAAAAAATAGAAGAAAAAACAACATTGTAATAAATGGTCTAAAAATGGATACAAATGAACCAAGCAGCCTAAAAGAAAGAATAAACGGACTTTTTAATAAACATCTTCAAATTGATATTACACCTACAACAGTAAAAAAAATAGGCGAGAATACATGCGTAATAAAACTAAGAAATGAAGAGGAAAAACACGAGATTATGGCAAAAAAATATAAACTAAAAAACGTCGTAGGAGAGAAAGTATTCATCAATGATGACTTGACCAGAGAAGAGAAAGAAAAGCAGAAACACCTAAGAAATTTTGCAAAAAACGAAAAAGAGAAAGGCAAAGACGTCAAAATTGGTTACAACAAGGTGTTAGTAAACCAAGAAGAATGGAGATGGAACAAAATAAAAAAGGAACTTGAAAAACATCCAAAAAACTAGAAAACTACACCCACACGAGGAACATTGATAACGACCAAAGCAACGGAAAGGATCTGACAATGACGACCAGGGCGACGAATAGGAATAACGATAGGAAAAAGCACGATGCAAAGGTAAACAAGGATGAGAATAGAAAGAAGATGAAAGATATACCGCAGAAAAAAGGAGAGATAAAAATGGGAACATGGAACGTAAGAAGCATCAATGGAAAAGAGGTAGAACTTGTAGAAGAAATGATCAGACAAAAAATAGAAATATTAGGAATAACGGAAACGAAAATGAAAGGAAGAGGTTTTAAGAGGATACACAAAGGATATTGGTTATTTTGGGTAGGAGCTGATGCAAAGGAGAGAGCAAAAGAAGGCGTAGGGATAATAATTGCACCGAATAGTCTACAATACGTTATAGAAGAAACATATGTTAACCAGAGAATATTATCGCTGAAAATGAAACTGATAGACGAGGAAATATGGACAATAATAACAGCCTACGGAGTAAATGAAGATGCAAAAAAGGAAGAGAAGGATAAATTTTTCGAGGAGCTCCAAATGCAAATTGACAATGGGGAAGAAAATATAATTGTAATGGGAGATCTAAACGGTAGAGTCGGAAATAATAACAACGGAATTGAGGAATGCATGGGAAAAGAAGGAGAAGAAATACTAAACAAAAATGGCGAAAGAATAATAGAAATATGTATGGAGAATAAACTTGTTATAACAAATACAAAATTTAAACATAAAAAAGTACACAAATACACGAGAGTACAAGAAAGTAGAAATGAAAAATCAATCATAGATTACTTTTTGGTAAGTAGCAACAAATGGAAAAGAGTACAAGACACGAAAGTCAAAAGAGGCTCAGAGATTGGCAGTGATCATCATCTAGTAATAATGAGAATGAGAACAGCAAAAGAAAATGAAGAAAAGAGGAGAAAGGTAGTAAATGAAAAAGTAAAAAGCTACAAATTAAAAGAAGAAAGATATAAGCAGATATTCCAAGAAAAATTACACAATATTTTGAAAGGTAGGGCAAAAACTGCTAGTATAGAGGAAAAGTGGGAAAATCTCAAGACCAGCTTAATCATAGCTGCTGAGGAAACTTGCGGGAAGACAAAAATAGCAAATAATAGCATGAGGAGAACTGAATGGTGGACGGACGAAATACGAAGGAAAGTAAAGAACAAAAAAGAAAAATGGAAGAGATATCTAAGTACAAAGCGCCCTGAAGATTATGAGGCATATAAAGAAAAAAGAAAAGAGGTTAAAATAGCTGTAAAAGCAGAAAAAGAAAGGTCATGGGAAAAGTTTGGACTAAAAATGACAAATAATTATAGAGAAAACCAAAAACTCTTCTATGGCGCATTAAAACAGCTCAGACAAAAGAAAGAACACATGATGCCGAATATAAAAGACAAGAATGGAAAGGTAATAACAGAAGAAAACCAAATAATGGAAAGATGGAGAGAACATTTCAAAGAGCTAACTCATACAGACGTAGACAACATAGTGGAGATACAAGAAATTAATGAAGAACAAAAAGTAGAACCCATAACAACAGAGGAACTAGAAAAGGCAATTGAAAGAGTTAAATTAGGCAAAGCACCAGGCAAGGATGATATCACCCCGGAAATGATAAAATTCATGGGAATAGAGGGAGTGGACAGCATGAAAGAACTAATGAATGATATCATAAAAAGAGTAGAAATACCACAGGACTGGAAGAAAGACATTATACTACCAATACACAAAAAGGGCGACAAGAGAAACTGTAATAATTACCGAGGTATTACTATATCAAGTATTCCTGGGAAGGTATTCGCAAGAATAATAGAAACAAGAATAAAAACCCAAATAGAACCAACTATGGAAGATACACAATGTGGATTCAGGAAGGACAGAAGCACGCAAGACCACATATTCACAATAAGACAAATAAGTGAGAAAGTAATCAATAAAAATAGAGAAATACATATATGCTTTATTGATCTGGAAAAGGCGTTTGACAGAATACAAAGAAAGGACGTATGGAGGACATTAAAGGAAAGAGGAGTTGACAGGATAACAATTGATGTAATAAAGGATATGTACAATAATAATACAAATACGGTGAGAACCAACAACGAGGAATCCGAAGAATTTACTACAAGTCAAGGCCTCAAACAGGGATGCGTGTTGAGCCCACTGCTGTTCTCAGTGGTACTGGATACAGCAATAAAGAAAGCCAAGAGAAGAATGAGAAAACTAATATTAGGATACTGGCAAATGAAACAGACTCAACTATCAGAGCTTCTATTCGCAGACGACATGGTTTTGATAGCAGAAAACAGAGAAGACCTTCAGAACAACCTTGAAATCCTAGAAGAAGAACTGTCAAACATAAATATGAAAATAAATACAGAGAAAACAAAAACAATGATAATTTCAAATAAGAGAAAGACACACGCAATACAATTAAACGGAAAACAACTAGAACAAGTGGAACATTTTAAATACCTAGGAGCAATAATTGAATCAAACGGTAAACAAGACATGGAAATAAATGAGAGAATGGGACGAACAGGAAGCTTATTTAACACTATGAAAACAACATTTTTGGGAAAAAAAGAAATACCGGAGAAGGTAAAAACGGCAGTCGTTAAATCAGTAGTTAGACCTACAATCATGTATAATAGCGAGTCATGGACATTGACTGGGAGACAAAAATCTCGAGTCAATGCTATGGAAATGAGGTTCCTGAGGAAAATAGCAAACAGAAAGAGGACAGACAAAATACGAAACGAAACAATCAGACAAAACCTAAAACTAGAACCAATAAACGAAAAAATAGTAGAGGGGCAACTAAGATGGTTCGGACACGTGTGTAGAATGTCGAATGAAAGATTAACAAAACGAGTGTTTGAAACGAGAATGCAAGGGAAAAACAAACGAGGAAGACCAAGAGTTAGGTGGGTAGACGAAATCAGAAAAGAAGTTGAGAAGAAAGGATTGACATGGGAAAGTGCACGAAATCTAACACAAGACCGGATAGCATGGAGACAACAGTGCAAATCTTAACCCCACCAGCCTTACACCTAACGGTAGAAAGGCTTAGGACTAAGTAAGTAAGTAAGTATTAGTTAAAAAACTTGCTATGGGGCCATTAGGTGTACCTATTGAGGACACTATTGGTCTCATAGACAGAGTGGGTTTATGAATTTTTGGGAGAGCATAAAATCTAGGAGCAATTGCATTGTAAATTTTCAAAGTTTTACCAACTGATTGATCTATTTGATTCTCCTTTACCAAATCAGAAACTAGTTTGTTAGCCTTTTGTTGCATAGTACACACGGGATTATTGTTCAACTTTTTATAATATTTAGTGTCGGTGAGTAAGTCTTCACATTTTTGTATATAGTCCCTAGTGTACATTGCTACAGTGACATTGCCTTTGTCGCTCTGGACAATCTTAATCTCAGGGTGATGCTTCAAAAAAGTTTTACATTTGATATAATATTTATTTAAGAAATGGTCTTTTTCATCTTTGTTGAGAAAATTAGTAATTATATTAGTACATTTGGACCTTAGAATGTCCTTATCGACATTCTCAATTGGTCTTAAAATGTTTTCGATGTCTGCCAACAAAGAGGAAACTTTAAAATCTTTTTTGTTAGGAAGCAAAGCGAACTTAGGGCCTAAAGCCAAGAACTTTTTAACTTCTACAGGAAATTCTAAGTCTGTGAGGTTTTTAAACCAACCCTCCCTGAAATCAATACTGTCAAAACTATCTTGTCTGACCTTATTAAATTTATTGATATTGGTTCTGGGGTTGATTGATATATAATTCTGGGTATTGATATTGGGGTTGATATTGGATATTGATTTCAGGGAGGGTTGGTTTAAAAACCTCACAGACTTAGAATTTCCTGTAGAAGTTAAAAAGTTCTTGGCTTTAGGCCCTAAGTTCGCTTTGCTTCCTAACAAAAAAGATTTTAAAGTTTCCTCTTTGTTGGCAGACATCGAAAACATTTTAAGACCAATTGAGAATGTCGATAAGGACATTCTAAGGTCCAAATGCACTAATATAATTACTAATTTTCTCAACAAAGATGAAAAAGACCATTTCTTAAATAAATATTATATCAAATGTAAAACTTTTTTGAAGCATCACCCTGAGATTAAGATTGTCCAGAGCGACAAAGGCAATATCACTGTAGCAATGTACACTAGGGACTATATACAAAAATGTGAAGACTTACTCACCGACACTAAATATTATAAAAAGTTGAACAATAATCCCGTGTGTACTATGCAACAAAAGGCTAACAAACTAGTTTCTGATTTGGTAAAGGAGAATCAAATAGACCAATCAGTTGGTAAAACTTTGAAAATTTACAATGCAATTGCTCCTAGATTTTATGCTCTCCCAAAAATTCATAAATCCACTCTGTCTATGAGACCAATAGTGTCCTCAATAGGTACACCTAATGGCCCCATAGCAAGTTTTTTAACTAATATTCTCACAGAAACATACAATAATAACAATGAGTTTTGCATTCAGGACTCTTTCAGTTTCAGTTCCTTTATTAATAACTTAAAATTACCCATTAACTATAAGCTCGTTAGTTTTGATGTAGTGTCTCTGTTCACTAATTTACCATTACACACAATATTGGTTAGCGTTGAGAAACACTGGGATGACATATCAATGCACACAACCCTTAACTTAGATAATATCAAAAAACTCATTTCTTTTGTTTTTGACTCTAATGTGTTTATTTTTAATGACTGTTACTACAAACAAGTCTTTGGTACTCCAATGGGTTCCACTATTTCACCAATACTGTGCAATTATGTCTTAGATGACTTGATTGAAGATTGTTTGCAACAAATCAATTTTGAAATACCGTTCATAAAGAGATATGTGGATGACTTAATCTTGGCACTACCTGCAGACTCCATACATTCTACGTTAAATGTGTTCAACCAACAAAACCCACACTTGCAATTCACGTGCGAGGAGGAGCGGGAGGGATCTTTGCCTTTCCTTGACATGAGATTGCATAGATGTGAGGATAATGTTGTGAAAACACAATGGTATAGAAAACCCATATGTAGCAATAGATTCATAAGCTACCACTCTCACCATCCTCCGAGGATGAAAACTAATTTAGTCCTAGCGATGAAAGAACGTGTCAAAAGGTTATCTCATCCGGATTATCTCCAACATGATCTCAACCTCTTACGTAATATTTTTGTTGAAAATTCATATCCTCTAAGACTGATTAATAAATTAATTTTTAATGTTCCCTTTGTTAATAGAAACAACAGACTTACTATGTCACAATCAGTGCCCTCAGCACAAAATAATTCAGCTTCAACAAGTGTGTATTTTTATGCCCTTCCATATATTCCAAAACTAACCGTTGAACTCACTAAGATTTTTAAAGACTTTAAGAATATCAAAATAGCTAACAAGAACATCAAAACCATACGTCAGCTGTATAGCAAAATAAAACAACCCCTAACCACTCTAGAGACTACAGATGTTGTTTATTGCATTCAATGTACTGAATGTCCATCCAAGTACATTGGTGAAACTGGAAGGAATCTGTCTAGCCGTATTATTTCTCATAAGAGTGATTGTAGATTAAACAAACCTACTTGTGCTTTGGCAGAGCATACTATCGATCTAGACCATAAGATAGATTTCAACAATGTAAAAATATTAGCCAGAGAGAAAAATAAATTTAAGAGAACTTTCTTAGAGATGGTACATATCAGCAAGAGTGATAATAACAATCTTAATAAGAGATCTGAGATCCAGAATCTTAGCAAAATTTACAATTTTATATTGACTTTTGACTGAGCTATTTTGCATCTCAGAGTTTTCTTTGTTCTTTTCTTTTGTTAAATATTTCAGAATTAATTGAATACTTGTGATCAAACTTCAGTTACTAATTTAGATTTGTTTTGTTTGAGTTATTATTTTTTCTAAACCTATTTACTAAATACTATTTTCTTTCGATTGCTTATGTCATGAATAACATTTTGAACTTCCCGCTTATTTTTAAGTTGGTAATACAGTTGGTAGTACTCAAAATTCATAAACAGTATCTTGTGAGACGTTAATTTCAAAGTTGTTTTTTGTATTTTCTCCGAACTATTTAAACAATAATTGTCCACCCACGTTCTCTTTCTGCTCGTGAAATGTGACTGAAATCAAGCCTGCAGCGACGACTGTTTTAACATGTCGTCCTTAATTTTGTTTTTAACTTTTAACGTATTTAGAAATTTTAAAGTGTTTTTTTAACAGTAATTTTTAAAGTGTAATTGCAACTTCAGTATATCATGTTATTTAACGTTGTTGTTTCTGCCACGAATCTTACATTCGGGTAAGTTTTTTATACTTTTTATAGCCTTTTTTTTGGCACCATTCAAACTGTTTAAAACATAGTAATTTTCTTTGTAGACCTTGATAAAGGTGGCAAAAAACCACCGAAAGCTTGGATTCAGAATAAATAGTACGCCTTAGCAAAGCTCTGTTTTTATTGACTACCACACCCAAAAGAAAAGAGTATTTACATATATTTTTTCCAAACTAGTCAAAAATTTTGGACTACTTATATATATATATATATATATATATATATATATATATATATATATATATATATATATATATATATATATATACATATATATATATATTTAGGGATTCTACAGTATTCACTGCCTTCCCTCGCTCAACCGTTTCCATCTCTCTCTGTTGTTCCATTCTCCATCGTTTAGTCCTCTCTTACTCATGGCGTCGTCTACTTCGTTCCTCCAGGATTTTCGGGGTCGTCCTCTTTTCCTCCTTCCTATGGGGGCTCCATTCGGAATTTATAATGTAAGTATATCTGCCCAAAAACACTATACTTATCTTGTCGTCACACTTGATACCAAATTAACATGGAAAGGCATATTAATAACTGTTTAATTAAATGCGAAAAAAGCCTACATGTTTTAAAGCTACATAGTTAACCGTCACCAATGGGGCGCTGATCCTAAGGTTAATCTAATGTTTTATAGGGCATGTTCCAGGTCAATTCTTGACTATGGTTGCTTTTTATATGGGTCTGCTACAAATACTAGACTTAAAAAATTAGACCGAATACAGTACAAAGCTCTGCGTTTGGTTTTAGGTGCACTTAAATCTACACCTACTGAAAATCTATTAGTCGAATCTATGGAACATCCCTTACATTTAAGACGTCTTTTTTCAGCTGAAAAGTTTATCCTTAAATGTCACGGTAATAACCAAACCTACCTATTGCAAAACATGCGACATATCTGTCTCTAACTTCTAAAGTCGACAAATGGTGGCATAACAAAAATTCTCCAACTTTAGCTATAGCATTTCCTAATGTTTCTTTCTATTTAGAAATCCCAGCTGAAACTAATTTCTTCCAATCTAATTTCAATATTTTTTATTCCCAAACTTTTTGCACATCCACAAATCCATTTATCCACAAATTTTGACGATAACAACGCCATTAAACTTGAGAAACAACTTGCCAAATTTAATAAGCCATATAGGATTTTCACAAATGGGTCAAAATTCACTTTAGGAGTTGATTGTGCGGTATATATCGAAAACAATCAAGAACATTATGTTTAAATTAAATCAACAATGTTCCATTTATTCGGCAGAACTGTTTGCAATATATCAAGCTCTAGAATGGACTATTGAGAAGAACATGTCTAATCAACAAATAGAAATCCTGTCGGATTCAAATCTGCGTTGTCTGCTTTAGATAATTTGCATAAGCATATATACAAAAACAGTATTATCGTTAAAATTTTAGAAAATCAACTAAAGTTACTTAAAAGAAATAATTCAGTCTCTTTCATTTGGGTAAAGGAACATGCTGATATCTTGGCTAACACCAAAGCAGATTATTTTGCTAAAGAAGCGGCTTCAAAAGGATTAGAAAGTAGTTGGCTCTATAGAAGTGATTTAGTCTCGCTGCGTAAACAAGAAATAAAAGAAAACTGGGAAATTGAATGGAATGCTTTCTGTAATAGAAGTAACAACATTTATACAAAAATTCACCCTGTTTTAACTACTGCGCTTTATTTTATGTTTGTTAGATGCCTTGTTAATCATGCTACTATAAAAGCCTATCTTCATAGATTTAATTTAAGTGAAACAGAACTCTGCGATTGTAATGGTAACACTGACGATATCAATCATTGGATATTCGGGTGCATATAATGATGCTGCTTTAAGTATCCATTGGAAAATCTGATAAAAGAACAAATACCTTTTTCTCAGAGTCAATATTCTATTTTATATATCTCTCATATGTGTAATGTGAATGTATAAATCTAGCTTTGTTTCCTCTGTCTATTCTTAGAAAGGCACCTTAACGTGAAAAGTATCCCTATATTATGTAATCTCTTGTTGGTACTAAATATTCACTTTAAGTTGGTTAGGGTCTTAATGTAACGAATAAAAGTATGGTTTCTTGTCTATCTACTGATTCTAGTGATACTGATGTTTACAATATATTTTAATTTACCTCTAGGCGAAGTACTATTTTGTTAAGAAATGCAGTAGCTAAATACAGCATTAACAAATTCAAGTAGTCAAACACATTATCGTGGCTGAATGGATCAAGTTAACCAAAGGCATTAATTCATTAAATAAAAAAAATTAATGTTTTAATAAGTAATATAAACAGATTTCTCCATTTATTTTTATTGACAGACATAAGCGTGCCCTCGGATCAGATTGTTAATTATTATACCAAGGGAAGAGGTAACGGAAGCTGGCAAAACGCTCAAACCTGGGCCTGATAGGATAGTACCGGAGGTAATAAACATCATCATTGAGAGGATAAAGTGCAATGGGTACAGGATATTATGAATAACCTGCTAAGACGAGAAAAGTTTCCAGGAGATCTAAAAATGGCAAATTTCATACTTATCCCTAAACGGGAAAAAGAATTAGAGGAACCTGGGGCGTACAGACCTATAAGCATGTTAAATACCTTAGGCAAGGTCTTTGAGATTCTTGTGAAGACAAGGATGGAGAGGGAAATAATAGAAAAAGGTGACATATTCGACCGACAGTATGGGTTTAGGAAAGAAAAATCTGCGGTAGACGCTAAAAGCAGGATAAAGTGGGAGATATCCATATGTAAGAGCAGATGGATGATGGCTTTTTTCCTTGATACAAGAAATCAAGTCCTCACTGATATAATTTTAATCAGTGTGTTACACATCCACCTGATTTTGGAATGAAAGGACGAAAACCTACGGGAAGGATGAGCAGGAGAAAATAGTAGCTAAGAATAGCAGCATAACGGTGTGGCAGGAATAATGGACAAATGGGCATAGGACAGCCTGGACGAGAGTATTCATTTCTAACAGGGCACGGTTCCTTCAGGGCCTACCTAGAAAGGATACTGAAGGTTGCAGGTGTCTTCTGATGAGGATATAAACGAATTACGCGGGAATCTAGGTAGGGTAAGTGCAAATACCATAATGCAGACAGAAATGAGGGGCAAGGATGAATACAAGCACCTAGAGGCAATACCTCGAAGTATTGGAGAAAGAAAGAAATATTAGAGAGAAATCTGCAACAAAGGTAAGACCGAGAGAGTGAAAGTTAGAGAAAGAGAGATATAAGACGTGCTATTCATGGGATGCACCGGTCTGGAGAGGACCTACCGCATGAGTGGTTCGGATGAGGGGGTGGACTTAAGTTGGTAGGTAAAGAGCTATTGTGAGCACAACTCCTCTGGGAAGGACGTCCAAAGGGAACTGCGTGCGGATCGTCCCTTCCACCCTGAATCCAACACACGCCAGGTCATCCTTAAAATGGGACACGGCCTGGTACGGTCTTTAAAAGATTTACCACCTCTTTTCCCTTAAAAAAAGTATGCAGATTCTTAAAAAATACCAGCTTGAGCTGATTAACTACAAGAAGCATGCGGAAAATCATACAAATAATTCATACTTATCCTAAAATTACTACGAAATATTTGAACTTATTATCTTAAGTTTCTTAAATTTCAATTTACCTTTTTTGAACTTGTATTACTAAAGCTATAAAGGGTGTTTTAAAAACTATTAAAAATTTACGAACCGGAATTTATAAACTACACGCTGGATTGGTCTACAGGTGCAAAACGGAAAGTCAATGTAGTTAACCATCATTTAGTGGTCTCAAAATGAGTATTGATTCAATAACTTCAACAATTACTTTAATTTTTTTTGTTAATTCGGACCTGGATTTTCTTGTGATTAGTAAGTAGGTCGTTTGCGTTCTGAGTTAGACATATGTGTACTAAATATCAAAATAATATACAGTTGGTTCCAAAATTATGGATTTCATAAGAAATGAACAAAATAAAACACCCTTTATAAAATCGTTAGAGACAATATATCTGGTATATCTATAACCATCTCAGTAACCTCTATTTACCATATAAGTATTTCCGTTTCCCAATGAAACACCCAAAATGGTATATTTAGTCCTAAGATTCTTAAGAGGAACATAAAGCTTCCACGAAGTGTCTCTAGCGAACTCTATTTCTCGCTAGTGCTTTGATTTCAAGCCAGGATTTTCTTATTTCTTTCCTTTCGTCCAGTACTGTGTACTTTTCGAAGTTTTGAGCAATTACTTTCCATTTTTTATGAGCAAAATCGACAAAACACTATGTGTTATATCTAGAACCATCTCGGTGACCTCTATTCACCATTTAAGTATTTCTGTTTCCCAATGAAACGCCCTGTGTATGTAGTCCCGAGATTCCTAAGAGGAACATAGGGCTTCCACGAAATGTCTCCAGCGAACTCTATTTCTGGCTAGTGCTTTGATTTCAAGCCAGAATTTTCACATTTTATCTGTCACATGGGAGTCTACGGAATGTGTGGCCCAGCCATCTCCATTTTATTCGCCTTATTTGCTGAATGACATTTTTTTGTTTAGTTTGATTTCATAAATTTTCATTTGAGATTAGGCCAAAATATACAAAGGATTTTTCGTAACGCTCTACTGATGAAAACTTGTAATTTATATACTTATAGGTGCTGATATCTTTCACATTTCACAGCCATATAGTAAATACAGCTTCTACATTTGTGTTGAAGATTTTTAATTTCGTTTTAGTTGGGTAAAACCTGGATTTACGTGGTAAATTCTGGATCTTCGGTTTCGGAGCTTAATTTATTATAATTAAGTTCTAGATACGTTATTCGAGAAGTTATTCTTAATTTCACTTTCATCTCATTAATTATTAAGTTCATCTGCATTTTCGCAGAATCATGGTTAGGATTTGATAACATATGTTGACTAGGGCATTACCTGATATTTAATAACACCAACCATTTCCGGGTATTATTTGACATTTAAAATCAGCATTCGCTTCCGTTCACCCTCGTCCTTTCGCATCTGTGCTTGGGACCAGAAACAGTAGAGCTACTTAATAAATTATATAAGCCGTTATTACTGAACAAATTTTTGCACTTTTGTAAAGAAAATCAAGAAAAAAACATTTGGTCAAAAATTAATGATTGCTGTTTAATCAAATATTCTTATATAAATACCATCGGCTTCAAAATATTTGACTTTTTATTAAATGTAAATTATGTAATCATAAAATGAAGCAGACAAGAGAGTGTTTTACTAATTTATACAATTAAGAGATTATAACGAGTGACTATTTTATTTTACCGTGGTAAGGAATTGTATCATTTACAGGATTTGAGTCTTGATTAATGTTTTTCGAGGAGATCTTTAGTATTCACATGTTAAAAAAGGAAATTCTGATATAATAAATTAAATTAATATGGAGTAGATTTTAGTTAAGGAAAACCTACACATTTTATGAGCTACTAAAAATTTTAATAAAGATATTGACCTTTGTTACATCTACTACAATATATTTTAGTGCATTTTTTTAAGGAAGCGGTAAAAATTTAAAAAAAGTTGATGCTCAATTTTTAATTTAAAACATCTTTATATATTTGTCTGGTAGATATAATCTTTCCAGACTTATTACAGGTGGTTCAAGATAAGATTCCACCGTGTATTACAAGAATAGATCAGAGTAACTGAGAACAGGGATATATACCAGAAATATAAAGAAGAAGAACTCCGTCTTTGGAACTCGAGAATGGACTCAGTAACTACAGTGTTATTGCCAGTCCCAAGCTCTGGAAAAAATTAGTCAACCATTTTCATAAATAAAAATGCGACTACGAGGACATTCTTCAAAAAAACATGGATTGCTTATTTGGGATTAGGGATTTTCTTGGCGTTCTCTTCTAGTTTTTCATAGAACTGCTGTTTTGTCAAGTCATCACTGTTTTCTGTGGGTGCATACACATTTATTATGGACAACTTGTGTTCGGTTTGCTGTTTACTCTTATGTATGATATTTTTTCACTTATGGGTTTTAATTCCATAATTTAATGTCTCATTTCTCCTATCACTATAAAAGTCGTTTCTCCATGTCCCGGTTTTTCTTCGCCTGTATGTAATGCGGGCCGTAATGGTAAAAAACACCACCCAAGAAGGCTATGAACTGGGACTAGTCTAAATAAAGAACACAAAAATCAAATCGACTACATACTCGTTCGAACAAGATGGAAAACCTCAGTAATAAACATAAAAGCTATGTCTAGAGCATACTGTAAATCAGGTCATAAGCTGCTTAAAATCAACTGCAGGCTCAAACTACTCACAACTAGAAAAATACATCAGACAAAACAGTTAAGGTTAAATTATGCGGAAGAATTCCAGATGAAACTGATAAACAAGAATAAACCACAAATATTAGAAGACACAAACAAAACATGGAATGGAATCAAAGTGCAAACCGGATAAAATCCAAAAGAACAAACATTGTAGGTCAAGGGAAACCTTAGATTTGAAGGAAAAAAAAGAGTTATGCTACAAAATACCACACAAACAGGAAACAACACTTAAGTAATAGCGGAGATAAACATTACAATATAATGACTGTGGTTCATCAACCATATAAATAAACTGTGTTAAATACTGAAGCAATATGCAAACCTCCATGAAAGGCATGAGCAATTTAAAAAAGTTAAACAATTGGCCCGAGCCACAACTTTAAGCCGTTCAAGACCATATTGGAGAAGTACAAACTGACATAGAAAGCATCGCTGAAACATTAGAAGAAGTAAGCAAAATCCTACGCCAAGGCATTTGACCGTTGTCAGCACCAGAAGATGGTCACCGCACTACAAAGAGTAGGATTGGATGAGAAGGACATTCGGATCATCATGAATTTATACTGGAACCAGCGTGCTCAAGTCAAGGTCGAAGACTAGCTGACCGACCAAGTGAAGATCATGCGAGAAGTAAGGCAAGGATGTGTGCTATCGCCGACTCTTTTCAATATATACTCTGAGGAGATTTTTAATGAAGCCCTCACAAACCTAGGATCACATGGGAATCCAAGTGAACAGTGAATACATCAATAATATCCGCTACGCCGATGACACTGTGTTACTAGCAACCAGCCTAAACGATCTGCAGGCCTTACTAGACCGAGTGCGAACTGTGAGCGTAACATACGGACTGAACCTTAATATTAAGAAAACTAAATTCATGGTTGTCAGCCGTACAAATTTAGATCCCGGGGCACTAATGGCAGGTAGCGAAGAGATCCAGAGAGTCGACAGATTCACTTACCTCAGAACTACCCTCAACGTACAATGGGACTACGCTCAAGAGATCAGATCCAGAATTGAAATGGCACGGTCTACATTTATTAAGTTGAGATCCTTGCTGTGCTGCAGTGATCTCAGTTTGGGAACCAAGATGCGGATAGTGAGGTGCTACGTTCTTCCAGTGTTACTATATGGAGTTAAGGCCTGGACACTGACACAAGCAACTGAAAAACGAATCGAAGCCTTCGAGATGTGGATATACAGAAGGATACTAAAAATATCTTATGTGGACCATGTCAACAAGTTTAAGGTCCTACAGCGCATGACAAAAGAAAAAGAAGTGCTGAATTTAATTAAACAACGTAAGCTTGAGTACCTCGGCCACGTGATGCGGAACGAAAAAAAATATCGAATTCTTCAACTCGTTATGCAGGGTAAAGTATTTGGCAGAAGAGGACCGGGACGCCGTCGTATCTCGTGGTTGAAAAATCTCCGACAATGGTTTGGGATGACCTCAGCGGAGCTGTTTCGCAGAGCAGTCAACAAAACCATGATAGCCTTGATGATCACCAACATCCGGACCGGATAAGGTACTGAAGAAGAAGAAGAAGCAAAATCCTGGTACATATATTCAATGAACGGATAAAGAACTATCTACTTCCAGAGATAGCCGAATAACAATCAGGATTCGTACCAAAAAAAGGAACGCGTGAGTAAATATTGAACACCAAAAAGCATGGAAAGGCAATATACCAATGCTGCTCTGTTTCGTAGATTAACTTTTTAAAATCGAAAAGAAGATGGTACATATCAAAATTAAATTCTTGCGCTTTTTCGAGAATTTGTCTTAGTGTGAAGGTATGGTTAATAGTTAAACGTCCACGTTCACGCTTCGATATAAGGCTTCAATCTCTCATGCAAGATGTTTGACGGTATCTTGTATGCAGTATTTAGGAGAGTTATTCCGCGGTAATTATTGCATTCTAGTTGGTTGCCCCTTTTGTGTAACGGACATAATATTAAGCATAAGGCACCATTCCTCGAGCCAAATTTCACAAACTATTTTTTGCATCTTATTGGCGATCTACTCTGCACCGTCTTTAAATAACTCTGCTATATCCCATCGCTACCTAGGGATTTGTGGTTTTTTAGTTTTTTTATAGATATTTTCACTTCCTCTACCAAATTTTTTCCTCCAAATTATTTCAATGCTCCAGTTCTATTTTATTAGTAGATTCCCTTTCCAGCAACTCTCGAAAGTGTTTTACTCATCTTAAAGGATATCCTCTTTGTTACTAAGCAAGTTGTCATCCTTATCATTACAGATGATTCTCGATTTATTTGGTGATTATTTTCTAATAATGTTTATTTGGTGATAGAACTTTCTTGTTTTTCCTTGACTCATATGGCTTTCGAGCCATTCTAATGTGTCGTTTACTGATTCTCGTTTCTTTTTTCGATGTATGCGTTTCTCCTCTCTCCTTCATTTTTGGTACCTGTCTATTGTTGTCCTGTTTCTTCGTTGTTGCATGGTCCTAAATGTCTCGTTCTTCTTATCTGTAATTTTTTTGCACTCTTGGTCAAACCAGTCGTTGCTTGGTCAAACCAGCTGCTAATTTCAAAGCCTCCTTGCAGCTGTTCCAGATGTCCGTGCTTGACTGGTCGTCTGTTCAGGTTTATTCTAGGATTTCTTTTATGTGTGACTGAAACTGTTTCTCTGTTTTGACTATTTAGCATATGTAAATTGTAGTTTACGTATCTTGTGCCCATTTTCTTTTTTGGCATTGAAAATCCTGTCTAGAATTTTGGCTCCTACTATGAAGTGGTCTAAGTCAATATTTGCGCCTGTGTAACTTTTAACGTTCATTAGGTTTGAAAAGTGCCTTCTGTCAATTCCAACATGGTCAATTTGGTTTAGGGTATTTCCATTTGGTGATGTCCAAGGTGCTTTATGGATATTTTTGTGATTAAAACATGTGTTTTTCACAATCATGTCTTTAGAAGCTGCGATACTAATAAGTCTTAACCCATTTTAATTTGTAACATCGTGATGGCTATGTTTACCAATATAATCTTGGTAGCATATCTCCTTTTCTCTCTGGGCATTCATGTCCCCAATGATTATTTTAATATCGTTTTTGGTATAGTTATCATGTGCTTTTTCAAGGTGTTTGTAGAAATGATCTTTTTTATTTTTTCATCTTTTTCCTCGGTTGGCGCATGCACGTTGATCAGACATACGTTGAAAAATTTTCCTTTTATGCGGAGAAAACATAACCGATCGTTTATGGCTTTAAAACCAATAATATGATTTTTGATTCTCTTTGATACTAAGAATCCGGTTCGTGGGTAGGATTTGCTAGTGGCATCTACAAGTGTAGACTTTGCCATTTATTGACAGCATTCACTTGGCATGGATATAATCACCAAGACCCTTATGCTAGCAGTTCACCTTCCTACGGTTAATCCGGGCTTTGGACCGGCATTGGCGGAGTTATTAGCTAAAAGCTTAAATGGATGAGTGGAATGACAAAAAAATATACAATTTAGAATAAATATATTATAAGAAGCCTAGGAGTGGCAACAACTGATGCCAAAATAAGAAAGAATAGATTAAGATGGTTAAGGTACCCTCAATATCGAAATACTAAGAATCCGAAGAATACTGGATGGAGTAGGAGAGGAATGCCAATGAAGACCTGATGGAAGACGTTTATAAAAGGCATGTCTCTGCAGGTTATTAATATTGAAGGTGGGAATAATATGAGGGAACCCAACCCTGCATATGTAAAACGGCAAAGAGGATGACGATCTGAAGTATAATCTGAGGATATAATTCGAATATATGCATACAATTTTATAATTTAATAAAAATATTTAAAAGTTATGCTTGGACTATTAAATAGCAAAGACAAAAAAGTAGTTCTGAATTGAATCTCATTAAAACCAAGGCTATGGCGTACACAGACAAAAACGGCTCACGTTGTTTGGATTGTTCGCTGATTCCCCATTTTATTAAAATTTATGTATTTGTTTTATGTTGAATCGAGCTATAAAAGTAGAAAAACAAAGTTCTTAAAAAAAGCATATAAAAATGTCTTGTATGCCTTGGACACTTTCGAAACTATTCAATCAGGTACTTGAGATGTCAACTTATCAAGCCAGTGGATTTTTAGTGGTATTGTAAAGGTAGCCGATAAATAAATTCCAAATGGTTCTTTGGCTAATTGGATAATTTGGTAATATGTCAACCTCTCCAACTGTTTAACATTTTTCTTGTGCCGCCAAAAGACTTTCAAAACACCAACTATTGAAATTGCTGAAATCAAACTTGCACATTTACAAAAGAGGAATGATTTATTTTCTTTTCTTATTCGATTAATGCCAGGTCCGGCTCACTAACCGGTAGAAGGAAAACCAGTAGATGAAGTAACAATACCGTTTATTTAACGATCATACACGTTGATCTGTCTACTAAACAATCTAACAGAACTCTTTAATACTTCAGGGAAAAAGTACCCTGTTTGTGACCCAGACCCATCCAGAAAAACAGCAGTTGTTTTGAGCAGTCTGGACCTCTATAACAAAAACCTATATGTTTCCTGCAGTCGATTTTTTGGACTTTTCAAGGTCAAAAATGGTAAATTTTTGCTTTTTTCGTCTATCAGCAAAAAGTAAAACATTTGAAACAAATTTGGAGGTAATAAACTTATAAGCCACATAAAAACCTCCAAAATGACGTTTTTTAAACGTTTCTATCCTTATTTCCGTACATGGTGACCAGTAAAGTGGATATCGGCGCAACCCAACTGATATTAAACCAACAACCGCTGCAGAGAGTTCAGAGATTCAAATACCTTGGATGTTGGATTACCCAAAATCTAGATCCATCCTTCGAAATTCGATGTAGAATTGAACAGGCAAGAAACTCATTTCAAAAATTCAAGCCTTTATTATCCAATAACTCATTAAATTTGGAAATCCGTGAAAAGTTTACAAGATGTTACGTGTGGTCTGTACTTTTGTATGGATGTGAAACTTGGACTTTAAACGCCGATATCATGAATAAAATCGAGGCGTTTGAGATGTGGTTGTATCGAAGGATACTAAAAATTCCATGGACTAGCAGAACTAGAAACGAAGAAGTTCTTCGAAGAATGGGACATCAACGAACTCTATTAAATATTATTAAGAGGCGTAAACTAGAATATCTTGGACATATAATCAATGGACCAAGATATGAGTTCCTTCGGCTAATTCTCAACGGTAAAATCGAAGGAAAGAAATGGATAGGACGGAAGAAACTCTCTTGGTTGAGGAATTTGCGGCAGTGGACAGGTTTGACAGCGGACCAATTGCTACACGTAGCGCAAGACCGAGATCAGTATAAAAATATTATAAGCATGGTAGTCGCCGACGTCCCGTAGGGATATGGCACTCTAAGAAAGAAGATCCTTATTTGTTGCGTAGGAAGTTGCAAAATAAGTCAGAAATTTCGGTTTTTTATAAATGTTAATAACTTTTTTAAAAATAAACTTAGAACCTTCATGTTATAAGTAATGGGACTTTTGGTGCTTAAAATATGATCAAAATTTCAAATCAATCGGTCAAATAGTTTAAAAGTTATTTTATTTGATTATCACAAGTTAAATTTTTTGCAACAATATAAGTCAGAAAATCATAAAGTTACAGTACTTCTACGGATAGCTTTGAATTACTTCAAAACTACTGACTACTACCAAGTACTACAAAGTACTTGGAACAGGATTTCTTCTTTTTGGGCATGCTTTTTGGCATTTTATTATGCATTGGCATAATGGCATATGGCCAAATATAATCTGGAAAGATGTTTGCGTTCTTCCCAAATAATACATTCTCAAAACATTTCACCACCGTCTCCAAAGCTGACATATGAATGACGTTTTAATTAATGTATCGTATTCTTATCGTCCTATTTGTTTTAGTATTTGCTGCTGACATATTACGATCGATTTCTAAGACCCAACAAAATATTATTAAAATATAAAAATATTATCAGACCTTATTCAATTTAATGTAAAAACACTATAGAGAAATTACTGAGAAATCACTAGAGTATACTAGACCAGCATTTCTGTCTAATTGACTTGAAGAAAGAATTTGACAGAGTAAGACTCAAAGTTGTTTTCCTAGATACCATAATTGACCTTCCGGGACTGTGGAATGACCTCGACGTGGTGGAAGGCCGAGTAATTGGTCTTGGTCTCTATTAATGTGAGGGGAGCACGACCAATGAAACCAAGAACAGTCCAAATTAGCGTCCGGCGTCGGTGCACCGGGTGGTCGCCGGACTCCGCCGCCGGACGCTGAAAGGCGCAGCAATCATTCCCAATTGCTGCGCCTTCTCCCCCCACCCAAAATCCTTCATCTGATTGTATCAATCCCTGACAAAAATTTGAAGGCCCTCAGGCCCTCACTGCCACCCTCCATGTCTACGGCATAAATCACAGTCACCAAATGGTCAACGACCAAAATATCCAAAATACATCAGACCTGAACTCCGAGTACAATCAGATAGCATCACCCACTCCTTATCCATCCATTATCCTTTCTCCCCACAGTGTAGGGTAAGCAGCTACACTGAGGAACACCAGGCGGTATACGAGCGTTGCTGCCACTGCTACCGGAGAAAACCGAGGCAAATCAAGAGGAGCGCACCTCGATAAAAACCCGCAATCCCGGCTCGTGAGCCACCGTGACCAAGGGATGAATGTCTGCGCGGAAAGCAGTCGCAAACGGTGCCCCCGGGATACCTGGCACCCTCCCGGGGCGATAAATGCCTTAGCTGGATAAGGGAGCACTGTCCAGCTGGACCTTTATTCTTGCCGACACGTGGGAACATACATGGATACGAAACGAGAAAAACACAAGGAGAACGATGACGACCGGCACGAGGACACGGAGTGGAAACAGTTTGTGAACAGAGAGAATCGGAGATTTTGGGAAGAAGAGACTCCATAGGTGAATCACATGCGAGGACTGATAGCTTGGGAGAGAACGGGATAATCGGAAAAAAGGCAGGGACCGAAGAGCAAAAGAGTAAGAATATGGACGACTTAAGAGAAGCTAAGGCCGTAGAAGAGAGGAGAGAAAGTGAAGAACTAAGCGCGATAAGAAAGGCGGTGGAAGAGGTCCTAAAGAAATCGAAGGCACTCCTCAACATGGCAAAGGAGCACGTAAAAACCAAGGTTGAAATTAAGACTGCGATAACGGCCCTACACAACATGTCTAAGTCGTTACAGACCAAAATGGAAAAATACCAAGAAAAACCTGAGATCCTCATAATGGAAACAATAGAGAAAAGGGACATGAGTGTCCAAGTGGAAATAGAGGACATAGAAAAGGACATGGAAAGGAGGAAAAAAAGAATGGAGGGGGAGATTGCCGCTTGTTTAGAGAGAGGTATGAGCGAGGAAGAATACGAGAAATATGTAAATGAAGAATGGCCGGAGGATGGCTTTAAAAGGACAAAAACAGCAGAGAGAAGGGAAATTGTCCCAACAGGAAACAAAGATGTGATAATTGCGTTGGATAAAAGAGAGAAAAACGAATTAGTAGACAACTACATCGCGGAGTGGACACAAAGCCACACGGGATTGGATCAACTAGTAAAAGAACAAGGTAAGGATCATACAAACTATGTCCTAAATTGGTTTACCTCTGAAATGAGGGGAGGAAGGAGCCGAAAAACCATAAATGCCGCTTACACGATCCCGATCGAACAGGGAGGATTAAACAGCTTGACAAGCGCCATGGATTTAGTAGAGGCCATAAAGGAGGTAGGGAACAAGGGAAAGAGCGAGCAACATCTCTATTGCGTAGTAGGAGAGAACATGCCCTGGGTAGAACTAAGAAAGGCGCTGGAATATAGCATGCAGAATATTGAAGCGGAGATTACACTGGTGGTTCCAAATTGCAGAAGAAGGACAGAAAGAGGAAACATCACCATCAAAGGGGGCGAGAAGTTGTACGCGGATATGGTAAAAGAGGTCAGACAGAAAGTGGATGTAAAACACAGCGGGGTAGACATCAAAAAGATGAGAAAAACAGCACAAGGAGACCTACGTCTGGAGCTGATAGGACCCAGGGAAAAAATCACGGAGCTGTCGACTCAGATCGCGTCAAAAACAGGCCTGGATGTTAACTCGAAAGTTCAGGAAAAGCTGGTGCTAATACACGACGTTGACCAAACACTGGAAGATGGGGAAGTCATAAGGGCATTGGGAAACACTGTGGGATCAAGAGAGAAAGGAGCATCAATTGAAATCTGCAATAGGAAAGAGGGACGGTTTGGGGGAGATACGGTAGTAGTCAAAGCTAGTAGAACAGCAGCTGATGCACTGATACGGCAGAGAAAGGTCCTGATAGGACTGGTGAATTGTAAGGTCATGGCACCCAGATACCGACCAATACGCTGCTACTCGTGTCTGCACTTCGGGCATACCAGAGACAAATGTAAAGAAAGGGCTGCAAGGGACAAATGTCTGAACTGTTGGGAGGAAGGGCACAGCGCCAGGGAATGCAACAATGCGCCACATTGTGGAATCTGTAGCGAGGACCACAGGACAGACTCGGAATACTGTCCTGAGTTCAGGAAGCTCGTAGCCGAAAGAGACTCTAGGGGAAGAGGCGCAAGTGCGCCGGTAGGAGGAAGATTAGGCCTTTAAATTCGACTCTACGGGGGATGAATTTAAAGGGTTGATAATAGTGCAGGTGAATTTGGGGAGATGTAGGGCGGCACATGATTTGCTCAGGATCAGGGGACAGGAATTAAAAGCGGACCTGCTGATAGTGTCCGAGCCAAATAAAAAGATTACAGCCCAAGGAGGCTGGATCACGGACAAAAGGCAAGATGTAGCAGTCTACATTAGAAATAGAGAGCTGGGGGTGAAAACCTGCCAGAGGAAAGCCGGATTTCTGATCCTGGATCTTGGGAACGTCACAATAGTGGCGACATATATCTCCCCTAATATCCCACTAGGAGATTATAAGAATCTGGTAGAGGAAATAGCAGAAACCATAGTAGGAAAAAAAAGACTAATCGTTGCTGGGGATCTGAATGCAAAGTCTATTTCATGGGGGGCGCCAAGGAATGACGAGAGGGGAGAAATGTGGAATGAGATTATCCAGACTCTAAATTTGGTGGTACTCAACAACGGTAAGGCGACCTTCGTCAGAGGAGAAAGTCAGACACATATTGACGTCACAATGGCAACGACGCCGATAAGTAGAAAGGTGGCAGAGTGGGACGTTCTGGATGGAGAAATATTCACTCATCACAAATACATTTTGCTTAAAATTAGAGGAAACGTAACAAAACCAAGGGAGGGAGGCAGGTCGAAATATCTTGACAAAAGAAGAGTTAAAGAGGAAATCCAAGGAATGGAAGGTGAGGCCCGAAACTTCGAAGAGGGATACGAGAAAATAAAAGATATAGCAGAAAGGTGCAGTCCGCGGGGAAGGAGAGCAAACAGTCGTCCCTATTGGTGGACGGAGAGGATTGAAGAAATAAGAAGAGGCTACATCGAGCTAAGAAGAAAAGTCACGAGGGACAGAGGGAGGCATCGAGTGATGGAAGAGGAGGTAGAAAGATTAAAAGCCATGAAGAAAGAGCTGGTGCGAGAAATAAATGGCGAAAAAAGGAGATGTTGGAAAGAACTTTGCGAAAATCTTGAAAATGATATCTGGGGAGACGCCTACCGAATAGTTGTCAAGAGTTTTAAAGGGACAGGAGGCTTCTTTAAGATCGAGGAAAGTCGAAGGAAAGAACTGGCTGAGGCTCTTTTCCCACAGAGGGAAGAAGTAAGATTTATACCACTCCAATTAGAGACACCGGTGACTGAATTCACAAGGGAAGAGGTGACGGAAGCTGGCAAAACGCTCAAAGCAGGAAAAGCGCCTGGACCGGATAGAGTGGTACCCGAGATAATAAAAACCATCATTAAGGATAAAGTGCAATGGGTACAGGATATTATGAACAACCTGCTAAGAAGACAAGAGTTCCCAGGAGACCTGAAAACGGCAAATCTCATACTTATCACTAAACCAGGAAAGGAATTAGAGGAGCCCGGGGCGTACAGACCTATATGCCTGTTAAATACCTTAGGCAAAGTCTTTGAGATTCTTGTGAAGACAAGGCTAGAGAGGGAAATAATGGAGAGGGGTGGCATATCCGACCGGCAGTATGGGTTCAGGAAAGGGAAATCTGCGGTAGAGGCTATAAGCAGGATCAAGAGGGAGATATCCATATGTAGGAGCAGATGGATGGTGGCTTTCTTCCTTGATATAAGAAATGCTTTTAATAGCGCTAGCTGGGAAATTATCGTCAGACTACTGGGCGACTTGGGGATATCTTCCTATTTGCAGAATTTGGTTAGGAACTACTTCACAGATAGATGCATCAACATTGCGAGAGGTAACTCTATGAGAACCACGACAGGAGTGCCGCAAGGCTCCGTACTGGGGCCATTGCTTTGGAATGTTCTTTACAACGAGATTTTGGAGACCGACCTGGGCACCGGCGTACAGGCAATAGCATATGCGGATGATCTGGTGGTGCTGGTGGAACACGATGAAAACTGGTCAATCATGCAGAGAGGGAATCGAGCCCTCAACAAAGTGAAGACGTGGATGGGAAGCAGAGATCTCATGTTAGCGGCCGAGAAAACTGAAGCTATGATTCTCAAGGGTCCGAGGGCCAGAGACCATATAGTTTTTGTCCTGGAGGGAGAAAGGATCGTACCTGCCAAAAAAGTGAAGTACTTGGGAGTAGTCCTAGATACGAGGCGAACTTTTGGCGAGCACGTGAAATATGTCGTTAGCAAGGCAGAGGTGAGGACTGCGGCGCTGACAAGGATTATGCCCAATGTGGGGGGTCCGGGGACCGCCAAAAGGAGAATTCTAATGGAAGTGGTCCACTCTACTATACTTTACGCGGCACCGGTATGGCAACAAGTGCTTAACATCAAGAAATATAGACGAATGCTAGAGAACGCCCAAAGGAAAGCACTACTAAGGGTAGCACGTGCATACAGAACAACATCAACGGTGGCAATACAAGTGATCGCGGGTGTGTTACCCATCCACTTGATGGTGAAAGAAAGGGCAGAAACCTACGGGAAGGATGATCAGGAGAAAATAATAGCCAGGAATAGGAGCATAACGGAATGGCAGGAAGAATGGACAAATGAGCATAGAGCGGCCTGGACGAGGGTATTAAGGCTGTTTTATCGGTGCACCAAAACCTAGGGACAGTGTTTTCTCTGTTATTTACCGATAAAATGTCTCGAAATTTGGACACGTTATTCGAAATTATGTTGCCTTTAAACTGATGGTTTTACTTTTTTTATTTTTTTGAAATTTCTGTGGAAAAATTGGAATATACTGTTTAACGTTCTATTATAACCAAACTTTTTACGCCCATCACTCGAAAGAGTTTTTTTTTCTGTAATCGTTGATTATTGTTTCACATTTCTGTGTCCAGTAATAATCGAGAAAAGCGTGTTCCAACTTTAAAGAAAATTGCTAAAAAGTACTGAAATCTAATAGTGAAACGTGTTACTCATCATTGGAGCTTAGTTTCATCGTTATCGCCTTAGTGACGTCAAATCTCATGAACGTACGGTCAGTTAGTTCGTGTTAAAACTAATTTGAATGGCAAATAATGTATTTGTTGTCATTAAACTACCCGTCGGCCGGCGGCACTGAGTAAAGATGGTCTCGCGTAAGCAGTGTAGAAAAGTAAGTGATACGCCCATTTCAAATCGCAGTATGCTTGAACTGCTAAAACAGCCTTAATTCCAAATATCGCAGACTGGATGAAGTGCGGGGACAGAGACACCAATTACTTTTTCACCCAGTTCCTAACAGGGCACGGCTCCTTCAGGGCCTATCTAGAAAGGATAGGGAAGGTTGCGGATGGAAATTGCACAGACTGTGGAGTGGCGGACACGGCCGAGCACTGTGTATTCGAGTGCAGAAGATTTGATGAGGACAGAAACGAATTGTACAGAAAGCTAGGTAGGGTAAGTACAAATACCATAATGCAGGTAGCAATGAGAGGAGAGACTGAGTACAAGGCAATATTGGAGGCAGTAACTCAATTTGTCAGAAAGAAGGAGATATTGGAGAGGAATCTACAGCAAAGGTAGGTAAGAGAGTGAGAGAGAGGGCGAAAGAGAGAGAGAGAGAGAGGGGATGGGCTATTCATGCGATGCACCGGTCTGAAGAGGACCTACCGCATGAGTAGCCTGTATAAAAGGGGGTGGACTTTAGTTGGCAGGCAGGGAGCTATGGGTGTATCTGTGAGCACGACTCCTCTGGGGGGACTGCGTGCGGATGGATCCCTCCACCCTGAATCCAACTCACGCCAGGTCATCCTTAACGGGGCCACACGGCCTGGTACGGTCTTTAGAAGATTTACCACCAAAAAAAAAAAAAAAAAAAAAAAAAAGATACCATAATTGAAAACATCTACCAACACAACAAAATTGAAGTCAGAATAAATAGACAACTTACAGAACCTATAGATATAGGCAACGAAATAAGACGGGGGAACTGATTAAGTCCTGTGCTCTTTAATTAAATCAGTCATGAAATCATTAAAAGCGTTAACAAAGGAAGAGGATTTAGAATGAGAAACAAAGAAGTAAAAATACTTTGTTATGCAGACGACGCAATATTGATAGCAAGTTGAAGATAGTCTGCAAAGACTAGTCCACAGATTTAACATAAGAGCAAAAGAATTTAATATGACAATCTCAACTCAGAAAACTAAAACAATAGTAATCAGCAAAGAAACAATCAGATGTAAAATAAAAATCGATGGCATCAGTATTGAACAAGTAATGGAAATAGAGTACCTTGGAATTACACTGTACATCCATGGAGACCTGGACAAAGAAGTGAGATATCAAGTACAAAAAGCAAACAGACTTATAGGATGCCTTAAGAACACTATATGGCAAAAGCGACATATTAGTACTGAGATGAAGTCAAGAATAAAGCCAGTGTAAGACCAATAATGACATACGCATAAAAAAAAAGACAAGACAGAGCCACAACACAAAGACTACTGGAAATGACAGAGATAAGAGTACTGAGAAGAATTACAGGAAACACCCTGAAAGATCAAAAGAGGAGTGAAGACATTAGAAGAAAATGTAATGTACAGTGGATAAACGAATGGATACTAAACAGAAAAAAGAATGGAGTAACCATATAAGCAGAATTTGGGAGACCCGCGTGGTCAAAGTAGCAAAAGATATATCACCAATGGAGTGACAGAAAAAGATACGATAAGGAAAACAAGCCTGACAAGGAAGATATTCAATAACCTTAATAAGATACAAAAATTCTAAAGACAAAACCACTAATACAAAGCTAAAAATATGTCGTTTAAATGTCAAAACAGTTCTTCCGTATGAAGCGGAAACTTGGAAGACAAACAAAATACTCATAAAGAAAGTAGACATTCAATAACAAATATTTGAGAATTATGAGCAACATTTTCTCACCAAACAAGATTAAAAACATACACCTGTGGAACCTAACCTATTGAATAGAGCATAATAAAAATAAAATGGAAATGGATAGGCCACACGCTCAGAAAACCAAAAAAGAACCTGTGGAGACAAGCCCCGAATTTTAAAATGCCATAGAAGAGAAGAGTAGGAAGACCGCTAACAGACGTTCACTGAAAGGGAGAACAAAACCTGGAGACACATACAGGAATTAATAAAGTGAATTATTAATCCCTTACAAATTAAATAAACTAATAAAAAGTAAATATGACAAATGAGCGGCGAACAATTATTCAAAGAAGAATAACTTATTATAGTTCAAGTTGTGTACATTTTTGACTAAATTAGCTGTGTCATCATCCTAACGAATCTTTTTAAAAATCAGTTAACCATTATACAGTTCTTTTATACATGTAAACAATGTTACTCAATCACCGAAAACAATAAAACTGTTACAAATGACATCCAAGTGCCAACAGGACTAACCATCTGATCGGTGATTCAACGTGGTACCAGGTAAAGTATTGTGATTAATAGTTATCGGCTCTTGTCACAATATTGTTGAGTTTCGGAATGCACAGTTCCCACACTATAAAAAATAGTAGGTCTAGACTGGCCATATCGATTCAAGATTAACTCTTTTATTGGCTTTGTGATTTATTAAGGTGATTTGAGGGTTAGATTACTTGTTAATTAGATTCGATTGTAGATACAGAAACACACTCTATGGTAGATTTCAAAAATAAAATCGATTTTTGGATATATTGAAACATTTTAATAATGTTGATTAAAATTTGCTGTAGAGGTTAATTTAGGATTTAACATCCGTTCTTTGAAATTAATTTCCTTATTATTTGCACGTTGTTAGGTCACTTAACTTATTGTCACGTTTTTGGTTTTTCTAGTATACCAAAAACTACAGGAGATAGAAAAAAAGTACTTAAGATGTCATGACTTATTTTTTACTAAAAGTAACGATCAAATCATCAATAGCTCCCCACATTAGCGAGATACAGGCGATTATTGAAAAATGTCTAAAACGGCAGGTTTATAAATATATCTTTATTAACAAAAATTTAAAAAAAACTTTATTGGAACTTTTGATAGATATATTATGGTACCGCTCAGTGGCTTAAAAGTATTTTTTTAGGTGGTCTTACTAAGAAAATATAATACCAACTTATGTTTTTTTATATGGGACATTCTCTAAATTTTGTCATTTTTCGTTTAAAGTTTTAATTCAATTTCACCTAATATGACATGTTATATATCTATTTTCAGTTATTGAAGCTACTCTGCAGATAAATTGTTTATTTGACATCGCGTTAAAGACAAAAATATTAAAATTATAATAAACATACAAACAACAATGCGAAAATATGGAATTAATTCCAATTTACTCCAATTAGCCTCTTCTACTGAAATCCGACTCTCACCTTCACGCTGGTGTCTCCTGTAAATCGAGCAACCCTACTGGATATTCGGTATCCAACCCGGGTGGAAAGTTGAGTCGAGAACTGACGAGAGCGGGTGAAATGGCCCTCCGAAAAGGTGGTTTGGCGTTGGGTTAACTACCCAACCATGTAAAAAACCTTTTGTTATGAGAGCTATGAAGAAAGAAACCGGACTGTCTAATCTACGACGAAGTATCAAACAAAATAAGGATTCTTCTTCTTCATGTGCCATCTCCTCTTAGAAGGTTGGCAACCATCATGGCAATTCGCTCTTTCGATACCGCTGCTCTAAAGAGGTCAGCAGAAGTGCAGTTAAACCAAGCTCTCTAATTGTTTAACCAGGAGATGCATCTTCTTCCGCGACTCCTTCTACCCTGTATTCTTCATTGCATTATTAATTGCAACAAGTTATAACACTCTCCCCTCATGACATGTCCCAGATATTGCAGTTTTCTGATTTAATTGTATTTAAAACCTCTTTATCTTTTCCCATTCTTCTCAACACCTCGACATACGTGACTCTATCCACCCAACCTATTCTTAATATCCTTCTGTAGGCCCATAACTCGAAGACTTCTAATCTGTCCGAAACATCTTTCTTTAATGTCCAAGCCTCGTAGCATCAAAATAAGGATAATGATTTAAAAATTTGCACGTGGAATGTAAGAAGTCTTTATCCGCCAGGAGCCATATAAGGCTCTGCTCATATAAGAAATGAATAAAGCCAAAGCAGATATCATTGCTTTACAAGAAAAGAGGTGGACTAGCTCAGGCATCCTGGAAAAAAATAAGTGCAATATTTACTACAGTGGACATCCTACCCGACACGAATTTGGTACCGGATTTATTGTAAGCAGCAAATCAAACATTGATTTCAAAGCTATTGATCATAGGATATGTCAAATAAGACTTAAAGTGAAGTTAGCTAATATTAGGATTAATAGCATCCATGCTCCAACGGAAGAAAAAGAAGATGATGAAAAAGACATGTTCTATGAGGAACTAGACCGAGAGTACGATGAATGCCAAAAAATGATATCAAAATAATAGCGGAGACTTTAATGACCGGAAGAGAGAATATATTTTCGCCCACCATCGGAAAAGGGAGCCTACACGTAGACTCTAATGATAACGGACTCAGAATCATAAACTTTGCGATGTCTAAGAACATGGTAATAGCTGGGACACGATTTCCCCATAAATATATACATAAGGGAACTTGGAAATCTCCTGATAATGAAACGATTAACCAAATAGATCATATAATCATCGATGCAAGCACTGCTCCAACTTATTAGATGTTAGGTCTTTTAAAGGAGCAAACATAGATAGTGATCACTATTAAAGCACGAGTTAAAGAGAGAATATCCAATTTAAAAAAGGAGATCGGGAGAAGGAGAGGAAAAATCGACAATAATAAACTAAAAGATCCCGACACAGAGCAAATAGAAGATCAAATAAGGACAAAAAACTTGGCAGAAGAAGAAAACATTAACTAACTATGGCCAAATATACGAGATATTGTTACAGAAATCGGTTGAAATATTGGGCAAAACCAAGTCAGAAAAAAGAAATCATTGGTTTGATCATGAGTGCGAAATGACCACAAATAAAAATAACGCAGCATATCAAAAAACCATCAACGCAGGTTGTACACAGAGAAAAAAAGAAGAGTATAGACGTCTTAGAAGAGAGAGAAAACGTATCCATCAACGTCACTAGAATATAACATAAATACACACCATTTCTTCGTCGACTTCAGAGCAGCCTATGACAGTGTGAAAAGAACTGCATTACATAATTTAATGATAGACTTTGGGATCCCACCAAGTTAGTTAAGTTGACCCAACTAACAATGCAAACGTAAGCTCGTGCGTTAGAATTGAAGGAGAAAACTCTACGTTCTTTGACATTAATAATGGTCTAAGTCAGGGGGACGTGATGGCGTGTCTCTTCTTTAATATTGCCTTGGAAAAGGCAATCAGACAATTAAATATTAGAATGAATGGAACTATTTTTAATAGATCGACGTATGAGAGGCATGGTGCAGTGTTTTACAAGGCTTGCGGACACGGCAAGTGAATTAGGACTTGTGGTAAACGAGGAAAATATCAAATGTTATATGTTGGTTTCTAAAAACTCCCGAAATATTCAACAGAGAATTCAAATTAACAACCATACCTTTGAGCAAGTCAAACAATTTACATATCTTGGATCGCTTATAAACGCAACAAACACGACAAGCGACGAAATAAAAAGACGCATAGCAATAGCAAATAGAACTGTTCACGGTCTCCAGAAACATTTAAAAATTAAAAATATAAAACGTGTAGTAAAACTCAATATATACAAGACCTTAATAAGACCGGTTTTGATATATGGGGCTGAAACGTGAACCTTATCTCAAAATGATGAAAGTCTTCTTGGTATTTTTGAGAGAAAAATTCTTAGAAAGATTTTTGGGGCCGTAAATAAAAATGTAAATGAAACCTGAATGTAGTATTGGAACTGTTTAATAAGATATACGATACTGGTCAAATTCCATCGGACTGGTTGAAATCTACATTTGTGCCTCTTCCCAAGAAATCGAATTCTAAGACGTGTAGTGAATATCGCCTTATAAGTTTAATGAGTCACACCCTTAAAGTATTCTTGCGTATTATCCATTCCAGAATACGAGCAAAATTAGAACACAGCATAAGTAAAACACAGTTCAGTTTTAGATGAGGTTTTGGAAGTCGAGAGCCGCTCTTTGCAATACAAGTCTTGATTCAAAAATATCTGGATCAACAGAAAGATGTTTACGCCTGTTTTATCGACTATGAGAAAGCATTCGATACTATCAAACATGACAAACTCATAGAACTATTACATCTTACAGGACTTGACACTAAGGACATCCAGATTATAAAAATATCTATATTGGAATCAAAAAGCCCACATGAAGAATGGACATATGGTGAGTGAAAACGTAACCATTTCGAGAGGGGTTAGACAGGGCTGTATTCTTTCGCCACTGCTTTTCAACCTGTACACGGAACAAATATTTCTAGAGCCACTGGAAGAGTACAACGAGGGCATATCAATTTTCGATATGCAGATGATACTGTTATACTGGCCGATAATATCGAAGATTTACAGATGATGCTAAATAGAGTAAATACAACTGGCAACCAATTTGGACTGAAGATCAATAGAAAGAAAACTAAATTTATGGTGATCAGTAAAAAGAACATTCAACATACGAGGCGTGTTTTTTAAGTAAGTACCGTTTTGGAATTAAAAAAAGACGTGCAAAGATATGGCAATAATTTTATTTTTACATGAAAGCCTGTACCTTAATCTATTTTTCTACATAATTTCCGTGAATATTGAGGCACTTGTCATAACGTGGCAGCAGTTTTTAAATACCCTCCTGATAAAATTCTGCCGCCTGACTTGTTAACCACTGCATCACAAATGTTTTGACTTCGTTATCGTCTTGAAGACGCTGACCGCCCAGGTGTTTCTTCAAGTGCTGGAACAAATGGTAGTCGCTGGGCGCCAGATCAGGGCTGTATGGAGGATGATCTAGAGTTTCCCATTTAAATGATTTGATGAGATCTTTGGTCTGATTAGCCACATGTGGACGGGCATTGTCATGCAGCAAAACGATACCCTTACTCAACTTGCCACGTCTTTTGTTCTGGATTGCACGACGCAGATTTTTCAATGTCTCACAATAAGACGCTGCATTGATTGTCTCATTACGAGGCAGAAACTCCACTAGCAATACTCCTTTTCTGTCCCAAAAAACTGTGCACATGATTTTCCGGGCAGAAATTGTTTGCTTAAACTTCACTCTTTTGGGTGATGATGAATGTCGCCATTCCATTGAGTGTTGTTTCGATTCTGGTGTGACGTAGGCCACCCACGTTTCGTCACCAGTAACAATTTGGTCTAAAAAATCTTCACCTTTACTGTGGTACCGCTCAAGGAAAGTCAATGCACTGCCTAAAAGTTGGGTTTTGTGCAAATCCGTCAACATTTTTGGAACCCAACGTGAACACAATTTCCGGTAATTCAAGTTCTCGGTAACAATGCGATACAAAACACTACGAGAATACTGAGGAAAGCAGTCGGACAATGATGAAATTGTAAAGCGTCTGTTTTCTCTCACCTTTTCGTCCACTTTCTGAACCAAATTTTCATTAACGACCGAAGGACGCCCACTCCGTTCTTCATCATGCACATTTGTGCGGCCATCTTTAATTGCTCCTTGCCATTCCATCACTCATAATGTTTTGTCTGTAAACTTCAACGATCTCACGATGAATATCGATCGGTTTTACGCCTTTAGCACTAAGAAATCGTATAACAGCCCGTACTTCACAATCAGCGTGACTCACGATTGTTGGAGGCATCTTAAACACTGGAGTAAACAAGTATACAATGAAGAATCAGACTGTAATGGCGTCAGTGCGTAGACAAGAGATGTAGGTAACCAGCGCTCATGCGTGGAACGCCGACCGTAGCGCTGCGGCGGCGGAATCGCAAAACGGTACTTACTTAAAAAACATGCCTCGTATCTACCTGAATATTGAAGCCGAACGTATTGAAAGAGTACACCGATTTAAATATCTGGGATATACAGTAAATAATAAGTGGGACCCAGACGTAGAGATTAAGATCCGAATTGAAATAGCAAGATCCAAATTCATCAAAATGAGAAAGCTCTTAAGCAACCGCCACCTAAGCGTTAACCTCCGATGGCGCTCCACGAAATGCTACGTAGTCTCTACGCTACTTTACGGAGTTGGAGGGTGGACTTTAACAGCAGCAACTATAAAGAAGTTAGCGGTTCTAGAAATGTGGTTGTATCGACGTATATTGAAAATACCTTGGACAGACAGAGTGACCAACACAGAGGTATTAAGACGAATGGGTAAAGAGGTGGAATTGTTAACAACTGTTAAAAGGAGGAAAGCGTCATACCTGGGACATGTGTTCCGTAATGATAAGTACAGTCTGCTACAACTTATCGTGAAAAGCAAGATTGAAGGTAGAAGAGGTTTGGGCAGAAAGATTAAATCCTGGCTGAGAAACTTGAGAGAATGGTTTCAAATACCAGAAGCTGCGAACATAATACATGCGGCATAAAACAGAGAAACCTATCGTTTGATAGTCGTCAACCTTCGGTAGAAGACGGCACATAAAGAGGAAATGAAAATGGGCTATGGCGTCGAAGATAAAACTTTAAACTATATCAGTTATAAACCGATCCAGATATTGTGAAGTTCGTTTAAGTACAGAGACTTAGATGGACTGGAGACATTGCTAGGATGTCAGATCACGAATACATGAAGAGATTAATATTTTCAAAACCAGAGGGCACAAGAAGCAGAGGAAGACCACGAAGTAGATGGATTGATGATGTGGAAGAAGACCTACAGATTTTAAGGATCAGAAGATGGAGGGAAGTTGCCAGGAATCGACAGGAGTGGCGACTTCTTTGTGAGCAGGCCAAGATCCACAACTGATTGTCGAGCCACTTCTGATGATGATGATACAAACAACAATAATATACAACGTAACAACTAGAATTAATTTTAAAAAAATATAAAAATTATAATAAATGTTCAAAATGTTTTGTTATGATAATAATTGACACCCCTTTCTTACAGATCTTACACAATTGAGTATAAGCATTGGCTTTAGTTTTTTAAATTCTTGATTAATGCTTTGTAATAATTCTTCCTTAGTGTTAAAGTCATTTTTATAAATATTGTTTTTTAAAAATCACCAATTAAAAAAATCAGAAGAATTTAGATCTTGCGAACGTAATACGAGCACATCGTATTTTTTATAATTTTCAAAATTCACTTTACATCGAAACAGTAATTGTGACAGATAACGCAGGTGACACAGGTATTGTTTTATTTGTCATGCTAACATTACCAAAGTCTACTCTAAGAAATGAACTTTCTTATAAAATGTAACAGAATGTCATTTTAGATAAAAAAGAATAATGCAATTCACGGAAATCAAAATCGAAAAGTTAAAATAAACTTATTTTAAAGTAAAATTGTGGATTATTATTTAATAAAAATAGTAAATTACATTAGGATGCCACAAGAAAATAGCTTCAGAATAATAATAAAAAAATAGAGGATAATATTATTAAATCGGATAAAAAGTTATAATAATAATTCATTTTTGCTAAATAAAATCGTCAAGGGATTAGTATCCTCATAATAAAATGTTAAAATGCGTTACCATTGTTGGGAGTGTTTTATTTTAACTGTGAAGGTATTAATATCCTCATAATAAAATGTTAATATGCGTTACCATTGTTGCGAGAGTTTTATTTTTAAGTGCCTTTAACATCACGTCAACTATAAACATTTTAATTGCACAGTAGCTTCAACCACTGAAAATAGATATATAACATGTCATATCAGGTGAAAGGGAATTAAAAATGTAAACGAAAAATAAATGATATAGGGTGTCCCATATAAAAAAAATAAGTTGGTATTATATTACTTAGTGAGGACCTCTAAATAATTTCTTGTACGCCACTGAACACTACTATAACATATCCCATAAAGTTTTTTAAAATTTTTCGTAATAAAGAAGATATATTATAACCCTGTCGTTTTCGACGTTTTTCAATAATCGTCCTGTATCTCTCTAATGTGGGTAGCTATTTATGATTTGATTTTAAAATCGTTACTATAACTAAAAAATAAATTATGACATCTTCATTGCCTACTTTTTTTATATCTCATCTAGTTTCCGGTATACCTTGCAAAACATAACAATTTGGGACACTCTGTACAATCGACTTTTATTAATCGACATTTTACTATCGTATTCTCTTTCATTCAGTTCTCCAATGGGTGTTTTGTACGGGGTATTGTCAAATAACAAAACGTATTACGTATACAGTAAACGTATACAGAGCAGAGGACGCCCACCAACTAGATGGATTGAAGACTTGAAGTAGACAATTCGATCTAAATATCAGGGTCGAATTGTTTTCTTATGCCCCTTTGTCCGATTCTTCTCGATCGACGATGGTAAATAAATGGTTGAAGTGTGGAGTAAAAATTATAGTTTTATTGACAGCTACTGATAATTACACTCTAGTTGTTGGTTAGGTAACTTTCTATAATAGACTGCGCTTAAATGAGCTCAAATTCCCAATTTATAATTTCACAAATAATGTTTACCTATGCGCAGAGGTTAATGCTTCTATCATACTAACAAACTTTGAACTATGAGCTTACAATACAATTCAGTCTAGGCCGTTATTGCAACACATATATAGTAAGATCAATTAAAAAATATATTATTTGGCAATTTATTAAGTGCAGGTTTGCAGATTGAATGGACTCTAATTATTAAAATATTACTCTATATGTTTCACAATGTTTCAATTATACACGGTGAAAATATAAAAGGTTAAGAAGTTAAGAATAATGTGAGATTACAAATTAAGGGATTAATTTGTGATTGAAGATGAAGCTTGGTAGAAATAATTGGATGCAAGCCGCACAAGACAGAGACATGATGATAATTGTCACATGCCAAAAAGTGTTGTGTGCTTTTCTAAATATAAAACGGTATCCAACACTATTTCTTTTTTGCTCAAAGCATCGTCTACCTCATTTATTAATTACATCAATGCAGGGTCGGCAATGTCGACAGTTTCTGTCGATTCTGCCGCTTGAAAAACATATTGGCGGAAGTGCAAAGGTCTCTGTACATGACTATAGTATACAATTCAGTTCTAATAAAGCTTTTTTGATCGTTTGTATGTAGACAACCAAGAATAAGCTAGTAGTTTATCCATTGTCATTAAAATACCCCTCAGGACTGAAAATATAATTACCACAGACATATCTGCGTATCCAGACTCTGCTGTCGAAGGCCAAATGCCGACTGAATCAATTTCCCAATTTCAGGCAGGACTGTACACAGCTGTCCAAGCACTGAGATATATTCAGAAGTTCAAAAACGGTGCCGTTATATCTCGACCAGATCCCTCTAGCAAATGGTATTATCGAGTATACCATTATGGTTTTTTCTGACCAACGTACAGCGGTGAATCCCCCTAAATCCCAGGTTCTCCTAAATTTTTTTTGTTTCGGTATGATTTCAGAACTATCCTTTTGTTCCTCCACCCGCACAGTTGGATTCGATGTATTTAGTGTAATATCTAATACTTTTTGCCTATTTCTCGTTACAAACTATAAATATACAATAAATTTTATTTACTTAATATCATCACTACATCCTTACATATTCAATCCTTATTTAAGTTAATACAGTCATTAACACTGCTACTTTTGCATATACCTTCAGATCATCTGCAAATAATAAAAATTTGGAAAACAACTGAAAATTCAAACCAATGTCGTTTATAAACAGATTGAAAATCAAGGGTCCAAGGTGAGATCCCCGAGGAACACCAGAATGAGCTGAAATGGGATTAGATAATTGTTTCTTAATTTTAACTGTCTGACTTATATTACTAAGGTAACTTGACAGCCATAAGGTAAGCCATATTGGAAAGTTCATTCTATATAATTTCCTGGTAATAGTAGCACGGTTTATCCTATCAAAGGCTTTACTAACATCAGTATAAATAGTATCCTTTTGTCTGCCACTCTCTATTGAATTAATTATATCATTTTGAAATAACAAGGGATTAGTTGTGGACATACCAGTGACAAAACCATGCTGGTCATTAATGATAATGTTCTTTAAAAGCCAAGAAAGAAATGTGTTTGGATAAATTCCAATTACAAGTGACCGACTGAACTGAACAACATGCAAATGGTTTTACTCAAAGTATAAACAAAACTTATGAGGAAATGAGAAGGAATCTGATCAGGGCCGTAGCTCGAGTTATCCTTTAAACTTTGAAACCTCTGCAAGAGTTATATTAAAGACAAGAATGTTAACAGCAGCTAAGTGATCAGAAACAGAGAGGTTACCAACATTCACGTCTTTATTAGTGTAAACAGAAGAAAAAGGGAGATGTAAATAGGTTAACTATTCTAGATCCAGTATCGCAGTATTTGTCGTCTAAGGACAAATTATTGGGAATACACTAGGCTTTTCTAAATGAGTTGCCGAATTTTTAGAATTGTTTGGCATCGTAATAAATATTTTGATCCAAACGAGCAACATAAGCTTTATAACATTGTCTAGTCAAGTTTTTACATTAAGACTATAAACTAGAAAAAACAATGTAGTCGTTTTCAGAATGAGAATTTTTGAAGTTCATATAAGCCTTTTCTTCCATTATGATACGTTTGAGGTAGGGAGGATACTATCGAGGGAAGCTAGAAGAAACAAACTTATTAATAGGAAAAAAATTTGCAATATCATGACTCATTACCTAAGAAAAATATTTTATGGCAGTTTCAATATTCTCTACAATAATTAAATCCCAATTAACAAATCCAAAATAATTATTAAGAATACAGTAATCAGCATTTTTATGTCCAAGTATGATTCAGTGTATGAGAGCCGGTTTAAAGTAGTACCTAAACAAATATCACACTCAATTGCAGTGTGATGAAAATTATTCTCCAATAATAAATCACAGGATTCAACTATAGTTACTGACTGAGGATGATTACAATTTATAATAGTAAATCTAAGACACCGTGGCTGGTCTCAACTTGCGTGGAGGAGGGGTTTTGAATTGAATAGGGGCCCTTTAGTACTTTGCGTAAGACAGACTAAGCGGGGAAGTCCTCAACTCCGACACGGCGCGTCCCAATGGCTGATAGGGAAAACTCCTGCAGATATGCAGGACAGGTACGAATAAGGCATAGCCAAATAAGTACCCGCGGATCAACTGAGGCCATGGCATTAGGCAGCTGTAATGTCATTACTGGATTAAGGCTGTGGGAAAGTAAAAAAAAAATCCTGTACGCTTAATTTCACCGAGTGATTGCCGGTATAAGCAATCCCCGACTAACTGACCAACGGCTTCGGGCGGATGAGTTAGTAAGTGGTAGGGCACTTTTTTTGTCCTGGGGTTGAGAAATTGGCTCCAAAGGCGGATGAACCTATTAGTAGTCAACGGCATAAGAATGTAGAAGGCAACGGGAAACCACTACAGATCGTCAGACTTCCCTAGAACAATAACCATAAAAAGTGCGGTCAATCACATGGCCTCTAGTCCGCGGCGGACCTTTAATGGTTGAGGGATGCTAAAAATCTCCGCGAGGAGGAGCCACCCGAATGTGGCTACTAACTATATAGAGAACAAATCCTTTTTTAAATTTCGGGACATGGAATGTGATGAGTTTGTTCGAACACACGATTCGCAACAATCGCTGAGAGTGAGACAGACCTGGAACATCAAAAAAACTAAATTTATGAGGATATCAAAAACCCAAAATAATGATGAGAGCCTGACAATTAACGGTAAAATTTTAGAACAAGTTGAAAACTATAATTATCTTGGCACAATAATTAATCACACTCCAATTACTCCAAAGAAATCAAAGTTCGAATAGAGAAAGCACGAACAAACTTTAATAAAATGAGAAAGGTACTTTGTGCAAGAGAACTAAAATTAGACTTAAGAGTTAGGCTGGTAAGGTGTTATATTTTCTAGACTCTGCTTTACGGGATAGAAGCATGGACACTTAACGCGTCGACTACTAAAAAGTTGGAAGCATTTGAACTGTGGATGTATAGAAGAATCCTGAATGAGAGCGATTGCATGTAACAAACAATGAAGTCATGAGAGGAATCAACAAAAGAATGAAAATATTGGAAACCATCAAGACACGAAAGCTGCAAAACCTGGGTCATATTATGTGTAATGAAAGATACAACATATTTCAATTAAGTATACAAGGGAAAATCCAGGAAAAGAGAAGTGTAGGAAGGAGAAGAATCTCATGGTTGCGTAACTTGAAGGAATGGTACGGATGCACATCAATTGAACTATTCAGAGCGGCAGCATCTAAGATCAGAATAGCCATAATGATTACCAACCTCCGTCGCGAAGATGGCACGTAAAGAAGAAGGTGAGAAGGAGCTCTACAACAATCACAAACAACAATAATTGTTTTATCGTCACCAACTAGTCACTACACACAATACACAATTGAAGCATCTTAACCTCACTTTCGAGATTTTGACAAATAACACTTAAAGACTATTGCAATTCGAGTTACTGTACAAAACAAACATGTGGTCACAATTAGTTATGTGTTGTGATACCCGTGTTGATATCCTTGCTTCTATGAGTAGTGACAATTTTCTTTAATGGCCTTACTTTGCTAGCCCCGCATCTTTGTGTATGGTAGAAACATATCTCCATATTTTAGTTCGGTAGTTTTTATTATATAGCTTCCAAACCTCTTTTCCCTTTACTTTCTCTGCAACATCGTTGTTTGTCTAGGTTTATTCGTTCATCATTCTATTTTTATATGAATTTTACAAATAAAAGGCAGATATATAGGCATAGGCAAGTACTTTCGCTTTTTTACCTATTTTTATATGTTTGTTAAATTTATTTTTTTCAAATACATCTTCTGCCCTCATAGTTACAACCTATTTGAAAGCCGCTAATATCTCCGTCACTTTCCGTATCTGCTCTTATCTATCTTTTGATTCATCAGTGATCTTTTAGTATTTTTCTTAATTTTTATATTATCTAATTTATTTACTGCCATCCTGCTGTACTTTGATCTATCTTTTGTTTTTTATACCAGATATTTTAGATTGTACCACAATTAATGTGTGATTGGTGTCTGTTTCAGCTTCCCAGTAGCCCTACTAAAGGACTGTCCTGTCAGCCAATGTATCGTTGCTCTTACTCCTTCTTTAGGAGGTACGTTCTTTTATGGGAAATAACAAAAACATTGTTAAACTGTTAGAACTATTTAATTGTTTATGCTATATTTATAATATACAAAAATCATTAAAACCGATTTTTCTGTGAACGTCTTAAAAGTCTATAAAGTAATTCCATGGCAAACTAAGTAATAAGTCACAGTAGCATCACTTTCTTTTATTATTAATTGGTCAAGTTGCATAACCTAGACTGCCATATATAACATTGGAAGAAAGGTGCATCCATCCGATAAACAAAAAGTGACTACTGGTTTCTAATAAGATATTTCTCATCTACACTGCCGGTGGCTATGATAAACCAGGAAAAGTACTATGTTTATGACTATTTTTAACAAATTCGTTATAATAACTACTTTCAGTTACCAGATTAATTCTAATTAATTAATTAATTATTAATTAATTAGAAGATCAATAATTTAGATAATAAAAAAAAACAGGAATTAGTAAAAAATAAACGATTTACTGGAATACAGAAGTCCAGAAGAAATATACGAGTTTAGAAACTAAATAAAAATATACAGAAAAAATGAAAGAAACCGAAAACATAAATTTTTTATGTGAAGCCATAAAAAGCCTCCTTGTGATAATTTTCCAGAGGAGACAGGTACAGAAATAAGCAAAGAAGAAGTAATGCAAGCGGTGAAGTCATCAAAGAATAGCAAAGCTCCAGGACCAGACGAGCTACCAGCGGATATACTAAAGTTGATAGACGAAGATCGAATCCACTTGTTAGTAGACTTATTTAACAACATTTATGAAAACAGTATAATTCCTGAAGAATGGCTAAGATCAACGTTTGTCCCTCTTCCCAAGAAGGCACATGCTAAGCAGTGCAGTGATCATCGCACGATCAGTCTGATGAGCCACACCTTAAAAATATTCCTCAAAATAATTCACAATAGAGTTTACAGAAAATTGGAAGAAGATATCGAAGAAACTCAGTTTGGATTCCGGGAGGGATATGGAACTCGCGAAGCATTATTTGCCTTTAACATCTTGACACAGAGGTGTTTGGATGTGAATCAAGATGTATTTGCTTGTTTCATTGATTACAACAAGGCGTTTGATAACGTCAAGCATGAACAACTTTTAGAGATCTTGGAAGCTAAACAGTTAGACACTCGCGATATAAGAATAATATCTACTCTGTATTATAATCAGAAAGCAGTCGCACGCATCGAAAATAGCACAACAAATGAAATTCAAATTAAAAAAGGAGTTAGACAAGGATGTGTGCTGTCACCAATGCTATTTAATCTCTATTCGGAAGAAATTATGAAGAAAGCATTACAGGAAGAAGAGATTGGGATAAAAGTTAACGGCCAACCAATTAATAATATTAGATACGCAGATGATACGGTTTTAATGGCGGAGACAGTAGAAGACCTGCAAGCCATTTTAAACAAAGTAGTCACAGCCAGTGAAGAGAAAGGGTTAACAATGAACGTCAAGAAGACGAAATTCATGATTATTTCAAAAAAACAAAGATTGAATGCAAACCTGTACATTCACAATAACAAAATCGAACGGGTGCACTAATATAAATATTTGGGAACAAGCGTTAATAACAACAATGACATCACAGAAGAAATAAAAACTAGAATTGGAAAGGCTCGAGCTGCTTTTGTTAATATGAAGGACATTCTGGGAAGTCATGACATTAACTTAAACCTGAAAATGAGATTGGTTAGATGCTACATTTTCTCGATACTTCTGTATGGAGTAGAGACTTGGACTTTAAACAAGAGCAATATTGATAAACTAGAGGCCTTCGAAATGTGATATACAGAAGAATTTTGAAAATACCTTGGACAGACAAAGTAACAGATAGTGAAGTTCTTCGAAGAATGAACAAAGAACAGGAGTTGTTGATCACCATCAAGAGAAAAAAGTTGGAATATTTTGGTCATGTGATGAGAGGGAAGAAGTACCGATTGCTCCAGTTAATTATCCAAGGAAAGATTCAGGGCAAACGAAGTGTGGGGAGACGACGTATATCTTGGCTGCGCAATTTAAGAGACTGGTTCCCGTGCACATCTAACCAATTATTTAGAGCAACAGCTTCAAAGATACGAATAGCAATGATGATTGCCAAACTCCGTAGCGGAGAGGGCACATGAAGAAGAAGAAGAAGAAACCATAACCAAAAAATATACTGGAAGCACTATACTAAAATCACAATCAAGATGCACTAGAAATAAACAAACGGAGACACGTTAAATGTTATAAGGAGCACTCTCAAATAATGATTTACAATGTATATACATTGTATAAATCCCAAATCATGATTAACAAAGTTTCTTCTTCTTCTTTAAGTGCCATCTCCCGATCGGAGGTTGGATATCATCATCACTATCTTTACTCTATCTACTGCTGCTCTGAAGAGTTCTATAGAACTGCATAACCAGTCCCTTAAATTCTTCAACCATGACACTCTCCTTCCTATACTCCTTCCTCCTCTTATCTCTCCCTGTATTATCAGCCTTAGCAGTTCATATCGCTGTCCCCTCATTACGTGTCCCAGATATTGTAACTTTCTTATTTTTATTGTGTTTATTATTTCGCATTCTTTGCCCATTTCTCGCAATACTTCCGTGTTAGTTTTCTTCTGTGTCCATGCTATTCTAAGCATCCTCCTGTAACACCACATTTCAAAGGACTGTAACTTATTTATGTGTTCTTGCTTTAATGTCCAGCTTTCAAGCCCATATTGCAGTATCGAAAACACGTAGCATCTCAGTGCTCTTACTCTTAGTTCTAATCTAAGGTCTTTGTTGCAGAGAATTGTTTTCATTTTTCAAACGCATTTCTTGCTACTTCTATTCTGGCTCTTATTTCGGTTGTTTGATCATTATTGTCTGAAATCTAGGTTCCTAGGTATTTGTATAACCCTTTCTATCGGTACATTTCCCAAATGTATGTTTGTTGGTATATTTGTTTTCTTTGTTATTATCATGTATTTGGTCTTTTTTATATTCATTTTTAGTCCATATTTTTCACAGAAACTGTTTTGTTTAGAAGTAATTGAAGTTGTTCAGTAGAGCTTGCCATAATCACGGTGTCATCTGCATATCTTATGTTGTTAATAGATCTTCCGTTAATTATTATTCCTTCACTTTGAGATAGTAATGCTTCTTCAAAAATGGCTTCACTATATACATTAAATAGTAATGGGGACATAATACATCCCTGCCTAACTCCTCCCCTGATTTCAATTTCTGGACTGGGTTCGTTATCTATTACGATTTGTGCTCTTTGATTCCAGTATAGGTATATTGTTCTGTATTCACTGCAATATTTAGCGTTTGATTTCCTCTTTTAATATCTGTAAAACCATATCCTCTTCTACTTCTGTCCATCTGTTCTTCTTATCTTCTTATTCTTATCTTCCTATTCTTCCATCTGTTCTGTTCTATTGTGTTTGAACAGTTCATTGATGTATTCTGTCCATTTCTTTAATTTGTCGTTAGTATTCAACACAAGTTTCCCATTTGCATCTTTCAGTATTCCCGATTTTCTTGTTGTATTGTTGTGAGTTAATTCTTTAATTTTTTTATATGTGTTAAAACTATCATGTCTTTTCTGGTATTCTTCTATTTCTGCGCATTGTTCTTTTAACCACTGTTTTTTTGCTTTCTTAATTCTGTATTTTGGTTGGTATTAGAATTTCTTTTTGACTTTTATCTATTACTGTCTTTATTAATAACCATTTTTTTATCCGTCTCAGTATTTTGTAGAATTTGTTCTTTAACATTCATTAATCCGTTGTTGATTCCGTCTGCTAGTGCTAGGCGTTGCCTTTTGTGTAGGTTCCTTAATTTACTTGTATCGATTTTTGCATTTGTTGTTCTTCGTTTTATTATTTTCATTTTGAGCCTAATTTTGGTCACTACTGGGTTGTGATCTGATCCTATGTCGGCACTTGGATAGGTTTTTGCGGATATAATTGCGTTCCTGTATCTTTGTCTAACTTATACATAGTCTATTTGGTTTCTTACAATTCTCTCCTCTTGATCTGCTGGTGACTTCCAGGTATATAGTCTTCTCTTTGGCATTTTGAATAATCTATTAGCTATAACAAAATTATTGTTTTGACAAAATTCGATAAGCCTGTCACCCCTTTCGTTTATGTTGCCCAGACCATATCCTCCTGTACATTCTTCTACTTTTTCTTCCCCAACCTTTGCGTTAAAGTCTCCCATTATAATTGTTATATTTTGCGTTTTAATGGATTTTAAAATGTTGTCTAGGTCTTGGAGCATAAACTTGTAGGATGTTTATTTTGGGTTTGTTCTGGTTTAATTGTAAGAGTATGGAGTGAAATTTATTAGAGCTTCATCAATGTTTTTGTTTAATATTATCCCGACACCATATCTGTGTGAACCGTCTTGACTTCCTGAATAATATATTGTTCTATTGTTGATTTTTATCTTTCCTGAGTCAGGCCATTGGACATCGCTGATTCCTAAAATATCTATATTCACCTTTCCATTCTAACATTCCAAGTCGCTACTTTGCAAAGTTTTCGCATGTTGACGACCGGGGAGGCCTTGCAGTCTTGTGAGTTTCCTCCTCTGCCGGATCTTGTTTTTCGAGTTTCATGATCAGTACAGTGTTTGGTTGTATTGTTAAGCATGATGATTAACTAGGAATGCTCTATGAGGCTTTAATGCATTGGTTTCATGTTGCCTTATGCATCTCCACGCCGTTGACCATGTCTGGTTCGTCCGCCTTTAGAAACGATTTTCCATTTCTAGGACAAGAAGGTGCCCTTCCACTTACGACTCTTCCACCCGAAGCTGTTGGTCAGTAAGTGGGGGATTGCTTATACCGGCAATCACTCGGACGCCAGAGCCTCGTTTGCTATCTAGCAGAATGTACCGGATGATCATGATCTAGATCATCTCACGGGCAGGTGAGGTTGATATTTGAATAGGAGAGACTATGTATTGCACATCACTATCCCTTACATTCTTTTACAAAGTTTATACATTGTAAATCATGATTCGGGAGTGTTCCTCGTAACATTTAAGTGTCTTGGTTTATTTATTTCTAGTGCATCTTGATTGTGATTTTAGTATAGAAAAATTTTGTCTTAAAAGAAATAAACAAAAGAAAAAGAACATCAGTTCAAATACTAGAAAGCAAATAGAACAATCCTATTAGCCAAGCCAAGCCAATAAGCCAAGTTGTTTAAATTCTTCTACTCGTCCTAGTTTTTCTCCAAGCAATTCGATGTCTCCAACAATTCCTGTTCCTCCCAACTACATATACTTAGTTTTCGATCTGCTAGTCTTAAGTCCTTCCTCTTCAATAGGCCTTCTCCTACGCTCTAACTCCTCCAACATTTCTTTGCTCTTCTCTAGTAACACGATATTATCAGCAAAGAGCTTTGTCCAAGGAGACCTCTCCCTTACCTTCTCTGTCAGTACATTCATAATAAGATTAAATAGGTATGGACTTACTGAAGACCCTTGATGCAAACCAACCGTCACTGGAAAACTTTAGGTCAATCTGACACAAGTCCTTACTTTGGTGTACGCTCCCTTATACATATCCTTCACGAACCTCACGTACTTCTCAGGAACCCATTGCTCTCTCATACTCATAGCTCTTTTATAGGAACTGTGTTATGAATGAAGGGACGTAAATATGAGAAGGTAATAAAAACAATAAAAAGGTCAAACAGTTGGAGTTTGGATCTTGCATATAGCAAAGATTGCCAAAATCTTTGCTATGCTAAAACTCGCTATGCGAGAAACGCTCGCAGTTCTTTTCAGATAAAAAAGGTATTTTGAGAACAATTTCCGAAGTGGAAGAAATTTAAACGACAATAAACGTAATTTAACCTTTAATTGTGGCTTATCCCCATTTAAATAGTAATTACTTTAAAATACCACAAGAAAATAGTTTCAGAACAATATTAAGATATGCTAAATAAAGGAAATTTTGTTATTATGTTCTTACAAACAGACAGTTGATACTTATTATGACCAAGGCATTGCCCGTTACTCAATTTGATTTATTGAGAAATTGTTTGAATGTTTCTACAACTAATGTTTAATTTTACAGTTTATTGGGTTATTGTAATTTTGTTTGCAGATTGTACTTAATTCATTTTTACTTTTGTAGAATTGAGGGGGGTTTTGCTGTGCAATTCAGTACTATAATTATTTTTTCACGTTTCGTTTTGTTGATGACTGATGATCACCTGTCACCGGTCTCTGTACACTTGTACTTGTAAAACAATAATACTTATTTCTTTTCTAATTAAGTATAGTAATAGTGTTATTATTATTAACCTGCGTAAACACTATATTTAGGTACTATTTGTCTTTATAGAAGCTTTTACGTTTATATTTTTTCATTATTTGTAATTGTGGTGTTTATATCTAATCGTTTGAAACCAAACGTCACGTTAGAGAAACGAAATGTACAGTTTGTACTTTACACTTTTGTTGTACTAGTTTTGTACTTTATAAGTACAGTTTTTACGAAATACACCTTTTAAACGGCAACATATTCAGAATTATTGGACTCTATCCTGAATTGATAATTTCGTAAAACTCATCCAACTGAACAATCAACCAAGCAAGAAATAACACTTGAACCCATCTCTAATGACTAACGAGACTATCGTATCGTAACCATAGTATGGAACATAGGTATGATAAGTACCTTCCTTTAGTCTTGCAGATGATATAGTGTGTTTTATGGTAAACTTCGGCTACGATACACGACATACATTCCAGCAAACATTCTTTGTTTTTATTACTTGTAAACTAACTTGACATTTCATAGGTAGGACTATGATGCTAATGAATCACGGGTGAGAAGAGAGTGTGTATACAGGATGATTTTAAAAATACGTATTCTATCGATTCAATGTAATATCGCTTATAAACATCATTTATTTATTAAATATAACAAAACATCGCTATTTGAAATAGCTTACATATACCTACATTATCATCAACCTGTATGCGTCTACTGCTGGACATAGGTGTCCCTCAGCTCTTTCCACCTGTCTCTGTTTTGTATGATTTCCATCCAGTTACTGCTAACACGCTTCAGGTCGTCAGTGCATCTCGGTGGTGGGCGTCCTCTACTTCGTAGTGTTTCCTGTCTTGGTCTCCAATCGACATTACGTTTTGTACATAGGTTGTCTGATAATCTAGCGACGTGTCCTGTCCAATTCTATTTTAGCGACTCGATTTTTTCCATGGCGTCTGTAGCTTTGGTTCTATGACTTATTTTTTCATTTGAAATTCGGTCTCTCAGAGAGACACACAACATCTGGCGTTCCATAGCCCTCTGAGTCACGCTAATCTTATTCACTACATTTTTGTGAGTGTTAAAGGTGAGTAACACACATTGGTCAAAGATTTTCCTTTTGATGTATATGAGTAGGTCCGATTTAAATACGTAGTTTAATTAACCAAACGCTGCCCAGGCTAATAAATTCTATGCGACGTGGGAGCTCACATGTCTCACATGTCAAATCGATCTTCGGTCTCCTCCAAATTACGCCTTCGGCCGGTCCCGCGCCGATCTTCTCCAGGTTCTCACGTCTAACAAATTTTTCGCGTCTGCTACCACTTCATTCTCCCACCTTTTCCGTGGCCTTCCTTTTTTTCGATCTCCACTCTCACTACACGACCAGCCCATCGTTATCTCTTAAGTTTAACGAATTCTGATATCGGCGTCTCTTTGAACAGTTGGTAGAGTTCATGTTTGTACCTGGATCTCCATACTCCGTTTTCGTCAATCTGGTTATCTCGGCCCAACCGAATTTCATGTCCTAAGTACTTATATGATGCATTCTGCGCAATATTTCGATTTAGCACCAGATTTGTCATTATTTGCATCTTGTTCGTATTAATCTTTAATCCGACCTCCAAAGAAGCGTGATATAATTTTTCTTCATTTATGTTGATACCATCCTCGTTCAGATCTGCCTTCTTAGAAGTATGTTCTAAAAGCGTCGTGAATAGCTATGGAGCGAGGGTGTCTTCTTGCCGTACTCCTCGCTGTATACAGAATTTATTCATTTCTTGTTCAGATAGTCTTATAGAGATAAGATCTAGATCTTCTCTAGATATATTTGATTATGTAAGTGTAGCCTAGTGTGTCTATTCGGCATTTTGTTTACATATAAGCCCGTGGTAATTAATGGTCAGAAACCTCGTAACAAAGCATAATTAGGTTACAATTATTTTTGCAGTTTTTTGGAAATTATTTCCAAATAAAGAATAAACCATAGCCTCTTTCTTGGGGATACAGAATTGATAATGACTTCTGACTATATGATGCCCAGATACAGGTCTAAGGTACCTTTCCACGTGGATATCTGTCCACGAAAGATATCTTTTGAACACCTTAAACAGCTCAATATATGCACAGATAGTTAGGCGGTTATGGGGGATCTAAGGAGCGCTAAGGTAGAGTCTAGGCTAATGTGGGAATGCGGAGAACTTGATAGACTAGTGGAACATCACGCTGATATAGTGGTTCCAGGTTATCGGTAAATACACGGTAATGAAAGAGCTGTTGCACGCACATGCCCTAATATGACTGGACTACTGCGAATTCCTTAACTTTATAATGGATATCATGAAAAAATAGAAAATGTAGAATAAGCCAATTGGCTGAAGTTTATTAGTTTATTAGAGACAGCTTCCGAAAGAAAAACAGTGACCTAGTTCTCTCTTTTTATTCTATTTACCGATTAGGATTAAAGCTGACAATATCATCTCTTAAGAACAATTAGCTGGTATTTTATATAAATAAAGCATGTGGGTTTTCTAAACGGCTATGATCTTGAAAATATCTGCGTGTCGGGTCGTCCAAAATTTTAAAATTTGTATGGTTGAAACGTAAATTTGTACTTTGCGTATGCATGAGTCATAGCTGTTTGTAATATAATCCACTACCAAAAAATACGGTGTATTGAGATCGTTTAATTATTTACATTTTAATAGAATATTAGAAAATATAATTAAATGTAGAGTAGTTGATAACAAATCTTTGAACCATCATCTATACTTTATTTCACGAACTTGCGAATGTTTTGGATTATCGCTAGACACTCGACAGCCAATGGTCGACTCTACTGTACAGCATAAGAAGTACGACAGTAAATTGCTCTAATAATATTCCGGACGCGAGGTACGGTTCTATCCAATGACATACAGAAAGGTGCCCTGCTACCGGACTATAATGAAAATATCAAACAAGTAATTTCTAAATTGAATTAAATCAAATCCTTTTATAAACTTTTTTATAGTATTAATAAGCAGTCGTTTACAGTAATAGCAACAGTCCTTTTTACATAATTCATGTGCCGTGCACATTTCACGCGGAATTTTTTTTTGCCTAGCAGTTTTACCTTTTTGGCCCAACATTAAAGACGTATATGTTAACAATGGTGTGAAAATATTTAGATTTTTAAAATATATTTTGATTTTATATTTACCTGCAAAATATTTGTTACAGGCAGATTGGTTATTACCTAGAATTTAAAGTGGTTCTAATCAGAGACCTCTCAGCAGAAACTGATACCTTACTTTAGCGATACTCCCAAACCGGTTGCAAATTAATGAGATCCTAATGTTTTTCAATGGTGTTAAAAAAATTAAAAGATAGAAATACAACAGATTCTGGGTTTAGGTTCCAAATGGAACACAATAGAAAAGCCTTGTGTGAAAGAGCGTTCAACAAAGTCTCGTTCACAAAACAATAGAGTTTTTAAGAAACCATAATAATTTTAAAAAAGAACAAGCTTGATTTGTGATGAAATGTGTTTTATTGATGGAGCGGATCTTGTGGTTTCGTCAAAATCAAAATCGTCTGATTATTATCATAATAACATGAGTACCCAAATCTTTGTGAAATGGTTGAAAGAAAAACTGCTTCTATATAGTTTTGGATAATGCCCTAGATTATTCGGCAATTTTAAATTAACAACCAAAAAACTCCTGGACAGTACATAAATTACAGTAGACGAGATTATACATAGTTTCCGGTCAGAGTGAGATTAGCTTTTTGCGGTTTCCCAATCTTATTGCACAATATGAGGAAATAGCTGCAACTATTTTCTAAACTAACTCGGCGCTGATTGAAACTGTCTATGGAACTTCGATGAGGCCTGGCGGTCATCGCTACGATCAATAATAGAATTCTAGTGAAATAAGCTAGTTCTGAAGTTGATCGTAGACGTAAAGACCACTGCAGGAACAATGGTTACTAGAGAACACAGTTTTCGTCGTTGTCGAGTCAGCACATAACACTTACAGTCACATACACAACTCTTATGCCTACATTACACTATAGGCGATAATGGCTGATCGTGTGATCGCCTATGATCGGCACTAGTATGTCGAATCACAAGCATCAAGTGATTCTCATTTTAGTGCAATAGTGCAAAGTTTTAGTGCAATACACTAGTTCTGAAGTCAGCTGGAGACGTAAAAACGGCTGATGGAACAATAGCAACACCGAAATAGAGTGCTCGTCAGGCTACATACATTCACCAGTTTGTTTGTGGCAAACCTATCCCTCGAAAGCTGGCGAGACCTGGCCATTAACGCAGTCAGTCAATAACAGAATTTTAGAGCAATATACTAGTTCTGAAGTTGGCTGAAGACGCAAAAATCGCTACAGGAACAATAGCAACTAGAGACAGTTTCTGTCATACTCAGACCTACACACACACGCGCACACACAAAATCTGGAAAGAACACCAATATCCAGTCAGAATCTTCCACCTCTGATTTGACAACATCGGCTACATCTCGACGGCCTCCAAATTGCTTCGCTACCAGACGCACAGCCACCTACCCATCCTTTAATAAAAAATGTCTCTCCTGTGAAGGTGAACACTTCACTAATGAATGGGAGATATGTCCAGAATTCGACCGTCAAAAAAAAAAAATAAAACATAACATGTCTGAAAACAGCTTGTCTTTCAAAGAAACGCTTAAATTATTTCCTAAAGTAACCTATGCATCGATAACAGCTAATAATTCCTCAATAAATTCACATCAAATTCCAATTATGAACGCTCCATCTTTTTCATATTCCTCTACTTAATTGTCCACATCCCCTTCACCCCCCAATCAGCTCGCCCTCGCTACAGTTTCAAACAGATATACAATAATAAAACCTCCAAAATCCAAACGACCCCTCCCTTCCTCGCAAGACCCAATAGCAATAGAACATAAAAAAATAATAAAGTTAAACCCCATGTCCACCAGACCTAGCGGCATTTTCAATTCATCTTCTTATCAATCTACATTTAATGCAGAACAAGGATCCAAAATACAAGAATCTTCTAAAGAATTAACAGAACTAATATCAAATTATTTTTATTATTATTATTATATAAGTATTATTTCTAATATGAATCACAAAAATTTTGAAATCCCAGAAAAATCAGTTTTAATAAATTTAATTCAAACAGTTTTAAGTTCTCTCTCATATAATAATGAATAGTTTGGTAATTTGTCAATGGAATTGTAGATCGGCTAACTCTAATAGAGAAAATCTTCACCTACTAGAAGACCAGAAAGTTGATATCGCATTATTATCAGAAACTAGATTTAAACCAGAAAAGGATATTCACTTTCACGGATATAATATTGTCAGAGACGACCGCTTTTCAGCAACTGTCGGTGGTGGCTCGGCAATTTTAATAAACTCAAATCTGTATTATGAGGAAGTCACCATGAAAGTCAAATTATTAAACATCAATAAAGTAGCCATTAAAATTTAGTTTAAATCATTCACTGTCACATTTATATCGATGTATGTTCCCCCAGGAGCATTTTTGATTACTGTTTCGCTTTTGTAGCCAAACACATTCAAAGCAAAACCCCGAAGAGGATACAAAATCCTAAACAGGGACAAATCATGTTCAAACCCTCAATAAAGTTTTCTTCTTCTTCTGGATCCTATCCGTTTCGGATGTTGGAAATCATATTGGCAATCATGACCTTGCTCGCTGCGGCTCGAAACAGCTCCGTTGAGGTTTTCTTAAACCATGTTCTTAAATTCCGCAGCCATGATATTCTCCTTCTACCGGGTTTCTTGCTTACCTTTGACTTTACCTTGCAATATAGACTGCAGCAGGGATTAACGGTGCTGATTTCTTATAACGTGTCCCAGATATTGCAATTTTATGCGTTTGATCGTAAACAATCTCTGGTTCCTCCTTCATTTTTTCTAGAACTTCCTTTTTCGTGATCCTTGCTGTCCATGATATTCTCAGCATTCTTCTATAAAGCCACATCTCAAATGCTTCAAGTTTTTTAATAGTGGTGTCTGTAAGCGTCCATGCCTCCGCCCCGTACAACAACACAGAGAAAACATAGCATCTCAAATGTCTCATTTTTGTATCTAGGGATATGTTGTGACTTTTGAAGATGGCGCTCATTTTGTTAAAGACCGTTCCTGACTTTCCTATGCGGCACTTTATTTCCTGTAGGGTAGACTGGGGCTAGTTGTGCCACTTTGGACAAAATAATTTTTAACATTTTTTTCGTAATTTTTAGGGCTGTTAGATTACTTTAATGAGGTACTATTTTTAATTGGGAATCATTATTTGGGAACATCAGCAATTTTTAAGCAATACCTTACAGTATGTAAATAGTTTTACAAAATGCACATATTGTCACAATTTGCCCCAATATGGGGTAAGTTGTGACGAACTTGGGGCAGGTTGTGACAGTAAATATTTTTAAATATAATAAACTTTAGTTGGAGAATAATAACAAAGTTTCCATAATAAATTTATTTTATAGTTAAGTATAGATACATAAATGTTTGATAAATGTTTATGTAAGAAACAAATGTGTAGAAAAACATCTAGTGAATTTAAAGTAAAATAAAAAACTTAATCGCTATCGTCAATTTGTGCTGATTCTACTTGTAGTTCTGAAGAGTGGCAGTTTATACAAACATAATAAAGATCATCTTTTGTGCACTTTACATGAGCCCACCTCTTGCATTCCATACATTGCACCCAGTCTTCTCCTAACCTAGACTTTTTATATGGTCCCATACAAACTAAGCAAAAGTAATCTTCTTCCTCTTCTTCTGAGCTGTGTTCTCTTTTTCTTGTTGCGGTCTCTTTCTTTGGCGCTGCTTTTTTCTTAGGCAACAGTTGTTTTGAGTCAAATAATTTTTTCTTTATTTTATCCTCTTTGCACTTTATTGTTTCCTTCCTCTTTAACTCTTCACTGCGAATTGTCTCCTTGACAGGTGTGCTAGTCAAAATTGCAGATGTTAAGCTCTTGCGTTTTTTATTTTTTCGAGGACCAGCTTTTGGCAGAGGTCTTATATCCATAGGGCTGACAGGCAGAACTTCGGCATGGAATGATCCTGGTAGGTTGGCCTGCGATGATCCTTGTTGATATGGTCCTGGTTGATAGGTATGGGAGGGTCCTGGCTGGTTAGCATAATATGACGACGGTTCAGGTTCATCGAGATGCTGAAACTCTTTAAGCTGCCCAGCACTGGCTTCCTCATTACCATCTACGATGTCAATAGGCCTATTCAAAGGTCGGTCGGTCACCGAAGAACACAGAAAGTCTTCTTCATTAAAAATGTTTCTATTGAATTCCCATATTCCTGTAGAACGAAATCCTGCCTGAACATTTGTTGGTGTTACAGCTTTAGGTAATGCTGTTTTCACTATACTTGGGATGTCATAAATTGAGACTGTGTTTCCAGGATGAGATTTCATCCATCCACACATGGCGTCGTTTAAAAACTTCTTAAATGGACCAAAAACGGAAACATCCAGTGGTTGAAGTCTATTTGTTGTATGGGGAGGGAACGATAAGAGAGTAATACCGTGCTCTGTACAATAGTCAAGGACTTCGATATATAGGTGAGCACTGTGGTTGTCTAACAGAACTAAAACCGGTGATTTCTTTGAGCACCTTACTTTTTTTACAAAATGCTTCATAAAAAACAAAAAGTCCGGGCCTGTTATCCAGCCACTTGGGTTAGCAGTACCACAACAACCTACTGGCCCATCACGTACAAAATGCTCCTTGTAAAACTTACGTGGAAAAACGAACATAGGAGGAACTGAGTTACCCTCTGCGTTAATAGCAAGAACCATAGTAACATTGGTCCCCCTCTCAGCTGAAGTGACACCACCAACTCTTTTCTCGCCTTTCTTCGCTATGATTTTTACCGGTTTTTGGACAGTCCCAGTCCCTGTCTCGTCTATATTCCAAATATCATTAGCTGTAAAATGGTTTTGACTTAATACTAATTCGAGGTTATCAAAAAAGAGTCCGACATTGTGCTTGTTGAAACTTGTACTCCGACTTAAGCTGGTAGCCTCAGGAACACGAATAGACACATTATTGTTACGTTGCATGAACTTTGTAAACCAATCATTACTGGCGTGTTTTGTTGCTACCCAATTCTCAGGCACAAGAACTTTGTTCGCTATAGCAAATTCAAAAGCTAAACTTTTCATTTCTTTTGGGCTAATACCATAAAATATTTTCGCTGCCTGAACAGCATATTCACAGAGCTCTTCTTCTTGTTGTTGTGAAAATATCATTCGAGGTCTTTTGTAACCCATTTCTACCACTCCATCTGGATTGGTTTGTTGTTTTTTTATATATCTAAGTAAGGACATCCGGTTAACGCCATATTTTTCAGCTGCTTGCCTTAAACTACACGATCCAGACTTAACATCTAACGAAGCCGACTCGTAACTGTTTATATTACTCCGACCACGTTCCGTTTTCCTTTTATAATTTCTCACCATTATCTGTAACAAACCCATAAACATGCATTAAAATTAGTAGGGGCATGTTGTGACACTGTCACAATCTGCCCCAAGCCTTTCGTCACAACTAGCCCCACCGTACGCCATTTTACATAAAGCCACTTGCACAGACCTTGACACGTCGTATAGAAACCAAACTGTGTCTTACTAGAGAGAAATAAACAAACTATCTACTACAACTAGAATAAGTTTCTTACCTTGTGGTTTGAAAGTGAAATAACAATTCAAAGACAACAGCAAAATTTTACTTCGTTACAACGAAATGACATATAATTTTATAAAGCGGCAGAAACGCATAGCATCACAACCAAACTACACAAACAGACTGAGGACATGCGGACGTGGAATTCTGGGTAACCGGGCGACGCTGCTACCTATAGTTAGTCTATAAAACTATTTGTCACAACATGCCCCTGTCACAACTAGCCCCGATCTACCCTACATTGCTCCACTGTTCGTTTATAATAGTTCCCAGGTAGCAATACTGTTTTACTCGCTCTATCTGCGTCCCATTAATGTATAGATGAGCCCCATTTATATTCTCCTTGCTGATAATCATTTGTTTCGTTTTATGGGTATTAATGTTTAGTCCGTACTGTTGACTGTACTCGTTTATTCTGTCCATTAGCCTCTGAAGTCCCTCTAAACTATCTGCTATCACCATGGTGTCGTCGGCATATGTAACATTGTTTACTCTGTCACCATTTAGAAGGATGCCTTCGTCTATTCCGTAAATAAAGTTTACCCTTACCTAATCCTAATGCGAACATTGACAACAAAATACAGCCATCGTGAATTCAATACCATCGTGAATTCAATCTTATTGAACATATTTGGGGAATACGCAAAACATACTACGATAACTGTATTAAGCGTAACGGTTATAGTGACGCAGCAGTTTTGGCAACATGGCAATAAGCATTTAATAGGTACTGCTTCTGCAATTTGGGAAAAACGTGCGCGGAAATGTGAAAAGTTAATACAACCCAAATGAAGATATCGGCGGCAGTGAATACGAGTAGGGATCTAATTTTTGATTACATTGTAAGGTAATATGTTTTTATTTTCTCAATAAGAAAAATTTTGAGTTATTGCTATTTTTTAACAGTAAATACTTATCACTACAATCTAGAAACAATATAATTTATAATTTTCTTCTATTTTTGCACTAATAATAGTTGTATATTTCTATAATGTAAAATACATTTCCAGTTAAAACAGTATATTTGCTTGTCTTCGATAGATTATGAGACGTAGACGTACAAGGCTGTATATATGTGCTTTCTCGATAACCTGTTTTACGTATTTTAATCATGCTTAGAAACGATAGAATCCTCTATCGTTTCCCATCGCTTGTAATAGATTTTAATTCGTTTTTGCATTTTGTTCACCACCTTTTCGTAATCGATAATGCACAGAAATACGTATTTTCTTTTGTCACGTTTTTAAACTGTACTTAAAGACTAAATAATGCTTAAGTGAAATCTAAAACTTATTATTACTTGTGTTTAGTGTGCGTCCTTTGTAAAGGGCTTTCCTTTTGTTAGGTATAATAATGAACTCAACCAGTTCAGGCTAGATACCAGTCTACTACAGTCATATATATCTACTTAATTATCTAACTCAACACATTAATTCCACGTAGCTTCTCTATCTTCCGACGATATTATAATTCGGCTAATATCGTCTAAAAGTGTTGTTGATATGTATTTTTTTACTTGTACCTGTAAATGTTTTTCATAAGCATTAAAGTTAATCATGCTTTTTTAAAAAAAATTTCAACTAATTATTATAAACCAATAAATAACAATAAATCGGTAAGACACCGGCTTCGTAAAGGTAGCCCATGTTTACCATGAATCGGAGTTATTTTGTACTCTGAGAATATACCATAATCTACAACAGTGGCTTAGACTAAAAGGGAAAGAGAAAAATAATACTAAACAACATTTTGTTTTAAAATGAGGTTAACGTTAAAAGGTGTTTAAAAATGATTGAGTTTAAAAAAAGTTTAGAGACTTACCACCTAACACTCACAAATCCCACTGGATCTGAAAAATCCAAACCAAATGGGAAATTTTGAAAAGACTAGTGACTTGCTTATTCAATAAGTATAATGAAAAAAAAACGAATGACCTGATATATTTATTAAAAACAAAAAAAAATTAAAAAAATAGGTTGTAATTATATATATATATATATATATATATATATATATATATATATATATATATATATATATATATATATATATACAGGGTGAGTTTTTAGTGCTACATTGTTTGATAATTCCATTATGGTACAGAGTATCCAAAAAAGTTTTGTAGAAAAAATGTAAGCAATGATATTCTCCAAGCTCGGAAAATATACTGAATTCTACAGGATGATTCATAACTACATGGTAAAGCAAACATACAAGTTTTTAAATAGGTAGGTCAAAGTTGGGCTCTATTTTTTTCATGTTCTGTCAAATTCTCTTGGTCTCTCATGACCTTCTCTAAAGAATATACCTGAAATTCCATTTTTTCTTCTTTTTTAAAATATTCATCCCTGGTTAGAGCATCGGCGATGATATCTTTTCCTTTGATATATTTAAATTCAAATTCGTATTCTTGTAGTAATAAAATGCCACGGTGTATTCTGTTGTTTACTACTCTATTGTTCATGATGCTAACGAGAACGGCATGATCTGTTTCTATGGTGAACTTTGATCCCAATAGATAAAATCGGATACCACTCCGTCGATAGAAAAAGCCGTGTAATCTCTAAATTCATTGGTTAAAGGAATTAACCAGTGTTACCAACCAACTATGTTTTAACTCCAATTTAGTAAAAAAACTAGATACTGTGATTCTACCGAAAATTGAGTCTATATTCAACGGAGCTTCGTATTGCGACACTGTACATAAATTCATACGCGCATGTAAACAAATTCTTATGTCCTCATTTTTTTTTAACAATGACTACTGGATTTATGTATTGTGAATCACATCTTTCAATTATTTTATCCCTCAACATGTTATCTATTTCTTGACCTACACCTTTTCTATATTTAAATGGAATAGGATATGTCTTCGAGCGGAAATTAATTTAAATCGTATGTTCGTATTTCGTCGCTACTCTATTTTCTCTATTGATCAATCCCTTATGTTCTGCCAATGATTTTATACTTCATACGTCATTTCTTCTCCACAAACTATAGACGCCAGTTCTTCCTTTTCGCAATTCCTTGTTTTTATACACATATTTAACTCAATTTCTTTCTCTTCCTCCTCCGATTCGTCTTCTTCAAAAACTACAGTCTCTTCCTCATCCCATATTTCAACTTCTTTCTCCGTCATGTTTGTACCCACCTTTTTCGGCGCAGTACTAACATTTACATTTTCTTCCTCCTCTTCTTTCTCTTCTTGTCCTACATTAGTGTCGACCTGTATCAGCGTTACACTTCTGTTCTTCCTATTTCTTCTCCTCCTCTTCTTCCTCTCTTTTCTTTCATCTGTGTCCATCGTTTGCGATGCCACACTTCTCATTTCCTTAGATTCAATATATGTTGTCAAAACATCTACTTCATTTTCTGCGTCTTCTTCTTCTTCGTCCTCTAAACCTTCTTCCATTATGTCTTCTCCAAATTTTATATATTTGTTTGCAAAATTAATGTTTGTTCCATACTTTGAATTCTGCCACTCCAATGACAATATCATATTTCATGTCCTCAATTATAAAACAATTTATCCAATATTCTTTACTTTTGAATCTCAATGTCAAAACAATAGCCTCATTCGTAGTCGAAATTTTTTTTGAATTAGCACTCACTAACCTAATTCGAGAAATATTATTCTTTTGAGAATTTAGTCCTAAATCATTTATCAATTGTTTATTAACTAATGATACCCACTGAACCAGTGTCCAAAAGTATATTAACCTTTTTATTTTTAATATATCCACGTACAATAACCAAATTATTTCGCCAGTATTCAATCTTTTTTCCAGCTAAAGTGATAAATTCCCTAGGGTGAGTATATAATATAAAAAATATAAATACAACGGCCTTATAACATGTTCCAACATAAAAACATTCATAAACAGACTTGGGTCTCTAATGACCACTCCACGCGGAACCAAATTGACCATGTAATTATCGATGCTAGACATGGAAGTAATGTACTGGATGTAAGAAGCCTCAGGGGAGCAAATAAAGATACAGACCATCACCTAGTAAGAGCAAAAATCAGGTTGAGAATATCTTCAGAGAAACCTAAGGCCAACGAAGCATTGGGACAGTGGAACATCGAGAAAATGCAAAATGAGGAAATCAGAGAAAATTACAAACAAGAAATTAAACAGCATCTAAATACAGTAGACCAGAGCAATGATGGCAAAATGCTGTGGCAACAAATGGAAAAATCAATAACGGAGTCAGCAGAACTAATAATAGAAAAAAGCAGGAAGAGAACAAGGAAATGGTTTGATAGAGAATGTCAAGAAAAACTATGATTCAACAAGGAACAGCAGAAAGTAAAAAAAACTATGCAACTTCACGCCGAGAAACAAGAAAATTAATTAGAGAGAAAAAAGGAAGTACGAACAACAGAAGTATGAAGAAATGGAAAGGAATAGGCAGCAGTCAAATAGTCGAGCATTTTTCAAATCAGTGTCAAACGAAAAGAAAGGCTTCAGACCTAGATGCGTGTCTGTACTCAGAAAAAATGATGAATTAATAATAAATGAAAAAGAACTGCTCCAAACCTGGCAAGAAGATTTCAAGACTTTACTAAACATACATCAAGAGGAAGAACATGGAGAAAATATATATTTTGGGGTGGACTTACAGGTAGAGGACCCCGAAATAGATGAAACATTGCAAGCAATTAACACATTGAAGAACGGAAAGCTCCAGGCTCTGATAATATACTGGCTGAATTCCTTAAGTACGGAGGAGAAACTCTACATAGACAAATCATCATCATTGGTGCTACAGCCCTATAAAAGAGCCTCGACCTTCCCAAGTCTATTACGCCAGTCAGTTCTATCCATTGCCAACTGTTGCCAGTTTGCTGCGTCTATTTTTCTACCATCCTCATCTACACCATCCCTCCATCTGAGTTTTGACCTACCCCTAATTCTACTTCCCACAGGTTGTGACATAAAGATTTTTCTAGGAGGGTTGTTCTGCTGTGATCTTGCCAGATGTCCTGCCCATCTTAGTCTTCCTATTTTTATAAGGGATACTACGCCTTTACCCCTAAATATATGTTTATATCTGTGACCTATCTCGTAGTTGTACCTCCTTCTCCAAACACCATTTTCACAGATGCCACCAAATATTCTTCTCAGGATCCTTCGTTCAAATATAAGCGGGAGATTTTCATCTGCCTTGGAAATGATAAATGTCTCCGACCCATATGTCAACACTGGTTGTATAAGGGTTTTGTATATGGTTATTTTTGTTTTTTGGCTTAAGTTTCTGCTTCTCATATGTCTACTCAGTCCAAAATAGCATTTGTTTGCTAGGATTATTCTTCGCTTGATTTCTGCCATTATCTTAGTTTTCTCCTCATTTACTTGCAGGCCCATATTTTTTGAGGCGTTTGATTGAAAGGTGGTATACATTTCTTCTAGCTTGCGTGTTTTGCGGGCAACTAGGTCAATATCATCTGCATATGCCAAAATTTGGGATGATTTATTAAAAATGTTTCCTCGGTTGTCTATTTGAGCATCTCTGACCACCTTTTCCAGAGCTATGTTAAAAAGGAGACACGCCAGCGCATCTCCCTCTCGCAATATGCGTTTCAAATGTCTGTGATTGTTCGCCCTGTATTTAGACTTTGCAAACAACTTTACGCATTGTAGCCTTAACCAATCTTATCAGTTTATCGGGGATGTGGAATTCATCCATGGCTTCATACAATTTATTTCTTAGGACACTATCATAAGCCGATTTAAAATCTACGAAAAGATGGTATATGTCGATATTGAATTCATTAGTTTTTTCCAGTATTTGCCTTAGCACAAAGATCTGGTCTGTTTTTGATCGACCAGGCCTAAATCCTGTATTTGTCTATGTTTTAGGCCTACATAGACAAATACACAAACTAATAACACTTATATGGAACGAAGAGAAAATACCACAAAATGGCACGAAAGTGTAATAATCTCCATAAAAAGGGAGACAATACCAAGTGCTCTAATTATAGAGGCATTTATCTACTTAATACGGCATATAAAAGCTTATCGAACATCCTATTAAGTAGGCTGACACCGTTTGTAGAAAATTTCATGGGGGAATACCAAGCCTGCTTCAGAAAACATAGATCGACCATAGATCAGATCTTTACTCTAAGACAGCTGCTTGAAAAAGGATGGAATTCAATAGAACTATCCATAATCTCTTCATAGATTTACGGCAGGCGTACGACAGCATTAAAAGGGATCAGATGTGGAATGCAATGGCAGAACTTTCAGTTCCAAAAAAACTTATCTAGCTTGTGAAGTTATGTGTGAATAGCTGTAGATCCAGAATACGGATAGGTAACAAACTCACAGAATCTTTTGAAATAAGCAGTGGCCTGAAACAAGGAGATGCGCTGTCACCTCTCCTCTTTAATATCATCCTGGAGAAAGAAAGTAAGAGCAGCACAACTTAAAACAGAATTACAGTAAATGTACCAAAATTACTACTAGCATACGCAGATGACATTGACATTGTGGGAAACACAGTCACCAATGTGAAGGAGACTTTTAATAAATTAGGGGTAGAGGCAAAGAAAACTGGTTGAAAACTTCAGCCATAGTTGACCGTAGACAAAATAGCTTCATTTTTAAAGGTAATTACTACACCAAAATTAAAAGAAATCATTACAGAGCAGCCTTCTGTAGTCAAGCCTACGCAATATTAATATCTAAAGTTGCGTTTTTAAAGTTTCTAATAAAACTTGAGCCAAGTTTAAAAAAAATTAAATTACTTGGTTTGAGAGGGAAGGCCTATCGCTCCCCCTTGGATCCTCCTATGAGAGTTATGATATTTTCTCTAGTTTTTAAAACAGCTTCCAGTTGTCTGTGACCAATATGGCCGTTTAAGTTAAGATTAGCAGAATTCTATTCCTATTTAGGTTTTGCGAATTTTATAAAATAATCGAGATATATCAGAAAATGGTCTTTTTCCATTCAACCAGACTCATTTGCGTAGCCTACCTACAACACCATTAAGTGCTCCTTTTATTACAAGAGGTGACATTATTTTAAAAGGGAATAGAAAAAAAGGCGAAATATAATTTCCTGAAACTGATACTGCGCATCCCACTGTTATAGCGTAACCTCTTTCAGTACTTACAATTCGACCGACTTGTTTCTGACCTTTCTTAGCTAATATATTACTAGGTTTCTGTGCTGTACTGATTCCCGATTCGTCAAAATTATCAGCTGTATATCTGAATTTGTCCATCAGTTCACTTAAACGATCATAGAAGTGGTTAACTTCATTTATATTAAAACCGACCGCTCTGTTGAGACTAGTAGCTTCAGGCTTTCGTACTGAAAGCTGCGGGTGACGTTTTAACAGTCCGGCCAGTCCATCTTTTGCTTGCTTCAACAATTTATTGAAGGGATGTGGCATTTTAAGCCTTTCAACTGAGTCAAAAGAGTCTGTAAAATCTGTTTTGCACAGCGAAAAGATGTTTTACTAAAATTGTCTTATCTGCTTTACTAAAAACAGGCTTAAACTGCCCCGGGAGGGCACCTGAAGGAAACGTTGTCAGCCCTTACTAATTTTAAGCGTCATATTAAGCAAGTTTTTGGAATCTTGAGTTTTTCAGCTGCAGCTTTCAAACTCATGCCATTCTGAACAGCGATGGTAGACCCATTTGCTATAGCTTTGTTCCATTTGGACAACAAGGTTCATCATTGCCATTCATTGGACCGGAACCCTTCTGCGGAGTTGCAAAATCAGTAACAAGAACGGCTACAAGGAAGTGGGTAGCTCACAAATCTCTGGAATGGTGGAGGAATTCTCCAGGACAAAGACAGGCGAAACAGTTCATTCGAGAACATTTGCCAAAATTGACCAGACCTAATAAGCAAAGACAGGAAAACAGTCAAGGCCATAGTAGGTCTTCTAACAGGGCACTGTAAGCTGAATAGGCATTTAAAGCTGTGGGATTATCAGATGATGACCTGTGCAGATTCTGTCACCTCGAAGAAGAAACAGCAGAGCACATTTTATGTCAGTGTGACAGTCTGGCAAATGTGCGGTTCTTTGCATTTGGAGAAGAAAATCCACCGGCAAATAGCTACATGGAAGGTACAGTCTCGAAGCTACTAGACTTTATAAAAAGAGCCAGGCTAGAGAATGTTATCTAGGACTAAAGGACCACAATAGATCTGAAAAGGTCGCAGTGGAATAAGCCGAAAGGCCATCTCTCTTAATCTAATCTAATCCATTTGGGCGAAGCCTTTTTTTCTTGTAATTCCCCATCTGAAAAGATATCATACACTAATCAATTTTGCCTAAATTTTTAAAACTTACCGTAAATTCAAATTATCTCATAAAATTGACACTTAGCATCACCTGCGTCTGCGTCTCCTGACTCTGTACTAACGCAGGGTTTACTGTTGCCAACCCCCGGTAGCATATTCAGCGCGAAATTCAAATTAATCATTTCATATCTCTAAGGATTCCTACTTTCTACCATCTCTAAGGATGCCTCAGTCTCCCCTACATCTAAACGTAGCAAAACCAAAATAATAGTCTTTTCAAAGACGCCAATCAACGCAAATGTACTTGTCAAGTACAAACAGTAGAACATATAACCTGTATATTCTTTTCAATATACTTACTGTACCTGTATTAAATTTCTGGAAGTGTAATCCGAAAAAAGATATACTTTCAAGGAGTGAACAATTGAGGAATATATTCTTTCCTACGAATTCGAAAGTTGAAAAACGAACTCAAAAACAGAAAAAAGAATCTATATGCATTTGAAACGTATGAATACAGACACAGATACTAGGGCCGCCGCTACCATGTGTGCCAAGTGTGCATCGCACACGGGCGGCCAACAATAGGGGCGGCCAAAAGCAGTCCACTGATGATAATACTTTTTTAAAACGAAAATAAATTCAAATAATTAAATAGTAATGATTCAGATAATTCTGTGAACTCTAATATTCCAAACAATAATAATTATTCAGTACGTGATAATACTCAAATGCGTTTCATTTTTCATGTATACTTCTTTTTTTTTTCATCCTAATCTAAAAAAAATGTCAGAAAATATTATTTATTGTATGAACTGCTGATCTTTTGCAGATAATAAAGCAGTCATAAAGTCATAAATGTCATAAAGCAGTTTCGGAAATACTTTTTAATTTAAAGCGGCTGGCGGCTTTCGGACTTCAGTTATTTGGGATTCCGCACGTAGATACTTTACAAGAATTTAGGCAAGTGGTTGTAAAGTTTCTGTTATAATATTGTTCCTACGGTTATGTTTATAGATGGGTTATTACGTCTTATGTTCAGTCTTAGTTGAGAATTCGATCAATTTAGACACGCTTTCGATAAACGATTTTGTTTGTAAAATATAGTAGTGTACCCGTTTCTTTTGCACAATAGGTACTGTATTTCGAAGTAACGTCGAGCAGAACAATTTTATTCGTATACGCGTTACGACTAGATATTATTTGGAGAAACATTATTTGGACAACTTATTTGAAGTGTTTTTGGATTTATTTTGTTAAATTCGCCCGGCTTCGTTCTTAAGTGATAATTTCAAAATGTCCGAAAGAAAAAGAGAACGACTTTCAGGCTTTCAATATAGAAAAATAAAAGAGGCAAAAACTGAGGAGAAAAAAAAACTTAGCGGTGCACTGGAATTATTTTTGATGAAAAACTTACATGAAAATATAGAAGACTCGTATATAAATTTAGGACCTTCAACTTCAAGCGAAGTCCAAACCATAGAAAAAAGTACCAAACAATTGAATATTCCTGCGAATAGAGACGGAGGATTTGATCACAATAATAGCGATAGTGCGAGTGCTGATGCTGAAACGCCTAAACCTGAAACCACCAACCAAGACAGAACAATTAATGTTCCAGTTAATCTGGATTGCAGTGTAGGAAGCTTCAGCATATACTTGGTTTCAGATTATCCCGGAAAATGACCTGCAAATATGAATTCAAGTTAAGTTCAATTTGTTGTTGAAAATTTTCCTTAGCAATTTACAAAAATTAACTTCCCCAGAGATACAAATAATAGGAAATTTTCAGAAACTTATTATTATCGCACATTACCTAATCAAGACCAAATTCATCGCCCGTGGTTACTTTACTCATTATCACTAAATAGTGTTTTTTGTGCACCTTGTAAACTGTTTTGAACTATCTACAGCATTAAAAAAAGGATTAACAGTTGACTCTGCTCATCAAAAATTATATGAAATGGAGAAAAAACATTGGGACGCTGTTGTTGAAAGATTATTATTAATTGTAAAATTTTTATCTAAACAATGTTTAGCTTTTAGAGGATCATCCAATAAGCTATTTGAACCAAATAATGGAAAAAACTATAATAGTACGTATATTCCTAACTCTACCTGTTACTGTAGCTACGGGTGAGCGCTCGTTTTCAAAACTTAAGATTATTAAAAACTATTTGCGATCCTCAATAAAGCAAGATAGACTTTCTGCTTTAGCAATGTTATCTATAGAACATGAAGTGTGTGCGACATTGGACAGATATTGGACCGAGACGAAATCCCGAAAAGTGCGTTTTTAGTTTTTTTATGTGTTTATGTTTCTATTCACGGTTTATTTTAATTAAATGGGCGTTTAAATTAGGATATTGGGATGGGATATTAGGATACACATTAGGATATACATTAGAATAATATATGGACGTTGGATCATGGACATTAGTCTAAATGTTCAAGTAAGTATTTACCTATTTACAAATTATTATTGTTATATTATGCATCTTCTGTAAATTTCTTTAAATAATAGTATGTATGTCTAAAGTGTAGAAAGGGGGGCGGCAAATATTAAGTTGCACACGGGCGGCCAATACCTTAGCGGCGGCCCTGACAGATACCTACTACGAATTTCCTGAATTTAAATAATCACCAACAACAAGGCACTCTAGAGCATTAGTAGTATACAAAAAAGAACTATTAAATACCATCAATCTTATTAAATGTGATGTTATTAAGTCTTCTTACATTTTCTGCCATTAATTTAAGTATGTCGTGTCGACATTAATTTTTCCGGGATTGGTAGCTGTTTCGTATTTTTATTGAATGAATAACTTCTGTAGAATTCCAGGACTTTTCCATTAATTTTTTTTATCCGTAGTCGGTGGGACACATTGTTTATCATGGTCGAAAAATGTTTGGATGTACCTACTATTTCCATTCCGTAATTTTGTATTTTGTCTCTATAATTATTTATGTACTATAATTAATTAAGATTGTATCAAACAAGAAATAGATGAGTACGAAATCCAGCTTATAACTCAATTGCACAATTAAGACTTACTGCACAGAAGAAATGGAATCAAATTCCGGAAATCAACGATCTTTTGCGCCACATTAACCAGGAAAATGCAGGCTATCGTTTATGTTGTGTTTTTAAATTTTAAAAATAATAAATTTTAATGAAATTACGTTCCATTTTTAAGTGTTTTACCCTAAGTTTTAATAATTGTTGAAAGAAATTATGTAAAACATTCTAGTGAATAATATTTATTACTATAAATCACAATAGTTAAAAAAAAAAACAAAATACGCAATATTTTGTGTAATATTATTTTTTGAAAGTAGGCAACTAATAATACACACATATGTATTAGTAGTTGCCTAATTTTAGGATGATTGACATTATTTAAACATTGAATTTTTAGTCTATAGAATGATGAGTTCTGTTGTATACATAAATTAATCATTATTATTTACTGACTGTGGGGTAGTTATTCTTTCCTTGTACTCCGGATTCCTGTATTTAAAATCCGATCTTTTAGAGATAGGCCAACTTTGATCGTTCCATTGTATACTGTGTGGTTCGTATTATTAAATCTTCCTTGTGTAAGGGGTTACAAATGGCAGCTCTATTCTCTGGTAGAGTTCGCATATTTGACTCTCTCGTATCATACGTATCTTATGGCCCAGCTCTTTAATGAAGAAGTAGAGTATTTGAGTCCCTTCGATGTCAATACTTTCGCCGAGAACTAAGTTTTGTCATTAGCTGTGTTTTTGAGACATTTTCTTTAGACCTGCTTGGCACACACTTCCACGTCATCTTTCTTGCATATTTTTTGATATTATTAATACGGTCTGCGATTAGGACTATGCCATAGGCAAATCTCAGATTTGTTAAGTGTCTCCTTGTACACTTTTTCAATTCAAAATTTATTAGTATCGTTATAGAGCCTAACACTTGCTCCTGAATTTTCGTAGATATGTCTGAAAATTGTAGTATATCGGTGGAATATTCTAAAATAAATTTGCCTATGCTACAATCACCTATGTTGGATTCCTGTACCAAACACTTTTTCATAATCCTCAAATATTAGGGCCAGTAGTTTATTGTACTCCATAGTAACTATGGACTATTGTACTCCATAGTAACCAAGTTATCGTATGTACGACTCTTTATGACTTATAGATGATCATTAGCAATCTTACCTGCTTGCTAAACTGGTATAGATCTATGTATAGTCGTATGTCAAAAAAAGATGTTTTGAAATCGCCTATCCCTTCCCTAATAAAAAGTTGATGAAGTCGTATTTTATATATATATATATATATATATATATATATATATATATATATATATATAGATATATATATAGTGTGTGTGTCTGTGTGAGGGGTATTCTTCATTCCTGAAAATTGTTCTAGTATTCATATAGGACCTATTGCAGTTACCACGACAATATATAATAAATTTATGTGTCTGTAATACTGACCCAGTATTATCCCTTCCTAAATGCATTCATGAATAGTACTTTTATTGCTAGTAGTAATTTGATGTGAGAAGATAAAAGATTCAAATTGTCAGAGTGTAATCTGAGATTTTCTTGGTCCGTTGATCTTAGACAATTTGAAACACTTGTGACGGCCAACTATTGGAGAGAAGAGGAAGGGAAAAGACTTTCCATGACTAAGCCTTTATGATATTTGATATGATACTGCCGATATTTTAAAATCCTTGCCCAGAAGCCTCAGACATTTTGGACGAAATCGGGCTATATACGTTCGTTAATGGCTTCACAGAGATAGCAAATTACAGAAACCTTCACGATTAGCAAGACCAAGACTAATAAATGAAGCAGCTGCTATTTCTTTAGAACAAGAAATTGCTATGGGGCGATGGACTTCGAAAAAGGAGACGAACAGAACGATGAAATAACGTGATAGGATGTCGCAGAAACGTGAGCCCATATGTGGGCCAGCTTCGAAGCAATTGTCGAAAAACTAAAGCAGGTCGACAATCTTCGATCTACAAGAAGAGAAGTAAAGCGTCTGCAGTCAATTTTAACATAACATCTGGTGGAATTCATAGCTGTATGTATTGACCAGACCATTCAAGCATAAAATATTAATTGCTTAGATCTCAAACTCTACTTATTAGATCTATAAAAAGGAAAAATCATTTCGAAAGACAATTAATTCAAGAAGTCTTGTCGAAACGCGAAAAAAACTATTGCGTAAACCGAAGAGAGCTTCCAGACTTGCCTCAAAAAATATTTTGAGGCAAGTTTTTCGAGAGATAGATCGGCGTAAGAGTTTCTGTCTGGTGGTTTAATTTAATTCATTATGACCTAGTGTTACTTTTATGTAACGCTTGCAGAAGTACTTAGAAAACTGTACATGAAGTTTCAGTTTGGCCATAATCACGTAGATGGCGGTATAGGGCATTCAAAACAAACATAAAAAGCATTATGTGCAAAGCCACACTAATAGTTGTTTTAGTTAGTGAGAAACTACAGTCTACAGTCTGAATCAGATATAATTTAGCAACTATCATGGAGCATAACATTCGTTTCGAGTGTTACAAAAATCTTATTTTTAGAGTAAAATGCATGATATTTTACAAGAACACTGTTAAATAATGCTTTTTTGTTGTTATCTGTGAAAATTTATAAAATACTTTGTGTATGTTTGATAAAAACGGCTTTGAATTGTAGAGTTACATATATGTAACGCTAGGCTCTCTGGAGTACGTGTCCTTTTCAACTTTGAAATAAGTAATAATACTCTTTATTTCTTTCTAGACCAGGTTTAACTCTACAACAAGCGATACAATTAGCATATATAAATGATGCAGATGAAATCTTCATTGATCCTCCGGATGCCAGTGAATTAACGGATGAAGATTCTGGAAATGAGGATGGCACTTTAGACAATCTAACTGGCCGTCAACTTCTGTCCAAAGTGGAAATTAGATTTAAAAAATATAGAGATGGTGATGATGACGAAGCTCTTTCAGATGATGCATCCGAACAAAATACAGACGAAGAAACTATAGAAAATGAGAATTTTGCAAAGCAGGAAGAGAGGGACAATATCCCAAAAAAAATTGTGATTTAGTTCCGTCCCATGCACGACCTTTTCCTGTGCAAAGTAATAAAAATGATCTCGAAGATCCTGTTGCTCTGTTCGAAAAAATGTTAGATGATAATATTATCCAGATGTTAGTAACAGAAACAAGAAGGTATGCCATTTTTAAAAACTGCCCAGATCCTCAAATTACGGCGGAAGAAATTCGATGTTTCATTGCCATTCTAATCCTGAGAGGATACGACTGCAAACCTAGCAAGCGACATTTTTGGGACAGCCAGTCTGACATGCGAAATGAAGCAGTTTATAATGGCATTAGACGGAAAAGATTCACTCAGATAATGCGATTTATACACTGCGCAGGTAACTCCAAAGTAGATGCTAATGACAAACTCTTTAAACTACGACCACTTGCAAATATGGTAAAAAATAATTTTCATAAACATTTTGTTCCCGTTGAGCACCTGTCTTATGATCAGTCAATGATTCGACACTTTGGCAAGCACGGGTGCAAGCAATTTATAAAAGCAAAGCCAATTAGATTTGGTTTCAAAATATGGGCGCTCAATTCCTACAATGAATATCTTCTAGATTTTAAATTTTACCAAGGTAAACAAAAAGATATACACACCACAGTTGAGGAAACCTTTGGAATACCTACCACTCCGCTGATAAAAATGTTGGAGCAGATACCACATACAGAATATCCTTATCATTTCTATGTGGATAACCTGGAGAAAAAAAGAATTGACAAATTTGGACCGTGGTAGTTTTGCTTCATGTATCGACAGCGATCATGGTATTTTTTTCATAAAGTGGGTAGAAAATAACGTTGTGGCTGCTGCATCTACATCTTATAGTGCTGCGCCTGTGGGAACTGTGTAAGTTCCAAGACCGCAAATCATTGCCAAATATAACAATAATGTGGGAGGAACAGATTTAATAGACCAAAACATCTCTACAGAGTTGGAATCCGTTCAGTTTCCGGAAAGTGGTGATGGTGTATGTTCACATGGCTTTGATGCAAGTATAACAGCTGGATACTCTACAAGCACCACTATTCCAAGATTTCCCAATTAGATTTCAGAAGATGTATTGCTCAGTCATATCTTAAAAAATATACAAATGCATGCACGCATGCTTTGGAAAGCATGGAGGAAGATCCAGTTCTTCGAAATTTAGTGTCTCGCTTAAAAGAATCTCAGACAATCTAAGGTACGATGTAAACAATCACCTTTTAATATTTATACCTAACAACAAAAGACGTCCTTGTGCAGGAGAGGGGTGTAGCAGTAGTACTCGAACAATGTGTAGGAAATGTGATGTCGGCATGTGTATTGACTGCAATTATACTTTTCATATGAAGACATTCTAGTTATAATATAAATTTTATTGTGTTTCTTAAGAATTTATTTAATTCCCACGGTACACACGGTATCGTAATGACCTAGCGTTACATTTATCTAACACATATTTTTTTGTTAGTTAATAAGTTTTTGGGTTAAAAAATTGTTAATTTTTCTATTATTGTACATTTTTAATAAATATATATTAGTTTCTTTACTAAATTACAAAAAAAATAACTCGGGTCATAATGGGTTAAACGTGGGCTTCAAAAACGATATTGTTAATTCTTCCTGAAAAGCTTATGCATAGTTGGAGATGTGTCTCGCTGTTTCTAGTAAGACGAAAGATTTCTGATCGAAACGAATCGAACTATGCCAAACTTTAAATCGTTCTGGACCAGTGAGTTATGTCGCAGTGTCAACTAGAATTGTTGGGATGCTTGGACCAACAGGAAGCTCTAGATGTTGTGTTGCATGGGCGCATCGTCATTTTTTTGTTATTAAAGAGTTAATTTGTAATTTAGATTTTATGGTAATTGTGCAACTGAATAAAAGCTGTAAGTAAATAGTGTAGAGAAAACGAAGCGTGCGCTTCAACTTAACGTTCTTCTTATTGCGCCTATAATAAAGTAAAAATGTTCTTGTAGTATAGGTAGGACGTTACATCTTTGTTGCTCTTTTCTGGGTTGTACGGAGGTTCGGAAATATATAATAAACTGTTGTACATCGTTAATAGCTTTGGACGCTTGCACGAAAGATTTCTGCGGATGAGCGGTTAAATCATTTCAGATCTTTCAGCCATGAGTTCTGGCGTCTTCCTACTGATCTTTTGCCCTGTACTTTACAGATTAAATAATAGCGGTGATACGACCCAACCCTGTCGCACTCCTCCTCGTATTCGTATATCTTCGGATGTTTTGTACTATATTTCGATTGTTGTCAATATAGTCCTGAGATAATTCGACAAGTATTGTTCGTCAATTGAACGAGTTATTATAAGACTTTATGGATATTAAATAAGTTGTGTTACAGTAGTTTAAGCACTGTCACAACGGGTGAAAAGGCTAAAATTTATGCACAATACATTAAAGACTATCGTTTGTTAGGGTAGTGTGTAGTGGAATATGATATAGGGAACTGTAAAACAATGGAATAATCGACTTTTTGTAGACTACAAGCCCATGGGACATTTTAAGGGGTCATTTGGCCCAGAATGAATCAAATATAAATCAATACTACAATATGTAATAACAACTTAAGAAACTATGACGTCAATTTTTAAACTTTTTGGCAACTATTCTGGTTATCTGTATTTGGGAATAGAATTGTTATTTTTTCGGTAAGATAATTATTTCTTGTACGGTAGTACAACTAATTCAACTTAATTTTCCTCTCATAAGCACATATACCGTGAACAATGTACGGCATGTCCAAAAATGTTATTACTACTATTACTATCGGTTTACAGCGTTCTCCGACGCCTTCCGACTCCTAACCGCCATTCTTCTCTATTCAGCCATAGGCCTGGAGGGATTTCTCTTTCCTCTAGTTCTTTTTCAATTCCATCTCTCCAGCTTTTTCTCGGCCTTCCTCTTTTCCTTCTCCCTTGTGGTGTCCACGTCAAAATCTGTTTTGGAATCCTGTCATCTGGCATTCTCTGTACATGGCCGTACCATATTAACTGTTTTGTTTTTATGTCATCAACTATTGTATGCTTGACTCCCATCATTTCACGTATTCTCTCATTTGGTATCCGATCTCTTCTTGATTTTCCTGCTGCTCTTCTCCAGAAGTCCATTTCTGTTGCTAGTAACAGTTTCTCTGTTCTTTGTTTCATTTGCCAAACTTCGCTGCCATATGTGATTACACTTTTAAGTATGGTGTTGTATATGAGTTGTTTGTTCGCTTTAGATATTGTTTGGTCCCACAGAATTCCGTTCATCATGGATATGGCTTTTCTACCCTGTATGTTTCTGTCTTTTATAGCAGCATGGAGTGTTCTATCTTGAGTTATCTTCATACCCAGGTACTTGTATTCATCACAGTTTCTAATTTCTACCCCATCGTCTAATATAATGGACTGTTTTGTCCCTCCAATACACATGGCTTCAGTTTTCTTAATGTTGACTTCGAGACCCCATTTGTTATATTCTTCTATTAGCTTCCGAGTCATGTAACTCAAGTCGTCATGATCCTGAGCAATCAGTATTTGGTCATCAGCGAAACATAAGGTGTAAAATGTTATTATCTTATGTAAATAAATTTAAATCGTTGAGTTTCATATTGGCTCAAATGACCTCATTTGTACTACTTAAAAATAAAGAGGTTCGCCCTAGATTTCTCACCCATGTACCAGCCGATATGTGCGACACTGCAAAAAAGTAATCTAAATAACGATCCGAAACTATGCATATGAATGCCAAATTGCCGAAAATGGGGTCAAAATTTTATATTTTTTTGTAAGGCATTACAAAAATGTTTGACCAAAATACCCCCCCCCCCTCTCTTGAGTGGAAAGTTTACCTTACCAGTGTATCAATAAATATTGTCGGCATAGTTTCTAAAGTTGTTATTACATATTGTAGTACTGATTTATATGTGATTCATGCTGGGTCAAATGAAAATGTCCCATGGGCTTGTAGTCTATTATTGATTATATGTTGTTAAAAATACTGAGAAATTAACAAATGAGTGTAACCGAAAAATGTCCAAGGGTAAGCTAAAGGTATAAATGAATCACGCATAACTCACAAACTTTATTGCAAATCTTAAAAGGGCAACTACAATGACGAAGATCATAAATTCTGTATTTTCTATGTAATACTAGCCAGTCCAATAATTTCGCAAAAACCAACTTTCTAACTTCAATGTTACAAAGCTCATGTTTTGTTAACGATGTAAAGATCTAGAAAGCACTAATCAAACAATTCCTGAAAACTTTCATCTTGGTGTGAATTTGTATTTTAATTTCATTCAAATATATTAAATCAAACTTTATTTGAACTGGCTTCTTTTAGAATGAAAATAAGAAATATGACTACTGTGACATGATATTCAGTTCTTTACTATAAAATCTAGATAGAGATCCAAAACCACAAAAATTGTTATCAAAAATAGTCATCAAACTTATCATGGTTATTTCAAGGCCTTGTGGCAAACTTGCAAATAAAAATCATATTAATAGAAAACATTCCATCTGCCACACATTTCCAAACAAAGGTATGACTTGACAAAAATACATTCCTTATAAAAATTCATAAATATTAGACGTAAAAAAAATACTCTATTTACATAAAAATTCGTCTAGGTGTTCTGTTTTGACAGCTCTATTGTTACTGGAAGCAGATACGGAATTTCCGATTCTAAGTATATAAGGAATCACACTATCTATTTGAACTTGCCCAATCAAACTGGCGAAAAATAATTCTTCTATAATATTGGATTCCACTGCTCTAAGTGGGGGCAAACATAATAACAACCTGAAACAAATTTAACCAATATAAGATTAATTAACCAAGGCACTAACGTAAATTTATATTTCTTACTGTCTCATACACAACGATTACGAATATGTAAAAATATATATGTATAGAAATAGCTTACCTTGGAAATCTATCAGTATCTTCAGGAAAATTTGTAGCTAAATAATGTCTTAAGGCTTGAAAAGACTTCTCTTGCAACCTTTCAATAGGTTTTTTCATTAACATATCTGGTTGGTCAGAAGAAAACAGTGTTAAAGCTTTCAAAAAGGCATATTCCTTTTCATTGACGTGTAATCTATTCATACTCGTAACAAAATCTTGAAGCTTCACTATATGATCAGTCACTTGTTTTACTTTCACAGCCGACATTTTGTCTCTTGCTATAGATGCATGTAAATGACTGATAAGAGCTGATAAAATGGTTGGTAGTGATAAAGACTGGGAAGTCTGCGCCAATCCCAGAGTGAAGAGTTCGGCCCAGCAATTTTTTAATAGAGCAATTTGCGTCTCTGAACTAAAAAAGGTTAAAACTTGTAGTAAACTGTATCAACATCAGTAAATAAACTACTGTTTTCTAAATATAAACTTGAAATTGTTCTGTTTGTAGTGGAAAGTCTAGATTTAAAACTTTCCACAAAAGCAACCAGGTCGTATATACAATAACAAAATACAACTACTAAACGGAGTCTACATACAGAGAAACAATTTGAAAACATTTCAAAATATATTTATTCGCGAACCATTGTAAAAAAACGTAATTAAAAAAGGCCTTGGAATAAAACTTCATTTTTTTCGGATGGTTAGTCCCCCTTACACAAGAAATTCATGATTATCTGATTTATTTAAGACAAAAAAAATACGTGCATAGAAATCGGCCCATGTGCATAGAAACTTTTGACTTGAAATATATTTTTTTCACTCAGGTTAAAAAAGGTATCATCATCAGCCGTTTTGAGTCCACTGCTGGACATAGGCCTCCCGTAAATAATTCCGATGCATTCTATCTTGAGCACCCTGGATCCAGTTGTGCTGAATGCGCTTGATGTCATCTGACCACCTTGTTGGAGGACGTCCTCGATTCCATCTTTTAATCTGGCAACATGCCCCGCCCAGTTCCATTTCAATGTTGTAATGCTTTGAACTGCGTCAGTAACACCAGTTTTTCTCCTAATTATTGTATTTGATACTCTGTCTCTAAGTGATATATTCAGCATTGACCTCTCCATCGCTCTCTGTGCCACTTGTATTTTATTGATTACTTTTCTGGTATGGGTCAATGTTTCTGCTCCATACGTTAGAACTGGCAGTACGCATTGATCAAAGACCTTCCTTTTCAAGCACATGGGAATATCTGATCTAAAGACTTCTCTCAGTTTTCCGTAAGCCGCCCATGCCAGTCCTATTCTCCTGTTTAGCTCCGTTGTTTGATTATCTCTTCCTAATTTAATCTCGTGGCCCACATATTTATAGCTACACCTGTTCAATTTGCGAGCCGTTAGTTGAGATGTTTTTCGCCAGTACTAGGTTGGTCATATATTGTGTTTTGGAGAAATTAATTTTAAGTCCAACTCGTGTACACGAGCTCTGAAGGTCTTGAAGAAGCTGGCAGGCATGATCTACCCGGTCTGCAATAAGGACTATGTCGTCTGGAAATCTCAAGTTGTTCAGAAATTCTTCATTTATGTTGACTCCAATATTCTCCCAATTATTGTTTCTCATAGCACTCTGCAACAAAGCGGTGAATAGCTTAGGAGAGATGGTATCTCCTTGCCCTCCTTACCCCTCTCGAAGGGAAATGTATTTGTGTTGCCATCATACATTCTAACTGCAGCTGTTGCGCTATTATATACATTATGAAGAAGAGTTGTGTACCTACGATCCATACTGCACTCCGTAAGAGTCCTTAACATGGACCTATGTTAGACTGAGTCAAACGCTTTCTCAAAGTCTACAAATATTAATATCATTGGCTTGTTGTATTCTGTAACTTTCTCTATTAAGGATTTTATTATTTCTATTCGAAAGCCAACTCCTAAATCCGGCCTGCTCTAATGGTTGGTGAAAATCCAGCTTAGGTTCCAGTCTGTTAGTAATTATGATAGGTCTGTAGTTTCCAAAAAAGGTATATACTGTTTAAAATATAATTTAATACGCTTTAATATGAATATAAATTAGTCATGTATTACTTATCATTTATATGCGTATCAACCGATAAACATAGAAAAGTGTTTATTTGATGTTTATAACGATAATAAGAAATTTGTCAAAATTTGTATCTAAAAATTGCATATTGTTCGTTTTTCATAAGTAATTATTGTTCAAGTATGTGTAAGTTTAATGGACAATACACCAGAGAAAGCAGCCCAAGTTATTGCATTAATAGAATATAGACTTAGCCAGCGAGCTGTTGCTCTACAACTGGATATGACACGCGCAGTGATTCGAAGAGTGTATCAACGTTATGAGGTGACTGGATTCTGGTAGAAAGCGATTTGCAACTGCTCGTGATGATCGCTTTATTGTGTCAACAATATTAAGAAATCGTCACCTTAATGCCGTTTAAACGCAACAAAAGCTCCCTGAAGTAAGAGGAGTGGTTATTAATCACTGGACAGTAAGACGAAGACTGGAGGAAAATAAGCTGACCCCTCGAGTATCTGCGATGTCAAAAACTTACTACAGCTCAACATTCAACACGCCTGCGTTTTACACGGGATCATCTGATGTGGACGTTGGAACAATGGGAATCTGTTCTGTTCTCAGATGGGATCATAATATGCCTCGATGGTAGCAACCGAAGACGAAGAGAGCGATTTACAGAATGCTGCTTTGAAGAGCATAGTCCTTATGGGGGTGGTTCCTGCATGATCTAGGGTGCAATTTCTATCGGGGCATGAACCGACCTTGTTTTCATTCGTAGGGGTAACCATCTTCACGAGAGAGGAGGTTTAATGGGTGTTAGTGACATCGAAGAGATTTTAGCAATGCATGTGGTACCTTACGTTGACTACAATGGAGATGAATTTATTTGTATGTAGGACAATGCAAGGCCGCATACCTCAAGAATTCGAGCTAGACTTCATACCGCAAACTCGATCCCAGAGCTTATTGTCTCAGTAGAAGAAGAGTGACTAAACATTGCAGTAGAAACAATTGCGAACTTGGTTGGATCTATGCCTAATCGTATGAGAGAAGTCACTGATGCAAGAGGAGGTCATACCCATTACTGAAACTGTTAAATTTTTAATTGTCAAATACCCTTTTTGTATTAGCAATAAAAAAAGTTAATTGGCTTTATGCATTAATTTGATAATGTTAAACATAAGTCGAAATAAATTTTCATAAATGTACACTCATATTAAATTATCTTTCAAACAGTGTATCTCTTTTTGATCCGAGTAATAGTTTCTGAAAAAAATATAGTTCAAGTCAAAAATTTAAAGTGGGCCGATTTCGATGAACGCAAGTTCAGCCTACAGCAGATTGAAACCCTTTTTGTTACTTTTGTAACATGTATCGAATTTATGATGATGATATTTCCCAGTAATGTAATAAAATTCATAAACAAGGTCATTCCTTGTTTGTATAACAAACTGTAACATAACATAAAATGTTTGTATTTTACAAAACTGTTATGTAAATTTTAATAATATACTAAATGTAACTTTTCTAAAATAAAGATATACCACCCGCTAATAACCCTAGGGGTTGATGCGGTATAAAAAAAAAAAAAAAATAAAATAAATAAAATAAAAAAAAATAAAATTAAAATTATGAGTAAAATGAAGAATAAATTAAGTTTATTTAAGTGCAAAACATCGCTAAAGAAATTTTCACTTCAATATCAGTATGAACGCGTATATACCATATAGCACTTTTTTTTATGGGGAAAAAGTATTTAACTGAAAGATTTTTACGACAGTCGCCGCTACGGCGAGATATATTATAAATGGGTAAATTAAAAAATGCACAATGTTTTCAATGTAAAAAGACTGATATTAATTTTATAGAATTACATTAAGAATAGGGACGGCCGAGGAAAAGATGGTCAGACAACAGACAACGTCAATTGAGGCTAAAAACCGAAGTTAAACAGGCTTTAAGCCTATTTATAAAGTAGGAAGAAGAAGAAGACATTAAGAATAATAAATATTTACATGTAATTAATATTCTTAATATATTCGTTATATCCTTCCCTTTCATTTTCTACGTCGCATATTAGGATTCGATCAGTCGTTTATTTTGTATTCAGCGAGAGGCATTCTTTAAGTCAATAAATCAAAATTTATCTTGTATACTATAACAATTTTCAATTGAAGGTGACTTATCTAAAAATTGAACAGAGAGCTAACAGCAACAATGTTAAATGTCAGAAGTAAGTTCTTACCGGCACTTACCGAAGTCATTTTTATTGTGTATGCTTCGCCAATATGGATAAGTGAAAAGTAAGCTGGTTCTATTTACCCCGTAACAATATACCTTCCGCATACTCGTACGATTCACGAGCGAATAGTTAAACAAGTTCGTTGAATAGTTTGAAAAATGGTTTGAGTCCCTTTTTCACAAGTCGGGCAAAATTAGGTAATAGTGATGGATAATGCTTCTTATCACAGACAATTAGTATGACATCTGCCAACTATGGCCACCAGAAAAACAGACATAGAAAGTTGGTTCGGACAAAAAGGAATTCTATTTTCAAAGGGAAGGTTAAGGCTGAGCTTATAAGTGTCATTAGATAGCATCGTGACAGATATCGCCAGAATGTTGTAGATACAATGGCTCGTGATAAAGGCATCACAATTTTGAGACTTCCTCCTTACCATTGCGAGTTAAAGCCGATGGAATTAATCTGGGCTTAAGGGAAGGCTTAAGTAGGTCGTGAAACCGTGATATATAAAATTTCTGATGTCCAACGTTTGTTAGAACTCGCAAAACGAACGGATACGGAAAGAAGATTGGGCTAATTCCGTAGCCCATGTGATCAAGGAAGAAGAGAAAACGTGGAGATTGGACGGGATGGTACACTGTTTTCGACAAAATAATAATAGACATAAGTGTGACTGTGGAACGAATCGCTGGATTCCGAAACTTCATAAGTATAACTTAGGAAATTATTTCTTTGCTTTGTAGTTCTCCTTCTATATAAATGGAATATAATAATTATTTTGCAAAGTTTTCTATTTTTTGAAGTACTGTCTTAGACACTCTTTAATAACAATAAAATTTTACTTTCCTTTGTTAGACAACTATAAGGTACCTATCAAAACATAAATGATAATTTAATACTTATATCGGTCTTAGATTTAACTTTTACGTAATCACTTATGTGTTTAAATAAATAATAAATAATTAAAATCTTATTTTGGTACGCCTATGCAAAGTTGATAAGAAGAATATCGGTTGCTCTAAGTTTGATGTTCAACTGTGAACTTCAATTGAAAATTGTTTTAGTATAGTACATATATTTCCATCCATAGTGCCCTATGATATCTCGTATGTAAGTATACATTCATTAATAATCAAGATACTGTGTAGTGCCCTTTTGGTAGTCGCCTTGTTTGTTTTTTATATCTCAATATATTCGTTATATCCTCCCCTTTCATTTGCTATGTTGCATGTTAGAATTCGATCAGTTGTTTATTTTGTACCCAGCCAGAGGCCTTCTTCAAGTCAATAAATAAAAATTTGTCTTATAGTAAATCTATTTTCATCCATAGTGGCATCTGATATCTCGTATGTAACTATATCTGACGGTTGTAAAAATCTGTCGCGTATTCAATGCTTTTTCCCCATTCAAAAAGTGCACAACGTTGCTAAAGAAGTTTTCACTTCAAAAAAGAAAGGTACAAACTGCTGGCATTCAAAAAACAAGTGGAAAGGCTAACGCAAAAGAACTAGATAAAGGATACAAATTGTGGTATGAAGTGAAAAGAAATTGGTTTAGGGGCAAAGGGGGGTTTCGTGGCCGATTGGGCTCCATGAGACTTTACAACTGATTTGAGTCCTGAGATTTTACAACTATTTTGACCCGCTGCATCCGAATCTTAACATGATAATTAGAATTTTTGGGCAGGAATTTGTTATTAACAATTTAATTGTGTAAATGCTTATAACTAATAAAAATATCCTCTTTTTCAAATCATCTTTTGTTTCTTTAAAAAAAAACAAACCAAACAAACATTGAAAAATTCAAATCGGTTCATTAGAAGCCGGAATATTGCTCAACGTAAAAAGATTTTAAGCGCCCCATTTTAAAGCTTTAAAGTGAATTTTGAAAAATTAAATTTTATCAAGTTATACACTCGTAATCATAAAATCCGCGTCACCTTGAAAATTTCAAGTTTCTTGAATATTTTTGCATCTGGTGCAGTAATAACCTTTTTTTTTAAGCTAATGTATTTTTTATTTGTCATCAATGTTTGTTTTGAAAGAAAAAAAAAAACGGTTTTTCTATTGTTTTTATTAAAAAGGCAGAAAACAAACCAAATTGTTGAAACAGACATACGAAAGAAAAAATGAAAAATACAGAACTTGGTAAAACATCAGTGGAATTTCAATGACTAATATCGTGTATTGCCTCCCCTTCCTGTTAGGAGGAGGTGTATGGGTTTGAATACGTTTTTTCAAATCGTCCCAGAGATGTTTGATGGGATTCAAGTCCGGAGACCTAGCTGGCCAGGGTAACCTCGTAATTCTAACCTCGTCCAAGTATTGCATACTAATCCTGGCAACGTGCGGTAGCGCGTCGTCCTGCATAAAAACGGCGTCTTCTTCAAGTCCTGCCATGGTCGGCATAACATGTTCTTCCAGAATCTCCGTAATGTACCTTCGTGCAGTTAATGACCCATTTTCGATGAAGGGTAATTCTGTCCGTAAGTCGGAAGATACACCTCCCCAAGCCATGACCGAGCCTCCACCAAATGGCATTATTGGAGCAAGGCAAGCTTGTGAAAATCGTTCACCGGTTCTCCTCCAAACTCTTACACGTCCATTGGATCCAGTTAGGCAGAAACGGGATTCATCTGAGAATAACACTTTGCTTCAATAATTAATTCCCCAATGCGCGTATTGTCGAGCAAAAGCTAGTCGTGCAACTCGATGCGCCCGGCCAAGTGGCGGTCCTGTAGCCATTACCCGAGAAGATAGTCCAGAAGAACGAAGTCTTCTCCTGACTGTTGCAACGCTAACATTGCAATTTCGTACTTCCTGTAGGCCACGGCTTTCGTACCTCGTGCCGTGGTCGTTCTTCTTCGTCCAGATCCAGGTCGTCTGGTTAGCAAACTCGTCTTCCGAACGCGTTAAAGCACTTGTTGAACCGTAGAAAGGCTTACGCCAATAGTTCTTGCGACATGCCGTTGAGTGTGACCATCTTCCACAAACGTAACAATGCGTGCGGTTTCAACAACAGTCAAGGCATTTTTGGCAAAAAATAAACAATAATAAACACTAATAAACACTAATGGCGGCAATAATAAACGTTTATTTGTTGCGTTTGAACAGAAAGTCGAAGCACAAATGAGACATTTAAAACAAGCGGCAGTTACAGGTACCGTTTATTTTGGGAAGTGTACAGTTTTCCGCGCAATCGGCATTATTGGAATTCTTTGTTACAAAGGAAACCGCTAAGATGACAACAATTCTCAGAAACATGCATTAGTTTGTATTTGTGTTATTATTATTTACAATAAAGCTCGTTAAAAATGAAATAACGGCGATTTTCAACGTGACCCGGATTTTATGATCGCGAGTGTATGTATGATGAAGTTTAAAGTATACAATTTAGGTGTAAAAGGACAATCAAATATGTTAATAACGATTTTTCGGTAATATGAGATCAAAAAATTAGTATCATGTTGATGTACAATATACTATATACTTTATACAATGTACTATAGTACAATAGACAACGAATATTTTGAGCTTTACTGAATTCGGTTTGATGCTGTTTTCGCTAAAATACAGTAATTTGGAATTGACCCAGCTGATGCGCTTAACTCGAATACGGCGCGTCCCTCGAGCGCAACTGTATTTGCACTTTGAATATAATTTCAAGTTGTATTATCAAAAGTACTAAGCAATTTGCATAAGTATATACAAAATAAATTTGCTCGTAAAATGTGTAATGAAATAGAATTGGACGTAGTTGGCAAGAATTATATTAAAAACAATGTTTATCTATGTATTTTTGCCCCCTTAATTTATTAACTGTTTTCCACCCAGAAGAACGATTTAATACTTTTACAGGGTATTCTTCAGCTTTTTGAATAGCAAAGACTATTGCTGCTTGTGAAAGATTTAAAAGACATAATGACATGTAATTTCACATTGGAGTGATAAATATTTTGTTCCTATCTTATTATTAAAATTGGTCAATAAATCAAAATTTATCTTCAAGTAAATCTATTTTCATCCATAGTGACATATGATATCTTGTATGTAACTATACGTTCATTAATAACGAAGATGTTGTGTAGTACCCTTTTAATAATCGCCTTTTTTTTTCGTTTAATCGTTTGTTTTTTCTATCTTAATATAATTTTTATCCACTCCCCTTCCATTTAACGCATCACAAGCTCCAATCGGACCAATAAAAACGGAGATGATGTAATGCCCTTTGGACAATGCCGCCATGTATCCCCTTCCCCTTTCCCACGAGACCTCACACGTCACGATCCGTCCAGCCGTTCTCGGGCTGTGCGACAAATTTGTGTAGCAATGACGGTCGCAAAAATCTGTCGCGTATTCAATGCTTTTTCCCATACAAAAAGTCACAATTTCGATAAAGAAGTTTTCACGTAAAAAAACATTGATAAAAAGCAGTCCACTAAATATAATTCAGATAGTGCAGATTAGTCGAAATAAAAAATAAATCGTGTATTAAATAGTCTAAAATCCTACTGCAGAATCACTACGTTTCTAATGATCCTTTGTGATTTTTTTGTAGAGGTGTGAGTTAAGCGCATCAACTGGATCGATTTCACATTATTGTATTTTACCGAAAACTTCATCAAAATGAGTTAAGTAAAGTTCAAAATGTTCGTTTTCCATTGTACTTTAGACCTCATTAATATGATACTATAATTTTTGGTCTCATACCACCGAAAAATCGTTATAAACAAATTCGATTGTATTTTACACCTAAATTGTATATTTGATTAAACTTATAAAATTCATATAATTTAACTTTTCAACATTCATTTTAAAAGTTTATAATCATAGAGCTTTTTACATTGAGCAAAAGCAAAGTTATAAGCAAAAATGTCTGATTCAGTCGATAATTTGTTATTTTTTAATAATACATTTGCAACATCTCGGCTTCTAATGGACCGATTATAATTTTTCTAAATTTTTCAAGAATCTCATGGATCTCAATTGGTCATGAAACACCCCTTTGCTCCTAGACTAAATACTGGAATTAAAGTTTATATATAATTGCTGGGAGATCACCACTGAAAGAAGACTTAATAACCTATAGATAATCTGTAGAAAATCAAAATCCCAGAGAGGTAAACAAGGGCAAAAAACGCAAACGGTACGCCTGTGTGCACAGAATAACGAAGAAGAGAAGATGAAATAAATATTAAATAAGTTTACCTTAAATACTGAAAGGCAGGTATGTTTTTGGCCCAGTGAATTGATAAAAATAACAGCCGAGATCCACTTTCGCAAATATAATGAATATTTAAGTACGGAGGTACAGGTCCTGGTATTAATAAATTAAAAGACATATTTTGTTCCTGGAGGATCGGTCCATCATAATCAAAACATTTTTCTTCATTGGTCAAAGCATTTATATTAGTTCCATTCAAACATTGAACTCTAGCCATCGTATCTAAAGCCTTCGAAATAAGCTGCTTGTCTCTAGCAGTAGTTAAAGCATCATTAAGTTCAGTTCCAGTATGGGCACTATCCATGGAGACATCATCTTCCATACTTGCGTGACTAGGTGATAGGTGAAAGGATTCAGAGGTAGCACTGCTGTTTGCTAAAACATTTTAATATTTAAAAATTATTACAGAAAACAAAACTGATATACTTTTATAAAATCTACTATATCTTTTATTTTCATGAGTTTGATGTTGTAATATGGTAAATCTAACAAAAAATTAACCACACTAAAAAATTAAATATAATTTTGTGTTGAAATTGGTAGCTCAATCAAAATCCGAATCGAGGAACATCAAAACTATTTATATCCCAGAAAGATTTGTGAGATTCTACGGCATACAATATACACAGATGAAGGTTAGTTTTTGACTCACATCTAAAACAAAGTTCTCCATTTTCCACCAAAAAACAACGAAACTCCCTTATATGTTGCAACAGTAATTGTTCTCGGCATGTTAAGGGACTAATATCATCAGATCTTTTTGGGCACCTTCTTTAATTCCTGTGTGAGTGTGTTCAGATTTTTTATCACGACTTTATGGATTCTAAATTTTTCTCTTCAAATAGCATAATAATTTTAATTTTTGTTTCTCTCCTGTCTGAGATTGACTATCATCAAGGCTAATGTAATCATATTTATAGCTGTTCTAAGTAGTTCGTTCAAAACTCACAATGTTTTTGTATGATCTGCTCGAGAGTCCACGCTTACGCTGTACAGGAAAAATGTTATGGATTCTATTAGTACTACTAAAACAATATCTTGGTTTTTATGAAAATAGACCTTGCAATTTCCATACAATTTCGGATTTCAACGTTTTGGTCACTTGTTTCATTTACCATAGGTCTAAAGTATTTGGAATGATTCACTTTATCAATGGGGGTATTATTTATTGCAATGTTTCAATGATGGCTTGGATTCTAACTGAACATAACTTGATGAAGATCCAAGCATAGCTGTGTAAATAAATTTAGAGCAAACAGAGCCGCCTCCCTAGTACCTAACCCTTTTTCAATCAATTGTTGCGGTTGTGAATGATTTTAAGAAATAATGTTGGTAATCATCATGGCCACCGTCATTTTTGATACTGCAGCTCTGAATAGTTCTACTGAACTGCATTTATACCACTTTAAGAAATGAGTCCGTTTCCAATCCTCTTTCCTTGTATTTTGCCTTGTACCATCATCTGAAATAACAAACACTTCTCTCCTCTTATCACATGACCCAGATACTTCTTTATTTTAATCTTATTTATTATTTCTTTTTTCATTCTTCTCAACACCTCAACATTCGTCTCTCTGTCCACTCAACTTATTTTTGATATCCTTCTGCAGTCGATCAATAATTTCCTTCTTTAAGTTCCAGTCCTCCATTCCATAGAACAATACAGAAAATACATTATGTTAATATAAATACTGCTCTAGCTTGTCCAATTCACTTACATATATTTCTTGTGGTATTTTTGCATTTGTCATAAATTTCATTTTTATAGTTCAAACTTCCTTTGTTAGTATCTATTACTTTTCTGTAAGCCTTGTATAGTTTCCGCGATTGGTGTAGTGTCGTCTGCAAATGTAATATTGTTGATAGTGATTTTTTAAGCATTTTTTCCTAGTATAAGTTGAACAATACTGGTAAGAGTACACAATCTTGCATTACTTACTCTATACCCCCAAAAAATTCTTTTCCCACTCTGACATTGTCAGTCTGATTTAAATACAGATGATCTAATATCTTTGTTATCTATATTCTCACCTCTAAGCAGTTAAATGAGGTAATTATTGGGGACCTTATTGTAGTTGATGAAACAAACATAGAGTGGTTGATTCACACCTATACATTAAATCTCACAATATTGTCTTTTTTGTGCCCATAGCATTTCTAAAATCAAACTGGGATTCAGTAATTGTATAATTTTTAGGAATATTTTAATTCATAAGATTGATTATCCAGTGGTCATTCCTTTGCAATGGATTTTTTGGACAATGTTATAAATGTTGATTTAAGCCAATCTTTGGGAATATTTCCTGTACATTATATAGGTCTACTAACACACTTATTTGATCTTTAGATATCAATTTAATTATTTAAGATGAAATTGGATTTTGCTATATTTATTGTATGTATTACTTCAACCTTTGTTGTATTTGGTCCTATCTCTAGTTCTTTGTAATTGACCATATGTTATTGTCTCTCATCTTGGAACAATTTTCGAATATATTCCATCCACCATTTTAGTTTGCCTTTGATTTCAGGTATTATTTTCCATTGTTATCAAACAAGGTATTACTGTTTGATCGTTTTATGACTGTTAGCACTTAATTTTTTTATGTAACTTACAAATTGTCATAGTTTCTTTGTAGTTTTTCTATTTCTGTACATTTTTTTTCTATCTTTCTATCTGTCCACATTTTTACTTTTAAAGTCTTCTTTTGTCCAATAGTTCTAGTATCTCAGCTGTCATTCATGGTGTTTTACTTTCGTAACTCTAATGTTTATCCAAGAACTCTTTAATTGGAATCATTATTAAGTCTCTAAAAATCTCCCATTTTTCATTACTATCTTCATTTGTGAAGTGAAGTGAGCTCTTTTTTTGCTTAGTTTTTCATTAATTTTTAACTTTAACTCTTATTTATTGTTAAGTGTTTAAAAAAAACTATTTTTTTTGTGTATTTTATCGAACTTTCACTTTCTTTACAAGGACTTCAAATTTGATTATGCTCCTAAATGTTTTTGATGATTGGATGGAATTATGATACCTCTTATTGATCAGTATATAATATATTTAGTTTCTTATCAACAGTCATTCTTGAGGTATTGTATAATATCAGTATTGATAATGATGATTCATAATTGATAATATCAGGTGTTAAGCAGGTGTAATTTTATAGTTATGTACTATTTGTTCATGATTTTTAATAGTTCCATAAGAATTTTATTGGATTTTCTTGCTTATCCATTTTTAGAATTTACATTTAGATTTAAAATTTCAGCTGAATAAAAAACGAAAATTGCATATATGCTATATATTTAAACAGTAAAAATTGGTATGTTCTAAGTTCATAAAAAACTTGTTTGCCAATTAAGTATTTCATCTGTTTTATTTTTCTTTTCGTTAGATTTCAGAAAACTTTGTATATAAAAAGCATTAAAACGTTTAATTTATCTTCGTAAATATGATATTCTATACAATACTTCGCTCAATAAGACATTTCAGATAAAATTTAATTTTATCAACACAATTTTCTAGGCTGATACACTAGCTTTTCTAACATTTCAAGTTCGTTGTTGAAGAATGATTTGTTATTGATATTAAAATATGCTTCATTTTTCGCAGTAAACCCCTTTTTATTTGATCCATTTCAAATTTCTTTTCCTGGAGCATTTTTCCACAGATCCTGTAATCGCCAGGGACCAAATCCAGAAAAAAGGTGGATACGCAAGCAATTCGAATTCAATTATTTGTGGCACGTTTTTCACAATCACTTCCTTCAAATGCACCAATAACGGTACATAATATTCATTATGGATGGATCGTGATTATCAAGGCAATTGAAAAATAAAATACCTTTCTCATCCCAAAATTTGGAAGCCACAACCTTTCTAGCGATTACGTTCCCTAATTTATCTTCTTGGGGTATCCATACTTTTATTGCTTAGTTGAATTATCGGAACTTTATTATGATTCGGATGTGGTGTATGTATGAGTGTGTGTTTATTGGTGATGTAGCCTGTAAGGGTAGTTTAATATTACCTTTTGGGTAGTTTCACATCATCTATAATTGACTGGATGACTTCTACCACATACCGTACTTGACAAGTTGCTGTATTGTAGCATCCTTTACATTTACTTGTAGTGTTATCTTAAGTGTCCACTGTTGACATATATATACTGCATTAATTTATTTTATTCTCGCACTCCTTCAATTTTAATGCCTAGATGAAAACGTATTAAACCTAATCACCTGATAGGCAGATTTAATTTTGTATTTTAGTTTTAATAATGTTCACCATAACTAGTAATGTAATAGTGCTAAATAATAAAATGAGATTCTTGAGAATGTTACAAAGAAATGACTTATCCTACATATGGATAGATTGTGATAAAAACTTAAAAGATGTGTTATAATACAGTGCTCCACAAAAGTAGTCAAACACTTGTCAGGAGTTATAACTTCTTTTGAGAGAGATGCAGCACAAATAAAATCAAGTAATTTTAATACACATATACAAGATGTCCTGTATTGCTATCTTTTGTGTATCAAAGTTCACAGATACTAATAATTGAGCAATTAAGGGCTACAATGCGATTTAAATCTTATTTATTGATTATTTAGATTATAAATTTTATCACTTTTTAATTGGAAATAAATAACAATGAACCTACAACTTTCATTTATGTTTTCATCTTATAGGTAATTAAACCATGATTACATGTAAAAAATGTGAACATAGCAATACAGGGCACTTTGTATATTTTAGCTAACAAATACATAACAAACTTCTATCTACTGATATTACATATATTTTAAGTTATCATTAATGTCACCCAGTGAGTACCTGAACAAAAGTGTAAATTCCTCTTCTCAGTGATATTATAAAGCTAAAACTGAGAGAGGTAGGATACCAAATGTGAACAGTACTTAGTTTTTGTTAGATTATTCACTTTTATTTTTAGATTTTAAAAGTTCCAGCAGTTCTCTAAAATTCTCCAGTACTTGGAGCTTGGAATGTACAAGAAATCACAAGAAAACTTGAGGAAATTGTAAAAAAACAGGAAAATTTAACATTAACATTCTAGCTCTAACAAAAACTAAAAAAAGCAAAAGATTGTATAAGCATTCAAGAATAAATGTTCATATATAATGCAACACCAAAAGAAAAACTTTTGCAAGAGAATCCTACCAGTGGAATTAACTATAAATAGAGTAAAAAAGGCAATTAAAAATGGAAAAATGAGAGATCTGTTGGACCAGGAAATATCACAGTGGAACTGATAAAGGCTGGATGTGATAAGTCAACAAGAATGATAATCAAGCAATTTTATAAATGCATTAATACAGATAAACATAAGAAGAATGGAAAATAGGATTTTTAACATCAATACATACAAAGGGAGATCAGACAATGTGGGATAACTACAGGATCATTATAGTTATACCAAAATTTAACAGACTTTATGCAAAGGTTTAAAAGAAAGAAGTCAAAAAGAAGTACATGTGGCATTAACCCAGTTTTTACCCATTTCAGATAGAATTTAAATTGTTAAGGTGGTATGTCACAATGTTAAAATTTATATACTTTTTAGGTACAGTTATCATCACTATTTCAAAACAAATCTTCAACTTATGATTATGTATGTGAACTGTAAACTTTCTATTTTAATAATATCTAGTTAAAATTTGCAAAGAAAGCAGATAATTTTTTATAACTGTATTTAAATGAACCCCTGTCATAACTTAATTGGTAACCTGTCTAAAATTTGGTATTGTCTAATAATTTTTGAACTAAGGTACAAAATAACTACGTTAAATGATTAACTATCCAAAAAGCTTTATTTTAAGCAAACCTTCATCATCCATACTGCTGTAATTTTTAAATTTACTGCATCTAAAGATAAAATTACAATTTAAATATGCAAACTAGCGATTTGGTTGATATTACTGTAACAAGTTGTCATTTTGGGTGTGAGAAATTAGTTCGGCTGTCACTTAATAGATGTAGAAATTAGTTCATGTGTCATTTAGTAGAAGGCAGCAGTGATGTATTAAATGGCGACAGATGCGCGTTAGCCGAATTCAGGAAGAATCTGCAAACCATTGAAAACAAGTTTTGTGGTTATGCGAGTTTTCTATGAGTTATGCCTTAGACAAGGAAAGAGAGTTCTCTTTTCTTATCTAAGAGGTGTGCAGTAACCATATAAATACAAATCACGTGGTTTTGTTTAGCAAAGCGGCCCCTCCCAGTAAACATTTTGGCCTCATTTGACAAAATAATGTAATCATCGATTAATTTTTGTCAGTACATTTAAATATTTCCGTAAGTAAAAAAAAATATTGAAATTAACTTAGGTAATAATTAGAAATGAGATGAAAATGTAAAATTTTCTGAGGAAACTACTTCCCCTATTGAGATTTGAAATGAAAAAAAAAAATTGTTATTGTATTGACAACGTTTTTCAACTGACTTACACATTTTAGATTTCTTAGAAATACTGTTCTTATAAATAAATAGTAAATCAATCTTCATTCACTTCAGAATTAGCATAATCCATTGCAAATTTCTTTATCAGTTTGAAATAAATATTTTTGAGCAGGTAAAAAATTAAGAATTGTCATCTGAATGCTGTCTAAATACAATATGTAATAAAATATTTCCAAATTAATGAACATTTTGTATCTATTTTTGAGAATTAACCTTTAAGTTCATTATCAAAAAGCCTCTTTTGTTGAAGTACCATGGTCATCAAATTATTATAAAAAGGTATTTGTTATTGATTAGAGAGATTACTAAAATTTTGTTTATATTACATTAGCTTTTCCGATTCTTATAATTTTCTACACAAAAAAGAATGAAGACAATATGATTATGTTTATTAAATTTTAATTCGAAAAATCAGTAAATGTTTGAAATTAATGAAAAATATGTATAGTAGGAGAAATACACTTTTTAGTGTTTACATCTATTTCCAATACTTAGAATTGTTAAAAAATATTCAGTCAATCAATATTAGGAAACAAGACTGGTATACACTATTTAAAATGTTTATAAAACTAAAAAAACAACACTCAAAATCAAAACAGCACTTAACCCCAAAGGTAAATAAACAACAACAGGATACAAAAATTATATCCAATGATCCAATCCAAAAATTAGAATTTGTGAAACTTCAGCCAAAGCTTCAACTAATAACTAATATCAACTTACATTAAAGAAGACAGCTGATTGACAGGGAACTGTACAGATCGGAAGTTCCAGTACTTAGCATAGCTGGCAACAATGTCGCTCTTTAGATCAACTTCAGGGCAAAGAATTGTTAAACATTAGTTTATTTGAATGCCACTCATTTTAACTGCTGTGTGAACATACCCCCTTAACATTAATAATAAGCCAATAAACATGAACACAACTCAACCTTGAAAAATACTAAAAACAAGTCTCTAGGCAATAACCTAAACCTTCTTTTAAAAATGAGATATTGAATCCATAAAAATATATCCCAAAGTGGATATACACTCAGGTCAAATAATATTATTAGCAAAATTTATAAAAAACTTTTTAAAGATGATATGGGACATAACATAAAATATCTAATAAGAGACAGAAAGCAACAAAAGATGTGCTTAACAGTAACATTACATGAACTGTGTACCAATATTAAGAATGGTATTGTTACTGTTGCCAGACAAACTAAAACCAAATACAATAATAAAAAAACACGAAGGATGGATGAGTGACGAAATACTACAGTTAATGAAAGAGAGAGATGAAATAAACAAGAATAAAAATACCAAATTCATAAATTAATACTAAATAAAATAAAAGAAAACAATACTGTAAAATAAAATTGAAAGCAGAACAGACAGCTACTGATGAAAAATATCATAGGTAAAAATGCAATGCACCAGAATGTCATCTATGGAACTGTTCAGAAGAACAGCTGATAAAAGGATTTGGACCAATTTGGTTAAAACATATAAAAAGCATACTTAGTAGCCAAAAGAAGAGCTGTAAAGCACATTGGCTAATTTTGGCCTATGGAACAAATGAGTATGACAACTAGGATTGCTAGATATTACTTAAAAACTAGGTATAATCTAAATAGCTTAATTCCATACAATTTTAACTAAAATTAAATTTAAACTTACCTATTCCTTGATTTAAAAACTGAAGGCCCAAATCACTGGGACAAAATGGAGGTAGGAGCCCATACTCTGAATTTAAGTCTTTTCTTATAAATATTTTTTTAACAACATTTACAGTAGATTGGTTAAACTTAATATCATTATTACTAGGGAATTCTTTCTTATCAATGACAGGTTTTCGTTCATGTTGCACAGCTTAAAAGTTTAAAAATTAATTGGGTAAATAATTACCTTCTGAACTTATAACTATATTTTTAAATTTTGACTAAATCTGTGAACACATACAGAAACTTTGTTCTCATATGTCCCAAAAAGGAACTGTTAATAACAAGTAATAGAAATATAATAAAATTACTTACAATCACTTCTCATTCCACAAGCAAGGCATTTCTGTAGTCTGCAATATTGACACCTATTTCTATGATGTTTGGTAACCTCACAATTCTGGTTACCTCTGCATTGATATCCTAATTGTTTACGAATTGACCTTTTGAAGAATCCCTTACAACCTTCGCAGGAAATTGCCCCATAGTGTCTCCCTGATGCTCTGTCTCCACAAACAACACACAGTTCAACAGTTAAACAGATATTAGAATTATTTCTATTTTTGTCACCTAACATTTCTGTTTTAATAGTCGGTTCCATATCCATGTCACAGTATATAGCTTCTTTTAAGCATTAAACTGTGTCCATGTTCTTATAACAATATTAACATCAGAACTGTGTTTACAACTATAGCATAATATTTTGTTTTAGGACACTCACATATTTCTTTACATTGGTTAGTTTGTTTTCTTAAAGTGAATAAATTTGACCTTTCAATAAAAATATGAACAGAACGATACCACTACACTCCCTATTTACTGAATAAGGTTCATGACCTTACACCTGCCACTCACAATTCTATAGGTAAATAAATGACTGTTTCGTTTCAGTTCAGAAGACTGGTCTAGCACTATACATTTGACCTTTTGCTAGGCGGGAAATTTGAAATTATTTGCACCCACACAATGATAAACACTATTTGGTTATAACATAATTTATTAACTATTTCAACGAGAACTTATCAATTTTTATTTATATATTTGATAAATGATATACCTATTAGCATCTCTTAGTTAATCATCAAATCGATAAGTATACTTCAGCATTGGCACATAAAAGTAAATAAAATTAAAAAAGATAAATACATTTACAAAAAACGGAATTATATATTATTGTATCAATACAAATATTTTTGTCAGAATAATAATTATAAAATGTGTTTTTTATCTTTATAGTTTTTTTGTATAAACATGAGTATAATAATGAATGATCGTTTCCCCATCTTTTGGCGGATTGTTAAATCAAACTTTATAATTTAAAGGTTTCTTTGAATTTTAAAGATCAGCCAGTTATACGGCAACTAACAATACATATTGCATATTTATATAAATAATATAATATAGTTAAATTTAAATTTAAATTTCCATATTATAAAAGATTTAGAGATAATATGTACAATATGAGTAATTCTCACAATTAATAATCCATATTTTCTGTAGCTATCTGTTCAATTAAATTTCAGTCTGTTTTTAGAGACAATCGTAATTCGGCAAATCTAGAATTTGGTAAGAGGGATTTCTGTAAACCGAAGAAAACGAAAATATGACAATCTGATAAGATACTGACATGGATTGTCTTTAATTTTCATTATCCAATTTATTTTACTACTACGTAATAGCGCTTTTTATATCTACATATACAATCCTGTCAATAAAACGGAAGATTAAGTTGAAATAACTTATTTAATTCTATACTAGCCTGCTTTCTCTGCCTTTTAGATGTACATGTAAATTTTTAAAGCGTGTAAGAATATTACAGAAAAAAATTGTTAAGAAAACTCCACTTGATGAAACATGATGTTTATTCTATAGCTTTAGAACTTAAAATCTATTACACATAAACCAAGTCATTACACACCTGGAAAAACAAACAAAATTTTACTTCGACAACCCAGACCTAACGATTAAAAACCTTTTTGAGCAGTTTCAAAAGTTGTTTAAAGACACTACTGGGAATAATCTTAGCATGAAATAGAAAACCTATTTTAAGTTTTTCAGAGAGACGAATTTTACATTCAAAAAACCGAAGACTGGTACATGTGCTTATTGTCGTGAGTGTGAAATCAAACAAGAAAGGAACCGAAAATAATGAATGCCCTGTTGATTACAATCTCCATAAAAGAGACTCGAGGCATATTCCAAGCTAAAAAATGATTATTTGAGAACGGCAACAGATGATAGTGGCATTCTTGTCCTGGAATTTAATTACGCACAAAATCTACCGTTGCCAAAGCTCAGCGTAATAAAACAGTCCTATAAAAGACTTTTATGGATGTACGTGTTCAATATACTTCTTCTATTGCTTCATTCATCTTTGACTGTATTGACAATAAATTAGCAGATTATCCTAATATCAAGCATATTGTTCTTCTATCAGATGCAGCTGGAGGGAAAAAAATCAGACTTTATTACGGTTTTGTTCTTGGATATCAAAACTATACAGAGTCAAAGTGACACATATTTATCCTGTTCGTGGATACTCCTTTAGTCAGTGCAACAGAAATTTTGGGGTTATAAGACAGGCCTTAAAAGAGTTCAAGATGTCGAGGAACCCAAAGTCTACCTAGAAAAAATCGTACAGTGCAGACAAACTCCTTCCCTTTTCTGCCTCAAATATGACTCTTCTATAATATATAACTGGGATGCAGCACTTCTTCCTTATTTTTTAAAAAAGTCTGTGAATAAAGATTGTGAGTTTAAAATACAATAGTATCGCGTGCTGAAGTATAAATCTTGTGGGACACTGGCTGCTTCTAAAACCTACTTTGAAATGTATACCCCTTTTAAATATGCAAAAACGTTGCCACTTGACTTTACTCTTACACCTTTGCCTCGGGTTTCTATTAATCAGTCTAAAATAAAAGACGTGAGGGACTTGTTTCAGTACTTAAGAGAAGAAAGTAGAAACTTTCTACTAGAAACTACAATCTTTTATTTCAAGAAAGCACACCGGCTAAAAAGGACAAGGTGAGTAGTGCTGATAACTCAGATGGTGAGGAAATTTAGCATAAAATTATATTAAATATAATGAAGTGTAAACAAAATAAAAGTTGTTCTTGTTGTACAAAGACCTTGGAGAACAGCTCCCAAAGGAATGGACGGAGGCATATATGACATCTATATTTAAGAAAGGAGATAGAAAACGATGCGAAAACTACAGAGGAATAAGCGTAATATCATCAATAGGAAGATTATATGGGAAGATACTGCGAGAAAAGATAGAGCAAGCGATAAAAGGCAAAATCAGGCAGGCTTCACGGCTGCAATATCAACCATAGACCACATATACACAGTGGAACAACTGTTGGAAAAGAAAAAAGCAAAAAATAGAGATATACACTTGGCATTTGTGGACCTGAGAAAGTCGTATGACTCTGTACCAAGGTCAGAATTATGGGAGGCAATGTACAAATTAGAAATACAGACGGAACTCATAGAAGCTACAAAAGCTCTGAATAAAGAAAATAAAGTGTCCATTAAAATAGGAACAAGAATCATAGGAGACTTCACCACAACAAAAGGGCTCCTGTAGGGTTGTTCCACATCTCCAACCCTATTCAAAATATACTTAGAGAAAGCCTTGACTACATGGAAAAGATACTGCGAAGGCATGGGAGTACCGGTACGAAACTAATACCTATATACGTTAAGCTTTGCAGACGATCAAGTAGTGATTGCACAAGACCAAGACGACCTCAGCTACATGATGAAGAAACTACAAGAAGAATATACCAAGGCTGGCCTAGATATTAACTTCGCGAAAACAGAGTACCTATCTACAAGTGAAGAAGATATAGAAGATCTACAGATTGATGACAACGTAACAATCAAAGGAGAGGATAAATTCAAATACTTGGGGTTTATAATCACGAAAAAGGCAACAACAGAGGAAGAAATTACACAAAGATTAGGACAAACAAAAACAGCAATCCGACAACTTAACTCAGTATGGTGGGATAGACACCTAAATATGAAGACAAAAACACAGATTTATAAAACATTAGTGCGAAGTATTATGACATATGGGGCTGAAAATTGGATCATAAACAAGAAAAACAGCAGTAAGATAGTAGCAACAGAGATGGAATGCCTGCGAAGATGCTGCAGAGTAACAAGAATGGGTAGGAGAAGTAATGACGAAATAAAGCTAAGAACATCAATAGAAACAGACATACTAACATATATAGAACAAAAAAGACTAAAGGGGTATGGACATGTAAAAAGAACTAGCGACAGCAGATGGATAAAGAGAAATACCGAATTGAACCCCATAGAAAGGAGGAAAAGAGGACCCCGAAAATCCTGGAGGAACAAAGTAGACGACGCCATGAGTAAGAGAGGCCTAATCGATGGAGAATGGGACAACAGAGAGAGATGGAAACGGTTGAGCGAGGGAAGCCAGTGAATACTGTAGAATCGCTGAATATATATATATATATATATATATATATATATATATATATATATATATATATATATATACAAAGACCTTGCTTATTATTTTAAACCTTTGTATACTATAATATATAACTGTAGTATAGTATACAATAGTAAGAAGTTATAGGCCTTTCTTCTGCAGAAGACGTTTTAATCTGCTAAATGTGTTCTCCAGAAGAAGGGCTTATGTAAATTTGTTTTGGTGCCGGTTCGGTATGCGGTCTACCGTCTAATATGCGATCTACGGCAGTTTAGCTGATTCCGAATGCGGTTTAAGTCTTCCTCAATTACTGTTTAATTAGGAATGCAAAAACAAATTAGGGAAATTATGACAAACTCATTACTGGTCAATTACGTTGTGCTAATATCAAAACTTTTATTGACCTATTTTGGTATAAAATGCAGAGGCAGAAGCAGAGGCAGTAGCATTTCTACGAGCGAACGGTTTATTAAAAAATGTTGAAGACGCTGGGCCGTGCTACCGATGTGGGGTAGAAATAGAAGAAAAGCGGAAACGAGATCGGGGTGGTGAATTTAGACCAGTTCTCCGCTGCCCAAGAAGAGAATGCCAGACAACAAGATCAGTTAGGCATGGCAACCGTTTTTTTCATTTCACCGACTTAAATGGAAAAAGTAACTGCAAGTAAACTTTATGTGAAATTTTGGAATTGATGTTCATATTCATTTTGGAACTCGATTTAGACACAGTATTGAAATTAACGGGGAGAGGAAGAGAAGCTATATGCGACTGGTACAACATGTGTTGAGAAGTCTGTTCTCTGTGATGTCAGTGAATCGCCGTGGACAGCTTCGAGGCACGGAAGAAGATCCAATCCAAATTGACGAAGCCAGATTTGCGAACAGAAGGAAGTACAACAGAGGACGAATGTTAAATGGAGACCATTCAGCAGAATCATAAGACAGCGATGCTGAAGCGAAAAATAATCGGAATCATGGCCGAATTGATGGTTCGTGGGTCTTCGGATTAAAGATTAAAGAGGAGGTCCAATATTTTCATATTGGGCAAAGAGACAGAGCCACCCTAGTTCCCATCATACAAAGGGAAGTTAAAGCTGGGTCAGTAATTCACTCGGACGAATGGCCAGCATACGGCCATTTCCACCAATTGAGCTACGTGCATCTAACCGTTAACCATATACAAGGGTTATTAGACCCATGATAACCTATGGCTCGGTGACGTGGTGGACAAAGACGCAGCAAGGGGGAGCAATAAGGCTGCTAGGTAATACACAAAGGCTAGCATGCCTGTGTATTACGGGGGCCTTAAAAACAACTCCTACTGCATCGCTGGAAGTCCTGTTGAATCTACCACCACTTCATATCTTTATACAGGGCGAAGCCAGATCCGTGATGCACAGATTAATCCATAGTCAGCGACATATAAGCCAGATGCATGGTACTGACATCAGAAAGCTAATCGAGGAGCTAAAAGCCGATATTGTGATGGGGAAACCTATCGATGCAACAGTTACAAAATATAGCTTTAACAATAAGTTCACAATTAAGATACCAGGCAGGGAAGACTGGAATAAAGGTGTACCCATACAAGCTGCTGCTACCTGGTACACGGATGGCTCAAAAACATCGGAGGGTGTGGGAGCCGGCATAGTAGGGACAAATCAAGGGATAGATTTCCCGGTAAGTCTATCTAAGGATGTGACAGTTTTCCAGGCGGAAATAACTGCAATCCATCACTGCGTGGAAGAAATAGAAAGGCAGGAAAGAACGTTCTGTTCAGTTGCTATCTTCACAGATAGTCAGGCAGCGCTTAAGGCACTCAATTCCGTAGAGGTCAATTCTAAGCTAGTATGGGATTGCGTGTGTGCCCTAAATAAACTAGGAGACCGTAGCAAGGTTACGGTAGCCTGGGTACCGGGGCACGAGGGTCATAAGGGCAATGAAAAAGCAGATGAAATGGCCAAACAAGGCTCATCATTGCCATTCATTGGACCGGAACCCTTCTGCGGAGTTGCTAAATCAGTAACAAGAACGGCTACAAGGAAGTGGGTAGCTCGCAAATCTCTGGAATGGTGGAGGAATTCACCAGGACAAAGACAGGCGAAACAGTTCATTACAGAACATTCGCCAAAATTTACGGCAGACCTAATAAGCAAAGACAGGAAAACAGTCAAGGTCATAGTAGGTCTTCTAACAGGGCACTGTAAGCTGAATAGGCACTTGAAGCTGATGGGATTATCAGATGATGACCTGTGCAGATTCTGTCACCTCGAAGAAGAAACAGCAGAGCACATTTTATGTCAGTGTGACAGTCTGGCAAATGTGCGGTTCTTTGCATTAGGAGAAGAAAATCCACCGGCAAATAGCTACATGGAAGGTACAGTCTCGAAGCTACTAGACTTTATAAAAAGGGTCAGGCTAGAGAATGTTATCTAGGACTAGAGGACCACAATAGATCTGAAAAGGTCGCAGTGGAATAGGCCGAAAGGCCACCTCTCTTAATCTAATCTAATCTAAACCGTTAACCACCAGAAAAATTATGTCTACCCACAAGCAGGAGCACATACGCAAGGGATGAGAGGTGTTCCTGTCAGTACTTTGCAGTCCCATTTGAATTATGTTGCGTGGAAAGTGCCGAAGCATACCGAACTAGAAACTCTGCCGTAGACCGCATACCGAACTGCAACCTTATTTTAATACTCTTCATTTCAAAAGAAAGAAGGGCATATTTTATAAAGGTGTTCTCTAATATTTTATCAATGGACCGAAAATTCTTAAAACTAAAACACTTAAACAATGTAAGCGTTGTTTCGTCTTAGGCATGGATGTTAAATCTTTGAATGCTTATTTCTCAAAATACACTTTTGCAGATAGGCCCTTCTTCTAGCTACCGTCTCAATTAGTTTGGTTTTTTACTAGATGGCGCCTAGTAAGAGTATCTTTCTTATTGCACGAAAGAGATGTTATCTTACATATATGTGCTGTAAATCGTCGTTTAGCTACGTTTATAGACTACAAGCCCATGGGAATTTTTAATGGGTCATTTGACTCAGCATGAATTACATATAAATCAACACTACAATATGTAACAACAACTTTAGAAACTATGTTGCCAATTATTATCGGTACACAAAACATGGGGGTTAACATTAAGGGGTGCGCCTTAGATTTCTCACCCCTTTCGCTGCTAAAATGTACGGCGTTGAAAAAAAAAATTAATCTATATACTGATTCGAAATTTTGTGTATGAATGCCGTATTGTGTAAAATAAAATTAGCGAAAATGTGGAAAAATTTTTCCGAAAATAAAAAATTTTCCCTGCTCCTGGTACCAATATTTTTGTACGGTATTAGGTCGCAAATTATTATTTTTGTATTACCTACCTAACTTTAATAATGCCGTACAAAAATGTTCAAAATGTACAAAAAAACCCCCTTACTCCTTAAGTGGTAAGTTTTTCTTAACTGTGACTCACATGTACCAATGAGAATTGACGGCAAAGTTTTTGAAGTAGATATCACATATTGTAGTATTGTTTTACATGTGATCGATTCTGGGTCAACTGACCCATTAAAAATCTCCCATGGGCTTGTAGACTATTAGTCCAACAGTATAATTTATTTTGTCAAAATCTACCGATAATTAGATAATTATCTTACTAGATACTGGCTTAAAAATCAAACACAGGTTGAATGCTATAAATGTATTTATTTCATGTCTTAAATAAACAGATGAAAAAAATATAATATTATAAAACTAAATATAATATTCTAAAACGTGAACAATTTTAGATGCTTTTGTGTTACAGAAGAACTAACAAGAGATAGACATATTTTCATGACTTAAATTTTATTGGTCCACTTCTTTGGTTTTTAAGTATGTAAAATAATATTTAAATTATTTAAAATATTAAATTTTTAGATTCTCAACTTTAAATTTATATTAATCAAACATAATATTTAGTCTGTTTCTCTTCCTTTCGCGTTTTTTCTTCCCTTTTCTGTTTTTTTCTTCTTCTTAGTCAACGCATGTCTAATCTATTTTTCTGCTAAACCTAGTTATAAATAAATTAAATTATGCTATTAACTACTTTTACATGTACAGCAATAAATGTGAATGTCATGTTGTATTACGAATATGTTGATATGCAGAGCTTATCAATTAAACCAATGAAGGTGTCAAAGTGTACGTGACATGTTAATCTAACTCCTTTGCGGATTGTGAAAAGGGAGCGTGAATAGACCATTAACTAAATGTACCTAGATATTAGATATATATATTGTGTAAGATGGAAACTTAAGATACGATTTATTTATTCTACTTTTCTACCCCAATGGCTTATTTTTTCCATTTAATATATAAAATCTAGAACTAAGATTAATACTATTACAAGAATCAATATTAAACTCAACAGTCTTCTGGATTAAACAGCGTTGATTCTCATTGCGTCTAGCTTCCGACATTCTCTTTGATGTCTTCTTCAGGGCCTCCGACATCTCAGTCTCCCGAGCCCCCATACACTACTGCACTGATCACTAACCAATGCATTACTGCTAATGAGAACAGAGGGCAATTCATTTATACCGTCGACAGTGACATGGTTTTGGTGGAGATTGGCGTGGGGGTTAGCGTGGGGATTGACGCGGAGATTGGCGCGGGGATTCCCGCAAATATTTCTGACACTAGGATTTTGATTGGCAGGTGAAGCGGACGATATTTTCTTTATGAGAGGTCTCCATGTCGATGATAACCGTATGCGTCATTTCTTTTATTGAAAACGTTTGGCATTTTTTCAATTTCTATGGCTTCTCGGATAATTCTTGGTTTATAAAATAGAGTTTATGGTTCTGGAGTTTTCAAAATCAATTTTGTGACCTGTATGGAGATGTTGACCTAGAGCTCTAATTGAATCGGAATTGCAAACAAAAATGGAATGTTCATAAATCTCATTTTGGATTCTACGATTTCTTTGACCTATATAGGATCGGGGGCAGTCTGCACAAGGAATTTCATAAACCCCATTTGGAATGTTGTCTTTGATCGATCGGACAAGAGATGAAAGTTTTTGTTGAGGGGTAAATATTGTCTTTATTCCTCTTGATTTAAGAAGTTTGTCGATTTTGTTAGTGACACCTTTGATGTAAGAAAGAAGAGCTTTCGTATATTGAGGGTCTGAGTCCTTAAATTGAGATTGAGTGGGAGATTGACGTCTGTGGATGCTCCTATTAATCTGATTTTCGCGGTAGCCGTTTTGGAGGAGGGCTTGTTGGGATTGGTTTTTATTTATGATAACGTCTATAAACGGTTGGGATGAATCAGTTTCCACCTATATCGTGAACTGAAGACCTCTTATAAAGAAAATATCGTCCGCTTCACCCGCCAATCAAAATCCTACTGTCAGAAATGTTCGCGCCAACCACCGCGTCAATGTCCGCTCCAATCCCCACGCTAACCCCTACGAAAAACCTCCACCCAAACCACGCCACCATCGACGGTATAAATGAACAGTCCTGTATTACCATTAGTAGTAATGCATTGGTTAGAGATTACTGTAGTAGTGTCTGAGGGCTCGGGAGATTGACATCTCGGACTACCTGAAGGAGACATCAAAGAGGATCTCAAAAGCTCGGCGCAATGATTAATCAATGCGGTTCAACTCGTAAGACTGTTTAGTTTAATATTAATTCTTGTAATGGTATTAATCTTAGCTCTAGGTTTAATTGTACTAACCGCGAAAATCTTTGGGAACATATATATATATATATATATATATATATATATATATATATATATATATATATATATATATATATATATATATATATATATATCGTCGCTCGGACCGCAAAACCTCATATTTACACTTTTTAGTAAATGTTACTCCTTTTTTTTGTTTCTAGTCGTCGTGTATCAGCATCCATAGATACCTACAAAGTCGCGTAAAGATACAAAAATAAGTACTAAAGGATGAACGGTAAAGTGTGTAAGTAAAGATTAACATAATAAATGCAAATTAATTAGTCACAGGGCTTCTGGCAGTAGTTCTCCTTTCACATCCAAGAAATGTATTAGTTTTAAGATATATCAGTGCCAACTACTCAATGAAGGCGTTAGGACTAATACGATTGAAGGGTTCTGAAGATATATGTTATGGTACATGACTGACATCTGTAAGAAAATATTTCTGTCTGCTTTGAGTATTACCAACAGATCTCTAACTGTTAGCTTTGGCTAACAGTTAAAGAGTATAGCCGTAAATACTTTGGAATGCATTTAACTGACAAAGACAAGACCATATAAAATGGACAAATGAAAAGATATTTCATGAAACGAAGGAAAGAAGTGATGAAAAGATTTTTAGATGGTATACTAAAACTATCTTACCACTATTGTGGGTCATCCACATCTAGCCTTACAGAACTAGTGTTTCAAAGTAAACTGCATCTTTATTGAGAACATTAAGGATATTGTCCACAATGTAATCTGGAACCATTTCCCGAAAAAAATATTAATAAACCAATTAAAGCGAAAGTACCTATATAAAGCTATATAGATCTACTGTGATATTTTTATAGGCGATAAAATTGAAAATGATTAAAAATGACATGTATAATTCTAAAAAACTCGAACATCGAAGTAAAACACTTCTGTTGTTAGCGGTATATTTAATTAAAAATACATTTAAAAATCCAAATGGATTAGAAGCTCAGAACGTTTTCGAACTAAACAGTCTATCTTCAGTGAACCTAAAAGCCACTAATCCCACTAAATTAATAAAAAACGTAAGATAAAATTTTGACTGTTATATGCAAAGATGTAGTTTAGAGTTCTTACTTTTGTAGAACTTGCGTAAATAACCGCAAAACCAAATAGTTGTTAGGTTTACATTGATGAAACCATACTTGGAAGTATTAAATTATACGGTAGTATGCCGATGAGATTGGAATACCAACCGGGAACGTATGTCCCTACTCGAAAAAATTTATTTTTACATCCAAACTGTTGGGGTGGACGAAGTCAACTCACCTGAGATGCCGTAAGTAATAATTGACTGTTTTTAAGACAATGACATTCGTATCAAGACTGATAGTTTGAATATTGTTTAACGATAGTTTGAACGATTGAATAATTAAATGTGAAAGAAAAGAAATTTATCTTATAGACAACTGAGTATATCCTGTAGTGTAATTATAATTAGTTGTTTGTTAATAAAAAGATGTTAATGATGAATAAAGTAAAAAGCGTTGGATTTTGAAGGTCAGCTGCATAGTTGGTTGTATAGTTGTATGGTTGGTTGTATGCCTATAAGGAATTTGAATTGTCATTGTTGTAAAATAAAGATTATTTGAATGTGATGAAAGTGAGAGAGTTCCAATATTATTTATGCTAAGAGAAATTTAATAATTGCAACGGTCATAAGATAAAATGTGGTACTAATAGTAATAGAATGAATTATAGTCAATGTCATAAGTTGATAATGTAAAATGTAAAATTAAGTGATAAATTATTAAAGGAGAAGGGAATTACTTGCTTTTAGATTCACTGAAGATGCAAGATTAGTCCAAAAACGTTCTGAACTTCTAATCCGTTTGGATTTTTAAATTTAAGTTTAAATAAATGTACCATATACAACAATGGTGTTCTACTTCGATGTTCGAGTTTTTTAACTTTATGGTATACATCCAACTCCCAGTAATTCTCCCTTTTTAAATGTATAATTCTCACCAAGAGTGAAAAGAGATGGCACAAACTTTTGTTAAAAAATATGCTTAGACGTCAAGGAAATAAGTTTGTACTTACTGTGGATGTACAAGACATCTTAGTTTTCACCTATGTTTGAGGATAGTGCTGTCTACTATATGATCTAGGGACCAGGACTATTTCGTTGCCGATCAAAGTCTACGAAATTTCAGTGTATATTCTTAGGTATTTTGGCCCGCTGAATTTGAATTTTAAAGTTGCTTTTGCATCGGAAGTGACTGAAATTTGTTATAAACAATTTAATCGTTTAAATGATTATAATTCGTAAAATAACCAACATAAATCACTTTTACAAAATAAAATTTGTTTCTTATAAAAACCTACAAAATGATGTTTGGTAATCCTTGATCTAATAGTTAGAACCGGAGATATTGAAAAATTGCAAAAAGATTGCAAAATTACGACATTTAGGCAATTTTTCACTTGTAACTGGACTGCATTTTGAGTAAAATACCTTTATAATAGTTCAAATTAAAGGAAAAATTACCAGCTTTAAAAACTATAAGCGAAATATTGTTTATAACAAAGGTATAACAATCATGAACGGATATTTTTTATTAAAAAAGGCATATAATTTGTTTAAAATATTTTTTAGCTAGTAAAAGTTTAGATTATAGCAAACCAAGTTACTTAGTCATATTGCACAATCCAAGACGAAGAATTTTATATATTATAAGTATCTCTAAATATATTGTTTAATGCCATAAAGCAGTTTTAAAGTGCTTTAAAGTTAATTTGAACTATTATGAAGTTATTTTACTCAAAATGCAGCTGAGTTACAAGTGAAGTGAAAAATCGCCCAAATGCCGTAATTTATAGGTTTTTTTAAGGAACAAAATGCATTTAGTAAAAATGATTTATATTTGTTAGTTTACGAATTATAATCAGTTAAAACATTAAATGGTTTGTAACAAATTGTTGTCACTTCCGACAAAAATTCAATATAAATCATTCAAAAATAAAATTTAAAATGAACAATGATGATGGATGGACCAATCTACTTCCAACAGCTGAGAATTATCTATATATTGGCTATATAAATCTCAAATGAAAATAACGGGTTTTGCATTAGTTTTATACAAAAATAAGAAGCCATATAGTTTAAATTGTCTCCTAAACAGTTTTTTGAAATTTAGATACGATGTTTTGCAGTCCAAGCGACGATTTATAGGGCGCCAATCTGAAAACTTCCTACTGTTAATATTTTCATTCAAGCTGGGCCTCTTACTATTTATGTTTAAATTGGAAGTGGTCAAGTAATACAGTGTTTTAAAGGAGGATGAATTATCTCTCCATCGGTAACCCAATTTCATATTTTTTAAAATAGAAAATCATTTTATAATGAGTGCTAAGCCAAAAAATTAAATTAGGTAATGAGAATATATCCAGACAGTCGCTATAACTACTGTTTAATAATTATTGTTTTAGCTTCTATATGGATAGAAGTTATGCAAATTCATTCAATTTTTTTCGTACATTTTTATTTATTAACCATTTAAATGAAATATGGATGAATTTTAGAATATATGATAAAAATTTCGACAAAACAATTCATTGAATAGTTTTTAAACAATTCAATTTGTTTTTTCCGACTGTTTTTGTTTCACAACAATAAGTAAATTGCTCTTTCGTTTGATTTCAGTTCCGCCTATTGAGTTTTTAGAAAGAATGAGTTCTCATATCGTCTAACTGCGGTTGAAATAAAGAAGGGTCCACTTAAAATTTTTCCAATTCTGCTGGTGAGAGAAGGAATATTGTCATGACTTCACTTCCAAATTGACGATCGTAAAAGTACGATGTGTTGAGTCCAGCTCAGGAGGGCTGTTTTCTTTTGTTGCAATTGACTAGGGACTGAAAGGGTACATAATATGTCTTATTTCGAGAGATAGTATACAGCTTAACAAAGTAGAAATAAAGTGATGAATTTTAATTATGTTAAAAATTTAGAGTCAGTGCCGGTTGGAGAAAAGCCAAGTTTGATTTAATTTTAAAAATTAATGTCAGAATGTTTGGAGATACGATCGCAGAATGTTTTCTACCTGGCAAATCTCCGAAATATATCGAATTTCATGTATAACTTTTATTACTTATGTAATTAGTACAGTACAATGCCATGTTTTCTGCATCGGATATGTCCCTCTTGTTTTTTGTGTACGACCTAAAAGTTCTAATGTTTGGTAATACCTTTTTGTTCAGCTAATTTACAGGTTTTTTTTCTAGATAGTAAGTTATAATACCGATAATATGATAATTAAGCTATAACTGAGGTAATATCAAAGTATTGTTGCTAAATATTTACTATTTAAATTCACATTTCAGCTTTAGCCAGTTATAAAGGTATTTCATCTAGTTTTGGGAATATTTATTAATACCTGATTTGTCTAAATTTTTATTTCTAAATTTCTAAATATTTTTGTTTTATTTGCTATTTGTCTTGTTTGATTTATGTTTATTCTGCTAATGTGTTGACATTCTAAAAGACTTTTAGCTGGCTGAACTTTTAAGAAATAAATTTGTTAATTTGTAGCAATTATTTGTCCAAGACTTTCTCATAATCTTCCTTTCTAAGGAGGTAAATCAGACAGGAATGTAGAGCGACAATATAAGGTAAGTGTGTTTACTTATCTTTATTTTTGAGTATGTATGTCGTCCCAGGAACGCAACTCAAAAATATTGAAAATATCATTTTCAAATCAGACGGAAACTAGAGGTATTAGGTCCCCTAAAGCTGCAGGGACAATAAATTTAGCCAAAGGAAGAGGTAAAGTATCTCAGCGTTTTACTAGACTCGAAACTTACCTGAAACCGGAAAAAATAACAATCTGTGCAATTACAACACTTATGAGGGCCAGATGTATGTATTGGAAGAAATGGGGTTTAAACCCGAACATGGTGCATTGGGTGTACATCATGGTGATAAAACCCTCAATAACCTATGCAGAGACGATTTGGTGGACTAAGACAATTCAAATAGCTGCAAAAGCCAAACAATAAAAGCTATAATAGAGCCTACAGAATAAAACAATGACTGAAACTTTGCAATGAAGGGGCAGAGCATATGAGTATCACAAGAAGTGTGACGAAGGACATTTTTAATGAGAAACCAGATCACATGACAAAAAAATACAATTTTAAGAATTCATACAGGGTGTCTATTCTAGACAGAAATGTATGATGAAACAAGGAGTACCATAACCAACCAGGTAAGATCTGGTATACAGATGGATCCAAAAATACAGAGGATCTAGGGGTGGGAATATACACCAATAATTCAAGAATTAGCGAAAGCTTTGCCTTGGAGAGAAACTGTACCATTTTTCAAGCGGAGTTTTATGCGATACATTGGAGTATTGCTAAAGGAAATAATGGGAGAGTTCTTGAAAAAAGAGCAGATACATATATTGTCTGACCGTCAAGTGGCCCTGAAGGTATTGGCGTGTTAGGAAGTGACGTCTAGGCTGGAATGGGACTGCATCAAAGAACCAAATGAACTGGGAGACCGAAACAAGGTTAAGCTTGTCTGAGTACCAGGATATCAGGGCACCGAAGGCAACAACAAAGCAGATCAACTTGCAAAAAGAAAATAGAACGAATCAAAGGAACCGGCTTTAACTCTGGAAGTATTAAAGGCAGTTCGTAGAGCTGTAGACTACTGGATCAGAGAAGGTCATGAGCGATATTGGGAGAGAATCCCAAAACAAACACATGGAAAAATTTTCATTGGTGGACCACATAGAAAAGGAACAGAGGAACTTTATATAGGCAGGAACAGACTGAGAAGAATAACAGGAATGTTTACACGGCATAGACTAGTAAGAGAATTCCTGAATAAAATAGGCATTTACAATGGAGACCTTAACTTCAAACTCTGTGACAAGGAACTAGATACTGTATGGGTAACCAAGAGGAGACCCTGGTATTTAGGCCACACCAATCAAAAGACCTGTACAAACTTCTACAGGGCACACAAATTCTAGACTGAGTGTAAGAAACAACAATGAGCAGCAAACACAATAAGCTTTAGCTTATTGTGTTTACGGAGTGTGTTTACGGAGTGATAACGGAGATCTTTTGGATCAAATGAGCACAGGGAAAAAAATTCACATATTTTAAAATGTATAATATATGTTTGAATAACATTAAATTATTAGAACTTTTTTCCAAGTAAAACAAAACAAGATTTATTTAATTTATTAATGTCAAAATAAACTTATCTTAAAGTAAAATTGTGGCTTATTTCCATTAAACATAGCAAATTTGATTAAGATACCAAAAGGAAATAGTTTCCGAACAATATTTTTAAGGTAATAAATAAATTAAATAAATTTTTTTGTTAGCACATAGTTTAAATTGTTTTTTGTACAAGTTATTCTATAAAGAAAATTCTAAAAATCAGCCATTTTTCACTTAAATTGTTAATAAATAAAAATTTACGAAAAATGTTTCGATTATTTTTCGTAACTTTTATTATTCTACCTACATAGAATCTAAAAAGATTGTTAGACAGTACATAGTTAGTTACTGCCAAAACACTGACTTTTAGCTCATTTCCCCGGGCTATGATCTGACGTTCCGATTTCTTTAGCTATTTCGAGGAATGCATTTTAAATTTTCACCCTATATATTTATAAGTATTTATATGTTTACATATACCTAATTTTCTAGCCATCTATTTATTTATTGAATATGAACATTTTTAAACGCCCAACAGACGATACGATTTCCCGTTTAACTCGTTGTACAACTCAACCAGTGTTTACGAGGAAAACTGCTGAAAAATTCATTAATTTGTAATATGTTGTCGTGGAAACATTCATTTTCTTCTTAGCAGTTTTCCTCTTAATATAATTTTTGTTTAACATTTCAGACCATAATGTTAATGAAGTTAGAAGTTTCAATTAAAAAATATAGATTTATCTGCTCTTGAAAAAAAAATGTAAACACATTCAAAAGCTCGAGTATTAAAAAATAGTCTTCTAAAAGCACTTCTACTGTGCCAAACCCACCCAAACTCAATAATATATATATTTATATATATATATATATATATATATATATATATATATATATATATATATATATATATATATATATATTCCGTACCTCGGAGGTAAAGGACACTATGTCCATTTTCTTACTTTTTCAGGAGAGCAGTTTTAAAATTTTTTAAATTTGTAATCAGTAAATACTCCAATATTTCTTATATTTAACCGAGATTAATATATTATTATTGTCGTGTGTATAATCGTTTTTCATTCCATGAAGTGTTATATACCCGAGGCTTACCGTTCATTATTTAAATTTTTTTTAAAAATGTGTAGTTGGACATAGTGTTATTTACCTCTAACAACTTTTTTAAATAATGTGGCATTGCATGTTAAGGTCTTTACGAAATAAACAATACAAACACATTAAACAGCCTATACTATTATTTTATTAGAGGTAAATATTATAATGTTATAATAATTAAGTAAAATTATAGACGACAAGTTTCAAAAGTGTTAAAGATGCTCCATATCATCTTCATCTTCTTGTGGGTAATCGTTTGTGGCTACATCGCTATGTGTTAAATTTTGATAAAACGCATGACAAACTGACGGAACAAAAGGCAGTAATGCAATTAAGTCATTGTACTTTTGTTTTGTGATTGGTAATGGGATTACTGAGACTTGATTTAATTGGGCTGGAAACGTTACTTGCTGTCTTCGATACCTCATGAAGTCCACTTCATACATATTTTGATTATTGAAATCGGTCTTATAAAAGAACTTTCCAATCTGTTCTTGTTGGACTTGTAGGAAAATACATGTTGACAGTACAACAAGGTCTTTATTAACATTTTTTTTTCTACTTACAAAAGGAGGATTAGATGACAATTTCTTATCGAATAGCGTTTTGAAGTTTTTGAAATCTGCAAGTTCCATATTGTGCACTGTGTATTTACCTGATGTTTGCCTAACTAGTTGTTGCCAGTCCCATGGTGTTAAAATGGCCAAATTGGAGAGTTTCTTTCTTTTTCTTTCGATTAAAGCATGAACAGTGTCTGCTTCCATATGTGTGTGTCCTTTCAGTAAAAACTTTTAAGTGATCGTCTTTATTTGCAGTATCCAAAAATAGCACATTATAATACTTATAAAATGCAAAAGACAGTAAAGATTCCATTTCACGTACAAATCGTCTATGTATCTGTTTATACGTATTTCGCTTTAGTAAAGCTCATCAGAACAGTTATTCATAGGCGTTTTCAACGTGAAAAATAGATCTTTTCTGTCTTTGGGAAGCAACGATAAAATGGCTTCGAAACGGACGCAATAGCGACATCTGATATTAAATCCGTAAAATAGTTTCGAAACACAATTCAGATAACTGCTTTAATCTGAGCCTTCTATAAATTGCAAGGCATAGCCATATATAATACTTATAATTTTATTTTGTCCATAGCAGTTATTGGTCCAAAGAGTGATGTCCTCTACTTGACTTGAATTGTATTGTCAGCCCATTTCAAAATTGACGAGGCAATTTCATTTGCACCTCGGGCCCCTTTCGATTCGTTCCACATTATACATTGTACAGAAGAATCACTGGCATCATGTAATGTAAAATTTAATATCCAAAGCTTCCTTTTGTAGAAACTAATACAATTGTTTTTTAGTGGTGAAGGCAAACATTTTTGCAAATCACCAGATAGTACTTTGTATTTTGGTGACTCTTTAGCTATTATAAAGTCCAATTGTTTTAAGTTATACCGAGTTTTAGATTCAATTAGGTGAGCATCATGATCAGCCTGTACACTGGTTAGTTCATCTGCAGTAAGATTATTTTTTAATGGAGCGGTGAATGTACTGCATGTATCGCAAATGTCTCTTTCGGGCGGTTTAAACTACAACGGTAGTGTAGTGTATTATTTTTAGATTTGGTAGAATTTAGATCTTTTTTTCTTGATCGAAGAGTAGGTTGGATGTCGATACATGAGAAGATAAATTGCTTTTTAAGATCTGAAATGTTTGTCTCAGTCCAGTATGAGTTAAAAATTTTTTGTCTTTCGTATTCTGGCCATCTTTCAGAGCATTTCATGCGACACATGCAAGGAGGCTTTAACATTTTTGCAGGCATGTCTTTGCCTCTTTTACTGAGATACTCTTTCCCACCAGCTATTTTTCGTTTGCGAACATTACAGGCCCAATTTTGTTCATTTACTACACGTTTTTTACCTTTTTGTTTGCACTTAGTTATATTTTGTACATTTCTTTTAACACTTTTCTCTTCTTCTAAAATAACTTCATTATGTTCATTGAAATTGCCTGCATCGGTGCTTAGGGATAAATCGTCCTAAAGATTTTTTTTATTGCCCCACTAATCGCTATTCGTAGGAGTAATAATAGCTTTCTCTTTTACCTTTGTTTTCGCTGGTTTACTTATACGTCTCATATCATTGTCGTCCGATTCTGAGCTTTCATCACTTAGAGGCTCATAGATTTTACCAATATCCAGCTAACAAACCAGCTAAAAGAAGGACTTGAATCGTGTTTTATTATAATTTATGAAAATATTTGATTTCAAAAATAATGTTAAAAAATAAAAAATTTAGACATGACTTTAAATTATTATGTTTAATTTCAAATCGAGAGCTGTCATTCGTTTCTCGTAAAGTGTAGCACAAAACTGTATTGAGTTGTGGCGTACTAGAATAAATAAAACACACTGGAAAAATTAAAAATTTAATTTGAAATTAATACAAAATGAATAACTTTTACAGTGAACAAGTCTAGAATTTAAATATATGTTTTATAATTCGAAACTGCTGAAATAATAGTATTTTGTCATATCTCCATTATTAAAAAATTCTTCAAACATTTTGGACATTAATTCAACCTTCTCTCTGGTTATTAAATTTATTAGATACCGTTTTTTGTTGTTCATAATAAAAATAATATTTATCTAAACACATTTTTGAACGTTATTTTTTTTTATTTAGATTTAGTGCAATTCCGTTATCTGTGATGGTAACAATGAATTGTTTCACGAACCATTGTCTCCAGTCTGAACCAGAGATATGTAAGAGAGGCTCTCTTATATATCTCTGGTCTGAACACCGGTTCATATTGGGAAAAAAAGTGTACCATTTCTATATGACGGGAAGTGTAGAAGGGTACATAACACTATGTCCGGATGGTAAATGACGGTGCACACATATAGTAGAGGTAAACAACACCAAGTCCACATGGTGTTGTTTACCTCTGACTGGAAGTGGACTTGGTGTTTATTAAAAAGTCGGTAACTTGCCGTCCAGAATTATCTCTGGACATAGTATGGTTTACCTATGTGTAGAGCCAGAAAAGTTATATTCAAAAGTGCAATAATCTAAATTTCGATAAAAATGGACGTACTCATATATATATATATATATATATATATATATATATATATATATATATATATATATATACACAACAGTTCAACAATTGAACAGTTTCATAATTTCAAATTTACTGTAATTTTGCGGCCCTGGTACAATAATTCCACTCTCCAGTGTTTCTAAGGGTGCGTTCATAACGGAGACCATCGCACGGTCTCCTCGCCTAGAGCGTAGTACTGACGGCGAACGCTCGCATTTAAAGTAATGCATTTATTTTACCGAAAATCGATTAAATGATACCATCCCATGGCCCGAGCGAGGGTCAGCGCCTCGTTATGAACGCACGCTAACACTGCTTGAGTTGTACAATAAGTTGAACGACAGATCGTACCGTCTGTGTACCGTTTTTATGCAATCTTTAGTATAAAAATTTTGAGTTTTGATTTGATAAGCAAAACCAAATATAATTGGTATTGGTTTAATACGTCTATCCCTTCAATGATTTTATTTTAGTGAGAATCAAATTTCTATACATATTAGAAACTACTAAGCATCATAATTTTCAGTCAACATCGGGGGAGTCAATGGACTTTAGGGATTTACAGAAATGGACAGCAATACAAAAAGCAGGTTACATTCAGTTGGACACTTTGATCAATAATTCAACATATTGTTTCATTTTCACTTAAAAAAACTCATTGTGAGAAATTTCTCTGACCAACTATAAGAAACTTTTTTACCTAATTCTTATGTTTTCGTGTGCTGAGTCAGAAAATACTAATAAAACAATTCGGTTCACCCATCTTTGCTTCACATTTTCAGAAAAATGTTTTATCGAATCTTTTCTAATCTTAGTCCAGCTATTTGGCTGCCAAAACATGGACGAGAAGCTACCTTAAACTGTTAATGATTTTAAGCTATTTTTACAATATGCAATTTTCATGGTATGCAAGAGCTATGAAAGACAGATGATACAATTGCGCATGCCCACGCGATATATCCAAGCAATATTTGTGCTAGAAGAAATGTTTTATTTTTCATGCTATTTGATACAATTTGTTGCCAAAATTCATGTTGCCAATATAATAAAATTTATAGTTTAGAATAAAAAATCCTTTTTGCGTAAGTGTAAATGGTATTTATTGGATGAAATAATTTGTAATTTATATTTAAATATATTTAATGATGGACTAAAATCAAATGAAATAGCTAAAGTTAATAATTTGATATATTTCTTCTGTTGGCAACAGTACAAGTGGTATCTCCAAATTGCACAAAAATAGCTGTGATGTAAACAGATTAGCTAGGCAAGGTATTTACCATGCAAGAAGTACTTGCATAGCATTAGACTTGCTTGGCCTACATGTACAGCTACTGAATCGGCATTTGATGAAAGTCGACTGGCTTGAATTTGATCGACTTTTAACGAAAAAGCAAAATTTCTGGTCGAAAAAAATCCTTTATTGTCATCTGGAATATCTAGCTACCAATTTAGTATAACAGACTAACGTTTTGCTCAGTTTGTAAACAGAAAAATGTTGAGTGCCATACCGTTAGTGTTTAGTGAAATCTGTTGCGAAGTATAAGTAGAAAGATTGGACGGTTTTATAGAAGCTTAAAAATATATAGATATTTGACAGGTGAAAACATGGGTGTATAGGAAGTATTTCTGTTTTATATATGCGTAGGTGTTTTCTGTGATGAATCAGTTTAATACGAGAAGTGATGGCAATACTCACCAACATGCAAGGCAAACACGTTGTTTAAATGTCAAAAATCCGAACACTGTAAACCAACCCTACTCAAAGTGCTCCTTAAAGATAAACCTCAACACATCTAATGCTCGGTCACTCTCTAACAAGGAGAGATTCGAAGAAATGTAGGGAAAACTTTCAAAAGTGAATTGGGATATTGTGGGTATCAGTGAAGTAAGAAAAAAGGGAACCTTCTAAACGTGAGCTGCCCACATGTCTGAGGAGAAAAATATTTGATCAATGCGACCTCCCAGTGTTGAAATACGGAGCAGAAATACTTACTTTAACAAAAGCCTCGGCTACCAAACTGAGCGTCACACAGAGAAGAATCGAGCGATCCATGTTAGAAATAACCCTGTGAGACGAAATAAAAAACGAAGTGATGAAAATGACATGGTCAGTCCAAAACACAGAAATGGGGCAACCCAATAACATGGGCCGAAGCAACGTGTTAAAAAATGGGAAAAGTTCTTTGAGGCCACCATCTTAGTGCTGACCTGCGGATTAGAATGTTCAATTGTTATGTCTTTCCAGTATTACCATATGGAATACAAGCATGGATTCTAAGTGAGGCCATGCGTAAACGCTCGCAAGCTTTTCATATGTGGATGTACAGACTAAAGATAAGCTAGGGGAGAAGGTTCTTAGACAGCTGAACTAAACAATATAACTGTTAAATATATTAAAACGACGCAAGGTGAAATATTTCGGTCATATTTTGAGACATCCTGAAAAATATTAACTTTTGCGCCTCATCATACCGTGGAAACCCAAGGACAACGTGGTCCTGGCAGAAAAAGAACTTCATGCCTTAAAAAATTAAGATAATGGTAGACGAAGAACATCATGACTTAAAAACTTAAGAGAATGGTACGGAAAATTGGTTAGATCACTATTTAGATCTGATATCAGTAAAATCATGGTAGGAAATAGAACTAGGCGTATAGTATAACTATGTCTCCAAGCAGCTTGAATGGAAAGGTCCGACACTCCAGATCCTGAAGAGAACATGAATATTTCGACGAGCATGATAGACCAAGTTATTTTTTCCAGTACAGACATCGACAACTACGATAAGTCAGATTTGGTTCAAGATTTTACAACAATTACACCCAAAGAAAATCAGTTAAAATCTGGAGCTAGCATCCAAGAGAGGTATTTTGAATAATAACTATTATATGGAGTCCAGCTAAGGCAACACAGGTTCAAGAGGTATCCGCATCTAATACCAAAAACCCTTTTGAGGATTCTGGGTCGATATACCAGCCATCAAAGGGTAAGGTTAGTGAAGATATCGAAAATAAAGAAGCACATAATCAAACAGAGAGGCATAATCTTAATTCAAATAACATAAACAATGATCGAAGCGGCAACAAAAGAAAAAGTAAAGACCAAGGTATTCCTAAATTATGGAAAAGAAATAAATATGCAGATTGATAGGCTTATACAGGATTTAAGAAGAATGATGACGGCGTTTACAAACAAAATGTTTTAAAAAGGGAGCGAAAGATAGAGCCGAAATGCAATGGATACCGACCAAATCCTAAAAAAAAAGAAAAAGGAGGAGCCGAGCAAATTGTCCAATGTTGTGAAATAACTTGACTCTTAGAGGCAAAATTTGTTCGAGAACTTTTGGAAACTAAGTTCTTAGGAAGTTAAAAAATCTAGGTCTGGATAGACGCGCAACAACAGAACAAGAAAAACGGAAGAAGGTTAGTTTGAAATAATATTTGATGATTCAATCGAAAATACTAAATCCAAAAACCACGTCTGCAAAGCCATGATTTTATGAACATTAGATTGATTTCTTCGAACCAAGGAGGACTACAAAAGAAAAAGACGCTTAGATATCAGTTTAACAGGTTGCAAATTTTTCTATAATGTGTTAAAGATCCAGTTTGTGAACTTATCGTAGCTAATATGATAGGCAAGTTTAAAATTTTGGGATATCCCTACCTTGCATAAGACTTTTTTCTTAAAAACTTATGAGTGAAAAGCAAGGAAACGGTTTCATTAAGACATAAAAATGATGAAGACATGGTACCAGGAAGGGTGAAATAATAACATCATGGGTGATAACTGTCATCGGTGAATAGTGAAATACAAGATAGACCTAAAATATTTTTATTTTTCTTTTAAGTTATCATATGATAAATAAAAATGGTTGCCTTTAATTTGGTGTTTGATACGCCAAAGGTAATAGCAAATACGGTTTTAGTAGGCTCAAAAACAGTTAAGATTTAAATATATTTGGTCATAGTACGATAGTACGTTTACAATTTTTTTTTGTAGTCCTATGTATATTCTCTTTTATTTTTAATAAAGATATACATTTGTTGATACAGTTACATAAGTTTAGTCTTAGAGAACTGTCTCACTAATAAAAATAAGAATCTCAAATATCCAAGAAACCCAACTGATTTCCATTGGAATAATCTTCCACGTATAACCATATTAAAACAAGTCGCTGCCATTTCCATAAAGTAGGGCTAATACAGCTTACCTTTACGGTGAGGAGGGATAACATTTACCATTGATAAGGAGTGTTTAAGCATGGGAATCACTTTCACTATTGGAAGTTGTAACAGCAAGTAGAGGAACGGCAGCTTCTTCACCGCTGGGCGTAGCAATTCGTGGATTTGAGTCGGATTCAGCTCTAGTGCCGATTCCTCTACGAAGATGTTGAGGAATTGGAGTTGAAGGGAGTTTTGTTGTTTTATTCTCTAGAGCTGGACCAGGCTGTGTTGTTACCTTATGCTCCCGTTTCAACCAATATGTTGTCATTCGTCCCTTTCCCTGTAAATATTTTTAGTTCTTAATTTTTGCAATTTTTCTAAATAAGAAATATATTTAAAATAAAACTTTATGAATTCTAATTATGCAATATAAAACATTGGAAAAATTGTAATTTGTAAATTGTAAAGCCATGGGATCGCTTATTTCTACAAGTCGGTGGTGTCATAGTCATCATCTTCTATTTAAGTAATTGTCTTGGGATATTAGAAGCGATGCGACTAATATGCTCTATTGGCAACAAATGCGTAATAAAGTGGACAGAAAATTAATTAATTAATAATAATAAAAATAAATTCAAGTACGGATTTTTAGCGTTAAGTGCTTTTATGCATACAAAGTTTTATAGAAAAGTATGTTACTGCATCGTGAGTCTCAGTTTGGAATCTACAAAATAGTAATTAGACCAGTGCTTACATATGGACGTGGACGCTTTCAATCACTGATGAAAATCAATTAAGACTATTTGAGCGCCAAATATTGAGAAATATATTTGGACCAACCCATTGTAGCGATGGATCGCGGAGATTAAAAATGAACTATGAGCTGGATGCGCAGAGCGCAGATATCGTTTGATTTGTAAAGCCGCAAAGACTAAACTGGCTTGGCCACTTAGACAGAATGCCAGATAATCGAGATCTGTAAAAGTAATCCAGAGATGAAAACTCCAAGTAAATAGGACAAGAGGAAGACTGCGAAAAAGGCAAATAGACTATGTAGAGGAAGATTTTAAAACTATGAACATCAGACAGTGGCGAAGGAAAGTATCAGACAGGGCAGAATTTTATAAGTTTCTTACTCGTAAATTTGTTTCAGATGCTTAATTTTTTGCTGATAGACGAAAAAAGCGAAAATTTACCGTTTTTTGACCTTAATTTGTCAATTTATAATTAAGTCCAAAAAATCGACTGCAGGAAACATAAAGGTTCTTGTTATGGAGGTTCATTCTATTCAAAATAAGGGAGCTGTTAGACGAGCGCCAATGCCGTCGCGTTAATGACGCGAGAAACAGGGCGCATTATTTTCAAGTTATAAATGACTGTTATAAATGGATACGAATGTTGATGTGCATGTTTGTTACGTTGATTTTGAAAAAGCATTTGACAAAGTAAGACATGAAAAATTAGTCCAAATTCTAAAGACAAAAAACATAGACCATAGGGACTTACGAATAATAACAAATCTCTACTGGAATCAAAGAGCACAAATCGTAATAGATAACGAACCCAGTCCAGAAATTGAAATCAGGAGAGGAGTTAGGCAGGGATGTATTATGTCTCCATTACTGTTTAATGTATATAGTGAAGCCATTTTTGAAGAAGCATTACTATCTCAAAGTAAAGGAATAATAATTAACGGAAGATCTATTAACAACATAAGATATGCAGATGACACCGTAATTATGGCAAGCTCTGCTGAACAACTCCAATTACTGATAAACAAAACAAACAGTTTCTGTGAAAAATATGGACTAAAAATGAATATAAAAAAGACCAAACACATGATAATAACAAAGAAAACAAATAGACCAACAAACATACATTTGGGAAATGTACCGATAGAAAGGGTTGATAAATACAAATACTTAGGAACCTGGATTTCAGACAATAATGATCAAACAACCGAAATAAGAGCAAGGATAGAAATAGCAAGAAATGCGTTTGTAAAAATGAAAACAATTCTCTGCAACAAAGACCTTAGATTAGAACTGAGAGTAAGAGCACTGAGATGCTACGTGTTTTCGATACTGCAATATGGGCTTGAAAGCTGGACATTAAAGCAAGAACACATAAATAAGTTATAGTCCTTTGAAATGTGGTATTACAGGAGGATGCTTAGAATAGCATGGACACAGAAGAAAACTAACACGGAAGTATTGCGAGAAATGGGCATAGAATGCAAAATAATAAACACAATAAAAATAAGAAAGTTACAATATCTGGGACACGTAATGAGGGGGCAGCGATATGAACTGCTAAGGCTGATAATACAGGGAAAGATAAGAGGACGAAGGAGTATAGGAAGAAGGAGAGTGTCATGGTGGAAGAATTTAAGGGACTGGTTTAAATGCAGTTTTATAGAACTCTTCAGAGCAGCTGTAGATAGAGTGAAGATAGTGATGATGATATCCAACCTGCGATCGGGAGACGGCACTTAAAGAAGAAGAAATGACTGTAGTTGCGTAGCGTTAAGATCAATTTATCCACGTTGTTAGCGCTAGGTATGACTTGATGCGCGCTATGCAAAGCAAGCACTTTGATTAAACCCAGTCAGAGAGACTTGCACACCCCTTAGAATGACATTTGAGTGTTACAATTCATTGGAGCGAGGTGTATTGATTCATGTTATCAGGAACTACTTCACCGCGCTCCAATGCTCCAGACCATCCCTTTCTTCCAATAGCACTCTGATATGCGATAGGGGCTCATCATCATCATTCTGGCTTTACAACCCTACGTGGGTCCTAGCCTCCTCAAGAATTTCTCTCCAGTCGTCCCTATCCATCGCCTTTCTCCGCCAAGCACGTATTCCGATGTTATCAAGGAAACTTGTTCTAGGTCTTTCTCTTCTTCTATGACCAAGGTCTATCAAGGAGCGTTTTTCTAACTAGGTCATTTTGTTCTATGCGCATTACATGCCCTATCCACCTCAGACGTCCTATCTTAATATGTTTTGATATCTGGTTCCTGGTATAATCTATAAAGTTCGAAGTTATATCGTCTTCTCCACACTCCATTGTCATTCACTGCTCCATAAATTCGCCTTAGTACTTTTCTTTCGAAACATCCTAATATGTTAGAATCCTATATTAGTTTTGTATAGTTTTATTTTTGTATTTCTCGATATAATTGTGGATTTAAGGAGGAGATTGAGCCCAAAATAGCATCTGTTGGCCTTGCAAATTCTGCAGTTTATCTCTGCGATAGTATTATTTTCAGTGTTAAGGAGCGATCCCTATACAAATTTATTCACTGCTCGATGACGTCGTTTTCTATAACAAGTGGTTGTAGTATTTGTGGTTGCGTGCTTATTTTTATATACTTCGTTTTGTTGGTGTTTATTATTAAACCCATTTTTGTAGCTGATTCTTTTAATGCTACATACGTCTCTCATACAGCGTTTTCCGTTCTCCCAGCAATGTTGATATCATCAGCATAGGCCAGAATTTGCACTGATTTATTATATATTCAACCAGCGGTTGTAATTTGTGAGATACGTATTACTTTTTACAGAGCCAGATTGAACAGTATACAGGAAATAGGTTCCCCCTAGCGCAGCCCGTTATTTGTTTAAAAGGTAAAAGGTTTAGACAGTTCCCCTGAATTCGTACTCTACATTAAAATTTTTCAAGAGTTAGTTTTGTTAAATTTACCAACTGATTTGGTATTCCTAGCTTTTTCATTGCTTTGAACATTTCTTTTCTATTCACAGAATCGTATGCTGCTTTTTAGTCTATAAATATGTGATGAGTATCAATGCCATATTCCAGTATTTTTTCCAAAAATTTGTTTTAGGGTTGCAATCTGATGAATTGTCAATTTACCACCTCTGAAACCAGCTTGCTATTTTTCTACTATCCGTTCTGTAGTTGGTGCCATACGGTGACATACTGCTGTGGAAAATATTTTATACGCTGCATTTAGAAGCGTAATTCCTCTGTGGTTAGAGCATTCAAAGATATCTCCTTTTTTATGTATGGTGCAAAGTATTCCAATATTCCAATCATTGGGAAGGGAATTCTGTGTCCATATTTCTTTTATAAGCTGTTGTAATGCCATTATGGCATCATGGATACCTTCTTTATATAGTTCAGCTGGGAGAATATCTATTCCTGGTGATTTGTTTCGGCCTAGTTTTTTACTGCATCTTTAACTTCAAGAATTTTTGGTGGTTCCTCTTCCCTCTCGTCTGTTCCCCTTACCTCATCTCTTTTGTCTTCCAGGTTTCCTTCTTCTTCCTCTATATTAAGTGCCTGGTTAAAGTATTCCACCCATCTATTCAATATATCTTTCCTTGTTATTAATAGGTCGGACTTCTGCATTGTCTTGTGGTTGCCTTGAAATATTTTCTGTTGGTGTTATTTTTCTTATAGAATGCTCTATAAGAAGATCTTTCTTATAGAATTTCCTTCTCTCTTTCGAGGTTTTCTATATATTTAGATTCCTCATTTAGGAGGTTTTTTTGTGTATCCTCTTTTCTTCTCTCCTCTTTGTCTGGTAATTTTCTACAGTTGTTAAAATTGCCAGTGCTGTGTGATGGGGTTTCCTCTGTTGGTAGAGCTAGAAATTATCTAGACTTTATATGTTTGCCAGGATTTGCTGTTTTGGTCTTTTGTGCTTTCGTCGATGGAACGCATCATATCTTATTACCTCTCGCAGGATCGAGATTGGGTGATTCTCTAATTCTGCAAACCTAATTCTGGCTTTTTCTGCCATTTTATCTATCATCCTTATTTGTTGCAGTTCTCTAAACAGAAAGCGTTCAGTGACGTATCTGGGTACATTAGTCGCTTCTCTGAGGATGTTGGCTGCTTGTATTTTTTTTTATTTGAATTGCTTATGTGTCCCCTTGCGAGAGATGCATATGTGATTATTTGAAGTATTCTGCTGTTTATCAGTCTCATTTTCATCTTTATATGTAATTTGCTTTTTCTACCTGCGAGTCCTCTTATCGCTGCTCTGGCTGTTGCTGTTTTTTGGATGGTTGTGTCCACGTGTTGCGTGAATGTTAAGCCTTGGTCCATAATGACTTCTAAGTACTTCGCTTCTCTTTTCCATTCGATAGGATTATCTTGCACTAACAGCTTTTGCTCTAGGGTTTGTCTTTTCTTTGTTCTTTCTGAATATGATTGCTTGTGTCTTCTCTAAATTTATTTTTCCATTGGATACACAATTCTTTAATGTTATATAATGCTGTCTGTAGATTGTTGACCGCTACTTTTAAGTTTCTGAGTTTGGCCGCGATATTGTGTACAGTAGGGATGACAGGACTGCTCCCTGTGGCACTTTAGTCTCCAGAGCTCCGTGTTCGAATAGTACTTGTCCTATCAGAACTCTGAAGCTTCGTTTGCTTAAGTACGAAGAGATCAATCTCGGCATGGCCTCACTGTATCCGTAGCCTCTCATTTTATATTACAACGCGTGAACTCCGCGATACTAACGCAACCGGCCGGACTAGCAGCGCTTGCCGTCGGGATAATGCAAACGAATCATTTACTCCTTAGTAGTGCTATTCTCTAGCTGGGCCGACGCTGACGTGGCGCTGCTAACGCGACAACATTAACACTCGTATAACAGAGTCCTAACTGTGGTTTGCCTGGCGGGGTCAGTGTCACGAGAAAAATCTTATTTTTCTGGACTAATAGTCTTCTCTCGAAATTCTGGAGCTAGATTTTTCTATTTATAGATAAAAGTGTTTATCATTGTTGTACGACAAACAAATATTGACCAAAAACCAACTGAGTCTAGGAGATATACCAAGATAGGATAAAAAAGAGCGAATTTATTAAAAACTTCAATAGTTTGAATAATATAAATGGCAATATAATAAAAGTAACATATTTATTTGTTTTGTGTATTAAATTATAAAAAGATTCGGCTTAAAAACATTATTTTTAATGTTAAAATCTTTTCAAATCAATTTACAACTAAAATTTTCTTTCATACCTATTAAATGCGGTATTTTATATTAAGCAAAGCCTATACATATTCTTAAATATTAAATGCAATATAATATTCGAGCAACATTTCTCCGTGATTAATACAGGTATTTAGAGCGATGGTCTGTCAAGATCACGTATTGGTGAAATACTATTACATTACTTATAGTGTTTTAGCTATCAATTAATGTAATTGTTATATAAATGATGAATCAATAAATATGCGTATCAAATTAAAAATATTTCGAAAACACGATAAAATAAGGTTAATTCTGATTGATGCAACTTAACTCAGAAAGGCGAGTCATTACGGTAAGAATATTGGAAAACGCGTGTAGAGCTCCAGTGAATATTTTTAGCATGCAATACGTGTTTACGCCTTATATCATTCGTGAAGATTTATTGCTACTAACTCTTTTTAATGGTATTACATTCTGCTAAATTTAAAAGAAAGAATTAGAAATGTATGTGCAAATTAGTATTAAATTCTAAAATGGGTTATTTATGCTAAAGTTTCTCTTCAAACAAGATTAACATCTACTTTATAAAATTAGTTTCGTGTAAGCAGACAATAATATTTTCACACACGTTAAGCGTGTTCTGGTCTTAGTATAGAAGTATAGTTAAAGAAATATACATAAGCTCCTTTAAACATCGCTTCTGAGCACATATTAAAAATTAGAGGGGATAGTACACATTCTTATCTTTCTCCTCTTCTTATAGGTATCTCTTTAGATTTTTATTGGTCTACTCGTGTTATAACTTTCTGATATCGGTATAAATTTGTAATGATTCTCACATCCTGATAATCTATTTCTGTGTTCCTTAATGTGTTTGCAAACTTTCTGTGTTGTATTTTGTCGAAGGTTTTCTCAAAGTCAACTAGACATATGAATACACCGTTGATCATCTCGACAACATTCTGACAGTTTGTATAGTAAATAATGCTCTATATGCCGCTTATGCTGTAGTGCCAAAGCTTCTTTATCAGAACATCAAAGAGCATCAAGGCTCTTCACTGAGTCCTTACTTGTTTAATCTTGTTATAGATGTACTGACAGAGAAAGTAAGGGAGGGGGTTCCTTGGTCAATGCTTTTGCTGATGATATCGTGTTAGTAGAGGAGATCAAAGAAATATTGGAGGAGAAGTTGGAGAAGGGCTACTAAAGAGGGAGGACTTAAGGTTAGGAGATGCAAAACGGACTATATATGTTTTTTGGTTACTTTGTTGATGACAATAGCTACTCCAATGCGATTTTGTGTCTTTTTTTTGTGTCGAGTTTTGTCTATTATATTTCTGCCGCTGTTAGGCCATAGAACTTCACTAAATCAAAAGATGTCTACCATTAAGCGTTGCATTCCTTGCATCATATGAGATTTTCCTTGTTGGTATACTTCCAGACTGGCCCGCCGGCCAACCGCCTCGCGGGCTAGCGCGCGTTTTACCTTCGTTAGCATCTATTCATAAAAACGTTTAACGCTGAAAAAGTTTTTGAAACTTTACACAAAGATGATGTGGCTAAGCATTCCCCTAAAAAATGTTTTTACTTGCTTCCGATGTCGCCGTTTGATTGATTTTGGTGATTCAATTGAGTATGGTGGTTTTGAAAAATACAACTCATATCAGGTATGAGATAATCAAAGCCCAGCGCACATAGCTCGAAAATGGCACCCAGGGATTTGTGTTAATAACTTAAAAGCAATGTCCTTAAAGACCATTTTTAAGATTTAGGCGCCTTTAGTAGGTATCATGTCTGCTTTTTCTGTTATACTATAAGATTGGTACATCCCCAATTGGACTAAAATATACAGGTACAGTTTTCTGGGCTTCTTAACTACGATATGTATATGGCTTGTTGCGCACCAGAATACTACATAACGAAGCCAGTTAGTACAACAAAATATAACTCGTATCAGGTATCAGATAATAAAAAGCCACCGCACATAGCTCTAAAAATAGTTTTGTAGGGTTTTTGAAGAGCTATAAGACTATGTATAAATTCCGTAAGAGTCCTTAGTTTTTAAGTGAGGTAAGTTTAAAGGGCTCGGATAAGGGGGTGTTTGCTCGTAAATAGAGATTTTAAACAGCTATACCTCGCTAAATCTTTACTTTAAAGAAAATCTAAGCACACAGAAATTGTAGTTAATAAAAAGCTATAAGTTAGTACTGCATTTTTTTCATATCTCCAGTATTTTCGGAGATATTTTGAAGAAAAGGGTGAAAAATACGAAATTGCAAAAAATCAATTTATCTTTAAACTCGAATTTTTATAAAATTCTTCTTCTTCAAGTGCCCTGTCCGTTGCGAACGTTGGCTATTAACATGGCAATTCTGATCTTATTTGCGGCGCTTCTGAATAGTTCGACCGATGTGAGCCCGAACCACTTCCTCAGATTTTGGAGCCACGAGTGTCTTCTCCTGCCTGGCCCTCGCTTACTGTCTATTTTTCCCTGGACAATCAATTGCAGTAGACGGTACTTATCGTGTCTCAATATGTGGCCTAGATATTCAAGCTTTCTTTGTTTAATTGTATTCACGATTTCTTTCTCCTTTCCGATTCTTTGGATTACCTCTGTGTTGGTGACATGTTGTCCAGGATATACGAAGAATGCGTCGGTACACTCACATTTCGAATGCTTCTAGTTTTCTCGTGAGCGTCTCCGTCAGCGTCCAGGCCTCCACACCATACAGTAAGATCGGAAAAATGTAGCATTTAACTAGACGTAGTTTTAGGGGAAGAGACAAATCCCTGCTTATGAGGAGCTTTTTTATATTGCTAAATGCTGCTCTAGCTCGTTCTATTCTCGCCTTAATTTCTGTGGCCTGTTCCCATTTTGCATTTACGTTGGTGCCAAGGTACACACAAGATTCTACATGGTCAATTAGTATGTTACTTATCCGTAACTGTCGAGCAGGCTGTTGCTTCCTGCTTATCAGCATCCACTTTGTCTTCTTGAAGTTGAGGCTCAGGCCGTATTCCTCACTAACTGAATAAACTCTTTCCATTACCTGCTGTAATTAGTCTATGGTACTGGCAAGGATCACCGTGTCGTCGGCATATCTTATATTGTTCGTTAACTCGCCGTTTATTTTTATGTCCTCATTTGCATTTTCCATACATTTATTAAATATTTCTTCGGAATAAATATTAAATAGGAGTGGGGATAATATACAACCCTGACGGACGCCTCTTTTGATCTGCACACTTTTAGTGAGTTCGTTGCCAATTTTTGCTCTTGCTGTTTGACCCCAGTATAGGTTTGCCACAATTCGAATGTCCTTGTCGTCAATACCTGTCTTTCGCAGAATATCTATCAATTGTTCATGATTGACATTGTCAAATGCTTTTCTAAAATCCACAAAGCACAAATACACGTCCTTATCAACGTCTCTACACCGCTGTATAAGCACCTGGAGAGCGAAAATTGCTTCTCTAGTTCCAAGTGCTTTCCGAAAGCCAAACTGCGATCTATCAATATTTGACTCACATTTATCATATATTCTTCTATGAATGATCTTAGTGAACGCTTTAGTGACATGATTAATCAAGCTTATAAGCCGGTAGTCATCACAGATCTGGGCATTTGGTTTCTTCGGGATTGTAATAAATGTTGACTGCAGCCAGTTCTCCGGGATTTTACCGCTATTATATATGCTGTTAAAAAGTTCAACTAGATTATCAAGGAACTGTTTGTCTGATTTACATAGGATCTTTAATATTTCGCAGGGTACATTGTCCGGACCTGCTGACTTATTGTTTTTTAGTGCTGCAATGGCATCTTCTATCTCCGATTTAAGGATTGAAGGTCCTGTTTCTCCTTCTCCATATAGGTGATCATCAGTCCTGTCAGATGCAAATAATTTTTCTATGTATGATTTCCATGTTTCTAAGATCGTTGATGGCTCCGAGATAAGATTTCCATCGCCATCTTTTATGCTGTTGGGTGACTTATTGAATTTCCTCTTGTTTGTCATTGATTTTATTTTTTTGTGCATATTGTAACTGTCGTATTTTCGTTCGTATTGTTCTATTTCCCTGCATTCGTTGGAAAACCATTTTTCTTTGGCTTCTCGAATTTTCGTTCTTATGATTTTGTGGATCTGCTGGTATTTTTCTTCATTTTTATTCTTGAAATTTACTAAAAATTTTCTATTTTAAAAGGCCTAATTTTTCTAAAATTAGGCCTTTTAAATAGGTCAAACTTCTTGGGTGTATTGAATACATGTATAAAAAGAATTACAGAAGGGTGAAGATTTCAGTTTTAATTAGAAGGGTAGTTAGGGGGTTATTTAGACTGATTTTCTCGTAGAAAAAAGTAGGTACCGACCTTATTTTCAATTCAATACATTCAATTTGTATGCTCGAAACTTTTTTAAAAGAATTGCACACTTGAAAAAAGATTGTGTAAGTTTTCCTCGAAAAATGCAAAGTTTTTCCTTTATTTGGCTTTGAATATTTCAAATTATTCATTCGACGAAAAAAACTAACTTTTAACATGCCGTATCTCGGTTTGTATTAGTCGTAGAAAAATTATGCAAAAAGAATTTTATTTGTGTTTCTAAAAGATACAATTTTGATGTTTACAGTTTTTTTTTTACATAAAATGCATATTTTCGAGTTATTCTCAAAAAACCCTCTAAAAAAGTCGATTTACCTTCTGTAAGTACGAAAAAATTGCGAGCCAAAATGCTTTATTTCCTGGTCTATAAGTGTTGTGGGACTGCAGAATAGACCAATTCGCGCCATCGTTGTGTTAGTGAAACTAATTATATAACGTTCCAGGTATTATAACGCTACGACAAGGGCAATGTACGAATAGCAATAATAAATGAAGAATTTATATTATAAATTTAAGTTTGACAAGATATTTTCAAAAAGAAGATTGCCGTTTTTATTTTATTTTAATTTATTAATTTATAACCAATCTTTTATTTAAACCAGCTTTTACTACACTTACCTTAATTTCTATTGGACCTCTGCATTCCAGTTCGAAAGTTCCGAATGTGTCTAAAACATCTTTAGTAGCAGTGCTAATGTGTATCTTGAGAGATTCCCCAGTGGATTCCATACGAGACGCAGTGTTCACAGTGTCTCCAAAAAGACAGTAGCGCGGCATTTTAAGTCCCACTACGCCAGCCACAACGGGTCCTGTAAGAAAAAAATGAAATCTTTTAACAAGATAGAATAAATTCATCTTTTAGACATCATTCATCAATAATTTGTGACAAATTATACAGATTGTAGAAAGAAAAAATTAAGGAAAAATAATTAAAACATTTTGAAATTTTATTCTTTGAAAATATCATAAGACGTACAGGCGTATATTGAAGACGATAACATAATACACAAAAAGATAACTCATTATCATCATTTTTGGCTCGACAATCCTCTGTGGATCCTGGCCTGCTCCAAGATTCGTGGTCGGCCTCTGCTTTTTCTTCCTATAGATGTTCCTGTCGTTAGCATTTTAGCAATCACGCTGTCAGGCATTCGTATGATGTGTCCGGCCCATCTAAGTCGCTGTGTTTTAATGAACGTTACGACATCTGGTTCATTAAAGAGTTGGTGTAATTCGAAATTAAATCTTTTGCGCCACTGCCCTTGATCGTTTATAGCTCCAAATGTTTTGCTGAGGATCTTACGCTGGAATATTCCCAGAAGTCTTTCATCCTTCTGCGTTAGAGTCCATGTTTCCGCCCCGTATGTGAGGACCGGCCTCGGCAGTGTTTTGTATATAATAATTTTAGTTTTTCTTTGGATATTTCTTAAGTGGAATTGTTTTTGGAGTCCATAGTATACCCTATATGTAAGGTTTCTTCTTCTTTTAATTTTTTCGCTTGTTTTATTGGTCTTAGTCATTAGCGAGCCAAGGTATATGAAGCTGTCAACACGTTCAAAGATATGACTTCCAAGATTTGTATCGATCTATTGTAAATAGTACCGGCGTCTCTAATTCGTCTGTCTCGTACTGAATTTTTCAAGGCAATGTTAAATAGGAGGCAAGCCAGGGCATTGAGGAGGCAAGCCACGACCCTTGTCTGAGTCCATCCTGAATCTCAAAGGATCGAGAATTTTCTTCTTGTATCCTATCGCTTGATTTTAAGTTAGACATTGTCATTCTCGTTAATCGGATAAGTTTTTCTGATATACCCAATTCACGCATTGATTGGTATATTACTGTACTCTTGAAATTGTCATATGCGGCCTTGAAGTTGACGAATAGATGATGGGTTTCAATGTTAAACTGTTTTCTCGAGGATCTATCTTATTGCATGAATCTGGTCAATTGTTGATTTTTCTGGAGTAAATCCGGTCTGGTATTTTCCAACTATGCCAACTGTGTAAACTTGTAGCCTTTTGTAGAGGATATTTGCTAGTATTTTGTAAACAGTGGTTAACAGGGTTATACCTCCGTAGTTGTCACACAGAAGCTGATCGCCTTTTTTATGTAACAGCCATATCACGCTTTGAGACCATTCACAGAGTATGGTCTCATTTTGCCAGACAAGAAGTAAAAGTTTATGTAGTGCTTGTACCAAGACGTCGATACCATTCTTGTAGAGCTCACTACAAATTTGATCAGTTCCTGGTACTTTATTATTTTTAAGCTTTTTAATGGCTTGCGCAACGTCTTCAGTGGTTTTTCACTGGTTTGGTTTTCCCAATATTTCCGATTCCTTTCCGAAGATTTCGATTTCCGAAGTTATTATGTTTCTACATTTTTTCCATAATTTCTCCGCATAACAGATAACAGAACAAAAGAGAAGATATACGATAAACCAATCGACCTGACGATAACAATGAACAAGTAGCGGGTAGGAACTCTTTTTATTCTTAAAGATAGTCCTATCAGGGAAAATGAATCAATCCCTGCCCTCCGCAGATTCCGGGGGTTTCCTGACTCGGGAAACTAGTATCTGTTTAAGGTCCCTTGTCCAGGGTTACAGATGAAGCCCACAACGGCAGCCTCGGGGCAGAAGCAAAACTTCAGTACGGTGTGGATGGTGTAAGTGGCAACCCTCGATTTTAGGCTTGATATAGAATCAAGTCAAATACTGGCCAACGGTTTCGGGCGGAGGAACTGATAGATGTAAGGGCACTCTTTTGTCCTGAGATAGAGAAATCTATCTCGAAGGCGGATGAACCAAGGAATGGTCAACGGCATAAGGATGCAGAAGGCAACGGGGAACCACTGCATTAAAGACTCGTAGAGTACCTCTAGAAATCGTCATGGTAGTTAGTGACAAGCATTAACGTACTAATCATGGTTCTCGGATACCAAGATTCGGCAGGGGCAGAAATAACAATGATGACAAGGTTCCTCAGGTCGTTAACCAACGAAATCCCTGTGTATTAAAATACAAAATTCAACTTTTAAAATAGCGACATGGAATGTTAGAAGAATGTATGAGCCTGGTAAACTAAGGAACATAGAACAAGAAATGATGCGATTTACAATCGACATATTGGGAATAAGTAACACAAGATGGCTCGACTCCGGCGAACTAAGTACAACCAATGGTCGACTTTGCTATTATGCTAATACAAATGATGACAACACATCGGAAATTAAACCTTATTCAGATTTATGCGCCAACCGCCGATAAAACAGAGGAAGAACCTGAAAAATTTTACGATGACCTTCAAAAAACCCTACAAAATACAACATCTGGAGATATAACAGTAGTCATGGGTGATTTTAACGCCAAAGTTGGAGAAGGAAGATGTGAGTCTACTGTAGGACCATAGGGACTCGGTGTTCGAAATTAGAGAGGAGAACGCCTTATAGAATTCTGCCTAGAACATAATCTTGCGGTAATAAATACTTTCTTCAAACTGCCTAAACTACGCCTTTACACTTGGAAATCGCTAGCTGACAAGGTCGATAAAATCGTTAGAAACCAAATTGACTATTTTTTAATAAACCACAGATACCAAAACGCAAAACAATCGGTGAAAGCGTACCCAGGTGCAGACGTGGCGTCGGACCACAATCCTCTTGTAGCAAAAAAAAGCTACAAAAGTGATAAACTAAACATACAAAAATTAGAATCAGAAGACGTCAAAGAAAAACTGAAACAAGAAATTAATGCAAACCTAGAATCCACACCGGAATTGATGGTGATGTAGAACAACAGTGGCAATTCTTTAAAAATGCAATTATCGAGCCAAGTCGCAGAGAACTCACAACAACCAGATGCAATAAAGGAGATTGGATGACAGAAGAAATCTTGGAAATTATGGAGGACAGAAGAAGGCAAAAGAATATCAACATAACTCAGTATCAACAGCTGCATAATCAAATAAAAAGGAACATAAGAGAAGCTAAATAGACTTATTTCGCTGGAAAATGCCAAGAAATAGAAGATTTACAAAACAAATATGATAACTTCAATCTTCATAAGAAAGTTAAAGAATTAGCTGGGGTAGCAAAATAAAAAAACCTCAAGCATACTATTGGACAAACAAGGAAACATTTTAGTGGAGACAGAACAAAAATTAGGAAGATGGAAAGAATATATAGAGGAATTATTCCATGACCAGAGACAGAAAAATATATATAAGGATAATCAGAGTCAAGACGAGGGACCCGAAATAACAAAGTCAGAAGTTATGCATGTAGTAAAGTCCATGAAAAATAATAAAGCTGCTGGTCCAGATGAAATACCAAGTGAATTGCTAAAACAATCTATTCCACAGGAATCATTCGTGTTAATCGAGATCTTTATGTAGGCTTTATAGACTACAAGAAGGCATTCGATAAGGTTAAACATGACCGACTTATAGAAGTACTCAAAAACAAGAATCTGGATATGAGGAATGTAACATTGATATCAAATTTATACTACAGCCAACAATCAAATGTGAAAATTGGAAGAGAAGTGTCAGAAGAAGTGAAGATAAAGAGAGGCGTCAGGCAAGGTTGCATACTGTCGCCGTTATTGTTTAATGCTTATTCTGAAGAAATCATACAAGAAGCTTTGGTAAACGAGACAGTCGGCATAAAAGTGAACGGAAGTTTAATTAACAACATTAGGTATGCCGACGATACAGTCATAATAGCCGACAACTTGGAAGACTTAGAAAGAATAATGAACAAAATATTAAGATTAAGATTAAGATAGTGGAGAATACGGACTCTCTCTTAACATCAAAAAAACCAAATTTCTGAAAATTAGCGAGAACAACAATACAAACGAAATATTAACGGTAGGCGGCCAGCAGATTGAGAGAGTAAAAAGATATACTTACTTGGGAACGATAATCATATAAAATAACGATTATACTGCAGAAATAAGAGTCAGAATTGAAAAAGCACGTGCCAACTTCATGAAAATGAAAAATATTTTATGCAGCAAAGACCTGACATTGGCCCTCAGAATAAGGCTAATTAAATGCTATGTACACAGTGTACTCTACTATGGAGCTGTATCATGGACATTAAACCGGAATACAATAAATTGACTTAACGCGTTTGAAATGTGGACATTTAGAAGATCGTTAACGATTCCATAGGTAGATAGAGTCACGAATACAGAAGTGTTAAGGAGAATGCAGAGAGAGGGAAATGGAAAATACAATAAAAGAAAGGAAATTGCAATATCTCGGACATGTGATGAGAGGCGAAAGATAGAAAATCTTGAGACTCATAATTCAAGGAAAAGTAGAAGGTAGGAGAAGCTTAGGAAGAAGACGCGTTTCCTAGTTGAAGAACCTGAGAGAGTGGTTTGGTTCCAGCTCAAGGCAATTGTTCAGAGCAGCTGCCTCGAAGGTCAGAATAGCTATGATGATTGTAAACCTTCGTCGCGGAGATAGCACTTAAAGAAGAATCTACCTGAATACGACTGGTTATAATAGACCGCTTCCGAAAATAAAATCTGGATATAATAGTAGATAACAAACTTCGACAGTACAATTAGGCTTTTGATTACTTTTCATTTAGTAAAATATTGTAATTTTATTATCATGTGATAAAAATAGTAAAATGTCTCATTATTTTTTAATGATCTTACCTGTATGTATTCCAATACGAAGTCTTAGTGGTTCATTAGGGATGTGACGTATACGGAACTTCCTAACATCGTTTAATAGAGCAAGTGACATACGAGCTATTTCCTTAGCATGACAATTACCATTTCTCTTTGGCAAACCAGATACGACCATATAAGCGTCACCAATAGTCTCCACCTGAAAAGAAAAATAGAATTGAAACTCATACGTAAGGCAAGTACAATATGTAAACGTTTACGTAGACTTAGACGTTGACGTAAAATCCAAACTTATATCACGTGTTGAAACTGTCTCTTTTTTAAAGTTAGTCTAGTTATTCATTTTTCATTGAAAATGAATAATTTTATTATAAGTCGAAATGTTTTATTTAAAAATCCTCTATAAAAGGTATATAATTAAAAAGACCCTTTCCAAACCACTACATATTTGATATTTAGAGGTTTTATTGAAATAATATTAAATGGATAATATATTGAAATGAAATAATATTTTATATATTCTTTTACGATGCAAATATGCAAAGGTAATTTCTCTTCTTTTCAATTTTTTTTTATTAAAGAAGCAAAATATTAAAAAGAGATGTTACCGAGGTAAATAATCCTCAACGTAAATACAGTAAAGAACTTAGGAAGCTAAAAGGAGTAAATAAATAATTAACGAAAAAAGCGGTTTAATTGAGGGACATATTTTACAGTCTGGGTAATTTTAAAGGGAAAAATAATCTTCTCTTCTAACCATTTGAAGGTAAAACTAAAAGTACACGCAACCATTAAGGTAGGTGACTAAATATGCCCTGTTAAGCTATTAAATTATTAATTAAATTAAAATATTATATTATAAAAGGAAAAAGTAAGACAATCATGAATAAATTATATGGAGCTTGAAGTAAATGCGAAAGAAATAGGGCTAGCGGTCAACGTAGATAAAACTAAATCTCTAATACAGGTAAAGAAAAAACGAAACAAAATTTGACAATAGACGACAAAAATATTGAAGTTGTAAAACAACTCACATACCTGGGTCTACAGACAACTGAGAACGGCAGCGAGGAGGAGGACGTACAAAAAAGAAAAATGTTTGCTAACAAGGCACACTTCTCTCTGTCGCAGGTGTTTGAATCCAAAGGCATTTATAGGAAAGTAAAGTTTAAAATATATAAAACCATCACGACCAATAGCAACATATGGAGCAGAAACATGGATCATAACAATAAACATGGAAACAACAGAAAAACAATGGAAAAAACAATAAACCTATTATTACTTCTGAAAGAAAGATATTGGAACCTATCTGCGACAATGGTATGTGGAAAAGAAGGTTTAACTATGAGTTAGATTAATATTACAAAGAACCCTCTATAGCAAATGATGCAAAAATATAAAGACTGTGCTGGGCAGATCACGTTATAAGAATGGATAAAGACAAAACACCTAGTAAAACGCTTAGCGAAACTATGGTGGGACATCGCCAGTAGAAAGACCAAGGAAGAGGTGGATGGACGAAGTGGGAACCAATGCTAAAAAGATATTAAGTATGGATAACTGAAGAAGAGCAGTCAGGAAAGGGATGCTTGGAGGCAGAAGCTGGGAAGGCTAGGACTCGACTTGGGCTGTAGCGCCATTGTAGAGAGAATAATAAATAGAAGTGATACTACTACTACTACTACTAATTACTAAAGTATATTTTTTATTAACGATGACCTTTTCAAGTCGATCAAGAAAAGAGTAAAAAATTCTTAAAATTCTTGGATTTTGAAATTTTTGGATTCTTAGTAAAATTATAGACAAAATTTGTATAAGGCAACATAGGTTATAACTTTATATTTTTTAAGTTGTTTATCTTTTTTCAAAAATTTTTACAGACAGGGTAAACCTTTTAAAAGTTAATAGCTTATCCATTTACAAACATCATCATCATCATTCTGGCTTTACAACTATACGTGGATTCTAGCCTCCTCAAGAATTTCTCTCCAGTCGTCCATCCATCGTCTTCCTTCGTCAAGCACGTATTCCCATATTTCCCATGTCTTCATCGATTTTATCAAGGAACCTTGTTCTGGGTCTTCCTCTCCTTCTATGACCAATGGGTCTATCAAAGAGCATTCTTCTACCTGGTTCATTTTGTTCCATCCGAATTACATGCCCTATTTACCTCAGACGTCCTATTTTAATATGTTTTACGATATCTGGTTCCTAGAATATTCTATAAAGTTAGAAGTTTTATCATCTTCTCCACACTCCATTGTAATTCACTGCTCCATAGATTCGCCTTAGTACTTTTCTTTCGAAATATCCTAACATGTCAATACTTTTTGTTAGAGTCCGAACTGTAAGTTATGACTAAGCGTATTATTGTTTTGTAGAGTTTTATTTTTGTATTTCTGGATATAATTGTGGAATTAAGGAGAAGATTGAGCCCCAAATAGCATCTGTTGGCCGTGAAAATTTTTTTCAGTGTTAAGGAGTGCTCCCAGGTATACAAATTCGTTCACTGCTTCGATGACGTCGTTTTCTATACCAAGTGGTAGTAGGATTTGTGGTTGCGTGCTTATTTTCATATACTTCGTTTTGTTGGTGTTTATTATCAAGCCTATTTTTGTAGATGATTCTTTTAATGCTACATACGTCTCTCGTACAGCCTTTTCCGTTCTCCCAACAATATCGATATCATCAGCATAGGCAAGGGTTTGCACTGATTTATAATATATTGAACCAATGGTTGTGATTTGTGACATACGTATTACATTTTTTACAGGGCCAGATTAAACAATATACAGGAGAGAGGGTCTCCCTGACGCAGCCCGTTATTTGTTTTAAAAGGTTCAGACAGTTCCCCCTGAATTCATACTCTACATTCAACCTTTTCAAGAGTTAGTTTTGTTAAATTTACCAACTGCTTTGGTATTCCTAGCTCTTTCATTGCTTTAAACATTTCTCTTCTATTCATAGGAATCGTAGGCTGCTTTTTAGTCTATAAATATGTGATGAGTATCTATGCCATATTCCAGTTTTTTTTAAATTTGTTTCAGGGTTGCAATCTTGTGAATTGTCGATTTATCACCTCTGAAACCAGCCCGGGATTTATGTGTCCATATATTGTTTATAAGCTGCTGTAATGCCATTATGGTATCGTGGCCACCTTCATTATATAGTTCAGCTGCAAGATTATCTATTCTGGGTGATTTGTTTCTGGCTAGTTTTTTTAACTGCATCTTTAACTTCAAGTATCGTTGGTGGTTCCTCTTCACTCTCATCTGTTCCCCTTACCTCATCTCTTCCATCTTCCAGGTTTTCTTCTTCTTTCTCTATATTAAGTGCCTGGTTAAATTATTCTACCCAATTATTCAATACATCTTTCTTTCCTTGTTGTTAATAGGTCGCTATTCTGACTTCTGCAATATCTTGTAGTTGCTTTGAATTCTTTCTCTCTGTTGAGGTTTTCTATATATTTAAGTTCCATATTTAAGTGGTTTCGTTTTCTTCTTTTGTGTATCCTCCCTTCTTCTCTTTTCTTTTTCTGGTAATTCTTTACAGTTCTTCTAGTTCGTCAAATAAGCATCTTTCTGTAGGCTTCATATTTTTTTTTTGCATTCTGGCATTCATCCTCAAAACAATGATTTTTACGGGCACAAATTTCTGTTCCTATTTCATCTTTCGCTGCTTCTTTAATGTCTTTCTCTATTCTGGTCCAGTAGGAGTCTATATCTGTCTGGCCTTTTTTATATACATTTTGATTCCTTAACCTGTTGGTGATTTTTTCCAAATACCGTTCTGCAATTGTTACATCTCTTAGCTTTTGCACATTCCATTTTTTTCTATCCATTTTATTTTCTTTACTGGTGTTTGAAATTCTTGCCCTCAATATTGAGATCACTAGGCAATGATCTGAGTCTATATTTGGGCCTCTATAACTTTTATAGTTTATTACGTGTTCTGCCTATTACTGTTGAATGATGCCTTGAGTCTATTAAGATGTGATCAATCTGACTCGTCGTTCGTCTGTCAGGAGAGATCCAGGTTACCTTGTGCAAATACCATTTACAAACATATTATCTTGAAAACCGATGTTTAAGTAGATAACGTTCTTTCAGGAATTTACATAGAGGTCCAATTTCTAAATACAGGGTGTTCACAAATTATATGCCATTTCTTTAAACTCTACTTCTCTCATACTTTCGGAGATAAGTGTGATTTCATGTTAAAGGTAAGATATTTATTGTTTTATTTTAGCAGGCCGTGTATGAAGATGTTATAATTGTCGTTTTTTCTGGTTACTGGTACTTTTACAATGAAGAAAGAAAACTCAAACTGAAACATCTGAAGAAAGACTAGAAAAGGCATACGAAGCCAGAGCATACGAAGACGAGCAATTTAGTCAAAAGTCATAAAAACGAGGAAAACAATGAAGCTAGATTAGACATTTGGCACAAGATAGGGCAGTATAAAAAAAAGCAAGAGAAACAAGACAATATTAATAATAACAAAACACTCAATATAAATCTAGTAAATTATAAATATATTGTAAATATTGTAAGTGTTATAATGAATTATAAAATGTACAGTTTATCGATTAAAATAGAATTAAGAACTCACCTTGTAAACATCAAAACCTCCAACAATAGAATCAAAACAAGTGTACAAGTCATTGAGCAAATCCACAACTTCCAGAGGGGTGCTGGCAGCCGACAACTTGGTAAAACCAACTATGTCACTAAAATATATCGTTACAGAATCAAATGTTTCTGCATTAACTGATTCTCCTTTAATCAGCTGCTCAGCGACACTCTTTGGAAGAAGCTGATATAAGACTTGCTCACATTTCTTCTTTTCCTCCAGGTAGTCGTTGGTTCTTTCCTCGACGAGAGTTTCTAAGTTGTTAGCGTATTGTTCCATGCGTGCCAAAAGATTGTCCATTAGATTTCCATTTTCCCTGTAAAATTTTAATATTTAAAATATAATTAATATAGAAAACACATTTTTTATATAATTGCATTATATTTTTCATAAAAAAGCTATAATTAATGTAGATATATATGGAGAAACACGATATGTTCAACACTCTACGACAAAGTTCAATGTACTGACACAACGTAATTTAAATCTAACATTTATCTTTAAACAACAAAGGTGGAGCGAGACTTTAAGTAAAATGGATATGACGCACAGTAGTAAGCAGGCTTAGAATATGATCAAAAAACTTAATGGTGATCCCACAGAGATGAAAGAGCTATGTACAATAACACCAAATCAGATAGCCCACCAACTGCTTCTGAATGGCAAAATAAACAATCGTTGCAAAATGCCAAAGATTATAAGAACTCAAGACCAGGAAACAAGTCTCTTGCGAAACCCATTTACCATCGAAGAGCTCAAAAATGGTATTGACTGTATGAAAAATGGAAAATCACCTGGAGTGGACGAAATCCTAACAGAGCAGATAAAACACCTCGGGCAAAAAGCGAGACAATGGGTGCTCGATCTATTTAACATATGTCGCTCTACCTACCAGATTCCAAAACTGTGGCGTAAATCAAAAGTAGTAGCCCTTCTGAAACCTGGGAAAGACCCTGAACTACCGAGTAGCTACCGTCCGATATCCCTGCTATGCCATTTGTATAAATTGTATGAACGTCTCATTTTAAACCGCATCCAGGAAAAATTAGATTCAAAATTAATCCCACAACAAGCAGGCTTCAGACCAGGTAAATCATACACAGGCCAAGTGCTGAACCTAACAGAATACATAGAGGAGGGATTTGAGCAGAAAGACATAGTGGGAGTAGCCTCGATAGACTTCACAGCGGCCTATGATACGATAAACCACAGAACCCTGCTAACTAAGATCTATAACACTGTGCTTGACTACGACCTGGTAAATATCATTAGATCACTGTTGTGTAATAGACGTTTCTACGTTTTGCTAAATGAAAAGAAGAGCAGATAGAGAACAAAAAAAAGGCCTACCTCAAGGAAGCGTTCTGGCTCCGTCCTTATTTAACACCAACTTATTTAATCTTATTTAATCTACACCAACGACCAACCAATGCACCCTCAGACTGAGAGTTTTGTCTACCGCTGATGACCTTGGTATAGCCGTAAAGGGGAAAACACTCACACAAGTAGAGTCGACAATGGAAGAGGCTTTAAACATGATGTCAACTTACTACAAACAAAACTCATTAAAGCCAAACCCTACTAAAACCCAAGTATGTGCATTCCATCTCAACAACCAACTGGCGCATGTAAAGCTGAATGTTTCTTGGGAGGGACAACGCTTGAAACATACTGATAGGCCCAAATATCTTGGAGTAGTACTAGACCGGTCACTAACGTATAAATTCCACTGTCAGAACACAAGACAAAAGGTTTCTATGAGAAACAACCTCTCCGGAAACTTGTAGGGAGCAAGTGGGGTGCAAACCCCAAGGTCTTGAAGACTACAGCTAAGGCCTTATGTTTCTCAACAGGGGAATATGCTTGTCCCGTCTGGGGTAGATCTAGACACGCCCAACAAGTCACCACGGCGTTAAATGAAACATGCAGAATAATTACCGGTTGTATGAAGCCTACCCCCCTATCCCTACTGTACCGGGTAGCTGGATTCTCATCACCAGATGACCGTAGATGCGCCTTACAATATGTGGAGAAGTTCAAGCAAACTTTCGATGAAAGGCACCAATTATACGGGTTTGACTAACTACCAGGAATCAGCCGACTTAAATCAAGGAAAAGGTTTATGAGAAATGTCAGCGTCGAACCACCCGAACTGTTCTCCCTACATCCAGAACGACCTAATGGAATGAACCTGGACTGGAGAACCTGGCGGACACTGAATCGCATACGCACAGGTGTTGCCCCTGTAAAACAGAACCTCATTAAATGTGGCATCAAGACAGACAGCGACGCACTTTGTGAATGTGGAGAAATACAGAACGTGGAGCACCTGAGAGTATGCAGACTTTGCCCATCACAGTGCACCCTTGATGATTTATGGCTCGCAAATACAAAGGGTTTAGACGTAGCCCGATATTGGGCAGAAAAACTGTAGTCGGATCCAGACACGAAAAAGTAAAGTAAGTTAACATTTATGCTTTCATTTTCTAGAGACTTGTGCATATTGCGCCTTGATATGCTTCTCAATAATTATATTAGTCTATATTAGCAATAATAATTGTTTTATTTTAAGTCATATCTACCTAATTTTTATTAGAAACATGTCTGTATAAGTATAAGATATATACACACATGTCCAAAAGTTTGGAATACGTACAAATAAATATCTACGTCTATGGTGGTTTCAAAACTGTTGTTGATATTCATTCTACAGCGTTTTTAAATAAAAATAATAAGAATAATAAGAAATTTGAATGGTTCTTGTATTATTTTGGTCACATTAAACTGATTGGCGTATTTACAGTGACGTAGCTAGGGGGGCCGGGAGGGACGGTCCGCCCCGGGTGTCACCCGTTCGGGGGTGACAACCGAGAGACCCAATCACAAAATAATGAATCGTTAATTTGTAACTTTACTTAATTTTGTGAACAAACCAAACCGCAATTTTTAATTTTATTTCTGCTTCCACTAGCCGCTGGGAAGTGCTTATTACACACAGCAAAGCATCTGTTAAACGCTGTACAACGCATTGGAGTGCTCACTATGCTGCAGTTATTTATTGGCAGAACATTTTGATAGTGTTGTTACTGCAATTGAGGAATTATGTCATCAACAAGAAAATTCACCTGTAATTTAAGTGTAATTTCACTTTTCATTGTTATTCTTTCTTTTGGAATGATCTACTAAGAGAGATAAATTTTTGTCAGATTAAATTACAAAGTACAGGCATAACCGTTGATCAATCATAGACCAAAATAGGGGCACTTCATCTTTATATTGAAGAAAAATGTGGTCATATTATATATGAAGCAATAGATTTTGCCACAAAAAAATTTGAGGACTACGACTTTCCCACTGAAAGACGAATTCGACGTCAAAAACGAATGGATAGTGAGTTAGCTATCGATACAGAACTCACACTTCGAGCTAAACTTTAAAAGGATATGTTGGAATGTTTTGACCGAGTCAATGTTGAACTCGAAACCAGATCAAAGTCCATTCATGATGTGGCTTCATTGTTCGAGATTGTGCAAACATACAGTTTGCTTTCCGCGAATAGTGAACAGTTAAAATTAGCTGTTTTAACATTTTGTGACTTTTACCATGAATAGGTACCAGAAGCAAATCTCCTGCTAGAAATATCAAGGCTTAGAAGAAATTTACAGGCGGCCAATATTACAGCCTCTAAATGGTAAGCTGTAGACTTTTTAAAATTTATTGTGGAATGGGATTTCATGGAATCCCTCCCAAACTTAATGGTCGCAATAAAATTGTTCATGACCAATTTGTGTATCGGTTGCTTCATGTGAGAGAAGTTTTAGTAAGTTAAAATTAATAAAATAAACAAACAAGTTTAAATATCCTTGGTTTATTAACTATCGAACATAAAACAATAAAAAACACAAATATAGAAGATGTGATTTCAGAGTTTGTCGCTATTAAAGCTAGAAAAAAAAATATTTTAATCAATTCGCATAATGTAAAACAAAAAACAAACTGTTATATACTATTTACTGCAATTTCATTAACTTATTCTTCTTATTTTTTTCGTTATTCAGAACATACGTTTACCAAATTGTCGTTGATTTTAACAATCTTTATTTTTAGGATTTGGGGTGACACCATCGATTACCGCCCCGAGTGGCACCCACTACGCCACTGCGTATTTACACATTATTTTTGTCTTTGTTTAAATTTGATTTGAACCGTTTAAAAATGTTAAAAACGTGATATCTCATTTTTACAGATCTAGAGTAATTGCTTTGTTACAACAGAGCTTTATTCAAAGTGATATCGCGAACATTGTTGAGTGCTGTATAGAAAAATGAAAAAAAAAAAAACCAAGATACAAATGACGTGAAGGATCGCCCCAGAAGTGACAGACGTCAATATACAAAAGCAGCACAAGACCGACAGATAATATTGATAGCTCGAAGAAATCGTCTAAAATCTGCAACTGGTATATCCAGAAAAATTGCTAGGCTTCAAAGACTGAATATTTCACGGCAAACAATAACACTCAGATTAAATGCAGTAAATTTGGATCGTAGAAGACCCCTACATGTTCCCAAACTCAACTACCAACACAAAATGGTAAGGTTGCAATGGGCTATAGAAACGGTGCATCATGGTTCTAACTGGAATAACCTGATGTTGGAACTGGAATGAATCAAAAATTCTCTTGGTTTCTGATTCGCGGAGAACACTGGTTTGGAGGGCCCTAGGACAAAAAGACAAAAGAGGGAATCTAATCGTTATGAAAAGGCGACCAAAAAAGTGGCCTCTGATGGCGGACATATCCTGAAATGCGAATGCGACAAATTTAAATTTTCCGACACTTATTAACAGTAGCTATAAAATAGTTTTCAGAATGTGTCTTAGACGAGAAAATTTTAATTAAATATTAACGATAACAGTCTAAAATGTGAAACAATTGTTAAAAAACTTCAATATAAATAAGATTTCATGTGACAGTTGGGACGCGTAATAACATAACCCAACTAAATTTGATTTCTTAAACAAGGAAAGACTCTCTTTCCTTGTTTAATTTGGCCTCTCAAGATGACACTTCCTGTCTAACAATATTTTTGCCCCCACTACCTTTACATTCCCTCTTTTGTCTTTTTGCTCGATGCATTAAACGCACCTCTTCGTTGAACAGCAGCAGTACAAAATTTTCTGGAAGAAGAAGCAATATCCACATTACAGTGACTCTCGAATTTCCCCAACATGAACGTGACTGAACATGCTTAGGACATTCTCAAAACATGCATCAAGAAGCAAACCAATCTCCATATTACACTTCTGCTTCTTCTTCTTTCTCTTTGTAAGCAATTATGCTTGTAAATTGGCGGATTAATACCTCTATGGAAGGTTGTTACTCCATCTTTTGCACGGTCGTCCGATACTTCTTCTGTCAATTGGTGACTTATCTCTTGCTTTTTTAATGACACGGTTCTTCTCCATTCTGCTTATCTGGTTATTTCATTCTTTTTTTCTATTTTGTGTCCATTCATTTATACATTGTATGTTACATTTTCTTCTAACGTCTTCACTTCTCTTTCGATCTCTCAGCGTATTTCCTCTAATTCTTATCAGTACTCTCATCTCTACCGTTTCCAGTAGCCTTTGTGTTGCGGCTGTGTCGGAGTTTGTTTCTGAGACATATGTTATGGTCTTACACTGGCTTTATAAATTCTTGACCTCATTTCAGTGTAAATGTGTCTGTTTCGCCATATTAAGACATCCTCCCAGTCTATTTGCTTTTTGTATTTGATCTCTCACTTCTTTGCCCAGGTTTCCATAGCTAGGCAGTGTAATGCCCAGGTATTTTATTTCCTATACTTGTTCAATACTGATGCCATCAATTTCTATTTTACATCTGGTTGGTTCTTTGCCGGATACTATTGTTTTAGTTTTCTTATTATATTACACTTACATATTACACTTCGAGAAGCAAAAGATGCTGCTCGTGAAGAATTTGAGAAATTCCGGAAGCTTACCTCGACCAGCTAATCGGATACAGGCATGCATACAGGCCAACGAAGGAAATACTTATTATTAGCTTTAATAAAAATAATTGTTATATATACTTATACTAATTTATTTTTAAAATGTAAGTGGTACATTAAGTTTTTCATTCAAAGAGATTAAATCATTTTTTTGCACATCGTATATCTGGCTTTGAGATTTATTTAGTAATAATGAAAATTTAAGCAAAATGATGTTTAACTATTAAGAAAAGTTTATATATAAAAACCAATAAAAAGATGTTTCTAGTATTCTAGTATAGAAAAGACTATTCTAGTATTCCAGACTTTTGGACATAGGTGCAGATAATAAGTCTAGATATTTGTTAATTCTTCCATGTCACAATTTTTATTTCAATATTTAAAATTGTAAAAAAGAAACTTTTGCTATTATGGTTAACTATGTGAAAATTGTGATATTAATATCAAAAGTAGTAGACAGACTTTTTTATCAGTGAGCCTACTATCAGTATTATTTTTAACATATTATTTTCCCCACTCGCAAAAATGTAAATTCAAAAAATGATATTTTATGGTTATTTTTAATATATTTAAATATAATGAAATCATGGAGTGAAATTAGGCCTAATAAAGTCTGGCTCTCATACAATACCAAAAAGAGAGGACTGGGAAACTGGTCCGCCGCTAACAGCAAACTCAATATGGTATACGGACGGCTCCAAAACGGATACAGGTACGGGGGCTGGAATATATGGCATAAAACCAAGGACGGAAGTCCGGGTATGTCTAGGAACATACGCGACCGTATTTCAAGCCGAATTAGCTGCTATACACAGGTGCGCTATGGAACTAATCGGCCGAAATGTAGATAACGACTCCATCGTTATCTATTCGGATAGTCAAGCGGCTCTAAAGGCTCTCAGTTCGGTACAGGTCGATTCATGGCTGGTATGGAACTGTTTGGATGTCCTCTCTCAGGTGGGAAGTCAAAACAGGTTGACACTTGCCTGGGTGCCGGGACATAAGGGTCATCGTGGCAACGAGAAGGCCGATGAATTGGCCCGAGAAGGCGCATCTACGCCACTGGTTGGTCCGGAACCCTTCTTTGGAATCGCAAATACGATAAAAAGGGCAGCCATACACAAATGGGTGCAACAGAAGTCTCTTGAGTGGTGGAACAACTCACCAGGACAGAGGCAGGCCAAACAGTTCATCAAAGGATATTCGGCTAAATTTACAGCAGACTTACTTTCGCACAGACGCAGGACTGTCAGAATGATAGTGGGTCTGCTCACTGGGCACTGTAGACTCAATAGACACTTGAGTCTCATAGGCCTGACAGAAGAGGACACCTGTCGTTTCTGTCTGGAAGAAGAGGAAACCGCTCTACACGTTCTGTGCCATTGCGAATGTCTCGCACGAATGCGGTTTCTAGAACTCGGAGAGGAAAAACCGGAAGCACCAGGCTACATGAAAAGGCCACTATCAAGGCTGTTGAGTCTCATTAAGAGGACCAAGCTAGATGAAGTGCTTTAAAATAAGGGGGAAACACAATAGATCTGCAAAGGTCGCAGTGTATCAGGCTCTATTGGCCGCCCCATTTTCTACATTCTACATTCTGGCTCTCATTATACCGATATTTAGTATTGTACTTGCATTGTACATGGTATATATTTTGGGTAAACACAATAATGACTATTTTATTACTTGATATATTTATTACAAATATTACAATCCTAAGCTGGTAAAAGTTTATTCAAATCAATCATAATACTTCAAAATTGTTTGAAAATTTTGCCCATTTAAGTTTAGACAAACACCTATGTGTGTGTAAAATCTCTAAATCTTCTCTATAATACACAAAAAACACTTTTTACAGCAAACACTTTTTACAGCTTTTTAAGAGCAAACCATTAAAATCTCTATGAAAGAATAAAATTAATCACAAAACCCACAGCAACCGGTCTAAGTATTAACAATCTAAAAGACAACGACAATTGATGAAATCTATTTCACCAAATGAAATTTTACAAGGAAACCAAGCGATACACCCAAGGATACATGACAAGATCAACAGTTTGCAAGGACAAAAATGGGACAAAGTCATAAAATATCTAAAAAATAAGAAAGCACCTGGCACAGATGGAATAACTGCAGAACTGATAAAGAATGGTGGACATGTGCTATGGAGGCGTATCCATAAACTAATCGACCGCATATGGACACTAAAAACCATCCCAGAAGATTGGAAAGTAGAAATCATACTTCCTATATACAAAGGGGGAGACAAACGACTCTGCAAAAATTATATGGGCATAACAGTTTTAAATCTCGTCTACAAGATATTATCAGGGATTATATACAGCCGCCTGGAATCGTTTTCGGAGGAGACGATTGGTGAATACCAATGTGGCTTTAGACCAAAGAGGTCAACTATAGACCAAATACATAAAAATGTGTTGAATATAACATACCTATTTACAACTTGTATATCGATTTCAAACAGGCGTTTGATGGAGTAGATCAACAAAAGATGTTAAAGCAACTATCCATGTTAGGGATACCCAATAAGTTGGTTAAACTTATACGAATGACTCTGGAGGCATCCAAAGCTATGGTGAGAATAGATGGAGATATGACGTAGCCCTTTGATATTGAAAATGAAGTTAGACAAGGTGATGCCTTATCAACAACACTTTTTAATCTAACTTTAGAAGCTGTTGTTAGAAAACTGGATATTAACGGCTGTATTAATACAAGATCAATGCAAATATGCGCACATGCGGATGATGTTGCCATAATAAGCCGCAACAAAAGGGTATTAAGCGAAAAAGTTATAGAACTGAAACGAGAAGCTGCTACGTTTGGTCTATATATAAATGAAAGCAAAACAAAATATATGGAGCGCACAAAATTGAATCAACATGAGAATCTGAAGGTAGACAACCGTACCTACAAATATGCCTCCACTTTTCCCTACCTAGGCTCAATAATAAATGACAACAACATCAGTCAAGAAATACAAGCACGGATTCTTAGCGGTAATAAGTGCTTTTATGCATACAAAGACTTAATGAAAAGTAAGTTACTGAATCGTGAGTCTAAGCTTAGAATCTACAAAACAGTAATTAGACCAGTGGGTACGTATGTATGTGAAACGTGGACCCTCTCAACTACTGATGAAAATCAACTGAGAATATTTGAGCGCAAAATACTAAGGAAGATCTTTGGACCAACCCAATACAGCGATGGTTCGTGGAGAATTCAAATGAACCGCGAGCTGGATGAACTAATTCAGAGCGCAGATATCGTTAGATTTGTAAAGTCACAAAGACTAAACTGGCTTGGTCACCTAGAAAGAATGCCAGATAATCGAGCTGTAAAAGTAGTCCAGAGATGGAAGCCCCAAGGAAACAGAACAAGAGAAAGGCCCCGTAAAAGATGGATAGACGACGTAAAAAGGGATCTTAAAATCATGAATATCAGGCAGTGGCGAAGGAAAGTATCTTACAGGGCAGAATGGAAGAACATTGTTAAGCAGGCCAAGACTCACAAAGGGTTGTAGCGCCATTAGAAGAAGAAGAAGATCTCGGATTATGTGCTACTGGCAACTGAAGGTCTTTCCTTCTTGTTCTTTGTTGTGGTATGTAACTTAAAGCTTTCTTTGGCCATCTATCTTCATTAATTCGCTTCACGTAACCATACCACACTAGTTATCCCGGTTCAATTCTGTCTGCACTGGAATATACAATATTTGTCCTCCTTCTAATATCTTCATTCCTGATATGATCTTTTTTGGATATACCACAAGCTCTACTTAGAAATTCCATTTCTACTTCTTCTATTCTTTTTCTATCTTTTCGATAGATTGTCAATTTCGTTTCTTGTCTAATATCTTTAGACCGTAGTAGAGAGTTTAGAATTTTTACCGCTTTTTTTCCATGCTGCGATGATGAAATATTACAATTGATGAAATATTACATGACCAACCCGACGTCTCTCCATTAACAGAAATCATCCTTGATAGTGCCAAAGAAATCGAAGGTCCGCAAAAACAAAACAAACATTGGAAATTATTTAATAAAACCAAAATAATACTAAAACTATAAAAAGAAGTGAAAGTAAGTAGCAACATACAGAGAATACAATACACATAACTTTGTAAGACAATGAGAAAAAGTATTAAGGAAGACATAAGAAAATACAATTAAAGACTGGTAGAAAATGCAATCGAAAACAGAAACAACTATAAGAAAACAAGAAAAGCGTTAGTCATTGGAAAGAAGCATCGTTGCTCTAACAAACGAAAGCAGCAGAATTACAGACAGAAATAAAATAATACAATCCGTGACTAAATTCTACAGAAAACTATGTAAAACCCCTAAAACACATGAAGAAGCAAAAAGTAACCAAGAAAATGTACCAGAAGTTCTTCCGGAAGAAGTAGAATCAACAATTCCAAAAACGAAATACGGTAAAGCAGCTGGAATAGATGGCATAACAGTGAAACTGCTTAAATACGCTGGAAAAAAACCTGGAAAATCTTAGCAGGCATATTTACAAACTGCCTAAGATCAAGATCAACTGCATACTAGGTCACTGAAATACAGCAAACATAATTCTCATTTATAAGAAAGGTAGCAAAGAGGATATCAAAAAGTACAGACCCATAAGTGTACTACCAATCATATACAAGATATTCACAAAGATCACCAACAACTGATTAACAAATGCTGCACATCCAAGAGAACAAGGTGGTATCAGAAGTTAATTCAGTACACTGGATCATATCCATACGCTTCGAGAATTAATGATTAGCGCTAAATAATATGAAATACCTCTAGCATGAACCTTTATAGAGGTACTGGCTTTGAATTCTTTTTTTCATACTCAAATTACTGCGAAATCTACTGATTCCCCAATCTGTGTTTCACTAAGTTGGCGTCTGACTATTCTTTTGACACATTTTTTATTAACACAAGAAAAAAGAACAGGAGTAATCAAAACAGGTATAATAATCACAATATGAATGCATTTGCATAGGTTTTTAAGAACGTTTTTCAAATCATCATCGATTTTGTTTTTTTCGACGTTCTTTCGACTTTGATTACTTTGACTTTGAATTTTTCAGGATAAAAAATTTTGTCAATAATTTCCTGCGATGGACTTAACTTAAATATTTCTAACATTTTTTGTATGTGTACAATTTCAAGATGTGTCTTTATCCCAAAGACCCGGCTGGTTTTAATACTGAATCGTTTCGGTGATTTATATGCGAGCTTTATCGTGTCCTAAAATAAAGTTATTGTCGAGAATAACGCCCAAATTCAAGGATAATATGAATATATCAGTTCGAGCTCACTTGTAAAATCCACCTGAACGAGTATTGTGCTATTTTTTCCACAAAAAGAGAAATCGCCAATGGAAGTTTTATTGTATGCAGGATTATATTCGACGATGTAAATCTGACTGATAAATTGTTAAAAAAAAGAGATGTCACTACTGCAAAACAACTTGATCGATACAAAACATTTCCCAAATTTAAATATAATGTAAACTACTCAAATAGTACATTAATACTTACTTTAGTCGATTTATTATTAATCGTTGTGTATATAGAAATTTTTATACGCATAAAAAAACTCTAACTAACGTATGGTCCTAAAGTTTTGGGAAACATTTCAAAAGCATATAACTCTGACCACAATAATCTTATATTTTTATTAAATTATTCAACAATTTAACTTAACTATCCTTATTATAAATCAAAATTCAAATGACAGACAAGGGACCATTATTTTCGATTTGCCTAGTAATTCCCCTGACACGTTGCATCATCCTTTGGACGACCTCGACCGGCGTCTTAACTGTTCCTGATTTTGTGCTTCCCATCCGTTATTATAAACTTTCCGACTTAATATTGCCCAGAACTCTTCAATTGGACGAGCCTGAGGTAGGTTGAGGGGATTGTCTGCTTTCGGTACAAAGGTAATGTTGTTAGTTTCGTACCAGTCCCTTGTGATCCTCGCGTAATGACATGAAGCAAGATCTGGCCAAAAGACTATTTGATCATTTGCATAATGTGTGTTCACAAACTGAAGCAATTTAGAGAGACATCTTTGAATATAAATATTTGCGTTTAAGGCTTCGCCTCGAACAACACCAATGTAGGGCTGTGAGATAAAGCCAGCCTCAGAAATTGCACACCATACCAAAATTTTGCCCTCAAATTTTTTCTTACTTTTGAATTTTATTTCATCAGGTACATTTTCGTAATCGTTCGTGTAAAACCCATCGTTACCCTTCATCTCAGAGTTGGACAAAGTAAAATATTTTTCATCGTCCATCACGATCAACTTGTTGTCGAAATGCACTCGCCTTAACGCGCGGCAACATCTCGGAATTCTCTCTAATTGATCCTCTGTGTATTTTGGAGCTTTCCTTCTTTTCCGGTAGATAATATTGTTACTCGATAGGGTCCTGTATACTGTAGTCTTTCCAACATGGAATCTTCTGGCCAGTTTTCGCTGTGAGACCCCAATTTTGTTCTTACCTGCTTCAATCAGTCTTGCCTCTCTTATATGGTTCAAAATCCGCAGTTGGCCACTTTTACGCAAGTTAACACATGGTATCCCTTCTTTACATTCTCTGATTGTGCGATAAATTGTCGATTTGCTTATGTTTTGATCTCGATAAATATTAACAATATCTTGTTTCGACATTCGCCCAACCATATTATAAACACCTCGACGAATATCAATTTTATAAGACATTTTGCAGAGCACAAACCAAAATATTCTGCTTTGTTTATTAAATGTCAATAACTGATGACATTTCAATTCCATGGTCTTCTTTGTTAAATGCATTTTACTTCTCAATCAGACCAGGTGAAATTTTTCCCAAAACTTTAGGACCATACGTTACATGGAGATAATTATTATATATTCACAATAAGCTTATTAGTCAACAGAGTGATTTCCATCAAAATAGGTGTACAGCCGACAAATAGATTGACCTAGAGTCAAAAATTCATGAAGCTTTTGCAAACAAACAGGAATGTATCGCAGTATTTATAGATATAACAAAAGCATATGATACTATATGGCGACGCAACGTTATAGGAAAACTCCAGAAGTGGAACCTAAAAGGAAATATTTTACACTTTATTAGTAACTTCTTTAAAATTAAAAATTTTTAAGTCAGAGTTGATAATATCTTATCTTCAAAGAAAATACAAAAAAAAACGGCACCCCGCAAGGCTCTACAATAAGCACGACCCTTTTTTTAATTGCTATAAATGATATTCTAGATCACTGCTCCCCACTAGTGAAAGGAAGACTTTATGCTGATGATCTGGTTATATTTGCTAAATGGAAAATATCACATCTACCCAAATATATATTCAAACTTCACTAGATAGCGTAGGTCGCTGGTCAGAATCCATAGGATTGAAGTTTTCTACAGCTAAAACAAAATGTGTGTTTTTTTCGAAAAACATTTGCAAGTAAATCCATCATTACACCTCTAAGGGTAATTGTTAAAAGTTAAAAATAGCATTCGCTTCCTAGGTATGACTTTTGATAAAAAGCTAACCTTAAATTAAAAATAAAATAATATGTATGTTCGAATAAATCCATTCGAACATGTAAAACTATTTATCAATATTTTTAATTTAGTATTTAACTCCACTTTTGACAAAAATGCACCCACTCTATAAATGTCATAAATGTCAACCATTGTCAAACATTTTTGTCAACAGTTTTTTAGTAATATAATTTTCTTGTGCACTTAAAACTTAAAAAAAAAAAGACTCCCCGAAAAATCAGGTACCGCGCCTACAACCCAGAGCGAATTTAGACGTGGACGAAGCAACATCTCTGTTTAGCAGAAGTCCTTAAAAATCAGTCAAGGATTTAATCCTCAAAAAGTATACAGTGCTCTCCAAATCTTGGTGTCAATCGTCAACGATTTGTCCCGCTGTTGGTAATCACAGATTTATACATCTTGATTATAATACAGTAGTGCCCGTTTTTTGTATACACTAGAAGTGTTAGAAGTTTTTTTTCGCATGGTTCTCTGGGTGGCCTTTGACACATGGTTACCACATCTTTGTTTTAGTTCTTTATGTATTTGTACTGATTTTATTTATGCTATTTGTTTTTCTCTTTTTTTTTCTTTAATAAATCGTTTTTGTACCTTTGGATAGCTTTTTGAACCGTTAGTGTTTAAGATATTCTTATGTTACAGGTAAGAGCTATCATATTTTGTAACCAGCAATCTATGTTATACTATCTATCTTATTTTAGGACATTCTTTATGTTTGTCCTATTGTGTACATACTAATTTTATCTACAGTGTATGTGGTAAAACAAGTGGAATACGACTGCAGAGAAACTTAAAACAATAAAAACGAGTGTGAAACCGTGGAAACAACTAAATATAAGTCGTGTGAACCAAGTAAAAATTAATAGGTTACGCCTGGGTCATACAAGACTAACTCATTCTTACCTATTTAATAGAGTCAATCCTCCTAAGTGTGAGTTTTGTAATAAAGACCTAACTGTGTATCACATACTAACGGAGTGTAACAAACACAACAATATAAGAACTAACCATAACCTTGCAACTAACCTCACATCCATAAAGGAATTTTTAAATAAATTTCTTGTGATACATGGTATACAGCCAGCTACAAAAATTTATTTTTCTTGTGGGTAAAATTGTGGTTTATTCCCAACAAAAATAGTAAATTTCTTCTTTTGTTTTTTCGGTTACCATTATTGCTATTGTTTCAGCTAGTTCTATCGGTTTGATTTATACAAATATATAATTTTCCTCTGAGTAGGCAATTTGGAGAATTTCCCTCAATAGGAAAACGTTTTAAGATTGGATCAATGTTGTTCGAATTTCATTCTTTTGTTCTAGAAGGTGTTTTACATTAATTTTTATCGTTTTTTTCGTATTAACAGAGGCTAAAAGTTAAATCCATTTACTTGTAAAACTTTTTTGAGTTTCCCGAGAAGCTTGATAAAAGAAAATCTTTCATTAAAATTTATAAACTTGAATGAATGTTTTTTAACATATCAAGGCTGTTTGGATTTTCGAGAGTTTTTAAACAGGTCTTATAATAAACCGATTATATTTGTTATTTAAAAAATACTTTTAAAAGCCTATAGATGAATTTCCTAACAAACGCTCATTAAATAGAGATTGTTCTACTGACTTAATGAAGTAAAATCTTCTTAGAAACTTCAAAGTTCTAATAACGTTTGCTTAATATTATATGTATATACAAATAAAACGGGCTTACCAAACGGAACAGAAAACCATAAAAATCGCATAAGCCAAAAACTTTGTAACAATTACTTTCCATCCCATACTAGGTCGATCAAAGAATATTATGACTAAAGCTCGGATTATAGGCAAAATGCCTTTTTTGCCTATTATAATTGTTTTTTGCACTTTTTGCCTTTTTTCGTAAATTCCGCCTATTTGTGCCTTTTTTAAAATGTCATGGTACTACCCATGATATTATTCTATTACTATAGTTTATTTTTATGAACGAGAGAGTAATTAGCATAATTTTAACTGGTAGCTCCGACCACTTCATGGGCGTGGTCAAGATTAATTGAAAAGTTACTTTGAATAATTGTAAAAAATAAATGAATTATTTCAGTGTTATAAAGTGTTATGTGTATGTAAACAAAATTGACCTCTTTTATCACACACTATATTAGAACTGACTGGCCTACATTAAAAAGGGTTTTAAAAAATTCACATTTTTTTTAATTTTTAAAAATTACAAAAGAGAAAAAGAGTTTTTAAAACCGTCTAAGGTATGTTAAATAGATGAATAAAAATATTAATATAAAACTTACAGCTACTTGTTACAAATCCAAATCAGATTCAGAAGATGAACTTTCAGAACCAAGATTTATAATAACTGGCTCGATCATTTTATCAGTAATATTGTCCAGCTTCCACATTTTTTCCTCTTCTTTAATAGTGTGATTTACTGCCTTTTCCCAGTTTTCAGGTTTTACATTATTTACGGCCTCCAAAAACGACTGTTTAACATCATGAATTTTAAAAGTGGTATTTTTTCTTGAAACTTCACTCTTTATCTGTGCCCATACCAGTTTAATCGGGTTTAATTCACAATGATATGGTGGGGATCTAAGTAGGTACTGTCATTCCACGATTTTTGGCAATTTCATCGATTTCGTATTTTTTAAATTTTTCTTTATGAAGGGCACACAACGAATAAAGTTCCTTTCTTATAGATCCGGGATGGTACGTAATATTTTTTGAACTCAGCCAATTCTGCAAGTCTTTTTTTAACCATTTGGTTGTGGGCAGTCCTTCTATAAGTCTGGAGTGATAAGTTGCATTATCCATTACTATTACACAGTTCTTAGGAAGAAGATCTATCATTTGTTCGAACCATTCTTGAAAGACATCAGCGTTCATGTCTTCATGGTAGTCACCGGTACGAGTTGATTCAAAAGTTAATAAACCACCTTCAACAAAACCGTCTGAACTGCCAATGTGTACTATTATCAGCCTGCGTCCCTTTCCTGATGGTGGGTTTAAACCAGTAGATAAGTTATTTACAAAAGCGTGCCTTTGACTTGTAACAGTTTCATCCTGCCAAAATTTATTTGGTGTATGACCCTCGTTGATCCATGTTTCATCAAGATAAAATATTTTTCTTTTTTGGTTTCTCATTTCCTTTATGGTTCTTAGAAAATGTCTTCTCCATATGACAATATCGCTTCTTTCTAATAAAATAGACTTTCTGGGATTCTTTTTCCAGCGGAAGCCTATTTCTTTTAAAAGTTTCCATAACGTACTTCGACTCATTTCTGGGTAATCCTTATCATCTCGAACTGAGACAAGAACTTTATCCAATGTTGGAAATTCTTGTCTAAAGAAGAATTCATGCACTTTCCGTCGAAGTCTTTCTTTAAAATGATATTCTATTTGAAATTTTGGTTTCCCTGGAGCATTACGTGGCATTTGAAAACTACCACATTTCTCTTCTTTAATAACTCTGTAAATCGTAGATTTCCCAACACCAAGTGTACTGCTAACTAACTCAACGGTCTCATCAACACTTTCACATAAACGTTTGTCTGTAAATGATTTAAAACAATTAAATATTAATGTTTTTTCATTAACTGTTAGAGGACCAATTTTTCGGCGTTTACACGGCACTTCCAAATTTTCCATAACACTAGTATACACAATAAACTGCACCTTGCAACTGAAGTACCTACTTTTAGTGAACTGTTAAGAATTTTGAATACGCCACTTGGACCTTCCTATATACAAAATGGAAAAACCCACTATCACATTTTCTGTGGAATAAGTTTAGAAGGTAATTATCTAGTCAATTACTGTCGTAGATTCCTGGAATTAAAGAATTAAATGTTTGATTGTTGAAACCCTTACTTCGTGGAATGCACTCATTTCAGATAAAATAAAACGTTTTATTTTATCTAAAGAATTAAACTTTATTTTGCAAATAGGCAAAGAATTAAACTTTATTTTGCAAATAGATAAAATAAAACGTTTTATTTTATCTAAAGAATTAAACTTTATTTTGCAAATAGGTAGGTACTTATTAAACTTTTATTGGTTATATATAACCAATAAAATAAACATTTTACATTTCTTGCAAATTCATTAGTACCTATTAACCTCCATCACTCCGACACTGGCAACCTTATTTAGGGATTAGTAATCCTCACAACTATTGTATTCTATTCTGCTCCAACCTTTATACCTGGTGGTCATACTCAATTTAAAATTGTTTTCCTATATACTTCTGTAAATTTGTTGACAAATATCTGTTTTTCATTGAGTCACCCGTATCAACAGTTTAGGGATTTGCATACATAATTTATTGTTTTATTACTCTCTCATACATAAAAATACACTATAAACCATTCTATAATAAAATTTTGGGTCAATAATAAAATATCAATGGTTTATTTATATAACAGATTTCTAGGAAAATGTACCTGATCGAGACTTGAGGGTTAACTATTTGCAAATCCCTAAGCTTTATTAGTTTATTATCAGTTGTACAGTCGGTTACTGTATCAGAGTTTAGTCACAAATTGCTATATCCTAGTTTAGTTTTGTTGCGTATACCGAAAAGCAAAGAACACGTTTTAAAACGTCTTAGACATTTGTGTGAAAAGATGACATCTAAATTAAGGCTATGGATCGCACCTTATTAGGAACTTTCTCTAGAAGGAGATGGAGCATTTTGTAAACCATGCGGCAAATCGGTAAGTTTTATTTTTTCTCTTTTTTTCTCGTCTCACAACATAACTAAATTCTAAAGCGGTTTTAGAATTCTAATTATTTTTTTTAAATTCTCAGATTTCAAGTAGAAAAAAGTACTTTATTGACCAGCATTGTGGAACCCCACTTCATAAACGTAATTTGGAAAAATTAAATTCCTCTAAGTTAGCCCAAAAATCTCTGCGGGATAGTTTAAGCAGTTCAAAAAAAAAGGAGGAAGACGCATTTAAATTTGATGTATGCCAGATGATGATTGCATCCAACATACCTCTATATAAAGTTAATAACCCTAGATTTATACAAGATAGTTTAACAAACCTCTTTTTACCCAACGCTATACCAGTGAATAAAATAGTTTTAATGCTTTCAGATGCTGCGGCATATATGTTAAAAGCTGCTGTTAATTTAAAGATTTTTTATCCTAATTTAATTCATTGCACTTGTGTAGCCCACGGGGTAAATAGAATTGCTGAAAAAACAAGAAATCTGTTTCCGTTGGTAAATCATTTTATAAATTTTATGAAAAAAGTTTTTGTAAAGGCTCCGTTGAGGGTGCAAATATATAAAGAAAGACTTCCCGGTGTCCCTTTGCCACCTAAACCAGTAATTACAAGGTGGGGAACCTGGCTCGAAGCAGTTTTTTTTACTTTGAACACTGCAATGAAATAGAATTAGTTATGTCAGAATTTGATGATGATATTTCCGAAGTCATTCGAGAAGCAAAAAAAATATTAAAAAATCCCAAATTGAAACAGGAACTCGCTTATATCAATGACAATTATAAATTAATAGTTACCACAATTACCTTATTAGAAAAACAAGAGATAAATTTACGTGAGTCAGTAAAATTAATAGATAATTTAAAGACGAAAATTAAATCGGCACCTGGAAGTAACGGTCAATTAATTAAAAAAAAAAAATGAAATATGTTTTCGACAAGAATGAAGGTTTTTCGTTTTTATCTAATGTTGCTAAAATTTTGAATGGGACATTTTCCGAGGAATTTCAAATTATGCCAGATTTATTATCCGCTCTGAAATATGCTCCAATTACATCTGTCGATGTCGAACGTTCGTTTTCAATATACAAATTAATTTTAAGTGATCGAAGACATAGTTTTAAGACCGAAAATATTGAAAAACATTTAGTTGTTTCTATTATTGATAAAATTTTAAGTGGTTACAATGTTTAATTATTAATTTACAGTTATTTAGTTACTAGTTTATTTATACTAATGTTATGATTATGATGTGTAAATATACCTGCCTTAAGTTAATATTACGTTAATTTACTTTGTACAATAAATAATAAGTTATATTCCTTTATTGCCTATATTTTGTTAATATTCCTGCCTTTTTTAATAAAAATCTTTGCCTATATAGGCGCCTTTTTCTTCAATTTTTGTAGCCTATAAATCCGAGCTTTAATTATGACCAAAAAAAAAATAAATCAAGGAGAAAATTTGAGAATAGTTAGATGCAAGTGTCTATTATTAAATAAAAAAAGTTTACATACCTCCGTTTTGCAAAAAGGATTGAGTTTACAACATTGCGAATTACACTAAGCTTGTTAAATTCTTGTTCGGACAAACACAGTTCGTTTAGAACAATTAATTTCTTTTCCGTTTTTTTAGATACCTATCCATGTATAAAACTGATTTATGATATCATATTAGAAGAGTTTAATACAAGTCTCTTCTTAATAATTGTTAAACGTTTTATTATTGCCAGTTTTATTCGATATATGCTTCTGTATTAAAATCTTTCATGAGATAACATAAAAATTGTTCTCTATAAAATTGGGTACGCTATGAGAATCATAAAATTTTATCATTTTCCAAAGTCCAGAGACCAATAAAGTATAAAGATATATTTTGTAACGTTTTTCAGATAACAAACTGCCCAAAATAATAATTACCAACTAGTATAAAAAGAAGGAATTGTAATAAATTGAACTTCAACGATATTTAAATTACAGTCAATTAGAGATAACGAATCGCGTCAAATAAAATCGCCGACAGATTGTATTATGCCGTTCGACATTTGATTACGTCGCACTTGCATAACTAAAAAACAAAATACATATATTATAAAATACTAATGCCAGTTACATACCAATGAAATATGGGTCTGGAAAATTTTTCCAGGAATTTGTGGCGCTGCATGTGAAAGAGGATAGAGGCGATATGTATATTCGGAGAAATAAATTTTCTCCGAAGAGTGTATCGAATATTTAAAATAGAGCACATACCGAATAATGAAATTAGGCGATGCACGAATCGAATACCCAGAAAAACCGATTTTGACTATACTCCATAAAGTAGGAGGAAACGAGAAAGGCCACCCACTACATGGATTAACGAAGTTATGGCTACAATGAGGGGCTGGACAATCAATAAAGATTCCTGGAAATCGAAATATGGAATGCGGCAGAAGCTGTAGGATCTCGCCTATATATAGTCGGGATATATATATATATATATATATATATATATATATATATATATATATATATATATATATATATTTATATATATATATATATATATATATATAACAATGCAAGGAATTGCGTAAGAATTAAAGGAGAAAACTCTACGTTCTTTGACATTATTAATGGTCTAAGACAGGGGGACGCGCTGGCGTGTCTCCTCTTTAACATTTAAATATAAGAATGAATGGAACTATTTTTAATAGATCGACGCAAATTCTTTTATTCGCTGACGATATAGTTATTCACGGTGCACGGTCTAAATGAACATTAAAAAAATATATATAAAACGTGCAGTAAAGCTCAATATGTAAAAGACCTTAATAAGACCGGTTTTGATATATAGGACTGAAACACGGACTTTATTTAAAAATGATGAAAGGCTTCTTGGTATTTTTGAGAGAAAAATTATTAGAAAGATTTTTGTGGCCGTAAATGAAAATAGGCGATGGCGTCGAAGATACAACTTTGAATTATATCAGTTATACACCGATCCAGATATTGTGAAATTCGTTAAAGTGCAGAGACTTAGATGGGCTGGACACATTGCTATGATATCAGATCGCGAATACCCGAAGAGATTAACATTTTCAAAACCAGAGGGCACAAGAAGATGAAGAAGAAGAAGATTGATGACGTGGAAGAAGACCAACAGATTCTAAGGGTCAGAAGATGGAGGGAAGTTGCCTGGAATCGACAAGAGTGGCGACTTCTTTGTGAGCAGGCCAAGATCCCCAAAGGATTGTCGAGCCACTTATGATGATGATGATGTTCCTGGCATGACTTTATTGAAAGATAGTTCATTCGATTACATGAAATAAACTTTAACTTAAGAATACCCGTCAGAAAAATCATAGCATGTGATTTGTCTTTAAAAAGACAACCACATGCAATCTTCTTCTTCTTTAAATGCCATTTCCGCGCGACGAAGGTTGGCAATCATCATGGCTATGTTGACCTTCGAGGCAGCTGCTCTGAACAATTGCCTTGAGCTGCAACCAAACCACTCTCTCAGGTTCTTCAACCAGGAAACGCGACTTCTTCCTACGCTTCTCCTACCCTCTACTTTTCCTTAAATTATGAGTCTCAAGATGTTGATTCTTTCGCCTCTCATCACATGTCTGGGATATTGCAATTTTCTTTCTTTTATTGTATTTTCCATTCCCCTCTCTCTGCCTATTCTCCTTAACACTTCTGTATTCGTGAATCTATCTACCCATGGAATCCTTAACAATCTTCTAAATGACCACATTTCAAACGGGTTAAGTCGATTTATTGTATTCCGGTTTAATGTCCATGATTCCGCTCCATAGAAGAGTACACTGTGTACATAGCATTTAATTAGCTTTATTATGAGGGCCAATGTCAGATCTTTGCTGCATAAAATCTTTTTCATTTTCACGAAGTTGGCACGTACTTTTTCAATTCTGACTCTTATTTCTGCAGTATAATCGTTATTTTCTGTGATTATTGTTCCCAAGTAAGTATATCTTTTTACTCTCTCAATCTGCTGGCCGCCTACCGTTAATATTTCGTTTGTATCGTTGTTCTTGTTAATTTTCATGAATTTGGTTTTTCCGTATTCTCCACTCTATCTTAATATTTTGTTCGTTAATCTTTCTAAGTCCCAAGTTGTCGGCTATTATGACTGTATCGTCGGCATACCTAATGTTGTTAATTAAACTTCCGTTCACTTTTATGCCGACTGTCTCGTTTACCAAAGCTTCTTGTATGATTTATTCAGAATAAGCATTAAACAATAACGGCGACAGTATGCAACCTTGCCTGACCCCTCTCCTTATCTCCACTTCTTCTGACACTTCTCTTTCAATTTTCACATTTGATCGTTGGCTGTAGTATAAATTTAATATCAATGTTACATCCCTCGAATGCATCGAATGCCTTGTTGTAGTCTATAAAGAATACATATAAAGATCTCGATTAACATCCAAACATCTTTGGGTCAGCACGTTAAAAGAAAATAGTGCCTCTCTTGTGCCCACTCCATTCCGAAATCCAAACTGGGAATCACTAATATCCATCCCCAGTTTTTAAGGTGTGTGACATTAGATTGATCGTTCGATAATCACTACATTCTTTAGCATTTACTTTCTTTGGTAGACAAATAAATGTTGATGTCAGCATTTCACGTGGAATGATTCCTGTGCAATAGATAGTGTCCAGTAGTTGGACTAAAAGATCTATGTTTTTTTCATTGACCAGTTTTAGCAATTCACTTGGTATTTCATCTGGACCAGCAGCTTTATTATTTTTCATGGACTTTACTGCATGCATAACTTTTGACTTTGTTATTTCGGATCCCTCGTCTTTACTCTGATTATCTTCATATGTATTTTCCTGTCTCTGGTCATGGAATAATTCCTCTATATATTCTTTCCACCTTTCTAATTTTTGTTCTGTCTCCACTAAAATGTTTGCTTGTTTGTCCATTAGTATGCTTGAGGACTGATATCTCCAGAAAGACGTCTTTCTGGAGATATCAGATATATCCTAAAAAGATCTGTTGAGAATACCCACATTTCTTTTAAAGTCCTGAACAATCTAGGACAATGTTTAACCAATTCAAAAGATTGCATCAACTACATGGATCGTAGTGGTGTTTACAAATTACAGTGCTCTGATTGTGATGCTACATATATAGGTAGAACCTGTAGATCACTAACTTCCCGTTCCCTAGAACACACTAAAAAAGAGAACACTTCCACCTTCTCACAACATCTTGCACAACATAAACATACCCTCAACATACCAGAAGACGTCTCTTTGTTACATAATATACCCCAACAAAATTTTCTAAAATTAGATCTATATGAAGACTTGGAAATAGTCAAAGAAAAGCAAAGAAGCCCCAACTGCGTTAATCGCCATGTATCTTTCAACCGTGACTTTCAACCCTTACACCGACAACTCTTCTCATAACCCACACTTCTCAAATTTACCCCATCTTCTTTATCTGACCTTCCTCTATACACGTCAACACCTTAGTCCTTCTCAACAATTGTTGCTTTTAAAACAACCATTCTCTCTACACTACTGTCACAACACTCCCTCCAAAAGAATTTTTTCAGCCCCCTATTGTTAACATCATATCTATCATACCTCACTATTTCATTATTTTACAATCTTCACGTTTACATCATATTCCTGTCCATTCTTTTTTCTATTGCTATTTCTCTGTCATTTCATATATCTACCATCCACTCATTAGTTCTAAACTCAGTAACCATTTAAACACAATCCAGCAATTCATCAGAATTCACTTTCTCCCACTTTGCCAAAACCCTTAATCAACCATTGCTCCCCCCTCTCTTAGTCAACAACTTAGTACATCATACTCACAAATAAAATTTCAGGCTTTTATGTACCGAATTTAATAAAACCAAAATATATTTTGTTCAGGGTGCTAGATGCTTTAAGTATGAAGGACCTCTATCATCTCTAATTTTGTTGATTAACTCATTTATTTTCCTTTAACCCACTCTCCTTTATTCTTTAGTCATTTCATTTACTTTTATTCTTGCCAAGTCTCTGAGGATCTCAGCCTTTTCAATTTTTTTAAATTTAATCACATATATTATAACTTTAATTCCTTCAGCCGGAAGATTTTTAATCCCTTTTCTCAATCTATTGGACTCACTTATATTAATTTTTTTACGATACGAGCAGTATTAAACAATTTCATTTAAATACGAAGTCTTACATTAGCTACAAATATATACTATTTATTTTTCCTTGTCCTAGATTCGTCACAAATTACATTTTTTAGACCACACTCCATACGATAAAGAGTAACATAAGCTGTCTAATGCATACGTCATTCTCTTAAACATGACCTTCAACAACACCAGTAATTTACATCTTTTATATCCAATATTAAATAATTATAAAAAAAATTTTAAATCCCAACACCTGGATTGCTGTTATCATTTTAACATCATCAAAGTTTTTTAATCTTTTGGCTGTAGTAATACTATGTTTAACTAATATTGTTTCATGGTACATTGACATTTTGTTTTTGACACTGTTCATGGGTATCTTATCAATCAGTTACCAGCTGAAGTCCGTTTGAAGAGGTTTACTCTCCGGACACTGGAACTCACTTAAGCATGGGTGTATGTTACCTGAAGTAAAATTTAATTAAAATATTAAACATCATATAATATTATCAACATCATGTACAATCTTTGGTAACACATTACATTTTAAAGGGTTTTTACCCAAATATTTTGGTGGCTCAGGCATGGTAACCTGTAAGTATAACCATTTTGCTTTTTTAACCTTAGTCAAAATTTTAAACCACGTTTGCTGTAATTAAATGGTTTATACTTATTTTAGGTATTTTAACCTGATGATGGAACAGTTGTTCCGAAAACGTTCGTGTTTTTAATGTTGCCCTTTTAAGGGTTTTTATAAAATAAAATATACCCACATACAAAGACTAACCTCTTTTTGTTATACGTGGTATACAGCCAGCTGCAGGAATTATTTTCCTTGTGGATTTCAATATAAAAAACTTTCATTGATAAAGCATTTAACCCCTTCTGAGACTGGATAATTTAAACGATTTACTAATATAAAAATTGTTAAATATGATGTTTTAAAAAATGGTTAACTGTTTTCAAAAGTAAAAGACAAGACTCCAACCTTTTATAAAACTAATGTTCCACCACCACTTAAAAACTGGGCACCATTTTGACTACCCAAACGTCAGGGTTTTAAAGCAAAAAAATATTTACAAAAAAATATTTTTTTTTGGAAATGTGCCACATCAATAAAGAAAAAGAGTCAATAATTTAGAAGGCAAATACGGGACAGTTAATATCCTAAATAATTTAAATTAATTTTACTGTTTAAAAAATAAAACATTTTAACCATCCTTTACATGTATAAAACTGACTGTTTCTTTTTAAATATATATTAATTTTTTTTTATGTTTGCTTTTTGTGTTTTTTAATCACTGATTATAATTATACACCCAAGTGATATTGTCTGTCAGTACTGTTTTGAACGTGGAAATGTTTAAAAATATTTTTAATTCTGTAAGTTTAATAATTTATAACATCGTTCTTTTTATTTAAAATTATATTGTAGTTACTCCTGATGAAGCTAACAAACTACAATTAGCAAAATATAGAAATGTAAAAAAAGGAGTTTTATTTACAAAAATACAAAAGACCGCGTACCTGCTAAGTCACTACAAAATTATTTGTTTATATTTCGGTCGATAATCCAACCAATTTTGCAATATATATATATATATATATATATATATATATATATATATATATATATATATATATATATATATTATATATATATATATTATATATATATATATATATATATATATATATATATATATTTATATATATATATATATATATATATATATATATAAAGAAGTAAACGTTAAATAGTGGGTTTGCAGCAATAAAAAATGAAACGTGTACTCTTTTAAATTTTTATTCCTAGCTTTCGGACATTGGTTATGTCCTTCATCAGGGAGCTACAAATGTGATAAATAATTCATATATATATATATATATATATATATATATATATATATATATCCTCTAAAATAACAGCTGATCTCGTAGATGAAAAGAGATACATAAAAATTGTATTTTACCATGTTTTAAATGATTGTAGCTCTCATCTAATGATGCCAATGAAAATTGGCAAAATATAATGAACTGTTGAACAGAGTACACTTGGCTTTCAATCAGCGGCATACCCAATTAACCTCAACCCCCCTTTTCATCTACCAGATCAGCTGTTATTTTAGAGGATATATATATATATATATATATATATTTATATATATATATATATATATATATATATATATATATAAATATATTCTGGACCCATTATCAAGAGGAATACGGTTCCGTTCGAGGTCTCAATCTGCCTACTCCCCTCACTCGTGACGTATCAGTATCTTGTTCTGTAAAAATACAAGAACCGTCAAACGGTACTAAGATCTCAATCTGCTTACTCCTCAGTGTCACTTGAGACTTGTAGAAGTTCTACTTTATACATCGTATTTACGATTTTTTTGTACCTCCTCTTCTCTCTGAACATTGTCTTTTTGTTGTCTTCTCGTATATATGAATTTCCCTAGTATTAATCGGTGGTTACTTTCTCTCTGAACATTGTCTTTTTGACGTCTTCTCGTATATATGAATTTCCCTAGTATTAATCGGTGGTCACTTGCACAAAAATATCCCGATCGTTAAATAAACATTATAAAAAGTTATCTTTGAAATTACCAATTGTAAACAGACACATATTTCGTTTTACCCACGCTAAACCCACGCTAAACAATAATTCCATGTCTTTGGCATGTCTAAATTTAATAAACGCCTTTTTTGTTAAACTTTTATGAGCATTCTGGAGAGGCAATTTAAATATTAGCTACAGCAGCCATTACTTTCCCTTTCAATATTATCCCGTCTCAAATATCTAAAAAAAAGGCGTAACTTATGAAATGCGAACTGTGTTCCAGCTCACGATGATATATTAGCTAGATGCCGTGCGAAATGCGTGAATTGAAAACTTAATATCCTTCCTACTTTGTGGGAATTTCAATTATTTCTACTTATTTAAAATTATTTCCGCCATCTTTATCAGCTGGTTTGTCTAACAGTATTCCAGAGTTTTAATATTTTATAGACTTACTATTTAATTTTGTTTCATTTTAAGATCTATAATTTTTTAAGATCTGGTTTATTTTTTTAGCTTAATTATATAAATGTTTAAAAGAGATTAAAGTTGGTATTTAGTAAAACTAGCGATGATATTTTTAAACTAAGTGTTAAGTTAATTCATTTTGTATAATAACTAATAAGTTATTTGACTATATGTTAAGATTCCTGCCTTTTTTAATAAAAAATGTTTGTTTATATAGGTGCCTTTTTCCTCAATTTTTGTTGCCTATAAATCTGAGCTCTGATTATTATTTTACATTGCGGTGGAAAAATGGATTAAACGCCGAGACATTAAAGAAATACTCTAATCCATCAGAGATGAATTTTCAGAAGAGAGAGCACTTAGATGGAGGAGTACTAAGCCCTGATTAAATCCTATTTACACATAAAATTTATCAGCCTCTCCCACACCTGTTCTAAAACTAGGTATTATTTTATCGAATATATTTATTACAATTTTTATTTTATTTAATGACCAAATCTTGATTAAAGTATATTCCCGAGTAAGAAAATAAATTCGTAAAAACACTGGTTTACAAATATTTCTATATAAAAGTATTACTCTTAAAGACTTTGTGGAAACCCAAATCAGTTTAGAATCAATCAGATTTGATTGAAAATTTGTGGAATTTTCACAAATATCCTCTCTTTTTGCTCTTTTATCTTGGCCGTTTCTGGATATTTTCATCAACCCACCCTCAAAAGTAATTTCGCTTGACGTTTTCGTTACTATATTTAAAATTAAAATATATAAAAAAGCGAAAATCTTGGGAAATGCCTTTTGATAGTTACTAAACCATATTATAAAATAATATAACATAATATATGACGACTTTTTTGATTCCAAAACGATTGATTTTGAAATTTGAGAGCAAACTTTTGTGAGCATTTGTTTTATTTTTGAAAACTGAAGAAAACTGGATCCGACATTACGAAAATCTATTAACAGAAAACAGAGAGGAATATAGAGAAATGTCTCCAACTGAAATACACATACAGGGAGAAACGATAAACATCGATGAGAGGACTGTCATAAAAACGATACAACTACTAAAAAATGGTCGAGCTGCAGGTCCGGAGGGAATTCCAGCAGAACTAATCAAATGCGGTACTAACAAACTGTTTGAACGATTAACCTGGTGTATAAACCAATATCTAAACGGTGCACCAGTCCCGCATGAGTGGAAAGTATCCTTCATATCATCTATACATAAGAAGGGAAGTAAACTGGACTGCTCAAACTATCGAGGTATATCAGTAACCAGTACCTTAAGTCGCCTATATGGAAGGATACTTCGAGACATTATCGAACAAGAATATAAGGAACAAGAAGAAGAGGAACAATCTGGCTTTAGAGCGGGAAGGAGCTGCACCGATAATGTGTTTGTTTTGAAACAAATAATAGAAAAAAGATCAAGTACCAATCAAGAAACCCACCTTATGTTTATAGACCTTCAGAAGGCCTATGATACTGTACCCGCTAAAAAGCTATGGAAAGTTTTGCAGGAAACAAACATTAACCACACAGTAATTAACGCCCTTAAACAGCTGTATGAAGGATCAACGTCGGGAATAAAAATTGGAAATAGACTTTCAAAAAAATTTCCTGTAAACAAGGGACTCCGGCAGGGGTGTTGCATATCCCCCACATTGTTTAAAATCTACGTGGCGAAAGCACTGTATCAGTGGAAAAGAAAGTGCAGAGGAATGGGCATTGACCTGGGAGAAACTTGCCTATATACCCTACAGTTTGCAGACGATCAAGTCCTTATAGCCAACGATAAAGAAGACCTGACATATATGGCCAGAAAACTACAGGAAGAATACAAGAAGTGGGGTTTAGAACTCAATACACAAAAAACAAAATATCTCCCAATAGGCGCAGAACTATCCAACATTCAGATGGACACAACCGAAATTGCATTCTGCACTGAATATACCTACCTAGGAATTGATTTCGACACCACAGGCACAGACAATAGGGAAATTAGAAAACGAATAACCCAGGCCCGTAGAACAATTGGATGCCTTAACGGAGTTCTTTGGAGCTCAGAAATTGGTAAAAGACGAAAATACAATATATATGAATCTCTCATAAAAACCAGCTTAACCTATGGTACAGAGACATGGAGACTAACAGAAAGCAATAAAAGAAAACTCGAAGCAACAGAAATGGATGTATTTAGACGATCACTTCGAATATCTAGAGCAGACAGAATTAGAAACGATGAAATAAGAAATCGGATGGGGGTAGATGGATCACTGGCAACAGACATAGAAAGGAAACAACTTATATGGTATGGCCATGTTCAAAGAATGCCAGAAACAAGACTACCAAAAATCGCCATGAAATGGATACCACCAAATCGTAAGAAACGAGGAAGACCAAAAAGAACATGGAAGGAGGGAATAACAAAGGCAATGAGCTCCCGAGACTTGACCGAAGAACAATGGAATGATAGAAATTCGTGGAAATTAGGCATCGGACAACGACGCAAGACGTTTTGAAACCGATATATATATATATATATATAAGAAAAAATAGTGCCACCACCCGGAACGAGGGCAATCGTGTCTTTTTTGCAAGATTTCAAAAATTGAATAAGCGAAATAACACTGCTTTGGAAAGTTAAAATGTCGCGACTTAAAATCACTGTCGAACCTGTTCCAAAGCACCTATAAACCTTTTTAGAAAACAAAAATAAAGGCCTTTTTTATATTTTTACAATAATGCTTTTGTTTTTTCCTTCATTTAAAATTTACAGTGTGAGTTTTAAGTATGGAACGTATTTCTACCCTTGTTTCGAGTTGTGGTACTATTTTTTCCTTCAGTTTTAATCACAAGACTCTTTCTTAAACAGCGAAATCTATAATAATCGTGGAAGCCGTTTCCAATATAATTAACAGTTCCAGAAAACCGGTGCATCAAGAGAAGACTATGCATCGGTCCAAATCGGAAAACCCGCGAAACCGGTCGGGAAACAGCATACACGTATATCAACAGGCGTAAAAACTGCTAACGGTATCACGGTATTAACGGGTCGCGAATCTGGACGAGTGGACTACCAGAAACAGACTTTAGATGCGAAATGGCATGTATGGAGGTATAATGTAAGGCATGATACTATGACTAACAAGATAGGATCTTCCCGTAGCAAAAAATCGGTCGTGTTCGCGCATGCCATCATTGGAGAGTAGAATTTGAATTCTTGTTAAAGTTAAATGGGATTTGTATGCATTCTGTGATGAAATTATTCAATTAGCAGAATAACAATATTAAATAAAGGTTTAATAATTACAATAATCGTACACAAAATCTCCAAACTATTTATTAAAGATTATTTATTGATACATACAAAAAACTGACATTACGAACGTGCAACTCCCCAATTACGTCACGACTTATGCGCAATATCTTATCTTCTTATCATAGTATCATGATGTAAGGTACCAAAATCGCCAATCAACGGATCGAAATCGAACGGACGTGGCGCCAGCCGGTCGATAATTCCTAAAACCAGTTTATTGAAAAATGTAGGTGACAAGGGAATATCGACACTAGCTGCTATACTAGGAGCTCCTAGACGCAGGACTCAACCGAAACGCGCAAGTGCACACTTAACACAGGTAAAGTCAATACGTACACACACAAACCTATCACACACACACTCAAACCCCAATCATACACTTACAATTTACATAAATCAACACAAATTCATACTCATTATTCACACATTTCACACACAATTTATACACTTACCATTTACTCATTTCGTACACATATTAATTACACACACTCTCTCTCTCACACACACACACACCACATAAATATGCCACAAACACAATCAAGAGCTCGAAAACAAAAATAATTATCAAAACCACTAGACACAGACACAGAAGAAAAAACACAATCCACAACATCACACAGATCACAAGTGTCTATCACTATATATGGAGACGAACCAAGAACAGAACAGGAATGGGGGCAGACTCTGACAGCATCATTCAAAACATAGAAGCACAAAAACCAAAATCACCACACAGCCCTACACACACTACACCTACACACACTACACCAACACACATCACTCCAAAACAGACACGACACACACACACACACACACACACACAAATACACAATCATCACAGTAATCCCAAAAAAGTTTTCCAGTCCAAGAAAATTACCGCACCCTCAAAACCCACAACCTTCTTGGAGACATCCCCTTCAACCTAAAAATGGAAGCATCCAAAAACCAAGCCATCCTCTACACAACAGGCCCTATTCCCAACATAAGAGAATGGAAAGATTATCTTTAAGCTGTCACAGATCACAGTCACATAACCGTATCCAAGCGCAAACCCACAGAATACTCAGACACAAACAACTCAACACCAGAAATACTCACCACACTAAAGAAAACACAAAGAAACACGCACACATAACAATACACTTCCGACCACATCCAAAGCATCCACTCCTTTCCACGATCTTTCATCAAAAAACCCCCATACCTACACACTCCTACAAACACAAAACACACTCTCACCAACACACACTCAACCAAGACCATCACCCATACACACACCCATAAACTTACTCACCACACTACAACAAACAACACCTACACAACCACAAAAAACCAACACACAACCCACAACACAAAACACACAACAATCACCACACACCACCCAAAATTACAGAATCGAGGACATCCCCCAGACATCTATCAGCAATGACCATTATATCGACTTATTAAAGACAACGATCTAATCTCATATTTTAGACTCAATAAAAATCTTCTCAACCCAAAAGACAGCTTCCGTGCGAACTCACTCTCTACACTACGAATAAAGAAAAAAAACAAAAATATTATGTTAAAAGTATAAAAAAGACCTGCATTTCTGTTTTTTAAATAGGTTTGTAGGTGCTTTTGAACAGACTTTACAGTGATTTTAAGTCGCAACATTTTTACACTTCTTCTTCTTCACGTGCCATCTCCGCGACGGAGGTTGGCAATCATCATGGCTATTCTGATCTTAGATGCTGCTGCTCTGAATAGTTCAATTGACGTGCATCCGTACCATTCCCTCAAGTTACGCAACCATGAGATTCTTCTTCTTCCTACACTTCTCTTGCCCTGGATTTTCCCTTGTATAATCAATTGAAATAGGTTGTATCTCTCATTACGCATAACATGCCCCAGGTATTGCAGCTTTCGTGTCTTGATGGTTTCCAATACTTCCATTCTTTTGTTGATTCTTCTCATGACTTCGTTGTTTGTTACATGCTCGGTCCATGATATCTTCAGGATTCTTCTATACACCCACATTTCAAATGCTTCCAACTTTTTAGCAGTCGACGCGTTAAGTGTCCATGCTTCTATCCCATAAAGCAGAGTCGAGAAAATATAGCACCTTGCCAGCCTAACTCTCAAGTCCAATTTTAGTTCTCTTGCACAAACGTGCTGTTTGTACGTGCTTTCTCTATTCGAACTTTGATTTCTTTGGAGTAATCGTTTGTGTGATTAATTATTGTGCCAAGATAGTGGTAGTTTTCAACTTGTTCTAAAGCACTACCGTTAATTGTCAGGCTTTCACCATTATTTTGGGTTTTTGATATCCTCATAAATTTGGTTTTCTTGGTATTTATTGATAATCCATATTCCTCTCCATACTCAACTATCTTGTTCATTAGCTTTTGGAGGTCTCGGAGGTTGTCTGTTATTATGATAGTATCGTCCGCATATCTAATGTTGTTAATTGGTGTTCCATTGACCTTGATTCCTGCTGTTTCTCCCTCAAGAGCTCTTTTCATAATTTCTTCAGAGTATGCATTGAATTTTTACACTCCAAAACTACTATTATTTCGCTCATTCAATTTTTGAAATCTCACAAAAAGACACAATTACCGGGAAAATTTTATTAAAGAATAAAAAAATGGTCCAAAGAGTGTGCTATCAAATTTCAAAATCAATGTTTTTGGCATTCAAAAAGTGGATATTTTCTGTAGAATTCGTAATATGTTTTAATCTCAGCATAATCCACACCTAAAAGTGTTTCTATCTGAGAATATAATTTACCAATGAGCATATAAAAAACTAGATGCTCACTCAGTTACAGTTAAAAAAAAACAAAAACTGACTTTTGTATTTCAGTTCATTTCCCCACGAAAATATTGAGTGTAATTGGTACATAAATATAATTAATACATGCAAAAATATAAATAAAATTACACAAAGAAACTATAAAGTACCTTGAGATACTCTGTGATGGAAATTGAAAAAGAAAACAATTTATCCACGATCTTTAGTGGGTTCCGGAATCATTTTCAGTAATACAAAGTAAATATTCGCACTCTTGAGGTAAATTATTTATTATGAAATGCTTGCTAACCAGCAACATTTCAGCTTCATTTTATAACAAGTGACAGAATGCATATTCCATAATTATTCTCAACGAAATACATAGACTGCAATCGATTTTAAACCTGTCAGTGTCAGACATAAATGCGGCGTCCTAGCTATTTTGAGATAGGTTTTAATCTAACTAAAAACAATTGGGTGAAAAATCGAGTGAATTAAATATGGAGTTTGATAATACTCCATCTAAAAATACATATGATACAAAATGTTTCCTTACATTTTTTGAGTATAGGTTTAAAATATTAAAATCTTTATACTCTGTTCTCTTGAGAATGATAGCACGAATCCTCTAACGTATATCATAATTAGACTTCGGCAAATAAGCATGTTGCATATTTTGCATATTGTGCATATTTTATGCAAATATTTCATATTTTGGCATATTTGTATAAAAGTTTGCATAAAGTGCATAAAAGTTCAGATTTTTATACTGTATTTGAAAATTTTTAAACATACCAATTTATTTCAATTCTTGTATAAAATTTTGTAGTCATTTTAATCAAGAAATGATCTAAGTACGTAATCTCTACAGGTACAAAACATTTACAATTTCAAAGAAGATCAATTTAAGTAGCCCTCAACATTCTTAGAAAGTCTCGGTCACTGAGGCATTCAGTTATTGGATAATCGCTAAGGGTTCGCTCATTTGCATCTTATGATCTAATCCCCAAATCTATCTACAATTTATTGTATCTTAACAGCAGGTAAACGGCTAATAGTTTTGTTCCTAATTTAGGGATTTTCCAAAATCTCCCAGTTTATTGAATTAGGTACCTAAACATTTCTAATTTGATGCTCAGATTTGTAAATCATTTTTGTTTTGATATTCAAAGCGTAAACACTCGTTGTGCGTAACAAAAAGGAAGATTGTGATTTTATAATGCCTAAAACAACCAGTGCTTCAACTTGGATTAAACCTTATAAAGAGCTGTCTATGGATATGGGAAAAATCTACTGTTCAGTCTGTGGCAAAATTGTAAGTATCTAATATTTTCTATTAAATATCTAATATTTCATACATACAGGGTGTTTCCAAATGACACTTACAACGTTTGACTGTAGATACTTCTCGAAAAATTGAACAAAACGATATAGTTAATGAGGGGTCAAACTTATTTACTTTTCGAGATACAGGGTGTTAAAATTAAAAAAAATTAAATTCTTTTAGTTAATAACAACAATAACTTTAAAACCAATAAACGTATTTACTTGAAATTTAGTACTCGTAGGTTGTTTTTAAATGAAAAATAGCTTCCTTTAGTGAAAAAAAATTGTCCATGGTACAATACAATGGTGTGTATTTAGAAAAATTTTTCACCTTTACTTTTTTTTATGAAGTCAGCTATTCTAAAACACAATTATTTTTATTGTAATTGAATTAACAAAAAAAAAACTTTTGTTGAATTTTAAAATAAGTTATATGATGTACTAATGGTTAGTAACAAAAACTAATTTGTGGATTAATACTGCATTTAAAACACTTAGCGAGTGTTTTTTTTTTCCAAACCAGTTATTTGATTAACCAAAAACACCTTGTATATTTTTATATTTTAAAGGTTGGGTTAAAATAAAAGTTTTTATTTTTATTTATAGATAGCATGTGAGAAGAAATTTCAGATAGACCAACATGTGAGAACTGCTTCACACATTGCAAAAAAAGGAAAAATAGGAGGAAACCATCAAACTTCAATGGCTAAATGTTTCCAATCTACTTCAAAAAAATTAGATGAGCAAGAAACTTTTAATGAAGACTTGTGTCGCGCATTAGTGTCTGCAAACATACCGCTTTCAAAATTAGCAAATGTAAATTTTAGTTCGTTTCTAAAAAAATATTGCAAACTTAATGTTCCAAGTGATCGGTCTCTAAGAAGAAATAATGTGAACGGGCTATACTCGTCGGTGTTAATTAATATTAAGGAAGAAATTGCAGATAATTATTTTTACATATCTGTAGACGAAACCACTGATTCCTCAGGAAATTATATTGCTCATTTATTGATTGGTGTTCTTAAAGAAGATACCTTACCAAAATCTCATCTTATTTCATGCCAGTAACTTGAGAAAACAAATGCTTTAACAATTTCGCGTTTTATACAAGAAACATTAGCAACTTTTTTTCTTCCGACAACTATTCCTTTACTGCTTATTTTATCGGATGCTGCTCCTTATATGGTGAAAGCAGGACAAAATTTTAAAATATTTTTCCCAGATTTAATACATGTTACTTGTGTAGCGCATAGATTAAACAGAGTTGCAGAGGAAATACGAAAAAAGTTTCCTCTTGTAAATACCATGATATCCAGTGTCAAAAAAGTATTTCTTAAATCTCCTATAAGAATTCAACTTTATAAAGAAATGCTACCTAACATTCCTCTTCCACCACAACCTATTTTAACGCGATGGGGAACATGGTTAGAAGCAGCTAATTTTTATGCAGATCATTTTGTTAAAATAAAGAACATAATTGATACGTTAACAGATGAAAGTTCCCAATCTCTTTTGGATTCTAAACAAACTTTTCAGAGTAACTTGCTTCAACAAGAACTTTCATTTATAAAATCAAATTTTAGTTTTGTTCAAAAAACAATTACTCAGTTAGAATCACCAAAACTGTCATTGTTCGAAAGTACAGCATTAATAAAAGAATTTGCGTCATGTTGTCGGAACGTTAGAGGTAATATTGGAAAAGATATTTTAAAAAAATTTGAAGCTACTATGGAAAAAAATAAAGGTTACCATATTCTTTCTGAAGTAGTCAGTGTTCTAGCTGGAAATATTTCGGAAACAATTAATTTAGAACCAAATGTTTTGGTTAGTTTGAAAAATGCTCCCGTTACATCAGTTGATGTTGAACGAAGTTTTTCCATATATAAATATATGTACTCAGACAGAAGCCACAAGTTTTTGTTAGAAAATTTTGAACACCACTTGGTCATTTATTGTTACCATAATTCTAAATAAGTTTATTCATACTTAAAAATGATGTAGTTACTTAAAAATAAATGTAAATCTTAATGAATAGTAGGAAATATTTAGTTATGTACACTTTTTTTTTTTTTAAATAAAATTGTTACTATTTTACGATTTTTTTATTTATTTGTATGCATATTTTGTAAAATATTTGCATATTTTCGGGTAAACACGTGCATATTTATGCGCATATTTTCTACATTTTTATTTGCATATTTGCCGAAGTCTAATCATAATCCTCCATAAGTCACGAATGCGAAAAGGAAAAATTGTATTAAACGTTAGTAATTTTTTAATAATATTTGAAATATTTAAAAATGATTAATTTTGATCATTTTCATAAGTCGGATACAGGGTAAGTCAAAACGCATTGGTAATTTTAAATAGATCACCCAGTATTTTACATCACTTTCGAAAAGTAATATTACCACTCGTCAATTAGATATTTACCAATGATAATGGTATTATAACATATAAAGTATTTTAAGATATATAAAAACAAAACAATGATAAAATAATGATAGTAGGTACTTACGTCAGAATAAAATTCAATCAACGCCGAGGTACCTGCATAAAAGTAACTTAGAAGACAACTAATTTTAAAGATTTTTAAGTTAATCTAGCAAGCAAGCAGGCAATTTAAGTAAACTCAGCCTGTGAGACATGTTCACTGTTCACCCCTAAGAATTACGTTTGGGTGTAACAATTCATTGGAGCGAGGTGTATTAACTCGATTTAAAAACATTAGTCACTCCACCGCGCTCCAATGCTCCAGGCCATCCGTTTCCCCAATATAGCAACTTGATGCGCGATGGGGGCACAACTATAAGCCAAATGCTTTTCGTGTAGAAGTCCTGGGTACAAGAATTCCAACACGATATCCTAACCCGATCAATGCAGGCTAGAGTGACACGCTCTTTTCCTGCTTTCTCTAGTGACGTATCTTCTTCTTCTGCTTATAGTGCCGTGCACCTATAGTGCGTTGGCGAATTATCTTAAGGCCAGACGTCTGACTTTTGCGGCATGCAAAAGATCGCCAGTGTTATTTATGCCTGTCCAGTTCTTTATGTTCCGTAGACACGACATTTGTTTGCGACTTACTCCTCTCTTGCCCTCAATCTTTCCCTGGATGATTAGTTGAGAGATTGCGTATTTTTTTCCTCTCAGAATATGGCCGAGGTATCCAATTTTTCGTACCTTGATCAAATTGAGTAGTTCTCTATCAGTATTTGCCTTTCTTAAGACTTCCTCGTTTCTCACCCTATTTGTCCATGGTATGCGAAACATTATTCGCAACGTCCACATTTCGAAGGCCTCCAACTTATTAATGGAAGGTACTCTTAACGTCCATGTTTCCATGCGGTATAACAATATGGACCATATATAGCATTTAACCATCCTGTAGCGGAGATTGAAGGAAAGATTGCGGTTACATAGTAGCGGTTTAATTTTATTTGATAAAAGCTTGTCTTGCTTGTTTGATACGGCATTTTATTTCTTGTTGAGAATCCCATTGGTCATTCATCATCATTCCCAAGTATTCAAATGTTTTCACTTGATCGATTGGAGCATTATCTACTTGCAGTTGTATTCTTAAAACGGCGTTTTTTCTTATTGCAATGCTTTTAGTTTTTCCAGCATTTATCTTCAAACCATATATTTTTCATACGGTGTTTATTTTATTTAACATCAACTGCATATCATGTTCGTTGTCTGTTATTATCGCGGTCTCGTCGGCGTAACGAATATTATTTATCGGGAACCCGTTTACCTATATTCCACACTCAGAGCCTTCCTCTGAGTTCGCTGCAAAAATGTTCTCCACATAGAGATTAAAGAGCATAGGAGACAAAATACACTCCTGTCGCACCCCTCTTAAAATTTCAAATTCTTCTGTGTTGGTTGATTTGTTCAGTCTCACTCGTGCTTTTTGATTCCAATGGAGATTCTGGATAACTCCTATATCTTTCTCGTCAATGTTAGCGTTGTGTAGCATTTTTATCATTGCGTCATGTTTTACGGTGTCAAACGCTTTTTCATGATCGAGGAATGTTATGACTATATACTTTCGTTGATCCATGCAGTTTTGTACGAGCGTATTTAAGCAGAAAGCTGCTTCACGTGTACCCAGTTCGCTCTTGAAACCAAATTGTGTCTCACCGCTTAGATCTTCCAGTTTTCTGAACATTCTTGTGTGAAGGATGCGGAGAAACACCTTAAGCATAGGAGACATTTTGTTCATTAAACTTATCAGTCTGTGGTCTTTGCATTTAGTCGCTCTTTGTGATTTAGGGATCATTATAAAGGTTGAATAAAGGCAATCCGTTGGAATGTGGCCAGTGTTATATATGGCATTGAAAATTGTTACCAGCATGTCGATGTTATCATCTTCCAACATTTTTTTGGCTTCCGTAGGAATTCCATCCAATCCAGGGGCCTTACCTAGTTTTGCTACTTTTATAGCGTACTCCACCTCGGTGCGAACAACAAGAGGGCCGGATAAATTTTCCGTGGATAAGTTAGTAGTTGGCAGATTCGGTCTATTATCCGCAAAGAGGGATAAAGCATTGTTTGCCCAGATTTTACTAGTTCTTCCTGGGTATGAACGTAGTTTCCTTGATCCTTCTTCAGGCGAGTTTCATGGTGTTTCTTGTATATACTCGAAATTTCTTTATGTAGTTCAAATCTGTCTCCCATTTCTTGTAGTGATTCCAATTCTTCACAACGTTTTTTCATCCAGCTTTCCTTTGCGTTTTTAATTCTCGCTCTTATCGTACGTTGGATTTCCTTGTATTCCTGTTGATTCTGATGTATTTTGTACTGTCTGCGTTGCTCCATTAGATTAAGTATCTCTTCCGTCATCCACTCGTTTTTGTGATTTCTTTTTATTTTACTTGCGACTACTTCGTCGGCCTCGACTATAGCTATTTTTATTTTCTCACAGGTTTCCTCTATGCAATTTCTTTTTATGTTTCTCAAGTTCTCGTTGATGTGCTTACTGTATGTAGATCTAAGCTCTTCATCTCTCATTAATTCTCTAGTGTTTATGTATTTTTTATTAGATGGCTTTTTAACCTTTGTCAATCGAAGCCTTACATTCGCGATTAGGGGGTTGTGGTCAGACGAAATGTCCGCACCAGGGTAAGCGGCCACTCTTATTATATAGTTGCGGAATCTTTTTGTCGACGACAACCCATTTTGTATTTGAACGGTCCGCCACTGCAGCCCAGCCAGCCAGCTAGTCGGTACAGACGACAGATGACAGAATGACATTCCATCACCAGCCGTTGAGAAGCATAGAACTATTTGTTATTGTTTTCATATTTTTGTGCAAATTCATAAATAAATGCAGTATTTTAGACTATTAATTAATTTCAATGAATACAGTCCACTACAACAATAAACATTGGTCCATTCGACCCGATATTTGTGATAAAATCAGTGCTAAAAGTGATTCACAGTTAACGGTCAAGTGAAAGAACACGTGGGATTGCCGAACAATATACAGCCAAAAATACCGGTGAGTTCCCATCTGATTCCTATACCTATTTATACTGTTTTTGTTTGTGTAAGTTGCATAAAACTATTTACAATCTATATATCTATTTAAATTCAATTCGAATCTATTTGATTAATAAACAATGTCGGACGAACACTTAAAAAGATTAATTAGAAAACGTGCTGGTCATAAAGCTTCATTTACAATTTTCTCCAAATTTCTAGAGTCTATTAAATGCAAATTAGAATTACATGATGTTGAAAAAATCGAACTAAGCTACAGAATAAATAAACTAGAAAATACATTTTTAGAAATTAAAATTATCCAATCAGAAATAGAAGAATTGGCAGACGATCCCGAACCACACTTTGTGATAAGGGAAGAACTTGAAAACAATTTTTATTCACTATCGGCTAATGCCAAAGCATTGTTAAATAAATTCATTTCAGATATTGATGATAAAAAGTCGGTGACAAGCGAGCATACAAACAATAACACTTCTATTTCTGACGGGGCTTATCGTTTACAAGGTGTAAAACTGCCAACAATACAAATTCCAAAGTTCGACGGCACATACGAATTTTGGCTAGAATTTCGAGACACTTTTGAGTCACTCATTCATACAAATGATAGTATTACAAATATTCAGAAGTATCATTATCTTCGGGCATCATTACAAGGAAATGCCGCCGCAGTCATAAAACCTATCGAATTTTCCGCAAACGGGTACAATTTGGCATGGGACTCTGTATGTGATCGATACAATAATAAAAAACTCTTAATACACAATCATATTAAAGCTTTATTTTCATTGGAATCTATTCACAAAGAATCTTTTGTAAAATTTCGTAAATTAGTAGATGATTTTTCAAAACATTTAAAGTCACTTCAACAATTAAATCAGCCGTGTGAACAATGGGATGCCTTACTTATATTCATTATAACATCAAAACTAGACGAAACTACTATTAGGGAATGGGAAAAGCATATTGCTACTCAAACGGAACTACCAACTTTATCCGATCTAAAAGGATTTTTAAAATCAAGAGCAGATTTTCTAGAGGCAATTGAAATGAACATTGAAACAAAAAATAAAAGTAAGGAGAACAGGACGACTAGGGGATTCTTAGCAACAAAAACAAACTATACATGCGTCTCTTGTCAAGGAGACCATAGCATTTACACTTGCGAAACATTTTTAAATTATCCAATAAACGAAAGGTGGAATTTTATTAGATCAAAATCATTGTGTACAAACTGCTTGCGATCGGGTCACTCCAATAAACAGTGCAAACTCGGGCCATGTCGCAAGTGCAAAGCACGTCACAACTCACTTTTACACAATAATACAAATGATAGGAGCATCATTATAAGCCAAAATAATTCGGGCACGTTCAATAGAAATTCGAATATATCCAATAGCAGTATTAATACAAATCCATCACAAAGTACAAGTGAGCCAATAAATCCAGGAACAAGTAACAATACATTTTGTGGTAACAGCATGCTTTCTTGTTCTGATACAGGCTATGTTTTTCTCTCAACAGCAATCTTAAGTGTTAAAGATATGAATGGTAAAATGCAAAGGGCTCGTGCACTATTGGATTGCGGGTCTCAATCTTCATTTATCACAACAAACATGTGTAACAAACTAGGAATCAAACCACAAGATGTCAGCTTAAATCTTTTGGGCATAGGCAACAAACTATCAACTATTACAGGTCAATGTCAGTTAGAGATTTGCACATCTAATAATAAATTTGTAAAAATAATCAACTGTTTTGTATTGCCAAAAATAACAAATATTCTTCCTCATACAAACATTGATGTAAGCGCTATAAACATTCCTAATACAATTCGGTTAGCAGATCCTAATTTTGGCAATGCTGGATCTATTGACATTCTTATCGGCGCAGATATTTTTTGGCATTTGATTTGTAAAGGTCGCATATCTTTAGATCAAGGTCCTATTTTAACAGAAACAATATTTGGGTGGATAATTTCTGGCCCGCTGGGATCGGTTCCCCACAATACAATATCTTGCAATCTTAGCACAAATCTGGAACTAACTAAACTTCTTCAGCAATTTTGGGAAGTAGAGGAATTGCCAAATATTCCTCATCTATCTGAAGAAGAGCAATTGTGCGAGGACAATTTTCAAAAAACTACTACACGTGATCCAAATGGTAGATTCATAGTTATGATGCCATTAAAACAATATCCGCATGTGTTGGGTGATTCAAGGATACAAGCTGAAAGAAGATTTCATCATCTAGAAAAAAGATTAGCACAAAACAATCCTCTTCGCGAACAATATATACAATTCATGCGCGAATATCAGGAGCTAAACCACATGTCGTTAGCAGATATCTCTGAAAACTCTACTGTCGACTACTACATGCCACATCATGGTGTCCTAAAGGAGGACAGTCTTACAACAAAACTTCGTGTCGTGTTTGACGCATCTTCACCAACAAGCAACGGGTTATCATTAAACAATATTCAATGCGTCGGACCCAGTATACAACAAGATCTATTCTCAATTCTCATCCGATTCAGAAAACACAAATTCATCATAAGCTCAGACGTAACCAAAATGTACAGGCAGGTGTTAATTCATCCCAGCCAACGCAGTCTTCAAAAAATAGTCTGGAGGGAAAGTCCTTCAGACCCATTACAACATTTTGCTTTAAATACGGTTACTTATGGCCAAGCATCAGCTAGTTTTCTTGCTATCCGATGCCTTTTCGAGTTAGCTAACGAATGCCAATTGTCGCAACCAGAAATCGCGAAGATATTACGTCAGGATTTCTACGTAGATGACTTGTTAACCGGTGCGGATACTATTACTGAAGCTTCGAACATTTGCCGTGAAGTCTCACGTATTTTACTTACAGGTTGTTTTCCACTCAGAAAATGGATTTCAAATGACCCAAGAGTTTTAGAAAGGGTAAATAATCAAGATGATTCCTTTGGAATTCTAAACCTCTCTAAAGATGGAGTCACAAAAACTTTAGGACTTATTTGGTCATCCCAACGTGATTCACTATTATACAATGTACAATATAACAATTACAAGGAAACTTGTACCAAAAGAGATGTTCTTTCTTTAATTGCAAGAATATACGATCCACTAGGCTTAGTAGGTCCTTGTATCATACTTGCGAAGATTCTAATGCAAAGGCTATGGACTGAAAAACTGAATTGGGATGAAAAATTAAGCGGTTCATCACTAAATACTTGGAATAGATTGAAAAATGATCTTGCCAATCTGAAACAATTAAGTATACCACGTCATGCAGTGTGCAATAATGCTAAAGATATAGAAATACACGGTTTTTCGGACGCATCACAACAAGCCTACGGTGCTTGTATCTATTTAAGAAGTACTGATGACAAGGGAAATATCTCGGTTAAAATTCTATGTGCTAAATCAAAGGTTGCCCCTATCAAAACTCTAAGCATTCCACGCCTAGAGCTTTGCGCAGCTGTATTACTTTCACGTCTTTTAACTAAGGTAATTGAATCCATTAATATAGACCTCAATAAATGTTATTTATGGTCAGATTCCACAATAACCCTTGCTTGGATCAATACTTCTCCTAACAATCTTCAAACCTTCGTAGCTAACAGAGTCTCCGAAATTCAGGTCTTAACAAAGTCCTATACATGGAAGTATGTACCCACACAAGATAATCCTGCAGACCATCTATCAAGGGGATTATCTCCTTCTCAAATACTAAATTCTTCACTATGGTGGGACGGTCCGTCATGGTTGTCTTTAAGGGAAGAATTTTGGCCCCTTTTAAATCCAAAGGTAGACATTCTACCCGAAATAAAATCTCAAACTATTCTCAATTTTGTTTCCTATTCTCAGCAAGAACAATGGTTTCCATTCAAGGCCTTTTCACAATATTCGCGTTTACTGCGCGCATTTGCATACATCCTTAGATTTAAAAATAATTTATTAACACCCAAAATTCTTAGAGAGTGTGGCTCTCTAACATTAACCAATATTAATGACGCTCGTCGTTATTTATTGAAGATCATACAACTACACTCTTTTCGCGAAGAGTATGATCAGCTGTCAAAACAAAAAAGCGTTAGTTCCAACAGCAAGCTCTTCTCTTTAAACCCATTTATTGACCAGGATGGTTTAATACGTGTTGGTGGTCGCTTGGCTAACTCGGATTTTCTATATGACAAAAAACATCCCATTGTCTTGGATTCAAAACATCATTTCACGATATTATTTTTCCGTCATGAACACCTGCGTCTATATCATGCAGGCCCTCAGCTGCTTCTATCTACTATTCGGGAGACATATTGGCCTATATCAGGCAGAAACCTATCTAGGTTGAATGTTAAACAATGTACTACTTGTTTACGATTTAATCCTAAACCTATACAACCAATCATGGGTGATTTACCACGTGACCGATTACTGTACACATTTCCCTTTGCCATCACTGGTATTGACTACGCCGGTCCGTTTTTGTATAAAAATAAGGGCAGAGGTGCCAAATTAAATAAATGCTATATTTCATTATTCATATGTTTTGCTACAAAGGCGATTCATCTTGAGCTCGTAACCGATTTGAGCACTCAAACATTCATGCTTGCCTTGCGCCGCTTTATCGCTCGTAGAGGAAAGCCAGCCAAATTGTACTCAGATAATGGTAGAAACTTCGTAGGTGCCATGTCTGAACTTAAAAGATTTTTAAAAATTAACAATGCACACATACAAGATTCATGTACACATGAGGGTATTGAATGGCATTTAATTCCGCCATATTCTCCACATTTCGGGGGACTCTGGGAATCCGGAGTAAAATCTTGTAAATTTCACTTAAAACGTTCACTTAAAAATACAAATCTTACATTTGAGGAGTTTGCAACAATACTATCACAAATAGAAGCAGTACTCAACTCCAGACCTTTGTGTCCTATTAGTCCTGATCCTAATGATTTAACACCACTCTGTCCCGCTCATTTCCTCATCGGTAGAATGCCAACGCTAGCTCCAGAACCAGATCTACTCCAAGAGATTCCACAACGACTCAATAGATTTCAACGCATCCAACAAATTTTCCAAAGTTTCTGGAAGAGATGGTCTTCCGAATACGTCGTCGAGCTACAGAGACGTTCTAAGTGGCAAATATCCAAGGGAGAATTAGTAGAAGGAACTTTAGTCCTTATCAAAGATGACTGTCTGCCACCAGCAAAGTGGAAACTAGGCAGAATAACTCACATACATGACGGATCGCAGAATACCGCTAGAGTTGCAAAAATAAAGACTCAAGAAGGTATCATCACGAGGTCATTCTCCAAAATATGTCCTCTCCTTCCATTAAATTGAAAGATTCAGGATCTTTCAAGGCCGGGAGTATGTCGACGACAACCCATTTTGTATTTGAACGGTCCGCCACTGCAGCCCAGCCAGCCAGCTAGTCGGTACAGACGACAGATGACAGAATGACATTCCATCACCAGCCGTTGAGAAGCATAGAACTATTTGTTATTGTTTTCATATTTTTGTGCAAATTCATAAATAAATGCAGTATTTTAGACTATTAATTAATTTCAATGAATACAGTCCACTACAACAATAAACACTTTTGTTTATCAAAATGTAATCAATTTCATTTCGTATCATATGACCTAAACTATCTCCTTGTGCTCGCCATGTATACAATCTTTTTGGTAAGAGTTGATACCACGTATTGGATATGACGAAATCGTGGTCATTACAAAACTCAATTAGTAACTCTCCTCGCTCATTTTTGTTACTCAGACCGAAATCACCGACCGCATTACCACATCTACCCCTTCATCATCGTTCTTTTTTACAGGATCAGTTACCCTAATAACATGTATTTATAACTTTCTATGTCGGGTCATACCAATATCAATCCTCTTTATTGACATGTCCTGACTTAGCGGTTCCCGAGTGTTTTTGTTTTTCTCTCGTACTTCTAGAAATTTGCAAATAGCAAATCTTTGTATTGGGTGCTTAGCGTCACGACGTTGAACATAAGTAAATAAAAATGGTCTATGGCGTCTAAGATATAACTTTGAATTATACCAGCTATACACAGATCCAGATATTGTAAAATTTATTAAGGTATAGAGACTAAGATGGGCTGGACACATTGCTAGGATGTCAAATAATGAATACACGAAGAAAACAATATTCTCAAATATGCAGGGCAGAATAAGTAAAGGACGAAGGTGGATTGATTATGTGACAGAAGACCTTAAGAGTTTAAGGGTCAGGTGACTTCTCTGCGAGCAGGCCAAGATTCACAAAGGATTGTGGAGCCAATTATGATGATGATAATGAATATAGCAACAGCATAACAGGCAGCGTTGAAGAAAAATAGGGTATATTCCCAATTCAAAGAAGAAGAAAAATTCTTAAATATTTGTTACAAGAAATTAAGAAATATTTCGTCGAATTATTGATAAAGAATAATTTATGCTTTAGTACACAGATCTAAACCAAATAATTGTAAGTCAGAATGAAAACGTTTAATCAAAATTTAGGTTAAAAAACTGGAGGTAAATGGAGAAAATTGCAGTGTATAAACGATTTTTACAATAAAGTGAACATTTATTCAGTGGAGTAAAGTGTAACCTACTTTTAGGGCTATAGACCAATGTTATCGTCCACTTTGAAACAAGTTTTAAAATAGATGGAAGGAACTTTATAATGCCTATATATGTTGAAAACAAAATTAAACTAAAAATCAATACCCTTTAACCAGAAACTCCGTATAATACTTTAGAAATGTAGTAAATTTGGTATATCCGATATTCATTTGGTTTGATGCAGTGAAATTGCATTTTTGCATTTTGAAAAAGTAACAAAATTATGCAAATTGAGAAAAATCGGGTTGGATATAATCAGGATTGATGTAAAATACGTAGAAGCGTAGTAAATTAGATTTTTACCGTCAATATTTATTATTTGATACTATAAATAGACATATATGATACAGTTAAAAACTAGTGAATTGCAATAAGTGTTGTAAAAAAATAATATCTATCTAAAAAATTTTATCTTCTATTATTTTCTGACAATATCCAATAAAAGAGTTTTAATAAGAGAGAAAGAGAAACGAAAGAGAAAGAGACAATTTTTTTTAAGAGAAACTTTTTTTTTAATTACCAGTAACATAACACACAACTAACAATAAACACATAAAAATAAGAATTTGATATAAATCCAGAGTATAATAACAACGATTTTAAGATTTTTAGCTCTAAAAGTGCAGTATTTGGCTAATTAATAGTCCAGTAAATGAACGTGAAATACGGTAAACCCCTCTAATTTTCCATGTCACCATCGAATTGCATGAAAATTTGTATTCATGTTCTACTTACCCTCCACTTCACATTTGGACTTGTGCCGTTGGTTGGTTTTTATTTTTTAGGGATGAAAACGACAGCTATACGAAAAAAATCATATAATTGTAAATTCAAGAAATTTGGAATTATTTAATTATCCAGTCACTTTAAATTTAGATTACCTACTTTACTGTTTTAATTTTTACCCCATAATTTTTCCCCTTATAAGAACCACCCTTATAAATTAATGAAATTATAAAACACAATAAAGAAAATAGAACAGAACAGAAACAGAAAACTACAGAGGTATAAACTCGTTAAATAGTACCCTAAAACTTACAACTAAAATTTTACAAGTGCTAATAAATCAGAGGATAACTTTAGCAGATGATCAACAGGGTTTTTGTAGTGAAAGATCGTGTACAGATGCAATATTCGTTATAAAGCAAATTACTGAGAAATCACTAGAGTATAATAGACCAGCATTTCTGTGTTTTCTACGTTTCTACGTTTTTGGTAGGATTTTTTAAGAAAAGAGTGTAAGAAAGCCTTAATTAATCCAGTATAAAATGCGAAGAATAAGTCAGAGTTTTTTAGAAACTCCCAGTTTAAACCTTTCACATATGAGAAAAAGGACATATACCCTTTTGTGTAATTGGTCTAAAAAGAGATCTACCAAGTGCTGGATCATTGCCACTAGTAAGCACAAGGAAATCAATAAGCTATCCACAGTGATCAGAGAGTGCAGTCTAAATAATATTCACATTACAGTCATGACGATCCAAACTCAGAAAGATATTGTCCAGACAATTCTTCCCCCTTGTGGGCTCAAAGATCAACTAGGCTAGTTTAAAAGAGGAAAACAAACTGCATACTTCAACACATTCACGGGTCACAGAAAGAAAATTCACATTGAAGTCCTCTACAACCGGGTACACGTAAACTCATCACCAATTACCATAAATACCCTCGGACATAGTACAAACTCATCACCGCCATAAAAGTAGGGTTTTCAAAATAGACCCTAAGAGATTGGTAAACTGATCACTGGCCTACCTGCAGCCTGGATCAGGTATAGACCATTAAATCCCAGCAAACTGCTAGTTTTTGGTAATTTCACAGAATAATCCAAATCCAGATGTTTTAAATGCAACTGCAATTTATTGGTTTTTATTTGGGAATTCCACAATATTCTATTGATAGCTACCTAAAATCATGCGAAAAAAAAAATTTCTCTTTATTTGTCCTTGTTTCTTCAACATGGATAGTGAACTGATAATTTATTACGTCCTGAGCCAACGCGGACAAAAAATGATGGTTATCAATAATTTCAAATTTCAACTGATTGCGAAAGACTAAAAAAATCGAATTGCCTTTTGTATACTTGTGCGACGAAAGGGTATAGGCTAAATGTCATACAACTGGTAAGTAGAAATGTTATACCGTTTTTGTTTAGTTGTTTCGCACTGGTTTTCGCGAATAATCCTGATCAAACAGAAAAAAATCAGTGTAATTAAGTTCTTTAAGTTAACTGTATAAGATGTTTCTTGTAGGCAAGGCATAATATCACTTTGTTGCTGTAGATTACCTTTTCTGATATTATATTTTGAGATTTCTAATTAAATTGTTAAAGTCACATTGTTAAATGTATATATATATATATATATATATATATATATATATATATATATATATAGTCGGCACCATATGTGAAACCTTTTTATTTTTAGTTCTATGAATTTTGTTATATAAAATAATTATGTTACATAAAAAGTTTTGAATGATCTAAAACCTAGAATACAATGATCAGATATAAAATTTTTTTTAGTTGTATACACGGTTTGTCAAAAAAAAAAATGAATTGTGGATATTCTCAAGTCTTAATAAAATTCATGTTGTTTAACGAACCGCGGAACTGACTGAAGAATACTAATATCTGATTCTGATGACTGAAATTCTAGATCATTCAGAACTAGAGAATAAATTTTTTTTCATAAAACTAAAAATAAAAAATTTTTCCATATGGTACCAACTTAATTGGACTCTTATATACATATACTGAAAAAGCGATAAACGCTTGTAGTCAACGCTGATCAGTTAGAGTACAAACACAACTATATATTTGGGTGTGCAGCCGAAGATAGGACAAAGAAGTACTTTTTTTAAACTACCAAGCATTCGCAAATCTCTATTTGCATCATCAGGATGCTACAATAAACAAAATTAGTACAAATTACAGATTAAAAATTATTTTGTATCAGTTGTCATGATGTTTATGAAATGAAATGAACAACTCATCTAACTCCTACAAATAATGGCGAAAACTAACCAAAAAATGTAAAAATATTGCTTTTAAAAGCACTCTAATTGTGGGATCTTTGTACAAGTCATTGAAAGATAAAGTACAGGAAGCTGTACTTATGTAAGCATTTTGATACATTCTGTCATAATAAATGCATTGCTGATTACTTCAAATTTAACAATTTCCGCCAATGATGCCATAAAATTTAAAGCTTTGCACGTGTAAAAAATTAGGTTTCCTTCGACTTCAATGCACTAATAGCACACTCAAGTTTTTAGTTTTTCCTATTTTTCAGATATTTTATATTTACTAACTGTCCAAAATTGTGTATTATTTTCAAAATAGTCAAATAACGCCAAAACGGTAAGACTTAGACCGAATGTATGCTTAACAAATTATCTCGAGAATTCAATGAGAAATATAAAAATGCAATGAAAATCAAATAACGAAGTTGGGACTACTTCCGATATAAACAAAAATAGCACATATTGACAAATATTTTCATTTTAAAGTTCACTATCGAAAGCCTATGCAACTAAATTTTTTGATCTCAAAACGATTTAGATTGGCAGATACGTCTAATAGGCCACACCGTGAGACTTTTTAATATCTCAGTTAAATTTTAAAGCAACTTACTTAAAATAATTTATGAATTTATTAAATTATCACATAAACGAGAAGTATAACAGGTAAGAGGCAATCTTTCGCATTAGAAACCAGGCAAAAATCCCGGTGATGAGTTTACCTATCTGCGGTGATGAGTTTACCAATCTCCAAAGGATGCCGGTGATCAGTTTACTATATCTCCGAGGGTCTAATAATTTTATGAGGGGCTATATAGTGATGAGTTCGTACACGTCCCTACAACCAATAGATTACCCTTATCATGAACAATAGTCAAGGCTCACTTCATTACTTTCAGAAAAATATCCAAAGAAACAGATGATTGCCTGTAAACTGAAATTATATATAATTTAAATGTTTAAAAAAAAGTACAACAGATTTTATAACTTGAAGCTATTTTCTTGTGGCATTTTAAAGTAATTACTATTTAAATGGGAATAAGCCACAATTAAAGGTTAAAGTACGTTTATTGACGTTTCAATTTCCACTTCGGAAATCGTTCTCAAAATACAAACATTAGTGAATGATAAAAAAAAACTAATGTTTGTATTTTGAGAACGATTTCGGAAGTGGAAATTGAAACATCGATAAACTTACTTTAACCTTTAATTGTGGCTTATTCCCGTTTAAATAGTAATTAGATTTTATAACATTTATGACATTTATTTTATTTACTAATTTAAAATTATAGATGGATTGAAGAAAAATAGCTGAACCTCCAAACAAACAAACAAACGGAACAAAGAAGGAGTGGAGACCAACAATATTTTAGAAATATTACAGATAACGCACGAATATTATACAAATCTCTATAAAACAGAACAAAAGCCAACCGAAGAAATCCGTAATCAGTTACAACTGAAAATAAAGAACGTTAAGTCTGACCTACAACCAGAAATCAGTAAAAATGAAATAAAAAAGGCACTCAAAGAAATGAAGAACAACAAATCTCCTAGAAAGACGGAATAACTGTGGAAATGCTAAGAAATGAAAGCAACCAGAAGAATTAATAATTACAATTGCACAAACAACGATAAAACAAGTAAAAGAATATTTATATTTGAGACAACTAGTTAAATTGAATAAAGAAAATCAGACCGGAGAAATAAAGAGAAGGATACGGTTGGCTTGGGTATCTTCGGAAAACTTTCCTATATACTAAAAAATAGAAAATATCCCCAATATTTAAAAATAAGAGTCTTCAACCAATGTATACTTCCTGTTTTCACCTACGGTTCTTAAACTTAGACGTTTACAAAGGAAAACATGAAAAAATAGCAAAGACCCAAAGAGCTATGAAGGCAAATGCTGAACATCAGGCTATCAGACAAGAAAAGAAATACTTGGATCCGCAACAAAACAAAAGTGACCGATGTATTAACGCAGATAGCAAAACTTAAGTGGAAGTTCGCTAGACATACCATAAGACAGAAAGACGACAGATGGAATAAGATGATTACAAACAAAAAAGAGGAAGGCCACAAATGAGATGGCCAGATGACTTGAAAAAACACGCAGGCCCGAAGTGGATACAAACTGCCTACAATCGAGAGACGTAGAAGAAGGAAGAGGAGGCCTATATCCAAAATTGGACAGCAAGGGCTGTATAGATGGATAAATAGCTGAACCTCCCACCCCTATGCTGTCTCAGCAACTTACTGCAGCCAATCTTCATTAAATTTATATTTATGTGGAATAGCTTTAGTTTGTTCTTTTGTTTTGCACCACCCTCAGGCTCTTGACACTTAGATGTAGTATCTTTTTTAAATCGAGGACCATCTACAGCATTTGATTTCATGACCTTATTACACTCATTTGCTTTTACTTTTAAAAAGTTCCATCTCTATTGTCAAAAAATCCTTATACCTGGTCATATGAAATCTTTTTATCCCCACACCAGCCGGCTAGAAATCGGGTTGGTACATCTCGTCTTTGTGGTTAAAAGGAGCAGATACTATAAAACGCTTTAACATAATATGTTCCTGACTAGGCAATTCTTTTACTGTGATGATAGTCTCTTCTATACTCCGTTTCCTTTAGGAACGATAAATATCATCTTCTGTGGAAGTTCTTCTAACTCAAAATATACAAGATGGAATTCAAGATTGATAATAACACGCGGAAGAGAACTTATGACATCAATTTCTACAGGAGAACAAACCTACTGACCTACAGATAGAAATAGAATACCTGATCTCATCGACTTTGCTATCGTAAAAGCAATTAGTAACAAGTTTTTAAATAATAAACCTTACTTTGACCTTTCTTCTTCTATATAATACAAATATACTCCACATACAACAAATAAATACTCCACATTTTCAAATCATAAAAAAAATTGGAGTCTGTTCAGAGTTAATACTCAAGATGCAATTAATTTAAATCTTCCTCTCAAAACAAATGAAAGTATTGAGAAATCAGTCCATCACCTTACATGGACAGCAACTTTAGATCTAAATCAGAGTAATAACTGTGCACCATATCCACATCTATAAAAATCTTAATCAACGAAAGAGAAAACTACGAAAACAGAGGCGAACTTCCAGATCTCCTGAGGACAAATTTCAGCTGAATAGGGCTACTCGCTTGCTTAAAAGAGAAATACACAAATACAAAGATCAAGGCATAAATGAATTTCTTGAAAGTCTCACTTCACAGTCGACGGATGACACAAATTACTGTATTTGGAAACTCTCTAAGAAACTTAAATATCAGATTAAGCATGATGGTTCCATTAGGAAGGAAGATGTTGATTGGGCCAAGGCCGATGACGATAAAGCACACATTCACTAATTAACTTAGTCAAGTTTTTCAACCTCGTCGAGAACTATCTCAATGAATGAAGAATTCATTCACGAGAACTTAGATGCACCCTACCAGATGTCACCTACTATAGAAAATATCAAAATGAATAAAATTAAAGATTTAGTTAGAAATCTCAATATTAAAAAGCTCCAGAATATGATGCTATATCGGGATAAACCTGCAAAAATTCACCTGAAGACGGATTTTAGTTGGTTATGTACATATTTAACGCTATACTAAAGTTTGGCTATTTCCTGGAAAATGGCATAAATTATTCTAATACCGACACCAAATAAAGGTCCATACTATCATCCTATCGTCCAATGAGTTTGCATACCATTATATCTAAGATACTTAAATGGATACTATTTCAAAGAATGAATCCTATATTCAACAGATAAAAAATGATACCGGATTATCAGTTTGGATTCAGGTAACAACATGGAACAATTGAGCAGGTACATAGAGTTGAAAAAGTAGCAAGAGATGCAATTGAAAAGAAAGAACACTGCATTGTAGCGATTTTTAATATTTCACAAGCATTTGATAAAGTAAGTATTGTATGAGGGGCTGCTATCAAAAATAAAAACTCATTTTTCTCATTCTCTGAGATCCTGTCTCACCAATCGATACTTCTAGAATAGATACAATGAAGCAGTATCAAACATATCTCCAATTCTATCGGAAGTACCTCAGGGTAGTATATTGGGACTTTATACTTACTCTATACGGCAGATATTCCCATAAAAAGAAATAGCTTAATTGCTACCTACGCAGACGATACTGTAATCATGGCTGCCAGCTCGGTTCCTAATGTATTTTTACTATGCAATTTTTTTATTATGTTAGTATAATATTATGTCTTTGTAAAGTGTTATTTATATTTTAAATATTTGTATGTACTTAGGATTTTTGTCACTGGATGGATTTCCCCTATGTTAATTACGTTATTGAATATTCTTTTTATTTTTAGAAACAGATTACAATAAATAAAGGGTGTAAAAATCTTCCATTTCATCAATTAGTCATTTTAGCAACTTATTTTCTACCTTTAATAGATTTTGGATGTCCTCTGATGCTTTTATTTCATTAAGGTTCTCTTCAATTTTTTCACAGCATTTTGTTAGATTCCTCTCACAAAATTCTAAACCCCCTCTTTTTCCGCAGCTTGAATGAAACAAATTGTAATACAATTTGCACACTACTATTTTGTATTCTTTTTTTATGCAACATTTGAAATAAATTAAAAAATTATCTCCATTAACTGAACGTGCGTTCATCGCCCGCCATCTTGATTGCGAATTGAATTGAAGTAGATTTGGTAATTATCCAATGCAAATACATTTAGAACACTTGTACTCTGTATTCCCTTACAATGCGAGACGAAAGATATGCGAGACATGCAGTTTTTTATTTATTCAAAAATCAGCTTTGATAAGAAAGATGTGAAGACCATAAAATGCCAATCAGCATAATTTATGTGACTCAATATGCTTCGTCTACGAGCTTCCAATACGAGCAATGAAGCATTTTGCATAGTTAGAGCTCAACTTCCCGACAAATAATCGAGTTTTAAGTATAATAAAAGACGATAATTTCACATTTATCACTGCTTTTATATTTCATAATCTGTTTTCTATTGACTAGTTTTAAAAGTTGCATGGCGTCAACTTGTACGGGAGATATATCTTACTTTGAATTATCTTTGAACTATTTACCAATAATAATTGATACTGTGTATATTAACTGGGAATTAATTGTACGTACGGGATGTCATGATTATTGAAGAAAAGAAATATTAATTGTATTTATTTATTATATAATATTTTATCAATCGTGAAATCTCGAGGCTGGAGAAGGTTATATGGGCTATTAATAAATTTAATCCGTATAAATCACCTGCGATGGATGGTATATATTCAATTCTCCTGCATAAGCAACATGATGTGATTTTACCACAACTGAGTGAAATCTTCAAAGATATTTTGGCTTGGAGATTCACTCCAGCAGCATGCCAAACGGTATCACCTACATACCTAAAGCTAGTATGGTAAAGAACCAAACATAAGAACCAATAAATCCATCCTCATTTCCTGCAAACATCGCTGAAAAGACTTCGGGATGGGTACATTAGAGCCGAAGTTATCGCCATCATCATCGTCACCGTTTACTACTTCCGGATTATGGGTACACTTTGGCGTATTATCATATTCTGAAGTGGATTAATTATTTTTTCTCTGTTTCTGTATTTCTGTTTCCATTGTTTTATTTTCATGATTGTTATGTCGTTTTCTGTCACCCCACCATCTTGCTCTCTGTCATCTTTGGCTTCTTCGTTAGATTGAGGTCCATCGCGGAACTTTTTGATCGTCATATTTGTCGGTTTTCTGGTGGTGTGTCCTATCCATTCCAAGCATTGTGATTTAATTACTCTCACTGTATTGTCGTTACCTAATTTTTTTATGTCTTTGTGTCTTTTTAATCTTCTTTCTCCGCATGGTGTGATGTCAAGTCGTAGGGTTATTCTCAATATTCAATGTTTATGTCTTTTTAAGTTTTTATCTTCTTTTTTGATCTTTACTGGTGTTTTCATCGTACATGTGATACCTGGCCATGTCACTGTTTAATTTTTGTTCATTTTTTTGCCTAGTCCTCTTTCCCTCCTGTTTTTAAGCTTCTATCTGTTTCTTCTGAAGGTCTGCTTTCCCTTTAAAATTCGTCCTCGAATTTTTTCGTTTTTTTTGTTTACTTTTTCTTCTTCTTCTTCTTCTTTTTGTGTATACATGACTCTGTCTGTTTTTTAATGTGCCTCCAGTAAGTTGTCATTGCATCGTTTTCGTGGTCTTTCTGCTGATCGTCTTCCTATTGGAGTCGAGTAAAGGTAACTTGTTTTTTAATAGCTAGCAGAGAAGCAGGTTTTTATAAAAAATTGTCTTTAATTTGTCTTAGTTTTTCGGAACGATGTGACCGTTTGTTTTGCCACGCACTACTAACTATGTTTTTTAAGAACAATCTAATAACACTTGGCACTATTTGATTTAGTTGTACGTAAACATCACTTGCTGCTGCTTTGTGAGCTAGGTAGTCCAAATCCTTATTACCGTGCACTCCAATATGAGATAGAACCCAGATTAATCAAAAGGCGCTCATTCAGTCAGTTATGATTGTATAATTTCTCGGGTCCATTTTGTTCATGAACTTTAGTGCTTTTAAAATTGGGCACAGTTCTGCAATGATTGGACTTTTTGGTCGCACTTTTTTGTCTTTTAATATTAGGTGCATGGAACGAATTACTTTCACCATCTTCAACTGATCTCATTTCCTTTGAAATTTGCTTTACAGAACAGTTTCATAAAATATATCACATTTGCTATAATTTTACGAAATTGACCACTCAAAACGTTACGATGAACTTTTGATTTAAATTCCATTGTAACGGAACCGGATTAATAAGTCCTACACCAGTGTAATTGATATGCATCTGATCTGTTTGCTTCTACCAACAAAATGGAACTGAGTATATTCGGGCAACTGACATGACGGATCCTCCCCTTCAAATTTATCGATACCTTAGAACACAATTGTGCTATGTCCACTTTTTTTTTTTCTTAAATATTGGTGACACTAATTTATGATAGAATGATACAATATATTTCAACTGCACAACTGATCTATGTCCAAAAATAATCTAAAGTTAATTTAATAAAGTTAAATAAAAAAATGTTATGTCCATCTTTGAATAATATAGGGGTGCACTTACGTACCATGTCCACCTGCTAGATCGTTTAAGTGAACACTTGTGCTATGTTCGGACATAGAACGTCTGTGTTATCAAGACAATGACAAACATATTATTAATATAAGCTGTCGCCTGTATTATTATTAAATTTGTGCTGCTTACTTTGACCTAATCACTGTCGGCAACTGTCGAAAAAGTAAAGAAGTTCATGCCAAGCAAGTAAATCTAGATGATTGCAAATGTCGGTTTAAATGTAGACTTGCTATAAGTATTGAACAACAGAAACTATTATTTCGAGAATATTGGAATTTGAGGGATTCATCTAGACAGAAGAACTTCCTATGCTCCATAATAAAAGAAACAACTGTTGCCAGGAAACGAAACAGAAAATTTGACTCAAATTTTAACAAAGAAGTCAGCAGACCTTACACTCTTCCTAACGGTGACGGTGAAAATGTACGAGTCTGCCTCAAGTTCTTCTGTAATACTTTTTCAATATAAAAAAGAATTTCAAATGACGCTTTGAAATTTAAAAGCCCGAATGGCAACTATCATGGTTGTGATAAGAGAAAAGGAAGACCGGCAAGTAACGCTACTCCACAAGCTCGTATTCGAGAAGTATTGGCATTTCTTTTGAAGTTTCCGAAGGTTTCATCACACTACTGCCGCCAACGCAGTTCCCGATTGTACCTAGCTCCTGATCTTACTATTGAGAACATGTACGACCTGTATAAGGAAGATGCTGGAGAACAAGCAGTGAAAAACAACGTTTTCCGACAGATATTCAGGGAACATGAACCTCCTTTAGCAATTTACATACCAAAAAAGGACCAATGTTCCCTGTGCAACGAGGCAGAGAGAACCAAAGAAACGAACGCGGAAAAATACCAACAGCATGTTCAAAGAAAAAATGCAATAAAGGTTATGAAAGATGAGGATAAAAAAGCTGCACAGGACAATAAAAACATTATTTACGGTAGTTTTGACCTTCAGGCAGTTATGACAATACCGTTTGCTGGCGATTGTCAAATTTACTATAAGCGGAAGCTTTCTTTGCTTAATTTTACTATCTTTGATTCGCTTAATCAAGGGCACTGTTTTTGATGGGATGAGACACAAGGAAAAAAAGGAAGTGCCGAAATATCAACCTCTTTATTAAAGTACATTGAATCATTAGATCCAGATATACAACATCTCGTGCTCTACGCAGATACTTGCCGAGTAATCGAAATCGCAATGTACTTGCAAGTATGTTTTACGCCGTGAATACATCTAATTTAGAATTGATTGATATTAAATTTATGGAAAGTGGCCATACCTACCTTGAGGCCGACAGCATTCACGCCACTATTGAACGATCTCGACATTCAAAAAATATTTACACCACCAATGAATATAAATTATTAATTGAACTTAGCACGAAACGTCCATTTCCATACAATGTCTAGCAGCTAGCGTACGATGACATTTATGACATAGAGGATTTGTCAAACAAGTTAGTGCAAAATAGAAAAAAAGCAATTGATGGCACAATATTAAACTGGCTAAAGGTTAAATGGTTCAGATTCGAAAAAAATGTTGACAAAGTTGGTTTCAAATACGATGACGTGCGTGGGGAATTTAATTATATAAAAATTAACCGTGAAGAAATCCAATGGGAAAATATTTCTTTAAAACGGACATATCACAAACGCTTAGACATTTCAATTGCAAAAAAAGGGACCTTCTGAAGCATGGCGTAATACCCCGAAAATACTCACTTTTTTATAACAACTTGCCCTCGGCTAGAGGAAAGAAAGATTTGGGAAGAACCGCCAGGAAGACGAGGATTCGGACTACGATTAATTTGGTTTATTAGTGTTTAATGAATGTATTTATAAGTTATAAGACTTCTACTTAATTAAAAAGTAAAAGATCCTAATCAGGGTTTATTTGGGATGAAGACTTTTTATAGAATACTAAAAAAGTTAGTAAACAATTGTTCCATGTCCAGAGTTGTAAAAGTCTATGTAGTACAAAGGTGATATGTCCATATAAATTTTAGTAAATCTTTAATTTATTGGAAAATCTTTTAGAAATAACTCAAATTATTATTGTAATTATTTAAGTTAATAAAATAATTAATAAAACAAAATTATATGCAGCACTTGAGTAATGCAATCCGCAAAACTTTATTTTGCATTTTCAAAAAATAGTCCTCCAAGGACATATAGGCAAGCGGTTTACCCCTCAAAAGACGCTTAGAAACAGAATATACCGACTAAAATTCTTTTTGCATTTCTAATGCACCAAACCTTTTTTATTCGATTATATATATTTTTCCAAGATGGAATGTATTTTTTTTAATTTTTACAAGTGGGCCGGCAATTGTTATTAACAAATAACTTATACAAAAAAGCGATTTCACTGAATTGCTTCGGAATCAATCTTTTTAGGTGTATCTCATCAAAATAAACACTTTTTCTCTCTTGATAATTTTTCGAAAAATGCTTCCTTTTCGAGTTATTTGCATTTTTTTGTTGAAAAAATGCCCTAATTAGTGATTTTTGGGATTTTTTTTCTAAAAAACTACTAAATGAATTGCAATTCTACAAATAGCTGTATAATCTTTAAACCGTCGAGTACGAGTTAGAATATTTTGACAAGGATAATTTTTTTGTATCTTGCTAAAAACGTAAACCCAAATATTTCGAATATGCCTTTCGAGCAGTCTACCGCTAAGTGTGTACAGCGGTTGCGGCGATATAGGCGTGCGGCGCGTAGAAATATTTGTTTAAATTAAAAAAATTAATTCAATACAAATATTACGTACAATTTATTAAAAAAAAGATATTTCTAATTATTTTTATATAGACATATTATAATTAAAACAATTAAAATTAATTTTTTACAATGCTATAATAATGTAATTTTTCTTTTAATATAGGTGGTGACTATATTATTGAATGTTTTATTACAGTGAAATACATTAAGCAATATATAATTAATTTTCATTGAAAAATATAATAAAATTAAAATATAATATTAATTATACATCGTTTTCATTGTCAATAATTTGAAAATTTTCGTTAACAGCAACAGGATTTCCATCTAATAAGCTGATTTCATTGTCTTCAATACAGTCGTCTTTAACATTTTTACAATTCTCTGGTGTACATGCACATACTGCGCAGCATTCTAAATTATAGGAAATACAATTACAATTTTTCGTAGAACATTTTCCGGTACATGAGCAGAAATACTTTTGTAACATATCTAAACTAGTTTCGCCTTCAAAATAATTAAAATCGAAACAATTATTTTCCATTGTCCAACCATGGGTTAATGGATCAAGAGATGAAATAATATTGTTTTTTGCTTGAATCCATTCATTTATTTGCCACTTTGCTCTTAAGTAATGTTGTAATAATGCTGGTTTCAAAGGTGGTAATTTTTCATTAGATGCATTTTTTTAGCGCCTATAGCACCTCAACCGCTGTACATGCTTAGCGGGATACTCTCGAAAGGCATATTCGAAATATTTGGGTCCACGTTTTTAGCAAGATAGAAAAAAATTATCCTTGTCAAAATATTCTAACTTGTACTCGACGGTTTAAAGATTATACAGCTATTTGTATAATTGCAATTCATTTAGTAGTTTTTTAGAAAAAAAATCCCAAAAATCACTAATTACGGCATTTTTTCAACAAAAAAATGTAAATAACTCGAAAAGGAAGCATTTTTTAAAAAATTATCAAGAGAGAAAAAGTGTTTATTTTGATGAGATACACCTAAAAAAGTTGATTCCGAAACAATTCGGTGAAATTGCTTTTTTGTATCAGTTATTTGTTAATAACAATTGTCGGCCCACTTGTAAAAATTAAAAAAAATACATTTCATCTTGGAAAAATATATAGAATCGAATAAAAAAGGTTTGGTGCATTAGAAATGCAAAAAGAATTTTAGTCGGTTGATGCTCTGCTTATAGGGGTAAACCGCTCGCCTAATAGCACAATTGTGTTCTAAGGTATCGTTATATTCTTGTCAAAGAGCTGTACATTTTTTTATTTTCGCAGATGGAAATACTTCACTTACAGCTGCATGGATCGTTTTTTCAAAATCGGCATACACAATCTTAGGACTCTATCGTATGTCTCGAGTATAAAATCTAACCCAAAAAATCCAGCTCTTCATCATGCTGTTGCTAACAGGTTCCAGGAGGTCTATCGAAAAATAAATAGGGGTCCTGTACCTTTCTATGAACGAGCTAATAGATACTTATTCGATTTTAATATTGAACTACCTCCCATTTATCCTATCTGTGAAATAAATTTATGTTTTCCTTGGGTTGTTCCCTCTACGCTTTGTAACCTTAAACTTACAGCATATAACAAAAATAACGTGATACCAAATTTTTTTAAAACTCACTTTCTCCATGTTCTCACACAGTACAAAAATTACCATTTTATATACACAGACGCATCTAAGACCATAAATGGAATAGGAGCATGCTTTGTGACATCCCATGAACATTCCATCTATAAATTGTCTCCTAAGACAAGTATTTTTACAGCAGAACTATTTGCCATCAATAAGGCCCTAACCTATATTCTAGAAAAAAAACTTCCCAAATCTCTTATAATATCTGATTCACTTAGTTGTCTGACATCAATTTCTCAGATTTATCCCTCTCATCCAACATTGCAGCAGATTAAGTTAATTTTATACCGTATATACCAAAACAATTTGACAGTAGAGTTCCTCTGGATACCGTCACACGTTGGAATAGATGGTAACGAAAAGGCAGATAGTCTAGCTAGGTCCGCAGTAACCAATACAACCGCATCAGTGGAAAATCTAACGGTGCATTTGGATTTAAAACCTTACTTAAAATCAAAATTGTACGATGTTTGGCAAAACCAATGGAATAGAAGCACCACTAAATTGATAGAAATAAAATCTTCCGTCCTTCCATGGAACTCCTGGCCTTCAAAGCGACAACATCAAGTCCTATTAACACGTCTCAGATTAGGACACACTTCTACTACACATGAATACTTGTTGAAGAAAGAAGAGGAACCAGTGTGTTTTGTTTGTGAATGTAAAGTGACAGTGAAGCACATTTTGATTGAGTGTCCAATATACTCAGTGGAAAGACTATATCATCATTTTCCAAAAACATTAAAAGAACTTTTAGGAGAATCTAAATACGTAGCTGACTTGATAGAATTCTTGAAAACTATAAACCTTTTCAATAAAATTTAATACAATACATTAATGATTAAAATATATATTGTATACATTATTATGTAATTGATATTTTGTATATGCCTATGTATGTCTTTATCACTTTTGTATTTTTCTTATGCTAATAACCCTAAGTGGTTGAAGCAAAATAAATAAAAAAAAAAAAAATCTTAGGACTAAAATTTAATTCAATTTTTGACACTCTGTATTTAAACAAGATAAGGCAGTCACATTTTTACACAACTGTAAATAGTTGACTAAAAAATTATGTGCAGTATTTAAAAGTTTTTTAATTTACTTAAAAATGTTAAGTTGGATACATAAGAAAAAGCAACAAATTTTTGTACCGGACCATTTTTTAATAAAAATTCTTCTTTTTGATTGGTTGTCACTTCCACGAAGTATAATGAGTCATGTACTTTCTACACGCAGTGGAAATCAAAACGCCCAATAAATTTATTTTAAAGAAAAATTTGCTTATTTTCAATAAAAATAGTAAATTAAAAACTTTTAACTTTCTGATATACATAGATTACTATCGGCCGAATATACCAACCAACCCTCTTTATAATCGAATTTCACACAATAATAGCTATAACAAGGTGGTAGAGTTTCCATATAGACATCTTTGATATGGTGAACTGAGTAAGCCCCTAATTATTACGCAATTAGGGCTAGCGTGCTTTCCCAAATCCCACTGCAGCAGTTGAACTGTTGATTTATGACAAATGTGGATGAAAATGTGCCGTCAAAAAATCTATTTCGGGCAAAATTAATTACGGGCAGTTATATGTTTGAAGGATACAGCACACATTACAGCACTATTGATAAATAATATGTATGGTAATGTTTGTGTGCTTGGTTTTCATTTAATTTTCAAATTATACATGTTTGAAATTTCAGAATTCATTTTCGCATAAACAAAACTATCGCCGAATGAAAAATTAGCCAGGGTTATAAATCAATAACTTGAGTAAATTAGCGAGTTAGTTCAAGTGCTAAATTACTATATTTGGTCCATGTATAGTCCATTATATTAAATCTACTACACCATAACAAATTCTGGTGTATTATTTACAGTTCACCAGAAAAAGCTGAAAGTTTCATAATCTAGTTCTTCTTCCGACTCATCGTTTAATGAAATTTTTGTACGTTTAACGTCATCTTGCATGTTACTGTCCAAAAATTATTCTTCAATTTTATAACATTGTTGAGGTAATTTTTCCAATGTACATCGTTCTGTTGTTTTTCTTTCATAACTGTAATAAATCAATGTTTTAACGTCGTTTCGTTTAAAACTTGAATTTCTGGTGGACACGTACCGATTCACTTCACTCCACACCATTTCTATTGGGTTCAGTTCACAATGATAAGGTAGAAGTCTTAAAATGTGGACATCTACGCGGTATTGTTCGTCACTGTGATTCCGGTATTTTTCAACAATACAATCAATTTTGCACTTGTCATAAATATTTTTAAATGCATGAGCAGTTTCCAGAAGTTCTTTTTTTAAGTAATCTTCTTTAAAATAAATATCCTTTGTATATAACCACTCCTTAATTTAATCTTTTACTCAATATTATTTGGGAAAATTTAGTTTCCTAGAATAATGCATTGTCCATTACAATCATTCTTGTTATTTCTTAAAAGTTTCGGTATTAACATGCCTTCACACCATTTCTGAAATAAATCTCCATTCATCTCTTTATAGTAATCTTCAGCACTTTCTTGGCAAGCAAAGTCATGTCAGCACCTTTAACAAATCTTTGTTTCCTGTATGGACTAAAACAAATCTTGGTCCTTTTCCGCTCGTAGTTTTTAAACCTTTGGTAAGTCCATTTACAAAAGCCTGTCGCCTATTTTTTATTGTTGTATCTTGCAATACTTGTTCATTAGTAGTTCCAGTATTAATCCACGATTCGTCTATATAAATAATATTGGCTCCTTGATTCCTCAGTTTTTTTATTTCGCTGATAAAGTTGCACCTCCAAGCGACTATTTCTTGTTTTTCTATTATTATTGAATTTCTCCCCTGCTTGCCATATATAAACCCATGCGTGTCTTCTCAATATACTCTTACGAAATTCGGAGTTTCGTTAATTTTTTCTACTGCCACATCAAGGGTTGCAATAATGTTGTCCATAAAAAAACCGTGCATTACTTGTCTTATTCCAGAGCGAGTTTATCATCATAAGTGACTCGATAATCCGTTGTGGATCTTGGCCTGCTCACAAAGAAGTCGTCACTCCTGTCGATTCCTGGCAGCTTACCCCTATCTTCTGACCCTTAGAATCGGTAGGTCTTTCACAATATATCTCGATAGGTGTAGGTATAACTGATATAGTTTAAAGTTGTATCTTCGACGTCATGGCCCATTTTCATTTACGGCCCCAAATATTTTTCTAAGAATTTTTCTCTCAAAAATACCAAGAAGTCTTTCATCATTTTGAGATAAGGTCCACGTTTTAGCCCCATATATCAAAACCGGTCCTATTAAGGTCTTGTATATATTGAGCTTTACTGCACGTTTTATATTTTTATTTTTTAAATGTTTCTGGAGAATGTGAATGTTTGCTATTACAATGCGTCCTTTTATTTATGGTTGTTGAGGTATGGTTGTTAATTTGAATTCTCTGTTGGATATTTCGGGGGTTTTTAGAAACCAAGATATATTTGGTTTGTTCTTCGTTTACCACAAGTCCTAATTTACTGGCAGCGTCCGCAAACCTTGTAAAACACTGCACCATGTCTCTCATACCATGTCTAATAAAAATGGTTCCATTCATTCTAATATTTAATTGTCTGATTGCCTTTTCCAAGGCAATATTAAAGAGGAGACACGTCAGCGCGTTGCCTTGTCTCTTAGACCATTATTAATGTCAAAGAACGTAATTTTCTCCTTCAATTCTAACGCATGAGCTTACGTTTTGCATTGTTAGTTGGGTCAACTTAACTAACTTAGGTGGGATCCCAAAGTCTATTATTGAATTATATAATGCAGTTCTTTTCACACTGGCATAGACTGCTTTAAAGTCGACGAAGAGATGGTGTGTATCTAAGTTATATTCTAGCGACTTTTCTAGAATTTGCCTATGTGCTTGAATTTGATGTGTAGTTGACTTTCCAGCAGTACATCCGCATTGATATGGGGCAACAATATCCTTTGTAAAATGTTTAAGTCTTTCAAACAATACATTGCCGAAGATTTTATACGCAGATGCTAACCGATTAATGCCTGTATAGTTCTTACACTCCAGTTGATCACCCTTTTTATGCAACGGACATATTATTCCCTTTAGAAACTCTTTTGGTACCAATTTATTCTGCCATATAAGTACTATTAGTTTATGGATTACTGCAAAAAGTTGATTACCACCTTTTTAATCAATTTCCGAACAAATTTCATCGATTCCTGCGGCTTTATTGTCTTTTTAGGTTTATTGTCTTTTTAGAGTTTTAGGATGGCATTTGACATTACTTCTCTTGTTGGGTTTTTACTGTTTAGTTGACGTTGTAGGTTTTGTTGATTGTCTATATTGTAATCTCCTTTAATATCGTTTATACTTAGATGTTCGCTGAAATATTGTGCCCATCTGTTAAGAACTGAGTTTTTATCATATAGAATTTCACCGTTAGTATCTTTACAAATTTTTATTCGTGGTTTAAATTCTCGACGGCTATTATTTAAGGATTTGCATTATTTCCTTGTTTCATTTTTATCAAATAAACTTTGTATCTCATTGAGAGTGTTATGTTCGTATTCCCTCTTCTTACGTCGATGGATACGTTTTCCATCTCCTTTTAGACGTCTATACTCTTTTTTTTTCTTCGTGTAAAACCTGCGGCGATGGTTTTTTGATAGGGTGCGTTATTTCTATTTGTGGCCATTTCACACTTATGACCAAACCAATGATTTATTTTTTCTTACTTGGTTTTTCTCAATTTTTCAACCGATTTCTATAACACAATATCTCGTATATTTGCCCATAGTTGGTTAATGTCTTCTTTTTTTTCTATCCTTATTTGATCTATTTGCTCTCTGTATACATTTGCAATGTCGGGATCTTTTAATTTATTAATATCGATTTTTTCTCTCCTTTTTCCGATCTCCTTATTTAAATTATATATTCTCTCTTTAAATCGTGCTTTAACTAAATAGTAATCACTATCTATGTTTGCTCCTTTAAAAGACCTAACATCTAATAAGTTAGAGCAGTTTTTTTTTTCATCGATGATTATATGATCTATTTGGTTAATCGTTTCATTATCAGGAGATCTAGAGCAAGTTACTTCATCGTATTTATTCTAACGGTTCTTTTTGTCTTATGAGATTTACTAATGGTCCATTTTTTACTTTCACCTCTATATCCTAATATCGTTCGTTCAGAGACTCCAGTCATAGCAGCAACTTCCCGCACTATTGTTGATACACTTTTATCATTGTTACTGTTTGACAAATAGTTAAAAATATTTAACACTATTTTTTGCATCATATATTTAACACATTACCGTTTTTGAGTTTTATTACACTTGCAGCCATTTTGACATTGACACGACACAAACATCTGACATCAACTGAATATCCTTTAATGACTCCCAACATTTTATCTACCTGAGTTTATACTTATAGATATTAAAGAATAATTTTGAATTTTTAATTATATTTTCTTAATTTTAAATTATTGTTTAATGTCTGTAATTGTAAATTCAGGTAGAGAAAGTTTGGTGTCATTAAAAGGATATTACGATCCAAATGGGATTATACAAATAATTATTTTATTTTCACGAATTGCAAACAATTTTGAAGAGAAGGTATAAAATCGAAAAGACCAGATTCCCGAAGTATAACTTTCTATTTTTAAAATACCAACAGAAAAATTATATAATTAAAAAAAAATAACAAAAGTGCTATATTTTTTCATTTTACATTCATAAATATTTCAAAAATTATAATTCTTTTATAGGAGTCTGTCCATAATATACCATTAAAAACTTTGGCAACATTGCAGTTATTTCTGATATAGAAAGTATAATGTATGTCTGAATTGTCAATATAGATAAGTCAGATAAAATTAAATTATTAGAAGAATTTTTCACTAAGTAACAAAAAACAAAATTTGTTTAATTTACTCATGTTTGTATTTTGAGAACAATTTCCGAAGTGGAAATTGAAACGTCAATAAACGTATTTTAACCTTTAATTGTGGCTTATTCCAAATATAAATAGTAATTAATTTAAAATGCCACAAGAAAATAGCTTCAGAACAATATTAAGTTTAACTACCAAATGAGACTGCGGTTTTGCAGTCCAAAAGCGATGATATTTTTACAGAACCTGGCTTATCTCTAATAGTAAGTTTAAATTATTTATATGTTGATAAATATATAAACGTTAAGAAATACATTAATGTTTTTTAGTTCAAAAATAAAAACGGCTGATTTTTGTCTGTTTTATGTGCCATTCCTGCTTTTGTTCCTGCAAAATCGTGAGTGATGCAGATTTTTTTACAATAAAGCCGACTTCAGTTTTTGTAAACCAAAAAAATTGTAGTTATAATACTTTATAATAATTTTAACTTCTGTTTTATGTTAACTACTGTTTATAATCCCTTTTTGAAATAAAAATAATTGGTTTTGAACATTATAATTTAATTTACTTAATTTAGTTGTGAAAAGAAATGATATATCTGGTTTTTCCCTGTACCCTTCATTTGTTCTTATCTGTAACTTTAATTTTCAGTAATGAATGAAATGATGGATGATAATGAAGGAAATGATTCAAAATTAAATTGTACTTTTGCTGCTACAACTAAAGGTTAAAAGGTTTTGAAGAGTTTAAAACTAACCAAGGCTTCTCTTCCACGATACAATAAAAGCTTCCATGCTTCTCTCCTAAAGATAAGTAGTTATAGCCTAGTCTGGTTAAAAAAAGGTCGAAAAATGTTTCGCAGATATCTGAAGCTTTTAAGACATAGGTGGGGGTTACTAGATGACGAATAGATGAAAAGATACTCCTATTTTTACCTTGCGTTTTTTTTAAACAATAATTTATGGTCACGATTTGATTTTTTGTCTATAAGTTTTTTTCTTTATACTTTAAATAAACAATATTTATATAATTTTTTTATATCAAAAACATCTTTATTTTCCCGTTTTTTCAATTAAAATTCATAAATAATTTACGAGATATTTCCAAAAAATCAGTTTTTTTGCACTAATTTATAAATTGTATTAATTTTTTTATTAACAAAATAAAATGTGCAAAATTTCCCTCCGATCGATCAAATAGTTTAAAAGTTATTTAATTTGTTTATCCCTGAGGCTAATTATTTGAACTATTGAGCTTGCCCTATGCATGATGCTAGACACATTTAGCAAATTTCATAGGATTCTTTAAGACAGACTATCCCAGAAGTTAAATGCATATTGCGTTTTCATCGAAATTATTTATAAAATAAACGTTTGAAAAGGGGGTATGTTTTGTACTTATAAACAATTGTAATAACTTCTATATTTTTTAAGCTACAGATTTGTACGTACAACCATTGGACAGCTGGTAAAAAAACTCACATTAAAAAATAAAAAACCTTCTATGACCAATATGGACGAAGTTAGCGACTATTTTTTTTAAATCATATCTCCATTGTTTATAAACATTAAGAAGTAAAATTTGCACAAATTTTGAATGAAAATCTAAACTGTATATTGAAACTTATAGCTATAAAATCCATCTAATTTTTCGAAACTTACAGCCCTTCGAAACGAAGGTACTTTCGAAAGATCAACATAGGAAAGTGAAGAGGATAACTGTTTTAGCTCCGCTTTTTTTTTCGACATCGGAACTTCAAATTGTTGACTGAACCTTTTTGTTGCAGGTTGTTTGTCTTCAAGTCTTCACTTATTAAGTCAGTCTATAAATATACATCTTCAGAATCACTGTCGTCATCAAACGTAACTGAACCGAGGTTGAAGCATATTTTCTCGTCTTCTTTTAGTTAAAACTTTTTTGTTCAAAAAACACAAAATATTTTACTTAAAGAAGTATAAGTATATTGCTTTCTAAAGCCACTACACTGAGACTAGTGAGACTTACGAAATTTTGGAGCGAGGAGCTAAAACAGATTCCCCTCCACTTTCCTATGTCGATCTTTGGAAAGTAACTTCGTTTCGAAAGGCTGTAAGTTTCGAAAAATTGGATAAATTTTAAAGCTATAAGTTTTAATATAAAGTTTAGATTTTCATTCAAAATTTGTGCAAATTTTACTTCTTAATGTTTATAAACAATGGAGATATGATTTAAAAAAAAATAGTCGCTAACTTCGTCCCTATTGGTTTTAGAAGGTTTCTTTTTTTTTTAAATGTGAGTTTTTTTACCAGCTATCCTATGGTTGTATGTACAAGTCTGTAGCTTGAAAAATATAAAAGTTATTACAATTGTTTATAAGTAAAAAACATACCCCTTTTTCAAACGTTTATTTTGTAAATAATTTGGATGAAAACGCAATATGCATTTAACTTATAAGATAGTTTAAGTCTTAAAGAATCCTATGAAATTTGCTAAATGTGTTAAGCATCATGCATAGGGCAAGCTCAATAGTTTAAATAATTAGCCTCAGGGATAAACAAATTAAATAACTTTTAAACTATTTGATCGATCGGAGGGAAATTTTGCAAAAATTTAAAGGACAGTAATTCCTCGATGTTTAAATGTATTAATAACATTTTATTTTGTTAATAAAAAAGTTAGGTAAATTTATAAATTAGTGCCAAAAAACTGCTTTTTTGCAAATATCTCCGTAAATTATTTATCAATTTTAATTGAAAAAACGGGAAAATAAAGATATTCTTGATATAAAAAAATGATATAAATATTGTTTTTTTTTAAATATAAGGGAAAAAACTTATAGACAAAAAATCAAATTGTGACCACAAATTATTGTTTAAAAAAGACGCAAGGTAAAAATAGGAGTATCTTTTCATCTATTCGTCATCTAGTAACCCCCACCTATGTCTTAGAAGCTTCAGATATCTGCGAAAGATTTTGCCGTGAAATCGATGATTTTTGCATAACCAGACTGGGCTATTAATACTTTTGAGAAGTGACTTAAAGTTCAAAAAGTTCACGATATGCAAAAATCATGAGAATTATTTTTTAGTTAAACCTAGTTTTTCTAAATAAAGTGTTGTGACCCATATATTTTACATACCAAAAAATAGTTACAAATTTACAAGAAATTTCGCTGGAATTACCTAAAAATGCTTAAAAATTCTTGATCCGTACTCTAATCCCTAGAGAAAAACTGTGATAATGGTGGTTTTGTCTTAGAAATGATATTTAACCCCTAACTGGTATGGCGGGGTCATTTTAGACCCCAAAAAATGGTTATTCAAATTCCAGAAAAAGGAGAACACCTGGCAATGCAGCCGTCCAGCTATTCGTCTGTGGCGTTGAGTACATTACTTGAACGTAGTCGCTGCAGTTGACTTTGTACTTTGTTGAGTGTTAGACGTCGATAGAGTCAAAATTGACCCCGCCATACCTTAAAAAGGCCAATTGTCAGTGATTTAGTTTTAAATAATTATGGCTAATTCAAGTGTCAGAACGAGACCCTTGACACAACAGGAGTTAGAAAACATAGCTGAACAGATTGGTGACAGCGATTTCGACATATCTGATGCAGAGACAATTGTTAGTGAGCATGATACTGACTCTGAAGCTGCTGATCAAAGTGACACTGGGAATAATAACCGATCAAATCTTAGGTACCGAATCGAGTAGTGAGGATGACAGTAGTGATAACGAACAGCAAAGTTACTATTACGGGAGAAATAGAAAAAAAATGGTCAAAGCAAGCTCTTGCGTCGAGCCGAACTCGTGCAACAAATATCGTGTCACATGTACCAGGACTTGCTGGACCAGCAAGAATAAACAAACCTATGACTCCTGCTGAAGCATTCCAATTGTTAGTTGATGATAAAATAATTGACCAGATTATTGAGAGAACCAACGAAAAAATAACCAGTTTGCAAACAAATTATGGAGATAACGCTTTAGGATACAGTTGACGTCACAATAAACCATGTTGACAAAAAGAAGACCAAAAAATGTTAGCATTGGTCTTCTGTATTTGGCAGGCGTGTTCAAATCAAACAATAAAGGTATAAATTCTCTCTTTGCAACTGATGGTACTGGTCATAATATATTCCGTTCCGTAATGATAGCAAAAAGGTTTAGTTTTTTACTGACGTCTTTGAGATTTGACGATCCGCAAACTAGAGACCAGCGTATTGTAAATTGAGACAAGTTGGCAGCAATTTCTGAAATTTTTCACCATTTTGTAAATAACTGTCAAACTAATTATTCGTATGTAGAATACGTAACAGTGGATGAAATGCTCGTCGGTTTCCGTGGAAAATGTAAATTTAGAATGTATATAAAGAGTAAGCCTGAAAAATACGGACTCAAAATAATGTGCCTGTGTGACGCCCGTACTCATTATCTAATCAATGCCTTTGTTTATACTGGAAAACAAGATGCAATACCTAATCCAAAAAAGCTATCCATACCAACACTAAATGTTCTTTCGCTCACTGCACCAATAGTAAATTCCAATCGCAATGTAACTGGTGACAACTGGTTTTCTTCAATAAAGCTTGTTGAAGAGCTACGCCGCTGTAAACTTACGTTGGTACTATGCGGAAAAATAAAAGAGATTTGCCAACGGAATTTTTACCGAATAATCAACGTCCGGTTTATTCATCTATTTTTGGATTTACTAAAGACGTGACCCTGGTGTCCTACGTACCGAAAAAAAAAACCGATCCGTTTGTCTAGTGTCCAGTCTCTATCATAACAACAAAGTATTGGAGACAGCTAAGAAACTACTGGATATTATAGACTTTTACAACATTACCAAAGTTGGGGTGGATGTACTGGATCAAACTTGTGCGAACTACAAAGTAGGACGGCGTACTAGAAGATGGCCACAAGCTATTTGATTTCGGATCATGGATGTTACTGGTGTCAATGAACATGTTTTATATAACGCTGCTAATGCAGAATCTGGGTTGACACGGCAAAAATTCTTGATTAAATTAGGTAAACAGCTAATACACAATGACTTAGTTCGGCGTGCTGTTATGGTAAATATTCAAAGAGAATTGAGAGAACTTATTCGTCGAGTGGGCCACATCCCGGTAGACGACCAAAACCAGGCAAGGCAAAGAGCTCCTAAACGTGAGAGATATTATATTTGCCCACGTAATGATAATAAACAATCACTTAGATGTAATAAGTGTGAAAAACATATATGCAAAAAAAATTGTGTTACATCAAATTTTTGTAGTAGGTGTAATATTGAGTAGTTATCATCATGTTCATACTTGTTTGTTAAATTTTTTGTATATAATTAAATATTTTTCATTTGGTTTTGATCCTTTAGTTAAACATTATTTAATAAGAATTTATTACTTTTTGAAAATACACGTGTGTTTTTTCGTTATTTTTTGAGATTTTTTACTTGAAGTGGTTTTTTAAGTCAACCCCATATATTTCTTTCTAGTAGTAAGTGATATAGAATTTTTTGGTTTATGCAGTGTTATAATCATTAATATAATACTTTTTTATTATAATTTGCTTAATTTTTTGTTTATTTACACAAAAAAAATCCAAAGGTCAAATATGACCCTGCCATACATTATATGTATTTTTTTCTTGCCATACCAGTTAAGGGTTAAAAATCAAAATAAATCAAAAAAAGTTGCTGTATGAGGAAACTAGACGAAGTGACTATTCTTAACTGGGCGAATCATAAATCATGCGCAGTGGAATGCAAGTCCATTCATTTTGTAAACCATCTTAAATCATCTCGGATGACGCAAGATAGTTTACAAAACAAAATATTTAGCTACATGGTTTACTTGTGCATATGCTTTTTCTAGTTTAATTAATTATGAAATGGAAATTAAAACTTGGTTTAATAATTTTCCCACATTTTGTAAGAACATTTTTACTGGTAAATAGGAATTAGTTTTGTCTTAAGATGTAGTTATACTAATTCCTTGACATACCGAAGGACTGCACCAAACTAATACATAAAAAGTGTTATTTTTATGTCGATCCAATATTATTTTTCTGTCTTCTGAATGTAAAGTTACCATTTGGCCTATTATTTATGAATCACCCTGTATAACAAAAACATCAATATATTTTTAAATTGCAAAAGTCATATTAGTCAACTAAAAAGCTATCAGGAAATTTCACTCTTTGATATTCAAAATGAATCGTAGATTCTATTAATTTTTTCTGTAAATTGCTTTTACTTGCCTCTGGTTAGCAGCGGTGGATTTCTCAAAGATTTCTCTATTGATTATGTGTCATTGGGGAGGAAATATAAACGAAAGCATTGGTGAAAGCGTGCCAGCAGAATGGGATGAATTGATAATGATTTTGCGGATGTACGAGCATATGCCATTTTTGATGTCATTAACGATTTCCTTGAGTTGATTAGTTACGATTTTAGATATTGTTCTGCAAGTATTTTTATGGACTAGAATGAGAATAGAGATAGAGAATATTTTTTATAGGCTTATAAAGGCTTATAAATTATAAATTTAAATGTAAATACTTCTTCTTGGTCCTATAAACAGTTCTAAGTATAGAGCACGTATTATCTCTATACTTACTTTAATATAATATTACCTAATAATTATATTAAAAGGAGAAAGAAAAGCTCAGACAAATACATAAGAAACCAATAGGTCATTACTGTACTACTAGGTCATTAGAAAGAAAAAGAAGAAGCGTGACGAGCACCAGGTTAGAACAAAAGATGTAGATTTTACTTTATGTATATTTATTAAATATAATATTTAGTAATAAATAAATATTATTACAATTACTTCGTATATTCCGATTCATAATATGAAGTCGTATGTCCTCATTAGACAAAGATTTCGTAATTCTATACTGTCTGCCAAAACTTACCCTGGAACAGACATCGGTTCAGACCATAACCCCATAGTAGTCACATTACGAACAAAATTGAAACTGGTAAAAAAACCCACACAAAGTAGAATTGATATTAAGAGATTAAGGGAACCACAAACAAAGGAACAAACTGTAAAAACTCTTACTGAAAGTCTACGTAATGCCCAAGAATTGAATAAAAGTAGTTATAACATTGATCAGAAATGGGAAAATATAAAAGTAGCAATTATTGAAACAGCAAATGAAAACTTAAAACCAAAGAAAATAAAACATAAAGACTAGATGACTAAAGAAATACTACTATTAATGAATAAAAGAAAGTCATTCAAAACAAAAAATCCAATTAAATATAATGAAACTGATCGATTAATTAAAAAGAGAATAAAAGAAGCTAAGGAGAGAATGTTACATGAGCAGTGCCAAGAACTAGAAGAAATTACGAAAAAATATGACTTTTTTAACATGCATAAAAGAATTAAAGAATTAACTGAAATGAGAAAAACACTTCAAACTAGGCAACTAAGAGATGAAAGTGGTGCACCTATAATAGATATAAACCAAAAAATGCAGAGATGGGCGCAATATATAGCACAACTTTTTGAAGACAAAGAGAGAACAGAAACACCAAAAGATGATACTGGGCCTGACATTATACGAGAAGAAGTTGAATATGCAATGAAACAAGCATAAGGTGGTAAATCTCCCGGGCCTGATGAAGTTCCTATCGAATTATTCAAAATTGTGAATACTGAATTTATTGATCGTCTTTTAGATCTATTCAATACCATATATAGAACAGGTATAATACCTAAAGAATGGCTCCAATCAACATTCATACTGCTACCCAAAAAAGCCAATGCGAAGGATGCAATGAACATCGCACCATAGCCTTAATGAGTCATGTCTTGAAATTGTTTTTAAAAGTAATTCACAATAGAATACATAAGAAATTAGATGAAGGCATAAGTAATACACAAATGGTATTTAGGAAAGGACTGGGAACACGAGATGCACTGTTTGCAGTAAGTGTTCTTTCGCAGAGATGATTAGATATAAATCAGGAAGTATATGCCTGTTTCATGGACTTTGAGAAGGCATTTGACAGAGTGCAGTATAATCAGCTTAAAGAAATTTTATTAAATAAAAACATAGACAGTAGAGACATTAGAATCATATGTAACCTCTATTGGAACCAAACAGCAAAAGTTAAAGTTGAAAACGAACTGACCGAGGATATACAGATTCGCCGTGGGGTCTGCCAAGTGTGTATTTTATCACCCTTGTTATTCAATTTATACAGTGAAGCCATCTCAGAATTAGCGCTTGCCGAGGTCAGTAAGGGGCCTTATAATAAACGGTGAGCCACTTAATAATATAAGATATGCTGACGACACCGTCCTTCTGGCAGGAATACTAGAAGAACTGCAACACCTTGCTGAACAAACAAATATATAAAAAGAGAAATCAAACGATTTCTACTTAGCGAAACCGAATTCAAAAAGAGAAATCAAACGATTTCTACTTAGCGAAACCGAATTCAAATCTTAACCACTGTGTTTCCTAAAATTTGCGAAACAAACAAATATATTGTTACAAACATGCTCTCGGCATGGCCCAGGTAACGGTTGCATTGCATCTCTAATACCCTTCCAGAAGCTTCTCCGTGTATCGAGTGCGAGAGAGAATAACCGGTCACGTAGGCGAACTAGAGGTGGGACAACGCCAGAATATTCTCGAACGTAGTAACTGTAGTATATATAGGTAACAATGTTAGAAGTTAGTTAGTCGTTAAGATACTACCGAACTGTAAAGTTATAAATAAATATGTTTATATAAATTCGAACCGCTCGTTTTATTTAATCACGCTACAGTTGGTGTTACGGTGTGAGTAAAAGAGAAATAAATTCAGCAGTGACTTTTGAAAAAGACTTTTGAACTTTTGAAAAGTATTGTTCGTCGGGAACATCCGCGTAGATCGGTAGTGATCTTTGTACGAAAGAACATTTAAAAAGTACGTGTGTGCCTGACCAAAGATGCTGCTAGTACAACTCTCAGTAAAACAGTTGCGAGAGCAACTAGAAGAACGCGATGAAGATTGCAGCGGGTCCAAGAAGATCCTCCAAGAACGACTGAAGAATGTTCTTAACAAGAATGGAGATGACCCAGAGACATTCCAGTTTCAGTCAGCGGAAGAAGCAGTTTTAATGAAGATAGAAGAAACTTCTAAAAAAATTGAAGAAACTTCTAAAAAAATTGAAGAAACTTCTAAAAAAACTGATGATAAATTCGAGACTGTTTCCAAAAGATTCGATGAAACGTCTCAAATGATTGAAGTAACTTCGCAAAAAATTGAAGAATCTTCTCGAAAGAATGATGAAAGATTCAATGAAACGTCTCAAATTATTAAAGAAATAGCTAGACAAAATGACGAGAAATTTGAAAATGTGTCTAGAAGATTCGACGAGACTTCTCAAATAATTAAAGAAGTATGTAATCAAAACAATGAGAAATTTGAAGAAGTCTCAAGAACATTCGATAACATACAGAAAAATGTAAACAACGTAGAAGACAAGATCAAACAGTTAGAGAGCATGATAACTAATACAAAAGTGCTACCACCAGTTAATACAATAGCCTTAGATCCGGTAGTGAAAGAAGAATCACCTAGAGACGAAACGACACATAATATGAGATTCAAATTGCCACCATTTGATGGAAAGTCTTCTTGGTCCATATACCTTAGACAATTTGAAGCTATTGCGACAGCCAATCATTGGACAGAACAAGAAAAAGCTGTTTCCTTGACTGCTGCTTTACGAGGTGATGCTGCAGATATCCTAAGATCGATTCCTAAGGGTCAAGAAAAATGCTACCAGACCTTGTTCACTCGACTAGACAAACGTTATGGAGATGCCCATCTACAACAAGTCTACAAGGCGCAACTAAGAAGTAGAATCCAACGAGCAAGTGAGAGTTTGCAAGAATTTGAAGCAGATATTGCTCGTATAGCGTTGTTGGCATATCCAGAGGCACCAGACAACATTTTGGAAGAAATGCTGTAGATGCCTTCGTCAATGGGTTAAGAGACAGTGAACTACAGAAAGCTTTACGACTAGCAAGACCGAAAGTTTTAGATGAAGCGCTCGCTATTGCCTTGGAACATGAAACAGCTAGTCAAGTGTCACGGAGCTATCGAGTACGAACCTCTGAAGAGAGCGACGAACAAAACGAGAAACGTCTGGAGGAAATCGTACGGAAAGTAGTTCGCAATATGATGCCGAAGAGACACGAAACCAGATGTTCGAATGACGGCGACGTAGGTCACATTCGCCGTAAATTGCAAGAAAATAATATAACAGTCAGAAAGCTGGAACAAATGGAACACAGGGCTGGAAAGAGTCATTCAAATGATAATGCTCAGTCAAGACGGGCATACAGTGCAAAACGTAATCATTGTCTTGAATTAGAAGAACGACTTTGCCCCGTGAGACGAACCGCCGTCATTAATGATCAATGGCAGCCTCAAAAGCTACAAGACGCTCAAGCAGATGATCCATGTATAAAAAGAGTATTGGATTGGATGCGTCGAAGTAAAAGACCTTCTTGGCAAGACATTAGTGCATGTAGTCCAGAAGTCAAGTGTTACTGGAGCCAATGGAATTGTCTAGTGCTGAAAGATGATCTTCTGTATAGAACCTTTGAGAACGATGATAGTACAGAAACTAAGCTTCAGTTGATTGTACCTAAAAGTAAAGTGTCAGAAGTATTGCGTCAGTTGCATGACGGTGCATCAGGTGGACACTTTGGTATCACGAAGACTCTGCAAAAGGTTCGAGAACGGTTCTATTGGGTGAACTGTAAAGATGATGTAAGAAGATGGTGCCGGAAATGTGAACTGTGTGCAACCAGTAATGGGCCAGCTGGTAAAAAGAGGGCACCCATGAGACAGTACAATGTTGGTAGTCCTATGGAAAGAGTAGCAATCGACATTGCAGGTCCACTTCCAGAGACAAATGATGGAAATAAATATATCCTGGTAGCCATGGATTATTTTACGAAATGGACTGAGGCCTATGCGATACCAAATCAGGAAGCTGCTACCGTTGCTTACCGTACTTGTTAAAGAATTCTTTAGCCGATTTGGTGTTCCTTTGGAGATCCACTCCGACCAAGGGCGAAACTTTGAGTCAACCCTATTCCAAAACGTTTGTAAATTGATTGGTGTCAATAAGACCAGAACGATACCCCTGCATCCTCAATCAGATGGAATGGTCGAGAGAATGAACCGAACAATGGGTAAACACCTGTCCAAAGTTGTATCAGAACATCAAAGATATTGGGACCAGCACATTCATTTATTCCTAATGGCCTACCGCTCGGCCGTGAATGAAACTACAGGCCAGACTCCAACCTGTCTGATGTTAGGTCGTGAAGTTCGTTTACCCTGCGACCTAGAGTTTGGCTGCAGACCTTCCGAAGAACATGTTGCAAGCGAAGATTATGTCGACCGCCTGAAGTTAAGAATGAACAACATTCATGAACTTGCCCGACAACACATCCAGATAGCCAGTGACAGAATGAAAGATCAATATGATTCTCGATGCAAGAGTGAAAGCTATGAAGTAGGTGATCTTGTTTGGCTTTATAATCCACAACGTCGTCGAGGCTTGTCTCCCAAACTGCAAAGACAATGGGAAGGTCCATATGAAATTAAAAAGAAAATAAATGACGTAATATACCGAATTAAGAAGTTGCCGAAAGGTAAACCAAAAGTAGTTCACGTAAATCGTCTTGCACCATATGCTGGCTCAAATGAAACAGAAGAAGCACGAACCCTTCAACATGAGAGCAAAGATGACCGGCGACCAAGCTTTAATGAATTTATGTCAAATTACGCAGAGAGAAAGAGTGCTAGATTCGGCGTGACCACAGAAGTTCAGCAGGATCTTTTTAGTGTTCCGCATAACGTCTCTCTAGCCCACTGTGTTGCCCAAGATTTTGAGATGACTAAAGGAATCTCATCCGTATTTTATAAGAAATTCGGTCGTTTGGACGAGTTAAAAAACCAGCAGCCTAAAGTTGGAAGAGTACTGAGATTAGAAGATGGTTCTCGATCTTTGTTGTATATGGTGACTAGGAGGTCGTATACAGACAGGGCAAGCTACGAGGATATATGGCGTGCTCTAACTAATTTGAAGAAAATTGTGTGCAATTACGACATCAAGAATTTGGCCTTACCCAAGATAGGCCATGCACTAGATAATCTGGATTGGAAGATTGTCAGAAGCATGCTTGAAGTAATCTTCCGAGAAACCGGCGTACGAATTACTGTGTGTTGCATTAACCCGATGAGATCGTATCCTTCAAAGTCAGTAGACTGTTATTTCTTTCTAAAGGGTTCATGCAGAGCTGGAGAGTCCTGTAGATTCCGCCATCCTGTGCCTACATATAGAGTTGCTGATCGGGACGATCAGATTTAAGAGGGGAGCAGTGTTACAAACATGCTCTCGGCATGGCCCAGGTAACGGTTGCATTGCATCTCTAATACCCTTCCAGAAGCTTCTCCGTGTATCGAGTGCGAGAGAGAATAACCGGTCACGTAGGCGAACTAGAGGTGGGACAACGCCAGAATATTCTCGAACGTAGTAACTGTAGTATATATAGGTAACAATGTTAGAAGTTAGTTAGTCGTTAAGATACTACCGAACTGTAAAGTTATAAATAAATATGTTTATATAAATTCGAACCGCTCGTTTTATTTAATCACGCTACAATATATTACAACGATTATGGACTAAAAATAAATTTGAAGAAAACCAAGGTCATGGTATTTACAAAAGCACAAAACATCAAAGTTAAGCTAGTACTAGATAATACAGACATTGAACAAATATCTTCGTACAAATACCTTGGAGCATGGATCACAGAAGATTCTGATCAGACAAAAGAAATAAGATGCCGTATTGAAATTGCACGGTCAACTTTTAATAGAATTAGAAAACTTTTTTGTAATCGCGATATCAAAATATCGCTCCGAATAAGAATGCTTCTATGTTATATTTTCTTTACCCTTTTGTATGGAGTTGAAGCTTGGACACTTAAAAAATCCAACATTAAAAACCTAGAAGCATTCGAAATGTGGTGTTACCGACGTATTTTGAAAATATCATGGATGGATCGCAAAACAAACGAACAAGTTCTCGAACAACTAGGAAAACAATGCGAAGTTTTAAATTCCATAAAAATCAGGAAATTCGAATACTTGGGGCACATCATGAAAGGTGAAAAATACGAACTACTAAGGAATATAATGCAGGGAAAAATCAAAGGCAGAAGAAGCGTAGGAAGACGTAAAATCTCGTGGCTACGCAATCTCCGTGAATGGTTTGGATGCAGTTCAATTGAACTATTCAGGCGCGTAACCAACAAAATTATAATTGCCAGAATGATTTCCATTCCCCGATAGGAGCGGAACTTGAAGAAGAAGAAGACCTGTTTAAAATTAATAAAGAGCATATGCAAACCTAGATTTTGTTCATAACTGTTGTTTTGTAATCATTTTAGCATAAAAATTTCATCGGTTGTTGTTCTTTCACACCTTCAGAAAAATTAAGGTTTTGCTATAGGAACTCTTGGAAGTTCCCAGGAGATCTGAATAAGGCAAATTTAATACTTATCCCGAAATTGGGAAAGGAATTAGAGAAGCCTAGGGCATACATACCTATATATACTTGTTAAATATCTTTGGCAAGGTCTTTAAAATTCTTGTGAAGACAAGACTGGAGAAGTAAATAATGGAGAAATTCTGAAACTGTTTTTATTTTGGTTAACAACTCCTTTTTTTGCATTCTTAATAAAACCTCCTGATTAGTAACGTGGTCGGTATAGGATATCTTCAGGATTCTACGATAAAGCCACATTTTAAAAGCTTCAATTATTATTACAGGTAGCGTCTGTGGGAGTCCAGGACTCAACTCCGTACAACAGTATAGGAAAGATATAACATCGTAGTAACTTGATTTTATGAGTACTGTAAGTGTTAAGGTAGGTAGTTTTGTAGCGTTTTAAATTTGGTGGAATATTTTCGTTTTTCTGTTTGCAAATGAATTTTAAAACGATCAATATATTATGGCATTTTAAGTTGAGATTCTAAATATCAAGTTTTGGTATTCAGCTGTTTTTATCTTTCGTCGTTAAAACGCAATAAACTGGAATATTTAAAAGTTGTTTCGAGTCCCCTAATATAATATTGCAAGTCAGGTATACGGTTTTTCTAAGACGTATTAACTGAGAATATTTTTTTTTGTCTTTGTTTACATTAATATTCCCCTATTCTCTGTATGAATTGTGAGGTGAAAAATTTCCAGTTAACCAATTTAAAAGTAAATAATCAAGAAGTTTTTTTGTTGGTTCGTTGCTAAAAACGAGGTCAAAAAAGCGCTTGCGTTGAAATTTGTAAAAGTAAAGACAGAGTCGACATTTAAGCCCCAAGCAGAGCAGACGTGCTACAATGGAGTGAAGCAAGAGATGCCAGAGTAGAAAGATTTTTTTTGTGTTATGTCTTAAGACCGGTTAAGGTGATAATACTCTCTGCAATATGGCAGTTTAGAACATAGTAATCACCATAAGATTTGTGAACCGGCACTGAAGAAATTTGGAAAATTATTATATAGGATGTCCCCGTTGTCAGCTTGCTTCCTCCACAGAAAATAATTCTACATCTCTTGATTGTTCGTCCCTGAGTATGGAAATGGTTTGCTTTGTCCCTGTTGGAGAATATGTCCAGATAGAGTCCCATAGATGTTAACAAGTTTTTTTGAAAGTTAAGTGCTAAACAGTGAAATCAAGGTAACATTTAACATATTAACTTTAAAGTAAAGACATACATTATTTTTGATAATTATTAATAATTGCTTTCGTTAAAATTTAAAAGGATTTTGTAATAATTAATAAATTGTAAATTTTATGGTTTAACTTAGTTGTCATTTTAATTGTTTTTTTTTAATTTAATGCTAACATATGACAGCTAGCTTCATTTGTTTCGATATTTATTTGTTTTGTTTGTTTTAAAAAAAGGTTAATCTCTGTGCGGTAATATTTGTAAGTTTTTGTAGTATCTCCAACCCCTTTGTAAACGGAGTTTGTAAACGGACACATGTAAGTTTTTTTATTCTGTATTTGGCAACTATTTATATACTATATTTTTTATGCCATTTATGTGTTGATAACTGTTTGTATGAGACAAAAATAAACGTTTTGATTTGTTTCTCTGATCCATTTTTGTTTTTATTTTAGAAAATCTCCTAACCTTTTTGTATGTTTACTTTTTAGGAAGGAAGAAACTTTCTTTCCTCCAGCAGGAAGTTTTCTCGAAGCGGCGTCCCTTTTAAATAGCTAGAGGTATTTCTTCTTGTCTTTTTTTGCCCATTTGTCCAGGAGATTTATGTAAGTAACCCCTTTGTTTCATATTTTGGTAGCTACCCCAATCTCAACCCTTGCCATTCACTTATCCACGACCCCAGCTCTCCAACAACCCCCTGAGTGCCGTTCGCATAGTAGCGTTTATTTTGCTTGCCCTATTTTCGCCCCATAGTTTCAGTCCCCAATTTTCTACCCCCATATTCTTACCCTGAGGTAGGCAAAATAATTTCGTTACAGTTTAAGGTAGATTCTTTCAATTTGCTGCTCCTTCTTAAAGATTATCGAACATTTTGTTTTCTTAATGTATAGTAAAAGTCCATATCTCTGACTCACTTCTGTAATTCTATTCATTAACTCCTGGGGGGCTTCATAACTGTCAGCGAATACCACCGTGTCATCCGCCTATCTGATGTTATTGATACATTCCTTGTTAATTCGAATTCCGGCTTTAACATCTTCTATTGCTTCTTGAAAGATTTTCTCAGAGTCTACGTTAAACAGCAAGGGTGATATTATACATCCCTGTCGGACCCCATGTTTGATTTTGATATCACCGGATTCTCCAGCCTCTGTACGGATAGACGATGATTGATTCCAGTAAATATTGCTAATAATTCTTAGATCACAGATGTTTATTCCAATATCTGTTAATATCTCCATCAGCTTGTCGTGTTTTACTGTTTCAAATGCTTTATGGTAATCAATAAAGCATGCATAAATATCTCAATTCACATCTCTACATCGTTGAAATAGCACTTTGCTAAAGAGAGCCTATCTCGTACCAACTGCGTTCCGAAATCCAAACTGTGTACGGCTGATTTTTTCTTCGCATAGTCTATATATCCTTTGATGTATGATTTTTAAAAATAACTTTAAAATGTGGCTCATTAAGCTGATGGTCCAGAAATCATTACAGGGTATGGATTTTGTCTTCTTTGGTAGAGCAATAAACGTTGACTTCAGCCATTATCTTGGTATTACTCCCTTTAAATATATATCATTGAATATTTACTATTTCTCAAATAGGTCAAACAGGGGAAACTATTATACTAGGTGACCTCAATGCAGGAACTGGTAGAAGAATAAACGATAAAACAATAGGACCATATGGAGAAAACATTACAAACGACCATGGCAATAACTTAATAGAAATGTGTAGACACAACTCACTAAGGATCATGAATGGGTATTTCAAACATAAGGAAATACATACATATACATGGACTCATCCTACAAGAAACTTAAGATCAGGAATTGATTACCTAATAATGAAACAAAAATCTAAAATAAAAGTGCATGACGTAAGAGTGTTTCGAGGAGGCGAATGTGGAAGTGACCACTATCTAGTAAAAGCCAAAATGATACTACCTCTAAGAGGAAATGGTAAACACTAACAAAATAAAAATCTAAATGAAAATCACTCAGTAGAAGTTGAACAACTGCAGTACAATCTAACAAGTTTAGACAACGGTAGTACTAGAGAATTATATAAAAAAAGATTGGAGCAACAACTACCACAGGAATTCAAACATAAAACAACAGAAGATTTACATAGAATATTAAGAAAGGAATACATCAAGCGGCCAAAGAAGCATTAGGTATAAGAGTAAACAAACTCAGAAAGACAAATAATTGGTGGAATGATGAACTACAGGAAATGAAAGAACGAAAGCAAAAATTATATCACAGATGGCTGGGAACAAAGGATCAAGAATACAAAAGAGAATATAGAGAAATGATAAATAAATGTAAATCCACAATAATAGAGTCAAAAAATCAAAGCTTGGAGAGCTTTGAATTAGATACGTACTATAGACGTGTACTATATCTCCCATACTAAAAGAAGTGTAAAGGGATGGGGCTGTCTATTGGGAATGAAACGTTATACACGTTGCACTATGCAGATGACCAGGTAGTTATTGCCCGAGACTAGGAAGACCTGGAGTATATGTTATCCATATTATCTGAATTATTTGCTTATGATATAGTAAATGCTATACAGCTTGCCTACCTAAATACAGTTTGCTTCGGTTGTAAAGCAAGTGCTGCGAACTTATTTATCATATAATTTTAAGGTTATGCTACATTAATTTGAAGTGAAACATGTTCTACGTTTTATTCATAAGACCTAATGTCTCTTTGAACCAAATTATTTCGACGTCTTTCAATAGTTAGACAAATATTTTCTGCATATATTTCGTACATTGTTCTGGTCACAGGTTCAATAAGATAATGTTCTTTTTTTCCAAACTTGAAAATATTGTTTCTTTTCTTTCTAGATGTAGAAGTTCAGAATAAAAACATTTTTCAACATGCTTTTGGCATCGTCAGGGATGTACTGAAAATGTCGTTTACCTTTTACTTGGCAGCCTTGTCCAGTCCATTAGAAGGTTTCATTGGTTCTTTAGTGTCATGGATATTTTCGCACTAGGAACTCCCCATTTTAAAAGTAATATCTAATATTATAAATATAGTAATAACAAAAGTAACATTCAAAACCAAATGCAATTCAGAACACATTATTTATTGCATTTAATGTCCTTTTGTTACTAAAGTACTCTCATAAAATCTGCTTCGGTCGGATTCTCAAAAATATTATTACGTATGTCACAGAAATATGAAAATGTATCCTATAAATTCCGGAAGTTTATAAATACCGGTTTAACGTAGATAAACAATTTTTATATTTACGCTCACTCAAGCAAATATTTGAAAATACGAAATACGGTGAGAGATCGAGTAAGCAGTGAATTTGTGCATAAAACATATCTACTTAAAATCTATAACATAATTCTATCCAGAAAAGTGTTTCCTAAATCATGGAAAAATTCAATCATAATACCTATTCAAAAACGAACTAAACCAACATCAGATCCCCAAACATACCGACCGATATTACTTACATTTAGTATAGGTAAAGTATTGGAGAAGATAATAAACAATAGGCTTATGTGGTATTTAGAATCAAACAAATTAATTATAACAACAAATAATTTGTTGACTTAGAATCAGAAATTTATTTAGCATTCGCAATAAAACAGCACTGTATTGGAATATTTTTCGATATAAGCAGAGGATATGACACAGTTTGAAAATATTCAATCAATAAAACACTCAGCAACTGGTTAATAAGGGGTAACATACTAAAGATGTCTACACATGTTTTTAGGTGCTCACTACACATTCAAAGTCTCTATCGGGAAACTGGAGAACTTCGCCCTTCTTTTACCCTGTCAAAGCTTAATTATACGCTGATGATTTAGTTTTTTTTGTAGAGGAATAAACATAACAACGGTTCACAATCACATTCACAATCGTTAACACATTGAAAAGTGAATCTCAATTTAACACTTTAAAAACAAAAGAAATCCAAACAAAAGAATTATATCCATACGAACAAAAACTTGATTATCTAGAACAGAGTTTCCCAAACTTATCTAAACCGCGACGCCCTTTTGCTAAAAAATTTGTTTGCGACCCCCCCATTTTCCCCCACTCATTTATTCAATATTATTTGACAGAAATGGCGTGCCTAATTTACAATTATCTGATGGTTTCTCAAATTTAATTTTACTTTACTGTTTAAGTTTAAATCAAAAACAATTATTTTATTTTAATACAATTATTTTAATGATTGCGATCTGTCCCACTAGTAATGAGTAGTAGGTACTTCTACCAGAATAGCATTTACAATAAAAATAAATAATAAGAAGTCGACTGCACATTGTACACCGCGACATGTTAGCTTGTGTCTACATCGCAAAACTCTGCCATGATAATCGCGAAAGCGCTCGCTACTAGATGGCACTCTGGAACGTTCTCGTAGCCTCGTTTTGGCTTTATATAAGCGGCGATGCGCAACGAAACCTCAGTTCGAATCCAAACAGCCTATGGTGGCGAACGCGGTGTTGAGTAATGAGTAAATATTTTACGACTTACGTATTCCCGTTTACGTATTTACGTCTACGATAAATTATAAATTATGGATAAGTTTTTAAAAAGAAGTGCAGAACCATCTACGTCTGAAAGTGGCAGTAGCAGCAATAAAAAGAAAAACAGATTCTACATTGATGAATATCTTAAATATGGTTTTACCGTTAGTTCCAATAAACCACAATGTGATATTTGTGGACAAGTCTTGTCAAAAGAAAGCATGAAGCCATCAAAGTTACTTCGACATTTAAATAGCAAACATCCAGATAAAAAAGACAAGCCTGTAGAATTCTTTGAAAGAAAGCTGAACGTCCTTCACAAACAGCAAGATAGTTTTCCCTTGGCAACCACTACTAATGAAAAAGCATTATTAGCAAGTTATAAAGTTGCTTATCGTGTTGCCAAAACTAGTAATCCGCACACAATTGCTGAAAATCTGATTTTTCCAGCAGCTGTTGAAATGGTACATATAATCTGTGGGGAAAGAGGCTGCAAAATATTCAGAAGAATGACAGAAGATATTCAAGCGGAAGTTGTGGAAAATCTTAATAAATGCACGTACTTCTCTCTTCAAATGGACGAATCCACAGATATATCTAACTGTGCCCGATTCATTACGTTTGTAAGATATGATACAAATAATGGCATTCAAGAAGATATTTTATTTTGTTCCCCATTGGAGACCAATACCACTGGAAAATGTTTACTAGACACTTTTGTGAAACGTACAAGTAAATATGATATTGACTGGGGTAAATGTATTGCTATATCACAGATTGCGCTAAAGCTATGACAGGACATAAACCTGGTCTTGTCGTCAAATTATAAGAAATAATGCCTCATGCCAAATGGAGACATTGTTTTTTACATCGAGAAGCTCTTGCGTCCAAAGCTTTACCGCCTGAAATGGACTGTGTTATGAAAACCATCATTAAAGTTGTAAATTCTATTAAAGGAAAAGCTTTGCAGACCCGTCTTTTTAGAAAAATTTGCGAAGACATGGGTGCTTTATTTGAAAATCTTCTCTATCACACCGAAGTAAGGTGGCTTTCAAGGGGCAACGTCTTAAAAAGAGTATTTCATTTAAGAGCAGAGCTTTTAATGTATTTGAAAGATGAGAAGTCCCCATATGAAAATCAATTTTCCGATCCTATTTGGCTTCTGAAACTAGGTTTCCTTGCTGATATTTTCGAGCAATTAAATATTTTGAACAGTAATTTACAAGGTCGCGACATTAATATAATTACAGCCACAGATAAAATTAAGGCGTTTCTAAGAAAAATCAATTTATGATCGACCTCACTTGGCAAAAAACAACTCGATTCATTCCAGTGCCTTCAAGAAATTATGGAAAATGTATCCAATTACAGTGTTACAAATTTTGAACAAGTTTTTGCTGACATGCATGTTACTTTGCTCAATTTAAAACAACAGCTCTGTGATTATTTCCCCGAAGAAATTCAAAACAGTTACGACAGTTGCAGATGGATACTAAATCCGTTTTTAGCCGATTCCTTTCAGCATGTTGAAATACCAATAAACATGAAATAAAAACTTATTGAAATATCAAGTGATGGAATGTTGAAGCTCCAATTTTTTTCCCAGAACTCGGACCAATTTTGGACCGAACAGATGCAGGAATACCCCCAGTTGGCGAGTGAAGCTGTAAAATGTTTGGTTCCATTTGTAACATCATATTTCTGTGAGTTAAGTTTCTCGTCTATGACTGCCATTAAAACAAGAGTTAGAAATCGTCTCGTACTTGAAAATGATATAATTGTGTGTGTCTCAAATACACAGCCTAGATTTGAAAGATTAGTTTCACAGAAAGAGGCGCATAGCTCTCATTAAGATTATAATATTTGACTTTGTTTTACTCTTTTATTTTTACGGACTTTAATATTTAGTTTTATATTTCGTCTGATAATTAATTGTTAATTTCTATTTACGGCTTTGTTAAAATAAAAATACATGATCTAACAAAGTGGTGCTTTTGCCTTATTTTGGAAATGTTCGGCGACCCCCCTAGTACCTCATGGCGACCCCCCAGGGGGTCGCGACCCCCACTTTGGGAAACACTGATCTAGAAGTAATCCTATGCTTGGGTATGACTTTTGATAAAAAATTAACTTGGAAGACACATATTATTCAACAGCTCAAAAATAGATGTCTACACATGTTTTTAGGTGCTCACTACATAAGTACCATTCAAAGTCTCTATCAGAAAACTGGAGAACTTCGCCCTTCTTTTACAAGACAATAGCTGAGCCTAACTTACGTAGCAGCAGTGTCATCAAATCGAAATAATCCAATATTACATAACGTTTTCGCTGATCGATTTCCAAACAAATTTCAACAAACACATTAAATTGATAATTTTTTTTATTTTCGTATACAATCATACTTATCCAAATTAAATTTCCAAAAAACTTACGATACCCCTTCAATCCAGAACCTTGCTCCAAGGACAATATCTCTTCCTGCTATCAACATCAGTCTAACAAACCTAAGAAAATCAGAGATATCATCAATCGTCAAAACAAAAGTTTCATACACTATTAAACAGATACGGCAATACCTATAACGTATACACTATGTGTCCAAAAGCAGCAATTTATTTTGGAAGACTCCTCAGTAAGCTTTAAATTGCCGTCAACTACGATCATCTGAATTATTCGCAATTCTAAAAGCACTATCGCTAATACAAAACAAAAACAAAAAAAAATGTATAATAATCCAGATTCCCTAAGTTCATTATCCTCACTGACTCAATTTTATTACGACAACCCTCTAACGAAGTGTTCTAATCGAAGAGAGTAAATTCTAAAAACCTAACGGAGGAGGAAATGCTTGCATTAGCATTCGGTTCAAGTCAGATGATGAAACATTTGAAGATTCCGGTAGTGAGTGGAATTGTGCTAAAAATTTGGCTGAAAAATTTTCACAAGACATACCTAAACTAGAAATCGAACCTGTGATTCCTAAAAAACCGCATTTACTGCAAACTACTTTGCAATAGGTGGAGAATCCACCTAATCTTCGAAGCATCCAGTTCACTGGGCAACCAAAATTAACGTGACCACACCCCTTGAAGGCAAACCGATAGACTACTTTTATCTTCTAGCTGTTAACGATTTCTTTGAGTTGCTGCTCAGATAAACGAACTCTAATGCTGAGTATGTCTTCATTAACGATCAGAGTTTCGGACTAATGGAGGACTGACCGGTTATACAATCTACCGATAAGTTACTTTATAAGTAGTAATAGACTCATGATCATTTTTCGGTGACCCCATTTTGCTAAAAACACCCAAGTAGCCGAGGCTGCCCCTATCGATAGATTGTACAAAGTTCGACCATTACTGAAATTTTTCAATAACAGAATGTCTGACATTTGAAAAATATGTGTATTGACGAATCTGTGATGTTATGGTGAGGGAATTTAGAAATAATTCGAACTTATAATTACATTCGAATTTGTCCACGACTTCTGTTTCGTCAATATATAAGAACATAAATATGGCGTGAAATTTTACTTGCTAATAGAAAGCAATGGAACGGTAATCAAGATTTATACTAAAGTATGTGATATCATACTTCAGTATAAATAGCGGGTAGCGGGTAGACACTCTTTACGATCCCGGTAAAGACAGGTCTGCTTCAGGGATGCGCCCCTGCCAACGCGAGCTCGGCTTTTTCTCCCAATCCTCTTCCGGGAGAGAAACGGATCCTAAGCCCTAAATCCTACCCACCAACCCAGACCTACCTAAATCTTTCCCTTCCCTCCTCAACCTGCACTGAACCAGCGTGAGGAGATAACGGTCCAAACCTTCAAGTCAATGTACAGGACAAAAAAGAAAAGGCCCCCAGTGGCCAGCACTTCCCAGAGACTTGATCACGGCAGCGATCAAACAACTAACGGAAGGGGGGGTGCTAAGAATCCCTGGGTAAGACCCGGCTGCCACAAGATGACAATGCTCCTACAATATTCGAACACTGACGGACGACAATAGATTCCCAGAAATAGAAAGTGAACTACAGGATATAAAATGGGATATCCTTGGTATATGCGAGACCAGAAGAAAAAGTGATGAGTATATAATACTAAAAAATGGCACACATTTTATGCATAAAGGTGGCGAATACACGGGAGTGGAATTCTTGGTAAAACAAAGCCTCACACAGTGTATCGAAGAATTCAAGCCCATATCAGACAGAGTAGCATATCTCATCATCAGGATTAATAAAATAACCACTCTGAAAGTGATCCAAGTATACTCTCCGACCAAAAGCCACGACGATGAAGAAGTAGAAATATTTTATGATGAAATAAGAACAGCTATAGATACAAATAAAGCAAATTACGAAATACTATTAGAAGATTTTAATGCTAAATTGGGCAAAAAGAGGAAGATTACGAACATTTAATTGGTAACTACGGCTACGGGAAAAGAAACGATAGAGGAAAAATGCTTCTCAATTTCATGAATGAACATAACATGTACTCAATGAACTCCTTTTTCAATAAAACCAAGCAGAAAATGGACATGGATGAGCCCCGATAAAAAGACAAAGAATGAAATAGATTATATCTTAACGAAGAATAGAAACCTAGTAGAAGACGTATCAGTATTAAATCAGTTTGACCTAGGAAGCGATTATAGACTAATAAAAACAAAACTAATAATTAACAAAAAACTAGAAAGAAAAAGAATGCATGAAAAAAGATACAAATGGACATCTGAAGAAATCAAAAATAGTGAATTTAATAAAAAGATAGCGCATGCATTAAATCAAGTTAGCATGCAGCAGATAAACTCCAATGATATTGATGATTTGAATAACCTTATTACCGAAACAGTGAATAAAAGCCTTCTGCAACTGAAAAAACCAAAAACAACATACAATGAATTAGACAAAGAAATATTACAACAAATAAAAAGAAGGAAGATCTTAAATAAATCTAACAAAAGGGGAACCGACGAATATAGAGAACTTAATAGGCAGATTAGAAAAGGAATCAGACAACAAAAAAGAAAAGAAAACGAAAAATTAATAACAACAACTATTGAAAAAAATAAGAGTATGAAATGCTTCAGACCGACACTAGGACGACGCCAGATGATATCATTAATGGGAAAAGACGAAAATGAAATCACAACTAGAGGTTTTCTCTACTGACACGAATAGAAGAATTTTACACAGAACTTTACAGAACACATCAACAAGATGATGAGATGAGACCAGCACGGAAATTAATAAAAAATGTTGGATCAGAAATAATGCCAAAAGTAACAATTTCGGAGGTAACTACAGCATTGGAAAACATGAAGAGAAATAAAGCTGCAGAAGAAGATAGTATTACCACAGATATAATATTAGAAGGAGGTAAGGAACTAATTGCAATTGTAACTAAGCTTGTGGACAGTTGTTTACATCAGGGTAAAGTCCCTAAGAGCTGGAACAACTCTAAAGTAATCTTATTACACAAAAAAGGTGATAGTCGAAAATTGGAAAACTACAGACCCATCAGCCTACTGTCACACCTGTTAAAAATACTCACCAAAGTCATAACTACTCGACTAACAAGGAAATTAGACGAATACCAACCATATGAACAGGCAGCTTTTAGAAAAGGCTATTCAACTTCCGATCACCTGTTAACCACAAAAATATTAGAAAAATGTAACGAATACAAGTTTCCAGTTTTCCTAGCATTTGTAGACTACGAAAAAGCTTTCGATACCATAGAACACGCGGCCGTAATAAACGCAATGCAAAATTGTAGAATAGACAGCAGATATATTAACTTAATAAAAGAAACTATGAACCAAGCTACAGCTACATACTACCTAAATCAAAATGAATACACGAACCCTGTACCATTAAACAGGGGAGTCAAACAGGGAGATACTTTATCACCCAAACTGTTCACCTTAGTTTTGGAGGACGTTTTTAAAAACCTAAATTGGAAATATAAAGGAATAAACATCAATGGCCGCTACCTCAGTAATCTACGATTTGCAGATGACATAATCCTGATAGCTACCGATCTACAAGAAATGCAAACCATGCTTTTAGAACTACATACCGAATCTTCTAAAATAGGACTGAAAATGAATTTAAACAAAACAAAAGTCATGCATTCCGAAGACACCGTGACAATAATAAACGATAAAGTTATAGAAAAAGTTGAAGAATATTTATACTTAGGACAAAAAATAATACTAAATAGGGAAATTTAAACTAAAGAAATAAAAAGAAGAAGAAAGTTAGCATTCGGTAAACTGAACTATATAGGTACTCAGAAATCAACAAATTCAATTACATCTTAGATCTAAAGTTTTTGATGCATGCATTATTCCGATATTAACTTATGCGGCACAAACATGGACAATCACAAAAAAGAATATGAATATACTTAGAGTCACTCAACACGCGATGGAAAGAGCAATGCTAGGTATATCACTTAAGGACAAGAAAACAAACACATGGATAAGACAGAAAACCAAAGTCACCGATGTGGTGCAAAAATCATTAAAGTTGAAATGGGAATACGCTGGACATGTAGCTAGGAGCAATCTAAACAAATGGCACAGATCAATTTTAACCTGGAGACCATATCAACACAAAAGACTCAGAGGCAGACCTCCTATGAGATGGACAGATGATCTGAAAAGGACTGCCGGGAAAAATTGGCTACAACTAGCGTACAATAAAAAACAATGGAAAGAAAGACTTGAAGAGGCTTATGTTCAGATGTGGACGTGAATGGCTAGACGAAGAAGAAGAAGAAGATGTGATATCATGCGAAGAAAGGGACACGCTGCCAATGTTGTACTTCACTTCATGAGCAACTACCTTGATAAAGCCTAGCTTGTATATGGATACCTTTTATAATTCGGTAGGTCTCGCAAGATAGTTGCTAGAGAGAAGTACCTACTGTTTGGGAGCTCTCAGATTGGGAAGAAAAGAAACGGCGGTCGAACTAGGTAAGGCAAAACTGAAAACAGGAGAATCGATTCAACTTTATAGGGGAGGTGTATGTGTAGGAAAGACAAACGAGAAGTTCTTTTATATTTCTACTGTGCATACTAATACCATGACAGAAGTCACCTCCAAGTTTAGAAATATAAAAATTAAACCGACACCCGTAAGTCAGTATAACAAATATATGTCGGGCATTGATCTCCAAGATCACATGCTGTTATATTATCCATCGCATAGGGAAACTATTCGTTGGTACAAAAAAGTCGGTATGCACATCATTGAAATGATGCTGTACAATGTGTACATGTTGCATAATAAATACTCGGCATGAACGATGTTATTTCTTGATTTTAGACAATCAATCATAGAAGTTTTGTTGCCGGATGACTACATTAACCGACGTGAAACGAACCATGCTAATGGAGAAGAAGATCCAGAGCTACACCTTCCATTTAAGTGTCAAACGGATGAAAATGAAAGAAAACTACGAAAACGATGTCGTTGGGGCTCGAAGCAGGGAATTCGGAACGATGCTATGTATTACTGCAGAAACTGTCCAGATTCACCAGGGCTATTTTAAAAGCCTTGTGTTGGTGCATACTAAAGTAGTATACAGTGGTAATGATCTCGATTTTTCTTTCGTTTTTTTCAGTTTACGGTTTAACATTGGACATTTTTTTGTATTGTGCTATAAAGGAATATTTTTTTATTTTTGATCATTTGTAACTTTTTTATGATTTTTAAAATAAAGTACCTGTCATTTTTACATATAATAAACATATGACAATTCTGTTGATATTTCAATCCTGAAACAGGGGTGTGTCAGTTAGCACTGGTGTCTAAAAACTCATAGACAGTGCCCATGACGCACTGTTTTCGTCATACATTTTAAAACAAAAGAGCAATAAGTAATACTGTAAATAATTGGCATATTACCATTTCTCAGCATAATAACAGGCAGTATTGAGATTTTAAGTATACTTCATTCACAATTATAAGAACTGACTTATGCAGAATTTAAAAGTATCCCGCTGATAAAGTCGAAGCCATAAAGGGATTTGCCTCTTCAGGTAAATAGTAAAAAGGGCCGGCTTAACGAATTTTATATTTTATTTGTCATTTACATTACATATTTAATTTAAATAAATATCTAGATAATTAAGGGAAAAAATACATAAACTGATGGAGTATTAGAATTAATTAATTATTATATTTTCTGTCTCGATTCTTTATTAAATATATCCAAATTTTGAAAGTCATAAACAATTTTTGTTTTGTTAAAAAAATTGCAAGTGAAATAATAAGATGGTGAAGTGAAAATTAAAATTAATTAATGTAGATATATACATATAGCTAAATATGATTATATTTTATACTTCATGTAAGGAAAGAAGTGTTTTAATTGTTAGTAAGGTATAAAGTATGTCTGAAAAAGTTGGCAACAAATGGGAAATTTCTTTATTATTAATTTCATGAAAAAAATTATTCTTTATAAACATTTCTGCATTTCATAGAAATCAATAATCAATAATCAAATTTATAAAAGTTTAAGTGGTATACACCGAAAATCAAAAATATTGATTTATGCTTAAAAGTGAAGTGCTTTTAAATTTAGGTGCAGCATAAAATGTTATTTTAATTTGGTTGTAGGATTTAAAAATTATTTTTAAATTTAGATTCATGGCCTTTTAATGATGTATCAGTAGGTGCATTAATTTTTAATTTTATTTCTAATTTACCTTATTCAATATACAAAATCAACAAATGCAAAAGTATTTTTTTATTTACTTTTTACTGTAAATGTATTATTTAATTATTAGAAGGCCATGAATCTAAACTTGGACATAATTTTTAATAGCTACAAACATTTTAAAATTACATTTTCTTGCATATCTAAATTTAAAATCACTTTCCTCTTCAGTATTAATTAATAATTTTGATTTTTCCTACCTACCACTTAATATTTTATAAGATTATCTGTTAATGATTTCTATGTGATGCATAACCTTTAATGAAGAATAATTTTTTTTCATAAAATTATTAATAAAGAATATTTCCCAACTATTTTGCCAACTTTTTCAGACATAAAACGGAAAATAAACATAACAAGTCAACATGAATAAATATGAACCTTTTAAAACGAGTAAATCGGTACTCACCGAAGGGACCTCAGACGTTCAGATACAATTAGCGTCTCTTTGTAAAGACAATGAAGTCGACTTTACTTAAGTAACAAGACATTTACTTAACATAGACATTACTCAGTACTCCCCTGAGTTAGTGATAAGTTATAGTCTAAAAAAATCATTATGAAATTGACTGGCCAGTGTAAAAACTAGTGCCAATAAAACACAAAACACACACAAAACATTTTCTTCGTTGAGACTTAAAATAATGATTAATAACAATAATTATGGGAAATTTGTATGTTTATAAAAAGAGTTTTTTGACATTATGCTTTATTGATAATATTTGATCTGATTATATATACCTATATACAGTCGTGCTATGCTTGGCTATTATGCCGGTCCTGGCAGCTTTGGTAGCTGTGATAATTATACAACAATAGAGTATTTACAAGGGGTTATTCAGTTTTACAGCTGTTATTAAAATAACTTTTATAATGAGACACTAAATTTCTGGATACAGTATACGTGGTACCAGCCATGGGTTTTTTGTTTAAGATGGGCAGCGAACGTGTTAAAGACTATCAATTAATTCAAAAGATCTAAAACACACATTGTAATACAAATATTATAAACTTACGTTTACGCTAATGACCCTGCGTGGTCGATGCGTTATTAAATAAAAAGAATTTCCAGTGTAGATCGAGTCTAAACAGTATGGATAAGTTAATATTGGCAATGGAGAGGTGTAGTGTTGTTCCTATTTTCGTTTTGTTAACATTTCCTTTTTCAAGCGTTTTCAATTCCCATGCGAATACGGGCGCATTTTCATTTCCTGTACATTTGACAGAATGAAGGCAATTTTATATACATTTCTGCACAGTTCCTTCAAACAAACGGGGTAAATCTTTTGTAAAATAGCTTTTACACAAATTTTCAGTCATATCTTCGTTGTCGTATTTACGTTTCCTACTTTGGAATTTTTAAACTTTTGAATAATAATTTTAAATATGCCAGTGCTTCCTATGTTCCTAGTGCGATTGCAGAATAAACATTACTCTACACTGATGTGAAAACAATTGAAAAAAAAAACAAAACAAAATTAATGTAAATTAGTTATATTGAATGTGTACAGTATGTTTCACGAATTTGCGACCATTTTGGTAGGGATGAAAGATTTGACTTGAACGGTTAGCTGTGCTAAGAAAGATAATAGCAGATTATCTAAATATTTGAAGTACTGTCGATGACAAGAAAAAATACGGTTCTACGGATAATGTTTTTTATATCCATTTGAAGAAAAATACAGTTATTGGTGCAAAAATAGAAAAAAATTACAAATTATTTTGATTTTCAAATTATAGTGGTAAGTATTTACTGATAAAATAATAACACTCAAAATTTTTCCTAATGAGAAAACAAAAACATATTACCTTACAGTGTAATCAAGAATTAGATCCATACTCGTAACCACTGTCGTCGGTATCTTTATTTGGATTGTAAATGATGACTAGGTTAATTGCTTCGATGCAATTTTCACGCATTCAACATTCTTATATTAATTTTTCACATTTCCGCACACTTTTATCTTAAATTGCAGGAGTAGCAGTATTCGATGCTTCTTGGCATGTTTCCGATGTCACGTCCGATATATTTATGGTCAAATGTTTTGAATATTTCCCGAAATATGTTCAATGGAATTGAATTCACAATGGTCAGGGGCAGTCTTAACACATTATGCCCAAAACTATGCATAACCTCGTCTACTATAAATATTTTTGGTTTTTCATTCCTTTTGATTAAAAGTAGTAATTCCTGCTTAAAAGAATCCTTAGAAAATGGACATGTCGCTAAGGACAATCGAAAATTATCCAAAACTCAGATAATAATTACTACATGGAATATCAACTCTAAGGAACCAAAAAACAATCAAAGTGCTTAAAGAGAAACAAATAGACATTTGCGCTCTACAGGAAACAAAAAAAAAGGAAAAGGATAATCAAAATTAGATAAATACATACTAACCTACAGTGGAGTAGAAAAAGAAAACAGGGACAAAGAGGATGTAGCCTTACTAATACAGCAAAGGTACCAAAAGCACATCAAAGCATGTTAATACATATCAGAAAGGATTGTAACAGCAAAGATAAGAATAGAGAAGGAAGACCTGAACATTATCGGAGTATACGGCCCAGAAAAAACAAGCCTCAAACAACAAGGAAAACGTTTTATGTAACTAATAAGTAATAGCCGGAATGAAGCAAAAACATAAAAGTTTATAAATAAATACAAGTTTTATGTATCAGCTAATTGTCATATTTTAGTTTTCTTTTAACTAAAATTAACTTTTGATAATTAATTAATAATTCAGAAATCCAGTTTGGAAGTTTATTTCGACATATGCCAGTTAGTACATTTTTGTTGGTAATTGGGTACACAAATATAGTTTTAATTCTGTCTGTTAAAAAGTCCAACTCAATGTTTTGTTTATTGATAGATTTAAATATATTTTTTTGTAATATCTGTTTACGTGAAATAAAAATAAAAACGTCAATGTTTTTTTACTAGGAGTTTTAAATTATTTCTTTTAAAAAGATATTCACCCTTAAATTTTTTTAGGAAAGAAAAACCTTTCTTTCTAAGCAGCAAGAGAATTTTTTGAACGGCGTCCTAATTTTAAATAATTTAGTATAATAATAATCTCCTTGTTTAGTGTTGCCCAGGACATCTCTGTAAGTACTTTTTGATTTATTTTTTATAGATAGTTCTCCCATTCCTTCCCAAAATAAATTCTTATCCACAACCTAGCTCTCCAACCAAACTACGAGTAGCCGTTCGCAAACGTTTGAATTTATTTGCTTACCTTATTTCCAAGTCCAGTAATTGTTCAGTCCTCCTTTTAGCCACCAATAAGCAAATTAAATTGCTACAGTTTTGGAAATAATAGATCTCAATGTGTTGGTTGTTTTGAATTTTGTTGTGATGTTGTACTTATCTCCCATCCCTTTAAATTGTTATGATAAGCCCTTTACATAAGATGGTATTGTTGTCATCGTTGAATCCCTTCTGTATTTCTGGGGTGCTTGTAGTGTTTTGTTGTCTCCTTTCTTTAATATTGTGAGATTAATTGTTTATAAATGACAATAGATAATAATTTTTTTATTAAAATTTCTTTCCCGCATAGACATCAAGAGATGTGTATTTTATTTTATTTAACTCCAAATGTGTTTACAGCTTTTTTCTAATAAAGGGCTTTACAATTTTGGGCTTTCTTATATTTTACAATTTGCAACGCACTATAAATAAAAACCATTGCCTCTAAAATCAATTGTAATACTACCCGAGTAATTATATACTTTTTGTTAAAATTATCTATGAACATCAGTCTAAACAGTATTAAATTTTGTGATTTGAGAACATAATTAATTACATTTTGTAATTAGTGAGTGAAATTTATTAATTAGAAGGTTAAAATTTTAATCTGATCCACATTTAAATACAACAATATGACGCCAAACACGTCAGTTATTCATTGTCAACGAAATTTATGTAGTATTAAAATTTAATACTTATTTTAAATCACAGTGTATAGTATATCTATTTTAAATGCAAAACTTTTGCACAAAATATACACAACATACTAAGCATAGACACAGGAACATTGTAAAACAAATTCTGTTTGGATTTGAGATTTAGATTGTAGGTCACAGGTCTAACATGAAAACGAATTAAATTATTAGATAGAACTCCACTTGATAAGACAAAACTGTGTTTCCGCCAACAGACACTCACAAAGCGCCCAATAATTTAACTACGAAAGTCATTCTAATAAGAAAAGCAGTAAGATAAAGATCCATTTTGCCGTCATTGTTTAACTTTTGCTTGGAAAATATTTCTTATACGACAAGGTAGTAAACAGATTTGGAGAGAACAATGGACGATAGCGGGAAACCAGAATGCTGTCGAGTAAACAGAATTGTCAGAAAAAGAAATGAGGAAATAAGACAAAGAAAATTACTGACATTTTCCAAGAAGACATTAATGTTTACTTCTAATACAGTGAAGAGGGAATATGTCAACACCATTAATAAGGTCTTTATAATGGATTATATATAATCTTGCTATTACAATAAAAGAAAAATTGATCTTTTTGTAAATTTTATTCAAGTATAGGTTGAGCTATATTGACGTGACAACGTCTTAAATTAGGTTGTGGCTCGGAGTCATTTAAGAAAAAGTGTAACGCCCGCTCACGTCTGTTACAGTGAGTCGCCGAACGAGAGAGAGGCCCGCCGGACCGGCGAATGCCTTGCGTCTCTCTCCCACTCAAACATGATCGGTCCGCTGCGCGCGGCACTAGAGAATTAGGCGCGTTGAATCGCTAAAGTTGAAAATCGTTGAAAGTATCGTCAGCTGTGTCTGTAGTGAAAATGTGGAGTGCTTAGATTCGTCATTTACAACAACTACAACAATAAAGGTAAATAATTGTACACTAATATTTCATTATCGTAAACTATGATTGATTGATTAATTGTTAGATTGACACAAAAGTTGAGAAACTGAGTTTATAGGTTATGTCATACTATTGACAAATGTTGATAGTATTAAGTAAATTATTAGTTTAAATCACTCTGCAATCAATCGTAATTCAGTCGATTGAGAAGAAACAGCGCGTATTGCTAGTCAAACATTTAAAATAACAAATTATAACTTCTAACCTGTCAAAACAGGGCGACCAAACAAACGAACTAAACCGACCAATCACCGCGCGCGGAGTTAGAATTTAACTGTGTTTAGCAAGAATTTCAAATTCCAATTTTAGTAAATGTTTTAATTTTCAACTTTACCATTTACATTTACAAATTTTAATTAATTTCAAATTTATTTAGCAAAAATTTGAACCTTCGATCTGAATAAGTGTTTTGATTTTCAAATTGATTCTTTAAAATTAAAAATATTAAAATATATATAATCAGAAGTGAACGTCACATAACATTATCTGTACTTATTATTATTTAATATGTAGGCAAATACATGTGACCATACTTGGTAGACACAATTGGAAATAGTAATTTTTTATAACTGAAAAAAATAAATATATAAAATACTGGTAGCAAACAATAACTTCAATGATCGATATCTCCGCAACTAATTGATATATCGAAAAAATTTTCAAATAAATTTTGTAGAAAATAATAAGATCAATAATATAATATAAAATAAATAATATATAAAATAATATATAAAAATATAATATATAAAATATAAATAACATATAAAATAATAATATAATAATATATAATATATAAAATAATATATAAAAAAGACGTTGTCACGTAAAATCTTCGCCCGTAAAACCGACTTTACAGGCAACCGATTTTTTTTTTCATTTAGAAACTCGCATCAGCCTATGTGGTAATTTGCGAAAGAAAAAAATTATTAACATTCATAGAATAGTACAATAATAATAAATTTTGTATAAATGGTTTATTGCTTTTAAATATTGAATAATCGCTTTGGCACCGCACTCTTTTAACTTCTCCGGGATTCGGGATTTCGAATTCATCTCTTTCCGTGTAACCTGCATTCTTTATAGAAGGTGTTTTATTGTTAGCGGGGTCTCGCAAGCGTAACACTCCGGTTGGAGATCTCTTGTCATCAGATGTCCATGCGGCGACTATAGGGTTTAACCAGAGCGCACATTGAGAGGCAGGCAACGCAGTCGGAGCAGTGTAGGACAGGACAGTTTTTTGTATAATGTGTGACATTTAATCTAGGCGCGCAAATTAAGACACAGTGTAGGGCAGCTTAGAACTGTGACACGTTTAAAGCTACGGTTTGTTAGAACAGTGCACAGCGCACAGCATACACGTACAGCAGAATCTGTTCTACTCGACTCACGGCAGTTTTGGGTGAGTCGGTTTGTTAGATCAATTCGCATAAATATTCTGTCGCTCTGAAAACAAGTTTGGAAATTAGTTTCACGTTTATTCTCTCAAAGGTTGTACGTTTAAATAAATGAATTCTCTCAAACTTAATGTAATAATTTTATTACTCCAAGAAGAGGAGGAAGAAGAAGAGTTGATAACGTTAAATTTAAATAAAAGAACTAAAAAGGTAAACGAAATTTTTTCATGTCTTAATACAGAAGGTGCTAGTAAATTAACAGTCGAAGAAAGATTGGAAAAATTTCGAGAATATTTTAGATTTTTAATGGATTTGTACTATATCCATTAGTATTTCATCTTCCTTGGGAGAAAATTTAGTAGACATCACTTAATTATTACAATAATAATAACTATATAAAAATACAAGTATAATTTCGGTATAGATGTGTACGCTGTGAGCTCAGCTGAACGTTTGCGTCCAAATCAAATCGCAGTTGATTCCAGCGCACACCGTCGACGTACACGGCTATCGCTCTGCAGTGCGCGCAGCTCAGCAGCATGGTACAATAAATACACAAAGTATGATACATAATGTTCCAAAATCAGTTCGCTTTCGCGCATGACGTAGTCAAGATCGCTTATTCCCGCAACATTTGAATGAAGTTGTATATGAAAGACTTTTAATTTTAAGTTTTTTTTATATAATTTGGCTAATTTAATTATAGTAATTATAAAGAGATGATAAAATTATGTTATTATAATATTTATCCTTTGTAAAACATATATATCCTTTATAAGACAAGTTTTAATTATCTTTTATTACACGTAGGTACAGGTTAATTAACTTATACTCCAGAGTTCGATATTTCAGATGTTTAAAAAGATACAGAAAAGTGGTAATGGAGGTACACACAATTTGTACGTATATATACCTACTGAACTAAACACAAAATCAAAATAAATAATGACAAAGTCAAATTTATTTATATCGAATGAGCTAGCTGGCCATCGAATATGAGTGTAGTGAGGGCACACAATATTGCACAACATTTAAAATGACATTTTTGTAATATTCACACATAAAATTATCTTGGTATTGTTTATAATATTGATAACATTGTATATTTTAATAATGATAACATGATTTAACAAAGAAAAATATGTTATTTTGGAAGATGCTAAATTGATTTCCTCCGAAACAGTTCTTATTGCAAATTGCATAGCAGGCTGAGGCTAGTTTCTTACTTAACAAATCGATATGAAAAAACCATTTAAGGTTTCATGACTAATAATTAATAAAAATAAAGATTTAGACTTACGTCGTTGACCTAGAAGTAGTAAGAAGCTGCTCAACATACTTTTTGGACTCTCTGTGTTCGCCTCCTTGTACGCGTTTCTTTTGGTTGGTTAAAAGGGTAGCCGATGTTGATTTAGGCAAATAAAGGCTAGGTACTGCCTCAGGTTTGAGTTTTAGACCCTTTTTAGAAACGTAATTTAAAAGTTCCTGTTGTAGATTTCTTTGGTAATTTTCAGTTTTAAAATGTGTATAACAAATTCTTGCAGTATTACAATTAAAATTATCCTATCTACAACAAGATATAATCCACAGTTTTCTGGTCACGCTATCTTTAGGAAATCTATGAAACCTAAAGATTTTATCTTCATTGTCACTATTGCAACAAGCAATTGCACAGCGTACTTTGAAAAAGGTACAAAACCAGATATACAATGGCAAATAAAAACTTTCAGTTTTACAAAAAAATACTATACAGTATAAATAAATAGTAACTAAACACCATTTGTATAAAGACACATAATATATAAGCATATATCTAAATTATTTTTCTATTATAAAATAGATGACTCAGTCAGTATTGAGATACTTTAAAATATATTTATTATCTCATAACTTGCAATTTGCAATAGTCACCATTGATAACGGATATTATTGTTGAACTTTTGTTTTTATACAAGCTTTCTGTCTTGCCGGTGTAAAGTCGTCTGAAGTCGATATTTATTGTGTTTTGCGTTTGAACTAATTTGTGTCTTATTTTCATATTATTATATTGTTTGATAAGTAAATTTTGCATATAATAATCGGTAGGTTATAGTAATGTGTATATTTTTTATTTTACTAAATTTCATTATAACTCATCTAAAATACCATATTGAATTCTAAAACAGATTTTTCTCTATTGTACTCTATTTGGTTTTTATTTTAGTAAAACTGCTTGGAAGTGAGTGACAGTGAATCAGAATAAGCAAATCTACTACTATTTACCTATTCACAGTATTTCCTCTGCAGAAAATTTTTAAATTTCAAGGGGTTTGCATACAAAAAGAGTACTTATATTATTAGTATATGTATGAAAACAAAAATAAATATTTCGCCTGAATCTCTAGGAGAAGTAAAGGTTTTACGCTACTGAAAATATATTTTTTATTCAATTATAACCAAAACAAAACATTTAAAAAAAAATTAGATCATTAGATACGAACGATGATGATTACCTAAAATCCAAATTGAAGGACAAAATATGGAATGACATCGCAAAAAAATTAAATTTTAAAGATGGTAAGTGTTTGTAAATTGCAAATTGTTAATAAAATTCCGTTATTTCGTTACCGACTGAATAAAAATGGATAATTAAGAACACGATATTGTATAGTTTTAGGGTGAGATAAACGCAGTTTAATTGTCAATATTATTAATTTATTCATTTCCTTCTTTTTAATGTCTACAATAGATATATTATGTTAAAATTTCCTCATTAAAACACTTTGTTGCTGCTAATGCATTTGACTTTCTGTGTTAAAATATGTTGTAAATTTTTGTCTCACTGCAAACGCATCAGAGCCACTTCAATTATTACTTATATGTATTGAAAGTAGCTGAGTTGAAGACATTTTATCGACAGTATCTTCGAAGTTACTACAACTTTCTTTGCCGTTTCTCAGATAGTTGTGTAAAACACAAGTGGCTTTTGTAACACGTATTATACTCTCTACATTGATTTTAAATGCATGTGTAAAGACACGAAACCTGGATGCTAATATACCAAAAGTGTATTCAACTCACTGGCGTGATCGAGGTAGCCTGTAGTTGAAGACTTAATTTTTATAGTTACCAGTAACACTTCTTCTAGGTTAGGGCCTCATTAAATTTTCACTTAATGGCAACGGCGCGTCTTCTACAAACACGTACGGCAAAGGTTCTTCAATTGTTGAAAGCAAAGTAGGTTCAGGTAGACGCAGTGTTTGTTTTGTCATTTTGCGTTCCAAGGGACTACTAGAGAAAATATTGCCATCACTAAATCGACTCTACGTCAATTGAAGTGAACTTATAATTTGCATCTACGGTAGCCATTAAGACCACGGAAAATGTTTGTTTATAATTGTAATATGAAAATCCAGTCTTGACTGGTTCTTTATAACTATGTGTTTACGATCCAAAGCTCCCACACAGTGTGGAAATTGCCATATCTCTTCGAAATCCAAAGCAATTGTTTGCCACATTTCAGTGGTAGGTTTTGGTAGGTACACAGGTTCCATCTTTTGCCATATCGCTGCAGACACTTGATTAATTATATTAGAAACTGTTCGATCCCCTATCCTGTAACTGTAGGATATACTTTTGTAGCTATTTCCTGAGGCTAAATATCTAAAAAGGAAATATAACCGTTATGTGAAATTCAGACATGAAGCAGTTTTGAATTTATCTGATTTTTGTTCATTGACACGTAATACGAATTTGGTTCCAGGTCATGAGGCAAAAACGCCATGGACAAAGTTCAGGAATTATAACGGAGATCCATTACGTAGACAAAAGAAATGCATAAAAAGTGGCGCTCCAGCAAGCGCTATAAAATTATGGAGTTATCAAAACCAGATGGGATTTTTATTGACTTTTATAGTAAATCGAACACGAGAAGGGAATCTAGACGAAGATGAAGATCATATTGATGATCATGAGGAAAATTTACAAGATATGCAAGAAATACAAATATAGTAAACAGAAGAAACCCAACAGACACTAGATTATGCAGAGACTAAATAAAACAATGAGAAGACAGAAAACAGTCATGAACCGGAGAGCTGTTCTATCACTAATAAAAATACAGACAAGAAGTGCACACCGAAAGATCCATTAGTGTCACCAATACCTAACAGTAAAAAAAAATAAAATAAATATAAATTAATGAAACAATCAATGCTAAATCACGAAAAAAGAGCGGAAGAAAAAACACGTGAAAGAAAAAAACTATAAAAACGTCTGATATATCCAGATGATCACCTTTTCCATTTTTTCATCTCGATGTATGAAAAAATTACAAAAAACTGCCGTTTTCATATCAACATATGGTGAGAAAAATTGTGTATCATGCTGTATTGTAAGCGTAAACAATATATTTTCAGATTCAAGATTAAAGATTTTAGTCACACGAATATCAAGCTCCACGAACGTCCTTACCCATATAGTAAAACAGCAAGTGCTTATGCACATTTCTTATGCTTTTCTACATCTCTTCTGTCACCTAGTCCAAGTACTCGTACCAGCGTTAATAATCATCAGTAGCTTCCGCCTCAGTCTGGCCAAGAGACAAATCAATCAACAAGATACAATGATACTGGAATAGTACCTCGTCTAGGAAACACATTAATACATTAATAAACAAAATAAATATAAATTAATGAAACAATCAATGCTAAATCACGAAAAAAGAGCGGAAGAAAAAACACGTGAAAGAAAAAAACTATAAAAACGTCTGATATATCCAGATGATCACCTTTTCCATTTTTTCATCTCGATGTATGAAAAAATTACAAAAAACTGCCGTTTTCATATCAACATATGGTGAGAAAAATTGTGTATCATGCTGTATTGTAAGCGTAAACAATATATTTTCAGATTCAAGATTAAACTCTCCACAATGCTCACATTTGTCATCATCCAAAACCTTTATTTTAAATAAGTGCTTTGGATAACATGCGTGTCCGAAACGTATTCTAATAATGGAGGTTATGTGCCTCCTGGAAGCTCTAAAAGACTTGTACCAAGGAAATTTGGGAATATCTGGCTGAATTATCGAGTATCTATTTTGGTTCACAAAAGAGTATTCCTTCCACTGGTAGCTCCACTCTCGAAGCAATGTTAACTTGCAAGAAACAATACTGTCAGAAAGCGTTACTTTATGTAGAATACCAGTATCGGATAAAATGCTTTCTTTGGCTAATAAGTCGACATATTCATTATGTTCAAATCCTGCATGTGCTTTAATCCAGAGAAAATGTACATTGATTCCTTTAGTTAAAAGAGTTTGAATAATATGTTTAATTCTATAAATGTATGGGCAGTCTTGTAAGTTAGGTGGTCCATATTTACCAATGGATTTTAACACTGCTAAGGAGTCCGACAGAATTAGAATATGGGCAAACTCAACTTCAGCTACATATAATAAAGCTTCATATATTGCAATAGCCTCTGCTGTATAAATCGAAGTTTCCGGGTTCAGTTTGAATTTCTTTTCTATATGTTCCGATGGTATAAAAAAAGCGCATCCGGTTCCATCTGGAGATTTAGACGCATCTGTATATAGAGTTATTGCCTCTTTGTATTTGCTTGTTAAAGATAGAACAATATTTTTATTTAAATATATATTTTCACTATAACTTGGTACAATAATATCTGTATGTAAAAAGAAAGAAGAGTAATTTTTGAATATATAGTTCGTTCTATCTATATTTTTTAAAAGTGCTATATTTTGATTATACGCTTCGCAAAGTAAGGGAGATTTCTTTTTTTGCCAATATTTATTTGTCAGGTCATGGCAATTCAAAGTGACTATCTTTTCGTATAGAGATGAGTTCAGTAAGTATACTTTCATTAAATATTTTTTGGACAAAAACCTTCGTCTTATATTTAAAGGAGGTTCTAAGGCTTCCAAATATAAAGCTTGTACTGGAGTGGATCTCATGGCTCCTAAACATATTCGTAAGGCTGAGTTCTGTAAAACGTTGATTTTGTTTAGTAGTACATTACTTGCTGATCCATACAAAACACTTCCGTAATCCAAAATAGATCGTATGTAAGCTTTGTAAAATAATAAACTTACTTCAACATCCGATCCCCACCAAGTTTTATTAATTGATTTAAGAAAGTTTAATCCCTTATTGCATCTGTTCAACATGTCATCAATATGTAACTTCCAGGTCAATTTCTGGTCGAGTATCATTCCCAGATATTTAATTGTGTTTTTAAGGGAAAATTGGTGCCCACCTAAATTTATTGTACTAGCATTAGGAAAGTTATGTCTGGTAAATAAACAAACTTGTGATTTACTGCAGGATAATTCGAAACCATTTTCTATAAACCATTTTTTATGGAATCCGTACACTTCATTCAGGTTTTCAATGGATTGCTGATATTTTTTGTGTTCTGTGTACAAACAGAAATCATCAGCATATTGTACAATATTAAATGCAATATTAGTAATAGTGATGTTGTGTAGATCTGCTGTGTAAATGTTAAACAAAATAGGACTCAAAACGGAGCCCTGAGGTAATCCTTTGTTATTAAGTCTAGGTCCTATAAGAGTATGATTGTCTTTTAAATAAATTATCCTATTTGTGTACAAGTTCACAACGTTAGAAGCAAACTGCGCTGGAATATGAAAAAATTTAATCATTTTTTCTTGGAGAATTGTAAGAGATACCGAGTCGTAAGCACCTTCGATGTCTAAAAATAAAGCAGGTACATAACTGTTAGTGGAAAAACTATTCTGAATGTCTACAACAAGTGTTGTTAAGGAATCTAAGGTTCCATAACCTTTCTTAAAGCCATGTTGGTTAGCGGGTAAGGGACTTTGATCCCTTAGCCACCAATCTAACCTAATTTTAATCATCCGTTCAAGAGTCTTCAATATACATGATAATAATGATATAGGTCGGTAAGCTTCAGCTAATTTAGGGTTTTTTCCCGGTTTGGGAATAGGGACAACTATAATACGCTTAAAATCGATTATGCCTTTACCCTCAATAATTATCTGGTTAAATATATTCAAAAGTAATTCTTTTGCGTTATCTGGCAAATTTTGTATCATAGGATATTTGACTGCATCATATCCTGGTGAGGTACTGACGCGATTATCAAGGGCAAACTCTAATTCAGCTCTTGAAAAAGGTGTTAAGAGAAAATGATTCTGATCAGATGAGAGAGTTTCAGATGGTATTACATCTATCTGGTTATTTACGTAAGGTGGAGCTATTTTATCAAAAAAGTCGTCTACCCATGTGTTATTTAGAGGCAGTGGAAAGTTAACTTTTTTCCTGTTCATTTTCCTTGCTTGGTTCCAAATAAGACTAGATGAAGTTTGTTTATTTAATTTTGAACACCATTCAACCCAACTTTGTTTGGCCTTCAATTTCAGGAATTTTTTGACACGAGCATTCACTTCTTTGCATTTACAAAAATTTTCAAGAGAAGGATTTTTTTTGTAGTTTACTAATGCTTTCTTTCTTTTCGAAACGGATTCATCACATTCCGAATCCCACCACGGAGCGGGAGTACGTTTACATTTAAATGATTTATATTGACAAATTGATTGTTTAGAAGCTTCATTAATACAGTCAATAAGGAAATTATATTTTTCTTGCGTGTCTGAGTAGGCGTGAGGGTTGTTAGTTAATAAGGTTTCAATAAACTGAGAGTATACTGACCAATTGGCTTTTTTAATGTTCCACTTACTGCTGGGATAAATGATATTCGCATCAGTTCCCAAGATATCGATTACAACCCTTATAACGAAGTGATTTGATCCCAAAGTATCAGTATCTACAGACCACGAAATTTTATCAAAGAGAGAAGGTGAGCAAAATGTGACATCAATCATGGAATCTGTGTTTCCTGGTCTCGTTTGGCAAGTTGGTTGTCCATTATTCATTACCACATAATCTAGATTCTGAATTGTCTCCACAATTTGATGGCCTGTTTTATCATTTTTAGATGAGCCCCACAGAGAATTATGTGCGTTCATATCTCCTCCAATGATACAAGGGTGTTTTAATTGAGAAAATAACTTATCCCAATCTTCGGTGTTAGTTTTAGCTTTCGGACACCTATATACAGAGAGTAAAGTTAAATGACTTTTGTTATAGTTGATTTTAATACCACAAGCAAGCAATTCTTTATTATAATTTTTTTTAATTTTTATGTTTTCAAAGGGAATACCAGTTTTAATTAAAATAGCAACTCCGGAATAGCCGTCATCCCGATCTTCGCGAATTACATTATAACCTCTATAACTATAAACAACATCCCGTTTAAACCAGGTTTCACTTATTAAAGCTATATCAATATCTTCGGTTATTAAAAAGTTGAGAAGGCTGTTTTTGTTAGCAACAGCTGATCGAGCATTCCATTGTATTATTTTGAGTTTAGCTTTGAAAGTAATTAGATTAGTTATTTTTTAAAAATATTATCTAGAACATTATTAATACCTTTGGCTAACATATTAATATCAAGTGATTTTGCCTGTTCTAAACAATTAATATTTTGAATAAAATCTGAGAAAAGAATTACTAAAGAATCTACTAATTTATTTTTATCATTGTCTATAGTTGAAAAACTTTCCTTGTTTAAGGGTGGTAAAGGTTGAGATGGTCCAAATCTGAAAGGGATGGGAGGAGATGTAGGATATTCGGAAGTTGGAGATGATACTTTTCTTTTTTTATTTTCTCTATAATCAGTGCTTGATTTACTACAACTTGGTTGACTAATATTTTTGGTTTTCTGTAAATGAGGCCTCAATAGGTTGGAATAAGCAGGTTTATTAACTTCAGATGTGTTAGTTAATTTTGGAAATTCTCTATCTGAATTTGACAATATTTCAAATCTGTTATTACAAATAAGACCAGAAAAAGAAGAATCGTTTAAATTTTTGGCCTCCAAATATGAAATTTTATGTTCAATCATGATATTTTTTATTTTTTTTTGATGTTCGAAAAAAGGACAGTTTTTAGAGATCGATATATGCTTATCACTTTTACAGTGTATGCAATACATTTTTTTTTCATCACATGTATGTGTATCAGTTTTAGTTTCTCCACATCGTATGCAGTATTCCTGTGTACCTTTACATTGTCTAGAAATGTGTCCAAATTTGAGGCATTTATAACATTGTGTAACTTTACCTAACAATTTTTCAACTTGAAAATATACATAATTAATTACAACATAGTTTGGTAAACAATTGCCTTCAAATGTAATTATAACATTACGTCTAGGTACATATTCTGTATTTCCATCCTTTTCTATTTTCCTGTGCATTCTTTTAATATCAATAATTTGTGAACTAGAGGTCATATATTTTTTCAAATATTCAATGTTATATTTGGTATCGACATCACGTATCAGCCCTTTGATTTCTAAGAGGTGATTGGGAATATACGCCTTTAAATTATCGTCTTTTAAATGACTATTAGTGACTAATTTATTTGCATCCAAAATAGATTTGAGGATTACTTTAACACGGTTTCTTCCTATACTTTTAATTTCCTTAATATTGTTGATCTTTAATTTTTGATGTAAAATATCACCCACAACCATAGGGTGCAATCGGCCTATATTCTGATCATTGGTCTTTTCAATATATACACAACAATTTTGAAAATCGTAATTACTAGAATTAATATTAAAAAGTTTGACTTCCCTTGTAGCAGGAGAAATGGTGGTATTAATTCCTGTATCCATATCTTGTTCACTAACACTAACAACTTCAGAAGTATTTAGTTCGCGCATTGGCGTCTTATTGGTATTCTCCCCCATCAGGGGAGAATATTTTCACTTTTTTATCACTATTTTACTATAATATGTAAATATTTTTAAACACGACGAAATTAAAATATTCTAATTGTCACAAAAACTGGGAGCTTAATGACTTTATCAATAAACACGTCTACCCGATATCAATGTATCGCTTCGACTGGTTTAAAATTATTAAAAACTATAATTTTTATCGGAGAACTTTTAAATTCAAATTTTCACTTTGACAGTTATTTGACGTATATGATTAAAGATTTTAGTCACACGAATATCAAGCTCCACGAACGTCCTTACCCATATAGTAAAACAGCAAGTGCTTATGCACATTTCTTATGCTTTTCTACATCTCTTCTGTCACCTAGTCCAAGTACTCGTACCAGCGTTAATAATCATCAGTAGCTTCCGCCTCAGTCTGGCCAAGAGACAAATCAATCAACAAGATACAATGATACTGGAATAGTACCTCGTCTAGGAAACACATTAATACATTAATAAACAAAATAAATATAAATTAATGAAACAATCAATGCTAAATCACGAAAAAAGAGCGGAAGAAAAAACACGTGAAAGAAAAAAACTATAAAAACGTCTGATATATCCAGATGATCACCTTTTCCATTTTTTCATCTCGATGTATGAAAAAATTACAAAAAACTGCCGTTTTCATATCAACATATGGTGAGAAAAATTGTGTATCATGCTGTATTGTAAGCGTAAACAATATATTTTCAGATTCAAGATTAAAGATTTTAGTCACACGAATATCAAGCTCCACGAACGTCCTTACCAATATAGTAAAACAGCAAGTGCTTATGCACATTTCTTATACTTTTCTACATCTCTTCTGTCACCTAGTCCAAGTACTCGTACCAGCGTTAATAATCATCAGTAGCTTCCGCCTCAGTCTGGCCAAGAGACAAATCAATCAACAAGATACAATGATACTGGAATAGTACCTCGTCTAGGAAACACATTATTACCCCTTGATAATACTGAAAAAAACACCTTCAAAACTTTTTACGCAAAATTTTCAGTTTAATGTTGTCACTTACGTTTTTAAACAATAACTTCTGTACGTTTTGTTTTTCGTAATATATAAAGATGTTACATTAAAAACATAACTAATTTTTCTTTACTTCTTCTGGGCTTTTGGACGTTACACCCATCTGGAAATATTGCTTCTTCTATCAAATTATGTACTTCTTCCAACTCTACTTAGTCGAAAGTGGTTGGTGAATTTAGATTCAGGAAATTCATTTGGTATTTTGAGTTCACCATGGGTTTTCCTTTTCACCATATAATTATTTTTATAAAAAGCTTTATTCTTTTGGACACATCATAGAGCAAAAGAAGTTCGTCAAATTTTGTCTCCAAATCTGATTCAGAACTTAATAATGTCATGGCCATGGCATTATTATAAGCTGCCATAATAATTTTAAAAATAATATTATATGTAATTATAATCTAACGAATAATTAAAATGATAGTTATATCATGTACACAGCGTATGTACAACTACGTTCCATTATGCGCTTTGGCTGCAACACGCGAAATATTTTACTGGACTCTGCGAGCCTGTGTCTCCCGCCCTGCACTATGCCGACTGAGTTGCCTGTCTCTCAATGTGCGCCTGGTATAACCAACCCGTAGTCGAATGATGATCACCTGAGAAAACCGATTTGTAAAACTATCAGACCATGGTTGAAATTTTGGTTTTATGTTAAGTAATTTCGCCTGCTTTTTATATCATCTGCTATTCCACATGTGTGAACTATTTTACTGTGGAAATATGATTTGAGATCTGTCGCTGGAGTTTTTGGATATATCTTAATAGTTCGACCTCGTGCCCCCAAGGCTTTTCGTACATATTTATCTGCCAGATCGTTTCCTGTGATCCCAACATGAGATGGTATTCACAGGAAAGCAATGTTTCTGTTAATTTTTTTATTTATCGTATGACACTTGACACATTTACATTTAAATTTACATATATTTTGTATAAAACATAATAAATATGTTTACAAACGAACATTTAACTCATTTATATAGTCTACCGACTCTAGAGTCGCCATTAGGATATCCTCTGACCTGCCATGATTGGAAAATATGTGGAATTCTACAGGGTGACTAAAGACTACGTGGTATAGCAAATATAAATTTTTTTAAATGGGACATCCTATATATTTTTTCAAATTTGTATTCTTCTTATAATTCTTGTTCTTATAGTACTGGATTTTGCAGGACTATACAAAGTATTTAATAAGTTATGACCATTTTTATCAACACCATGGATATAAAGAAGTAATACATAAACATTTATTTATTTTATATATTAAATTAAACAATATATTGTAGTTTTTAAAGTTTAATTGAAATTATTGACAAAAATATGTATACAGGGTGAACTACAAAACAAAATTACGATTTTCTCATTTTTTTTTAATGAATCACCCTATATTTTATGTTTTAGAAATATTGTATTTATGGTACTATTTCAATTTTATGTAGCATTTCCTATACCTAAACTCATTACTTTCCGAGATATTTTGAGTTTTTCTCAAATTTCGGAAGTACACTCAATTTTTGTAAGTAGAAGTAAGTATTGAGTATTTAGTGATAATATAACAAAATTATTTTTATTCGATAAGTAACTAATAAAAAATATAAACCATAACAATATGCAATGAATGTATCAATAAATGTGATATTAGGGAAATATCATATTTCCTTAATGTAATACTATATTCCTAAAATTCCTACAAGATAATATATTTTGTATAATAATATAACAAGATTATTTTCATTCAATAAATAACTCACACAAAACAGAAAACAAAACAATATACAATTGATGTAACAATTTTTAGATTGTTATATCAACAATATTCTAAGCCAGGAATTTTTCAGGAACATTCCTAACTGCCGATTGTGAGACGCAGTTATTAATAAGGAAAAGGCCATTTGTGTCAGTTACAAACGTAAAATAGTAGGCTTTAAAAAAATGACAGTTTTCATATTAATAAACCGCAAGAACAAAAAAGATTTAGAAAAAAACCATTGGTTCGATGACGAATGTAAAACAGAGTTAAAAAAAAAAAGATCAGATTTGAGATTAAACAGTTTACGATCGCAAAAACAAGACGACCTAGAAAGGTACGACGAACAACGAAAAAAAGTAAAGATAATCCTAGGGGAGCGGAAACGAAAGTATATGGATGATAAAATAAAGCCTATTGAAGAAAATTACAAGAAAAATGAAACAAAAAATTTTTACAAAGGAGTAAAATACATTAAAACTGGATATCAGGGAAGAACGATAAAGGTAAAAGATAAGGAAGGAAACCTGATAGTGGACGAAGACCAAATATGTGAAAGGTGGAAAGAATATTTCGAAGACATGCTAAATGACGAAGTAACTACTGAAGAAAATTATAATGTTTCTAAACCTCAAATTGTAAGAAATATCAAAGCCCACAAGAGAAGATATTGAAGAAATAATAAAAGATATGAAAAATCAAAAAAGCCCCGGGGAGAGCGGAATTGCGGCAGAAAACATAAAATATGGAGGAGAGGCTTTAATAAACCAACTTGGTGAGCTAATACTAGAAGTATGGGATGCCGAAGAAATGCCTCAAAAATGGCATAAGTCGATTATAATTCCTATACACAAAAAGGGAGATAGAACTGAATGCGCAAACTATAGAGGAATATACTTATTAGAGGTAATATATAAAGTACTCGCCATACTAATTAAAAAACGATTAGAAATATATATAGAGAAGAATCTAGGAGAATACCAGGGAGGATTTCGGAAAGGAAGATCAACAACCGATCAAATTTTTATGCTAAAACAAATCCTGATCAATTGCTATAAATACAATATTTCAGCACAAGTACTTTTCATTGATTACAAAGCCGCCTACGATACAATAGCCAGAAACAAATTAATAGAAACGCTAAAAGAATTCCAAGTGACAGAAAAAATAGTAAGATTGGTAAAAATGACAATTAGACAAACCTTTGTGCTGTGAAATGCAACGGTACAGTCTCAGAAGGATTCGAAGTGAAAAAAGGTGTTCGCCAAGGAGACCCGTTGTCTACATTGCTATTCAATGTAGTTCTAGAAAAAATTGTAAGGGTTATTGGGATAAATGGGTCCGGAACTATTTTATACAAGGAGCACCAATGCTTAACATACGCTGATGATGTGGTTCTCATTGCAAGAAATGGAAAAGAACTATAAAATATAGCAAAAAGACTGATTAGGGAAAGCTCTAAAATGGGACTGAAAGTTAATATTAATAAATCGAAGTTTTTACACTACTGCTACTAGGGACAGCGGACTGATTATTTATACCAGCAGTGAGGATGTGGTTTTGGTGGGGGTTGGCGCAAAAATTTCTGACGGCGGGATTTTAATTGGTAGGTAGACCGGACGATATTTTCTTTATGAGAGGTATCCACTTCAAAGGTAACTGGATGAAGTGATCTCGTTTATTGAGACAATTTGGCTTTTTTTTAAATCTGTATGATAATTCTTGGTTTATAGAAGTGGATGGAGGCTATGGTTCTGGAGTTTTCTCAAACAATTTTGTGGCCTGTACAAAGATGATGTTGACCTAGAGCTGACAATGATTCGGAATTGCGAATATAAATGGAATGTTCATAAATCCTATTGTCGATTCTATGGTTTGATTGTCCTACATAAGATCAGGGGTAGTCTGCACAAAGAATTTAATAAGCTCCGTGTTGTTTATTTGGAATGTTGTCTTTCATTGACAGGACAAAAGACGAAAGTGTTTGTTGTGGGTAAATGTTGTCTTTATTTACAGACCCATCTAAAAGACGATAAAACGTCTTTGATATTTTAGAATCACAAAACTATTTCCAAGATTAAAAATTTAAAAAATAAAGTTATTCATCTAAATAACGTGCTATATTAGCGTTTAAATATATTAAAAATAATTTATTTAATAAACAACAATTCTTAATAATATCAGATTGTAAAAGTGTTTTACATAAACTATAAAATTATTATTTCTAATAATTGCAGGCCAAAAGTAGACATGCTAGCTAAAGAAGTATTCAATTCCGATTACTTGGTAAAATATTCATTTTACATTTAAAATTCCGAAGGACCTTAATATGACAAAAAATATAATTTGGCTCTGGATGACATTTGCCTGATTAAAAATTCTCATAGAAAGAACAAAATGATTATAGTTTTTGTAAATTCAAAAAATATGAAAAATTGTATAATTAACTGTTATAATATAAAAAAAAACTTAAGTAATAGCTCACAAGATGTCTTTTAATTGTGTCCTCTTGTCTCTATCTTTAATTCCATAATGAACATATTATAAAACGTATTAAATATGTTTACTTACTTTTTATTTAGCTGGTGCAGTTTATGTTTTAAAGTAGCAAAATCTGGTCTATCGAAAGAGTCTTCCGCCCAGCATTTTTTCATGAGTAACTCAACTTCATCATCGCATAGAGCTTCCGGTTCTAAATCAGGTCTCAGCGGTTTGCCATCATTTGCTGCTGGTCCTTGTTTGACGGTTTCCAGAATTTCTGAAAAAAAAAACAAACCAAATTTTAGATATACAAATACGTTTTGCTGTAGTTATCTAATAGTTTTTCTATCTAATTTCTTTTTTTTATTGCTCTGGATTGCTTGATCCACTCAGCCACGTGATTAAATGTTTAAGTGGAGGAATGTTTAAAAAAATTACATTACAGGTACAAGTGTTAAATTTGCCAGTAAGGTATAAAAAATAAACTGACCAGTAGGTATAATCTTCATTCAGGACCCCGACAAGCTAATTTGAATTACAAATAAGAAATTAGACAGGGACACTTTTTACGATAAGGTGCCTTTCATACCGACTAACGGATAAAAATGTAATATAGCGTAAGTGTAGACAAATATCTACAGGTTTATATAATTTTTTAATTTATGGGAAGGACAAAAACTAAATATGGAACACTTAAAATTTTTAGGAATGATCTTTGATAAAAAACTATCTTGCAAATACCAGTATTATGCAAATTAAGAAATCTTGTCAATCTGGTATTAATTTAATGCGAACACTGTGCAATCGTAATTGGGGCTCAGATTTTAAAAGTCTGATTCATATTAATAAATCACTAGTACGATCAAAACTGATGTTCAAGCAAATGGAACGAGAGGATAACATCGGAATCAATATAAATGGGGAAGATCTGAACCACCTAAGATTTGCCGATGACATCGTTTTAATATCTGATAGAGTTGATAAAGCTACAAAAATGCTGCACAGGCTCTATAAAGTGTCAAAAACAATTGGTCTTAAAATTAACACCTCAAAGACAAAATTTATGACCAACCTTGTAGTCAGCGGTAAAATTCTGATTGAGAGCCATAGCATCGACCAAGTAATAGCTTACAAATATCTAGGGCATGAGATTCGCTTAGGCCGAGATAATCATACAACTGAAATACAAAGAAGGATAGGTCTCACATGGGCTGCCTTTGGTAGATTGAATAACATTTTCAAGTCTATTTTGTAAGATACAAAAAACAAGTGCACAATACGGACTCAGACTAAATATCACAAAAACCAAATGGATGTTAGTAAGCAAAACCCAACAACCACCACAGCAACTGATATTAGACAATGAAAGAATTGAACACGTGGATTCGTACATCTACTTGGGAACAACAGTTAACTCAAACTGGGATCAAGCGAAGGAAATACGTATAAGAGTATAAAAGGCAAGAGCATCGTTCACTAGCATGAAGCAAATTTTCACCTCTAAAAGCCTCACCCTACCTCTCAAAATTGGACTTCTGAAATTTTATGTGTTCCCGGTTTTGTTATATGGAATGGAGGCGTGGACAATGACCGCAACATTGATGGAAAAAGTAGAGGCCTTCGAAATGTGGGCTTACCGACGTATATTACGTATATCCTGGACTGAGCACGTGACCAACGAAGAGGTACTACGCCGGATAGGTAAAGAGAGAGAGAAAGGTAGGAATAAGTATAAAGAAAAGAAAGTTGGAATACTTGGGTCACGGTATGAGACATAATAAATATAGAGTACTACAACTGATCGTTCAAGGGAAAATAGACAGCAGAAGAGGTCCAGGGAGGAGAAGACACTCGTGGCTCCAAAACTTGCGGCAATGGTTCGGATTGTCATCTGCTGAACTATTCAGATCTGCCGTAAACAAAGTCAGAATAGCCATGTTGATTGCCAACGTTCGGAACGGACAAGGCACATGAAGAAGAAGAAGTCTATTTTCCCAGTTTGTTTAAAAAGAAAGGTTTTTAACCAGTGCGTTTTACCGGTTCTTACATATGGTGCAGAAACACTGACTCTGACAAAAAGAACAATAGATAAAATAAGAGTTACACAACGCGCTATGGAAAGACCAATATTAGGTATTACCATCAGAGATAAAGTTTTTTTTTTTTTTTTTCCGGTTTTTTATAGCGTTTTCCGCCTTCCGGTTCCCAGTTTCCAGCTACGTCGGTCATTCCATTCGCCAGGGTGAAGGTTTCTTTCCGACATTGCCTTCTGAATGCCGCCCAGCCAGGATTGTTTTGGCCTTCCTCTCTTCCTTCTTTCCCTTGGCGTCCATTTTAAAATTTGGTTTGGCAGCCTGTCGTCGTCCATTCTTTTCACGTGACCATACCAGATCAGTTGTCTCCCCAGAGATAAAGTACCAAACCAAGAAATAAGAAGAAGAACAGGAATCACAAATGCAGTTGAAAAAATAGGCATAATTACCCAGATTAACGGATGATAGATGGACCAGAAAGATTCTGGAATTTCGACCAAGGCAAGAGGCATATCGAAGCAGAGGTCGACCACTGACTAGATGGACGGATGATATCAAGCGCATCACCACAAACTGGATGCAAGAAGCTCAAGATAGAAATAGGTGGAAAATTTTACGGGAGGCCCATGTTCAGCAGTGGACAAATATAGACTTATTGATGATGATGACGATCAAAACTCGATTATCAATCAGTATACTCATCTGCAAAGAAAACTCTTCTTGCTCAACTAGAAATAATACAAAATACTGCACTAAGAATAGCTATAGGAGCATGTTGTACTAGCCCCATTAAAAGTCTACAATATTTAACCGAGGAAGCACCTTTAAATTTTAGAAGAATGTACTTATCATTAACATACGCATCATCCATATGTGCGATATAATCGCATCACTTTCCATCATACTATCGCTGAACGTTTCAAAGAAACTTATATAAATAAAAAAAGGACAAACCCTCCCTTTTACGAGAGAATCAAACGATATTTCTCTCTGCATAATATTCAATTCCCAAAATTTTTGATCAGACAAATACAGTCACACCTCCCCACTGGACCTTTCCTCCTGCAATATGTAATCTAACTCTTTCTAAATACAGCTTGAGATCCTCCATACGACAATATTATTCAATCATTTTACAACATACTTGCTTCTTTCCCAGATCATTGTCATATCTATACAGATTCATCCCAAACTATTGGTGGTGTGGGATCAGCAGTCATAACTCCGATTATATTACAGTTTAAATTATCTTCCAGTTGCAGTATTTACTCTGGATTAAAAATTTCAAATTCTGTCATAATTACCAACTCTTTCAGTGTATAACATACGATAGTACCGTTATATACAAGTAACTCCGTAGGTATTTTAATAAAAGAACAATTACATCTGCTAAACAACGTGAGACAGCAAGTAGGCTTTATATGGGTTCCATCACGTATTGTACTTCAAGGAAATGAACAAGCAGATTTTCATGCCAGAGAAGCAATACACAGTGCCACTTAAGTGTTAGTGAACTTAGTATCTGTTTCCGACTACAAATCGTTCCTTAAAGAAAAAGTGACAAATGAATGGAAAAACGAATGGAATCTTTCAAAATCGACTCTACACATCGTAAAGCCCTCAACCGAATCTTGGTGCGAGATAAATTTAAATCGCCAGCTGTTTGTTTACCCATAGGTCATAGCAAAATAAAATACATAATACGACTAAAAGACATAAAATTAAACGTTTAGTTTTTTAAGAAAACCAAAACTAAGTCAGTTTTTATATAAAATATGCAGAGGGCAGAATTATATAAAAATTTTTCTAAAAAGACAGAATATTTTCTAATATAAAGGACAAACAGGCCAAATTTGATTTGAGAAGGATCGTTATCAGCGAAATCACCAAGCTAACTCTTAAATAGTCTCAAAAAATAAATAGAAAACAACTGTAATCTCTTCTTTTATTAAGAAGTATGTTTAAGGGTTAAAACCTTACTACAACTTGAGTCAAATATATCACTCTTTAATTTTAAGTAATTGAACTGAACGAGAGGGAAGAGGAACCACCAACGATTCTTGAAGTTAAAGACGCAGTTAAAAAACGAACCAGAAACAAATCACCCGGAATAGTTAACCTCCCAGCTGAACTATATAAAGAAGGTGGCCACAATACCCTAATGGCATTACCGCAACTTGTAAAAGAAATATGAACACAGGAATCCCACCCTAATGATTGGAATATTGGAATACTTTGCACCGTACACAAAAAAGGAGATGTCTTTGAATGCTCTTACTACAGAGAAATTACGCTGCTAAATGCAGCGTATAAAATATTTTCCAAGTACTATGTCACCGTATATCACCATATGCAGAACGGATCGAAGGAAAATATCAGGCTGGTTTCAGAGGTGGTAAATCGACAATTTATCAGATTGCAACCCTGAAACAAATTTTAGAAAAATCACTGGAATATGACATACATACTCATTACATATTTATAAACTACAAAGCAGCCTACGACTCTGTGAATAGAACAGAAATGTTCAAGGCAATGAAAGAGCTGGAAATACCAAATCAGTTGGTAAATTTAACAAAACTAACTCTTGAAAAAGTTGAATGCAGAGTACGAATTCAGGGGGAACTGTCTGACCTTTTAAAACAAATAACGGGCTGCACCAGCGAGCCCCTCTCTTCTATATACTGTTCAATCTGGCTCTTAAAAAGTAATAGGTATGTCACAAATCACAACTAATGGTTCAATATATAATAAATCAGTGCATATCCTTGCCTATGCTGATGATATCAATATTGTTGGGAGAAAGGAAAACGCTATACGAGAGGCACTATGTAGCATTAAAAGAATCAGCTACAAAAATGGGTTTAATAATAAACACTAACAAAACGAAGGTTATGAAAATAACTACGCAACCAAAAATCCTGCGACCACTTAGAAAACGACGTCATCGAAGCAGTGAACGAATATATACCTGGTAGCGCTCCTTAATACTGAAAATAATACTACCGCAGAGATAAACTGCAGAATTTGCACGGCCAACAGATGCTATTTTGGGCTCAATCTCCTCCTTAAATCCACAATTATATAGATAAATACAAAAATAAAACCCTGCAAAACAATACTACGCCTAGTCCTAAAATATGGTTCAGAGACCTGGACTCTAACAAAAAGTAATGAAAACATGTTAGGATGTTTAGAAACAAAAGTACTAAGGTGAATCTATGGAGCAGTGAATGACAGTGGAGTGTGGAGAAGAAGGTTCAACTTCGAACTTTATATAATATACCAGGGACCAGATATTGTAAAACATATTAAGACTGGACGTCTAAGGTGGATAGGGCAAGTAATGCGGATGGAACAAAATGACCCAGCTAGAAAAATGTTCCTTTATAGACCTATTGGTCAGAGAAGAAGATAAAGAAGCAAGGTTCCTTGATAACATCGATGAAGACACGAGTAATATGGGAATACGTGCTTGGCGAAGGAAGGCGATGGATAAGGACGACTGGAGAGAAATTCTTGGGGAGGCTAGGGCCCACATAGGGTAGTAAAGCCAGAATAATGATGATGAACTGAACTTTTGATTCAACTTACAGATTCCATATTTGTGTCGTTATCTTGTGGTGTCGTTATCTGGTATTTTTACGTTGATAATAAATTTAATGATAGAGGTGTATGAAGCTTTGCATACGTCATTGATTGTGCTAATTCACACTACTACTAGTAGCATCCCGGTATGTTCACTTTTTGAAATTACCGGCTTGTGTGTTAAGTCAAACTTAAGGCCATTCCTTCCTCGTCTGAATTTGGCATAAAGAAACGCTACACATTTGAAATAAACTACTTGTTGTTTATTCTTTCGTTAGTACACCATTCAAGAGATAGCTTTGTTATCTTTGTTAAATAATTAGTTTATAGTTAAATATATAACTTACTAATGCTAATTAAATCACACCATCAGTGTTTTTTGGAATTCTATTGGTCTTCTATGTTAGAAAGTATTCTGTTTTTTACACAATTGTTTATATACGTCTCTTCTCTTCATACTTTGTATAAAAAATAACAGTCCTGTTTTTTTCTAAAATAACGGAACGATTAATTTTATGGTTCCTGAGTTAAACTTATGCTTCATTTTTATCGTTTTAGAGCTGCATATCTTTGTAAGTTATTCTTAGCAATTTTCTTTATAGAAAATTGCAAAGAGCTCATTTAACTGTTTTTAGATGAGCTAATGTTGTGTATAGATTCATACGCGCCACGTCTTCAATAAAGGATAAAGTAGCAAGATCCTTTAACTATTAACAAGAGCACTCACAGCTCTTTGTTGGACACTACGAAGTATTTGACAGCTCAACAGCTGTTTGATGACAGTCCTCGTAGCTTTTTTAAGACAAAATTAATCCCCGCTTGTTAGTACGATAATAATAAGAGTGGAAGAAAGATCTCTCTACATTCAACAACCAGGAACAACGCTTACACGCTACATAGCGTACGGCACCCAAAGAAGAATAAGATTCTTCCTGTAATGATTTATCGAATGGATACCATGGCACTTACTAACCAATCTCTTAATAGAGCCACTGAAAGAGCTATTAAGGGAATCATGGTAAATGTAAGCTAAGAGATCATATGAGAAACACAGTTCTAAGAAAAAACCAAAGTAGAAGATTTTATCGAAGCTATCGCAAAATTTAAATGGAGATAGGCAGGACATATGAAAAGAGAGAGCTAAGTGGAGTGGATAAAAAGACTAACTAAACGGCAACCAACAGCAGATAAACGAGGCAGAGAAAGTCTACAAAAAGATGGATTGACGTCGTTAAAGAAAAGGCAGGGAGAAACTGGTACCAGATATCTTAAGAAAGGCGAACAAAGAAAACACAACGAAATGCCTATATCTAGGACTGGACCAGAGGAGACTGTTAAAGAATGAGACAAAAAAGATGTTTTAAGGTCATATAGATATAAAATAAGAGTTTGATGTTAATATTCAGCGTAAACTGAATATAAGACCAAATAATAACTATATCGGGATAATATCATAAGTTGGTTTTCTCGTTTTTCCTCATGATTTGTAATGGGACTACTAACGACAGAATTTTACTCTCATATTTGTGTGTGGTGTTTTGTTTAAAGACAAATAACAAGCTATGATTTTTCTGAAGGGTATTCTCAATAAAGCAAGGACAAAGGACTTGCCAAAGGATAAAGCTTAAAAGCAAGCAAAGCAAAGGGATCTCTTAATGACACAATCTGGAAGAACAAACACCTAAGATAAGATACAAAAACAAGAATCTATAAAGCAGCAATTAGATCTATATTAGACAAGACCTGACACATCTAAAACGAGACGACTACTAGAAACAACAGAGATGAAAATACTTCGACGAATATAAGGGAAAAGTCTGTTGGATAGGGAGAGAAGCGAAAACATAAGAAGAGCATGCACTATAGAAGACATAAATGGATGGGTGACAAAACGGAAACAGGAGTGGAATGAACACATTAGTAGAACGGCAGATGATAGGATAGTACGAAAAGTACGAGATAAGTCACCTAGTGGACGAAGAAGTATTGGCAGACCAAGAAAAAGATGGTGGGATAACTTAAACAATTTAGGAGGCTAATATTAAAGAAGAAACAGGCTTTAAAGCCTACATACAAGAAGGAAGAAGAAGAAGAAGAAGTATTCTCAAGTTACAGTTAATTTTATGTAATCAAATTTTTCAATAAATGCAGCTCAAAAATTTTGATAATTTAATTTTAAAGTCATCTAAATTAAAATGTATATATATCCGTAAAATAGTTTCGAAACACAATTACACATAATATATATATATATATATATATATATATATATATATATATATATAATACACAAATACGTATAAACGTTGTATAAACAGATACATAGACACTTTTAGAGCAAGATCCCAGAGCGATCAGACATAACTTATTTTCACACAGATGAAACCTTCTCAATAGCGTCTCGCGTGCTTTGAATACCTGCGCATTTATGAAACTTGCTGAGTGACACCTGGGCAGGTACCAGGTGAGAAAGGTAACTAAAAATAAGAGCTATTTAACTTAAATTTACATAACTGATTTTTATACATATTTTGTAGAATATTATTTTGAAAATACTGTAAGTGTCAGACACTTGTCATGGACCAGAACTTTTGTCAGACGCTTTAAAGCTCCACTAAAATTAAATGAACTTTACTTACTTTTACATGTCTGATTTTTAAATATGTTATTGATGGAACTATAATAAAGTTATATTTAATCAGTCAGACAAATTAGAATGACCAAATATCCCTCAAACACAAAAAATAGTAAACCGGAAGTATGTGCGCGAGAGTGCTGTGCTTGCATTTCAGAGTGAGTGAGACATTGCGATAATTATGTAACGATATATGCATAATTTAAAAAATGATGATTCGAATGTATGATTAAACGCAGGCACCGGAAATAACCAGAGATACATTAATTTGACACTCGTTTACGAGTACTTGGGACCATCTTTATGTAGAAGTTTGCCAGGGTTTCACGCTCTAACTGGATGTGACTTTAATCCCGCCTTTTTTTTTAAAAGGGTAAACAAAGACCATTCAATACATTAATGAAGAAACATGAATATTAGCGAGCTTTCATGCAGTTTGGAGAATTAGAGTTGTTTACCGATGAAGCCACCCAAAAAGATATTTTCAAAATAATCCAAAAATTTATCTGCGAAATTTATAGTTTTCCTGATACGTGCAACATTAATGCTGCCCGGCTTCAATTGTTTTTAAATAATTACAGCGTATCTAATATTAACGAAGAATTCGATCGCAAAAATTTAAAAAATTTTGATGCTAGCAGTTTACCACCATGCTAAAGTGAGTTATTCCAACAATTCCGCCGTGCTAATTACATTTTTAGCATATGGAATAATGCAAATGCAAAACAACCAACCATTTTAACTCCTGAACACAATGGATAGAGATTAGAAGAAAACCAATATCACTTTCATTGGTTTGATGGTGACCAATTACCAACAAACGTTAGTGAATTCCTTCAAACTTCAGGTATTATACTTTGATTTCAGGTTTAGAATTTATTATGTTTGTGATTTTCTGCTTTTTAATTCTTTGAACTATTTTTTGCAGAACAACCAGCCAGCAATAACATAACTGATAATGACGAAGATGATGACTCGGATGAGCAGCATCATGATTGGTTGAATGATGAAAATTGTAATAATTGCGACAATGAATATGATGATTAAAATATAGAAAAATGTTTGTTTCAATCAATCCCAGTTGAAGATTTTTTACAAAAATTATTATTTTTTAATTATCCTAACTAGTATCTTTTTTACAATAAAGTAAATATAATTTCTTATGAAACCAAAGTGCTCCGAATTAATTAATTATCCCAAATATCAATACATTAATTTACTTTAATATTTATCTTAATGCTAGAGTTCATCATATTAAAATAGAGATGCAAAAATACTTAATCGGATCGAAAACAGTAAGTATTCTTAATGAATTTGAATTGTTTACTCTGAGGCTCTCGCGCTCATACCTCTAGTTAACTAATTTTTGTGTTTGAGGGATGTTTGGTCATTCTAATTTGTCTGACTGATTAAATATAACTTTATTATAGTACCATTAATAACATATTTAAAAATCAGACATGTAAAAGTAAGTAAAGTTCATTTAATTTTAATGGAGCTTTAAAGCGTCTGACAAAAGTTCTGGTCCATGACAAGTGTCTGACACTTATTACAGTATTTTCAAAATAATATTCTACAAAATATGTATAAAAATCAGTTATGTAAATTTAAGTTAAATAGCTCTTATTTTTAGTTACCTTTCTCACCTGGTACCTGCCCAGGTGTCACTCAGCAAGTTTCATAAATGCGCAGGTATTCAAAGCACGCGAGACGCTATTGAGAAGGTTTCATCTGTGTGAAAATAAGTTATGTCTGATCGCTCTGGGATCTTGGACTATTTGGACGTGAAATCAAATCTTGACTGTCTTTTTCATTGTATATTATATGTCTGAATTATCAATATGAATGAGGCAGATAAAATTAAATTATTAAAATAATTTTTTGTATTATCAAATAACAATCCAAAATCATTTTTTTAATTTGTATTTTTAGAACAATTTCCGAAATGTAAACCGAAACGTCAAAATAAACTTATTTTAAATTAAAAGTGTGGTTATTTCCGATTAAAAATAGTAAATAAATACGTAGTTAGCCACATCTTTTAAGCGGTACCTTTTCTACTGTTTTCATTAATCTCGTAAACTAATTACCTTTTATAATATAATATTTTCGTTTGTCAAATATCACATTGGTTAATTTGGCAATTTAAAAGATTGTCAGAAGTACACAAAATTTTCCATTTCTTGAAGAAAACAAAATTTTCCTTATTCCACTTTCCTGCATCAATATTTTAAATGACAAAACATCTGAATACAAACTGAATTTATGCTATCTTCTTCATTTGAATAAATATGCAAATAAAAGATGCGGGACACAAACAAACGACTTTGATTTGCAAATTTTTTGTAAAATACAAATAAACAAGATTTTATTTACCTTATAACGCTGACAAAAGAATTAAGGCACTGATGTTCGAGGAACAATGCAGAACACTTTTTAATTGACTTTTAATTTTAAGTTGATTTAATTAATATAATTTATAATATAACTTAATTAAATGAATTTTCATTATAGTTTAGTATAGTTTTACTAAAGACTTTGGAAATATTTGGTATGTATTCTAGGGATTCTTTACATAGTCCAAGCTCTAGAGACAAAAATGAATTAATTTGAGCGTTAATAAGTGAATTTTTAAAACAGCACAGTTTTTTAGTTTTTGAAATAACTTTTGTAAAAGGTATTTTATTCAAAAATTATTATATTTTAGCACTTTTCATTATAAATCGACTGAAACTTTTTAAAATCCGATCGGTCAAGTTGTTCCCGAGAAATTTTGTGTAAAAAAGATCTAATTCCAAACGAATCTTCTTCTTGGTCGATTATATTTTTATATTGATATAAAAATATTTGAATAAATATTGTTTCAACGCCTTATTTATTGCTTTAAAGCAACTTAAATAAAGGCAACTTTTTCGTTATAAATTAATTAAGCTACAGCGCTCCCTATACATTACACACATTTTTAACTCATTTATTTTTATAGATGAAAAAAGTTTCCTTTAAAAAAAAAAAAGAATTAGCTAAATTTGTTTAAAAAATCACATCTTCTTTTTTTATAATAATTAGGAATTAAAATCGGCCATAATCAATAGTTGAGGGCATATACTTTACAAGAATATAATTAAAAATAAACCGCTATTTATAGTCAAAAAACATAAGTAAAGTTAACTGTTCTGTGGAGGAACTCTTCACCTATCTGCTCGGAGAAAAAAAATTCGGAACTTCAAATCCCCGCTGCTTGAAAAAATTTATTATATCTACGTTAAATTTGGACCAATTTCGCTCTTTTTTTTTATGTAGCGTAGCCAAAAATTTTGTGAACATTGGCAATATTGTTTTCTGGCTGCGATTAAAACTTTAATGACTATTAATATTTCTTTTTAAATTACTCTTCTTAAAATTCTTCTTAAATCATCTTTATTTTACATATGAAAATAATGAAAATTTTTATTCCACGAACTTATTAGTTAAAAGAGGATATTATATGAAAAAAACAGTACCCCTCTGGAATATATATATATATATATACATATATATATATATATATATATATATATATATATATATATATATATATATATATATATATATATATATATTAGGGTGTCCCGTCTTTGCATAAAATTTTTTTTTGAGCTACACTATCGCAAGAGGTTTTCAAATTTGCGTAATTTTCCAGAGATTATAAAAAATGTAAAATAAATACGATAGCATGTCACCTTCAGGGCTCTACTAGACTTTAAAGTTTTGTAAATTTTACGTTTGTACAGACCTAAATTGTATACTTCAAATAACACACAAATTAAATTTAAAAGATATTTTATTATTAAAATTAATGAAAAAGGTTCAAAACAACTTAACAAACAAAATAGATCTTATATATGATGACAAAAATTTAAAATTTGAACTTATTTTTGTGTCCAAAATTTGGCATTTCTGAGAGACTCCAAGCTGGTTCTGATAAAGCTATCTCTAGAAGTAGCATGAGTTACATTCTGCGAGGCCTCTGTAATCAGTTTAACACATCTTTCCACAGATTCTGTGTGGCAGGGAAAGTCAAAAATATCCAAGCTTTTATCTTTTACCATGATGTGAAGGTCCTCAGTAGAAATATGCCGAAGAACCGGCGGTGTTGTAACCTGACAATCCTGACATTCGTGCCACATAATAATATCGGTGTAATCTTTAGAGAGAAGTTAATTTTTGGTGTTTTAAATATTCTGTTATCGCTACTTTCAGTGTCTCTAGCTTTTTTTATTATTCGCCATGATAGCTCCCTAATGAGATCTCTATCATCAAACAATATACTCACAAGTAAGATTTCTGGGTGGACAAAAAAGGCATTTCTTTTGATAACGTTATCCACAAAGGATCTTAGATTTTCGGGTAGAAATCGAGAGTACATAATTAGTTGAAAAATATGCTTCGCTCCATCCTTAAAAGACGCTTTTTGCTTAATTCTGAACCATATCGGAGCATATACTTTAACAACATAGTTTACCATCAATTGTAAATTTTCTGATGGATTAAGCGTACTTACATAAAGTCTGAGTAGACGATTAGCAGTAGTAAGCCATCTGGAGTGCGCCATTTTTCCAAGTTGACGGTTTACCAATTCAGGAGTACAGAAACCGGTTAATACTGCTTGACATATTTCATATAGATATTTTTGATCTGTACTTAATTCATTGAATTCATATATTTCTGAATTGGATGAATCCTTTCCATTATACTTTAATTTTAGATCGTTCTTCACAAATAAAATACATTTCATAACATATCTTATAGTTGCTAGCTGTCGATCATCAAGTTCTTTGTAAGGTCCCATTATAGAACAAGTAGTCTCACTACGCCTGGAACTCATAATTTACACAAAATCAGCTTTTGACACTAGAACAAACGCAACTGTAATGATGTTGAACGTCGAACGACGTTTCGACCACTCCGAGCCACCTTCTCCTTCTACTCGCCTTTCTCCTACCATCAAAGCAGATCTGACGTAACCAAAGTTCACAGAATTCTCTAAACTTTAACGAAACGTATAATACGACGCAGTATTATACAATAGTATAATACAATCTCAATTTATTTTAGTTCAGGAGCCGAAAAACTATTATCACAAAAATGACAATGTTTCCAAACTTTGAAGATCGGTAGAACCCTTAAGATATATTTTTATTTTATTTTTAAAAATACATACTGTGATAATCTATTGACAATTACATAAATTTTAAGAGGTCTTGCATTAAATAATGTCTTATATTTAGTTCAGGATGCGAAATTAGGTATAGTGAAATATTACCATAAAAATGACAATTTTTCAAAACTTTAAAGTTCGGTAGAACCCTAAAGATATATTGTTATATATTTTTGACGTGACAACGTCTTAAATTAGGTTGTGGCTCGGAGTCATTTATGAAAAAGTGTAACGCCCGCTCACGTCTGTTACAGTGAGTCACCGAACTAGAGAGAGGCCCGCCGGACCGGCGAATGCCTTGCGTCTCTCTCCCACTCAAACATGATCGGTCCGCTGCGCGCGCAGCACTAGAGAATTAGGCGCGTTGAATCGGTGCGTGCTTCCGTGCTTGTGTCTCTGTCTTTCTCGAGCGTTCTTGGCGTTCAAGACACATTACAGCAGAAACACTTCCTTTCATTTCATATTTCTCCTATCATCGTCCTATCCTCAACAAAATCACTCAAATAGAAATTAGTTCAGTTTAAGTTTACATGTACAATGTTTTAGTAAACAAAATATATTTCAATAGTTAAAATTTGTGCAATTCTTATTTTCATTCAATTCCTTGTTCCTATTGTGCAATTTAATAATATTCATATCAATAAATATTCTACCGAGAAAAAGACGTTGTCACGTAAAATCTTCGCCCGTAAAACCGACTTTACAGGCAACCGATTTTTTTTTTAATTATTGTGATAATTTACGAGCAATTACCCCAATTTCAAGAGGTCTTCTATTAAACAGAAACAAAAAGCAATTTTTCGGGACATCCTAATATATATATATATATATATATATATATATATATATATATATATATATATATATATAAGTAAAAAGTAATGGCATGTCTCGCAAAACAGAAAACCAAAAATGGTATATCGATGGAAGGCAACCGTATATACGTATTTCTGACTATTGGTCGTCTTCAGTACGGTGCAGCCAAGTTAGAAAAGGAGCATATTAACTTGGGAAAGGATCACTACATCTATATATATATATATATATATATATATATATATATATATATATATATATATATATATATATATATATATATATAATATATAAACCCACCACTCTTCTGAGTGATCCTTAATTTATATATATATATATATATATATATATATATATATATATATATTGATTTATTTATTTACATATACTATTGTGTCAAATTTAATGTAACGGAGCTCAGCTTAAAGTTTTTTATATGTACCTACTTCCATAATATTGTAATTATTTTACCTTAAAATGTTTATTTGATACAATAAAAATAAGAGTAATAAAAAAACACCATTTTTGGCACCATAAACTTAATTTTTATGAACTTAAAACTTTTTTGGGTTATTTAGACTATAAATGCTATTTTTATACGATTTACACTATTTGTCAAATTTATTGATCTATATATTTATTAATATCACCATGGGACTTGTATATGTTCCTCCAGGTTCTAATTATGTACCAGTAGTTGCAAAGCTCAATGAGAAGAGGAAACAAAAACGTTTTTATTGTAGAAAATCATATAAATTAACAGTATTTACCATGTATAAAATATCTTTAAACAATGCATACCTAACGCAATGTTACACTGACAGCGAGAAACCCTTGTTCTTTTTTTATTTTTCATTTTGTGACATCGGTGGCATCTTCGTCGAGTTGTCCATTCAATGGGCAAATGGTCTCCAACATTTTTGTATAACGTTTTATAGAGTTATTGGAAGTAAGTTCAAAAATCCTTTATAGAACATCATCTACTACATTAACTAAAAAATCCACGAACTGGGAACAACTCAGAGAATTACTAACTAATAAATTAGAATTACAGAATACCATAACCAATCCATACAAAAGGCTGCATAAAAATCAACGACAGTTAAGGAAATAAACTGTCCTACTCATGAACTACCCAATAAAATCAAAGAAAAATTAATTATTGAGAAACTAATATTAAGACGTAGATGGCAGCTGATGAGAGCACCACGAGACAAGACCAATCTGAATAAAGCGTCAGCACAGTTAAAAGCGTTATTCACCACAAAAAACACAAAAACAATGGTAACATTCTTATCTCAGACTTCTTTTACCTACAGAAGCTATAGAGTATTCACTCTGGAAAGCAAAGATGCTACCAGGCAATAGAATGTGCTCAATTCTCCAACCCCTTCAATCCGCACTAAAGATGGCGCATGGCCAAAAAGCAATAAAGAGAAAGCCGAAATTTTTGTTAAACTTCTTAAACCGGTTTTCCAGTTTTTCCTGCAGATGAACGTATTAATATAGATAATGAAATCCAATTTAATCTAGAATCTCCCTATCAACTTGAAATTCCTCTAAAAAACATTACATTGAACAAAGTCAATAATATTATTCACACTACCAAATCCTAATGTATGTACTACTTGCAAAACCGCCATTACCTTGTAAAACATCACGATTAGTATACCAGATTTTACACAATTATGGCTGGAGTCCCTCAAGGTAGTGTTCTCGGACCAGTGCTGTACCTGATATTCACTGTGGACTTACCTACATCACCAGAAGTCAAAACAGCAACTTATGTAGATCATATAGTAGTAATCTCTTCTCATGGAGACCCAGCCGTACCATCACAGAGAGTGTAGGCTAACCTAAGTGCAATACGAACTTGGCTAAAAATGTGGCGTCTACTAACCAACGAGAAAAAATCTGCGCAGGTAACATTTACAAACCGCAAGTGCAACTTCTCTTCAGTATCGTTAAATGGTCAACTTCTGCCACAGAAAGACGACATAAAATACTTGGGAATGCATTTGGATCGCAGATTCGCATTAAGAAAACACATATTTACCAAGAGAAAACAGCTGGGTCTTATACTTAGCAACCTATATTGGTTAATAGACGGGAAGTCAAAACTGTTAATCGTGTAGAGTATGGGTCACTTGAGCATGGAAAAATTTTACCGACAGTGGGAAAAAGCGGCATCCTTTGATATGGATGTGTAACAAGTCCGTCACTTCAATAATTCTTTAATCACTTAAAATAAAATTTTTAAATCTATATCCTCTTAATAATTTTCTTAATTTTTAAATTCTAAGTTGGTATTAAACAGCCACACCAAGCGGACATTTTGGCAAACATGCTTAGCTGACTCAAAACAAGGGCAATCGCGCACTTCTGCTCTGACGTTGGTTAAAGACACTTGGGTATTTCCGTCTATCACTTCTTATAATATACAGGTTATAGTTAGAAAGTCAAAGCAATTCATGTTTGTGGAACGACATGTGAGATACGTATTCTCTACTCAATCGACAACAAAATTTGAACATAAAATTATTTAAAACCCATTTGGAGCTATTGAATTCAGCTATGGAGAACAGCAGCTAGATCCAGTAGTGACATTCTTGAAAGATTCCAATCGAAAGTCCTCCGAATGATAACTAATGTTCCATGGTACGTTCCAAACAAGACGATCGCACTGTCAACTGTCAACGAAGAAGTCACCAAACTCTGCCCACCATAATATGAAAGACTAATAGACCACCGCAATAACCTAGCCCAAAATTTGTTAACACAATCTATCGGACGAGGCTCAAACGAATGACCCTAGCCGACCTGTTAAGTATAAAGTATTCGCAGAACCCCATAGAATCTAGAAACAGAAGCCCAACCAAACCCTAAACATACGTGACACTACTTTAGTGCTGATAATACACAGTAAATTGTCAATGGGCAATTTTCTACACGACATTCTACTTATTGTAATTATATTACACATTGGAAATATATTAGGATGTTAAATAAAAAAAAAAGTACGATCTTTGAGTCTTGCATTTAAAATTAAATGTTCACTTTTGCTATAATGACTGTTAAAAATGAGTCGAATCAAAGATATATCGTAAGGAAGAAACTAAAATTACATTCAAATAGTACTTATAGGGCTAGGCAATGCTTCCGTGTCTTCAAAAGACGTTTGTTTTAGTTGCGCATTTTGAACTTGAACTTTTTGGACGATAGGTACAAAACACTAACAATGCGGTTATTTACTGCCAATACAAAAGTTTTAATAGTTAAACCAATGTCGTGGCTGGAAAAAATGAATTAGTTTGTCCTAAATTTAACAATACCGATAAAAAATACCGCCATACTCCGGTATTTTTACACAATTTTATTTTGTATGAAGGTAAATATTTTGTATTCGCAAATTTATAACAATTTTACTGAATGGTGCGAAATTGTTAATTCAAGCCCTACGCCTTCAATGACTGTTGCGCTTAATAAATATTAAAAACTGTATTCAGCAAACACCAACTGCAACAAAAAACTGTAGATAATCCCTTCTCGACGATATTTCATCAAAAAAGTGTTCCGCTTTTGTGCTTGGAAATAAAAATCGATTTTCTGTCCGTCATAAAAATCCCTCTTGTTTTATTTTGGTGAAATTTGTAATTAATATAGTTGAGGTGAAAAGATAAAAGAGTATCTATAATAGGACAAAGGTTTGTAATATACAATCGGTACGCTGATACCCGTTTAGCAAATGAATTGGACGGAATTCGTTTTATGCATCAGTATCCATATAATCCAGCAGCAGTATTATTACACATCCAAGCGTCATTTTACAACAAGCCCATTGGGTCAGTAAAGATAAAAAACAGCTGAAAAAATCTTATACAGGTTTTTGAAGACAAATCCTTATAGACGTAAAGCTGATTTTGCTGATTTTTTTAAACAATCATACAAAATGAAAAAAATCATTTTTTGCCAATAAAAAGTTTCTTATACGTTTTAGAAAAAATGGTTCAGATGTAATTTTAAAAAAGTTTTTTAATTTGCGAGTATCTAAAAAATAAATTAACAATTGACCGAGATCATTGTAAAAAACCCTTATTTTTGTTGTAATTTAGAAATTTTTTTTTTTTTTATTTAGAAAATCGCATCGACCAAATGGCCATTAGCGAAAAATTAGTGGATTACATTAGGTACAATTACTTCAATACAATTTGGTTTATTAAATATTGTGGTACTTATTAATGTCTTTCAAGAAATTCAGAGTATTGTTAAAGTTACAGTCTACACCTAGAGCTTCTATAAGTGTTCCTGGTATCTTGTTATTGCTTCGTTGTTGATTGTAGAGGGGACATTCACATAGTAGGTGCATTATTGTTAGTGTCGTATTACACGTTTCACATCGCGGCGGTTCGCACTTTTTAATTAAGTAATCATGCGTTAACCTAGTATGTCCGAGTCTGAGGCGCGTTACTATTATTTCTTGGCTTCTTGACTTAGGTAACACATTCCATGCCTCTATGCTGGGTTTCACTTGTTTTAATTTTGAATTCGACACATTCCATTTATTTTTCCACGCACTTAAGATTCATTTTTTTATATAAGCTTTTATATCCGTTGATACTGATGTGTTTACGATCTCGGAAACGTCACTCACTATCGCGTCTTTCGCACTATGGTCAGCAGTTTCGTTGCCTTTTATTCCTATATGGGATGGGATCCAGATGAAATTTATCTCATTATGATTGATATAAGCCTGAAGAAGGACTGTTTTAATTTTTTTTAAAAGCGGGTTTTTTGGATACAGTTGTCGGATGCTTTGTATGGCACTAAGTGAGTCTGTTAAAATAATATATTTGGAGTTTGTTGTCAGATTGATTAGTTCTATGGCGCGATAGAGAGCATACATTTCAGCTGTATAGATAGTACTAACATTAGGTAGTTTGAATTTAAGAACCTTCTCTGGAGTTACTACAGACGCTCCCACACCTTCGGATGATTTTGAACCATCAGTGTATATCTGGGTATGATTTTTATAACGACTAATGATTTTTCTAAAATGGGAAATAATTAGATTAGGATTAGTGGAGTTTTTATCAAATGACGTAAGTTCTAAGTTACATAATGGTATGTTTTGAATCCAAGGTGGATTATGATCATATGTGTATGGAAGACATTCAGGTATGACAATATAAAACAGATGCAAATGGTCTTTTATTCTTTTATAGAAAGGTTTATTAGAACGGTGATTTGCATTAAGGTTTGGGTAATTATCGGTAAAAGTATTTCTATAGACAGGATTTTTTGCATTATCTTTAATTTTTGTTGCATATGTTAGACTAAGGTAAGCTCTTCTATCATTTAACGACAATTCATTTGCTTCGCAAAGTAAACTTTCAATCGGTGTTGTACAAAAGGCTCCCAGGCATATTCTGAGTGCTGTGTTATGAATAGTATCGAGCTTTTTAAGTACTGATTTCGATGCTGAGTCGTAAGCTATAGCCGCGTAGTCTAGCAGTGATCTTATCATAGTTCTGTATATAATTAGCAATGTACTCCTGTCTGAACCCCAATTCTTGTGTGCTAGAATTTTTAGTAAATTTAATCTTCTGTAATATTTACATGCTAGATTATTGATACGTTCTTTCCAATTCAACTTTCTGTCAAAAGTAACTCCTAGCAATTTTAGCGAATCTTTTTGTTGTAGCGATTGGTTGTATAGATATAATGAGATTGGTGTACTAACTTTGTTTTTAGAAAATACTATATATTTAGTTGTAGTTGTTGAAAAGATAAATCCAGTTTCCTTTGACCATTTGTCAATATCTAACAAGAAACCCTGTGCAAGTTGTGAGAGGTTGTTTAAGTTTTTGCTTTGACCAAATATTACGAGATCGTCAGCATATAAGCGGCCTTTAAGTGGAAGTTTTAAATTTCGTAGAACATCATTTATGGCAATTATAAATAGCGTAGGACTTATAACAGATCCCTGAGGAATTCCATTTTCCAATTCCACTTTTGACGACAAATTACCATTTACTCTAACTTGGATATATCTTTTATATAAGAAGTTTTTTTATAAATGCAAGGCAATGTCCTTTGATTTCTAAATCGTACAGTAATCTGATGATACGGTGGCGCCAAGCTGTAACAAAGGCTCTTTCAATGTCGAAGAATATTCCAATACATTTTTGATTAAGGGAGAAGGCTTCATGTACACTGCTTTCTAGGTCTATAATATTGTCTAGAGTTGATCTATTTTGTCGGAAACCACTTTGTTCTGGAATAATAATATTTCGATCTTCAAGTGTCCAGAGGAGACGACGGTTGACCATTTTTTCTAACAGTTTGCATGCAGTACATGTTAGCGAAATTGGTCTATAAGACTCAGGATCTGTTTTGGGACATTTTGGTTTTAATATAGGTATTATAATAGAATCTCTCCATGCTGTTGGAAATTTCTGTTCTGTCCAAATAATATTAAATATGTTAAGAAGATGATTGTGTGCATTCTCAGGTAAATGCTTAAGAAAAACCATTGGGATGTTATCTGGACCCTTTAGAAATTTTTAATGAAAAAAATTATTATTTTTTTGAATATTGACATGTAATCTAACTAACTACTTGTACTTATGGTAATTAACGAGTTATTACAGTGTGCTAAATCTCAGCTTGATCGACTTATAGACTAGAGGAAATAATAAATAAAAAACCTTTTATTCAATCACAAATTAGTTCATTAAGTTGCAATCTCAGATTAATCTTAATTTCCTAAATTTGCATAGTTTCACCGTGTATAATTGTGAAACATATCGATTAGTTGCTTAATTACAGTTTGTTCGACTTCCTGCAAACTATTGCCTAATATTTTATTTAGGAAATGCCTGAAATCATTTCCTCGGTTCAAATTATATTTGCCACCTTTCAAAAGTCAAAGGTTTTTGTTCTATGCAGAAAGTTCTAAAGTTGCTAAAGTTCTTGTTCTAAAGTTCATTTTTATTAATGTATCGTAAAAAATTTAAAGAAAAATGATTTGTTCAGACACAAATTGTTAAAATAATTATACAGCTTTCAAATGAGAATATTTGTATCAAATCAAATCAAATGAGTATTTAGAGTGTAAATTTTAGAGTGTTGAATAGTACATGGTTTCTTAAGTTTCTCTAAAAAAATTTAAAAACGTAACATAAATACCTATTTATGTATATATTGTTGTAAAAAAATATAACTATGTAACAATAAAACACTGCAAACTTTGTTTTCAAAACTTCCACAATATTAATTATAAAATCTTAACTCTACAGCTGTTTCGGCTGATTTCTTTTCTCAAGTGATCTATTTTTGGCATGCGTTTACACTTTATAGTCTTTAATGAAATAGGTTGAGGAGGGGAGAACTGTTTGTCTCAAGTTGGTAATTCAGAATTATATCTGTGTTTTTTAATTTGTCAATTTCCATAGATTCTGACAAGGATAGCTTAAGGCCTTTATTTTAAATGTGAAGAATTTGAAATTCGTCATTAAAAGAATGATTTTTATCTAGAAGGTGAAGTGCGTATGTAGAATCTGTTTTTCTATTATTAAAAGCCCTTTTATGTTCTGCTATTTGTTTATTAAGATTTCTACCAGTTTGACCGATGTAAGTTTTTGGGCAGTCGCCACAAACAAAGTTTGGGATGGGGTTGCCACAGAAAAAATCTCGATCGCATTCTTGGACGCCCATAATGCAATGTAAAGACAACATATAATCAGATCTCAAAAAAATAGATATTCCTCTTAACTAAAGGTAATATTTTTTGTTGCTTGTTTTACTGCGAATTAAAAGACGCAAGTTGCTAGAACCAGTAACTCTTAAGACGCTAAAGTGCACAACAGTGACCTTATCGAAGTAAGAGTGGACTAAAATTGCAGTGTTGCAACATTTGTCTCTAGCATTCATTTTCTGTAGTTCCAACCCTATTTATATACATTATGACTAGCTCGACAATATAAAAAGATAATTATGTTTCTGTTAATTTACTGAGACGAAGTATAAAAATATTTAAGCTGACCCATTTTAATTAAAATAACACGTCTTAGTTTCACTACCTTAAGTGGAACTTAAATTGTGCAGATTTGGGAAGCGGCCCAGCTTACTACAGCCAATTTGCGAAATTTAATTGGATATTTCAGCAGGGAATTTCTTGAGGACTTAAGAGAAGTAAATTAAAGGAGATAAGAGAGAGAGGCAGACATTTACAGTTCCTCGAAAAAGCATGATTTTTTACTGCAGCGATGATAATTAATATGATATAATTGCGATATTGTTGTTTTAATTTCTTTTGTTATTTAATAGGAATAAAATAAATCCCGGAATTAACTTTTTATATTAATGAATCGACCAATACTTGATTTAAATCTCTTTTATAAATTAAAGTTTAAATGTTCTCTAAAACTGTAGAAAACTAATTTATTGGTTCTCCAATTTTCATTGTCTTGGCATTCTTATTGCTATTCAGGGGTATTTAATTGTTGCTACAGATAGCAGCATGGAAATTCTTATAGTGAAACGGTAAAATCTGCTATATATACAGAAACAGGTGTCACTGATGATTATTGTTTGATAATAAAAAAGAGTAAATTAGTTTATGTTTAGAGTAGCTCTTTAATAAGCTATATAATAAACTATTTTTTGACGTTCATGCCAGTCCAAGTTCTGATATTGTTGAGCCATGACATGGCTATTCTGCCTACTCCTCTTCGGCCCTCTATCTTCCGTTCAATTATTAATCGTAGCATGTTATATTTGTCATTTCTTCACGAATACATTTCGTCGACAGTATACAGCCAATGTTCTTAAAGCAAAAGAATTCGCCCAACAAAACCCCATACATCAGTTAGAAGTTCAAAATAATTCCGTAAACCATCCTATTTCTTCTTAAGAGATAAACTCATCTCTTCTTAACCTGAAGGAGCTTAGGGTCTAGACCTGGACCTGATGATATTAATTCAGCATTTCTAAAACATCTTCCTATTTTAGCCATAACGTATCTCCTGCCTAAACATATTTTCAAAATTTGGCTCCACCACCAATGGCCAGCTATTTGGTCAAAGGCAATATTCATTCCTCTCCTAAAGACTGACAAACCTAAATATGACCCAGAATCATACCGACCCATATCTCTGACATCGACAGCATGCAAATTACTAGAAAATATTGTTAACTTCAGGCTCTTATGGGTTTTAGAAAATTCAAATTTCTTAATCTCCGAGCAAAATGGCTTTAGAAAAGATCGGTCAACCATTTTGCTATAAATAAAAAATGAGTTGCTATATTTTTTGATTTATAACATGCGTTTAATAAAGCTTGAAGGTACAACATTTTGAGACAACTTTATAACCGGAATATTCGAGGTCACTGCCTTGTCTTCATCCAAAACTTTTTAAACAACAGATCTTTTCAAGTGATACTAAATAAACTCAGTCCAACATTATTTCTAGTGGCAATAAATGATAGAATCAAAAATATTTAAGCACCCTTACAAGCCCATTTATACGCTAACGACCTAGTGGTATCTATTAAAGGCAAAAATATCTCCTTAATGTCCTCAATTCTTCAAACTTTTTAGATACTCTCGAAAATTTGTTTTACCTTATTGGGTTTTCAATTTTCAATAGAAAAATCAATATGAGTTGTATTCTCTTTAAGCTCCTTGCCACAATACTCAACCCTGAAAATCTATGAAAAACAGCTGGAGTTTAGAGATCATCACAAGTTCTTGAGTTTAATCTTTGATTCAAAGCTTACATGGAAAGATCACATCTCACAACTCATCCATTATTGTAATAAAAGATTAAATATGTTAAGATCTCTTTGTAACAAAAACTGAGGCTCAGACCAATCCACTCTATTTCTGTATAAATTTATAATACGTTCTAAGCTAGATTATGGAGCAATTGCCTATTACAGTGCTAATCAATCTCTTCTTAAATTATTTGATATTATTCATAATAAAACTCTTATATTAATTACAGAGGCTTTTTCAACTTCCCCGGTATCCAGAATTTATGCTCTTTTAGGAGAACTACCGCTACATCATCGCCGCATGTACGCCCTATCACATGCAGCCTCAGTCACTTGTAATAATTCAAAACCAATATATCAAAATACTTTTACAAATATATTCGCTATACTAAAAAACCATATTACGAAAGAATTAAATCCATACTTCAAAATCTAAACACTAATTTTCCAGATGTTTTCTCCTCAGATATTAAATACTCTGAGCCTTGGCCGATCAATTCACCAATCTGTGATACATATCTGGCCTATTTCGATAAATCCAGTATGTACAAACAATTTCCTGATTCGGTTCAAGTTCCAACACCTCTTAGAGAAGTACCCCGACTACTATAAAATCATCAATCACTCAATCGTTTCCTTAGAAAACAATCTTCTGTTGCGTCTACCCCCAGTATGTAGCACATATTCAGCTGAGCTTTACGCTATATACCGTGCTGTGAAATTTTTTAACGAGCTTACCTTTACAAAAGCCCTCATCATAACAGATTCCCTTAGCTCTCTAAACTCATTAAAACATATTTTTCCCTGTCCCAAGCTCATCAACATGGACGAATAGTTCAATTTTTGTGGGTACCCTCATACGTCGGAATAACGTGAAACGAAGAAGCTGACAGGACTGCATGACATGCAATTTTAAGCGATTATTCGGAGCCTATAGACAAGTGTGTTTCCAGTGACTTAAAAGCTTATTTTAAAAATAAAATGTTGTGTTCATGGCGAAATGAGTGGTCTTAAACTAATTCTAAGCTGAATAAGATCAAGAATAATGTTTCCCAGTGGATTCCATCGTAGCTTAACAAGCGTGAACAAATTGTGTTTGCGCGTCTACGTCTAAGTCGTCTAGGACATACCAAGTTAACACACTCTTAGCATTTGACAAAGAATATCCCACCCATATGTGATCAGTGTAACGTTCGATCAACAGTTGAACGGTTTTAAAATAAATTGTGGTAAATATGAGTAAGAAATACATAGTTACAATATCTCGAAAATTTTCTATAATCTGTAGTTATTCAATTTTGTTATTTATATTTTGTTCTGTCGCTAATAACCTTTTGGTGGATGCGACTCTTTTTTTTTTATTAAGTAAGCCGCGTCAACCATGGAAAGGTCATTGGCGGGGAAGAGTTGTACATAAAATCAAATGTTTGCTTATAACAACTAATTACAATTGAGAACTTAAGACTAATAATATTAGGTTTAACCAAATTTTTTGGGAATATTTAAAAAGGACTAAAAGAAAAATTTAGGATGGAATGTGTAATGTGAATGTATAAATCTAGCTTTGTTCCCTCTGTCTATCCTTTTGTTATATAGTTACCTCCTAGCCGTTGCCTGTCTTGTGTTGTAATAAAGTCGCTATGAAAGGCACCTTAGCGTGAAAAGTATTCCTACATTATGTAATCCCTTGTTGGTTCTAAATATTTCCTTTAAGTTGGTTAGGACACTGAATGAAACGAATGAATGTATGGTTTTTTATCAATCTACTGATTCTTGTGTTACTGATGTTTACATTATATTTTTAATCTACCTCTATGCGAAGTACTATTTTGTTAACAAATGCAATAGATCAATACATCATTAACAAATTCAAGTAGTCAAATACATTATCGTGGCTGAATGGATCAAGTTATCCAAAGCCATTAATTAAACAAAAAAAAACTTAACACTATTTTTATATTAGATTGTACAATTTAGTTAGTTTTAGAAACTTAGTCACTTTATCACATTTACTATAGTTCAAAGCACTTTTCAGATCACTTGGTAAATCACTTTGAAGTCGTTCCAGGTGATAGATTTGGCAACTAACAATAATGTATTCGATTGTCAGAGGATACAATATTGTCAATAATAACTCAATATTAGTAGTTTCTAAAGTGGATTTGTCTAATTTGATAATTTTTTTCTTCTTTTTAATTTGCACTGGTTTTGGTTTCGTGAATTCTGTTGTTATAGTTTCTGTAGGAGTGGAGCAAGTTGGGGATGACACTTCCGAGTAAGATCGTTTATTTTTATTGTCGGTATCAGTGCTGAAGTAAACTTGTCTTCGAAAACTAAGTACATGGCTGTATTGCGGATCTTGTATTCCAGCTCTAAGGAACGAAATCGGAGACATTAATTTAAAACCAAGATTGATTAAAGACTGTTCGATTATGTCATGGGGTATAGATGGACATACGTTGGATAAAACTAATCTATTAGCGGGTATAATTAGTTTGCGTGCTTTGATTGTATGTTCTTCAATTTTAATTTCACCATGTTGACTTAGAAAATCATATACGACTTGTATGCTTGAAAGGTAGATGCATATTCTTCCGTTTGACATTTTGGATGAGAACAGTACATTTTTTGGATGGACTATAGTTCCTACTACAATAGTGTACTCTTCTGTTCTTATTTCATCTACTACCGGTAAAATTATGGCGTTTTTATACATATAAGTGTGAATAAGTAATGTTTTGTTTATCGGAATTAATTAATGGACCCTTGTAGTCAGAAGTACCACCTGTCATTTTGTCAAATTTAATCTTCTATCTTTTTTTAAATTTAAATTGAACGTTTATTTCAATAATTTTAATTTGGGTAGGTCCGACTCTGATTATTTAAAAGTAAATAGTCGATCTAGCAATCAGCAAGATAATGCCAAGAGTTGAAACTAGTTTTTTAAATAATTAATACATACAAAATATAAATAATAATGTTCTTCGTATGTATATAAAAATAATGTTTGTAATCAAACTACTGCCAATTTGGAAACTGTACTTAAAGCTATTAACAGACCACTGTACACTGCTTCTATATAATATATTTCAGTATATTATTTAAATTAACACTGTTTCTTCTCAAAAATTGTAAAAGTTGTGGAGCTCAAAGTATTTCGACTTGTCTACCATATATGAAATCTTTTTTTTTTTCCGCGACTCTTTTTTCTAATAAAAAAATATTGGTTTTATTTCAAGAAATAGAAATTTAAAATGTACTTCTTTGTGTTAGTATAAAAAATGTGTATGGTAAAAAGAACCGTATCAAAGACAAAGGAGGTAAAACACAATTAAAAGTAAACGCTAAACTTCGTATGACTATCGCTACTAAAAGTACAAAGATAATTGTGAAAAAGCTATAAATGCAGAATAGAATTACAGATCACTGCTTATTTCCAAATCGATTTTTCCTTTAAATCTACTCACTGCTCAGCTATAAGAGTTTACTAATTATCGTTTCGCTGTTCACCTATACCTACGTTTCGCCAGATATTTTTTCTTGAATTCGTCGATTTCTAAAATGCAATTTAGTCAGTGCAGTGCGTTCTTTTATAGAAAGTATGACAAGTAACAATATTATTGCAAAGCAACAATTAAATTATATGTATTTATTTGTATTTCTTTAAAACATTTCTGATTTAGTTTGATAAATATTTTTTACCAAAGTGCTTCGATTATAACCCAATAAATTACACTGTATTATTACTCATCGCTGAAATCACTGTATTGTTACTCTTTCGACATACCTCATATTTATATTTTATGTATTTTAACTGATAATTTTTATCTAAATTGTTTAAAATATTCCGTGAATACGAAATAACTTAATTTAAAGGTTTTGCCGTACTTTCCACCTTTTTGTCGATTATTGTAAAGTCTAATACTTCCCTTAATCCTTTTTGTAATGTTCTGTGTCATTGAGCGAATCAGATTGACAGATTTAGAAATAGAGGATAAAATGAATAGGTTATGGTGCCGAAACACATGGAAAAAATGTGCAATGTCTAAGTAGTATGTAGTATATATTGATATTGAGTATAAAATAAATAAAAACAAAGAGTTTAAGAGTTTTAATCCACAATGCGACAGGTTTTGAGCCCAGAAAACTCTATAGAAATAAAATATGGCAAGTACAGTAAAAAATACATTTAATATAGAACTTTTGAATGGGGCCAATTATTCTGCATGGAAATATAGAATTAAAGTTATTTTGGAAGAAAAAGCAGTTAAACAATGGATTACTAGGGAGTTCAATGAGAATAATCATACAGAAGAGTCATAAAATGTAAGCAGCGGAACAGGAAAATACAGCTTGTAGGTCAATAGTTGTACAATGTATAGATAACAATCAATTACACCTACAGCTTTTAATATGTGGCATGTTTTGTAAAAAGGATATGAAAAAAGAGGACTACCTGGACAAATTATTTCGAGAAAGAAATTGATATCTATGAAATTAAAAGAGGTTGATGATCTGGAGCAATTTTTGAGTAAGTTCGATAATATAACAAGACAATTGCAAGCAACGGGAGTGGAAATCAGGAACGAAGATTAAGTATGTAACTTACTACTCTCTATGCCACCACTCTTTGAAACAGTTATTGCAATTCTGGAAAATTTAGATCCAAAACAATTAACAATTAAATTGGCAAAGAAAGACTTGAGCAGAAGTGGAAAGAAAGAAGGCAACTTCATCCAGTACTACAAAATATGAGAAACCAGCAATTTTTTTAATGAAAACCGTAGTTTGTTACAGAGGTCACAAGTCAGGGCATATGCAAAAGGATTGTCGAGTGAATACAGAGACATATAATAAAGCACCTATGAGAGGATTTAATAAAGGATACAGAGGAAATAGTCAAATGAGAGGAAGTTTCATGAGGAAGTCAAATGAGGTCAAAATATGGGAGACAATTATAATCAGGAAAATAATGTATGTTTTTTGACCGATCATGTTAAATTAGATTCTCAGGTATGTAGAAATAAAGATAAATTATTGTTTTATACAAATTCAGGATGCACAGACCACTTAATAAACAATAAATCCTATTTTCAAGATTATGTACAACTTGATAATGCAATTGACATAGCAGTAGCTAAAAATAATGATTACATGTAGGGAATAGGTGTAGGAAACAATAAAGTTTTAAGTCAAGTAAGAAATAATGAGGTAGAATGTACCATTAAAAATGTCTTTTTGGTTCCAAAATTAAGGCGTAACCTATTATCAGTTCGACGACTAGAAATGTCAAATATTACAGTAATTTTTAATCAGGGACAAGTATCTTTGTATAATGCAAATAATTTATTAGGCTTAGGTCATAAAAGTAAGTTATATGAAATCTCATTTAAACTAAATAATAAAAATGAATGTTTTAATGTTAAAACTTTCTATAATTATACACAATTATGGCATAAAACATTAGGACACATTTGTCACGAAAAACTAAGAATACTTGTAAACAATAGAATGGTTCAGGGCATCTTCTTCTCATGGCGCCGTCTCCTTTCGAAGGTTGGCGATTCAGGGCATGGAAAATGTTAAATTAAACAAAGTTGAATTTTGCGGAGCATGTGTTAGGGGTCATGGGATAGGGATAGTGGATATGGCATATAATGAGAATGGAACAAAATTATCCAGCTAGAAAAACGCTCCTTGATAGACCCATTGGTCAAAGAAGAATAGGAAAACCAAGAATAAGGTTCCTTGATAACATCGATGAAGACATGAGAAATATGGGAATACGTGCTTGGCGGAGAAAGGCAATGGATAGGGACGACTGGGGAGAAATTCTTGCAGGGTTGTAAAGCCAGAATGATGATGATGATGTCTGATGCTAAAAGATTATTAAAAATAATTCATACAGATGTGGTAGGACCAATTACGCCATGATGGAGAAAAATATTTTGTAACTTTTATTGATAGGTTTTCAAGTTTTTATGTTGTTTATATTATTAAAGGTAAAAATGGGGTTTTAAAATATTTTAGGAATATATAAATATGTTACAATCAAGATTCAATAAAAGGATTGCGACTTTAAGATGTGATAATGGGAGAGAATGTATTTTAAATGAAATAAGACAGTTATGCATTGGAACATGGATAGATTATACCACACCATATACTCCAGAACATAATGGAAAAGCAGAACGATTCAATAGGAGTTTAATTGACAAAGCAAAAGTAATGATAGAAGAAGCTAAAATGTCAAAAATATTCTGGAATGAAGCAATAATGGCTGCAGCATATATTTTAAACCGAACTCCGAACAATCATTTAAATAATGTTGAACACCTGCTGAATTATGGAATGATAGGAAACCTGATATTAAAAATATGAAAATGATTTTTGTCATAAGAAAAACAAGGCAAGATAAAAATTAATGAAGAGCAAAATGATGAAGTTAAAGAAGACTGTAGAAGTATAAAAGAAGATAATAGTGATGATGAAATAGAAGAATATGAGAGTACAACTAAACAAAACAGAGAAAATGCCATTTTAACTGAAGAGCACAAAAGAAAGGTAAAAATACCAGGGAAATACAGTGACTATAAGTTATATATGGATTTTGATGCCATGTCTTTTATAGAAAGGATTCCAGAGACAGTAGAAGAGTTAGAAGGTAGAGAAGATAAAAATTTATGGATAAAAGCAATAAAGAGGGAAAAAGAATCAATTGAGAAAAATAATACATAAATGGAAGTGGAGAAATACTAGACAAGATAGAGATTTTGAACACAAAGTGGGTATTTGCAAGTAAACCATTGGAAGACAAGGAAGAATATAGGTATAAGGCAAGACTAGTTGTCAGAGGTTTTGCACAAAGGGAGAGTTTTGATTATACAGATTTGTACTCACCAGTGGCAAAAATGATTACAATAAGAACACTTCTGACAGTTGGAAATCACCATAAATACTACTTTAAACAGTAAGATGTAAAAACGGCATTCCGTAATAAAGAGCTTAAAGAAAATATGTATATTTATCCACCAGACAGGACAAATTTGTAAACCAAATAAAGTATTGAAATTAAATAAATTACTTTATGGGCTAAAGCAAGCATCAAAGTGTTGATGCTTGCTCAGAATATCAGAGGCTGATTACTGTTTGTACACAAAACTTTTGAAGATGGGCAGATTATGTATTTGTTAATATATGTAAATTATATTGTAATAACAGGACCAGATTTTGAACAGAATTGAGGTAGATAAGGAAATGTTAAATAAATAATTTGAAATTAAAGATAAAGGAGAAGTAAAAAACTTTCTTGTGATTAAAAGTTGTGATTTAGATTGAAATAATTGTAAATTTGTTTTATTGTTGAATAGTTTGCTTCTTATTTTGTACTGTATATAGTGAGTATATTGGGTGATCATAATAACAGAATATACATAATAAACATATGTTATTGTATCAGAATAACAGAAATAGAGGTTAAGATAAATAGGTTATGGTGCCGAAGCACATGGTAGAAATGTGCGATATAAGTATTGATATTGAGTATAAAATAAAGCTAAGGAACAAAGAGTTTGAGAATTTTAATCTACAAACCGACAGTTATACCTGGACTATTTTGCAAACTTTTATCAAACCGGGAGTACCTACTTAAGCGTTTTATAAAATAGTTTTTTGTTTTCAAATCACCCTTTTCTCGCCGGAGAGTTGTTTATTAGTACAACCGGAATTTGCTGCTTTTGGAAGTATACACAAAAAAAAGCTGCAACAGTCTTAGGAAATATCTCTGACTTTATAATTGTAGGTTATTAGTATTACTGCATATTTTTATGTTGCTGGTCTCTGGGACACATGTACCACAAATGTAGAGTAGTTATAGTGTGTTGCAAATTATAAGAGATAGGAAACCCCAAATGTTTAAACAGTCTACCTTAATTCAGAGATTGTGAGCTCCAAAAAGATATTACTTTGCATATCAAGGTGTAATAGTTTTGTATTTAGATACCCATAGTCTTGTTCTTTTAATTATATTCTTATATATTATATATAAGAGAGTCTTCTCAATGTACTCTGGTATATCCTCAATGTAATTCGGAAAATGCTCCGTTTCGGTAAGTTTTTCTAGACCACGTCAAGGGTTAGAAATATGTTTTCCATCAGAAAACCGTGCACTACTTGTATTATTCTAGAGCGAGTTACTCCATCGTATTTATTCTCACGGTTATTTAAATAATCGGTTGATTTTTTCTTATGGCAGTTACTAGTGCTCCATTTTTACTTTCACCTCTATATCGGAATATCGTTCGTTCAGACTCCAGTCACAGCAGACACTTCACGCACTATTGTTAATACCCTTTTATCACTGTTACTGTTTGACAAATATTTAAAAACATTTAACATTATTTTTTTGCATTCGCTGTTTAACAAATTACAGTTTTTTAATTTTATTACACTTGCGGCTATTGACACACACGTCTGACATCAATTGAATATTCTTTTAATAACTCCCAACATTTTATCTACCTGAATTTATAATTGCAGACATAATTTTGAATTTATAATTAGATTTTCTTAGTTCTAAATTATTTTTTAATGCCTGTAATTGCAAATTCAGGTGGAGAAAGTTTAATGCCATTAAAAGAATATCAAGATGAAAAAGACTGTTAATGTTACTCCTTCGAGTATGTTATTGGATGTTAACCAGGTAACACCTTTTATAATTGCAAAAAGCTCGTCAGTATAAATGCTACAAACAGGTGGTAATTTATATATCAATGTTTGGATTGTATTTTGGATAAATACACCACAACCAACACCTTCCTTCGTCTTAGATCCATCTGTATATATAAAAGTTTTGTGATAGAAATCACCTAGTGTGGATTTTAGGAGGATGTGATGTATTTGATGAGATTCAGTATACTTGGGAATTATAATTCTGTGTGTTTTTATTAAAGATTTAAAAGGTATGGTGTACATGTATTGTAATTTGTTACTACCAAACAAATTTTGGACTCCATTGGTCTCAGTAAATGCTTCTGCTAGTGATGAAGAATTTTTTAGTTCCCAATACTGGTTTGTTAAGTCTTCTTTTACAATATGACTTAATTTGTTGATCATGTTTGACTCCTGGGCTTTTAGTTTTAACAAATATTTTTGCGATAATAACTGACAGCGTAAATTCAAAGGAAATTCATTACATTCTGCCAGTATTATATTCACTGGCGAGGATATCATCCCACCGATGCAAGTTCTAAGACATTTATATTGAACTCTATCTATTTTTTTGAGGTTGGTATAACTTAAAGATCCGTATAAACAACATCCGTAGTCAATGATGGATCGCACATAGGCTCTATAGAACATTAAAGGTATACTAGGGGTTGCGCCCCAACTTCAATTGTAAATTAAAACCTTTCTCGCATTTGCTTATTAGGTAACGTATATGACTGGACCATAATAATGTTATGTCAAGTATGATACCCAAATATTTATATTCCTTAACTACCGACAGGGTACGCCTACACAGGGTAAGGTTCCCCGGTGCACGTAGTCTATGCCGGGTAAAAAACCCAATAGAACACTTTTCTGTAGAGAGGGTCATACCTATTTCGTCTGTCCATGCAATCACTGTATTTATAACGTTCTCTAGAGCTTCAATGCAAGCAACATAAGTATCTTGAATGGAGATATGAAGTATATACAGATATCGTCTGTATATTAGATACATTTGATGAAATTAGAGAAAAGTGAATGAATATTGGCAGAATATATATTAAATATTGTAGGACCAGGTACCGATCCCTGAGGTAACCCATGATAAACAATTCTTGGCCCATGCAATACATTTCTATGGTTTTTGATGTATATACATCGAGAGAAATATAATTGTAATATATTTAGAGCAGTCATTTCACTCAAACCAATATCAACCATTTTTTATTTAAGTATATTTAGGTTAACAAAGTCATAAGCCCCTTTTATATCAAGAAATATACAAGCAAGATACTTATTAGAAGAGAACTTTATTTAAATGTCATTAACTAAATGTGTTACTGCATCCAACGTACCATATCCCCTCCTAAAACCATATTGAGTAGTAGGTAAGAGAGTATTATACTCAAGATACCACTCTAGCCTTGTTTTTATCATTCTTTCAAACGTTTTAGTTATATATGATAGTAAGGATATAGGACTATAGGAGGAAGCTAAGTTTCTATCTTTATTAGGTTTTAATATTAAAGAGATAGTGACTTCCATTTACCCACCAATCGTTGTATATTTTTATTATATGAGCCGTTGAAAGTCAGAAATGCAGGTATTCTGGAAACGATAACTTAAAGTTAACATGTTGGCGTTAAATGGGAACATAGAGACTGACAGAATAATTTTCAATAAAAAAAGCTTAAACAATACCAGCGGAACAATGAGTCAGCACTCGAAATTTATATATTTTTTTGTTAATATTTTGACTTAGACCACTCTGGTTTTCAATATGTTCAATATTTTGGAGTAAAGCAAAAAAAAATAGAATTACAAAAGATCGTTTATTTCTGTGTATGATATAAAAAATTAAATTCTTATTCATAAAGAACGTCGTCGTCTAAAGTCCCATCCACCAAAATGTCTTCCAGTGGACCTACTACTGCTGTGTTGTATCCATGTACGGATAAATTTTTGAAAAAGTCGTAATGAATGGGTGCTATAAACGGCAAAAGATCTTCCATATCCTTCTTTGTCTTAATAGTAACTGGTATTGGAGCTTCATACAGTTTTGAAAATTCAATATTTTGAAAATTGGCAATACGTCCTTTTCGTACAGGATGCAAGTTTATGGCATCAAAAAGAAACTCATCATATAGTGTATCTTTATAAAATATTTTATAGGGTCGCTTTTTCGAAATTGTAGCCATTGAATTTACACATCAAACACAGTACTAGCGCTTTATCTTCATTTTTCTTTCGTCTGGTAACAGCTACGTCCAGGTTTTATGACGATAAAAAATTATTTCTGTCCATCTTGCAAGCACGATACGGTTTCTTTGTGAGACACTTCTCAAAAACTCTATACCAGTCGTCAGGAACATACTTGACTCTATTCTTTGCGTATTGTTCGATTACACCAAAATTGCGATCATTCGAGAGAAAGGAATGTCCGGATACCATAGACTTATGGTCTACTATTTCTAAATTATCGGAATCTGCAATCAGTTTCAACCAAAACAAACACTTTTTAAAGTTCCTATTCGTCCCCCACATGCATCACTAAATGCAATGATGTGTCTTGCGTCCTTTGCGTGTTCTAGAACATGCTTTCAAATACAAGATCCTATTTCTTGTGCTCCTCGAGAGGCTGTAGTTTCATCCCAGGCATAGAGAAACACCTTGTCTTCGTCGTTAAACTCGTGAATATCCAAATTGTACACACATGTTTCTTTTATCGTAGACTACGGAGCAAGTCAAAGTTGGAAACGGTAAGGCCTTTTCCAAATCAAACGCGAATCCATACACTCTCCCTTTTTCACGCATGCTTGTAATTTTAGCTTCTTTCAAAGCCTTTCTAGCCTTTTCACTACGCCTTAAATGCAGTTCGTGTTGTGATTGAAGCACTTTCTTCGTATTTTCGTCTTTTTTTTTGGCTCACCTGATTTTTGTATGCGTACACATGTATCTCGTAATGATACGTGAAAGTGAAGATTAAAGTCGCGATGGAAAATTTTTCTGTATACATTTTCTGACACAGGAAGAGCGTTGTATGCTGCATATTTCTCTTGATACAAGTTATACATTGTAAGTACATTGAGCTGTGGATCTAAAAACTTTCTATTAGGATTATGAGCTCGTGTATAATGAGATTCATACGAGGGAAAGCTGTTTATGTGATCGCTTACTAACTGTATATTTCCTTCAGCAGTTTATTGCCAGGTGTGTATTTGCCTCGTAAATCTTCACCAGGAAATGATATCTGTCCTTTTTTTAATGTATGCATTAACCTACCGTTACTTATTGCAAAAGTTATTGCAAAAAATACATTTTGCATACTTTATGAGACTAGTTTAGAGTATTTAGAACCTAAGTGTAGGTTACTGCTTTTTTTTGCTTTGTACCATTTCTTGGACGGTGAGGGGCTGGTTTAGACAATTTTCCAATACTACATAGAAACGTATTTTGTGCTGAAAAATTAGTGATGTTTCAAAAATTTGTAAACATAGCTTTCCTTTCTTCATGAGAAATTTTTTGACTGCATTTGCCCTGGCATGTACACTCTCTGTTATGAAACTATTTCGCCTTTATTAACTGATGTAGCAACATACTGTTCTCCACAGTTTCTTTTTTGTTTTCGAACATTCTTGATATGTTAACTTGGCTCTCTATTTCGCTTTCCGCCGACATGCTTGGTAGTTGATCCCAATACCAACTTCGGACGTTTGTCAGCTGAAACAAACGTGCAAATAAAATATTGCTATTTACCCATTTGAGGTTATGAAAGTGAATAAGATTTTGTTAAATCGTCGTCATTTTCTGGCTCGTACTCGCTATCACTAGCACTAAATGGTTCTTTTACTGATTCACTAGAACCCATTTTACCACAAGCAGACGTGACACTTATAACAAACTCGTGACAGAATTTCTGGCAAAATGGTCTAAGTCAGACTTAGACCATTTTGCCTTAGAACGGCAACCTTCATAGCATTTGACATATATCACAGTAGCGTCGTCTGTGAGTGAACGGGTGCAATAATATTTTTTAAATTTTATAGCAAAATAGAACACTGTTAAACAGAATTATATACCGAGAAAGCGCGTAACGTGAAATTCTTGACTTAGACCACTTTGGTTTTCAACGGCTCATATATTCGAGAGCAACCTCGGGTAGATTTTGAATGATATCGTACGTAATAAAATCATTACCAGGGGCAGTACATCTAGAAGTGTTAATTGCAGCTTTTAGTTCGTCAATGCCGAAATGCGTATCAATATAGTGATTTACAGTATTGAGTTTAGATCGTTTAAGCATATTTGGTACAAAGCTAGGTGCTACAATATCAAAAATTTGGTTTATTAGTTCTTCAGAGATAACCTGTGTTTTGAAAGTTGAATTTTCGTTAGATATTTTTTTTATGAAACTCCAAATTTTTGAGATTGGGGTATTTTTATTTAATTTATTAATAAAATTCTTCCAACATAGCTGCTGCTTTTGCTTAAAAATCAATTTAGCTTTGGGCTGAACATGTTTAAATTTGAGATAATTTTAATGGTGTTAGCATGAAGTTTCATAACGTTGGTAATTACAAAATATTTTTTCTTATACCAATCAGCGCCGACTGCTTAAAATTCCAGATCAATACTCGTATTTTATCTAAACCAAGCATTTCTTCAAGATAACTTAATTTATTTCGTAAAATGTAAAATTATTTTAAAGATAAATTGTTTGGCGACGAATTCCGTTTAACCGAATTTAACTGAAAACATTCAAATATTTTCCAGTTTGTTTTACATCATTTGAAAACGACATTTCCCAAAACTTCGGATTGAATAACAATTTATATTTGCTTACGCTTCATTAAATAGCTCATAATTGCGCAAGGAAAGTTACTTTCATTAATTCAAAATTTCCAGAGTATTCGTCAAACAGCCTTCAGAGAAAATATCTTAAATTTTTTTCGTACTTTCTACCGACAAGTTTTATCCACAAGTTCTTATTTTTTACACCTTATTCCTTTTTCTAAATTGGCAATAGGCACAAAATCCATCAAGCTTGATAAATACCACACTCTAAAATTGGCTGAACTTCCATTAATACCCTATTTTCTTCACATTCTATTGTTCTTTTTCTCCAAGAATTTATTACAGGCCAAAAAGCCCCTCTTTTCCAAATCACGGTTTGATATTTCTGCTGCCTGTAACCGCAAGATTACTTAAAAGGAATTTATTGAGGTGTTATTCGGTTTTATCCAGGTACAAGGTAACGTGTAATATGATAGCGAGATATGAAACAGCACCAGTTTTGCGTTTATTTTGGGGAATTTTAAAAAATAAGAGTGCCGCCATTGCAGCTAAAAGGCCTCGGGGTCGATGACCCACATTTTCTTGAGTTCAAGTTTATAGCGTATAACCGACCACAAAATTTGGAGGGATGAAGGGATAATGTGGGTAACAAAGCTGTAAACGGTTTTATTTATATTTGTCGTTGTCAGCGAGACGTTTCTAGTTTTACCAAACAAACAAAGTATGTAATATATACGCATATAGGAAGAAATATATGTCTCTAATAAGTATTTATTATTTTTATCCTAACAGTTTGAGGATTGAAGCCAAAGAAAGCTATATTTACTACAGTAAACGTTAAAGCAGAAGTATACAGACCTATAATATGACCTTGACATGTAATAGAGCGAGAGGAATATACATTCGAAAAGAATTTAACGTGGGTATGAGCTTTCAACAGGAGACAGTGAGAAAGGCATATGTAAAACGGCGTTGAATTACAAGTTCTCAGTGTTGTATATTTAATAAAGCGCAGACTAACTAATTTATTAACTTATAAAACCGTTTAATATAATTTCAATAATTATAGCGACGTGGACATTCGTCCACGTCGAGTTGTTCATCCACATGACATAACCTCACCCAAGCCTGTCCAATCTTTTTGAAGTGTCTACTGTTCGGATGCAGGAATAATATATAACATCTCTTCCCTCGTTAGAGATCAAGCTTAATGGGAGCTTTTACTAAATTTCCTGAGCGCCTTCTAATATTGCAATCCATAGATGTTTCATCTCTAGGTATAGATGAGCTTGTTTCTTCTTGTGATGAACTTGGGATGGGCTCCTTTGGTTCTAATTGAACCGATTCGTGTCTCGAATTTGGATTCACTGTGGGTTCAATTGTAACACTATCACGTAACACTGGCAAATTACCACACACTATAGGAGTTTCTGACTTTTGGGTCTCGTCAGAATCTAGGATTCTATCGTCACCTCTGTCTTTTCTTATATCATTTGCCTGCGTGAATTTTATAATATCATTACTACATACTAGATAAGTACAGTAATATAAAATTTTCATAATCTTACCTTTCTGCCATAATTTCGTTTATTTGTTTTTAATATAAACACATTCATTATCTTTATACAAGGTATGACCATTGTTGATTGAAATCGAATGCTTACTATTATAGCAAGAAGGTTTCAACATATTAAATCTAGTTCTAGGACGAACATTAAAAATAATTTCGCTTGGAGAAATCCCTGTAGCCTTTGTTCTATAAGAAAATAAAAAGTTTTGAATTTTTTGAATAACTAATTATTGTTTATTAATCTCTTTTCTCTTAATAGTCAACAGGGCCTTTTTTAAAATTTTCTTTACTATTTGTGCACTACGCTCCACAGCACCATTATTTTTAGGAGGATACAGAGGTGTCTTTACTGCATTATTCCATTTGCTTGGCAAAATGCCACAAATTCACTGGAATTGAAAGGAGGTCCATTGCCTGAGACTAATTCGACCGGAAGACCAATTATAGTAAACATATCTCTTAATTTTGATATAGTATCTGATGCATCTGTGCCATTTGACATTAATTTGACATCTAACCATTTTGATTTCTGATTAATTAAGATCAAAAATGTGCATTTCAATTTAAAAATCAAATCTATATATACTCTGTAAAAGTTGTGTGGTGCTGATGGCCACGGACATAATTCCTTGTTTGAATTTGTGAAATTTTGACATTGTTGACATACATTACAACACGATATAAATTTTTCAATATGTTCATTCACATTTGGCCACCAACAATATGAACGTAACAACATTTTAGTACGAACAATACCATTATGTTGTTCATGAAATAAGACTAATACATTATCTTGTAATTTTTTTGGAATTACTACTCTATTTCCTAATAGGATGCAATTTTGTTCCATTGACAATTCGTTTCTACGTTTAAAGTATGGTTTCAACGATTCATCACTCACTTCCCTGGGCCAACCCGGCAAAATAAAATCTTTTATTTTTAATAACAACAAATCCTTGTTTGTTTCATTCGCAATATGACAAGCATTTAAAGGTATTTGATCTACCAAGCTAAAAGAATACAAACAATCTGTAATTTTTGTATTTTTAGCACAGGGTAATCGTGATAAACCATCAGCATTATTAATTGCTGCCCCTTTATAGATGCATTGACCCATATGGTTACAGATGCACAAATATGCTTATCTGATAACAAATACATGTTATGCCTATTTGTGGACCTAAAAGGTGCATATGATGTGGTTGATTTGAGTATTTTAAAAACAAAATTGTGTAGAATGGGTATCAGCAAACAGGTATCAAATAACTTAATAAATTTGTTTCTAAACAGAAAAATTTATATTCGTGACCACAGAAATGTACTCCACGGGCCAAGAACAGTATATAACGGTTTGCCGCAGGGATCAATATTGAGTCTTCACTATCACTATCACTTTTATTTAATGTATACACAGCAGAGCTGCATAGTTTGATGGATGACACTATAAAAGTTATACAGTACGTGGATGATATTTGTTTCTATACTATCCATAGTTCATATAAACGATGTATTACAGATTTAGAGTATATTTTTTTTGCATGCGTGATTGGTTACATACTATGGGTTTTAGTGTTTCACAGCAAAAGACAGCGGTTATGTGTCTTACTAGGCACAGACTTAAAACACCTGATTTGTATACCATAGGTGATTTTACTATACCTATAGTGAAAGAATATAAATATCTTGGCATCTATATTGATAATAAACTCCTATGGACCAGCCACATAAAACACGTCAAGCAAAAATGTGAGAAACGGCTCAACATTCTGCGTGTAGTTTCGAAATATAAATGGGGTGCAGATGTTAAAATATCCCTAACTTTTTATAAGTTTTATAAGTTTTTATATTGTGCTTTCGAAGAGAGTACTTAGCTGATAAACAGCTAATAAAGTATAGGACGTTTAGTACATTTATGGTCAAAAAAATATCAAATATAGCGGTCCAGAATCTTACAAACAAATGTTGGAGAATTAAAATGTCTCCCCCTCTTGCTGATGCTTTTATTGGCACTGAGAGACATAAAGAACTAATACATAGTCAAAAAATATCCTATTTACGAAATCGATTTTGCAGCCTTAATATTTAAACCAATCATTATAATTCCAAACTATCCAGATAATATATTTCTATCAAAATTAATTTTCAAATCTATACTCTGTAATTTAGAAGAAAATAAAATCATCATCTATACGGATGGATAAAAAAAAAATTTAAAACAGGCTGTGCATTTTTAGTTTCTAATATTAACCATGTAGAGAACTATCAACTCCCTCATTATTTATAGATTTTTAGTGCAGAAGCCATACCTATTAGGAAAGCTTTAGATTGGTGCGAGATGATTTTACCTTTAGCTGTGGTAATTGTAACAGACTCTCTCTCAGTTTTGCACGCCATTAAAAGCCCTCCTTTTAATCATTATAACAAAAATATTCTTCTATCTATAAAACATAGTCTATATAAACTGCAAGAGTATGGTGTACGAGTTACATTAGTCTGGGTTAGAGGTCATTCAGGGATAACTGGGGATGAAGCAGTTGATCTCGCAGCTAAAACCGCACTTGACTCAGAATTGAAAGTAAACATGTGCAACCCATCAGATCTTATTAATTTATATAAGGCTGATGTTAGGGTTAGATGGGAAACTCAGTATATTAAATTTTCAACTACATCAGAGAACCTCTATTTTAAACTTCGACCGGTTTTACCGACGAACATTCCTTACATCAATTCGTGGGGTTTTAATAGATATGAGTCATCAATTATATCACGTTTAAGACTTAATTATGGTCGCTTTCCAGCACATTTGTTTAGGATTGGTATCTTAGATTCTCAGTGTTGTCCCCACTGTCCAGAAAAACCTTTAGCCGATATAAATCACGTTTTCTTAGAGTGTCAAAAATATACTGCACATACAGATATGCTGTACCAAGAACTGAAAAAGTTTGTAAGTCTACCAAGTAACATTCCTACTTTATTAGCACAACAAGAGAAAGAAATATACCTACAACCTTTTAATTAAGTTTGTTTTAGAAGCAAAAATAGATATTTAGCTCCTATATGGTTTAAATATGTGTATATGTATATGTGTATATATATATATATATATGTGTATATATATATATGTGTTTAAAAACATTATGTAATTAGAACCCAAACCTCTGTTTTACCCCATTTGTTAATACCTCCTGCCCGTGACCTAGTCTAGTTTGTCTTAAAAAAAATGTCTTGATGGGTCCCTAGACAAGAAACGAGTGGCCATGTTTTTATCCCTATCCTATCCTTACTAATAATAAGAATAAAAAAAATACAAATATTCTGTGGCAAATAGACAAGTTCTAATGCCATCCACTATCTACACACACACACACAATTGCTGCCCCTTTTTTATACTGAATATCGTATTGATAACCCGACAGAGTGATAGCCCATCTGATGTGATTCTTGCAGCCGCTGAAACTGGAATGCCTTTATTTTTGCTAAAGATAAACTGTAATGGCTGATGATCCATAATCAGCCATTACAGTGAATTGAGATCATAAAGATAATTATGAAATTTATTTAGAGCAAACATAATAGCGAGGGCCTCCCTTTCCAAATTACTATATTTTTTTCCGTATTAGATAGAGTACTTGATGCAAACATGACAGGTTTATCCACTTGACCAATTTTATGTCTTAAGACATAACCAACACCATAACTACTTGCATCACATGTAACATAAATTGGATGAGACGGATCGTAATGTGTAATGACACTTTTACATGTTAACAACTTCTTGCTTTCTTGAAATACTTTATCACATTCAGGTGAATAGCGATTAGTAAAATCAATATTATTTTGACACAGTTTATATAATGGTTTCAATTTAGAAGGCAACATCGGAATAAACTTTCTGTAGTAATTTAGTAAACCTAAATATGATTTTAATTCAGTTATATTTTTTGGTGTTGGGGCTGAATTAATCGCTACGATCTTTTCTTGAGTAAAATGTATTCCCTTGGCATCTATGATATGACCCAAAAATTCTACTTTAGTTTCGAAAAACGAAACACACTACACTTATTTACATTCATTTTTACATCATAGTCATGTAAACGTTTTAACACTTTTCTGATATTCTCCTAACAATCCATAAGCGACTTACCATATACTAAAATATCATCTAAGTATCATTTCGTATTTTGTAACCCTGCCAAAATGCTGTCCATCACCGACTGAAAAATACCTGGTGCTGAGCTGATACCATATGTTAGTCTAGTGAAGGCAAACAAGCCCACATGGGTGTTTATTACCAACATTTTTTTTGTATTTTTACTGACCTTTAGCTGCTGATAAGCACCTTCTAAATCTAAAACAGTAGAATTTTTATGTCCGCTTAGACATGCGAAAATATTTTCTGGTAATGGTTAAGTGCAATGATCGCTATCTAAGACTTTGTTTAACGTTTTTTTTTTTAATCTATACAAATTCTTATTTCCTGAGATGCTTTTTTTGGAACTATTACTATAGGACTGGCTCAATTACCATTACTGACTTTTTGTAAAATTCCCAACTCAAGCTTTTTTAATTCCTGTTTAACTTTACCTTTTAGGGCAAAAGGCATATCATAGGCTCTATGAAAAATAGATTGTGCATTTTCTTTTAAATTTAAATCAATTTTAAAATAAATAATGAATGAATTACTATTCTCATCAAAATCAGATCTAAATTTTTTTTTATTTCGGTTATTAAACTTGAAGTTTCAAGGTTTTCTAATTCCAGATGACTAACAAATTAACTCCAAACTTTTTGTCTCCAAATAGGATGTAATACATTTAACCAATTCCTACCTAACAGAGAAGTAAAATTATGATTACTTTCTAAAATGACAATAGGTAATTTTAGAAGATTGTTTTTATATTTTACTAACATATCAGTTTCTCCCATAATTTTTACTGTCTGACCGGATAATAATTTTAAACAATACTTCCACCTCTAATACTATTTTCTCTGGAGCTAAATATTCCGGTTCTAAGGAAGACAAGAATCCCAGAAATAATGAATATTCTTCCTTTACTTCATCTTGTATATCCCCTTCTTCTAACAACATAACTTTCGAAGGACAGACAGTACTTGTATGTCCCACTTTCTTACAACTGAAACATTGCCACGATTTGTCTGGATATTTTGATGAATCATGTTGTCTATCACATCTAAAGCATGAATTATATTGGACATAACTTGTACTAGCTTGATGACCACCATCATTTTTAATTGTAACTTTTCTTCAATTGCAGCTACATTTTCAGTTCCATCCTTTTAACTTGACCTTCTGTAAGTTCTATTGACAATGCTATCTCATAAGCTCTTTCAATGGAAATATCATCTTCTGCCAGGAGTCTGTCTCTGAGAGATTCTTTAAAAAATTAACCAAATTTACAATATTAAGCCACACTTTTTAGTTTTGACACAAAACTTTTAATATCTTAATGTGGCTCTTGATTTGTGTTGGAAAATTTATACCTTTCAGCGATAACTAACCGCTTTGGACTATAATGTTCAGTCAAAACTCTTTTTAGCTTCTCAAATGTTTTTGAACTTGGTAGCTCTGGTGCTAATAAGTCTTTTCAGATATTGTAAACTTCTCCACCAATTAGGGTAATCAATAATGGAACTTCCTTGTCTTCTTTCACTACACTACATAAAAACAACTACTCAAGTCTGTGTAGATAAGACGTGACATCACTTTTAGCAGGATCGAATTGTTCAATCACCCCAATTAACGACATTTTTCGACTTTTACGTGGAATTCTTTCTGTAACTGTCGCCAAATGTGTTGTGTATTTAATAAAGCACAGACTAACAAAACATAACTATTTATTAACTTATAAAACGGTTTAATATAATTCCATTAATTATAGTAACGTGGACGTTCGGAGTTGTTCATCCACATCACATAACATCACCCAAGCCTGTCCAATATTTTCGAAGTGTCTACTGTTCCGATGCAGGATTAATATATAACACTCAGAAACACCTTATCGAAATTTGAATAGTGGAAGTAACTCTGAGGGTGGGCAGAATAGATTTTAGAGATAATTTTTAGAGAATTTAGTGAATCTGTAATTATTAAGAAGTTAATTTCAGGACTTTTTGTAACATGGCATATGGTTTTTATATATTGCAAAGAGTTAGTTCTTCTGTTAAGATAGTATTAGTCTCCGCTAGTTTATATTTCTTTATTTCATTCTTTGTTACAAAGGCAGATGCTACACAGTTTTAGATCCATAGGTGAATAACTGTTTGGAGTAGGAAAATTGAGAAATTAATAAATGACGATTGGTTTCTTTCTTATTTTCTGAAATAGATTCAAATTTATATGAGGAGAATATATAAAGACAAGAAGTTGGTATCTTGCTAGGAAATATTTCGATTACTTCAAGGTTTAATTCATTTATGATTTGTCTGCATCTTTCATAAACGGGAACGTTGTTTTTTGAGTGCTGAATATTCGAGGAGCAAAAGGTTTGCTAACATTGTAATGAGTACCGTTTTACTGCATGTGAGAGTATTAATTCCTGTCTTCTTAAATCTAATGGTAGTTTACCGAGTTCGGTCTGAAGACTTATGATAGAGGTTGTTCTAAATGCACCGCATGTTATTCTAAGAGCGTTATTTTGAATAGTCTCTAAAACTTTTAGAGTTGTTGTTGTAGCAAACGAGTAACCATGGCATCCATAATTGATCTTAAAACTGATCAGATTTTTATATAATGTCCGTTCGCTCTCCAGTTCGTACCAGAAATGCATTTTTAGAGGTTTAGTCATTTTTTGACACTGATAACACTTGTATACTACCATTTGCAACTTATGGATTGGAAACTATGGCAATAACAAGAACAATGACAGAACAATTAAGAGTAACTCAACGGGCCATGGAGAGGGCCATGTTAAATATAAGCCTCAGAGACAACATTCTTAACACCGAAATACGTTGAAGAACTAAAGTAACCGACATCATGAAAAAAATAGCGACATTGAGATGGCAATGGGTAGCACATGTAGCAAGACAAGACACCAACAGATGATCTCTTAAAGTGATATTCTGGAGACCTCGAGAAACAAAAAGAAGCGTGGGAGGACCCAAAAAGAGATGGATAGACGATATAACAGCTGTAGCTTGAAAGCAGTGGATGAGAATTGCAAAAGATAGAAAAGCGTGGAAGCAATTGGAGAAGGCCTATGTCCAACAATGGATAAATGAAGGCTGAAGAAGAAGAAGTCGTTTTTGACATATTGCTGTAATCTAGTTAATGTAGACCCTCCAGGTTAGAGCTTGATCAAATAATAAACCTAGATATTTAAGACCTAGATATGTATTCATATTCTGCAAGTTTACCTTTGGATATATAAAATGAGTATAAAAAATCATTCATTTTCATAACTATAATGCGAGAAAAAGACTTATCTCAATACTTAAGAGCGTAGGCGTAAAATTTCGGGCCAATGCTATTTTTTTTTCGAATCCTGAGAAAACTAATTAGTATTTTTGAACAATTTAAACGCAGAATGAAAGAATACATTATTACTGAGGGCCGAAAGTCTCTGAAAACTTCTATAATGTTTATTTTAATAGGTTACAGGGGTGAAAAAAAGAGAAAATTTATTGTGATTTTTAATTTCACATATCTCATTCAAAAAAACTTTTTGTTTATTCTAAGGGACTTTCGGCCCTCAGAAATAATGTAATTTTTCATTCTGCATTTAAATTTTAAAAAAATATTTGTTAGTTTTCTCGGGATTCGAAAAAATGAATGCATTTAAAAAGCATTGGCCCGAAATTTTGCGCCTACGCTCTTAAAACTGTGATAGCAAAAAATAGAATTAAAATCCCAAAAAATATTTTGTTAGTGTGGACATTAATATCTTCAATAAAGCTTATTTTAATAAGCTCTATAAAATGTAAAATTCGAATATGCTGGCATAAATATTTTTAAACAAAAATAATTAAAAAATATTCTTTTGCGAGATGTGATGTTTTTATAGCAAAAATACATTTTTGCAGTTTTAATTAAAATTGTATTTAATTAAAAAATTAATTTATTGTCGTGAAAATTTCTCTTTTTGGTCCATAATTAATTAATTTTGTTTGTTGAAAACTTTATTCATATCTAAGCTATAGCTTGTGTAATGTTGTTAAAATACATGCAACCATTACGCAATAAAAAAAAATATGAAATTAAAACTGTTACATTGATACTGTTTATGGATAATGCATTTCAAAGGCATTTTATTCAAAATTTAAACAATTTTATTTTTTCACTTTTATTTTAAAACCAATTTTTTTCAAAAATAAACACTTTGAACCGGTCAAACTTACAGAGCATATGAATAATACATAAATGAAGTAAATTATAAAGCAGCAACGAATAATTTTATTTGGGGTTATAATTAGGGGGTGATTTCCACGATGTTTTACAAAAGAAAACATGGTCCAACTTTAGTTTGAGCGTAACTCGCTTAGTTTTGATGTTAAAAATTAAAAAAAAAACAAAAATAAAGCTTTTCTTAAACACTTTCCAAAATTTTTGGTGAATTTTCCCAGAAAAGTGCTTCATTTTTTGGTTAATTTATGTTGAAATATTCGATTTGGAATTTGACAAATAAAAACTTACTTTTCATAAGCTCCAACTCTGCTTCGGGAGGATCTACGGACTTAACAAGTAGGTACACCATTTTTTTTTCTGTTCTTTTTTTTTCGTAAGCTATATTTTGTTAGGTATAAATTTTTTTCGATAACTACTTACGTTTGAATTATTTCTGAAAAACCGTCTAAAAACGTGGTTTTTATTTTGAAAAATAAACATTTTCACCCGCATATAAATAAAAAAGTATAAACGTAGTAAAAAAACTATATAGAGAATAAAAGTTGCTTAGAATTAGTCAATTTATTCATATCTGTACTTATTTTTAACGTATGTCTTTTCATCTCCGAGAAGGGGTGGCTTTCACTACCCAAGTAAAAGCAGCCCTGGGTTCAAGTCCAAAAGTAAAGTAAAGGAACCTAAATCCAAATTTTCAAGCAAGTCCGTCGTGACGAGGAAAATTACACTATGAAACGGTAATTTATTAAGGCATTGAGTTTGTATACATCTATGCAAGCGTGCTGATAGCAAACGAGCTTGGAATGATCATAAACAAGGCGAAAAGCTCGAGTTTGTTCGGAAAGAAATTCCCATGAGATTTTTTTACATATTCACTTTCATGAGATACCACAAAATAAGGTTCACGAGGTCACTCAGGCCAAAAGTTGTTCAAATTTTTTTAAACAATTTTTTTATAGGTATCTTGGAATAGGTATCTTGTAGTTTTTCTGTAAACTTGATCACTTACGATTTTTTAGGCTTTTAAAGCTAGTCCGGTTAGTAGTATGTAAGTTCTAACTGGAGAACTACCATTACATATAAGATTGCAGTAACTATTCTTGAACTATATTGCAAAGATATCATCTCAGAAACAGCATCCTGTATTTTTCCACATCTGCAGCCCTGGACTTCCTCCTAACAATAAGACCAAAAACTCTACACCCCTCATAAAAAGAATAAAGCTCACAACTTTCGATATGAATCATCTCAATGTATCGCTAAATATAAATGCAAACTATCCCCCATGGACAAGCCACCCATTAACTATTGACGTAATACTTACCAAGTATCCCAAATCAACTACAAATTCCACAATAGTTAAATCTCTATTCATGGAAATTCTAGACCACTATCCTAATTATTTGCAAATCTTTACCGATGCCTCGAAAACTCCAAATGGTCACGCTGCTGCCTACGTGTAAAGTAAATTCTTATAGCATATCGATACCAACCAACTGCAGGATACTAACAGGTGAGGCTACAGCTATTTTGGAAGCCCTAATCTTCTTCGAAAAGAGAAGAACGATGAAGTGCATTATCGTAACAGACTCATTAAATGCATTACTGGAACTGAAACAAATATATACCAACAACCCTATTATACATAGTATAAAAAACGAACTAGAAAAATTTCGATCATTAGGAAAGGACGCGGCTTTTATTTGGGTACCTTCACATACAGGTATTTACGGAAATGAAAAAGCAGACCAACTGGCTAACAAAAGTCAAATGAACTCAAAACATCCTGCAAAATTGAAGACATATCCGTACACCGATCTAAAAAACCTGGTTAAAATCCAGTGTTCTAATACTTGGCAAAATTATTGGGAAAAATTAGGTACTAAATTAAATGTAATTTGCCCAAAAATAACTGATGTCCTGGAGACTCCTTTAAACAGAAGAAACCAAGTCATTATTAATCGTTTAAGAATTGGCCATACTGCCTTAACATACAAATACCTAATAACAAAAGAACCACTACCTATCTGCTCCAGCTGCTCTAACCCACTGACTGTGAAACACATCCTGCTTGATTGTCCTCAATTAAAAAAAAAAAGAAGATCCCACGGATTCACAGATGATGATCTCAAGACTGTTCTCACCAAAAAAAATTCGACAGTGTTAAGCTATTTAAAAGACATCAAGTTATTCAATTTTATTTAATGTAATATTTCATGTATTTGTTATATCCACTAATAACCCTGCGCGGTTGATGTGGTTTTGTGTTTAAATAAAAAAAAGGCTCAAAAACACAAGTAAAAATCATTATTTTTCTCAATAAAACTATATTTATATCTATAAATATATATCTATAAATCCTCCAAGGAGCTAAACTCAAGTTCAAACCTTGTTCTATCATTTTCCGATAAATATTTTGGGCAGATTTCATTTTAAAACATTGTCTTTTAATTGTAAATGAAGTGCTTATGACAGTACGGGCGCTCGGACTGCGGTGTGTGCAAGATAGAGAAATACGGTCTAGGACACACATTGTTGCTGAATCAAATTCTCATTGTACAAATAAGCACCCGCGCTGCCATTCGCGTTTCGCTATCAATAAAAAAAACAATTGTTTAATAGTTGTTTATTTACCAAGGGTGTTATAAACCCCATATGATTATGCCCGGCGAGCAACGTAATCCAGCCAGAGGGCTTCTGGCCCGAGGAACGGATTTTGATCGATATGCATAATAATCCGGTATTACCTGTGCTGCATACAAAGTATCTCTCCGGGCGTAATCATCTTCATAACACTCTTGGTGCGAAAAAAACTATTAAACCATTGTTTTTTAATTAATAATGAAGCTCGTATGGCAGGGCGGATGCTCATTTGTACAATGAGAATTTAGACCAGCAAAAAGTTGTGCCCTAGATCTTGTTTTCTCTCTTTTATACATGCCGTAGCTCGAGGCTAATGAGTTTTAAACAAATATAAAAAAACCAATGTTTTAAAATAAAATAGGTCCAAAATACTTATTGGGAAATGATAGAACAAGGTTTAAACTTATAAAGTTTTTAAGTTTGATAAATAATATTTTTTACTTTTGTTTTTGAGTTTTGAAAATAAAAATTTTGCATAGGATACCACAATGACTGAAAGTCCAAAACAAACGGCCCTCAGACTTAATTAGTTTGATGAGCCAAGTACTTAAAGTACTCCTTACTATCATTCACTCGCGCATATATACCAAATTAGAAGAACACCTGAGTAAAGTTCAATTTGGATTCAGAGCAGGACTCGGAACGAGGAAAGCACTTTTTAGTTTTTAAGTTCTAATACAGAGAGCCAGGGATGTCAACACATGGGAAACTAATCGATTTCCTAAAAACATCAGGACTCGATGGTAAAGATATAAGTCGGTTTCAAACTTATATTTCCAACAAAAAGCAAAAGTACGATTAGAAAATGAACTGTCCGAGATCTTCACAGTCAAAAAGGAGTTAGACAGGGTTGCATATTGTCACCGGCATTATTTAACATATACTCTGAAAACATCTTTAGAGAGGCCTTGGACGAATCAGAAGATGGGATTGCTGTAAATGGCCAACTTATAAACAATATTAGATAATGCACACGATACAGTGTTGCTGGCAGATAGTGCGCAGGGGCTCCAAAGAATGATACCGTTATAGAAGTATATAACAAATACGGCCTAAAACTAAATTGCAAGAAGACAAAAATAATGATCATTACTAAGAACACCAACATAAACGCCCAAATTACAATAGGCGACACGCCGTTAGAAAGAGTGAAAAAAATATGCTATTTGGACTGCAATATTAAGGATACTTGGGATCACAGCGACGAAATAAAAACTCGTATTGAAAAAGCCAGAAGCTCTTTCAACAGCCTTAGGAATATTCTCCGCAACTTATCTTTAAGTATCAATACACACATAAGAATTCTTAGATGTTACATCTTTAGTATACTCCTCTATGGAGTAGAAAGCTGGAGCCTTACAGAAGATCCCATAAAACGATTAGAGGTATTTGAAATGTGGTGCTACCGACGTATGTTGAGGGTCTCATATATACACCACACAAGTAACATTACTATTTTCCAGAGGCTAAGAAAAGACAAAGAAATTATTAACACCATAAAAAACAGAAAATTGGCTTACTTCGGCCACATCATCCGTAATGATAACTACCGACTTCTACAGTTGATTAAACTGTTGAACCTTATTTTAGAGTATCTCATGCAAAAAAATCTCGTGGGAATATTTTTCCGAGCTTTTCTCCTTGTCTATCATAGTATGTATATACAACATGGTTGTTAATGTTTGTTTTTGTTTGAGTTTTTATTTATTTGTCGTTCTCCTTGCAGAGTTTTATAATAATAATTTTATATTTAACAATAACAGTCCCTGTAGCTATTGTCGGTCGATAAAACTACTAGCAAATATAAAAAGCAGGATAATACGTGAACAAACAGAATTATCCAACCATCAAAGTCCTTTTATTTAATTAAAAACTAAAAAAAGCATATGTATTGGGGAAATATATGTTTTTAATTAAATTTTAATTAGTGAATCTATTTACTTCTACGTTCTGTACATTACAAGAGCCAAATCGTACTCCGCACATATTACGTTGAAAGAAAATAACACTTTGTTTTTAAGTACTAAGACATGGAAATTTCAAAAGATCAAAAACATAATGGTGAACATGGATCTAGACGCGGATTGTTAATTCTTCGTACAAAATTTACGGCTTAGAATTATACGAGTGCTATTAACTTTGCTTTCAGAAAAGAGTGTTTTTGAAAGTTGTTATTAAGTAACATTTTTTGTTACTCTTTGTGTTACTTCTTAGATACATAGGAAAAACGAACGGTTCATGTAGTTTTTTTATGTTTTATTTTTTTTAACGGAATATTTTCTATAGATAATTAATTTTAGATAATTTTTTTTTATATAAAATGCTTACTGATAATCTTGATCTATTTTTAACACTATTTACAGTCTTGGTTATATATGGCGATACTTTCCTTTACTTTATCGTATTCGGACATGTCGTTCATAAAATTTCGGCCCAGTATCGGGCTACGTCGGTTCTATCTTTGTTGGCGAGCCACAAATCTTCGAGGATACATCGATGAGGATAGTTTCTGCATGTAAGAAGATGTTCCATATTCTGTGTTTCTCCATAGTCACAGTTCACATCATCTTGGTCTATTTTTCCCCATTTTTTCATGTTTGATTTTACTGTAGCGACCCCCGTTCTTATCCTATTCATAGTTTTTCCCGTTTTAAAGACTGGGCGGTCTATTGAACCTAGAGAAGAGAAAAATACTCAGGCGGTTCATCCCGCACTGTTCCAAGGAAGCTTTTCCTGGATTATAGTCGCTTTCGTGGTGTTCGAGCTTTGTATAGGGCATGCCGCTCGTCCGCGACCTGTTTAATTTTCTCTATGTGCTCTACAACGCCTCTGCGTATTGAGGGTTCTGCAAAACCCGCTGCTTTAAATAGATTTAAGAGTGGTGTTGGTTTCATGCACCCCGTTACTATTCTGCATGTCTCATTTAGCGCAGTATCAACTTGCTTGATGTGGGCAGATCTGCCCCAAACGGGGCACGCATATTCAGCAGTTGAGAAACACAGTGCCTGTGCAGAGGGACCGGTCCAGAGTTACTCCAAGATATATAGTTTGGTTTGTGTGTTCTCATGTATTACCATTCCACGCAATTTGGAGTTTTCACTTGGCTTCCTTTACGCGAAAGCAAAAAGCGCAGACTTAGGTTTTAGAGGGATTGAGTCTCAGGGAATTCTGCAGGTAGTAGTCTCAGGGAATTCTGTCATTATTTTTAAGGCAATTTCGAGTTTCTTCTCCACTTCTTCAAAACTATTTCCTTAAGCACATATTGCAAGATCGTCAGCATAGAGGAAGTGCTTGGTTTTGGTCGGCGTATGTTGGTCGTTTGTCTATATATTGAAGAGCATTGGTGCTAAAACACTTCCCTGTATAAGGCCCTTTTTTTGAACTCTCCACCTACTTACTTTACCCTCCAGCATAACGAAGAAACGTCTGTTTTGCAGTAAGGAATATACGACCTTACCCAGATGGTAGTCATTGAGAGCGTCGTATAATTTGCGGAGCAATGTTTTGTTTCTTACTGTGTCATAGGCTACTGTCAAATCTACGAAAGCAGCCCCTGTTATAAGTTTTTCTTCAAAGCGCTGTTCAATTTGTTCTGTTAGTGCGAGGATTTGACCGGTGCAAGATTTGCCGGGTCTGAATCCTCCTTGTGGGATGAGGTGCTTGTTGACATTTTTTTCTATTCTGGCGAGTATAAGTCTCTCGTATAGTTTGAAAAAGTGACACAACAGTGAAATGTGTCTGTAGCTACTGGGATTTTCTGGGTCCTTTCCTGGTTTTAACAAGGCTATTACTTTAGATTTCCTCCATGTTTTTGGAATTTCGCAGCCTTTGCAGCAAGATCCAGTTTTTTGCTTCTTGGCCTGGATGCTTTATTTGTTCACTGCATAATCATCCACACCTGCAGCTTTCCCATTTTTTTAATCTGTTCATACCGTCGTGGAGTTCTTGATGTGTAAAAGGAGTTCCTAGGTGTTTTTTTTTTAGTTTGCTGTAACCTTGCAAGGTAGTTTATGTTCTTTTGGATCACCACTAAGTTTTTTTACAAGGTTCCATGCTATTTTGCTACTATGTATCATGTCCATTTTTTCCAGGGTCTCAATCCACTTTTCCTGTCTGGCTTGACTTAGCTGTTGGAGTAGTACTGCTAAGCAGTCAACCATTTCTTGGCTAAAAGGGTCAGTGGAATAGAGGGTTTCGTATGTTCTCATTGGTTCTTTGGACTCGCTGGACATCCCGGGAACATATTGTTGTCTAGATCCTCTGGGGATAGCTTTTCTAGACACATTTTTGAGTACCTCTACAAATTTTCTCGTAGTTCTCTACTTTTGGTTCAAGACGTAGTAGCTCAGAATCTAGCATGTCTGCATACTTTTGCCAATTTGCCATTTTGAAGTTAAATCTCCTTCTGAATAGAACAGCTTGTGTTCTGACAATTGGAAAGATATTTATACCAATTGGTCTATGCCGGCTCTATACATGGCGATGAATTTATAATCCGAAGTAAACCTAATATATTAAAGTTCTTAAATAACATTAGTCATATTTTCACATATCTCAATATGTAATTGGAATTGTTTTTAATCAAGAATCGGGGACGCCCTACCTGGTTCAAGTTTAGTAAATACATAACTTTGTACACACAAACACCTCAGTTTTTTATAGTTACAAGTAATCTAAGCGTGGCCCTGCTTACACAAATATAATATTGATTGATCACGTCATAATGCAAGGACGAATATAAAAACTGAAAACCGTGAGTTAAGTTGAGTTGAGTTGTAGAGTTGCGTCGTAGAGTTGGATTGTTAAATTGGGCTAATAAGTAGGGTCGATAACTTCGTCGCCGAGATTTCTCTTCGACATCAAATAAGTACTATTTTAGATGTTAACGATTGGTGTGTAAAAATGTTAACCATTTGTGTTATAAACAAAGATGGAAGTTCTAAGAGATGTAACCTTTATCATATGGTGATCTTGTCCAACCATTATATATTACAAGAATAAAATTTCAAAAAATCATTAAATATGGTAAATTAATACAAATAATAATTTAATCAATAAATACGATTCACTTTTTAGGTAATCTTTCTCGAAGAAAATGTACTTTTTGATTAGCTAATCCTTGATTTCGCTTTTGTTTCACAATTTTTTCGGCAAATCAAATTTTCGGGAATGATATGACGCGTTATCCAAAACGACAACGTTTTCTTTGTGTTCGACAAGTTTGGATTTAACGTCTTCTCAAACCATTCTTCATATAGATCCCCATCCATTTTGTCGTGGTATTTAGCGGTTCCCTTCTTGGCCAAGAATAGTGTTGCCCAAATGCAAGAACAAGACGAGACTTAGACAGTCTTGGTCTTGCGCCAATACACCTGGTCTTGGTCTTGGTCTTGGTATTGCACTCCCGGTCTTGGTCTTGGTCTTGGTCTTGCAGCAAGAGTCTTGCAAGTCTTGCAGTTACCCATTAGCCTATTGCTATTTATTAAACGTTGCTAGGGAAGTTTGAAGCCACGATCTAAGCGATCCGTGCCTATGCTCTAATTAACCCAGCTATCTACCATGCCCCATGAAAGTCAATCAAACATGGTTAAAACACAAAAAAACCAAATTAATAATGACATAAACTTGACTGTATTTTAAAGAACATTTTCGGTCTAGAATGGTATTGATGGACCTCCACCATATATGAAATGGAAATCTTAAAAAAGATTGGTACGTGGCAAAAATACAAACAGTTATCAAGGGCACATATTCTTTAGATGATAAGATAACAAACTATAATGCACTTATTAAAGCAACATAAATGTTATTACCAATCTTAGCTCTACTTTTATATAAAAAACTAACTTGAAAACATAAAGAATAGGTAAGAAAGCAATGATAATCAAAAGAAGTTATTTTAAATTAAGGAGATATCTACTTAATAAATACATTAATTTACCAAAATAAAGTACTAGGAATATTTTTTAAAGAACCAGAATTTTGGTTTTTCAGGAAGAAATATTTGTAATTTTTTTTTTGTGAAAAGATATTAGATGCTTCCTTAAACCTGAAGTGTTTCTGTTTTTCATTTTCGTTTTAACCTTTCTATGTAGGCACAATTCAAACAAAGCAATTTGGGATGCATAAATTATTTCGAAAACTCATCAAATTTGCTTTTAGGTCTTTTATATCTATAATTCCAATGCTCACTACTACGACTATTTTAAAACTATTTGAATCTTTGTCCCCATTTGTGTAAATGAAGTTTAGTGATGTCGAAAAAGTACCTACTACTATAAATGTCCGTTACTATTCAATACCCTAAGTATCTAATAACAAACCGAGAATTATATATTATCGTTACTTCGTTATTCTAAATATTTCGGTATTTTGTTTACACAGTAAGCTACATTATCTGTTATTAATAAACTTTTGAATATTATCGCGCTCTTTCAGCAAATTTGGTTTAACCGAATGATCTCATCGCACACTCAGCAGAAACAATGTTTAGTCTTAGGCCGATAAGATTTGTTTATTTAGATTCCTCCTAACTAAATTATAATGGGAAAAAAATTGAATTATTCAGTGGGTGTCCGTAATAATAAGTGTTATATTTTTTATAGCTAAGGTGACATATTTTTAAAAAATTTCGATACAATATTACTGTCGACGTATCAATGCAAGATTATTTTATGATTAGAGGGCGGCTATAAATCTGGACAATTAATTTCAGAGCGTAGAAGTCGTCTGCTGGAAAAGAATGTACAAAATATTTTATTTTTACATATTATCTCTGAGCACGTGTCAAATTTGTTGTTTTTAATGAATATTTTGATTGATGATTTTGATGTATGTTTATGGTATTTTTCGTAATGCGCATAAGTCCAGTTTTTTAAATTTTTATTACATACTTTTTTGCGTCTCAGAGTATTTAAGCATATACCCGAACTACAATACTCGCTAAAACAACACTCCGTCCTAACTGTAAGACGCAAGAGTCTCGCAGGCTTAGTCTTGTTCTTGCGTAAATCTTGCACGGTCAGTCTTGGTCTTGGTCTTGCTAAAATTAGGCGGTCTTGGTCTTGGTCTTGGTCTTGCGAAAACGCAAGAACAAGACCAAGACTGCAAGACCAAGACTGCAAGACCAAGACCGATTTTGGGCAACACTAGCCAAGAAAGTTAATTCGGCCAATGCCACAAAACCAGTTTCGCTTCTGGCATAAAGAAGAACAAATTGAGGACCTCTTTGGGTTGGAGCTTTCAGTACAGTAGATAGCCCTTTTATGAAGGCATCTCATGGATTCCTGGTCGTTGTGTTCCGCCATTCTTTTTTGACTGAAGCACCGGCGTTAGTCCAAGACTCTTCAGTATAAACAAGGTTTACATTATCCTTTTCCTCAATGTTTTTATTTGTCTAAGGTACTTGTGTCTCGAGGATATGATATCTTTTCTTTCCATCATCTCGACCTCTTTTACCATATTTAAAACCCATGTCATTTAGTAGCCTACAAAATTTGGTTTTTGGAAAAGCTGGTAGGTCCTTATTATCTTTCACTCTGTTCATTATGCTGTCGACGGTTGGTGGTATGGTTTCCAAAAACAAATCATGGACAATTTTCCTTATTCGAGATTTCACTCCCTCATCGTAAGTATCCTAGTACTTCTCGTGAAGTTATTGATAATAATGATTCCGAAAGAATAGACGTCAGTGTTAACAAACCCGTAAAGCGCAGTGTTTTTTCAGTTGACACAACAAAGTAATATTTGACGTTTACACTACCCTCCTTGAACGAGGACTTTCCAAATTTAATGCAGCGAAGGAAGCCTTAACACGAAGACCAATGAAGATAGTGTGGCCCAGAACAAAATAACTGAGTAAGTAGAAGAAAAAGAAAAGACGCTGATATGTTTAGGAAACTAGACCGAAGTGATATGGAGATCATTAGAAGAAAAACTTATAACATGTATGAAGAACAGATGGTTCCCACGTTAAAAATCATCATGCAAACTTGCAGAAAGATGATACAGGAATCAAGTGCTGCAGTGAGACAGTAAGGCAATGTCTTCTAAAAAATGGCTTTAAAATAAAAACGAACGATAAACGCCAAGTGATTATGGAATCTGCTCGTCTACAAATATGGAGGATGGAATTTTTAATTAAAATTCAGAAATACAGAGAAAGTGGAAGAAAAATTGTTTATTTGGATGAGACGTGGTTTGACACCCATGACGTTCCAAAATATGGTTGGGCAGATTCTTCTGGTCGCTGTACAACAAAAGCTCCATCAAATAAAGGAAAACGTATTACAATAATCCATGCAGTAACAAAAACTGGTTTTATACCTAATGCTTTAGCCTTGTCATGCAAAAACTTTAAGGATTCTCGTGTTGACTATCATGATGACACCACGTCAGAATTATTTGAAACCTAGTTTTCAAAGAAGTTATTGCTAAATATACCACCAAATAGTGTAATTGTGATGGACAATGCCAGCTACCACAGTCGTAAGCTGAATAAAGTTCCATGTTCTAATGACACCAAACTTAGAATCCAGGACTATATGCTGGAAAATGATATATATTATGAAGATAATTATTCTAAAAAACAATTAAATGAAACTTTAAAATCATTTTCCATAAGAAAACAATATTATTGCGACAGTTTGGCGGAAGAAATGGGTCATACAGTATTAAGACTTCCTCCTTACTATTGCATGTTCAATCCGATTGAACGATATGGCATGAGCTAAAAGCAACGGTAAGGAGAAATAATGTTTCGCATACCCTAAATTCATCTGTGGTTCGTCTAATTGAATTAGAAATGGAGAAAATAGCCAATGACAGCTGGAAAAATAGTGTTGCTCATGTTCTAAAAATAGAAGGATCTTATACAAATACAGATAGGATGCTCAACGAAACAATTATTATAGATCTAGATAACGACAGTGATAGTGAAACTGACTTCCATGTAATTTTTTTTAATGTAAGTACTTCTTAAATTGTATTTATAAAAATGGTAAACTTTCTATGTATACGTTATTTATGTAAATATTTTTAAATTCACTTGATAACGGTATAAAACCAGCTTTAGACACACCTCAATTTTGAAAATAATTTTTTTCAATATTTTTGTCTCTGTTATTTTTGAACTCTATTTAGAAATGATAAAGTTTTGTAAATATATGAATGAATGTAAATATTTTTGCAACTATTATTACTTTAGTAGACAATGATAAAGACTGGCTTTTAAACACACCTAACAATCGAATAAGTAATGCAAATCGAAAATAAAAGTACGATCCTGTCACCCGCTGCCTTGCGGTAGACACTCATTGATAATAAATAATATTAATGACTCTTTTAGATCTCTGGTAGGACTATACTTACACTACATTCTATTTTAAGTGGACCATTTAAGTTAAGACCATTTTAAGTTGAACTTTCAAATTTATACTTTGATCAGAAGAGGAAATCAGCACATATTAAATATGGCTTTTTCCAAAATAGTAGTCACAGTAAACAATTGGAAGAGTTAATTTACGTAATGAGTGGTGACCGTTATACAATATGTAAACTTTTTCAACTTATATTCAAATCTATAGAATTATAAATTAACAAGAAAATTACTTTATTTAATTTTAGTTAAATTAAATTAAATCTAAAATTATAAACTTTAGTAGACGACCCCCTTCTCCATCTCCACTTATTTTGATCAACAATGTCCCTCTTCCTGTTGTTAAACAATGCAAAATTCTCGGATTAACGTTTGACTCACGACTAACTTGGAAGCAACATATATTTGCAATAAAAGGAGAAACGTGCATAAGACTAAACATAATAAAAACTCTATCACATCATTATTGTTGGGGATCTGACGAAAACTCACTTCTTAAAATATACAGATCACTAATACGCTCCAAGCTAGATTATGGTTGTCACACACACACACATATATATATATATATATATATATATATATATATATATATATATATATATATATATATATATATATCCGCCTCCAAAACATATATTAACCTTCTAAACTCAATTCACAACACAGCCCTTCGTCTTTGTATTGGCGCTTTTCGATCTAGTCCTGTAGATAATCTTTATTGCGAAGCTAACGAACCTCCTCTTTGTATAAGACGAAAACAACTGCTACTCTCTTATGCAGCATCGGTATCAGCTAACCCCTCTAATCCAGTGCATCCCTTATTTGTAATGTCCACGTATAATTTACACAATACCAATTCCTTACCACCAATAAAACCTATTCCACTAATTTTAGCTTCTTCTTAACGTGCCCTATCAAGTCCCCTTGACGTTGGCGATTAACATGGCGAAACTGTCTCTGTCTTGAGCTATTCTAAAGAGTTGCTCAGCTTTCCTCATTCCTGTCCACTCCCTGATATTCTTCAACCAAGAGGCCTGCTTTCTACCAATTCCTCTGCGTCCTTCAATTTTACCCATCATGATAAGTTGAAGAATATTATATCGGTCTCTCCTTACTACGTGTCCAAAGTAGGCCATCTTTCTACATTTGATGTTATCAAGCAGCTCGCGAGCAGCATTTACTCTCTCAAGGACTGCCACATTTGTCAGCATAGCCGTCCATGGAATTTTTAGTATACGTCTGTGCAGCCACATTTCAAAGGCAACCAGACGATTAATGGTGGATATTTTTAATGTCCGTGCTTCAACACCGTATAAGAGGACTGACCAAATGTAGCATTTAACCATGCACTTTCGAAGTTGAAGTTGCAAGTTATCATTACAGAAGAATGACTTCATTTTTAAAAATGTCGTGCGGGCCATCTCGATTCTACGTTTTATCTCTTGATCTGGATCTAGTTGTTCAGTAATATGGCAACCAAGATAATTAAAACTGGACACTCTTTGAATTATATGACCATCAACATATAATCGTGTATCTTGATGTGCTAAACGGCTAAACACCATGTGTTTTGTTTTTGAACAGTTTATGTTTAGGCCAAACTCTCTTCCCACTGTATCAATGGCATTTAAAAGGCGTTGTAATCCATTCATGTCATCACTTAAAATAACTGTATCGTCTGCATATCTGATTGTATTTATCAGAATTCCATTAACTTTCACGCCCCATTCCAAATTATGCAGCGCTTCTTTAAATATTCTATCTGAATATAAATTAAATAACAGTGGGGATAGTATACAACCCTGTCTGACACCTCTTTGTATTTTACATATTTCTGTTGATTTTCCGTTTATGCGAGCTACCGCTGTTTGACGCCAGTATAACTAACTAATTTTAGCACAGACACTTAATGATATCTCTCTTACACATACCCTTCCTCTTTATCCCCCTCCATCACCCCCTTGGATCATGTCCACGCCCAAATTTAACACCTCGCTCACCAACTTCGATAAAAATAAACATCCAAAACAGATCATTATAAATGCAGTTAAAGACATTATAGATACAAATAAATACGACCTAATATTATACAGGGATGCCTCAAAAAATGACACAGGAGTAGGCTGCTCTGTTACAACCTCTCATTCACTAATTAAGTCATCACTTATACCAGCCGTCAGCAGCGTTCATACTGGCGAATTATTTAGTATATTGCAAGCTTTTAACCATATATCTCCACCTAATAAGCAGGTTGCCATATGCACAGACTCTTTAGCATCAATCCATTCTATCAAAAATATATTTACTGATCATCCAATCGTCCAAAAGATCCTAGACTCTTACCAAATTATCTTGTCCCAAAACATAACAGTTACCTAAAATCATATACTAAAAGAAGAACCAGACTCCTTTGGCAGCAGCATTGGAACTCTAACCGTTCGATCTTACACGAAATACAACCGTCAATAACCAGTCAGCCTATTTGACATTTGACTATTCAGCCCTCTCATGACGAGATCTCATTGTGATAAGACGACTTCGGATAGGACATTCAAAACTCACACACGGCTACCTAATGTCTTCTTGCATCCGTCCCTCCTGTCAAATCTGCCAATCATATTTGACAATCAAACATATTCTCACTGAATGCCATCAACATTCGGCCAGAAGATTACAATACAAACTCAAAAGTGAAGTACGAGATATCCTAAACAACCCTGACCAAATAAAAGCTGTACTACAATTCCTTAGAGATGAACACTTATATCAAAAAATATAATTAGATTTTAATTTAGACATTGTATAACATATTATTATCATTCCGTATTATTGTAACATATTCTTAATGTATCACTTAACGTTTGTGTAATGAAAATTCATGTTATAGTACCAGTGTAAGTGGCCATAGTAGCCGAGCACGTTAAAGTTGAAATAAAAAAAAATTGTAGTTAAATTACAGACAAAAATCCTAAAAATCTAAAACAATTATAAAAGAATTGGGTGAGTTTTCATAACTTTTGTTATTATTCCGATATAGAAATTAAAATAATTGTTAGAAAGTAGTTACAGCGACTGTATTGATAAATTTCAATTTCCTTGTTCTAATAGATTTTCTATTTCTTTTTTTAGCTAATATTCCTCTTCTAATTAATATTTTTTTTTGTTTTTTTGTAAGATGCAGTTAAATTAAAACATTACTTAGAGGTACTTGCCTAATTATATCAAGCAATGTTACAGAATAAATACATAAATTGAATAACATTTTGTGTCACAACAAATCGATTTTTCCGAGCATTGAATCTAGCCCTTATTCTGAGCGTCGATAGAAAGAAAACAATAGGGAATAGGTCAGTAGTCTAAGGAACATGTAAAATTCAATAGGATATATTTCTGTTCCCTTACCTTTTTCCATTCGAGTGACGTTTCCGAAGAAAAACGCGATAAACCGTAGTTAAATCTCTCTCGAGGGTAGTTCCTTGAGAAAATAGGTGATTGCTTTCCAGGGTAGGAGCTCTTCAGATACTTATTATGACTCCTATTTCTACTACTTTTAACGTTTCCAAGACAGAATACATTTTGAATAATAGATAGAGTATACCGAGGCTTGACTAAAGTTATTTTCTAAACCGAATTTAATTAAAAATGCACTAAACATGCTGTAGAGTAAGGACTCTTTCTCCTTCATTGATATTCTACTCATATATCTAAATAATCCCATTTGTATAACATGCATTTATTGTGTTTGGGTAATTCCACATCAACTACAAAGTTGGTCAGGCTACGCCTTTCGATTAGTTCGACATATTCTATACTATAACATATGATGATTTACCAAATTTCACTCTTCCAGGTCCAAACGGCGGTCTATATGAATAATTAAATTTTTGCTAAGAAAAAACTTGTTTCTTGTATTTTATCACTTGCATACAGGGCTCTAGATGCTTAAAAAACTATATAAAAACACATTTTCGATGTGCAATTTTTCGCTGAATACCATCCCGGTAACAAAATTAGACTACAACTAACTTGTCAAGGCAAATTCAGAAAATTCAAAAAACCTTTTTTTTTTCTAAAAAAAAATCATATTTTAAAAACACATCTTTTTTTTCTTTCAAAATGTTGGAAAAGTTTTTAAACTATATTATATGCTTCAAGGTAAAAATAGTTACAGCTCTTAATCAGAGGGTGAATGGTATTACATTCACCCTCTGAGAAAATAGTAATGTCTTACTATTTTCTCAAACCAAATGTCATTCTGATCACAGATATGAATTCCCCACAAAATTTTGCATAAAATAGTGTATTTTAATATGATTTTTCAGCAACTGAGTAATTGAAAAAAATCGTGGTCTTACAATTTTCACAATTGTAATTTATTAGTTGTAAATTATTACAAAAATAAAATAATTTAAAATAAATGAGTAAAACTCTATATTTATTTAATTTTTTCTCTGAAATTTTAATTTACACGCAAGAATTATGTGTCCTGGACAAAAGCCAAAATCCTAAAAAAGAGTTATTAGTGTTTATTTTAATATAAAGGACCATTCACAATTTTCTAAATTTCAATTTATTATTTTCAGAAATTGCTAAATCATATGTGACTTATAATAATACTTTTTATTCTTACTTATTTGTAAGTAGGAAAATTCTAAATTTTCATTGTTCATGATAAACTCATTGTTCCACTACGTATGACTTATAATTCAACCAGTAAGAATGGTCGCTTTTATATAATATATCTACAATCAGTAATATGATTACAATAAGTAAATTAAGTAATATATGGTTGAATGCTCGAATAAATGAACTTTAATCAAATAAAAGACAGATATCGAGCACAGTTTTTTATTAAATCGTGCCCAGGTACTTTCGCTACCAGAGCATCGTCAGGGGTATTTCGTCAAAATTAGGCTATCCAACAATTTGGTGAATGTCATAAGCAATAAATAATACATTAACAAAACACGAGACAAATGACAAACATTAATTACTATTTAAATGGGAATAAGCCACAATTAAAGGTTAAAATACGTTTATTGGCGTTTTAATTTCCACTTCGGAAATCTTTTTTCCTTTTTTTTTTTTAGATTTCCAAAGTGGACATTGAAACGTCAATAAACGTATTTTAACCTTTAATTGTGGCTTATTCCCATTTAAATAGTAATTAATTTAAAATGCCACAAGAAAATAGCTTCAGAACAAATGACAAACAGTTTAAAATTTTTAATAAATTTAAAGAAGCTACATAGTGGGTGACAGCAGGAGAGAGATTGATTCTCTCTCCTGGTGCCTCCAGCATTATGTCGATGTTATTGTTGATTATGAAGGCTTCGACCTCTTGGGCATGTTGGGTTAGCCCGTTGTCATTCCAAACTGCCACTTTAAGAAATTTGGTCAATTGGACAGTGTAGCGATCAGTGTAGTCAAAAGGTTTAACATCTGTTCAATGAGTCATACGGGATGCTAGGTTGATTAGTGCCATATGGCTATAGTATAGCTAGAAGTCCCAAATATTTTTTCTGTAGTAATTCTTGATATATTGAACAGCCCTTGTAGTTGGATGGCTGGATGATGCATTTCACATTGGTTGACCTTTCTTTTCTTGTGTGCACCTGTGCACTTGAGGCAGTCTAGCCTGTGATTGCAATATTTCTTTGTATGTCCGTATCTTTGGCACCTAGTGCATTATTTTATCTTGTGGTGAAGTAGAAGTTCTAGATCATATATGGTTTTTTGTTTGGTGCTGGTTTAAGATCAACATAAAACATGGCCAGTGGATTTTTACTTCTTCAGTGTTTGATATTCCAAACGTTCTATACACAGTGTCCCTGTTTTTCTATAGCTTCTTTTATGTTGTTTATGTTGACTAACTGGTGCATATTTTTTAGTACAATTTGAAAGCTGTTCTTTTTTCAGCTTATATGTATGAAATTATGTTTTCTTCTAATATATCTATTAGGGCTTTAGTTATTATCCTATAATACTCCGATGCTTCTGATTGGACTTTGACTTGGTCTAAGCTAAGAACCTTTATTTAGTAGCCTTCTTTGGCGATTTCGACCAGCAAATCTATTAAAGGAATGCCATTCTTAACCCCACTAATAAATATTGGAGGTGGTTTGGCGGTTTTAGGTTTTTCAGTAACATATGTCTGTGAATTTCTGTCATTTTAGCTCTCTAAATCATTATCTAGGCTTTGACATCTGTTATAAGTAGTGGATAGAGAATTTAACCAATAATCATCTATTTTCGTTTGCTTCATAGTTCTTTTATCAGGACTGTTTTTGTTTGCAACTGCATCTCGTTTTTCTGTTTGACATGTTTCGTGTGTATATTGATTGAGGTTTTGGGGTTCTTGGATTAATTATTGGTTGTATGGTGTAGGTATAAAGGAACAGTTTGGTACATCACCTTGTATCTGTTGTTGTTCAGTGAGTATCTGTAATTGTGAAAATTGCATTAGTCGAGGTTTATACTATATTGTTTGTATCATGGTAGGATGCATCATATTTTCAGTCGTTTGTGGCATTATTTGAAACGGCTGCATCATAGGCGTAGTTGTGGAGTCCATTTGGATGTTTCCTTGTTTATGGTATATTTGTTTAACTTTCGTTGACTTCTACGAATCCAATTATCAAATAATCGCAGGTTGTTTGACACATTTTCGCCATCAACTCCCGGACTGGACTATTAGTTTATTATTTATTTATTTGATTTTTATAACCAGCATACGTATTGTTAGAGGTCTCTATCAATATAAAGGCCCGTTTTCACGCTACGTCTTATTGTACGTTTTGTTGGATAGGACAAATCCTATACAATAAAACGTGGCATGTAAACAGCAAAACGTACGTCTTGTCGAATCGAAATGAAATCCAAGGTCAGATCATAGAAATGATGGGGGAAGCATAGTTTTGTGAGAACTGATAGGATAAAACGTTACGTGAAAATACATATTCAGACAAGTCGTCCGATCTTGACTTATTTGACGACTTGTTCCACTGCAGTTCGTTTCATTTTTCCCAAAAAAAAAGAATAATAATGTCAGATTTGCGCCAATGCACCCACGATTTTCTCGGGGAATTTATTGAATTGTATAAAAGTTTTTAAGTAGTTATGTTTTAAAACCAAGTAGATTGCATTACAGGTTTCAGGAATTATTTGGCTTAACGCTGGTTTGGATATTATGATTGTGAACTCCAAGTCCTTGACGCTGCGTTCTGTTGTAAGATATCTGAGAGTTGCTGTGAGTCTTTCATGGGGTGTAATGGCTTTTTTCATGAGGTGTCTTATTTCAATATGTATGGTGTTACCAACTCTAGCAATTGACAATAGGCTGAGGTGTCCATTCGCAAATAATTGCGCCAATCATCTGGTTCGCCTCTTTTAGTAACGAGACGTGGGAATACTGGCTTCTTTTTAGAAGCCCACTCTCTTGATCATCTTGTCTTTTCCCCCTTCATCCCCTTTTTCCTCAGTCGTAGTATCATTATAGTTGAAAAAATAAAAGAAAGCAGCCGTGTTTCCTCCATAATAAAAAAACACTAAACAAACTTCACACAACTCAAGACTCTGAATTAGAAATGAGAATGAAAACGGAGGGGAAAACGTAGTGTGTATACACTGGACAAAACGTACATTTTGTCGTACGTTTTATATGACCCACAAAACGTACAATAAGATGTAGCGTGAAAACGGGCCATAAAACAGATATATTTTTTTTGGTGCTATTGGTTTTTTCACTGATTGAACAATTAGTACAAATGAGCTGGATTTTAATTGATATTGATGCTACTACGAAGGTTCCAATAAGAATGTTGTGTGATATCATAACGTGTTTATTATCGAATGATTTATAGCTGGATTTAATTGTTTATAAAAAATTCCAAACCTTTCCGTAAAAGTCGATTGATAGATAAATAAGTTTTGTTTAAATTGTATTGTACTTTACAATGATATTGTGTTTTTCGTATTATAATTATAGGTTAGTGGCTAGAATACTCTTCTAAAGAAAATTATAGGTTATCTGTGGACTCTTGCGGTAAATTTTGTGATAAAACTGCATCTTTTTTCATTCATTTTAATTATTTAATATCATCTCTAAGACGAATGGTACAATAATTAACATAGAACTGTTCTCCAGGAATTGAAGTATGGTTCAAAATTTTTAAAACATTTTTAGATAATTCCAGCGAAATTTTGTGCGATAAGTATACTAATAAATATTTCTCATGATTGTTGCATATTATAAACTCTTTTAACATTTAAGTCACTTGAAGGTATTAACTCATCCGTAGAAGTATGCGGTAGTTTTAAAACTCTTCAAAACACTTTAAACTTTAGTTGTAGCAGGAAAAGTATTCCTGCTACTGAATTTTGATTCACTTCCATTACTGAAAATTATAATTATAGATAACAAATGAAATATAATGTAAGAGCTTGAAAAATTGAGCTAGCAACATTGTAAAGTATCTAGAAATTGAACAAAACTTGTATATCAATCGAGTTTTATAAAAAGGTTCGGAATTTTTTATAAACAATGAACAATCTTTAAAATATTTGACAATAAAAATGTACATGTTTTCTAACTACACGTTTTTCAACTACAAAGCTGAGATGACTAAACGAAGCGACCATTCTTAAATAGCTGAATCATATTATGAATTTTATTATTATGATGAATGATCAAGAATAAAACGTCTTATGAGTCACATCATATTATTTAGCAATTTCTAAAAATAAATAATTGAAATTTAGAAAATTGTTAATGATCCTTTATATTATGATAAATATTGGTATTTGTTTTTTAGGATTTTTACCTTTTTTTCTGGACACATAATTCTTGCGTGTAAATTAAAATTTCAGAGAAAAGATTAAATAAATATTGAGTTTTTGTTATTTATTTAGTATTATTTTGCAGGTGTTACAATAATTTACAACTAATTCATTACAAAATTGTAAAAATTGACGTAAAAAGACAATGATTTTTTCGGCTACTTAAGACAACTTATTGTTGAAAAATAATATTAAAATACACTATTTTATGTAAAATTTTGTGGGGAGTCCAAATCTATATTTAAAATGGCATTTGGAATGACAAAATAATGAGAAATTGCAGAAAACTGTCAAAAAAGACATATAATTTCGAAAAAATTGGCAATTTGGCAATTCAAGTATATGTAATACCATTTCATCCTCTGATATAAGAGGATGTGTTTATGTTTATTTTAAAATACGAATATTGCGAGGATAGATTGATATTAAACTAGCCTTTAATTGATGGCGCTACTTGATACCGAATAGGTTTCGGTGTTGATATTTGCCATTCATTACATGATGTCTGTCAAAATTTTAAGTTTTAAAAATAATTAGTTTGGTTTTTACAGCCGTCAAAAGCAAGCAAATTTTGTGTTTTCAGAGAAATTGAAAAAGTCAAATATCGTTCGGTGATTAAGTTCTTCCACAAAAAGGGTATGGACGAAGTTTATGGTGAGGTTGCACCTTCTTTAGCAACAGTAAAATTTTGGAAAGCTGAATTTGTTCTTGGTCGTACGAGTCTTTTTGATGATGAGCGTCCCGGGAGGACAAATGAAGTCACCACGCCGGAAATGATCAACAAAGTCCATGACATGATTATGGCAGATCGTCGAATTAAGCTCAGCGAGTTAGTAGAGGTCCTAAACATTTCCTACGAAGGCGTACACAACATTATTCACCATCATTTGGACATGAAAAAGCTATCCGCGCGATGGGTGCCGCGTTTGCTTACAATCGATCAAATGCAAAAACGTGTGACCACTTCGGAGACGCTTTTGGCGATAATTTTTTTCGCCGATTTATCACCGTTGATGAAATTTGGGTGCATTATTACACACCGGAAACCAATGAACAGTCGAAAAAGTGGCGCAAACGCGGCGAAGGGCTACCGAAGTAGGCAAAGAGTGCACATTCGGCCGGCAAAGTGATGGCGACTGTTTTCTGGGATGCAAAGGGCATCATCCACATCGACTACTTGGAAAAAGGAAAAACTATCAATGGTGAGTACTACGTAGCATTATTGAATCTATTCGATGCCGAATTGCGTCGAGAACGCCCCGGTTTGGAACGCAAAAAAGTGCTCTTTCACCAAGACAATGCACCGGTTTACCGATCGGCCGTCGCATGGCAAAATTACACGAATTGGGCTATGAAGTGGTTGAACACCCACCGTATTCCCCAGATCTTGCCGCCAGCGATTTTTTCCTCTTTCCAAATCTAAAAAAATGGCTCGGAGGACGCCGTTTCGCAACAAATGATAAAGTCGTCGCTGAAATTTCGGCCTATTTTGAAGAGCTCGAGCAAAAGTACTATTCGGATGGGATAAAAAAATTGGAACATCGTCTTACTAAGTGTATCGAGCTAAAAGGGGACTATATTGAGAAATAAATCGATTTAATTCCAAAAAACTTGTTTTTTCTATCAAATGCTAGTTTTCTATCAATCTGCCCTCGTATAACAACTATTTATAAATTTTTAAAGTAAAAAAAAAGGAAATTTTTTGAAGAAAATATACTTTGTTTGAGAAAAAGTGGGTTTTTGAAATTTTGCGAATTTTCCATGATAGTTAGGCTAATTTTAACACCAGGACTATATTTAGCGAAAAATTTACATCTAAAATATATTTTTGGATATTTTTTGAGCATCTAGAGCTCGCTACGCAGAATAAGTTGGTTTCGCAGGTTTCGCAGTTGCAAAAAATAATTTTAAAAAGACAGTTATCTCCTTTATATCGATCTCTGACAGAATGTGCGTAATACGAATGAGTACGCCTGTAACGCCTGTTGAGCTTTGTAAATAAATAAATCAGAATTTGTAGCAGTACATCAAATGAGTTTCAAATCGAAACGGATCTAAGACAAGGCGATCCACTTTTCCCTTTGTTATTCAACTTCGCTTTAGAATACGCAGTTAGAAAACTTTAACCAGAATTAACAAATAGCATCGCTGCCCAGGGATTGAAGGTACTGTTAGCTTTTGTTGACGATGTCGACACAATTGCACAATCCAATAAAGATGCAAAAGAAGTTTTTACCCTCCTTGAAAGTGAGGCCAGGTAAATTGGCCTTAAGGTCAACGAAGATAAGACCAAGCACATAGTAGTTACCAAAATACAATACAAAGAATTAGACAAAACATTTGGATAAATGAATACAATTTCGAAGTTGTCAAAGAATACAAATACTTAAGAGCAGTGATTACAGTTGAAAACAGATATGGAAAAGATGTAACAGCTAGAATCATGTCAGAAAATAAAGCATATTACTCCATAGCGACACTACTTAAATAAAAATTGCTCTCAACGACAGCTAAAATAAAATATAAGACTATAATTCGCCCCATAATAACGTATGGAAGTGAGACTTGCACACTGAACCAGCGTGTAACACCATAATTTTTATTCTTAGAACGGAAGGTCCTCCTGATGATCTTTGAGCCTTGTAGAGACGAGGTAACAGAAGAGTGGAGACGAAGACATAATCAGGTACACCAAGCACTCTATGAAGACGAAAACATAGTACGATACATCAAGACAGATCGTATAAGATGGCAGAAGGTCAATTGGTTACCGAAAAAAAAGATGAAAGGATGCAGTAACGAATTATCTACGTAAAATGGGGCTGCGACAATGGGAGATTATTGCACAAGATCGGCATGAGTGGAAGAAAATAGTAAACGCGGCCAAGACTCAGTTAGAGTTGGAGAGCCAAGAAAGAAGAAAAATAAGTTTTTTCTACATTATTCTATATTATTATTTGGTAATTGATTATCATAAAAATTTACTGTTGTATGACAATTTTAAATATTATTGCCTAATATATGACGTAATAGTTACTCACTAGATTATTATTAAATTTCTGAATTTCCGCGGAAAAATTCATAGGGGTTTATATAAATTTAACTATAAATTAACTATAAAATAAATAAAAACTTAAATTTTTATTTCGTTTTATGGGGTTTTTATATTTTGGTAAATAAAACTTGATCAGGAATAATATTTTTCGCTAAAAATAAAAAAGTTTCTCCTCTTGGACACACTGTAGAAAGCTTATTACTTGAGTAATATAATGGACTATATTCAGTATTTTATCAAGTAAAAATTTCATTGACTTTAAATATTACTGGTTTTACGAATTTCTTCACTTTCACTATAATTTTTCTATCAGAAATATAAACACATTAAAAATGTCTAAGGAACACCATTACTAGTCCTATCTTTTTCAATTAAAACTTAAAAACTTTTTTTTTTTTTTTTTATTTTTTTTTTTTTATTTAGAAAATCGCATCGACCAAATGGCCATTAGCGAAAAATTAGTGGATTACATTAGGTACAATTACTTCAATACAATTTGGTTTATTAAATATTGTGGTACTTATTAATGTCTTTCAAGAAATTCAGAGTATTGTTAAAGTTACAGTCTGCACCTAGAGCTTCTATAAGTGTTCCTGGTATCTTGTTATTGCTTCGTTGTTGATTGTAGAGGGGACATTCACATAGTAGGTGCATTATTGTTAGTGTCGTATTACACGTTTCACATCGCGGCGGTTCGCACTTTTTAATTAAGTAATCATGTGTTAACCTAGTATGTCCGAGTCTGAGGCGCGTTACTATTATTTCTTGGCTTCTTGACTTAGGTAACACATTCCATGCGTCTATGCTGGGGTTCACTTGTTTTAATTTAGAATTCGACACATTCCATTTATTTTTCCACGCACTTAAGATTTATTTTTTTATATAAGCTTTTATATCCGTTGATACTGATGTGTTTACGATCTCGGAAACGTCACTCACTATCGCGTCTTTCGCACTATGGTCAGCAGTTTCGTTGCCTTTTATTCCTATATGGGATGGGATCCAGATGAAATTTATCTCATTATGATTGATATAAGCCTAAAAAAGGACTGTTATTCACAGATAAAGCTAGGTTTTGTCTCTACCCTGATTAAAGAAGAGTGAGAGTTTGGAGAGGACCTGGTCGACAATGGAGACTCAGGTATGTACAGGGTGTTCGTCTATATAGTGGTCTGCAAGTTATGATGTCGGCTTCCATAATTTTTCATCATCGAACTGTTCTCGTTTTTGTGGAAGGCACTAGGCCACGTGCTACAGCAACAGTTAAAGGTTGGTTTCATAATGAGGATATTACACTTTTGCCGTTGCCAGGACAATCGCCAGGTCTTAATCCTATCGAATTTATTGCAGACTAATTAGTCAATATAACGGTATGTCACTTTTTAAAATCCAATCAAAGTTATTGTACATTTGAGAAAAAAACTTTGTTTCTTAGACATTTTTGATGTGTTTTATTACCTCTTCCATTCCTAATGTTTCGTTTTTTCCTGTATACAAAAATTTTTATCTTTTACTTGATTGTTTTGCTTGTCGGTGCTTTTCTCTTGTAAAAATGTACAACATTTCCTTATCTATCTCCTTAAAAGCTTCTAATTTGTCTTTCACTTCAGAAAGACAAGTTGAGTCCCCTTTTAAGTAAAATCCTTAGTTTTCGATTTTAATTAAAGTTTAAGACTCACCGAAGCAAAAATTAGCTGAATAGAATGTTCAAATAATTAGCGTAACTTTCTAAATATACCCCTAGTTAAAAATGACTGCATTACCAATTTCAGCTGTAAACAACTTTTCGTTAACTTCAACAGATCAAAATGTATCACGATGTGAAAATTTAAACTAGTATTTCAAACGAATTTCTCCAAATCCGTTTTTGATTTGCATACAGCAACCCGCACAAATGGAAATTCCTATTCGGATATTTCAACGGAAATTTTTCTGACGTCTATTGAATAAACATATGGTATTTTCCCGACCGAATATTTTATACAAATATTAAAAGGAGATCAGTAGTAAAGTCAGGTTATGTTATTTGCCTCTTGAAATATTTGATTTTGCCAAACTAATATATATATACATCAAAATAATCTCGGGGACAAAAACAAAATGCGAGATTACAGAAAGATTTCAAATAATTTATTTCAAATATTTTTAATAAAAAATTATAAACAAGTGTCCCGAATATAAATTAAACATTTTTTCTTAGAATTATCGCAATGGCTCTTAAAAAAAATTAAAAGAGAACTCCATAAGTAAAAATATGGTAACAAAAAAAAACTAATTTGTTGCCCCTCAACTCCCAACAAAGTAGTCTTTAGGTTAAGTTAGTACAGTGTATGACCCCCACGGTTGTTGATTACTGTCCTACGTCTGTAAGGCAAACTCACGATCAGTTGTTCAATGTCTTGCTGCAGTATTCTGTTCCACTCCATTAAAAGGCCCTCATACGGTTGCTCTCTTGTATTAAACGCAATATTTTGTTGTAAAATGCGTCTGCCCAATATGTCCCATAGATGCTCAATTGGGTTTAAATCTGACGATTGTGTAGGCCATGGTAAAACCTCAATTTCATTATCTGCGATAAATGTTCGCACAACCCTGGCGGTAAGCGGACGCGCATTGTCGTGCATTAATTGAAATTGGGGACCAGCTTGTTATGCAAAGAGTACGACAATAGGTTAAAGAACAATATCGCGGTAGTCTGTTGCATTTAAAAACTGTTCCAGACAAACGAGATTGGTTCTTCCACCAAAAGTGATGCCACCTCATACCATAATACTGCCGCCTTGCTGTCTGTGAACTTCCTGCACATTGGCCAATCCTTCCGCATTGCCAGATGGTTTCCAAATTCTTATCCGTCTTGTATTTGGTGCAAATCCAAATCGTTACTTATTTGTGAACAAAATAGAGGTCCACTTACGTCTAACTCAATTTGCGTGTTCTTGTGTCCATTGAAGTCGATGAGCGCGATTTCCTCTGAATAACACAGGCACTCGCACAGGTCTTCGAGCATTTAACCCTACTTCATGCAGTCCATTTCTAATGGTTTGGCCACTTATAAATACCTGATGGATCTCTTGCAGCCTTATTTCCAATTTGATGCAGTTATAGTGCGATCTCGCAAAGCCTGCAACCTAATAAAATGGTCTTTAATCTGGTTGGTTATCCTTGTACGGCCTGTATGACGTTCAGCAACATCACCAGTTTCTTGCCACCTCAACCACAAACGATTAACGACACTTATGTTCGTGTGGAGGATCCCAGCAACGTCTCTTTGACTTCTGCCAGCTTGGAGCATCCCGATAGCACGCCACTGCGTTTCGCGAATTAAATGATGTCTCTCCATTATTGGCAATTGCAAAACTAAATAAAAATCCACATAGATATCAAAAATCAGGTACAAATAAAGAAATATTACTTTTTATCTTATAGACAAAAAACTCATATTAAAGTTTTGGTAAATTTTTTTAGTCATTCTTATCAGGATTACAGTCCAAGTTCCTACAATAATCAACAAAACAACAAAAAAGATTAAAAACATAAATTTATTTTTATATTTGCAGCTAACATTAATTGTAAGCTATTAATAGTGGCTTTTGGCTTTGCCAGTGCCATTAACTTAGGGAAAAAAAAGCTATTAATAGAGGTGTCCCCTAGATTATTTTGATGTGTGTATATATAATGATGTTAATTAATGCTAGACTAGATTAGAAAAAGAAAAAATCATTGGCAAAACTCACAACTCAGTAGAACAGAAAATTGATGAAGGTGGAAGGCAACGGTAAATACATATTTCTGACTATTTGGGTGGTTGGTTGGATCAAATTAACTTGGGTAAAAGATCTACAGGAGCCATGCGACCAATTTTGGCAGTACTGTGAGAAGTTCCTGGAAACGTAATCAGAGTTCTGCCAATGATTTTTTCCTTATCTACTCGTATGTTTTACTTGTCTCGCAGGGATGTATACCATCACCCCTGCTGTTCAACATGTACTCTGAAGAAATCTTTTAAGAAGCAGTAGAGGATGTTGAAGCCCTCCAGGGGTTAATGTAGAATCACAGAAGTGAGCCAGAGATAAGGACTTTCACTGAACATTAAGAAAACAAAATGTATGATGATCTCTAAGAAGGAACAGCAAATTGAAAGAATCAGTATGAACGGTCAACCAATAGAAAGAGTAAAAAAATACACCTGCTTTGATACGAACGGAAATATAAATTGGGACCATTCCCTAGAAATAAAATGTAGGATAGAGAAAACAAGATCTGCATTTAAAAACATGGCTAAGCTATTCAAATAACATGATTTATCAGTACCCATAAAAATCAGGTTACTACAATGTTATATCTTTCCTATACTGTTGTACGGAGTTGAGTTGTGGACTCTCATAGCCGCTACCTGCAAGAAAATTGAGGCTTTTGAAATGTGGCATTATCGTCGAATCCTGAAGATATACTATACCGGACAGGTTACTAATCAGGACGTTTTATTAGGAATGCAGAAAGGAAAACAGTTGGTAGCCACAATAAAAACAGCCCAAATCGAATACCTCGATCTCATTAAAAAACAGGGAAAGATATAGGTTGCTGCAATTAATTCTACAAGGAAAAGTAGAAGAAAGAAGGACCAAAAAGGAGAAGGATTTCCTGGCTAAAAAATCTACGTACGTGGTTTAACACAACAACCACAAATCTTTTCAGAGCAGCAGTTTTCAAAATACAGATTGCAATGATGATCGACAACATCCGAAACGGATAGACACTACAAGAAGAAGAAGAAGTCATGCATTAATTAAATTTCTTTTTTGTGTTTTAAAACGTTTTTGGAATCCTCCGTGGCTGTGTTAGTTGTAGCTCTAGAACGTAGGGACTTCTGATATTATTGCCACAATTGGTAACGTTGCTTCTGAGTGATCCTTTCTTCAAGTAGCTGTAGCTTCCACCTTGGTTGTGTTGCAGAGTCACCAGGCTAGAATGCACGGACTTCTGACAGTACTACCACCATTAGTCACATGGCTCCTGTAGATCATTTCCCAAGTTAATTTGCTCCTTTTCTAACTGCACCTTATTGATGACGACCAAATAGTCAGAAATACATAACAAAGCAATTATAAAGTTATTGATATTTATATAAAATTGGCGAAATGAACTATAGAGTTTAATTTTGTGTGTAAAAAGTGATATAAACTTATTTTAGACCTACGGTGAATTGATGAATTTAAAATACTAGATAAGCATAGATTTACAAATTAAAAAGTTGTTTTGTTTCAATGGACTTTTTTTCGGGTTTTTAACGATGTGGAATATACAAATAGCGATTATTGGTAGCTTGTTAATTTATGGAGATTCTATTGTTGGGCGTGTATGGAAAACAAGAAAAACTATAAATTTGATGGATTTCATAGGAACTGGTAATTCTCTTTGTTTGTTTAAAATACTAAAAGATTATTGGTTAAAAAAAGAGAGGGCAAGAAGACTTTGTATGTTTGACGGATGTTTTGAAGCGGTAGAGAAGAAATCAGTTGCTGTCCGTGAGAGGAAGAACATCTTATCCTGACAAGGGAATTAACTGCATGGTGGTAGTTTTGAACGGTGTAAAAGTAATTTGTGCGATGTCAAGGTAATTTGTTAGAAAGTGTTTAAGAAATGGTAGCAGTGGCTGTTCCATAAATGCTGATTGGGAGAAGTGCAGAAATAAATGTTTGCAGAATTTGTAAGTACAAATAAATTGTTTATCGAGAGAAGCTTAGGTTAGGATAATTTGGTATCCAAAAGGAGATAGGAGAACTGTTAGGACCTGTCATCTAGATTCCGTTTTGTGAGCAGAACCGAGGAGGAAGTTTGGCTAGCGAATTTCACAATAGAATATCCGGGTCAAGAATTGGAATTATTTGAAAGTTAATCGGTTTTATTAAATTTGAAAAGAATATTGTAGAGATATAAAGTTTTTGAAACGAAACAGAAAACAATTTAATTTATAAAGTTGTTAATTGTATATTTAATTGTATTAAACACTGTGGCATTTATTTTATTTTCCTTTTCTCCTGTTTTGTTTATTTACACTAGGAAAAGAAAAAGTTATTTTGATCACACATAAGAACCCTGAGATGAAATTTGAACATCTAATTTACAATTTGGCGTCTCTAATTAAAATTATTGAAATATATTAGATATAAAACTCTTGAAAGTTATTTGTTGTTAGCTTTGTCAATTCCATTAAATTTTGTAAGAGTAACTTAATTTAAATTTATAGTAGATTTTAAAATCATAATATATACCTATATATTGTTAAGCTATGTAAAATTGAAAATAATATTGGTTTGTTTTTAATATATTTCAAAGTACAAAATAAAAGATATTTCGAAAAAATGAAAGTCCATTATCCTGGATTACCTGTAGTAAACAAAATTTAAAGATATGCATAAATTATTTTCTTTGTAAAATATATTCGAGTGACGTGAGTGAGCTTAGTGAAATCGTGAACAATGCGAGCGGGTTTTCCAAATAGACTTGTACGTCGATATACAGTGAATAAGACAATAGAATAGAAATATTTAGAGAATGTAATTTTCCGTTAGTTCTTAAGAATTTGTAGAAACCGATTAGCATGTTAATAGTTTTTAGGAAATTTATAATTGTAGGTAAAATTGTTGTTTGTTATCTAAATGGGAGATGGGGATAAGTGTGACGAACTCTGATTGGAGGAGATTGAAAAAAGTGGGATAGGTATGTAGGAATGAGCGTTTAGCTAGATTTTTGAGGGAGAAAAGATAATCAGTTGTTTCCAAGGGTTCAAGGCGAGCAGTCGTTGTTCTCTGGTGGTTCTCCAGAGGTAGTAAGCAGTAGAAGTGAATGTTTGTGAGTTTTCTCGGAGTAAGTGTACCTGAAGAAAGCTGAACCAGTAAAATATTGTTATATTTTTCTACTTATATTCCAAGAGTCACCGTTCAGGCCGGAACGAGAGATTCAGTTTATCGAAAGGAGAAGAGGCTAGCATCATTTGAACGATACGTGCATTTGAAGGAGATCATTAAAGACGATAGGCTCGCAATAATTTGTTGTAAGACTGCTGATTACCTAGGGGACTGCTAAGAATAGATAGTGTAGGCTACAAGGAACAAGGATTTGGACAACTCATCATCAGAGAGATAGTTTTACCATTCGTGAGTTTTTCTTTATTAACAACACATTTTTTAACAATTTCTTTGGAAAAGATAGGAAGATTTCGATCAGGAGATTTAGAACAACAATTTTGGGATATTTTTTATTGAAGATATTTGAGTGTGAATTTTATTTCAATATATAATGTGTCATATATTTTTTTATTATTCCGGTATTCTTTGGACCTTACCTATCGTATGTAAAGCATAGATATTGAAGAACGAGTATAACCCTGAGATAAGAAAATTAAATAGTGTGATAGAATCATAATTGCATCATTTAAATAAGTTTAATTAATTAATTAATTAGCTAATTAATTGCTTGGCTCACCTCAGACTTTTAATATCACATTAATATATATATATATATATATATACATATATATATACATATATATATATATATATATATATATATATACATATATATATATATATATATATATATATATATATATATATACATATATTTAAAATTACAGTGACCAGAAAATGAATTTGGTGTCATTACTTAAAAGCTAATATAAAGACATTGATCCGCTTGCTTTTATATAAAATAATATAATAACATTTGTGCGTTAGGTCAACACACAATGATATATTTTAGCTCACTTCTAAAAATAAAATGAGTTTATGCAGTGTCCTTGACCTAGTACCTTTCCGTTTGCACTATTATTTACGCTTTTTCAAACACCTATCCAATAAATCCTGGTAATGGATTATAATATAGTTAATGGAATCAAGTAAGTGAAAAAATAAAAAAAATTAATTTGGTTTGTGAACCAGGCTTCTATTTTGAATTTAAAATAGCATATATAAAATCACAGCCCTCTACTATCATTTTTTAAACGTATTTTGTATATACGTCAAATTTGTATCAAGTAAATTATGCAGAAAATCTTCCATTAAGCGCGTGGTAAATAAAATTCCAAGTATTCTGTCGAAAAGTCTGAAGGAATATGCCAACCACGTACTAGGAGAATCTCTAGCTAGCTTTAGAAGCAATAGGACTGGAACTGATCATTCATTTTCATTATGAGTAAAAGAAAGAACTTATTTGAATATAAAATTATGTTCTATTGCTTATTTATAAATTTTAATTAAATATACAGGATTGTCCATTATTTACACACCGTAAACATGGCTGTCGATCGTCTTATTAGATGTTTGTAAGTAAAAATTTTGCCACAACAAAGTTGTAGTCACTTGCGATCAGCTCACTAGTTGATACAGATGTCTTTTATCATGTTTAAGGGTTTTAGAACTAAACATTTTAATCTATGGATCATGTTGGACACTATTCTACAAATATTAGATATATAAATATAGTCGTACAGTGACTTCGTGTTTCTGTCAGATGTTTTGTCACATCCTCACACAATCTCTTCTATTGGCTTGCATTTTTCCTGTTATTTTCGTTTTAATTTTTTATCATTTTTTTACTACTTTTTGTTCTCCAACTCTTGTTAAATACTCTAACCATAATATTTTCGTGGCTTTGGCTACATATGTAGTGGTTAGCTTATTAAATAGACGTTTCTCGCAATTGTTCTTATCAAAAACTCTTCCCATGCTCCACTCCTATGATGACGTGTTGGTCTTATCACTATCTTGTATGATGTTGCATTGATATGATGCGTACATACCTAAACTACCTTTTTTGGTTTCTTTATCGATGTCTTCTAGAGCCTTTTTAACACACCTCCTTTATTTTACGTTCATTTAATATTCAATTTTCCTCTTACTGCATTCCCTTTCTACCTTTCCTTTCTGTTTTTCACACTACTTTCTATATTCGCACTGACTCAATTGTATTATTGAGTTTATATATTCTTCTCTGCACTGGGGTTTTTTACTCCTTCCGTCAAACCATTGGATGGACTTTTTGGATCTACGTCCATCGCCTATTTATGTTAATTCTCTATATATCGCCGTTTTCAATTCACTTGATGATTTCTTCACTTGATGAGTCCAAAAATCATATTAAAAATGCTGTATCACCCACCATTCTTTCACAATTTAACATTTTAAATTGCATAATTATATTTTATTTTGTTTAATGAGCAAATAAATCTAATTTTACTTGGTTGGTAGTACTGTTAATGAATTGTACAGCACTCTTTGTTCTTCTTCCTCTTTATTAATAGCTGTATAAATCCTTTATTCTAATAAATATAATCACGCTTTTGAGTACTTGACTCATACGCTTTCAAGTGTGGCTAGTCGCAGTTGTCCAAATACATTTTGTTACATATGTGGTGATTTTGTTACTAAAAATCGTCAGAGAAGCATTACTGATTTTGTAAAAAAGATGTATTTTTCATATTTTGGTGTGAAAATTGGTGACAAGACAAAGGTTGGACTCCTCACAATGTACGTTGTGTTTGTGTTGATGATTTAAGGATGTGGTCGAAGAAAGAAAAAAAACTTTCAGATTTGTAGTGCCTGTGGCATGGAGAAAGCAAAAAAATCATTTAAATGATTGTTATTTTTGTACTGTCGATGTTTCTGGATATAACTCCAAAAATAAGAAAGTGATCGTTTATCCTAACCTCCCGTCTGCTATCCGTCCGGTAGAGCACGGACCTGAACTGCTAGTCCCTGAGTCTCCTCTACGTATTGATGCCATTTTAAATACTAGTGACTCAGAATCCAATAAAACTGCTCCAGGACGTGATGGTGAATTTTAGTGTCCTTCAGAAAATTTACAACCACAGTTGAGTAAGCTGAGTAAGAGATTTGGGTTTAACAAAGGAAACATCAGAATTGCTTGGCTCAAGATTAAAAGAAAAGAATATGTTGTCGCCTGGTACATCTATTTACAAGTATAGGTACAGAGATCAACAGTTTGCTCAGTTTTTTAAGTAGGAAGGGGATTTGGTCTACTGTCATGATATTGGTGGTCTAATGAATGAGTTTATTATTGACTATACTAAGGATAATTGGAGGCTTTTTATAGACTCTTCAAAATAAAGTTGAAAAGCTGTACTCTTACATAATGGGAACACTTATGCTTCACTTTACTTCACTTATTGCTCATTCAGTCCATATGAAAGAGACATATGAAAATCTTGACACAATTCTACAGAAAATCAGCTACTTACCTCACAATTTGATGATCTGTGGAGATTTAAAAGTTGTTTGTATGCTACTTGGTCAACAAAAAAGATTTACAAAGTTTCCATGTTTTATTTGTGAGTGAGAAAATAGACTAAGAGATAAACACTGGTCCACAAAATAAGAAATGTTTTACCACCTGGCGAGAAGAACATTTTGTACAAAAGTTTGATAGATTCAAAATAAGATCCTCCTTTCACCTTTACACATCAAGTTAGGCTTAATGAAACAGTTTGTCAAGGCCCTGTCTAAAGATAGGAAATGTTTCAAGTACTTGAGTGGAAAGTTTCCCCCTCTATCAGAAGTAATTGGAGAAAGGTGTTTTTGTTGGACCAGATATTCGTAAGATGATGTTCGACTCCACCTTTAAAACCAAGATGACTACTAAGAAAAGAGAAGCTTCGATTGCATGCGAAGTTTTTAGTTAACACGAAAGACCCTAACTACGAGCTTATTGTAGCTAATTTAATAAATTAGTTTAAAGATTTGGGATGTTTAATGAGCCTCAAAATCCACTTTTTGCATAACCATCTTGACATTTTCGCTAAAAATCAGGGTGATGTCAGGGACGAACGATTCCACCAGGATATCAAGCTGATGGAGAAACGATACCAGCGACGACGTTGGAACAACATGATAAGTGATTATTGTTGGTCAATTCATCGGGGACAACAGAGTGCCTTGCATAGGATAAAAAGCTACTTCAGAAGTTTTACAAAAAAAGAGAGAGCAAATACAAAAGCATTGACTCCTGAAATGATTGTACAGACCTATACTATTACATGATTAAAATTAGATAAAAGGTATTATTCTAATAATGTATTATTTTAATGTATCTCTATCTCTAACGTAAAATCTAATTTCAGATTCTTTTTTAGCGCCAAAACGTACATAGGATTCACATAAATTTGTAAAAAAAGTTTTATACACTTTTTTTATTGGCCTTTGTTACCAGTCCTTACTTTTAAAATTTTTTATTATTTTTTACTTTTTTTCAATAATATAAATCCCAATTATTGATTATTCACTACCGTTTAGAAAAATGTATTGTTCTCCTTTTGGTATAATTTTTTTCTTGCATCGCACGTATATAGAGTAACAGCTTGTTATTCACGCGTCTTTCATTTGTATTTTTACTATTCGCTGATGAAAAATGCGATCTAATTCCTATATTCGCGGACTAAGATTTCTTTATTAGAGGATCGGATCGGTACATCCTTATTGCAACTACGCCTCGATTGTGTTTTAAAAAGCTATCAGCGTTATTTGTTTAATTCGGCGGTTACTTTGAAGTAAGCGACTTTCAATGAATTTAGTGCTTTTGAGAATGTAAACGAACAAAATGTAAAATAAACTTATTACTCAAAACATAAAGTATCAATTGCGAAATAAGTCAGTGTTCCCGCTTAAAGTGAAAATAGGAATGCTTAATTGTTCACGCCTTGAAGAGTCGTTTGCGTTCATATCACGCAAATTCAATGTCAACGAATTAACTGTATTATCGATAAAAAATTCGAAGACAAAATAAGGTATTCTGTAGCTTTAACTACACTGTCAGCGAAAATTGTTCGTTATCCCTCAATTGAAAATATGGCAAGTGGTGTTGTAATTATGTATCGAATACCTCAACCAAAAAAGTGTGCCTGTGAGTGGTCCAATGGTTCGAGAGAAGACAAAGCGTCTTTACGTACATTTTAAAGCCGAAATCTGGTGGTATTGGTGGTGGTGAATATACAGATGAAAGATTTCAATACATTTAAGGTGCGACAATCATTGCATAGCATTACAATCGTTGAATAAGTATTTAATGCACACTACACTGCATTGTTTTGGAAGAGAATACCAAATAAAACATTCATTTCTAAAAGCGAAAAGTCTGCCCCTGGATTTAAGGCAGCAAAGTATTAAATTACACTGCTGCTTTATTCTAATGCATCCGAAGATTGTGTTATCAAACCATTGTTGCTTGATACGTTAAAAAATCACGAGGACGATTTGCCAGTCTTTTGGAGTACTAATACGAAAGCGTGGATTACAAACTCTATTTTTTGTCACTGGTTCCAGAATTGTTTTGTTTCTGGAGTTGAAACTTATGGAAATCTGTAAATTCTGCAAATCTAATAATTTAGACTTTAAAGCAGTTATAGTTTTGGACAATGCGCCAGGTCATCCTCGTGAACTTGAAATTATGCATCCAAATATACATGTGACCAAGTGTCGGGTCTAGTGGGTACTCAGTTAATTAGGCCGTTTTTTATAGAAGGATATTTAGCAATAGATAATTATGACATCCTACTTAATAATGAAATTACACCTGGTCTGAAGCCAATTTTAATGAGATATGGTTTCAGCAAGACGAAACTCCCGCTCATTTTGGTGTAAATGTTCGGTGTTATTTAGATCAGACATTTCCCGGATGATGGATTGGTAGATAAGATAGTATTGCATGGCCTTCTCGTTCACCCGATTTGAATCGTAAAAATTGTTTTTATTAGGGATAGTTGAAGAAAAATTGAATTTATAAAACTAAACCAGCAAGTGTTGCAGAGCTAAGGCAAAGAATTATCGATAAATCTATATTAATTTCTAGAACAACATGAAGATGAGCATTCTATCATTGCTTAGGATATTGTCAACTTAGGATTAGGTAGATATTCATTTAGCAATGTAATAAACTTTTAATTATTATGTTCAAATTTAGATCTACAGAGTTTGAATCAAAAAATTTATTGAGACGATTAGTCGTTTCCAGGATTTTGTTTATCTTTTTAAAATGTTCCTGACTACATGAAATCAAAAGTATGTAAAAATTTGAAAATATGCAAAGAAACAAAATTTTTTTTTTAAATATAAACATTTTTATGGAAAACGATATTTAGTAGAGTGTATTACCTTTACGAGCCCTAATTATGGCACTCATTTGGTCACGCATACTTCGGATTAAGGCAGCAAAGTCTGCTTAAGGGGTTTGCTCCCATTCGTCATAAACTGCTTGCTCCAAAACATTCATGGTTTCAAACTCACCATGGTTAGGTCGAATACGTCGTCCCAGAATATCCCATGCATGCTTTGTTGGATTTAAGTCTGCACTCCTTGGGGCCCATTGTTATAAACAAATCCCAACTTCATCCAAGTAATCCCGTGTTATTCTTGCAATGTGCGGACGAGCATTATCTTGCATTATCTTACAGTTTTCTCCAAGAAATGGGCCAAAAGGCACTACATGGTATTCCAAACATTGCTGATTATACCATTGAGCGTTTAAATTGCCCCCTTGAATTGTAACAAGTTCTGTATGAGCTTCTAGGGAAATGCCTGCCCACACCATTATACAGACTCCACCAAATTTAACTCTCGGAGTAAAACAGCATTGCTGATAACGTTCACCAGCTCTTCTCCATATCCTAGGCCGCCATCTGATGAGTATCTGTTAAATATTAATTCATCCGTGAAAAGTACAGCAAATCGTCAACTTCCCAAGTAAGATGTTCGCAAGTGAAGTGTAAACGTTACCTCCGATGATTTGCTGTTAATAGAGGTCTCGTGACAGTTATTCTGGACCTTAATCCATATTCATTTAAGCGTCTTCGAACGGTATAAACAGAAACTGTGTTTCTATGGACATCATTTAATCGTTGAACAAGTACTGGTGCTAATAATGTACGATCGCGTTACGCGTGTAACCTAGGAAAGCGATCTTCAACTTGACTTGTGGTTTTTGGTCTACCTTGACCTGGCCTCCTGGTATATTGTCCTGTTTCCCGAAATCTTTGTATTGCATCAAAAACTGCACTTCGAGATATTCCTAAAGCATTTGCAATGTAACGAATGCGTCGCCCATCATCCTGTAAAGCCACAGCTTGTACTACTTCTTCTGGTACCATAATTTTTTCAATGCAAGTTTTAAACAAAAGACAATACAAAAACCTACAGCCGATCTTATAATCAGGTACAGTACCATAATAAACTTAAATAATACGAAGCCACTATTTCACATTAACAACAAAACGGATGAGTAAAAGTGTTGTTGTTCGCACAAAACATCTAAACAGGTTCAAACAAGAAGAAAACGTTATCGCTAATAAGGCATAAAATAAAATTCAAACAAATTAAACACCAACACAGTTGTTTTTGACCAACACACAAGTTTTGATCTAAACACTAACACAAAACAAAAAAAGGTGAGTGTCCGGTTAATTTTGCACCCAAATGTACATGGTTGAACTGGTAGGTATTGAAGTGGAGATTTCAATAAGGGTTTAATATACCGGGTGTTGTATTTAAAAAATCAAAGTGATTAATCATATCAATAAATCTGGCAACGTTACAAAAACCAAAATATTAAATCTTTATATTGCAAATATATTGCAAAAAAATGCAAAAACTTGTTTTACGTTTTTAATTGGTAATCGTCTACCGAACTTTGTTTCCTTATCTTTGGTCTGCTCTTTATTTAAAACTAGAGTTTTAGAAGATTTTTAACTATTTAAGATTTTTTTTCAATGTTATATTACTTCTAAACTCCTTTATTATTAGCTTTAAAAACCCAACTCTGACAGATTTAGTTCTCTGTTTTTCTTCCATGGCTTTTTTATTGTCTTACCCTGTTCCTCTCATATCATGTTGTATCAGGGAAGAGTAGTACACAATGAGACATGGTACACAATAAGACATTCTAATTTTTTTTTAATTTACCACCAAGAAATGTCTCAGAAATGTCATTTTACAGCGCCAGTCAAAATACAACTATTTCATTCGTGACCTCGTAAAAGTTACAGTGATAAACTGTTTAATTAAGGTAACAAGTTACTTTTTATATAGTTTTGTTGACTTATTATTAGAACTAATTGTTGATTTGTATCAATTTGCAAGTGTATGCGTGAAATACCACAGTTAAGTTAGTCTAACCTCAAATAGTCATGCCTCAAAACTAAAAATTAAATATGATTATTTGCATTTGTTTACAACAATGCTACTTGGTACACAATGAGACTGTCCCATTGTGTACTACTAAAATTTGTACAAAGTGCTTATGCTATAATGATATGTTGTATAAGTAGAATGAAAGTTTATTATGTTTGTTACAGACATGGTGCGCAAAGAAAAACCAAGGAGTCGAGCGACATTCAGCTCCGATGATATGAAAAGTGCCGTACAAGATGTTTTGGACGGAAAATCATTAAGAATTGCTGCCGTTGAACACGGAGTAAAATTTCATACATTACAAAGATATGTCTTATAGAGGAACAGAAAATTTCTCTGTGTGACTATATCAAAACTTGTAGCAAAATGAGCTACGGAATAACAACCATTCAAGCACGAAAGGTAGCATATGACATGGCAATTAAAAACAATATTCTAGTTCCAGCGAATTGGATCAAAGGTAAAATAGCTGGACTCCAATGGTTCCGTTCATTTTTAAATAGGCGTGGGAACCTCAGTATATGTCAACGGTTGCAGTTTATCAAGATTAACATCATTTAATCCACAAAATGTCAACAAGTTCTTCGATAATTTACATGCCGTTTATTCTAGATATCCATCAGCTGTGTCTAATATCAGGATATATAACCTTGATGAGGCTAGTACAACAACAGTGCAGAAACCTAAGAAAGTCTTGGCGGAGAAAGGTGTAAAACAGCTGAATAGTTGTACTAGCGGTGAAAGAGGTTTCTTATTACTACATGTGTAATTGTATGTGCGAATGGTACGTTTCTGCCTCCTGTTATGGTTTTTCCAAGGAAATATTATAAGGAGCATATGACACAAGGAGCCATAGGACATTTAGGAACCATAATATCGAACCAGGGAACAACACAAGAAGATATAAACAACAGACTGAGACAAACAAGAAACTGTATAAGACAACTAAACTCAGTGTTGTGGGATAAGAACATTACGATAAAGACAAAAAAGAGAATATATAACACCCTGACAAGAAGTATCCTGACATATGGGTCCGAAAACTGGACAATAAACAAGAGAAATAGAGGTAGAATAAGAGCAGTAGAAATGGAGTTCCTGAGGAGAAGCTGTAGACTTACAAAAAGAGACAGAATTGAAAACGCAGAGATTAAGCGGAGAATGGGAGTGCAATCAGACATAATCGACTATATAGAGGAGAAGAGACTATCCTGGTACGGCCACGTCAGAAGAGCGGACAGAGGACGCTGGATAAACAAAATCACAGAATGGAGTCCGATTGGAAGAAGAAAGAGAGGAAGACCCCGAAGGTCATTCAGAGATGAAATCGACGAGGCTATGGAGAAAAGAACCCTGCGAGATGGAGACTGGAATGACAGGGAAAATTGGAGAAAACGGTTGAGTGAAGGAAGACAGTGAAAACTGTGGAAATCCTTAGTAGTAGTATGACACAAGGAGCTCCACCTGGCACACTGGGTTTGGCAAATCCAAGTGGATGGATGAATAACGACCTGTTTGTTGACGTTATGAAACATTTCATTAAGTTTAGCAACAGTTCAATTGAAAACCCTTCCATACTGATCTACGATAATCATGAGAGTCACGTAACATATCAAGTTGTTCAACTGGCAAAGGATAATGGTGTAATCATACTGACTCTGCCTCCACATTGTAGTAACAAACTGCAACCACTTGATGTTTCAATTTTCTCTCCCTTTAAAGCGTGGTTGCTGAACCATCCTGGTAAACCTATTTCAATATACCAGATAGCACAATGTGTAAGAGAGGCATATATGAAAGCATTAACACCTACTAATATTCTGTCAGGTTTTAATAAAACGGGAATTTTTCCCCTTAATAGAGACATTTTTTCTAAAGCTGAATTCATTGGCAGTTCTGTGACTGATCAAATAAAACTAAACAGCCAAATCCACAACCAGAGTCGACAGAAAGGTTTGGTGTGCTTTCCAATCAAGTTATATTAACCTCATCGAAGACACCTGAAAATCAAGAAGAACCCCACCAAGGACATCTGAAACACCGATAATGTCTCAAAACTCTAAGTCAATAGTATCATCTGCGAATTCAAGTTCTTTCATCTCCCCTCATAAGTTTAAAGGATTTTCAAAAGCAGAAAAGAGAAAAGGTGTAAATGCAAGGAAAACTAAAAAGAGTGCAATTTTAACTAACACACCTGACTTGGATCAGTTAAAACTACAAGCAATAACCAAAAAATGACTCCTCAGAATAATAAACGAATTAGGGTCAATTTAAATTTAAAGGTAAGCAGCTCAAAACCAAAGCAGAAAAAAATAAACGAATTGATAGCACTTCATCCGAGGAGGGTGAAGAACTAATAAATTACGATGATTCTTCTGGCGATGAATGTGAAAATTTACAGTTGGAAGACGATTATGACATTGATGCTAGTACAGAAATTTCCATTGATAACTTTGTATTAGTGAAATTTGAAAACAATATATTTTATGTTGCTAAAGTTCTCAAGACATTAGACGATAATGAATTTAAAGTGTCATTTTTAAGAAAAAGTGGTAAGCTTGAAGGCTGCTTTATTTTTTCTTTAGTTGAAGACATTGCTGCAGTAGCAAGGTCAGACATTGTATCAATTCTACCAAAACCAAAAAATGTAGATCAAAAAAACAAGCGCCTTGCATCTTATTTCAAATTCGATGTTAAGTTTGACAGTATTAAGATCCGTTAAAATTTTCTTTCGTTTCAGTTTTTCTATTGTAAATGTAAAATTGCTATTTTTAATAATAAAAACTAGACTCTATGTATTTAATTTAACAAATTATTGAAATAATATCACTTGACTCATTGTGTACCACCACTTGACTCATTGTGTACCACCAATCGTACACAATGAGACACATGTAGACGGTTAGCAAAATAATCATAGATTTTGTTTCTTCACTCATGAGGGAATATTTATTTCAGATTATATTGAGGAAATAATCATATTGATGCCTGGTTAACTCAGTTTGTAGACAAATTCAAAAATGTCAATGTCACACATAAAAATGTGTTTTTTGTCTCATTGTGTACTACCCTCCCCTAAATAAAATTCTCAAAAAAATTCTATTCACCCACTGTGTATCCATGACTAACAAAAATTACCTTGAATAAAATCGAAACATTTTATTATTAATGAACCTTCACATGATTTTGTCCGTCCTCAAATGGTATATAAATGATTGTGAACGACACCCATTTTTCCATTACAGTAGAAAATTTACAATAATCTATGCCATCAGAAAATCAATTTTATTCAAAAATACAGTTTTTTTATTTTTCATAAAAATTTCGACATCGATTCCTTAAAAAGAATTCATAAAACCACTTGTTATTTCAATTATACTGACATCTATTGCATAACAAAGCTTTGTTTCTCAAAATAATAAGACATAATATACTGCAGAATTAAATGTCATCTACCAAATTATAAACGAGCAATTTGATAAGGCAAAATTTCATTTTCTCGAACTCATTAGATATACATTTATAATAAAACGATTACATGCAAGAAATACATTAGCGTAACAAATGCAAGAACTTTACATATGGAGTATTTGAAGTGGTAATATTAAATACAATAACTTTTATATAAAGCCACCTAGACAAATTTTAATTAGAGCAGACTGAAATTCAATTATATTGTATTGGTACTTTCACAAACTGCCATATAATAACAATTAATTATTACTTGAAATTCGTATTGGCAACAAAATTTATAAACGTGAAATAATACTAAATACGGTGTAACGTTAAAGGTTGCGGCATATTATCGTGCACGTATAGTTTCCGGCACGTAGCGTTTCCGGTCCAGCAATCGGACTCCGCGTTCACATTTTCATACATAGAACGTTTCAGTTTGGTTCGGTGAAGATATGATCTCGCTTTTCTCGACAAAAATTATGTGCAATTGCTCTTCTACTTAACGATTAAGAAAGAACAATTATTGTAGTAAAAAGAAGGTTTAAAGTACATCCAATGCTAAGAGTGCTAAACCAGTTCAGTACAAGCAGTGATCATAGGTTAGTAAGCGCTAAAATAACGATATCAACCGAAAAAGAAAGACTCAAAATGATAAATAAGAAACAACCAAAGAAATGGACAAAACCAACTAACATTCAGAAGTTCGAAAAATATATTGGTAATACATTGAAAGATACAACAACAGCAGACATCAATATATTGAACAAACAAATAGTCAACACAATGCAACAGGCTCAAACTAAATATTGTCCGACAAGCAAAAAAGATGAAAAACTGAGTCAACCTACGAAAACCCTTATAGAACTAAGGCGACAAATGAAAGGAGATAACACTACAAGCAAAGAAGCGATAAATCAAATAAATAAGACGATCACCAAGGCAATAAGAAAAGACATAAGAAACTACAATATAGAAAAAACAAAACAGGCAATAGAGCAAAATAAGAACATGAAAGTTTTGAAGAGGAGCGTACAAAAGGGGAAAATAGAAATTAACAAACTGAGAAACAGAACTGGAGAAGAAACAACGAACAGAGATGAAATATTAAGAATAGTCGAAGAGTTCTACACAGAGTTATATAGATCAAGAATAAAAGATAACAATACGGAACCTCCAATTACACTAAAAACTGGGGTATTAAACCAAGGATCAGATTTAATGCCCGATATAACAAAATCAGAAATCAAAGAAGCCCTGAAGAAAATGAAAAATAATCGAACCCCGGGTGAAGATGGAATAGTATCAGAAGCACTAAAAATTGGAGGGGATGTATTACTTGAAAAAATTAAACAACTTTTTAATATCTGCGTTCACAGCGCCAATATTCCAACAGACTGGAACAACGCTACTATGATTCTATTACACAAAGCAGGAGACAAAGCAAATTTAGAGAATTACAGACCGATTAGCCTCGTCAGCCATATATATAAGTTGTTTACGCGAATACTAGTTAAGAGAATGGAAAGAAAATTAGAGACTTATCAACCAAGGGAACAGGCAGGATTCCGAAAAAGTTACGGAACAAATGACCATCTACAAAGTATAAAAACCCTAATAGAGAAAGCAGTGGAATACAATAAACCTCTAGTTCTAATATTTATCGATTTTCACAAAGCCTTTGACACAGTTGAGCTAAGCAAAATATTACAGGTGCTTAAAGAATGCAGGCTAGAATATAGATATACTAAATTATTATACAAAATATACCTGCAGGCAACAACCACTGTCAGATTACATACTAACAGTAATCGCATAAAAATAGAACGGGGGGTTAGACAAGGAGACCCAATGTCACCTAAACTTTTTAATACGGTGCTAGAACATGCTTCTAAGAATTTGGATTGGATGACAAAGGGAATAAAAATAGATGGAGAATATCTAAACAACTTACGTTTCGCCGATGATATACTTATAATAGCTGAAGATCTAGGTATGGCAAGAGAGATGGTACAGGAACTCGTTGTGTCTACAGAAAGTGTGGGTTTAAATATAAATATCTCGAAAACAAAAATCATGACCAATTTGGTACCCAACCAGAACATCAGTATTGGTGGGAAAGAAATAGAACTCGTAGATCGATATAAATACCTGGGACATGAAATTATGATTGGCAGGGATAACCAGACTCATGAACTGAAGAGAAGAATCGGCCTTGGGTGGGCAGCATTTGGAAAACTGAGAGAAACTTTTAAAAGTGAGCTGCCCACATGCCTAAAGAGAAAGGTATTTGATCAGTGCGTCCTGCCAGTCTTGACGTACGGAGCAGAAACACTTACCTTAACAAAAGCAGCAGCTACCAAACTGAGAATCACGCAGAGAAGAATGGAGCGGTCCATGTTAGGAATAACTCTACGAAACAGAATAACCAACGAAGACATCAGGAGAAGAACCGGAGTGACTGACATCATCGAGAAGATAGCCAGACTAAAGTGGAGATGGGCAGGACACATAGCCAGAATGACAGATGGGCGATGGACAAAGAGGTTATTGGAATGGAGGCCAAGGGAAGACAAGAGAAGCGTCGGTCGACCACCTACAAGATGGACTGACGATTTAAGAAGACTCAATAAAAACTGGATGAGAGCGGCGCAAGATAGACGGGGTTGGAAACATGAGGAAGAGGCCTATGTTCAGCAGTGGACTCTTGAGGCTGAATGATGATGAATGCTAAGAGAAAGGAAGAAGGAAGGTGAATACTGGACTTTATACAAAGAATTAATTGATGACGATGAAAAATATTTTGGATATTTTAGAATGAATAGGATTCAGTTTATATATGTGTTAAATTTAATTACACCTTCAGTAAAAAAACAAAATACTACAAAAGTATTTTTAAAAAGAAGAGGTATCACTTCCGTACAAAAGTCCTAATTGTTTATTCCTTCCGTGTTTAATTGTTACAAAGCAATATAAACACATGCATAAATGACAAAACAGCCTCGAAAATTATTTTTTTAAATACTCTGTATCAAAATCAAACAAAAACCGGTTACGACTCGTTACGTAGCCGTCGGCATCAGTAAAATATTTTTTGCGAATATACTGAACGGAAACGTTAGGTGTCTGATACGATACGTTCCGGACGGTGTGAGTTGTTCATATTTAAAACCATTTAAATTATATTTTTCGGAAACTAAACACTACGTGCTGGAAACGCAACGTGCATGATAATATGCCGCGACCTTAAATTTTTACTCCGTTAAATTTTTACTACACTGCCTGGGGTGATTGCGGGGTGGACTGAGTAACTCTGCGGTTACCACCGCCGGTCCCAAACCCGGATAAAATGTGGAGGGTGATTGGCAAGATTAGCAACCTACCAATCGTAAGAAACAAATACTGCTCAAAGAAACAATTTACAGCCTCGGAACCGGATTGATATTATGAAGACCAGTCACTACTTGGAATATCAGATCGCTCAACTTAAGGGACCAAGAAATAACCCAAGTGCTGAAAGAGAAAGAAATAGAAATTTGTGCTCTACAGGAAACAAAAAAGAAAGGAAAAGGTCAATCAAAATTAGGTGAATACATACTTATCTACAGTGTAGTAGCAAAAGAAAATAGGGCCAAAGAAGGTGTAGCCTTACTAATACACCAAAGGTACCAAAATCACATCAAAGAGTGTCAATACATATCAGAAAGAATAGTAACGGCAAAGATAAGAATGGAGAAGGAAGACCTGAACATCATCGGAGTATACTGCCCAGAAAATAATAAGCCTCAAACAACAAGGGAAGCGTTTTATGACCAATTACAACAAGTAATAGATCAAGTCAGAGGGAAGATGATAATGTTGGGGGATTTTAACACTCGAATAGGCAATCAAGTAATACCCGGCATTAAACAAAAACATAACGAGAATGTTAAAAACGAAAATGGAGAACTGATGATCAACTTCTGCATGAATAACGAACTAAGAATAAACAACACATTTTTTAACCACAAAGACCAACACAAATATACATTTAATAACACCCATGGACAAAGATCTATGATTATGTTATAACCAACAGAGATATACATCCATTAAAAATAATCGATGTAAGATGCCTCAACTCAACAGATGTAGGTAGGGACCATAGTCTAGTATTTTGTAAAATAAGAATCATCCTGAAATACTTCCCACCCAAGAGAGCGGCGCCAACACAAACAAAAATGAAAGTCGAAGGACTAAATACGGAATCCACGAAATACTTATACAAGAAAAGAATATCAGAGAAAATCGCTGACAACATCGAGGAAAGCTGGGAAAAACTCAAAAATAACATAATTAACGCAGCAACAGAATCACTTGGAGAGAGGAAAGACTAACATATCAAAAAAGAAAGCACCATGGTTTAAAGAGGAAGTGAAGACAAAATGTAAAGAAAAGAAGAAAGCCTTTTTACAATACAGAAAACAACAAACACAACATGCATACAACCACTACAGACGAATCAGAAATCAACACGACTTCTATGGAACATAAAAAGAAATATGGAGAATGATCAAAGGTCAAAGAAAAGAGATGAACGAACTAATAAAAATGAAACATATTCAGAAGGAACCATGGGTAGACTAGTTTCAATCCCTATTTGCTATAAGTGACGATAATGATCCACCAACACCAGAGGTGACGACAAACGAAAAAATAAATATTGAGGAAGAAGAGGTAAAGGAAGCATTAAGGAAATTAAAAAATAAAATATCACCAGGAGAGGACAGAATACCGAACGAACTCCTAAAGTACGGGGGACCAGATCTGACCAAACAACTATTAAGACTATTCCAAAAAATAATAAAACAAAACAGAATTTCTCAAGAATGGAGATCAAGCATCCTAATACCTCTCTTTAAAAAGGGAGACAAATCGGACCCGGAAAATTACAGAAGAATTAATTTATTAAACACAATACTAAAATTAACAACCAAAGTGATAACAAATGAACTGAATGAAATTATAACACTAGCAGAAGAACAACAAGGTTTTAAGTTGGGAAGATCATGCACCGACGCTATATTTATAATCTGGCAAATGCAAGAAAAATCATTAGAATACAATAAACCGGCATATCTATGTTTCGTGGACCTTAAGAAGGCATTTGACTGGGTCAAATTAAAAGACGTTACTCTCTCAAAGTGAAGATGATTTACAACGTATTAAGTTGTACATAAAATCAGATGTTTGTTTATAACAACTAATTACAATTGAGAACTTAAGTCTATTTTTATATTAGATTGTACAATTTAGTTAGTTTTAGAAACTTGGTCACTTTATCACATTTACTATGATATAGAGCACTTTTCAGATCACTTTGTAAATCACTTTGAAGTCGTTCCAGGTGATAGAGTGGGCAACTAACAATAATGTGTTCGATTATCAAAGGAATATCACAAACATAGCACAGTTTTTGTTGTTTTTTCTTCTTGTGGATATGTTTCTTTAATTAAAAGCTGTAGCATTTCTATATGTGTAAATACGGATTAAATCTTCCACTCAATAATAGCCATTTTGTTAACTTTTTTTTTATTTATCGTTGAAAGGAGTATTTTCCTGTGATGCGTCAGTATCTTCAGAGGTGTCATCCTGAATACTAAAATCTTGGTTTATTTTACTAAGTAGTTTTTTCCTGATTCTTGTAATTCTAGATTTAATTGCTCTTTCGTTCAACACGGGATATATTTCAGTTAGCATATGTCCCAACCTGTGTGTATTCTAGGGCCAGTTCTACTGTTGTGAAAAAATTCTTCTAAGAATGCTAGTAATTGGGCGTAATTTAGTACATATGGTGGTGATGCATCCTGGATAAATTGGTTGACTGGTTGTAATAACGACCCAATATTAGTAGTTTCTGAAGTGGATTTGTCTAATTTGATAATTTTTTTCTTCTTTTTAATTTGCACTGGTTTTGGTTTCATGAATTCTGTTGGTATAGTTTCTGTAGGAGTGGAACAAGTTGGGGATGACACTTCCGAGTAAGATCGTTTATTTTTATTATCGGTATCAGTGCTGACTTAAGCATCCATTTCTTCTCGAGATTCGTCATTTACATGTGTAATTTGATTTGGTTCGGAGCTAGTGGATGCTATTTGTTTAAGAAAATTTTGTTAATAAGAGGGATTTGAGGTACAGTCCGAGGAAACGTGACCAGCTTGGTGGCATTTGTAACAAGTTAGTTTCGAAAACTAAGTACATGGCTGTATTGCGGGTCTTGTATTCCAGCTCTAAGGAACGAAATCGGAGACATTAATTAAAAACCAAGATTGATTAAAGACTGTTCGATTATGTCATGGGGTATAGATGGACATACTTTGGATAAAACTAATCTATTAGCGGGTGTAATTAGTTTACGTGCTTTGATTGTATGTTCTCCAATTTTAATTTCACCATGTTGACTTAGAAAATCATCTACGACTTGTATGCTTAAAAGGTAGATGCATATTCTTCCGTTTGACATTTTGGATGAGAACAGTACATTTTTTGGATGGACTATAGTTCCTACTGCAATGGTGTACTGTTCTGTTATTATTTCATCTACTGCCGGTAAAATTATGGCCTGATTTTTTGTTGGGAATTTTGTTAATGGTTGTTGCTTAGTGATGGTAGAATAAGTAATGTTTTGCTGATCGAGATTAATTGATGGACCCTGTAGTCAAAAGTACCACCTGTCATTTTGTCAAAGTTAATCTTCTATTTTTTTTTTTAATTGAACTTTCATTTCAATAATTTTAATTTGGGTAGGTCCGACTCTGTTTATTTAAAAGTTAATAGTCGATCTAGCAATTAGCAAGATAATGCCAAGAGTTAAAACTAGTTTTTTAAATAATTAATAAATACGAAATATAAATAATGTTCTTCGTATGTATATAAAAACAATGTTTGTAATCAAACTACTGCCAATTTGGAAACTGTACTTACAGCTATTAACATACCACTATACACTGCTTCTATATATTTCGGTTTATTATTTAAATTTACACTGTTTCTTCTCAAAAACTGTAAAAGTTGTGGAGCTCAAAGTATTTCGACTTGTCTACTGATAGCGGAGGACAATTTTGTAAACCCTATTTATAAATTGTAAAATATGACATTCTTACCTAATTATAAAGCTAATAATCAAAAATACTGTTCATATTTAAGTATCTATATTTGTATTAATTATAGTAGAGCTAATAACACAAAGTGGTTGATGCTGTTATCAATACAATATAAAAAAATGTTTAAGACATTTATTTATATCTTTCGCCAGAAAGGCAATTTATAAATTTTTAATGCTAAAAATCCTTTTGTATGCTTCTAATTCTTTATATAACTAATGATATATTTGAATCGTTTTTGTAATTACAGAATAAAACAATTTTGTTTTATTTTTAAAAGCCTTACAAATAGCTACCATAAAAAAATTAAAAATGGACATAATTTCACAGCTTATGCTAAGTATGAATCGTTGATTAAATGAGGCGTCCAAAAATTGTCTACTTCTAGAAGGCAGAATTTAAATAATTCACGAAAACCCTTACCCTGGAACAACGCAAAGCATAAGTAATTTACCTCAAAATGTATTTAATCCATGTTGCGCTGGGAAAATGTAGGTCATAAGCTGAGCATACCGAAAACAGAGAGGGCCAATATATCTCCACAATATTGCGTTATATATTGTCCAAATTTTTCATTAAGTACCCGCAGTTTATTATAATACAAAATACACGTAATGGTTATTAGTTCTTCACATTTCAGATTAAATAAAGATGTAATTCCAAAAAACATAGATATGCAACAACTTCCGGGATTCTAATTCGAATTTTCGAACCGTAAACAAGTATCGAAGACGAGCTTATCAAACAGTAAAAACATATTGTTAATAAATAAATATAAATATATAGTTTAGCAATATGCAAGTGATAAATGTGTTTTACATTATCTGTAATGGTCATGGAATGTGAGCTTAATCAACCTCCACTTTCATTACGCAGAGAATTCTTAAGTGAGAAATTTATAGTTAAAGTGGCAGTTAACAATAAACTGTTGTGGAATAAAATTGTACAACTAACCACTACATACCAATCTTATTATTACTGGGAAAAAAGAAGCAGCTTTTAGTTGTGGAAAGTTTTCTCAACGTTTCTAGTTACATTGACGACATATACCAAATGGAACAAACCTCATCTCGAAAATTAAATTATTAAGATTATATATCTCCATTTAACTGCCATTTAAGTAATATTCTGGCCACAGATTTTCTTACTAAAATAGACCACCTTCAGTATGTACAACATCATTGGGGGAGTTATCAAAAATTATATACAGATGGTTCAAAAATGGACGGAAAAGTTGGATATGCTATTTTTACCCACAAAAAAGTATAAAAATAAACAACAGATTACCCGACAAAATGACAACTTTCATAGCTGAACTCATAGCCGTCAAAGAAGCCTATAAAATATGTATGAATCAAAAAGAACTAAACTATGTTATATTTACAGACTGCTAAAGCATTGTACATAAACTGAAATATAATTTACATAATTTTGTAGAAAATTATGTGAAGCTTTGAAATCGGGCAAAAATATCATATTGTGCTGGATAAAAGCACATATTGGTATAAAAAAAAAAACTAAATAGGAGATGATCTGGCTAAAAAAGCAACAATGAAAGAATCCACTCTGCAAACCTATCAACTTCCTATGGGAGATTTAATATCTGTAATCAGGTCTCTCAAACGGACACAATGGCAGGGACACTACAACAATTCAGGCAAAGGCAAATTTGATAAAAGAATCCAACCCACAATTTTCGTCAAGACTTGGTTTAAACAAGTTTCCAACAGAGGCTTCATCAAAACTATTTTTGTAGAATAAGAAGCAATCATTTTATGACTCCAGTCTACAAAAGAAAAATAGGACTAGCAAATAATAATGAATGTATATGTTAGCTGATCTACAACGTATGCTGTTAGAATGTCCTTTACATTTTATTGAAATATCAAATTTTTTTACCAAGCTAGTTCAAGTTAATGTTCAATTACCTTCTAATCTAACACATCTTTTAGAGTCAAAAAATCTAGATGTATATAAAATTTTATATAGTCATATTATTTGTTTACAATTATAGCTCTGACAAAAAAAAAACAAAACAATAAAAAAAAACAAAGAATAAAAAAAAAAGAAAAAGTTACTAAGAAGATCTAAACCTCCGAGGTGTCGAATCGGGATTATGTCTTAGCGTAGTAATAAAAAAAAATAATAAATAAAAAAAATAAAGAAAAAAATAAAAAAAAGATAGGTACAAAAAACAAAACAGCAAAAACAGAGTAAACTAGTAAGTAAGTTTCTAACATTCCAGGTCTTAACTGTCAATACAATACAATAGTTTTAAATGTAAATACTAACCCTATCTTGTGTAAAGAGAGAACTCAAACCAAATTGACAGGCCAGTTGGTTGTTAAAACCAGTGCCAATAAAACACACACACCCACACACACATTATCTGTGCTAAATTAAGCGATTTTTATTTATTATTATCAACAAATTGCAATCTTCATAAGAAATAATTAACCAAAAACGAAACTTCTATTTTTAAACAAGCTACCCTAAAAAAACCTGTCCCTAATCGGTAATTTGTCGATAAGAGACAGGATCGGCCTTTAAAAAATGGAGAATATTACTTATTAAAATCAATAATAATGGCTAATATAAGTCCTATATCTGATTTATCCACTACAAATTTAAAACCAAATTCACGAATTACAAAACAACAGAGGGCAACGTCATTTCCAACCAAACAACAAGCTATAGTAAATAATTTTATCAATGGACCAAAATTGGAATAACTGGAAACTAAAGGCGGTATAATTAATCTAATTAGTATTAGTTTTTCATCTAGACTTAAAAATAACCGAATATTCGTATATTTATCAACCAAGAAATGTATTGATGATCTCTTACAAAACTCCAATGAAAAAATTAAAGTAAACGATGGAGTCCTTTCCATTCGTAGATTAATTATGTTAAAGTCCAAGTTAAAGACTTATACAGTGCATTCATAAAGTGTGGAACCGGTCAATTATCGCATGACTTAATTATTTTCTCAGATTCTATTATTCTCTGTTAGAGTGAAAGCTCTGACAGGCGATTTTTATTATTTAACCTTTTTGGAAAAAAATTACTTTTATCCCCACTACCTTAGCAGATGTGATGTCATCGATAATTTTTTTTAAATAGAAAGGGCATATTTTTATCTAAAAAATTAAAAGCCCATGTTTTCTGAGTACAATTGTACCAAACTCATCACATTCAAACTTCAGTATACAGAGTGTAAAGGAAACCAGTTCTCGTGTTTCTTAAATCTTAATTCAAAATTTATTTTACAAATAAAATTATCAAAGAAGTCATTATATATTAGAAATAAACAAATAACATAATTAAAACAAATGCTCGAATTGAGCTTCTTGATTCAATTGACAATATCCAAGACGTCCAATGAATTCTTGGGTTATGTTTGACAACATCACTGGTGTAATCACCCTAGTTAAGGTCTGCCAAATTGGTATGTCGGTTTACATATACCTTACTTTTCAAATGACCCCAAATAGAAGAGTCTATGAGATTCAAATCTGGCGACCTAGCAGGCCATTCAATTCAAAATTTCTAACTACTACAGCATAATGTGGACTTGCTCCATCCTGATAAAACCAAATGGTCGGATCTATTTGACCAGGATTATTGATATCTGGAAATGTTGCGGTTAAAACTGGAACTACGTAGGTTTGCAACATCTCTAAATACCTTTCACCCCTCATAGTACCGTCAAAAAAGCCGGTCCTACAATGGTATTCCTAACAATCTCAGCTCATACATTTACTTTTTGGGGATATTGGGTATAAACTTCCATTGTCCAATTGGGATTTTCTGTTGCCCAATATTGACAATTTTGCCTATTAACGGTGCCATTTAAACAAAAAGTCGCCTCGTCAGAAAACACGATATTATATTCAAATCCAATATTTCGATTACACAATTCTTGCATATTTTCGCAAAACTCCAAGCGTCTATCAAAGTCGTCTTCATTGAGTTCATGTTTAATTTTATATGGATGTAATTTGGTTTTTTTTTAGAATTTTATGAACAGCACCACGACAGATCTCATTGTTAGTTGATAAAGTTGTAATTGTAGAATGAGGATTTTCTTCAATTTTAAGTAATACATTTAATTGATTGTCGTCGGAAACAGTGGGTCTGCCACTACTACTTCCGCAATATTTCTTTTGCGATCGCCGTAACCTAAGATCATCCAAACTTCTATTCGATGTTTTTCTGACAGCACCATCGTAATTTCAAATAATTTCTATTAACATGTGACACAACGATTTAATTTAATATTGACATATCCAATGGTAACCACGAACTTACTGTCTGGTTGCTAAGGAATTTGAGTCTTCACAGCCTACTTAATTTTTGGCAATATACTGAGTAAAGTCGTTACCACTTTATTTTATTGTATTGTTGATCTACAGCCCATTACAAAGCCATTACTAGACTTCGGCAAATATGCATATTGCATATTTTGCATATTGTGCATATTTTATGCAAATATTTCATATTTTGGCATATTTGTATAAAAGTTTGCATAAAGTGCATAAAAGTTCAGATTTTTATACTGTATTTGAAAATTTTTAAACATACCAATTTATTTCAATTCTTGTATAAAATTTTGTAGTCATTTTAATCAAGAAATGATCTAAGTACGTAATCTCTACAGGTACAAAACATTTACAATTTCAAAGAAGATCAATTTAAGTAGCCCCCAACATTCTTAGAAAGTCTCGGTCACTGAGGCATTCAGTTATTGGATAATCGCTAAGGGTTCGCTCATTTGCATTTTATGATCTAATCCCCAAATCTATCTACAATTTATTGTATCTTAACAGCAGGTAAACGGCTAATAGTTTTGTTCCTAATTTAGGGATTTTCCAAAATCTCCCAGTTTATTGAATTAGGTACCTAAACATTTCTAATTTGATGCTCAGATTTGTAAATCATTTTTGTTTTGATATTCAAAGCGTAAACACTCGTTGTGCGTAACAAAAAGGAAGATTGTGATTTTATAATGCCTAAAACAACCAGTGCTTCAACTTGGATTAAACCTTATAAAGAGCTGTCTATGGATATGGGAAAAATCTACTGTTCAGTCTGTGGCAAAATTGTAAGTATTTAATATTTTCTATTAAATATCTAATATTTCATACATACAGGGTGTTTCCAAATGACACTTACAACGTTTGACTGTAGATACTTCTCGAAAAATTGAACAAAACGATATAGTTAATGAGGGGTCAAACTTATTTACTTTTCGAGATACAGGGTGTTAAAATTAAAAAAAATTAAATTCTTTTAGTTAATAACAACAATAACTTTAAAACCAATAAACGTATTTACTTGAAATTTAGTACTCGTAGGTTGTTTTTAAATGAAAAATAGCTTCCTTTAGTGAGAAAAAATTGTCCATGGTACAATACAATGGTGTGTATTTAGAAAAATTTATCACCTTTACTTTTTTTTATGAAGTCAGCTATTCTAAAACACAATTATTTTTATTGTAATTGAATTAACAAAAAAAAACTTTTGTTGAATTTTAAAATAAGTTATATGATGTACTAATGGTTAGTAACAAAAACTAATTTGTGGATTAATACTGCATTTAAAACACTTAGCGAGTGTTTTTTTTTCCAAACCAGTTATTTGATTAACCAAAAACACCTTGTATATTTTTATATTTTAAAGGTTGGGTTAAAATAAAGGTTTTTATTTTTATTTATAGATAGCATGTAAGAAGAAATTTCAGATAGACCAACATGTGAGAACTGCTTCACACATTGCAAAAAAAGGAAAAATAGGAGGAAAACATCAAACTTCAATGGCTAAATGTTTCCAATCTACTTCAAAAAAATTAGATGAGCAAGAAACTTTTAATGAAGACTTGTGTCGCGCATTAGTGTCTGCAAACATACTGCTTTCAAAATTAGCAAATGTAAATTTTAGTTCGTTTCTAAAAAAATATTGCAAACTTAATGTTCCAAGTGATCGGTCTCTAAGAAGAAATAATGTGAACGGGCTATACTCGTCGGTGTTAATTAATATTAAGGAAGAAATTGCAGATAATTATTTTTACATATCTGTAAACGAAACCACTGATTCCTCAGGAAAGTATATTGCTCATTTATTGATTGGTGTTCTTAAAGAAGATACCTTACCAAAATCTCATCTTATTTCATGCCAGCAACTTGAGAAAACAAATGCTTTAACAATTTCGCATTTTATACAAGAAACATAAGCAACTTTTTTTCTTCCGACAGCTATTTTTTCTAATAAATTACTGCTTATTTTATCGGATGCTGCTCCTTGTATGGTGAAAGCAGGACAAAATTTAAAAATATTTTTCCCAGATTTAATACATTTTACTTGTGTAGCGCATGGATTAAACAGAGTTGCAGAGGAAATACGAAAAAAGTTTCCTCTTGTAAATATCATGATATCCAGTGTCAAAAAAGTATTTCTTAAATCTCCTATAAGAATTCAACTTTATAAAGAAATGCTACCTAACATTCCTCTTCCACCACAACCTATTTTAACGCGATGGGGAACATGGTTAGAAGCAGCTAATTTTTATGCAGATCATTTTGTTAAAATAAAGAACATAATTGATACGTTAACAGATGAAAGTTCCCAATCTCTTTTGGATTCTAAACAAACTTTTCAGAGTAACTTGCTTCAACAAAAACTTTCATTTATAAAATCAAATTTTAGTTTTGTTCAAAAAACAATTACTCAGTTAGAATCACCAAAACTGTCATTGTTCGAAAGTACAGCATTAATAAAAGAATTTGCGTCATGTTGTCGGAACGTTAGAGGTAATATTGGAAAAGATATTTTAAAAAAATTTGAAGCTACTATGGAAAAAAATAAAGGTTACCATATTCTTTCTGAAGTAGTCAGTGTTCTAGCTGGAAATATTTCGGAAACAATTAATTTAGAACCAAATGTTTTGGTTAGTTTGAAAAATGCTCCCGTTACATCAGTTGATGTTGAACGAAGTTTTTCCATATATAAATATATGTACTCAGACAGAAGCCACAAGTTTTTGTTAGAAAATTTTGAACACCACCTGGTCATTTATTGTTACCATAATTCTAAATAAGTTTATTCATACTTAAAAATGATGTAGTTACTTAAAATAAATGTAAATCTTAATGAATAGTAGGAAATATTTAGTTATGTACACTTTTTTTTTAAATAAAATTGTTACTATTTTACGATTTTTTTATTTATTTGTATGCATATTTTGTAAAATATTTGCATATTTTCGGGTAAACACGTGCATATTTATGCGCATATTTTCTACATTTTTATTTGCATATTTGCCGAAGTCTAGCCATTACCATTTGAATGGAATTGGTTATCTTTATTAAATAAACAATCTACCTTCTGTATCGTACAACAATAGGCCACTCCATTCGAGCATTTGTTGTAATTATGTTATTTGTTTGTCTTTATTATGAAATGCACTGATTTCCTTTACACTCTGTATACTGAAGTTTAAATGTGAAGAGTTTGGTACGATTCAACTCAGAAAAATATGGGCTTTAAATTTTTTAGATAAAAATATGACCTTTCTATTTAAAAAAAATTATCGAAGTCGTCACATCTGCTAAGATAGTGAGGGTAAAAGTTTTATCCAAAAAGGATAAAAAACAAAAATAAAAATCGACCTGTCAGAGCTTTAACTCTGAAAATAATTAAGTCATGAGATAATAGACCGTTTCCACACTTTATGAACACACTGTATAATTTAATGTATGCCCAACTATACCACATCAGCCCTAGAACAAGAACTACTTTAATTAAGTATTTATTTATGCTTACCGATAAATTTTATAAAAATAGGCACTCTGAATCCAAATTTTAAACGCATTTTAAGTTTCCGTCGCATCTGATGTATAACCCCATCAGGGATCTTAATTTCTACCTCAATTTTGGTTAATTTTGAAAACACACTTTATCGCATTTTTTTACATAAAAGCCATCCATGCCCAAATTGTACAAACATAACTGACCATAACGCTAGTAATTGCCCAAAGACATTAACACTAACATCAGAAAACAATATCGAACCAAACACCAATCTCAGTATCAACAATAATGCGACTTCATTCAAACCAAACACCATTTATCCTATATGCATTGATAGTATAGAACTGTCAGATAAAACTCGGTCTATAAAGACTCTAGCACTCCCTGAACGCATGGACACCGCTGAAACAATTAAGACTATTACAAAATGCAAAAAAATACAAAGGAAGAAATTTAAAAAATGTTGATCAACCTAACAGATATTGAAAGCGATGGGGAACAACAGGAAATTTAACATACTTCAGTGGAACTGTCAATCTATAAATAAACATAAACCTAGTTTACTTAATTATCTCGAGCACAATGTTGTTGATGTCATTCTGCTTAATGAAATATGGCTTTTTTAAAAATAAAAATTTTGGTTTAACAGGTTACAACGTCATCAGAAGCGATAGACCTGATGGTTATGGTGATGTAGCCATCCTCATATCAAATAACATTTGTTTTACTGAAATTAATAAGACAAAAAACTTTAATAGGGGTATTGAAACGTGTGCAGTTTTTATAGAACAAATAAAATTGGCAATCGTGTGCATTTATAAACCACCCAAAGTAATAGTCAATTGTAGAGATTGGGAAAAACTTTTAACTCAATTTAGTGGTAGGGTTGTCATTGGTTGGTGGGGATTTCAATGGACAAGACAGTAGGTGGGGTACCTCGAATAATTCCGCTCAGGGCAAGTGTGTAGTGGATGCTCTAGATAACAGTAATTTAGTTCTGCTAAACGACTGTAGACCGACCAAAGTAACAAGACCTAATGAACTTCCATTAATGGTGGATCTATCCTTTGTTACACCAAATCTAATTAGATACACCACATGGGATCCTGTTCCCGATACCCTGGGTTCGACTCACTTACCTATAGTAATCATCGTCGACTTATAATATCACCTATGTACAATAATTCCTTCATCTAAATGGAAAGAGTCTTCAGCAAACTGGAATATCTTTAAATGACATATAAAAAAAACATTGTCTGAAAAAAAAACCCGATAATATCACTTCAGCGGAAATTTTTGACTTCCTATTAAAGACAATTGACGATGCTGCCTCATTTTCTATGTATATCAAAAATTCCTTTCAGCCAAAATCTCGAATTCCAGTCTGGTGATCAGAAATATGATCATTTCACGAAAACTAACAAACAAAACATACATAGAAGCATCAAATTTTAAAAACTATTTTAAATACAAACAAATTCAAGCCAAAAGTAAACTCCTGTTTACAAACAAACAAAAAAGTCCGTGGATTAACTTTGTGAATACTTTAAACAAAAATACTCCCATCAGTAAAATTTGGAATTTTGTTAATAAACTAGTGAATAAAAATTACCGTTCAAGACGATATCACCTGCCAAATAAACTAATAGAAAATTATACGAAAATGGTTGCGTTTCGATTTAATTTGAGTTTCTTACCACTCCCTGACATGTGTTTCTGGGTCTTCCCGTCATCAGAGAGAGCTTGTAAGAAAACTCAAACTAAACCAAAACGCACCGACTACTCGGCAATTATAGAAAAAATAATTACCAGAGTATGCTACTAGAGACATCTAGTGATAAAAGATGAAGTTAAATGTGTCGATAGCAATTAAAGTAAATTGTATACTCACGCTTAATCAAGCCATTAAGAGCGATGCTGGGAATATTTATATTCCACTATGCATCAACAATTTACTCATATAAATTACCATCTTTCTTGTACTCATTGCGTCGAGTAAGGACGATCAATATACGAAAATGGTTGCGTTTCGATTTCGTATATTGATCGTCCTTACTCGACGCAATGAGTACAAGAAAGATGGTAATTTATATGAGTAAATTGTTGATGCATAGTGGAATATAAATATTCCCAGCATCGCTCTTAATGGCTTGATTAAGCGTGAGTATACAATTTACTTTAATTGCTATCGACAGTTTTGTTCAAAAAACAATTACTCAGTTAGAATCACCAAAACTGTCATTGTTCGAAAGTACAGCATTAATAAAAGAATTTGCGTCATGTTGTCGGAACGTTAGAGGTAATATTGGAAAAGATATTTTAAAAAAATTTGAAGCTACTATGGAAAAAAATAAAGGTTACCATATTCTTTCTGAAGTAGTCAGTGTTCTAGCTGGAAATATTTCGGAAACAATTAATTTAGAACCAAATGTTTTGGTTAGTTTGAAAAATGCTCCCGTTACATCAGTTGATGTTGAACGAAGTTTTTCCATATATAAATATATGGAAAATTAACTTAACTTAACTTAACCTTAACTTCATCTTAATAGAAAATTTGTTCGACAAATTTGCTCCGCCACACGTTAACCTTCCTATTCAGGATAACAGTAAAACTTGTAAATACAATATTTTCCAGAAAAGTTTTGATATGAAAGAATTTGAGGCTGCACTTAAGTCTTTAAATTCTTCGGCTCCGGAGCGCAATCAAATTACTTTTAACATAATATATGAATTACCTCTTATAGGTAAACAAAGTTTACTAACAATTTTTAACAATTGGCTTTTTAATGGAAGATATGTTGATCATATGAAAGAAATAGTTATCTGTTTAATTCTTAAACCTAATAGAGATAAAACACTCTCCTCTTCTTACAGATCGATATCATTAATGTCTTGCATATGCAAGACATTTGAAAGACTTGACAAATCAGCCATAATGATATTCACTAGACATACGATTCGTACGCCTGACAAAATAAAGCTATCTGAATATGGTATACCTATTGTCAAAGAATACCAATATCTTGGAATTCTTCTTGATTCCAAACTTTTATGGTCAAACCATGTTGAATATATAAAAAGTAGGTGTGAAAAAGGTATTAATATCCTTAAATGTGTCACTAATCGTAGTTGGGGTGCTGACCCTAAAGTTGGACTGATGTTTTATAGAGCCTACATGCGATCAATTGTAGACTATGGTTGCATTCTGTATGGTGCCGCTAGTAACACACACTTATTAACTGTAGACCGCATTTAGTTTAAATGTCAAAGAATATGCTTAAACACCATCAAGTCTACTCCTTGTACTGCTCTACTTGCTGAAAGTAATGAAATCCCTCTTCAAAATCGTCGAGAAATTATGTCAATTAAACATATCCTGAAGCTAAGATTAAATAATAATAATCTATTTAGCCAATTGTATGAGTTGTCTATTGAAAACCTCTCAAATAGATACTGGCGCATAAAAAATTCTCCTCCACTTGCTGATGCTTTATACTTGATACCAATAAACAAAGCTGATTTTCAGGTAACATTAAATAAACCAAAAGTCATTATACCAAAGTACACAGAATCCCAAAACATAAACTTTGTCTTACTTAAATCCATATTGAGTGACTATATTGATCACGTAATAATGTATACCGATGATTCCAAAAAAAAGATGGTGCCACAGGTTATGCAGTTTACATTCCACATAAAAGCGAATCTTTGAAGATTAAACTTCCATCACATTGTTCAATATATACTGCTGAAGCGGTAGCAATCGAAAAAGCATTATATTGGCTAGATTTAAACAATTTAAATAAAGCAGTGATATTGTCAGATTCATTATCGGTCATTATAGGATTAAACTCAGATATGACTCAACATAAAAGAAATAGTATTTGGATAAAAAGTCACACTGGTATCGAGGGAAATGAACTGGCTGACCAGCTTGCTAAAAATGCGACCTATGTTGGACTATATATTCCTATATTCACATTGGATGACTTACAGAAACATTATTATAACAAAATTTTAATAAATTGGAAAGAAAAATGGAAAACATAGCAACAAATTCAAATAACCAGTATTGGATTATCCACCCTATCTTACCACAAGATGTTGCCTATATTTTTAAATACCCAATGCCAAAGAAGTTGACAGTCATAATTACACGTCGGAATACTAATCACGGTGCATTTTCCGCTCACTTGGCTAAGTTAAATAGTATCCCTTCTGGGGTATGCTCATGCGATAATATATCACAATGTGACATCAACCATATTCTTTTTAAGTGCAATAAACATAAGTATGAAACAGACTCCCATAAACATCACCCATTTACTCTCCTTAGATAGAAGAGAAGTATCCGAACTAATATGTAACTTTTTAAAGTTTGATACAGTATTTAAAAACTAATATCTTACAATTCTATATACTATATTACTATTCTGTGGCTAAAGGACTGGTTTCCAAACCAACTCACCAAACACACACACACATATATTACAAAATGAACTGCTTCTGAAATAGACTGTACATTTCATTCTACAAAAAAAGTGCTAATTAACATTTTTTTTTAAATTATCTCAGCTACTTTTTTTATTTGAAACATTTTTTTCTACGACGTACAGACTCTTAATGAATCGATTTATTTGTGTTTTACCCCCCTATGAGGGGGGTTTTAGAAAAAAGCTCAGTGGTAAAAGTAGTAAACCTTTTTGCATCTTTTTTAGGGTCCCAAAATTAATATTCTCGGCAAAATTCAGCTTCGTATTCTTTTTAGCGGCCAACTCTCTGACGACTGGACTACTATTTTTATAAGGATAATAAATTCTGTGTAGCAAAAGTAGTACATAGATGTAAATGCCTTGTTACTAAGTAAAGTCGACTACATTCTTTTTACAAAGTTGCTTGTTATAATCCAACGACCGCGATACTTCAGAAGAGTACCGATCCGACAAATTTAAGAATTTCTTTTTTGAAACGAGGCGATCGTTACGAAATTAACGACACGATATAGTTGGAAGAGTCCATTTACTGGACAAGGAGCGTCTGTTATACAACATGTAAACTGACGCAACTGTATAATAACGCTTATTGTAGCACGTTTTTATAATAAAAATTTACCTATATCTGGACCCAAGCCTTGAGTTTTTCGTCTCAGTACGATGACTCTCTCCCATTCTGCGTTCGTCTAAACTGAGAGGGTATGGATATTAAAAAAGAAATCACAGATTTAACATACTGATAAACTACCTAGAAAAGGAAGACATTTTTGTGATGAATTCATTTTTTAGCTAAGTCCCGATGGTAATACCAAAAACAAGATTGATTACATCTTGTCAACAAATAAATCTATCAATAAGACATGACTGTCCCAAATCGTTTTTTCTACAGATAGCGATCATAGACTTGTTAGAGAAGGCTTAGCCCTCCACTTGCGATTTGTAGTCACGCGATTGTTTAAACACTGATACCTTAATGAAAGTAGGAAACGAAATTAGCACTCACTAAATTAAAGAGAGAATCCTACATATCCCGAAAAACCAAATGTTTGGTGAATAAGAGAAAGTTTATCTTAGAACAAGGAAAAGGACAAACTATAGAACATAAAGAAATATACAAAAGTATTAAAAAAAATTTTAAAGAAACAAAAAAGGAAACAAGACGAAAAAATTGAGAAAGTAATAGAACAAAATAAGAATATAAAATGCCAAAATATACAACTATGAAAGACACAAATAAATAGTGTAAGCTAGCGGACCAACTCGACATCGAGTTTTTTAAATGAAATTTTTATTTTATTTATTTTCATCAAATGTCGACATGGATATCATTTAGCAGTTAATTTTGCATGCTGATCACGAATCCGGTGTCAGATTTGCTCTATCTTGACGTTTTATGCGCGTTTCGGGTCACTTCCGGTGTCGGATCGCAACCGGAAGTACATATTTAGATTCGTCTCGACGAGACCTCTCGATCCATATATACATTGTGGGGTCTAAAACTTAAAGTAAATTTTAATTTCCGGTCATCTCAAAACCGGAAGTGAATTTTTGTACCAAAAGTATATCTTGACAATCTCATACGTAATACTAATAATATTCCGAAAAAATATTTTAATTATCTAATATGGTTTTTGAGTAAAGTGGTGGACAAGAAACGGGCTTAGCGTTTTAGTATATAAGATAGACTCTAAATTACAATATGTAATAACAACTTTAAAAATTATGCCGTCAATTTTTATTGGTATAAGTGACTACACTGGTAAGTTAAACTTACCATTCGAGAAAGGGCATTTTGGTCAAAACATATTTGTACGACATTTATAACTTACGTAGGTAGTACAAAAATAATGCGACCTAATGCCCTACAAAAATATTGGTACCAGTAGCAGGGACCATATTTGATTTTCGGAAAAGGGGCAGGAGTAAAATTTTTACCCCATTTTCACCAATTTGATACAGTACGACATTCATACACAAAGTTTCGGATCGTTATTTAGATTACTTTTAGACCACGGCCTATCTTCTTCTTATAGTGCCGTGCACCTATAGTGCGTTGGCGAATTATCTTAAGGCCAGATGTCTGTCAGTATTATTTATGCCTGTCCAGTTCTTTATGTTCCGTAGCCACGACATTTGTTTGCGACCTACTCCTTACTTGCCTTCGATATTTCCCTGGATGATTAGTTGAGGGATTGCGTATTTGTTTCCTCTCAGAATATGGCCGAGGTATCAAATTTTTCTTACCTTGATCAAATTGAGTAGTCCTCTCTCAGTATTTTCCTTTCTTAAGACTTCCTCGTTTCTCACCCTATCTGTCCATGGTATGCGGAACATTCTTCGCAACGTCCACATTTCGAAGGCCTCCAACTTATTAATGGAAGGTACTCTTAACGTCCATGTTTCCATGCCGTATAACAATATGGACCATACATAGCATTTATCCATTCTGTAGCGGAGATTGAAGGAAAGATTGCGGTTACATAGTAGCGGTTTAAATTTGATATATAAAAAAAGCCTATAAACTCCAAAAATAATATATCATTACAATACATCGGCAGCGAAATGCTACACTGCTTTTTAATTATTAAATTATTTGTAACAGTAACTCCAACTTCAAATAAATATTCTACAGAAACATTGCTTTCCTGTGGGTGCCATCTCATGTTGGAATCACGGGAAACGATTTGGCGGATAAATATGCACGAGAAGCCTTAGAGAAAACAACTATTGAATTCTATCCAAAAACTCCAGCGACAGATCTTAAATCATATTTCCACAGCAAAATAGTCAACATATGGAATAGCAGATGGTGTAAAAAACAGGCAAAACTACTTGAGATAAAACCAATATTTCAACCATGGTCTGATAGTTCCACCAATCGTTTTTCTCAGGTTATCATCACACGACTGCGGCTTGGTTATAGTCGCCTCACACATGGACATCTGATGACAAGGGATCCACAACCGGAGTGTTATGCTTGCGAGACCCCGCTAACAATAAAACACCTTCTAGTGGAGTGCCCGTTACACAGTGCAAAAAGGTGTAAATTCGGAATCCCGGAGAATTTGAGAGAACTATTCTTAAAGTGCGGTGCCAAAGTGATTATCCAATATCTTAAAGCAATAAACTATTTATACAAAATTTAATTGTTACACTGTTCAATTATTGTTATTACTTTTTCTTTTTTTCGCTAATAGCCTTACAGGCTGATGCGAGTTTGTAAATAAAAAAAAAATAAAAAATAAATATTCTACATTCTCTTTTAAAAAGTAATAAATATTTAAAGAGTTTTAAACACTTTTCTTCAAGGGTCTCTCCTCATTATCCCACTCTTTGTCCTAATTCCCTTTCAGTATCTTCTACTAAAACACATCATCAGCATTCCCGAAATGATAATATATGTGTGTAATTACAACTAGAGTGTTGTGCCACCAGGTACAATATCGCAGAAGTTGGAGTAATTGTCATCATTGAACCAGCCGAAAGTAGGGTAACTGTTAGGCTAACTATGCAGTTCACGTTCTCACATTCTTCCTGTTGAAACTTTGATAGCTCGCTTTCATGAAAACTTCAAAGACATTAATAATTCACGAAAAATAATCAATTTTAACAATTAATTAATTTAAATTTAACTGACTTTTTTTAGGTGAATATAATTTACGATTTATTTAAATTTTCTAAATGTTTTTTTAATGGATTAATTTGATAAAAAATTTCTGTATATTTCAATAAGATTCTTATTGTACATTGTGACATTGTTTTATAATATAATAGGATCAAAAATTGTGAATTTTTAATTGAAGAAAAAATGTTTTTAGATATATTTTTTCTGAAAAGAAGATTATAATTTAAAACGAATATCAGAGAAGAAAAAAATTAAAACAAATACGTCATAATAGTCGAATAATACGCTCAGATGATAAAAAGAACCAAAAGGGAGATTTTATGCAATAAATCCTAAACAAAGTACTTTGAGTTTGCTCAGAAATATTAATAACATAAGACGTGTCTTCGTTTATCGAGTCTTCATTTAGTATTTAGTATATATACTGCGAGGTATAAGTAGGGTTAGGTTCGAAAAAAAATAACCGAAGCAAAAGAGAAATGCTGGAAACAAAATGCGTGGAAATAGAAGAACTACAACAAAGGCACGATTTTTTTAATTTACATAAAAAGGTAAAAGAGTTTACATCGCCTACCAAGAGAACGACTTTTCACACCATGCTGAACACGGATGGCAAACTGCTAGAATTAACGGAAGATAAACTGAAAGAATGGGAAAACCACATTAAAATTCTTTTTCACGACATACGAGAAAAACCAAGATTGGAAAATAACAACGAAGGGCCAACAATTCTGAAATCTGAAATTATAAATGCAATTAATCATCTTAAAACAAATAAAAGCCCAGGTCCAGACGGAATATACCTAGAAACGTTAAAATTAATCAGCGAAGAAAATATCGAAATATGTGTCCTTTTATTCAATCGCATTTATGATACAAGTAAAATACCCCAAGATTGACTGGAGTCAATATTCATCCCACTACCAAAAAAGCCAAACCCACAACACTGCAATGAGTTCCGTCTGATAAACCTTATGAGTCATGCAGTAAAAGTCCTACTAAAAATCGTACATAATCGTATCTATAGAAAGTGCGAAACAATCATCGGAGACGATCAGTTTGGATTCAGAGCCGGCATGGGAACGAGAGAAGCCCTGCTCAGTTTACTAGTTCTCGCCCAAAAATGCTACGACCAACAGAAAGATATATTTATATGCTTTATAGACTTCGAAAAAGCATTTGATAGAGTAAGACACGACCTACTATTAGAACATTTGCAAGAAGTCGGTTTAGATGGAAAAGACATCAAATTCTTAAAAAACTTGTACTGGAACCAAAACGCCAGAGTTAGGATCGAAGGTTCCACATCCACAGAAGTAGAAATTAGGAGGGGAGTTAGACAAGGATGTGTTCTGTCGCCTCTGCTGTTTAATCTTTACTCCGAGTTTCTATTTAAAGAAGCATTGGAGGATTCCAAGGATGGAGTCAATGTGAATGGCGTAAATATCAAAGTATCAGATACGCCTATGATACAGTGTTAATTGCGGATTCCGACTTAGGTCTACAACGACTCATCGACAAGACCAACTCGACCTGTGAGCAATTTGGTATGAAAATAAACATTAAAAAAACCAAAGTGATGTTAATCCGAAAAAACCAAAACGTACCTCAACCTTGAACAATAAATGGGCACATTTTAGAACAGGTCAATAGATTTAAGTACCTGGGATGTTGGATCGATAGCAGCCTAAATCCTGATCTAGAAATACGATCGAGAATAGAACAGGCCAGAAAATCTTTCGAAAAAATAAAAACACTGCTGTGTGATTCTCGAATAAAACTCGAAATTCGACTACGTTTATCAAAATGCTACGTCTGGTCGACTCTTCTATATGCAGTTGAAACGTGGACCCTTAAAACATCAACCTTAAATAAATTGGAGGCCTTTGAAATGTGGATCTACCGGAGAATACTCAAAATTTCATGGACATCGCATACCTCCAACGAAGAAGTGCTGCATAGAATAGGTAAAGAAAGAGAACTTTTTAACACAGTAAAAGTTAGAAAAACATCATACCTAGGCCACATACTGAGAAATAATAAGTACCAATATGCCCAACTTATAGTGAAAGGAAAAATCGAGGGAAAGAGAGGCCTAGGAAGGAAAAGACTATCGTGGCTCAGAAACATCCGACAATGGACAGGGCTAAATTTTGAACAGCTAATAAGAACAGCTGAAGATAGAGAAGAGTTTAAAATTGTAGTAGCCAACCTCCATTGAGGAGAGGGCACTTTAAGAAAAAGAAGAATAAGTTAGGGATATAGCTAAATACTAAATAAACAATAATACAACAATTATACAACTGTATAAATCAATTATCTACATCAACAATTAACACTAATATTTTTAATTTTTTTATTCAGAGAAATAAATAATTAAATTAAATTAAATTTATAAGTTGTTAATAGTTTATTACCCCATGAACCAAAGCCGAAAAATCACTTGAAAAATCGAAAAATAGCTGGGCGTTATTTTTTATCTTGAACATCTGGGGGAAGTCAATAGAAAGGCCGTATTATCTCGTGGTTATCGAAATTTTTACTGCGTCATGACATTTAAGCAAAAAAAAAGGGATTTTTTCATTCATATTAATATTGTGAAAAAACTACGCATTCTAGATAAAAACGATGAACTTCTTGATAATACTCTATTTGAAATAAGATGTTCTAAATTAAAAAAAATTTATAAATAAAAAAGTAATTGCAAATTAAACCAAAAATAAACCACCAAATTACCAAAAGTAAGCATGGTTTTCAATTGTTTATAATTAATAAAATAAACAATTATACAAAACATTTATAAAGTATATTTTATAATGTGAGTTTTTATGTAGTTACTAAATTTACGAAAGATGTGCACAATCGGTCAAATAGTTTTTTAACAATTCATCATCATCATCAGTGGCATTACAGCTCGTTATGAGCCAAAGCCTTCTTCAGAACAATCTTCCATTCGCCCGTGTCTCTGGCAACTCTTCTCCATGCTTTAACTCCGATGGATTTTAGATCATCCTCTATGTTATCTTGATACCTAAGTTTTGGTCTTCCTCTGGCTCGTCTTTCCACTGGTCCTCTTCGGTCGAAAATTTTTCAGATCGTTGCATCTTCATCTCGCCTAATTACATGTCCTACCCATCGAAGGCGTGCTAATTTAATACATTTTACAACGTCAGGTTCCCCAAAACTTCTATATAACTCAAAAGTTGTAGCACCTACGCCACAAACCCTGTTCTTGGATTCCTCCATATATTTTCCTTAGAATTTTTTTCTTGAAACGTTTAAGCAATTCTTGGTCGTTCTGTGTAAGTGACCACGTTTCAGACTCGTATGTTAACACTGGCCTTATTAGTGTTTTATATATGGTAACTTTAATTTTTCTGGGTAGTTTTGGGGGCCATATGTTTCCTCAAGCCATAATAGCACTTATTGGCAAGCACTATTCTTTTTTTAATTTCTTCGCTGACATTGTTGTCTTTGGTCAGCAGCGAGCCCATGTAGACGAAGGCCCATCATCAATTAATAGTCTAGGTATCTGGTTGCCTGATCTAGTACAATACATATACTTTTTTAACAATTATATTTGTTTATCCATTTGAGAGAACAAAGGTCTTTTTCAAATGGCTGTACAGTTGCTTTGTCAATACTTAAAATATCTTTTATTGGTCTGATTCTCTTTATAAGGTCTCAAATGTCATGTTTTTTAAAAACTATAATAATTTTTAATTGTTTACATACAAATAATTGATGCAGAATGTAGTACCATTACCATTATATTAGCAATATCCCTAACTTATGCTGCGCAGTATATTTGCAGACACACTTTTTCGGCTTAGCACCAGCTTTCTCTTAAAATTGTTGGATTAAGTAGTTAGATTGATAATTTTATATCTTTTCTATGAAAGTATATGTTCTGTATATGAAAAAATCGAAGATTTTTTTTCTATACGTCTAAATATTCATTTCCTAGCAATGCTTTCTGTCTTATTCCCTTATTTCTTATTCAGTTTATTCTTATTACTTACGAACATCTTAGAAGCTATTCAAATTCTGATGTAGCTATCTTACTTTTATTTTTTTTATCTATTGTCTAATTTTATGCTTCGTGTATTATAAAACTGGGGGAAACATAATATTAGGGGGATTTTAACCCTTATTATTAAGCAAACAGGGAATTATTATTAAGGAAATTAAGCAAAAAAATAACGAGAATGTTAAAAACGAAAATAGAGAACTGATGATCAACTTCTGCACGAATAACGAACTTTAAGAATAGACAACACATTTTTTGACCACAAAGACCAGCACAAATATACATTTAGTAACACCCGTGGAAAAAGATCTATGATAGATTATGTTATACCCAACAGAGATATACATCCATCAAAAATAATTGACGTAAGATGCCTCAACTCAGCAGATATAGGTAGCGACTATAGCCTAGTTTTATGTAAAATAAGAGTCATCATGAAATACTTCCCACCCAAGAGAGCGGCGCCAACACAAACAAAAATCAAAGTCGAAGAACTAAATAGGGAATCCACGGAATCATCATCATCAACTAGCCTCTAACGTCCACTGCTGAACATAGGCCTCTCGCGTGATTTTCCACTTAGTCCGATTTTCCGCCATCTGAGTCCAATTTCTAGTCACTCTTTTTATGTCATCTGTCCATCTCGTTGGGGGTCGATCTTTATTTCTGTTAGCTTGTATTCGGGGTCTCCATTCCAAAATTTTTTTTATCCACCGGTCATCAACTGATCTTGCTACATGACCTGCCCAGTTCCACTTTAGTGTTGTTATCCTTTCAATAACGTCTGCTACTCTTGATTTTTTACGTATAGTAGCATTGGGTATTCTATCACGTAGAGAAATCCCTAACATTATTCTCTCCATTGCCCTTTCCGCAACTCGTGGTTTATTCACTGTTGTAATACTTTTCTTTTCAGACACATTGGAATCTTAGCCCTAAAAATATCCTTCCTCTTTCCAAATGCAGCCCAAGCGAGGTTTATTCTTCTTTTCAGCTCGATTGTTTGGTTGTCTCGACTTATTCCGATCTTATGTATTTATAGGAGTCAATACTGGCTCAATATCTTTGTTTTCTACTGAGATGTTTTTGTTGTGGACTAAATTTGTCATAAATTGTGTTTTTGAAAAATTTATTTTAAGACCAACTCTTTTTGTGGCAGTATGGAGTTCTTGGAGCATTATCTGTGCCTGATCAAAGCTGTCTGCAATAATAACGATATCTTCTTCAAATTTAAGGTTATTTAAAAATTTTCCATCTTCATTGATGCCCTTTTCGTTCCAATCTATTGTTTTACAAGCGTATTCTAGCAAAGTTGTAAATAATGTAGGAGACATGTTGTCTCCTTGCCGAACGCCTATTTCAATACGAAAGGTCCCAGTATCTTCATTAAGTGTTACACAGGTTGTAGCATGCTGATAGATGTATCTGATGAGGGATATGTATCGGTTATCTATTCTACATTGTGTTAGAGCTTGGAGCATTTTACTTTGATTAACCGTATCAAATGCTTTTTCAAAGTCGACAAAGACAAGTATCAGGGGTCTATTATATTTAATGGTTTTTCCAATCAACGACTTAATGGTTTGCAAATGATCATTTGTTCCGTATCCAGCTCTAAATCCTGCTTGCTCGCAAGGTTGGTAGAAGTCTAGTTTTGATGTCAACCTATTAGTTATTATCTTCATAAACAACTTATAAACGTGAGATAACAAGCTAATAGGTATATAGTAAATCCACCGAATACTTATACAGAAAACGTATATCAGAGAAGATCGCTGGGAATAAGATATTAGAAAACGAAAACATCGAGGGAAGCTGGGAAAAATTTAAAAATAACATAATTACCGAAGCAACATAATCACTTGAAGTGAGGAAAGTAACGAACACTAACATATCAAAAAAGAAAACACCATGGTTTAGAGAGGAAGTGAAGACAAAATATGAAGAAAAAAAGAAAACCTTTTTACAATATAAAACACAACAAACACAACAGACATGTAACCACTATAAACGAATCAGAAATGAAAAGAATACTTTAGTTAGACAAATTAAAAGGGAATATTGGCAGATATAAAAAGAGAAATATGAAAAATGATGAGAGAATCACCAACACTAGAGATGACTACAAACGAAGAAATAAATATTGAGGAGAAAGAGGTGAAGAAAGCATTAAGGAAATTAAAATAAAAAATAGAAAATCACCAGGAGAGGACAGAATACCGAAAGAATTCCTAAAGTACGGAGGACCAGATCTGACCAAACAACTATTAAAACTAATCCAATAAGTAATAGAACAAAACAGAATTCCTTAAAAATGGAGATCAAGCATCCTAATACCTTTCTTTAAAAAGGGAGACAAATGGGACTCGGAAAAATCAGAGGAATTAATTTATTAAACACAACACTAAAATTAACAGCCAAAGTGAGTGTGGGAGGCAAAAGTATTAAGAAACAAAAAAAGGAGAAGACCAAGACAGACATGGGATGAAGTATTCAGAAATATATTGCAAAGAAGAAAAAAGCAGAGGAGTGACATGGACAGACGGAACGATATTGACACGAAACTACAACAAAAAGACTAACATTACAGTATACAGTCAAAATAGCAGGTTTAGCGGATATACCTATAGATGGGGAAGTAGCGTCTCGGTGGTACTCACTCCGTAAATCCCTATTACTCGAGTGTTTAGACTTAAAAATTTTTACTAATAATCGATATATTTATAATTTGGCAAATAATTACCTAATCAAGTTATTTAAAAAAACTTGTTTTTCATTTTTCATTTAAATGTCTCAAATAAATTCAAATTTCGATTTAGACAATACTTTTAAGATGTCTTTATGAAAAATCACTGATAGATAGTAAAGATTGCTAAAACATATCGTGAACATGTCTGTTAAAGCTGGCTCACTGTAATGGACCGCATATAACCCATTAAAATGTACGGAGACTCATCAAAATGTGGTGTGAACCGATATTATTTTGATCTCCTTATTAGTAAATGGCGTATTTGATTTGCAACTCGTACAGTTAGTATATCATGTTACATTTATGAGTCACGCTATACAATTTCTTGTCAGAAATATTTTGGTTTTCCTTTTAAACAAAAATATTTTTAAGAAGCAAGTTTAACACAACTTTAATGATTTCAACTATTGGGGCTGGCGATGTGGTACAAATTGTAAACCCAGAAATCCTATTTTAGAATAAATAATTTTGATTGTGTCTGTGTACCTGTCTCTACTTTGCACATAGTTAATTATAAGGCGACACCAGTAACTCTTTCATCATCATGTTATGTTTCTTTTATTTTAATTTCAAGTATTTTTATATACAGATATCAACCATTGCGATGGTTATTATGCATGATTGTATATCGATGCATCAATATAATATCGGAGATATTTCTCATTCCGTCTCTAATAAGAACAAAAATTCGAAATATGTATAACGCGGAGGAAAATTAAATGAGATTGCAATACTTCTCTTGGTTTTATTTGCTTTTAACAACATTTTAATCAAATAAGTAAATATATCGTACAAATTAGCACCGTTTAGAAACTATGCAATACAGCTTAATGAATCAAAATTGCTTTCAAGCCCGTTTACATATCTTACAAATATTAATTAATCAACACACACCTCAAATTATTTTTCTTCTAGAAAAAAATTTAAAAAATTCCACATGCATGAATCTAAAATCCTTCAATTCATATTTTAAAAACAGAGATAATGCTGATCACGCATCAGGTGAAATTACAATTTATGTAAAGAAACAAATAATAACCAAAGAAATTTCATTAAACGCAAATCTCGAAGCTATAGCTATAGAAATTGGTACTACACAAAAAGTTAAAAACACATGTAATATAAATATATATTATAATACTTCGCAACTAATTTCTGCCCAAGTTTTTCCTAGTTGTCCTTCGGGCTATTTAAGTGTAGCCTTTTCTTTTATCATTATATTATCGCTGATCTAAAAATTATGTATCTACTCTTTTATTGTTACGAGATATTTCACTGATATTACTATTTTTTAGCATTTGATCCTCCATATTTTTAGTGCATTTTTCGAGAATGTTCTAATATAAAAACTCAAAACTGTTAACATATACACAAATGACCAGCCAATGCACCCCAAACTTTGTTTACGAAGGCGATCTTAATATCGCTACAGCGATCGATTTTCGAATAATTAATAAGACATCTTGTTGCTTGTTGTCACAAGTATATAAGCTATTTACAAGAGTTATTACCAACAGGCTAGGAAGTAAGTTGGATTTCTATCAGCCAAGAGAGCAAGCAGGTTTTAGAGCAGGATATGGCACGAATGATCATTTACAAGTAATTAAGAACTTAATAGAAAAGAGTGTTGAATATAACAAGCCATTAGTCATGATATTTGTTGACTACGAAAAAGCTTTTGACACAATAAGTCATCAAAAGATGTTAAAAGCCTTAACAGAGTGCCGTATAGATCATCGCTATATAAACATGATAAAATACCTTTATCAAAATGGGACAGCAAGTGTGAAACTGGCAGATAAAAAGACCAACGTATTTAAAATAAAACGGGGAGTGCGACAGGGAGACACAATTTAGCGAAAATTGTTTACAACTTTATTAGAGCATATGTTTAAGAACGCAAATCTGAGTGAAAAAGGAATTAATGTCAATGGAGAAATGCTTAGTCATTTGAGGTTTGCTGACGATATTGTCCTTTTTGCTGACAGAATCGATGATGCAGTATCGCAACTGGAGAAACTATACCTAGCCTCCCTACAAGTGGGATTAAAAATCAACCACACAAAAACACAAATTATGACAAATCTTGTGTTAAGCGAAAAGATTTCAGTTAATGGCATGCATATTGAAGAAACCACCGCATATAAGTACTTAAGACATGAGATACGCATAGGAAGAGATAATCAAACGTGCGAACTAAGCCGCCGCATAGGACTCACTTGGGTGGCATTCGGCAAGCTAAGCTATGTTCTTAAATCAGAACTGCCTATGTGTCTTAAAAGAAAAGTCTTTAATCAGTGCGTGTTGCCAGTACTTACATATGGTGCAGAGACATTAACACTAACCAAGAAAGTAAGAAATAAAATTTGTGTTGCCCAAAGAGCCATGGAACGATCGATGTTAGGCATTTCTCGTAGGGATCAGATCACGAACAAGGAAATAAGACGGAGAACAGGAGTGACAGATGCCATAGAAAGAATTATGAGCCTTAAGTGAAACTGGGCGGGGCACATAGCTAGAATGTCGGATAACAGATGGACACAGCGAATAATACAGTGGAGACCGAGACAAGAAGCACATCGAAGTAGAGGTCGTCCACCAACAAGATGGTCTGATGACATAAAACTAATCGACAGAAATTGGATGCAAACAGCACAAAACAGAAATACATGGAAAAGACTGAGGGAGACCTATATCCAGCAGTGGATAGATCCGGGTTAGATGATGATGAATAAGATCAAATATTAAACAAAAGAAAAAAGAAGGAAGGCAACAACATGCTGTGTTCCAAGCGGTCGCCCATCCAAGTACTAACCGCATCCGACACTGCTTGGCTTTTGAACCGATATTTATTCAGTGTAGTATGGCCGTTGCCGATTATAAATGAAAAAAAATTGATACTAAAATGAATGAGGTGGCCAAACGAATTATATCAGTTATGCTTTTTAAGTTTTCTTTACCTTCTTCTTACGGGAAATTATACTTGTGCGTTCTTCATATAATATTAAGATCAATTGATGCGAATCATCATTGGATGCGCCTCTTAATAGGCAGAGAAGTTAAGGCAAACTTTCGATGAAATAAATCAATTATACGAGTACGATAAACCGCCAGGAATCAGCAAGCTTAAATCAAGAAAAAGGTTTATGAGAAGTGTTCGAAACGTCGAACACCCCGAATTATTCTCTTTAGAAGAGCCACTACATGAAATGGACCTGGACTAAAAAACCTGGCAGACAATTAACTGCATACGCACGGGTGTTGCCCATATAAAACAAAACCTAATTAAATGGAGTATAAAGACAGCTATCGACGCACTCTGTGAATGTGGAGAAATACAGAATGTGGAACACCTCAGAGTATGCCGACTTTATCTATCACAGTGCACCTTCGATGATTTGCATAGCCAGATTCTGGGCAGAAAAATTGTAGTCGACTCCAGACTCGTAAAAGTCACACAGTTTACTTGACAGATCTCACGATGTTTTTCCAATTTTCATAAATATTTCGCTTTTCTTGTAGATTTTTATGGCCCATATTCATCATCAACTAGCCTCTAACGCCCACTGCTGTACATAGGCCTCTCGCATTCTTTTCCACTTAGTGATTTTGCGCCATCTGAATCCAATTTGTAGTCACTCTTTTTATGTCATCTGTCCATCTCGTTGGGGGTCGACCTCTATTTCTGTTAGCTTGTATTTGGGGTCTACATTCTAAAATTCTTTTTGTCCACCGGTCATCAACCGATCTTGCTACATGACCTGATCAGTTCCACTTTGGTGTTGTTATCCTTTCAATAACGTCTGCTACTCCAGATCTTTTGCGTATAGTAGCATTGGGTATTCTATCACGTAGAGAAATCCCTAACATTATTCTCTCCGTTGCCCTTTCCGCAACTTGTAGTTTACTCACTGTTGTTCTTGTGAGTGTTAGGGTTTCTGCGCCGTAGGTCATCACTGGCAAAATACACTGATTAAATACTTTTCGACACATTGGAATCTTAGACCTAAAAATATCCTTCATCTTTCCAAATGCAGCCCAAACGAGGTGTATTCTTCTTTTCAGCTCGATTGTTTGGTTGTCTCGACTTATTCTGATCTCATGGCCCAAGTATTTATAGGAGTCAACTGGCTCAACATCTTTGTCTTCTACTGAGATGTTTTTGTTGTGGACTAAATTTGTCATAAATTGTGTTTTTGAAAAATTTATTTTAACCCTTAAGTACCATGGCGGGGTCAAAATTGATCCCCCGCGTTTTTAATGCCAAGTTTCGTTACGGAAACATAGATTGAGCATTGCGCGCTTTCTGCTAATCTTCGACCGGTAGGTGATTAATCGATCTACGAAAATTCCGTTAGTTTATCTGTTACTACTGCAGAGTTAGGCACGCATAGGGTCAATTTTGACCCGCTTATGGTATAAGTGTTTCTAGTGCAATTAACGAGTAATTTGAAATGGCGGGGTGTAGTCGCAATCTCTCTCTGATACAGAAAGAACTTGAAGAGGGGGGACAAAAAATTATGGACAATGGACCAGATAGTGACAGTGAGTTTTTAGACCAGGCTAGTGAACACAGTGATCACGAAACAGACAGTGAAGAGGAATGGGACGATGATGACAAAAAAAAATTGGCAAATTAATAATTCCGAAACTGGTAGTGAATATTCCGGTGAAGAAAGTGATATAGCTGACTCAAGGGATGTGTTTTATGGCAAAAATAGGTACAAGTGGTCTTAAACTTCTCCCACCTTTTCTCGTACACGTAAGCATAATTTAATTAGTCATTTACCTGGTGTTATTGGAAAAGCTCGAGCTAGTATGCCAGAGAAACCAGTTGATGTTTGGGAATGTATTATTAGCCATGATATATTGCAAGAAATTCTTGAGAAAACCAATGAACGAATAACTAATATGGCTTCTAAATATAATTTACACAATTTATCGTGTCAATATACCAATCATCTTGACATAATTGAATTAAAGGCCTTCTTAGGCTTATTATATTTAGCTGGAGTATTTAAATCCAATAATGAAGATTTAAGGTCTTTATTTGCTACGAATGGTACTGGCCGTGATATATTTCGAGCAACCATGTCACTAAACCGATTTTATTTTTTGCTTGGAAGCCTTTGTTTTGACGACCCAGCTACTAGACAAGAACGTATTGCGCACGGAGATAAACTGGCAGCTATATCCAATATTTTTAATATGTTTATAATTAATTGCCAGTCCAATTATAGCTGTGCTGAATATCTCACAATAGATGAAATGCTTATTGCATTTAGAGGAAGGTGCCAATTCAGGATGTATCTCAAAAATAAGCCAGACAAATACGGTCTGAAAATGCAGTGTTTAGTAGACTCTAAGACACATTATTTGCTAAATGGTTTTATATATACTGGAAAAGATACAGGCAGAGCAAATCCAAAAAATTTATCCATCCCCACTCTAGATGTTTTGACACTTATTCCACCAATTTCTGGTACAAATAGAAACATAACAGCAGATAATTGGTTTTCGTCCATTGAGCTCATAAAAGAACTGAGAAGCCATAGAATTTCATATGTTGGAACTCTAAAAAGAAATAAAAGAGAGGTTCCTGCTGAATTTCAACCCCAAAAAAACAGGCCACCTAATTCTGCCTTATTTGGTTTTACAGGAAGCGAGAGCCTTGTATCTTTTGTTCCTAAGAAAAATTGTGCAGTGTTGTTAGTGTCAACTATGCATCATTCCAATACAATGGTTAATGGAAAGCCAGAGATTATAAATTTTTACAACGAGACAAAAGGTGGGGTGGATTCATTGGATAAGAAATGTGCATGCTATAAAACTGGCAGAAGAACTCGTAGATGGCCTCAAGTAATATGGTTTCGCATTTTGGACATTGCAGGATTAAATGCTAACGTAATTTTTAATGGAGTTCAGCAAAATTAAATAATGGAAAGAAGATTGTTTCTAACCACTTTAGGTCAAGAACTTATTAAGGCCCATTTAACTCGTAGAGCTCAGCAAACTTGTTTACCGAGAGAAATTCGTAGTGCCATTTTTAAAGTTTCCGGACTTCAGGAACCAATGCCTGCCGCAAATCCAGAGCCACAACGACGAAAAAAGAGGTGAAGGTGTAAAATATGTCCATATTCCAAAAACCAAAAGAAAGAAAGCTCATCGTGCGATAAATATCGAGATTTTATTTGCAAAAATCATTCCCGCATACAGACGTTATGCATAAGCTGTGTTGAAAATTAAGGTAAAATCATGCTTGTCATTTTTGAGATACGAAATCTAAATCGATTTTTTTTATTTTAGGTAGGAGCTATGATACCTAGATTTCACCATTGGATATAAAAAAACTGCACATTGTTATTATTTTTCTTATAATTCGAGAAAGTGCATAGCTATGTTAATTTGACTGAATACAAAAGTTTTTTTTTAAATGAAGTTATATCTAATTAACCAAATTCGTTTATTTTTATATAAATGTAAAAGTAGCTGTAAACAAAATAATTTAAAATAAAACAAGTTAAAAAAAGAATATTTTTTGATACAAAAAACAATGGGGGGTCAAATTTGACCCTGCCATGGTACAAATATTACTATTTTTGGCCATGGTATTTAAGGGTTAAGACCAACTCTTTTTGTGGCAGTATGAAGTTCTTGGAGCATTATCTGTGCCTGATCAAAGCTGTCTGCAATAAGGACAGATGGCGCATCTATTCTTAAAATATTTAGCTAAAACTCGAACGAATTTTATTTATTATGCTTGTAATTTTTTATCATTATTGATGCCGAAAGAAAACCGATTTAAAGCACAATATAAAAATAATGGGCGTACGGCATTCTTTTTATTTTTACGAAATAAAGAATACGTCTATGGAAAAAATTACGGTGTACGGTTCAGCGAGGATCAGAGCGTGAACTTGATGCATTTAAAAATCAATATGTTTCGTCGATACACACCGTATTACTTAACTTTGTAAAGCCGAAAGATGACAGTCTCTACTAACTTAATAAAAAAATACGTGAATAGAATATTCACAGAATTTCATTTTGAAGTTTAATATAAAAGATACAGAAATAATAAATTGAAAGTATGACTTTAATCGAACTTTTAATTATTTTTGCGATTCTGAGAATTTTTGGTATAGAAAATATAAAACTTGAAAAGTGAAATGTTACATAGGTTCAGAATTATAAGAAATAGCGTTGAATATATATTTATATAAAGTAATTTTCAAGAAAATTATTGTCAAATAACTGTCAAAGTTTAATTACACGCTATTTGATCGCTCATGATAAATTATTACATTTAGGGAGAAACACGCTCATATAATTTTTATACAACATAAGCACTTGGTGTGATAAACTGTTAAACGTAGCCAGATTCAAGTTATAGTGCCGTTAATTGATAAAGTGAGTGTAATTTCCATGCATCTAAAGTAAGACAGGTTTCTTATTGTTTAACTATTTTGTCCCTCTAAAAGTCGATTTATACATATCCGTGCCGTATCAGTGCCGAGTCCGGGTATTTTTAATGGTATATTTACATACAACCACGTTGTAGCAGTTTACGTACCATGCCGAATAGAGAGGAAACGTTATTACACATTTCTGTGTAAAAGAGAGTTGAAAATATGGTCGCTTAGATTGAAGATCTCACCGTGTTGGCATTATTACTTGATGAAGAGCAAGAGCAAAAAAGGAGGAAACAATGTAGATGGAGACAAATTCCACATCTTATGTGGAAAAACATACAAACCGAAGGAGAATTTAAAAAATACAGAGAATTATTGGACGATGAAATAAAATTTCACGAACATTTTAGAATCAATACATTAAAAAAAACATTAAATAATAACCGCACAACATCTCCTGCTTATCTGTTTATCGGCACTCGCGGTCAAAAAGCAATAAAATCGTATTTATACGAGTCCGTGCGGTCCCCGGACCCGGTTGGGATTAATTTCAGGCCGGGCACGGATGGGCCCCGTCCGGACAACGCCAATGCACAAATATACTCATAAGTAAAGCTCGGATTTATAGGCAACAAAAATTGAAGAAAAAGGCGCCTATATAGGCAAAGATTTTTATTAAAAAAGGTAGGAATATTAACATTTAGGCAAAATATAGGCAATAAAGGAATATAACTTATTATCTATTGCACAAAGTGAATTAACGTAATATTAACTTAAAGCAGGTATATTTACACATCATAATCATAACATTAGCATAAATAAACTAGTAACTAAATAATTGTAAATTAATAATTAAACATTGTAACCACTTAAAATTTTATCATTAATAGAAACAACTAAATGTTTTTCAATATTTTCGGTCTTAAAACTATGTCTTCGATCACTTAAAATTAATTTGTACATTGAAAACGAACGTTCGACATCGACAGATGTAATTGGAGCATATTTTAGAGCAGATAATAAATCTAGCATAATTTGAAATTCCTCGGAAAATGTCCCATTCAAAACTTTAGCAACATTAGATAAAAAGGAAAAACCTTCATTCTTGTCGAAAACATAGTTCATTTTTTTTTAAATTAATTGACCGTTACTTCCAGGTGCCGATTTAATTTTCGTCTTTAAATTATCTATTAATTTTACTGACTCACATAAATGTATCTCTTGTTTTTCTAATAAGGTAATTGTGGTAACTATTAATTTATAATTGTCATTGATATAAGCGAGTTCCTGTTTCAATTTAGGATTTTTTAATATTTTTTTTTGCTTCTCGAATGGCTTCGGAAATATCATCATCAAATTCTGACATAACTAATTCTATTTCATTGCGGTGTTCAAAGTTAAAAAAACTGCTTCGAGCCAGGTTCTCCACCTTGTAATTACTGGTTTAGGTGGCAAAGGGACACCGGGAAGTCTTTCTTTATATATTTGCACCCTCAACGGAGCCTTTACAAAAACTTTTTTCATAAAATTATTTACCAACGGAAACAGATTTCTTATTTCTTCAGCAATTCTATTTACCCCGTGGGCTACACAAGTGCAATGAATTAAATTAGGATAAAAAATCTTTAAATTAACAGCAGCTTTTAACATATATGCCGCAGCATCTGAAAGCAATAAAACTATTTTATTCACTGGTATAGCGTTGGGTAAAAAGAGGTTTATTAAACTATCTTGTTTCAATCGACTTATTGTTAAATTGTTTGTTTTTTCCAATTCTTTAACGGCAACTAAATAAGGTTTTCTCGCAAAGTTTTCGTTCAAAATTCCAATCATTAAATTAGCTATATACCTGCCGCATACATCTGTCGTTTCATTCACGATAATATACAAAAAATTGCCCTCTAACTCCCGCTTAATTTTTGAAATACATTCCAGATAACATTTTTCCACAGTACGTTTTCTCAATGTACTCTCGTCCGGTAAGGATTTATTAAGATATTTTTTGAAAAAGCATTTAAATCTAGGGTTATTAACTTTATATAGAGGAATGTTGGATGCAATCATCATCTGGCATAAATCAAATTTAAATGCGTCTTCCTCCTTTTTTTTTGAACTGCTTAAACTATCCCGCAGAGATATTTGGGCTAACTTAGAGGAATTCAATTTTTCCAAATTACGTTTATGAAGTGGGGTTCCACAATGCTGGTCAATAAAGTACTTTTTCCTACTTGAAATCTGAGAATTAAAAAAATAATAATTGGGATTCTAAAACCGCTTTAGAATTTAGTTATGTTGTGGGACGAGAAAAAAGAGAAAAAATAAAACTTACCGATTTGCCGCATGGTTTACAAAATGCTTCATCTCCTTCTAGAGAAAGTTCCGAATAAGGTGCGATCCATAGCCTTAATTTAGATGTCATCTTTTCACACAAATGTCTAAAACGTTTTAAAACGTGTTCTTTGCTTTTCGGTATACGCAACAAAACTAAACTAGGATATACAGTAAAACCTCCCTTAACCGAAACCTTTTTAACCGAAACATCGTTTAACCGAAACGGCTGACAGTTTCAATAATTTCGTCAATAAATTGTAAATGTTTGTCGCAAAACGTAAACAATTCCGTTAATTTCACTCACCGATTGATGTCTATGTGTGTTGGGAAATCACAAAAACCAAGAGCTCTAAAAGATATTTCCGAAAAAGCACTTTCAGTTATAGAAGCCAAAAAAGTTCATGGATGTCGACCACTTTATTTTTAGAATGGTTCGAAAATGAATTCGTCTCAAGTATAAAATCCTTTTTAAAATCAAAAAACCTTCCCATCAAAGCATTGTTGCTTGTTGACAATGCGCCCTCACCCTCAAAATCTACAAAATGGTGACTATTCTCAGATTTTTGCCACCGAATGTCACAAGCTTAATTCAGCCGTTAGACCAGGGAGTCATAGAGACATTCAAGAGAAATTATAGAGGAGAATTCTTAAGACATCTGTTAGTACAGGAGACGAATTAATCCAAAAGTGTTTTCTCAAAGCTTACAAGCGAAGCAGTAACATCTCCAAAAGATGCCAACCCCTAGTATTGGCGAAACGTCGAGAACTAATCTCAGAAGACAATGGCCTAACAGTCCGAACAAACAGTTTAACAATAGAATATGTGTTTACCTATCCAATGTGGCAGAGATCGATGAATTCATTAACACAATTCAGTCAGCGCTTATTATTATATAAAACTTGCCCATCTATTCCACATGATTGTATAAAACAAGCAATAAATTTTCTTAGAATTGGGGCAACTAACCCTGAGTACAAACACTTCTTAGTTTACGACGCTACATCTATATCTCACCTCCCAATAATACGGTCCCAGACTCGATAGCACTATCTCATGATAACGTATCATATTGTATTTTTTTGTCTCATGACAGCCAGCTGTGTTCAAAGTGTAATCAAATAGGACATTCCTCAAACAATTGCTCAACTGCAGTAAGTCAAGTGCCTGCAAACAATTCCAATATCCCTACCACGACAGCTCTACAAATAAATGACAAATTTTCACTTTATCGACCTTTAACCCATAACATAGCACCAAATATACAATATAATAATAATGATACAGATAAACTACTAACCACATCCCTTTCGTCGTCTACCCCAGAAATAATGGAATCAAAAAATGGACATAAAAAAGTCCCAAATGCAGTATGACAGAAGTAATAACACCTGCTTTTTCTCACAAACTGAAGTAACATTTTCAGTACCAACTATCCAAAGAAAGAAGAAAACCAAAACTATTACTTAAGAAGAATCATGCTTGGCTAAAACACATGAACCAAAATCTAATGCAATATTTCCGATACTGGTATCAACTAGGAGAAATTCGACGAAGAATCGTTTTAACTCAGTTTTGACCAAATCGTCGATTTCTTTGAAAATGTTAAAGGAAACAAAGATGCGTTCGGCTTAGTTATAACATATACGGAGAACGTTCATGGTTTTTTTTGAAACTATTATCTAAAATTCACCCTTTTGCACAGACCGAATTGTGAAAAACAGAAGTACGAGAATAAGACGTAAGATTATGAAGCAACTAAAAATGGACCCAGTAGCAATAAAGATACTTCTAAAAGAAGAATCCGATACCTCTTTTAATTCAGCGTAAAGTACATAGTAAATAGAAGCAATGGTGTCTATAATACAATCAAATGCAAACGGTTTCTACGTCATAAAACATCTAAAAAATAACAAAGCACCTGGCACAGATAGAATAACTACAGAACTGATAAAGAATGGTGGACATGCGCTATGGAGGCGTATCCATAAACTAATCGACCGTATATGGATACTAGAAGTCATCTCAGAAGATTGGAAAGTAGGAATCGTACTTCCTATGTACAAAGGGGGAGACAAACGACTCTGCAAAAATTATAGGGGCATAACAGTTTTACATGTCGTCTACAAGATATTATCAAGAATTATATACAGCCGCCTGGAATCGTTTTCGGAGGAGATTATTGGTGAATACCAATGTGGCTTCAGACCAAAGAGGTCAACTATAGACCAAATACATATGTTAAGAGGTATACATGAAAAATGTGTTGAATATAACATACCTATTTACAACTTGTATATCGATTTCAAACAGGCGAATAAAAGCAAAACAAAATATATGGAGTGCACAAAATCGAATGAACATGAGAATCTGAAGGTAGACAACCATACCTACAAATATACCTCCACTTTTCCCTACCTAGGCTCAATAATAAATGACAACAACAACATCAGTCAAGAAATACAAGCACGGATTCTTAGCGGTAATAAGTGCTTTTATGCATACAAAGACTTAATGAAAAGTAAGTTACTGAATCGTGAGTCTAAGCTTAGAATCTACAAAACTGTAATTAGACCAGTGGTCACATATGGATGTGAAACGTGGACCCTCTCAACCACTGATGAAAATCAACTGAAAATATTTGAGCGCAAAATACTAAGGAAGATATTTGGACCAACCCAATGCAGCGATGGTTCGTGGAGAATTAAAATTAACCACGAGCTGGATGAACTAATGCAGAGCGCAGATATTGTCAGATTTGTAACGTCACAAAGACTAAACTGGCTTGGTCACCTAGAAAGAATGCCAGATAATCGAGCTGTACAAGCAGTCCAGAGATGGAAGCCCCAAGAAAACAGAACAAGAGGAAGGCCCCATAAAAGATGGATAGACGACGTAGAGAGGGATCTTAAAACCATGAACATCAGGCAGTGGCGAAGGAAAGTATCCGACAGGGCAGAATGGAAGAACATTGTTCAGGCCAAGACTCACAAAGGGTTGTAGCGCCATTAGAAGAAGAAGAAGAAGTAAACGGTTTCTACAGTTGCTTCGAAATGCTAAAGCATATTATCTCTGAAATCAACCCATTGATACTTTGTTTATAAGAGACCAACTTTAAAGATTCCAACCATGCATTCCAGTTTCAAAAATACACAAACTTTTCAAACACAGGCAAAATGCTGAGATAGCTTGTGGCGAGGTTATTATTTACGTCGATAAAAATATGAAGCCCAGCAATTACAGATTAACACATAATTTGAAGCAGTAGCGATTATAATAAAAATGGAACAAACAATCAATATTTGCAACATATATTTACCTCCAGATCCAAATATAGACCAAAAAGATTTTGATATCCTACTTTACAAATGCTCAGCTCTTATATTATTTCAGGCGATTTTAATTCACACAAGCCTATCTGCGGTTCAACAAAAACTAACGTTAGAGGCAAGATAGTGGAATTTAGTATGATCTCACAAAATCTAAATCTGTTAAACGATTGTAGATCTACCTGGTTTAGCATTCAGACGACCATTGATATACCGTTGTGTGATCCAACGTAATCCCTAATACTAGAATGGGACAATGGAAAAATTGCGTTTCCACAACAAAAAACAATAATATGGCTACAACCCCATCGAAATGGAATATTAAAAATGCAAACTTAGAGAATTTTACAAAATACATACAAATACATACATAGAAGAGACAGGGACAAATTGGTTAACAGATTTATTTAATAGAATTATGGAAGTTGGACAAATGCCAGACAAATGGAGAAGCAGTGTATTATTACCCGTCTACAAAAACAAGGGAGATGTACAACAATGTACAAACTGCAGGGCCATAAAACTACTTAGTTTCACCATGAAAATATGGGAGAGAGTAATTGACAGATGGATACGTAAAGAAACCGAAATATCCGATAATCAGTTTGGCTTTATGCAAGGCAGATTAATAATAGACGTAATTTTCATTATAAGGCAGTTGATTGAAAAATACAGGAATAAAGAAACAAACATTCTTGAGAAAGCATATGATAGAGTTCCTCGGGAGATTTTGTGGTGGGCACTCAATAAGAAAGGAGTCCCCGCTTAATATGTAAAGATTGTGAGAGACATGTATGAAAGAGTAACAACTAGTGAGGACAGGTGTGGGAAAGAATGATAAATTTCATGGAAAAGTAGGATTGCACCAAGGCTCCGTGCTTAGTCCTTTTTTATTCTCATTAGTTCTGGATCAAATAACAGCGAAACTACAGGGTAATATTCCACGATGCTTAATGTATGCTGATTATGTAGTGTTAGTAAAAAATAGTAAAAGCAACTTAGAACAAAAACTGGAACAGTGGAGACAACCTCTTGAGGAAAAAGGTTTAAAACTAAGTGAAGCAAAAAGTATGTAAAATGTTCATTTAAAGATAGAGTTAGTACAAATAGAATGATATGTTTGGATGGTGAAATGATTGTGAAAAGTAATAGTTTTAAGTACCTAGGATCGGTGTTACACAGTAATGAGGGAATAGATTGGATGCGTGTAGTAGAATTAGGGTTGGATGGATGAAGTACAAGGAAGCGAGTGGGGTGTTGTGTGACAGAAAAATTCCAATAAAGCTGAAGGGAAAGTTTTATAAAACCGCCATAAGACCAGCTATGATATACGGAATTGAATGTTGGACAGTTAAAAAGAAAGAGGAATAACGAATGCATGTGGCGGAAATGAGAATGCTTAGATAGATGAGTGGAGTGACAAAAAAGGATACAATTAGGAATGAGTGTATTAGGGGAAGTCTAGGGGTGGCACCAATTGTTGCCAAGATGAGAGAGCATAGATTAAGAGAGTTTGATCATGTTCAGCGTAGAGACGTTATTCACCCAATACGAAGAATCGCTGATCTGCGGGTTTCTGGAAGTAGTAGGAGAGGAAGACCAAAAAAAACCTGGGGGGAGACGCTTAGACAGAACATGTCGGTAAAGGGTGTTAGTGTTGATATGACCCAAGATAGCCTACTTATGAAGAAATGTAATAAGAGAAGCCGACTCCGCATAGGGATAAAAACAAAGAGAATGATGATGATAATGACATACAAAAAGATAAAGACCTAAATACCTTCATATCAATAATCAACACAGCAGCAGAAAATCATAAACCTTAACCATGGTAGGTCCCAGAATAGAAAAAAGCCGTAAAAACGTATAAAAGAGCTTTCAATAGGTAATAGCACCACAAAATTAATGAGACTATGGTAGAATTCAAAAGACTTGGGGCAGAAGCATATTCTTTCTTCGTGAGTAAGAGGTGGTTCTCCTGTAATGCATTGGGGATTATTAACTGTGTGGTTCTAAATAGCAGCGTGCGTGCTATTTAGAACCACACCAGTTAATAATCCCCAATACATTACAGGAGAACCACCTCTTACTCTACGAAGAAAGTATTTATGTCTCTTATATGAATTTTTAGTCCCTAGTAATAATTTTCACCAAGTATTTCGAAATACATTTACGGACTGTTAGCTAGAAACTTATAAAAAAAGTGAGTTCGATTCACCATTGTATGAAAGAGTCCAAAGAAATTTAAAATCCGGAGATCTACAACTCCAAATTCCTGATCTTTTCCTTCAAAGATAAAAACTTTCCCTCCTTGTTAATCATAATCTCTAAAATCTATACGACACTACTCCAATAACACAAATCAGAGACATCACTTAACCGACCCACCGTAATCTGACAGTCATTTGTAGAGGAACTTGTGGCGTAAGTTTTTGCATTTATACAGATACCTCCAATTCTGCAAATGGCGTAAGAGTAGCATTTGTCACTTTACATTCCTCTTGCCAATTTAAATTGATGCCAGCCACCTCTATACACAGCAGAATAATATGCAATATTATAAGCCCTCATTCATATCAAAAGTACAAACCATTCTTCCTCCGTCATTATCACTGATTCTGTAAACTCGTTAACAACAATTGGTCAACTATATACTAAGAACCCTATAGTCTTACTTGTCAAGAAAGAACTTACAGCCTTACAAGAATCTGGTTCCAAAATCAAATTTATATGGGTTCCATGTCACATTGGAAGAGAAGATAATGAAAAAGTAGATCTATAAGCAAGAGAAGCTACCAAAAATGATCATGCTGTAATATTGTCCAGGGATATCTCTTGTGATATAAAACAGTTTGTCGAAGAAAAAGTGATTAGCGCGTGGCAAAATATGTGGGACTTATCGGAATCCAAATTAAGAGAAATTAAATCGATAGTGAAACCGTAGCACTTAGTAAACCTAAAAAGAGCTCACCAAGTCAAAATTTCTCGACTTCGATTAGATCATACCAATATTATGCATAAGTACCTAATGACTAAGGACGACATTCCAATGTGTGACTATTGTTAAGTCAACATTACTGTTAAACACCTTCTAACAGAATGTGAAAAATATACAGTGAACGGAAAAAATAACTATATTTCCAGTGATTTAAAAACAGTATTAGGTGAACATTGAAATACCAAAAACTTAATTTTTTACTATTTAAATGAGAATAAGCCACAATTAAAGGTTAACGTACGTTTATTAAAAAACGTATATATTTTTTTTAATAAACGTACTTTAACCTTTAATTATGGCTTATTCCCATTTAAATAGTAATTACTTTAACATGCCACAAGAATAGCTTCAGAACTATATTAATTAGCATTTTTAAAGACCCATCTTTATATAATTTAATATAATGTAATGGCTAATGTTGGTAATGACCCAGGTGGTTAAAGCGTCTATTTTCATGATGACTAAATTCATAGAAAGGATAAACTTACAGAAGCAGGTACTTCAAAAGAGGCACCACAAGAAACGGGTGAGTAAAACTAATTTCCTTTTCTTTTAAAGCACAGAAACAGCCAACCCGTAAGTAACGGGTTAAGAAAATAGAATACGACATCCTCCTTAAAGAAGAGATTCCCAAGAAGAAAAACACAAAGGAAAAATCCAAACACAAGTCATACCGAATCCGTTAGTGATGAGAAATACATCCATCAAATAGACTTCGATAAACAAAAGAAAACAGCAAGAGAAGGATAGGCCTTGATAGGAAGGATAGCATGATAGGTCATCTCGCACAAAAACAGAAGATAAAAATCTCGGTAGAATGTCCATATTTCATCAAATATTCCAAAAAAAGAAGGTGGAGAAATACGTAAAACTTCTATCAAAATGTCCGTACTTATATGTGCAGATTATCACGAGTGAGGGGAGCGATATGAGTTCAATTTCTAGTTTCACCTTTATTAATGTCTGTCGCAATTGCAGATGAAACATCAGAAACAAAAAATCCCGAAACATAGCTTATAAATCCTAATAACAATGCCCCTTTATAAATTACCGGTAACGAAAGCTCACACTCTTTGATAACAAATATAATGTTATAAATATTATAAATGTTAGGGAATTAAAATAGAGAATAAGTGGCAACATTGGTGCTAAAAAAGAAAATTAATTGAACATTCTCCTCTTTTAGACCCGAAAACTCGAGAAAACAGAGAATTTTAATTATTGTATAAGATGAAGTAGCAATTACAAAGTGATAATTTCGGCACTCAGTTAAAAATCAGTTACAAACGAGTCAAATAAATTAAAAAAAATTTAGACAAATATAATTTAAACTAAAAGATAGGTTGTTATAAAAACTTGATTAATTAAACGAACTTCCAAGAAGCTGCAAAATGCGATAGGTTTAAAAGCGGCGTTGCCAAATTTTTAAAACATCTAAAATTAAGACAGAAAGTTTTATAGAATGGTAATATTTATGGTTACGTCAGGTATTTAAGGGTGCTAAGATAAAACTATCTGAGAACAGTTTATTTAATTTGATAGTTGTTAAAAATAAGATAACAACTTTGAAAGGTTTGCAATGAGTTATTTAGACAATAGTAAATATTTCTTAAATGTACAGACTTGGCTTGTATATAAAGACACAATAAATAAATAATATTATTGATTAAATTAACCGAATAAATCAGTTTAATCGAATATAATCAGTTTCCAAATCATACAGATAAGAGCCCAAGTTCCGACGGGTCGCCTAACTGAAAGCTTTTTCTCAGTGTACATGAAATTAATTGAATATCTGACAACAATAAAGAAGTGATAAAGCAGTCTATAAGAGAAGTAAAAATGGACAGAACTTCGCAAAATCTAAGACAAAAATAAAAGAAAATATAGAAATGAATTAATGAGATATAAAAATATGGAATTTAAACCAATATGTGGAAGAATATCATACATAAGAGTAAACAGCAAACCAAACAAGTTGTCCATAATAAATGTTTATCCACCCACAGAAAACAGTGACGACTTGACAAAACAGCAGTTCTATGAAACACTAGAAGAAAACGCCGAGAAAATCCCGGGAGAAGATCCTTATAGGAAATTTCAACGCTCAAATAAATAGGCAAAGAAAATTGCTTCAAAGAGGTTCCAGGTGCATACTCAATACATAACACAACAAACAAACAATAATGGAAAAAGGCTATGTAATTTAGCAGGCATTAAACATGGACATAAGTAGCACGAGATATAAACACAAAGACATACACAAAATAACATGAATGAGACTAGGGAGTCTGTAGGGAAATGCAATAGACCATGTACTGATTAAAAAGATCATACACAATCGATAAATGACATTAGATCTCGCAGAGAGACCAACATCGATTCGGACCATATGCTAGTGATTACAAAATGTAAAATAAAAACAACGAAACAACGAAAAATGATACAAGAAAAAATGGGACGTAGATAAATTGACAGAGAAAGAAGTAAGAAGAAGATCAGAAATAACAGAAAGTGAAGTAAAACACACAATTAAAGAAATAAAAACTGGGAAAGCAGTAGGACCAGACGAAATACTGACAGAAATATTGCAACTTATCGGTGACTGCAATATACATGTTATTGTCGAATTATCTAATATCATATACAGAACAGGTATATTACCTAAAGAATAGCTTCTATCAACATTCGTGACTAGACCGAAAAAGAAAAACGCCAGACAATGTTGCGATCACCATACCATCAGTCTAATGTGCCACATACTAAAAGTATTCCTAAAGATTATTCATTGTAGAATATATAAAAAGTTAGAACAAGACATTGGACAAACTCAGTTCGGTTTTAGAAAAGCTCAAGAAACCAGAAAAAATCAAAGTAAGACGTTTAGGATATAGGAACCTAACTTAAGTATCACTCTCCGAATGTGGTTTCGCCGATAAAATTATAATAGCAGCTAAGAACAACGTACGAAATACTAAAACCATGCAACGTAGAATTTAAGAAGCATGGAATGAAGCTAAATTAAATAAAAACAAAAATGATGGTTTTAGGAGAAGACAAAAAAATAATATGGAGAGGACATAATACTTGAAAACACCAAAATAGAAGAAGTAAATCAATACAGTAATTTAAATGTATTTGTACAATCAAAATACTCACCATTTATTATAATTTTTTTTCTAGAAACATTGATCACAATTTTTAAAATTACTAAAACTGGTTTAAAAATTTATTGCATATAAAACTATAAAAAAAAATTATCGTATTATGTCGTTTTTTAAAAGTTATAATACTAAGTCTAGATTTAAAGAAGCACGATTAAATTTATATATTACAACATTTAATTGATTTTGTAAATTTTTTTCAAAATAAATATTTTATTTTCTATCATTTTATATTTTTGAAAGAATAATTTTTATTAATCTAAAAAAGTTTATATCACTTTTTATACCTAATAAATATACTAAATTATGAGTATTTTGATCGTAAAAATAAAGCTGTATAAAGAAAAATACAACTTTTATAGCCCTTTAATAAATTCCACAATCTCACCCAATAAACCGATTTTAATTTTACAAAATAAAATTGTGCTCTCAAGTATATATAAACAATATTTTATATATAGATAAAATATATTATCTATAACAAGAAAAATAGTGCTTTTCACGCAGCAAAATTTCAACATTTTTAAAACTTCCCTAATAGAGAATTGAATTTTAGAGATATAAAATTTTTCATACCAAATTTTCAGTAACAGTAAACAATTTTGAGATTTCCATAACAACATTTCCAAACTGTTATTTTAAAAAAAAATTTCATTTTTACGTGCTGGAAAAGTATTTTGTATTTATATATGGGAAAAGTATTTATATATGGGAAAGTAACTCTTGCTAAAAAATTTAGCTATGAATTATTTTCATATCCACATTAATTTGTCGTATATGATTCCTTTTTTTATATAAAAAATCTTTCCACAACTTTTACAGCTGTAGTATAGTCAAATTCTAGTTATAAACAAAATAGTGAAGACATTTCTACAAAAATCAGATTCACTGTATTTTACTTTTTCTTTATAGATTGCCTATTGCCGACTCTACTTTTAATCAGGACATTTCTGAGACGACTGTGTTATAAATCTATTAAATAGTATATTTTTGGCCTTTATGAAAACCACATATTCCATCATAATAAATTATTAGCACGCGAAAACACTCTTTTGTTTTAATATCGTATGTAAATTATATTTAATATATGACATAAAAGGCTTATTGCCAACAATACATGATAAATATATTCAACAACGCTGAAACCGCTGTCGTTGAAAAAAAATAAAACTACAAAAGTACAGTACGAAGTAAAATTATAAATTTACTTTTTATTATTAGTAGTTTCTAGTTATCTAATCTAAACAATAATTTACAGTTCATTTTTGACTGAATTTAATTACATTTCAGAAGAAATGCGGTAAGAAATTAAAGTTGAAGCTGTCGGATTATGTAAATAAAGAGTTGTAGTAGTTTTAAAAATTTAACAAAATCTAACGGATTAAAACACGTGTTTCGTTAAGTTTATAAATATATTAACCGCAGTACTTTGAAAACTTTGAAAAACCCAAAAAGTAGACTTTAAGCAAAATCAAATCTAAGTTTATTGTATAAAAATAAGAATTAAATATTCAAAATACTCACTTGACGCTTGATTGGACTGAACATGTTTAAATCTATCGCCAAGAATGGCATTGCAGTAGTCGCAATTGAGCGTGCAATGCGGTCTCCGAACTTCCAACAATGGACTGACAGCCCTTCTCGGTGAAGCTGAAGCTCCAACTTCCTTTCCGTTGTTTGGATCTTGCGGAAGATTTAGCGACATAACGTGCCCGCTCGCTTTTCCACTACCGCTTTTCATTATGTTCACAGCGTAGTGCCCATAGTGAGACTAACGTGAAGCAGCGCAACTTGTGAATCACATAACTTCAACGACGACCACAGTGTTGGATGTGGAGTTTGGTTGTAAAATCGATGTTTTTGCGCCGGTTTGTGTTACTGGTTCAAAGCTCCTGACGTTAGTTAAATAGAGCTTTTCAAATGTTTTTCCTAATTTCCGACGACTACCAAATCACCCTTTCTTGCGCAAATAACTTACGTAACAAATGTTCCCTAACTTCACATAAACATACGTCTAATTTTGATTGTAAAGTTGCGATTTAAAACTTTTTGGATACACTGAAAAAAGTTGGAAATTTACAAAAAGGTACGAATGTTTTTAAAAAATTGCGTTTGCTTATAAGAACTAGGAACTGAGAAAAGAAACATTCATCAAAACAAATAAAATATAGAAATATATAGTTAAGATAAAAAACAAATATTTAAAATATTAATTTTGTAAATGTAAAGAAGATTTAGAAACAACAAAAAAAATATTATGAACAATTTTATTTTAAAATGAATACAGGGTGCGGCATTAGTGCGAGGAAGTCCTATTACTCATTTATCGTAAGAGATACGAAAAAAAATATTTAGGTTTAAGTTGGAGATTAAATACTAACAGCCGATTTCATAATCAAGTTAAAGGAGACTTTAAATTTAAAGTTGCCTTTAACTTTAGATTTTCATTTCATAATCAGTTAAAGGATCCTTTTTATCAAAAGCCCACTTTAACTTTAAAGTGAGGATTTCGGAGCTTTAAGTTGTTAAAGCTTCCTTTAAAGAGTACATAACCTATTTTTCGAATATTTTAACCACACTGTTTAAGGTTAGCGTAACTGCCATCCTACATTGTAATAACATATTACTTTTGTAATACTATTCTTTAAATATATTTACACTTTAAAAGCGCAATTATACATAATTTTGAAACATCTAGTTCAAGTTCATCTGATGAAGAGGAATTTATTGCGGTTAGGTTAATGATATAGGTACCTATTATACTAATAGAATTAATAGTAGGTATCTAATATTAATAAAATTAACAGTAAACTAGAATTAAAATTAAGTATTAAGTAATTAATCTAATTAAAAAGAAAAGTATAGTAATGATGATGAACTAATTATTAAACTAAATAATTTTTAAGTAATACTAGTAGATTTAAGTAAGTATTAAGTAATAAATCTAATTAAAAAGAAAGTCCAATAATAATATTTATACAGAAATATATATAAAGAAATAATAATAATTAGTAGTTAAAGTGGTATTAAATTAGTATTAAAGTTATTAATAATTAAACTAAATCTGGATTAGTAATTAAGTAATAATTTAGTAGTTAGTAATTTATTAGTTAAAAACCGACAATTAAGTATAGTATATCAATCTGATAAGTAGAACACAAATACAAACGTGCAAAATTCGGCAAAATGGCCGAAATGTATGACATTCAATGTCATTATTTCCATTTTAGTTCAAATACATCGTAATTCATTTTAACCAACAGTATAAAATTTCATTAAAAGCCACTTTACTTAAAGAGCCCTTTAAAGCGAATTATGAAATCAAATATCATTGACAGTCACTTTAAAGTCGACTTTAACATAAAGTCTCCTTTTACTAAAGTCACTTTAGCGAATCATTATGAAATCGGCCGTAACTAACAATAACAACTGATTATAAAGTAAAAAGCAATAAAACAAGTAAAAATCTAGTTCTAAAAGGTAATTTTCAGTGTAAAAAAGCAACACTGATAATTAGACTTGGGGAAATATACAAAAAAAAGTGAAAAATATGCGCACTAATTTACCCAAAAATATGCATTAAATATGCATTTCTTTTAGAAAATATGTATAAGATCTGCGTTTTTTTTACAAAATATGCATAATGTCAATGGAAACATATATTTATTAAGGGTATATTATTTAATGTTTATTTTAATAATTAGAAAATAATATAAACAAATTTAATATCTAAATAAGAAATAGAAATGTACTAATTAATTGTAATTGAAGTAGTAAAAAAGTAAAATAATATTCCTTAGATTTATGAAAACAATAAATGGCTTCTATCTGTGTACATTCTTCTTCTTCTTCTTCTTCTTCTTCTTCTTCTTCTTCTTCTTCTTCTTCTTCTTCTTCTTCTTCTTCTTCTTCTTCTTCTTCTTCTTCTTCTTCTTCTTCTTCTTCTTCTTCTTCTTCTTCTTCTTCTTCTTCTTCTTCTTCTTCTTCTTCTTCTTCTTCTTCCTCTTTATAAGCAATTCTGCTTGTTCATTGGCGGATTAATACCTCTGGAAAGTCGTCACTCCATCTTTTGCGCGGTCGTCCGATACTTCTGCCGATTGGAGACTTATCTCTTGCTATTTTGACGACATGGGTCTCCTCCATTCTGCTTATGTGGTTATTCCATTCTTTTTTTATTTTGTGTCCATTCAATTATACACTGTACGTTACATTTTCTTCTAATGTCTTCACTTCTCTTTCGATCTCTCAGCGTATTTTCTTTAATTCTTCTCAGTACTCTCATCTCTGATGTTTCCAGTAGCCTTTGCGTTGTGTCTATGTCGGATCTTGTTTCTGAGGCATATGTCACTATTGGTGTTACACTGGCTTTAAAAATTCTTGACTTTATCTCAGTGTTAAGGTGTCTGTTTCGCCATATAGTGTTAATAAGGAGTCTATTTGCTTTTTGTACTTGATCTCTTACTTATTTCTTCAGGTCTCCGTAGCTAGACAGTGTGATTTCCAGGTATTTTATTTACATTACTTGATCAATACTGATGCCATCAATTTCTATTTTACATCTGGTTGGTTCTTTGCTGACTGCTATTGTTTTAGTTTTCTGAGATGAGACTGTTATATTAAATTCTTTTGCTATTATGTTAAATCTGTCGACCAGTATTTGCAGACTATCTTTATCTTGGGCTATCAATACTGCGTCGTCTGCGCAGAGTATTTTTATTTCTTTGTTTCCCATTCTATATCCTCTTCCTTTGTTACCGCTTTTGATGATTTCATCCATGATCAAATTGAAGAACATGGGGCTCAATGAATCCCCTTGTCTGTAAAAATCATGTTCCATTTCTTTCGAAAAGCATTCCCACTGATCATTTTTTATTTTTCTTACAAATGCATGGGTTTTGTTTCTAACGGTTTTGTAATTATAAAATGCCTTTTTTGTTTTGGTTGACATGTATTTCAGCTAAGCTTTTCTCGCCTTGGGAACGATTTATTTTTATTTATATTTCCTTCACCAAGAAATTTTTCTGTGTGCATATATTGGTAAATTGAGAAATTTCTTTCCAGATCCACCGATGTAATGTAAATTCACAAAAATATTTGATTCTAAATCTATTTCTTCGCAAAAATTACCAACAAAAACGTCAGCTACCTCAGTATGTTTCTGAAAACCATTGTTTTTCGGAATTACTGTTTCAAATTTTTTGAAAATTATTTTTTCCAGTGTCACCTTCAACATTTTGACAAGTTGATCTCAGTTCTTTTATTAGGGCTATGATTTCTATCAAGGACAACTCATGATTCTGATTGAGTAATAGTTTTTTGAAGCAAACTAAAATTTTATTCATTGAATAAAAGTTGCTGCTGAACAACATTGTTTTTAAAAATTTGTTTAGCATCTAGCAGAGGTTGGGAACTTTAATATGTTACAGGGTCAATTATATTTTTTAAATGTACGAAATAGTCTGAATCGCAAAAAGCAGCTTCCAACCATTTTTCTCATCGTGTTAGAACGGGTTCTGGTGGAAGTGAAATATTTGGAAGTATTTCTTTATAAAGTTGAAATATTATAGGAGATTTGAGGAATACTTTTTAAGGTTCGATACGAGGGAGTTTACAAAACTCTTTTCTAATTTCTTTCGCAACTCTGTTTATTTCATGTGCTAAACAAGTAACGTGTATTAAGTTGGTATAAAATATTTTTAAATGTTGTCCTGCTTTGAATATCTGGTGCCGCATCGAATAAAAAAAGCAATAATTTTTGGCTAGGAACAGCTACAGGAAGAAAAAAATGTGATATTTCTTCTTGCTTAAAAAGTGATTACTGCAGAGTTGGTTTTTTTTAATTGCTTGCATAAAATTAAATAGGATTTTGGTAAGATCTGATTACTTAGAACACCAACCATTAAATGAGCGATATATCTTCCTAACGAATCAGTGGTTTCGTCAACACACACGTATAATATATACTTATAGAAGTATATGTCACTAATATTAGTTTTTATATTATCTATTACTGACGAGTAATAGATAATAGGTATTATTAATTAAATAATATTAATATAAAAAAAATATAAAAAGAAAAGAAATTCTAGAAAGAGAAAGACAGCAAGGACAAATACAAATTAAATATAAACATATAGAAACATATATGAAACGGATATAGAAGGCGGGTCAAAACTACCCCTATTTGAAAAAACTCGTATAATTGTAAATTAAGGCGGGTAATTAATTTAAGTTTTCTTTTAATGAAGTGTATGAATGTCAATCAACATTCAACAGCATAACTTAAGATTTTATTACAGTTTATTTCCTAAATCTCACCCCCTAGATTAGTTATAATTAAAATAATGTAATTGAATACCGTGTCTCCACTGATTTACATGGAAATTTGGATTTGGGTTATACTTACCCTCCACTTCAAAATTGGACTTATGTCGTTGGTTGCTTTTTATTTTTTATTGGTGAAAACGACCCGTATCAGAAAAAATATTCTTCTTCTTCAAGTGCCCTGTCCGTTGCGAACGTTGGCTATTAACATGGCAATTCTGATCTTGTTTGCGGCGCTTCTGAATAGTTCGACCGATGTGAGCCCGAACCACTTCCTCAGATTTTGGAGCCACGAGTGTCTTCTCCTGCCTGGCCCTCGCTTACTGTCTATTTTTCCCTGGACAATCAATTGCAGTAGACGGTACTTATCGTGTTCAATATGTGGCCTAGATATTCAAGCTTTCTTTGTTTAATTGTATTCACGATTTCTTTCTCCTTTCCGATTCTTTGGATTACCTTTATCTTGGTGACATGTTCGGTCCAGGATATACGAAGAATGCGTCGGTACACCTACATTTCGAATGCTTCTAGTTTTCTTGTGAGCGTCTCCGTTAGCGTCCAGGCCTCCATACCATACAGTAAGATCGGAAAAATGTAGCATTTAACTAGACGTACTTTTAGGGGAAGAGACAAATCCCTGCTTATGAGGAGCTTTTCATATTGCTAAATGCTGCTCTAGCTCGTTCTATTCTCGCCTTAATTTCTGTGGCCTGTTCCCATTTTGCATTTACGTTGGTGCCAAGGTACACATAAGATTCTACATGGTCAATTAGTATGTTACTTATCCGTAACTGTCGAGCAGGCTGTTGCTTCTTGCTTATCAGCATCCACTTTGTCTTCTTAAAGTTGAGGCTCAGGCCGTATTCCTCACTAACTGAATAAACTTTTTCCATTACCTGCTGTAATTCGTCTATGGTACTGGCAAGGATCACCGTGTCGTCGGCATATCTTATATTGTTCGTTAACTCGCCGTTTATTTTTATGCCCTCATTTGCATTTTCCATACATTTGTTAAATATTTCTTCGGAATAAATATTGAATAGGAGTGGGGATAATATACACCCCTGACGGACACCTCTTTTGATCGGCACATTTTCAGTGAGTTCGCTGCCAATTTTTGCTCTTGCTGTTTGACCCCAGTATAGGTTTTCCACAATTCGAATGTCCTTGTCGTCAATACCTGTCTTTCGCAGAATATCTATCAATTGGTTATGATTGACATTGTCAAATGCTTTTCTAAAATCCACAAAGCACAAATACACGTCCTTATCAACGTCTCTACACCGCTGTATAAGCACCTGGAGAGCGAAAATTGCTTCTCTAGTTCCAAATGCTTTCCGAAAGCCAAACTGCGATCTATCAATATTTGACTCACATTTATCATATATTCTTCTATGAATGATCTTAGTGAACGCTTTAGTGACATGATTGATCAAGCTTATAAGCCGGTAGTCATCACAGATCTGGGCATTTGGTTTCTTCGGGATTGTAATAAATGTTGACTGCAGCCAGTTCTCCGGGATTTTACCGTTATTATATATGTTGTTAAAAAGTTCAACTAGATTGTCAAGGAACTGTTTGTCTAATTTACATAGGATCTTTAATATTTCGCAGGGTACATTGTCCGGACCTGCTGACTTATTGTTCTTTAGTGCTGCAATGGCATCTTCTATCTCCGATTTAAGGATTGAAGGTCCTGTTTCTCCTTCTCCATATAGGTGATCATCAGTCCTGTCAGATGCAAATAATTTTTCTATGTATGATTTCCATGTTTCTAAGATCGTTGATGGCTCCGAGATAAGATTTCCATCGCCATATTTTATGCTGTTGGGTGACTTATTGAATTTCCTCTTGTTTGTCATTGATTTTATTTTTTTGTGCATATTGTAACTGTCGTATTTTCGTTCGTATTTTTCTATTTCCCTGCATTCGTTGGAAAACCATTTTTCTTTGGCTTCTCGAATTTTCGTTCTTATGATTTTGTGGATCTGCTGGTATTTTTCTGCATTTTTATTCTTTATTTAAGTCTTTCAACCATCATATCCATTATCTCATCAGACATCCATTCTTTCTTCTTTTGTCTGTCACGCTTTAATAGAGTCGCGCATGTTGTTTGGATTGCTTCCCTCGATTTATCCCATCTCTCTATTATGTCCGACGTGTTCTCGTTAATGTCGTTTATTTTCTTTCCTAGTTGTTCTCGTACTTTTATTTCGGTTTCTGGGTTAGTGAGTTTCTTAATATCAATTGTGTTTAAATTAGATCTTTTCTCGAGCCGTTTTACTCTCATGACCATTCTGCATACCAACAGATTGTGGTCCGTAGGAACATCAGCACCTGGGTACGTTTTTGATGATGAGAAAAACTATTATAATTGTAAATTCAAGCAATTTGGAATTATTTAAGTACCCAGTAACATTAAATTTAAAATTCTTTTTTGTTTTAATTTTTAGCACATAATTTCTACCCTTATAAAACCACACCTTGTGAAAAAATTGGAATAGTAGTATTTTTTTTTCATTGAACTATAAATGCAATAGATTTTTTAATAAAAATATTATAAATTTATTTTATATCAACTTAAAACAACCCTTATTAGTTTGTAAGGATGAATGAAAGTTTGGTAAGGTTGAAAGTAAGGTTTTGGCACACACAACCAAAATTATATGGATTCATCTGATATTTCTTATTATTTTAATCCAATTTAAAAAATCCAATCAACGAAGTCAAAGAATATTTATTTTAAAACAATTTAATCACCAATATAGAAAAATTAAAGAAACACATAAATTCTTAAATAATTTAATTGAATTGATTTGTTTTAAAGTCAATAGCATACAAAATTTCAATGTACAAGGAATGAGGTTTAAATTGTTTTTATTTATTAATGTTTTTTTTTAGTAGTTGGTGTTACTAACCCTAGGCCTCATGTAAGTTCCAATTCGCGTGGGTATGCTTCTAAACATATTGTCAATATTTTATTGTAGGTTTTTTCCTCTGTTCAATAGAAGCTTGTACTAGCTGTACGGTGTTTTGTGAGTTATGTCGGCAAGGTCTTATTCTTTTTTAAACATATCCCACAAATGCTCTATGGAGTTAAGTTCGGGAGAGCATGCAGGCCACTACAGAATAGTGATATCTTCTGCTTCAAGGAAGTTTGTAGTGACTCTGCTGGTATGTGGAGGTGTATCATCATGCATGAAAATTAATTTTTTTCCACTGCACGTTTTCAGAGTCTAACTACAGATTCTACAACCAAATCAACATACCTTAGAGCTATTATTTTTGTAAATGAATCTGGCTGTTTCCGTTCGTGCTTGTCTTCCGTGCCCTCTAAGTACACGAATTCGTCGGTTATATGATTTTACACAAATCCTGGTTTCGTCTGAAAACAGCACATTTTGTAAATTTCCCATGTTCCAGGTTTGGTGTTGAAGACACCAATTTAGGCGATCAATCTTGTGCTGCCAGGTTAATTCGGGAACCCGTAACTGTCTACGGCTCTATAGTTTTTGAACACTAAGTCTTCTTCTTATCGTTTTAACAATAACACTTACACCTGTATATTCCAAAAGCTGCTTTTGGAGTTGTAGGTGAGAAAGTTTTGGGTCTCTTCTAGTTACTTGGACAATAAAATGGTAGTGACAAGCCATTTTTGGCGACTTTATCTTTGTTTCGTTTTAAGCGTTCCTAACTTCTGATACCTAGCATAGGTTGCAGATATGTCTCTCTGAGACATTCCTTCCTCCACAAAACCAATAATATGTCTCCTTTGCACATCCGTTAACCTCACATAAGGCATATTTTCGTTTTCAAAAGCGAAAGTTAGTTTATTTATTTTTGTTTAATTTACAACTTTACTAAAACAAATAATCTATACTATATCGGTCTGTGTTATCTGATTGTTTTATTGGTTTATTTAGTTTCAATGCAATAATACCAAGTTTTTTAAAAAAAATATAAATATTGGTTTGAAATACATGGTGATTCCATATAAGTTTGCTTGTGTGTATGTCTGTGCCTTAATAGCACATTATGTGTATCTTAAAATTCTTCAGTATATGCGTTCAGACATCTTCTAAAACATGTGATAACTTGGTTAGATTTTAAGCTATGAAGTACTTAAAAACCATTTTGTAGGTTGTTTTATATAAGGACAATTAGATTATTTAAATATATATTTTTTTAACCCTTAGTTTTAACAGGTAGTTGCAAGGGCTTGAACGAGTCAACAATCACGAATGTCTGCAAACTCTGAACTGCAATATCTTAACGAATTTTTCCCTTAGAGAAAAACAAAAAAAATTAAAATGTTCAAAACAGCAATAGCTATATTTTTCGTATCACTAACACTTTAAGTTATTTTGAAATAAAAGAGATTTTTTCCAAAATTTCAAAAATTTTCTTTTACTTTAAAACCAAATTTTAAAAAAATATAAGCACTTTACACCGGTCAAACTTCAAGTAAATGGGAAACTCGCTTAGTTTTGATGAGTTATTAACAATTTAAAAAAAAAACAAAAGTAAGGTTTTTTTCACACTTTCAAAAAGTTTTGATGAGTTTTCCCCCAAACTTTGTGCGTCATTTTTTGGTTATTTCACGTTTAAATATTCGATTTGGAATTTGACAAATAAGAAACTACTTTTCATGAGTTACAACTCTACTTCTACTGGCTCTACGGACTTTATGAGTACAATATTTTCTTTTACTGTTTTAGAATTAGCCAATTTATCCATTTTCGGAATTATTGTAAGTGTATGTTTTTTCATTCCCGAGTAGGGGTGGCTTTCGCCCCAAAATCAAAGCAACACTGGGCACAAGTCCAAAAGTAAAGAAGAGGGTAAAAGGAACCTAAATCCAAATTTTCAAGCAAACCCGTCGTGACAAGGAAAATTACACTCAAAAACGGTCATTTACGTAATCATTATTTTCCGAACAAAACATAATTAATTAAATAAAATCATTAATAAATAAGTACAAATTGTGTTTCACTTATAACCTTAGTCTTTGCTTGATGAGTTATCAACATCTGAGTCACTGGCGGAAACCGGGAGTGATTCATACAAGTCGTGGTATTCTTTTTTGATTACATTTTTCATGAGATATGAGATAGTTATCCATTTTTTTTTCTTTTTACTTAAACCAAGAGGTTTATTCTCCCAAGGGGACTAATAGTTTTCCTCTGGACATCATTTTCACAGCTATAAACTGATCTGTCACTGCTAATATGAAACTAAACTCGTATATTTTTGTAGTTATTCGTAAATATCACATTTTGATAAGGAATATCCAAATTTAACGCCGCGCGCCGCATATGGCAATTAGATGTAAGACTCTCATATCTCTAATAATGTTATAGTCTTGCGCTATAATGATAAGCGTTATACTCGAAGATTATAGTATCTTAACTTGAGAATTATACTATGAAAATTAAATTTTTAATTAGAATAGTTTCGTACATTAACCCGCTAACAGGCAAGACCGTTTTAAGACTGTCTTTGCATTTTAGCTTATAAAACTTACACCGAATGTATTTCGAAACGTATTCTGGTATCGCAATTACGTTCTAATTGTTAGTTAAGTGTTAATATCCCATAAAGTGACAGTGAAAATTATTTCTTCATAAACATTATTTTTAAATCATCAAAAAACACGTTTAGATTGCCTTGCTTCTAGTAAAAACTATTGTGAAAATGGGTTTTATAAACAAAAATACCAAGACTGTCTCAAGACGGTGTTGCCGCTTTACATATAAAAAATATCTCCTTCAGTATGCAATTTTGTTATCTTTTTGTGCATAGGAACACGATTGTTTTCCTATTGTTCCATTATTTTTCTTTTCTGTAATATATGAAACGTCTAAATCGTAACCATAAGAACAAAATCAATTTGGAAGAATTGTCTTATGAACAATTATTCGAATTTATGAATTCCATTGAAACCGACGATAGTATTTATAGTAGTGACGATAGTATTGTGGATCCCGACTATGTTGATGATAGTATTGAGCCTGAGAAGCCTTACAGCCTATCCGAGGTATCAGAGGCTAAATCACAAGTTATTGACGAATGCATTCGAATGCATTTGTAAATGATATAAATTTGCCACTGGATATTAGCAAAGTTGATTAACCAGCAGCTTCTTCAACATTAGTTTTGGATGATGTAGCGTAGCGACCTAAACATTTAAAGTACAAGAGCCAACTACATTCACTTGTACAAATGCGTGATTAAAACTAGCCAAAAGAGCTCGATCTCCATTGCCAACTCTGGAGTGTGACAATAATTCAACCTAATGATGGTGGCTTTACTGGAAAAGACAAGATTATATAAAAAACATATTTATATGTTAGGTATATTGTCTTTTTTACTACAGCTCTGAATATAATATCAAAAAACTAAAAAGAGCTCAAAAGACCTGGCGTAATCGCTCAATCGGTAAAAAGATATAAATGAGGTGGCTTTTCGTAGCGATTCATTTAATTATTTAATTATTTTTTAAACCACGAAATCGTTAAACTAATTGCTGAAGAGATAAACCGTTGTGCTTTGGAAAAATATATAATTACAACATTTAGCACAACTGCAGATGAAAAGAAAAAGATTTATGGCAAAGTTACGGTAAGCAATTCAGTGGATGTTCTGCAATGAGTCATATATTCTTCTGAGCAGTAAAAACAATGTTTAGTTACAATATATTTTTTTATAACTTTATCGAAACTATTGCAGCTTAGCTGTTTAATACGTTTTGGTAAAATATTGTAATATTTATAAATAAGATAATTTTTTTCAGAAAGTCTTAATCCACAGCGATTTGTCAGACTGCTTTATTAAATGGGCACGTTTTCTGTGAATTTCAGTTAGAACTTGAAATATCAATAGAGTAGGTAGCGGCATAATTTTGAATTTGATAAAGAAAGGTTGACTGTGCTCTAGATAACTAACTCCTGCTAAAATCCTGGCAGCTTTCTTTTGCATTCTAAAAATTTGAAGTGCATTTGTGGAATTGCCCCATATGATTACATCATAGTTTAGGTGAGAGTGGAAAAAAGAAAAATGTCATTTTCAATGTTTCAAAGTTGACAACTCTTGCTAGTTGGCGAATAACAAACAATGAACTTGATAGCTTTTTCGTAAGTTGTGAGATATGAACCGACCAGTTGAGTCAATTATCTATGGTTATTCCAAATAGTTTAACAATCAGTCTCTTTGTTACCTGGATCATTGTGTAAATTACTTGCAGATATAACCAAATTTCGCGTTTTATCAGAGTTAAGTTTTAGTTTGTTTGCAGCAAACCATGAGATAGATTTAGTAGAAACTTCCTTAAGAGACACTTTTAAATCATCATTATTTTTTCCTGATAGACGTATGTCGTACTATCTGCGAATTGTATGGTTCTGTACTGAGGTCAAGAAGTCAACAAAAGAGGTCCTAAGACCGAACCCCGTTGGACTCTATATTTTACGGATAGAAAATCGGAGAGATGACCTTTTGACACTACCGCCTGGTGTGTACCACATAGATAAGATAAGATAATTACATTGGTATAACGCAATACATGTCCATATTGCTATCCCAACATAGATAGTTATAGGGGAAACAATATTTTTGTGCCAATTCAAAACTGGTACTTCAAAAAAAAAAGAACAAAGGTGAACCAGGATATGATTCATTATTTCGGATTCGCAGGCTAGCTAACAAACTGCATGATAGGTTTGATTCCATCTCCAAAATGGCTAGGCTTTGTGTTGATAAATAGATCGAACGAAAACACCATGTACTGACGAAACACCATTTGCGTCAGTATATGTCAAATAAACCGTACATATGGGGTGAAATTGTTTGTTTTATGTGATTCACATGGTTTTGCCTATCGTTTCGAAATTTACAATGGTGCCGGAGATAATATAATCTTGCCTGGTACACCAGACCTAGGAGCAACATCAAATGTTGTGGTTCGTGTATAATAAACGATTCCTAATTTCGTACATCACATTTAGTATTTTGACAACTTATATACTTCGCTTACTCTTTTGGTATATTTCCGTTTCTATTATTTAAAATGATACATGTTTTATTTTTTATATATAGCTAATCGTATATCAGCGTGTAAACTGCCGACTGATAGTAAAGTAAATAAAGAAAATAGAGGGTGTTCCATAGAATACATGACCTCAAGTTATGGGATTGACGTAAGCACTTTATTATGATAGGATAACAAATGTATCCGCCTGACATCGACATATGTTGGCATTGAACCTTTTATAAGAACCACTCTAAATCAACAAAAACCAAAAGTACCTCGGTATTACAGAAAGCAAAGAAAACACATCGAAGTTGATTGTCCACAAATCATACGTAAATATAATGCTCATATGGGTAGAGTAGATTTGATGGATGGCCTTATGGATCGATATCACATCACTCACATTCGAGCTAAAAGCAGAAATATTATGATTCGGATATTCTATCATTTTGTCTACATGGCCGCCACAAACGCATTCATATTATATAAACGTATATGTGCCGAAAAGGCAAATTATTTCCGTGACTATTGCGAAGAGGAGAGGCTTCTATCGAAAATAGGAAGAATGAAATGTAGGTCGACAATCATCAGCTCGAAATGGTGAACCTGGTTCTCTTGGTAAAACTAATTCATCTGGTGTTGGAAAAAGAGCAGTTCATCAAGTTGGTGATGTACGTATTGATAGTAAAGACCATTTTCCAGTTTGGGTAAATAGAAAAGGCAAGAAGAGGAGTAAGCTGTGTAAAAAATCTGATATGCAGCTTGTCTGTTTCAAATGTGACCCCCACTTATGCGGTACAATATATAAAAATTGTTTTTGGGATTACCACCATCAAAAATAATATGTTCTATACTTATTTCTCTCAATAAAACTTGTTTTATAAAAACATCTACCAAAGTTATTTTTTATTCATAACCCGACAAGACCGTTTGTAGATGATCTTCACTATTTCTCACCTATCACTTATTTTAGACAAGATTTTTAGCAGAGAATTAAAAAATAAGTTACTTTTACCTATATTTACTTGAAAAAGAATATCAACTTCGACAGATAATTTTTACGATCTTGCCTGCTAGAGAGTTAAGTGCTATAAATGAAACATTTTTCCAGATTATCTCTGATAATAAATTTTGTGCCACGATAGTATTGCACTCAATCGAGTGCGCGGGTGTTCTCCAATTGCATTTTATTTTCTTAGAATTCTTGTGAGGCGATGATAGTGTGTGTAATGTAAATATGTATACCTATGTAATATAACATAGTATTACGTGGGGCTTTCCATGGTAACTGACCGTGTTACTCGATGTTTCCCTCTAATATTTAAACGTGTTGAAGCGAAATAGCGTTACAAGAGACAATGTTACAGGATTGTTACGTGTACGACACGTTTAAGGGGATATCCGTGTTGCGATTGGATATTAAAATTTATATTAATATCTCTCCAAAATCGACAATTTTGAGAAGTTTTATTTTCTCTATTAAGTTTAATTTCTCTATAAAGTTGAATAACATTAGATATGCAGATGACACTATAGTTTTTGCCGATAATCTGAATGACTTACAGATATTAACAAATCGCAGAACAGAAGTCAGCAACAGATACGGACTAGCTCTTAACATAAAGAAAACCAAATTTATGACAATTAGTAAAAAACCAATACTAAACGCTCAACTTACAATCAACCAACAGAAAATCAAAAGAGTCGAGCAATATACATATCTAGGCACCAATTTAAATAGCCAATGGGACCACTCAACAGAAATTAAACAGCGAATAATAAAAGCAAAAGCAGCATTCGTTAGAATGAGAACCATTTTCAACAGTCGAGACATATCATTAAAAACAAAATGCCGTCTATTGAACTGCTACATATTCACAGTTCTGCTCTACGGAATGGAAGCATGGACACTGACTGTTGCATCTATGAATGGGCTCCAAGCTTTCGAAATGTGGTGTTATAGGCGCATCTTACGTATATCCTGGGTTGACAGAGTTACTAATGTGGAGGTCCTGCGTAGAATGGGGAAAGAATGTGAAATTCTCATGACCGTCAAAACTAAAAAGTTGGAATATCTAGGACATGTAATGAGAAATCAAGAACGTTACGGCCTTCTCCAGCTGATTCTCCAAGGGAAAGTAAATGGTAAGAGAGGACCGGGAAGAAGACGCATTTCATGGCTTCAAAATTTACGAAAGATAACACGACTACCACTGAACTGTTCCGCGCTGCAATAAATAAAGTAAAGATAGCCGTGATGATCGCCAACATCCGGAACGGATAGGCACTTTAAGAAGAAGAACTTTCTCTATAGTCGAGCCAATATTTTAAATTTTTTATATTGTACTGCTGATTTTTAGAAATATTTTTATAATAATGTTTTTTTGTGCATATAAAATGGTTTTTATCCATTTATCCATTTGTATAAATCTCTATATAATATATATCTTTTTTATTAGTAGTGTAAACGAAACTGTCAGCACATTATTTGTTTAATAAGGTTTTTAATAGCATCATATAAACTGGCTGCAGAACTAAGGTGAACTTATTGTAGAAGTAAATGTATAAATAGTACGTTCTCTATAACTACTAACATTTCTTTATTTTATTGCTTTTACAATTATATGTTTACCTCTGAACTTCGATCATACAGTACGTTTAACAATACAAAAATTTGAAAATGGACACGGGACAAACATAAACTCGAAATTCAATCATATTACAACATATTAATACACAATTGCAACTGAAAATCATATTATCAGCTGCTCATTTCCTAGGTCAAGCTTAACACCTGGTGGATAGATGCTAATTTAATTTGATTTTTGCGATACACATTTCTCCTCTCAATTATTATTTTGGCCACTAATATTGGTTGACATTAGTTAACCCTTAATATCCTGAATTATTATATTTTTGAAAAATGATATATTTTATGGTAATTTATTGTTAGTATGAGTCCTCTAGTCGAGTTTCTGAGCTTATTTTCAAAAAAAATAGTTAATAAAAAAAGTTATTAGCTGTGACATATATGTCACTCTAGGACATACAGGGAGCAAAATAAGAAAAAATGCGAAAGCTTTATTAAATTCTATATTTAAACAAAAAATATGTTTTACATATGTATAGTCAATTATAAGTCCGTCCCTCCCATCGATGAGTTATATTTTCCTATGAGACACGGACGAGGTACTTGAATAATTTTTTTCTCTTTCTGAGAAAACCTTTTTACATGTGTCATGGGTTGAATGCCAAAAGAGGTAGACGCAGCAGTAACAATATTATTGTCGGACCAACGTACAAAAATTATACCGTTGTTACGTTCAATCACGCCACTACAATCACCTGGATCTGTCTGTTTTTGAAAATCAGTTTTAGAGGGTAAAAATATACCCTTAGGTAAACGATTTTCATGAATGGTACCAGTGCACCAAATACCATTTTCTCGCATATTGGACAGTAGGTTAACACTGGTTAACAAGTTGTCTACAAAGAGTTTATATGGTAGGTTCCTCTTATTGGTGGGTAACTTACGCAACATGTTTAGCAGTGGAGCAGTAGCTTTTCCATATAATTTTTCATTTACTTCGCTGGATTTTGGGTTATTTCCCTGATATATATCAAAATTAATTAGATAACCGTCTTTTGTGTTTAGCGACCTCATTTTAAATCCAAATCTGATTGGTTTTCCCCCCCCATGAACTGTTTACAAGAATGCTTTCCATAGTATCTAACCATAGAAATGTCATAGCATATTACTTCTTCTGGCACGAAGTTCTTTATAAACTTATTTTGTAAATAATCCATAAGGGGATGTACTTTCCATGCTTTATCCTTTGGGTTTATGCTATTATTGTCTGCCCAATGTACAAATTGCATAATTTGCTCAAATGGATTACGCCTCATTGCATTTTTAACAAAACGATGCTCCATGTCTGGTTTTGAATCCCAGTAATCTCTCTTTCCTGGTTTTGGATCGTATCTACTATGAATCAAAATGCCAATAAAGCATTTCAGTTCTTCAAGTGAGGTATGTGAGTCGGCAACATTTTTGAAAAGAGCATATTTTTTAGTTTCTGAAGTATTGGAATAACGGGCCATCCCAGAATATGAACAAAATCACATCCTTTTAACCAAGAATATGAACATTTTGATGGCTCATCTCTAGGTGCGCTGGCTTCAGTGGCGCCAATTCTATCATTATTTAAAAGTTTTACCTCGGCTTGGGCACGAAGTTGTCTCCCTGGCAAATGGTCAAGATCTCCATCATCAATTTCATCTCCAGATTCTTCGTCTGTGAGAACGTTTACTTCTGGAGGTTCTGTGTAGATGGCATCTAAATCTAAATCTAATCTACATCACCCTAAGCTATTTGAAGTGCTTCTTCAAGCGTAAAACCGCGCCTAAAATGGAAAAAACCCTTAAATGCCAAATAAGAAATACATTCCCATAAAGGCGTTTATGTATTACATAAAAACAAAATAGTTTCTTAAAATTCTATATTGGTAAATCCCCAGATGGCAATAATCGTTGTTCCTCAAATCGCCGAGAATATCGTAATATTTATTATATTATAAACATGTGTGATGACACAGCGACCGTGAAATTGACACCTGATACATGATATCTGGTCAATGATCATCGTTATCCAACTGGCAGTTAACCATGATCTATAAATCTCAGTAAATAATTCACTGGGAATAAAATCACGTCTTATGTTTATTTTTGCTAAAATACAGTAGTACATTATCCTAGCGTTGCGTTACTCTAGATTGATGTCCATTTTTTCTAAATATTTATCGACAGCTTATTTTAAATGTTTACAGGTACAAAATTTTCGCACACTATGTCTGCAACCTAGTAAACATGCATTAGAGGAAGTGTCAAATTGCACAATACTTACACCATCTATGCAATCCTATCACAAGTTTCCTTACAGGGCGCTGTTTAAATTACACAATATTGCGTAACTTATATGTCACGCTAGGATATTAGGGTTAAGAGAGCACATAAGATGATGTATCTTTTTTATTTTCACTCTTTAATTATCATAAATATTGCCTCCAGGGTTTTATTTAACATTTCGTATTGCGTCTTAGAATCTCGAAAATTTTCATCGACAATGAGCATATTACCAATATTATCAATACGAGGACTTGATGATAGAAACTAGTAGTTGCTATCATCAAGTCCTTGTAGACACTTCGTCTCAGGACCAGCACGTTCATGTAGAGTCTTACGTTGCCATGTTATTAAATCCACTGGCAACTCTAACATCTTAACATATAAGATCTAATATTGTAAAATAAATTTAAACCAATAACTTTTAACGGGTTTTTACCCAGATATTTAGTGGCTCAAAACATGTACACCTAGACACTGATGATGGAATATGGATTCCGAAAACGTTTTGTTGTTTTGATATAGCCCGATTGGGTTTTTTAACTATATACCTTTTATAAAGGATTTTAATAAATTTTTTGTGATACATGGTATACAGCCAGCTACAGGAACTTAGTTTCCTTGTGGATTTTAGATATCTACTTGTAGCACTAACATTACTGAGTTACTCGCTGTCACCTTCTTAATTGCTATTAGTTATCTAGTTGTGTACTTGAAGCAACACGTGTATTTTTGTGCTGCTAAATTCTTTCAACCAGGGTTTTCAAATAGTATTGATGCAAAAATGACGTCAATGGGAATGAAGATTTTGGAAATGCTTCGTAACCAATCCGAAAATGTTGAAGGTACGTCACAATTATTTTTAAATACAACTAAAATCAAATTTAATTTATAAAGTGAGGTTATGTAATTATATTTATGTACTTTGGGGATAAAGTATCCCTTAAATCGCTGATTCAGAGACTAACAGTAGCACTTCGAATCACTAGGAATTAGAGGAGGTCTTTATAATCGATAGGAATTAAAAGTTCTTCTTTAGTACTTGAAAATTATTAAAATACCAATGTTTTTTCGCTTTAAATCTTGTTTTTCTATTTATTTATTATTGAAGCACTGAAACACGTATTTTTTCTATTTATTTATTATTAAAGCACTGAAACACGTATTTAGAGAAAGTGTCTAAGCTTTTTTATTATTACAGCTCCTGTTTCGTCCATAAAGATGCCAAACTCAGAAGAAAATATGGAAAATAATGTCCCAGGTGAGAATTTTTCTAATTAAACAGTGGGTTTACTTGCAAATTAACTGCTAGTGCACTTTTCAACATAATTCATTATTTAAGATGGCAATACGCACGGTTCCAGCACTCCACGTTCAGTTTTATTTAATAATTTTGAGTCTGATATTGAACCATTTTCACCCGATCATTCAGAATATGCTTCAAGTGAAGCATCTGAAGAACAAGTAGGTAACGACGCAGATACGCAGATCGAGGGTATGTAGGAACTTCCTGTTATAACAAAAAAAACAAGAAAAAGGAAAAGGAATCCGAATAGATGGAGAAGAAATATTGCAAAAAAAGAAGACAGCGTGGAAAGTTACGTTTTTAGTAAAGGAAATTACATCCCAGGGGTTTCAATGAAGAATCCGTGTTGTACAACATGTAAAAGAAAATGCAATGACAAAATAACCAACGATGCTCGACTCAAGAGTTTTCAAACGTACTATCGGCTTGAATCATTTGAACGAAAAACGGATTTTTTATACAGTTACACAGAAAAAATTCCAAAAAAATTAACAATCACACATAATTCCAAACGCCAATACACGATTTTATCTTTTTGCCTACCAATCAAGGAAAAACACAAGTTTGTAAGACTATGTTTATAAATACATTGGGTATACGAAAATGAGTAGTGGATATTGCAATGCAGCATCGAATGGAAGAAAACATTACTGCAGCGGATCAAAGAGGAAAAAGTGCGAAGAAAGCCACACCTCCTGAAATTTTACAAGGTGCTAGAAACCATATTGAAAGATTCCCCGTAGTAACTTCGCAATATTGTCGTGCAAAAACTCAAAGAAAGTATTTAGCGTCCGATCTTAATATTACTTTAATGTGCACTATGTATAAAGAGGATTGTACAGAAAAAAAATACCGTTCGTAAGTTCATCAATGTAAATAAAGTTATTTTGTGAAGAATATAACCTGGGTTTTTACCGCCCTAGAAAGGACCAGTGCCGTATATGTATAAGTTATATTATACCTGGTAGCATTAAAACTGAAATAATAGAAGCTAATTATCAAGCTTACCATGTTGCGAAAGATAGGGCCAGGGAGGAAAAAAGGTCTGACAAGAAATTGGCTGAAACCTCCAACAAAAATATTTTATGTTGCAATTTTGATCTCCAGCAACTCCACATGGTTCCTAGTGATCCATCGAACAATGCCATATTTTATAAACAGCGTTTAAAATCGTTCATTTTTACTATTTACAATGTTGTTTCTAAACAAAGGGACTGTTACATGTGGAGTGAAGTTGAAGGTAAACGTGCGAGTGAAATTCCACATTTGGAAAATATCGATCTAAAATTTCTTGTCGTTGGTCATAGTGAAATGGAGTGCGATTCCATGCATTCTGCTATATGAACACAACTAAAAAGAGTTGGAAAGGCAAACTGGCCTGCAGATTGGAAAACTATCGCCCGATCTGCAAGAAAAAGAGGCGATAAACCTTATTATGTTCACGATGTTAGACATAATCAAATTCTTGATTGGAAAACTTATACAGACCGAAAACTAATATTTAGAAAAGAAGATGCAAGCCGTGAGCTGGTTAGTTGGCAAAAAAAACCTGGTTAAATTTTTCCGAATCGAAGCCATTTATTATTAATTTTAAAGAAGATTTTGATGGGCAGTTTAGACAACTAAATTGTAATCGTAAAACACGTATATCAGTCAACTACCGCTTAAAAAAGAAAAATACGATGATATTGTGTCTCTATTTAAAATGAATCCTCCGGCTCTCCCTAGAATTTTTTGAAAGTCTCCCGTTTAAAGGAGACCAAAGTCAAAAGCCTTATACTGTGGAAGTTGCAGGAAGTGACATGTGATATTGACATTTGAGTTGTATTATCTTTATTTACATTACTTTTGTTCATTTTTTATTACAAATAAAGTTGAATTTAGTAGGTGATTTGCATTTAATTGCTTGCGATTAAAAATGGATATGTTTTTTTTATGCCTAGATTTTCAGCAACAATTAGATATCTTAGGTTTTTAATCAAATTCTGTAAAGGCATAAAACTTAATTGTCTCCAAAATTAAAAAATTATAGTTCGATATGCAACATATCTGTATGGATAATAAACATTTTTGATTATTTACCAAGTGTAATTTTTTTGCGTTGTCAATCTTCAAATCTTAAAACCATGAATTACGAGTTATCTACTTGTTGCACTAAGGGGGCGAATATATTACTATTATTACCGTTATGTATTACTAGGTATTACATTGATAAATTGAATAAAAGATGTTTAAATAAAATTTTTTGTTATTGATTTTCTTTCAAAATTATCATATATAATAAATATGAAAGATCATAAAAAGAGGCGATCTCGTTTTTTTTGCTCTTCGCAATGGGGTAATATCAACTTACACAAAAATATTTTGGGGTAATGATTAAAAACGTTCCCCTGATATACATAATATTGTTTTTTTTTAATAAACAGCAACACTAATAATTTTTTAACACCAAACCATAAGCGGTCAAGAAGCGAAGTGTCCCCGTTGTACCAGAGTAATATGGCTATGATTAATAGGGAAGATTTGAAAAGCGTCCTGGAAGAATCGTTAAAGTCAAATCGTAGCAACCAAAGAAGATATAAAACAGTATAAACAATTTATGGCTGTAAATCCAGAAACAGCGGCTGCTATTGTCGCATTGCTTCAAGACTGAAGAAGTGAGCGATATATTGTTCTAAAGTATCAAATATCCAATAGTACGGTGCACCGTATTTTACACGTTTTTTAATAACCGGAGTTTACACAAGACGACCTAGAACCGGTCCCCAAATCCAAAATCTACTTTAGTACTTCTGGAATACTAACGAAAGTGAACGAACAATTAGTCGAAGGCTTGGAGAAGCAAATTTAAGCAATCGCAGACCTGCAACAGACCTACATCTTCTCAGGCGCCATCGAGTTGCGCGGCTTTAGTTTGCCAGAAACCATGCTCATTTTACTATAAATAATTGGAGGCACGCTTTATTTATCGATGAGTCCAGGTTTACCTTGCGGTCTACCAATGGCCGTGAGAGAGTATAGCAAAGACCACATAAGCGTTTTGCAGAATGTCCTAGGGTAGGCTATCAAGGGGGCTCAATTATGGTGTGGGCTGGAATTTCTCTAGAGGTTCGTATAGAATTGTACATCGTTCCAAGAGGCTCCATAACAGCTGCCTGGTCCATTGATGAAATTTTCCAAGATTTTGTTGTGTCTTATGTTGGTTTTGTTAGAAATGACTTTGTACTGATGCATGATAATGCCAAGCCTCATAGTGGGAGAATCACTCAACAGTTTTTAAATAAAGTAAACATTCCTGTTATGGATTGGCCAGCATTGAGTCCAAACGCAAATCCAATCGAACATGTTTGGGGCATGCTTGGGCGAAGGATACGAAGTCCTGTTCCTGTCCCTTTAACGTTAAATCAGTTACAAGAAGACCTTTTAGAGGAATTGGAACTTATTCCTCAACACGGCATTTCGCATTTTATTTTAGGCATACCAAGGAGAATTCAGGAAATAATTCAAGCACGTGAAGGAAACATGCATTATTAAAATCAGTTTGTCCGGACAAATGATTTCATTTTTTGAGCGTCATTTTGTTACATTTACTTACGTTTTTTTCCTTAATTTTTAAATTGTTATCTACTGAAACAGTTCTGTGTTCAAAAGTTAAATTTTTATTATAAATTATTTAAAACAGTTTGTTTCGTTAAACCTCCGCCTTATATAGTACTTAGAAAATAATAACTTTCTTACTCCCTTTCAAAGTGGTTTTCGAAGAGGCAGGTTCACATTAGATAATGACGTTGCATCACAGACTTCAATTAATGAAGCTTTTGCAAATAACCAAAAACTAATATCAATATTTTTCGATATAACCCAAGCTTACGATAGAGCATGAAGACACTGTATTCTACAAACATTGAAAGATATTGGCATTCAAGGTAACATACTTGCATTTATAAATTTTTCTTTTAAAATCGCTCGATTCAAGATAGAATAAATGATGTTAAAAGCTCATCTAAGATACTAGATAATGGAATTCCTCAAGGTTCCATTCTTAGTCCAACGTTATTCTTAATCGCTTTTAATAATATTATAGATGCAATTAAAGCACCCATTTTACGCAGATGACATTGTTATTTATACTAAATCGAATAATGTAATGACAGCAACTAAAATTATACAGAGTTTCCTAAATCGGCTTTGTAATTGGACGATAAAAACGGGATTTGTTTTTTCTACTGAAAAGACACTACTAGTCTAACATTAAATAATTTACCTTTAGAACAGTCAAAAGAAATAAACTTTCTAGGTCTAACTTTTGAGAGAACTTTAAATTGGAATTCGCACATAAATAAATTACAGCTTTCCTGTCAAAAGAGATTAAATATACTCATCAACAAAATTTGGGGTGCTGGCCATAAAATATTAATTAGGCTTTACAAATCGCTAATTAGAACTAAAATCGACTAAAATCAAACTAAAAAATGCTGCATGTAAAACCACTCTAAAAAACTAAACAGTATTCAATCTACAGCTTTGAGATTAGCACTGGGAGCTTTTAAAACTAGTCCGGTTAGAAGTATGCAAGTTCTAACTGGAGAACCTCCATTACATATAAGACGACAGCAGCTATCCTTGAACTATATTGCAAAGATATTATCCCAGAAACAGCATTCTGTATTTTTCCACATCTGCAAACCTGGACTTCCTCCTAACAATAAGACCAAAAACTCTACACCCCTCATAGAAAGAATAAAGCTCACAACTTTCGATATGAATCATCTCAATGTATCGCTATATATAAATGCAAACTATCCCCCATGGCCAAGCCACCCATTAACTATTGACGTAACACTTACCAAGTATCCCAAATCAACTACAAATTCCACAATAATTAAATCTCTATTCATGGAACTTCTAGACCACTATCCTAATTATTTAGGAGATATAAGATTATTTAAAAGATATAAGTCAACAAAAAAAGAACGGCACACCGGCATATCACAACCAGAACTTTTAAGCTTGTATTTCCAGTGATACTGTCTGCTAATTTTGGGAATTTCTATCTTTCTATACCTTTCTGGAGGCTCCCTTAATACCATACAACCTGCTAGAATAGCGTCTTGTTATTTTTTGTACCATCATCATAAAAAGAATCGAATAAACGCTTTTGATCTTGTGAAGTTATTTTTGCAAAACATTTTTCTATACAACACTTACGGATAACAGAAAATACCTAACTCTGTACAGTTTTTAGCGTAAATTTTGACACATACTCCTTTTCACTCGGTCTCTTAGATTTTGCCACGTTTTCTTTCCGATGGTCTTTCTGAACAATTTTCTTTTTGGCATCTTTTGACACCTCCTTATCTAAAATAGTTTTACGAATAGCCATTGCTTTAAAATACACTTAAACTTTTTTTTTTTGTTTTAATGGCATAGGCAAGTGCCATACAGCCAGTCACAACATAAAAATTTTCTAGATATCTTTTCTAGATAAGAATAAAAAGATAATATAAATTTCAAACTTAAGTAGCATTACAAATTTTAAGCATTAAAATTATTATTAAGGATAGGATAGAGATAAAACATGGACACTCGTTTCTCGTCTAGGGACCCATCAAGACATTGCTTTTAAGACAAACTAGATTAGGTCACGGATAAAAGGTAATAACAAATGGGGTAAAACAGAGGTTAGGATTCTAATTACAGTTAAATATTAAGCTTACTTTTGCAGATAAATTCCATCAAACATTCATTTACAGCTCTTATATTTAGAGATAGCAGATAGCACATATTGTACGGAGGAAAAATTTTGATGTTGACTAAATTTTTTATTAGATCTTCAGTTTGTTTTGTGTATTTTTTACATTCGAAGAAAATGTGATCTAGATCACCTTCTTTTTGACAGTCTGGACATAAATTTGAATTTACAATTTTTAGTTTGGACAGATGACTAGGATAGCAGGCGTGTCCAAATTTTATTCTAATTATAGATGTTATATACCTTCGTGGAACGGAATAATTTTTAAACCAATAATCACTTGGGATTAAAGGCTGTGTAGAAGCATATTGCGAGGAAGACTGCGTACTATATATATGCCAAGATTGTTTCCATTTACTATTGATATTATTTTTAATTATTGTTAAGGCGTCTGGTCTACAGATTTGGTGATCAGCTTGCTTTCCGGTATCAATGCCCTTTTTAGCTAATAGGTCAACATATTCGTTGTATTTAAGACCTATATGTGCTTTAACCCACAAAAAATGAACAACTCTTCGGTTTTTATGAAGGTCATAAACAAGTTTTTTAATTTGAAAGACATATATATTTGAGTTGTTACTAGGAAAACTTAAAGTTTTAATGGCTAACATAACAGACAATGAGTTAACACTTAAACTTACAATTTAAAATATAACATCACCTTAATCACATTTTCAGAAATTCACTAAAACAGAGTTGATTTAGAGGCACAAATCTTTCTCAGCTGTGCCGACATTTCACTAAAAAAAAAAGTAATATCGTAGAAAAAATTGCTAGACTGGCAGAAAAAACATAAAGAGTTCAATTCTGTGTTCTCCGGAAGAAGGGCCCATAGGCCTATAGGCCCTTATTATAGCCACCGCCTCAATTCGCCTATCTTAACGTGAGTCAATCAGTGTTCTAGAAGACATGGCGTAATCTAATATTCTAAAATATGTGAAAAAAATTAAAATAAAACTAGTATTTCATGCATATAAGTATTTATTTTTATAAACATAAATAAAATTCAAATTTATCGAAATATACATGTACTTCCTAAAGTTTAAAATTCTTTGCGACTATTACGAACAGGCGCGCAATAGCACGATTGTCTGCCTCGGTGCACTATGCAAAACAAAGTTAAATAAGCGTTGATTTTTCCCAAAATTTGTCGAGATAATGATGCGTACCGAGAAAGGATAATGGGATAACTCGAAAAGAGAATTTCTAATGTCTGAGTCACGTAGCACATGCCGTTAACATTTTACATGGAAGATACTAAATCATGCAGCAAATTGTCGAGGGCGCCTGTCAGAAGGTTCAGAAGAAATATTAAAGTGTTTCAAATAAATATTCAATGAGTTCTTGCTTAGGTTTTGTAGTTTAACAAAATTAATCCAAGTTAGGGCTCACTACTTAGAATTATTTAACAATTACAAATATTAAGTTAAAAAAAGTATAGATCCTCTTACATAGTGTAAAACAAAAATGAAATTTACCTTCCTTTAAATAATAAACATCTGATGTTACTTGATTATCCATTCACCAAAATAGTTTTAAATCATAAGCATAAACAATTGTTACATTCCGGTCCACAATTATTGTTATCAGCAACAGTTTTATTGACTATGCCCAGTCTCCGAAGCCATATTAAAAAAAAAATGCCCAGTCTTAATATTGTCAAGAAAACTACCAAAAGCAGCATTATACACTCACCGGTACGAAAAACGAAGCACTTGCATTTTTAAAATAAAAACTTCAAATTTTAATTCTCTTTAAACTTTTATTATTATAAAAACGTCAACACAAACGAAACAAACTTTTTTTTTTTATTTAAACACAAAACCACATCAAGCGCGCAGGGTTATTAGTGGATATAACAAATACATGAAATATTACATTAAATAAAATTGAATAACTTGATGTCTTTTAAATAGTTTAACACTGTCGAAATTTTTTTGGTGAGAACTGTCTTGAGATCATCATCTGTGAATCCGTGGGATCTTGTTTTTTCCTTGAATTGAGGACAATCAAGCAGGATATGTTTCACAATCAGTGGGTTAGAGTCGCTGGAGCAGATAGGTAGTGGTTCTTTTGTTATTAGGTATTTGTGTGTTAACGCAGTATGGCCAATTCTTAAACGATTAATAATGACTTGGTTTCTTCTGTTTAAAGGAGTCTCCAGGACATCAGTTATTTTTGGACAAATTACATTTAATTTAGTACCTAATTTTTCCCAATAATTTTGCCATGTATTAATACAGTGGATTTTAACCAGGTTTTTTAGATCGGTGAACGGATATGTCTTAAATTTTGCAGGATGTTTTGAGTTCATTCGACTTTTGTTATCCAGTTGGTCTGCTTTTTCATTTCCGTAAATACCTGTATGTGAAGGTACCCAAATAAAAGCCGCTTCCTTTCCTAATGATCGAAATTTTTCTAGTTCGTTTTTTATACTCTGTATAATAGGGTTGTTGGTATATATTTGTTTCAGTTCCAGTAATGCATTTAATGAGTCTGTTACGATAATGCACTTCATCGTTCTACTCTTTTCGAAGAAGATTAGGGCTTCCAAAATAGCTGTAGCCTCACCTGTTAGTATACTGCAGGTGGTTGGTATCGATATGCTATAAAAATTTTATTTACAGGAGTAGACAGCAGCGTGACCATTTGGAGTTTTAGAGGTATCGGTAAAGATTTGCAAATAATTAGGATAGTGGTCTAGAAGTTCCATGAATAGAGATTTAATTATTGTGGAATTTGTAGTTGATTTGGGATACTTGGTAAGTGTTACGTCAATAGTTAATGGGTGGCTTGGCCATGGGGGATAGTTTGCATTTATATATAGCGATACATTGAGATGATTCATATCGAAAGTTGTGAGCTTTATTCTTTCTATGAGGGGTGTAGAGTTTTTGGTCTTATTGTTAGGAGGAAGTCCAGGTTTGCAGATGTGGAAAAATACAGAATGCTGTTTCTGGGATAATATCTTTGCAATATAGTTCAAGGATAGCTGCTGTCGTCTTATATGTAATGGAGGTTCTCCAGTTAGAACTTGCATACTTCTAACCGGACTAGTTTTAAAAGCTCCCAGTGCTAATCTCAAAGCTGTAGATTGAATACTGTTTAGTTTTTTAGAGTGGTTTTACATGCAGCATTTTTTAGTTTGATTTTAGTCGATTTTAGTTCTAATTAGCGATTTGTAAAGCCTAATTAATATTTTATGGCCAGCACCCCAAATTTTGTTGATGAGTATATTTAATCTCTTTTGACAGGAAAGCTGTAATTTATTTATTTGCGAATTCCAATTTAAAGTTCTCTCAAAAGTTAGACCTAGAAAGTTTATTTCTTTTGACTGTTCTAAAGGTAAATTATTTAATGTTAGACTAGTAGTGTCTTTTCAGTAGAAAAAACAAATCCCGTTTTTATCGTCCAATTACAAAGCCGATTTAGGAAACTCTGTATAATTTTAGTTGCTGTCATTACATTATTCGATTTAGTATAAATAACAATGTCATCTGCGTAAAATGGGTGCTTTAATTGCATCTATAATATTATTAAAAGCGATTAAGAATAACGTTGGACTAAGAATGGAACCTTGAGGAATTCCATTATCTAGTATCTTAGATGAGCTTTTAACATCATTTATTCTATCTTGAATCGAGCGATTTTAAAAGAAAAATTTATAAATGCAAGTATGTTACCTTGAATGCCAATATCTTTCAATGTTTGTAGAATACAGTGTCTTCATGCTCTATCGTAAGCTTGGGTTATATCGAAAAATATTGATATTAGTTTTTGGTTATTTGCAAAAGCTTCATTAATTGAAGTCTGTGATGCAACGTCATTATCTAATGTGAACCTGCCTCTTCGAAAACCACTTTGAAAGGGAGTAAGAAAGTTATTATTTTCTAAGTACTATATAAGGCGGAGGTTTAACGAAACAAACTGTTTTAAATAATTTATAATAAAAATTTAACTTTTGAACACAGAACTGTTTCAGTAGATAACAATTTAAAAATTAAGGAAAAAAACGTAAGTAAATGTAACAAAATGACGCTCAAAAAATGAAATCATTTGTCCGGACAAACTGATTTTAATAATGCATGTTTCCTTCACGTGCTTGAATTATTTCCTGAATTCTCCTTGGTATGCCTAAAATAAAATGCGAAATGCCGTGTTGAGGAATAAGTTCCAATTCCTCTAAAAGGTCTTCTTGTAACTGATTTAACGTTAAAGGGACAGGAACAGGACTTCGTATCCTTCGCCCAAGCATGCCCCAAACATGTTCGATTGGATTTGCGTTTGGACTCAATGCTGGCCAATCCATAACAGGAATGTTTACTTTATTTAAAAACTGTTGAGTGATTCTCCCACTATGAGGCTTGGCATTATCATGCATCAGTACAAAGTCATTTCTAACAAAACCAACATAAGACACAACAAAATCTTGGAAAATTTCATCAATGGACCAGGCAGCTGTTATGGAGCCTCTTGGAACGATGTACAATTCTATACGAACCTCTAGAGAAATTCCAGCCCACACCATAATTGAGCCCCCTTGATAGCCTACCCTAGGACATTCTGCAAAACGCTTATGTGGTCTTTGCTATACTCTCTCACGGCCATTGGTAGACCGCAAGGTAAACCTGGACTCATCGATAAATAAAGCGTGCCTCCAATTATTTATAGTAAAATGAGCATGGTTTCTGGCAAACTAAAGCCGCGCAACTCGATGGCGCCTGAGAAGATGTAGGTCTGTTGCAGGTCTGCGATTGCTTAAATTTGCTTCTCCAAGCCTTCGACTAATTGTTCGTTCACTTTCGTTAGTATTCCAGAAGTACTAAAGTAGATTTTGGATTTGGGGACCGGTTCTAGGTCGTCTTGTGTAAACTCCGGTTATTAAAAAACGTGTAAAATACGGTGCACCGTACTATTGGATATTTGATACTTTAGAACAATATATCGCTCACTTCTTCAGTCTTGAAGCAATGCGACAATAGCAGCCGCTGTTTCTGGATTTACAGCCATAAATTGTTTATACTGTTTTATATCTTCTTTGGTTGCTACGATTTGACTTTAACGATTCTTCCAGGACGCTTTTCAAATCTTCCCTATTAATCATAGCCATATTACTCTGGTACAACGGGGACACTTCGCTTCTTGACCGCTTATGGTTTGGTGTTAAAAAATTATTAGTGTTGCTGTTTATTAAAAAAAAACAATATTATGTATATCAGGGGAACGTTTTTAATCATTACCCCAAAATATTTTTGTGTAAGTTGATATTACCCCATTGCGAAGAGCAAAAAAAACGAGATCGCCTCTTTTTATGATCTTTCATATTTATTATATATGATAATTTTGAAAGAAAATCAATAACAAAAAATTTTATTTAAACATCTTTTATTCAATTTATCAATGTAATACCTAGTAATACATAACGGTAATAATAGTAATATATTCGCCCCCTTAGTGCAACAAGTAGATAACTCGTAATTCATGGTTTTAAGATTTGAAGATTGACAACGCAAAAAAATTACACTTGGTAAATAATCAAAAATGTTTATTATCCATACAGATATGTTGCATATCGAACTATAATTTTTTAATTTTGGAGACAATTAAGTTTTATGCCTTTACAGAATTTGATTAAAAACCTAAGATATCTAATTGTTGCTGAAAATCTAGGCATAAAAAAAACATATCCATTTTTAATCGCAAGCAATTAAATGCAAATCACCTACTAAATTCAACTTTATTTGTAATAAAAAATGAACAAAAGTAATGTAAATAAAGATAATACAACTCAAATGTCAATATCACATGTCACTTCCTGCAACTTCCACAGTATAAGGCTTTTGACTTTGGTCTCCTTTAAACGGGAGACTTTCAAAAAATTCTAGGGAGAGCCGGAGGATTCATTTTAAATAGAGACACAATATCATCGTATTTTTCTTTTTTAAGCGGTAGTTGACTGATATACGTGTTTTACGATTACAATTTAGTTGTCTTTAACTAACAGTAGACTAAAGAGTAGACTCTAACAGTCCCTTTGTTTAGAAACAACATTGTAAATAGTAAAAATGAACGATTTTAAACGCTGTTTATAAAATATGGCATTGTTCGATGGATCACTAGGAACCATGTGGAGTTGCTGGAGATCAAAATTGCAACATAAAATATTTTTGTTGGAGGTTTCAGCCAATTTCTTGTCAGACCTTTTTTCCTCCCTGGCCCTATCTTTCGCAACATGGTAAGCTTGATAATTAGCTTCTATTATTTCAGTTTTAATGCTACCAGGTATAATATAACTTATATAACTTATATAACTTATACTTAACGAATCCTGCACTAAGGTCAGTCAGGCGGCGTCCTGGATTGAGATGTCGTTTGAAGATTCCAGAACCCCCCCCTCTATAAAGACGAAAAACTAAAGTCTTCGGTTTTTTGAACGTAAAATTAGTTTCTCTGAAAAACTTAAAGTAGGTCTTGTATTTCATGGTAAGATTATTCCCAGTAGTGTATTTAAACGACAGTAGTGTATTTAAAGTAGAAGTGAAGCGTGTAAAAATATTACAGAAAAAAATTGTTGAGGAAACTCCACTTGATGAAAAACGTGTAAAACACGGAAACCAAAGAAACATTTCAGATGATGTTTATTCTATGGCTTTAAAACATTCAAAATCTATTCCAGTCATTTCACACCTGGAAAAATAAACAAATTGTACTTTCACAATCCAAACCTAACAATTAAGAATATTTTTGAGCAGTTTCAAAAGTCGTTTAAATACACTACTGGGAATAATCTTACCATGAAATACAAGACCTACTTTAAGTTTTTCAGAGAAACTAATTTTACGTTCAAAAAACCGAAGACTTTAGTTTTTCGTCTTTATAGAGGGGGGGGTTCTGGAATCTTCAAACGACATCTCAATCCAGGACGCCGCCTGACTGACCTTAGTGCAGGATTCGTTCTTCGTACTCCCGGCGTTAGTTCCCGAGGTACTTTAAAATGCCCTCTGGTCGCCGAGTCTACGCCGAACGCCTACCTGCTAAACCAGACCCTCCTCTGTCATCCAGCAATCCGGAAGCGGAATGGCCGCTATAAGACCGGCATCACTTCCGAAGCACTACCTTTATTCATTCATTCTCCATTCATACACATTCACACTCCATTCATCAGCAAGGAGGATCCTTGTCTCGTTGTCTAAGCAATGTTTGTATTTTGAGAACGATTTCCGAAGTGGAAATTGAAACGTCAATAAACGTACTTTAACCTTTAATTGTGGCTTATTCCCATTTAAATAGTAATTAATATTATTTGGTCTAATTCCCAAACTAGTGAAAAATGACCTGTTCTTAATACAGCGGTAAGCATGCAGTATAAGATAAAGTAGGGCTTTTCTTGATAATTTTTTTAAGATTCTTACGGTAATAAGGTTATACCCTGGGGATACCCTTATACTGTATATTAATGCGTTCATCTGCAGGAAAAGACTGTAAAACTGTTTTAAGATGTTCAGCGAAAATTTCGGCTTTCTTTCTATTGATCTTTGCCCATTCGCCATCTTTAGTGCGGATTGGAGGGTTGAAGACTTGCGGACATTCTAGTTGCCTGGTTGCTTTTAAGATTGAATACTCTGTAGCTTCTGTAACCGAAAGATGTTTGAGATAAGAATATATACCATTTTTTTTGTGGTTATTTAATAACGCTTGTAACTGTCATGTACTCGTAGCTCTATTCAGATGATCTTGTCTTGTATTGCTCTCGTCAGTTACCATCTACGACGGAATATTCGTTTCTCAATAATTTTTTGTTTGATTTTATTGGGTAGTTCGTGAGTACGGTGGTATATTTCCTTGATTGTCATTGTTTTCCATTCTAGTTTCTAGTACGTTTTTAAGATATTCTGTAGCATTGTCAATTTCCAAGTTTGTTTTTAGTGGGATATTTAATTTTTATTTATTGGTTAGTAATTCTCTGAATTATTTAGTTAATGTAGCAGATGGTGTTCTGTAAAGTATTTCTGAACTTACTTCTATTAAAACAAGAGAATGGTCAGAATACAGATCACAATAAAAAGAACCCGTTAAGTGGTTGTTTGGTAAACCCATTATGTTTGTCGGTAGGCCAGTAGGTAGATTCACCCATGGATACGTTTTTAATATTGTTGTCTTGCATACACATTTAAAGTTGTCTTCCTTTTGAAGAAAAAAGTCTAGATCTGAGTGTGTATGTTTAGCGATGTAGTGTTCACCTGCCAAGAATCTGTTTTTAAAAGATCTGAATAACTGTGCGAATTGTTGTTTGTTTATATTAAGTCGTGGTGGGCAGTAGACGGCTGTAATTGTTATTAGCCCTTCTCAATCTTTAATGGATATACTGGTGGATTGCAAATAGTCTTTAGTCGTTTTGCTATGCTCGTGATGCTTAACTGCCGTGTGCCGTACCATCGAAATGATTGGTCCTATATTTTACATCATTATTAGGACATTTGAAATAACTGATAAAGTGGGTTTTAGATATCAGTATTATGTCAATATTATTGTTGATTATGATGACTTTGACCTCTTGGGCATGTTGGGTTATCCCGTTGTCAATCCAAAGTGCCACTTGGAGAAACTTGGTCATTTGGACAGTGTAGCGATCACTATAGTCAAAAGGTTTAACATTGTTCTCATTTGTTCAATGAGTCCTTTCATCATTTGGTTCAGTTCGAACATATCGTTACGTTAGATGTTACGTGAGCATATGTTATGCTGAGTTGTATAAATTGTTCAGATTTCATATTGTTAGAGTATATTTTTTCTGCTGTAAAAATTATCTACACTTAAACAAAATTTCACCAAATAATGACTAACACGTCAGCTAAGGTACCAATATTAAAAACCAATTTATATCATGTGCCAAACATGATTTACTTATACAATTAAAAACAATGCCGGTGTTTCTTTTGATTTATGCAATACAATGCTTTGTATATCAAATTTATTGTTATGAAAACAAAACCTTCCTCAGCGAATTGCAATATGTTATGACATTGTTAATTATAATATATATATATTGAAGGCGAAAATGCAGCTAATTTGAAATAACATTAATTAGATTCATTGTAATTCACAATCATTCAAAATCAAATGGTATATTTACAAATTGTGTCAATTAAATTATTTAAATATTCAATGCTTTTGTGTAAAGTTTAATAAACCTAGTTAATTATTTAACTACTACAATAAAATAAAAATAAAATAAATATATTAGTAAACAATTATCCCTTTAAATCATGACTTTTTTATATTCAACAAAATAAGATATAGCTACTATGTATTTACGTTATCTTTATTGTTAAAAAAAAATTTAACTTCCGTCAATATTAAAAAGTTCAAAAACATAATGTTGCAGATGAGCAACATCATGCACTGGGATATCACTTTTTTATCAAACTTCAGTATGGAACTTTTTAAAACAGTTATTTTTCTTATTGAGACACAAATTTAAACCACATTTTTTACAACACGTCTGCGAATATCCAGTGCAATTTGGAAAGTTGCACCGAATTCTCGTAGTCTATGTCATTCAGTGACCAATTTGATCCAGCCGTACATCTTTAAGCGGGACGTGCTAAGTTGACCATCTTAGTTTTTTAATACCAATCATTTCTTTTACTGAATTGGATGATGGGCGTCTTCGTTTAATGTTGGTGGTTATCCAACTAGAACTAGACACTAATATTTTGCTACTTTTGTTCAAAATTTTAAAAATGTGATAGTTTCCATGTCTTTATTCTGCTTTTATGAGCTTATAAAAAAGAAAGAGCAACAGGAGAAGTAGGTTGTATAATACACGCGAATATAAGAATTTTTTTGCGGAGATGAAAAGTTGAATTTAAATATAATGAGTAAACCAAGAGCTTAATCATCGCTTGTGGACCCAACGAGAATGAACAAACAGAACGAAAAGAATGTTTCTAGAAAGAATAATCATAAGTAACTGAAGCTAGTAAAGGACGTAAGTATGTTGTAGGAGATCCTAATGGCAAAGTAGGAAATGAGATCACCAGTATAAATCAGTAAGAGGAAAACACAAATAATCAAGAACAAATGGTAGAAAACTGCTCGTCTACTGTCTGGTACATAACGTAATTGTTACTAATATTTTCTACGAGCACACAGACATTCACAAATACACAAGAAAGGAACCTATTAGAGAAAAATACATAATAGAATGTGTACCTACTGATAAAATGAAAACAGAAAGAAAATAACTGATGCAAGAGTGAGACGTGAATCCAAAATAAACAGCAAACATTATCTGGTATGAATAATAAAAGAGGAAATAAAAATAACACAAGAGAGTCGATGGCAGTGTATGTTGAAAATAGCCAGTCAAGTTGGTGGGGTCATCTGCAGAGACTAAAAAATGAAATATCGGTTAAGAAGATATGAAAAACAAGATAAAAAAAAACAGAAGACCTAGGGAGGCATGGAATGATGTAATTACAAAACAACTTAATAAAAATGGAGTTACATAAAGAGAAACAAGGGTAATGGCACAACATAGAAAGATCTGGAAGAGATTCGTTCACAGTTGAAATACCAGTAAATTTTATTCCTACACCCGATGGGTAGAAGCAAATTAGATTATGTATAAAATGTTACTTTTAATATAATGATTAATTGCATTTTCTAAATGAAAAATACAAGTAATATTTAACCAGAACATAAATAAAATCTTGTAGTAGTTAAAAGTTTACCAACTAACGTACTTGTTTTACTTGCACTTGACCTTCCCAAAGGCCTATTTACCAACTTTTAGTTTATAATTAAATAATTAAATTGTATTTAACTACCGCATTAAATTATTTAATCAAATCAAGCGTTGAACACTAACTTTTCTTATATAACTCTGCCCTGGTTCATTTATAAATAATTGCATTTAAACAAGGTGAAAATTCTTCGTTGGAAAAAATATTCCCACGAGATTTTTTTGCATAATCGCATTAATGAGACGTCTCGGAATAAGAATCAAATGACCATCACACAAAAAGTGGTCAGAATTTGATTATTAACTGGTTTAAGAACATTTTTAAAAAAATGGATGGTATTTTTTGGACGATCATATTCTTTTTAGATTTTTAGCTCACTTTGAACAAAATATATTGAAAATTACTTTTCTCTGAAGTTGTTGTTTTGAATTAAAAAATAATTTTTAAAGTTTGATACAAGAATATAGGCAAATATATATATACAGACCACAAGCCAGTAATCGTAAAATTCGAAATCCACTTAAAGAAAATAAAAAATCAACAAAAGACACAACAAATAAGCACTCTGCTAAAACACCCAAATATAAAAGGAGAACCAACGTTGAAAATTAACAAAGAGTTAAGCAAAACAATAATCGATGATAATTAAGATTCCAACGAAAAATGGGAAACATTTAAGAACACATTAATGATGCCAATTAAAGATACGCTGAGTAGTCACAAAATCGATGAAGCTAAGACTCCATGGATGACAGATGAGATCCGGCAACTAATGGACAAAAGAAGATCATACAAAAACAAAAATGTAAACGAATATAAAGCCACACACAAGGAGATCAGGATAAAAATACGGGCAGCTAAAGAGAAGTGGTACAATGACAAATGTTTAGATATGGAAGAACTCCAGAGAAATCATGACAGTTTTGAATTGCACAAAAAAATTAAAGAATTAGCAGGTATAAGACGGTCCAACGATAGTAACACCCTGGTTGATACGAAGGGTAAAATAATATCTGATATCAAAGGCAAACTAAACAGATGGAGAGAATACGTCCAACAATTGTTTGAGGACGACAGGACACAACAAGATAGCATGAACGATTGCGAGGAACATGATATAGGTCCAAATATAACTAAGGATAAAATAATACATGCAATAAATCTGGCAAAATCTAATAAAACTGCGGGGCCTGACACAATTCCAACTAAAATAATTAAATTATTATCAGAAGATCAGATCAATGTATTAGTAGACTTATATAATACTATATATAATACAGGTATTATTCCAAGAGATTGGCTCAAATCAACATTTATTACATTACCAAAAAAACCTAATGCAAGGGAATGTAATGACCACCGTATAATTAGTCTAATGAGTCACACACTAAAAATATTCTTAAAAATTATCCATTTAAGAATTTTCAGAAAAGTGGAAGAAGATATCACTAAAACCCAATTTGGATTTCGGAATGCCATGGGTACAGGAGAGGCATTATTTGGATTTAACGTCCTTATGCAAAGATGTATGGATGTAAACCAACCACTCTATGTTTGTTTTATTAATTACAATAAGGCGTTCGATAAGGTCAGACACAACCGTCTTATACAGTTACTTAAAGATAAACACATCGACAAAAAAAACTTAAGAATAATAACTCATCTCTACTTTAACCAAACAGCAAAAGTCAGAGTAGGCAAAGAACTTTCGGAGGAAGGAGAGATAAAAAGAGGCGTAAGGCAAGGTTGCATACTCTCCCCCTTATTGTTCAATCTATATTCGGAAGAAATAATAAAAAATCACTAGAAAATGTAACAATTGGAATAAAAGTCAAAGGCAGACCCATCAACAATATCAGATATGCCGATGATACTAGGCTAATTGCAAAGAATATACAAGATCTACAGACACTTTTAGATAATGTAGTAAATGCTAGTGAGGAAAGCGGACTAACGCTTAATGCTAATAAAACAAAATTTATGACAATTTCCAAAATACAACAACAAGACGTTTTAAACATAAGAGGGGTTCCAATAGAAAAAGTAAAAAAATACAGATATCTTGGTACAATTATTAATGAAAATAACGAGTATACAGAAGAAATAAAAATGAGAATTGGACAAGCTAGAGCAACATTTAATAAGATGAGAAAAGTAATATGCAGTAGAGACCTTAGTTTGCAACTCAAAAGAATATTACGTTCATATGTGTTTTCGGTGCTGCTGTATGGGATGAAGGCATGGACTTTAAAGAAAGAGGTGAGCGATCGACTTGAAGCATTCGAGATGTGGACCTACCGAAGAATATTAAAAATAAGTTGGGTAGACCGAATAACAAATGTTGAGGTCCTCAGAAAGATGAAAAAGGAAATGAAAATCATGAATACGATTAAGATAAGAAAGTTACAGTATCTCGGCCACGTTATGAGAGGGGATAAATATGTGTTGCTGCAAACCATAATGCAGGGAAAGATACAGGGAAAACGAAGTATTGGAAGAAGACGCATCTCCTGGCTCAACAATCTGAGAAAGTGGTATAATTGCAGTTTCATCGACTTGTTCAGAGCTGCAATCTCAAAAGTGAAAATAGCTGTGATGATTACCAACCTCCTTAGAGGAGACGGTACCTAAAGAAGAAGATATATATATATATATATATATATATATATATATATATATATATATATAGCTATTTTTAGCCCTCTAGGTGCCCCAGGATCTGAAATACGCCCCTCGAAAGGTTTAAAAATAGGCATTTGTACCTTATATTTACTTTATATTTGAAGAGCTATATTTCTAAGTCCAGTGGACTGATTTTTAACTTTAACTTAAAATATCTTATTTTTATTAACTTACACCAATAACTTACAATATCTCAATTTTGAGAATTAATTGAAAATCATAAAATCATCATTTCACCAGTTTGTAAATATTTTCATCAAAAAGTTGTCATTATTATAACGAAAAAAACATGAGATATTGTGAGTTAAAATCGGTCTACTGGGCTCAGAGACATATCTCTTCAAATATAGGGTAAAAAGAGCTATTTTTGACCCTTTCGAGGGGCATAAATCAGGCCCAGGGGCACCTAGAGGAATAAAAAATAGTTGTAGGATTCTTTTTTAAGGTACAATAATATACTAAAATTTGGTGAAAATCCGCAGATCCCCTACAAGAGTTTTTTTTTAATTAGACTATAGATATTGACTATAGGGCATGAACGAACAAACTTCAATAAAATGAGAAAGGTACTTTGTGCAAGAGAACTGAAATTAGACTTTAGAGTTAGGCTGGCAGGGTGTTATATTTTCTCGACTCTGCTTTACGGGATATAAGCATGGACACTTAACGCGTCAACTACTAACAAGTTGAAACCATTTGAACTGTGAAGAATCCTGAAGATATCATGGATCGAGCATGTAACAAACAACGAAGTCATGAGAAGAGTCAACAAAAGAATGGAAATATTGGAAACCGTCAAGACACGAAAGCTGCAATACCTAGGGCATGTTATGCGTAATAAAAGATACAACATACTTTAATTAATTATACAAGAGAAAATCAATGGCAAGAGAAGTGTAGGAAGGAGAAGAATCTAATGGTTGCGTAACTTGAGGGAATGGTACGGATGCACAATATGCACATCAATCGAACTATTCAGAGCGGCAGCATCTAAGATCAGAATATCCATAATGATTGCCAACCTCCGTTGCGGAGATGGCACGTAAAAAAGAAGATAGGGCATTAAGACCACGCAACGAACTGAGAAAAAGTATTATGTATGTCCGAGAGAATAGCATGTAACCACGTCTGTAATAGACCCGTAAACACTATGGGCAGTCTTGTCTGTACATTGTTGCCGAAAGAAAGTTTATTTTTTAGATGGTCTTGGGAAATATTTCAACGATCTGATTACATGATTTAAAAGCAGGTTCATAGCTTAGATTAAATTAACAGTTTCTTTAATCTCAATTTATAAAACATAACATAATAAATTCTTATTGGAATAAATTAAAATAATTTATTTTAAAAAATAACAATTTTATAATTTTAATTAAAACTATTTAAAATTCAATTTTCAAAAAGTCCACCACGTTCAGCCAAGCAGTAGTCCAATCTATTGAATAATTGCCTTCGGGTGTTCGACTACATTTCCGGTGTTATGCTTTGATAGGCCTGAATGATTTTTTGACGTAATTCATCTAAATGTCCGGCATGTTCATGCTCATGTAGGTAAATTTGTTGCTGCACATAACCCCATACGAAAAAGTCCAAAGGTGCAAGATCAGGAGAGTAAGGTGGCATTTTATGGTAAGTTTTGTACTGTTACGTAAAAATATGAGTCATAGTTTTAACCTGTAAACATGTTTTTATTCACATGCATATGTTTTAGATTTTACGAGAGGCGTCTATTTACCTGAGCGACCTTCCAGAAAAAGGTCGAACCGATGCGGGAAATCCAGTCTACTCAAGAATGTTTGAGATTTTGGATCTGGATTGTGGCAATTCAACGTTATGCCATTTGGACTTTGTAATGCTCCTGCGACATTTGAGAGGCTTATGGAAAATGTGTTGAGAGGGTTATCTTGGAAAACATGCCTGGTTTATTTAGATGACATAATCGTCTTGGGGGAGACATTCGAAGATCATTTGAGGAATTTAGAAAACGTTTTTAATCGACTTAAAGCTGCCCAATTGATGCTAAACCCCAAGAAGTGCCAGCTATTTCAAGGTAAAGTCAATTATCTGGGTCATATAGTCAGTAAAGAAGGAGTGGCCGTGGATAAGGGAAAAATCGATTCCATTAAGGAATGGCCAAAACCAACTGACAAACATCAAGTGAGAAGTTTTCTTCTATGTACTTACTACCGGAGGTTTATTAAGAAGTTTGCAGATATCGCTAAGCCATTAACGCGACTTACAGAGGAAGCAAGAGAATACCGCTGGGATACAGACTGCCAAAATGCCTTTGAGAATTTAAAAAAACATCTAATAACAGCACCAATTTTAGGGTATCCACTGCCAGAAGGAGAGTTCATCTTAGATACGGGTGCAAGTAATGTGGGAATTGGAGGAGTGCTGTCTCAGATTCAAGGAGGACAGGAACGAGTCCTCGGATATTTTAGTAAAGTTCTTTCAAAACCTGAGCGGAATTATTGCGTCACGAGAAGAGAACTTCTAGCAGTAGTTAAATCAGTAGAGCACTTCTATCAATACCTCTATGGCAGAAAGTTTCTAATCCGAACCGACCATGCCGCCCTTAAGTGGTTGATGCAGTTTAAGAATCCAGAGGGTCAGATAGCCAGGTGGATCGAACAACTCCAAGAATACGATTTTAAGATTGAGCACCGGGCCGGAGTTAGCCACAGAAACGCTGATTCTCTTTCCAGAAGGCCATGCCCAGCAGAGTGTTCCCACTGCAACAAAACGGAATCCAAGGAAGCAGCAGTGCTAAGAACGACGATTGTCAACGACGACTGGACGCCTACTAAGATAAGGGCAGAACAAGAGAGAGATCCAGTTATACAGAAAATCCGAAAATGGAAAGAGGAAAACCGTCGACCACCTTGGCAGGAAATATCAAACCTATGCTCAGTAGTTAAGACGTATTGGGCCCAGTGGGACTCATTTATCATCGAAGATGGCTTGCTCAAACGAGTCCTGGAAAATGATGACGGTTCAGAGAAGAGAAGACAGTTGGTGATCCCAAAGAGCAGAATAGCCAAAGTACTTCGTCAGTTACACGACAGTCCATCGGGAGGGCATTTTGGTGTAAGGAAAACCCTTCAGCGAATTCGGGAACGGTTTTATTGGATGAACAGTTCCGACGACGTAAAAGACTGGTGTAAGAAATGTACTATTTGTGTTACGAGTAACGGGCCTCACCGAAAAAGGAGAGCTCCTATGAGACAATATAATGTTGGAAGCCCGTTTGAAAGAATAGCTTTGGACATTGCAGGGCCATTTCCAGAAAGTGAAAATGGGGGCAAGTACATGTTGGTAGTAATGGATTACTTCACTAAGTGGGTCGAGATTTACGCACTTCCAGACCAGAAGGCCGCCACCGTTGCAGATAAGTTGATCCAAGAATATATCAGCCGATTTGGAGTGCCTTTGGAGATACATAGTGACCAAGGCAGGAACTTCGAAAGCGATCTATTCCAAGGAATATGTGATAGACTAGGCATGAAGAAAACAAGAACTACCGCGTATCATCCGCAATCGGATGGTATGGTAGAACGAATGAATAGGACAGTTGGCAAGTATTTGACAAAGATGGTGTCCTATCATCAGCGAGACTGGGACCAATACCTTCCGTTCTTCACAATGGCCTACAGATCTGCTGTTAACGAATCAACAGGCCAGACACCAGCCAAAGTCCTATTCGGACGCGAAATGCGACTACCTTGTGATCTCGAGTTTGGATGTCGACCTGGAGAAGATGTAGCAGGTGAAGATTATGTGATCGAATTACGAAGAAGAATGGACGATGTACATGAGTTGGTCCGTTCCCACCTTCAGATCGCTAGCGACCGAATGAAGAAACGGTACGATACACAAGCCGAAAAGGGTTGCTTTAAGAAGAACGACAAAGTATGGCTCTATAATCCCAAGAAGCGAAAAGGTTGTTCTCCCAAATTGCAGCAGTTTTGGGAAGGCCCATACCTAATTATGGAGAAGATCAACGATGTCATCTACCGAATAAGCAAGATTCCGAGGGGAAAGCCGATGATAGTACACCATAACCGGTTGGCGTCTTTCGAAGGTGACCACGACGTAGATGAAGAAGTGGAAGTAAACCAAGTCCACGATGTGTCTGACCTCAGAGCGAGACATGGTGTTACCACTGAAGAAAAGCAAGATCTACTCGCGCTCCCCGATGACTACTCGCTGGCCCTTACCATCCCGGCCAGTATTAAAGACGCACCAGGGTTGGCATCCGTCTTTCGAAGGAAGTTTGGTCGAGTTGCAGAACTTCAATACCAGGTGCCAGCTCCCGGTAAAACCTTGAAACTCCAAGATGTATCACGTTACCTTTTCTACCTGGTAACAAAAGACACTGCCCGTGACCAACCTACCTACCGAGATGTATGGGAAGCCTTACTTCAATTGAGAGAGCACGTACTAGAGACCGACGTGCAAAAGTTAGCCATGCCAACGTTGGAGTGCCGCCAATTAGATTGGAGGGTTATCCGAAATATGGTGAAGGAGATCTTTAAAGACACCGAAGTCCAGGTGTTAGTCTGTTGCAATCCGCATAGTTACTGGTGCGGAGAGAAAACCGTCCCTTGTCATTTTTATACAACTGGAAGTTGTAAAAGAGGGTCCAGTTGCCGATACCAGCATACCGTTCCAGTTCTAGTCCCGACAAGGTTCCAGGAGGAACCATCTTTTGAGAGGGGGGCAATGTTACGTAAAAATATGAGTCATAGTTTTAACCTGTAAACATGTTTTTATTCACATGCATATGTTTTAGATTTTACGAGAGGCGTCTATTTACCTGATCGACCTTCCAGAAAAAGGTCGAACCGATGCGGGAAATCCAGTTTGCCTTTACCGTTTCGCCGTCTACTCAAGAATGTTTGGACTTTTCGAGATAACGGCGATTTATGTATAAAAATAAAACATTTTTATATGGAGGAAGAGTTAAGTCTGAAAACTCGCGGTCGCGAATTTAATTGTACCGTTCGGATACATAAATTATGTAATTATTAATCAAATAAATTGTTGATATAAATTATCGTGCTTTTCAATAAATTAAAATAAGGACCTTTTGATAAAGACATTATAAATTAAAGATATAACAATTAATAAATTCACAACAGTACTAATAACTAAATATCTGGAAACGTAATTTTTAAACAATCTAACACCTCCCTTGCATTGTGAACTGGACAGCCATCTTATTGCAATCAAATTTTATTCATATTAATAGGTAATGCTCAAACTGCTGGAATTATGTGATGTCTCAGGAGATCAAGGTATTTACGACGAGAAGACAGTGCCAATTACATTGTCATTTAAATTACCAGCCCAGACGTTGACTTTTTGACGGTATTATGTTTTGTAAGAAACACTTATGTGCCTATTTTCTGTAGAGTACAGATGGATTGTGATGGCCAGTTAAAAAAAAAGAACACTCATCTGTAAATAGGGCTTTTTTCATCAAATGTTCGTTACGATTAGTGCGTTCCATCTTGTTCTCACAAAACACCATCCGTCGTTTATAATCAGCAGGGAAAATTTCCTGACCTTTTGCAATTTGTAACAATGGTACTTGTTTAATTTTAAAATATTTTGTACAGTTCTAGCACTAATACCAGTTTCTCTTGAAATTAGGGCGATGATTAATTTTAGCTAGACTAAATACTGCAGTTTCAGCCTGTCCCCGTTCTTCATTAATTGCACGACCTGGTTGATTTTCATCTTCATCACTATCCGTACATTTTCTATAATTATTGACACAACCAGTTTTTTCTAATTTAAAAATAATGTTTTGAATTGTAGATTTTGTTGGTACTGGGCCTTCAACTAAAAACGAAAACCTACCGATTATATCGTTGGCACTATTTCCAGAATAATGCTATTTAATAATTTGAATTGTATGTTCTGTTGTAGAGGTTACCATTTTCTTAACTTGAAATATCACGTTTTTTGCGAATAAAACCAAAATTATTACTAATGAAAAAATTAACGTATATTTGATATTTTCGTTGTCAAATCTGAATGTTACTTTGACAAACCTAGAAATCAATCTAATGGGTGTTAAAAACAAGTTCATATGTCGGTACTAATTGCATACTATGTTCGGTCTCTCTCTGTTAGCAGAACAACCTTATACTATTCTTTTCGAACTAATTATGCATGCTATATGCAGTATTCGGATTACTACAACCGTATATATGACATATCTTTCAATTGGACTTACATATATTGGCAATAATAAAATAATTTAAAAATCAAATCCCACGAAATCGCCAATAATATTACTTCAAAGTATAATAGACAAGTTTTCAATAAAATTTATTGGAAAAGGAAAAATGTTAAACATTTTCAATAAATGAATATTTTATAAATAATATTGCAAGTTGGAAGCTTGCTATCCAAAACTTGATGTAAATTATGTATTCTAGTTATGATACATTTAATACAACGGGAATTAAATATAAACGAGAAATATGTTATCGATTGCAATTCACTCCGTTTCATTTTATCGTTTGTCCTGAAAATATATTTTATTTGATATAAGTTAGATTTTAAAACCAGGTTCATCTGATATGCATTATAAAACAATAATATTATTAAAAATGCACTCTTGTTGACCTCAGATTTCAACTATGTATGTAGAGATGTAACTTTTAAACTTTTGGCGGAGGATTTAGAGCATTCGCCATAATTTAAATTCTAGTTTCAATTAAATAATGTAATGAAATTAAATGTTTTAACAAACTAGAAGCGGAACAAATGAATAATTATACAGGAAAATTTCATTAAGAATAAGGTTTTAAAACTGTTTTCCTGTGACAGCTCAGCTGTTATCAAATATCTTGCTTGTTAATCTTATTTAAATTTATACTTAGTACTTAAGGGTTTGATTTGCCGTAATATTAAATTTATTTTTAAATTAAGCTGTGAAAATTATCAAAAAGCTGGAAAAGCTTCATATCTCTATGAAGGCCATAGACCTTCTTAAAAAAAATAATAAGGACCAATAACCGTGTGAATGACCTTCAGTAATCCAGTGAGGATTATTTTTACTCCAATATCTCTAATGTTTACGATTGACTATACCATCCATGCAAAATGTAGCCTCATCAGAAAACATAATTTTTTCAAGAAAACGTGGATTGCGGTTACATAAATCTTGCAAAATTTCACAAAACTACATACGGCGATAGGGTTCATCTTCGTTAAGTTCTTGATATAAGTGAATTTTGTACAGATTTTCTTTTCGTCATTCAGAACAGGTAACACCGACCGTTGAGATGTTCCTGTGTTTGTATTATGCGAATTATCTTCAGAAATTAATACAACATCAAGTTTCATATTTCCTGAAAACTTATTACGTTCAGCATTTTGAATAGTTTTTACATAAAAAGTTTCTCTAATTTTTTTCTCAATTTTACTTACTACTGATTGGCTTATAGGTTTGCCTTTATTCTTTGTATTAAACAAATCGCATACCTACTACTGAGTTCTCATTTTATCTCCACGTCCTATAAAATTTAATATTTCTATGCATTGAATCTCACTTAAGTAGCCATAATTTACTTCTAAAACTATTTACTTAAAATTTGGCGTATCTAACAAAACGTCCACTGATATTTTAATTGACATTAGGCAGGCAACTTGATTCTGACGATTAGTTGCTGTTGTGTTTTTGTATATTTCGTTAACTTTAGTGTAATTTGTTTACTAAAAGATATAGTATATTTAATACCGGGTATGTCATCTAAACTATTAAACTACAACAGCTTATTGTTAATATTTTTTAACAGTAGTAGCAAATTCTCAAATTGAAAAATAAAATATATTTTCTTTCACTCCGTAGAAATAATACTTGATCAACTATGGCATTACTGAATACAGTATTAAAATACCTGTCAAATGAGGTATTACAAGATACACATTTCAAGATAAAAAAAATAACAAATACGTCACCACGTCAAAACTGGTGACGTCATAGTGTCCGCATAATATTTAAAAAATCGGCATAAAAATTGGCCTATTTCAGGATTTTTGTAAAAAGTAAATTTTTTGGAACACTATGAATTTGTTCCATAATTTAGCCGTGCTCTTTAAATATACTGAGACTGATATATTGAATAAAACTGTAAAAGTTTTATTTGGAAGACATAATTTACTATTTTTTTTTAATATGCAATATATTACCACCAACTTAAATTGTTATTAACTATAATATTCATCATAACAAGATCGGTAATGAGTTCACTGTTATTAATAAGCACTCGATAATAAAGTAAAATTGATGCAGATTATTTGTACCTATCTAAAAAAATTACAGATTTGTCCACATTAAGGGGCAGCATGGAACACAGGGGCATAGAAGAACAGTGGAACGAAATGAAGATATCTATTACCACAATTTCGCATGAATATCTATAATTAAAAAGAGAAAAGAAGCAAGAATGGATGACAGATAAAATATTGCACATGATGGAAGAGCGAAGAAACCGTTTAATTATTGGTTTATATAAATAAATATTAATCATTTGTAATCAGTAAGAGTTAGGCAATCCATATTACCTATGGATTTTTATTGATTCGGTTGATATTTATGATTTTTATCTACTTTCCACATTTATTCTCATTTAACAGTATCTGAAGGGCATGAAAGTTGACCCAATCCTACCTTAAGTGTCAATTGCTGATTCTCCGGCATAGCCTGCTATCCAAACTTAATTTTCGTTACATTTCTATATTTCTATTTTATAATATTTACATTTTTATTACATTGTTCCATTCTATTACATTCATAGCTTCTAATTTTGTTACAGTGGCGCTCGTTTAGGGTGCCACTCACACTTACTTTTTGTAACAATAGATGTAAGTAATACCGCAATACCGCGTTTGAGTAAATAATGTTTTTACTAACCTGCATAAATTATATAAGAGCATCACAAACGATATCCAAAACTTCTATAAATTTACTTATGGATGATTTGTGGACTAAATAAATAATCTAAACTTTTTAAAGGAGTCTCCAGTAGCTAAATATCGAAATATTAGTTTGCAATTTTAGTTTGGCCGATAAAGCTTCTCTTATATTAATAATTTTTTTTGAATTTTCAGGCTGACTAGTTCCAGTAAATATTGAAAATGGTGTTTCGAAAGTCTAAGCAATTTTTTAAGATCTTCAGGCTACTTAGAGATGTCTTAAATTAAGCTAACATGACTTCTTTGTCGAATCCAGTCCCTTTTAAATCAGCCTTTTGTTGCTAAATTTAGTGAAATCTTGTCTGGTATAACACAATATTTACCTTGTTATGCTTTTGCCACCAAGCACTGCATATTCGTCCAAATATTTGCCGTGTAAAACTCTCTTTGAACGAGGCACGACCACGGTTGTGAGATTATTAAGATTCGTGTACGACGAATGTGGGTCGTGCTCATGATTCATTACCCATGTCAATCCGGCTTTACCCACAGATTCAGTTCTAGGCCACAAAATGTATCTGAAGTTAAAATCTCCAACAATAATGAGTTGGTCTCTAAAAATATCATTAAAAGTTCCGAAACTGGTCACGTTATCAGTTAATTGGGAAATTCCTGACCAATAAACACAAACTAGATGAAAAACAGAAGAGATAATAGTATATTTCAAGTTTCATATTAGGTACAGCTATCTCAAGGGAAGTGACAAAATGAATAGTAGTTTTTGAAGACAGATTTTGACGACTATTATAACAATAACACCTATATAGGATACAATTGTCAATATTGCAAGGAGAAAAAAGAATTGGAATTATTTGGTATCAACCATGTTTCAGTGATACGAAAAATGTATTTATTGGAATAATAAGGTTTTAGGTTGTAAATATTGCAAAAGTTTATTAAATTTGGAACTTAAAGTAGATAGATTTGCTGAAACAGGAATTACACAATTACTAACGAAAGATTTTAATTTAATTTGACAAGTATTTATCAAACATCGTTAGTGTACAAATAAAATGGTTCATAAAAAATGATAATGGAATAAAATATATGTAATATATTTAATTATTATATTTATAACTTACCTTTTGGGTCCATATAGCTATCCAAATAGAACACCCCTTTCCTCATTATTATCTCGTGTAAGATAATGCCGAAAGAATAAACATCTCCCCTTTGTGTTCCTCTATCTGGAAGTGCTGGTAGGTTAAGGAGTTCTGGAGCTGTCCACAGTTGTCCTGTAAGAATATAAGTTTAAATTTTTACTTTTTAATAACAAATTAATAATACATTGTGCTGTTTGTTACAATAATAATGGCGGTAATGTTTATCTCTCCAGCGGTGACGTACGGTCCACAGTTCCGACTATGAAGCAAATCATCTTTTATTGCGCCGATTTCAACAAAGCGCTTAGTGCATGTAACTACATGTACTGAATAAAGTTCTTCGCTTCGCTGCCCCGTGACAGTTTTATACAAAGTTCCGTAGTATTAGTAACCAAGTATTGGTGTCTCCGTACGTCACCCAAATCGTATATCAAAATTTTGACTAACCACGTTTGTTTATTAAAAGGTGCGATTTTTATTTCTTTTATGCACGACTGTGCATCTATGTTTGTTCATCATTTTTATTTAAATAATAATAGATAGATAGATAGATAGAACGTTTATTGACCACTTTACATAAAGTTTGAAGTCCGTATAAAAAATACAATAAAAGATATAATATAATATAATATAATATATATGATATAATGTAAACTTAAAATTAACTTAACCATATTGGCTAAAGTAATATACATATGTAAGTATTAGCAGAAGAATTAAAATTAAAAATTTAAGATAAAAAAATCTCTAACCAAAAAAAAAACAAACCTAAACTGTCACATAAAAAATCTTGGAAGTAACAAAAATGTGCAAATAATTAAGAATATTCCCGAATCGATGACTAAATAAACTAATACATAAAACTTAGTACATTTTAATAGCAATAATACAATGTGATATGTAGATAGTAAATCGACAGTATTCTGACCAAACTGGGTACACGTTATAAAGGTGTATTGAGGTATTCTGTCTTTGAGTAAAAACAATATGTTAAAAAATGCTTTCTGATCCTATTTTTAAACAGTGGTGGAGACAGAATTTTTATTTCGTTAGGCAGATAGTTATACAAGTGAATATCAATTGAATTCTTTGTGCTCTTTGATAGTCTGAATCGTTGTGACCTAATTAAATCCCTCGATCTTGTTAGATGATCATGTAATTGGGAGTTTATAGTAAACTTATTTTTATTATCGTGAATTTCCAACAGTGTTGCATACATATAAAGCGAAGGTAGAGGCATAATACCCATGTTCAAAAATAATGGTTTACAATGATCCCTTAAATCCGCTCCAGCAAGTATCCTCAACACCTTCTTTTGTAATTTAAATATTCTGTCGGCATGACCAGAGTTGCCCCAAACAGCTATTCCATATTGTATATGACTATGAAACAATGAAAAGTAACACATTTTAAGGGTACTTTTAGGTACCAAATAAACCAGGTTACGCATTACAAATATTGTACTGGCAAGTTTAGAACTTAAGTTGTCTATATGGATGCCCCAATCTAAGTTGTCATCCATAAAAATCCCTAACAATTTAATGCTATATCCAAAAATGTGTCTTCGATCTGAACTGAAAACTATATTTTGATTTTTATCCTCGTTTAGTTTTAGTTTATTATGTGTAAACCAGTTTTTAATTTTAAGCACATCGTTTCCTATTTTGTTATTTAAATTATATTGATTCTGGTCGGTACTAATAACGGTTGTATCATCTGCAAAACATATACACCTTGAGGGGTGGGTATAATGAAATATATCGTTGAGATATAGAAGAAAAAAATGTAGGTCCTAATATAGACCCTTGGGGAACTCCATGTTCAACATTGTGAAAATTGGAGTAGTTATTATTTAAAAAAACGGCCTGTTTTCTGTTTATTAAATACGATCGAAATAAATTAAGAGCATTTCCCCTTATGCCATATTTGTGCATTTTGTCTAAAAGTAAAGTGTGTGAGACACAATCAAAAGCCTTAGATAAGTCACACAATGTTAAAGACACGAAGTGACCTCTCTCTAGGCCATCAACTACTTCCCTTACAATTTCCTGAATTGCTTGAGTAGTGCTGCATTTTTTTCTGAAACCATATTGATTACAATGAAGTATTTTGTACTTTTCTATGTACTCTATTAAGCGGTTATTCAAAATACTTTCAAAAATTTTACCAAGAATGGGAATAATAGAAATAGGGCGATAATTTTCAATTTCTTCTGGAGATCCTTTTTTGAGTAGCGGTAACACTTTTGTTACTTTTAATACATCGGGAAAGATTTCTTCGATAAGGCAAAGATTATAAAGTATGACCAGTATATCAATAATAATATCCAGAGTTTCTATCACTAATTGTTTGTTTAAGAAGTAAAAATCAGTGCATTTTGAGTTTTTCAAGCTGTATAATGTATTCCTAACTTCAGTATCACTAACAGGTGTTAAAAACAACGAGTGGCAAGGGGAGTATATTCCCTCCAAAAAATTCATGGCATCATTTTCATCTGTCTCATCTAACGAGTTCAATATATTTCGCGCTACCGAAGTAAAGTAATTATTAAACTCGTTTGATGAAATATTACATGAAGTTACTTTTTTATTTTGAGTTTTATTCCTATGATAATTGATGACTTTCCAAGAATCTCGAGATATATTATCAGATTTTAAGAAAAACTGCTCATATGCCAGTTTTTTCTTTATTGTAATTGTTAATTGATAGTGTTTTTTGAATTGATTATACAGAGTGTAATCACTAGTAAGGTTAGCAGTAATTTCTATCTTCGAAAGGTTTACTCGCATTTCCCTTAGTTCATCGTCAAACCAAGAAACAGGTGCCTCAAAATGAATTCTTGACTTTTTTACTGGAAAGCAAACTTCAGTTAATTTTACATATGTGTCAATTATGAACTCAGCTAATTCCGTTGCTGTTATTGAATTGTTTATTAACGACCAATCCACAGATTTTAGTGATTGTTTTAACATTTGGGTACCTTTACATGTTATGTGTCTTCTGAATATCCTATCATTGTCAATTTGATCAGATTTTATTTTTAAATTTAGGAATTGAGCACAATGATCAGCAAGGCATGGGTCTACAACACCACACCCAACTATTTCATTATCTATATTTGTTAAAATATTATCTAAACAATTTGCTGATGTAGCAGTGATTCTTGTAAATTCATCAATCCTCATAGTTAAACCAAAAGAAAAAATTAGATCGGAAAAATATTTTAATTCATTTGAAGTGCCTTTGAAATCAATATTGAAATCCCCAATTATAATTGTTTGAACATAATTATTAGAACAGAATATTAATAATTTTTCAAATAGGCCTAAGAAAATTTGGAAATCTGCGTTACCTGTTCTATACACTGATACTAGAATAGTTTTTATATCTATAATTTCCAAAGCACAAAATCCACCTTCATATTCACAAGATATATCATTTAAAGAAACTGGACGTGTAGATATTTTGCCATCGCAGAAAATAGCAACACCCCCACGTTCTCTACTTTTTCTACAGTAACAAGTTGATAAAAAGTATCTGTCAATTATCACTGTTGTTAATTCAGATTCTCTAAGCCAATGTTTAGAAAAGCACAAAATATAAACATAATAGAATTTATTATTCCCTATTAGAAACTAATCTCATACACATACTGTTTCCACTTAGTTCTAACATTATTAGCTAGTCATTAATAAAGTATTCATTAATAAACTATAATTTCTATTCAAACATTTGACGTTAGCTGTATGGGCAGTATTTTTATGTTTAATTTTCCAGCAAGTTAAGTAAGTGACGATCTAAATAGGATTATCTCACAGTCAATGGAAGACAAAGAGATAGCAATGGCCGCTTTTTTAGATATAGAAGGGTCATTTAATAATGTTACTACCAGCTCTTTGATAGGGGCTATGAGTAGACGAGGCGCACCTGCGGTAAGATGCAGATGGATAAGGGCATCCCTGGAGAATATCACAGTAATATAGACTCTGGGCAAAGCAATCATCAAAGCAAAAGTAGGTGGAGGCTGTCTACAAGGACAAGTTCTGTCACCTCTTCTTTGGGCAACCTTGGTAGATGATCTTCTCAGAAATCTGTCCACAGAAGGCTTTTACTGTCTAGGATATGCTGACGATAGAGCAATCGTTGTCAGGGGCAGGTTTGCCCTGGTGGTGTCTGAGAGAATGCAAGCAGCCCTAGATATAGTTGACGACTGGTGTAAGCTAGAGAGAGTGATAGTCAATGCTCAGAAAACACAAATCGACAACTTCGCCAAAAAACAGCACTACAAGGCCTAAAACCACCGGTGCTGGGAGGAACAGAGATTTTATTTGCCAAAGAAACAAAATACCTTGGGGTGTATTTTGATTATAGGCTTACATGGAATACTCAGAATACTCACATTCTGAAAACCACACAGAAAGCTACTGTCACTAGGCAGATATAGAAGAATGTGCGGTAAGAATTGGGAACCCCAAAATGACTCTATGGTTATACACAAGGGTTATTAGACCAATAATAACCTATGGGTCGATGACGTGGTGGACAAAGACGCAGCATGTGGGAGCAATAAGGCTACTAGGTAATACACAAAGGCTAGTATGCCTGTGTAATAGAGGGGTCATAAAAACAACTCCTAAGGTAGCGTTGGAAGTCCTGCTGCTGAATCTACCACCACTTCATATCTTTATACAGGGCGAAGTCAGATCAGCGATGCACAGATTAATCCATAGTCAGCGACATATAAGCCAGATGCATGGTGCTGACTACAGAAAGGTTCTCGAGGAGATAAAAGCCGATATTGTGATAGGGTAACCTATCGATGAAACAACTACGAGATATAGCTTTAACAATAAGTTCACAATTAAGATACCAGGCAGGGAAGACTGGAATAAAGGTGTACCCATACAAGCTACCGCTACCTGGTACATGGGTGACTCAAAAACATCGGAAGGTGTGGGAACCGGCATAGTAGAGACAAATTAAGGGATAAATTTCCCAGTAAGTCTATCTAAGGATGTGACAGTTTTCCAGTCAGAAATAACGGCAATCCCTCACTGCGTGAAAGAAACAGAAAGGCATGAAAGAATGTTCCATTCAGTTGCCATCTTCACAGATAGTCAGACAGCGCTTAAAGCACTCAATTCTGTAGAGGTCAATTCTAAGCTAGTCTGGGATTGTGTATGTGCCCTAAATAAACTAGGAGACCATAGCAAGGTTACGGTAGCCTGGGTACCGGGGCACAGGGTCATAAGGGCAATGAAAAATCAGATGAAATGGCCAGACAAAGCTCATAAATGCCATTCATAGGACCGGAACCCGTTTGTGGCATTGCAAAGACAGTAACAAGAATGGCTATAAGGAAGTGGGTAGCTCACAAATCTCTAGAATGGTGAAGGAATTCACCAGGACAAAGACAGGCGAAACAGTTCATTACAGAACATTTGCCAAAATGTACAGCAGACCTAATAAGCAAAGACAGGAAAACAGTCAAAGCCATAGTAGGTCTTCTAACAGGCCACTGTAAGCTGAATAGACACTGATCAGATTATCAAATGATGACCTGTGCAGATTCTGTCACCTCGAAGGAGACACAGCAAAGCACATTATATGTCAATGTGACAGGCTGGCAAATGGGCGGTTCGTTGCATTAGGAGAAGAAAATCCACTGGGAAATAGATACAATAGATACAGAAAAATATTGACAGTCCATATTATACTGGTAAAGATAAAGTGACGTCATGGAAAAAACACTGTCCACCAATGAATTTACGAAGCTATAGGGCAAGATTAAAAAGCATTGTTACATAAATACCGGGACCAAAACGGGTTACCCGCAATTTGACCGACCCTGTAGAAATCTGGAAAAAGACCAATCAACGCATTAAGAAATTTGCTCCGTGAAAATATGCCAGAGAAACTTATAAAAGGCCGACTGATGTCTTGAAGTGGGAGCATTGGTTGGTTTATTGTACTTAGCTGGAGTTAAAAAACTGAACAGCTTGCATTGTGATACAATTTTTGGTACTACCCGTGATTCACCAGAGTTGTTTGTTTGACCATGTTACAATAACGTTTCTTTTTTTCCTCCTTCATCTAAGATTTGACGACTGTGATACACGAGAAACAAGAAAAGCGTAGATAAACTAGGTACAATTGGTTTTGTCAAGTGAGTGAAATCTGCATCAATAATTTCAGTCCATCTCAATACATGACCATGGACGAGATATTAGTAGCGTTTCGTGGAGACTGTTCATTTCGACAGTTTATATCCTCTGCTTTGTGCAAAGAAATGGGAAGTGAACATCTTCTTTTATACTGCAAAGTGCGTTGGCTATTAAAAGGGAATGTTTAAAAAAGATTTATTGAATTGAAGGAAGAAATTTCAATATTCTTAGAACAACATCCACCAACGGCTAGGAAAGCAATATTTCAATATAAAGACAGTTTTCATAATGTCGATTGGTTCATTAAGGTAGCCTATCTTTGTAATATTTCTAACTTCTTTAACAATTTAAATATGACATTAAAAGGTAGCAATGTAACTGTATTTAAAGGGCAAAAGAAGGTGGAAGCTACAAAAAAAACTTAATTTGTGGATACGTCGCGCCGAAGCAGGAAATTACAAAGCTTTTACAAAGCTAACAAAATATTATAACGTGAATTCATTGCCAAATGAGATTTCAGCGGATTTCAAAAAACACATGTTAGGACTGGTGGTAAATCTGAAGGAATAGTTTTTCTCCATCCACAGCAACAAAGCCTGGATAAGGATCCCACTTACAATAAACGTAGAATCCGAGACAAGACTTCAGGATTTAGGTATCAGTAATTAAACTATCGTGTATTAGGGCACTCAAAGACATATTTGACAAAATAGATTTTTGGCTGTCTTACTTCTAGGAGTAGCCAGTTTTAGCAGGGAAAGCGATAAACTTTCTAATTCCTTTTGTTACGACCTACAAGTATCAGGCAAGGTTTGTAACACTGGTTTTCCTCAAAAATAAATATAGGAACCGTTTGGTAGTCGAACCGGACATGAGGATAAAATTGACATTTTTTCCTCCAAACGTAAAGTTCTCATACTTCTCATTAATAAAGTATTTGATTTTTATTTTGTTTTATTTCATTTTTGTTTGAGCTAATGACTCTTTAATAAAATATATAAAACTATAATAAATATTTAAATATGTTTTCATGTACACACACACCAGGGCATTCAAAAAAATTAGTGGGTCACGAAGGATAAGCACAAAAATAACCGGATCACGGAAAAATGTTTGGAAAACCCTGTATTATAATATAAAACTATAATATAAATTACTAACTTTAAGTCTTACGAGAAATACAATGATTGTATTTTCAATACCATTTAATTTGATACATGTTGAATGTTAATGATACGTGATAAATGTTTACTTTTTTATTTTTCCTTTTTTAATTGTGCTATTTAAAGTGGACCTACAACTCCGTAAATAACTTCTAGATTTTTATAAAGGCAATTTTTGCTGTAACGTTTTGTATCGCGAGTCTGTACCATAATCCATTCGCGATATATAATCAAGATAAGGCGGTTACCATAATAAGATAAGCGAAAGACCAAGTTATTCTTAAAAATCCATCGTCTAGATTATAGATTTTTTCAAAACTTAGAAGATTGGCCAGGTAACTTTTTATCAATTCCTCATAGAAAAAATTCTGTAAATCTAAGAGTGATGGACAAATAGAGTTATGCTATATAGATTAAAAAAATTATAAAACATTAAGATACCGATTTTTGCAATCAGCGCCGAACCTTGTTTACAATTACAGCAGATATTAACAAAAGATCTTCTATTACTCACTGGTGATCTTTCCTGTGAAGTTTAGTAGTGTTTTTTTGAATTTCAATAGTCTTTCTAATCATTCGTGTCAGTATTATTATGTTTTAGAGAACACCTGTTTTTCTTTGAAAGAAATTGGTAGTTGTCTTGTGCGATGGAGGGTTGCTGATGGAATTTGAATAAAATAAAGGATGCTTTGAACAAAAACACAACTATAGAAGAAACCTCAGCGAAAACAAGCAGATTTCTACTAATGTTCATGATAGAAAAAATACAATAAGAATACGAGTTAAGAAAACTACAAATCAAGAAGACAAATAAATTTCAAGTAGGTTAAACTATGAAGTAAAACGAAGACTTATAAGTGCAAAAAATAGTTCCGTGACGCTCGTCTCAGTGTTTTACTAAAGAGAAAAAAACAATACAACGACAGTATACAAGCATCGCTTCAGTAATATGTTCAATAGTAGTATAGTAAACTAATATTAAAGGCATCTTCTTGCTGGAGAAAATACCTATGCCACTGACAATATTCGTCAAACAATTCTACTTAATATTCTCATTCTAAGAACAGATTGTAAATAAAGTAGAGACAAACAAAATATATGTTCCATGTTACAAAGTTCTTATCTGTTTGGTCCAATTCTCGTTTGGCTTGATGTATGCGTTCACGAAGAAGTACACATTCCATACAGTTGTAAATTACCAACTGATCCCGGAAAGCACACTTAGCCTATAAATAGTTAATCGACAAAGATCAACAGTTATTGAAAGTCATACAATCTAAACAAAATCATCATAATAGAAAACAATAAATAACTTTTGTCTTAAAACTATTTAACAACCAATTAATATTAACCTATAAGTCCTTATATAAAAAGCTGTTATACAAATTTAGCTTTATCCCTTCGTGAACTCGGTAGGAAAGGCAGAAAAGGTATAAGTAAAAACAAAATATTTTTCCCTACTTTGCAAGTCAAATGCGGCCTCTGCTGTTCCCGTCTACGGTTCGTTCAGAAAATATTGTGACTCATTTTCTAAAAGCTCTCTTCACATTTTACGTTTACTGGAGAATAATGTTATGATTTTTGCAAAAGTAAAACTTTAAATCAGAGGAGGACTTCTGGAATATGAAATACTGTTTGTAAGGCGATATAATTTTGGACCGTTTTATTTATAGAGAATAAGCAGGGTTTTACATTTAAAAATGAAGAGACAGTATTACAAAAAATAAGATATTTCATAAAAAAATACGAATTTATTTCATTTAAAAATTATGACTAATCTGTGAAAAAGTTTTGATAAAAATAAACAGCAAATAAAAAATTAAAAATTGTGTTGCTTTAAAAAGGGAATAACATTCAGAAGCCGATAGCTTATTTTTCTTCTTCTTCCAGGGTTTCCAGGGGTTGCTGTTTCTTACTTTTCTTTTCATCGTGACTTTTTCACTTAAACCTTTCCCTAATCACGTCGTTCCTGATCCTTCTCTGAACCTTTTTACAAGCCACACTTTATAACGTTCAAACTGAAAATCGAAATTAAATTGATAAAATCAAATATATCGACTCATTTGCTTCAACAGGTTCGTAATAAACTGTACGGAACACCCTACGTAGATTTTAAGGTCTTGGGTATAACTATTGCGTTATATGCTTCAAGTTGAGTCAATATGATTTGTCGAGAACCCCAACCCCCCAAAAGACTTCTTGCCAAGCTTCTTAGCGGCAAATCCCAAATATTTCTCTCACTCGTGTAGGTGAAAGTGACAGGTCGTTGTCATGCATTGTGAAAATGTAAGTACCGCCATTTTATATAAATCTTTCTCAATTTGATTTTAAATCATTTTATCGTCTTTCTTATTTTTTAAAATCATTTTATTATAATTTTTAATTCAAATCATTTCATTATCTTTTGAATCTGTATTTTAAATCATTTCATTATCTTTCGTGTTTTTATTTGAAATTATTTCATCATCTTTCTTATCTTCATCTTAAATCATTTTATCATCTTTATCAAAATCAATTTGGACTGTTCTGATGGTTTCTGATAGTTCTTAGACAAGGAATTCTTTTTAGGATTCACACAAGATACCGACGTCTACACACCGAGTCACGGGGTTCTGGAAACATACAGCACGTAGTTGGACTATTTTTTGTTTCCTTGTTGGACTTTGTACGTAAACATGTTCACTAATAAGTTTTATTGCTGTACGGATTCCTTCAGCGTGCTACGCTTTCGCTTTGGGTGTGGCCCCAAGTCTTTCTTGCCATGTGGAATTCTCCAGCGGCCTGCACTTTTATTTTTCGGTCTGGCCCGAAAATGTCTCGCCGTTCTAAAGCGGCGAAGTGCGTCTTTTTAATTTAGACAATAATTAATATGGACAAACGCTTGTTTAATTTTTTTTATTTTATATGATTCATAAAAGTGAATTTTAAAATATAGTTGTTTGACTACGTAATAGTATACGTATTTAAATAAATAAATTGTAAAATAAACCATCTAATTACATCTAAAAACCAATACATAATCTAATACTATTTTTAGAAACAAGTAAATAAAATAATTTGTTTGTTTTGTGAAATATTTTATAAATAAATTACTATTTACTAGATTTTTTATAAAAGTATATATTAATTATAAATATTTATGTTTTACAATTAAAATTACCTCAAATATTACTAAAAAAAATAAAAAATTGAGGAAATTAGATGATTTATTTAACATTTTATTTATTTAAATAATGCATATTCATAATGAACACAATAAGTACATATAAGTTTAAAAAAAACTGAAATTTTGACCCTATTTTAAACACCATAAGTCCCAATATTCCATATAATATGATGGTTTTAATTTCATTTTACAAGAATGGTTTTTATATGACTTAATTTTCTTGCTCTCAAATTTGTTTCAAATGCTTTACTTTGTGATGATAGCAACAAAGCAAAAATCGATCAATTTTTGACCTTAATTTGTTATAAATAACGTATGGTCCTAAAGTTTTGAGAAAAATTTCAAAAGCATATAACTCTGACCACAATAATCTTATATTTTTATTAAATTATTCAACAATTTAACTTAACTATTCTTATTATAAATCAAAATTCAAATGACAGACAAGGGACCATTATTTTCGATTTGCCTAATAATTCCCCTGACACGTTGCATCATCCTTTGGACGACCTCGGCGTCAATTTCTCTAACTTTTGTATATATGCGGCATCTTAACTGTTCCTGATTTTGTGCTTCCCATCCGTTATTATAGACTTTCCGACTTAATATTGCCCAGAACTCTTCAATTGGAGGAGCCTGCGGTAGGTTGGGGGGATTGTCTGCTTTCGGTACAAAGGTAATGTTGTTAGTTTCGTACCAGTCCCTTGCGATCCTCGCGTAATGACATGAAGCAAGATCTGGCCAAAAGACTATTTGATCATTTGCATGATGTGTGTTCACAAACTGAAGCAATTTAGAGAGCCATCTTTGAATATAAATATTTGCGTTTAAGGCTTCACCTCGAACAACACCAATGTAGGGCTGTGAGATAAAGCCAACCTCAGAAATTGCACACCATACCAAAATTTTGTCCTCAAATTTTTTCTTACTTTTGAATTTTATTTCATCGGGTACATTTTCGTAATCGTTCGTGTAAAACCCATCGTTACCCTTCATCTCAAAGTTGGACAAAGTAAAATATTTTTCATCGCCCATCACGATCAACTTCTTGACGAAATGCACTCGCCTTAACCCGCGGCAACATCTCGGAATTCTCTCTAATTGATCCTCTGTGTATTTTGGAGCTTTCCTTCTTTTCCGGTAGATAATATTGTTACTCGATAGGGTCCTGTATACTGTAGTCTTTCCAACATGAAATCTTCTGGCCAGTTTTCGCTGTGAGACCCCAATTTTGTTCTTAGCTACTTCAATCAGTCTTGCCTCTCTTATATGGTTCAAAATCCGCGGTCGGCCACTTTTACGTAAGTTAACACATGGTATTCCTTCTTCACATTCTCTGATTGTGCGATAAATTGTCGATTTGCTTATGTTTTGATCTCGATAAATATTAACAATATCTCGTTTCGACATTCGCCCAACCATATTATAAACACCTCGACGAATATCAATTTTATAAGACATTTTGCAGAGCACAAACCAAAATATTCTGCTTTGTTTATTAAATGTCAATAACTGATGACATTTCAATTCCATGGCCTTGTTTGTTAAATGCATTTTGCTTCTCAATCAGACCAGGTGAAATTTTTTCCAAAACTTTAGGACCATACGTTAAGTCCAAGAAATCAACTGCGGGAAACATACGTTCTTGTTATAGAGGTTCATACTACGCAAAACAACTGTCGATGGCCTGGAGGGGTCTGTGTCACAAACAGGGTACTTTTTTGCTTATTTTCCTGAACTAGTTGTAATTTGGAGATAGTCATGCGATATTTATTTCTCTATAAAAATAAGTCCACGTATGTTTTTCCCGAATGGCTGTTGAGTTACGTAGGTTAAATATTTGGGAATATACAAATAGCTCTTACTAGACATGTGTGCTTCGAAAATAAATATATCTTAATTATAAGAACAGATAAAGGTTTTAATTTAGTTTTAAATTTTTGTGTATGTATTGTGGAATAATTGTTATTCTATTTTCTTTTCTGGAGCACTTTATACACTAATCACGTTTTTGTAGCTGTCTGGATAATTTCCCACATAAATTAACCTACCGAATGTTTCTTAGACCCTTTTTTTATTATTTTGCCAAAAAGTCATCCGTCAACCACGCATTTTGCATAGCCCAGAGTCCTAGGGAAATATGTGTGTTGCCAAAACATTCACATCTTTAGCTTACCTGTTATAATATATACATAACAACATAAAACAGAAAATACAACGCAGTGTTTAATTTCCACACAATACAGTGAAGTTGACATGTTACGCTGTAAGCTTTTTGAGAAAAATAATTTTAAATTAAATATATTTGTACGTAAACAATTTGTATATTTATAAAAGGTTTTCTTACTCGTTGTCCAGAGTCTGGAATTTTTTGGGAACTTATTTTTAAAGCATTAAACTGTTTATGTATAAACAAATTTTTGTTGTACTGTAAATATTTTTTTAGCAAATCCAATCAAAACCTTTTTATTGTATAGTATACACCGCCCGATATGGCTTATTTTACATTTATTTTATTTTTTTTTAGATTAAAAAAGGAAAAATTGATAAAATAATGGCTCTTTTGCCTCCAGTTGGTGCTGAAAGCGACCCAGAAAGTAGTAGTGATGACGAAGAAGAGGTATTATTTCGTAATTGTTTAAAAGAATTCACAGAAGACAGATGATGTTGAAGAAAATATAACTTCTGAAAAAGATATAGAAGCTATAAAAATATTACCTGTTTCAGTCGATAAAAGTTAAATAAAAAAAACGGAAGGGGAAAAAAGATGAGCTTTTATTCAACTAGTTGACTGATGATTTTAAATATGAGGTATCAACAGAACAAAGTAATGATTTTACAAAACCTTAAAATATAAAAACACCTTTGCAATATTTTAAAGCCTTTTTTAATCCAGATATTGTTGAATTAATCGTAGAACAAACTAACCTGTATTCGACACAACCATTTCAAAAATGTGTATACACAAGTATAGATGAGATTCACGATTTCTTAGCTATCGACATTTTAATGGGAATTGTTGACATGGCGACGTACACGGACTATTGGTCTCAAGAGACGAGATATGAATTTATTGCAAATGTAATGTCACTAAAGAGGTATCAAGCAATACGACGCAGCTTATATTTTGTCAACAATGAGGAGTTGGATAATGACAGATATTTCAAAATAAGGCCAATTATAAGTCGTGTACAAAGAAACTTTCTCACAATTGAATCAGTGTCTAGATGTTCAGTGGATGAAATGATGGTTCCATACAAGGGAAAAGGCAGGCTCGAAAAGACAATCTGTGAAGAATAAACCAAAAAAATGGGGTTTCAATTTTGTGTTATAATGAGAAGTTGGTACAAACATATTAACATATTAAATAGCCACAACCTATTCATATCTACAATTCATCCATGTAAGAATGTGAAAACAAATAAATATAAGCCAAATCTCTAATCATCATTAAATCTAGCACCATATGGAAAATAAAAAACATAACAGTATGACCTAATTACCGTAAGAATCTTAAAGAAATTACCAAAAAAAGCACCAGTTTATCTTACACAACTATATAACGCCGTATTAAGAGAAGGACCTTTTCCTCTAATTTAGAAATTAGCCCAAAAAATAATAATAATTCCAAAATTCGGAAAATCTTTGAAGGAAATAAAGTCTTACAGACCTATTAGCCTGCTTCCTTTTATTTCTAAGATATTGTAAAAACTGCTGTTATCCAGATATAGTCAATTTTACTTAACAAATAAATAATACCTGATCAACAGTTTGGTTTTAGGTCACAGCACGTTACCACTGAACAAATTGACCGGGTTTACCAACAAATATGCCAATCACTAGAAAACAGAAAATATTGCTCCGAAATATTAGACATTTGCCAGGCATTTGAGAAAGTCTGGCATAATAGCCTTTTATATAAAATTAAAAAATCCCTTCCTAACAAACCTAACATCCAAATCCTAATGTCCTACCTGCAAGACCGCCATTACCTTGTAATGGCGAGTATACCAGACTTTACCCAATTATGGCTTGAGTGCCTCAAGGCAGTGTTCTCTGACCACTGGCATGACCACGAAGTGTACCTTATATTTACTGTGGACTTTCACACATCAGCAGAAATCACAACAGCAACTTATGCAGATAACACAGCAGTAATATCTTCTCATGAATACCCAGCCGTAGCATCACACAGAGTACAGGCTAACCTAAATGCAATTTAATATAAACTTGGCTAAAAATCTGGCGTCTACGAGCCAACGAGACAAAACCTACGCAGGTAACATTTACAAACCGCAAAGGAAACTGACCTCCGGTACCGTTAAAGGATCAACCTCTGCCACAGAAAGACTATATATATAAAATACTTGGGAATGCATTTGGATCGCAGGCTCACATGCAGAAAACACATATTTATCAAGCGAAAACAGCTCGGCCTTTAACTCAGCGAAGTATATTGGATAATAGGCCTAAAGTAAAAACTGTCAATCAACAATAAAATTTTAACATATAATTTATTTTAAAACTCATTTGTAGCTATGGAATTCAGGTATGGGGAACAGCTACTAGGTCCAGTATTGACATTCTTGCAAGATTCCATGGTACGTTCCAAACAAGAGGGGCGCATGTTCGCACTAGGGGCGCGAAAAACCTACCAGTTATAACCTAAAACCGGTTTTTTTAATCCGCAATAATCGGTTTTGTTGTTTTTTTTGTCCCGGTTATAACCGGTTTTTTATTTTCAAGTAATAACCGCTGAAAAACCGAAAAGCAGATTTTCAAGAAAATAACAGTCTTGAGAAAACTATGTTAGGGGGTTCGACGCATTCGGAAAGATCATGCTGGCTGGGGATTATATCTGCCAAACTATGAAGGAGCTCCTCGAAGAATTGGTGGAGGTGATTCGAAAGATGGTGGAGAGAACATGGTGGTTGGAGTGAGGAAGTTTCTCTGAGATGGCAAAAACCTGCATTGTTTTATACACATATTAAATTTAGTTGTTAAAGATCCCCCAGAGAATGTAAACAGCGCGGTAATAAAAATTTAATTACCGAAGGTAAAACTATAGTCACTTTTACTAGATGTAGCAACGTTTTTATGGAAAAATCTTTTGGAAAAACTTTTAGTAGAGTTCATACCAACTAGATGAAGTTTTATTTTCTGTAATATTGGCAGATCCCTCAATAAAAAAAACTGAGAGTGAGAATCATTTCTTGTGCAGACATAGAAATAATCAATGAAATTTTAAGCTTTTTATTGCCTTTTGATGAGGCCATAAAGGAGATCTTAAGTTCCCAGTACATTACTTCTAACCTTGTAATCCTCTTTGTGTCTATCATCGAAAAGTCATGAAAATCCTCTTTTCAAAATATAGTGAAGCCCAAAGGCCATATTTGTAACTAGCCTTCAAGAGCCAAGCTTTTACAAAATTCTCTGCTGTGTATTACTACACACACGGCCAAGTTTTATAAAAATTTTTATGAATCCGTTGATAGTGGCAAAGCCACATTCAATTTAGTCGCAGAATCAATTCAATCTTGCCGAAATTTTAAAACTTTCTCCTTCCTGCTCTTACCAGATTGAAGAGACAAAAGTGGAATCAAAATCAAACCCTTTTTGGTCTTCACACGACATGGAGTTGGTGAACAGTGGTTCCAGTTCAGGTTCCCTGGAAACACGGATTCAAAGTTCTTTACCAAATGAACTCTCTTTAACTGCAGCAGTCGTTGCTGCCGAGTTTGCGTGATCCATTTGAATCCCATCTTAATCTGGCAGCAGAGTAAAACCTGTAAGGCAGGTTTGGCTTCTATAGCCAAAAAATATATGTCGTTGGTCGGAAGTTCAATGCCATTAGGGAGACTGGTGTCATCGTTAAACGATATTGTGTCAGATCAGAGAAGCTGCTTAACCGACCAACATAAATATAAGAGTTTTCCTCAATAGGCTTCATGAAAAATACTAGCCAACATAACGCCAAATCTATTTTAGATAATGCGACCTATTTGCAACCTTGCAACCTATTTTATTTACTTTTTTACTTAAATTATTACTTACTTTTTACTTTTACTTATCACATTATATTTTCGCTATACTGTATTATGTATAATATGGTATTATATTACAATATACATATTATAAATATAATCAATATAAATATAAATGTAATCAATAAAATAAAAATGTTTTACTAAAACTGTAGGAAATCCTCTGACCTGCCTTGATAGGACCTTGTGGGACACTGTTCTGTAATGTGACAGATGGTTTGGGGTTGTCCGCATTCACAGAGTGGGAATGGTCGTTTACCCCATTTGTGCATCATATAACCGCATCTGCTGTGTTGGGTTCTGATTCGGTTCAGCATAGTCCATGTGTTGCGTGGTAAGTCAAAACCTGGTGGTTTTTGTGTGATGCAGAGTAAGCTGCTATTTTGTTCTTGCATCCATTCTCGAGTCCAAGTGGTCGTTAAGTGGAACTTATTTTCCACAGCAATCTGTTTTTATTGGCGGTCGTCTGGAGCGTAAACGGTTACCGTTGGCAGCATCTTTATCTTGATGATTTGGCAGGATCTCGTTACTAAGTATCTTTTTGTACTTACTAGTGAAGGAGTGTATGCGCCGTAGTTTGGGTGGTGGAATGTGGCCCAGTACTGGGAGCCATTGCGTAGGGGTGGATTTGATAACACTAGCAATCATTCTCATTGTACTGTTTACTTGGGCATCTACTTTATGTATACAAGGCCCAGGGCAGATGATCGCAAGGTGGAAGCCGATGCTCCCCATGTTGTGCCGCACAACTTCTAAATGATGTTGTTTTTGAATTTAAGTTTTTCCGCCGTTTTTGACAGATGTTCCTTGAAAGATAGGGTTCTATTAAGAGTCACCCCAAGGTACTTTGGTGTTTTATTGTAGGCGAGTGTGGTGTTGTCGAATTGGATGTTCAGTGTTCTTTCTGCAAGCTTGTTATTTGGATGAAAATTGGAAACCTCTGTTTTGGTAGCGTTTGGTTGGAACCTTCATTTAAGGAAATACTTTTCCACTGTGTGTAAGTCTGCCGTAAGGATTTCTTCTGTTTGTTCAAATGACTTACACCTTGTTGCAAGGACCCAATCGTCGGCGTAACCAAACTTCCTTAATCTGATTTCTGGTATATCAGCGATGTACAGGCTAAAGAGAAGAGGAACTAGGACAGATCCCTGAGGCAGTCCATTCTTCAGTTTTCTTGGGGTGCTGATGTCGGTTCCCATGACTGCTTGAATCGTTCGGTCAGCTAGCATGCTATTGATTATTCGAGCGGTGGATTTACAGGAGATTGAACGGAGGAGCTTGTATATCATGCCTTCTCTCCAGACTGTATCGTAGGCCGCTGTTAGGTCTATAAATGCGGCTGCAGTTTTAAGTTTTCTCTAGAACCCTGCCTCAATAAATGTGGTACGTAAAAGAACCTGATCTACGCAGCTTCTTTTCGGTTGGAAACCTGCCTGATCAACCGGTATTGATTCAAGTAGCTGTGGACTAATTCTGTTATAGATAAGTCGTTCTAGTAGCTTGAACGTTGTCGATAGTAGGGCTATTGGTCTGTAGTTCTTAGGGTTGTTATCATTTGGTTTTCCTGGTTTTAATATGGCAATGATCTTTGAGCGTTTGAGTTCCTGTGGTATGGTACTGGTCTTCATAATATCTGTGAAAAAGTTGGCCATCCATTCTCTAGCACATTTGCCGCTGTTAATTAAGAATTCGGAATAAATATTGTCAAAACCTGAGGCTTTACCTGGCTTTACACCCTTGAGAGCTATAGTGACTTCTTCGCAAGTGAAAGGGCGAGAGTATTCGGTTTCTGCAGATTGGAATTTTAAAGTTTTGTGCTCTCGTTTTACCTTGATTGATAAAGATGTGAGGCAATAGTGTTTGGGTTAATTTTTGTTTTGTTTCTTGTTATGGGAGTTCCGCTTCCTAATTTTTTTAGTAGTGTCCATGCTTGCCTACTTAATGTTTGAAAATTAAGACTTTCTACAGTTTCCGTCCATTTTTGTTGTCTCGCTGCACCTAGCCTAAGAAGCAGTTCATCAGCTAATTCTTGAACGCCGCTTTCAAGGAAATTTTGGTACAGTTCTTCGCTGTTATGCCACCAACCAGGAATGTATTCTTTTCGGTAGCCTCTTGGTATATGATTTTTGGCCGTGCTTATTCGACTACAACGAATCTTTTGTAATTTCTGATGGTAGGGGGTACCCAGCCTAGAGTCTTGTCCAGTTCCGCTGAATAGCTACCCCAAATGGCTTTCTTTAGATTCCAACGTGGGCGAGGAATGGGTGTGATTATAGGAATCTGGGTTCCTGCCTCTAAGATCACTGACCGCTAGAGGTTGTCCGTTTTTATTAGTACAGACAAAACATAGATCAGGATTGTACTCCTTCTTCTATACTGCTAACATGAATGTAGGTCGGTCTTTAGCGTCAAACTTTCGTGATAGGTGTTTACTAATGCACTCATATTGCTGTTGCATTGTTTATATTTCCACTACTCATCGTGACTGTTGTAGTCTTCCACGTATATTGACGGGTGCGGATGTGTGTCGATGACTTGAGCTGGCCAGGATATAGCCGGTGGTTTGTAGGTGTTAGTAACGGTGATTCTTTCAATTTTTACAACATTGTGAACTTCATCATCAGTACACGTGGAAACAAGGACGGCGTTTTCTATGTTTTGTTTAACGTACGTTGCTGTGCCGTATGATATGTACGATGTACGTAGCACCCAGTAGTTCGAAGTCAGGTATTTTTCCCCTTTTTCGCAGTTGCTCTTCCGTTCCGCAGTGTGTTTCCTGTAGAGCGACCAAGTCGATGTCGTTATCTTTTAGAAATTTTGATAAGTACTGGCTCTTTGAATAGCATATGCTTTCTACATTTAAGTGACAAATTCGGATCATAGGTCTGAGTTTTATAGTCGTTAATTTGCCTTCTGAAAACGTTTAAGGGCATTGTTTGTAATGTGTCTCTGGTCAGGAGATCCTGAGATTATCTGACCGCCAATATTTTGCTAGTTCATTTATTGTTACTCAGGGTGCACGTGTAGTATTCTACTACGGATAATATATATATAAATATATATATATATATATATATATATATATATATATATATATATATATATATATATATATATATATGTATATATATATATGTATATCGTTTTTAGTAAATTAGAATTTTTATTCCTGACTTGGATTTGCTGTGCTGCATTGTGATTCGGAATTTATTGTGGCTCCAACAGTGTTGATATCGACAATATTGATACCGATTCGAATGGAGTATCGCAAACTAAAGTGCAATGTAAATGTCAACTATTGGGTATTTAATATTGATTAAAAAAACGAACACCGGTTTTTGGAGTAACCGATTTTTTGACCGGTTTATACCGGTTAAACCGTAAATAAAAAAAAACGGTATAACTGACAACCGATGTTTTGCCAACAACGGCCATCCCTACTGTATAAAATATATTTTAGAACCCGTTTTCAGAAACCTGTATAAGATTTTTAAGTGAAATCAATGATTTTTCACAAATTTACTGGGGTAGTTAAAGAGCAATATAACTTATTATACCTATACAATTTTATTGCTTACAAACGTATTTAGTTTAAAATTATTGTTTTAACGAACCTGACGTTTCAGTGAAACATGTCAGGTTTATTGTATTCTTTTAAAATTAACAACAGTGTTGTATTTTATGTTTTATATTACTGAATTGTTGAAAAGTTCTTTGAAATTATCAATTTTAAATCTAAATTGATTATATCTTGTCACTGGTTGCTTTACTTGCGTTCATATTAATTCGATGGAGTTTAGTTTAGAGTGATATTTCGTTTTGGCATTTCAACAATGATTACTTAACGTATCATAAATTTATCCGCTCTAAATATTTTCAGTAATTCTGCTCTTACTAAATTATGTGTATATCAAATATTGGTAGCCTAATCCCTGAAGCTTTATTCCAATTATAATTTAAAATATAAATTTTCAAATATAATTAAAAAACTTTATTGAAATTAAAATCTTGAAGATTTCAAAATTTGAATTCAACTTAATAAATGTATATCTTGTCCTAATCTGGCATCCTAAAATAAGCAGCATGCAAAGTATTTACTGGGGAGAAACTTCCGAAAAAGTTTTTTGTGGGAAGTTTGCAGAGTACAAAAATTTAAGATGATTACACAGCAGATTAAAAATAAAATCGGATAAAGCTTAAGATGAAAAATAAAAAATCACCATCAAGTTGGTGTGTTTTCTTTTGAATTTCGCCAGATATTATTAAATTTATAACTCAGTAAAATCTTTTTTGTGCTAAATTTAATATTCTTTTAAAGACTGAAAAACTTCAGTATATATTTTTTGTAATTTACCAATTAAAAACGTTGTTGAGACTTACACATACCCATATATGACGATTTCCACAGCAAGTATCCATTTTTTTATGCCAAAAACATTGATTTTAAAATTTAAGAGCACACTCTTGGGAACAATTCTTTTATTCTTTAGTGCCGTAAAATGGGGAGAAATTGATCCAAAGGGCGAAGTTGATAATTGTGAATGATTCTGAATATTTTAATTTTCCCTGAAATCTAAGAAGCTTAACAAACGGTTGACAATGTGGCTTTAGTCAGTAAATACTATCGTGAAACCTGTGATTGTTTATTTGAAGTAAGTTTATTTTTATGGATAAAAGCTTTTAATTCAAAGGGGTTCAAAGGGGTAGAAAAGCGCAATATAAGATGCTGTTTCCAGTTAGCATTCTCTAGTCTCTCCTACTCAATCCCTATCCTCACCTCCACGAAGTGCGGCTTGGGCTGCACGGGTAAACCCTGGAAAACCTGAGCAACCTTGCTGGAGATTGGGTAACCAATCCCAATGGAAAGCAGGGTCAGGGCTGACGAGGAAAGGATAAATGGTCCTCCAAAAAGGGGGTTGGTGAGTAAGGTTAGCAGCCTACCTACTTTTAAAAAATACTCAGAGAACCGAACAGAAGCCTCGGAATTGGACGGATACACAGATGACGAACCATGCAAGAAAAAGGACAAAGAGACCAAATAATCTACGAATTGGCACTTGGAACATCGCATCGTGGAGCAAACGGGTACAGGAAGTTGTGTAGGAATTGGAGCTCCATAAAATTGATATATGTACCCTGAACGAAACAAAAAAGAAAGGGAAAGGAAGTGCCAATAGAAACAAATATATATTTCTGTACAGCGAAGTAGATAAAAGCAAACGAGCTCAGGCAGGAGTAGGCCTCTTAATGCACAATAAATATAGTAACAATATTTAAGAAATAAGATACATGAACGAACACATGATGCTGGCTTGCCTTAAACTTCACCAGACGATACTTAATATTATCCCTGTATATGCACCGGATAACAGTAAAAACAAGGAAGACAAAGATGCTTTTTATGGACAGCTCCAAGATCTACTGGACACCACAATAGCCGGTAGTAAAACAATAATTCTCGGTGACCTAAACGCCAGAGTAGGCAACATATCTGTGGCTGGAGTTACACAAAGATTTAACGAAGAAACGCTCAACGACAACGGAGAAAGACTCCTAGAACTTTGTTTAGTGAATAACCTCCTTATAAGATTATAACAATACATTATAACAGACAAATACACCCCAAGAATATAATCGATGTGTGCACCCTAACTTCCGCCAATGTAGGATCCGACCATAGCCTGGTACTAGGAAAAATAAATATAGCAATCACCACACAAGACAAACGAAATACAAAAGTAGAAGAAAAGTTAAACATAGAAAGCTTAGAAGAAGAAGGGATACAAAACTTGTATAGAAACAGACTAACAGAAAAGCTAAACAGCCATAACCTAGGGACTAAAAAGAATATAGAAGAAACCTGGAAAATTATTAAAACATGCATCCTACAAGCAGCGAAAGAAGCTTTAGGTAAAAGTTAACAGAAATAAACGGGAATACAAAACTCCATGGTACGACAAAAGGGTGAAAGACTAGCAAATAAAAAGATAGAAGCTTTTCTAACATACAAAGCAGTGAAGACACCGGAGGTACGAGAAGACTACGTGAGAATCAGGAATAGAGTAAACCAAGAAATAGATAACATCAAAAAAGAACACTGGGAGAAATTTACCAAATATATGGAATACGACTTCTATGGATCCCAGAAAAAGGTGTGGAAGATGATAAGAAGACAAAAAAATGCAGAAATATATGAATTTGTAGGCATAAATAACATTACGGAGGAACAATGAACTGAGCATTTCACGAAATTATATGGAGAATTATAACAGAGAAAGAATCATTAACGAAACTCACGATTGAGTACTAATATCAGAAGAAGAGCTACAAGAACGAATAAAAAAATTAAAAAACAGAAAAGCTCCTAAAATTTTTCGTCGATATAATAAATATCGGAGTAGTACCAGCGGAATGGAAGGAAAGTCTCCTGCTACCGATACTTAAAAAGGGAGACTCGAGAAATCCTGAAAATTATAGAGGCATTAGTCTGATAATAGTACATTAAAATTGTTAACGGCAGTCATAAAAGATAAAATCGAGGAAAAAACGAACATGGCAGACAAACAACAAGGCTTCTGGAAGAACCGCAGCACAATAGACGCAATTTTTATTATCAGATAAATAATAGAGAAGTCTATTGAATATGGAAAACAAGCATATATGTGCTTTGTAGATTTAAAAAGTGCTAAGCGAAATGACATCTTAAATTTATTACAAGCTGAACAAATAGACCATCAGATAATAAGGACAATTAATGAAATTAACAAGAACAACAAAACCAGAGTTATAATGCCAACAGGGGAAACAGAATGCATAGAACTAAAAGGAGGAATCCGCCAAGGAGACTCGCTTATCCCATTGTTATTCAATATGGTGATGAATCAAATAATTCACGAAGTAAGAAAACGACACGGATACCACATGGGAGCGCATAAAATCACGATACTATGCTATGCCGATGATGCAGTACTAATTGATGATAACGAAGATGACCTACAAAGGCAGCTCCAGACCTTCAATATCACAGCAAACAAACTTAATATGAGAATATCAGTAGAAAAAACTAAATGTGTAGTGATCAGTAAGGATATGGCTCCACGAGCGACAGAGATCACTGGGGACAGGGATATAGGAACAGAGACCACAAGGCAAGCATCAAAAGCGGCAAGAGTAAGTGGTTACCTCCGAGAAACCATATGGAGAAACAAATATCTGACCACGGAAAGCAAAATGCAGCGGAGACAAGGACCGATACAAGAAAGACGAAACAACAAATCATATATATATATATATATATATATATATATATATATATATATATATATATATATATATATATATATATATATATATATATGTATATGTATAAATGTTCGGAAAGATTTCCGCGGTTAGTACAATTAAACTTAGAGCTAAGATTAATACTATTATCAAAATTAATATTAAACTCACCGGTCTTCCGGGTTGAACCGCGTCGATATCCATTTTGCCGAGCTTTCGACATCCTCTCCGATGTCTTCTTCAGGGCTTCCGAGGTCTCAGTCTCCCGAGACCCCAGACACTACTACACTCACTAGTCACTTCTAGTTCACTCACTAGTTCACTACTATGGCGCTACTCAGTAGTGAACTAGTGAGTGAACTAGAAGTGACTAGTGAGTGTAGTAGTGTCTGGGGTCTCGGGAGACTGAGACCTCGGAAGCCCTGAAGAAGACATCAGAGAGGATGTCGAAAGCTCGGCAAAATGGATATCGACGCGGTTCAACCCGGAAGACCGGTGAGTTTAATATTAATTTTGATAATAGTATTAATCTTAGCTCTAAGTTTAATATGTATAAATATATATATATATATATATATATATATATATATATATATATATATATATATATATATATATATATATATATATATATATATATATATATATATATATATATATATATATATATATATATATATATATATATATATATATATATATCGGTTTTAGAACGTCTTTCGACGTTGTCCGATGCCTAACTTCCACGTCCTTCTATTGGCCATCTCTTCTAAGATCCCTTGTACTTATTGCCTTGGTTACCCCTTCTTTCCATGTCTTTTTGGGTCTTCCTCGTTTTTTACGGTTTGGTGGTACCCACTGCATAATCTCTTTGGGCAATCTTGTGTCTTCCATTCTTTGAACATGACCATACCAAATTAACTGTTTCCTCTCAATATCTGTTGTTAAGTAACGGTCTACTCCAATTCGTCGTCTTATTTCCTTATTTCGAACTCTTTTCATGCTTGATATACCTAACGATCTTCTAAATACATCCATTTCTACAGCTTCTAATTTTTTTCTGTTGTTTTCGGTTATTCGCCAAGTTTCTGCTCCGTAAAGTAGGCTGCTTTTAATTAACTATTTTCAGGAGATATTGGTGCTATTGATTCAATAAAAGTATATCGGATTCCAAAATGAAAAATATGCACATAGTACCTAGGTTGTCAGATTCTTTAATAATATTAAAAATTACATTGAATTATATATAAAAAAGACTGAGAGTAAGTATACAAAATATCCAGAGTATAGTAGGAAATTTTCAAAACTTTCAATAAATCTTCTATATAATATATGGAATATTAATTTGAAATTCTGACAATTTCGTGATACTTCGTGGATATGTTTTTCTAGGTGTCTACCAGGTAGGAATAAATAATTATGTATTCTTGATAAGAAGTTTAAATGGAAGTCCACTAAACAATTCCATTTCTATAATAAATTTCATATTAGAACCAGATATGCAACATAACTTTTTATGTGTGAAAGAGAAAGTTTAGTTACTATTTCAAACAGTGGACGTAGCTGTAAGGTTGAAAATATTGAACCGTTCTAATCTACAGCAACATTCTACGAGTATAGCCTAGCGGGAGATCAAAATTAAGACAAATTTGAAGATGAATTGCAAAATAAAGACATTACTGAAATTTTCCAAGTTGAAGATGTTTGAGCTAACCTTATATAATATTTTAGTGTTATGGAAAAAACAGAAGAATCATTAAACATGTATTATTTTTTTATTTGTTATTAAATTGTTTTTACATAATTTAATTTATTCCTGCCACCACAAATTGTATAATCAAAAGAGATATTAAAACATTATTCTGATTTCTTTGACAATCAATCAAATATTGGCGTGTTCAGAAATAAATTTAACATTTATCTTACAGATAAGTAACCGCAATATACTTTGACGTGAAAAGACGGGTACATTTTATTTTATAAATAGATGGGTATCCTTCAGATACTCTCTGACAGAACTATCTGTCAGATAGGACAATATTTTTCTGGAGGTGAAAAGACCGGCCCTTTTATGCAAGAAGTTTATTATTTCAAAAATTTAATTTTTAATTCTTTTGAAAATTTTGTTGATCCTAAAAAATTGGGTGCGAATTGGTAATCAGTAAAAAATATAATACAAAACTCGAGCTATACAATATGCAACAAATAAATTGCCAAACTAGAATTACGCTGGTTTTATACGGAGGTCGATTTCATAAGACGACTTTACGCAAAAAGTTCAGCGACTCTCCAAAAGTGACTTATTTGTTATTAAAGTTGTACAACAGATTAAAATATTATTCTATTGTCGTCCTAGCCTTAAATATGAGAAAGATAAAAAAAATTTAACATAATGACGGTATTAGATTTTTGTTTCGATACAGGGCAGCGACAGCCACTTATACGTATTTCGACCTCTTTAGGTCTCCTCAGAACGGTGTAGCCAATGCTCTGAACCAAAAAAAAATTTCTCCCGTCCTAGACAATAGTTATCAAAATAACTATATACGGACGTAACTACGCCATCTAAAAACAAAAAGAGAAATCAAACGATTTCTACCTAGCGAAACCGAATTCAAATTTTTACCACTGTGTTTCCTAAAACTTGCGAAACAAACAGCTGGATAAATTACTCGGCAGGGGAATCTAAAATTGCATTCTACATGCCGTTCATCCTGGTCAAAATTCGTAGTGAATTAAGTTTCTGGTACTCCAAACGAAGTAAGTAATAAAACATAATGACGGTATTAGATTTTTGTTTCGATACAGGCCAGCGACAGCCGCTTATCCATATTGAATTCTGTTTCGCTAGGTAGAAATCGTTTGATTTCTCTTTTTATAAAAGAAATTAGCATTAAAAATTAGGTCAGCAGTTTCGAAAATACGTATAGCCCTGATGATCGTTAACCTTCGGAACGAAGATGGCACTTGAAGAAGAAGAAGAAGAAAAAAAATTAAGTGGAGTAATTGTAGATGCGATTGATTGGAACCCCGTCGCATGGTGGCGGGCAAAATCACTAGTTAGTAATAAATGAACAATATTCTCAGATATATGACATACTGTTACAATATTATGAAACAAAAAAAATTATTATATAAAGGTGACACATTGTCGCTGTATTATTAAACAAAGAAAATATATTTTCATCGACATGATCATTCGAATAGGCTTATTCAATTCATTCGATATTTGGAAAACATTCATTTTTCTTCCTTTCCATTTTTAAATTTAGTTTTTTTGAGAGGTCTTTATGTAAATATGTAACTGTGACCTTTTAATGAAAAAAAATGTTACACCAACACAGTATTTTTAATCGATTCGTTCAAATTATTTTAGGTCATAATAAACATGTTTTTGTTTTGAGGGAAACATGAATCTGAATAAACTGTAAAATTAATAAAAATTTAAGTATAAGCAGTTCATTTTTGTTTTTAATTTTTTTTATAGCGTATCCAAGAAATCATCATATGATATATGCTAACTAGTATACAGATAGAGGGGTTTATGTTTTAAAAATTATAATTTATGTTATTAAATTTTTAATCAGCTGAAATTTGAGTTTTATGGGTGAAAATAAAAAGATATATAAGGAGCAAAATGGAAACTTTTTGAAATTAATTGACACAATTGCAAACTTTAGTGATACTATATCCGAACTCATTATTAGTATTAAAAGGACTCCATCGAATATACCTCATTATTAAGGTGTTCATGTTTAAAAATGTAGAATATAGACATTCTATTTATATCTGAAAGCCATGCCATACAAAGAACCGTTATTAAGATACCTTACTATACTGTGTATTATGCAAACCATCCAGACGGAGGAGCACATGCAGGTTCTGCCGTTATTATTAAATTAAAAATTTAACACTATGCAGTCCAACCTTATATTACGGAAAAATTCAAGCAGCAATTATTAAAATCGAAACAAACACCTCCCTCAGTATATTATCAGTCTACAGCCCACCTAGACATCAAATTTCAAGCGAAGAGTATCATGATTTCATACAAACTCTTGGATCCAAATTCATAGTAGCAGGAGACTGGAATGCCAAACACACCAAATGGGGTTACAAATTATTCACGCCTAAAGGTCGAGAATTATTGAATATCATCCAACAAAACAACTTATGATACTTATCTATGGGAGAACCCACATACTGGCCTACAGATGTCAACAAAATTCCAGATTTGGTAGATTTTGCTGTATTAAAAGGGATATTTGGCATCCATAGTGCAATAGAGTCAAACTTCGATTTAACATCAGATCACAGTACAATAATAATAACTTTAAGTACACACATAATATGGAGAACATCACCACCTAAACTCACAACTAAAGAAACAAACTGGAATGTTTTGCAAAATTCTGTAAATACAAAGATTAGACTAGGTATTAGGATAAAAGAAAACAAAGATGTAGAGAAATCAGTAGACTATTTAACAACAGTTTTACAAACAACAGGATGGAAAGCAACACCACAGCGCCAAAGAAGTGTGCAAGAAAACCATAATATCCCTCTTCATATAAGAGAACTAGTAGCAGACAAAAGAAGAGGTCGACGCATATGGCAACAAACGAGAAATCCACTAAATAAAACGTACCTTAACAGGATAAGTTATAGAGTAAATAGAGCATTACATGAAGAAAAAAACTCTTTCCAGTTTTATGTTTCGAACATCCCACATGAAGACCACTCTATATGGAGAGCTACAAAAAAGTTTAAACGACCGACAATAACAAATTTACCTTTAAAAAAAACAGATATGACCTGGGCCCGCACAAACGCAGAAAAAACAACAGTATTCGCAGAGCATCTTGCAACTGTATTGGCAGCACTAGATACTAATAACAATGAAGATGATGATATAAGAATGTACCTCAAAACTCCATGTCAACTATCTCTTCCTTTGACAACATTTACTCCGACAGAGGTTCGACAACAAATAAAAATGCTAAATCCTAAGAAAACTCCTGGCTATGATTTAATAACAGGGGAATTACTTCAAAAGCTACCACGAAAAGCAGTGGTGATATTAACAATAATATACAACAGCATACTACGTCTTCGATACTTTCCAATACAATGCAAATTTGCACACTCAACTATCCAACAATGCCACAGAATAGTAAATATAATTAAAACAACTCTCGAAGAGAAAAAGTTTTGCGCTGGAGTGTTTCTGGATATACAACAGGCATCTGATAGAGTATGGCATAAAGGTCTCCTCTACAAACTGAAATTACACCTAACAGACCAACTATACTTTATACTAAAATCATATCTTACTGACCATTACTTCCAAGTCAAAATTGAAGACAGCTACTCAAATTACCACATCATATAATCTGGCAAACCTAGAATCCATACCGAAATCAATTGATGGTGATGTAGAACAACAGTGTCAATTCTTTAAAAATGCAATTATTGAACCAAGTCGCAGAGAATTCACAACAACCAGATGCAAGAAAGGAGATTGGATGACAGAAGAAATCTTGGAAATGATGGAGGACAGAAGAAGGCAAAAGAATATCAACATAACTCAGTATCAACAGCTGCATAATCAAATAAGAAGGAGAATAAGAGAAGCTAAAGAGACTTATTTCGCTGGAAAATGCCAAGAAATAGAAGACTTACAAAACAAATATGATAACTTCAATCTCCATAAGAAAGTTAAAGAATTAGCTGGGGTAGCAAAACAAAAAACCTCAAGCATACTATTGGACAAACAAGGAAACATTTTAGTGAAGACAGAAAAAAAATTAGGAAGATAGAAATAATATATAGAGGAATTATTCCATCATCAGAGACAGGAAAATATATATAAAGATAATAAGAGTAAAGACGAGTGACCTGAAATGACAAAGTCAGAAGTTATGCATGCAGTAGAGTCCATGAAAAACAATAAAGCTGCTGGTCCAGATGAAATACCAAGTGAATTGCTAAAACTGGTCAATGAAAAAAATATAGAACTTTTAGTCCAACTACTGAACACAATCTATTCCACAGGAATCATTCCACGTGAAATGCTGACATCAACATTTATTTGTCTACCAAAGAAAGTAAATGCCAAAGAATGTAGTGATTATCGAACGATCAGTCTAATGCCACATACCCTAAAAACCCTGCTAAAAATCATCCATAATAGAATACACGCTAATCTGGAGATAGATATTAGTGATCCCCAATTTGGATTTCGGAATGGAGTCGTCACAAGAGAGGCACTATTTGCTTTTAACGTGCTGACCCAAAGATATTTGGATGTTAATCGAGATCTTTATGTATGCTTTATAGACTACAACAAGGCATTCGATAAGGTAAAACATGACCATCTTATAGTACTCAAAAACAAGAATCTGGATGTGAGGGATGTAACATTGATATTAAATTTATACTACAGCCAACGATCAAATGTGAAAATTGGAAGAGAAGTGTCAGAAGAAGTGGAGATAAGGGGAGGAGTCAGGCAAGGTTGTATACTGTCGCCGTTATTGTTTAATGCTTATTCTAAAGAAATCATACAAGAAGTTTTGGTAAACGAGACAGTCGGCATAAAAGTGAACGGAAGTTTAATTAACAACATTAGGTATGCCGACGATACAGTCATAATAGCCGACAACTTGGAAGACTTAGAAAGAATAATGAACAAAATATTAAGATATACTGGAGAATACGGACTCTCTCTTAACATCAAAAAAACCAAATTCATGAAAATTAGCAAGAACAACAATACAAACGAAATATTAACGGTAGGCGGCCAGCAGATTGAGAGAGTAAAAAGATATACTTACTTGGGAACGATAATCACAGAAAATAACAATTATACTGCAGAAGTAAGTCAGAATTGAAAAAGCACGTGACAACTTCGTGAAAATGAAAAAGATTTTATGCAGCAAAAATCTGACATTGGCCCTCAGAATAAGGTTAATTAAATGCTAGGTACACAGTGTACTTTACTATGGAGCTGAAGCATGGACATTAAACTGGATTACAATAAATCGATTTAACGCGTTTGAAATGTGGACATTTAGAAGATTGTTAAGGATTCCATGGGTAGATAGAGTCACGAATACAGAAGTGTTAAGGAGAATAGGCAGAGAGAGGGAAATGGAAAATACAATAAAAGAAAGGAAATTGCAATATCTCGGACATGTAATGAGATTCGAAAGAATAACATCTTGAGACTCATAATTCAAGGAAAAGTAGAGGGTAGGAGAAGCGTAGGAAGAAGACGCGTTTCCTGGTTGAAGAACCTGAGAGAGTGGTTTGGTTGCAGCTCAAGGCAATTGCTCAGAGCAGCTGCCTCGAAGGTCAGAATAGCCATGATGATTGCCAAACTTCGTCGCGGAGATGGCACTTAAAGAAGAAGAAAAAGATAATCTGGCGTACCTCAAGGTAGCGTTTTGGACCCATTTCTGTATCTTATATTTACAGCAGACGTTCCAATGATACCTTCTTAGCTACATTTGCCGATGACATGGGAATTTTGACAGTGGATATCGACCCTAATGTAGCATCACCAAAAGTACAAAATCATTTAGATCTATTACAAAACTGGTTTAAGCAATGAAAGATCAGTGTTAATGCTAGCAAATCAGTACAAATTATTTTACAACAAGAAAATCCACATGTCCACAAGTTTATATTAATAATACTCCTATAAAACCAGTTGTCAAATACTTGGGATTGCACCTGGATGAAAAACTTACATGGACAGCGCACATTAAAACTAAACGGAAACAACCAGATCTTAAAGTAAAAAATATGAACTGGCTATTTAACAAAAAGTCTCAGTTATCCCTTGAAAATAAACTGCTTCTGTACAAAGCTATACTTATACCAGTTTGGGCATATGGAATAGAACTATGCGATTGTAGTAAACCTTCAAATACGAAGATACTTCAAACATTCCAATCCAAAATACTCCGTATGATAAATAAAGCTCCATGATATGTATGGAGTAAACACTTCACAATGATCTGGACATCCCATTACTTAAGGACATAATAAGGAATCACTCAATAAAATATAAAAATCGCACCACTGATCACAACAACGAACTGATAAATAAATTATTCACCCAACCACTTACCGAAAGAAGATTAAAGAGGGTATGGCCAGAAGATCTACCGCAATAAAACTTAGAGGACCGTCACTGGACGGTACCAAACTCACGTTAATTCACTTACAGACTATTTACTTATTACTCTTTGTATATAGTAGATTGTAAACATGCAATGTAACAATAAAAAAAATGTTTAAAACGAACCAATTTCCCTCTTAGGACTGAAAATAAGGCATGAAATTATACGTCCGTTAAAAACTAGCAAATATTTTTCGATTAGGTATTTTAGAGTCGACTCCTTTTAAGTCATGAAAACCAACTTACGGCCAACCAACTGACCAACTTATGATTTGTGCTAACGTCACATACCTTCCCCTAGCGATGGTGTTTCCGAGAAAATATTTCAAAACTCACAATAGTTGGAGCACTTGCAGGTACACTGAGATTAGCAACGCTCAATGGTTGGATGACGACCGAACTCGTTTCACATGTTCTTGACCATTTCATAAAGCATTTATATAGTACACCTGACAATCTTTCCCTTCTAATATATGAGAATCATGAAAGCCATATATCAGTTGCAGTTGTTGAAAAAGCACGGGATGCAGGGGTGACTATTTTGACCCTACTACTACACTGTAGTCACACAATTAGATATAATGGTCTTTAAACCATTCAAAGTACATTACAATGCTGGTATTGATTCTTGGCTTCTACGACATCCTTCCCATGACTATTTACCAAATAGCCAATTATGTTGGAAAAGCTTATGCAAAATTATTTTTTTTTTCAATATAATGTCTGGATTCTAGAAAGTGCAGTATCTGACAGGCTACAACCAGAAGATGTCCTCGATTATAAATTACCTGGACCTGCCACCCTACAATTTCGTAAAGAGACTACACTAGATACTGAACGTCCTGGACCATCTGGCACACCACTTCAAAACGAACTTACTCCAGAAACATGTGAACCTGGACCATCTAACATAGGATTTCCACATTCGTGCGTGAACAGTTGTCGTGCTTACACGTGTATCTTAGAAGTTTAGTACAATCAATCGTTTTAAAAGACAATATTAATTATTTGAAAATTAGTTATAATTGTGGTTATAAGGTGGTTTACAACAAAATTCCTCAAATTCAGTTAATGTTCATGTAACTTCAACATCGTCCAAGCCCGTTCCACAAATATCACACCAATCCAATACGCGATCTATTTTCCAAAGATCGAACTCCCATTCATACTCTCAAGCCCAATTAAATAACTTAACAAAAAAAAGTAAAAGATCTTATCCTTTATCTCCCGATCCTACATTTTCAGCGCATCAATCCATTATTAGTTCAGTTAATCTTTTCCTTTTAAGAAAGGGGGAATTTTGAGTTCAGAACAATATCAGTCCAATATTCAAAATGAAAATAAATCAGAAAATATCATAAGAGAAACCGAAAATAATGAAATTGCAAATGTCATTTTTCAGATAGTTTTATCAACCATAAATACAATAAAGAACAAAAATAAATTAGACATACAGGAAAACGAAATTACAAATATTATTAAAACTAGTTTAAATAACCTTTTTGAACATGGATCTTATAACTCAATGTCAATGGAACCTTAACTCGGCAAATTCAAATAAAGAAAATTTACAATATTTGTTAAATGATCATAACATCGATATAGCTTGCTTGTCAGAAACTAGATTTACGTCCAATAAATATTTTAATCTTCCAGGTTACAACATTGTGAGGGATGACCGTTTAGATCGCAATGGCGGGGAAACGGCCATCCTTATTAAATCAAAACTTTTGTATACAAAATTACCTATCTCTGTTTTACTACCTAATTGTAATCAATCATCCATTATTTTTAAAATGTAATGATAAAAAAAATATTACCATTGTATCGCTTTATGTTCCACCAAAAACTAAAATTTCGTTGCATATTTGGGATCAATTCTTTAGTTCTTTTAATCCACCTGTAATTTTTACGGGAGATTTTAATTCACATAATATTGCCTGGGGTGGGCCAAACACAGACCACTATGGCATAACGCTTATGAAAGCTCTTGACCGAAATAATCTGGTATATCTCAACGATGGATCACCTACATTCATAGGAAATTATTTGCAATCTCATTCTGCTATCGATCTGACAATTTATTCTCCTTGTATAAAACATTTACTATATTGGGACACAATAAAAGATCTTTATGGATCTGATCATCTACCATGCATTACACAAATATATTTGGCACCCAAAGTTAATAAATTACTATCCTGCAGAAAATGGAATATTAAAAAGGCAAACTGGAATATATATTATATGGAGTTTCAAGAACAGTTCAATAAAACAGAAGTTGGTGATTACAATTCTTTTATAAGAATAACTGAAAATGCAGCAAATCTTTCTATACCTAAATTTAAATCAAATAAAAGTTCAAATAAAAATAAACAATGGTGGAATGAAAAATGTCAATTTCTAGTACAGAAACGAAGAAACAGTTTGCATAAATATATGAACAATCCCACACTAGATAACTTGTTAGAATATAAAAGAACTGATGCTATAGCAAAAAAAACCTTCAAACAAATAAAAAAAAAATAGTTGGGAAAATTATTGTAAATCTCTCAGCAGATCGGTACCTCTTAAGAATATATGGAAAAAGGTAAATAATTTTAAAAATCGAAAATATTCAAATCAAAATCAATCAGATCATGATGAATGGCTTGCTGAATTTCACAGCATTTTAACCCCTCCATATGTATCCCCTGACCCAACCTTTCTTGATCGTGTAGATATAAGAGAACATAGTATTAGTGGACATTATCTCACCAACCAGTTTTCACTTTAAGACTTAGACATGGCACTCAAAAAATCTGCCAATACAGCTCCAGGTTCCGATAATATACATTATCCTATGTTGTTTAATCTTCCTAGACAAGGAAAAATTTTTCTTCTAAATCTACTAAATGATATTTGGTTAAACAAAGTCGAAATACCGTCTCAATGGAAAAATTACATTTTAGTTCCCATACTTAAGCCAGGAAAACCAAAAAATCATGCATCATCATATAGGGCTATATCTTTAGCATCATGTGTTCTAAAAACATACGAAAGAATGATAAAATCACGACTAGAATTTTTTTTGGAATCTAATAATCTTATTCATAGTACTCAATTCGGATTTCGAAAAAAAAGTCGACATATGAAAATCTGGCCACTCTCATTACAGATATTCAATTATCACTCTCCAATGACCAGTCAACATCAGCTTTATTTTTAGACATAAAAGGGGCATACGACAACGTGAAATTAGACATATTATATAAAAAAATGTGTCAGATGGGAATTCCCCAAAGTCTATCTAAACACCTATATACTCTATACAGTAATAGAAATTTATTTTTCAGAGAACACCACTTATTCTCTGAATGCAGACAAACATCTATGGGTTTGTCACAAGGTGGTATTTAAGTCCTATACTTTATATTATTTACTCAACTGATTTAGTTGTTGACATCCCACATAATATATCAGTTTTGCAATATGCTGATGATATTGTTATTTACACTCGTCACAAATCCATCGAGATAGGTCATAATCAACTCAATTATGCAATAAGAAATTTAAATAATTGGATTTTCAATAACGGCTTATCAACTTCCGAAGAAAAATCAGTATTAGTTACTTTTACGAGAAAAAGATTTCGGTGTCCTCACCAAATAAAATTATCAAAATATTTGTTTCCTTACAAATCTTCCACTAAATTTTTAGGAGTAATTTTAGATTGTAAATTAAATTGGAAAGAACAGATAAATTATATAATCAAAAGAACAGAAAATAGTGTTAATTTATTAAAAACTTTCGGTCATTCCTCCTGGGGAGGGGATCCAAAAATAATGTTACTATTTTATAGAACACTCGTTAGATCTATTTTAGATTACGGATCTTTATTTTACCATTTAGCTGCAGAAACAAATCTTCTAAAAATAGATAAAATAAAAAACAAATGTCTTCGACTCAGTATTGGATACTTGGGAAGTACGCCTGTAGACGTTATGGAAACAGAAACATGCGAACCGCCATTGAATGTTCGGAGAAGATTTCTATCTGACAAATTCGTGTTAAAGTTAAGAAGTCAGAAATCCAAGTTATTGATTAAAATATCTAGTTTAGCTGGTTTGGTTTTAACATCTAAATATTGGGATAAGAAAAAAATACCATTATTAGTTGATAGTTTTATTACCAATGTACAAAGATATGAAGAACTTTATAAATCCAATGGAATCCCTTTATGGAATTATTCTTATGAAATGTTTCTTTCTCCAGTTAAGACCCATATTAACGCTCGCTATTTGTGTCAAAACAATATTATTATACAAAAAGAATATTATCGGGATTATATAGTAAAATGGAAAGAGTATGAAAAAGTTTATACTGATGGATCTAAATCGGAACATGGAGTTGGCTGTGCAGTTTATTATCCTTCCAAAAATATTAAGTTAATATACAAACTATCAGATATGATGTCAATTTTCAGTGCTGAGCTTACTGCCATAAAATTAGCAATTAATCTGTGTTTAGAACAAGAAGAAGATAAATTTGTCATATTTACAGACTCTAAAAGTTCGGTAGAAAAACTTAATAATCTGTGTTTGAATCCTAATTTAAATTACATTCTTATTGATATTTTGGAATTGTATCAAAATGTATCAAGTAGAGGAAAACAAATTTATATATCATGGATAAAAGCCCATTCAGGTATAGAAGAAAATGAAGAAGTGGACTATTTTGCAAAATATGGTGCAAAAAATGGAAGAATACTTAGATTAAAAATACCAGAGTCTGATTTTATTCCAATTTTTCGAAAGGAACTTAAGGAACAGTAGCAGATAAAATATAAGTGTGGAGACAAAGGACAGTTTTTTAAGAATATACAACCAAAAATAAGGGACAAACCATGGTTTGAGAATACACGTAATCGATCAATTATTCGGATAATAAGTCGAATGCGCTGCAATCATGCACTATTTCCAGCTTATAAACATAAAATAGGTTTGTTAGATAATAATAAATGTCTATGTGATGAAATTGCCGATTTACAACATATTCTTTTAGAATGCCCGTTAAAAAAATTAGAAATTGATCAGTTCTATCAAAATTTAATATCGTACAAAATGAAATTTCCAATAAATGTTTCAAATCTATTGACATTAGAGGATAATAGTATCTACAACATCATATATCAGTATGTAAAATCTACTAATATTACTTTGTAAGCAGTATTGCGACATATGAATAAATTTGTTAGCCTAAAACGAAAAAAAAAACAAAAAAAAAATCAAACCGATAAATGAATAATATTAAACAATAAAAAAAATACTAATAAAAAGAAATTAAAAATAAAAATAAAAGAATAGTTACAACGTTATATATATATACTGATATCAAAAAAAACATTAAAAATGAAAATAAGTAACCAAAATATTTAGGCATTTACTAACACACTAAAAATATTGTATCCCAATTTAACATGTATAAAATATTAATATGTATATAATGTAAACAATGGAAATGGATGATAAAACTATGAGAAAACTTGACTGGCCTTTTGGCTTTGCCAGTGCCATTAACCTAGGAAAAAAAACATAGGATTTCAGCTAGAAACAACTATGTTATCCTAATACAAATTATGATTAAAAGCTACATTATGCAGTATTTGCAAGAAAAGTGCTTTCCATAAAAGCTGTGCTGACAAGATATGTCAAATAACTAATAATATTGTCCGATGTTCAAATTGTAACAAAGTGAGGTTATGGTACCTGAAAACAGTGTAAACCTTGGAAACCCCTCTGAAAAGAGTAGTCGTGACAAAAATAATAAAAACCCTATTATTAATGAGTCATTACAGCAATCTGTGGAAAAATTGCGGGAATTTATTAACTTTATATTCGAAAAATTCGATCAACTAATATCTGAAAATCGAAGTTTCCCGGCTGAAATAAAAGCAATAAACAATTAAAACACGCTGCTGAAATCCTAAGTAAAAATATGTAAAGAAAAAATAAATGATTTAGAGTGTGACAGAATATCATGTAACATTGAATTTATGGGTACACAATTAAAGGAAGAGATTAGTGCTGATTCTGTAATTTTGGAGATTGCTAACAATATGCTACAGTGTAATATTCAAATAACCGACATGAAAGAATGTACGAGGAAGGATACAAAAACGGGCCCTTTGATAGTTGCAAAATTTACTACTCCAAAAATAATGAAATGTCGACAAGGGAGAAAGTTAGACTCAGAAATGCTCAACTATAACAAAAACAATAAAACAAAACCCCAAGCACATGTCAATGAGGCTCTTACAGATGATGTAGAAATTTGTTTAATCTAATCTAAAACACTAACCGAAAAATAGTTTATAAATATATATGGGTTATAAATGATAAAAAGATAATGGATTCGAAGAGTAAACACGTCGTTATCATTTCGTAGTAATTGATTTTTAATATTAATGAGTTTTTAACTATCATATTAAAACAAATTTTTGAGAAAAAAGTGGTGAAGTGTTAAAATAGTACATCACACATCATTTGTGAGTATTTAATTTACTTCATAATATTATCAACATCCACAAAAAATCAATATCTTTCCATTCACCTGTTGTGAGTGCTTATCTACCAACTGGTTGTTTTTTTTTTTCTCAAATTATTGTCTGTGGTTTTTCATCGCCAGAGGCGGACTTAGCTTAAATGCTTTGGAAGAAACTCCGAAAGAAAGCAAAAAATGGATAATCTTACTCAAAAGTCTTCAAATGTCAATACTACTTCAAATAATTTCCACAGCACGGTTAAATCATACTCAGCAGCGTTAGTTAAAAATTCCACTCCATTACCAAATAGAGATCAAGCGATAGTTTTCCCATCGATAGAAGGTGGCAAAATTCAAGACTGTCTCTTACAGATTGGACCAATAGTTAACCCACAAAATATAATATATTGTTCACGTATATCTAACAATCGAGTTTGCATATATTTGAGAGATAAAAAAATTGTCGACGATCTTCTTAAAAATAATGAAGCCATCACAATTAACAACACTCGTCTAGTTGCTCGGCGACTAATTACTCCATCAGAAAAATTGCTAGTATCTAATGTAAGCCCGACAATTCCTAATGAAGATATTACACGACATTTACAAAACTTAGGTTTAACACTGTTATCGCCAATGACTCCACTGAGAATTGGAACTACTGATCCAGCTTACAGCCACATATTAAGTTTTAGAAGACAAATCTACATTTCTCCTCCTATAAATACTAACATTCCTGAATTTATTGAAATTGAACAAGATGGAGTAGTAAGCAGGTTATTTTTAACATTAGACAGCCATAATTGTTTCAAATGCAAGCAAGCAGGACATAATGCTTCACAATGTACTGTTTCTGTTTCACCAACTTTGAATACAATACCTACAGTAAGCAATACTCAATCAGGTAGCGTATCTCTTGCCCAAACTTCACAAACTCCTATTGCTGGAATCACTACAACTTCTTCCAACAGCTCACAGTCATCTTCGACCCAAAATCCAGAACTGTCAAATCCACCCCTATCTCAACCTATCAATACCCCTGTGAATTCTGAGATAATGGAAAACGCCTTGGTTGACAATACAAAGTCTGATCTTTCTTTTACACAAAATATTTCACATAAACGTACTGCTTCTGCTGTTTCATCACCTACTTCTGAGGATGCCCAATTTGCAATTCCAACTTTAAAACAGAAAAAAAAGAGCAAAACAGAAAAAAAACCGGAACAGAACATAAAGTTTTCAGACAATATTAAAACATTTATAGACAAACACTCTCCTTCCTTTTGTCTTAACAGTCAGCAAATTGAAAGTTTACTTGAAAATTGCTATGGATGCTCTGATGTACTAACGATTGCGAATGAATATACTTCAGACACCGTAGCTCTTATTAATATGTTGGAAGAAATACGTCCCCATTTAGAAGACAGAACAACAAAATATCGCTGCACAAAATTGAGGAAAAAATTGGAGGTACAACTTGATTTAGCCATTTTGGATACTGAAAGTGATACATCCACTTGTTAATACTGTAGTTTTTTTTTTCTTTCACTTAATCGATATATAATAATTTATGTATAATAAAATTTTACAGTGGAATATAAATAGCTTTCAAACTCGTTTACCTATGTTGCAACTATTAATCAATCAATACACACCACAAATTATTTGTCTTCAAGAAACTAATTTTAAACATTCCACGTGCATGAATCTAAAGTCCTTCAATTCATATTTTAAAAACAGAGATAATGCAAAACACGCATCAGGTGGAGTTGCAATATATGTAAAGGAACAAATAATATCCAAAGAAATTCCATTAATCACAAATCTCGAAGCCGTAGCTGTAGAAATTGGCACTACACAAAAGATCAACATATGTAATATATATATACCTCCAAATTATAACCTAGAAGAACAAGATCTTGTAAACTTAATAAATCAGGTTCCTAATCCGAAATTCATTTTGGGAGATCTAAATGGACACAATACTAACTGGGGTTCCTTTAAAACTACACACACTGGAAAAAAGATTGAAAAGATCATAAACACATTAAACCTTGCAATAATAAATGATGGTAGCAGCACACACTTAAATTTATCGACAGGGACATTTTCTTCTATAGATATCTCACTCTGTACGCCAACTCTTCAATTAAATCACAATTGGTATGTAGAAAAAGATTTACATGGGAGTGATCACTTCCCAATTTTAATAGAAAAACACTCGATGAAACCTACGCCAGTTACACCTGAACCGAAATGGAGGCTAGATAAAGCTGTTTGGCGCAGTTATCAAGAAATTATCCGTAACGGATCATCAAAAATTTGTTTAGAAAATTCAATAGACGAAATAATTCTACAGTTCAATAAACTCATAACGGAAGCAGCTCTAGAAGCGATAGGTAAAACAAAGTTTATAAAAAGAGATAAAATAACTCCCTGGTGGAATGAAGATTGTAAAGAAGCTATTAAGGAAAGTAAGAAAGCTCTTCAAAAGTACAAAAGGTACAAAAGCCTAGAAAACTTAATTAATCTTAAAGAATGTAGGGCTAAAGCCAAACTGATTACCACGAGATCTAAAAGACAATCCTGGATAAAATATGTAGAAACGATCAATAATTACACATCCTTAACAAACATATGGAGGAAAATAAAAAATATAACAGGCACTAGCTCATATCAAGGAATCGATTCATTAGAAGTAGAAAATAAATCATTAATAACAAACCATGCAGAAATCGTAGAAAAAATAGCGGAAACATTCAAGTTAACATCCACAAATTCTAACTATGATAAAGATTTCATAACATACAAAGAACAAAAAGAAACCATCCCTATTAACGTAGTAAACAACAATGAACCTATAAATGCACTTATCTCAATCAGAGAACTAAGAGAGATGGTAGTTTCTTTAAAAGACACATCCCCTGGCCCCGATGACATCCCAGCTTCTTTTTTGAAACACCTTCCTGACGAAGCAGTAGAAATATTATTAAAAATATATAATCGTATATGGACCAAACATGAATTTCCCAATTTATGGAAAACAGCCATAACTATTCCCATCTTAAAATCTAATAAGCCACAAAACAAAGCAGATTCTTATCGTCCAGTGTCTCTAACTTGTGTCATGTGTAAGCTTTTAGAAAAAATTATAAATAAACGTTTATTGTGGTGTCTGGAAGAAAATAACCAACTGATTAATGAACAATCTGGATTTCGTCCTTTAAGATCGACTACCGACAATTTAGTAGATATAGAATCACATATTAATAACGCATTCTACAACAACCAAAAATGTATTGCAATTTATTTTGATTTGCACAAAGCATTTGATATGGCTTGGCATCACAAAATAATTTCAACACTGGAATCATGGGGCTATCAAGGAAATATACTTGCTTTTATTAAAAATTTTCTCCTAAATAGAAATTTCAAGGTAAAAGTAAACGGACTTCTATCTAATGTGAAATATCAAACAAATGGTACACCCCAAGGCTCGGTAATCAGCCCGACGCTTTTCCTTATAGCTATCAATGATATAATCAAATCAATGAACAATCCCATTCAAGCGAGATTGTACGCGGATGATCTTATAATATTCTTAAATGGAAACAATATACAGAGTATGGCCAAATTATTACAAGATCAACTCGATAAATTTATAGCATGGTCTAAAAGGAGTGGTTTTCAATTTGCTTCATCTAAAACTCGCTGCATCATATTCTCTAAGAGACCAAAACAGATAAAAGAAATACCTACTTTAAAACTTGGTGGTCAAACACTTGAATATGTAAACACAATTAAATATCTAGGTCTAATATTTGATCAAGCTCTAACCTGGAAGGACCACATCAAATATATATCAGCTATATGTCAAAAAAGACTAAACCTCTTGAAATGTCTTTCTGGTACGAACTGGGGAGCAGACGGTAGAACTCTACTCATACTATATAAAAATTTGATCCGCTCAAAGATAGATTATGGTTGCCACGCTTACTCGTGTGCTTCAACAACAACTCTAACAGTTTTAGACACCATTCAAAATAACGCTCTTAGAATAATAAGCGGCGCATTTAGAACAACCCCTATCTTAAGTCTTCAGGCCGAACTGGGTGAACTACCATTAGATTTACGAAGACAGGAATTAATGCTCTCTTATGCATCGAAGCGGTACTCTTTACAATATCACCAAACCAATCGCTGCTCGAATATCCAGCGCGCAAAAACCCACATTCCCTTTTACGAAAGATGCAGACGAATCATAAATGAATTAAACATTAAAGTCCCCGAAATCTATCCTAGCAAGATGCCAACTTCCCCTCCTTGGCTAATGTCTTCTCCTTACATAAATTTGGATCTATTATCAGAAAATAAAAAAGAAAGCAATTGTCATCTAATTAATTCTAAATATCAAACGTTAATTTCTCAATTTTCTTCCTTCAAAAAGTTATTCACAGATGGATCTAAAACAGAGCGTTGTGTAGCATCTGCCTTTGTAACAAATGATGAAATAAAGAAATATAAACTAGCGGAGACGAATACTATTTTAACAGGAGAACTCTTTGCAATATATAAAGCCATATGTCATGTTACAAAATGTCCTGAAACTAATTTCTTAATAATTACTGACTCATTAAGTTCTCTAGAAATCATCTCAAAAATCTATTCTTCTCATCCTGTGGCCAAACTCATTAGACAAGAATTGCATAATCTAAACCACAGAAACATTGCTTTCCTGTGGGTGCCATCTCATGTTGGAATCACGGGAAACGATTTGGCGGATAAATATGCACGAGAAGCCTTAGAGGAAACAACTATTGAATTCTATCCAAAAACTCCAGCGACAGATCTCAAATCATATTTCCACAGCAAAATAGTCAACATATGGAATAGCAGATGGTGTAAAAAACAGGCAAAACTACTTGAGATAAAACCAATATTTCAACCATGGTCTGATAGTTCCACCAATCGTTTTTCTCAGGTTATCATCACACGACTGCGGCTTGGTTATAGTCGCCTCACACATGGACATCTGATGACAAGGGATCCACAACCGGAGTGTTATGCTTGCGAGACCCCGCTAACAATAAAACACCTTCTAGTGGAGTGCCCGTTACACAGTGCGGAAAGGTGTAAATTCGGAATCCCGGAGAATTTGAGAGAACTATTCTTAAAGTGCGGTGCCAAAGTGATTATCCAATATCTTAAAGCAATAAACTATTTATACAAAATTTAATTGTTACACTGTTCAATTATTGTTATTACTTTTTCTTTTTTTTTCGCTAATAGCCTTACAGGCTGATGCGAGTTTGTAAATAAAAAAAAAAAAAAAAAAAAAAAAAAGATAATGAAAGTTCTTTTATACGAATAACATCTGAGGTAATAATAGTTGGATTACAATTGCATATGAAACAAAATGGCTATAAATCAGAATATTCAAGCTTGTTTATTTAATAGTTTAGAAGAGTTTCATAACACAGGTGGACTAAGTGTTAAATTTAAAATCATGTATATGAATAGCCGCTCAATGAGAAACAAACTTAGTGAGATTGAAATCTTATGTAATCAAATTGTACCTGATATTATCATAATAACGGAGTCGTGTTATATCCGGAAGAAGAAAACTTCTTTGAAATAAACGATTATCCTGCATTTTATGTAAGTAGAGAAAAACGAGGTGGTGGTGTTGAAATTTTAGTAAAAGATCTCTACGCAGTTAGTAAATTACTCGATAAGATGATACAGATTCAATGTTATTTTTTAATATTGAAAAAGTCAATATAATTATTGGTGCAATATAGAGACCACGGGATTTTAGCGTAAATGAATTTTAATCTATTCTATAGTAAAATTTCGCTATTTGAAAGAGTGATTTCATCGTTTAAACGCCGAATGTCCTTAAATTTAAATGTACTCAGCGGTCCCCGAAAACTACCCGTTTAATTTGCGTTTTCTCATCAGACATCATAGAATGTATAATTAGTACATTTATTTGTGCTTCTCTATAGCAAACGTAACCATAAGATGCCGTACAGTGTACCCGATTCTTGTTCACAAATATCAGTTAGGGTCATACAAACCTGAATTCTTCGGCGCAGCGATTATTACCGACATAAAAATTCCAAATAAATGAGTTTATTTAATATTAAAAATTGAGCACAAAATTGTATTGAAATAAATTTTATTTACATGTTCAGTTTTGTTACATATTTAAGTTTATAAAATAAAAATTAATACGTTACATTTCATTCCCATTCCGTTTCAAAAACTTGCCAACTTGGGAATTTGTAAAGCATCGTAGCTGTAATACCACCGCACCTGCCGAAGCAAGAAACGTTCATTTACATAGGCGGGGCTGGCGGGAGTGCTTTTGTTGCCTTTTGTGATTATAATTTTTGCGATTGAAGTTTTGTGGTGATAATCCTAGTGTTATTGGAGTTTGTCGTTTTATAGTAAATGTTTAATTATATTCCGTGATTATTAAAATATAATGGACGAACAACCGACTTGTTCCAAGAGAAGACAGCAAAATGTTAACGTCAGAAGAGAAGGTGCATGAATTGCATGATGCAGAAAAATGGCATCAAATATTAGCCAAGCGGTCGATATTTATAGCAGTTTAACAAAAGTATCCATTAGCTGTATTTATCATGTGCCTAAAAATACATCGGAAAATAAAAAGCAAGTAAAACGTAAAACTAGAGGTGGAAAAAACATTGTTTTGGATGACGAGACAAGACATTTTATTTTCGGAGTAAAATTCCAACACTAAAAAAATTTCTTAAGGGCTCGAAAACAATTACTTTTTACCCAAGATATCTTGTAGAGTATTAATCAGAACTATGCGAAAACATATTATTTGGATGAAACCTGGATTAACGAAGGTCATACAGTTGGAAAAGATTGGCAAGATTTAAATGTCAAAGGTAAACGCGAAGCATTTATAGAAGGCTGCTTTACAGGATTAAAAGCTCCATCAGGAAAGGGACGACGTTTAATCATTATGCATATAGGAAGTGATACAGGGTTCCTTGATGATGGTTTGCTTTAATATGAGTCAGGAAAAACAGGAGATTATCATGAAGAAATGACTTCCGAAGTATTTGAGCGCTGGTTTAAGAGAATATTTAACAAAATTAGAACCTAGTCAGGTCACGTCAATAGACGTTTTAGCGTAACTTCCGCGACAGTTGGGTAGCATAAATAAGCTTTCTGCAAATTTATTTGTTTTTTTTATAGCTTTTTGTAACAATAAAACACTGAAAATTTTATTTTCGAAACTTTCACAAAATTTATTATAAAAAAATCTTATCGCTACAGCTGTTTCGGCAGAGTATCTTTGTCAAGTGATCTATTATTGGTATGCATTTACACAGTATAGTCTTTAACCAAATAGGTTGAGGAGGGGAGAACTGTTTGTCTCAAGTTGGTTAAAGACTATAAAGTGATTTCGTTAAAGACTATAAAGTGTAAATGCATACCAAAAATAGATCACTTGAGAAAGGCACTCTGCCGAAACAGCTGTAGTGATAAGATTTTATAATAAATTTTGTGGAAGTTTCGAAAACAAAGTTTTCAGTGTTTTATTGTTACATAAAATGAATTTCCATCAAGTAACGGTCGAATACATCAATTATAGCTTTTTGCTTATGGGATTCTGTATTTTTAGGGGAATGTAGGGAATAAGCCACAAAATACATTCAAATGTTTAATTTACTGATAGATATATTTATTTTTTATAGCTTTGTGCTTGTGGAATTCTGTATTTTTAGGGAGAATTTTGAAAATAAGCCACAATATATCTATTTAGATGGTTAATTTACTGACGTTTCGATCTCTATTCCAGAGACCGTTTTTAAAGTTAGAAAAAAAAAAGAAAATAAATATAATAAGATTATATAAATAATATTATATAAATAAATAATAATAAACAAATAAAATAAATGTAACTATCGTGTATATCTTTGAAAACGGTCTTTGGATATAGAGATCGACACGTCAGTAAAAACCTGTAAATAAATTTATATTGTCGCCTATTTCGAACAAATAATATTTAAAAAATATAATATAATTAACGTTGCAATAAAAGTGAGTGTACGCCACTGGATTTTCATACGTCTTTCCCCACTTCTCTGCCTTCAAACGATGAAATCACTCTTCCAAATAGTGGAATTATTGTATATAAATAGATTAAATTCTAATTCAATTCTAAATTTTGGATTATTATGGCTATCTATCAAGTACTAAACCAAGAAATGACCTTGAAATTGCTGATAAATGTTAACGCTATTTTTTCTGTAAATAAAAGTATACCTACTAGAATCACAAGTAATACAAAAACGCCTATAGACTATACATTCACCAATACTAAATCAAATAATGAACTTGCAGTTGTAGAAGCATGTATCAGTGATAACCGAATTCAAATCTTCTGAAGTCAAACCCAGTCCAATTAATCTGAATGCTATTGTACGGTTAATAGGCTAAATAAAGAAATATTTAAATATAACTTACTTCAATTATTTGACAAAATTTAGGACGACCCCAACTTTTTATCTCATGAAATTATTCAACGAAAAAATCGTTTTCAAAAAAATAGTGCCTCTGGTTAAATATTGACATACTAAAATTAGTACAAGAAAGAAACTATCACTACATACGGTCTAAGATGTACCCTAATAGTGACTATTTACTTCAACTTTATAAAGCATCTCAGAAGACAGAAAACATTGAACAGAGAAAAAGAGAATTTTATCAAATGGAGATAACAGCAGCTGAAAATGACCAAAAAAAATTTGATAATCCATGAGAAGCTAACAAAAAACCAATAATAATTTTAAAACTTATAACAGACAATTTAGTTCTTGAAAATCATAACCTCATTTTTAATAACTTCAACAACTACTTGTACAACTTCGTCTGGATATGTTCCATCAGAAACAAGATATTTTCTGGAAGGTTCCCAACAAACGAATAAATTGTAGATATAGTAAATAAATGAAGGGTAAAACTGCGTGTAGTCTCAACAAGTTATCAGTTAATACTAAATACTAATATGGATTTAGACAGGGTAGCAGCACAACACCAATAGCTACTCTTATAACAAATATTATTGATAAAACTTATTAAGGTCAATCTTGTATGTTTGTATCGCTTGACTTGAAGAAAGCCTTTGATACAGTTGATCATATGCTGTTATTATCTATATTGGAAACTTTAAGCATAAGAGTCATAGAGTTAAAGTGGTTTAATGATTATCTATCAGGAAGAACACAATTTACCTTTGTTAACAGGGTGAATAGTCCAATTGTCCAATATTGATTGTGGAGTTCTTCAAGGATCGATACCTGGACCAACGCTGTTTCTGATTTAAGCTAATTGAATTCATTTATTGAATTGATTCAACATTGCCATTAAGAGATACACTACAAATGTATATCTATGATATCTGCATTGTATACTTTAGCAAAAACCCCAATGAGGCAAAAACTGATGTTTTTTTTTATTGTATAATGGCTTTGGCATAGCCAATTAGCCAGACTATTTGTGGTAATTACAATTTTTGATTTTATTACCTAAGCCTATTTATAATATAAAGTTACAGGAAGTAATATGTTGGTATACACATTCAATTTTTGACATATTTACAATTTTTGATATTGGCATATGATTTTTTCGGTATTTGTTTACACGCATCAAAAAAATTTAAATTTAATGATGACATTGTATTCTTGATTTGTTTTTGCCTAGAGAACTCAGGGCATGCACTTAGGTGTGTAGTAAAATGATTACCTTGACAGCTGAAACAGCTAGGAGTATATATATTTACTGTACAATCTTTTGTGTTATGAAAATCATGACATTTATTGCACCTGGGACGTGCTTTGCATTGAGATCCAAGATGTCCAAAACGAAGGCAAGAGAAACATAATAAAACTTTTTGAATATAGGGTTCGACTTCTTTAATTACTTTATTAATTATGATATATTTTGGAAGAGTTTGAGCTTTCAAATTTACAATACATGATTTGGTTGGAACCTTGTCTATTACTGTTTTATCTTCGATATGTTTTTCTACCTTTCTATTTATTCTTCTAACTGGAGCTACTTCAAACTTACAGTGCATATCGTATTGTTTAATTTTATTTTTGATGTATTCCTCAGAAAATTCAGTATCTATATCTCTAATTATACCCTGTCTATGTTGTATAAACTTTGGAACGTAAACATCAAAATTGTTGTTTGTAAATAATGAGCAAGTTTTTTGATTGATTAAAAAATTGGCCGATTGATAGTCTTTAAATTTAATTCTGATTCTATTCTTGCCGATTGAATCAATACTAGTAATTTTGTTATCTAAATTTGGAAAATTTGATAGTATAATATCACCGATTTTGATGGCATTTATCTTACCTTTAAAATCAGGAGTAATATTTTCTATATATACATGAAAAGGACCTGTATCACTGCTCTGATATAGAAATTGTTCTCTTACATTTTCTGTAGAATTATTAGAAGTTTTACTACTTACAGTTTCTCCGTTGTTTTTTGAGTTACCGTCCCAGGTGTTGTTTATATTGGATTTTATTTTTTCTATATTAACATCTTCCTCCATCCGGCTAATATCTGGAGGTATGTCTGGTGGTCTCCCCGCATAATCCATATCAAGTTTTTAATAACTTAACACTTTAACACTTTGAATCTATCTTACACTTATGAACACTTATCGTATCCAAACAGTAGCCCCCAATGGGGGTAAAATAAATTCAAATACACTGAACTTTTATATTTTTCTTAGTCTTCTACGTTAATGAGCTTCGAACGACAAAACAACTTCCTCGTACAAAGGCCACAACTGGACTGAGGACTTCTTAAATCACAAAAAATCACGGAGAACTTTTAAATACGTAATTTAACTTTGACAGTTGAAAAACTGATGTTGAATTTGACATAATATGAACTAAATTATAATGACACGGAACAAAATATATAAATAAATAAATATATATCTAAATCGTTGTTTTAAATGAGGCAAATACAACTAAACTATTAGAACAAGTTTTTGGTTTTCTAACAAAACAAAATAATTTGTTTAATATTTATTTTAAAGCGATCTGTAAGGTGGAAATGGTGAAAATCAAAACGTTAAATACAAAGTATTTTTACTTAAAATTGTGGTTTATTCTCAACCAACAAAGCAATTAAAATTGAAATAGTTAAAATTGAAATAGCTATACTTACTTTGCCAGAAGGAATGATTAGTCTTGTCCATAACATCTTCATTGGCGTATTCCCTGAGAAAGCCCAAACCAAAATCAGCAATTTTCAGTACAAATCTGCTGTCGACTAAGCAATTGGTAGACTTCAGGGAACCGTGATATTTAATAGGACTTCGATGTAGATAGTACATACCCCTCACCAAGTCCATTATTAACGAGATTCTAAATGTCCAGTCTAACTGAACTTCTTCATTTTCTAAAATGTCCTGCAAACTTCCTCTTGCACAATATTCATTAAGTATAAAATTTGGTATATCCAAACATGCACCGAAAAACTTCACTAAGTTATCATGAGATAAGTCCTTCATCACTTTCAGTTCGTACAGATGGGTATGGATAAGTTCGATTTTTTCTGCCCGTAAGTTTTTGACAGCCACACGACTTCCTTTGTACAGAGCGACATTCGTGAATATTTGTTTATCCCCAGGCAAGCTAATTCCATCATATTCCTGAAAACAAATTTAAAATAGATAATTTATAATAGCCATATGTGCTTTCAACGGTTTTCCGGTTTGACTTCGTTGAATAATTTTGGTTTTGAGAAAATCTATTATTTTGATGACGTTTCATTTTTTTTTTAAATAAAAAAAATAAAAACTTTAAATTTTAATTCTCTTTAAACTTTTAATATTATAATAACGTAAACACAAACGAAACAAACTGTTTTAAGTAATTTCTAACACAAATTTAACTTTTAAACAAAGAACTGTTTCAGTAGATAACAATTTAAAAATTAAGGGAAAAACGTAAGAAAATGGCGACATTTCGAATAATAAAAAAAACTTCCTATATGTTGTTGCGTCTGAGTTATTTTAAATGTTTATAAACTTAAAATCTTAGTACGTTTGTAAACCTATTACAATTACAATATTTAACATGAATTGTTTGATCATTAAATGATATGGGATAAAAGAAAAAAAATTTAATTTTGCAATAACTGTTAAGTGAAACTTCTTGAAATTTGTATAGTTGAATGTATGAGGTATTATCCCATATCCCATTGATAAAATGAGTTTTAGCAAAGTTTTTTGTGCAATTAGAAAAGTTATTATTACTTTTCGAAAAATCGACTTTTAAAGCTATTTTTGCAAATAATTAAGGAACAAATTAACAAAAATAACTTTACAAACTCTCATTGTAAAGGATGTTCTATGCTTTTTAAGCAAAGTTGTGTCATGTTTATAAGTAAAAAGTAACGTTTAATACCGGAGTTCCTTTTTTGAATATAGGGATGAAAGTTTATGTTGTTCAGTCGTTGGGCCGATCTCCGGTTTCCCAAATCTTTTAGCAGATCATATGCATAAAATTTACTCCAACATTTCCAGTCTCTTTTAAAACTTCTGCGGTTATCTGGTCTGCGCCAGGAGATTTTCTATTTTTTAACTTTTTGATTGCTTTTTCTACCTCTGACTTTAGAATCTCTCTCTGCAGTGAACTCGTCGTGATTTGCATTCTGGGGATCATCTGCATATAGACTTTGACAATATTTTCTCCATACCTCAGCAATTCCTTGCTTGTCATTTATAATATATTGGTTTTGATCCATTACTGTTTGTGTGATTGGTTTAAATTCCCTGGATAGATATCGGACTTTGTTATATAGCTCATGAGATTCATACCAGTTTGCATGTCTCTCTAGTTCTTCGCATTCTTCATTTATATGTTTATTTTTATCATCCCTACATGCTCTTTTAATTTCCCTATTTAACCTTGCTGCCGTTTTTGTTGCTGTCGTTTTGATATATGAGAGATTCTCTATGGAAGGCGACGAGAAAGGTAAAAGGTCCACAAGACGCCATACCTCCTCTAAAAAATGTCAAAGGTAAATGGGCAAGAACAGACACAGAAAAATCTGAGACATTCGCTGAACATCTTTCTACAGTATTTAGTCCATTTAACAGAGTAGTGCCATTAGAACAAGAAGAACCATTTAATTCTTTTCTTGAGGCTCCATATCAAATGGATCTACCAATCACCAAGTTTAATATTAAAGAAGTAAAACAGATAATAAAGAATGAGATACAACCCAATAAGGCTCCGGGATTCGACCTCATAACGGGTAAGACCCTCCAGGAACTAAACAATGACTGTTACAGAATAATCACTATGATCTTCAATGCTATGCTTAGTCTGCCTTACTTCCCTCTGCAATGGAAAGTGGCACAGATTATACTCATTCAAAAACCTGGTAAAGATCCAAACCTTACCCTTACTTTAAACTGCTCCAATCATACCTTACAGAAAGGAGATATCTGGTAAAATATAGTGAAGCCTATACAAAACTCTACCCCATCCTATCTGGTGTACCTCAGGGTAGTGTGCTCGGACCGATTCTGTACCTGATATATACGGCTGACTTGCCAATAAGCAATAACCTAACGCTTGCAACATTCGCAGATGATACTGCTTTCTTGGCCTCTCATAGCAACCCAATAATAGCATCAGAGAGACTGCAACTACATCTGAACAAAACAAATAAATGGCTTAAACTCTGGAGAATTAGAGTAAACCCCTCAAAATCTACACAAATTACATTCACTTTAAGAAGAGGTACATGTCCACAAGTTAACCTCAATGGACATCCTTTGCCCCAAAAGCATGACGTAAAATACTTAGGTATTCACCTTGACAAACGTCTAACTTGGACCAAACATATATGGACGAAAAGGCTTCAATTGGGAATTTTATACAGAAAACTTTACTGGATGTTGGGAAAAAACTCTCACCTATCGATTGACAACAAGCTGCTGATATACAATACAATAATAAAACCCATTTGGACATATGGCTCACAGCTCTGGGGTTCAGCTAGCAAATCTAATATTATGATAATACAAAGATTCCAATCCAAAACTCTGAGAACAATCGCTAATGCACCTTGGTATATCCAGAATGATGCAATACATAGAGATATTCAGGTACTAACCGTCTCTGAAGAGTGCAAAAAAACTTCTGAACAATATCAAAACAGGTTGCGGGTGCATCCTAATACCCTGGCACACAATCTTCTCAACAACCAACAAGCGAAGAGATTGAAGCGACATGACCCCTTGGACCTACCTCACCTATCCTGACAGAGCCTACAGCAGTGGGAGTTACGCCTTCAACAGCACCCAGCCATTGTGATCAGTGCCGCTTTTAGTGCTCGCGTATCAGTGTATGTGCGCATCCTACGGGTAAAAAGCCAATTTGTGTCGTGATGATTTGGTCACTGGACCTTACATCTCTCTGTCATGTAAAGACAAAAAATTTTACTTATTGTTTTCACTGCAAAACAGATTGTAAAAATCTTAAATGTTAATAAAAAAAAAAAAAAAAAAAATGATATGGGATAAAAGAAAAAAAAATTAATTTTGCAATAACTGTTAAGTGAAACTTCTTGAAATTTTTATAGTTGAATGTATGAGGTATTATCCCATATCCCATTGATAAAATGAGTTTTAGCAAAGTTTTTTGTGCAATTAGAAAAGTTATTATTACTTTTCGAAAAATCGACTTTTAAAGCTATTTTTGCAAATAATTAAGGAACAAATTAACAAAAATAACTTTACAAACTCTCATTGTAAAGGATGTTCTATGCTTTTTAAGCAAAGTTGTGTCATGTTTATAAGTAAAAAGTAACGTTTAATACCGGAGTTCCTTTTTTGAATATAGGGATGAAAGTTTATGTTGTTCAGTCGTTGGGCCGATCTCCGGTTTCCCAAATCTTTTAGCAGATCATATGCATAAAATTTACTCCAACATTTCCAGTCTCTTTTAAAACTTCTGTGGTTATCTGGTCTGCGCCAGGAGATTTTCTATTTTTTAACTTTTTGATTGCTTTTTCTACCTCTGACTTTAGAATCTCTCTCTGCAGTGAACTCGTCGTGATTTGCATTCTGGGGATCGTCTGCATATAGACTTTGACAATATTTTCTCCATACCTCAGCAATTCCTTGCTTGTCATTTATAATATGTTGGTTTTGATCCATTACTGTTTGTGTGATTGGTTTAAATTCCCTGGATATATATCGGACTTTGTTATATAGCTCATGAGATTCATACCAGTTTGCATGTCTCTCTAGTTCTTCGCATTCTTCATTTATATGTTTATTTTTATCATCCCTACATGCTCTTTTAATTTCCCTATTTAACCTTGCTGTCGTTTTTGTTGCTGTCGTTTTGATATATGAGAGATTTGATTCTCCTTCGCTCTTCGAGAAGTTGCAGCGTTTTGTCTGTCATTCAGTGTTTTCTCTTGATGATCTTTGTTTCGGTTCTGATTCTTTCTACAAAGGTTTCTATGGCATTTCTGAAACCTTTCCACATTTCTTCTGGATTGTCTTGTGTGTTCAACATACTAGTTTCCTTTAATGCATCTCTAAATGTTTTCGGATTTGAAAGCTCCAGCCTATTTTGATTTTGGTGCGGCATTGTTTTTATCTTCATCTTGAAGCAAGCCCATAACAATTTATGATCGGATCCACATTCAGCTCTTGGTCTAGTTTTTACGTTTGTAAAACATGTCTTCCATCCTAATCAATATGTAGTCGATTTGGTTCTTGTATTCTCCATTTGGGCTGGTCTACGTCGATAAACGACGGGCATGATGTTTGAACATTGTGTTTACAATGGCCAAACTGTTTTCGGTGGCAAAATTTATGAAACGTTTGCCTCGGCTGTTTCTAATACCTAACCTATTGTTTCCTACATTTTGGATGTTATCATTTCTTGTTTCTCCTACCTTAGCGTTAAAATCGCCCATGGTTATGAGTGGTTCTTTAGATGAAATATTTCTTATTGTGTCTTCAATAACGGAGTATACGTCTTCCACTTCATTGTCTAACGCGTCTGAGGTTGGCATATAGACCTGAAGAATGTGCATTTTGTTTGGTGATGCTAGTAAGGTTATTTTTATAAGTCTATCATTTATTGGTTGGTAATCATACACGTATTGTGAAACTTTTCTCCTAGACGGTTGTAACTAATTTTAAAATATAGAGTTTAAAGCTGTCTCCGATGTTTGTAAATAACTTTTTTCGAATCTTTTACTATAACAGATCTACTGAGCTTCCTCACTAATTAATCACCTTGTATATACAAAAATTTTATTGTCTTGGAAAAAATATTTTGAAAAGAGTAAGTATTAATACATCAACCTAACGTAAAAATATATATTTTGAGTTATCATATAAATTATACTTACTCTATAAGAACTGGACGAAAGAATACTAGCGCGAGGCTTATTATGTGTGGTTACAACGTCGCGGGGATGTACTTTCCATATCTTTGCTTCTATTTCCCTCCTTAATTTAATTTGTCTGAAAATTATAAAAATAAGAAAGAAAGTTAAGAATTTTATATACTATGATTTAAAAAAAATCAATTTATACGAAGTAGCAGAAAAAATACTAAATATTTGTTAAATTTTAAAAATAAAAACAGCACTTGGACTTATAAAAACTAAGATCGAACAAACTATATTACTCTTACACCAAAATCTTTCAAAAATATCTAGATAAATGTTCTAGATAAATGTTCTAGATAAAAATACTATGTCACAATCAGAGCCACAGTCGACTTAAAAACTAATTTTCTGCATTCAGAAAATATAGTCTAGGGGCCAGCTAAGTCATCGTAGTCTTTTCAATTTGTTCAATAAAATTTGTTCTTTAAAAAAAAAAAAAGAAAATGGTGTTAACTAAACTTTAATCTAATAATTAGAATTTAAGAAATTGTAAAATTAGTACAAAATAGTTGCAAAATAAATATTTTTCGAAACTCTTTCGATCGTTACTCGGTGTCTACGTATTCAAATGAGCTTTCCTGATTCTCATTTTAAAGCTTAATCTTATAGACTAAAAAAAATGTTAAATTACTTTATCTTTATTTGTGTTAAAGTTACAACCACTAATGATAGAAGAACTTAAAAGAGACATTTTGAGTAGGTTCAAATGTTCGTAGGTTTATTTTTGACCAAGATATCGATATTTTAATAGTGCGCCTTGAGGAACTATCGCTCGCAACGAAAAGGTACGAGCGCGAAGCGCTCGATACAAACTATAGTTAATATGTGAAGACCACAGGGAAAAAAACCCTGTACAGGAAAAGAACTTGACATGTCCATTCCAAACAGGGGAAAACGTTGATAAGTCCAGGTAATCCTAGTAGTTGGCAACACGGGCATGCGACATTGGGTAACCTGATTTCTACATTTTCTGTGTTTTAGGTTATGTTAGTGCTTAGTTTGTTTTATTTTAAGTGAAAGTGATTAGTTACAATATATAGTACTTTTATCTGATAATCAAAATAATCATGGCAGATACGGGTGAGTGTTCGAGTGATCAATTACCTTTTGTTTGTGGGAAAAACTCTAAGAAAAGGAAAAGCTTTGGAAGGATGCAAGATGTTTCAAATAAACTAAAGTTACAATCTCATGCAACTGGCGAAGCTTGTAAATGTGCTAAGAAATGTTTTGATTTAATCTCTGGACATTAAAAACAATCTATTATAAAAAATATAAACTATTTTAAAAATAATGACGAAATAAACTTATATTTAGCGGCTTTGGTTACTTTGGTTTCCGTACAGCGAAGAAGGGCTAGAAAACCTGAGAATGAGGCTGGTTTTCGAGACTGCACTGTCTGTTATCATGTGAAAATCAAATGGGAAGCCAGTATGGAAGATATCCAGGTTTGCAAGAATGCTTTTGTGCCATTTCGTGGTATAACACGAGCTAAAGTTGATGTTCTTGTAAAAATATTTAAAAAATCAAACGACGCTCCTACGGACTTACATAAAAATTGCCCTTACCAAATGGACGAAGCTTTGAAAAAAGCAGTCCATGAGCACATAAGTTCTTTTTCTAGTAGAAATAGTCATTATAGCCTCAAAAAGTCTTCAAGGGCCTATTTAGATGACTCATTAAACATTAAAAAAATGTTTATTATGTTTAAAGAGAAATATTCCAATTTAATGCAAAAATCCCCTAACTTTTCTTATGAAAGCTATAGGTCTATTTTTAATCTTGATTTTAACATTGGTTTTGGATATCCGAGATCGGATACTTGTAGCACGTATGATAGGTATACTGCGGAAAAGAAAACGTTAAGTTTAAAAATAAACGAGGATGGAGATGCATTAAATTAGCACAAGCTTAGTCAAGAACTAAAAGCACTTGAAACTAAACAAGAACTTCACTTGAGAAAACAAGCAACTTTTTATGAGAGGAAGAGAACTACTAAATAAAAAGCTATGAAAGCCATTACTATGGATTATAGCAGGAATTTTTCATGCCCTAACATTGAAACCAACGATGTCTACTATATATATATATATATATATATATATATATATATATATATATATATATATATATATATTAGGGATTCTACAGTATTCACTGCCTTCCCTCGCTCAACCGTTTCCATCTCTCTCTGTTGTTCCATTCTCCATCGTTTAGTCCTCTCTTACTCATGGCGTCGTCTACTTCGTTCCTCCAGGATTTTCGGGGTCGTCCTCTTTTCCTCCTTCCTATGGGGCTCCATTCGGTTTTTCTCTTTATCCATCTGCTGTCGCTAGTTCTTCTTACATGTCCATACCAGTTTAGTCTTTTTTGTTCTATATATGTTAGTATGTCTGTTTCTATTGATGTTCTTTGCTTTATTTCGTCATTACTTCTCCTATCCATTCTTGTTACTCTGCACCATCTTCGCAGACATTCCATCTCTGTTGCTACTATCTTACTGCTGTTTTTCTTGTTTATGATCCAATTTTTAGCCCCATATGTCATAATACTTCGCACTAATGTTTTATAAATCTACGTTTTTGTCTTCATATTTAGGTATCTATCCCACCATACTGAGTTAAGTTGTCGGATTGCTGTTCTTGTTTGTCCTAATCTTTGTGTAATTTCTTCCTCTGCTGTTGCCTTTTTTGTGATTATAAACCTCAGGTATTTGAATTTATCCTTTCCTTTGATTGTTACGTTGTCATCAATCTGTAGATCTTCTATGTCTTCTTCACTTGTCGATAGGTACTCTGTTTTCGCGAGGTTAATATCTAGGCCAGCCTTGGTATATTCTTCTTGTAGTTTCTTCATTATGTAGCCTATGTCTACTACAAAAGGCAATTGTCTGTATATATGTTTAATATACATGTGCTTTCAAGTAGTGACAGCTATTTTTATAATTATCCAGAAAATGTTGGAAAGAAAGGTGCAGACGAGGTTTCTTCATTTCTTTTCCACTATAGATATATATTTATATATATATATATATATATATATATATATATATATATATATATATATATATATATATAATTTCCACTCTATTTCGTGTTGGAAGGAAGTCTTTTGGTATTTCCCGTTTATTTTTTCTCATCGTTCCTACGTAAGTTAGTTTTTTTTCTGTAAAAAGCCTTTTCGCCAAAGGAATACTGGTGAACCAGTTATCGCCTGTGACATTTCGATTAGATCCAAATACTGGTTCAACTAAACGCAACACAACTTCTTCTCCCGAGTTGTTACGGACTTTCTCGTTGCCTCAACGTGTTGATTCAACGTGTAAGCTCTAGTGTTAGTTAAAGCAAATAGTTTCAGACCGTATTTAGCCGGCTTACTCGGTATTTACTGCTTAAAGCTGCATCTACCTCTAAATGCTAGAAGTTGTTCGTCGACTGTGAAGTACTCAATTGGTAAAAAGTAATCTTGAAAATTGTTCAAAAGTAATTCCAGCACATCTTTCTCATTTATTTCATTATTGATTTTTAAACATTTATTTATAGAGGGTTAAAAACTTGGTTTCAATTTTGGATTATTCAATATCTAATATGAGGCTTATTTTAAATGGAACACCGTGGATATTAATTAATCGTAATACTAAAAAAAGTTTCCTCTTTTGAATGGTATACAGGCGTCCTATACTTAAGTCTCATAGTTTTTGCGTAATTTACAATTATTTAAAATCTTCATCGGTATACATATTGATTTTAAAACAAAAGATATAGTTAGTTAATATCATTGTATGACATTGTCATTTTCTGACATTACGGTCTGGTAATTGTCAAAATATAAACATTCGTGTGTAATATTTAACTTTCATTGTTCCTAAAAATGAAGAATTACGCTATCCATTAAAAGAGTCGACATGGTACTTTGCATTGGAGAATATTTGGAAAATTGTCTATTAGATTCTAAAGTTTATGCTCAAAAGTATCCTGATAGAAGACACCCACAAAAGGAAGTTTTTGAGAGATTGCTTAATAGATTCCGTGCTACTGGTAATGTTGCATACGAAAAGGTAAATAAAAATAAACCAGTTATTGGTGACAACGTTAACGAATTTAATGTCCTGCTTTCTGTTACGAAAACCCAAATATTAGTACAAGAAAAATTTAGGGTGAATTAGAAATTAGTCAAACTAGGGTATGTAATAGACATAATTTTCATTATAATTAAACAGAAAATAAACATTTATTTCGTACTGTTGATCGCCAACACCGATGGAGTGTTAATGTTTGGGGCGGCATTATGGACGAGTACGTTATCGGTCCGTATTTTTTTGATAGACATCTCAATGGGACAAATTTCTTAAATATTTTAAAACAAGATTTTTGGACACTGCTTGAAAACCTTCCACTTAGCCTACTAAGGTAAAAATGTATTTAAAGCTACACTGGTTTCGTTTATAACAATATGTCAATATGATGGGTTTAAAAATCGAAAGTAACAATTATAAATATTTGAAATCGATTTCCGAAAACAAAATTTTAAATTACGGCAAAACTATCAGTCCTAGTTTTAGGAAATTCGTAATATCATTCGAAAGAGAAAATGTTTTTTAATTTATTAATTCATTAATATACAGAGTATTCCATTTAAAATAAGCCTTATATTACACATTGAATAATCCAATAATGAAAGTACAAATTTTGAACACCCTGTAAGTAAATGTTTAATAATTAATCATGAAATACATTCGACCAATATCCAGCTATTTAGATGTATAAGTAATTTTATTAGAATTTCTTAAATAAATTAATAATGAGTAATCGTTTAAAGTTTTACATTTTAAGAAAATTCGACATAACTCAGAATACTCTGTACATAGGTATAGGGAAGTCTTATGAAACTATACCTTATTTTTGCAGACAATTAGATAATCCAATAAAATACGGAGTGTTCCATAAAAAAATATAACTTTGAAACGCTGTGCATTATTGTGACCCTGTATATTTCAGAATAATTTTAAAATGTAGCCTTTTTCAACCTACATACTATACCTTTAAAATGTTTTTAAAATATTTTACGTTTCGCTGTAATCTTCCGTCTCGTTAGTGGTGACTCACCCTGTATATATAATTAACAATAATTTATATAGAGCGGTTCGCGCGCGTAACTTTTTGCTGCGAGCCTATCTTGCGCTTTACAGTGCACTATTGAAATATCGATGTATTGGCCAAAAGTAAACATTTTTGAAAGCTCAAAATGTTCCTTTTTAGTTCTACTATCATTGTGTTCTACTAACATAATGATAATATTACTGTTAATTTAAGTATACATTTTTGTTCCTCAAATTTGCTTGAAACCCTTATAAACAGATTAATTTACAAATTTAAAAAAATAATTAGTAATGTTCAAAAGACTGTTTTTCTAAATGCAATCTAGCGTTAAAATGTTAGTAAATTAAAAAAAATAAGCATTATTACTTGATTATTCATGAAAGTCATCAATTCATAAGAGTAATTTATCCCCATTATAACAGTACATTTATTTTAACAAAATGAAATTGTAATGATCTCATTTAAATGCATGTGAATCTGATTGAGTCATATTTGTATAATTTGAAGGCCTAAAGTAGGAAAATGAAACTCATAATACTAATATTTAAAAGTCGTCATACATTACTGATAGTCCGCTGCTATGACAGTTAATTTTTTTTTCCCTATTTAATCTGTTCTGACAGATCTACATAAAACTAAGATATAAATGGTATTTACTCACAATATGCAGTTACGTCAATACTGAAAAATAGACAACTTTGCCTGATTCTTTACGGGTTTTCGGTTAGCATATATTTGGCTCATTCTTCAGTAAGAAAATGCAGGAATTTTACAAAGTTATGTCAAAATTGTGAAACTAAACTGAACTTCTTATCACCGAAGATATAAATATTTTATGACATTCTCTGTGTTGTTTATTAAAATGAACAAATTTGACGAAAAATGGTAAACCCAAATCAATATCAGAAAACAAGCCAATGTATAATTTTGTGTTTTAACTTTTATAGGTAATTACTTACATTAGTAAGGGTAGTCGTATTAGTCTGAAATTTGGACAGTGGATTATGTTTTATTTTTTATTCACTTTTCAATCTACACATTTTTTTACGTTGAGCTATAGTTTTTCTGTATTTCGCATTTAAAAAACTGATATTTTGACATAAATTTCAAGATGCCGCCGCCATTACTGCTGCTGTCAATGATGTGCGTGTGCTTAGTACATACTTCTTGATCCAATGTTGCCACACTTTCTAAATATATTGTTTATTGTGAAAATACTAATTCTCAAGTACAATCATAAAGGAATAATGATAATGAGTATCATTTCCGTTTTCTGTTTCTAAGGGATTAGTTAAGATTAGGTTTTAATTTGTTTTTTTTTTATTGGTACCCCATTTTGCTTATTTAAAGTACGCCGTAGCGTGTTTAAATTAAACTTTCAAAAACGCGCGTGTTTTAAAGTTACCCTGGCAACATCAACAGTTTTAATTATCTGACCTGACAGAAGTACATAACTTGTAATGTCAAATAAATAATATAGGAATAAAAAATTACTAACAAATATTTCAAAAGCTTTATTCAAATATTTGGAAATCTCAATCGTCTCCATCTTTTAAATGAATGTGAAAAGTACAGTTGGTATTGTTTGAAATATTTATACTACGATTTTTTTCAATCAGAGGAAATGCTGTTCAAATTTATACTACCGACATTCTCGGAAGCCAATAGGGTTGTTCTTCCATTGATGGCACTTTCAATAATGTTTGAAACATTTTTCTCATTCTTCTTTTAAGCAATATACAACCATTAATAACAATTATTCTGGTATGACAGATTGTAAATTAATTTTTGTTTTTCTCATTTCCATAAAAACGAAAAGGGGCAATTCGAATTTTAGTGCACTCTAACCTAACCAAATATATTTCCTCAAGGCACCGCGTCACAGTGTTGCCGTATTTATTTTAGTAAAATATGTATATGAATGTTACAAATATAAAGTTACTTTTACGAAATAATAATTTGTGTTATGAGAAGCTACAAATTTTAAATAAGTATAAAACTTGCCATATTTTTTTTGTAAAATGTATACGAAGGTTTAAAATATAAGTTACTTTTACGAAATTATAATTTGTGTTATGATTAAAATCTATGAATTTTTATATAATTTCAATGCATTTCTATTATATACGGTAATTTAATTAATACTATTAATTTTTTATATCATTGTAATCAATTTTATTGTATATGCATTTGATTATCTTTAATTTAACTAAAATCTATTAATTTTTATATGCATTTCTATAATATTATGTTGAGAGTATGAAAAAACTGGAGACTTGGCAACTCTGACACCATTTAAGAGTATGTTAACTGTCATATAAGAGCTTGGTTAGGTTAGAGTACACTAAAATGCGAATTGCCCACGAAAAGTATACTGACTGATGTACATCACAAATTCAACCATTTTACATTATTAGCTCTTATTTCAATTTTTTGTAGTAATAATACACGATTTCAAAGTGTACCAATAAAAAAAATAGCGTAAAGTATTCATGGATAACTGGTCTTTAAAACAGTTCCTATATTTCGCGCGTGTTTTAAATACCTCAATATCCACTTATACTTAATATACTATACTGATAACGAATTTTGCAAAAATACTAATGAGTCCAATTTTCGTTTTCCCATGCCGTTGCCATCAAACTGGTGAGTATTTCGTTTTATGTTGTATTTTGTTGGATGCATTAGTTATTAACTTCTTTTTTAATTTAAAGTTTTAGATGTCATTGGATTAGTTTAGATTAGGTTTTATTTTGTTATTTAATGGTCAATAATGATTTTTACAAAAACACTAATTCTGCAACTTGACAACAGTGTTTAAAACTTAAATTCAATATATTTACTGTGCAAAAAAAAATCGGTTGCCTGTAAAGTCGGTTTTACGGGCGAAGATTTTACGTGACAACGTCTTTTTCTCGGTAGAATATTTATTGATATGAATATTATTAAATTGCACAATAGGAACAAGGAATTGAATGAAAATAAGAATTGCACAAATTTTAACTATAGAAATATATTTTGTTTACTAAAACATTGTACATGTAAACTTAAACTTAACTAATTTCTATTTGAGTGATTTTGTTGAGGATAGGACGATGATAGGAGAAATATGAAATGAAAGGAAGTGTTTCTGCTGTAATGTGTGTTGAACGCCAAGAACGCTCGAGAAAGACAGAGACACAAGCACGGAAGCACGCACCGATTCAACCCGCCTAATTCTCTAGTGCTGCGCGCGCAGCGGACCGATCATGTTTGAGTGGGAGAGAGACGCAAGGCATTCGCCGGTCCGGCGAGCCTCTCTCTCGTTCGGTGACTCACTGTAACAGACGTGAGCGGGCGTTACACTTTTTCATGAATGACTCCGAGCCACAACATAATTTAAGACGTTGTCACGTCAAAAACAATATTAAGTCATATTTTATGGAGTCTCTTATTAAAATTTAAATTCAATATATTTACTACGAAAAAAACAAATGTATATGTGAGTACCTCGGAGGTAAAGGACACTATGTCCATTTTTATCGAAATTTAGATTATTGCACTTTTGAATATAACTTTTCTGGCTCTACACATAGGTAAACCATACTATGTCCAGAGACAATTCTACCGCAAATTACCGACTTTTTAATAAACACCAAGTCCACTTCCAGTCAGAGGTAAACAACACCATGTGGACTTGGTGTTGTTTACCTCTACTATATGTGTGCACCGTCATTTACCATCCGGACATAGTGTTATGTACCCTTCTACACTTCCCGTCATATAGAAATGGTACACTTTTTTTTTCCCAATGTAAACCAGTGTTCAGACCAGAGATATATAAGAGAGCCTCTCTTACATATCTCTGGTTCAGACTGGAGACAATGGTTCGTGAAACAATTCATTGTTGCCTTGCCATCACAGATAACGGAATTGCACTAAATCTAAATAAAAAAAAACAACGTTCAAAAATGTGTTTAGATAAATATTATTTTTATTATGAACAACAAAAAACGGTATCTAATAAATTTAATAACCAGAGAGAAGGTTGAATAATGTCCAAAATGTTTGAAGAATTTTTTAATAATGGAGATATGACAAAATACTATTGTTTCAGCAGTTTCCAATTATAAAACATATATTTAAATTCCAGACTTGTTCACTGTTAAAGGTATTCATTTTGTATTAATTTCAAATTAAATTTTTAATTTTTCCAGTATGTTTTATTTATTCTAGTACGCCACAACTCAATACAGTTTTGTGCTACACTTTACGAGAAACGAATGACAGCTCTCGATTTGAAATTAAACATAATAATTTAAAGTCATGTCTAAATTTTTTATTTTTTAACATTATTTTTGAAATCAAATATTTTCATAAATTATAATAAAACACGATTCAAGTCCTTCTTTTAGCTGGTTTGTTAGCTGGATATTGGTAAAATCTATGAGCCTCTAAGTGATGAAAGCTCAGAATCGGACGACAATGATATGAGACGTATAAGTAAACCAGTGAAAACAAAGGTAAAAGAGAAAGCTATTATTACTCCTACGAATAGCGATTAGTGGGGCAATAAAAAAAATTTTTAGGACGATTTATCCCTAAGCACCGATGCAGACAATTTCAATGAACATAATGAAGTTATTTTAGAAGAAGAGAAAAGTGTTAAAAGAAATGTACAAAATATACGTAAGTGCAAACAAAAAGGTAAAAAACGTGTAGTAAATGAACAAAATTGGGCCTGTAATGTTCGCAAACGAAAAATAGCTGGTGGGAAAGAGTATCTCAGTAAAAGAGGCAAAGACATGCCTGCAAAAATGTTAAAGCCTCCTTGTATGTGTCGCATGAAATGCTCTGAAAGATGGCCAGAATACGAAAGACAAAAAATTTTCAACTCACACTGGACTGAGACAAACGTTTCAGATCTTAAAAAGCAATTTATCTTCTCATGTATCGACATCCAACCTACTCTTCGATCAAGAAAAAAAGATCTAAATTCTACTAAATCTAAAAATAATACACTAAACTACCATTTTACAGTGAACAATCAGCTATTGAAGGTGTGCAAGGTTATGTTTGTAAACACACTTTGTATATCTAATTTAGTAGTAGTAAATATGTTGAAAAAAATTGAGCCAGGAGGTTTAATAAAAGCTGATCAAAGAGGTATACACACGCCAACCAATAAAACTCCTACCGAAACCATAAATAGTATACATCAACATATTAAATCATTCCCAAAATACGAGTCATTATTTCAGAGAAAGGAGTAAGAGAGATTCTCTGGGCACAGAACCAAAGAACAGAATGTAGATCCAAAGCTCAGAGCAAAAAAGTGGTTGTACGCAGATATTTTTAATAAAGACTTCAAGTTGTCGTTTAAACCGCCCGAGAGAGACATTTGCGATACATGCAGTACATTCACCGCTCCATTAAAAAATAATCTTACTGCAGATGAACTAACCAGTGTAAAGGATGATCATGATGCTCACCTAATTGAATCTAAAACTCGGTATAACTTAAAACAATTGTACTTTATAATAGCTAAAGAGTCACCAAAATACAAAGTACTATCTGGTGATTTGCAAAAATGTTTGCCTTCACCACTAAAAAAACAATTGTATTAGTTTCTACAAAAGGAAGCTTTGGATATTAAATTTTACATTACATGATGCCAGTGATTCTTCTGTACAATGTATAATGTGAAACGAATCGAAAGGGGCCCGAGGTGCAAATGAAATTGCCTCGTCAATTTTGAAATGGGCTGACAATACAATTCAAGTCAAGTAGAGAACATCACTCTTTGGACCAATAACTGCTATGGACAAAATAAAATTATAAGTATAATAATGTGCTATTTTTGGATATTGCAAATAAAGACGATCACTTAAAAGTTTTTACTGAAAGGGCACACACATATGGAAGCAGACACTGTTCATGCTTTAATCGAAAGAAAAAGAAAGAAACTCTCCAATTTGGCCATTTTAACACCATGGGACTGGCAACAACTAGTTAGGAAAACATCAGGTAAATACACAGTGCACAATATGGAACTTGCAGATTTCAAAAACTTCAAAACGCTATTCGATAAGAAATTGTCATCTAATCCTCCTTTTGTAAGTAGAAAAAAAATGTTAATAAAGACCTTGTTCTACTGTTAACATGTATTTTCCTACAAGTCCAACAAGAACAGATTGGAAAGTTCTTTTATAAGACCGATTTCAATAATCAAAATATGTATGAAGTGGACTTCATGAGGTATCGAAGACAGCAAGTAACGTTTCCAGCCCAATTAAATCAAGTCTCAGTAATCCCATTACCAATCACAAAACAAAAGTACAATGACTTAATTGCATTACTGCCTTTTGTTCCGTCAGTTTGTCATGCGTTTTATCAAAATTTAACACATAGCGATGTAGCCACAAACGATTACCCACAAGAAGATGAAGATGATATGGAGCATCTTTAACACTTTTGAAACTTGTCGTCTATAATTTTACTTAATTATTATAACATTATAATATTTACCTCTAATAAAATAATAGTATAGGCTGTTTAATGTGTTTGTATTGTTTATTTCGTAAAGACCTTAACATGCAATGCCACATTATTTAAAAAAGTTGTTAGAGGTAAATAACACTATGTCCAACTACACATTTTTAAAAAAATTTTAAATAATGAACGGTGAAGTGTTATATACTCAGGTATATAACACTTCATGGAATGAAAAACGATTATACACACCACAATAATAATATATTAATCTCGGTTAAATATAAGAAACATTGGAGTATTTACTGATTACAAATTTAAAAAATTTTAAAACTGCTCTCCTGAAAAAGTAAGAAAATGGACATAGTGTCCTTTACCTCCGAGGTACGGATGTGCTAACATTGAACCTTCGCAGAATATTTTATATTGTGCGCAAACGCGCTTGACTTGTTTTTCCAAATAAATGAATTTTGGCCATTTTACAATATTTTATATTTTTGGATAATTTAACGCGGAAAATGATTGGCATTTACAATTGATTTATAAATTTTATGTAACTACTAAGGCTATTTCGTATTTTGATAACATTTTTCTCTTGTTAATTTTTGATTTTCTATACTTTTTATGAACTTTTTTCAATTTTTTTTTACATTTTTTCACTTTTTGTATGTTTCCGTCGACTTAAACATGAAAATTTTGCCTTTTTTCTATTTTTAAGTCCACCAAAAATTCGTATTTTTAGGGACCCTTACTAACTTACTAATGTAAACAAATACCCTTTTATATTCTATGTCAAATTAATTTATAATTTTTATAATTAATCGTTTCTAGTTAAAATTGTATTTCATCTTATTTAAGAATTTTTTTACCAAATATAGTAATTTATCAGATTAGGAACCCTGTTGAATGATATTTAAAGTGGATAGCCTCATATCCTTTTCTCTGGCCTTATCTAAACGTACATATCGTCGCTGTGAAATCAAACTGGCATAAGTGCAAAAAAGTTATTTTTGAAATATCGGTATCAAACAATTTCTTTTTTCATTTTGTCTATTTGTATGTCTAACCGTCATAAAATTTGGTTTAAAGAGTCCGTTGAATGGTATTGGGCAAGCTTGCATAATGTTGGAGTGACCACTTTGCTTAGCAGAAACCAGATCTAATGCGTAATGCCCCAGTCGCTTCCCAAATTTTAAAGTGAAAAGTTACGCGTCATGTAAGTAAAACTAAATTATCTCACAATAGTACCTTTTCTCATCACCCTAGAACTGAATTATTGGCAGATAATCCTGTTAGAATTTAATATACATTAATATTAATGGCACTTAAGCCAAATACCTGTTTTGTCTTAGAAAACGGGCATTGTGTCCTCTATGAGTGTCTCTTACAAAATTATTTGAATGTCAACTAAAACAGAATTAGGGGTCGATAATTTAGTTGGAATGATTTTAAAAAAAAATTTTAAGCGATATTTTAGAATACATGCCGGTTTATTCTGCACTAATGCATATTTTGGGAGATACATCGATTAATTTTATTGTTATTCTAATACACCCTGATTTTTTAAGCATAGATGTACATAAAAAACAAGATTGTATCAATAAATTGTTTATTTTTCATGGAGTGAAATCGATTTTTTTGCTGCAATAAAGATTTTGTTCGTTAACATTCAATAGCACTCTGCATCAAAGTAGAGTAAACAGCAAACAACAAATCTTTCGAAAGAATGGGAAAAAATCGTGCCTGTAAAAAACTTAATTATTATTTACATGGGAATAAGCCACAATTAAAGGTTAAAGTACGTTTATTGAAGTTTCAATTTCCACTTCGGAAATCGTTCTCAAAATACAAACATTAGTAAATTAAACAAATTTTGTTTTTTTATTACTTAGTGAAAAATTCTTCTTATTTAATTTTATCTGACTCATCTATATTGACAATTCAGACATACATTATACATTTTAAAGTAGACGACTTTAAAATTATATTGCCAATATTGTTGAGTTGCGTTCCTGGGACGACTTTACTTATAAGATAATTTACTATGGAATCACTAACAGGAGAATTTTACTGTCATCATGGCATGTATTTGTCTTTTTAAAGACGAATTACATGTTATGATCTTTTCTGGCGGATATTCTCAAGTTAAAGTTGATTTCATGTAATCGAATGAACTATCTTATAAGTAAAGTCGTCCCAGGAACGCAACTCAACAATATTGGCAATATCATTTTAAAGTCGTCTACTTTAAAATGTATAATATATGTCTGAATTGTCAATATAGATGAGTCAGATAAAATTAAATTAGAAGAATTTTTCACTAAGTAACAAAAAAACAAAATTTGTTTAATTTACTAATGTTTGTATTTTGAGAACGATTTCCGAAGTGGAAATTGAAACGTCAATAAACGTACTTTAACCTTTAATTGTGGCTTATTCCCATTTAAATAGTAATTACTTTAAAATGCCACAAGAAAATAGCTTCAGAACAATATTGTAAAAAACTTTTAACACCTTTGACCTCTCCGACAGACCAAACTTACAACTTTAGAAAAAACAGATATAAACAACGGCGTGCTGAGTGTAGAAATAAGAGGCAAGAATGGAAACGATCGGACGTTGGATAAAGAACTCGTGAATAGTTTGATGTTTAAAAAATAGGAGAAGGCAATAAATTTCTTAGTTATAACCTCATTTTGAATTTTTTACTAGTCTGTAATAGGTTCCTTATACTGTTGTCACTGTGGCTTAAATGCACACAGTAATAAAATTTTAAAGTCACGGTGGCATATCTGCATTTTTCTGGATTTTCTTCATAAACCTGATTATTTCTTACAAATACTTCAATAAGCAAGACTTTTCATAATTGTATCCATACAAATGGTAGCTCTAATGTGGAATAAACGGTATTCAGATATCGATAAAAAAAATAATTATAAAATCTTTGGAACGCTCTGGTGAAAAATGTCTCTTTTGCATTTATGCCGGTTTGATTTCACAGCGACGATGTAAACATTTCCGTTTCTGTACAAAGTAAAGATTTCAAAGTAAATGAGACTTTAAGTAGTTGTTGAAAGAATGCTAAGATTATTGCGAATTTTCTTCCTAAATTAAAATTTTCCTTTTTATTAAAAAATCAAATATAATCTAAATCGTGTTAATTCCGAACTTATGGGTTAAAACAAATGATACACGATATGAAAGTGCCATACGAAAGAGCGGCCTTATTCTAGACACAAGAATACGCTGGAAAGTCTTCTTTAACAAGAAAGAGAAGAAGTTAGTATTTGAGAGAAAAAAATGTATTGGATAATTGATAAAAACTATAAATTGTATATTTACAATATATTAAAAAAATAGTACGTACCTATATAAGATTAACGCAACCACCAACATACCCAAAACAATGACTAAAATTAAAACCACAAGCAAAATTTTCACAACATCATAAGCTGAAAAAACAGTTATTAGTAACCGGTAAAATAATTATACATCAGTTGCTTACTCACTAGGACATTTAGACATATCGTATCCACATTTAGGTGTATCGCTAATTTGTTTGAAAATGTCATGTACTTTCCAAACCGTCACCTGTTTATATGTCGAATTGTATAGACCTACAAGTTCGAGAACTCCGCTGGAGTTCATGTGAACTAATGCCACTTCTCTTGTTCTGACACCATTACAATTCATCTGAAAAGATTCGTTGTTTCTTCCTAAAAATGAAAAAAAAATGTGTCAAACTACGTTTTTGAAAAGCCAATCCTGACGACAGTCCGATAAATACATGTCTTATACAGTTCCAACCAAAGTTTTACTAATTTGTAAATTAAGAGACAGTTTATTCATTTATAATCAGTAGTTAGTCAGTAGTGAAAATGTCATCCTGAAGAATCGATTCTATAAGCATTAATTTATATAAACAATCACAGCATCCCAAAAGCACTGATAATTACTGACTTTCTCAGTGAATTTCATATAATAAAAAATTATACAAGTAATTCCTTGAGAGTTCAGTTCTGGAAATTGTAGAGGAAAGTCGCCTAATATTGGATATTCTTTTTTAAATCTATTTTTTTTTTGTTAAAAAACCCTTTAGAATAGTATTTTTTGTACTTAAAATGTGTTGTAACCTCAATACAAACAACATATGCTTACTAAAATATTTACATAAATTGAGAATTTATTTCTTTCGATCACCATACGAATAAAGATCAAAGCCTCTAAGAAGTTGATTCGGGCGGTGACTTTTTGCTCTAAACGAGTGAAATTAAATTAATAAACAATTGTCAACACAAAGAACAAGTCCGTATTCAGGTTTCCGTAGTACATATTCATTTTAATTTTAATTTATATAAAATTTAAAAGTACGAAATGCACAATGGCGAAGTGTATAAGAAGACAGGTGCAATAAGAACAGAATACAACAGTAGCGGTGAACAGAACTCGAAAAAAAATGGAGCTGGGAGTGACTATTAAGATATTTTTGAAAAGAGAAAATTAACGAACTAGTCACCGACCAAGAGCAGCCCTCAAAATAAAGATATGTTTAAAATGATGCATGAACTTTTGGCGGAGAATGACGATATGACGGTCAAAATCTGCAAAGAGAGAAAAAAGAGACACATTGGATTGTATTAGACGATTTAAAAGGAAAAATTTAGAACTAAAGAAGGGACATAAGAGAATAAATGATCTATTTAAACCAGATTGCACTGGTCAGTGAGTGAGTGAAATGTTTTGTATTTACCACCGATATAAGAAGGGATATATTATTCATTTTTTCTTCACCAGCAAGTTCTCTCTGACGAGCTAATAATAGCGAAATACGTAGAATAGGTTAATGAGATATGAATATTTCTTTTTCGTATATTATATATATATACGAAATGTGAAACGAGTGAGACCCAGGAAAACCTGTTAGAGACTCAAGAAGTCAATAAATGAAACAATATTTTTATTATTTTCTTAAAATACTGCTTACCTATAAAAGTGTTACCCATGGAGTGATATAACAATTGACAGGTGGAAATATTAGTGTCCATATATCCATCTGAAACATTGTTGAGCGACTGTGTAAACATCATCATTCCATCATATATTGCGTCCAAATACGAGGATCCTCTGATCCGGGATGTGTTAGCAACAGCTTCGTAATCAGTTTCTACCATAGGTAAAATGCTGTATACATTTTGGTAACCTATTTTGGCTAGATTATTGTTTTCCACGGTATCGTTAAAACTTATCCATGGTTGTGACGGAACGTCCGCACTAAAATATTAATAACTTTAAAAAATAATTGTTGAACCTTTGTTAAGAACGTTTTGAGAAAAAAAAATACTGCAATTTAAGGAGGACAAACATTAAATTTGTTTATACTATTCTTAAATCTACATTTTCTTGTACATTATCGTCGGAAAAATTATTATTTAAATACAATATAGAGGTCCTTTAGTCGGTCTGATGGACAAGCGTGCCAGGCGGACGAATTGCATTTACTAGACTGTGAATGATTCAGTGGTGGAGGATTCAGACTTCAGCCAGTAAACAAAAAGGCTAACGTACGACTTTAAACTTTTAATGATTCTGCTAGTTAGACTAGAATAAGCTGGTGTCTGATCGGCCTATGGTGGAGCAGTACGGCAAGAGATGGGGCTTGCGGCTGGGTTTAACTCACTCTATAAATTATTACGGGACGAGCGTATAGGCCTCAAAAACCGGAATATAGAATGAAGGTCTTTTATCAAACTAAAAAAGGGTTACCAGTTCCCATAATAGCGCCAGAAACCGCACGATTTGCGGATTACTACACAAAACACTGAGATACTTAAGATATATCGGCAATGTTATTAAGGAGCTCAAGGAACATGACAGAAGTAAAAGAGCAACACCATTTCTGTCTCAAAATCGGTCCTTTTTCCATGTAAATCTCCCTAAGAAAATCTAAGGTCCATTCTGGTCATTTTTGACGCTTTTTGTGGTGGAGGCGCGACTGCTTATCGGATCGTGACGTGTGAGGTATCGTCGGAAAGGGGAGGAAGTAACGAATACGTTAACACGAAAAACAAAGATGGCGGCATTGCCAAAGGACCCCTCCCTTATGCAATGCCGCCATCTTTGTTTTTGTGTTACCGTATTCATAACTCTCTCCCCTTTCTGACGATACCTCACATAAGGGAGGGGTCTTTTGGCAATGCCGCCATCTTTGTTTTTTGTGTTAACGTATTCGATACTCCCTCCCCTTTCCGACGATACCTCACACGTCACGATCCGATAAGCAGTCGCGCCTCCACCACAAAAAGCGTCAAAAATGACCAGAATGGATCTTAGATTTTCTTATGGAGATTTACATGGAAAAAGGACCGATTTTGAGACAGAAATGGTGTTGCTCTTTTACTTCTGTCATGTTCCTTGAGCTCCTTAATAACATTGCCGATATATCTTAAGTATCTCGGTGTTTTGTGTAGTAATCCGCAAATCGTGCGGTTTCTGGCGCTATTATGGGAACTGGTAACCCTTTTTTAGTTTGATAAATGACCTTCATTCTATATTCCGGTTTTTTAGTCCTATACGCTCGTCCCGTAATAATTTATAAAGTGAGTTACACCCAGCAGCAAGCCCCATCTCTTGCCGTACTGCTTCACCATAGGCCGATCAGACACCAGCTTATTCTAGTCTAACTAGCAGAATCCTTAAAAGTCGTACGTTAGCATTTTTGTTTACTGGCCGAAGTCTGAACCATCCACCACTAATGTTGATACTAACAACGTCATCATATAGCTTTTTTGTTTGTTTTTCTAGCATATCGGCAATAAATACGCAAAATACTCGTAGGAGGCCAATTTTATGTAAGTTGTCAACGATATTAGTGCCAATAACTAAGGTCAGGTCATTGAGCATGATATCTATCAGGCCTGCTGTTGGTTTGCAGGGGGTTCCACGGAAGAGAGTGTTCTTTCCATATTATATTGTAAACTACTGAGAGATCGATAAATGGAGCTAAGGTATTTAATTTTCTTTAAAAACCTGATTCAATATGGGTAGTGACATTATCTGGTCCGCACAACTTTTTTTCAGTCGAAAACTTGCCAACTGAAATATTTTTAACAGGTTTTCCAATGCATCATCTGAAACAGTTTGGGAATGATAAGGTTACGGATAAGCCTCACTAATTGTTTACAGGTGACAGGTAAAAGTACAATAGTTCATAGGTTTTTAAGCCAAGCAAAGTTTTTTATACTTGCCACAATTTGTTAGGAATTCAAGGGTCAATATTATCAAATCATGTGGATTAGCAAGAACAAAACAAAATAATTTGTTTTATTTGTGTTTTGAGAAGAATTTTTGAAGTGGAAATCGATATTATTCATTTGCAAATCGAGTAGAACATTATTTTTGATAATGCTACATTCAGTATATTTTTTTGATTGTACCTAGATATGTACAGTTCGTTGTGCGGTATAAAAATGTTGTGGAAATATATTACTTAAAAATTGGTAATTTTGCAAAATGGAACACTCGTAAAAAATATCTAAATCTTTTTTAAATGTGTCTGAATTTGACCCTTATCATTCTAATGTTCTCATGAAATTCCTTAATACCAGCTCCTTTCGTGTGGTTGACCGAAATACGTTTTCCAAATCAGAAACCTCAACACTCACCTCGTACCCTTTTCAATAATATGCCCACTCACTAATCTTGCAACTTTGATTTATTTAGCATTGTTTTGAAAGAGTATACTATGATATGTCTAACTTCATAAGCAGGGTATAAATTTAAACAACTTAATTAAAGAGGTGAATTACAAAGGGCGCTAATTTTTTAACAACTGTTTAGGACCAAAAACATAATGAGATTCTGAAACTGTTTTTGTGGCCTGTCTAAATTAAATATTACGTTTACATGACGTGATTAAGCCCCAATTAATTATAATGAAAACTAAGCAAATAATGAACAAACAAATTAAAGTAAATAAAAAAAATATGGTTTGAAAATAAAAATCGGCCTGTTTTTATGTTTTTCCAAAATCGATCAGGAGCAAAATTATAAATTTAAAGCCTTACTTACGTTTAAGACATATACTCGTGTATATATATATATATATATATATATATATATATATATATATATATATATATATATATATATATATATTGTTATGATGTGTTGTTTGTTTTGAATGATGAGCAATGAGTATTTTTAATAATATAATATATAGGGTTTTTATCGCGGTTCTCAAAGAATTAGTTTGTAAGTACTTTTTTAAATTATCTTTATTATAACTATTATGAAACACACATATATATCTAACCTAGCCAATGTAAATAAACTATCTTTAAATTGATATTCTTATAAAACTAATTAAATTCTATAGACAATGTAAAATTTAAACAAACTATCTTCAAAATTGAAATTGTTATGAGATTAACTAAATTATATTAACAAAATTTTGTACCTTTCTTTCACTGAATGCCTAAATGAACTGTTTTCCACTATATAGATTCTAATCACCACTGAATGTCTTCGTACTTCGGTTATCCTTGTTTTTGGTGAAATTACTTTTTCCAATTATCAGCTTCTACCAATTTAAGATATATTTTTCTTCACCAGCATTTATAAACCACCAATCAAACCAGCAAACACCATTTATATTTATTCTTCTTTTCAATATACCAATATCCAATTATTATAAGTTGATTTATACTAATCTCCAAACATAATATAATTTTAATTCCTTCCAATGTCCATCCAATATTCTTCTAATATACTTTTATAATCTTCAATAATTATTTGTGTATAATTATAAATGTGCATTAAATATATGCATAATTTTTAATCTTCATTTAACTCACTATATTAAACAATTGGACTATCTCCAACTAACTTTCATATTTCTTACTAAACTGCTTGACTGACTTACTAAAACTGTGAACAATTGACTTCACTAATTAATTGTGTCTATCTTCTACTAACTTTCATAATAAACTGGCCTGACTTCTGACTAAAAACTGCCATCTTGAATCCAAATCACGGGTATTTATATCTTTTTGGATCCTCTAGAATCATCTGGTAAGAGATCATGTTCCATTCGTTCTATTAACTTCTATATAGATGTTCTCGAAAAAAATATCTGTTCGATCCACCGCCATAATCATTATTCCAGAATGTTCGACCGTAAACAATGGTCACACTCTGCACTCTGGAGAATTCGTTAATGTTCCATTAATAATTTTGTTGACATTTAGGCTTTTCAGATCAGAATAAACATTCAAATTAGTAACTAACACTCTAATTTAATAAAATCCACATTTCAAACAATATAACCCCACTTATATTTCTTATAATTCTTAATTTCTATCTGTCACTTCGAGAGTATTTTTGGTTGCCTATGCACATGGCTCACTTAAATCTATTTACAACATTAAAATACAACTTTTTACAATTATTATATGCTAATTTCTTAAAATGCCCTCACATAAATATATTTTTATAAAATTCTCTAGTATATAACTTATTTAAAATAATCAAATACTTTTTTATATCTAATATTATGTAGTATATAACTTATAAATTATTTTCTATAAACCCCAATCGTATCAATATATATATATATATATATATATATATATATATATATATATATATATATATATATATATATATACACTGTGTCCGTAAAGTATATAACAAATTATTTTTAAGCTAAACAGAGCATTTTAAGAAATAATCCTGAAACAGTCGATTTTTGATTTTAATTTACCGTATTTTAAAATAAAAGAAGGAGGTTAGTCTTTGTATGTGGGTATATTTTATTAATAATAATAAATAAAATATACCTACTAACCTCTTTTGTTATACGTGGTATACAGCCAGCTGCAGGAATTATTTTCCTTGTGGATTTTGTATTTTAAAATATTCTAATATACAGGGTGAATTACTTTCGAGTAATGACGTCATCGTCATTTTTTTTTAAATGGAACACCTTCATTTTGTCTCAATTTTCGGATTACTCTAGCTGAGCTGATTCCAAAAATGTATCACATGTTGATTCAAATTGGTACAGGGTGGAGAAAAATACAATAGTTTTGTATGTGCTCATAAAGTAACGCGTTAGTTAAAATAAAAATATTAAAAATACTTATTGTCTAGCGGACAGAATATGAAAGAAATTATTTCTTATCAATTTAAAAGAAACATAGTAGGTTATGTTTTTGTTAAATGTCATTATTTGTTTAGTAATTTATTGATGTTCAGTGACAGTTTAGTACTACAATATTTTTGGTATTTGTGAATGTTTTAATGATTGCTTAGATTTAATTTGAAGTAGAAATGGAGTTAAGTGTAAACCAAAGAATTGAAATAATTATGATGATTGGGTATGGAGACAGATCGCGAACTCAGATGGAAATGTGCAATTTGTTTAATGATAAATATCCAGAAAAACCTATAACGCGTTCAACAGTCAGTAAGATTGAAAATAAATTTCGAGAAACTGGTACGGCTGAAAATGCATGGAAATCAGGTCGTCCCTCTGCAAACGCTGATACAGCATTAGATGTTTTACTTAATTTTGAAGAAGATGCGCACACTTCTGTGCGTAAAGTTAGTCGCGATATCGGTGTTAGCAAAACAACGGTACACAGACTATTAAAACTTGAAAAATGACATCCTTATAAAATTAAACTTGTGCAGGAATTAAACGAAGATGATCCAGATAGAAGAATGCAATTTTGCGAAGCAATGATGGATAATTGCCACCGGACCCTCTCTTGGTACAAAATATTATTTTTTCTGATAAGGCCACTTTCACGTTAAATGGCGAGGTTAACCGTCAGAATTGTAGATACTGGGCAAAAGAAAACCCCCACTGGATGCGTGAGCATCATACACAATACTTGCCAAAGGTAAATGTATGAGCTGCAATTGTAAGAAATCGAATCATCGGACCCTACTTTTTCGAAGGTAATTTAAACGGGGCAACGTACCTTGAGTTTTTAAGGGGGTATCTCGTACCTACTTTACGTAATTTGTTTCCCAGCAGACGTAATCCTGGAGGTTTTGATGAAAGTTTATGGTTCCAACAGGATGGTGCACCTTCACATTATGCTGTAGATGTTAGAAGGTACCTAGATGAAATTTTTCCGAACAGGTGAATTGGTAGACGTGAACCTATTGAATTGCCAGCGAGGTCACCAGATTTGAATCCTTTGGATTATTTTATGTAGGGCCATCTGAAGAATGTTGTGTATTAAACGAAACCAGCAAATATTCAAGAATTATAACAGAGAATTCGGACAGAAATAAACAATATTTCTCAAGACACAATAAACAAGGTTCAACAAGAATTTGTACAACGTTTGGGTTACTGTCAAATACAGCAAGGGCTGCAGTTCGAACATTTATAAAGTCATGTATTTCATCATATTCTGTCCGCTGGACAATACGTATTTTTGATAATATTGTTAATTTAACTAACTCGTAAGTTTATGAACACACACAAAACTATTGTATTTTTGTCCACCCTGTAATAATTTAAATCAACATGTGGTACATTTTTGGAATCAGCTCAGCTAGAGTAATCCGAAAATTGAGACAAAATTAAAAAAATGACGGTGACCTCATTACTCGAAAGTAATTCACCCTGTATATTAGAATAATATTTTAAAATACGGTAAATTAAAATCAACAATCGACGTGTTTCAGAATTATTTCTTAAAAAGCTCTGTTTAGCTAAAAAAAAATTTGTTCCATACTTAACGGACACAGTGTATATATATATATATATATATATATATATATATATATATATATATATATATATATATATGTATATATATTGTTATGTTTCTTCTTTCCCAACCAAAGAAAAATAAATAAAAAGATCCATCGGAATAAAATTTTAAGATATCATTATAAACAAAATGTATATAGTAATTTAAGATAAGATTTAGTGTAGATAAGAATAGAAATTTGTTTGGCAAACGACCTTTTTCCGTTTCAAACAAAATTATCAAAAAACCTTTGTTTAGAATTAGAAGACATTTTACCTGTAAGTTAATCTTTTCATTGTTTGTATAATCGAGTATTAAATGACCATATTCTAATCTTTTGAAATATGTATAAATTGTGTATTGACAAAACCAATTTTAAAGTAAGCTATTTAGTTTTTCTCTGAAACCGAAATTAGGCTTTTCCAAAATCATGGTAAACACAATTTGAGCTTTTGATTGGACGGTCGTTTTTAAATGGGAATTTGTGAGCCGATCATGAGACCGGAGAAGTTAGTTATATTTTGGTCATCGAAAGGAAACAGTCGTTTGTCTCAAGATAGTGTGTGGTTCGTGAGTTTGGATACCGGCGTAACGAGAAGAAGTGAATAGTTTGCAGAAGGAGATAACAAGTAGATTAAAAGAGGTCCTTGTATCTACCGTGGGCATTTTATAAAGTATATGTGAAAGTATTCTTACGGCATCAAGTTGACAAAAGGAGGTCCTGGTGTCATAAATAAGTGCCTGAGTTTGGAGAAGTGAATCAGGTGTTTTTTGTGTAGTCTACAGGAGGTTTGCAGAGACGTTAAGAAGGAGCCGAGGTGCCAAAGAGGAGAGATCACATCGTTGAGAAGACTGGACTTTTCTGGGTATGTTCCAACATACAACTCAAGAAGAAAATCAGCTGTAAGTTTTATATCTGTGAAGGATCGGTTTGACATCATGGTCATTAGCATTCAAATTTAAGAACTGAGGTTTTGTTAGGCTAATCAAAAGTTTAAAGTTTTGTTGTTTCTTGTTTCAAGTAAAGAAAATTTTAAGTAAAATTGGTTTTCACGTAATATAAATGTATGTAGCTTTATAATCTTATTATTATAAAAATTTGATTTATTTTCTTGTATGCTGATTGATAAGATAACGACAGAATTTAATAATTGTTTTATTCGTTCATATAAAATAAAGAAACGTAAATCTTTGTAATATAATATATTTGTATTCTTATCCTTTCTTCTCTAGCCCGATAAAAGACAACTAGAAAATCTTTTGAATCCATCGAACACAGGTAATATAAGGATTATTTTACTTTTGATAACAAATAAGTTATGATTCTTTTTTATTGGCTCAATAAACTAAGATTAAAGTCAAAATAAACAATTATAATAAATGGCCCTCAACGTGTAAGGCGTAGAAAGTATTTCTAGTTAAAATTTAAACGGATAGAGAAAGAAAGCAGATTGATTGAAAATTTATTTGCCGATGGTTAAAGTTTATAATATTTGCTTTTATGACATTACATTTCAAATTTCTCTAGGTACAAATTTTTACATGATATAATTTATGATATTTGATTGATTTTTACAACTGACAAAAGTTTTAAAATTTTATTGCATTTATTTGAATTTATTGCATTTGGGATAAGAGGAAAAGTTTTCGTCTTTGCAACATTACTCGAATTTCATATTTGGCGGGGATATTATTGCACAAATTTCAAAGCTTCATATTTGGTGGAGATAAATAATCTAACTAACATGTCGACCACAAGGAGTCAAAGCAAAACGCAAGAAAGGAAAGAGGATAAGATAGAAGAGGAAACAATTATAATCATAATATATATATATATATATATATATATATATATATATATATATATATTTCATAGCTTTAGTTATTGATTCAATTTATTTTACAAAACTTTTTAAAGAAATTTCAAACTGTTTCTAACTGTTAATTTTATTTATGAATTAATATCAAAATACAGAATTCTATAGTGGGTGATCGACGAGCGAGCCATAATACTGCGGTTTTAAGAACGACGGTTTTACTCGCGGCTCGTTAGTGCTGATCGACTAGCGAGCAAAACAGTCATTGTCAACCGTCCACAGCTAACATGTCGTGTTCAACTGAAAGTGAAGTTTTATGTTACCTCGCTATAGCATACTACGAAATTACAAAAAAAAAAGCGGAGACGCCCTAGACGTTGGTATTTAAAAGTTTAACATATGCGTTAAGTTGAGTTGTTTTGTTTTTGTATTCTGGCGATGTACATTTTCATAAACAAACACATTCTCGTAAACAATATATAAATTCTAATAAAAAGTCGTGGCTGAGAGTACGCATATCCATGATTAAAAACTGATCTTTTCACTTCAACGATCGCTGAAAACTGCCGGTTTTGCTCAACAGTAGTGATACACGCGCGGTTTTAAATGACGAGCCAAGTAAAAAATAAAACAAACTGACGAGCCGCGAGCCATGCTCATAGGTATATAAAACCTCGAGTATTGCAATGATACACTGACGAGCTTTACCGTCGAGCCACAAAACCGCAGTTTTACTCGCCTATCGATCATGGCCTTATATTTACTGGGTTACTTCAATATTATTTGGCACTGAGCAGTTTTATTTATTTAAGACCTTCCTGACTAGATAAAATACCAAGTGTTTCATTAGGTTGAACTCGTATTGAAGTGATATTCCAATAATATTACAATATACAGAGTGTTATATTTAAAAAACCAAAATAACTAATGACATCAAAAAACAAAGGTAAATCTGCAACATCAAAAGCATCAAATTTGAAATCTCCATATTGCAAAAAAGGCATATCCTGGTTTTTGTACAATTCTAACTATCCATTTATACTGTATTTCACGATTTTGTGCCTGTTTTGGATTATCGCTACACAACCGACAACCAATGGCTCACTATACTGTACAGCATAAGAAATACATAAGTAAATTGTTCTAGTAATGAAAATATGAAACAAGTGATTTCGACATTAAATTAAAAGAAAATGATTTTATAATCATTGGATTGGATTGTACCAACGAGAGAATTGATCTCTACAGAAGAGAGAAGACAACACGAAGAGAAACACAATTAACAGATGTTGGGGAACTTTGATCGTAATCGGAATAACATTTATTATGCAATATAGAAAAATACAAAGTTGTAACTTAATCTTGATTTTGAATGCAACCACTCTGTTTCTAGATTCTAGCTGGGACGAAAAAACCACATAAACTTAACAAAACTGTAACGAAAATTTGAAATTTGCTATTATTTTATTTACCTAATATTTTTTAAATCTGAAAGCAACAGCAACCACCCCTGAAGTCGTAGAACCAAATAATATTTTAATAGCTTTGTGAGTTCTGGGAATACATTTTGCTCAAACCGGAAGTATTTCCAAGAACAACTAATAAGTTCAAATACGCAATTCAACGAATTTTAGATTCTTTTAACTTTAAGCAAAAGCTTTGCTATAGGATTCATTATTCATTTCAGTTTTTCAGTCATTCTTTAGCTGTAGTAGATGTAGAAGTAATAAGTTGAAAGAGTGATCTCTCGAATTTTGATATTATTTGTAGTGTTTTGTGTCTTTGGTGTATTTGTTTTACGATGGATATTCGAAAATTTTTTTCACTTGGTAAGATATAACTAGTAAATTTAGATACTAGATTAGTTACGCTATTGACTATCAATTTTAAAAGGAATTTTTATTATTGAATATGTTCGTATGATACTTAAATATAAAAAAAGATGTGTGTTTTGTTTTTGATATTGTTCTTTGAAAGTTTTTTGGAAAAAAATTAAATTTTCAATCGAATAGGAAGCATTTTTTGAAGTGTAAAGATATTATTTTTTTCTATAAGTTATGCCTAGAAAATATTGCAAAAAAAAACTATATATTTTTTTAATCTTTGTCTAGAACTTTTTGTATTGCAGTCACATTGCTTCATGTAAAAAAACACTCTAATCTTTTACCTTTTGAAAAGTTGTGATAACATTTTATAGATTTTTTCAAAATTTCGAAATTTGGTTAAATAGGGAAATTTTTAGAAAATTTGATGGATAGTGACTAGGAATTAATTTACATTATTTGGTTATCTAGAAAATAAAAAAAAAATATGTTTTTAAGAAACTTTTTAACCTAATAAATTCTAGCTAAAGTTCGTTCGCCTAACAGAAAAGTAGAATATAAACACTAGGAACGCGTGATCAATTCATTCGCAATTTCTAGAAATGCTGAAGGTATCTACTTGTTACAAAATGACTTTTACTGTAACTGATTATATACAAAAACGTATCAAAACTAATAAGTAGAAACTCACAAGTAACGACAATCTGCACCTCTAAACAAAGACGCTTAATTTGCAGTTTTAACAGATATGGATTCAGTAATCCTTATCACATTTATGTCTGTTGAATTTAATTATATAAATATAATTTTTACTTTTCTTAGCTCTATGTATGTGTGTGTTGGTATGATTATAGTGTTAGTTTATAATTATAGTGGTATTTAAATAAACTTAGAACTGTGAAAATTTTTAAGGTGTTTGTGTTTTTAAGTTCTATCAACTTAAGTAAGTAAATTTAATATTATTTTGACTCTGTTATAATAATTATCTATTATGATGATTAGAGGGTTGCAAGTGTGAATCCATCATTAAAAAGATATATTAAAAAGGTCAATACTCACAATCTAATATTTACTTTCAAAGTATTACAGAAGCGATCGGTTTCGAGGCTTACAATATTTGTCTCATCCTCATGCCCAGCAAAGAGTTTGTTTTGTTAAAAAACAATAATAAGATGATAAAAGGGTTGCAAGTGTGAGTCCATAATTGAACAGATATATTAAAAAGGTCAATACTCACAATCTAATATTTACTTTCAAAGTATTACAGAAGCGATCGGTTTCGAGGCTTACAATATTTGCCTCATTCTCAGGCCCAGCAAAGAGTTTGTTTTGTTAAAAAACAATAATATATAAGAAGTTTTCCGCTTACATCCAGGGTACTATCTGTCTTCATCTTTTCCTTATGACACTATCATTGTAGTGAGGAGTGGACGGCCGTAGCTCAGCGGCAATATACAGGCTTTGTAAGTCAGAGCGCACGAGTTCGAATCTCGGCACCAACAGCGACATTTCCATTTCTAAAAATGATACGAGCCGTTCACCGTGCTTCGAAGGGCACGTAAAGCCCTCGGTTCCTTGGGCTAGTGTGCATCGACACTAGCTACTTGAAACAGGGTTAAAGATGCAATTGGCGCCGGAACAATCCGAAAGGATCTCCCCGGCACAAAGGCATACGATATTATTATTATTATGTAGTGAGGTGATATGTTGATCATTATATATATATATATATATATATATATATATATAAACTAAGGTACACTCGAAGAGTGGTGGGTTTTTCGGTCAAAGTGGAGAAATAAAAGACAAAGAAGGTGGCTACTTTATCTATTTATTGAAGACGTTTCGCTTTCTGCTCAGAAAGCATCATCAGTTCATCTAAAAAGAACAATATGAAACCAAACATCCATAGAGAAGTTAAAAAAAGTGTGTTACCTTACAAAGACATGTAGCAGTCAATGATATTAAAAATATGAAAAAGCTTACGAAACTGGACATTTAGAGTTAAAGTTGTATAAAACAATTAATTGAAACTAGGTATAGTTTGCAATTTAACAAAATTAGCACAGCAAAAGAACATGTCATAAACATAGATGTATATAAAAAAGTTATTATAAAAACTTAAGTAAAAAACATTAAGGTGAATCAACCTTGGACTGTGGAAGTTGAATTAATCTTCACCTGTTGGCTGGCTAACCAGTGACGTCATAAATATTATAATATATGATATTTTGGATTGACCTCGCATGCTTTGTTCTTTGTTAACAAACCAATCACTGGAGGGTAAATGGTGATCTTAACCACCTTTTTACTTTCATTTTTTGGCTTTTTAACGACAAGTTGTCAACCAAATTTATCATATTCTATGAATGTGTCCTCCGGAGGCGTGTCAGCCGGGAGCTGACAGCCGTGCCGGACGCATCAAGGAATTTGGATATCGGTCAAAATACTTGGGAATTCCAAGTTTGGCCAAATCCAAATTTCTAATTGATTCGATGCAGGGAAATTCCACTTTTGCTACGTAAAACAAACGATTTGTTTTACATAAAAGCAGGTAGATTTTCTCTCATCGATCAGTCGAGCTTGCCTCTTCTACTGTAAACCTAGCCGGTGCTATTATTGTTCCAACTAAGTTATTGTTTTATTTCTGATTTTCTGTATACCTTTTTATTTTAGCATTATTGTATATTCAGACCTTTTCAGGTTAGGATATTACATTGATCCATATTTGGTCATGTACTGATTGTTTGATATTTTATTTGATTATTTTGGTTGTTTATTTTTCTTGTATTTTGTGTCTAAGTTGTTCTTCCGTAAGTTAAGAACACTTAGAAATATTTATCTTGCTTTTTCTATTTTATATTTTGATTTGTACTTTGTCTAAGTAGTTTTTCCCGGTAAGTCAAAGAACTCTTAGAATAATTTTCATAATCATTGTTGCATTATTATTTCCGATATTTTGTATTTTGATGTAAGAAAGATATTTTCTTTCTTAAGTTAAGAAAATACTTAATACATTTGTTTCTTTCATTTTCTATTTTATGCTAAGTTGTTTCTTCCGTAAGTCAAGAAACACTTAGAAATATTTCCATATTTTACTCTCACATTTACATATTTCATTTATCTATATTTCTGTCCTAAGTTGTCTCTTCCGTAAGTCAAGAAACACTTAGAAACATTTTTCTTTGCATTATATTTTTATACCATTTAATTTACTTGTTTACTAAGTTATTCCTTCCGCAAGTCAAGGAATACTTAGATCATTTTTACCTATCTGTTTTCCATTTTTTCTCTGTTACTTTGTAACTGTTCCTTGGAACCGTTACCTATAACAGATATTTGTCACTGGGACTGTTATTTATAACAGCGGTGGTATTTAACCTTTCTACCAGCTACAAACCAAAGATGGTGAATACCCGATCCAATTCCGGGATAGGAAGAAGCCCGAAGAGCCGGCGATGGGTCCTACAGGCCCAAATGCCCCCTCTCGGCAACAAATGTACCGCTCTATTATATTAGAGGTTGGTATTTTGCCTTGCTGTTCTGTCATTTTGACCTCAAGGCCATATCTATTCACGTTGTGTGCGTGGGTGTTAAACCTGTAAATTCATTTACCTGCGAGATTCAGTAAGCTTAAGACTGGTAACTTCATTTTATCTTTATTACTATATTAATCTTAAATAATTCAATAATGTTACCTAAAATTAAAATCTAATTGATTATAAATCTAATTGATTATAAATAAATTGTCGGAAGTGCATTCTCATGATCTTTCTAGTTCTTTACACTATAAAATAAACCTTAATGTTTTTTACTTAAGTTTTTATAATAACTTTTTTATATACATGTATGTTTATCACATGTTCTTTTGCTGTGCTAATTTTGTTAAATTGCAAACTATACCTAGTTTCAATTAATTGTTTTATACAACTTTAACTCTAAATGTCCAGTTTCGTAAGCTTTTTCATATTTTTAACATCATTGACTGCTACATGTCTTTGTAAGGTAACACACTTTTTTTAACTTCTCTATGGATGTTTGGTTTCATATTGTTCTTTTTAGATGAACTGATGGTGCTTTCTGAGCAGAAAGCGAAACGTCTTCAATAAATAGATGAAGTAGCCACCTTCTTTGTCTTTTATTTCTCCACTTTGACCGAAAAAACCCACCACTCTTCGAGTGTACCTTAGTTTATTTTGTATTGACGGTCGTACTCCTTTTCTCGATATATATATATATATATATATATATATATATATATATATATATATATATATATATATATATATGTATATATATATATATGTAAATAAAAGGTCTTACAAGGTAAAGACCTTTAGGTCTTTACTGTACTATTTTGCACTAAGTTTAAGTATTTGTGGATTAGGCCTACCGGGGAAACCACATAAAAAAAACGCACCATTATCACTCTACATCTATGGTGGTGTGGAAATGAGTTCTCTTCTTCTTGATATGCCTATCCGTGACGAATGTTGGCGATCATCACGGCAATCTTCACATTATCTCCCACAGCGCGGAAACTCTGCATAGATGGTGTGTTGAACCAGGTTCTGAAGTTCTTCAACCAGGATGTTCTTCTTCCTGGACCCCGTTTTCCAAATATTTTTCCTAGCAGAATGGCTTGTAGAAGGGCATATCTGGATTCATTTCGCATAATGTTTCCAAAGTACTGTAACTTTCGAGATTTGATGGTGGTCAGTACATCTTGGTTCTTCTTCATTCTTCTAAGGACCTCCTCATTGGTGACTCGGTCAGTCCACGGGATTTTAAGTATTCTCCGATATAGCCACATCTCAAATGCTTCCAATTTTCTGCACATATCTTTGTTCAAGGTCCACGATTCAACACAAGAGAGAGGTTGTGGCTCTTGAAGAAGGTCCCCATCCGGTTGAAGGTGGATCTAGCTTTTGAGGTTGAAATGAGTAGCAATGATAAATAAAAGATACTAAATTATTCGAAATTACATAAACAAAATGGAATATTTTAAAAATGAAAAACTGTAACCCATTTTACTCATTGTACCTATGTAGTTTTCCAGTACTTAGTTTCGTAATTCAATATTACTTATATGCAATAGTAAAAAGTATTTTCATCATTTTCAAAGAAAACCTTTCGTTTTTACATCCGCAAAGTATGGTCGCCTATGCAATACTTGAGGACGATCTATCGATTAATTCATATAGTTTTGTCTCAGAAATTTTTCAATCATACAAATTCCGTTTCGATTTTCTTCCTTATTATGTCAAATTTTGCATTGTGAACAATAGCCTAAACTAAAGGATGGGAACTCGGTAAGAAAACATGAAGATATTGGGGTAACAATATTTTTCTGTTTTTAGGTTCGCAAGGCCAGAAAAGAAAAAACAATCCAAGCTCTCCGGCGCTTAATTGCATAGATGGATGCGATTATAAAATAAGCAAACTGGATGTTCCATCAACTAGTTCAGATGTTCCAACAGGGCCGCCCTTAGAAAACGAGAAAGACAAAGTAGTATCAGATACCGAGTTATCGCCCTTACATACTGATGACAACATTTATGATATCGGCAGATACGTGGGAAGTGTATCTACGCTGTCAGTTCAAGAAAAAATAAAATTGCTGAAAGAAACTTGGGTGCCGCCTACAGATTATAGTTTTGTGAGATGCTGCACATTTAAAAAGAAAATTTAACCATAAATGGTTGGACTTATATAGCCCGTGACTAGTATATTTAAAGCGCTTGAAAGGAGCCTTTTGTAAATTCTGTGTCGTCTTTCCTCCACCAAAGGGGATAATCAAAGGGACATTGGGGTAATTTATGATAAGGGCCTTTAATAAATACAAAGATGTCAATACATGTTGCAAAGATCATGCAAAAAATCAATACTATAAGATGGCTAGCGAGGCTGCGGAAGCTTTTTTAACAGCGAAACCAGTTGACATTCAGATTAACGAGTTAGCGAGCAAAATAATAGAAACTAACAGAAAAGTCTTATGTTCAGTTATCTCATGTATGGTCTTCTCAGGCACTCATGATTTACCTCTCCGTGGAAAAGAATCGAGTGAGGGTGTTTTCCAATACTTGTGTAATTTTCGAATTGATGCCGGAGACAAAATTTTGCAGGAGCATTTTAAACATGGCGCTAAGAATGCCTCATACAAATCAGTTTGAAAAAGTCAAAAAAGCAATTTGTTTCTTGCTTGAAGTACACTTTTCAGAAATACAGATCAGATAGCTCCCGTTAAAGTATTGATGAGAGCATGACGAAGTTTAAGGGCCGAAGCACATTGAAACAATATATTCCAAACAAACCTATAAAAAGATGAATAAAAACATGGGTTAGATCTTACTGTGATACAGTTTACAGATATGATATAAATATATACAGTGGAGAAAAAACCCAAAAATTTGAAGGTACCTTAGGGAAAAGAGTTGTGCACACACTTTCAAGTACGATAAAAGATGATAATGTGGTTTTAGCTTTTGACAGATTTTTCACTACTGTAAAACTACTTTACGAAATCAAGTTTCCTGCTATTTTTCATGCCATGCCATGAAAGGTTTCATGTCATAAGGACCAGAAAAATTGCTTCTCAATAATAAGTTAGTCAGAGTTCGTTTGCACCGATGCAGGAATAACTGGAATGAAATTGCAAGACACTAATGAAGTATTGTTATTTATTAAGTGCCATACAGAGGCCTTAACCACCGTAAAACGTAAAGGACTTAATAATACAAAAGAAGACGTCTCTCGACCAGAAGCTATAGCGTTTTATAACTGCGGGTGGAGTTGACTTGGGTGACCAAATGTCTGGATTGTACGATTTAGATGTAAAATCTTTCATATGGTGGAAAAAAGTCTTTTTTAGAATCACAATGATAGTGGCTGTCAATAGTTGAATTATTTACAACCAACTGATTTGCAAGCCAATTCCATTCAAGAATTTTTTACTGACAGTAAGTGAAGATTGAGTAACCGAAGGAAGAAGCTCTACCAAAGTTCACGTTCGAAAAAGATCTGTAGAAAGACCTTCAAAGGTAACGAAGAATGTGATAGGTAAATGTGGGGGATAATTTACCAATCATAGAAAAATTTCGTCGTCGTTGTACGGTGTATTCTGTCAAGAAAAAAAAAACACGAACACAAATGATATGTTAAATGTGTCAGGTAGCCTTATGTAAAGAACGCTTTACTCCTTACCATTTACAAAAATGTTTTGTTACTTATACTGTGAATTATTATTGGTTAAATTCAAAAGAAAATTATTTTCAAGGTTTTTATTTCATTTAATAAAAGGTTGAAATCTATTTAACAATTTTATTTCGATACCATTGGGATATATCATCCCACTAAAAAAAGCATTAGAACAATGTATCCCAGGATAAAAGGACTCCAAACTTAATTAAAAAAAATATTAATATTATCAAACACATCCGTAAAACCGCATTACACGACCAAATGAAATATTAGTTTTTGGTGAGAAGAAAAAAAAGCGGGTCGAAAGGGTTTTGAGATAAAATTATACGTTTATATTATGAATTATGCGACCAAAACTAACCTAGAAATACTGAATTTTATTTCTTTTATTGTATTAGTTTTTTCTTGGTGAATCATAGAGTCGGAAATTTCATACAAATTGTGACAAATCATAAAATAAAAAGGAAGTACTTAGAAGGCAATTAATACAAAACAAGTTCCGCCTACTTAACGCCAACTAATTAAAATACTAGTCCAGTACTATTATTGAGATAACACTTTTAGTACCGCCTTCCTAATCGATATATTCGGATACTAAAATTTATTGGCCTGCAGCCCACTCCATATTAAACCTTTAACTGGCGAGGGTGAGGTGACCTGTTGAAACGAATTTTATTCAATAAATCAGAATTATATCATATGTTTAAAGACATTTCTAATTTCTTTTAACCGGAGTTTAACCACTACATTATATTAAATCACCTAGCACCTCGGATAAATTGTTTCGTAGGCGATAATGAGACCATTGTTTACAATTTTGTCTATTAATATATAATATGCTTGATGCTTAAAGATGTGTTACACAGTTCGCACCGGGGAGGTGGAAGAAGGTGTTATGACTTGAGTATCCCAGGCGTAGTCTCGTTAGTACACTGTCTGTACATACGAGGATAGATTGATCTTAAACTAGCTTTTGATAGCTGGCGCTACTTGATACCGAATTTGTTTTGGTGTTGACATTTGCCATTCATGACATGACGTCTGTCAAAATTTTAAGTTTTAAAAACAATTAGTTTGGTTTTTACAGTCGTCAAAAGCAAGCAAATTTTGTGTCTTCGGAGAAATGGAAAAAGTCAAGTATCGTTCGGTGATTAAGTTCCTCCACAAAAAAGGTAAAACGAATGTGCAAATCAAAGCCGACCTGAATGAAGTTTATGATGAGGTTGCACCTTCGTTAGCAACAGTAAAATTTTGGAAAGCTGAATTTGTTCGTGGTCGTACGAGTGTTTTTGATGATGAGCGTCCCGGGAGCCAAATGAAGTCACCACACCGGAAATGATCAACAAAGTCCATGACATGATTATTGCAGATCGTCAAATTAAGCTCCGCGAGTTAATAGAGGTCCTAAACATTTCCTACGAACGCGTACACATCATTTGGACATGAAAAAGCTATCCGCGCGATGGGTGCTGCGTTTGCTGACAATCGATCAAATGCAAGAACGTGTAACCACTTCGGAGACGCTTTTGGCAATGATACGGCGCGATCCGAAGGTTTTTTTTGCCGATTTATCACCGCTGAAGAAACTTGCGTGCATTATTACACACCGGAAACCAAAGAACAGTCGAAACAGTGGCGCAAACGCGACGAAGGGCCTCCGAAGAAGGCAAAGAGTGCACATTCGTCCGGCAAAGTGATGGCGACTATTTTCTGGGATGAGAAGGGCATCATCCACATTGACTACTTGGAAAAAGGAAAAACAATCAATGGTGAGTACTACGCAGCATTATTGGACCGATTCGATGCCAAATTGCGTCGAAAACGCTCAGGTTTGGAACGCAAAAAGGTGCTCTTTCACCAAGACAATGCACCGGCTTACCGATCGGCCGTGGCCATGGCAAAATTACACTAATTGGGCTATGAATTGGTTGAACACCTACCGTATTCCCCAGATCTTGCCATCAGCGATTTTTTACTGTTTCCAAACAAAAAAAAATGGCTCGGAGGACGCCGTTTCGTAACAAATGATGAAGTCGTCGCTGAAACTTCGGCCTATTTTGAAGAGCTCGAGCAAAGGTACTATTCGGATGGGATCAAAATTGGAACATCATCTTACTAAGTGTATCGAGCTAAAAGGGGACCATGTTGAGAAATAAATCGATTTAATTCTTAAAAACTTATTTTTTCTATCAAAGGCTAGTTTTATATCAATCCACCCTCAATAATAATAATTGTAATATGAACAATTTTAATTTTATCAATTCGCTGTTGGGCGTAAAATAGGGGACAAGTAAATATTTGGTGAAAACGTGATTAGGCCAAATATGTATTTGTATGTTTGGTTGATTGTTCCAAAAGAGGCAATTACAAAATAGTACAGAAAGTTTAGTGTAAAAAGAGATATGTTAACAGTTCCCTTTTTGCACTGCCTATATCAGGTTATAGGCAGTGCAAAGTCAGTTGAGGCGGAAGAACAAGAAGTATCCATCGATTAAATGTAGAAGACGACATGTTAGATGCTGTGAAAAATAATCTAAATGTAAGTACACGAACGGTGGCTAAAATGGTAGGAATGTTGTAACGTTATAAACGTCACATCTCTATTAATTTAAATTTAAATAATTATTTCATTTTAATTTCTTTATTAATTTATTAATTACTTTAACTTCATTTCTCTTTTTACTATTTTTTATTTAAAAAGTAGTTGGCGCTTTCTGTTTTTGTTTTCCTCCTCTATCTTTCTTTATTCTCTCTTTCTGTCCCATAGAATTAATATTCGCTCTATCTATTTCTGTCCGGTAGACTAGATATTCTGTTCCATATTGACAAAAGCTATTTCTATCATAGGCTTACGTCCTATGGCATCCATGCTAACTTCATTTCAATCTCCCACTTAGTTTCTGTCGGTCAACTTTTCTAACGTAGTGGATATATAATTTTTTGCCTCTTTTTGAAATTTATAAAAGAGGGCAAACATTATTATAAGCCTCATTTTATAGTCTACAAAATTCTCTTGGGTTTATTGGGGAAATTGGGTTTATTAACAACATTCCAATTTTATTGACCAGTTTGAAAATTTATTGACCACGTTCGAGTTCATTGGCTGGATTATTCAAATCATAAATATTTCTTAACCATTGGAGGACCTAACCTAAATTCTTAACAAAATATGGAAATTTATTGACCATTGGAGGACCTAACATCTACAACACACAAGCAGCCCATTGAAGTCATAAGTATCAATAATTATTGGTAAGCTTTGGCAAGGTGGATTATTGTTTGTTTTTTATTCTTTTCAATAAATATGTTTAGTTAAAATTTGTCTTATTTTCTATCAGCTAAGAGTTCAGGTTCAATCTCTAGTTTAAGACAAGACGAACTCACACTTGAGATACTGAGCTAGGCAAGGCATAGACGATAAACTCCCGTGGTTGATTGAAGTATTATTTTTAGAATAGTACTTCAATTCTCTTTGGTAGTCTTATCGTTACAATGTCGAAAAACGTTGTTCATAGAACATTTCGGTAACAACTTCTACATATATACCACTATCATAGAGTACAAGGTTTACACCAAGGTGATCTTCTTCGAAGATTACCATTTTATAGGTGGTTTTCAAGATAAACTCCTCAGAGACCCTAAATTTCCATCTAAAGTATTATGTGCGAATGAAGCATGTTTCACAACAGTCATTTTGTAAAATTTTCATAATTGTCACATATGGAGTGACGAGAACCCCTATTTAATACGTAGGTCAATTACTCAACGATAATTTAGCATAAATTTATGGGCTGGAATAATTAACAATCGTTTGCTTAGGACCATATGAATTACCCAGAACACTAAATGGAGAAGCCTACTATAATTTCTTGCAAAATGTTTTGCTGATACTTCTTGAAGACGTGCCTTTGCAAACTCGTCGTGAAATGTGGTTTCTTCACGACGGACTTCCAGCACATTTTACCTGAGCTGCTAAACATTTTCTTGATACCACTTATCCTCGTCGTTGGATTGGTAGAAATGGACCCATTCTGTGGCCACCACGAAGAAGTCACGAATGTAATGTACTGGATTTTTATTTTTCGGGACATCTGAAATCGTTACTTTATGATAGCCGAGATGAAATCGAAACATAAGCTGAATTATGGGGGCGAACTTTTGATGCTGTATAAACTATGCGACATAATTTAGTTAACTATGACATTACTAACCTTTCAGTGCTAACGCATGGTCTCACAGACGGAGCTAACCTATTCATACCGATAATTAACGATCCGTTCCGATATTCGCGCTAGGTCATTCAATAGCTTCATATTTTGCCTAACCGTTGTTAGTTTGTTAGTATTAAAATATTGTTGAATGTAGATACACGGTTCGTTCGTTACACACGATTTCGGTCTCAGAGACGGATGTTAGCTTTTGCGGCTGTACTAAAGGTAAGGATTGTAACTTTTAGCGTTGTATTTTTAGTGAATAAGATATTATTTTTTTACTTTTTAGAAATAGAAATGAACTACGAGGAGGAGCAAAAATATTTGCAGAGACTTCTAGAGGACGTTGATAGTAATGATGAATTGGAATGCAACGATTCTTCGGATAGTTCTGAAGAAGACGAAGTTGAAATACAAAATCTCGATACAGAGAGTGAACAGGATATATCAGAAGCAGAAAATGATATATTTCATAAGGCAGAAGCAGAAAATATTTGCCGGCGAATTCCTATTTTTTTTTGGTAAGGATAAAAAAACTAAATGGCGAAAGCATGTTGGTAATAAGCGAGTGCGTACAAGAGCAAACAATTTACTGAGACATTTACCAGGAGTAAAGGGGGATGCTAAGGAGAAATTAATCTTTAGTGATATTTGGGGATCTTTTATAACAGACCAGATGTTGGAACTTATTGTAATAAATACAAATATAAATATTGAACTACATGCTGATCCTTTGAATAGAACCTACAGAAAGACGGATATACTAGAAATAAAAGCACTTATAGGCCTGTTGTACATAGCAGGAAAGTTCAAGAATAACCATCTCAATGCTCGCGACTTGTTTAGAAAAAACGGTACTTCCTTAGAAATATTTCGCCTTACAATGTCATACGAGCGATTCAAATTTTTATTGGCATTTATTCGCTTTGATAATAAACAAACTCGTGCAGAGAGACAAAAAATAGATAAATTAGCTCCTATTCGAAACTTTTTTGAAGACTTCGACACCAATTTGCCAAAACACTACACCATGTCACACTATTGTACAGTTGATGAAAAATTAGAAGCTTTTAGAGGACGCTGTGGGTTCAAAGTTTATATGCCAAAAAAACCAAATAGGTACGGTATAAAAATATACGCCTTGACTGATGCTAAATTAGCTTATACCTCAAATTTAGAAATTTATGTTGGTCAGCAACCACAGGGACCCTACCAGCAAACCACAAAGACTTTGGATTTAGTAGTACGTTTATGCAGACCTATCTGGGGTACAAATAGAAATGTTACACTTGATAATTTTTTTACCAGTAAGCAGCTAGCTGATACATTATTGGCCAATCATCAGCTCACTATAATTGGAACTCTTCGAAGAAATAGACCAGAACTGCCTTTGGAATTTACGGCGCCTATAAATAGGCCTACTTCTACAAGTATGTTTGCATTTCAAGATAAATGCACTATTGTTTCGTATATTCCAAAACCGAAAAAAGTTGTGCTCCTGATGTCAACAATGCATTATGAAGATGATACGTTGGATCCCCAGACTGGTAAGCCTAACATAATAATTGATTATAACGCAACCAAGGGAGGAGTGGACACTATTGACAAGATGTGTGAAAGCTACAATTGTGCAAGATCGACTAATCGCTGGCCCATGGTGATATTTTATGCACTACTGAATATCGCCGGCATAAATTCATATACAATATACAAGTGTAATTCTGCTCGGAGAGCCCAACGCATACCACTTAGAAGAACATTTTTAGAGACAATGGGTATTCAATTGCTTGAACGACATGCCAGACGTAGAGCAATTGCACCAAATATGCCAAGGATGATAAGTATGCGACTCAGAGAAATGATTGATATTACGTTGAATGTGCAAAATATTGCAAAATCTCATGGTCGTTGTTTTTACTGTGGAAGCCAGAAAAGTCGAAAAACAAAGTACAGTTGTTACTCGTGTAATAAATTTAGGGTATATGTGTGGAATGTTCAGAAAAAGATTGACTTTTTTTAAGTTTAAAGTTACCTCGTATTATTAGAATTTTTTAAGTGTGGTTATTATAAGTGGATAATGTAAGCTTTAGTTTAAAAGCAACTAAGCAAATTTTTTGTTTGTAGTAAGATTTTAGGGTTTTTTTTCCCACATTTTAGAATAGTAGCTTGTTTTTGTTAAGTAATTATTTTTGTCAAAATAAATGTTTATAAACATAATTTTTAAATAAAACTGTATTTATTTTAAATAAAAAAGTATTTAATAAGACCCTTAAAGTAATTAAATTTTAAAAATTGGTAAAATTTACAGTACTAGGGCATGTATAAATATACGGTCCCAGAGACGGACGTTAGCACTTACGTCAAAATAATTCACGTTAGCACTGAAAGGCTAACAATTATTGGATTCGTCGTATCTAATGCATGTGTTCACGCAAATGGAGTTCACTTTGAACATTCTAATAATTATTGTCAAATAAGTATAAGTATCTAATTTAATTTTAGTTTACAAGTAAACAAATTACTGATAGTCCGAGCATAGTGTAAAAAAATTATTAAACGTTGTCTGTTGTATTTAATTTCCACTGTAAATTATGTAATTCAGTTAAAGTCCTCGACATTAAATACCTTTAAAGCTTAATAAATACATAATACTAGTTCGGTTAAAAGATAAAGTATTTTTTTATTGGAAATAACCCGCATCAACCATAGAAGGTTATTAGCGGTGGTACAATATAGACTATAAGAGCGTAGGCGCAAAATTTCGGGCCAATGCTTTTTATGCATTCATTTTTTTCGAATTCTAAAAAAACTAATAAGTATTTTTGAAAAATTTAAATGCAGAATGAAAGAATACATTATTATTACTGAGGGCCGAAAGTCCCTAAAAACTTCTATAATTTTTATTTTAATAGGTTACAAGGGTGAAATAAAAAGAGAAAATTTAGTATGATTTTTAATTTAAAATATCTCATTCAAAAAAACTTTTTGTTTATTCTAAGGGACTTTCGGCCCTCGGTAATAATTTAATCTTTCATTCTGCGTTTAAATTTTTCAAAAATATTTGTTAGTTTTCTCAGGATTCGAAAAAAATTATTGCATTTAAAAAGCATTGGCCCGAAATTTTGCGCCTACGCTCTTAATGTATTATAATGATTAATATAGAATATAAACTATAAAGTTTTTATAAAGTTGATTATAATTTAGAATTTTTCTTGAAGTGTCACTTATATTTGTTTATACCATTTCATTTTCTTTAAAAACGTATTGATTTTGTTACAATCCGCACTGTCTAAAGCGCTCTTTATATCACTTGGTAGTCCAGTAGCTTGTCTTTCCATTTGATATAATGGACAGTCTATCACAATGTGGCCTACAGTTCTATTGGTGTCACAGGCATAGCATAATTCTAGAAGGTTCTTTCCTTAATAGATGTTCGTGTGTCAGTCTGGTATGTCCTATTCGGATACGATGTAGACAACTTGGTCCCTTCGCTTTACTAAAAATGGTGTTTCCGCGGATAGATCTGGGTTTGCTTGCCGCAATTTATTATTTGGTAGGAGTTGCCATTTTCGTAACCATAAGTTTTTTGTGTACTCATTGAAGCATTTTTTCATATTTAAATGAGGAATTTAGTTAGTTCTATCATCGGATATCTCCATGTTACAAGCTTCTTTGGCCATTTGATCAGCTATCTCATTTTCTGGTATCCCCACATGAGATGGTATCCACAAAATATGTAGTTGTTTATGATTATTTTGTAGAGTCACAAGGTCTTTTTTAATCTGTTCTAAAATCGGATGATTCGGATATATTTTCTGAATTCCCTGGATTGCACTTAAGGAATCTGTGAATATTACTGTCATGTCTTCAGGTCGATTAAGAATTTGTTATACTGCCTTGGATATCGAAAAAAGTTCAACAGAATATATTGGGTAGTCCTTAGGTAGTGAAAACTTGAGCACAGAATCCTCTGTGACAATGGGGGATCCTACTGTTTCCAATTCGGGTGTTTTTGATGCATCGGTATAAACTAGTTGACAGGATGAATATTTATTTTTAATATTGTAGAAGTATTGGAGAAAAAGAAATAAAGTGGTATTGTCCTTAGTATAAGTTGACAGATCTGTGTTACAATATGGAATTTGTATAGTCCAAGGGTGAGCATATTCAATATTGGTATGCATAATACCTGGAAATGTAAAGTTGCTAATTCTTTTGCTAAACGATGGTCGAAGATTAGAATTTTGATTGTAATTAGAATGGTAATGTGTGGAGAAAGCATAGGGGTAGGCCAGGTTGTTTGAATTAGTTGATAGCTTGCTTGCGTATTGTAATCTGAGACGTAATCTTCTAATAGAAAGTGGAGATTCATTTACTTCGACATCAAGACTTTCAACTGGACTGGTTCTGTAGGCTCCTAGAGCTAGTCTTAGTGCGGTATTTTGTACAATATCTAATTTTTTTAATGTTGAGTCCTTAGCTGAGTTATATACAAGTGATACATAATCTAATTTACTGCGGATTAAGGATTTGTAAATATTTAGTAGCTGTGTTGTGTCTGCGCCCTAGTTATAATTTGCTAGTACTTTAAGAATATTTATGTTCTGTAAACATAATTTTTTAAGTAATTGAATGTGTTTGTTCCAAGTAAGTTTTGAATCAAAAATCAAACCTAGAAATCTAAGTTCCTCAACGTTTTCTAAAACTTGATCATACAGTGTTAATTTTGGAAGATTTGCAACAATTTAATATTTTCGAGAAAAGCACATTACTTTGGTTTTAACCGTAGAAAATTTCAGTCCTGTTGTTTTAGACCATTCTTGTAGGGAATTAATAGAAAGTTGAATAATTTTTAATGCCATATTAAGATTCTTATGAGAAATATAAATTACGAGGTCATCTGCAATTACTTTAACAGGGTTTCGGATACTGCTCTCGATATCGTTAATTGCAACTAAAAAGAGTGTTGCGCTTAGTGTAGATCCTTGGGGTATGCCATTTTCTTGTGTATAGTATTCTGAAAGTTCCTGATTTGATTTAACTCGAAAATTTCTGTCATCTAGAAAATTTTTGACGAATGCTAAAAAATTTCCATCTATACCCCAATGCTGTAATTTAACAATAACGTCATAATTCCATATAGTATCATAAGCTTTAATTATATCAAAGAAGACAGCTACAACTTGTCGATTAGTTGCAAATGTCTCATTAACTACCGATTCTAGCGACACAAAATTGTCAGTTGTGCTTCTATTTTTTCTAAAGCCGCTTTGCTGATTAACTATTAGATTTTTTGATTCGAAAAAGAATTGTAACCATCTATTTAAAAATTTTTCTAGTAATTTACATAAGGAAGATGTTAAGGTTATTGGTCTATAAGATTCCGGGTTTGACTTGTTTTTGTTATGTTTCAAATGAGGAATTATTGTAGCTGTACTCCAGGATTTAGGAAGTTGTTTAGTCAAAAATAAAAAATTGTATATATCTAAGAGTAGATGCTTAACAGCTAAAGGAAGATTAATTAAAAAACAATTTGGAATTTCATCTGATCCAGGGCTAGAGTTTTTAAGTCCTAGCAGTGCTTTGTTTAGTTCTTGCATCCTTATTGCAACATTTAGCGGACTAATAGAATCTGTAATTTTGACCTCTTTTTCTATTTTCTTTTTGTGTTCGACAAATAATGGGTCATGTACGGAATCACTTGAATAGGTCTGAAATGAGTTCGCTAAAGCGTTGGCTATTTAACTGTTGTTTGTAATTAAGTTTCGGAGTATTTTCGGTTATTGTGGAAACATAATTTTGCCGTGATTCACGTTTACTTTTCTTAATTACGTACCTTGCGTAGGTTCTATATTTTTTAAAAGCTGTTATGTTTTCCGGTGTATGATGTTTTTTTAATACATTAAATGCATGCTTACTTTGTTTAAGTGCCTCTTCACATTATTTGTTCCACCACGGTACTGAATGTTTACGTTTTGATTTTGCTGTTTTGCTATAATATGTGTGGCTACCTCTGTTAACATTGAGGTAAATTTGTCTGTAACAACATTAATGTTATCTCCTATTGATAAAGTATTTTTATTCCAAATAATTGAAATTTTAACAGTTTGTTTAAAATTATGCCATATTTCAATACATTTCAGAAAAACATTACAAATAATTTTAGGTTGCAATAATAACTTTTTAGGAATTAAAACACAGTACTTTACTTACTTAACTAAAAATAATAGTTTATTTAAAACTTATAGCTTTAATCCAAAACCTTAATTAATTCAGATAATAAATAGCAAATGCCACATTATTAAAGCAAGAAATAATTATTTTGCAGATTAGGTACATTTCCCTCAGATGTCAAAAACCTTGAATAGTAAATAAACAAGGGATATTAGGTTAAATTCCCTAGGTCACAAACGAGTTTTTATTCAGAAACGCTTTCACTGCTTACGACGTTGCCAGCTTATTTAATTTTCTGAAAATAAAATTTCACCTATATGGAAAACAACGTAATGTTTTTTTTGGAAACGGTTAACTTTAGAAAAAAATGTTATAGAACTTTTTTGTTCTAAATTGTGTATTATATCCATATGAAGGAACACACTATTTTCGGGGACACCCTGTATATATATAAACATATATATATCCTTTAATAAATACTATATATATATATATATATATATATATATATATATATATATATATATATATATAACAAGGGAATTAGAATAACAAGAGACAATAAACAGAAAATAATACTTACTGATTATATGAGTCGATATTAAAAAATGTATATTCTCCTCTCTCCATCATTTTTAACTGGGTGGCTGCTATTACCAATTTTCTGACATTTTCATGGGATGCACAAGTCAGTATAACTACGGAAAAGTATCTTTATTTAGATGAAAATAAAATAAGTAAACAAAATTTAAAAGAGATTCCCTATCTGCAAATTTATTCCTTCTGCATTTCAAATTTCTACTTTATCTTGGATTTTTATTGAGAATTAATGACTTTTTTATCGCTTATATGCCTGAAGATTGTTAATTTTGACTTACACTTTTCATACACAAATTATGTTAATAACAAAATAAATGGTGAACTAGATTAATAACCGGGAACTTTACTTGGCAAATACGGGAATATTGGAAAACGCTGTTCATGAATATTAAAGAGCAACCGAAAATGTTGTGGGTTTGTGCGTATCCTACAAAAAAGCCAGGACTGCCAGAAAATAAATAAAGCTAGGTTAAAACTCTAAAGCTAAAAGGATGAAGTGGCAGCGGACGCGCAAAATTTGCTAGACGTGAGAATCTGGAAAAGATCGGCGCGGAACCGGTAAGGTTGGAGGCATAGTTTGGAGGAGGCCAGGACTCGATTTGGGCCGTAGCGCTATTGGAGAGAGGGAAGTTACAACTCTCAAATATGAACAGTAGAAAACGAAAACTTGTACAAAGAAAAGAGGGCTTTAGTAAAAAGAACATGCAGAAAGTACGAAAGATAGCATTTCACCAAGAAACAAGAGTGAGAAATTCGTAAGTATGTTGTACTGTAGAAATAAACAATGGCAACTTGTTGGAAAAGTAAATGCAAATACTAAAGTATGGGATAAATATTTAGAAGACTTATAGTTTACGAATAGTTAGCAAAACAATACACCAATCTAGTAATCCAGTGAAAAAACGTAGAAATGGAAAAACATATTCCAGAACCAACTAAGCAAAAAGTAAAATCAATAATAGATACATATAAAAAAATAAACCCCTAGGCAAGAGCGGTATTCCGTCACAGTTACTATAAGAATAACCGTCTTTACTTAAGGAGGTCAAAAAATTTATTTAGAATATGTGACAAGAGGAACAAATGTCAGGCAGATGGAAAGATGCCGTTATGTGTTCAGTATCCAAAAAAGGTGATAGAACATTCTGCAAAAATTACAGTTATAGTTGTATCTCACTCTTGAACATAGCCTATAAAGTTTTAGCTATTATTTTAAGAAACCCTAAATCGATTAAGCAAGAACGTGATACGAGAATACCAAAGTAGATGTAGAGGAGGTAAAGAGAAAACAGACCGTTTTTGTGCTAAAATTAATACAAATATATAATAAAATAAACAATAAAAATTTGTTAGGCAATGAAAGAATTCGTTATAAAAAGTTATCATATTAATATATATGACACGAAAAAATACTACAAATAAAGTAGCAGTTGAAAAGCAGTTCTCAATTAATATCGAACAGAAACCATGAGATTCTCTTTCAACGAGAGTATTTACTATTTTTTTTAAGGTTATCGTAATAAAAGGAAAATAAGAACAACAGGAACTACCTATATCCTATAATAAATACTAGGGCATACGCACACTGTCGATTTCATATAGCACTATGGAAGAGTAATTTTCCTTGCCTTCCTTGTTGTACCAAGGATGTTGTTCTACGTCGTTGCTATTGTTGTAGTCTTATATTCCTGGGCAATGAGAAAGCATTATATCCTGCAACACTGGCTCAACAGTGACACTTGTAGATTCTAGATTTCAAAGAAGTCGATTGGCTTGGTAAACTTTTCCACACTACAACCTGAAAGATGTTTTCTTTTCCGATACCACATTATGCATCTGTTTAAGGGCGATATTTGCTAGCTAGTTGGACTCCAAAAAGACTTGTTGTAGTACTTACGGCAGTAACGAACAATTGTACAAAAGTTGTAAACAATTTGTTCAGACATTTCCCTGCATTTTACACAATTTGCATGTTACCCTGTTCACTTTGCCCATCTTCTAGAGATAATATCTTAATATTTCAGTCAGCTACATAAGTTTCATTTCCCATTTTCGGACATCGTCGACTATACGGATTTTTGGTACCCTGCAACATGGCTCTGGTCCGATAAAATGAGTATTAGCTTATTATTTAGTTAAATTCTCAGCAATCTCATCACCAATAAGTCCTTTATGCCCTGGTATCCATAATTGTGTCCTATCAGTTATTTAAGAGACTGTTTGCAAAAAATGTTACCGATTTATACGTTATAGACCTCATAGATTTCAATGCAGCTTGGCAATCTAAGTCAATAAATTTTTTTATAAATTGAGGTGTTTGGTAGGCACTCTTGGGCTCAAAAATATAATCCTATCAGCTTTATTTAAAATATTGTAGGAGTATTTTCGATATCTGGACAATCGGGTCCACTTTCGTGATATATCGATATTTATATTGTTATTCCAAGTGCTTGCTACGCCCCTGATCGAACATCCTACGCGACGATTCGATATACAGCTGTTCTAATACCGCCGAGAGAATTCTACTAACTTTTGGAAGCATTTCGAAGAATGAGGCGATTATATAAAAATAAATTAGATTTTAGGAGTTAGTCTAATTAAAATAAACATTAGATTAGTGTCAGAACTGAAATATTTAAATAAATTCTGTGAAAAATGGCTACTGGACTTTGTGATTTAAAACTGACCGATTTACGACGTGAATTGAAAGATAAAGTGCCGGTAAAAACATCCTGGAAGAAGAGGGTTTTAATTTAGACACGTATGTGTTTATGGACAAGTAGGCTGCTCTTATTACGTCAATTTCAAAAGTTTCTTTTGATGTCACATCATTAAAAGTAAAGTTTCTTGTGATATTTCAAAAGTTTCTTCCGATATTTTGGAAGCTTCTGCTAACATTTACAAAGTTTCTACGGATATCGTTTGTTTAGAAAATCAAGTTTGTAACGATATTTCTTCTCTGTAAAGCAAACATCTTTTTGGAAATCTCTGAGGTCACCTCTGAGATTTCTTTTCTTGACGATAAAATATATTTGTTCAAAAATAAAGTTGCTGCCGATATTTTGCTTTATGAAGAAAAGATAAAAGAGAAAAATTTTTTTCTTTTAAACAGAAACTCAGACATTGAAAAGAAGATGAACGAAACGAAGAGCAGACAGAAGAATTCGATCAATTACAGTAGAGACAAAAGACGACTAGACGAAATATAAGAATGTTGGAGTCACGGTCGATATTTGAAGGGAGTGGAGGTTTTGTTGAAGGGAGAGACAGATAATTTCGAACAACAAGAAGAGACTAAATATGCGATATGGTCACGAAAAATTGAAGTATATCTACTGGTCACAGTTAAAAATTGAAGACAAAAGCGAAGCGAGGCTCTTCAAGAAAATGAGATAGACATTGTCAGGTTAGTGTGATATGCTTATCCAACAGCTTCTGAAGACATGATGGAAATGTTGGCTGTTCAAACATTTATTGATGGTCTTGTTGATCATAAAATGCAGAGATCATTGTGATTAGCTTGTCACAAGACACTGGTCGATGTATGGTTTACCGCCCTCGAATACGAGTCAACTACGTAGGCCTCTAACGGGTACAGTAAAGTTAGGACGGTTAAAGGGGACGACGATGAAGAAAAATTTACCAGCTTAATAATCTGATGAAGGGCATTGCACCCCAGAAAATTAGGACCATAGGTGACACAAATTTGGTAAAACGGAAAACGTACGAAGTTCATGTAAGCACCCTAGGTATAAAACAAATCAAGAAACTCACCAACGGTTTAAGAATCTAGAGGGTCAGATGATCAGATGGATTGAACGACTCCAAGAATATGATTTTAATATTGAGCGTCGGACTGAAGTTAGCCACAGGAGTGCTATGGACAACGAGTAGTGGATGCCTACCTAGTATGACCAGAGGTGAACAAGAGAAAGATCCAGTTTTACAGACAATTCAAAAAGGAAAAGAAGAAAATTATAGACCCTCCTGGCAAGAAATACCAAACGTATGTTTATTAGTTAAAACCAATTGGCCCACCGGAACTTTTTTATCATGAAAGGCAGCTGGCTTAAATAAGTACCGAAAAATGATGATGGTTCCGAGAAGAAAACACTGCTGGTGATTCCAAAGAACACAATATATACTTCGTCAGTTATATGACAGTCTATCAGGAGGGCATTTACGTGTAAAGAAAACCCTTCAGAGAATTCAGAAACGGTTTTATTGGATGAACAGTTTCAACAATGTAAAAATTTGGTGTAAAAAATGTACTGCCTGTACTGCAGGTAACGGACCTTGCCAAAAAAGAAAGGCTTCTATGAGTAGAGTACAACTACGTTGTAGTTTCAACGTTGGAAGTCCGTTTGAAAGAATAGCTCTGAAAATTGAGGGGCTATTTTCTGAAGATGAAAATGTTAGCCCCTATTGTAGATGTGTTGATGAAAGGGTACATCAGACGACTTGGAGTGCCTTTGGAGATCCATAGTGACCAAGGAAGAAACTTCGTAAGCGATCTATACTAGGGAATCTGCGTTAGATTGGGTATAAAGAAAACAAGAACTACAGCCTATCTTCCACAATCGTTTGAAATGGTAGAGCGAATTAAGAACACAGCTGTCAAGTATTTGGCGAAAATGGTGTCTAACCACCAGCGAGACTGGGACCAATACCTTCACTTGTTCGCAATGGCCTACAGATCTGCTGTAGAATGTAATAGACGATATACAGTGTTAGTTTATTACTTCATATCGCTAGCGACTAATTGAAAAAACGGTACGATATCCAAGCCAAAAAGGGATGTTTTCCCAAGTTACTGCAGTTCTGGGAAGGTCATTACCTTATTAGTGAGAAGATTAACGATGTCATCTACCGAATAAGAGAGATTTTTAGGGGAAGGCCGATGATATTACACTATAACCGACTATTGTCATTCGAAGGAGAATACGAAGAAGAGGAAGTAAACCAAGTCCAAGAATTGCCACTAAAGAAAAGCAAGATCTACTCACACTTCCAGATGAGTACTTACTGACCCATACCATTCCGGCAGTATTACAGACGCACAGGGATTGGCATCCATCTTTTGAAGGAAGTTTGGTCGAGTTTCAGAACTTCAATGCCAACTACTAGCTCCCGGAAAAGTTTTGAAACGCCAAGATACATCACGTTACTGTTTCTATCTGGTAACAAAAGTCACTACCTATGACCAACCCACCTACCAACATGTGCTCGAAACATTACTTCAATTGATTAAGCATGTGCGGTAGTCCAACGTGTAAAAAATTAGCCATGCCAAAGCTATAATGCCGCCAATTGGATTTAGGGGTTGCCCGAAATATGATAAGAAAAATCTTTAAAGACTTCGAAGTCCAGATATGTTGCAATCCGCTTGGTTACCGGTGTGAAGCGAAAACCGTCTCTTGCCACTTTTATACAACTGGGTTGTATAAAAAGATGCAGTTGCCGATACAAGCATCCAGTTCCAGTCATGACAAGGTTCCTAGAGGAACCATCTCTTAAGAAGTGGGTAATGTTACGCCAAGCCCTTGCTACGCTCCTGATAGAACATCCTACGCGACGATCTAGCTAATTTTACTAGGTTCTAGAAGCGGTTCAAAGAATGAGGCGACTATATATAAAGATAAATGAGATTTTAGGAGTTAGTCGGTACAAATATACATTTGTACCGTTAAATAAATAAATGTTATAAATTAATCGTGTTTTAGTGTTAGTGTTAAAATTCATACTTACTTCCATAGTTTACTCCGACCTTAAGCTTCAAAAATTCGGTATAATCCAATCCTAATAAATTCAAATCTCCATCCACATAATCCATACCACTAGAAGTCAATTCAGTTGCTAGATTGGTCATTGTTAAGTAGCACATTCTTTCTCCACCTACTTCTGATTGATCATTTCGCTCGTACACGAGAACTACTTTGTGCCATTCGTACCTTGAATATGAAATATGAGACGGAAAGAAAATAAACTTTACATATTTTTTATTGTGGTCTTTATTTTACTTAATTATTTTGATGACCTACGATATACAGAAAGTAATAATACAAGGATTTTTTAAAATAAAAAGGTTCTTTTAAAATTTGTACTCGTGAGTGAAACATACAACAAATTTTTTGAGAAAAACTGTGTTCGGATTTAGACAATATGTAAGAGAGAAGTAGTATTAGTAGAAAAGCCGAAAACAGGAACAAAAAACTGGTAAATTTATATATTTTTCAGAATGACGGTATTAGATTTTTGTTTTGATACAGTGCAGCAACAACCGCTGATACGTATTTCGACCTTCTTAGGTCTCTTCAGAACGGTATAGTCACTGCTCTGAACCAAAACAAAAATCTCTCCCGTCCTAGACAATAGTTATTAAAATAACTATATACGGACGTAATTACGCCATCTAAAAACAAAAAGAGAAATCAAACGCTTTCTACTTAGCGAAACCGAATTCAAATCTTAACCACTGTGTTTCCTAAAATTTGCGAAACAAACAGCTGGATAAATTACTCGGCAAGGGAATCTAAAATTGCATTCCACAAGCCGTTCATCCTGGTCAAAATTCGTAGTGAATTCAGTTTCTGGTACTTCAAACGAAGTAAATAACAAAACAGAATGACGGTATTAGATTTTTGTTTTGATACAGTGCAGCAACAACCGCTGATACGTATTTCGACCTTCTTAGGTCTCTTCAGAACGGTATAGTCACTGCTCTGAACCAAAACAAAAATCTCTCCCGTCCTAGACAATAGGAATTAAAATAACTATATACGGACGTAACTACGCCATCTAAAAACAAAAAGAGAAATCAAACGATTTCTACATAATCAGAAATCAAACAGCTGGATAAATTTATCCAGCTGTTTGTTTCGCAAATTTTAGGAAACACAGTGGTTAAGATTTGATTTCGGTTTCGCTAAGTAGAAATCGTTTGATTTCTATTTTTGTTTATATATTTTTATATAATTATATATTATATATTTTTGCAAACTTTATATCCAAGTAGTTCAGTGTACAGGGCCGTATCGAGTATCTCGAACTTTCTCACGAAATTTAAAAATGTAAAGATCAAACAAAAAGAGCTATAGACATAATACTCCAAACACTTCACAAAACAATTCTTCCGTCACTGCGCTAGTTTTTGTCTAAAGAACAAGCTATAACCTTTAGTGTTTAGTGCAGAAAATACAACATTTACAGATTAGTTGGTACCATTAGGTACTATATATATATATATATATATATATATATATATATATATATATATATATATATATATATAGCCTAAAACCATTTTCTTCTCGAGTCGTTTGGCAAAAATAGAGTATTTTACCTGAGGAATTTACCTCTCAACTCATCAAAGTAGCAAATTGTCCCAGCAAGAAATCTTTTAACTCCATTGGAAAGACTTATCCTATCAAATATAAGCCTCACAATACATTAAGTTAAGAATCACAAAAAAATATACTTCAAGCTTGGATTTCCTGGAAAATTAACACTAACGTTCCAGAATATAGCCATATCCTGAGCTGCCGACGACAAGTTTTTATAAGTCTTGAAAATCTAACTATCCCAGAGTCAATATTAGTTGTCCTTGAAGATACTACATTAAGAATATTTCTATTAGAAGAATAAAAGAAAAACTGTTGTAATTGCAAGAAACTTAGTGTAGCATCCTTTATATTGACTATCATACCTCAGAATCACAAACCCAGAAATAGCTATAACTAGCATCCAGTCTAAATTATATTTATCTTTTAAACCTTATCCAGCTAGATAGTCTTCTAAACTTTCGAGACCCACAAGTTCTTAAACTTTCCAAATTTCCTTACTACAAGATAATTTTGAAGATTTAATAATTTCCAAAAGTTAATCTGACTCAAAACAAACCTCAGCTGGCCCACTAGATCAACGCTCTCTAACGTAGAAACAAACGAGGTAAATAAACTGTAATTACAGACCAAGACACGTCCTCCAAGACAAAATGAAATACAAATCAAATAATTTTGTTCAGATAGCGATGTTGTTACTCCGAATAATTTCTTCTTTCTGTATTGCGACTTGCCATTAAGACTACATTAAATATAACATAATATATACAGTAAAGCCTCAGTAAGCGACCACTTCTATAAAGGAACACCTGCGTATAACGACCGATTCTGAATTCCCGGACATTAGAAATGAAAATCCTCGTTCTTTTACCGACCATTTTCTTAAACAACCGCGGTAACAACATCATCGGAATTTCCTAGTACTCGTCAATGATAAAAACACTCTCAATGAATAAAGGGCAATAAAATTAGACCATTCTTAAGAGGTACAATCATGTGTTGAGAGGTGAAAGATATGAATTACTCCAGATCATATTGGAAGGTAAAGTTCAGGGCAGAAGATCAGTTGGAAGACGCCAGAACTCGTGGCTAAAAGTCCTGAGGAGATGGTTTGACCGCACATCCACAGAAATTTTTCGTGCAGCACTTGCCAAAGCTACAATTGTCATTTGGATTACCAACCTTCGAAAGGAGACGGCGCAATAAAAAGAAGAAGAAAACAAATAGGGTACATGTTCCTTAATGGTATGCAGATCCATAAAATTGATTTTTCAAGCTTTTAAGATCTGGTTTTAACATTCAGTTCAATTTTAATCTTTTATGTATTAATTAGTTTTGCCTATTGCTTAGTGATTTGTCTTCTCGGCGCGTTATACTGCGGTATTAGTGTTATTTTGGAAATAACGAGTAAGGCAGGAAAGAGGAAACGCCTCTCTGTCAAAGAAAAAACGGATTTAATTAAAGAAAATAAAAAAAGTAACATAAGTACTGGGAAGTTGGCCAAAAAGTTTAAAGAAGGCAAGACTCCAAGAAGGCGGAGAAAGAGAAAATAAAACAGAGTTCAGAAAGTTTCCAAAAGGTGGTAAAAAAAGAAAATTTCCTAAAACCGAGGACTTGCTGTGGATCAAGCTCTGTTCAATTGGTTTTGTAAAGCTTGAAACATGAACTTGCTAATATTTGGGCCAATATAATTTAAGCCAAAGCCCTCAAAGTTGCGCGATGTCTAGAACCAAGTGACTTCAAGGCATCAAATGGTTGGTTAGAAAGATTTCGTCGTTGATACGATATTACCCTCAAGACAATATGTGGCAAATCCGCTAATGTTAATCTAAAACGTGAAATCTTGGAAAGAAAAGCGGTTTGCTATTTTTAAGGATTATGCCCCAAAAGCTGTATTAAATGCAGCCAAGACGGGTCCCTACTATTGTGCGTTGCCAACAAGAACACGTGTCTTAAAAATGACAAGTGTCATAAAAGAAAAAACTGCAAAACAACGAATAACATTTTTTTTCTGTGCAAATATGGCAGGTGAAAAGGAGGAACCACTTATCATAGGCAAAAGCAAAAATTCTCGATGTTTAAGGAGGCACACAAAGATTACACTAGATCATGTTATTTTTCTTCCACCCACTACACCACATATTGCCAACACTTAGACCATGGGATTATCCAGAATTTTAAAATTATCTAGAAGCTACTTTGTTAAGAGGCTTTTAACTTATATAGACCGTGGTTCCTCTTCAAGAAATAGAGAAAAACATTACTTATTTACATTACTTATTAAAAAAATGTTAATTAGAGTTTTCAAAAACCGTATACAGGGTGAAATTTTTTTCTATGAACAAAAAGAATTCATTTTTAAGACTGGATGTGATTTTTTTTTAGATTTAATCAGCTTAGTCAGTTTGTTAAATATTAAATTAGATGTTTGTTCAAAAAAAAATTATTTTTTCAAGAAAAGTTACATTTTTTACATACATGGTTCACTTTGCTAAACTTTAAATTCATAGTCAAATTTAATTTTGTTAATGAAAAATTAAGTAATTAAGTGACGAAAAAAATAAATATGGCATTTAATTGACTGTTTGTCATGTTTATAAAATTCCTATTAGAGTTTTCAAAAACTGTATACAGGGTGAAATTTTTGTGGGTGAAAAAATTTACAACTCACCCTGTATATTATTAATCAATGGGAGCAGACACTTTTTAATAGACTCATGACCCACCCTGTATGTACTGGTTTTATATTTTGGGTATGCACAATAAAGATTATTTTATTTATTACAAATGTTATAACCCAAATTATGATACGGCAAAAAAAGAAACAAAACACTTACCTATATTGTATTAAATGAAAGAATTCGGCAAATGTACGAAAGTCAAACTTTCCTAAATTTAAAAGAAAAAAAAACTCATCTTCTGGATAAGTTTTTTTTGCCGTAAAATCGAAGCTCAAGCCGGTTGGGGTTACAACAGGAGCGTTGACGTATTGTGTCATTCTGCCGACGGTGGCTGCAATAAAATCGACTATTTTATGAGACATTCAAATTTAAGAAATCGGTTCATAAAATAATTAGAAAAATTATTTTTTTTTATAATACAGAGATTGCCATAAACGCTCTTTACAAAAGAAAACTAAAAACGGCTGTCTTTTAAATGATAATTTTTGTATATTTATTTAGTTGAATCTACCCAATTGTGCGGTTTTAATTGCAATCATAAGCGGCTCATTTAAGATTTTGTCATTAAACTTTTTTGTCTTTCAAAACAACTTTAGATTTTTTTATAAAAAAATGATGCTCTTATCTGAAGTTAATATGACGCGCGATTGTCGAGAAAAGTGGATTTGTACTATTCAAATATAAATGTATACGTTTTCATTGACTAAAAATTCATTTCTCTTTGTGAAAAGTGGCTATAAATATGAAAAATGCCTAATAAATAAAATTACAATTTTATTATTGTCAAAGTTTTCGATAAGCTGATTTACGCCAAATCGATATAAATTGAGTTCCAGAATTTGTCTTTTCTTTTATGAAGAGCATTTGTGGATACCCTGTATACTTTAGGATAGTGCTAATTTATTTGTCTATTATAGAATTAGAACTAAACCCCCAACGCTAGAGGAGGTCCAAACGGCAATCCACATACAAAAAGCTATAAAGCACCGGGAATAGATAAAATACCGGCAGAACTATTCAAGCAAGGAGGAAGGAATTTGACACAACAGATGTACCAGCTAATACGAGAGATATGGATAGAAGAAGAAATCCCCCAACAATGGAAGAAAAGTATAATCTGCCCTATTCATAAAAAAGGAGACAAACTGTTGTGTCAGAATTATAGAGGCATCTCTTTACTTTGTTCGGGATACAAAATATTCACAAACATCATTAATCGAAGACTCCAACCTCTCACGGAAAAAATCATCGGAGAATATCAAGCAGAGTTTAGGCGGGATAGATCTACCATTGACCAATTATTTACAGTTAAACAAATACTAGCCAAAGTATGGGAATATGACATGGACGTTTAAAATCTCTTTGTAGATTTTAAACAAGCCTATGATTCAATAGATAGAACAATTCTACCTAATATATTGGATGAATTTGGCATACCATCAAAATTAATACGACTAGTGCAAATGACAATGACAGAAACAGAAGCACAGGTATATATTCAAGGACAGAACACTGATGCGTTTACGATAACGCAAGGACTGAAACAAGGCGACGGACTAGCTCCAACGCTCTTTAATCTTGTTCTTGAATATGTAATTAGACGGTTGACGGTGAGCGGAAATAACATACTTACAAACAAATCTACCAAATTAGCAGCATACGCAGATGATATAAACCTAATGAGCAGAACAGTGAACGCAGCAGAAGAAACCTACGTTGAGTTGAAACAGAGTGCAGAAGCAGTAGGGCTAATAATAAATACAAATAAAACAAAACTACTCATACAAACCAGATCAAATAGACCAGCGCAACAACACTTTATTGACGATATAGAACATGTGAATAAATTCACATAATTGGAATGGATCTGGTCGCAAGCAATGAAGAAGAACCGGAAATAAATAGAAGGCTTATACTGGCAAATAAAGCCAATTCCGCGATGGGCCACATATTCAAATCGCGAGACGTACACCGGAAAACAAAACTCCGGGTCTATAAAACAATAATCAGGCCCATAGTAAGTTATAGTTGTGAAACATGGCGGATGACACAGAAATCTGCCAATGCATTAGATGTGTTTGAAAGAAAAATATTACGTAGGATACTGGGCCCAATAAGTGAAAACAACAACTGGCGAATTAGGTATAATAGAGAAATATACGAGCAATATAGCGAACCAACTCTAGCACAATACACCAAACTACAGAGATTACGGTGGGCAGGGCACGTGGTCCGCATGCATGAGAATAGAATTCCCAGAAAATTACTAAATGCAAGAATGCAGGGAAAAAGACCTGTTGGAAGACCTAAAAAGAGATGGGAAGACGAAGTCGATGAGGACCAGGAACTGCCTGGGAACGCGTTCATGGAAAAGAACAGCGGTAAATCGAAAGATTGGAGAAGCTTGTTGAAGGAGGCCAATGCCTGATTTGGGCTGTAGTGCCATTGGATGGATGGATTATAGAATTACGAAATCTAATTTCAAAGAATAAAATTTATGAATAAATATTTTTAGAATGAATTTTATCCAAAAATTTATTTTACAATAAAATGCTAAAATATAGTATTAAAATTGTAGTAGGTGATCTAAATGCCAAAGTGCGAAGTAAAGAGATGTAAAGAAAAACGTACCGAACCCAGTATAACATATAAAGATATTGAAGAAAGATGGAATGATTTAAAAACGAAAATACACTACTCTCCACAAATAACGCACCACCTCAAATGTAGCAGGATTTTGAAGCTATTTTTCATCCGAACACTTGATTGGATTTTGGTGATTTTTTCTTCTCGTTATGGGTCTATTTCTAGGGGATTACTGTACCAATGTTTTCTGAGAAATGTGACGTTTTAATTATATATGGGGTGTGAAAATAAAGTTGTGTTATATCTTAAAGTTATGTTGTTAAGTTATGTTTTTGTTTTTTATCTTATTTTGCAACATTTTCGTAAAAAAATCATCTCGATAGCTCTATTATCAATAAAGTGGATACATTTCTGTAAGAAATGTATCCAAGTATTGCTACGCCACTGGTGCAATTAACTTACACTTCTTAAATTATACCTAAGTAAATTCTCCAGCAAATTTTCATAAAAGCGGAAAATCTATTCAAAAGATATTTTTACGCATAGATTAACTTGCTCCAACCAATTCCAAAAATTTGCCTGTTAGACATGAATTCAAAACCTACCTTTGTATAGAAATATCGAAGTTGTCCCCCGACCCCCGCAAATCCCTTGCAATAGTCAGGTATTGAAAATCGGAATTTTAGTTAGTATAACATTGAATCCCAGCTTAGCTGGTTGTTCTCGCATATTAGTGTTTAGTTTCGTATTCAATTAAATTCAACGCATTTCTGGTTTAAGAGTTTAGACTCTCGCATACAGTATCAAATTGTATGCCAGCTGAGATGGTTGCTTCTTGTTTTAGAGTTTTATCTCTCGCATTTTAGTTATCATTACATAGCTTATAGTTAAAAGCTGAACGCTCATTATTAATCAAGTATATTCATATAGAAGAAATCGTCCTTAGTTGAAGTGATAATTATTAGTAACATTTTAATCTGTGTAGTGCTAGTGTAGTGTGTCGCGAACTAGTGTGGACAGTGATCGGCTGTTTTTAATAAAAGAACTTGCGCTAAAACTTTGGCTAGATATTAATTTAGTTATAGTAACATTCAATTATTAAACTACGTATTGTTAAAACTGATTGTGTTCTTATTTCCCACGCCAGTGGGTGGTCCTTCAAGTTGGAAGTAATTACAAGACTTAATTTGTTGAACAAATGTGCGTTTAATTCTACCAATAATGAAAATTGCGTTCAAAGCATTACGTGATTTTCTACTCTCCAAAATTAATGCACTACCTCAACTGTACCATAAATTTTAAGCTATTTTTCTTTTGAATCCTTGATTGGATTTCGATGATTTTTTTTCACATTGTGGGCCTATTTCTAAAAAATTACTATATTAATGTTTTCTGAGAAATACGTTTTATCCATATAGGATAAAGAATAAAGTTGTTTTTTTTTTATCTTATTTTGAAACACACTGTGGAAACTATTAGAAGCAAACGCTACATCTTATTCATATTGTGAGATAGGTTTATCTTTTCTCAATATTTTCGTAAAAACTCATCTCGATATCTTTATTATGAAAAAAGAAAAGTACATTCAAGTACATTGTAATACTCATTAATGGAAGCAGTAGTTCATCATCATCATCATCATCAATGGCGCTACAACTCTTCGTGAGTATTTGCTGCGTTTACTATTGCCTTCCATGTTTGTCGGTCCTGTGCCAGTAATTCCGTAATTATCACAGTAGTACACTGACAATATCGCTTACAATTCAATAAATTGTTTTGCTATTTTTCCTAGTTAGTTAGATGACACGCACCCATATTTAAAGAAATCTGAGCTGAGATGAATGTGTGCAGGCAATTACTTTAGCTGATGTAGGGTTAAGTTATCGTGAAATACGCTTGAGGTTAAGAGTATCCCATTCTTGAATATCACCAGTACTTCAACGTTTTCGAGAAACAAGTGACCATATGAGACGGCGTGAACAAGTAAAAGCAAGAGTCACAACACCACGCCAAGATCAGCTTATCAGGCTGCGATAGATGGAGATCAAGACTAGAAGGGAGAGGATCAGAAACGACTTAATTAAGGAAAGAGCCGGGGTTTAATAAAATCATTATTAAAAAGTGCAGAGAAGCTAAATAAAACTGGATGTCCAGTTTGGATGGATGAATGTTTTAGTACCGATAAGAATTGGCGTAGTTTCTAAAGTTGTTAATTGTAGTATTGATTTTGATTTATGTAGGGTCAAATGACCCCCTAAAAACGTCCCATGGGCTTGTAGCCTACTTGCTTCTCAAAGACGTCAATAAACATAAAAATACATCTTAAAGAAGAAAAATAGAATAAATAACTTCAGTAAAACATTCATGAACATGAAGATTTTTACAAGATGTTACAAGTGTGACGGGTGATCAGATGTTCTTCTCTGAATTATTTTATAGATGTAAAAATTCGACAATTGGCAAACAGATAATAAAATAGAAGCATACAGAATATTCTAAATGTACGTATACAGGAGGATACTGCGAATTTATAGATACAAAAAGTCACCAACGATGAGGTTCTCCCTCGCATGGGTATACAGAAAGAACTGTTCAACACCATCAAAAAAAGAAAAACAACTTTTGTCATGTATCAAAGGGTAAAATATACAAGCTACTTCAACATATAATAGAAAGTAGCCATTTAAATCACCAACCTTCGAATGGAGACAGCGTAATAATAAGAAGATTATTTTCAAAGAACAAGTGTTGCAAATTGGAGGATACCTGCCACGGGTCGGACAAAGTGGAGTAACCAATGCGACCTGCAGCGCTGTACTATATATATATATATATATATATATATATATATATATATATATATATATATATATATATATATATATATATATAACGTGATTATTTCGACCAAAAATTTTTACTTGTTCCATCTTATTGATTGTAACGAACGTGCTCAAAGATATTTTAAATTTTAACATGCATTTTATTAAATGTACAGTGTCATCAACAATAATGTTATTTTAGTATTAATTTTATTTATGTGTATAATCTTTTAATTTCTGTAAGTATTGTAAATCTAAGTGTACGTCAGTGTTTTGAAATGTTTGTTTTTTACAGTTACTCCCGATGAAGCCATCAAATAAATGGCGAAATATTGAGCTTTAGAAAAAACAAAGATTTTTTTATTTAATAGACCACATACCCGATATTTCCAACATATTTATATATATATATATATATATATATATATATATATATATATATATATATATAATTACTTACTTACTATATAAATTCCAAGAATTATTGAATACTTACCCACACAATAGTCACATGTTGGTCCGAAAATCATGTGAAGGCATAATTGATCTTTAAACGCTTCTACCATCTTCTCTGATGCTTTTCCTTGATTACAGTCATCATCGTACGGATGATAAACGATTGATATTGAATCGTTTAAATATCCATTTACTTTACTTTGCTCTACAGCAGCCTCTATTTCCACTAATGCCTAGAACAAAATAGTTAATTTTAATATTTTTATCTTCAGGTATTGGACCGTATAAAGCAAGAAGAAATTATTTAAATCCTACTAAAGGCTCTATGAACGAGACATAATTATTATCTGCAATATATACTGGATGCATAATGGGTATATTCGTACTGTAAATGAGAACACCAACTGTATCGGTATAAAACGAGGAGTGTGTAAGGGATGCCTGCTGTGCTCGCTTATCTAACGTCTATGCGGAGCTTATTTGAATTAATCTCTAGACTAGAGGAACGCCCAGAGTGTGCCAAAATCAACGGAATTGTCATCAATAACCTTATATACGCATACGATACGGCTGTGCTGGCTGAATCTAAAAAACATTTACAGATATTAATAAATGTCCTGTAGGAATTTAGTGCCAGAATGGGACTAGACATAAACTCCTCAAAAATCAAAACTTTAGTTTATGAATGTCGAATCTACATGCAAAAACAGCGCTAAAATAGTTATTGATGATACCAATATCCAAGACGTTTACAGCTACATATATCTAGGAAGAGAAATAAACACTCAACTGAACCACTCAAAAGAGATTAGGAGACGAACTGAAATCTCCAGTACCGGATTTGGGAACTTCGAAACGTGAAAATTTCTATACCAGCCGAAGTTGGCCATTCAAAGCAGAGATTGGATACTATAGTGCTACGTTTGGTCTTTACTGTTGTATGGATGTGAAACGTGAATGTTGAAGGGAAGAAGGAAGATTTAAAAAAAAAGCTGCAAGCGTTTGAAATGTGGTTCTACAGATGTATATATTAAGAATTAATTGGAGCAGTAGAACGACCAACGCAAAAGAATTGGGGAGAATGAATAACCAGCCACAACTAGTCCAAATTATTAAAATCAGAAAAACGGCTGACCTCGGTCATATTATGCGCTACACTAACTACTAACAGATGCGACTAATCCTGGAATATTCCAGATGACATTTTAAATCGTGCAACAAATTTTTATACTTTTATAGTTAGAAGTCGACATTTAAATTCTGGAGAAAAAAAAATTTAAATTGCGTAAAAAATATAAAGGTATTTCTGAATACTTCACTCATTAAGCACGAGATTAGAACAAATGATGAAAGTTTAATTTATATTTAAAGTAGAGGGGAACCATCAAAAGCCGATGCAAGAAGAAGTTACTTAAAAAATTATTACCTAATAAAATCGTAAGGCTGTCATATCTCCCTATTGGGATTTTTAGTTCCTGGCCGTGAATATTTAAATAGAAAGTTTTTTATTTCCTGGGTTTGTCGGTCTGATGTAAATAAAACTATTTAACTTTTGCTTAAGCGTTTCGGCAAATTTGCCCTTTTCAATAAGCACTTTATTTTATTTTATAAACATTACATTTTACAATTAAATTTCATGTTTACACGTTTTAACATAGGTTAAAAGTTTAACATAGGTTAAAAATTGGTATCTGACATTGACAGACGACATCTGACAGTTATCTTAAAATAGGAGTGTTTCAGGGTCGTATCTTAGATATCTGCCATAGTGCATTTAAAAAACAACTCAATTTATTAAATTATGATACATATTGGAAAGATATTTGATGTCAGATTATTGATAGAATTTGGATCTTATCTATGAATCATTTCCAATATGTATCTTTTGTTGTAATTTTGTTCTTTTTCCAAAATCTGTACATTTTTAAAATCAAAAGAATGGCTGTTTTCTAGAGAATGTTTGGCTAGGGCTGTTGTGTTCAATGCATTGGTTTGTACACTATGTTTGTGTGCAACAGCTCTTCTATGAAGGTATTGGTGTGTTTGCCCAATATATTATGTTGAATTACAGTCTTTACAATTTATTTTATAAATAACGTTTGATTGATGGTCTTTATTAACCTTGGGTTTAAATTTTGAAAAATATTTTCCAGATGTTTTTGATGATTTATGTCCAACATTAATATTATACTTTGCAAACATTTTTGACATTTGTTCCAAAAATCCATTAATCTATGGTAAGGATATATAGCATTTGTTTGAGTTAGTGATTATTATTATTGCTAGGTATGGTTTGGGTTTGTTCTGATTTTTAAATTTAACAAGACGCGTCAATTTGTATTGGGAGGAGGACGACTTTTCATGCAAAATTCATGCCCTTAAATGTAACCCCATACTGCCCCGCATCAACACCTAGTTTTTTTTTAATAACAAGTGTGGTCGAGTGGCACATCATTTAAAAGGCATTTTTTTTTTTTCTCTACGCGACACTCTATTTTTCTAATTTACGTAATAACTTTGGATTTAACTAATTTATTGGTTAAATATCAGTAATAACAGAAAAAAATAAAATTTCACCAAATTAACCATTTAAATATTCTTAGTGACCTCCAATACAATCGTTTAATCAACTTGCAAATCGATATCAACACGCCACTGTTTTTTTCTTTTTGTAAAAGTATTACTAATTCATATGAATTTGTTTTTTTTTTTTTGACGTGACAACGTCTTAAATTAGGTTGTGGCTCGGAGTCACTCATGAAAAAGTGTAACGCCCGCTCACGTCTGTTACGATGAGTCACCGAACGAGAGAGAGGCCCGCCGGACCGGCGAATGCCTTGCGTCTCTCTCCCACTCAAACATGATTTCATATTTCTCCTATCATCGTCCTATCCTCAACAAAATCACTCAAATAGAAATTAGTTAAGTTTAAGTTTACATGTACAATGTTTTAGTAAACAAAATATATTTCTATAGTTAAAATTTGTGCAATTCTTATTTTCATTCAATTCCTTGTTCCTATTGTGCAATTTAATAATATTCATATCAATAAATATTCTACCAAGAAAAAGACGTTGTCACGTAAAATCTTCGCAGGTAAAACCGACTTTACAGGCAACCGATTTTTTTTTTCTTAATAATGAATCCTAATTATCTTCTTTAGTGTTTACCAGGTTACCTTTGATTTAAGATTTGTCAACGACTAATTAATCAGAGATATTATTGTAAAGGCTTACAAAAATGGGTTATTCTAGTGAAGAAAGAATGGAATTATTTAATTTATACTACGGAAATAATCAGTGTACTAAGGCTACGTCAATTTTAATACGAACAACCCGAAAAAAAACATAAGTCACCAATACGTTAAACATTTAACTGATAGGTTTAAAGCTACAGGTAACGTTAACAACACAAAGCACGAAGTAATCGTTACGATTACTTCATCAATTAAACGAAGATGATCCTGATCGTCGGTTTCAATTTTGTGAAGAATTTAGTGAAATCATAAATAACAACCAACATCGGTTGTACAATACGTGTTTTCCGACGAGTGTACTTTTATGTTAAACGGTGAAGTTAATAGACTTACTAGTCGTTATTGGAGTAACAGTAATCCTCATTTATTCCTATGTATCCCTCATACAGAAACACCTCAGAAATTAAATGTATGGGTTGGCATTTTAGGAGAGCACGTTATTGGACCATTGTTTCTTGAAGGAAATGACAACTGAACAACCTATTTAAATTTATTAAAAGACGTTATTGATCCGCTGATCACTGACGCATTGGAATCTGACAATAATCTTTTAGAGGATGAACTGACTTTCCAATAGGACGGGGCACCCCTACATATCCTGTTACTGATGTTCAACCAATAAATTAGTTTAATCCAAAATTATCTTCAAAGTTATTCCGTTAATTAAAAAAATAGAGTGTCGTGTAGAGGAAGAAAATAGGTAAAAAGAAATAAAATAAGACTTACTCGCAATCAATTTAATTTTACCACCAAAACGACCGGTTTCGCATACTACAGTTTGCTGTGCATCTTCAGGAATAACGGTACCAGGTAAATTAAATGCTGAAATTAAAAAAAGCCCACATTAGGGTGCTGTCTTATAAAGATAACAATTACAGTAATTATGCCAATATTTTATGTCTGTAATTATTAATATGAATAAAATTGATGAAACAGGCAAAGTAAAAACCCACGAATTGGTATAAGATAAACTATTGAATTGGATTATTAAGGTCGAAAACAACTGGATTGTTGGTGATGGGTGATCGTCAAATAATTTAAATAATATAAAACACCACTTTCTTTTAACAAACAACTACACAATACCTACTATCTATTTAATTTGTTAATATCTCTCCCCTCAAGAACTTCCCCGCTAAGTGTCAAACAGTTACAATTAAACCGATGATCAGCCATCACTAGCAATCCAGGATAGTTTGAACTATGTTTTCCAAATCACTAATTAATAATTCTTGTATAGGCATGTAAGTAGTATTTTGGTTATTTAGTAATTTATTTCAATTCAATAGTTTATCTTATACCAATTTGTGGGTTTTTACTTTGCCTGTTTTATCAATTTCATTCATATTAATAATCTTCTTCTTCCTATGCCGTCCCTATTAACGGAGATTGGCGAACACATTTCTAAAAGTTTCTCTATCTTTTGCAACGTGAAATAATTCGTCTACAGTCATGTTTGTCCAGTCTCGAATATTTCGCAGCCATGGCTCTTCCTCTTTCTACCTATTCCCTTTTTGCCATCGACTCTACCCTGCATGATGACCTGCAGAAGACTATATTTATCATTTCTCAGTATGTGTCCAAGGTATGCAGTCTTGCGTACTTTTATTATTCTCAACAATTTTTTGTCTCGACCCATCCTTCTCAGCACTTCCTCATTGGTGACCCTAACAGTCCATGGAATTCTCAACACTCTCCGGTATATCCAAAGTTCAAAGGCTTCAAGCTTCTTAACTATTTGTGCTTTTAACATCCATGTTTCTACCCCGTACAATAGTTGGGACCAGACGTAACATTCAACAAACCTCAGTCTCAGCGCAGTATTCAGATTTTTGTCACAGAACAATTGCTTGAACTTTAAGAATTGCCATTTCTATTCGTACCCTGATCTCTTGGTTTGGATCTAATTCTGTGTTGATCTAAGCTCCCAGATATTTATATTTTGTCACTCTCTCTATTTGCTGTCCATCAAGGGTTAGTTGTTCATTATTTATTGGACTCCTTGATACTATCATAAATTTGGTCTTATCTGTGTTGATGTCAAGTCCCATTTGAATGCATTCACTATTTATTGCATCTAGTAAATTTTGTAGTTCTTCTATACTCTCAGCCATAATTACCGTATAATCTACAAATCTCATGGTGTTTACGATTTCTCCACCAATTCTTATTCCCTCTTTTCTTTCCCATAAGGCTTTTCTGAATATGACCTGTGAGACACGTTGAAAAGCGTCGGAGATAAGATGCATCCTTGCCTGACCTCTCTCGCAATCGGTATATTATTTGTTTCTATATCGTTCAACTTTACTACTGCTTTCTGGTTCCAGTATATAGCCTTAATAAACTCAATGTCTTTTTTATCTAAATTGATGTTTTTTAATTCATCTATTAACTTCATATGCTGCACTCTGTCAAAGGCCTTCCTAAAGTATATGAAGCATACATATGCACTCTTGTTATATTCCCGACATTTGTGCAAGAGTACCATCAATGCAAATAATGCCTCTCTTCTAGCCATGCCTCCTCTGAAGCCAAACTGCGTTTGAACTATCTGCTCCTCACATTTCTTATAAATTCGGTTTTGAGCAATTTTTAAAGGGTGGCACATTAGGCTTATCAATCTATAGTCATTACATGATTTGGAATTGTTGTTTTTTGGTAGAGGTAAAAATATCGATTTAAGCCATTCCTCCGGGATGTTGCCCTCTACATATATGTGGTTGAGAATTCGGGTGAGTCTCTTTATATTACCGTCATCTAAGGCTTTTAACAGTTCAACTGGAATTTGATCAGGACCCGTGCTTTTCCTTGTTTTGCATTTTGTAGGGCTTTCTTTACTTCTGAGGGTAAAATTTGTGGGTATTGTTGTTCTTCACATATATCTTGTTCATTTTTCCTCTCGTCATGGAACAGATGGATTATCTATTGTTCCCATACTTCCTTACTTCCTTTATTTTGCTCTTTTCAGTAAGTATTCCTCCATTATTATCTGCTATGTTGCCTGTAAGTTCTTTCATTTTTTTTATGTAATTTTGTTGCTGAGTTTTTCCAGTTCCTGGTATTCCTTGTTCATCCATTCCTCCTTAGCCTTTCTGATTGCATATTTGATTTTATTCTTGATGGTTTTATATTTATTTTCATCTTTATTTTTTTATTTCTTTTTTTTCAGTTACTACCTCAAGTATTTCCGGTGTCATTCAGTCTTTTTTAGTGTTTTCTCTTCTTCGCCTAGGACCTCTTTTCCCGCTTTTAGTATGGCTTTGTTCATATCTGCCCATTCCACGCTTCTTTCAGTTAATTTATTTATCTCTTCGTTTAGTTGCTGTTGGCAGTTGTCGTCTTTTAGGTTTTTGATATTTATTTTGGTGATTTTAACTTTTTTCTCCGGTTTTCTGAGTTTAATGTTGACGTTTGCTAGTAATAGATTATGGTTCGTATCTGCATCTGCGCTTGGATAGGTTTTTGCACTTTGTACTCCATTACAAAACCTTTTGTTAATCGTAATAAAATCTATTTGGTGTCTGATTATATTGTTGATGTTATCTTTTGGAGAAGTCCACGTGTATAATCTTCGTGAGGGTAGGTCGTATTATGTATTTGTTATGACTAATTCTTTCTCCTGGCAGTACTTTACTAGTCTATCACCTATTTCGTTTCTTTTACCTAACCCAAAATTTCCTACTATATTTCCAGTTTTTCCTCGATCGACTTTAACATTAAAGTCGCCCATAATTATTTCTACCTCCTGCTTCTTTATGATTTTTGTAAACAGCTCTAAGTCCGCGTAGAATTTTTCGACCTTAATAATCACAGACATATAATATTGGTATAATTACTGTAATTGTTATCTTTATAAGACTGATTACCTGGTACCGTTAGACCTGAAGATGCATAGCAAACTGTAGTATGCGAAACCGGTCGTTTTGGTGGTAAAATTAAATTAATTGTTAGTCTTATTTTATTTCTTTTTACCTATTTGAAATGAACTCACACAAGCAACACATTCATGATTAGAAAGAAAATACCTTTCAAATGATGTCTTACTCGACCACACTTGCTATTTAAAAAAAACTGGGGGTTGATGCGGACAGTAGGGGGTTACATTTGATGGCATGAATTTTGCATAAAAATTCGTCCCCCTCCCAATACAAATTGACCTATTTTTTTTAAATATTGAAGAAACTTTTGGTTTCTGAGTTTCAGGGGAGCCAAAATTTCATTTGAACACAGTGTATATATATATATATATATATATATATATATATATATATATATATATATATTGTTATGATATGTAAAATCGAGAAAAATATTGGTTTGTTTAAAAATATTTCAAAGTTCAAAAACATTAAAATAATTCAGATAAGTAGGATAATATCCAACAAACATTTCGGAGAAGGAAAGTTATTAAATTCTTGGATTACTTGTACTAAACAAAATGTAAGCTTTGCATAAATTATTTCTTTGTTATACTTGAGTGACCCGCATAATTTTAAGTGAAATCCAAAGACAATTGAAATACATTAATGCAGTGATTAAAGACAATAGAAGGGATTATAGAAAGAGGTTTTTGTTAGTTTTTAAGAATCATAGAAAAATATTATTTGTAAATAAGTTTTAGGAAATTTATAATTATAGGTAAAAATTTGTTTGTTATCGAAATGAAAAAATGGGGGAATTGTGACGAGTTTTGATTGGCGGAGATTGAAAAAGGTGGGATAAGTATGTAGGAAAAAGTTTAGCGAGATTGAGGAGAGAGAAGAGAGATTTAGTTGGTTTCCAAGTCTGTAAGACGAACAGTGATTGTTCTCTGGTGGTTTCCTGAAATGTAGCAAGCAGTAGTGTTGAATGTTAGTGAGTTTTTGTGGAGTTAGTGTATCTGACAGAAGCTGAAGCAGCAAAATATTGTAAGTCATATTTCTCTACTTACATTCCAAGAGTCATTTTTCACTCGGGCCAACGAGAGATTCAGTTTATCGAGAGGAGAAAGGCTATCATAATTTGAATGATTTGTGCTTTTGAAGGAGATCATTAAGGACGATATACTTGCAACAATCTGTGTAAGATTGCTGATTACATAGGGAGCGGTTGAGAGGAGATAATACAGTCTACAAGGAACAAGGATTTGGACCACTCATCATCAGAGAGAGATATTTTTGTTTTCTGCAGTTTTTTTCTTTTATTGATAACACAATTTTTACACGTAATTTAGAAAGGATATAAATATTTTGATTAGGAGAGTTAGAATAGTTTGGGATTTTGAGTTTTCAATGAATATTGTTTGTACCATTAATTTTGATTGTTCACGTACGGAGAACAAAATTTTGAGAATCCTTATATGAGATTTGTTTATTGAAAACTTTTGAGTGTGAATTATTTCATTATTTTTATTTCAATATATAGTGTTAGATCATATGTGTTTTTTATTATTCCGGTATTCTCTGGACCTTACCTTTCACATGTAATAGCATAGATATTGAAGCACGAATTTAACCCTGAGATAAAAGAATTAAAAATTGTGATAGAGTCATAATCATATCATTTAAATTTTAATTAATCAAAAAAATTAATTAGCTAATTATTGCTTGGCGCACCAAGACTTTAAATATCACAATAATATATATATATATATATATATATATATATATATATATATATATATATATATTAGATTTTCTGCATCTTATCGACCGTCTTATAAATAAAACTAGTGAGAGGGATATCTGGTTTTTCGGTCAAAAAATAAAGCTATTCTATTATCTCGTCAAACTCGAAACTTCGATAATGGTTATTAACTTCATCAGCAGTGCACTAAAATTATTATTACAAAAAAAATGAATACCTAGAACATACTTACAAATAAATCAAAACTCACAGAGTGGAATCATTAAAATGCAAACCAGCACATCACAGGACTATAACAATTACACTAAAATAATTACTAATACCAATTTTAAAATATATTATCATTTTTTAGATATTAAAGCCTAAATAAAATTATATAGAGATATATGTTATTTTTGACGTTACTATAAAGTATTTAAAATGTTAAAATATTTATTACTAAGATTAATTATGTCTGTTTTATTATTAATGGCATTATTAGTTCGGTTGATATGACACATTTCGATAAAACAATCTATTTTTGTAATTGCTTAATGATTGCAATATTTTCACCTTGTCATAATCAAATTGGTGGCCTGTTTTTATAAACTGTTCGACAAAAGCGCATGTTTTATTTCTCCTGTTGCAGTCACTTTCGTGTTTTACGATCCGCTGTCTTAGCCTTGTTGGCTTTGTCTAATATAACATCCCTGGCAACCTAAACACTCTAATTGATATAAAATGACATTGCTATTATACATCACTGGTATCCGATCTTTAATTTTACAGAATATATTTGTTCATTTAAGGACCTTTAAGGACTAAAAATATAAAAATTAGCAAATACAGCAACCTTAAATGCAAATCCATATTATATCCATATCTATATATCTTTATATATATATATATATATATATATATATATATATATATATATATATATATATATATATTCCAACAAAAATTTGATGTGATTCAATATTTGTTTTGCTTAATGTGGTATCAACTAATAAAATTTCGTTTGTATATAAACAAATGTTTCTGATGTGGACTAAAGGAAAACATGTTTCGATTTTAATAGATCTAAATACAAATCCAAAGTCGTAAAATTTTTAATGTTGGACGATTAAAAATTAATATAATTTTAACTGCCGTAGGCTATATATTTTATTCTGAACAGCATGTAAAAAACACAATAAATAATATAAATTATATAGGGAATGCAATTCAACAGTATAAATAATTTATGTATGTATGTACGAGTATACATATTATATTGTGAATAGTTGGTTAGTTTATAAGTTGTTTGTTCAATTTTCCCAACAGAGAAGTAATACAAATTAATTAATTATTGCAAATTACGCAATAATTCATTATTCTGATGCCGAAACTTTATTTTTAAAAATAATCTTGCCAAAACTTTATTCTCATTTAACATGCAAATAGGAAGGTGGAAAATATGTACCGGGTGGTCCAATAAGCCGACCTGTCGGCTGTATATCAGAAACAGTTCATGTTATAACTTTAGGAGAAAACATTCTTTAGTAAAAGTGGCCAAGAGAAATCGCTGGAAATAACTTTCAAGTTTCTGGGTTAACCGCCAGGGGGCGTAGCCTGTGAAGAAAACTTTAAAAATCAGTTTTTTGGGAAATATGCCCAATTATACCAAGTGTTAAATAAGTAAACTAGAAAGAGGCCTAAATTCTGCACAAAGTTGTTTAAGTAATTTTTTTTATTTTTTCAAATAAAGGGTGGGGAAGAGTGGGACAGTATTTGTGGATAAATACCTATAACTTTGGTTTAGATCAACCGATTTTAACAAAATTAGTGTCATTAGAAAGATTATAGATAAATTAATTTACATCACTCGATATTTAGATCCCCTAGTACTATAGTATTGCCTTCTAAACTGTCTATTATTTCTGAGGCCTTACCCTAGAATAGGTCTTTGCTAGCTGATCTTTCGTCATCATTTATTCCATACATAACGATGATATTGACTAGTTTGTGTTCCGCAGTTACCAGTCTTATCTTTAGAATTCTTTCGGAAATGCATTCCCAATCTTGAATATTCTTTATTAGGTTACTGTGTCAGGCAGCCTACCCCTTCTTTTGCCAAGTGACACTCCACTTGTGATGAGGAAGTGTCCATTTTCTAAAAACTGTGTGTTTTTTCCCTTCTTTTTGGTCTATGTTATACCCTGTAAATTTATTTGATTTTTCTCAAATTCTTCAGCAAGTTCGACTTCTTTGACATTCTCCTGACGTTCCTTTGACCTCTGACATTCCATGTTGCTAATGTCCATCCTTTGAACTTTAGCACTGCTCCATTATTGTGGGCCGTGTAATTAAGCTCTTTCTTGTTTAATGTGGGTTTTACATAGTTACTGTTTATATTCTCGCTGGTGGCTGGCTGCATTTTTATGGGTTTGCCCTTTCTTGTCTCTCGTTGCTCACGTCCTTGGTCATTATTTATGGACCTATCTTTGTCTTTACTACCTATTCTATAACTACTCATGTCTATTGGCATTGCCTGGTTTGTAATAGTATTTCCGGCACATTTGTTTACTAGTGGCACATTTGTCCCCATTTTGACTAGTTTGTTCTCTTTGTTGTCCCATTTCCAGCCAACCTTGTTGATCTATATTTTATTTCCACCAAGTCTTACATTCTTTCCTCTCTCCTTTTCTTCTTGCGCAAGTTTTCTAATTGTTTTCTGAATTTCTCTCTCTTTATTCGTAGTATCATCATTGATGTATACTTTTTCTTCTTCAACATGTCTTAGTTTAGATTTATTTTTCATAATTGTGGCTAATATTGGCTAATTATGATTTTGAAATATTTACGACTACTGGTAGTTAATTTAAACATAAAGTGACGTTTAATAAACGTACATATATTTACTTTTTTCGTTTCGCTTAAACTCGAGAAAATATGATGAAATTGTGCGCAAAATAGTAAAAGCAGTTTTATTTTCCCAACAAACAGTTATATATACTGATCTATACCATATACCATCAGATATAAACTTTTATTAGCTGTATATGAAGTGTTTTAAAAATATAATTTTCACTCTAAAGTTAAATATTTTTATTTTTGACAGAATTATTTATGTTTAGAATTAAAAATAGTTTTAAAATATTCAGCATTGATTATTTACAATTAAATACTATTTCTTTATTAAATAAACATCAGAATAGAAAAAAATTATATAACCTAACTTAATATTAGTATTTGTTTTGGTATAAGTAAAAACTAGAAATTATAATTCTTAAACCTAAAAAAAAATATAATGCACTGGCACGTAATCGGTCCATCTCTCCTCAACTGTAGAGGTGAGACGGGCCACTAGGAGTAGGAGAGATGGACCAAGCTAAACCTTTTTCTTTTTATTAGCAAGAGATTTTCTGCACTCGTTACAGAGATTGGCGAAGCCAGTACAAGTTTCATGTAACCAGCGCTTAGAAAAAATACATTGTAACCAGTTCTTTTTTTACCACCAGATATGTTTTTTCTAACACTTGACAAATCAAAGTCGGAAACAGGGAAGTATTTGAAGTGTGATATAAAGTATTTTACTAGGAGAGATCATGTGGTAAGCAGAAAATTGCTGGTTCTATTTTTTCTTTTCTTTTCTTTTTTAAACAATGAAAAACACACAAAGGACTATACATTGGACTCCACAAACACATTAAATTTTTTTTACCATAACCAAAAATTTTTTTTTTGCATATTTCGTGCAACTTTCTTGTATAAACTAAACGTATTACTCTGAGTTTCTCTTCTCCAGAATCCTTCTAAAACACGTCCTGTTTCTTTATCTTCACCGCTATATGTTACTGGTTTTATAAATATTCTAATACGTTTTAGTGTTTACATTTTATTGTATAGTGTATAGTCTATTTTTCTTTCCAGGATGACCTTAATGATTGATGACTAGACTTCGGCAAATATGCATATTGCATATTTTGCATATTGTGCATATTTTATGCAAATATTTCATATTTTGGCATATTTGTATAAAAGTTTGCATAAAGTGCATAAAAGTTCAGATTTTTATACTGAATTTGAAAATTTTTAAACATACCAATTTATTTCAATTCTTGTATAAAATTTTGTAGTCATTTTAATCAAGAAATGATCTAAGTACGTAATCTCTACAGGTACAAAACATTTACAATTTCAAAGAAGATAAATTTAAGTAGCCCTCAACAATCTTAGAAAGTCTCGGTCACTGAGGCATTCAGTTATTGGATAATCGCTAAGGGTTCGCTCATTTGCATTTTATGATCTAATCCCCAAATCTATCTACAATTTATTGTATCTTAATAGCAGGTAAACGGCTAATAGTTTTGTTCCTAATTTAGAGATTTTCCAAAATCTCCCAGTTTATTGAATTAGGTACCTAAACATTTCTAATTTGATGCTCAGATTTGTAAATCATTTTTGTTTTGATATTCAAAGCGTAAACACTCGTTGTGCGTAACAAAAAGGAAGATTGTGATTTTATAATGCCTAAAACAACCAGTGCTTCAACTTGGATTAAACCTTATAAAGAGCTGTCTATGGATATGGGAAAAATCTACTGTTCAGTCTGTGGCAAAATTGTAAGTATCTAATATTTTCTATTAAATATCTAATATTTCATACATACAGGGTGTTTCCAAATGACACTTACAACGTTTGACTGTAGATACTTCTCGAAAAATTGAACAAAACGATATAGTTCATGAGGGGTCAAACTTATTTACTTTTCGAGATACAGGGTGTTAAAATTAAAAAAAATTAAATTCTTTTAGTTAATAACAACAATAACTTTAAAACCAATAAACGTATTTACTTGAAATTTAGTACTCGTAGGTTGTTTTTAAATGAAAAATAGCTTCCTTTAGTGAGAAAAAATTGTCCATGGTACAATACAATGGTGTGTATTCAGAAAAATTTTTCACCTTTACTTTTTTTTATGAAGTCAGCTATTCTAAAACACAATTATTTTTATTGTAATTGAATTAACAAAAACTTTTGTTGAATTTTAAAATAAGTTATATGATGTACTAATGGTTAGTAACAAAAACTAATTTGTGGATTAATACTGCATTTAAAACACTTAACGAGTGTTTTTTTTTTCCAAACCAGTTATTTGATTAACCAAAAACACCTTGTATATTTTTATATTTTAAAGGTTGGGTTAAAATAAAGGTTTTTATTTTTATTTATAGATAGCATGTGAGAAGAAATTTCAGATAGACCAACATGTGAGAACTGCTTCACACATTGCAAAAAAAGGAAAAATAGGAGGAAAACATCAAACTTCAATGGCTAAATGTTTCCAATCTACTTCAAAAAAATTAGATGAGCAAGAAACTTTTAATGAAGACTTGTGTCGCGCATTAGTGTCTGCAAACATACCGCTTTCAAAATTAGCAAATGTAAATTTTAGTTCGTTTCTAAAAAAATATTGCAAACTTAATGTTCCAAGTGATCGGTCTCTAAGAAGAAATAATGTGAACGGGCTATACTCGTCGGTGTTAATTAATATTAAGGAAGAAATTGCAGATAATTATTTTTACATATCTGTAGACGAAACCACTGATTCCTCAGGAAAGTATATTGCTCATTTATTGATTGGTGTTCTTAAAGAAGATACCTTACCAAAATCTCATCTTAGTTCATGCCAGCAACTTGAGAAAACAAATGCTTTAACAATTTCGCGTTTTATACAAGAAACATTAGCAACTTTTTTTCTTCCGACAACTATTCCTTCTAATAAATTACTGCTTATTTTATCGGATGCTGCTCCTTATATGGTGAAAGCAGGACAAAATTTAAAAATATTTTTCCCAGATTTAATACATGTTACTTGTGTAGCGCATGGATTAAACAGAGTTGCAGAGGAAATACGAAAAAAGTTTCCTCTTGTAAATACCATGATATCCAGTGTCAAAAAAGTATTTCTTAAATCTCCTATAAGAATTCAACTTTATTAAGAAATGCTACCTAACATTCCTCTTCCACCACAACCTATTTTAACGCGATGGGGAACATGGTTAGAAGCAGCTAATTTTTATGCAGATCATTTTGTTAAAATAAAGAACATAATTGATACGTTAACAGATGAAAGTTCCCAATCTCTTTTGGATTCTAAACAAACTTTTCAGAGTAACTTGCTTCAACAAGAACTTTCATTTATAAAATCAAATTTTAGTTTTGTTCAGAAAACAATTACTCAGTTAGAATCACCAAAACTGTCATTGTTCGAAAGTACAGCATTAATAAAAGAATTTGCGTCATGTTGTCGGAACGTTAGAGGTAATATTGGAAAAGATATTTTAAAAAAATTTGAAGCTACTATGGAAAAAAATAAAGGTTACCATATTCTTTCTGAAGTAGTCAGTGTTCTAGCTGGAAATATTTCGGAAACAATTAATTTAGAACCAAATGTTTTGGTTAGTTTGAAAAATGCTCCCGTTACATCAGTTGATGTTGAACGAAGTTTTTCCATATATAAATATATGTACTCAGACAGAAGCCACAAGTTTTTGTTAGAAAATTTTGAACACCACTTGGTCATTTATTGTTACCATAATTCTAAATAAGTTTATTCATACTTAAAAATGATGTAGTTACTTAAAATAAATGTAAATCTTAATGAATAGTAGGAAATATTTAGTTATGTACACTTTTTTTTTTAAATAAAATTGTTACTATTTTACGATTTTTTTATTTATTTGTATGCATATTTTGTAAAATATTTGCATAATTTCGGGTAAACACGTGCATATTTATGCGCATATTTTCTACATTTTTATTTGCATATTTGCCAAGTCTATTGATGACCTTGATGACCGAAACTGATTTAGTTGATTCACAAGTAACAGATTGTGATACAGGTGAAAATAAGACCTAAGAATTTTAAAATGTAGATAAAAATGGGAACTAGGCATGCAAGACTGGTCTAACGATGGTTCTCAAAAGTCATCAACATTTAACGCTGCTTGTCAGGAGCCTTCGGCTTCTAACAAAGGTTCTCAAGAGCCTCGTAAGAAAACCGTAGAAAATCTGAACAGCACAAACCTTGATGAATTTAAACACCGTAATAGACGGAAGAATATTGGATATTGGAAGAACTTGAGGCATTAAAAAAGGAAAATCAAACAAGAAAATTCTATAAAAATCTAAATAAAGCAAGAAAAGAATTTAAACCAAGGATCGGACTATGTAAGGATAAGGAGGGGCATATACTCAATACAAAAGAAGAAGTATTGAAAAGGTGGGTGGAACACTATAAAGAACTGCTTACTATCGAAGTAGAAGATCCAAATCAACCACCCCCAGGAGCAAACAACAATACACCATTGGAGCCTCCATCAATTCAGAAAGTACGGGATGCAATAAAACACCTAAAAAATAATAAATCTCCAGGAAGTGATGGTATACCCGCGGAACTTATTAAATGTGGAGGTGCTACTCTGACTAATCATATATATAAAATCATACTGAGAGCCTGGAATGAGGAACAAATCCCAGAAGAGTGGTGTATTGGGATCGTTTGCCCGCTACACAAAAAGGGCGATGAATTAGAATGTAGAAACTATAGGGGAATAACCCTCCTTAATACAGCATACAAAATATTTTCGAGTATTTTATATGGTCGCCTGAGTGAATATTCAGAGGAGCTTCTTGGAGAATATCAAAGTGGTTTTAGGCCTGGTCGATCAACAACAGACCAGATCTTTGTGCTAAGGCAAATACTGGAAAAAACCAATGAATTTAATATCGACACATACCATCTTTTCGTAGATTTTAAATCGGCCTATGATAGTGTCCTAAGGAATAAATTGTATGAAGCCATGGATGAATTCCACATCCCCGATAAACTGATAAGATTGGTTAAGGCTACAATGCGTAAAGTTGTTTGCAAAGTCCAAATACAGGGCGAACAATCACAGGCATTTGAAACGCATGTTGGGCAGCGACAGGGAGATGCGCTGGCGTGTCTCCTTTTCAACATAGCTTTGGAAAAGGCGGTCAGGGATGCCCAAATAGACAGCAGAGGAAACATTTTTAATAAATCATTCCAAATTTTGGCATATGCAGATGATGTTGATCTAGTTGCCCGCACAACACGCAAGCTAGAAGAAATGTATACCACCTTGTCACACGCCAAAAAAAATATGGGCCTGCAAGTAAATGAAAATAAAACTAAGATAATAGCATCAACACCCAACAATAGAGCCAGAAACATCGGCCACCAATTCACGGTTGATAATTCTACCTTTGAAGTGGTGGACAAATTCACATACTTAGGCTCCCTGATCACCAAGGAGAACGTCATGACGGAAGAAATTAAGCGAAGAATAATCCTAGCAAACAAATGCTATTTTGGACTGAGTAGGCATATGAGAAGCAGAAACTTAAGCCAAAAAAACAAAAATAACCATATACAAAACCCTTATACAACCAGTGTTGACATATGGGTCGGAGGCATGAACCATTTCCAAGGCAGATGAAAATCTCCTGCTTATATTTGAACGAAGGATCCTGAGAAGAATATTTGGTGGCATCTGTGAAAATGGTGTTTGGAGAAGGAGGTACAACTACGAGATATATCACAGATATAAACATATATTTGGTGGTAAAGACGTAGTATCCTTTATAAAAATAGGAAGACTAAGATGGGCAGGACATCTGGCAAGATCACAGCAGAACAACCCTCCTAGAAGAATCCTTATGTCACAACCTCTGGGAAGTAGAAAAAGGGGTAGACCAAAACTCAGATGGAGGGATGGTGTAGATGAGGATGGTAGACAAATAGGCGTAGCAAACTGGCAACAGTTGGCAATGGATAGAACTGACTGGCGTAATAGACTTGGGAAGGTCGAGGCTCTTTTATAGGTCTGTAGCACCAATAATGATGATGATGATGAATAAAACTAGACGTGTGACACAAACACTTAAAAGAAAAATCGATGATCACGCTTAAAAATAAGAGGCATATAAAATAATTCAAGGCATACAAAATTGACGACAACGAGACAGATTTGATGTATTTGGAGAACCTATGGCATGTAAAATTAGGGATTTGAATACCACCTAAGCACAAAATATTGTAGAACATCTTATGGGTAATATTTTGTTTGATTCAAGTATGGGTAAATATGATTATGGAATGGCACAATCAACCACATATATGAGCCAATTTTATCAATGCAGCCTTTCACGAGATATAATATCACAATAGACAACTCTACTATCGAACGACTGGATGCCTTTACATATCTCGGCACAGAAATCAATCAGAATAACTCCGTAAGTAGCGAAATTAATGCACGTATTTGCAGCGGGAATCGTACATACTATGCTAATAAAAGATTGATGACATCGAAATTATTAGACAAAAGAACCAAAATGACTATCTACAGAACACTGATTAGACCCGTAGTAACCTATGGATGTGAAACTTGGGTAATGACGAAAAAAGATGAAGCCCAACTCAGGACATTCGAGAGAAAAATACTGAGGAAAGTATATGGCCCGGTACAAGAGGAAGATGGCACATGGAGAATCAGGAGAAACGACGAGGTTAATGAGTTAAATGAAGGTTATGACATTGTAAGATTTGTGAAAAGTCAAATGACTGTCATGGCTGGGACATGTGCAGAGACAAAACGATGCAAAAACAACTAAGAAAATGTTACAATGGAAGCCCATAGGAAGGCGAAAAAAAGGAAGGCCCAGAACGAGATGGTTGGATGACGTGGAAGACGACCTGAAAACAATGAACATAAGACAATGGAGAAGAAGGGCACAAGAGAGATCTGAATGGAAGGACATAGCCAGACAGGCAAAGACCCATCCAGGGTTATGATGCCAAAAGAAGAAGAAGAAGTCTTTCACGAGACCACAATCATAGTTAATAAGTCTTCCCCCATCATGTCATAAAACTACAACAGTGTGGACAGAATGTTGTACTCAACTGAATTAGAGATTTGATAAGTGTAAAAATTCATTAATATTGTTGCACTAGAAGGACAGTTTGTTTTATGTCAAAAGTTTAATTAATTAAACATTTAGCAACTTGTTTCAACATAAAATTGCTACAAGTTGCCAAATGTTGCTATAGTGTAAATGCGACTTAACATGACTTAACGACCACTTACGTAGCCAGAACCGACGGCTTTACGTGCTCTCGGAAGCACTCTGGTAGTCCAGTTAAATTAAAAGTTGAAAAAATTGCCAATACTGGAAATCAAACCCGGGCCTTCCATCTTGCTTTCAGGAACTGAGCTACTGCCGTCACCTTTTACTAATAAAATCATATTGCATGCAAGGTCAGATATTATTATTCTAGAAGAAGAAGCTTTTTTCTTCCTCTTTCTTTTCTTTTCTTCTTTTTTTTTTCATAAATCATAAACCATAAAGAAAGTTAAAAAAGAAGAGGATATAAAATGGGAGAAAAGGAAATAAGGATAATATGCTACGCCGACGACGCCATAATAACAGCCGAAAATGAAGATGACCTACAAAGATTAATTAAAGAATTCGAAGATACGGCGCTCATATACAACATGAAGATCTCAACAGAGAAAACTAAAGCGATAGTGATATCAGCGGAACCGAGACGATGTAAACTAGTTGTAAATAACAAAATAATAGAACAAGTAATGGAAACTGAATACTTAGGAATAAAACTGTCAAGCTACGGAAAAGTGGAAGAAGAAGTACAAAAACAAGTGAACATGGCAAACAGAGCAGCAGGATGTCTCAACAACACAATCTGGAGAAACAAATACCTCACAACGGAAACGAGAACCAGGCTATATAAATCAACAATAAGACCGATAATGACGTATACAGCGGAAACAAGAGAAGATACAACGAAAACACAAAGACTACTGGAAACAACAGAAATGAAAGTTTTACGAAAAATGACAAACCAAAATCTAAGAGACAGAGTAAGAAGTGAGGAAATACGAGCGAGATGTGTTATAGAGGAAATAAACGCGTGGACCAAAGGAAGAAAAGTGGAATGGAATTAACACATCGAAAGAATGACAGAAAATAGAATAGTACGAATAGCAAGAGACAAATCGCCAAATGTAAGAAGATCATTGGAACGACCGAGGAAAAGATGTTCAAACAACGTCAATTGAGGCTAAAAACCGAAGTAAAACAGGCCTATTCATAAAGTAGGAAGAAGAAGCTTTGCTTTTATCTTTATTAGGTTTCAATATCACATGTACCTTGTATACTAAACTACCGCTTATACTATACATTGATTTGAAAGCAACTATAGTATATTCATTTATTGAACTATTCCCCGGATTGAAAATTCAGTCATTATATCGTTAACCATTTCATTTCTAAATTCTCGATGGATTGCTATTTGAAACTCCCGAGTTAATTGTATAATACCTACATCCTTTAATCAACCGTACAACATCAAATCGATGTTACCCACGGGCTTTTGAAATAACTTCAGAACACATTATACTAGTGCTGTGTAGTGCAACGCTTGTTTGTGATTATAGTTCAGAATAACAATGACGGTAGTCTCCATAATAGGGAGAAAACTGATGCCCCCTACTAGATTTGATCATTTTAAGATTTAATTATTATTCACATGTGATGCTGCCAACCTTAGAGATAATTGGATTTAAATTTATACGCTTAACAGAGTCAGAGAAGGGTTGATTTTATAACAGCTACGGAAATATATTTCTGAAACATATCTACCAAACATAGCCTACGTATAAAATAATTATAATGCATCAAGAATAAAACTGTTGTTTTTTATTTAAAAAAAATATACACGTAAAAACCACTAAAGGTTATTAGCTAGAGGACATGCACAGGCAATAGGTATGATACATATTATTACATAATAGTCCAGTCGGGTTAGACGAAAAAACGGCTTAACCTTGCATGGCAAGCTGCCCCAAATTTTATTATTCTGAGCTTTAGGGGGGTCAATGAGAGTATAAATTTAAAATCGTGACTGAATCTAACCGTTGCGCTCGCGGCCATCTTGAATTTTAAAATGAAACAGAAGAACCATTTTTGTACATTACCTCCGCCATTTTCAAAGTTTCAACAAAAAGAATAGGGAATCAAATTGTTGCAAATTCAATTTTCTACAATTTCTTTGTTACAAATTTTTTCATGTGGTCGATATTTTCCGAGTTATGGGAAAAATAGTGGCCAGGCGGGGAAGCATAATATCGAATTATCTCGTTTGTTATTAACTTTACAACATGAATGTACATAAACAAAAATAGAGAGAATTATATTTTATACAATTTAGGTTTCTTTCATTTTTTTTTGCTAAAATTAATATTTGGTGTCCTATGTATGCGCTAACAGCTCGAACGTAAGATCTTGCGCCGATTGGTGATATAGGAATTAGTTTTGTTCAATATCTCTGTCATTTTAAACTTTTTGACAAAATGGTACAGACTTTGTCTAATGTATACTTATTTTTTTGCTGGAATGAATATTTAAGGTTCTAAACCTAATTGACCCTAAACGGGATATCATCAGTAGCATGCCATAATCAGGAACGAACCTACGACTTTGATTGACTACGAATTGATTTTAGCAAAAAAATGTAAAAGATCAAAATTATATAAAATATAATTCTCTTCATTTTTGCATATGTATATTCATGTCTTAAAGTTAATAATAAACGAGATAATTCGATAATTATACTTCCCCCTCCCCTACCATCATTTTTCTCATAACTCCAAAAATATCGACGGCACGAAAAAATTTGTAACAAAGAAATTGTAGGAAATCGCATTTGCAACAATTTTAGTTGCCACCATTTTTGTCGAATAAATGAAAATGGCGGAGATATTGAGCAAAAACGGTTCTCCTTTAAAATCAAGATAGCGGCTGACGCAACGGCGAAATTCAGACGCGATTTTAAATTTACACTACTGTTGACCCCCTAAAGGTTAAAATATTAAAATTTGGAAGCTTGTTTATGCAAGGTCAATGCTATCCCGACTGGGCGATAAAAATACTTTACAATTTGATGTATAATTTAGTTATTTTGAGATAATAATTTTATTTATTAAAAATACCCCTTAAGAGGTGTCTTTTACACTGCTTTCTGATCAGAAAGATCAATAAGCAGTTCTGTTCCGTCCAAAATTAATACTAATAAAAACACGAAACTATAGTTACATTCAATAATGTGTCTACAGGGTCTTTCTTTCTTGCAGTTATTATTTACACAAGCAATCGTGTACACTAAGCCGCACTATATACTGCTTTTGAACTAATCACTCCAATAACTCGAAGGGTTTCACCCTCTTCAGTCTTCGTACTAACTCTGTATTATCCAGAAGTTGGTGAGCCTTAATACTCACATGTTGATGTAATCTTTGCTCATGATTGTTGGCACAATTCCTTATTATCTCTTTCACAGTACTCACCGTTTGGCCATACCGGTCTGAGCATTCGTTTATAAATCAAAAGTTTAATATTTATAGAAAGCTTTGAGTTTCTTTCAAGCAGCCAATACAATTTTTTGTATTTCAGTTCAAGTCTCTCTCGTTTTTTCTTTATGTGTCTTTCTAACAAAGTCTCACATCAAGATGCATACCAAGGTACTCCGCAGTAGCTGCAACAGGGATCTGGGTGCCATTTATTTCAATTGACAGATATTGATTTTTTTATTAGTGAAATTCACATGGACTGTTTTGGTCTCATTTAATTTTATCCTCCATTTTTTGGTTTTATCATCAATCTTTTTCACTGAAGATCGTAGATTTCTTGTAGCTTCTTCGTGATTATTTTCCACTGCCAGAACAGCTTTGTCGTCCGCAAATGTTGCGATTGTTCCAGGGATATCGCTAGTGTATAACCTTTAGAGAACTGGACCGAGCACACCTGGTCTTCTGAGTTGCTCTAAGTTCTCCGGTATAAATACAACAATTTATTGAAATTCGTAAGGTGGAATAAAACTGTTGCTACTAAAACCAGCTGCGTGTATTGATTTTATAGTGAATAACACGCTAAATTATGATACTAGGTTTTAGATAGGTAACTACCAAATCTAGTTATTAAAATTGAAAAACTTATCACGTAAATCTAGCGAGAAATAATATGCAGTGACAAGTATATACTAAAGATAAGAAGAGTCTATCTGTTGAATTTTGTTTATTAAAAGCTGATACGAGGGAACAGAAAGACATACAATGTATTGAGATAATGTACATTATTCAACGGATGAAGAAAAACGTTAACAAACATCAGGAGAAAGTTCGAAAATAGTTAAGAAGAGTAGGATAATGCAAAGAAGGCCACAGAAAGGAGAAACATAAAGAGGATTCTCTTCCACTCATTTCGATCTGTGCATAGTTCCTTTCAGTTTCTCACTTTCAGGATTTTGATATCTTTCATGAACTGGTATTTCTATCTCTCTCTAGGTTTTTTTTGGTACTTCTGTTTCTGGCTTGCATCTGGTGACCTTCTTAATCAGAAGTTCGTTTTTCCTTTTTTCTGTGTGTCCCAGCTATCTCAATATCTGCGCTTTTTAAATCTAACCATATCTTCTCTATTTATTTTTTCTTTTAGTTCATGGTTTATTTCTTTTCTTTCCTTATTCTTTTTCTCTGTAAATTAAGTGAGTTTTTGTCTGATGAGGGCTGTTAAAATTTTGTATGTTGTACTCAGTAGGGATATACTCTACAGTTGTTCTCATTACGTAAATATTGATGTAATTCTACCTTCTTTCCAATCTTCGGGCATTTCTTCTTGCTTGCCATATTCTAAGCATTAGGTTGCAGATGCTTGTCAATAATTTTTCCCTTCCGTTTTGAATTAGCTTGTTTGGAATTTCATCTGAACCAGGTGTTTTTTTTCTGTTTCATTTTTTTAATGATGTGTAAATATTTGTCATATGTTGGTAGTTTTTTCATGTCCTTATCTCTCATGTCTTCCATTGCGAAATCTTCCTCTTCAGCGCTTTCTTTACATCTATATAGTTCTGTGAAGTGTGTTTCCCATGATCCATTATCAATTTTAACCACTGGTCTGCATTTTCTTTGTTGAGCTTTTAGATATACAAATAGTTTAGCGCTGTCGTTACTATTCTCTTCTAGGTCCTTTAACAACTCTTCTATCCACAGCTTCTTTTTGTTTTTGCAACATTGGTCTGCTACTTTCTGGTTTGTTTTGTATTAATTTGTAAGATATTCGTCGTTACGTGACTTATATTTATTTCTTGCTTGGTTTTACTATTTCATTTTGATTTCGCATTTTGTGTCGAACTATTATTTCCTTCTTTTTATTTCCCTCTGTCTTAGCACATCTTCAGCTGAATTTAAAATGGATTCTTTTATATTTTTCCAACGCGAGGTCAAACCCGGAAACCTACTGAAAGTATATTTACGTAAATATATAACTTTAAGAAAATAATTCGTTTCTTTTACTTGAAATAACAAACTATAGGTCATAATTAAAGCAGTTGTGAAGACTCCAAAATGCCTTTCATTAAAAGCGAATTAAAACCTACATAGAAATCTACATAAAAGGTCAGCAAAAAGGATATTACAACCTTCTTCTCGTTCCGCAAAAATATCCTTGGAACTTCAGAAGACCGAACTCAGAGTATTTACGTCTGTTCTCTCTGGGCATTACTCACTCTCATATTATCATCTCTCTAAAACATGTAAAATAGGCTAAGTGGACAGAGCAACATATAGATTATAAAAAAAGAAAAGAAAACGACCGAACATAGTATTTGTAATTAAAAGCAATAGCTAAAGTCATAAGTACTTGAAATAGGCTTTCTTAAAAGCCTAGATCTATTCGATTGAATATACATACATAGATGTAGGGTGTACACAAAAGATCTTACAGGTCGCAATGTGGAAAGACCTACGAGGCCAATCGACTTCTTTGAAACCTACAATCTAAAATTTACTTTTTGGCTTATTTCTTAATGAGAACTACTGTAATAATGTAGAAAAGGGTGTTTAAATGTGGGTACGGTGTAAAGGTAAACTGTTACTTTAAATACGTATGACATTAAAAATCTGTGTAATGTATAATGAGTTGCAAAGCCATAAGACACTTTTTAAGTTTCGCTAATCGAAGAAATTATTTTTTACGGGACAAGCTTAGTGTTTTGAATCAAAGTCGCTTGAAGCAGCTACAGACCATTGGTCCATTGACCATTGTTTTTGGGAATTATAATTTTGATTCTTTTGAGAACTAATTATATTGGGGATTATTTTGTGGACCATAGTATAGACTGAGCTATGGATTATAATATCAAACATTATTTGAAGCCCTTCGTTAGCTGTAGCCATGTTTTGTTCTATGGAACTATATAATCCACATGTCCCTTTTACTAGAATCTTCAAAAGGTTATAGAGAAACTGAACAACGCCGTAAGCTTTTTAAAATAATAAAAGGTGGATCTCCAGGTTAGTGATCTTTTTATATTGACCCAGAGATTTACTGTCACGTGGATCTTGAGGTTAGTGACAATTTATTCTAACCCATAGATTAAGTGGTACGTGCCGCCTTATTAGATATAGAAGGCACATTTAATAATGCGCTACCAAATTCCCTTTATGATGCAGCATCATCAAGACGGATATCCACTACCGTATACAACTGGATCAAAGCAATGCTGGAAAATAGGCTGATTCTAACCGACCTGCAAGAAGGAGATTCTATCCAAAACAGCTAAGGGGGAACTGCTTTCTCCCCTCCTGTGCTCACTCCTGGTGGATGACTTGGTTTTGCACCTTCACGCACAGGGGCAGAAGTGCGGGCCTATGCAGAATATCTAGTAATTCTGGTAAGAGGAAAATGTGATAATGTTCTATCCAGCACACTCCAAAGAACATTAAATATCCTTACTAGGTGGTGCGACAGAAACAAATACTCTGTCAATCCTAGTAAAACAGTAATAGTCAGTTTCACAAGGAGGCGGAACCTAGATAATATCTGGATCCTCGCTCTATATGGAGAGAAGAATGAGGTCAAACATCTGAGAGTATATCTAGATAAGCTGCTTACATGGAACGCCCATTTGGTAAGAGTATCCAACAGAGCAAAGCTTTCCATTTCGACATGTCGAAGGATATGTGAGTAAACATGGGGTTTGAAACTCAAACAGATGTACTGGCTATATATGACTGTAGTGAGGCCTATGATTACATATGGTACACTAACATGGTGGTCTAAATGCCAACAAAAGAAAAACTGGATACGCTTCAACGACAATCATGATTAATTATACCAGAAGCGATGTCGACTACTCCATGCGCCACCCATGCCACGACATGGAGGTCATGCTTGATTTCCCTCCAATACATATATGGATGGAGAAAGAGACGAGTATAGGAGCAAAGAATAGGCGGATAAGACGTCAGGAAGCAGGGCAAAGGATACCGAAATCAAATCCGGAGAATCAAACGCATCCTTGCGTTTAAATTATGTTCCACAACTATGGAAGGTAGCTGAATGATGATTCCAAAAACCAAGCAAACCGCCACATGGTGACATCGTACCATCCAATATCCTTGCTACCGATTATTTTTTAAACTGTTCGAAAAGCTCTTGCTTAAGAGGTTGAAACCTATTATCACCAATTCGGATTCCGAAATCAGCACTCTACAATTGATCAAGTCGAAAGTAATCGAAAAATCACAAGAAAAAAAGATTTGCTCAGCATTATTTTTGGACGTAGCATAGGCCTTCGATAAGGTCTGGGACGAAGGATTGGAGCATAAGATAACAAAGACCCTTCCTGCCCAATACTCAAAGATCTTAATATCATGATTGTCACAAAGATACTTTAGGATTAAGCATGAAGAAACTTATTCTGAACTAAGGAAAATTAGTGCAAAGTTACCACAGGGAAATGTACTGGGACCTGTTCTATATCTCCTGTACACTAATGATCTTCCAGTTTTAGAGCAAAATATTGTAGCTACGTTTGCTGATGATACGGCAATTACGGCTGATGGTGACAACGTAATTGAATCAAGAGATAAGTTACATAATGTAATTGCCGAAGTGGAGAAGTGGACAAACAAATGTCGTATTAAATAAAATAAACTGAAACGAGCACATATTTTACCGACAAAAAAATTAAGCGTAAACCCTTATATATCAATCATCATATAGTTCCTTATATTGGCTAAATACCCGGGTATGACACTAGACGCTAAAATGTATTGGTTATTGTATCGATATTCGACCTTATCGGTGTATAATAAGCTCCTGATCTATCAACAAGTCCTCAAACTGGTGTGAACTTACGGTATCCAATTATGTGGATTTACCAGTGCAAGCCATGTAAGTCTCATACAAAGGTTCCAGAACAAAGTACTGTCGATGCCCAATGGTATGTTCGTAATAATAACCTCCATAAAGACTTAAGTGTAGAAACCGTCACTGAGGTAATAGAAAAACAAGCTGAGGGCCATAAAAAAAGGGTTCATCATCACGTAAATCCAAAGATTTATCAACTCTTAGACAATACTCAAAGTATTTTCAAAGACACCAATAAACCTACATGTATATGTCAAGGGTCAAATAATAGAACAGGTAAATTCCATAAAATATTTGGGAGAAAATATCAATAGTCAGTGTAATCCAAAAAAAAAAGAAATCCTATCAAGAATCGAACAAGCAAGAAAAACATTCATGAACATGTAAACATTTTTTACAAGATCAGACCTTAGTCTGCAGCTTAGAATCCGAATGATCAGATGTTACGTTTTTTCTGTCTTACTTTATGGCTGTGAAAGTTGGACAATGGACTTTCAATGAAATTGAAAAAAGAATAGATATGCTCTACTTGGATGCTGCCTCTTAATGTGGACAAATGTGTAGTTCTTCACATGTGTAAAAATAATTCGTATCTTTCTTACTCTATTAATGGGCGCGTGTTAAAAACAGTGAAATCACATAATGATCTAGATGTTATAATTAATAACAATCTATGTTGGCAGGAAAATATTTTGCATATTTCGAAAAAAGCTAACAGTAAATTATATCTACTAAATAAAACGTTTGCGAAAGTGTCATTTATGAGCTCAGTTAATCTGTATAAACAACTGTTTGGTGTCCGGTATTAGTGCACGATCGTAATATTCTCGAAAACGTACTGCACTAGGATGTCTTTTGGTCGCTCAAGACCTATACAGAAAGACTGAATATGGCCAATCTCACTACATTTAAACAACGTCGACTTCGAGGAGATTTAATTATTACGTTTCGGATAGTAAAATCCAACTTTGGAAATGTGAGGGATATGTTTATCCTAGACAATGACAATCGTCTTCGTGGCCACAAACTTAAATTTAAAAAGGAAACTTTTTTAACAACAACTAGACAATTTTTTCTCTGTAATCGAGTGTTCTCGATATAGAATAGCCTTCCGGCTGAGATCATAGATGCTCCATCTCTCAATATTTTCAAAAATAAACTGGATGATCATCTGCTCCATAGTTGAACATTTAATTTGTACTAAACACTTGCTATTACCCATCTTTTTGTATATTTATTTAGTTAGTTAGTGCTTAATTAACTATTGTAATGTAACCATTTAATTGCATACTATATAACATTGTATTTACATGGGCATATGGGTTTTGCGATCCCTGCTTAAATATCTTTAAGATGTATGTATACAGACGAATGTTGAAAATTCCATAGGTACAAAGAGTTACTAATGTTGAGGTACTTCGTCGCATGTGTAAACAAAAAGAATTACTAAGAATAATCAAAGAGAGGAAAATGCAATACTTGGGTCATGTGTTGAGAGGCGAAAGATACGAATTATTTCAAGTTATACTGGAAAGAAAAGTACAGGGAAAAAGATCAGTAGGAAGACGCCACAACTCGTGGCTAAAAGACCTGACGAGATGGTTCGTCCGCGCAACGAAAAGTTGCGGTGTAAAGTGTACAAGTTAAAGTGGTGTACTAAACTAAGATAGTAAAACTAAGAACGCTAAAGAGTGCAACTTAGTATTAATAGAACTGTTAGTTATTTTAGGCTAAAATTTAATTGCCTATTGGTCTTATAGACTAGATTGTATTGTAAGAATGGGAACATCATATTGATGTCAAATAAAAAAGTCTGGAGAGATCATTAAAAATTACCTAGAGCTGGAAATGGTACCAGATGCGATACAACCTAAATACAATTTGAAAAAGCCGTTTGCCGTCCTTTTTTCAAGAAGACACGAATGGGGATCGAATAAAACAAATCTTATAACATCAAACCAATGCTGTTATACAAACGGCTCTAAAACCGATGACGGAGTTGCAGCTGGGGTATACGGAGGGAAACAAATCCCTCTACTATCTTCCAAGCAAAAATTTATGCTGTAGAAATGTACCTACAGGAACTAATCACAAGAAACTGTAGGGACAAATCTATAAAAATTATTTCTGATGGCCAGGCGGCATTACAGGGCACTGGAATCAAATCGGATTGACTCCAAGTTAGTTTGGAACTGTCTTCAGTAGATCCGCTTTTTCCCGCTTGTCAAGGGAGAGGCAAAATATATTCATAGACCCAGTGTCGTTGGCATAGCAAGAAGTACATCCAAAAGAACATTATCAGACTGAGTGGAACGGATGAAACGTAACCCCTGGTACGAAAAAGTGGGTCTTAAATACTTGAAGGCCTTCATAATATGTGAACCTTCGAAGAAGAGATCCAAAGATCTACTAGATATGAATAGGAGTGATCTGCACGTTTTTTTAATGTGTATTGATTTATTTATAAATTTCACATATTCTACATGGCGCCCATTGCATTCCCAAAATCTAACCCACCTCAGAGAAGTCGTAAGTCTTTATTTAGTCTTATTTGTCTAGTTTAGTTCTAAATCCAACCGATAGGGTTGGAGAACCGAGTTCTTCATACTTATATATACTTAGAGAAAGCCTTGACTGCATGAAAAAGAAAATGCGAAGGCATGGGAGTACCGGTACGGAACGAATACCTATATACGTTAAGCTTTGCAGACGATCAAGTAGTGATTGCACAAGACCAAGACGACCTTAGCTACATGATGAAGAAACTACAAGAAGAATATACCAAGGCTGGCCTAGATATTAACCTCGCGAAAACAGAGTAGATAACTATCTACAAGTGAAGAAGTCATAGAAGATCTACAGATTGATGACAACGTAACAATCAAAGGAAAGGATAAATTCAAATACTTGGGGTTTATAATCACGAAAAAGGCAACAACAGAGGAAGAAATTGCAAAAAGATTAGGACAAACACGAACAGCAATCCGACAACTTAACTCAGTATGGTGGGATAGACACCTAAATATGAAGACAAAAACACAGATTTATAAAACATTAGTGCGAAGTATTATGACATATGGGGCTGAAAATTGGATCATAAACAAGAAAAACAGCAGTAAGATAATAGTAACAGAGATGGAATGCCTGCGAAGATGCTGTAGAATAACAAGAATGGATAGGAGAAGTAATGACGAAATAAATCAAAGGGCATCAATAGAAACAGACATACTAACATACATAGAACAAAAAAGACTAAAGTGGTATGGACATGTAAGAAGAACTAGTGACAGCAGATGGATAAAGAGAATAACCGAATGGAGCCAGCCCCATAGGAAAGAGGAAAAGAAGACGACCCCGAAAATCTTGGAGGAACGAAGTAGACGACGCCATGAGTAAGAGAGGCCTAAACGATGGAGAATGGAACAACAGAGAGAGATGGAAACGGTTGAGCGAGGGAAGGCAGTGAATACTGTAGAATCCCTGAATATATATAAAAGAACCAATTAAAAGGTAAAAAATGATAAATATACTTCAATGAAACGTTAAAAAAAAATTAAAAATCGATAACGTATATTAATTAGAACAAATACTCATATATACACATATATTTTTTAATCTTTAAAAACAAACCATTAAAAAATATTTAATATATTTTGTAAATAAAAGACTACTTTACTAAATAACCACTCAGTAAGCAAAATTACAAATAACTGTTATCTTTCGGTTTCTATTTTATTTTAGTACCACTTGATAACACCTAATAACACCTATTGCTATTTTTAGAATGCATATGAAATTAAATTTATGTATCTATCAGTATATAGGTAACGCGGCATTTTTTTAATAGTCAAAAATGAGGATTGTAATAATTTAAAAATTGTTTTTTTTTTTTACTTTTATATCATTTAATACGTTTTATCTTATTCGTCATTTATTTTATGTCGCGAATTGAATAAGTAAATACAGGTTCTTGTTACTACGATAGAGAAGTTCTACAGCATCTGCGGATATTAGAGTGAAACCCAGTGATAAAATCGTGATTTTACGAGATATTTTACGTGGAAACAGCGTGACTCACTAATACTTTTTTAAAAAGTGTAATCAGTTAGATTTGAAATCCTAACTTTAATACGATTTTGTCATGTTGGCAAAAGCGTATTTTCTGATTATAGCCACTATAATCGCCAATCAAGTTTCTAAGCTAGTTCAAAGTCAGCTGGCGAACACAAGCGGAGAACAATACACATTGTGTATTGTTCTCCGGCACAGTAAAACTCTCGAATATTAACCCTTAATAATACATGGGATATAAGGAGAATTAATTTGTTTGTTTATATACTTTTGGTATTTAAGGTGGTAAATAAAACATATTTTTGTTGAAATAAAAAATAATTTCAAAAAGCAATAGAAAAAAATTTGGTGGGAACTATTTTCCCGTTGTTCCTTAAAAAATGTTTGTAGGTGGGAAATTAATTACCCTTGTACAGTTTGTGAAACAATTTATTTAATCAAAATATATAAAAATGCAAATATGAGTGACAAAACTACAGCAGTGTAAAATGATTTAAAACATTATTTTGGCATAAAGCTACTTGACAATAACTACATTAACGTATGGTCCTAAAGTTTTGGGAAAAATTTCACCTGGTCTGATTGAGAAGCAAAATGCATTTAACAAAGAAGGCCATGGAATTGAAATGTCATCAGTTATTGACATTTAATAAACAAAGCAGAATATTTTGGTTTGTGTTCTGCATAATGTCTTATAAAATTAATTTCGTCGAGGTGTTTATAATATAGTTGGGCGAATGTCGAAACGAGATATTGTTAATATTTATCGAGATCAAAACATAAGCAAATCGACAATTTATCGCACAATCAGAGAATGTGAAGAAGGGATACCATGTGTTAACTTGCGTAAAAGTGGCCGACCGCGGATTTTGAACCATATAAGAGAGGCAAGACTGATTGAAGCAGCTAAGAACAAAATTGGGGTCTCACAGCGAAAACTGGCCAGAAGATTTCATGTTGGAGAGACTACAGTATACAGGACCCTATCGAGTAACAATATTATCTACCGGAAAAGAAGGAAAGCTCCAAAATACTTCTTCAAGTGCCATCTCCGCGGCGGAGGTCGGCAATCATCATAGCTATTCGAACTTTTGAGACGGCTGCTCTGAAAAGTTCATTTGATGTACATCCGTACCACTCTCTCAGGTTGCGCAGCCATGACATTCTACGCCTCCCTATGCTTCTCTTTCCTTGGATCTTTCCCTGAATGATCAGTTGGAGCAAGGTGTATTTCTCTCCACGTGTAATATGTCCGAGATATTCCAATTTTTTTATTTTTATTGAATTTAAAATTTCCATTTCTTTGTTCATCCTTCTCAGAACCTCTTTGTTTGTGACGTGTTCTGTCCATGATATTTTCACAGAGGATCAATTAAAGAGAATTCCGAGAGGTTGCCGCGCGTTAAGGCGAGTGCATTTCGTCAACAAGTTGATCGTGATGGACGATGAAAAATATTTTACTTTGTCCAACTCTGAGATGAAGGGTAACGATGGGTTTTACACGAACGATTATGAAAATGTACCTGATGAAATAAAATTCAAAAGTAAGAAAAAATTTGAGGACAAAATTTTGGTATGGTGTGCAATTTCTGAGGCTAGCTTTATCTCACAGCCCTACATTGGTGTTGTTCGAGGCGAAGCCTTAAACGCAAATATTTATATTCAAAGATGTCTCTCTAAATTGCTTTAGTTTGTGAACACACATCATGCAAATGATCAAATAGTCTTTTGGCCAAATCTTGCTTCATGTCATTAAGCGAGGATCACAAGGGACTGGTACGAAACTAACAACATTACCTTTATACCGAAAGCAGACAATCCCCCCAACCTACCTCAGGCTCGTCCAATTGAAGAGTTCTGGGCAATATTAAGTCGGAAAGTCTATAATGACGGATGGGAAGCACAAAATCAGGAACAGTTAAGACGCCGCATATATACAAAAATTAGAGAAATTGACGCCGAGGTCGTCCAAAGGATGATGAGGCAAATCGAAAATAATGGTCCCTTGTCTGTCATTTGAATTTTAATTTATAATAAGGCTAGATAAGTTAAATTGTTGAATAATTTAATAAAAATATAAGATTATTGTGGTCAGAGTTATATGCTTTTGAAATTTTTCCCGAAACTTTAGGACCATAAGTTATAATGTTAGTTCGTCTTTCTTCTTTTTTTTGTTGAGCAAAATCTGCATCCTCTATAATTTTTTTGAAAATCTGGTAAATGTGGTCGTACATTTCTCAGAAGAATTTCGTCTGGAACACCAAAGTTTCCCGTTTTTTTTATTTTTAAATATCACAGGTCGAGATGCCTTTACTGTAAAGTTACCTATGAGAGCTCTTCCAAGGCGAAGCCTAAAATCCTTGTGGGAAGTATTTTTTGATCATCAATTCTTGTGTATGCATTATATACATAATATATGCATTAATCACACTTGCATCTAAAAGAAAGAAGAACAACCTCATCCACGATTTTCTAGACTTCCTACTTATGGGATATGGTGCCCTAAAATGTTTAGTGTATAATCTGCAATAACTGTTGGGTACATTATATCCTTCTGTGTGATATCTCTTTGTGTACGTTTTATCATGGTTACTTCATGTGGTTGATTGGTAGTTGTAATAACCGTGACTTCTTTGGTATCCAACCACTTTATTGTTGTTATAGGGCCACTGCTCAAACAATAGAATTCATTCTTTCGAAGTTTTTTATTTTTGGTTTAGTTTTTTCTCATGAAATCGGGTAAATCTTTGCGATTAGGTCTGACTGTACCTATAGCATACAGCTGTTTAGCGTATAAATCTTCCAACAGTTTGCAACTTGTAAAAACTTTATTAAAAACAACCAAAGATTTTTGTGGTACATGTTGGCATAATTCAGTTACAACCTTGTATCCCAAGCCATAATTTTCAATATTCTCAGTTTTTCCAGTGTAGATAATAAACTGGTACAGATACCCAGTAATAGTATCACACTTTGCCCAAATTTTATAACCACGCTTAATTAGTTTCTTAAGCATATACTGTTCGATAGAACTACGTCCTTTAAATTTCACCATACATTCATCAATAGAAAATCGACTTCAAGGATTGGCTTATTCTTTGAAAATTTCATTTAGTATATCTATAAATAGTCTTATTTTATACAGTATGTCAAAGTTAGGTGAACCTCTCTCTGCAGCTACTGAATTGTCTTTTAGATGAATATTTTTTTGGAAAAACTATGGAGCAAATTTAAAAACCAAGTTAATGAAATCTCCACCAACAATGATTATAGAAAAAACTTGATCAAGAAAAATAAATGGATGTCAGACATCTTGAAATTAATGGAACAACGTCGACTGATAAAATCTAATGAAACAGAATATAGACACCTGCAGAGAAGAATAAAAAAGGAAATCAAATTAGCCAAAGAAAAATGGATGACAGAAAGGTGCGACGAAATGGAAGATGTAATATCTAAACAGGACTTATTTAATATGCACAAAAAACTAAAAGAAATAAGTAACATATTTAAAAAACGAGTTCCCACTGTACTCAGTGACAATAACAACAAAATTATTGTAAATGAGCGAAATAAGAAAAGAATGGCAGCTGTATATATCAGAGTTGTTTGAAGATGACAGGAATAATATTGCCGAATTCTACCAAAACTGTACTGACTGCCCAGAAATTATGAAATGCGAGGTAGAACACGCTATAAATAATGCTAAAATTAGAAAAGCTTGTGGTCCAGATGATACACCAACTGAGTTGCTAAAACTATTAGAGCATGACAACATAAAAGTAGTAGTAAGACTTTTTAATTCAATATATAACACCGGAGTGATTCCCACATATTGGCTCAAATCCATCTTTGTCGCAATACCTAAAAAACACAATGCGAGAAAATGCTCAGAATATCGATTAATTAGCCTAATGAGCCACACTCTTAAAATTTTCCTAAGAATATTTCACAACAAAATTATACGCAAATGCGAAGAAGATCTCGAAGATACCCAATTTGGTTTTAGAAATGCTAGCTAAGGGGACCAGGGAGGCACTTTTTGCGCTTAACATCCTATTACAAAAATGCCGTGACCAAAGAAAAGATGTATTTGCATGTTTCGTGGACTTCGAAAAGGCATTCGATAAAGTACAGCATGTAAAATTAATGCAAATACTGAAGAATATCGGAATAGATGACAAGGATATTCGTCTCATTTAAAATTTGTACTGGAATCAAAGTACTATCGTAAAAATTGGAGATAACTGCACCGATGAAATCTCCATACAACGAGGAGTCAAACAAGGTTGCATTTTGTCCCCAACATTATTCAATGTTTACTCGGACCAGTTATTTAAAAAGGCACTTGAGAGACAACCATATGGAATAAAAATCAACGGGGAACTACTTAATGTGATTAGATATGCAGACGATACAGTAATTCTGTCAGATAATATTGAAGGTCTCCAAATTCTGCTTGATCGTATTCACGAGGTAGGAAAGGAAATTCGCATTAAAATAAACTCAAACGAAACCAAATTTTTAGTGTTTAGTCGTGACCCACATCCCGATGCAAAGCTTCAATTAAAAGGAGTCCAAGTTGAGAAAGTCCATAAAATGACATATTTGGGAACTGTGATAACGAACCAACTAGATCCAGACATAGAAATAAAACGTAGAAAGCAATTACTAAAACTACTTTTATGAAAATGAAGTCATTTCTTTGCAATAATCATCTCAGTTTAGAACTAAGACAAAGAATGGTTAAGTGCTATGTTTGGTCCACACTTTTGTATAGTGCAGAAGTGTGGACGCTAAAAGTATGGATCATAAATAAAATTGAAGCATTGGAAATGTGTTTTCATATACGAATGCTAAAGATATCTTGGACAGCAAGGAAAACAAATGAAGAAGTACTAAGGAGCGTCAACAAAGATAGAGAACTGATGTTATTATAACATATACAGTAAAACATATACCTAAACTATGAGAAACTAAATTTAATACAGATTTATGAATCAACTGCCAAATTTAAAAAAAAAATGATTTTAGAATTTACAGCCAAAGTCGGCGAAGTTAAATGTAAATCCATATAATGACCATACAGACCTGGTGTTCGCAACGATACAGGAAATCGTCTTGTATAATTCTAAACAGAATATGATCTTAAGTCTATCAATTAAAAAATGAAATTAGTCATCCAAAATCACGCGTCGTAAGGAGTCAAAAATAGCCGAAATCACTTGTCAATCATGAATTCTTGGAAATTTTGAATTCGATCATTGGCGGCGCGTAAGAAACTATGTTTTCTTTATGGTTACTTTATATTGTAACAATAGAATAATGTATTCCTGCTTATAATAATAAAAATAATACATTAGATCTATTTTATAAAAAAAGTTTTTATTCACATTAATAATGTCTTGACTAAGCGCTTGAGCGGGAGACGACTATATACCTAAAGATGTAAAATACTAAAATTAGTATATTCTTTTTTATTTCACAGGAAAATTTAAATTTACTTTTTTAGTCTATCAATAGAAAGAGTACTAGCAACTGCACATGCTTGTTTGGTCTGTATGTACATAATAAGTGTCTTCTTAAACATGCCAAAACGAGTTATTTGGAAGAAGTTATACATCGAGTCATGCATTACTTGAATCATATTGTTACAAATACAATTATCACCGCAATAGATTCTACGTATTCGGCAGTAAACAGAACAAAACGCAATTATGAAGATTCGAAGTTAATGAGTGTCAAAATATCCGAGTTCTTCTATTTAATAGCGGAATTATTCAATGTCCTGACATTATGTCGAAATGTGGTCGTGGTGTTTTTTGCTACATTTATCAGTCCCCGGCCAGCGCATCTCGCTTATCCCAAAAACTGGTATATTGAGCCTTATCATCTCACGTATGGTGTTTTGTGTCTTACCAGGCTCGTAGAGACTTCTAACATTTCATGTGCCTGTTCTTATGCCTGATTTTATTCTTATTTCGTTCTTAGTGTCAATGAATAACGGCCTGCGATGCTCTGTATGCTTATCTTCTCCTGTCGGATCTTGATGTCCCCCGACTATGATCAGTATACCTTTTCTTTTGATATGTAAGTACTATTATGAATAAAAAACATATGGTACCAATTCACTGGATCTGTATAAGCTGGTACAGGGTTCCAGAGTTCTGGAATGGACATCATAAATAAATGAAAAAGTACAATAAGTCAATTATAATAGAAAGGCTTATAAAAAAGTATAGAGATCTGACTCTTCTTCTAGATTCCTGTTATCTCTTTTATAATTTTGGATATGAGTCTTTTATATTTTCTGGAAAATTTTCAATTCCTTTTACATTAATCTATATAAAGGTTTAATGTAATGTAACAACATGAAATTTGCTACCAGTACGCAATTTATTGCTAAAAGATTTTCCTGTTCGATTAGAATTTGCGCAATTTATTGGAAACACAAATAATCAGAATAATGGTTTTGCGAAGTAATTATATTTACTGATACTATAGGTATTCGGAGATACATTTAACAAGAGAATCAATCGCAGTTGGGATAATGAAAATCCGCTTTTAATCAGAAAGGTGCACTTCAAATATGAATTTAGAATTAACGTGTGTTGCAGTGTGGTAGTTATAATACTCCATACTACTTAGAACCAAATTCTAATGATTACTTGTATTTACAAGTTTTACAGTATCTCTTCAATACTAAACTTTTACACTATAAAAGATGTAATGCGTCAGTTTCAATTGTAATTTCCAACAATTCAAAGAATAAAAAATATAACTGTTAGCCTTATTCGTAAACCACTGTAAATTCCTTCAATAATACGGATCTAAAAGAAATAATTAGCTTTTGTAAATGGTTTATTATGCAGAAAGATGGTAATGAAGATTTTTTTGACTAATATTTGGTTTGACGAGGCAAAATTTACGAATACGCATATTCAACAGACATAACTGTCACTGCTGAACATCCGAAAATACCAATTGCCAAGAAGCAACAGATAACAAATATAGAGCATATCTAAAGACAAATCAAGCTAGATACACAAGAAGAGCAAAGGAGGAATGCCGGACCCTAGGAAGGGAAGAAAAAAGATTACATAGAAGAAAAAAGGCAATATGAAGAAAAGCACAGAATGGTTAAGAAATCGAAACGAAATTAGAAAGTTCTATAGAAATGCAAACAAAAGGAGCAAAGACTTTAAACCAAAAATAGGGAGCTATAAGGATGGAGAAGAAAATAAGTGATACGGGCTCAATCTTGAACTGATGGGTTGAATTTTTCGACGCCAAATTTAACGGCCATTATATCGAATAAGCAGATAACACCGTAGCAGATCGAAATGACTGGAATCTATTCAACCCAAACGAAAGAACACCTACCACTGAAGAGGTTGCTCACGCCATTAAAAAGCTTAGAAATAATAAAGCACCAGGAACTGATCAAATTTGTAGTGAGCTCTACAAGAATGGTGGCAATGCCCTACTACAAGCACTGCATTTATATTAAAAGAGCAATTTGCTCCAATTCTGGTTGGAGAAAAATATTCTCTACGAAAGGCTACAAGTTTACACAGTTGACATAGTTGGAAAATACCAGACTGGATTTACTCCAGAATCTACAACAATTGACCAGATTCATTCAATAAGATATATCCTCAAGAAAACATTGGAATTTAACATTGAAACCCATCACCTATTCGTCAACTTCAAGGCCGCATACGACAGTGTCAAGAGAACAGTACTATACCAATCAATGCGTGAGTTTGATGTACCAGAAAAACTTATCCGATTAACGAGAATAACAATGTCTAATTTAAAAGACAGCGTTAGGATACAGGGAGAAAATTCTCGATCCTTTGAGATAAAAGATGGACTCAGACGAGGGGATGCCCTGGTTTGCCTGCTATTTAACACTGCCTTGGAAAAAGCAGTCTGAGATACACGAATTAGAGACGGCGGTACTATTTATAATAGATCAATACAAATCTTAGGATATGCTGATGATATTGGCATAATAGGACGTAGCAATTAAGATGTTGAGCAATATTTACTAAATTGGAAACGGCGGCGAACCAGGTCGGTCTAGTTATCAACGAAGACAAAACCAAGTACGTGTTGGTTACTAAAGATTCTATAGCAAATAAGGAACGGGAAACAGCATTTATAAGTCACATCTTTGAACGTGTTGACAGCTCCACATATCTTGGCTCGCTAGTGACAGCTACCAATAAAACAAGCGAAGAAATTAAAAAACGAATAAACCTTACACATAGAGCATACTATCGACTCCAAAAACAATTCCTTTCAAGAAATATCCAAAGAAAAACTAAAATTATTATACACAAAACACTGCTTAGACCGGTCCTCACATACGGGGCGGAAACATGGACTCTAATGCAGAAGGATGAAGGACTTCTCGGAATATTCAAGCTTAAGATACTCCGCAAAATATTTGGAGCTAGAAATGGTCAAGGACAGTGGAGCAAAAGATTTAATTTCAAATGACAACATGAATGAACATGAACTTTGCCTGACAACATGATTGCTAAAAAGCTAACGACAGGAACACCTATAGGAAGAAGAAGCAGAGGCCGACCTCGAATTAGGTGGTTAGATGTAGTTGAGACTGGCTTAGGTATACTAGAGATCAGAAGTTGCCAACACGTTACCAGAAACCGAACAGAATGGCGACTAATCTTAGAGCAGGTCAGCATCCACAGAGGATTGTCGAGCAAAAGATGATGATGATCATGAGGCAAAATTTACGAATGATCGCATGTTCAACAGACATAACTATCACTGCTGAGCATCCACAAATCCTCCTCTAGAAAAGCCAAGAGCATTTCAAGAAAGATGGTCCTTCACGTTCCAGTAGTCGCGCACCAGTAGTCGTAAATTTGTACTCCGTAAGGACCCTGTTATACGAGGGCTAATAACGTCGCGTTAGCAGCGCCGAGTTAGCTTCGGCCCAACCAAACAATGGTACTATCATGGAGGAAATTATACGAACGACATTGCCGTTTTTAATTTAAAGTTTAAAATTTTATTATCTTTATCCTATGTTAAAAAAATGAAATCTAGCGAGCATTTTTGTGTTGTTAAATGTGATTTTATCGAATTTATTAAATTTTTTGGTATCTAATTCTGCTTACTACTAAACAAAATCAACTTTACCAACATACTACCGAGCCATTATGGAATGCAGCGTTATTTTTAAATACCGTATTGCAGGAATAGAATAGTTCAAAGAAGACAAGCATTACAAAACAGCTCCTTATCATATAGCCTATTATGAATTAAAATAGCTAACATAATGGGTGTTTTTTTAGAGGTATAGAAACGTAAATTGGCAACACTTTTTTAACTGGCAGCCATTTTGACAGCTGTAAAGTGATTTATGTTTAGGTTTAGGTTGGTTTGACATTTCAGCATGAATAGGCTGATGCCAGAACAACACTTTTAAATTGTGCAAATTTATTTTGAAAATCATGGTTCTGTTCGAAATACATATCGCGACTTTTTGGTCAACATAATCGTCTATCAGCGCAATTAATTCGATTAACCATAAAACGTTTTCGCACCACATTTACTCCACAGACACGATAGCCTACGACAGCGTTCCACTAAAGAAGCTGTGGCAACCAATGGAAAGCACGAATATTAATATAGAAAAAATAAAAGCCGTTAAAGTACTATACAACCAATCAATAACAAAAATAAAAGCAGGGACACAAATAACAACAGGATTTATAACATCAAAAAGATGAAAGCAAGGATGTTGTCTGTCCCCCACTTTATTTAAAATATACCTCGACAGTGCTTTAAAAAGATGGAAACAAAAATGCATCACAATGGGGATATCGCTCACCAACACTATGGTATATACGCTCAACTTTACAGACGATCAAGTAATAATGGCTCAAGATTATGACGATTTAAACTACATATATGGCACGAAAATTTATTGAAGAGTATGATATATGGGATCTAGAAGTAAATAAAAAGAAAACCGAATACCTGTGCATTGGAGTAGAACAAAAAGATCTCATATTAGACGATAACACCACGATAAAGCACTGCTGTGACTACAAATATCTAGGTATCACTATTTCACAAGATGGAACATTAGACAAAGCCATAAGAGAGAAATACGTCAGCGAGAAAAGTCATCACAATGTTAAACAGCATTTTATGTGACCAATCCATCAGCAAAGAAAATAAAAAGAGGATACAGTCGGAAAAATGAAATATTATCCATGAACGATCACATCAATCACTTATTTTGTATTTGCTGGTCTTTTTCTATAACAAATGTTTGTTATTTATATAAAAAGACGGCAAATTATACAAAATAAGTGATTGATAGTTCGTTCATGAGTAATATTTCATTTTTCGGACTGTTCGTGACTCATGACATAGAGAAATAATGGGAATAAAACGAACAATCGCAGATGACCTAACAACAAAACAACTTATCTGGTTCGGACACATACAAAGAATGGATGAACAACAAATACCAAAAGAAATATTAAAATGGCAACCAAAAGGAAAGAGAAAACGGGGTAGACGAGAAAAAGTTGGAGCGAAAGAATAAAAAAAGAACTGAGAGAGATGGTCATAGAAGAAGACCTATGGAACAACCGGACTAAGTGGCGATTGGAAGTCGAAAAATGGCGGAGAACGTTATAAACCGACAAGTAGTAGTAGTAGTAGTAGTAGTTTAGGTACTCCACAGAGACGTCGTACAGTGCGTACAGAGGAAGTAGTTGCTGATGTATATCGCTATAGAGCCATATTTACTGACTTTCTATTTCTCATTTGACCTCATCATGATTTTATTCCTCACCATGATGTGCAAGAGTTGTGGTTTCAACAAAATAGCACAACATGTCACACAACTGATTTATTGAAAGAAACGTTTGGTAACCGCATAGTTTCACTCCGCCTCCAATATCGTGCGATTTAACACCGCCAGACTATTTTCTGTGGGGATATGTGAAGTCGCTAGTCTACGCCGATAAGCCGGAAACGAGTGACCACTCGGAGAACAACATTCGCCGCGGTATTGCCGATATACGGCTACAAATGTTGGAAAAAGTCATCGAAAATTGGACATCTAGATTAGACTACGTCAGAGTTTAGTCTACAATCATATTTAAATTATAATGCCAAAATATTATCTTTTGAATAAAGTCAATTTTATGTCAATTTAAAATCTTCTTTGTTTTATTCCATTTCAAAATTCTATACCTCTAAAAAAACACTCATTACAACTCATAATATATTTCTTGCATTGGCGTCTAAAATTGGCTTTTTTGTTTGGATCTTTGTTTACTTTCTCGGGATACTTTTTCTACAATAAAAAAATTTTAACTTCAAAACAATCAAGATTTTCATATTGATTCTTCTGATTCATTACTTTACAATAACTACAAAACTGTTTAAATATCGGTGCTTGTTAAGTTTCCTCCTGATTTTTTTTTTCTTTTTGTGAATGTAAACAACAAAAATTTAAGCAAATGCAATTTTCCCACAAAAACAATAATAAACAACGTGCGTGCAGGTCCAAGACTAATCATTGTTTATCCCATTATAAATGACGAAAATAGTTGGATTTGCAGTAAAGCTTCAAGAAATTGTTCTCTTGTTATTCTACTATTGGTCATATCCACAAATCAGGGACAAAATAAACAAACACCTAAATCTTTCTTTAACATAACATAGATAAACTTTTTCAATGTGGTATTTATTTATTTCAATAAAGTTTTAATATACAGTAAACATTTTACGTTAAAATTTTACTCTAGAATAAAAATGTAACGTTATAATTTTACTCTAGTGTAAAAATTTACCAGAGTATCAATTTAAAGTTACACCGGGTCAAAGTTCAATTGCTGATTTTGGCGAAAGTTCGAAAGCTAAGAAACTCATGCGCATAGTACCTTTCCAACTATCTTGAATGAACGTTGTGCGTTAGTGTGACAAATTTTACGTTTATATTTGAACAGATAAAAAGATAAACGGTCTGTGATACCGGGGTGACTACTCGTGTACTGTTTTTCTTTTGACTTCCTCAAATTATTTATAAAAGTAGTTATTCTTGAATACAATTGTTTTTACCTGATTTATTTATTTCTAATTTATTACAGACATGAGTTATTACGAAAAACAGCCAGAGATGTTAAAAAGAATTATGGAAGAAGTGATAACGGACAGTAGCGAAGCTGCCTATGATGGCTGCTGATGCAGCCAATTGGAAAGAATTGGGTAACACACTAGAGAAAACGCTCAATAGTTCCTAAGACTATAAGAATCAGAAGACATAATATCATAAACATGTTTCCTTCTTCAAAACGAATTATCAAGCCTTTAAAGGGATTAGGGAACCATGGGAATACTTTATCGATGATAGTATGATTAATTTGATTGTTCAATTTACAAATCAATATATCGAGTCTATTCAACTTCTACAAGATCTTACTAGACAACGGTTTATGGAAATTTTACGGAATGTGTTTTAACCAAATTAAGCCAATTTGCCAGCGATTGAAAGAAATCAAGCATGGTATACTTTTTCCATCGTCAATTTGCCAAGCGTCGGCTTTTGAGATTCTTTGATGCCAATGCCGACCATTGGCGTGGAAATTAAGAAAAGGGATCAGTTATCAAACGCATATTTCAAGAAAAATCATATAATTTTTATTAATTTTTACATAATTATATTCAGGAAAATTTCTCAATTTTTGGGCAGAAATTGTTTAAACAATTTTTTAAACAAATTCAAAATATCACCTTTTGTGCTCCAAAAAATATTTTTTAGGTTTTTGGGTGACTCTAAATAAGATCTATGTCATTTTTCTCAAAAGTTAATAGTTTTGGAGATATAGGCGATTTAAAATCCGAAAAATGCGATACCTAATATGCATTTTCGAGGCTTGAAAAATATGTAAATGAGTATTTTTGAGATTCAAGAGTATCTAAACTAAATCTATACTAAAAGTATCAACATTGATTTTGGTGAGAAATCGGAGCAATATTTTCCGTAGTGAAAGGTGATCTTTTGAATTTGAATTGTTTCCGGCAAAAATGTCCGGCACCCTTCAACCTTCGATTTGTTTAAACGGGGCATTTTTGAATAGGACTCTTCAAAGGACAGAATCAGTTTTTTTTTTCAAATGGGAGCGGGCTCACAACATCGAATAAATAACAAATTAATTCTTTCAAATTAAAGCTTGTTAATTTTAGTGATTTATAAGAATATTGGACTTATTATTTAGTTTTTACATAAACCATAATATTTTTTTACAATTATCTGTAAATAATGGCTCATTCTGTCAGAAAATTTTAAAAGATTGTCTATCCAGCAATTAAGATAGTCAACTGAAATTTAATTTTTAAACACGGCCTACTGTTAATGCACAAACAGGGTGAATCTTCAATATTTTGCTTCGAGTTAGAGATATCTGAAAAAGTTATTTGGAAAAGATGTTCCAAATATTATTATAACCCCACATAACAAAGTTTTATGTCAAAATTCGCACTTTTACTTTTTTCATTAATTGAAGAGCTTATTTCCAAAGTGTCTTAAATCCAAAATTTCGATTTTTTTAATTTTCTTTTTTTAAACTTTATAGATTTCTTCTATAAAGTTTGGAAAAAAATTGGAAGTCTAGAATAAAGTTATATGTACCAAAACAACTTCTTATTTACCATTTAAAAGTGCATATGAAAATTGTAAAATTGTATAATTTGTATGTTAAATTTGTATGAAAATCTGTAATTTCATGGATTTCATTATATGGATTTAAGACACTTTGGAAATAAGCTCTTCAATTGTAGTCAGGATTCTAAAACGGACAGTTGGCTGTCCCGAGATGCATCTTTAGACAGCCAATTGTAGATTTAGGATCGAGATTACAAATAATACTGAAAAACTAAAATTGCGAATTTTGTCATGAAATTTGGTATGTGCGGTTACAATAAGTGGAACAACTTTTTCAAATAAATTTTTCCGATTTCTCTAACGCGAAGCAAAATATCGAAAATTTACCCTGTTTGTGGATTCGCAGTAAGCCGCGTTTAAAATTTAAATTTCAGCTGACTATCTTAAAAAAATGTGCACTATCAACATGATGTCATGTATGACTGTGCAAAATGTCAAATCTGTATGTATTTTAGTAGCTGATATATAGAGGTGTCTTCATCTTAAATGCGACACACTGTATAATAATGAATACTAGTGTTCAAGATGCATCGCGATAGCTGTAAAGAAATTAATTAGAAGGACTGAAAAGAATCGTCGGAGTCTTCTGAAGTCGAATCGTTCCCAGGTTGGATAACTATTGGTGCTATTGCCGGTAAAACAGGATATTCGTTTTCTATTTTTACAACATGAGCTTCGCAATTTTTCCACACATCGCTATTAATGCCACTAATTATTTCTCAAATATTCTCAATGGCCATTGCGCTTAATGTTGGTGACTGATTATATTTTCGCAATCGTTTTTTTACGGTACCCCAAACCATTTCAATTGGATTAAAAATGCAATAGTATGAGGGTAATCGCAAAAGAGTATGGCCGTGCCTGCTGCAAATGGTGTCAATAACGTATTCGTTTTTAAAATTCCGACTTTTGATCATTCTAATTAATTCTTTCTTTACTGAAATCTTTTTAGGAACAGTGATGTTTTTAAGTTGCATAAATTTTAAAATTTCGTCCTTTTTCGTGTTATTATTAGGTATTTTATTTAATATGCGGGAATGATCCGACGCATTATCCATAACAATCACTGAATTCAGCGGACTATATAATTATATTCAGGGAAATCTCTTAATTTTTCACGAATCAGTTCTAAAGTAGGCACTCTATTTTCTTTGTAAAAATTGTAAACTGTTCGCTGAATAACGTCTTTTGCAGCAGTGTCAATCCTACCCAATTTTTTATTTGGTCGCTTTCGTTTTAAGGAATGATCTGTAACTGTGCCTAATTTAATAATTGTATATATCGTCTTATACCCGATTTTTTTAATACATGAATTCTCGAAACAATTGCATTATCAGCCATCCCAATATTTTCTTTTTTCAAACACTCATACATATTTAAAACTATTCTTTGGGATTGTACGTGCAAATCTTTATTTTTTAATTCGGAGCTGTCATTAACATAATTGTCATTATTTATTGATAACACAGAAGTTGATGCATCTTAAAAAATGCCATCCTAGAAAAATATAATATTACTTATAACTTATATTACTCATACCTTATAATAAGCCTCCGCCTCTGCAAAAGGAAATATTTTAGGGTGTCACATAGCCAGACAAACAGGTGTTCATTAGAATTTACGGCTTTGCGTTTCGCTGTTGCCATAATGCATGAGTTTAAAATTAGTGAATATAACCTTAATACCATTATTAATATATCTGCAATTTTTCATGTTTCCAGGTAAGGTATAAAATCAATGAAATTTGGAAAAAAATAATACAATTCTTGAAACCGTTTTTGGGAACTTGGATTCTTAAAAGTTGTCTGATTTCTTAAAAGTCGATCATTATATCTATAAAAGTATTACCGCTAAATTCACCAACAGGGCAACGTCGAACGTTCAAATTCTCTCCAGACTACAATGTTGCCAATATTCGAAAATTACTTAGAATATAAGTAATATATACAAAGTTCACGGTTGCTTTAATTCATTAGTGAAGAGTCCATGGAAATATTAGTACCTAGTTAATTAATTTATATATATATTTTTTGAGAATATGTTCATATTATTTTTTAAGAGTGTCGTTCGTTGACTAGCAATTGAATAATAACGAATAGAGAATAGAGAATATTTTTTAAATATAACCTTAGGAATTTTAGGAAATATGTCTGACAACCTTGATTTGAAAGGCGGTCTCTTTGATACCAGAATGAGACATGTTTATGTTGGAAAATTATTAGTGGATGTACTATACCAACAAGGCGACGCATAGGGATGTGTAGTTCACCATCGAAATAGTTCAAATGAATGATTCTTTTAACTGAACTAATTGAACTAGTTCATTAATTTTCATAGAACTAGTTCACTGCGAACGATTTGTATTATAAACTGTGTCTCAACTTCTAAAGAAAATAATGAATGAATGAGATCATATATTTATTATTTTGTTAATGGGATGGACTGACTAGTTTAAAAAAATGCCGATTAGCCTCAGATAACAGATAATGATTCTTAAGAATGTGACAATAACATAAACAGTCTTATCTTAATGTCATAATCATTTGGATCTTATGCCCATGCATTAGCTTGGACGTTGCCATGCTGTGTTGTTTCTCGTATTGTGATTTTGAAATAAAAATTTTTAGTTGTGGTTAAAATGATTGATGCATTTCCATAAAATATAATTTTATAAATATAAATTTATAAATATAAAATATAATTTTATAAATATAATTTACATAAAATATAATTTTATGTAAAAGTGAGCATGAAAATGTGTTATTTAATGTTCCTAGAAAATTCACTGATTTTTTTTGTAAAGGTTCTTTTAGAAATAACGTAATTATAGATACCTATGAGTTTAAATATACGTAAATATAAATATAAATTATACGTGAACCATATTTATATTTAAAACGGTTAATAAAAAATAAATCTTAAAAATTTTTTGCAAATAAAAAAAAATGTTATTTGCAAAACATTTGGGAAATAAATTTAAAACATTTAAACCTAAACATACGATCGAAAGAAATGGTTCCAAACTCGAACTACTTGTACGGTAGTAAAAGACTGACTGAAAACCGAAGAAAACGAGCGGCCGGCTCCGAGTTTGTGTGATGATAAGAGAGACATCTGGCAACCAGTTACGTTAGGGTTGGATTTAGATTTCGGTCCTACAAATAGTTCTTTCGCGAACTAGTTCACTGAACTTGTTCATTTTTGTGAAATAGTTCTCTTGAACTAGTTCGTCTAAAAGAACTAATAAGCACACCTCTAGACGCAACACCGTAAGTATTAGCAAAGCCGTTAGCTAACGTCGGGAAGAACTGTTTGACGGAAGACAGATAGCAAATAAAAGTCCTTATTTGTGACCTCCACGTTCTCCTGGTCTATCTATATTGATAGATACATAATTTATTCTCAAAATTAGATGCGATCTTTTTATAATCTAAGTAAATCTATACAAACAAAATGTCATAAATAACTGGAAATAATAGTTGAGATTTACAACAAATCTTTTTGTTCAAAGTGAATTAAGTTATCATCTCAAGTTTGGGTAATAAAATTAGAATTGATAAAAATATATACCCATACCGTTGCGTAATTATTGCTTAATGAAATTTCCTAGGATATAAAATTAAAAATAATACAAAAGTTGATCAAATATAAATCGATAAGCCAGGTAAAACATAAATACAACGGTTTACATTATAGATAAACGTTTCCTAACTGTGAGTTGAACTTGATTTAACTGATTGCGTTGATTTTGTATAAAACAAAAAGTATAGTGTATACAAAAATAACCTTAATTTATTAATTCCTGGTAGCTTTTATTTATTTGCTAATATATCCGCTACTGATGTAGAATTTAGTACATTTTTTATTAGTATTTTTAAAGTATCTTACACAAATTTGCGACAGTTTGGGGCTATCGGTAGATACTCGACAGCCAATGGTTCACACTACTGTACAGGGTAAGTAAGAAAGTAAATTGCTCAAGTAATGAAAAGTTAAAACTAGTAATTTCCAAATTAAATTAAAAAAATCCTTTTATAATCTTTTTTACAGTAATAATAAGAATTTATTTACAGCTAATCGTTTTGATATAATTTATTTTACGCGCAAATGTTCGTTTACCTAGCAGTTTTATCTTTTTTGCTCAAAATTAAAGACAGTTCCATATTACACAGTTATAACAAGATTATGAAAAGATTTAGATTTTTGAAACATATTTTAATTTTATATTTACCTGCAACATATTTGTTACAACCAGATTAGGTATTACCTAGAATTTAATTTGGTTCTACTCAGCGAGCTCTGAGAGATTAACATAAGCGTAGATATTTATTTGATCCCTTATAGCCTATAGCCTATATAGGTTTTAACAATTCTGAGAAACTGGTACCTTACTTTAGCGATACTCCCAAACCGGTTGCAAATTAATAATAGATGTGATTGGAGTATATATGAGTATATATATATATTAGTAGATAGTAGTGCTTATGATTGGGAAAGAGTTTATTTGTATATTTGCAACCGTCTCAAAGGTTTCTAATTATTTTTCAAAGTTTCAGAAATTTATTATTATGATTTCTAGTAAATATTCAAATTAATATTGCTCACGCCATCTATCCACCGAGTGCGGAAGCACCTAAATTACTACAAGGATCCAACTGCATTTCATAATAGTTTCGACTTTGGCCCCAGAAGCGAGGGTTACTGAGCGCTGGTAACCTTCTCGCCATTTATCTTTCTTTTCTTTCTTTGAACGTTCAGCATACAGGACGAAATTTTGTTTGAGTGTCCTCTTGACGAGGTTAGCCGAAAAATTTCTTTTTTTATATTTCAAATAAATATTTATTTTAGACACTTTAGTGCCACACAGGGGCACTAATAGTTGCCAGAACTATGTTTATTGGCTCGATGTTATCTTAATAGCTATGGTTTTATGGTATGTGTTCTGAAACCAGAATGTATAGTTGGACGCCATTACATGACACCCTCAACAATTCGCAGGATTACCGTTATTTGGTATAAGTGACTTTTAAGAAATATACCATTTGCTTGGCCATCCCCATCCTATAGATATTTAGGTGGATATTATGTTTCTGCTGCCGATAGATTCAACGTTCTGAAATCCCAGCCTGAGTACCTAGCTGGTGAAAATTATATCCTTTCTACAAGCCACACAAGCATTTGGATAATTCAATGTAATTGGTTGTACCAATTTTATATATATATATTTTTTTTTTATTGAACAGTAAAGATTATGAACTAGGAAACAGTGATGTGATTTATTATTGGTCTTTTAATTACATAAATATCTACATAACATATAAATATCTTCTACATAATAGAATTTTTTATATGAACGAATTTCGAAATTTGGGATAAACTATGATTTTATTTTCATATAAGTATTTCTCATTCATGATCTAAGGCCAAGATATAAAATGTTTGTTTTCTTACGATATGATTTTAATTTTAGTTTAGTATAAGCACTTCTCATTGCATCTATGCTTGGAAATAATTTTGTTGTTGGAGAAATTATAGACTAAGCTTAAGTTTTATACTCTTCTAATATTCTCGGTGAAGCTGCTCATACAGCTAAAGATACAGAAGAAAATTTTAATTCATACATGCACTCAATAAAAGATATAGGTGAATCAACTAAAATAAATTATTTTTTTACATCGCATGCTCCTGATTCAGCCAGAAGAGACAGGTAAGACAGGTAGACAGATCATAACATCCTTATATTTCCTAAACCATAGTGATATCTCTCCCAGTCTGTCGTTCGTGCATTACTGAAAGGCTCTTACTCGGTTCAGAGCCACTTCTTCACGCAAGCTGAGACTGGATAAATGAGGTAACAATATGGATACAGAATTGAAATATTCCAGATTTAGTCATACGCCTCACACTCCCTCTAAAGGGTAAATTCACTTATCCCAGATACCTACGGTATCAAAAGGATTCAGCTCTGGTGGGACTCTTTCCTTGTTATCAAGCCCTAGGTGACTTGGTATGCGGGAGTATCTCCCAAAAATGTTCGTACACATCTGGACATCGCGAGGATTACAGCTTTCTGCATTGCCTTATACAGATGTTTATTTAGACCCAGCTGTTTACGTTCTCTGGAAGGTTTTTGGGAATAACACCAATAGTAGATAGAATAATAGGTACTGTCTGGGTACTTTCCGTTCTCCATTCTCTCCTGATTTGTATTTCTAGATCTCTGTACTTGGCGATCATTTTATTGTATTTAACAAGCAAATTATTGATATTAGGTATCGCCACATCAATACGTGTTGTTTGCCTTGTAAGTTTATTAACTAGTTTGAGATCTGGTCTATTATATGCCACTGGTTAGTCTTTGAGCACAGTGCGGTCCCAGTATAGCTTGTACTTGTCATTTTCAAGCATTCCGTCAGGAACGTATTGATAATAAGGAAGATGGTCGATTTGGAGAAGTCCCAGTTTGTCAGCTAGTTCTGAGTGAATAATCTTTCCTACTGAGTCATGCCGTTCTTTATAATCAGAACTGACAAATGCCTGGTAGCTCCCGGTAAGATGTTGGATGGTTTGTTGGACTTGGCGTCCATATAGGCATTTGTCATTTTGGACTTGAGAATCTTTAACAATATATTTCAGGTAATTTTAGTTGGAATTACCTGATCCTGAATGGCAAGGAAGAAACCCTCAGTTTCGGGAAACGCCTTTCCTGATGTCAACCAATAGTTCGAAGCTGTATTGTCGACAGATTATTGGATAAGCTCATTGAGATGTCGCCCATGCAGAAGTTTACTCATCAAGGTGCGTATTTTTTCTTGCTTAGTCAGGTGGTTTATGCGCATTTCTTGTTCCCTCAGTTTAAGCGGCGTTCTATCATCTACTAAGCAAATTGCTCGATGTAAAGTATATGTCTCAGCCTGCACCTGAAAATAAGTTCTTAAATAAGCAACCTGTTTATCCAGTTGCTCACCTATGTCCATAAGTCCTCTTCCCCCTTAATATCGCTTTAATGTTGTTCTCTTTACTGCACTGCGTGGACGGTGTTTTTGCGTATTTGTGAGAAGTGTTCTTAATTTCCGCTGAAGACCTCTATATCCGTTTTTGACCACTTTATAATACCAAATGAGTAGCTCAGCGCGGAACAGGCTTTAATTTTATTAATTAGCTATTTAATACCTTAAACAAAGTTTTACTATTAAGATATGACCGATTTAGTTGTCTCACTCTTTGTACGAACTCAGAAGTTAATTCGGTTTTCATTTGTTTATCGTCAATTTTCCGCGCTTGCTTTACTCAGAGATATTTGTACACATCATTTTCACAGAATTATTTTTTTTGTTATTTTGAATTAACATGTTTGTATTTTTAATAAATTTTAGTGTTGACTCGAACACTTCTTCCCTATTGTCGTTTAGAAGGTAAATTATATTTGTGAGAAATTTAGTTTCACTTTTTGCGAGATTTTCCATTAGTTCATTTATGTGAGTGATATGTTTTCTACATTTTAGGAATATGTTATCAAGATGGGCTGGGTATGTTGCATTCCTCGTATATATCGGTTGCTAGTATTCTTATTTTGTTCAGATGGGCTGGGTATGATGCATATTCAAATTTCATTCTTGTTAATGAGACAATTAATTGTATTCGACTGAAGAAGTAATTACTGTACCAGTAGGTTCTCGGAATATTTTTTGGAATTAATTCTCCAACTAAATATCTTTTTACAGACACATGGTCTATTCTCTATTTAAAATTAAGGGTTTGCGATACAGGAAGGGAGGGAGTTCACAAATGACATGTCTACATCATTAAAAGATAACCCATTTGGAATAAAAATCGACCTGTTATAGCATTTTCATAAATCTAATTAATATTGCCAAATATCAGGGTGTACTTTTTTGAGTGGCCGATCCTGTATAAGCTACATTCCTTCATTATTCGGAAAATTCCGTTACTAGATGACATCTGGAATAAATTTACAATTCAACGAATGAATTATAGGAGAAAACAAAATATCCTATGTAACTGTACTATTCAAGTAGAGGTGTAAAAGTTTTTGTATTTCGAAATGTAAATTAGTTTTACAAAAGTAAATTCAATTTTCAGTACATCTGCACCTAGAATAATAAAGTTTAAACATGTGTAGGGTACTGTCCGTTGCAGAGCAACAAAGGATTGTGAATATCATATAATTATAACAATAATATTTTTGCAGATCTCGCTACTAATGGTTAGACTTCGAAACTGTGAGAGAGTTTATATAATATATCGGGAAAAATAAATAGTAAATCATTATTCACAAACACGTTCTACTAAAGGTTCTATGTTTATATCGGATTAAGCCACAATTGATTGTAATTAAATATACATTTTTTGAAGTTTCGATTTCCACTCCGGAAATCCTTCTCAAAAAGATTACTTTTAAAACTTCTGGGAATTATGGTATAACCAAACGAGTTGTTGATAGGTTATGTCTTTCAAAAATTGACATACTTGGACTCTACTTTTAAGCAACAGCATGCTTTTGGTTGAAGACATTTTTGAGGGTGGTGTTTTTGCGTATTTTTTGTTGCGTTGTTATACACACAATGCAAAAGTCTAGAGATATTTTTATAAGTAGACGTATTTTGTTTATCTGTAATCAACTTAAAAAAAGTAATAGAAAATTTGTAGTTTAAATTGTTGTTTAATATGTCAAAAACCATAAATTGCAAAAAAAAACAGAAAATTGGAGCAAAAAAAAATATATTGCAAATCATTCATGTTTCACATACCACCAGAAAATGTCAAAAATACGAAATATAAACTTAAAATAAAGTATGGCCACCGCGTTGGTTTATCACAGCTCTACATCTACTGTTCATGCTCCCAATCACATTGTTAATGTCTGCTTGAGGTAGTTGTGTCCATTCTTCTCTCAGAAGCTCTTTTAATTGAAACTCATTGTAGATATTGCCCATATGTGGAGTAATTCTTCGTTGGAGCATGTCCCATATATGCTCAATGGGATTCAAGTCCGTGATTGTGCTGGCCACGGCAATACATCAATACCCTCGTTATTCAACCAGTTTGTTACAATATGCGCAACATGTGGTCGAGCATTACCATGCATTAAGTAAAAATTGTCTCCAACAACAGCAGCAAACGGGCACACAACAGGTTCAAGAATAGTGTCTTGCTGACTTCTATACTTCTTGAAGATGTCGTAATTGTTCTCCATTTCCGGGTCGTCTCCAAACTCTTGTCCGACGAGAATCTGGATGAAATCCATATCTAGACTCATCACTAAACAAAACTGTGGCTCAGTCATTGTCACAGTGCAAGCTGTAATTCATTAACCAGCTCGGGTGCTGTGACTGTTGGCTGCCTTCTGGCATTTAAAATTAAATATCGGTCTTGAGCGACGGTTGTAGAGCGACCACGTCCTCGGGTCGGCTGGACTCCCAGTGTCTCTAAACCGACGCCACAAACGACTTACGACGCTTTGGGAGATACCCAGCTGGTCAGCAACTTGAGTTTGTCGCATACCAGCTTGAAGGAGGCCCACGGCTCTATTCATCTCGTCCAACGTTAAATGTTGTCGTTGCATGGTAAAAAGACCTTTAACTTACCTATTAAGCAAGAATGGTATAAAGTGGCTAATATTAAAAATAAACAAAACATAAAAATGTCGATTTTTTTGTCCCTTATAAAAAACATTCTAAAACACGTATTGCTATCAGTTTTACAATTTTTTTTTGATAAGAAGTGAGTGTCTGTATCAACAATTATAGTACAAGCAAATTTATATGGTCATGAAATTTCTGTCATTGATATTGTCAAATTATTAAAATATCCTTAGACTTTTGCGTTGTGTGTATGTTTGTGTAGTGTGGATCGTAGTCTTGATTGTGTAACGTAGGTTGTGTAGCATGGATTGTATGGTGGTGTATTGTGTATTACATATGTATTCTATGTGAGTTGTAGGCGATGTATTATTCCGCTATTATTAGTATGTTCCTGTTGTTGACTTCTTCTTTTAGTATTGACAACCAAAGCCTGCTACATTCTGCTGATGGGTTTGCTGCACATTTATCTTCATTAAGTAGGATGAGAGTTGCTTCTTTGGCGTATCTCTTTTTTATGTCTGTTTCGCTCATGATTATTGAAGCATATTTTCATTGTAGTTTGTGCTCGTTGTCCCAGGCATGTTTGCATATCTGGGATCTCTTGAAGTCTCTATCTTGATGTATGTTTCATGTTCGTTTATCCTGACACTTAGTGGTCTTGAGGTTTCTCCCACGTTAAATATAAGATTAAGACTACATAGTACAATAAGACTTAAGATAGTCTTGGACAGAGATATGAACCGTTTTATATGTCTTCTAAAGAGAGAATTTACGCAAAATATTTGGAGCGGTTTCTGAAAACGGAACATGAAGAAGATACCATTACTACAATCAAACAAATCTATCTACCATGGGCAAGACATGTAGCCTGGGCATAAGAATCAAATATGATAAAATAAATCACAACATCGTAACTGGTGTGTCAACATCTTACGTAAAACTGTATAACCGGTTTTACGTAAGATGTTGAAAAGATCGGTTCTTTCAACTAGAAAATCGAAGTAATGAACATTATAGAACAGGAAACTTAACTACAAACTAATAGTATTGATAGAGATTCGCCGTGTTTTTGAAGCTCGTATTACGATATATAGAACTGACATTATGCTCTTGCGCATGCTGCAACTATCGCTTGACGTCGGATGGGAACCTCGATTCGAAGGTTACAATGTTATAATATGAAGAATTTTGTTTTTATAATTATTTTTAGATTATTTTGAGATGTAGATCGATCAGTGCAGTAGAACGATCAACATTACCAGTATCTATTAGGAAGTATCTACAGAAGTACCATACATGATACAATATTAAAGATACATGGTACAAACTATCGATCTAAGGAAAAAAAATATGCATATGAATGGAAAATCTTTGGATTGGCGACATCCTAACGATTTTAACCAGAAGGATATTGACAGTATAGCGTTGAACTATTGGTTGATAACAGAAAAGATGTTTCCTGAAATAGAAAATTTCCTACTTGAAGTTCAGAATTAGGTAATCCCCACCAAAAACTTCCTGAAATATGTCATCAAAGACCCTCTGATACAAATGGGCAAATGCTGATATGGATGTCGAGCCCAAGAAACTATCCAATATCTTACCGGAAGTTGACAGGTATTTATCGGAAATAATTATAAAGAACGGTATGAATCACTAGGAAAGATTCCTCGTCAAGAACTAACCAAAAAACGTAAGCTTCTCCAAATCAACCATATAACTATATAGCTACAAGCTATAATGGAACTACACTTCGCTCACAGACCAACCAGTGGAACATAATAGATCAGATCCCATACTAGACAAACAAAACTGATATCACAGTACCATTCAGAAACACAAGATCAAGATCAGAACCATCTGTCAATTCTCATTGGAGATTTGTCAAAACATAAACACAAAAAATAAGAAAGTTTACAATAACGGGAGATTTTTATTGTAGAATAAATTTTTTTTATTCTATTTATAAATAGTCCTCTTATGTATTTTAGGATGATCAATAAATATTTAAATAAATAATCCAACAATGAAAATTATTTTGTGCTTTTTTTTATTTAAAATTATCATTATCGTACTTAGCTTCTTTAACACAAATATAGTAAATTCATTCTTAACCGTTTTACATAAAAAATACACTGGGATGTATTTTTATGTAACAACAACACTTTTACACATACGTTTTGTTATTAGTGTGAAATAGTGGCTTAGTATTTAATTGAAGTTTATTGTGGTACTGTACCTTAGTATACGTTCGGCTGTAGGTTTTTGTATTGTCTCTTGTTTAAAACTTGCATTAAAAAAAATCATGACACCAGAAGAAGTAGCACAAGCTGTTGCTTTACAGGATGATGGACGGAGCATTCGTTACATCGCAAATGCTTTAGGAATTTCTCGAAGTACAGTGTTTGATGCAATATAGGGATTTCGGAAAACAGGACAATACACCAAGAGGTCAGGTCAAGGTATACAAAGAACCACAAGTCAAGTTAAAGATCACTTTCTTAGGCTACAAGCGTTACGCGATCGTACATTATCAGCACCAGTACTTCAGTTCAACTATTAAATGATGTCCATAGAAACATAGTTTCCGTTTATACCGTTCGAAGACGCTTAAATGATGGATTAAGGTCCAGAATACCTGTCACGGGGCCTCTATTAACAGCAGATCATCGGAGGCAACGTTTATACTTCGCTTGCGAACATCTTAATTGGAGTGTTGACGATTTGAGTGCTGTGCAATACTCATCAGATGGACAGCCTAGGATATGGAGAAGAGCTGGTAAACGTTATCAGCAATGTTATTTTACTTCGAGTATAATGGTGTGGGCAAGCATTTCCCTAGAGGACCATACAGAACTTGTTACAATTCAAGGGGGCAATTTGAACGCCTAACGGTATATTCATCAATGTTTGGAAGATCATGTAGTGCCATTTGCCCCATTTGTTAGAGAAAACTTTCGTCTGATGCAAGATAATGCTAGTCCGCACATCGCAAGAATAACACGGGATTACTTGGATGAAGTTGGGATTCGTTTATTACAATGGCCCCCAAAGAGGGCAGACTTAAATCCAATAGAGTATACATAGGATATTCTGGAATGACGTATTCGACGTAACCATGGTGAGTTTGAAACCATGAATAATTTGGAGCAAGCAGTTCGTGACGAATGTGAGCAAATCCCTCAAGCACAGTTTGCTGCCTTAATCCGAAGTATGCCTAATCGAATAAGAGCCGTAATTGGGGCTCGTGGTGGTAATACACTTTACTAGGGTCAATCACATTTTCCATTATACCATCCAACTCCCACATCTTCTTTTCTATTTTTAATACATCAGCAACAGCGTTCGCCCAATGTGTAGGATGTATATGATCAAAACTCGCTTGTAGTAGGAGCTGCATATCGCCAATTTTAAATGTTACGTTCTCCCGAGCCACATATCCTTTCATTTAAGCCCAAATTAATTCAATTACAACAGTATATTGACGATTTATCCCACTATCTTCTTCTTTGAGTACCGTGCCCAAGTTTTAGGCGTGGGTAGCTTCCATGATGATTTGCCGATATCGTTCTTGATCTTGGGCGGCATGTAATAATTTATCTGCTGATAAGCCAGTCCATTGACGAAGGTTTCGGAGCCATGAGTAGTTCTTCCTACCAATTCCTCTTTTTCCGTCGATCTTTCCGTTGAGTATCAACTGCATTATCCTGTATCTGCTTCCTCTCATTATATGTCCCAGATATTCGAGTTTTCTCTTTTTATTATCTTTTATCCCACTATGCTCCCTGATCATTGCCATTAGTTTTGGCTATATACTCTGTAAATGAAATATATTTTTCTCGTAGCTAGCCTTGCATGGTCAATTTTCAATCTGTCATCGTTGGTATACATTCAACAAGGACCAAGCTGACCAAACTGGAGCTCCACATTTTGAAGCTTTGTAGAGGATTCCATTCAAATACAATCTTTTTACATTAAAACTTCAGTCTTTGATCTTTCAAATACCGCTAATCAAGTTTCTTAATTGTTAAAACAAACCAGCTACGAAACAAAAAGGTACTAAATTCGCCATTCGCCCCTAATTATTAGAGATGTAGCCAATAGTGATTTTTCCGAATACCGAATACCGAATATTCGGCTACGTTCTAGGCCAAAGTGCGGAATATTCGGAAACAGTTGTGTGCATTTCGCAGAAGATGTCGACAATAACGAGAACATTTTTAATTTCAGTGGCCACTGCGTCACTCAACATTGAAGCCGTTTACTGGCTTACATACTAGTACCAATATCACAAGAGATAAATGCTATTGCAGAAAGATGGAATATTTCCAAAGCAAGTATTCAATATGATAAAGGTGTATGAGACAAGGAATAATCTATTTTTTTGCAATGATGAATCTTTAGGAAATCTAAAACAATTTATTTACTTTATCCTTCAGTTTTCAAAGTAATTATAAAATAAAAATTATATAAGACTCTCATATGTGTCTATTTTAAACACTTTGGATGCTAAATGGGTGCTAAATTTCTGGTAGGTTTTCCAAGTTTAATTTATGAATTTTTTTTAAACATTAAATGATATATCTGTCCCCTTTTTGTGTCGCTGTGTACAATTAAATGCACTGAAAAATAATTAAAAAAAATAATGTATTGAAAAGGTTCTAAATTGGAACTTAACATCTATAAAAAGTTTGCAAATACCTATAGGCACTTCTAGTTTCTAATGTTCTCTGCCATAAACTGACGTCACGCATAGCTGCGCAAAGCAATTTATGTTTGCTTCACTCTTCGAAACGGGGGGTATAGCATATGGCGTGTCTATAAGCTTTAATGGTCTAAGAGATCAACCGTTCTCTTAGTAACAACCCTTGAAGTGACCGTCGATTTTGAATGTCAATTACGCGCGCGAAATCAATGTTCAATAAAATTTGTATCAGCTCGACGGTAAAAATTCGATATCTTTTGATTTAAGTGTTATATCGAGAAAAATCGAGATGCATTTTAAAGGTAAGGACTTTAGCTTTCGTATGCAATTTTTGTATTTATCGTAAATACTTAAACGTTTATTTATTTGACACCTTTATAAAACCTGAGTTTATTCTCGTCAAAATACAAAAACTGCAAACGAAAGTTGCACTGTTTAACTTTAAAACGCATCTTGATTTTTGTCGATAGGACACTTGGATCAAAAGATATCGAATTTTTACCGTCGAGCTGATACAACTTTTATTGAACATTCATTTCGAGCGCGTAAAAACGACCGTGGCTCAAGTGTTGTTTCTAAGAAAACGGTTCATTCTACACAAAAATTGCTTATAAACATTTTTATTTAAAATTATCTCAGCTACATTTTTTATTTAAGTAAAACATATCAGGTAAATCGATTTTTTTGTCCCCCTACGAGGGAAGTTTTAGGGGGAAGCCCGGGGGTAAACGTGTTATACTTTTTTGCATCTTTTTTGTGGCCCCAGAATTAATATTCTTGGCAAAATTCAGCTTGGTCGTATAATTTTTAGGGGTCAACTCTTGACGACTGGACTAGATGTAATATAAACTATTTTTTAAATGTTTTCTACGTTATTATTTCTAAAATAAAATAATTTCTCTCTAAAACTTCTCGAACAAAATCAATTAATTTATAATTTGTGTAACGAAGAAATGTCTAGCTTATAAATATAATCTTGTAAATATAATTAATTGGTTTATCAGTCATATAGCCTATCACTTAGAATATCATTGAAAAGCACTTTATAGGAAACAGAAAATTAAAAAATAATGATGGTATCACTGATGGAAGAATATGTTTTGATATTTATGTCGGCGTGAATAACCGGTTAAAAGAATTTTTTCTGGTTGGACGAAGGTTTCTCAAATATTGTAATAAAACAATTAGCACTTCTTTCTTCAAATCATCATAGAATTAGTGATCTGGTGCTAACTTATTACACATAATTAAGCTGTTCGTCAAAAATTACGAATATTGTAAAAAAGTATTTCACGTTGTTTTCAAACATAAACACGAAAAGTAAAAAAGGTAAAAAATACATCGGCATAGCTCGCAACAAGCAAAAAACAGTGGTATATAAGATAGAAGGAAACCGTAAATACGTATTTTTGACTATTTGGTCGTTATCAGTACGGTGCAGTCACGTTAGACAAGGAGAACATTGACAACAGAAGAAAGTGGGATTAGGTGAAAGAAGTTATTATCGAGAATTTATATGATAAAAACAAGAAACGAGAACAAGATGGAGGAAATTTGAGATATGATCTCTGCACTGAAACAACGTCGTCTAGAAGAAAAAGAAGCTGATGAAAAACGGCAAGAGGAAAAACAAAAATATCGACAAGAAGCTAAAGAGAGATGTCGTTAGGAAGAAAAAGAAGCTAAAGAGAGACATCTTTAAGAAGAAAAATATGTTGAACAGAAAAGTTGTCAAGAAGACAGGGTGTATCTCATGAGTCTTTTATCAAAAATAGAGGGTCAAGAGTGAGTAAAGAAGATATGAAAAGAGAAATCGAAGCTACAAAAGAAGACATGATTAAAGAAGTTGAAGTAACAAGAGGTCTAGTAGAGAAGAAACATGATGAGATAACGAGATCCCTCGAAAATATCCGCCTAGAAATTGAAAATACCAAGAGTAAAAGGTAAAGCAGAAATGATTTATTCCCCTGTCAACGGAATAATTAAGCCTCCTATAGTTGACGGCGAAAACTCCTGGCCAGTGTATAGAAAGCAATTCGAAGCCGTTGCCCAAAATAATAGATGGATATATGAACAGAAGACAACAGCGCTCATATTAGCACTTCGAGATAAGGCTATCGAAATCCTCCAAAACATCCCAGAGAACACACAAAAAAACTATGAGACCATCGTATCGGCTCTAGAACTAAGATACGATAGCCAATATTGGAAGCAAGTATACCAGAGTCAACTAAAAGTGCGTTTTCAAGGCTCCAACGAATCTGTGCAAGAATACAGAGAGGACGAAGAAAAGATGGCACGACTCACTTGGCCCGAAGCTCCGAAAGAGTTTCTACACAAATTCATTATCCAATGCTTTCTTAATGTTCTGCGCGATGTAGATCTTCAGTAGACATTACGACTAGGAAGAGGACGCTACCAAATATTGAAGGATGCCATTGTCGTAGCATTGGAGTATGAAGCCATAAATAATATGTCCCGTCATCAACGCAAAAGTCCATCAAGTAAGAGGTGTTGCCGAAGTAGAAGAAGGCGATCTAAATACGCTGCCTCAGGTGTTGGCCGCCAATTCAAGAACTATCTCGGTCCAATAGCTGATTTTTTGAAACAAAAACGTCAAGGGACACCAAAGTGTTACAATTGTGGATTGGTAGGCTATCTTCAACGTGATTGTAGACGACGTATAAGAGCAGAGGACAGAAAATCGACCGGTAGGCCATTCCCACCACAGCAACGCAATATTCCCAAGTTCTCAATATCCGCAATAAGACAAGCAGCGACAGTTTAAATGCCAATGGACATCTCGTAGTCCCCAAGCAGGAAGAAGTCATGCGAATGCCTACGGCGTCTCGATAAGACCATGCGAGGAGTACAAGTGCCAATTCTGCGAACGCCAAAACGAACGTCTGGCCAGATTCGACAGTTAAAAAACATATAGGGTCTAAGTAACGAAGAAAATCTAACAAAGGAAAACCTCCAGGCTGAGCAGAAGAACGATTCAGATTCAAATCTAGTCCGTGGGCAGAAGAAAGATCCAGTTCTAAAGCTAGCCCTTGGGGGGGGGGGTATTTTGGAATCAATATGGCCAGCCGTGAGAGGTGTTATTGAGTTAATTATCGGCAAGATGTGGAAATATGGTGCAAAAGATGTGACCTGTGTGCATCCAAGAAGGGACCCAAAACGAGGGGAAAACTCCAACAATACATCACCAGCACTCCATGGGAACGAGCTGCTGTTGACATTCTGGGACCATTTCCAATAAAAACATCGGGAAACAAGTATTTGATGGTTGCTATTGACTAATTTTCCAATTGGCCAGAAGTAGTTGCACTACCTTACCAAGAAGCAACTACAGTTGGTGAGGTCGTGCTTGAAAATGTCGTTTCTCGACATGGGGTTCCACTTCTGCTTCATTGTGAGCAGGGGCGCAACTTCGAATAGGAAGTTTGGAAGACCATGATAGCTTTGCTGAGAATTAAGTAGACCAAAACGACACCGCTTTATCCTCAGTCTGACGGCATGGTAGCAAGACATAACCGGACCGTCAACAACTACCTGTCCCTGTTCGTACATGAAAGCCAGAGAGACTGGGACAAACTGGTGCCTTTGTTTCTACTAGCCTACCGAAGCTCCCAACGTGAAGCAACTGGTTACACTCCAGCAATGTTATTGATGGGTTGAGAGATGAAGCTTCCCATCGATCTCCTACTGGTTAAAGTTAAGGTCCACGATTTTGCCAGGAACAAGTTACAGCTCATCAGTGACCGGATGAAGGTTAGGTTCGATCAGAAATCTACTCCTGTTAGTTTTGATGCAGTTCCGTAGAAACCGTACCTGGTTAATAAAAAGATACAGGATCCTGTATTTTAGGTGAAGCTGATGCCACGAAATAAGCCAAAAGTCGTTTACCTAGAGAGACTGTATCCTTAAGAAACGCAGAATCCACCGACCTGGTCCACTTAGGTGCTGTTTGGGGCGCACAGCCTAACAGAAGGGGGCTTAATCCCTAAACCCACAGAAAAACACAAAATTTTAAGAGAATTTTGTTTTTAACAATTACAGTGTTTAAAAATTTACGTGTAATAGGTTACAAATACCTTGTGGAAGAGTGACTGTCGACCCAAAACACATTAAAAACGTTAGAAGGCCATCGCCTCTGTTATAAGGGTGAAAAATCATATTAACTACAGAACTAGATAGAGATATTAATACACATACTAACATTATAATATTATGTTTTCAGTTAATAGACAAGGATAAATAAGAATACAAATAATAAAATATTACTTAAGTAGTTATTATGTACTAGAAACTATTTATTTATTAAAGCTCTTCAAAATAGGCCAATGCCCGTAGAAAAAATTTATTGGCCATTATTCATCAATTTGAAAAGTTTGGCTGTCCTAATGGCAGATGTAAAAACTGCTGCTGAGCAGATTAACCTACTGAATAGAAAATTAGTCAAGAACGAGAAATTAGAGAAACTCAGGTCTGTGTACTGGCTGAGGCGACGCCGTGTTAAGTATATAAGATACCAGATATAAGTATACCAGAGATATATAAGAGAGCCTCTCTTACATATCTCTGGTTTAGACTTGAGACAATGGTTCGTGAAACAATTCATTGTTGCCATCACAGATAACGGAATTGCACTAAATCTAAATAAAAAAAAATAATGTTCAAAAATGTGTTTAGATAAATATTATTTTTATTATTAACAAAAAAAAACGGTATCTAATAAATTTAATAACCAGGAGTTAATGTCCAGAATTTTTTAATAATGGAGATATGACAAAATACTATTATTTCAGCAGTTTCGAATTATAATACATATATTTAAATTCCACACTTCTTCACTGTAAAAGTTATTCATTTTGTATTAATTTTAAATTAAATTTTTAATTTTTCCAGTGTGTTTTATTTATTCTAGTATGCCACAACTCACTACAGTTTTGTGCTACACTTTACGAGAAACGAATGACAGCTCTCGATTTGAAATTAAACATAATAATTTAAAGTCATGTCTAAATTTTTTATTTTTTTACATTATTTTTGAATTAAAATATTTTCATAAATTATAATAAAACACGATTCAAGTCCTTCTTTTAGCTGGTTTGATATATAATATATTCGTTATAAGAAAAAAGTGGACGAAAATGATAATTTGTTTGGAGATGAAAATTCGCATATTGATAAAATCTATGAGCCTCTAAGTGGTCAAACTCAGAATCGGACGACAATGATATGAGACGTATAAGTAAACCAGCGAAAATAAAGGTAAAAGAGAAAGCTATTATTACTCCTACGATTAGTGGGGCAATAAAAAAAATCTTCTTCAGGACGATTTATCCCTAAGCAGTGATGCAGGCAATTTCAATTAACATAATGAAGATATTTTAGAAGAGAAAAGTATTAAAAGAAAGGTACAAAATATAACTAAGTGCAAACAAAAAGGTAAAAAACGTGTAGTAGATGACCAAAATTGGGCCTGTAATGTTCGCAAACGAAAAATAGCTGGTGGGAAAGAGTATCTCAGTAAAAGAGGCAAAGACATGCTTGCAAAAATGTTAAAGCCCCCTTGCATGTGTCGCATGAAATTCTCTGAAAGATTGCCAGAATACGAAAGACAAAAAATTTTCAACTCATACTAGACTGAGACAAACGTTTCAGATCGTAAAAAGCAATTTATCTTCTCATGTATCGACATCCAACCTACTCTTCGATCAAGAAAAAAAGATCTAAATTCTACCAAATCTAATATTAATACACTACACTACCACTTTACAGTAAACAATCAGCTATTGAAGGTGTGCAAGATTATGTTTTTAAACACACTTTGTATATCTAATTTAGTAGTAGTAAATATGTTGAAAAAAATTGAGCCAGGAGGTTTAATAAAAGCTGATCAAAGAGGTAGACACACGCCAACCAATAAAACTCCTACCATAAATAAATCCATAAATAGTATACATCAACATATTAAATCATTCCCAAAATACGAGAGTCATTATTCCAGAGAAAGGAGTAAGAGAGATTATTTGGGTACATAACTTACAATAGAAAAGATGTATCAACTGTACATTGATGAATGCAATGAAAGACATGTAGATCCAAAGCTCAGAGCAAAAAAGTGGTTGTATGCAGATATTTTTAATAAAGACTTCAAGTTGTCGTTTAAACGCCCGAAAGAGACATTTGCGATACATGCAGTACATTCACCGCTCAATTAAAAAATAATCTTACTGCAGATGAAATAACCAGTGTACAGGCTTATCATGATGCTCACCTAATTGAATCTCGGTATAACTTAAAACAATTTGACTTTATAATAGCTAAAGAGTCACCAAAATACAAAGTACTATCTAGTGATTTGCAAAAATGTTTACCTTCACCACTAACAAACAACTGTATTAGTTTCTACAAAAGGAAGCTTTGGACATTAAATTTTACATTACATGATGATACATGATTCTTCTGTACAATGTATAATGTGGAACGAATCGAAAGGGGCCCGAGGTGCAAATGAAATTGCCTCGTCAATTTTGAAATGGGCTGACAATACAATTCCAGGTAGTCAAGTAAAAGACATCACTCTTTGGACCGATAACTGTTATGGACAAAATAAAAATATAAGTATTATAATGTGCTATTTTTGGATACTGCAATAAAGACGATCATTCAAAAGTTTTTACTGAAAGGTCACACACATATGGAAGCAGACACTGTTCATGCATTAATCAAAAGAAAAAGAAAGAAACTCTCCAATTTGGCCATTTTAACACCATGGGACTGGCAACAACTAGTTAGGCAAACATCAGGTAAATACATAGTGTAAAATATGGAACTTGCACATTTCAAAAACTACAAAACGCTGTTCGATAAGAAATTGTCATCTAATCCTCCTTTTGTAAGTAGAAAAAAAAATGTTAATAAAGACCCTGTTCTACTGTCAACATGTGTTTTCCTACAAGTCCAACAAGAACACATTGGAAAGTTCTTTTATAAGACCGATTTCAATAATCAAAATATGTATGAAGTGGACTTCATGAGGTATCGAAGACAGCAAGTAACGTTTCCAGCCCAATTAAATCAAGTCTCAGTAATCCCATTACCAATCACAAAACAAAAGTACAATGACTTAATTGCACTACTGCCTTTTGTTCCGTCAGTTTGTCATGCGTTTTATCAAAATTTAACACATAGCGATGTAGCCACAAACGATTATCCACAAGAAGATGAAGATGATATAGAGCATCTTTAACAATTTTGAAACTTGTCATCTATAATTTTACTTAATTATTATAACATTATAATATTTACCTATAATAAAATAATAGTATAGGCTGTTTAATGTGTTTGTATTGTTTATTTCGTAAAGACCTTAACATGCAATGCCACATTATTTAAAAAAGTTGTTAGAGGTAAACAACACTATGTCCAACGACACATTTTTAAAAAAAATTTAACACTTCATGGAATGAAAAACGATTATACACACCACAATAATAATATATTAATCTTAGTTAAATATAAGAAACATTTGAGTATTTACTGATTACAAATTTAAAAAATTTTAAAACTGCTCTCCTGAAAAAGTAAGAAAATGGAGATAGTGTCCTTTACCTCCGAGGTACCGAATTATATACTAAAAATCAGCAGACTACCTTACAAAGTAATCTAAAAGTAAAGATATTGCTCATAAATATGTATATAAATATATTTATATATATACATATATATATATATATATATATATATATATATATATATATATATATATATATATATATATATATATATATATATATATATATATTTATATAAATATATATATAATATATAATATAAATATATATATATATATATTTATATATACTTATTTATATTTATACATATTTATCTATATATATATATATATATATATATATATATATATATATATATATATAAATTCAATATTTACTAATATTACAAATCAGATCTTGATATACTTATATCATCTTAATAATATGTAGAGATAAACAAAAAACACAATATATTTACCCGATCTATATTTACAATATATTTGTCAGATTGAGGTAGTAATACCCCTATGTGCACCATGTACGTGTTGGTAGTATCATTGTAGACTAGGGGACAAGTTGGACGAACACTACACGGAGGAGGACTCGGATCACAATCAGACAGCGGCCACGGTGGCTGAAGCAAAATGCTGTTATTGAATTCCGAATCAGCACAACATTTGGCGAAAAGAAATAAAAGTAAAAAGTAAAACATCACTAAGATCTTGTATCGCGATTGATCACTTCATAGGCAAAATATAAAATTCGAACTCTCCGGATGTAACACATTTTACGAAAGCATTCAATATACTAAAGTTGATAGCCGATGATAGCAATTACTGATAGTGTGTCGGCGCAAAAGATAATATTTTTACTAAATGATTGGATAGACAAAGTGTTTTAATTGATTTATCACAAAAATGTATTAGCTAAATCGAGTACCTCATGCTACCTGTAAAAATATACTTTCTTATGGTCTATAAATGTAATTACTAACACACTGCTCGATTATAAAACATATTCGATAAATGATCCAGGTGAAGCGAGAAGTGGTTGTTTGAGTATTATTTGCTTATCGTTGGAGTAAATGATTTTTAAATAACGTCCACTTAAGTAAATAAACACAAAGCAAACATCGTTAAATCAGACATTTTGGACAACATTCTGTCTCCGAACTGCAACTATAATAAATAAAACTATCGGAATCAAAAAAATGTTTATTTTTCTTTAACTTCACCTGCTACTCACAACGCTATTTCAATCCAACATTTATTACTATTCGTTTGTATTTTCACGGTTATATTTAGCACATTCCTGATTCTGTTTACCTCCTATCGTATTGTTATACGTTCATAATTTGAAATATAATTTAATTTCTATAACACTTAAATAAAATTAAATCAAAACCTTCAGAAACAGGGCACTAAGAAAATAAAACGACACTTTTAATGATTTAAATTTTTATATAGGTACTAAACACACACTAAAATTGAATATTTGGCACTAGCAACTACAGAAAACTATAACTATCATAAGCACGTGAATAACGCCGGTTAATTGATGCACAAAATATTGACTAACCTGTTAATAATTTTTTGCTAACACGTTGCATCACAAAATTTATTTCACGTTTAACTGCTATTCTATTTTTAGGCAAGTTTGTAAAATACACACTATTAATAACCTGATCCCACCGCATATTATTGCACTTGATGTAAACATAAACTATTATGATATACAAATTATATATATATATATATATATATATAGATCTAGCGGTTAATGTGGGCCCCGTACTAAAACGGTATTATACTAACTCCAGGAGAATATACACCGTGTATATTATTATCTGGGTAGCGCTTTATGTAGACTCCGACCATCACGTAGGATTAAATGAACTCCGTAATAGGGTAAAACACTTTTGGGATCCGTATGTATTCTTCCCCGTACACAACTAAACTCCTCCGATGTTGCCAATAATTTGATTAGTCGTAGATTTTTAAATTTTACAGCAGGTACGTTTTGGAACTTGAAATTTATTTAAATATCAATCAATTTAGTCATCCCGAAATTTCACAAATACTTGGTTAATGTAGTTAAATATTTTATGGTGGTAATTTATATTACTTGCTTTAATTATTTTTAAACTTAAGTTAGTGTCTGTTATAAGCTTGGAAAAGGCAATTTTTATGTATTAGTATTTTTTTAATGCATTGACACTGAAAAATTTATTATATAAATGTACGTTCCGATGTTTCGATTGCTACGTTTTATAATGTACAATATTTGTTTCATAAAGTAGTAAAATTTAAATTATAATAATTAGTAAATCAATCTTAAAATTATAATTTTTTACTGTCTAATTTCAATATTTCAATTTTTAAATGTAGGGAATTCAATATCTTACTATAATACTTTAGTATGTAACTTGTAACAGATACTAAAATAATAAGGAGGCATAACACCTAATTTCGTTTTTAACTATAAATGTATTGTATAACGTAACGTAGCAATCAGTAGTGAGTCATTACTCAGATAAAATATTTCGGTGACTTTATGGTAATTTGATTATAGCCAACATATCTATTACAATTATTACATATATGTTCGGTTGTTTTAAAAAATACCTTGTCGCTTGTAAATTTTGTATCTTTCGTTATCAGGCATACGAGTATTTTATTTTTAATTTAGAAGTAAATGTATATATAATATTCTTTTTTCTGTCACTTATTTTAAATATGGTTCACTTATATTCTTCTTGCTTATTTATTTTTATTCGTAATACTTATAACGTACGTAATAACGTACCCGTTGTTGCAAAAAGCAACAACGGGTACGAAAGATATCAGGTATCAGGGGTGGTATTTGTCAATCTAAATGCCGCCTACGACACATTAAATTAGAGGACATTTCTCCAAAAACTGTATGACAAACTGTAAACATCGTTTTATTCGCGTATATCTACAGAACAGAAGATTTTTCGTATCATTCAATGGTAATATGGAGAACGCAGACAAACGGTCTCGCTTGGGGTAGCGTAATGGCACCTACACTGTATTACATTTACACAAATGATCAACAGATACCAGTAGATACTAGGATTTTCATGTAGACCATACATTGCACAACCAAAAACTTTTGTTGCTGGAGTGGAAAAAAATCTAGTAGATGCCTTAAATATAATAAAAATGAACTACGATTTAATTTTAAGCCAAACCCCGAAAATCTTAGGAACGCTCCTTCAATTTTCCCAACACAGGCGCTTTCACAAAACTGAACATCCAATAGTGTGATGAAATCCTTGAACTCTGAATTTCCTATAAATACCTTGTAGATAGTTTATATCGCACGTTGTCAATCACAGAATCTTGTTTAAAACTAAAAGGCAAACTAAGGACCAGAAATAGTATGCTCCGCAAGCTTGTCAGCTAAAAATGGGGCGCACATCCTTTCACCCTTAAAACGTAAATGCTTGCACTTTTCTTCCTGCTTAACTGTCTTTTTCCTTTTATTCCGATATACTCTGTACGAGTACTAGAAACCAATTCGTTATGGATTTTTGCTTAGTTGAGGAGATATGTTGTGGAATGCAATTTTTAGATTCCCCATGTCTCTAATAACAAACAGTTTTATCAACGTCTGTTTTTCCTTGCAATTCTTAGAAGGCACAGATTAAAGCAAAATACTGAATTTGGTTTCAAAAATTAGTTTACGTTTTTTAACCAAGTTTGACATCTTGGCGTCTATGCATGTGTCTGATCTACCTTAAGCGATTTATTTTCCTAAACAATATATTTATAAGAGCTTTCTTTATTTAGTATGTGTTCTTATTCTATACGGATTTGTAGCAATATGATAATGAGGTTAAAAAAGTTTTCTTATTATTTTTCTTTCAAATATTCGGAGTTCTTCCTTATTTGTTTTAGTCATTGTCCATGATTCGCATTCATGTATTAAAATAGGTCTTAAGTGAATTATGCTCTGTATTGAATTGCTTTCTTCTGTTGATTCGCTTGTATTTGGTTTTTATTTTGTTGATTTTAAGTAAAACATTTTTCGTGCTCTCTTCACTTTGTTGAAGATGTCGTTTGCGGAGAGAGTTTCTTATAAGATCAATATTATTAGCAGATGCTAGGACTGCTTTGTACCTTGAGCCATTAATGAATTGCATTTTAAATAGACGTTATTTCTATTTTAGTAAGCTGTTCATTAAATTTTTGAATATTTGAATCGAGAATCTGTATTTTATTCAACTGTTTTATAACACAGAGTTTCTTGGCGCCTATCTTCATCTCTGTTTTTTTTGTTTAGCGTATCATTATTTTTCTTCCTATGCCGTCCCCATTAACGGAGGTTGGCGACCACATTTCTAAAAGTATCTCTGTCTTTTGCAACGTGGAATAATTCGTCTACAGTCATGTTTGTCCAGTCACGAATATTTCGCAGCCATGACTTCCTCTTTCTACCTATTCCCTTTTTGCCATCGACTCTACCCTGCATGATGGCCTGCAGAAGACTTTATATTCCTTAGTATGTGTTCCAGGTATATCTAAAATTCAAAGGCTTGAAGCTTCCTAACTATTTGCGCTTTTACTGTCCATATTTCTACTCCGTACAATAGTTGAGACCAGACGTAACATTCAACAAACCTCAGTCTCAGCGCAGTATTAAGATTTTTGTCACAGAACAATTGCTTGAATTTTAAGAACGCTGCCCTTGCCATTTAGTCTTAGTCTGAATCTAATTCTTTGTTGATGTAAGCTCCCAGATATTTATTATTAAATTAGGGTATATATTCAGGTAGCTAACTGATGTAAATATAACCCACATAACACTTTTAAATCCAGAAGTCTAATACAAATCCCTAAAATCAGGATATATAAAACAGTGATTAAACCAGTGCTATTGACTGAAAATGCGACGAGAACGCTGACAAAACAATGTAAGTAAAACTTAGGTATTAATTAGATCAGGATTACTAGAAAAGCCATCAGATCTATTTTCCAACTTACAAAGGTCCGAATACTAACCAATACCGAACCGGAACTAATGCCAAGGTCTAACAGATATATAAAGATAGCAACGTCATACAAAAGACTAAATCTCAACGCCAAAGTTACGCTGGCTACATCCAAAGGCTTTCTAATAACTGCATTGCCAAGTTAAACTGGGAGAATGCCCCGAGAGAAAAAATGCCCTTAGGACGTCCACGAATCAACAGGGGAGGTAACATATGGTCAGATTTAGGAATAATGGGACTACCTACCGCCCCATCATATTTATCAACACATGCCTGTACAACCAACTGCTGTCCAACCTACAATCAATACTTATCTGTTGGGAACTATCAAATCCATTACATGTAGTCAAACGAAGTAGGCTTAAAAAAAGCTATCTTAGGAAAGGCACTACAGAAATATTGATATATATTTTTAAAACGTTATTTACGTGGCTAAGTTTTCAATAGGAATGAGGAGACAAAAAGCAGAAAATCCAATAGAACCTTGTTGCGTTCTGACTATACTATGACGATAACCTTTACAATATAAACAATACTTGGGGCAACTGTTTGTCTCAATTTTGTCATTCAGAATAATTATGTATGTATTTTTTAATTTGCTAATTTCCATAGATTCTAATTTCCATAGAATCTAAATATATCTTAAGGCCTTTATTTTAAATATACTTTTTTAGTAATGAAAATACGTAGATAGAACCTGGAATATACATTTAACCTTTAATCTCTGGGATAAATCCATCTCCTAAACAATGGCGCCGATATATTTAGTTAAAATTCTGTGCACTTTATTTTAACCGTTTATGTCCTTATCATTCATATATCAGTTGTGACCGATATTACAAACTCATTTACTTTTCACAAAGAGACTCCATATTAACTATACTTATTACTATACAAATCTGATTCGAAATATCGTCTAAAAGTAACAGTGTGTAAAATTATTTTTAATGAAAAGTTAATTAGCCATTTCTTATGGGACTCAAAAGAAAAGCCTTTACGAAAATTTGAGTACAAATAAGACCACCGTAATCAGTTGTACCCTGGGTAATGAATAATTAATTAATCGGCTAATCAGAATCACCCGGTCAATATGATTTTTGTCAAATCGGTCCTTTTTAGGATCAATTATTCTAATAATGTCTATAAATATTAAGGGCATATCTAGAGATAAAGACACTTTACTTTACTTAACCTTATCAGACATATGCGCTTAGCACAAATGTGACGTATTTCTAGTGCAGAAAATACATAGAGGGCAAAAAATAGTGTATTTGGTATTAAGCTGATCGCTGAAAATCACATAATAAATGTAAAAGTGCTATCTCTGCCGGCAAAGAAGCAAAGAAAAACTTAAAATGAGAGAGGACAAAACCAGTCAGCTGAAGGAACCGTTTAACGATGTTGAGCTTGGATCCACTATCTACGTATATAATGAAGAATAGTACGGCACTGACTGAAGATCTGAGCACAAAGCTTATTATAAAATTTGGACCAAAAATACAACAGTTACTGATATCCAAAGTCTTCAGACAAACAAAGCAAAGACAAAGTTGTTGCCTTGCTTAAACCTGGCAAAAACTCCAACGACCACAAAAGCTATCGGTCAATATATTTATTTTGTCAGCTTTACAAAATACTGCTCAAGAGGTAAAACAGAAGAAAAACTCAAATTAAAAGACAAAAGTTGCTATAGACAGGAAAGATCATGTACGTCACCAATACTAAATCTTGCCCAACACAGCAAAGATGGGTACAAAAGATATTAGGTATGAGGAGTGGTATTTATCAATATAAGCAGCAATTTGCAGTTCTCATTCAACATCTAAGTTACGTTATGCCCTACTCTACGTCCTCTCTCTTGTATGTTAAAGAAATTTATTTAGTCATCTGGGAAAAATTTCTCAAACGATATTAATATTAAAAGGGACTTTAAAGAGCCAAAGCACGCTAAACCGTAAGGCGACTAAACCACACAAAATGGTTATTTGAGAAAAATTATAGCTCGTTCCAGAAAGAATTGTAAATATAACATTAATGTAGATTAAGAAGAAACGCTGAAGAAAAAAACAGTAGCGGTTAGCCTAAATAAAGAAAGACAAAAAGATGTAATTTAATGTTTTGAAAAAATCTGATCCGAAGACTATATGAAAAACATTTCATAGTATAGACATCGAGCGCGGCGATGCCTTTGCCGTCTGGCGGCCTATATCGGAAACTTTTACTACCATTTGACTATTTGTGTACGATTTTGTGTATGGTTAAGTGGCACACCACGAAAAGTGTTTTTATTTTCTCTTTTGTTCAACAATTAAAATGTATTACTATACTTCTAGATGTTCCAATACAATAAAGGATAATAAACATAAAGCACAGGCTACAAAATTTTATTATTTTCTATGTGCTAGTTATTATAAACACATAAGCTATACTACAATTAAAAACTATGACCACTAGGAAAAAATACGGTAGACTATAAATTCATTTGTGCTTTAGCACTATAGTAAGAACAAGATAAAAATCTAAATTCCTACATAATTATATTAACGAGAAGTTAAAAAAATTTTTGTTCGTTATCAGTAATAGAAAGCGCATTTCAGAATATATTATGAAAAATGTTGTTGATATTACAATATCAGATGATAGGGATACAAAAATAAAAAACAACTTACCTTTTCAAAACAACAATCAATCACTTCATTTTATCACGAAAAATTTAAAAATTGCAATGTAATTGAACCCATTTTGTGAGCTATAGTTACATTGATACTTATGTGGCAATTAGCTGTAAAGTCATTAGTCGTTTTCGCCGTATCATATTTTCCTGATATTTTTTGTAGGCAAGCGGTTTAGTTTGTGTAATATAATATCCCCAATTCGTCTCATAATATTTAGTTTTCAAAACAGATGTTACGCTAATTTGTTTAAATTTTTTAAAGCACTTTGCAGTACATTTGAAAATAAGTCAACAGTTTTCCTTGAAATCTCTGAGATTACTCCTTGTTAAATTAATTAGTTTCTTAGGTAAGCCTAGTTCTGCAATGGTATTTCATAGTTTTATTCTTATGATTATATCATGTGTTTGTTTAAAATCTATAAATAACTAGTTTAATGTTTTTTTTGTATTCCCAACAATTCTGATTAACTGCCTAATAGTAAATAATTGATCAACAATTTATTAGTTTTTCTAATTCTACACTAATAGCCTCCTATTTGATAGTTCACCTATTCACTCAATCGTTCCAGGTGTATTAGAAAAAATACTGTATATCCTAATAATTAACAGATATATAGCTTATATATATATCTTATATCGCAATAGTTTGTGCAGTACATTTTATTATCCCTTTTGTGTTTGGTATGCTTTTCAGGCCAAAAGGTAAATCTACCTAGGCCAAATCCTGAGACTTGACAAAGAGAACCAAAGTGCGGAAATTACTAGAAGAGCAAGACTAGCGTGGGCAGGATTTGGAAAACTTAGATGGATGCTTAAGAACCGCAAAATACCCCAATACTTGAGGAGCAAAGTGCTCAACCAATACATCCTTCCTATCATGACATATGGAATGCAAACCTAGACCCTAACCAAGGCAAACATGAATAAACTAGCCACAACAGAAAGAACAATGGAAAGAGCAATGTTAGGTATACGACTGTCAGATAAAAAGAGGAGCAACTGGGTAAGATCAAAAACAAAAGTCGAGAACATAGCAACAAAAATTGCCAAACTTAAATGGAGCTTCGCGGGCCAGACTGCTAGACAAAAAGAACAACGTTGGAATACTACAATACAGCATTGGAGACCTTACGAAAGTAAACGACCAAGAGGAAGACCACAGATGAGATGGGTTGATGATATTAAAAGAATAGCCGGAACAAATTGGAAATATGTTGCTCAGGATAGAGACCGATGGAAGGAGTTGGGAGAGGCCATTGTCAAACGTGGACGACACAAGGCTAAGAAGAAGAAGATGCTTTTCAGCAAGTTGGTACTTGCTCTTACTTCTAAATTGACAGAGCAGCTGTTTAACTGCCTGTACTGAACTTTCTTCTTCATTTTGCAAATATATATATGAAAACTAATAAAACTCTGGCTTACCGTTGATTAAAATATTGGATACCCTATACTATTGAATCAACGGAAATACTAAGATCACACGGGGAGAATATTATGGGTTATTAGTGGTTTCGTAATAATTTACACTGAAATTACTAACAAGAGAGTGCTCTCACTTCCACATGTTCAAATTGATATATAGTACCAACATATGCTAGTTATATACCATCAGTACTAATAAAATGGAAACTATCAAATTAATGTCAATTTTATTAAATAATCAAAACAATCGAAAATATATACCAAAACAACACAATAAAAGTAAAAGAAGAAGAAGAACTAACCGACCCTTTTGAAGCTGGCAATGAGATAAGACAGGGAGATTCCCTGAGTCCGCTATTGTTCAACCAAATTATGGATGAAATAATAAAAAAGTAAGAAATAAAAGAGGATACCAAATGGGAGAAAAACAAATTAAAATAATCTGCTATGCAGACGACGCAATACTATTCTTTCAAAGTGAAGATGATTTACAACGTATGCTACACCAATTTCATATAACCGCCAGAAAATTTAACATGTTAATTTCTCCAAAAAAAAAGACAACATGCATGGTTATAACAGCAAGTTTACTAAGATCTTAATTGGAGCTGGAAGGTCAGCTAATAGAACAAGTGATGGAGTTTAAATATCTAGGTATCACATTATCTAGCTACGGAAAGCTCGAAACTGATGTGGAAGATCCACTGAATAGAGCAAACAGAGACGCGGGCTGCCTAAATGAAAAATATGAAGAAATAAAAATATCGGGAAAGAAACCAAAGGCAGAATTTACAAAACAGTTATCAGACCAACAATGACATACGCAGCAGAAACAAGACCTGACACAGGTCATAGAACACATAGAAGCAGCAGAGATAAAACACAAAAATTGATGGTAAGACACCATGGGACAGAGCTAGAAGTACAGATATACGACGTAGATGCAAGGTGGAGAACATCAAGAACTGGTTAAGAAATAGAAGAGTAGAATGAAACGATCATATAAGTCGAATGACAACAAATAGAGTATTAGAGACGGCAAGAGAAGGTTACCCAATAGGAAGACAATCAGTAGGAAGACCACGAAAACCATGGAACGGCAACTTACTGGAGGCACATTGAAAAACAGACAGAGTCATGTCTATATAAAAAGAAGAAGAAGAAGAAGAAGAAGAAGAAGAAGAAAAAGATACACAGGATAAACATTAAAATAGCTGCAAGAAAGAGAAAATGAATCAGTCATATTATTGTAGAATAGCAGAGGACAGAGTGTTTAGAGAAAATAATGAATCAGTCATATTAATGTAGAATAGCAGAGGAGAGAGTATTTGTCATAGCCTTGGACAAGTGCCCAATTGAAAAAAGAACACAGGTCGTTCAAACAAGACGGAACTCTAGAAAGGAAATAGAATAGATTTAAAAAAATAATAAAAGCATAAACATGTCTTTTCCTACTCTTTTAATATTGAAAATACGCAAATAGAACCTTGAATTAAAATGTAACCTTTGATATCTGTGATAAACCCATCACCTGAACAATGGCGCCGATGTATAGAGTTGAAATTTTTTACACTTATTTTAACTGTTTATTTTTTTATTATCTATATACCTATGAGTTGCGAACCATATCACAAACTTATTTATTTTCCACAAAGAGGCTCTTTAATACCTTAAATTATTACTATACAAATCTAATTCGAAATATCGTCAAAAAGTAATACACGGCATGTAAAATTTAAATTTTGAATAAAAAGTAAAACATTAGGCATTACTTATGGGGTTGAAAGAACGAGCCTTTACGAAAATTTAAGTACTAAGAAGACCACCACAATCGGGCATATCCAGGGTAATGATTAATTAATTAATCGGCTAATTCTTCAGTCACCCCTTTAATATGATTTTTGTCAAATTGGTCCTTTAATTTAAATTGCTAGTTGAAGCTAAATATTGCCAGCTTCAATAGGGTCGGTTAGTTCTTCTTCTACTTTTACTTTTATTGTGTTGTTTTGGTATATATTTTCGATTGTTTTGATTATTCAAAGAAATTGAAATTAATTTGATAGTTTCTATTTTATTAGTACTGATGGTATATAACTAGCATCTGTTGGTACTATATATCAATTTGGACATGTGGAAGTGAGAGCACTCTCTTGTTAGTAATTTCAGTGTAAATTATGACGAAACCAGAAATAACCCATAATATTCTCCCCGTGTGATCTTAGTATTTCCGTTGATTCAATAGTATAGGGTATCCAATATTTTAATCAACGGCATGCCAGAGTTTTATTAGTTTTCATATATATATTTGCAAAATAAAGAAGAAAGTTCAGTACAGGCAGTTAAACAGCTGATCTGTCAATTTAGAAGTAAGAGCAAGTACCAACTTGCTAAAAAGCATCTTCTTCTTCTTCTTAGCCTTGTGTCGTTCACGTTTGGACATAGGCCTCTCTTAACTCCTTCCATCGGTCTCTATCCTGAGCAACATATTTCCAATTTGTTCCAGCTATTCTTTTAATATCATCAACCCATCTCATCTGTGGTCTTCCTCTTGGTCGTTTACTTTCGTAAGGTCTCCAATGTTGTATTGTAGTATTCCAACGTTGGTCTTTTTGTCTAGCAGTCTGACCCCGCGAAGCTCCATTTAAGTTTGGCAATTTAAATCCAGAAGTGTAATTCGAATCTCTAAAATCAGGATATTTTATATAAAATAGTGATCAAACCAGTGCTAATGTGTGGATACGTGACGAGAACGTATTAATTAGACCAGGATTGCTGGAAAAGCCAGCAGAGGTATTTTCCGACTTACAAGGTCAAACACATATATAAAGATAGCAACGTCGTACAAGAAACTAAATCTCAATGCTAAAGTTGCGCTGGCTTTATCCAAAGACTCTATAATTACTGCATTGCCAAGTTAAATTGGGAGGATGCCCCAAAAGAAAAAATGCCCTTAGGACTTCCACAAATGAAGGGGGAGGTAACATACGGTTAGATTTAGGAATAACGGGACTATCTATCGACCCATCATATTTATCAACACCTGCTATCCTTCCTAAAATCAATACTTATCTGTTGTGGACTATCAAATCAATTGCATGTAATCAAACGAACTAGGCTTAAATAATTATCCTAGGAAAGGCACTTCAGAAATATTGACATAACTTTTATAAACGGAATTTACGTGGCTTTATTTTCAATAGGAATGAGGAGAAAAAAAAACAAGAAAAGGCAATAGAATCTTGTTGCGTTCGGAATATACGATGACGATGATCTTTATATAAGGTATAGGGAGAAAGAGAGAATAATGTTTATGTTCAATTTAGAACTCGCTGATTTTCACCCTTTTGAATTGGGTATGTATATGTATTACCATAGAAAATAAAAGCAAGAAAACTATAATTATGAAACGAAAAGAGTACGAAATGAAAAGATTATATAAATCCCTTATATTTACACAGACTGCTTTACAAAGGGTGAACGAATGAGCATAAAAACACAGCTGTTTTAAAAACTTAATATTATTAGACGAATTTAGGATCAATTTCACTCAAAATATGATATGCTAAAATATGATACGACAGGAAAAAAGGCAATGACTTTTACAGCTGATAGCTTATGAATATTGTCTCGTACTGTTATATAGCAGTTTGTTGTCACATTTTAACCTGTTTATTTTCTTATTATCCATATATGTGTTGTAAACCGATATTACAAGCTCATTTCACAAAGAGACTATATATTAAGTACAGTTATTACTAAACAAATCTGAC